>NC_066618.1:204862854-207362854 GCF_025201925.1 Gopherus flavomarginatus
ATGTAAAGTAACTAAGGTTTTTTAAAATGCTTAAGAAGCTTAATTTACAATTAAATTAAAATGCAGAGACGTCCCAGACTTGCGGCCAGGACCCAAGCAGTGTGAGTGCCACTGAAAATCAGCTTGTGTGCCGCTTTTGGCATGCGTGCCATAGGTTGCCTACCCCTGAACTAAACTTTATGATAAAAGGTTACTTGAACTAAAAATCACACCATATCAGGTTTTCTCAGTCCCAAAAGATCACTCATTTACCCAAGATCAGTTGGTATTCTGGATCATATACCAAAAACAATGTTGACAGCCAATTCTATAATAAACTAACTAAATATTTATTAGCTAGGGGAAAAGAATGTCTGTCTGTTATTGAGGGGTTAAAGTGGGTAAAATATATGTACAGGTGTATCACAGTTTATAACTCCAAATGCTGGCAATGATGTAAAAAACTGCCAGTTTCCCCAAAGTCTTTTCAGGGTCCCCAGATTGTCTCTGGGGATCTCCGCTTTGCATCTGGTACACTTCCCTGTAATAGTCCAAACAGTTTAGAGATGAAGGATCTTTCTTTGAATCCCTTCTTATAGTTTCTTCTCACAGGAAACCAGCTGACAGTCTCTCTATTATGTGGGCTTTTCCTTTGATGATGGTGAGTGAGGAATGCACTATGAGTCTCTGACCTCCAGTTATCACGCACAATGTGCCATTTGCTTTGGAATTAGCACTTATTCTGGTAAAGTCCTTCTTTAGCATTCCACAAGGCTTTGTTGATGTCTGATGAATTATTTAGTTACAGGGGTATTTACAATGTAAATGTTTGCTATTACATTACAACAGGACACAGATAAGCAAAAACAATGCATGTAACATCCTATTAGTTTTCATGGAGTTTAAGCACTAAATATAGTCTTATACATTTAACAATTATTTTGACCTATACTAATACACAACTTAATTGACCTGAATATACTCTAGCACAACCTGGTTTGCCAGTATCACAGCAGGTATCTCTGTTACTGATGAGAAGCACAAAGAGGCCAAACCGAATATTTGAAACAGATCCTGGTCCAGATCTCAGGTCATAGGTTTGAGCTATGTCTAAAATGGATCAGGTATGAACCCAGGCATTGTGTAAAGGTCAGACTGAAACTCATATTTTGAACTCTCATTTTCAGTAGTGTTTGGTTTCATTGGGCTTCTTGGCTCTGTCCATAATAGAGAGATGGAATTTAGTAAAGTAAGTGCAATGTTTCAACTTCTCTGTCTTAAATAGATACCTTCTTGTTAGGAGCACCTCACCTGTCCAACCAGAACAAATCAAACTATGACTTGCAAAACTGAGGTTTGTCTTGGTGACCTAACTAATTCTGACTGTGTTTCAACATGCTCCTCCATAATAATAATGCTCTATTCAGCTTCTCAGACCCTCTGGCAATTTGAATCCTTTTGTCCCCAGTAAATCCTTGTATCCAGTCTTTGTGATTACATATGCACCATCTTGCCAATGACCTGCATACTGCTTTAATTCACCCTGTAATAACAGCTCACTATTGAAAATGTAATCTATAAAAATAGAAATAGTTTGAACTCATACTATTATTCATTGCATGTGGAGTCTGTCTGTGGAAAATTATAACATTTGTCCACTAAACTACAGTATCATCTAGTCTTTTACAGTATATCTTACTATAAGTGTGAAATCCATTAGTCAGAACTGCCTTACAGAAATGTTGTGAGACTTAATTAGAGAATGTTTATACAGTGTTTTGAAGATATTGGGCCAGATTCTCATCTACATTCCTCTACTCCAGTCAGCACAGTAGTAGTGGTGGGAGCTGTTAGGGGTACTGTTTATGACTCCCTGATTGAGAGAAATGGTCGGTCCCAGCCTCAGTGAGAGCTAGAATCACTGAAGGGCTGCTCTGACCTAGACACTAAAATAGGATAGGTGTAGCAGAGTGGTCTATAAAATGGCTGAAACAGATCATTTATATGTTGTCTTAGAGAGATAAGATAGTAGAACTTGTGCTGGCTTCTTTATCAATTTGTAGCTATAGTACTTAAGGACAGCCCCTCTGTCCAGGAAAGCTCATTTTGCGAATCTACCCTCCTCTGTAAGAAATAATGAAATTTTAGATTCTCTGTCAAGTTAAAAAAAATCTATTGGCAAGAAAAAGAAATTGACATTTAGTCAACCTTGAAAAATATTAAATGTAATTAAGAACTTAGCAGACAAATGTTTCTGTCAAATATTCTACCATTTTCTGAAGAATACTACACATATCTACAAACCACTTTTAAATAGCCAGAGAAATATCTGACACAGCAAGACTTTTACAGCACAGGGCAGATATTTTCCCCTTTTTTCATTGCAAAGTAGCCTTTCAAAAGTGCAATTAGATGACAAAAGTATTTTTGTTGTTTCTGACAACCAGGACACCTATTCTGAAACCAGCAAAACAGTTATATCTCCTTCCCATCTAGCCTTGTATAATGTAGTCCTACATTCTTTCAACCCCATGCACTCTAAAGGCATGTGAAATATCCAGGTAGAGCAGAGGTTCCAAAACTTGGCTCGTGGCTCTTTCAGGGTAAGCCCGTGGCAAGTCGTGAGAAGCTTTGTTTACCTGACCATTCGCAGGTATGGCAGCTCGCAGCTCCCAGTGGGCCCGGTTCGCCATTCCTAGCCAATGGAAGCTGTGGGAAGTAGCGCTGGTTGTGCCACCTCTTCCTGCAGCTCCCATTGGCTGGGAATGGCGAACTGTGGCCACTGGAAGCTGCGAGCGGCTGTACTTGCAGACACTCCAGGCTTACCCTGAACAAGCTGTGAACCAAGTTTGGGGACCTCTGAGGTAGAGTGATAGGGAATTAGAATGAAATATGTTCAAAGTATTAGATATTCATACCTATAGGCCACAAACTATGAAACCCTTGAGGCTTCCTCTACCTCTTGCCTTACAGATGTTTTGGGATCTACATTTCTAGACTTGGTAATCAGGCATCTACTTTCTTAAGATGTAAAAAATTCTTCCTCCCACATCATGAATCTTATTTTCTGTAAGGGCTTGTCTACACTTACAGCACTGCAGCAGTGCCACTGTAATGGTTAGTGAAGACACTACCTATGCCCACAGAAGATCTTCTCCTCTCAGTGTAGATACTCCACCTCCATGAGAAATGGTAGCTATGTGGATGGGAGAAGCCCTCCCACCAACTTACTGCTCTCTGCACTAGGGTTAAGTGGTTACAACTACATTGCTCAGGTGTGTGGATACTGACCTAAGCCCTTGTCTACACTAGGAACTTATTTATTAAGACAGTAACTGAGATGCTGCTTGCACTCTGGATAAGACAATGGGACAAAATCAGTCCAGGTGCAATTCCATTCAAGATAGATTGACCTAGAATAGGGCTAAATCTAGCTCAGCATCTGTCCCTGGTGCAATTCAGATAAGAGCAGATTTCAGCTGTAAATGACTGTCCAGTGTTTACATATCTCAGACTTTAATTTCCCAAGCCAGGGTCCTGGATAGAAATTGGTGGGAATGAGGTAGCCTCATTTTCTAGAAGCTTTTCTACACTGAAAACTCATATAGTAAACTGAAATATAGCTTACACTGAGTTATTTGATCTCTGCACTAAAGAGTTCTAAAAACAGCTTCCCACATCCTTAGCTGGTATACATTATCATAGCTCCGTTGATTGCAAATGCATAATGTCAATTGACACAAGCTGAAAATTCTGATCTCTGTTTCAGGACAGGATCTGACAAAAAAAATTCAAAACAATATGAGAAAAAAGGGTGATTAACTCACAAGCCTCAATGCTGTACCATGTCCTTAGGTGGATATGTCCAATTCCTAGCTTACATATGGGAACCGACACTGTAGCAATTAGCTCATGTAATTTGCCCATTGACTTCAGTTGGATACATGTTGGCTGGATAAGTGGCTACAAGAAATGGCTGCTGTCAGTAGCAAGCACTAGCTTGGGATGCATGCCATTCCTGTTCAGAGAAACATTAATGTGAACTCTAGAGGATGTCTCTGAACTCACCCTGGGGATTCCTGTCCTAGCTATCAGGATTGCTGTAACAAAGGAGGCCCTGGCCATCACCTCTATGGTTCTTCTTGTGTATCTTTGATTGCTATTTGCAATATGTCAGTGCCCAGAGGTTATGATAAGAAAGGTAGGTACTCTAAAAACAAACAGTAAAGGGCCATCCTGGCCCCAAAGAATTTACAAAGTAGGTTGACAGAAAATGCAACACGCTGGTATAACAAATGGGAGAGGAGCTAATGAGTCCCACACAGACAGTGTTTACTGCCTTGGTTTCTCCAGCCCAAACCCCCACTTCCACAATATCCAAATAAAAAAAAAAGAAGATATTAGAGCTGTTGGGAATTTTTTGATGAAACATTTTTTCACTGGAAAATGCCAATTTGATGAAACTGACATTTTTCACCCAAACTTGTCTGTTTCAACAAAACTTGCCTCAGGTAGGTTTCTCAGGTGAGCAACAGAGACAGAGCCACACAAGAAGAGCCAATAGCCCAGTGTTTAGGTTAGTGATGTGGGAGACCTTTGCTCAAGTCCTTGTTCTGCTTGATTCAGAGCAAGGATTTGAATGTAGTTCTCCACCGTCCCATATGAGTGCCCTAACAGCTGGGCCAATTAATATTTAATTACTTATAGACATAGAATAGCTCCAATAGGAGAGATCAAGGGAGACAATTTGTCACAAAATGGAATTCTTATTTTCTGGACAGCCCTAATAGTCAGTAATTCCTGATAGTGTACCTCTGATATTAGAAATGAGTCTTGAGGAGCAATGTGAAGGAGGACAAAGTTGCTGCTTTGATTTCTTTAAGGAGATCATCCCAGCCATGTGGGGTAGCAGAGAATCCAATGTAAAGTTGCCTGTGGCAACAGTGGACAAGTGGGCAGTCAAGAATGGCATCATCTACTCCCCATCACTGCATCTGCCAGAGATTTTCTGCTATTTAAGAAAATGTATTCTAAAGATCACATAAACTATCAATTCCTTTCAAGCAGGATAGCTCATATACCTATGTTTAGCTATCCACTGTCCAGGTGGCTAGTGTCCAGTAGCAAATCCTAAAGAATCTAGATAAATCCTTTCTCTTTTATCTGCAACATAGGTAACGTAGTGACCTCTAGGGCAGGACTAGCCAAATTACCCATATGTAATCTGTGGTATGATCTCTTGGTCCTCATGTAGGAAGCTGAAAGGTTCCATAAACAGGTACTTTTGCATCTGCAGTGATTTCCTGCCCACTGGTACTAATGCTATAATCCTGGAAGTAGTTCTTTCCAAGTCAAGTTCCAGTCTGATTTGACAGATCTAAATAATGGTGCTAAAAAGTTGAAAGCACGACAAAAGCTATCTTTTTTCTTTTTCCCCATGTATATTTCTTCATCGCTGATCTTCCGTTCCATTTTCTGCACACATAAATTATCAATTATATATTAACCATCTTTCTCTGTTCTTTACTGCAATCAGACTGCAGCTGTTTTCTCTTTACTTACAAATGAGACGGTGATGCTGTGAGGCCTAATGGTTGGATTAAGGCGAATGCATTTTTCTCAAAGTCATAAGGTGAATATCAGTTGTTCTGAAAGAGCCATTTTAGGAAAAATGCCACAAAATTAAGTGTCAATACAGATTTTACAGGTTAGCGGGAAATTAACAAATGATTGATAGTCATACATTTAAGTGAAGGACATTTTTTGGCTAAAACACAAACACATGAGTGAAAAGCAGCTGTCACTTGAAAACTCACATAGTAGTCACATAATTTTCTTGGAAATATTTCTAAATTCCCCGGACAAGTCAGTCTCCACCTTTCATAGGAGAAGACACTTATTATTGCTATACCAGCTATGGTTCCCTTTTATAGTCATCCTTTTATTAGGCCTTATCTACATAGGTAACTGGATTGGTTGTTTTTTTTTTGTTTGTGGTTTTCAAGGTTGAGTTTAAACTGATGTTGTTTTTATATGGGTTATGTTATCTATCTTTCTTCGAGATGTTTAAAGAATCAAAGACGTAGCAGTCAGCAAAACTACATAGTGGGGATAAATGACAAAAAGTCATTCTGCTAAATGTACTGCTAGAAAACAGCTGCCATGACTTTTGACAAGCCTTTAAGGTGTCAAAAGATTATAAATTCACTGGAGTTTTTTATAAAAAATGTGCATTACCGCAGTTGCAATACACTAGGATTTTCATTATGGGGATATAGTAGCTTACTGAGCAACTCCTCTCTTCTTCCAGTATATGTATAAACAATGGTGGACTGACAATAGTGCTGGTAGCACTGCTCATAATCAGGCTGAATTGGCTCTTCCATTCTGAAATGCAGTTTTCAGAATGGCTTAAAATTTAGAACAGTGCAAGTAAGTCCCTACAAGTTTTTGGCTCATATCCAAGCCCTTTCAGGACTGGTTCACTCATTTTATAATGCCCAATAGAACTTTCCTTTTCCCTTTCATGTAATAACCATCCAGGGGATGTTTTAAGTATATTAATGAAAGTAAATGTCAAGGCCTGATTTTTGTTGGCAGAGACTTATTAGTCTATTGACTTATTAAGATGAGATAGTAGGCCTAAGTATATCTTACCTATTTCCCTTACCATGAGTGCCCTTAAATATAAGAATGTAACCCTAAGAACACCCCAGTGCCAGATGGCAAGGAGACCCCCGTGATCAGACGTTGGCTATGTGTGTGGTCACTCAGTGTGCTGTCCCAGTGCTGCAGAGATAGCAGACCTCAATTAAACCACCTAATAAATCCAGACACATTTTTCAGCGAAGGTACCAGGCCAGGTTTATTGTCAATGAAGCATGATAATAGCACTTGGCAGATTCTACGAGGATACTAATACACGTATGCTCGTGACAATGGACACAGGTCAGACAGTGAAGGGACTTTCCACTGCTCTCCCAGCTGGCCAAAGACACTTCCTCTGAGATATGTATTTATACACCAATACAAACAAGTTGTATATTACATCTGATGTACCAGGGTGCCACCTTCTGACATATTAGGGTGCCACCCATTGCCTTGTACTTGTTGGTTTGATCAAAACATCTCTATCCATCATGCTGTCATCCTGACGTTATCTTTAGGATGGGTCAGTGTGTTCCTGTTATCTTTGGGGAACATTAGTGTATCCAGGTGTTCTGGTACCACCCTCCTGGAATATGCTTGTTTGAGTGGTCTGTGCCCAGCACCTCTTAGGAATATTTGTTTTTTGCAATATCAGCCCTGTGCTTGCCAAATTCTTGCTCACAACCTGACTTTGCTTCATATTAACAAAGTTTTGACCACTACTTTAGTTCTGGCCTCAGACCTCATACCAGGCTTCCAATACAAGGGCTTATGTCTCAGGCGCTCTTCCTACTACTACCTTTTCTATGTTACAGTCAAACTCAATTGGCCTTACCAGCTCAATACACCTCAACATACATACTGTTGTCATGATGTTTACTTTAAAGGGGTCTTGTAATATATTATCTGAAAACCAACAACATGCTGGTTATTAATAACTCTGATATATATGTAATGTGGTATGTGAAATTACGGATACTCTCTGATATTATGTTTTGGAGACTGTAAACAGACAATGAGGCAAAATATTTTTTTTCCATAGAAAAACACCTCTTGGGCTCAATTGCAAATCAAGCCCGGGTAGCCAAGAGCAAGGAGCTGTTATTTGCATCAGGAATCACAGAAAGATCATTTGCATGAAGAATCACAGGAGACTAAAAAAATTAACATGGCGTTGGCTCATTAATGGACATAGAAAGCTGAGTCCCAAGTAGGGCTTTCCTGACTTTGGCTTTAGTCACTGATTCAAAAGTAACATGAGTAATCATCAAATAGATGAAGTATCTTAAAACTTCCAAATGCTCACTGCTGTGTTCACAGGTACCCATGGGTCACAAATTGGACTTGATCTATCCTTGGTAATAGTTCCTTTCAGTTTCACTGTGTGAGGTATTATTGGTGCTACAAAGAAGGAGATTTGATAAATATACCAAAAAAACCTTTACATCAATAGTTCTCTTGCAAAAGACTACCTGGAAAAATAGAGTATTGAGAATCAATTGTCTCCTAGTGGTGTTAGCTTTCTGGTTTTCGTCCTTCAAAAATGTGACAATAGGCAGTAGCAGCAACTGCTTCTGAACTTCAGTTGCAAGGTAACTAGTACTCATTTGGAATTGTGTGTGTTGAATATTTGATGGGAAAATTCAATGACAAAAAGGATGAGCAGTCCTGCTTTGCATGCTAGCCTATGCACCTGATAATAATCAGAAGGATATAAACAGTGAAACAGCTAGAGATCCTTGTTAATCAATTTTAGAAATATTACCGTGTTGTTTCCCCTCTCTGAGAGGATGTGAATCTGTTACAGCTCTTAGACTGAGGGCATGGCTCTTAAGCTCAAGATGTAAAGATTTCTGTTTTAGCTCAGGAGGTTCCCAGGTTCAATCCTTGATGTTTGATAAGATGGGGACAATCATTTTGTTGCCACTGTATAAAGCACAAAATGTGTGGCTTAATCTTACTTTCCAAATTGGAAATATAAGCATGTGAACTACTGCTGCAGTATAGGAAAAATAGTATGAACTGTGGAATTAAAAGGATTTGTCCACAACTATCAATTTGCCAAGGCCAAAGGATGCAATGTGTGACAAAGATTCAAAAAGAGGGACACACAAAAATGTATTAATTGAAGAAACTTAAAATGTTGTGAGATTAATTCTTAATGTAAATTTCTTCTATAACCTCAGTTTCATAATTCTTTATAAACCTTCTGTCTACACAAAGGATTTCCACACTGTATGTACACCAGTGGCTAAAATCGAGGTAAACAAGGTCAGTGTTGGGATTTCCTCTAAAACCTCTTTCCACTCAACTTCCCAAGAACTGAGTTTGACTCCAGCCTTCCTCACTCATGTATCTTTATTTGGCATACAGCAGTGCTATATGCTGAGTTGATCATGCAGTGGGGATGGATGCAGAGCACATCTCAGCTCCACATTTACACACAAACCTTCTTCCTTTATATATATTACTCATTTTATTTCATTTGCTATACATTGCATCACATATTTTTGGATTGGATTGGTTACTTTGCGGGAGCCAATCTCTGTGCAGCAAGTGCTGTCCATGCACTGACTCTGGTTTGGCTTCCACTTTACCTCATCTCTACATTACTAACTTCCTTTGTTATCTAGTTCATAGTAAATAGTTCTGTGCATGCTCTCCCTCTTACCTTAGTTGGATTAGCTGACTTACCTATTTACTTATTTCACACAAACGTTCTGTTTTCAATCTTATGATTCATTTCCTTTCCTAATCCAATCTCCTAAAAAATTAAGCCTCCCTCCATGTATTAGTTACTCATATCAGGCCAGGCCTCGGCTATAGTTATATTCCACTCAAGACTGAATATAATAGGAGTTACAAGGCACTGAACCATTGTAATGAAGCAGGCTTTGGCAGGACACTACTGAGAGTATGAATTCAGAACAAATTGTTTAGAGTAGGGCAGTCACAGCCCAAGGCTGGGGATCCTTGCTACTAAGGCACACCAAACCAGTCAAACAGAAAGGACTTTGGTTTCACCCCACTGGCTAACCAGAAGTCATACAAGCAATCCCCTCAGACACTCTAGTTTCCCAGTATCACCACCAGTGCCACACCTTATGGGCAGGGCCGGCTCTTCCACTAGGCGACCCTAGGCAATCACCTAGGGTGGCAGGATTTGCGGGGCAGCATTTTGCCGCCCTCAGCAAAAATTCGGAGGCAGGTGGTCCTTTCGCTCCAGGTCTTCGGCGGAAATTTGGCAGCGGGTCTTTCACTTGCTCTGGGACTCGCTGCCGAAGTGCCCTGAAGACATGGAGAGGAAGGATCCCCCGCCGCCGAATGCTCAGAGCAGGGGCACTGCCACCTGGGGCGGCAAAAACCCTGGCTCTGCTTCTGCTTATGGGAATGAATAGTTATGAAAACCAATGCCCCAGTAAAAGAAAAAAGGTTCTCCCAATACCTAAGGACCAAACCCCAGACCTAGGTTAACATTCCAGTTAGATCTTACCCACAAATCATGCTGTTGCCAATCCTTTAGAATCTAAAATCTAAAGGTTTATTCATAAAAAGAAAGAAATATAGATGAGAATTAAAATTGGCTAAATGGAATTAAATACATATGTCAAGGTATTATTCCCACTTTGAACTTTAGCGTCCAAAAAGTGGGGACCTGCATGTACCCTTCTAAGCTTAATTCCTAGCTTAGATCTGATAGCGCTGCCACCAACCAAAAATATAGTGTTTTGGTACACTTCCTGTCCACCAAAACCTTCCCTGGGGGACCCAAGACCCAAACCCCTTGGGTCTTAAAACAAGGGAGAATAAACCATTCCCCCTCCTTTCCCCCTCCCAGGCTTTCCCTGAGAGATGACAGTGATCCAAACTCCTTGAATCTTAAAACAGAGAGGAATTAACCTCCCTGCCCTTCTTTCCCCCCACTACTCCCTGATGAGCTCAGACCCAATCCCCTTGGGTCTTACACAAGGAAAGAAAAAAAATCAATCCGGTTCTTAAAAAGGAAAGCTTTTAATTAAAGAAAGAAAAAGTAAAAATTATCTCTGTAAAATCAGGATGGAAAACGTTTACAGGGTCTAAGCTTATACATAGACTAGAGGGACTCCCTCCTGCCTAGCCTAAGATACAAGTTACAGCAAACAGAGGTAAAATACCCTTCCAGCAAAATACACATTTGCAAATTAAGAAAACAAACATAAAAATAATTCGCCTTTTCTAGTCAGTACTTACTATTCTGAACATGAGAGACTGTTAGAAAGAATGGAGACAGATCTGGTTGCATGTCTGGTCCCTCTTACCCCCAAGAGCGAACAAAGAACAAAACAAACACCACAAACAAAAACTTCCCTCCACCAAAATTTGAAAGTATCTTGTCCCCCGATTGGTCCTTTGGTCAGGTGTCAGCCAGGTTCACTGAGCTTGTTAACCCTTTACAGGTAAGAGACATTAACCCTTAACTATCTGTTTATGACAACATACAATTCTAAAATTCTTAGTTCAGGCTTGTTTCAGGCTTGATGGGATTACTGCTGATTTAAACTAATCAAGTCTCTGGAGTACAAACATCCCAGCTTGGATGGGTCATTCAGTCCTTTGTTCAGAGCTTCAGTTTCAAACACAGTTCCTCTAGAAGTCAGAAGCAGGACTCAAGACAAAATAGAGGGGTTTCCAGGGCCTTCTATATCCTCTGCCATCTAGAAGTACACCCCTTTGTTCTTACTGTGGAAAATCACAGCAGTAAGGTGGAGTTTGGAGTCACATGAGCAAGTCACATGTCCATACATGACTCCGTTCTTTACAGGTAGAGCAGCAATTGCTCACATGCTACCTTGAATGTTCCCAGGAAGACTCTTCAGATGTGGATTGGAGTCTCCCAAGGTCCATTGTCAGTTAAGTGTTTCTTGATTGCACACTTAATCTGAAAATTCCTTTCTCAAGAATCTGACCAAATGCTTCACTAATGCTACTTAGAATCAAACACATTGAGATACAAGTACACAGCCAATATTCATAACTTCAAATACAAAAATGATACACACAGACAGACAGCATAATCATGACCAGCAAAGTACAACCTTTTCATAGACACCTTACTTCACCTTCTTTGTAGAAGATTTGATGCAATTGTAGGACCTTGGTTGCAACAATGATCTATACTGTCACAGTTCATGTCAATAATGTCACAACCTATATTTATAGCTGTACATTAAGGAGAAGATAGAATTTACTCCAAAATGTAGCAAAGTGTTCTAATTGCCCATCACACTCCCACTAACCTTTCCTTGCCAACCAAAGGCACCCCTTCCTTTTCCTACTGTAAAAGAGATTCAACAATTCTTTCTACTGGCCAATCAATTCGTGAGGATTCTAGCCTAAGGATTCTGTTGTTCTGCCTATAAAGGAGAAAAGCCACCAGTCTGAAATGGAAAATGTTCAAAATCCAATGGGCATTAGTATATTCTCTCTGATCGTGCCACAAAAAGCAAAGATCATTCTGTGCTTAAATTATTTGATAAAGATTGGTCCTGCAGCAAAATGATGTGAAGAGATTAACTGGGATTTGCTTTGTGATGAAAGTTTGTCTAATGAGTAGGTGATTGAATGATTCACAGTAGCAGTAGTATTTAGCACTAATAATGGGTTTAGATCCTGAATTACTTAGATAAGCAAGAATAAAGAATACCACCACAGCCAAATACTGTCTGAGACTTTTGTGTTGTGATAGTGCCTGATTCATTGTGGTTGTGGGAGCTGCTGCTTTACTCATAAGTATGATACATTACAGTGCAGCAATAAAGAAACTGATACAGTGTAACAGCTCCTAATGCTATATTGTCTTATAATATTGGCTAAGTCAAGACATAGCATGTTAGTACCAAAAATAAAAGTTGTTTCCCTCTCTTGAAATTCTCAAGTGCTCAGTTCTCAATTCCACAAATGCTAGCTTGGTATTTGTATCTTGGATTGTGTAGCGTTTAAATGACCCTCAACATCATTTTAAAAATAATTTTAAATTCATTCCCATTGTTGCCCTCTTACACTTGCATTGCTTATGCATATATTTATGATTTGATTGACTCTAGTGGCAGGTGCTGGTTTGAAAGATGTATAGCTAAGGCACACTGAATATTCCAGAATGAAGCTCCCTTAAGGTATTCAAAGCATTTGTTTGAAGGTCACAAATACACTGTGAAGATTTAACCTGTATTCATAGGTATAAAGAACAGCTGCTTCTGGCCCACATTTAACATACACACACACACACAGGAAACCATTGCTTCCTTTTTTCCCCTACCAATGTTCACATCCATTTGAATCAATAAGATTTCCTTTCTCGACACTCAACCCCATGCAAGGCTATGCCTTAAAAGCATGATCTAGCCCTTTCATTGTGATACCTGAAAGAGCGGACAAGATGTTTTTAACATGCTCCTGACCTGCACTAGTTGAGGTGGAACAGAGAAGCATCCCCATATTAACACCATTTTCTTTTTCATGGGAATATTTTATTTCTTTCTTCTGCGATGGGTCGCTTCATGTATGTATTAACTGATCCAAACCCTATTGAAAAATATAGAAAGATTCTTATTGAAGTAGGTTTTGGATCAGTCCCATCAGGAACAGAATTAGAACTTACGATGAACCAAATGCAGTAGAATACCAGACCACTGGAAACCTATAACCCTAATCAACTATATTTCCTTTCTCCACTAATAATGTTCACTCATTTAAAACCAACTAATCAAAAAAGCAAAAACAAACAAAACAAACCAACCCCTCTTTGATACTGAGTCATCTTCTGTTGTTTATTTTGACTTATTTGTTTCTTTTTAAGAACAGACAAAAGGGCACCTCTCTCTAACTGTCCTTGCCAATCATTTTAAAACATAACTAAACATCAAGGTAAAACCAGTCTCAATCTCTATTGTCTGCAATAACTAGTTAGACCTACAATGGAAGAAAAATATTCCATCATCCCTAAATTTTAACCCTGAAGCAACTCTCCTTCCTCACATGTCCCTATAAGATGATGGGCTATGTGTACTGTGAAGGCAAACAAATTTTTACCAGTTTGGATTGGGGAACGAAGTAGAAGCCTGCCTCATTTGAAAGAGACTCTCACAGGATACTCTGCCTACAGCTCCCTCACCCTTCTGTTAAGGACGCAACAGTTTCAGTGTCTCCTCTGATCCCACCTCTTAAAGTCTGGCACAGAAAGAGAAGTATCTTGAACCCCGTGCACTTTAAAATTTCCAGTGAAGTCAGTGGGAGTTTTGAGTGCAAAATAAATGGACGCTCAGGCTTATTTTAAAACTGGATGATAGGATTTTCAGAAACACTCTACATTGGCCTAACTCTGCTCCCATTGAAAACAATACTACAGATGGTTGGGAAATTCAATGGGAATAAGATTCTGGTGGAGAAGGTCCCTTTCACAAAACTATAATTTTCTAAGGGAAAATTTTAATTTTACCACAAAAAAAAATTTTTTTTCTGCTGAGAAAATAAAAACAACACTCCCCATCTGCCTGCCTGGTAGGTCTTTGTCAATTTCACATTCGTGCTGTTAAAGCCTTCCAGGCAGGCAGCCAGTAAGCTAAAAATATATATATTTCGATTATCCCAAAAGGAATTTTTTCTGGAAAACTCTTCTGCAGAAATTTCATATTTTTGATGTTTCGTCTCAATTCAGGATAGTAAAGTTATCAAAAAATGTGATCTTTTCCCCTGAGAACTGATTCTCATCTTTACATTGTTCACATCCATTTTAATCAATGAGAGTTTTGCAATTGACATTAATGGAAGCAGAGAGAGGTCAATTCTCATTGCTTTCAAAAATCCCATTTGTAATATTTTGTGCCAATGGATATTCTTTAACAATGAAGGGAACAGATTTTTTTTTAAAGTTCTGCGTAGCTTAATAACTGCAAACCTCTAACACATTTCCAGTAGTTCAGAGTAAGCTTTAGTAAGTTTTACAAGGGAAATCCTATATTTGTTTTCTATTCATAACAATTGCCCCTTTGAAACTAATTAAATATATTACATATAATCTATAAGATCCTGAGAAATGTAACAGATATCAAACCATTAGGATTTTAATATAGTTCTCTAAGAATTACTGACATTATAGAATTTAATAGAGTGTTTTTCTTTCTATAGCTTATATAACCAACCTATAGAATTCTATTCTGTAGGCATATAATTAATTCCCTGCTATATTCCAAGAGTAGTAAAAAAAAGATATAGCAACATTATCTTTTTCTATTAAATTTTGTAGTACTTTTTTCAGAGATTAATATTATGGCAACCAAATGAATTAAAAAAGAAGCTTGCTGAAGGATCTCTAATGTAAACGAAAGCCCTGAGGATGAGATGCACCAATCCATAAGAAACAAAAGTAGTCTCGCATTAAGAAGGCTGCCCTGGAGAGAAGAAGAATTAATCTGATTTGTTCAGAATTAGTCAGATTTGGGTGTTTGTTGAATTGGCAAAAATGTAGCAGATTGAATCTTTGAGCATCTGGTGCTTCTGTCATACTAGAACAGCAGGGTACATGTACATGTATGCATGTGTTATAAAGTGCATTAGTGAAACTAGAATCAACTGAACTCACCAGCCTGAGAAAGGTATTGAAGAGGAAAAGTCAACATTTCCTTTCATAGCTGGCTCACAGTTTCTAGTGAGGAGAGAGTTTTTGACTTTTGTGGGCCCATTTGACCAGTACATGCAGTGGGAAAAATATTGGAAGTACTGGCATCGGAAGATTAGTGTTTGTTTAATACTGTGTGCTGTCTGCAGTGAACAGTGATCTAATTGGTCCCTAGGGTGCAGATGCTTAGAGTTCACAAAGCAATGGCTTATGAAAGAGAGGCTATTGGCACATCTTCCATAATTCTAAAGATTTCAGAGAAGGTGTTCGTTCAAAAGAATTTATTCAGATATTAATACACACTAGGGTAAATGTGAAGCAAAATACTTTTTAAATTTTATTTTTAAACTCTAAATAAATGGAAAAATGTTCAAGATCCCAGATCATTAAAGGCCAGATTCAGCAGTGTCCTCCATAGATGCAGTGGTCCCATTTGCACCAAAACTGGAATAGTCCTTTTGTGCAATGATGGGGAACAGAAGTTATATGGGAGGTTTCCTCTGCAGTGCACCTCCTGCCAGTGGGCAATGGGCACGGGGCGTGACTGGGCAAGTCACCAGGGGTAACATTTTCAAAAGTGCCTAAGTCCCATTTTCAAAAGCAAGTTAGGACTTAAGTTTATTGTAAGTCATTTAGGTGCTTTGAAAAATGTATTCAATCTGTTAGTACCCCATCTGTAAATCAAAGGATGACTCCTTCCCTCTCTCTTTTAGTTTGCCGATCTATTTAAACTTAAAGCTCTTCAGGGCAGGGACATCTCTGACTGTGTGCTTATACAGAATTTAGCATGAGACCCGGTCTTAATTGGGACTGTTAAGTGTTAACATAATACAAATAATAATAATTTAATAATGTGAAGATGTACCATGGTTTTGACATAAAACCAGCCAAACCTTGGCAGTTTGGGCTGAGATTAACTTTGAGGGTTAGGAGTCTTTTGGACCCAACACTCAAAGAAAAAATTCAAGGAATGTGAAATGTGTGAACAGAACATTGAGACAAAAGATCCCCTGTGAACCAAAACTGCCAAGTGGTGTATGCTTTAGTAATGAAAGTAGCAGCAGAGTGGTAAGTAGCATGCCACAAATAGCATAGCAGCTCAGGTTTGGTTGATGAACCAGAACCACTTGCTCTTTTGTTGAGTCAGACTCTTAGGAATACCTGTGTGTGGCTACCGTTTGAGACTTAACACACCATTGCATTTTATTACAGATTTAAGATGATAGATCTCTCTCTTGTTTTCTTGCTGAGAGGTCAGAAGTATATTAATTCAAGTAAACAATTAGAAGTGCTGGTTCGCTTTGTTTTAGTCTAGCAAATCTTTTGCTTTGCTTGGATGATTTCAGACAGACTTCATTTTTCAGCTCCTCTCTTAAATAACCAAGTTATTTCTTGACAAAACAACAACTCCCCTTAAAAGTAAATTTATTCCCAACCTCAGGTTCCCTGCTCCTTCACCTTTCTGTCTCTGGGGCCTTTTCTTTTATAATGGAACTGAAAATAGCTTCAGTTTTAAAGAGTGAATGAAAGAGTTTCCACCTTTCTGTTTCCTCTCTGCCATTTGTAAGCAGTTTAACTGACATTTTCCATGAACAAAGGCTGCTTCTAAAAGAGAGTTGAGAATTTAAAAATCATGAACAAGTTTTAAGAATAGGTGTTAGTGTTGGTCTAAATATTTGTGTTTTCCATTAAAAAACAGGAAAACTAAAAACTGTGAACCCTCAACCCCCAAATTTCATTGTGGGGGTGGGGGAATCATTTCCCAACCATTTCTAACCATTTTTTTTGGATGGTTTTTCTTTTAAATGGGTAACTGTGGTCAGGGTTCCAGTAGAAACTTTTTCTAGTATAATAATGTTGGTTAGAAGAGCGACAGGGAAAGAGGAGTTGTTTTCTTTTTTGTTTTGTTGCAACCTTTCTATACCAAAAGCCCTAGTATAGATGCAGTTCTATCAACCATAAAAGTCCTTTTGCTGGTATGGCTTGTTGGGCTTAGAGAATTTGGAATAAACTTTACCAGCTAAAGCATTTTTTTGCCAGTATAAACTATATCTACTCCAGGTGGGTTTGCCAGTATAGCTATACTGGCAACCTTTTTTCTAGTGTAGATCTGGCCTAAAGTTTGGCTCCAAAATGCTACTGATCAGAACTCACTTACATTGGTGGCAACATTTTATACCCAAGTTGTACTCGTGCACAGGTGTAAACGACGACACAAAATGCAATACTGTGTAGAATCAGGCCCAAGGGTCCAGTGGTTAGAGCAGTGGATTGGGAGTGGAAAGATCTGGGTTCTTATATAAATCTGCTATTGATTTTGAGCAAATCACTTTTCCTGTCTGTGCCTCTATTTCTCCATATGTAAACTGAGGACCAATATTCACCCTTCTAAAACCCTCTGAGATCCTAAGATGGAACATGTTATACAGAGGCCAAACATTACCAGAGCTGAAACTGCTTCCACTGAAAGCAATAGGAGTTTTGCCACTAGGAGCAATATCATGTCAATTATTGCTAATACCCTTTTAATTAGCTTTCTTATACTAATTGTCCTTTGGAAATAAACTGACAAAGTTATCCCTTTTTTCAATTTTGGATGTGACAGCAGGTCACATAAGAAGAACAGAGAAACAAACAACTGTATATTAATCCATCTGACATATCAAGGAACCACAACTTTATTAGCTACATTACAAATATAAAAGGCAAACACTAGAAGCTGTGTGTGTGTTTCATTTATAATACCGGGCAATTAGAAGAGCTCAACTTCTGAACAGCTCACTTGCTACAGATAGAGCTATACCTGGTTCAGCCACAACTTGATTTTAAGGAAAGGGGCATGTTTTAATATTATCTTATTTACTATAATTTACTTGAATTGCAGTAACACCCAGATACCTAAGTCAGAGTCAGGACCCCAGTATGCTAGGTGTAGTGCAAACACACAGTAAGATACAGTCCTTGCCACAGCCATTAGAGACTCCTGGTTGAGAAACTCAACCACTTTTCTTCTTTCTTCCTATGGCTGTCTACCTAGTTCTACCACAGCTTTAATTCATCAAAGGTGGCCAGAGTGAGAGGTAAGGACGAAAATCCCAGCTACTACCTGTTGAATAGGTGTGTGCTAGGGAGGCCAGAGAGGAGGAAGTTGCAGACATCAAGACAAAGAAGATGATGGCAGGAACTAGAGTTTTATTGGGTGAACAGCGAGAAAATGACATATTTGTGAAATATTATGAAGGAAGAAGCTACAAGATTTAGACTTTTTGTGGCTGTGCAAGATAAGGGAGAGGGAAAAGTCAGATAGGCTCCTAACCAAGGGGGTTAAATGACAAGATGGCAGTTGAATCAATGTGAGCAAATGAAATCACAGAAAGAAGGTGTGTATAACGAGAAGAGGAGATCCAAGATAGAGCTCTCTAGCACCCCTGCAAAGGGTGAGAGAGACAAGGAAAAGGGGCCACTAAAAAAGACAGGAAAGGAATGGCCTTTCAGTAGGAGAACTAAGAGAAGCCAGCATCACAAAACATAAGAGCATAAGAACAGCCATACTGGGTCAGACCAAAGGTCCATCTAGCCCACTATCCTGTCTTCTGACAGTGGCCAATGCCAGGTGCCCCAGAGAGAATGAACAGAACAGGTAATCATCAAGCTATCCGTCCCCTGTTGCCCATTCCTGAAGGTGAAGGAGGACAAGATTTTGAGAAAAAGGTAGTCTCTAATGTCAAAAGCAGCAGAGGTCAAAGAGTATGAAGATGGCAAAACCACCAGGTTATCCTAGAGCTTACTTCACATTCTTAAATCCAAAGCACATCTTGAGGCAGAATTCTGAAGATTAACTTTCAGCCAAGAATCTCTGTTGCTCCCATGATCGGTGGGCAGAGCGAAAGAAATTTATTGTTAGCTTAGTGAGTCGAGTTTACATAATGATTTTTGAGCTTCCACTTCCCATAAAACCAATGAGAGCATTCAATATGGCAGTAAAGAATAAGACCCCTACTCACTTTTGCAGGTGAATAACACACACCTGTAGGGCTTTGCATGGCTTATGTGGCATTTGTACACCAATTGAATTCTTTGTTGCAGCTCCAGTAATTGTTAGCTGAAAACATAGTTTTATACTCTTGCTGTTGGTGACTTTCTTTTGGTCCGTGGCATTTTCTTGATAGCACAATATTTTTTATTATTATGTTTGATAAGATATAACAAGAGATGTCTAAAACAGGGGTCATGCTTTTCTGTGCCTCAAAAATTAATATGAATTGTCAGCCTGCAGCTGTTAAGATTAACACTGTTTTTGGCAGAACAAATCTTCAGCTAATGTATGGAGTATCAGAGTCTGAGAGGTTTAGAGGACAGTCAGCAGAGAATGTTGTGCTTTTGGTATTTGATACTATGCATCTTTATCTTAAATAGTAGGTTAATAAAGTGTTAAAACCCACTGCAACAAGATGAACATCATATCAGCTCTTGATTTTTTCTCCTTTGAAAACCAGGATGCATAATGCTGGATGCAGGAATGTACTTTGAATTTCCTTATTTAGCATTATCTTCATAAAGCGATCTTCTATTTTTTAAGGCATTTGGAGGGGCATCACAGCAGTAACTGAGTTTCTTGAAACTAGCCCAAAGGATTGTGATGATTTGAAAGTTGTCAGGCCATGTCAGTACAAGTTGCTCAAGTTTTGGTTTGAAGTGCATGTACAGTTTGGGGCACATAAAACAAAAGCTATAAGTCATTCACTGAAACCATGAAATAAATATGCCATGTCACAAGAAGACAAAGAACAATGTGGATCAGTGAATAGAGCTGGGAGGACACAGGAGGTCTGAGGTTCCAGTCCCTGATCTGTCACTGTGTGACCTTGGGCAAGTCATTTCACCAATCTCTGCTTTAGTTTCCTCGTTTGTAAAAAGGGGATAATTAATACAGTGTCATACTTTGTATATGAATAAAAAGTGCTGGGTATGTGTATCATTGGTGAAAATTATTATATTTATCCGTGCAGGTTGAATCAAATTCCTCCTTCATGAGCTCTACTGACTACAATGATTTTGGACCAATGTGTGCAAAATGCAGGGGATATTTAAGTTTATTAAAATTATGTGTGTAAAATTAATTATGCATTATATGAAAATTGGCTTGTGCTACCTATTTTGGGGGCTTCTATACTGTATTTGCTGTGCCTGATTGTCATAAACAGATAGCTAAGGGTTAATGTCTCTTTCACCTGAAGCACCTGACCAGAGGACCAATCAGGAAACCGGATTTTTTCAACTCTGGGTGGAGGAAAGTTTGTGTCTGAGTCTCTGTCTGTCTGCCTGTATGCTCTCTCAGATGAGGAGTGATTTCTATTTTCTGCTTTCTAATCTTCTGTTTCCCAGTTGTAAGTACAAAAAGATCAGATAGGATTTATATGTTTTTTTTGTATTTACATGAATATAGTTGCTGGAGTGCTTTGATTTGTATTCTTTTTGAATAAGGCTGTTTATTCATATTTCTTTTAAGCAATTGACCCTGTATTTGTCACCTTAATACAGAGAGACCATTTGTATGTATTTTTCTTTCTTTTTTATATAAAGCTTTCTTTTTAAGACCTGTTGGAGTTTTCTTTACTGGGAAACTTCAGGGAAATTGAGTCTGTACTCACCAGGGAATTGGTGGGAGGAAGAAATCAGAGGGAGATCTGTGTGTGTTAGATTTATTCGCCTGACTTTGCATACCCTCTGGGTGAGGGGGGAAAGAGAGATTAACTCTCAGTAATTCTGTTCTCCAGGACTGGGAACGGGGAGGGGGGGAGTCCCTCTGTTTAGATTCACAGAGCTTGTGTCTGTGTATCTCTCCAGGAGCACCTGGAGGGAGGAAGGGAAAAAGGATTATTTCCGTTTGTTGTGAGACTCAAGGGATTTGGGTCTTGGGGTCCCCAGGGAAGGTTTTTCAGGGGGACCAGAGTGCCTCAAAACACTCTAATTTTTTGGGTGGTGGCAGCAATACCAGGTCCAAGCTGGTAACTAAGCTTGGAGGTTTTCATGCTAACCCCCATATTTTGGACGCTAAGGTCCAAATCTGGGACTAAGGTTTGACATGGTGTGCAGTGGTGGGATAGAATCCAGAAGCCAGTAGGAATATTATATTTTTCTTTTCTCTGCTAGGGGCTTTTTAGCAGAGAGAAACAGTTTGGTTTTAAAAGGGAACCAGAGAGAATTTTTTTTTCTGCTCTCTCTGGCAGCTGTGGCTTGCATATTAAGCAAGCAGCCATTAAAGAGACTATTTCGGGTCTTTTGTCAGACAATAGCCCTCCCATTAGGAGGCAAGTACCAGCACTATATACATGCAAATAAAGTGGTTTTTCTGGTTTACTTTACATTGAACATTAGCTAGAGAAAAAAAAAAAGGGAAAAAGGCACTGTTGCTAGGCAGACCCCAGGAGGCAACAGAGCCTGCAGTTCAGAAGATAAACACCAGAGGGCACCCCAACACAAGAAAACAGGAACCATGACTTCTAAGGCAAAAATTGAGGCCGAAGGACAATTCAAAGAAGCTGAACACAGACGACAACTGGAAATAAAACAAAAAGAGATGGAACTAAGAGAAAGAGAGGCAGCATACCAAAGAGAACAAGCAGCCAGAGAGGCGGCCTACAAAAGAGAGCAAGCAGCCAAAGATGCAGACCACCAAAAACAGCTGAAACTCTAGAGGGAAGCCCACCGACAGGCCATGGAATTAGAAAAGGCTAAGCAAAACACAGCCAACCCTAACAACCCTGCGCCAATGATTGTTCCACAGCACAGGAAATTTCCCA
The DNA here is from genome assembly GCF_025201925.1 of Gopherus flavomarginatus. NCBI lineage: Eukaryota > Metazoa > Chordata > Testudines > Testudinidae > Gopherus > Gopherus flavomarginatus. Next base: position 204,884,938 of record NC_066618.1, read on the forward strand.
CCTACAAGGCAGGTGATGACACCGAGGCCTTCTTGGAAAATTTTGAAAGAGCCTGTCTTGGGTACAGCATCCCTGAAGACCAGTACATGGTAGAATTGAGGCCACAGCTCAGTGGATCTTTAGCAGAGGTGGCAGCTGAAATGCCTAAGCAGCAAATGAATGACTATAAACTTTTTCAAATCAAGGCCAGATACAGAATGGGGATAACCCCAGATCATGCCCGTCGGCGTTTCAGAACCCAAAAGTGGAAACCAGATGTGTCATTTCCCAAACACGCCTACTACGTTGGGAAAAATTATGAGGCCTGGATATCAGGACACAATGTTAAAACCTTGGAAGAACTGCATCTCCTCATACAAATGGAGCAGTTCTTGGATGGTGTTCCTGAAGACATCACACGGTACATACAAGATGGAAAACCCAAAGATCTTGCTGAGGCGGGGGAGATTGGAGCCAGATGGATGGAAGTGGCAGAAAGCAAGAAAGCTACAGTCAAGGGGAACGAATACCCCAGGGGGCACACCGACCATAAACCCTACAACCGAGGACAGCCAAAAACCCCACCTACAACCCAAGTAAAGCCACAGACACAGTATTCTTCCACCTCACCAGTCTCCAGTAACTCACCTCGGCCCAGTGACCCATCAGATGGAAGATGCTTTAAGTGTAATGAACTGGGACATATCAAGGCCAACTGTCCAAAGAACACCATGCGAGTGCAATTCATTACACCACCATCACCCAAAAGATCCCCAGGCCCAGATGCCTCTCAAATACCCTTGGAGCGAAGGGAAAATTTGAGAGTGGGTGGAAAGAAGGTTACTGCGTGGAGAGACACGGGGGCACAAGTGTCAGCTATCCACCAATCCTTCGTAGACCCCAAATTCATCAACCCAAAGGCCCAAGTGACAATTTACCCCTTCATGTCACAAGCTGTAGACTTGCCTACAGCTGAACTGCCTGTCCAGTACAAGGGCTGGTTAGGAATGTGGACTTTTGCAGTCTGACAATTATCCTATCCCCATGCTACTGGGGGAAGACTTGGCCAACCAGGTGAAGCGGGCCAAGAGAGTGGGAATGGTTACACGTAGCCAAAACAGGCAAGCTTCCAGACCCATTCCTGTTCCTGAGCCGTTCACAGAGGCCCCGTCTGTGTTACCAGAGACCCAGACAGAGGTAGTGGACCCGGATTCAATGCCTACCACTGAAACAGCCACAGCACCTCCAGTCCCAGGCCCGGAACTGGAACAGCAACCAGCACCAGCAATTGCAACCACATCTTCAAACTCAATGCCAGAGGGCGCCAGCGAGCCAGAACTGGCAGAAGCAACAGACAGCCATACCCAAAAGGCTCAGCCTGAGCCTGAAATACCCTCAGGTGCACCAGCGGAGAGCGGTTCACCAGCAACGGAAACAACCTCATCACCTACATCGCTTCCAGAGGGACCAAGTCCACAGTCTGAGGAAGAACTGGTAACCCCAGCCTCAAGGGAACAGTTCCAGACTGAGCAGGAAGCAGATGACAGCCTTCAGAAAGCTTGGGCGGCGGCACGGAGCACCCCACCGCCTCTCAGCTCTTCTAATCAATCCCAGTTTGTTATAGACCAAGGACTTTTATAGAAGGAGATTCTTTCTGGTGGACACCGGGAAGAATGGCAGACGCAAAAACAGTTGGTGGTTCCAACTAAGTACCGGGGGAAGCTCTTGAGCTTAGCCCATGATCATCCCAGTGGCCATGCTGGGGTGAACAGAACCAAGGACTGGTTGGGGAAGTCCTTCCACTGGGAGGGGATGGGCAAGGACGTTGCCAAGTATGTCCGGTCTTGTGAGGTATGCCAAAGAGTGGGAAAACCCCAAGACCAGGTCAAGGCCCCTCTCCAGCCATTCCCCATAATTGAGGTCCCATTTCAGCGAGTAGCTGTGGATATTCTGGGTCCTTTCCCAAAAAAGACACCCAGAGGAAAGCAGTACGTACAGACTTTAGTGGACTTTGCTACACGATGGACGGAAGCAGTAGCTCTAGGCAACACCAAGGCTAACACTGTGTGCCTGGCCTTAACAGACATCTTTGCCAGGGTAGGTTGGCCCTCCGACATCCTTACAGATTCAGGATCTAATTTCCTGGCAGGGACCATGGAAAAACTGTGGGAAACTCATGGGGTGAATCACTTGGTTGCCACCCCATACCACCATCAAACCAATGGCCTGGTGGAAAGGTTTAATGGAACTTTAGGGGTCATGATACGAAAATTCATCAACGAATTCTCCAATAATTGGGACCTAGTGTTGCAGCAGTTGCTGTTTGCCTACAGGGCTGTACCACATCCCAGTTTAGGATTTTCACCGTTTGAACTTGTGTATGGTCACGAGGTTAAGGGACCATTACAGTTGGTGAAGCAGCAATGGGAGGGGTTTACGCCTTCTCCAGGAACTAACATTCTGGACTTTGTAAGCAACCTACAAAGCACCCTCCGACACTCTTTAGCCCTTGCTAGAGAGAACCTAAAGGATGCTCAGGAAGAGCAAAAGGCCTGGTATGACAAACATACCAGAGAACGTTCCTTCACGATAGGAGACCAGGTTATGGTCTTGAAGGCACAACACGCCCATAAGATGGAAGCATCATGGGAAGGGCCATTCACGGTCCAAGAGCACCTGGGAACTGTGAATTACCTCATAGCATTTCCCAATTCCTCACTAAAACCTAGAGTTTACCATGTTAATTCTCTCAAGCCTTTCTATTCCAGAGACTTACAGGTTTGTCAGTTTACAGTCCAGGGAGATGATGCTGAGTGGCCTGACGGTGTCTACTACGACGGGAAAAAAGATGGTGGCGTGGAAGAGGTGAACCTCTCAACCCTCCTGGAACGTCTGCAGCGGCGACAAATCAAAGAGCTGTGCACTAGCTTCGCCCCATTGTTCTCAGCCACCCCAGGACGGACTGAACGGGCATACCACTCCATTGACACAGGTAATGCTCACCCAATCAGAACCCCACCCTACCGGGTGTCTCCTCATGCCCAAGCTGCTATAGAACGGGAGATCCAGAACATGCTACAGATGGGTATAATCCGCTCATCTACCAGTGCATGGGCATCTCCAGTGGTTCTGGTACCCAAACCAGATGGGGAAATACGCTTTTGCGTGGACTACCGTAAGCTAAATGCGGTAACTCGTCCAGACAACTATCCAATGCCACGCACCGATGAGCTATTGGAGAAGTTGGGACGTGCCCAGTTCATCTCTACAATAGACTTAACCAAGGGGTACTGGCAAGTACCGCTAGATGAACCTGCCAAGGAGAGATCAGCATTCGTCTCCCATGCGGGGGTGTATGAATTCAATGTCCTTCCTTTCGGCCTTCGAAATGCACCCGCCACCTTCCAGAGGCTGGTAGATGGTCTACTAGCAGGACTGGGAGAATTTGCAGTTGCCTACCTCGATGATGTGGCAATTTTTTCAGACTCCTGGCCCAAACACCTACTACACCTGGAAAAGGTCTTTGAGCGCATCAGGCAGGCCGGACTAACTGTTAAGGCCAAAAAGTGTCAAATAGGCCAAAACAGAGTGACTTACCTGGGGCACCAGGTGGGTCGAGGAACCATAAACCCCCTACAGGCCAAGGTGGATGCTATCCAAAAGTGGCCTGTCCCAAGGTCAAAGAAACAGGTCCAATCCTTCTTAGGCTTGGCTGGGTACTACAGGCGATTTGTACCACATTACAGCCAAATCGCTGCCCCACTGACCGACCTGACCAAAAAGACCCAGCCAAATGCAGTTAAGTGGACTGATGAGTGTCAAAAGGCCTTTACCCAACTTAAGGCAACGCTCATGTCTGAGCCTGTGCTCAGGGCCCCGGACTTTGACAAGCCATTCCTAGTAACCACAGATGCATCTGAGCGTGGTATAGGAGCAGTGCTCATGCAGGAAGCAACAGATCACAATTTCCATCCTGTCATGTTTCTCAGCAAGAAACTGTCTGAGAGGGAAAGTCACTGGTCAGTCAGTGAAAAGGAATGCTATGCCATTGTGTACGCCCTGGAAAAGCTACGCCCATATGTGTGGGGACGGCGGTTCCACCTACAAACTGACCATGCTGCACTAAAGTGGCTTCATACTGCCAAGGGGAACAACAAGAGACTTCTTCGTTGGAGTTTAGCTCTCCAAGATTTTGATTTTGATATTCAGCACATCTCAGGAGCTTCTAACAAAGTACCTGATGCACTCTCCCGTGAGAGTTTCCCAGAATCCAGTAGTTAAAAAGTGTTCTTAAAATGTAGAAGTCTGTTAGTTATATACTTGGTGGTATATGTAAAGGTGCATGTGTTGTATTAATCTGTTTATTTTAAAGTTCTAGAAGGAAATCGCCGCCAGTGAGCTTCCCCACTGTCTGCAATTTGGGGGGCGTGTCATAAACAGATAGCTAAGGGTTAATGTCTCTTTCACCTGAAGCACCTGACCAGAGGACCAATCAGGAAACCGGATTTTTTCAACTCTGGGTGGAGGAAAGTTTGTGTCTGAGTCTCTGTCTGTCTGCCTGTATGCTCTCTCAGATGAGGAGTGATTTCTATTTTCTGCTTTCTAATCTTCTGTTTCCCAGTTGTAAGTACAAAAAGATCAGATAGGATTTATATGTTTTTTTTGTATTTACATGAATATAGTTGCTGGAGTGCTTTGATTTGTATTCTTTTTGAATAAGGCTGTTTATTCATATTTCTTTTAAGCAATTGACCCTGTATTTGTCACCTTAATACAGAGAGACCATTTGTATGTATTTTTCTTTCTTTTTTATATAAAGCTTTCTTTTTAAGACCTGTTGGAGTTTTCTTTACTGGGAAACTTCAGGGAAATTGAGTCTGTACTCACCAGGGAATTGGTGGGAGGAAGAAGTCAGAGGGAGATCTGTGTGTGTTAGATTTATTCGCCTGACTTTGCATACCCTCTGGGTGAGGGGGGAAAGAGAGATTAACTCTCGGTAATTCTGTTCTCCAGGACTGGGAACGGGGAGGGGGGGAGTCCCTCTGTTTAGATTCACAGAGCTTGTGTCTGTGTATCTCTCCAGGAGCACCTGGAGGGAGGAAGGGAAAAAGGATTATTTCCCTTTGTTGTGAGACTCAAGGGATTTGGGTCTTGGGGTCCCCAGGGAAGGTTTTTCAGGGGGACCAGAGTGCCCCAAAACACTCTAATTTTTTGGGTGGTGGCAGCAATACCAGGTCCAAGCTGGTAACTAAGCTTGGAGGTTTTCATGCTAACCCCCATATTTTGGACGCTAAGGTCCAAATCTGGGACTAAGGTTTGACACTGATAATGTATGTAAGTATAAGCTACCGTTTTCTGAGACACTGTTCAAACACATTTTCTAAAGCTCACAGAATAAGATGGCAATATTAAATATTTCAGGCTCAACTGTAGTCTACACAGATCAAAGCTAGAAGTTGTGCCAACATCTAAAACAAATGGAGGAGAGGAAGCCCATAAAAGTAAAGGCACTGCACCAAAACAAGACAGAAGAATGCAACCCTAATTACTGTAGATTCCAAAAAACTAAAAATGAATCAGAGAAAAACACACATCAGGGAGTCAGAACTGCTCAGGAGCATACTGACAGTGGTGACATAAAAGGAATCAGATACACAAATTAAGGAGATGTTTATAAACAGCTAAAATTAGTTTTAACAGACTGATAGTGATGAGCCTCCTACAGTGATTCTTACTTACCCCTAATGTTTGTTTTATTCCCTCCAAGGTAAAAGAACACTCAAGCTCTCTGGTACTGGTACATATACCTCATTATCTCCAGTTATTAGCCCAATTTGGGGGCCTGATTTTCTTTTTAGGTACATTGGTTTATCTTCATTTTTGCAATTAATCCTGATTTACACTAGCACAAGTAAGAGGAGAATCAGACCAAAAATATGAAAGATTTCCTCCCTGTTCACACTGCTGTTTGTTCAGTGTTTGTGTTGTTTTTTGTTGGCATTTTTTTTTCAAATTAGATTTGCCGCAATACATCTTTGAACCATAGATTTTGTTTATAAATGTATCCCTCACAAACACCTGGTACTGGGCTCTTGTGTGATGTTGGAGGTTTCCTTAACTATGAGGCACCGTTGACCATTAGCAACATCAGTTACTAGCCGTAGAGTATTTTTTTTCTTAAGGATATTTAGAAGAAAAATTAAAATATCTTCCCACAAGTTCCAAGTAACAAATGTTAATTTTCAGTGTAAAAACTTCTGTACAATGTTCATGGTAATACCTGATGTATTGTTATAATGTTTTTTAAGGATACTGAATATCATTCACAATGCTCTTTTCACTAGGAGAGTAAGTACAATTTAAAAATTGGCAATTTGAAGCTAACTACTATGATCCACTTCATTTTATGTCTCAAAAAGCAGAAAATCTGTGGCCACTCTTTGTTGCTACCTTTTCTGACATGTCAGCAAAGCTAGTCGGAATGTTAAAATCCATGTTACCTTGCACTAGAACTTTTTATTTTAATGCTAATAACTTTTAGGACATCCTGATCTCATTCAAATAATTATAAATATTTTAGTTTGCTGCCTTTCCTGGGGTTTGGAGGACTTAATTTCTGTATTATTATTTTATTTTAAATAAGTAGGAGTACTCACTTTAATGATATACCATTGCAGTCGCACAGCACAATTTCTGACTAATAAGAAATAAAGAACAATGGGCTCTTCATGAAGTCCCACAGCCCTCTCAATTAATCATAGTAGTCTTAGAAAATTGAGAAGCAAAAGACATATTACTGTTGTCCTTTTTTTCTATCCACCTACCAGTTCATGATTGTAGCTTAGAGTATTTTTAGCATTTTGTTCAGCTTAGTTTTTAATGTCCCGCATAATGTAGCTTCCACCATTTCCTTTGGGGGACTATTCAATTTAATAGAGGAATAATGACAGCTTTTAGGTGGGCTTTTTTCCCCAATCATTTAAATGTACTGAATGGTCTGCTCCTTTGGGTGCATTCACTCAGAGTGGCATTAAAGAATATTGAAAAGTATGCATGCTGCCTCAAAGCAATCATGCTACAGGGCCAGATCCAAAGCCAGCCGAAAGCAATAGGGAACTTTCCATTAACCTCAATGAATTTTGGATTATGCCCTTTGGCTCATATCCCTCTAATAACAGGCCAGCCATTTCAGGATCCCAGCATATAAGTTGATAAATACAGTAACTGTACTAAGTCATTAATGACCTTTACAGAAGGCTAGATTATAAAATGCAATAACATGCAAATTGTGCTTCCGTGCACTTTGCAGTGCAGAAGAGAGCCAGAGCATGATAATCACATTCAAATGTGGCAGAAAATTATAGGACGTGATACGTTTGCATGCCTATGAATATCAACTGTAAAAAGAATCAAAATTAGGAGAGAGAGGATTTATGGGATGTCAATAAAATAAATGAATTCATTGAGAGGTTAAAGTAAATTCTACAGTATGAGAATGTTATGGCTAAGACTTAAACCCACAACATAAATGGAGGTTCTACAAAGTTCCTTCCATCACAAAAACAAATATTGAAAAGGCTTTTAATGAGCCAGGCTGGAATGCCAGTGTCTAACTGTGATAACTTGGGGGTGCTTTTTGTTTACATGTGAATAAAGGGGGATAAACAGGCTAAAGAACAAGAAGTTGATTTCCTCCAAATCCATCCTCAACCCGCTCCAGTCTGCCTCCTGTCATGCCCCCAACACTCCATTGAAATAGCTCTTGCCAAACTCTCTAATGACTTCCTCCTGGAAAGGGCTCAGAATCAGTGCTCCCTGATCTGTCAGCTGCCTGTGACACTATTAACCATGCTCTTTTCCTTGAAATCTTGTCCTTCCATGTTCCAACAAATACATTCACATTTTCTCCAGTGCTACCCCTCACACTTGGGAGAAGCTCCCTGTGCACATCTGCAAAGCTCCTTCGAATCCCTCCTGGAAACTTTGCTTTTGCGTGATGCCTACAAAAGACTTGACAACAGGTAGGCAGCCGGTGTGCTGAGACCAGGGCCTATCACACTGACCAGTTTTGTTTCATGGTTTTCTTTTACTCCGCACCTGTCTATCTGAATCCACCTGTCTTGTCTTACATGTAGATTCGAAATTATTTGGGACAAGCTCCATCTTTTGGTCCTGTGTTTGTACAGCACCTAGCATGAAGGATACCCAGTTCATGACCATGGCTTCTAGGTATTACCACAATACAAATAATAATTCGAATAAGTACACGTCCAATTCATGGTTAAATACAGAGTACATTATTTAGATATTTACATAAAAGCCTTTCTCATCTGTAAATGGATGGTAATGTATATCACCAATGTGGAAAGGCAAATGGGGAAAACAGCCTCTGACTGGGTTTCACTTTTTTCCCCTTAAACAAAAGGAGATCTTTTGGCAGTTCTGTTAGAACGTTGTTTGATTTTAGTTTTATCCTTCCCTTATGTGAAGTTCAGGGTTCTTCTGCTTCATTTTAATGAGATGAGAAGTTGAAGTATCTGTCTTTGTTGATGATACACTGCATGAAAATTCTAAGTAGAAAGAGGCCTATTGGAGTAGAGAAACTATAGCAGATAAAATAGAAATAAATAACAGCACAGACAGAATGCAACTTGAGTGTCCTCAGTAATCAGTAGACAAGGATGCATAAATGAGAAACTGTATAGTATACATCAATCACCATGCATTACCTCTCTGCTGTGATTGGCTGAAACAATTCCATTTTTGTAGAACAGTGATTCCCAAACTTGGGACACCGCTTGTTTAGGGTAGCCCCTGACAGGATGAGCCAATTTGTTAGAGAACCTGATTATCTAGTGCCTTATGTGGTCATTTACTGCTATGCAGAGTGAGTGTGACATGCTGCCAGATCAGAGCAGATCAGATTGCACAGGTGCAAATAACACAAATACAAGATGATGGGGAATCATACTCATGTTTACCAAGTTTGGTGGACTGTTTGGGTTAGGGTTTGTGTTGCAACAGCAAATATGAGATTCTATCATATTAATTACCAGGATGTTTGCTAATTATTCTTCTGACAATGGCTAATTGTAATTTATACCATTGCCCCAAAATGCAAGATAAATCCAAAAGTATTCTATTTTTGCACAGAGAATAAACAGTACCTTTTGAACTTAAAGCAGAAATCTTCTACAGATAAACTATATGCATGATTCATATACAATTAGTCACAGCATTCTGTACAAGTTGTTCTGATACTGCAAGTCCTGACAAACACACAGTATCAAAAACAATAATCAACTGTTTGATTTCTTATTGGTCTATTTAAATGGAATAATTTAGAAATAAAAAAATATATCTAAAAATATAAAACAAAACTGTCTTTATTGTAGGTTCCATATGCCAGCACAGCTTTATCCACTGGACTTACATTAAAGTAAAACTGTTTTGTTTTTAAATTACTCACAGCGGAGGTGCGCAATAATAAAACCTGGCAACTTTATATACTAGAAGATGCTTGCGAACAAAACATTCAACTTTAACAACTAAAATTCATGAATGTCTCTTTAAAAATGGGAAACAGTCCAGCAAACTTGGTAAACGTGAGTATGATTCCCCATCATCTTGTATTTGTGTTATTTGCACCTGTGCAATCTAATGTTCTGATCTGGCAGCATGTCACACTCACTCTGTATAGCAGTAAATGACCACATAAGGCGCTAGATAACGAGGTTCTCTAACTGTTTTTATTCCATACTCCTCATCATAGAATCTGAGTGCCTTATAATAAGTGATGCTGTAGTATGTAAATAGTTACTACACTTTGTAGCTTCATAAGAGTGACTATATTGGGTCAGACCAATGGTCCGTCTAGCCCACTATCCTGTATTCTGACAGTGACCAGTGCCAGATGCTTCAGAAAGAATGAACAGAAAAGGGCAATTATCTGGTCATCCATCCTGTATTGTCCAGTCCCAACTTATGGCAGCCAGAGGTTTAGGGAAACCTAGAACAAGGGATTGCATCCCTGACCATCTTGACTAATAGCCGTTGATGGACCTATCCTCCATGTACTTGTCTAATTTGTTTTTAACTCAGGTATACTTTTGTCCTTCACAGTATCCCCTGACAACAGGTTCCACGAGTTGACTTCACATTGTGTGAAGAAGTACTTCCTTATGTTAGTTTTAAACCTGCTGCCTATTAATTGCCTTGGATGACCCCTAGTTCTTGTGTTAAGTGAAGGGGTAAATAACACATCCCTATTCACTTTTTTCCATGCCATTCATGATTTTAAAGACCTCTATAGCCCCCCCACCCCACTTTACTTGTCTCTTTTTTAAGCCAAACAGTCCCAGCCTTTTTAATTTCTCCTCATATGGAAGCTGTTCCATACTCATAATAATTTTCATTTCCCTTCTCTGTAACTTTCCAGTTCTACTGTATTTTTTCAGATGGGTTGGCCAAAATTGTAAGCAGTATTCAAGGTGTGGATGGCATTATAGTATTTTCTGTCTTATTATCTTTCCCTCACCTTATGGTTCCTAACATTGTTTGCTTTTTTGACTGCCACATGAGAGGATCTTCCCTCTTTTCCCCATCACTACTTACTTTGCAAGTTTGCTTGGATCCTATGATTAGCCAGTTTAGGCCCAGATTGAGGAAGATACTGAAGCATGAGTATAAATTTAAATCACATGAGTAGTGCCACTTAAGTCCACAGGATGATTCATGTGCTTAAAATTACACGTGTTTAAGTATCTTTCCTGAACCAGGGCCTTAATCTCTGAAATGTTTATGTAACAAATGTTAGAAACTGTGAATACTTTTGAATTAGTATCAGAGGATTTATAATCAGCAAGACTTCAGCCACCCCTTCAGCAGTCTTCAGAGAGTGAATGTGTGTCTTTTTCTTCTCATCTTGGAGCATCTTTGCAGACAGAGCGAGCGGGGTGTGTGTGTGTGTGTGTGTGTGTGTGTGTGTGTATATACACACACACATGAAGGGTAACTTGTTTCAGAATGAATCTGCCTAACAGCCTAAAATCTTTACAGAATAAAAAGTATTCACTGAATCCACAGTTATCTGATAACTGAATGGATTGTTCAAGTTGAATTTGGTTTCAGAGACTTTAGAAATAACATTCAGTCAAACCGCACTTTGATTATTAACTTACAGGTGTTCCCAGAAGTACTGAGAGAGACAGAGAGAGAGAGAGAGAGAGAGAGAGAGAGAGGTTTTGAAAAGCTTAATAGATGTTTTATTTTAAAACTATCCTTGATTGAACTTTTACTACTTTGTAAACAGCTGCATCAGAATAAAAATGTGAATGAAAACATTTCACCTTGACAACTGATTAACATATTTATATCATGGTAATGCACAAAACTTTATATACTAATTAATAGTATTCTTGTAGCATACAATGATAAAGAACATTTACTAACTTCTCCAATGCCTGATTGTTCCCATTAGGGCATGCAGGTTATAATTATTCTACAGATTTGTGTCCATTTATTCTTTTGCGTATAGACTGTCCGGTTTGGCCAATGTACATGGCAGAGGGGCATTGCTGGCACATGATGGCATATATCACGTTGGTAGATGTGCAGGTGAATGAGCCCCTGATGGTGTGGCTGATATGATTAAGTCCTATGATGGTGTCACTTGAATAGATATGTGGACAGAGCTGACATCGAGCTTTGTTGCAAGGATAGGTTCCTGGGTTAGTGTTTATGTTGTATGGTGTGCAGTTGCTGGTGAGTATTTGCTTCAGGTTGAGAGGCTGTCTATAAGCAAGGACTGGCCTGTCTCCCAAGATCTGTGAGAGTGAGGGATCATCTTTAAGGATAGGTTGTAGATCTTTGATGCGCTGGAGAGGTTTTAGTTGGAACTGTCCTGTAGTAGGTGGCTTCTGGGTACTCTGCCATGTACATTGGCCAAACCGGACAATCTCTACGCAAAAGAATAAATGGACACAAATCTGACATCAGGAATCATAACATTCAAAAATCAGTGGGAGAACACTTCAACCTCTCTAACCACTCAGTGACAGACTTGAAGGTGGCGATTTTGCAACAAAAAAACTTCAAAAACAGACTCCAAAGAGAGACTGCTGAAGTCGAATTAATATACAAATTAGATACAATTAACTCAGGCCTAAAAAGAGACTGGGAATGGTTGGGTCATTACACTAATTGAATCTATTTCCCTATGTTAAGTTCTCCGTACACTTCTATGGGTCATCTTAATTATCACTTCAAAAGTTTTTTTTTCTCCTGCTGATGATAGCTCATCTCAATTGATTAGACTCTTCCTGTTGGTATGCATACTTCTACCTTTTCAGGTTCTCTGTATGTATAAATATCTCCTGTCTGTGTATTCCATTCTATGCATCCGAAGAAGTGAGCTGTAGCTCATGAAATCTCATGCTGAAATAAATTTGTTAGTCTCTAAGGTGTCACAAGTACTCCTGTTCTTTTTGCGGATACAGACTAACACGGCTGCTACTCTGAAACCTAACCCTAAACAAACCCGGACATATTGCAATCATGTTGATACAATATGACAGCCAAGTGGGTTTTCTGGTTGCAGGAGCATAGTGAGTGTTCCAGGGACTTGACTGACACAATATTTTTGTTCTTGGTTTTCCTTTACTTCCAAAAAAACAATTTAACTAACAATTAAATCTCTATCATTTACAATAATCATATTGTAATGGAAACAAGAGAAAAATATGGAAACAAATAATAAACATGTTAATTATCAGATATACGGCTCTATTAAACAGATAATATTCCTAGCAGGCTCTGTGGATCTGATTATCAGAGCTGATAAGGATCTAGAGGAATTGTGGGCACTCAGGTCCTCTGATGGTGATCATGATTTTCATATCTTGGTTCCAATAAAAGGTGTCCAGAGTCTGATGATTTATTGTCTTAAATATAATTTAGAATTGAGCTTTCAGCCTTTATGCTCTACAGTTCTGAAATAAGCTTCCTGTTCCTATTCAGAAAGTGAATCTGTGGCAGTTTTAAAATTAAAATGAAAAGGTAGATGATTGATGTTGCTTTTAATTTTGTTCCAATCATAAATCATCCTGTGACTTTCTGAGAAGGGTGCAGTGTTTTGTATTTATTATTAGGTCACAGAGAGTCCTCTGTCTTGGGCTCTTGACTGCCATTCTCTCATTCAAACCATGATGTAATAAAGCTGGCTTCCTAGTATATATGAGTTGAATATGGATAGTTTGAGCCTGATTCTCATCCCACTTAAACCAGCATGACTCCACTGACACATATGAATAACAATGGTGTGACATTAGAATCCGGCTCTTTGTTTTCAGTGCTACACAATATTAATATTAGTGATTGGAGCCTATGATAAGGGAAAATGTGTGTGAGGAATGAAATAGAAGGAAATATTCTTTCCTAATGTGATTTTTTTATATATATTTTTCAGAGTAAAGAATAGCATAAATCCCAATTTTGAGAGAGATCTGTCATAAAATGTTATCTTTCTCCAATTACTATTAAATCAGGAGGACAAAAATATTTGAAAGTGGTTGTTCCAGCTATAAAGGCTAAGCAATAACCTATCCTGTTAATAAGCATAAGCTTCCACCTCTTCATTTGTTAATGTTTTGGCACATAAATTATGCTTTCTTTCTTAGCAAAGTTAATATTCATAGGCATTAGTTAGAACAGATATGAACCAAGTAAACTTTTCCATCACAATTCTGTAAACGTACTGTTATAGTTTCACTGCTCTTTCAGTCCTCTTATCTGTTCACAAATCAAAACTACTCACTATGCTGACCTGCATGGCAGTTTTGTATTGTGGGTGCCCAGTCAATAGGAACTATTTTGAAAACATCCGATTCCTCTCATTTGAATTGTCAGACATAGTTAATATCACACAGGAACCCCATCAATGTCCATAGTCAAAAAATTAGGAATTGCCATACCAGATGAGACAAGAGGTCCACCTAGTCTGATGTCCTGACTGACAGTAACCAGGGCAAGACGCTAAAGAACAAAGTTTAAGAATCTCTATTATGGGCAATTATAGAATAACCTGCCTGCTGGGAGAATTTCTTCTGAATCCCATCAAATGTAGGTGGGCTTATGCCTTGAAGGATAAGGATTTTTATCCAATGAGGCAAAAAAATTCCATCTATTATAATGTAGATCGTCTCCATCCATAGAAAGATTTAATCCTTTTTTGAATCCTACTAATCTCTTGGGCTCTCAGATAACTCGAGGCATTGAATTCCTCAATTTCAGTGTGTTTTGTAGGGGTTGAAAAAATACCTTAATTTGCTGCTTTTCATTTCACTGAATACCCCTTGTGCTTGAATTATGAAAGAGGATAAATAGGATTCCTCCATTTACAGACTATAAACTTCTTATTGTGTATATCATTATCCTGTCTCTTATCTAAACTACACTGTCCGAGACTTAATTTTTCAGTCTCTCCTCAGATGAAAGTTTTTATGAAATATGGGGACTGCAGATTTAAGTCATCATTTCAGTACTGAAACTTTGTGGCAATTGGCGCACATGTGAAAACCCTTCTAATGCTGATGCACCGCTCCATGTCAATGGAGTTATGCATGAGAATTGGGCTCAAACTATCTCTGTTCAACTCAGATACACTATGAACTCAGTTTCATTAGTTCATGGATATCTCAAAATTATTGCTGTCAGGAATTTTTTTCAATCAACACCCATAATGTCTCATAGCTGCATATCACACTGGACAGACCAATGAAAGGCTTAAATTTGCTCAAGTAGAAGGTCTGGATCTGATTCTACTTTGACTCAATATTAAAAAATTAAGGGGAATCAAAGAAGATCCACTCAAAGAAATATTTTGCTATTTCTTTCTATCGGATACAATTATCCTATGCTATTTCCCTTTAAGTACAATATTTTCCTTTCAGTGGCTCTGATCCAGCCATCTGATATGAAGGGGACAGACCATTTTGCCTGCATAGAACCCCTTCAAATGCAACATGGCTCCACATAGATGCATAGATCTATCTCAGCGCATCCAGCCACAGGATTGATGCCTTAGAGCATGTGTATTATTCATTTCCAATTGCACAGCTTATACCTTTGACCTCTACCCTTAACATCTTACCTCTCGAGGGAAAATATTATTTACTGAAGTTTCAAATGTCATTGAAACCGGGACTCGGGATTTTTTAATTTTGTGGAGGAGGGTTTCTAGTAAAGCTGAGTCAACATTATTTTGAAGTCCTTGCCATTAAATCTAGAATGGGAAAAGGATTAGAGAATACATTGAAAAGAAGAATTCTGAATTAAAAAGGGGTATTGATAGAAGACCTAAAACTATTTTAGGTTAATAGATTATAAAGCCAGAATGGACCATTGGGATTATCTAGTCTGACCTCCTGTATAACACAGACCATAAGACCCCCCTGAATTAATTGCTTTTTGAATTTATTGTGGTCGGGGGGGACGAGGTAGATTATTCCACATCTGTCTACTGCAGGGTACTTGCCCCGTCCTCTGAAGCATCTATTTGGCTCCCGTCAGAGACTGGGTACTGGTCTATGTGAAATGCTGGTCTAATCCAATATAGCAATTACTGTGTTCCTGTTGTACTTGTAATTTATAAGATTATGTAGGGCTAGTGGTAACTCACTTAGTTCTATGGAAGTTGAGGGTACTCAGCATCTTTGACAATAAGGTTATACTTTTTTTAGGAGCTATGGAAGCTTTAGGCATCTGATTTTAAAAAAAAAATCTTGCCCAGAACATTTATTCTTTCATTGTTTTCCCTTGTATGAAATAAGTAATCTGGACTGAAACAATATTTGGCTTTGGTATATAGCAAAAATACCTGCCAACTTCTCCAATATATTGCTGAGAATATAAGAGTTGTACACATACTTCTATTCCTTACACTTATGCAATTTAGCTTCTGTGGGTTTTTTACCATAAATATCCAAGTTTCTGTTCATTAAATAAACTGGCAATAGTAAGGTGACCAGCTTCTTTTTACAACTTCTAAAATTAACTACCATTGTGGTTGTTCTTTTCTCTACATTTAACCTGCTTATAATTTTAGTCTTCTGCATATTTATTCTGAGTCAAAATCTCTGCTCCTAGTCACTGTTATCATTGTTTCAATATTTTTAAAATTCAAGCTATTAACAAAAATTAAGTAGCTGAGATGCTCTGTTTGGTTATTTTGATAATATTTTGGGTTTTTTCCCACATCCAGACTTTTTCAAGTTTTTCTTCAGGCATGAAGTAAATAATGTTTTTGCTTAACTTTTTTTCATCTTGATGATTTGACTCTCCTAGTGAAGTTCAGTTGTGAGTACAATATTCAAGAGAAGCTATTTCAGGATTCTTATACGAGTGCACTTAAAATACCTTCCATTTGGAAAAGTTCCACCCGTGACAGAAATATTCCTTGTATTGAAAGTGGGAATTACAACAGAACAAGTAATTCTCTCAAACAAGAAATTCTTCTCAATGTGCACCTGTGATACATATTGTAGTTCTTCTAGTCGTCTGTTCAGTGCTTCCATCCCTGCTTCTATTTCCACTAAATCAAAGGCCTTTTCACACTCCATAAAAGCACAAACTTACAGCAGTCTTCTTCAGAACCTCATTTATTGTCTCTAGCTGATCCATGACTGGTAAATTACTCATGAATCCCACTTGCTGTCATGACTTATTAATATCCAGAAATCCTTTTAATATGTTCACTAGCACTATAGTTAAGATCTTGGTGTAGAACACTGTTGGGAGTATAGTTCTTGAGGTCCTTGATGTTTTGTTTGTTAACTGATATCAATTTTCTGCAACATCCACATATTCACTCACTGTATATGTTGCATTTCTTTTCAGATAGAGTGTTAAGTAATAGATAGTGGAAATCAAGCTTTTTCAGGAATTTCCCAAACTCTAGTATGAGTCTGAACAAGCAATATGAGATTTGGTGACTGTGCACAACAAATGGTATTATTAAGGGTCATATTCTGCATTGTTTCATTGTATAAAATGACCTTTTGGAATCAATGATAGTTATGTTAAGGACTACAGAATTTGGCCTAAAGTTACATCAGATAACTATTAGTAAGTAGGCTGTGTGGGACCAGTAGAAAAAACAAGTGAATATGGTAACAAGTGTATTATTATTATTTATTATTTGTGTTATTATAACACCTAGGAGCCCCAGTGATGGACCAGGACCCTGTTGTGCTAGACACTGTGCAAACACAAAACAAAGAGTCCCTGTTCCAAAGAACTTTCAATAAGTGCACTACTAATAAGCTACTACTGCTATTGTTATTGCAGTTAATATAATAGCAGTAAGTACACTGCTATTCTTCCTTTTATTAAATGGGAAAGAAAGAGAAAGAGGCACATGTTGAGATCCAAAATAAGGAAAGCATCCCTGTTCAGGGCAGCACTAAAGCATGCACTTATGTTTGAATGTGAACTTAAGCTCCCTTGAAATCAATGGAGCAACCCTCTGAGGGAAATGTGCACCTCCAAATGCCATTTTTCACCAGCTGAGGATCTGGCACATGCATTTTAAAGGTGCACAGAGGATGAAAATAGGGGTTTGAAGAATCACTGTGCATGAAGTTTCTGCTTACAAAAAAAAAGTGTAGTAACTTACTCCTGCTTCGTTTAACAGGGACCTTCAATAGGGTTTTCAGTATATGACTAAGTTAGCCATGCAGGTACATTCAGGGCAGGCTTTTTAACTGCACTCCTTATTAGCTAAGTTGTCATTGTTTTAAAATGTACTGTACCTTCAGAAAGGGGTGTTAATCAACCAATCAGCTGTTTAAATGAGAACACTCAATGGCACTCTTAATCATTTAAGAGCTATTTCATGCCAACTCTCAACTTGGTACTCCCAATCACATCAGTGTGAGACCTGTTCAAAATCAAGTTACATAATTATTATCTGACAATTTCTTGCATTTGCCCCATTATCCTCATTCTCAAAAATGTTCCTAAACTCTTTTAGCTCAGACTTTCAAAAAAATAGATTTTAGGAAAAGAGCAGGCCTGGGAAACTTCATCCTGAAAATACAAAGTATTAGGAAGTTAAGAGACTGTTAACAATGGGGTTATAATGAAAACACTGGGCAATGTAAATTTTTGCTAGGGCTCCATCTGTAGTGCAATGCTAGTACACTACAGCTGTATCTTAGATCGAAAACATGTAGCAATCAGATTCATTTCTTTAATGCCATTTCTCCACTAGGCTCTTAGTGGCCTTGATGCAAGCATAAATATAACAAAATATGATTTTTTTTCCTGTATCTCACTTACAATTTTGAAGAAGAACTTAGACCACAACAGAACAAACATGCATTATTCTCTCTGGTGAACAGAGTACTATATTTTGATTAATGGAAGCCTCAGCTCAATGAAAAACTCCCATTGACACCAATGGACTTTGGATCAGGATCTTAGTGTGGTATTTTCTGCAGTAACTAGAGTGTCATTTTAGTATCTTCCTTCATGTCTGTAGAGATTTACGGATGATATTCCTTTAAAGGTTAGCTCAATTAAAATACAGTTCTAACTATTAATTTATTTTGAAAACACAGCATGCAGAACAAAGGTGGAAAGTTCAGACACTTCTGTAAGAAACTCTGTTGTACTTCAGATTTATTTTGTTTATTTCTCTTGCACATCAACCATAGCTTGATGCAAAATATGTCTAGTGGATGGTATTGCATCATTTCTTTGCTATGTTAAAGAAGTGTTTTATATATTTTCATTCATTTTGAAAGGATCAAGGGAAAAACATTAACATTAGAAAAACAAACTATACTTCTTATATTAAGGACACATTTTAAGGGTTTATAAACACAAATAATATTAAAGGGCTCATATGATTGATAGGTCTTGTAACAAATGGCTAATCGTATGTTACAGATCATTATAGAGTCCAAGAGGTCAGTAAGCTGCTTCTAGCCATGTCTTTCTGCCACCTATAATGCCTTCTATTGAGGTGCTTACAACCAACAATAATATAAATTATTCATGTCTGTATCATGCGTATAACGGCTATTAATAATGTATTAATCATTCATAAATTAGTTATAAGTGTAAATAATACTAATTGCCTGAAAAATAATTAATATTTGCAGTTATGAAAGTAAAAGTGAAGATATTCCTTCATATTTGTTGTGCATCACCAAATCTATGCTTGCGTATGGTTGTTAAAATTCATGCTAAATTCAGTAAGCTTATTCTTTATGCATCCTCTTAATCTTCATTCCTTTATGAATTAAACACACATTGTAAACAAGTTCAGTGAACACTCACAGCCTACTCATTTTTTCCCTTCTGTTTAAATTGATGACCCAGACCCATAATGTGTACTAAACTATAATAATGATCTAATTGAAAATAGATGATCCTTTTGGGAATTGGCAATACGTTGTGTAACATTAAAACCATCTCAGTAGAAAATTAGTTAGAAATAAAATTCAGCAGAACCTTTACTTTGCATTCATTAACAATTCATCATGAAAAGTTTTTCTGCTGTCAACATGAGGATCCTTAGACTAGAAACTAAACATACAGGCCCAAACCTGCAATGACTTCTGCCTGGGCACAGCCCCATTCATGTCAGTGCAACTTCATATGGGCTCCACCTTCA
The DNA here is from genome assembly GCF_025201925.1 of Gopherus flavomarginatus. Taxonomy (NCBI): domain Eukaryota; kingdom Metazoa; phylum Chordata; order Testudines; family Testudinidae; genus Gopherus; species Gopherus flavomarginatus. The sequence goes on from NC_066618.1 coordinate 204,904,595, forward strand.
TGAGTTAAGGTGGATGCAGTGGTTTGTCTATTGGATTCCTTTGCAGGAATAGGGCCCAAAGCACTGAATTGTTTTGCAATAATATATTAGATAGCTTAATTTTTTTCTCTTTGAATTTTCAGAACACCCCAACAAGGAAAAGAAATGCAGATTGTCAGTGACAATAAGGCCTAGTCTTCTCAGGTAAAACTCCCACTGTAAGATTATTTGTTTGTCGTTGCTGGGTTATACTGCTTCCTCTTTTGGGGCCTAGGAAGGACTTTTTCCTCATTGCCAAACTGGAACTGTGTGAGACCAGAGTTTCACCTTCAGAGCTTTAGACTTGGCTTTTACAGCAATTAGCTCAGGAATCGCATCGGACTTCTCTGTACATCTGTGGACTTCTTTTACCAATATTCCTGTCGGTGGTGTCTTACTGATTGTGCTGTCTAGCATAATATTTGATTTGTAGAATACTTAGATTACCAGGTTATATAATTAATTCTTTTTCAATGCTTTTTTCATTTTAATTAACCTGTTTGTTTGCTTCTGAGTTTTCCCTAAAAGCAGTTTTGAATTATTTATTGTTAAACTTTCCCACTAACTAGGCTATATTGTTAATTACACTATTTCACTTAAAACAAAAACAAAATAAACAAAACCTCGAAGTTAATTTTTTAGGCAATTTCTTAGGAGGCATCTAAAACTCTAGTCCTACAATATAAAATTTGCAACAAAGTTTCTAACATAGATTTTTAGAGGTGTAATAAACAAATAGAACATACTAGTGTCAGAAAGAACAATCATTTAAAAAAAACAAACCTCCATGCCCTTGCATATAAAGAAGATATTGAGGTTGGTTTTAGACTCAGTTCTCTCTTAGGCAAAATACCAGATGGCATGGTAAACAACGAGAAGAAAAATATGTACTTTGCATATGCTGGCTGCCAACAAAAGTGCATTCCTCTAGGTTAGAGCAGGACTCGCAATATCAGAAATGGATTTCAAGAATTAGATGAGGAGGAAAGGATTATATCTATTCTATCGCCTCAATAAGCTGTTTTGATGTAAGCTAGTCTTCTAGGGTAGTGGTTTTCAACCTTTTTTCATTTGCAGATACCTAAAAAAATTTCAAATAGAGATGCGGACCCCTTTGGAAATCTTAGACATAGTCTGCTGCTCCTAGGGGTCCATAGACCACACGGTTAAAAACTACTGTCCTCGGGGACGTTATCAAAGGCATAAATAGCAGTCAGGGGCCCAAATCCCATTGAAAGTTAATGGATGTTAGGCACCTGACTGGCATTTGTGCCTGTACAGATCTCCTCCATAGAGAGTGAGCTGTTGTGGGTACTCATGATCAAGTCCAAAATGGGTTTTACAGCATGTACCTGGCCTCAACATTTATTTGTGGTTTACTGATCCTTTTACCTTGAGATAATATTGTACTTGTGAAATATTGTGTTTCCTTTTCTTCTGGTATCTCTTGTACAATAGCTATAGAGTCATCACTTGGGATTTTAGCCCCTCAGCTTGCTATGAGTTTCACATGCCCTAACTTGATCAAAGGATTTTCGTTTGTTAGTTTTAATGGCTATATCTTCCATATCTCTTTGTTTTGTTCTCATACGTTGACATGATATTAAAAATTGAAAATACAAAGGTAAAAAGCTATCCTGACAGTGTCCTACTGAGAATTGGCATCATCAAGCCAATAATGATGCTAATATAAAATGCCAAATGCTGTCAGTCTCAAAGACGCAGTGAACCTGATCTAGACAGAAGGGAATAGTGGCACATCTTCAAAAACTGACAAAGAAAAAACAAATTCATTGTGTATGCAAATATATAAACACAAATTCTACTGGGTGCAAGAAGGAGTAGCTTTAAAAATGCATTGGTGCACCTGGTACCGCACTCAGTGTGATATCTAAGGCCTTGATTCAGGAGAGCATTTACACATGTACTGAGCTGTACACATGTGCTCAAATCCATCCCTATTCAGCAATGCGTGTTCTTAAAAATGAGCTCCTGAATAAGCATTTTTCTGAATCAGGACTGTATCCAGGTATCCATGTCAGGGATACATAGACTCATAGACTCATAGGTCAGAAGGGACCAATATGATCATCTAGTCTGACCTCCTGCACAAGGCAGGCCACAGAACCCCACCCATCCAATTTTATAACAACCCCTAACCCAGGACTGAGTTATTGAAATCCTCAAAATTGGTTTGAAGACCTCAAGCTGCAGAGAATCCACCAGCAAGCGACCCGTGCCCCACACTGCAGGGGAAGGCGAAAAACCTCCAGGGCCCCTGCCAATCCGCTCTGGAGGAAAATTCCTTCCCGACCCCAAATATGGCGATCAGCTAAACCCTGAGCATGTGGGCAAGACTCACCAGCCAGCACCCAAGAAGGAATTCTCTGCAGTAACTCAGTTCCCATCCCATCCAACATCTCCCCGCAGACCATTGAGCAGACCTATCTGGTGGTAATCCAAGATCAATTGCCCAAATTAACGATCCTATCATAACATCCCCTCCATATACTTATCAAGCTTTGTCTTAAAGCCAGAAAAGTCTTTTGCCCCTACTACTTCCCTCGGAAGGCTGTTCCAGAACTTCACTCCCCTAATGGTTAGAAACCTTCGTCTAATTTCAGGTCTAAACTTCCTAATATCCAGTTTATACCCATTCGTCCTCGTGCCTACATTAGTACTAAACTTAAATAATTTCTCTCCCTCCCTAACGTTAACCCCCCTGATATATTTATATAGAGCAAGCATATCCCCCCGCAGCCTTCTTTTGGCCAGGCTAAACAAGCCAAGCTCTTTGAGTCTCCTTTCATAAGGCAGTTTTTCCATTCCTCGGATCATCCTCGTAGCCCGTCTCTGAACCTGTTCCAGTTTGAATTCATCCTTCTTGAACACGGGACACCAGAACGGCACACAGTATTCCAGATGGGGTCTCACCAACACCTTATATAACGGTACTAACACCTTCTTATCCTTGCTGGAAATACCTCGCCTGATGCATCCCAAAATCGCATTTGCTTTTTTAACAGCCGTATCACATTGGCGACTCATAGTCATCCTGCTATCAACCAATACCCCAAGGTCCTTCTCCTCCTCTGTCGCTTCCAACTGATGCGTCCCCAACGTATATCTAAAATTCTTATTATTAATTCCTAAGTGCATGACCTTGCACTTTTCACTATTGTATTTCATCCTATTTCTATTACTCCAGTTTACAAGGTGGTCCAGATCTTCCTGAATAGTATCCCTGTCCTTCTCCGTGTTAGCAATACCCCCCAGCTTTGTGTCATCCGCAAACTTTATTAGCACATTCCCGCTCTTTGTGCCAAGGTCTGTAATAAAAAGGCTAAATAAGATCGGTCCCAAAACCGATCCTTGAGGGACTCCACTAGTGACCTCCTTCCAGCCTGACAGTTCACCTTTCAATACGACCCACTGGAGTCTCCCCTTTAACCAGTTCCTTATCCACCTTACAACTTTCATATTCATCCCCATCTTTTCCAATTTAACTAACAGTTCCCCATGCGGAACCGTGTCAAACGCCTTACTGAAATCTAGGTAAATTGTATCTACCACATTTCCTTTATCTAAGTAATCTGTCACCTTCTCAAAGAAGGAGATCAGATTGGTTTGACACGATCTACCTTTAGTAAATCCGTGTTGCAATTCGTCCCAATTACCATTGACCTCTATGTCCTTAACTACTTTCTCCCTTAAAATTTTTTCCAAGACCTTACATACTACAGACGTCAAGCTAACAGGCCTATAATTACCCGGATCACTTTTATTCCCTTTCTTAAAAATAGGAACTACATTAGCAATCCTCCAGTCATACGGCACAACCTCCGAGTTTATCGATTGCTTAAAAATTCTCGCTAATGGGCTCGCAGTTTCACGTGCCAGTTCCTTTAATATCCTCGGATGGAGATTGTCCGGGCCCTCCGACTTCGTCCCATTGAGCTGTTCAAGTACGGCCTCTACCTCAGTTGCGGTAATATCCACTTCCATATCCACATTCCCGTTTATCATCTCTCCATCATCGCTAGACTCCTCACTAGTCTTATTAAAAACTGAGGCAAAGTACTTGTTTAGATGTTGGGCCATGCCTAGGTTATCCTTAACCTCCATTCCATCCTCAGTGTATAGCGGCCCCACTTCTTCTTTCTTTGTTTTCTTCTTATTTATGTGGCTGTAGAACCTTTTGCTATTGGTTTTGATTCCCTTTGCAAGGTCCAGTTCAATGCGGCTTTTAGCCTTCCTCACTTTATCCCTACATGTTCTGACCTCACCAAGGTAGCTTCCCTTACTGATCCTGCCTTTCTTCCACTCCCTGTAAGCTTTCTGCTTTTGTCTAATCCCATCTCTGAGTTGCTTGCTCATCCAGTTTGGCCTACAACTCCTGCCCATGGTTTTTTTCCCCTTTCTTGGGATGCAGGCATCCGACAGTCTCCGCAGCTGTGACTTAAAGTAATTCCAGGCCTCCTCCGCATTTAAATCCACTAGTTCCTCCGTCCAATCCACTTCCCTAACTAATTTCCTTAACTCTTTAAAATTAGCCCTCGAGAAGTCGAAAACCCTAATCCCAGATCTACATTTGTTTATCCTTCCATCTAGTTTGAACTGAATCAGCTCATGATCACTCGAACCAAAGTTGTCCCCTACCACCATTTCTTCTACGAGGTCCTCACTGCTCACCAACACCAAATCTAAAATGGCATCCCCTCTTGTAGGTACTTCAACTACTTGATGAAGAAATCCATCCGCTATCACATCCAGAAAAATCTGACCCCTATTATTCTTGCAAGCACTCGTCCTCCAGTCTATATCCGGGAAGTTGAAGTCTCCCATAATCACACATTTCCCCTTTGTGTTTACTTCATTAAAGACATTAAAGAGGTCTCTATCCATATCCAAATCAGATCCCAGCGGTCTATAGTACACCCCAAGCACTATCTCAGGGGAAGCTCTAGTTGCTTTTTTACCCAGTGTGATTTTTGCCCAGACAGACTCTGTCTTATCCATTCCATCGCTTCTTATTTCGCTACAGTTAATTTCATCATTGATAAACAAGGCTACTCCACCACCTTTGCCTTTCTTCCTGTCTTTTCTAAACAGCACACAGCCTTCAATACCCGTGCTCCAGTCATGAGTACTATTCCACCAGGTTTCGGTTATCCCTATAATATCCGGTTTCACTTCCTGCACCAGTAGCTCCAGTTCCTCCATCTTGTTACCTAGGCTTCTCGCATTAGTGTACAGACATTTTAATTTTCGGCGTTTGGCGTCAGTGACATTCTTCCCCCCGTCGTGCACAGACCTTCTACCACCAGCATCACCCGTTACTCTGGTTTCTACTCCACTATTCCTCCTTGGATCAATTCTTTGGACCGCAAGGGTATCCCCTCTCACTTTGTTTACTTCCCTCTCCAGGTTATATTCCAGCTTGGAGATCTCCCGAACATCTCCCAACCATCTCCCCCAACTTCCTAGTTTAAAGCTCTCTTGATGAGGTCGGCAAGCCTCCATCCTAGAATTTTATTTCCCTCCTTGCTTAGATGAAGTCCATCCTGAGCAAACAGTCGTCTATCCTAAACGCTTCCCAGTGACCGTACATCCCAAAGCCCTCCTTATAACACCACTGCCTGAGCCATCTGTTGATCGCCATAATCTTGTCACTCCTTCGTCGCTCCGCTCTAGGAACTGGCAGAATCCCACTGAAGATCACCTGAGCCTCGATTTCTTTGAGCGTCTTCCCCAGTCTGGCATAGTCCTCCTTGATACAGTCCAGCGAGTAACTAGCCGTATCATTCGTTCCCACATGAAGGATAATCAACGGATTCTTTCCCGCTCCCGCTAAGATTGTATTCAGCCTCAGGTCCACATCCTGTATCTTAGCCCCTGGCAGACAGCACACCTTTCTGTTCTCCCGATCAGGTCTAGTTACAGGCCTGTCTACTCTTCTCAGTAAAGAGTCTCCAATCACGTAGACTTGCCTTTTCCTGGCGACAGTGCGATTCTGCGGTCTATCCCCCACAGCAGCTGACCGCAATTCCTCTCGATTTGTATTCGCCCTTACAATCCTCCTAGGGCTCGTACTTGGTGTCACCTCCATTGACTCCTCCCCTCCTTCTGCAGGACTAGCTGCTCGCCTCTTCTTCCTCACCCTTTCTCCTTCAGCAGCCTGCTGTGCTCCATCTTCATTTTCCAACTCAGCAAACCTGTTCCTGAGTTCTATTTCTCCATCGCTGGCCCGTCTTTTCCTCTGCCTGGTTCTCCTAGTCACATGCTTCCACCGTCCACTTTCCTCACCCAGCAGCCCCTCCTCAGAGTCCTTTGGTCCTGCTTCTATCCGCTCGTCTGAGCTTGTCCCCTGTGCCTCATCATGTCTGTGTTCCATCATCTGCTCAAATCCCCTTCTAAACTCAGCCAGAGTTTCCACTTGCATCTCCAGTCCCCTTACCTTTTCCTCCAGCAGCTCTATCAGGCGGCACTTCATGCAGATGAAACTCCTTTCAGGTGCCCCCTCTAGGACCATGTACATGCCGCAGCTACTGCATCCAGTCATCCTCATTGTGTCTGCACCTGCTGCCTCTGCCTCCATCATATCCTTCCAACTCTGTGCCTGGCAATCCACGCCTCACACCGCACCGCAGGCCACCAACAAGCACTGGGCTGCTGGTAGACCTCTGCCTCTTCCCTAGTCTGCCTTCCTGGTTTCTCTGCCTTGGTCTCCCCTGTAACCTCCCCCTGGAAACTCCCACTGAAACTCCCCTGTTAGCCGCTCTGTTCGCCGCCTCCTGTGCCGCTGCAGCTGTCTGTGCCACTGCCTGAGTGCCTGGCTCCTTATATAGGACCCCTAGTCAGGTAAGCCCCGCCCCCAACTCAGGGCTCAGCCTCGCTCCCAGCACACAGCCCCTAGCAGCCTGCACACACACTCACTCACACACAAACTCCACAATACAATCCACAAACTACAAAAACCTGCTCCTCCAACAGCACTCCCACTGAAACTCCCCTGTTAGCCGCTCTGTTCGCCGCCTCCTGTGCCGCTGCATGTCTGGATCTTAGTATCTCCTGGTAGTACCACTTATTGAATTGTTAGAAATACTGTGGAAGGCTTCCATAAAGAGTGTTTTTATTAAGATAATGTCTTTGAATGTTATATTATAAATACAGAGCTGGACTGGCATGTGCAACCCAGGCCAAGCAACATGAAACATACAGCTGCACTGTCCCAAGAACAGGGCAAAAATCAGATTATGATGCAGAAAGTCACAATCTCTTCTCCTCTTCTCCCTTGCTCCAGCATGATGTGGAGCCAAAGCTCCACTCACTGCCTATTCCTGTCTGATCATCTACGTTGAGGGAGTAGCAGCCCAGTTCTGGCTGATCTTGTCCCAGAAAAGGGTCTGGTAATGGGAACAGCCCAAGAAGAGGATGATCAGGACTCCTTCTATCTTGTGACTCCTCTGTTGGACACACAGCCAAATTCACAATTACGCCATTGGAAGCTTATACTTTTACCAGTGAATGCACTGACATGCTATGGTCTAGTTCAGGGGTCGGCAACATCCCTCGGCCCGCGCCGCTTCCCTCAGCCCCCATTGGCTTGGAGCGGCGAACCATGACCAGCGAGAGCCACGATCAGCCAAACCTGCAGACACAACAGGTAAACAAACTGGCCCGGCCCACCAGGGTGCTTACCTTGGCAAGCCGCGTGCCAGAGGTTGCCAACTCTTGGTCTAGTTTGTGTAAGAAATGCCTGTGAGTATAACAAAAGTACCACGTGGCTTCAGGTATTTGAAACTGCTCTGACTATTATCCTTGTGCAATCCTATTGATTTCAGTGAGCAGGGTCAGATGCAATGTCAAGTATATTAATTAGAGATTAGCAAAAAATGTCTTGGCACCTACAGCATCAATCACGACAAGCATTTGATAGGTGGAATCTACTATGGATTTCAATATTGCAGAAGCTATATGTATACTACACACCACTGATCATTTGTATGCTGATACTGCCCTACTGGCTTTAATACAAAGACCTGGCACTATCTCTTTGTTATGATTTAAGGAACAGCCCATAACAAATGTTTAAATTCTGTACTAGTGTGATTCATTGTTAAGTAGTAGTATTCTGGGAGTGTGGTAGGCTCTGTCCACACATAGGAGGACAGACTTTGCCTCATTTAATTTGTATCAGAATGGTATAAAGAAGCAGGTTTGTTGAGAAATACTTGGTCCTTGCTGATTTACCATGAACACTGAAGGTCACTTCAGTTGACATATGTTGCAACTTGTGTGAGAAAATTTATTGAACCATTTCTTCAAGGGCTAGATCCACCCTCTGAGTACTCTAACTCCTATATTTTTAAATCTTTAGAGCTTAATCCAAAACTCATTGCAGTTGATAAAGATCTTTCCATCAACATAAGTAGATTTCAGATCAGGCCCTTAAACCTGACATGCATCATCCTTGATGTCACAGCACTCTGACCTCACTGCAACATTTTCTTTTCTCACAGCAAAATCTCCAGCTCTTCCCAACCTGCGCCTCTGCCCTCCCTTCTATAGCATCGTGTTTTTCTGCTGTGCACAGTCAGCCCACAACTGCATTTCCTTTTGTAAACCAGGAGGCCAGCCACTCATCCAGATCCAATGCTTTCTTATATCTCTTCATTGATCTCATTCTCCTGTTAGTCTTCCTGCATCTCTTTACAAAACAATGCCCTCAAAAATCACTGTGCTCTAGGTTTGATATGACAGAAATATTGGTTAATACAGACCTGATCTTTTTGAACCCTTGTGACTATCACTGTGTATGTATAAAATGCCGCCTTCTTCTAGTGCATAGTATGGGCCGTAACCCGGCCCTCGGTGTGCATGACTCTTCTAAACCAATGTGCTCTTCTTTTCCCCTTTGTTTTCATTTGCATGAGGAAACATATCTGTATATTATGCAATAGACACAAAGACCACACCAGAGTTGTTCACGAAGAGCGTAAAACTTGCCATCAAATGGAACTGTGTCTCCCACAAAAAATCTCATTCATTATTGTAACTATATGTCTATATGCAAATTTTCACACTTCTTTTGCAATTGTTCCAGCAATCACAAAATAAAGTGTTAATGTTTCACCCATATATCAAACATATCTAACAGAAAATCTCTGAGTAGCATTGGCATTCTCACTAAATGTCTGCCTCAAATGTGGTTCTGAGGGATTTAACTTTGTGTCCATTGTTCTTATTGTTCTGGAGATTTGTTCTTGGAGACTTCATGAAATAGTACAAAGCACACACAAAAATAATGCTAACAAAAGATGGAGGTAAAAAAACCCATATGACAAAGAAAATCACATTCTTCTGAGGTTCTGTTGTAGGATGGTAAGAAGTTCCAATGTTCTGACCTTTTAATAATAGTTGCTGTCAGGTAGACTAGTCTTAAGTATTTAAAATGTAAAACAACATATCACAAGAGGCAGAAATTCTCTTGCTGGTTACAGAGAGTCGGCACAGGTCATGGACCATGGGTGTTATCTAAAAAGAGTCATGGTTTGTATGTGTTTAGTGATGCACTGTGCCTTCCCCACTCATTTAAATGCACTACTGTGAACTCTGAGGATGGTTAATTGGGACACAAATTATTCAATCAAAAGTTTAATTTATTGGCAGCACTTTAGTGATTACAGCTTGCCTCAGCTAGCAACTTGTAATTCTTCATTTTGTTAAAGGTATTGAACTGTAGCCTCTTTTACAAATCTCTGAAAGAGACATCTCTCACATGGCAATGGTATCGACTTGATATTTCCAGTGCAGTGATGTAAGGACTAGACCTGGGTTTTCTTGATAGAATGCTATAAAATGAAACATTTTACAAAATGTGTAGGTCACTAAGAATATTAAATCTTTCTAAGCTGAGTATGCTGTGAGAACCCTGAAATATTTTGTATTATAAAGAAAAATCTTCAACTGCAGACTTATCAAAGGCATATCTACCAACGGCAATAATCTACCACTCTAATTCAAGGCTTTAAGGGTACATCTACACTGCAGTGAATCACCTGCATCTGGCCTATGTCAGCTGACTCGGACCCTAAGGCTTGGCATACAGGGCTGTAAAACTGTGGTGCAGACATTTGAGAGAACCTCCCACCTCCTGGAGTCCCAGAGCATGAGCTCCAGCCCAAGCCCTGACATTTACACTGCAGTTGTACAGCCCTGCAGCCCAAGCCCCACAAGCCTGAGTCAGCTGACAGGGGCTAGCCATAGGTGTTTAATTGCAGCATAGACATACCCTAAATCATTCCAGTTTTGTATTTTCCACAAGTGTTTTCTTTTTTCCTTTTTTTTTAAAAACAACCATCAGAACAAAATGAAAACAAAAACCACCAAACCAACACTTGTAAAAATGCTTTTACTTAGTACACCAATGATGTGTAATTATAAGTTTTAGAGCCAAAACAGCCTACCACTTGGTCTAATACTGTCTGTATATAATAAAGAGACTCAGCCATTCCACACGCGGCCCATCAGGGTAATCTGCTGGTGGCCGTGAGACAGTTTGTTTACAGTGGCATGGCTGCCCACAGCTCCCAGTGGGTGCGGTTCACCATTCTTAATCAATGGGAGCCGCAGGAAGCAGTGGCCAGCATGTCCCTTCAGTCTGCCCCACTTCCTGCAGCTCCCATTGGTCGGGAACGGTCGACTGCTGCCACTGGGAGTTGCGGGCAGCCGTGTCAATATAAACAAACTGTCCAGCGGCCCTCCAGCACAGTACCTTGATGGGCCGCGTGTGGCCCGTGAGCAACGAGTTGCCCACCACTGCTTTAAGTTATGACCCCAGCTTTGTTTCATTATGGTCTCAACACAAAGCAGCTTATGATTTCTTTATGCAATGCCTATGCCGGAATTATTCTTCTCTAACCAGATTTGGGACTTTTATCACCTCTATACTCTGTCATGGCAAAGAATAGAGGTCACAGTGAGCACCAAAATTGAGCCCTGCATCTCTTCTCACAGAAGTAGGGTTGTGGGGAGAAGTCATTATTTCAACTCAATTATAATTTTTTTGTATTAATTGAACCCTATTTTCCTTGTGTTAGGTGAGTTACTGTAAACTTATTCAAATCTACTGTCCCACAGATTGTATGTGATTTCTAGGAGTTAATTGCATATCACTAAAAACCTTTCAGAGCAGAGTAGACCTCATACTGTAAGATTTAAAATACTGAAAATCCAAACCGAGGGAATTTAAACAAGTTTGGTGATAAATCCTATTTAGCATCTTCCATCACTGTCCATAAAGAATGTTGGCTAAGAGGGACCCCACAGAAAATATTCTCATGAAGAAGAAGATTTTAAGGCTTGATTTTCACTGTTTGAGACACTTGATTATTTTCTTATGAGGTACAAATGATTGGCAATTCACACAAAGCAGTTTTATTGTAAAAAATAATGTGTCAAATAGCTAAAGAGTTTCTGTAGTTTTTGGTCAAACAAGCTTTTTTATTCTGCCATTAAAATGAATGCTGTCAAGTCCTGAATAGTATTTTGACAACGGTGTTATTTTCCTTCATCATCTTGAATCATTTTTCTGCCCAGAAACATTTGTTAAGATTTTTTTTGTCTGTAAAATGCATACTGTAACTAAAAGTATTTTCCAACTCAAAATGGCTCAGACATATTTGACAAAAACAAATCCAGTCAGCTACCTAATAAATGCTAATAGCAAAAGAGCATTCAACAAAGAACTTGTGTGCCTGCATTCAAATCTTTCATTTACTTTTTAAAAAATGGTCTTCAAGATTTTTTTCAGATTTTCAATTCACAAGAATTCGTGAAATTTGGACTTTTTCATCCCAGTTCAGGACAGGAGAACACTTCTCCCTTCTCTACCCCCAGAGAATGTTAGTAGAGCACTGCGTGGGTAGAAAATTTGTATCCACATCTGATTCACAAACATGGTCCATGGATAGCCACATCTGCAGATGCAGATATCCGCATATTTGAAGGTCTCTAAATGTTAGTGGTCTTAAGAATTGGGATCTTTCATCTTTGCTCTGATGCAATGTCCATTCTGCTTCGCCAGTTGAGTTGAAAACCGGAAGGGCTTCTCCAGCATCTGACATAAAAGGTAAACAATACACTTTTCATTGTTGGGTTAGTCATCAGATATCAGGCAGATTTAGGTTCACGTAATGTGTATTCTGTAAAGAGTGACAGGAGAGAGGCTTCACTCCTGACATTGTAGTTTTCACCTTTCTAGTGCTGCAGCATTCTCCAGCATAAATGTAAGTGAAGACACAGATCAATTGGAAAGAGAAAGAACCCAGACAGTGGCAGAAACATAATTCATTTTTTAAATAAGGGTGAAAGTGTAGAATGTTAGGAGATATTTTGTGAGTAATTCCTTGAGAAGGGGCATAGATATCTTGAGTGAAAACTATGTATTTTAAAGTGTAATTAGATAGGTATTGTTTAAAACACAGCTTTGGGAGGGCACAAACCCATATAACAAATTATCTGGTCAGCTTCAGTTTAATTTACTATAAATCAGTTCTGACTGAACTGGAGTCTTTTGTCAGAAGGACTAACCTTTCTGAGGTTTATATGTGATGCCCCAGTAACCAGGGTGTATAGGTAAGCAGCTTATTGTCTGTGTAACAACATCAATCCCTCTGAAAGGGCTTGCTGATAGAGTTCTTACTGCCATTCCAACAGGAGGCAGCATGGTGATCACCCTGGATATTTTGGTGCCAGCTGGAAAACAGTTAAAGGAAATGAGGAGAACAAGAAAGGGACAGGGAAGAGAGAGACAGACAGACAGAAGAACATGCGGAAATGTAATACAGAGTAACAGGATCTGATGCTCCTTTCAAGGCAGATAACAAGACCTAGAGAGCAAATATGGTCCAATGTTTAGAGCACCAGACTAGGACTTGAGAAACCTGGGTTTAAATCATTTCTCTGCCACAGACATCCTGTAACCTTGAACAAGCCACTTAGTCTTTCTGTGCCTCAGTTCCCCATCTGTAGAATACCAATCGTAGCACTTCCTCATGGGGATATTGTGAGGATTAATGTATTACAAATTCTGAAGATTCACCCACTATGGTGATGGGGCCCATATAAGTATCATAAATAGGACTTATTGAGAATATAGGTAATTCTCAGTTCTGGTAACGGGCAGGACGTGTACACAAGGGGGCAATTTTTGCCCCCATTTAAAACAATGGGGTTGTTTTGAGAGTAGAATGTAGCCCAAGATGTCCTCTGTTGCTCATTAATTTGCAGCTATCTGGTGGTAAATATAACAGAAAAAGTTCATTCTGTAAGGACTTATCACATAAATGTCAAAGTTATCAAAAGCCACTTCAAGGACATAAACATATGATCTATATCCAAAAGTAGACATACCAATCCATGGTGGACATAGAGAACATACGTATTGTTTGTACATATTTAACGATGAGCATATGCGGAGCATTCAATGTATTACGGTAACATTTTTAAGTGTTAATATATATTCATTGTGTGTGAAAAGGACGGAGGACTTTAGATCCAGATACTGGCTATTTTTTCCCATGTGTGCCAACCAAATGGTATCTGTTAAATTTGTGCATGCACCCATGGTCCTCTCAAAATCCACACTGGTAAGTCTAAGGGAGATAAATGTGTGTGTCTAAATGGCCAATTGCAAACACAGCTATGAAATAAGTGCATGCACAAATATGTTTCCAATTTCAGTGGCCATTTCTGAGAATTTGGCCCTCATAACCAAATGGAAAAGAGATTGTAAGCGGTTTCCTTATTAAAATACTCTACAATTAAAGTAGCTTAATACATTGGGGCTAATTTCAAATTACAAAGAAAGAAGGGCTAAATATAAGTTGGTCCAATATTGGCAGTAAATGTCAATTCCCCAGAGTTTTAGCTGTTGTATTTACAGGTATGTTTTAGAGCTATACAAATGATGAGGTTTTTTTTTTAGTTTGGAGGAAATGAATATAAACCACATGCAATGCTATAGTTTCTGGTATGACCCTTCTGCACAAATAGATTCAACTTGATTGATGTACATTGATTTATGTTGCTTGTATTTGTATCCAATTGACTTCATAAACCCAGCCTATCTCTGTTCAGCCCGAGAACATAGCACCAACCATGAGGAATTAGCATTTTATTTCCTAGAGGAGAACACCCACATCTAGAATAGTCTCAAAGTCATTCAAGAACAAGAGAGCAGGACAAGAAATACACACCATACTTCTTCAAGAACTCAACACATTTGTACAAGTAGTCAAGAATTCATAGACAGCAATCCTCAATGAGCTCTGTGATACCATACTACAAATAACTGTCTGGATTTTAGTGGCAACAACTGTGGCTAACAAAAAGACCTTTCCAAAGACTTGACTGTATTTAATGTTAGGAAGGAGGTTTTGGGAAATAGCTAAAAAATGTAAAAGAATTGTGGAAAGTGATGTAGACTGGATGGAAAACAGTAACCTGGACTCTTTTGGCACACAAGTCCCAGAATGTGACTGGGATTAAGTGAAGGAGATTTAAAAAAAAGTATTAGTGACCCCCTTATACCTCTGTATGGACTACTTGACCTAGGGTCCAGGTGTGAAGGCGTAGGTGGAGCTATACTGCCTCTTAGTTTCTCCTGGGGAAGGGGCAGGGAATGGTGTGTTTCCAAAGTCACTGATAACTTGCATCAGACAGCATACAGCTGGGGCTAGCCGTTTATCACTAATATAAACCAGCAGAGAAAAAGGAGAAGGGAAAAATTTTAGGTTTGGTAGCTTCCTCTTGCTCCCTCACATGGGCACTTAGGCTCAGTTCAGCAAAAGGACTTAAGCACCTAGAAAATTGCTAGAACAATATGGTATCTATAAAGCCTGAGTTAGGCACTTGTGTTCCATATATAGCGAATAGAGAGAGATAGGCACCTAAGAATGAAATCCACAAAACCAGCCTGGTATATGGAAAGCCGTTAAGCAATCCAATGGGAGTTGCCAAGGAGATGGGCATATCCTAAGACCCATCCATTTCACAGAGTTAGGCATCTAAGTACCAGCTGCAGGGAGATGTCTATCTCTGCTTGCAATCCACAACTGGAAACACCTGTCCTGGAGTCAGGCCACTTGGCACCTAAGCTGTTTTTAGTGAGAGTGAGTTAAGAGCCTGCCTAAATCCACAAAAAACAGGAGGTGAAGGTGCAGGTGGTGGTGCACATGCTGAAGCCTTTAGCCCAGTGGTTAAAGCACTCACCCGAGATGTGGGAGACCCTGGCTCAATTTCCTCTTCTGCCTGATGGGGAGAAAAAATTTGAACAGGGGTCTGCCGACTCTCAGGAAGTGTTCTAAACACTGGGATAAAAGTTATTAGGTGGGGTCCACCACCACCTGGATTTTGAATGGAGCTCTATAGGCGAGCATACTCAGAGCAAACCTAATGGATTTAGCCCCACAGGCAAGATACACCTGTCTTCTCTGTTTGTGGATTGTGCTAGGATATAGGTGAGAGAGAGGCATTTACAGAAGAAATGTAAGTGCTTGAGTGAGTTTAGGCAGCTACACGGTTAGGAGACAGCTGAGTGGGGGGTTGAAGATTGCAGTGGTTCCTGAATCTGCTGCTAAGATTCCTAAATTCGTTTGAGGATCTGTACCTTAGTCCCAGTCCCAGTCTAGGCTCAGAAGCTATAAATTGCTCTTTGGGATGGTGCCGCTAAGTACTGATGTGCCATGTGAGCTGTGTCCTTGTGACAAAATGTATCCTTATGTGACTATACACAGAAAGAGACTCATAGTTTTAATACACATAAATGTTAAATTCCTCTCTATATACGTTGCAAGATTTTATCCAATTTCAGCTACTATAAATGTCATTTTATATGAAAATGGCATTTGGTATATGGCAGCAATGCCAATATATAATCAGATGGTATTTGTTTACCCAATATTTCATTGTACATTATTGTACTTTATGAAGTTAATATGGGTTTTAAATTATTATTTTACCAGCTATTGTTTTTTCTAAATAACTTTTTATAATCTATGCATGCAGTTTCCTATCCAAAGCACTATTGTCCATATTGTGGAATACTTCTTTTTTTCAGCTAATAAATCTGCATTCTATTTCGAAGAGGCACTTTGATAGCAGCATTTAGAAGAGATACTTTGGGGAGCAGGAAAACTGTGTTCTTTTCTTGAGTCTGTTCCTAACCTTTTGTGTGGCCTTGAACGAGTTGCTTTGCCTCACTGTGCCTAACTTTGCCGATCGGCAAATGGAGACACCGATACTTATTTTCCTTTACAAAGCCTTTGAAGATCTTGACATGAAAAGCACTACATAAAAGCGTAGTCTCATAATTATATTCTGAGTCCTGACTGGCAACACTGAAACATTAAAACCAAAGCGCCTCAGACGCAATGAAAATTTTGATCCTGCTTCATGAATCAGGTTCATTTCTAATTATTTTCTCTCTTTCCTGAATGGTTATATTTCAAAATGAAGTTGTGACCATTAACTTGTTCCCATTGTAGAGGCCATGTTTAGAATGTGTTGTTTTGCTGCTGCTGTTTTTCTTTTTTAGCGGATGTACCAATTACAGTTACTGAGACCAAGAAGGGAATGAAGCTTCTGTCCACCAAATAACCTTGTCAATTTTTTCTTAAACTAAGAACAATGCACAAGAAAGACACAATCTGATGTTCACATAATAATATTCTGTTAGAGATGTCTAAAGTTTTTCTGTTTCAGCATCTGCACTGGGTGTTTTCAAAATGAGTGAAGAGATAGGAATGTATTTTAATTAAGCTAACCTTTAAAATATTCTCTGCAAATCTCCACAGGCAGGAGGGAAGTTGCTATTATGGCACCACATTTATTTTAGAAATACCAACTCTAATACTATATGGTTGTGTTGATATTGAGGACTGGGAGTCACAATGCCTTGACAATCTGTTCTTAAGCAATTAAGGATGCCTTCATCCAAAAAGCCCTTCATCTCTAGTCATTGTGAACCCCACAGATGCTGTGGAAGATTACAGATGTTAGGTCTCATTGGTCCAATGCTAGTATCCAAAAATTAACTTGGCCAGGACCTAAGAAAAGAAGACAAATAAAAAGAGTAGGTGTCATTTTATGCATTTCTCAAATGAGCAAAATTTCAAATGGTATCAGGGGGTAGCCGTGTTAGTCTGTATCCACAAAAACAACAAGGAGTCTGGTGGCGCCTTAAAGACTAACAGATTTATTTGAACATAAGCTTTCGTGGGTAAAAACCCACTTCTTCGGATGCATGGAGCAAAAAGTACAGATGCAGGCTTTATAATACTGACACATGAAGAGAAGGGAGTGGAGAACCAGTGTTGACAGGGCCAATTCAGTCAGGGTGGATGTGGTTCACTCCCAATAATTGATGAGGAGGTGTCAATTCCAGGAGAAGTAAAGTTGCTTTTGTAGTGACCCAGCCTCTCCCAGTGCCTATTCAAGCCCAAATTAATGGTGTTAAATTTGCAAATGAATTTTAGTTCTGCAGTTTCTCTTTGAAGTCTGTTAGTGTTTAGGAACCAATCCCTGTAACAAACCTTGTTGCCTACTCTGTCCCCATATCTACTCTAGCAACACCATCAAAGGACCCAACCACATCAGCCACACCATCAGGGACTCATTCACCTGCACATCTACTAATGTGATATATGCCATCATGTGCCAGCAATGCCCCTCTGCCATGTACATTGGCCAAACCGGACAGTCTCTACGTAAAAGAATAAATGAACACAAATCAGACATCAGGAATGGAAACATACAAAAGCCAGTAGGAGAACACTTCCATCTTCCTGGACATTCTATAACAGATTTAAAAGTAGCCATACTTGAACAAAAAACATTTCAGAAACAGAACGTTCTCTGTCCCAGTTTTGGATGGAAGTTGGAAGGATGAAATAATATGAGAGAGTGTTCATAGCTGCTATTTCCAAAATGAATGGAACAAGGAATATTTACAAACAACCTGACTAGAAAACACATTTTATCAGATTGCCAGACCCAAGTGATTTGGATCCTAGTTCAAACTGCATTATGGAGTATTTTTGGGAGGTATGTACCACTAACTTCTAGTTGCAATAAGGATGAAGAAAAAGTTGTTTTCCACAATGTTTCACTGCTGGGTATCTGCAGAGATCAATGCTCTTGATTTTAGCTTGTACATTCCTATCACGGAACTCATTTTACATCATTAATAAGAGAGACCTGACATTAGCTCAAAGAGAAAAGCAATCACTTAAGCTCTTCCCATTTGGTTAGTTTTTAAGCATCAAATATTACCCTCCTGTGCCGATATTCATAGGATGTAAGCTAGGAAGGCTAAGAAAATCTGAGGATTACACTTTGCAGTGTTTCCTTCAAATTTTCCTCTTAAATGGAAGGATTTTGTGGGCCTCAGATCAGGACAGACTGTGTTTTCTGGATATCCAAAAGGAAAGGAGTCCCAGTCTCCTCCATGCGATCCCTCCTGGCCCTTTCTTCCTTATGGCAACATACTCCCTTTCCATCTTAGAGGGAGTTGCAGATGTTGAGCCTCAGTTAATGCTGTGCTAAACAACAATCCTTTAGGCACTGTCATAAACAGTTAGTTAAGGGTTAATGTCTCTTTTACCTGTAAAGGGTTAACAAACAGTGAACTGGACACCTGACCAGAGGACCAATCAGGAAACAAGATACTTTCAAATCTCAGTGGAGGGAAGCCTTTGTTTGTGTTTTTTGGGTTTGGCTTTGTTCTCTCTGAGTTCTGAGAGTAACCACACGTACCTACAGGCTCTTTAATCTTCTGTTCAAATTTAGTAAGTACAAAGGTAAAAAGGCGGTTTAGTCTTTTTGATTGTTTTTTCTTTATTTGCAAATATGTATCTGGCTGGTAGAGTTTTAATGTGTATTTGACTGAAAGTATTTTAAATATTTCTGTTGGAGGAGACTTTTTCTCCAGTTTCTATAAGCTGACAGACCCTGTAACTTTTACCATCTAAAGTACAGAGACATCTTTTATTTTTTTCTTTCTTTTTATTAAAAGTTTTTTGCTTTTAAGACCTGTCTGATTTTTCCCCCTTGTTGAGGCTCAAGGGAATTGAGTCTGTACTTAGCAGGGAAGGAGAAGGGAGGGGAAGAGTGGAATCCCTTTGTTTTAGATTCACGAAGCGTGAATCTGTCTATCTCTCCAGGAGACCTAATTTCTCTGTGTTGTGATTCAAGGAGTTTGAATCACAGTAATCTTCCAGGGTAACCCAGGGAGGGGAAGGCTGGGAAAGGCAACGGTGAGGAAAGGGGTTTACTATCCTTGTGTTAAGATCCAGGGGGTCTGGGTCTTGGAGGTCCCCAGGGAAGGTTTTGGGGGGACCAGAGTGTATCAGGCACTGGAATTCCTGATTGGTGGCAGCTTATCAGATCTAAGCTGGTAATTAAGCTTAGAGGAATTCATGCTGGTATCCCAGCTTTTGGACTCTAAGGTTCAGATTGGGGAAATATACCAAGACAGGCACTGTTATCAGCGATATGTACCATCATGCCACAGATAAGGCATCTCCTTTGCTTGTCCCTGAGTACTTACACCCAAAAAGGGGTTTCTGGATAATTAGAAAAAGGTTGGGGGCAAAGACCTCCTAACTCTTTCAAAGGTTAGGGAGGCAGTTTGCAAGTCCTAAAGCTGGCCAATGGTAGTACAGATTTTCTGTCACAGGATGGGGAGGATAAAGACATCATGTGAAGGGGCTGGTATTCTTACAGATATCCCTACTGCATAGATCTGAAGCAGGTTTCCCCTAAAATTCCTGAATAGAGGAGATAGGCCTATTATAACTATAATGTTCTCCCTACTTAAACATGGAGTTTCATTGAAAATGAAATTGTTCATGGGGGAAAAAACATTGTTTCAGGTTTTTTTAATTTTATTTTTCAATGGGAAATTATAAAACAGAACTAAATGAAACTTTCATTTCAAATTGTATTTTTTGGTTCAGTTCTGTATTTGAATACTGACAAATTTTGGTTTGGTTTTGTTGGGGGAAGAATATTTGGGATTGTTTTTTTCTTTTCACTCCCACATTTGTTTTTGATAAAGGTAAAAAACAGAAAAAGTGTGTGTGTGTAGGGGGGTGATATTTCATTTCCCTTTTTACTTTTATCGCACTGAACAAAATTGGGGTAGGGGAAGTAAGGAGGAAAACAGTGGGTGGGGGGGTTCTCAATTTTAACTTTTTTTAACTAGTAAAATGTGAAAGGTGAAAATGCTTTTCTCATTTTTAAACCTCAGAAAACCCACACTTTTCCTATAGAAAAATGTGAGAAAATGCTACTTTTACTTCGTAACCAAAATGATGCAAATCGAAAACATTTTTTGTTGTTTCTTGATAACTGAAGCAATTATGTATTTAGTTATTTTTCTGGATTGAATAAAATGTATCTTTTCTTCAGTTGTGTGGCAAGGGGGCCAGGACCCAAGCCCCAGTGCAAAGTCTCCTGAGACAGAATGCTCCTGGTTAGCTGCTGTTTCAGAGGCACAAATACTTGGTGTGTAATGTGATGGGCTTTGTGTTTTATTTTTTATAAATATCAAAAGTACTCACTTCACCTATTTGATGTTATCCTACCTGACCACATAGAGTTAAATCAAAGGAGGATGTAAGGATGGAAAAGGAAGAGGAAATAAAACAATGACAAAGAGAAGGTACAGTCCAGAGGATAACAAGGGTTATTGGGGAAACAATGGCATATCTCTGTGTTGAAGAATAACCCCCTGCCTGGCTTCAACCAGATTAGTAATGTTTATTCTTCCCAGACCTAACCCTAGGAACAGAGGGGATGCTAAACCATTAAAGGACCCCAGATCTAGAAAAGGAAAGGAGATAAATGAGTTGCCAGGTGCTTCCCAGGGAATATCAGTGAGGTCTGATAGGGATGTAAGGAGACACATAAGAGTATATATGCTTCTCCCAACCTAAAGATGGAAATAACTGGAACTAACAAAAGCTTCCAGAAAAAGGTTAGTGCTTTTTGAATCACTTTAATCAGCCACTGTCACAGGCTCCCAGAAAAAAGAGTTTACAGGCTCCCAACACTGTTGGGTTATCATGGTTGTTAAACGGGGTTTCTCTAGCCCAGACATCCAGTTCAAGATTAGAAGGACTGCATGATTCCACCCAGAGGTGCAGGTATCAAAACTTGGTGTACTTGAGAGGGATAAAAGGAATCTAATATGCAGCTCACCATGTTACAAAACACTTGATCTGTTTTCCCCTTCCATGGTATATGGAGTAAAGGAAGATCATTTGGTTTACAGAAATTAGAGCTTGAATGGACATTTAAGTCAACTACTCCTTTGCCAGCAACTGCAGGAGGGACCTCTGTAGTACTCTGAGGATTTTGTCCAATCCTGTTTTAAATGGCTTGATACCTGTCATTATCACAATTCTAACACAGGATAACATGTGTAGTAGGAGATTTGCATCATTCCCTGGGGATTTTTCTGAGATCTAGCATGAGAACTGTGATAATAAAGTATGAAACTGGCACAAATGTGAGAAAAAAGTCCCATG
Organism: Gopherus flavomarginatus; assembly: GCF_025201925.1. Lineage (NCBI taxonomy): Eukaryota > Metazoa > Chordata > Testudines > Testudinidae > Gopherus > Gopherus flavomarginatus. Next base: position 204,926,209 of record NC_066618.1, read on the forward strand.
TATTTATAAGGGACTTATATATTTATAAGAGCCTCCTATAACATACAATTTACTGTAAAATATTTTCCCCTCTGCCTCTCACTGTGAAGATAATGTGGGGGGGGGTTGTTTTGTTTTTTACTTTTTTCCCCAGCCATTTTCTCCCTCCTTCCCATCTGTAGTGAAACACTTCCCAGCACATTTCAGCCAGGGGGGCTGGAGAGCAGCTGTCTTCACAGTGGAAGCCAGTGGTCTGCCAGCAGGGCATGCTTCTACATGGATTCATTGGTTTCATTCCCCCTCCTCTTTAGATGTTATGTCACCTCTGTGATATGCTAAGCCTTATTTAGACGGGGGCCCAACAGGCTTTGCCATCCTGCTGTACTGTTAAACAGTGTTTGTCTTCCTAGCTCTGGTACTTTTATGAAGGTATTCTATGGAAACTCACTTTCAAGCAACAAAACTGACAACACAAATTCAATGCAGCAGCAGTGATTTATCACTTCATGATAATGCCAAAATATGCAAATGCTATGACTCTAAACAGACCAGTAATATATCTGAAAATCTTAGCTATAGAAAATGTAGTTATGGAATAATTGATGGACCTATGTGCTGAGGAGAGAATGTAACACTCAAAAATGATATTGTATTTAGTTTAACAAGCTGCTTTAGAGCTTCCCTTCTTTGTCTGGTAAATGACCTGACTTATATTTTGAAGAGACTACCCATACATACATGCATTTTTCATAAAAATTAATCAGAGGAATAAGTAGACCTGGTGGACTCATTAAAAATTATTATCTGAATAAGGTAAAACTATTAATTCATTAGTTAAGTTATGTAGTGTCATAAACATTCATGGCACTTAGATAAATAAAAGACAAGAACCCTGCAACCCAGAGTTTATAATCTAAGGCCCAGATCCTGTAATGCCCCTACTCATGTGAGTCATCCTTACTCAAGTAGCCCCACAGAAATGAGTGGAATTAGTGAGCAAGGGAGACTGAGAATAAGGGTTTGCAGGATCATGACCTAAATTAAGATATTACTTGACAACTGATGAATATAAACACTTGCAAGGAGGAAATGAAGACATTAACATTATGGTAATAGTAATAAGATCAAATAGTAACTTCAGCTTGTGATGAACATAGAAGAGATGCTTACTTTGGTGCATTTTAAGGGGTTGATTGGTTGTTTGGTTGTTTATAGATTCCAGGGCCAAAAGAGACCACCACTCTGACCGCCTGTATAACACAGGCCATAGAACTTTCCCAACGTAGTTCCTGTTAATAAAAATTTCAGTCACCCAGATGGGAAAAATAAACTCCAAAATGTGACTTAGCGGACCAATCATCGGCCCTGAATACACAAGGCAGTAGTTATAATGATTAGGTCATAAGCAGACTTGGTTGAAACTTGGAGTTTTCAATTCATGGAAAATTTTGACATTTTAAAATTTGGTTACATTATGATTCAAAACAAACTTTAAAAAAAATTTGTGAGAAGCAGAAATTCCATAAAATGTTTGTTTTGGAAACCCCAACACATTGCCCAGGCAGAGACAGACACATCTTATACGGCATGGCTGTGTGGATGGTATCATTAGGAGGTTTATGGCTTCCTCCACCATTGGATTCTACTTCCAAGAACTGCTGAGTAGAGATAGGGTCCACCTATCAAGGAATGCGTAGAGTAGGTTCAGATACAGACTGGCTAAACTAGTGAGGCAGGTTTTAAACAAGGTTTGACAGGGGCATGAGACAAAAACCCGCAGATGAGCCCAGAACATGGAGATCTGGGTGACAGGTCAGAATCTGTGGGGAACATGAGTGATAGCAGGACAAAGAAGAGACAAGAGGGAATATAAAGGGGAAAATCCAATGAATATCTTAGATATCTGTATATTAATGCAGCAATATGGGGAATAAGCAGGAAGCACTAGAAATACCAGTGAATAATCACAATTATGACATAATTGACATCACAGAAACTTCGTCTGATAATTCACATGACTGGAATATTGGTATAGAAGGGTACAACTTCTTCAGAAAGAACAGGCAGAGAAAAAAGGGAGATGTTGCCTTATATACCCAAAGATTTATACTCTGGCACTGGGGTCAAGATAGAAGTTGGAGGCAGACATGTTGAACGTTTCTGTGTAAGGCTAAAAGGGGTAAAAAAAATAAGGGTGATGTCATGGTACAGGTCTACTCTAGACCACCTAAACAGGAAGATGAGGTGGATAAAGCTTTTTTAAAAGCAACTATCAAAATCATCCAAAGCACAAAACTTGGTAGTGCTGTGGTCTTCAACTACCCAGACATCATTTGAGAAAATAATACAGCAGGGCACCTATTATCCAAAAGTTCTTAGAATGTATTGGAGATAACTTTTTATTACAGGAAGTGGAGAAAGCAATTATGGAGGAGGCTGATCTAGATTTGATTCTGACAAATAGGGAGGAACTGGATGAAAACTTGGTGGTTGAAGGCAGCTTGGATGAAAGTGATTATGAAATGATAGAGTTCATGATTCTAAGGAATGATATCAGGGAAAACAGCAGAATAAAGACAGTGGGCTTCAAGAAGGTAGATTTTAGCAAAATCAGAGAATTAGTAGATAAGATCCTATGGGAAGCAAGTCTAAGGGGAAAAAAAGAGTTCAGAAGAGTTGGCATTCTTTTTTAAAGAGACATTATTAAAGGGAGTATAAAAAACTATCCTGGTTTATAGGAAGAATAGGAACTACAGTAAGTCACCACCCTGGCTTAACCAGGAGGTCATCAACTATCTGAAACTCAAAATAAAGAGACTTTCAGAAAAAGTGGAAGCTAGGTGAAATTATAAAGAATGAGCATAAAAAAATAACACAAGCATGTAGGGACAAAATGAAATTAAACTAGATAGGGACATAAAGAGTAACAAGAAAACATTTTACAAATACATTAGAAGCAGAAGGAAGACCAACGACAGAGTAGGCTCATTATCAATGAGAGGGAAATACAAGAGAAAATGCAGCAATGACCAAATTGTTAAATGCCTTTTTTGTTTCAGCTTTCACCAAAAAAAGTTTAGTGAACATCAGTGTAAATTGGGTAGGATCTGAGGCTAAAATAGGGAAAGAAATTAAGAATTACTTAGCCATCTTAGATGTTTTAAATTAATCAGGGAATGACTAAATACATCTGAAAATACTTAAGGAACGGACTAAGCCATTACCGATGCTCTTTGAGAACCCATGGAGGGCAGAAGAGGTCCCAGAGGACTGGAAAAGGGCAAATATAGTATCTATCTAGAAAAAGCAGAACAAGAACAACACAGGTAATTGTAGACCAGCCAGCTTAATTTTGGTACCCAGAAAGATAATGGAGCAAATCAATCAATTTGTAAGCACCTATAAGAAAAGTAAGATAAGTAGCAGTCAACATGGATTTGTCAAGAACCAATCATGAAAACCAACCTAATATCCTGCTTTGACAGGGTAACAAGCCTTGTGGATGGGGGGAAGCAGTAGATGTGATATATATCAACTTTAGTTAGGCTTTTGATATAGTCTCACTTGATCTTTTTATAAGGAAACTAGGGAAATATAGCCTAGGTCAAGCTACAATAATGTAGGTTCACAAGTGGCTGGAAAAATGTACTCAGAGAGTAGTTATCAATGGTTCACAGTCAAGCTGGAAGGGCATATCGAGTTGGGTCCTGCAGGGATCTGTCCTGAGTCTGGTTCTATTCAATATCAAAACAGCTGGGATACTCTAAATAATACTTAGTCCTGCTTCAATTCAGGGGACTGGACTAGATGACCTCTTGAGGTCCCTTCCAGTTCTACATTTCTATGGTTCTGTGAGGTCATTGGATCTGGGTAAAATTTTCATAGTGCATAAATGAACTGAGCCCTCCCTGTTTTCAAATAATCTGCAAGTAGACTTTACTTTTTATGTACATATTAAGAAGTTATTGGAATGATTGCATTTTATGCAAATATTTTTCAGACTATGGTTTATTTATGACTAGAACTGGTTGGGAATTTTTCTGACTAAAGTGTTCAGCTGAAAAATGCTTATTTGGTGAACCCAACAGGTTTTGTAAAAACATCTCAGGTTGGATGAACTTTTGGTAAGCCACAGGCAGGTTTCCTTCAGAACCCTGTCTGGTTGTCTGGTTTCCTGCCAGCTCACCTAGTGGGCTGCTGGAGTTCCTGAGCTTCCAGAAACCAAGGCTCCAAGACAGTCCCTTCATGCAAACTGGTTTGGGGAAGCCAGATCTCCCAGGGTCTGCAGCTGTGATATAGCATTTTGATGCAAACTGCCTAAAAGCTGGGGACCAACAAGTACAACACCTAACTCCTTCATCCTCACTCCCAGAGCCCTGTAGTCACTGCTGATCTACTCACTGCTGATCTTGCAGTATCATTACTGCCTGCATGGATGAGCAGCATGGAGTAGTAGTCATAGTGCTAGATGATCCCCAGCAATCCTTCCACAAAGTCTCAGATATGGGCATCTGACAGGCAGCATAATTCCTGGGATGCCAGGTCAGACTGGCAGATGAAGGGAGTCACTGACCACCACCACTTTTTGTTTCCTCTTGGGAGTGGCATCCGCAATCCTCCCAGCCTTGGGGTTACATGGCTTCTACTCCTCCACCTTTGGAGGAGATGTGATGTTGCACTCCATGTGTTTTATGGAAATATGTTTATAAGTGTGAATATAATGTAACAGGAATATGCTTTATGCAAAAGGTATCTTTTATATCTTGTAGGGTATCATTTATGTCTTGTAACATATCATTATAAAGCTTATAATCTACTAAGTGTGTTCATCCTATTTGTATGAATGGATCATTCTTGTATCTAAAACTAGAAATATGAAGTATAAGTCTGAGGTCTTTTTGTAATTATGCAAAATGTGGGCCATTAATGGTGGCTTACGAGCTTGATGGCTCCCATTGACTAGGACAATTGGTTGTGAATGGGTTCATTTACCTGCAAGCCTTCCTGTGTACATGACCTGGGTAATGAAGAATGAGATCTTGCAGTGATATGTGGCCATGTCACATGATATTAGAATCCATCTTAAACCTGGTGTTTTTTCATCTAGAAGGAGGGGTGGGGACTCAGAGAGGCAAAAGACGGAGTCTAGTCCATGAAAGAAGCTTATTGGAACGTCTCTGACGGTGAGATTTACCTGTATTCAGTTTCTTAAATATATTAGGCTTAATCTTGTGTGTTTTGTTTTATTTTGCTTGGTAACTCACTTTGTTCTGTCTGTTATTACTTGAAACCACTTAAATACTACTTTTTATACTTAATAAAATCACTTTTGTTTGTTAATTAACCCAGAGTAAGTGATTAATACATGGGGAGCAAACAGCTGTGCATATCTCTGTTATAGAGGGTGGACAATTTATGAGTTTACCCCATATAAGCTTTATACAGAGTAAAATGGATTTATTTGGGTTTTGGATACCATTGAGAGATGGGTGTCTCAGTTCTGGAGACAGGACTACTTGCCGAACTGGTTTCATTTAAATCTGCAGCTTTTGGGGGCATGGTTCAGACCCTGGCTCTGTGTTGCAGCAGACTAGTGTGTCTGGCTCAACAAGACAGGGTTCTGGAGTCCCAAGCTGGTGGGGAAAATGGGCTCAGAGGTAGTTTCAGCACATCAGGTGACAGTCCCAAGGGGTTCTCTGTGACCAAACCTGTCACAGGAGATTCCTCGTCCCTTGTTGCCTGGGCAGCATACCATGTTTTTTGTCTGTGTATGTTGGGTTGGGAGCAGAGGTGGATCACTGCCTGCTGCCAGAAGTAGTCAGCAGTCAGCTTCTTCCTTTTGAAGGATCCATTTCCTCCTCTAGTAGTGCTAATGCAGCCCCTTCCAGCTGGATTGCTTCCTCATCTTTGGAGATCTCCATGTGCATATTTTCAATTCATTCCTCATGTTCACGGGCGCTCCTCAGCCTTCTCCTGCAGCTTTCCCACCTGCTTCCTGAAAGATTCTACCAGGAGGCATCTCTCACAGCGGTATGGTCTCCCCAGTCCGGCTTTCTGTGATGGGGAAATGCAGGTCATAGTCTTTGCAAATTCACACCAGAAGCTGAATAGAGACATCCATGGTTGGATTCTCTGCCTAGACACAGGTGCAGGTGGAGGAAACAGGAAGAGTATTGGCACTGCTGATGCAGCCTTTTCAAACCATAGTGCTTTCATTCTTTCTCCTTCCTACAAACTCCTCTGTTTGCTACCCCATGTTTGTTCGCGTGCCTTGGTCATTTGGCTCCATGTATATGCATATATGTATATCTCTATGTATGTGTATATATATACACATATATATAATATAAAGCCTAGGGATTGTGTGGTTTGTTAGTATTCAGAATAATTATTTTAACGGATAAACATTATAATGTATTAAAAGTAAAAAAAAAAAAAAAAAAAGTCCTCACTCCCATTTTATATATGATCTTGGATGATCTATTTGAAAAGTGGGTATTTATATTACATATAAACAAGTGAAAAAATTATTTGCTTGAGTCTTTTTTTAATCTCTAGTTCTGTTGTATTTTTAGAAAAGTGAAGGTTTGGTTCTAATTTGTTTTGATGCGAAATTTAAAGCACAGTGAAAAAAATTTGCTTGTGTAAAGTAGATTTTATGAAATAAGACTAAGTTATAGGATTTTTCAAATGATGGACATGATAAAATGTATCTTTAATATGCAGGTTCTCACACTGTGCAGAAAAAGGCACAAAGAAAATTGTCCTACTCTGCTCAAAATAAATTTGGGTTATTTTAGGAAATGTGTCAATAAAAGGAGTTTGTAATAACATGAAATTAAACAATTCGTTTAATATTTGCACATTGCCTTCAGAAAAAGAAAATTGTCAGGGCACCAGATACTGCTTATATCTACTTGTTCTATTCTAGTGGAGGCAAAGAGATGAAGTCAAGCGCACACTTGGAAGAATCTAAAAATCTCGACACTAGCTGTGTTAGGAAAAAGTAATTTGGCTATATAATCAAATTGTAATGTGTTCAGTAAGCAGATGTGTGTAGATAAAGAAATAACTACATTTGGGTTTTGTGCCAATTGCTCTCTCATTTGTTTGATTGTTTTTGAGGACTCCCTGTGATTTTTTTCAAATTTACTTTGTGGTGGTTAACAATACTTCATGGCTTTGAAGATACCCCTTCTGGCTGCAGCACTGCAGTTTGCCAACAGATGGCATGTTGCATCATTTTCATCATTCCATGGGTTTCAGACAAGAAAACCAAGTGTTCAATTGATATCTAACCAATTTAGCAGCGTTTTGGGCCCCAATCCTGCAAAGACTTAAGCATATGAATAAATTTCCATATCAGTTTCAATGATTCTCAATTTTCTTAAAGCATAGGAGGGCAAAATTATCCCTGAGATAACTAGTTTGCTATCTATGTCAATAACTGCATAACATGAGATTGTTTAGGAGATAATTTCAGAGAGAGGGAATGTATTCTGAGATTACTACAGAATTGTTCTTTATATTGTTGTCTACATATTTGTATAATTGATGATGTAACAGATGTCTGAAACTATCTTATTTTAAACTGTGAGTTTGTTAAGAATAGTGACTGTATAGTAAGTACTGCAGTGCAAGTGGTCTACACTATCTGTCACTTTTCTTTAATCACCTGATCCTGGAAAAGGAGAGCCCATGACAAAAGGTGGTAAATTTTTAAAAGGCAAAGTTTTGGACATTTACTGTGGGGAGGATATTACTTGAAATAATATGAAATATATAGAGACTGTTCATTTAGGGTCATCTTTGAACATAGATGAAGTTTGGATTATATAATCAAGAGTTGTACCAAGATATTAAAGAAATTAAATTTCACTTTATCTGCAAACTCAACTCATCTATAACTGTGGAGTCATAACTGATGCCTCTATAATTTGAAGCTAACAATTAAATCTGCCAAATGACTCTCTCTTGGGCCACAATTCCACCTCAGAGGAGCTGAAGAAATGAACAAACCATTAGCACATTAACCCCTTGTGGTCTTTGGGATCCTATTAATGGGTTTTATTCAGGGTACTGTCTAAGCCAATCCTTCATTTCTGTAAGAGTTCTGTCTGTACATTCAGGGGTTTTGCCCACAGTATGAACTGGAAAGAACACATAAGTTCTAAAGATAGCAAGATGTTGTTAAAGTCTTAAGAACCCTGAAAATCAATAGGATTTTAAACCTAATTCTCAGTTTCAAGAGCAGCCACTTTAAATAAATGAATAGCGGAGCTAAATGAATATAGAGAAAACAATGACAGATTTTAATGAACTGCAAAACTGTGAGTAGCATGCAATGCAAGGAAACATAGGGTCTTGCCCCAGCATGTTAATGGCAAATGGACCAATGGTACTTAATTCTCCCTCACTGCAAGGGATAATCAACCTTGCAGCCCCAAGTATGCCTGCATCCTACAATTTTTAGTACAAATTATTGACATCAGAAATGTTGAGTTTAGAGATCATTATTTAGTTACAGTTAATGAACTGTTAGGCCCTTACTCAAAAGTCTATCTCTTTATAATAACTGCATGGTTGCCAATCTCCCTTTCTAGGGCAGCGTATAGGGAATGGTGTGCAGAAGGTTGGAAAGGAAGCATGGTTCAGTGGTTAGGACTTGGGAGTCCCAGATTCAATTCCCTTCTCTTCCACAGACAAGTCCCTTAGCCTCTCTATGCCTCAATTCCATCCATAGTATAGGACTTCCCTACCTCACACTGATGTTGTGAGGATAAATACATTAAAGATTGTGATGATTCAGCTATTATAATGATAAGAACCACATATATATGGAAGATAGACAGACAATAGCTAGAATGCTCACATTTCATTGACTGTAGTCAATTTACTTTTAGTAGATCATATGGCAGAAAGATTTTATCAGTTACACTTGCTGGTAGTATATTGAGATGATATGGATGGTGTAGTGTCTCCAATGTATTTTATCCTTCTGTGGGCTAGGCTGCTAGATTATTTATCAGTCCCTCAATCTTTGTGTCATCTGCAAACTAAATTTGCAATAATTTTGTAGTTTCTTCCAAGTCATTGATAAAAATGTTAAATAGTGTGGGGCCAAGAACTGATTCCTGCAGGATCACACTAGAAACACAGCCACTCAGTGATGATTTACAGTTACACTGTGAGATCTATCAGTTAGACAGTTTATAAACCATTTAATGTGTGCCATGTTAATTTAATGTCATTCCAGTTCCCTAATCAAAATGTTGTGCTGTACCAAGTCAAAATCTTTACAGCAATCTAAGTGTCTTACATCAACACAAATACCTTTATCAGCCAAACATGTAATACAACCAAAACATGTTATCAACTAAGTTGGACAGGATCTACTTTCCATGAACCCATGTCGATAGGCATTATTTACATTACCCTCCTTTAATTCTTTATTAATGAGGTTCTGTAGCAGCTATTACATTATTTTGCCCAGGATTAATGTCAGGCCGACAAGCCCTTAATTACTTGGGTCATGGAACAAACAAGTTGCAGGTGGTCCAAGACAAGGCTTCCTTATGCCCTCTCAAACATCTCTCCTCAATGGCTTGCTGTGAGGAATATCAAGAACTGCGCTCCATGCCAGACTGAGACTTCACATCTGGGTAGGTCTTATTCAGCAGGGTAGGATGAAGGGAGGAAGCCTTACACAGTTTCCCCATGAAGTAAGACCAAGGTGCCATTCAATCTTATTTCCTTATACCCAAAAGGCATGACTGATTTGGCTACTTCAGTACATGACACTGGACTTTAGGCATGGCTAAAATGGCTCAAAATCAATCCATACACAGTATAAGGCTGAGCTTATTCTGGTGCAGCTGGGGAAACAAACAGTAGTTGATATATATAGTTGATATCAGCTCCCGTAATAGAAGGATTTGCCCACTGGCTACTGCTGGGTCTCTGAATCCTAAGGTGGTGGCTAAGAATGTTTCTTATCATTTGTACTTAGCTGCAAGGCTGCAACCTTTTCTTTCTGATGTTAACTACACCGCAGCTATTTTCTGCTTTAAAGGCTGGATTAAAAAAGGGCTCTCTTCATGGAACTACTCATCATTAAAAAGCTCTTAGGAAATACCAGCTGCTTTGGAATTGCAGAGGCATATCTATTAAGAGTTGTTTCCCACAGGAAGTACGTTACTTTTGTAATCTGTGATCTGCTTCCAATTTTTTTCTGCATGCAGTTTAACATGGTACCTTAATCCATAAACTAAGCCTTAAACAAATTGGTTGTTAACTTTATCGGAGGTCACTCCTCTCCTTGTATGACACTGTAGCAACTGAGATAATCTGAGACACTTATGTTTACTCATTTGGTGTAATCAAGATTGGACTGGAGACCGAACATTCTCAGTAAAGGACCTTAGCCTGTGGAAGTGATTTTCTCTTCAGTCCAGTAGGGACTGAATTTGTTGACCTTCCGGTGAAGTTGCAAGGCCCTTTTTCTCTCCCCAAGATATGGGGTGGGGTGGCAAGAGACACCTGAAAGAGTTTATTATTTGTGTACATTCTGGTATACCACATGTGGTGGTAGTTTTTAAAACAGTATAAACATGTTTTGCGAACACTTGGATGCATTTTTTTAAAAGACAACAACTAAATTTAAAAATGTATGCTAAGAAATTAATTTCATATTGTTTAAAGCTTCTTGCATTGTTTATTTTGCATTTCTTATTTTCATTTTTCATCTCAATTTTGGCCTAAACAGGTCCAATGATACACTACACATGGGTTCCTTGTTGACTGTATGTTAATAGGCCCATCCCATTAGCAATCACTAGCAGCTACTTTTGAGAACTCATGAAGGACATGAGGTGAGATCTTAGAGAAATGGAGAAGTGAAAACATAGTACCTGTCTTTTAAAATGAGGAAGAAAGAGGACCCAGAAAATTAGAGACTAGTCATCTTAACTTCAATACCTGGATAGATACCAGAACAAATTATTAATCTATATGAGGCACCTAAAAGATAAAAGAGTTAAAAGGAACAGACAGCATGGATTCACCAAGAATAAAACATGGCAAACCAATCTAATTTACTTCTTTGACAAGATTACTGGCCTAATGGAAGCAGTAAACATGAGATATCTTGATTTTAGTAAGGCTTTTGACACAGTCCCACATGACATTATCATAAGCACACTAGGGAAATGTGGCCTAGAGGAAATGTCTATAAAGTGGCTGCACCTGATAGTACCATACTCAGAGTAGCTATCCATGGTTTGCTGTTAGAGTGGCACATATCTAGTGGGATTCAGCATAGGTCAGTCCTGGATCTGGTACTATTCAATAATTTCATGAATGACTTGGATAATGGAGGGGACAGTATGCTTATAAAATTTGCAGATGACACCAAACTGGGAGGTATTGCAAACACTTTGGAGGACAACATTTGAGTTCAAAATAACCTTTACAAATTAGAGAATTGGTCTGAAATGGACAAGATGACATTCAATAAAGACAAGTGCAAAGTACTACACTTAAGAAGGAAAAGTCAAATGCACAACTACAAAATGAGGAACAGCTAGGCAGTAGTACTGCAGAAAGGGATCTGGGTTTTATGGTTGATCACAAACTGGATATGAATCAACAATGTGATGCAGTTGCAAAAAAGGCTAATATCATTCCGGGAAAGGTAATAGGAGTGTCATATGTAAGCCAGGTGAGGTAATTGTCCCATTCTACTCAGCACTAGTGAGGCATCAGCTGGAGAACTGTGCATAGTTCTGGGTCCCACACTTTAAGCAAGATATGGATAAATTGGAACAGGGCCGCCCAGAGGATTCAGGGGGCCTGGGGCAAAGCAATTTTGGGGGCCCCTTCCATAAAAAAAAGGTGCAATATTCTAGTAACGTATTTGGAAATGTAAAAACTAACCAGTCAAATACATTCAAAAATTAAATTTTAATAATTTGAAAACATACAAAATACATTATTTGAAAACATTAAATGCCTTAATGCTATGTATACATTTGCAATTACATAATGCTTCTTATGAAATCGTTTTCTTACAAATTGTTCAGAACATTACACAGTTGTGCAGAGATATAGGAAGAAGGGGACACACATCAGGGCCCAAATGGGGCTCTTAGGGATCACTACTTCCCACCACCCAACACAGATGTAATGAGGTTAAGTGGTGTCTGTATAAAGAAATTAAAACTACTGATTATTCCTCAAGATAGGCTTTTAATGACTTACGGCTATAAATGCATTACAGACAGAATAAGAAAAGAAAAATTAAAGACCAGCATTGAATAAGGATTAATATAAATGACAAATTATATTGCAAACAAGCACAAGTACCGGTAATGTTGTGCATTAGCTACTTATTATTATAAAAGCATGTCCTTAACATTGGCAGTTTTTACTGATGACAGGCATGAGTACATGCAAAGCTATTATTGCTTATTAACTATTAACCTTACAAGTTCTATTCCTGCCCTTAATAACCTTAAGTATAAACAAAGATGCTATAAATTGCCAATTTTCTACTACTTCTAAACAACACTAGTATTAAACTTTTACTACTATTTTTAATACTGCAGCATTAATATAATCAGAGATCAAATTATCCTGACACTACCATTCCTAATACTATAGTGTCAGTAGCACTTGAGCAGCTCGAGCAACCCAGACTTAACCACAAGTTTCAAAGGTGGTCTTAATAAGCTGTACCCATGGGCATGACCTATTTTACTACATGGGAGTTAGCATAAAATGTTGCCTGGTTGCAGGTGTCTTTTGACCACAAGTTGTAACTTAATTTTGCAAAGCTTGCTTTTTAAAGATAATTTTACAAAACTCACTCTATAAAGCTTCCGGAAGTTTTAGGCCTAACACTAGCAATACTGTTGTTCATCTTAAGCTTCCCAACACTCTTGCTCAAAGTAATCATAAGTTGCAATTTTTTTCCTTGCTTTCATTTTGGCAAACTCATTAATAATGTTATCAAAACTTATGTCGCTGGCCATTTCATATTCTATGCTCAAAGTGAGCAAATGGTTGAGCCTTTCCTGCCCAGTGGCTGAATCAATGTTAGCTTACTAAATGCACGCTCTCCTGATGCTACTGACACTGGCAACACTATTAGTAGGCGTAAACAAATACAAATCTGTGGAAACACATTTTCCAACCCTTTTTTGAAGAGAGCATTAAGAAGTGTAAGTGCAGAGGTTATATGTCCATCAACTCTTAAGTTGGAATCGTCTTTTATTTTGTAAAAGATTCTAAGTTCCTCTTTAAGATCTTCTCTCTGGAGGTCTTTTGGATATGCTGTGGCTAAAGTGTCAACAAAATTTTCTATAGAAGATTCATCCACTGTATCTGGCGGAAACAAAATAGGTGAAAATAAATTAGAGACTTCAGCCATTCTTTCGCCAAGACCTCCTAGCTCTGATAGAAGCAAATCCATTGACAGGAAGAACACCTGTACTTTGAACTGAATATGGCTAGAGTCAAATGTATAGTCTGCATCCCCCGTGTCATCAAAGAATTGCTTTTTCTTCCGAATCCTTGAGTCACTTTTCATCTTTGGGTCAATGCCAAGGCTTGAAGCGACTTGTTTAGCTTCTTCAAAAAAAATTGGCCAAGAATCTTTCAATGTTTGAATTTCCTTGACTAAGTTGCTCACGTATTTAGCTCCCTCTTCCATTGTTAATTTGGAGCTTTGTAGGACCTTATTTTTATCATCAATACACTGAAGCACTTTAAACCATATTGTAGTAAGAAGTACAAATTCAAATGACTTAAGCAACTTAATCAAACAGTCAACATCTGCCTGGATTTCAGGAGGTAAATGAAGCTCTTCTTCAATTTTAATTAAACTTTCCAGCATTCCTGTGTGGTTTTTGATTAGGGGGCGAACAGCATCAACTCTTGCGCTCCACCTAGTTTTAGATACAGAGTGAAGAGATATATTCGCAGTAGTCTGCAAAATTTTCCATCTCCCAGGACTAAGAGCAAATACTTTATAGAGTTTATGAACATTTCCAAAATATGTTTTTACCTCTACGCTGGTTTCCATAGCGTGAGTGCCAAGAGGTTCAGCGTGTGAGCACTGCATGGAGAGAAATAGGCTTGGGCATTTTCTTCCAAAATACTTGTCTTTACTCCCTTAAATCTTCCTGACATGTTAGAGGCATTGTCATATCCCTGGCCTCTGCACCAAGATAGTTCTAAGTCACATTCTTTTAAAAACCTCTTTATCTGTTCTGCAATATCTGCCCCAGTCTTCTTTTCAAAATCTACTAGTTTAACAAACCTTTCATGCACATCCCAATTTCGGTCTTTTTGCATCACATACCTGAGAATAAAAACTAACTGCTCTGTGTGTGAAGAATCAGGTGTACCATCAACAACAATGCTGAAATATCAGGCTTTTCTTACCTCTTCAAGAATAGGGTTTAAAACTTTCTCCCCACACAGTTTCAAGAACTCATTCTGACTACGCCATGACAGGTAGTGAACCTGCATTCTTCGACCAGACTCTCTGCATTGAGCTACCATCTCTAGATGTTGTTTCACCTCAGGATTGTACCTGCCCACAAGCTTCAGAGTTGACAAGAAAAGCCCACAGTCATCATAATCAATGGTAAAATGGCTACCACGAAATGGCAGATTATTCTTTGCTAGGAAAAGAATTACGTCAACAATGGCAGTTAATATTTTACGCCATTTTTCCTCCTCCTGTTTAATACTATGTTGTACTGCTGCATCAATGCCTCTTTTATCACTGAGTGTCTGAAATAATTCCTTCCACTTAATGTAATTGCTCAAATGTGAAGCGTTTTCTTCATCATTTTTGATTTTCTCGTAAATCTTTTTCCAATTATCTGCAATTCCACCTTTGACAAATTTTGAGTGCTGTAATTGCTTAGTTTGAGTTTCACTTCTGTAGAGACTGCAGGGAAAACAAAATATTGCTGCAGCATCTTTACTCCACACCAGCCAGTCTCTTTCAATAGATTCGCCATTACTCAGATGTTTAGAAAAAACGGTTATTGGCAATTTCCTGCCGAAAGAATCATGAGGAAAGGTTTTGGGCTTCTGTGGTGGACCCTTCAATACAATAAGATCTCTTTTCTTTATATCTAGGTACTTCCAAGAGGCTGGGTCATTACTGCACAACTCTTCTTTGTCATTCCCACCTATAGCAGCAGGACTAGTTGACTGTACCGGCTTCTCAGTTGTAGCAGTGTTACTGCTGTGTTCTCCATTGTCTATCCAAAGAGGCTGGATTTCCTTCTCTTCCTCCACAACAACCATAAAACTGTTTTCTGAATGTGTTAATATTTCGGATTCCTCACACACTTCCTTTTCTTTTTCTCTTACAACACCACTTTCACTTCCCACCTCTGAAGAGTCTTGAATGTGAGCATCGCTCAGCTCAGTCAACTGACTTGACTTCGATTGTGCCTGAAGAAACTTGTGAAGAGTTATTTTTCCCTTTTCTTCTTGCGTCTGTCTAGCTATGTTCTGCTTTCTCTTCTTAAATCCTGAAAGATATGTACGTTTCATTTTTCTAACCCCACGATCGTTGACTATGTGATGATACCTGCAAACAAATTAATTCCCTTGGTATCTTTCATTTTGTTAGTGTGACACTGTACCGCGTAATGCTTTATGGGAATATGACGTAACTAGAATACGATATACTGAATCTATGCTACATATGCTATGTAACATATCTATATAAAGGCTATGATCCACTGAATCTATTCATCTATTAATCCTATCTGCATGCATGTATCATTTTTTAATTCAAAATATTGGCTGTGTACTGGCTTGATTTCTAAATAACCTTAGGTAGAGCATTTGGTCAGTTCCTGGAGAAAGGAACGTTGAAGTTAAGTACCTAATCAAGAGACGAAAAAAAAAGGACAATAAATCTTGGAATGCTCCAATCCAGATAAGAAGTCTACTTGAGGACCCACGGCTGCTACCTAGTAAGAAACTGTGAGTCATGCATGAACCTGTCACTTGCCCAGGTAACTCCTAAACTCCATCTTGGAGCTGGACTGTGAGTGCATACAAGTGAGAGGTCTCCAGTCCATCAACAAGAAAATGTCTATTTAAACCCCTGGGAGACCCCTCCATGGTGGTCTTCAGCTGACTAAAGAGAGAGCCTCCCTACCCCCAAGGATACTTGAAAGAAACTGGAGCAAAGGACAGTAACTACAGGGGGTGCGAGTGATTGCTGGACCCAGGCTAAAAGGAGATTAGTCTGTAAAAGGGAGCATTCTGGAACTGATGAGGATCTTATCTTTATTTACTTTGATTAGACATAGGCCATGGCTACAATGGCGCTTTACAGCGCTGCAACTTTCGCGCTCAGGGGTGTGAAAAAAACACCCCCCGAGCGCTGCAAGATACAGTGCTGTAAAGCCTCAGTGTAAACAGTGCCGCAGCGCTGGGAGTGCCACTCCCAGCGCTTCAAGCTACACCCGTAGAGGATGTGGAGTACGCGCAGCGCCGGGAGAGCTCTCTCCTAGCGCTGGTGCTGCGACTATACTTGCACTTCAAGTGTAGCCATAGCCATAGATTTGCACATTTTATTTGGCTTGGTGACTTACTTTGTTCTGGCTGTTAGTACTTGGAACAACTTAAATCCTATTTTCTGTATTTAATAAAATCACTTTTTACTTAATTAACTCAAAGTATGTATTAATACTTGGGGGAGCAAACAACTGTGCAGCTCTCTCTATCAGTGTTATAGAGGGTGAACAATTTATGAGTTTACCTTGCACAAGCTTTATACAGGATAAAATGGATTTATTTGGGTTTAGACCCCATTGGGAGTTGGTCATCTGAGAGTTAAAAACAGGAACAGTTTTGTTAGCAGCTTTCAGGTAAACCTGCAGCTTTGGGGCAAGTAATTCAGACCCTGGGTCTTTGTTGGAGCAGATGGATAGGTCTGTCTCAGCAAGACAGGGTGCTGGGGTCCTGACCGGGCAGGGAAAGCAGGGATAAAATAAGTAGTCTCTGAGCATATCAGGTGAGGTGGTGGCAGCTCCCAGGGGGTTTCTGTGAGCCAAACCATCTCAGGGTAGTTAATTTAAAAGTTTCTTATGTACACCATGTGTTCCCCCCGCCCCTCCCTATGTGGCTTACCCCCGCCTCTCCTGGTCTCCCTTCTCTAACATACCCCATGTGTTGCCCCCACCATGTGGCTTACCCCTGCCTCTCCTGGTCTCCCCACTCTCAGAGCCTCAGCCACTTTGGCGCCCAGCTGCTGCCCTCGACAACGCTGCAGCAGCATGGCTACGGTGTGACTGGAGTTCACAGCCCTGCCCCCTTATCACACGGCTGCGGCTCTGACTCAGCGGAAGGAGGTGGAGCTCTGGCCCCTCGGGAGCCACGCCGCTGCTGCAGCACTATCCAGGGATGTTCCTGGCTGGGTTACCGCCGTGCCTATCCCCTCTTTTGGAGCCTCAGCGCTTGGCCCCTGGACAGTGCTGCAGCGTGGCTCTGGCAGGAGTGGAGCTCTCAGCCCCGCCCGCTTAGCTCGGGGCTCTGTCTCAGCGGGAGGAGGCAATGCTCAGGCTGCTGCTGTACTATCTGGGGCCGCTCCTCCTGACAGCGCGCTGAGGTGCCGGGGCCAGGGGAGTATCATACAGTCTCATGTGGCTGGGGGCCCCTGCAGGGCCCGGGGCAAATTGCCCCACTTGCGCCCCCCCCCAGGTGGCCCTGAATTGGAAAGACTCCAGAGGAGAAGAACAAAAATGATAAAAGGTTTAGAAAACCTGACCTACGAGGAAAGATTTTAAAAGCTAGGCATGTGTAGTCTTCAGATTGTGAGGAGGGAGGGACCTGATAGTCTTAAAATATGTTAAGGACTGTTAGCAAGATGGTGATCAATTTGTTCTCCATATCCACTGAACATAGAACAGGACAATAGGCTTAATCTACAGCACGGAAGATTTAGGTTAGATATCAGGAAAAACTTTCCAACTTTATAATGGGTAGTTAAGCCCTGGAGTAGGCTTCCAAGATAGGTTGCGGAATCCCTGTCATTGGAGATTTTTAAGAAGAGATTAGAGATTCACCTGTCAGGCATGGTTAAGTGTACTTGGTCTCACCTCAGTATAGGGGGCTGGACTGGATGCCCTGTCAAGGTCCTTTCCAGGCCTACATTTCTATGAATCTGAAATCCTGTATAAGACTGCAGGCTAACTTATTTCTCCATTAAAGAGATTCCTGTCAATACTGAATATGTTTGGAATATTGTACATATTAGTCACCATTTGTACTTTGGTTTATTCCCAATATTTTTTTAAGCATTCATGTGCATTTCCACACACCAAAGCTTTATAAATCAGCATTTGCCACATTCACAGATGTGGAGGAAGCAAAACACTAAGGTAAACATGCCTCTGTTTTCTCAAGTGCCTTCAAGAATATAAGCTTAGTTTAAAATTTTGATCTCATGAGCAAAGCATAAGTAAAAGAACTTTGGCTACAAAAACTGTGAATCTTCCTTTCCTCCAGTCTGTTAGGAGGCGCTGGGGTACCTAGGCGATAGCTGCTATCATAATACTGAGCTTGGGGCAGAGGGGTTGACACAAAGTGCTGCTTCTCCTTTGCAAGAGTTTTTACGGAAGTGAATGTGTGTTGAGCCACTGGTTATACTTCTTCCAGGCCTCTATATGCTCTGATTTACCAACCACTGCACAAAATTCGGCGTGGAGGTATGCAGAGCTCTCCACAATCTGCTTCCTTTCCCTCTGAACAGCAGAACTGCAGCAATTCTGCTGTGCTGTGGAATCAGGGTACTCACACAGGATAGACAAGCTTTCTCCTTGCAAATAAACTGACTCTGAACTCATTTGACAGCTTTAAATCAAAGTGCTTATCCATTCTATTGAAGGACAATCTGATTCTGTCTTCATACGATCACAGTACAGATATGGTAGTGACATATGAAACACATATCCCCCATGTGATTTCGGGGGAGGGAGGCAGAAATATGCATTCAATATGTAACATATAAAGCTTCTGCCCACCCCTTTTGTCATGTGTCACTCCCATCAAAGCACACAATTTGCCTGGAGTTTGCTGTTCCATTTTAGGGTGGTTTGTGCTGACTTCACAAATGCTCCCATGATGCCCCTAGCAATGATACTAGGATGCTGCAGTGTAAATAACTTACTATCATGGAGTGGTGGGGTGTGGGGAAGGAAAGAAACTGTGAAAGATGTAGATAGTGATAGGGGAACAGCAGAGCTGAGTCTCCTTAGTGTAAAGCAGCAGAACAGAATGGAACAAAACTGCCAGAATGCCTCTCCAATCCTTCAAGGCCCATGATTGTAGCGTTACTAATGCTACAAAAATATGAATTGCAGCTGAGCCCTCATCCTCACAGGGCTAGTGCTTTTAAAAATAAGAAGGTTTGGAGGAAAAGATATAGTTCTTTTGAATCCCCAAATAATTTGAGTGTTATTAGTTTCCCACATGGAATTCTGAAAAGAAAATGAAGCAAAACATCTCCAAAGAGAGTGGAATTCAGACAGTTATCATTTCAATTCTAGCATATTTTAGAGGAGTAAGTAGCCAGAAAATGTCCCAATATGGAAACTGACATGCAGTGGAAACACTTGATCAGAGATTTGTTCAGAAGCCAAGATGGATTGTCTTTATATCCCCATCAATGGCCAAGGTTTGGGGACCAGATGTCTCAGTTTGATTGCTCAAGTTCCAATTTGTTTAATGGACTGGCCCAGTGTCCAATGATTTCTATTAGGATGCATAAACATCCTATCATTGTCTGGCCACTAGTCTACCCTCAGTACAAAAATGGCTGGTTCACAGACTTTGCTCCACCTCCTCTGTATGTTGTGTCTACAGTAGATGATCAAATTCCCATCAACACAAGGAGAGCGTACAACCTGGCGGTTGCAAAACATTTTCAAATGTGAATGCTTAATGTCTCTTGCCAATGCTGGTATCCAAGAGGAAGCCAAATGCTGGTGTAACCAAGGATATAGTCCACAAGATCTCTGTCTGCGGGCAATTGAACGTAGACATGAGAACTGGCATGTTTTTTATGCACTTTCCTTTACTGTTTTGTGCTGCCTTCCATTTAACACTTTCCAGCCACCCCTTTTCCATGTTTAGCTTAGTCTCCTCCTCTTTTCAGCTTCCAGTTCTTACCTAATCACCAGATGAAGAAGTTGTTTTTTTTCATAAACCTTCCTTATATATTTAAATTCTAACAAGAATTGCTGCTGTTTGGGGTTTGTGTGGTAGGGTGTCACTAACAGAGTTGTCGTTTGATGTATTTTGGAGGGAGTCTGGAAATACCTCTTTGGTCTCATTCACATGTTAGCAATTTTTTCTGGTCCCTCTGCTTTGAAAAATATAGGTTGAAATTCTCTACCGAGTTTTGCTTGGCACAACAGAGAGTTGGGTCATTGGGCTGTCAGGAAACCTAATACAGCACCCTGATTTTCAGTGTGAATATATGATCAACCTATATTAGAGCACCCTGCACCCCTAGGATTGGTCTGCCAGCCTTCATTGATTACTGGGCCAATCCATTAAAAAAATTAGAACTTGAGCAATCAGACTGAGACATCTGGTCCCCCATACCTTGGCCATTGATAGGGAAATATAGACAATCCATCCTGACTTCTGGACAAATCCCAGGCCTCCAAACTGTGGCTAGGAGGGGAGAGTAGTGCAGGAGGCAGATATGCAGGCTCTATGTCAGCAGAAAACTTCCCTATGCTGGGAGAATTGTCTTCTGGCCAGTAACACAGAGGGGCTGGAATACAAAAGGCAATCTGGGCTATGTACTCTCTGTTTTTATTCTCTAGTTCTAATAACACTGGTCTACAATTTTTGAAAAGTTGTCTGCTTCAGAGATAAAATGTAATATTTATTATGTATTTTGATGTGCTGAATTCAAATATGACAATTAAAACAATTGATTGGCTACTGTTTCTAAGATATTTAAGTTTTTACATTTTATGTCTATGTGTATTGTGTAGACAGTAGAGTTTTAATCATAAATTGTAAACCTAGGTCTTTTCATGTGTTTATGGTTGCTTTACATGATAATATTTCACCTGTCCTGTTTATGTAACACTTGAAAAATCAGCAAAAGGGTTATATCAATAAAATGTATTATGAAACAAAAGGCAAAAAACTATTATGTACATAGTTTAGTCCTATTCAGTTTCTACTCGGCGCTTCTTGGCTTGTCTCTTGTATTCATTAAATGGAGCATCTCTTGTCACTGTTCAGCAATAGTCTGCAAGCATTGATGGGCTCCATTTGCCCTGATAGCCTGCCAGGAGATTCCACTGCTGTAGTCTGGAGCCCAACAGCTCTGCCTTACTCTTGGGGAGTTCCAAATCCCTGACAAGGTCATTCAGTTCACCTTGTGTTATGAGGTGTGGTTCAGAGTAGGAGGATGGGAGAAAATGTGGGTCCTGTGACATTGATGGTTCAGGACCAGAAGTTTCATCCTCTTCCTCTTCCTCGTCTGACTCAAGTGAGAATGATTCTGGTGCATCAGGAACCGGCAGTCCTTCTCCATGGGGTACTGGGCGTATAGCTGATGGAATGTTTGGATAATGCACAGTCCACTTTTTCTTCTTTGACACACCTTTCCCAACTGGAGGCACCATGCAGAAGTAACAATTGCTAGTATGATCTGTTGGCCCTCTCCAAATCATTGGCACTGCAAAAGGCATAGATTTCCTTTTCCTGTTCAACCAGTGTTGCAGCATATGTGTGGGGCCCACCTCTTATCCTGATCTCCAGTTTTGCAGCCAAAATAAAGGTGATAGGCTTTCTTAACCATAGTGGTTATACTGCGCTTTTGTGATGCAAAAGTCACTTCACCACAAACATAGCAGAAGTTATCTGCACTGTTCACACAAGTACGAGGCATCTCTGCTCACTTTGGCTAAACAGAAATGTGTCCCTTTGCAAAATCAAACACTGACAAATAAGAGAGCACGACACTGTATGATTTCTAGAGCTGATAGAGGGCAATTTGTTCAGCAGAGTGATGTAAGCTTCGTTAGGATTGCATCATCCATGACTTCTAGGAATAACATGATGCAATTCATATCATGTATGATGCAATACCAGCTTCAGATTGCATCATTCATTGTTTTGCCTCAAAAGCAAGTACAGTCCAAACCCAGTCATAGATTTATTCATAGATCCAGTCAAAGATGTATTTTAGTCATTTCTGGTTTAAATTGAGATCCCTTCCCTTTATAACTCACGTATCCTCCGCCATTCCCAAGTCAAGGGTCGTATATACTGACCCAATAGCATATCTTGAAAACTAGAGCCAATCAACAATTTTAAGCATCATTTTCGTTCTCAGTGACCCAGAGTTAGTAAAGTTGGACTACATTTATTTCAGAAGCATTTTGGCTGTAGAGCAGTGTAATAGCTTCATTGTTCACAATGGTGTCAGGCTTTCCTGTGATAAAGTCTGAAGTTCAAAGTTTTACAGTATACATTGTAGTCATACCGCCTTAGTCTGTAAACTTGTCATTTCTCAGCAGATAAATAGGGTTGGACTGGAGGAGCACCTGGATGGGTGACACACAGGAAAAAAGCAGGTTGCTATGGAAAGTAGGGTTATCCAGTAGATTACCGTCTTACCTTTTGATCTGTGCTGAACCAGTGCAAAGCACTGGAGTTTTGCATTTCTGGAGGTTCTTTCAGCCAGAGGCCCTATCTATTTGTGATCATTAAAGAGCCCATGGCATAGCTTTTTACTAAAGCTGAGATTATGACTCCAGTGTCCTAAATACATTGCAATTAATTACAACCTGTCTACCAGCTACCTAACATTTCCTATGCAGTTTCCACTGGATCCACTACTCTTCAGTCCCTGCCCTGAACTGTTACGAATTACTGATTTAGATGGTTATATAATTCCACATTCCACCCAAGAGATGGCTGCATTTCAGTGAAGAGATTCCTATGTGTGGTATTTATACTGTACAGATTAACTCTTTGAAATACCCTGATGGTTTTGATCAGTTTAAAATAGAGAATATTTGTACAAAATATCACTTTGAAATTTTATCTGCAAGTTTTAAGTAAGATATTGATAAACTATTGTGAGGCCGGCTCCAGGCACCAGCAGAGGAAGTACATGCTAAGTGACGGCATTCCATCCATTCCTGTGACGGCACAGTCTGAGCGGCTTTTTTTATTTTTTGCTTCAGCAGTTTGAGCAGCTTTTTAAAAAATAATTATTTTTTTGCTTGGGGAGGCAAAAATGGTAGATCCAGCCTGGCTGGCAATCCAGGTGCCAGCTTTTGAGATGGCTTTCAGCCTCAGCTGAGCACAGATGATTTCATTGCTGGAAACCAGTCCAGGTAACCTATGTGTTAATATAGTTAAGATGCATATTGGACTTAATCAGTGGTGAGCTGGAGCCGGTTTGCACCAGTTCACGCGAACTGGTTGTTAAATTTTGAAGCAGTTTTAGAACTGGTTGTTAACCTGCTTCCCTGCAAAGGGGGCACTGCGGCTTTGATGGGCTCCAGCCAGGAAGTGATGTAATTCCTCCTCCGGCTGTCGGGGGTGCTGCGCTATGGGAGCCATATGGGCCACTGCCTGGCCCTGGTCAGGGACCCTGTTGCTGCTGCTTCTCCTCTGACCTCTGGCCCTGGGGCTCCCACTGCTGCCTGGTGGGTCCCCGGCTGCTCTGCTGGGCCTGGGCTGTGTCCTGCTGCTTGGGCTGCTCCAAGCCGCTCTCCCCGTAAGTACCCACCACCCTGTCTCCAGGGAGCGGTGGGGACCCACACATGTGAAACAGAGCTCATTTCTAGTTCAGGCCCATCTTTTTTAAAAATAACTTTAGGTAGGGTTAACATACATCCATATTTTCCCAGACATGTCAGACTTTTTGGTTCTTAAATCTCCATCCGGGAGGAATTTTTATATTTTAAAAATTCCTGCAAGGAAAATACAGACGTATGGTAACCCTATTGGTACAAAAAATACATACTGTGGCACATCCCTTAAATCAGAACTTTTTATAGGGAACCGGTTGTTAAGATTTTGGCAGCTTATCACTGGACTTAATAACGATATGTTTAGTGTTTAGACTTTATGAAGTGCTTGTAAGTTGCTACATAGACTCATAGGACTGGAAAGGATCTTGAGAGGTCACCTAGTCTAGTTCCCTATATCTATTAATCCTACTTATAATGTCTGCATCCCATGCTATAAGGATACTTAAATGTTTGCTACATAGCTGTAAAATGTTTGTTCTGAACTGTGTAACTTACCAAACAAGAAAAAACTTTACCTAGTGCAAAATGCTAAATTCCTTTGAGAGGTATAACATCTTGCCCATCAGGAAGATTATCAAAACTAAATGGGCCATTGGGGGACATCATGATACAAAGACCATGTTAATTGTCTCTGCACACCTATGAAGAAGCTATGTGCAAAAGGGTTTGCCCCATCAGCTTGAATTCTGGAAGAAGGAAATAAAGATAGTGGACAAGAAAAATTTTCATTTCTTTTGCTGGAGCTGTAAAACAGAAGCAGAGATTCCCAGGATCACCCTGGATTAGCACTAAACAACATTACGTGCTGACAGTCTGCTACAACTCTGTTACTTTTTGGAAACATATACTGTAACTCATTTGTGTATATCTGCTTTAACCTGTACATAACTCTCTCTTTTCTTTTTTCTAGTTAATAAGTCCTTAATTTACTATAGGGCCAGGTCCACACTACAGCGTTAAATCGATTTAAACAGCGTTAAATCGATTTAACGCTGTAACCGTCCACACTACAACGCACTTAAAATCGATTTTAAGGGGTCTTAAAATCGATTTCTGTACTCCAGCTAAACGAAAGGAGTAACCCTAAAATCGATATTACTAAATCGATTTAGGGTTAGTGTGGACGGATATCGAAGTTATTGGTCCTATTCTTTTACTGAGCTACCCAGAGTGCACCGCTCCGGAAATCGATGGTACCCTGGGACCATGGACGCACACCACCGAAGTAATGTGCCCTAGTGTGGACGCGTAAAATCGATTTTATAAAACCTGTTTTATAAAATCGATTTTACTAATATCGATTTAAAGCTGTAGTGTGGACGTAGGCTAGGACTGGGTACAAGCATTGTCTTTGGTGCAAGATCTGAGGTACAGATTAACCTGGAGTAAAAGACAAGTCCCTTGGGACTAGAAGCAACCTGAATCTTTGGTGATCTTTGGTGTATAGCAACATAACATCACTAAGTTTGGCATGCCTGTGTGGCAGGATAGACTGGAATGCCCATGGGAACTCTATGTGACTCCATGTTAAGACAGATATAGTGCTTCAGGAGTTTACATTTGCTACTGGGTTAGTGAAATATAATTATAGAAAATAGAAGCAGTTTGGAGTGTCTGCCCTACATGTTGAGTCTACCCTGAGTTTGGCACTCATGGTCATGAACCACTCCAGACAATGTGACAAATATCTCCAGATATTCATAGTGATTTCCAGATAATTAATAATACAGATGATTTTAGCTATTTTGTATAAAAATATATGAAAGCAAAGTACCATAGACACTACAATTTAATTTTAAAAAAGTCTTAAGACAGCTTTGAAAATACTCACTGAAATTATATTAATATACAGACTTGTTGCACAGATATGACTAGCCATGTTTGAGTTTGTACATTAAGATCTTGATCCTGCACCCATTGAACTCAATGACAAAGCTCCCTGCGACTTCAGTGGGGCAAGATCAGGCACTCAGTGCTTGACCCTGCAGGATGATGAAAAGCCTGGCTATGATCCAGCATGGCACTATGCTTATCTTTAAGCACATGACTAGTCCTACTGAAGTCAAAAAGTGCGCTTATAGTTAAGCATGTGCTTCAGAGATGTGCTGGACTGGAGTGAGCACCTTATAGAATCAGACCCTAAATCTGATTTCTCTAAACTATTTCTTGTTCTTTTTCATTTATTTTAAATGTAAGGCAAACAACTCAGTGCCGTTTGCCAGTGCATGAAAACGAAAACTGTTATTTGGAATATCTGCTATTGCACTTTGAGGATGAGGTGCTAGATGTGCAACTTTTAGTAACAAAGCAGTTTGATATTTAAGGATTTTAAAAAAAAATTTCATAAATAGAAGAAACATTAAAACACACACACACACACACACACACACATACAAAGCAGTTCAGAACAAATTAAAATTAGCTACAGGCTAACACCATTCCTATTGCCAGGAGTAACTATTATGATGAACGTTGTAGTGATAGACTAGTCTTTATTCCCAGTTTGAATAACGCTACCTAAACATTAACAATATTCTTGCTATATTACATCCTCAGCTGCTGTGTCCCCATCCCTGCTTCTCTCAGTTTTAAGGGCTGAATTTTTTCAGCTTGCTGTTTCTTGGCACTTAGGTACTGACATATGGCCAGACAGTGCCTTGCCGCTCAGTGGATGTGCAAGGAGTGGAATGAGTTCAAGCAAACCTTCTACACCTTGTTCTCTAATACAGTGACACAGAGTACAATTGGTGTTTCAGGAACTGCTCCCTCAATGCAGGCCCTGGGTTGCAAGATCCCCCCAAAAAGGATGGGGACAAGGCTATTCTTCACCTCTCCTGTGGTGGTATCCATCCATGTTAACCCCCTATCTTACTGGTATCAATGCTGCACTTTAGAAAATTAACTGTAGTGTCAGAGTTTTTATATTTTAACTAGTGCTGGTTGAAATAAATGGGGGATTTGGGGGATTCTGAAGATAATTGATAAAAAACAAAAAATACTAATGGAAAATTTAGATTTTTGGGCAAACATTCAAATACCAATAATGATAATAAATAAAAAGGTTTTGGGGCATTGTGTTTTAGATGAAAAATCAAAATTTTCCTCAAAAAGCAGACTTTTTTGCAGGAAAAAAATCATTTTATGGAAAAATCTGATTTTCTGTCTAACAACAAACAAAAAAGAGTTCTGATGGAAATTTTTTGACCATCCCTAATTTCAACATTGTTTCATTAGCTCATGCCTTTACGTCCCTGAATCCAGTGCTGCCTTACTTTCCCAATTGTATCCTGATTCTCACAATATAGAATGTCTTGCTTCAATCCACAGGTCCTAGGAGCATGAGATTACATGAGAATATCATCTTTTATTTTTAAAAAGTTTCTAGCCCCTTTGTTGTAGCAAAAAGCCTGAAGATGTGAACATTAAATATACAAAAACAAGATGCCAATTCTTAAAAAAAGATAATATTTTTGTAAAATGGCATGATTGGTAATCCAATCTCATGGTTTTTTGGACTGACTGATTTATGATTCTTGAATCCTGGGGGGTTGGTAATACATTGATTGTTAGTGTAATAATATGTTGATGGTCCACAATGCAAGATCCACATACTGACACCTGACATCCCTTAATTGTAATAAATAAATCTAAGCAACAGGGTTAGATAGCAGGCTAAGAAATTCTGTAATTCTCTACAGTGTAGCTAATGGATCAGCCTGTTTTTGGGAGGGGAAAGTAAAGTATTGTAGCATCCTTAAATGCAACATCCTGCAGTTATACACGACCGTTTCGTGGATAATGCAAAGTGGGTGAGGGAAGCCCTTTCCTTACTTCCATCACATAATTGTGCTTTGTGCCCAGGAAGAATCTGTCCCCAATAAAATATAATAATTACACTTATGCTATGCACTTATACAGCTCCTTCCCTCCAAAACTCTCGTGGCACTTTACTAACTTTAAAGAATGAACAGTGCAAGGTAGAGAATCCATGTCAGGTTAAAAATCTTCTCTTTCTGAAACAAATTCAGTAGAGATAGAAGTGGTATGCACTTTCCTTCGAGCTGCTGCCCTCTTCCCCCAGGATTCCTGAGGAACCATCTCTGCCCCACCTTGTCCCAAGCAGCAGTGGGATAAATTCTGCCAATCAATTTCCATGAATAATTGTTTGAGTTTATAAATACACTCACTTTGATGCTGTGTTTTTTGGGTTCATTTCTCAAGAATGTTCTAGGGAAGGAGTATGCTGGCAAGAATGTTTACTACAACACCCTCCTTTAAGCAAATATTGGAGAATATTGATGGCATTCTGAATTTGTAAGTGTAAGTGTTTGTGCAAGAAACCTTATTCTAAGTGTTATGTTCATGCACTTAGGAAATGGAAGCAAAACTTCTGTCCAATCCAACCACCTCAAATTTGGAATAGAAAGTCATGTTAAATCTTTACAAGCAAACGTCCATGAGGAATACCATTCTCTGTGGCCAATTCAAGTACAGAAAAGGAGACAGCATTTAACAAACTCCTATTTCTTAGGAGTAGAGCTGGTACACAATACATACATGTCTCAGTGGAAGGAAACACCTCTCTGATGTTAAGATAAGTTCCTGTCTGCATCCTAAAGACTTGCCCATACCAGTATTGCCCTGGCCTCTTCCTTTGTCAGTCAGTGTTAAAGGCATTCTAAACTATATGCATTTCCTCACCTTTTGGGGGCAAAGCCAGACTTTCAGGCACCTGCTCCCCTACTTGGTGTAAACTTTGCTTGTACCAATCAGAAACGAACACACACAGTTTTTGGGCCCCGTCCCCTATGACACTTCTAGGATGTCATAGTGGGTATTTTAGGCTGGTCTGCCATGTGCAGGCAGAAGAGGAGAAAGAAAAACAAATCCTGTGTACCTTGTGCACGCCCGTAACCAAGCCTGATCACCTCGAAGCCTCTCTCAGCTCACGTGTTTTAAGCAGAGTTTCTACGTTTGCCGGTCGTTATGAGTTGGTTTGTATTCGTAAGTATTGGTTATTACTAAATGCTGCATCCGTGTTTATAAATATTGTTTACTGCATCTTTGTTTATAAATATTGTTTAATAGTAAATACTTTAGCCATTGTATGTTTTAAGTTCCATTAACCCTATTAGCTAATCATATGCTGCTCCCCTACCCCTTGTAACTATCCCCAATAAAACTTTTAATTAATTAATTTTAGTTGTGTGCGTGCCTGCAGTTTGCATCGTGACCCAGACCCTCCTTGCATCCCTTACCTATACAGTCTATTGCCACGTGCAGCCTGGTAAATAACAGCTCTGCATTTTTCTTTCGCCTCTAAAAGTACGTGGCAATCTACATCTGACTGAAAGAGAGAGTTCAGACTCCATGCCCCATTCAATTGTTGGCCTACATGATAAAACTTCCAACCCAGCGTCACTTGTTATGTCCATATTGAGATCAGGCTCACCTGTTCAAAAAGAACTGGCCTGAAATGTCACTGTTTTCACATGGAAAATGAACAGCCATTAGATAGTAACAACTTTGTGTACTATTGGCTCCGGCACCAATTCAGCAAAGCATTGAAGCACCTATATGTATCACTGAACTCAAGGTGCACCACATGCTCAAGTGCTTTGCTGAATAGGGATGGAATGCTGAATGAGGACATTGGGTTCTGTTTCAGCTAATGACCTGATAGTCAAAGACATTTAGGCACCTAACTCCCATAAGTATTTGGTGTCCATATACTTTTGAGGATCTGGGCCATGATTTAAAGCCCATTGCAGTCAATGGGAAATCGCCTATTGATTTTAATGAGCTTTGGATCAGGCCCAAGATACATATTGTTTTGTAATTCCCTGAACAATTCAGTTGTCCAATAAATATACTTCTAACTTTTGCCAGAAGTGCTATGAGAGACCATAATATGGGGGCTTTGTTGTGACACTAAAATAGTTCTCGAGTCACTATTACATATTTTGTTTCTAAATCTTGTGGTGATCACAGGTTTCAATGTGATGCTTTATACTAGGCTAATATAATGCTAATGATAGTGACCAGCTGACCATGACCAAGACAGAAAAGTATGATTTAATTCTGCTGTCTTAGATAAAATCCTATTTTCCCTTTAAAAACAAAACAAAAACCAGTTTACAAAGTCATATACTTCACAAACTCCAGTGACATGAGCATTAAGAAAAAGTCATGACATAAGCCTTAGGCAAAAAGCTATACCCTCCACATGCCTTAAAGCTATAACTGATATTAAATCTACTGAACTGTAAGTTAAAGCTATTTCAGTAACTCGCTGCTGAATGAATGTTTCATTTGTCAACACACACATGAAAAAAGAGAAAGAAAACTAGACTAGTGTCTTCAATAAACAACAAACCTGTTAGCAGATTTTGTTTTTATTCCTACTGTAGAAACAAAAAAAAATAATTCTCATCTTATAAACAAGTTACAGTATCAGCATGGACATAACTTTGCTTTACCCTTGAAATACAATTCAGCATCACAACCATTTTTTATTACATTTGTATCTTTCATCATGTTACCAGACGTATTAGATCAATCTAGCACCCATCACATTTTAAAAACACCAGATTATTTGCACACACTTTCTAACTCCTAAATCAGCCTCATGATATGTTAAAACACATTGACATGGATCACAAATTCCTTAAAATGATGCTTGCCTGACATATTTCTTTAGCAGTATGAAATACTAATGTGAGCAGAAATAAAGCTATTTGATGCAAAATACTGGTCCTATATTCAGATCCCCACTGGGCAGATGGTTATTTTTAATAGTGTGACCTAATTTCTTGCTAGTGATCCACAGATAGCATAAAACCCTACAGAAGGTCTGTTCTATCACATAAAAGTAGCAGGAGGAGAGACTAAATATTTATAATAGAGCATTTGTTGGTTTCAGCTTAGTCTCTAATGCACAGCTGTCCATATCACAGAACCATTAGGTGCTATTAGGTCAAACCGACAATCCTTGGGAGCAAGGGAAAACCAGCTAGAATTGTGTTACCATGAAAAATGAATTAGTGCTGGTTCCCAAGAAGGAGCAGTCCATAAAGGCTGCATATTCACAAGAGTAACATAAGAATTCTATATGAAGTTGTTCTTTATTATCTCTTCTGGGGGTAATCAGAGAATGGTTTCTTTTTTGTGGGCTGGCCCTGTGCTGCACGTACCCTTCCTTTTATAATTGTTAAGGTAAGATGATGGTAACAAATCATAAAAAAAAAAGTGCATGCAGCAGACAGAATGTGTAGACATTGGGACTGCTTTTGCTGTCACTGAATTCAAAATAAGTTATTTCTAATTTGTATTGATGTAAGT
Source organism: Gopherus flavomarginatus (assembly GCF_025201925.1). Taxonomy (NCBI): domain Eukaryota; kingdom Metazoa; phylum Chordata; order Testudines; family Testudinidae; genus Gopherus; species Gopherus flavomarginatus. The sequence goes on from NC_066618.1 coordinate 204,957,363, forward strand.
GAGAGCAATATCTAGCCTATTATGCATAACAAAAATACAGTATATTGCCAATAGGCAGCCATTTTCTGTATGAAATAGTGGTCATGCTTGGATCTGATAATTTACCCTGAAGAATTAACTCTAACATCAGATACTTTTGGGGTAAATTCTGCTCTTGAATGAATGCATATATCTCCCATTGAAGTTAGTGGAAGCTGCATGTGCATCTAAGAACTGAATTTATAGAAACACTACCAAAGGCCAAAATCATCTCCCAGTCTATGCTTCTGTGTTAGATAGCACAGGAATGTCAGCAGTGGCAAGTTGTAAGGCATCCAGCCATAATGCATAGTTCCATGCAGCCCTGCATAGTCTATGTACTCTCACAATAACATGGAAATATGCAAATGAAAGGGAGTCACCCAAGGCAGGGTGGAGTTTAGCAAAGGAGCATTCTCTGTGGCCCTTGTGTCAGGAGCTGTTATTAGCATGTGGTCTTCTAGTTTGTGACATCACACAGCTGCAGCAATTTAATCTGCCAGCTATGTTGAGGCAGGAATGTGACAACCCATGCAGGGCATGATGGTGACCTGCAGTGTTCTCTTGAAAACCAAGAAGAAGATTCCAAAACAGTGCAAGCGTGTTCCCCACACCACTCAGACTAGGTACTCGCTCAGGGATGCATTATTCAATAGAACCCAGACTTCTCCAGGGACTTTTTGTATCTGTTTAAGGCTCACTAGGTCATGATGCTGAACTTGCCCCTTTTGCTTCCTCAAGGGGTGCAGTAGTAGCTGTGGACATCACTTATTCACACTGGTCATGCTGCAAGTGCACAGTTGGGGATCTAGTTTATACCATTGTAGGAGCACCCTGTGATCATTGGCATGGTAATCTCTGGAATCTGTAACAATGGGTTAAAATCTTGCCCATAATCTACAGTACATGATCAAAACACTGTAATATCATTGTTCTTTAGAACCATTACTAATGAACAATAAAGTACTATTTTAAAGGGTTGGGAGTATTGTCTATGCAAAAGGAACAGAAAGCTGTCTCTGGTCCTTAAAATTGGTTCAATAATACAAAAAAAGAAGGTTAAATAATAACAACAAATGCATTCAGAATAGAATTGAAAAATGTATTTATAACTTCTTCCTTGTTTTCTGATTGGTAGTGAAAGGATACCTGGGCATAATTTGACAGAAAACTGCTTTTTAATTTTTTTAAAAAAATAAAATGCAAAATAAGCAGACTCCACAACCAAAAAATCATTTCAGGCTGTGTATTAGTAAGCTTATTTCTGCATGTCATGATGCACCTGAGCCTACTAATACAGAGGCTTTTTGCTATAGTTTATAATGGACTTAATAATTCTCAGACTGTGATTAGTTAAGCACACTATTGTGCTAATTATCTCTGCAGCACAGATGGGAACTTCTTTTCTAGAGAGTGACTTCATCACAAGCACTAAAAACTGGATCAATATACCAATTCCATTTGAATAAGCCAACAGTTTAAACATCACGTTTATGGAATAACTGAGTCTGATATCCACTTTGGTGGAGTTGTACCAGCGAAAACCTGATATCAGGGCATAGAGAATCAGGTCTCTGATGCCCATATGATATAGTAGGATGGCCCTTGCCCAATTCTGTGACATTTTTCCTTTCCATCTTTGCTACTTAAAATTGCCCTTCTTTTGACTATCCTCTAGATTCTAAGAAACTAATACTATGTGTGTTCTAGTTCAGTTAAAAATGACAATTTTTTCACCCCCAATCTCTTCCCACATTCATACACTGTTTCTTTGGAATGTAAGCGCTTTAAGATAGACACTGCTTTCAGACAATAACTAAGGCTGTGCTGGAATGATAGGTTATTAGGAAGATCCATGATACTAGAAAATCCTTGGTTAGGGGGATAGAAACTGTAGGCTAGAGAAGTTCTGAACTAAAACATAAATGTGCAGAGTAGCCGGGGATGCTGTTCACAGGAAGATGGAAATCCTGATTCCAGAATAATAAAGGAACAATATGACTGGCTGGCAACATGCTGTATTTGAAAAAGGAAGAAAATGAATCAGCAACCTGGAAAGTATTTCAGTGCTACATTATGTTACATTGTCTTATTTTGGTTGAAAACAGCTCTTTAAATAGGGTGACCAGACAGCAAGTGTGAAAAATCGGGACGGGGATGGGAGGTAATAGGAGAAAATATAAGAAATATAAGAAAAAGCCCTGAAAACTGGCACTCTCCCTATAAAATCAGGAAATGGTCACCCTATCTTTAAACTACATTTTATGGAGGAGACATTTTGAACATTATTTAACATTAATGTTTTCAAACACTTTTTAAAAATGATGGTATTCTAATCTCACTAAAAACAATGAGGAGACACTTTAGACCCTGTAGCAGAGTTGATTAATATACACCCAGAGAGTGTTGCTCACCCAAAGAGAAACATTTATTGGGACTCCAACATAGTATATCATGTCTTATTACTCAAACACCTCATGGAGATCTGAAAATAAGGTTCCTGCTGCACAATACAAATAGTGTTGAACCCATTCATTTTCTTAAAATATTACTGATGCATGTTTGCCATTTAGCAGAAGACCAGTCATGTGTTTTATTCTCTGGAGAATGCTGAATGTTTATTTTTTGAAGTATAATATACTTAAGTGTTTGGTTTAGAGAGACATAGCAAGAATAAAATATGTGAAAATGTAGTCAATGAGATTCCTTTTGTTTATTGAAAAAACAGTTTAAGATGTCTGTTCATGCTCACCCATAAATTACAATAACAACAGAAAAGATTTAATCTAATTTTGCATGCTAGCATCTTGTAAAGGTTAAAAATATCTAGCTGAGCTACACTGGCATCTTCTTTGGAATGCTTGAGAGGCCATAATTGAATGGGTTTGGGAGCTAACTACCCTCATTGAGACATCCTTTTTAAAGCCCTTGTAGATATAAGTGACAACATGTTTGAAGTTCACACAAAATTGTTTATACATAGGAATCCACTACTCAGAGGACTTTTTTTGTGTAGTCAAGTGGCTCAACTGTTGTTCTAGGAGGAACAGTTACCTAATCCTAGTTTTCAGTCCAAGGATTGTGGTATTTGACATACACCTAATAGTACAGAAATTTTCAAATGGCTGGTGAGGAAGGCAATGCGGTCTAGAGGTTAGGGTTTTGGACTGGGAATTGGGGGTAAGCATTTTGATGCTAACTCAGCTATTCATCTTCTATGTGACCTTGGACAAGTCACTTCACCTTGCTGTGCATCTGTTTCTCCTCTCAGCTCTTTAGACCGTAAAATCTTTGAGGCAGAGATAGCACATCAGCACATGTACAGTCCTTGGCATACTGGAGCCCTGAGCTTGGCTGAGGCCTCTAGGATCTACTGTAATGCAAATAATAGTACGGAAGAATTTAGCAAAATTGCTCACTTTGGCTCAGACCCCACAAAGGGCCTTACGCACTGGGATACTCAGGATTGTGGCACCTAATTTTCAGGTACCTAGACAAATCACAAGACAACACTGAGATCCACCAGGTCTGAGTTATGTGCCTAGCTTCCCTATACAATCAGTGCGGAGAGAGAAAGACCTTAGTCACAAAGTCAGCATGGTAGGCAAGGAGCCGCATAAACTAGCCAATGGGAGATGCTGTCCAGAGGAGCGTGTGCTAATCCCAACCCCTCTCACAGAGATAGGCCACTAAACCCAGGTTACAGGGAGGTTCTTAGCTCTGCTTGAAATGCACAAACTGGGGGGAGATACTTGTTCAGCCACCTAAGCCATGGGCAGAGCCTGAAACAAACCCAGAGCAGGGTGACAAGGACCCTACCCTTATTACCTATCAGCTAGAGTACTCACTCAGACTGTGGAAAAGGATGGTTCAAGTCCCACCTGCTCAGGGGGAGAAAGGATTTGAACTAGAATCAGCCATCTCTATCAGTAGGAGACAGAGTCATTCAGCCAGACACACCTTTCCTAGGCAAGAGCCTTACTGAGCTACACAACAGTATGTGTATTTGGGGTTAACTCCCACAAAGGATTTAGAGTTGGCTCAGGAAGAGACTCCCAGCTGGGAGCTAATAAGGTACAATCCAACCTAGGTAGGCTCAGCACCTTCAAGGGGGTCAGAGATATGTCTGTGGGAATTGGAGCTATTTGTTGATCCCAAGCCAGGAGAGGGAGCTCTGGGGAAACAGAAATCCTGTGTTGGTTTCCTATTTGATTTTTGGAGTTTATTGACTGCAAACTATATAGAAGGAATGTGGCCAGAGACTTTTGTCAAGTTTGAATTATGTTGATCGTATTTCTCATTCTAGCCAGAAATACTAGAGGTTTTTTTGTTTAGTTGGTTTTATTTTGATTTGATTTGATTTTTTGTTCAAACCTGAGACTCTTATGAACCATCTCTGTCTGCTTAGCCCGTGGCCCTGGCACATAAGGCAGATGTTTATTTCTTAAATGAGCCAAATGGGTTAATATATTTTTTCAAGGCTTTTCTGGCTACTTAAAGGTGTCTGTTGCTTTTCTTTTCTCCTTCCTGAATACACACACCAATGCTCTTCAATATAGAAGGGGGAGGGGGAAAGTATTTCCTAATCAGACATTTTGCAGACAAATTTCATCCTGAAACCACAGTCAGGAGTGAGGTTTATCAAAAATATTACAAGTAGGGTGGAGGGATAGCTCAGTGTTTTGAGCATTGGCCTGCTAAACCCAGGGTTGTGAGTTCAATCCTTGAGGAGGCCATTTAGGGATCTGGGGCAAAATCAGTAGTTGGTCCTGCTAGTGAAGGCAGGGGGCTGGACTCGATGACCCTTTGGGGCCCCTTCCAGTTCTAGGAGATAGGTATATCTCCATTTTTTTTTAATCTGTGGCATCAGAAATATGAACATAAAAGAACAAAGTACTGATTTGTGTGAGCATCCACTCATTTCCTTCCATCATTGGCCTCATACCCAAGCTAAAGTTGCTTAGTTCAATACTTTCCCATAAGAACAGGAAGAAAGGGTTTAGAATTTTCCTTGGGGCTCATAAACTATATAACATACAAAGAATCATTGTCACTGTCTTCCACCATTATATATATTTTCCGGCTTTTTGCCCCCTCTGCCCTGCTATAAATCCAATTCTTAGTCCAAAGGGACTTTTATCTGTTTAGTGTGTCTTGTGAACATAAGAAAATGATGGTTCAAGGAGATGTAATAATGATCTGTCAACTATATTTGTGGTAAAAGAAATAGTGCTCATAATAGTGAGGGACTGAAGGCATTGGCTAGAGCCACTAAAGTCAGAGAGAAATCTTGGCCAAACTAGGAAAACAGGTCACATTTGAGAATCTGGTGAGCTTTAAACATGACCTTGAACCTAGTATAGGCACAGTTTAATCCTTTGGAAAGTGTTAACCGGTCACAGTCAACTGTAGTAGAGAATCAAAGGCTACAGTAGAAACTGGCACAATGCAATAACATAGCACTGCCAATGCAACTCAATTCTCTTATTTTAATTGAGGTTTTCAACACCACTGCTATCAGACATGTTTATCAGGGATTTTCAGATAATCAGGATGTGCCCTTGAATGTTTGAATTGTCCCATCTACATAAAGTACTAGACAGAATTTTAATGTATCTTTCTAAGTATCCTGATTCTGATTCCATTTACAACAGGTTTATACTTTACTGGGGTTACTCCCAATTTAAACAGAGCTGGGATCAGAATCAGGCCTCACATGTGCAGCACAATTTGTGTGATTTTTGATAACATAACTTTGGATACATATCAGTTTTATTGCAGTATATTGACTATGATCCTCTTTCAACAAAGCATGTGCTTAACTTTAAGCATATGATTCATCCAATTTAAACCAATGGGACTACTCCTGCTTAAAAGCTTTGAAAAATCAATGCCTATTACATTATATGAAGAAACAAGGTAAGTAAGGTGAAGAATGTGAAAGAAAAAAACAAGAAAATAAAATACTTAACTGGAGAATGCAATATTTTGCATTGTCATATGTATTCTTTTCCTGTGTGTCAAATCTCTTTACTCATGTCCTGCCAGGGCACAAATGAATATAATCAAGGAATTGGATGTACAGATTCTTGAATTTTTCTATTATCATGTCCACTAAATGTAAGTTACTTACATGATGCAGGTTCTGCTAATACCATAACCCATTCATTAACTGTGGGGGGTCTTTCCAATATCTAAGTGAACTTTTTTTTTACTAGCATGAGACTTTTTCTTATCCTTTGTGATTTTTTCTTCAGACATTATTATAGTTTGATTTATATAATACTGATCATATGTCTCCTGGTGCTTTAACAACATCGACATAGTCAAACTACAAAAAGTCAAACTTGCATTATTCTGGGGAAAGAAAAAAAAATCTCCACTATAAACTTCAAAATGGGAAATGAAGGCCAGCAGTGTTTCTTTGTTAGTAGATTTTGACCCAAGAATGCTTTAAGTGCTGAATACCCACAAATCCCACTGAAGTCAATGGGAGCTGCCAGAACTCAGCATCTTTGAAATGAGGCCATAAATGTGCTAAGAATTTAAATGTAGAAATGGCAAGGATAGAATGACCAACATCAAAAAATGACTCAAATGTAAATAAAACTGTGGGAAACAAATGTATGAACTAACTCCTGAAGATAATGTCCTTAGAAGAGTCAATAGTACAATTTGTATCTAATTCTCATTTGCATGTGTAGCTATTGTAAAAACCTGTTGCAGCAAGGTGCCCAAACCAAAAGTCCAAGTTTATGGCCCAATTTACCAGTCCCTTGATTAATTCAACCTTTGTTCACTCTATTACAAGTAATTTGCCCCTCAGCATCTCTACCAAGGCTGTAATTTAATTATTAGCTGATCCCAAAAGAAAATGGTTTTGGCCCTGTAGCTCATTTCAAGGGAAGCTTTTCCATTTTAAGGGAAGTTGGATCTCAAGTTGTCATCACTAGTCCGGGTGGAGAATGTAACCTGGGACTGAACTTCTCCTGGTTCTGAGGTACTGTTCAGCGTATCCAATGAGGTACAGGGTAGAATTTACTCTCTTTTGCGGGATCTGTTAATCATTAATATACAGCCTTACTAGAGAGGCAGTGTGGTCCAGTCAATGGGCCATAGATCTGAGCACCAAAAGGCCTGATCCCCTGAGTGACCAGGTAAGCTGCTTTGCCTCTTTGTGCCTTATTTTTCCCATCCATGAAATGAGGATATTTGTGTTGCATTGTAAAGCACTTTGAGACCTTCAGATAAAACTGCTTAAAATACTTAGTATTGGTATTATTTTTAGGGATTTGTTAATTATTCATCACCTTCTCCCTGTTTAAATCCCTCCTTTAAACTGACTTTTATCATGATGCCTGTAAATCACTACAATCTGGCAAAGCTGGTGACCACTTCTGATTTCTGAAACCACTGTTATGATTAATTTATGAACACAACACATATGGTGGCTTTGTTTTTCTGCCCAATCCTTCCTCCATTTTCTCTGTTTAATCACCCTGTGTTGTTTTGTCTAAATCTTTAATTGTATGCTCTCTAGGTCACGAACCATCTTACTATTTGTTTGTAGAGTGCCTAGTCCAATGGGGCCTCAATCACTGACTGAGTTCCTTGTGTGACATCACAATAGAAACAACAATTATTAATTTACAGCCTTGGTAGAGATGCTGAGGTGTGAGAGCCTTCATTTGGAGTGTGGAATTTGGGGGCAATGGTAGGCCATGAAGTAATGTTAATTTTGATCACTAATAAAACTGAATCCTTCATCTGCATAAGCCACAATGTTATTTGTCCTTTCACTGTGGCAATTTACAACACTATGGTCCTTAAAACTACAGTGCAAAATGGACTTATTAATGTCAAAGATACTGCATTCATGTAACCCATATTCCCTTACATATTGTTAAAAGTGAAGCTGAATACTGAAGCCCTGACCATGCTAAATTCTTTTTACTAATCGGCAAAACAAAAAACTCACTATGAGAGACAAAGACGCAAATAGCAAGTAATGACCATTTATCTTGACAGCAGGATAACACAACATAAAACACATATTTGATATGTAAAAAAGGAGCTCTTGAAGATGTCTATGTATGGCCTGAAGCACTGTCTGTTCATTTTATTGAAATGTTTTAAATGTACATGCAATACCAACTTGAGGTATTTTCCTCCCTTGGAACTTCTTCATACAAGTTTCCCATTTCAGCTAGAGATGTGATGAATCCACTTTGTTATTCAATTGCATGCCAAGTAGTAGCTATTGGTATGCAACAGATGCTGAAAATGAATACCCAATGATTCTGCAAGACCAACCTGCACAATTTCAATGTCCTTTGGAAATTTTTTATAGGGGATTCTTTGGAAACATTTTTTTTGATTGTTTGAATTTTTAACCTAGTTCTGCTTCTACCAGTAGGAGACAGGAGGTGAAAAAAATTATAAAATGGCCAGTGGGCTTCCAGCCATTTTTAATAAAATCTTCCCATGTTAATTTCAAAGACTGTGTCTTGGGGAAGCCCCAGAGTTGATCACAAAGAACTGTATCCTTCTACCCATTTTAATGATTTTAATGATAAATAGTGAATTGTCTGGCTCACATTGTTTTTCTCTGCATGGTTGGACTGTATATAATTTCAAGAGGCTTTAATTGTGTGACAGTTTTTGGTGTACCCAGGACAGTGAGCCGCCTTGTTACCCCCTAACTCCAGTGTGAGGGGAGTCGTGTTTGTATTTAACTGGGTGTTAAGTTCCTATCACTGCCAGACTTTCAGTCTCTCAAGCATTTTCTGCTAGGCTATGCCAGCCCTTACTGTGCCTTGAATGTTAACAATAGGTGGGCCCCAATCCCCGAGTCCCTTTGATGAATTCGTCTGTGATATCCAGCCCTTGTCACTGGCTACTCACATAAATGCCAAGTCTGCTGTCCCCAGAAGAATAGTATATGCACCAGCTTGCAAGATTCAACTAGAACCAGCATTTTGCTTAATATCACAGGACTCTGGTATATTTATAGTAAAACAAGAATAAATGTACTATCAGTGACTCAAGATTCAAGTGATAGTTAGGCTACTGGAAACAAAAGGTTACATATAGAAGAAAATCATAAAATGCTTTCTAGAGACTAAACCTAACTAACTGGTTAACTTTCTGTCTAAAAAATGTATCTCACCCAAAGTCTTTTGCAGCATTTCAACCAACGATGGCTGAGATGGCATTTTCATGAAAGTATGTTGTACTATCCATTTTATTCCTAGATGCAGGATGCAGGAATGTCTTCTTTCCCTGCTACATATATCCACAAAGTTCATTGTCTGTCCTGTGGTGCTCTTTTACATATCTTCAGTACTTTCAGAATGAGAGGTATTGGACAGATTTTGAAGTGGATGAAATTTATATTTTAAATAAAAATGTTTCCTTGATGATAAAACTGCATAGATGAGGAGCATAAAATATTTTCTACCATAGCACACTTAGGGCCTTGTTTTGCTTGATAGAAATAGGTGGTGCTGAGCTGTACGACTCCGGAACATTCCTGCGTGTCTCACCAACTTTAGTGGCCTGTGTAGGGCAGGGAGAGCAAAGCCCCCTTTTTACCCTGTCTCCTCCTGGGTGAAGTCACTGCACTCAAGTATACCTAACCTCCAGGTGACACAAGGGAGGAAAGTTTCTAACTCCTTCTTCTTGCACACCAGTCCAGCAGTCAGGCACAATCTGACTCATAATTAGGAGCTTGTATATTAACTTTTTTAGTCTAGTAACTTTTTAATAAGCTTAAGGAAGGAGATACTGTATTTGAACTTGCTATGTGTTTTTGAGAGGGGTTTTGGGACATGTACCTGTTTTGGGGTGCAATTTGGTCCTACTCTGGAGGTTTTCAGTGGGAACGTAAAATAAATAAAACTGCGCACATACTCATTATTCCATTTACCCTAAACAAACACTAGAGAAAAGGTCTGATTCATCAGTGCCAGAAAACAACTTTCTGTCTCCCCTCGACCGCCCCGCGGGCGGCCCTGCCTTTAGCTCTGAAAAACAGCAATATTTGCCCATCTATCTCTCTCCTCCAAACTCCTAAAGTATATCCCGTGGAAGGAGTAATTGCCAGATAAGGCGAAACATAGTCACACATTTCTTTGCTTTGAAAATGTCAAGTGAATTATTTTTGTAACTGCCATGCCCTGATTACTGTCATTTCAGCAAAGCATGTTAACATGTGCCACAGTACTATTGACTTCAACAAGATTAAAGCATATGCTTAAAATTAAGGACATACTTAAGTGCTTTGTGGAACTGGAGCCATAGACAATAAGCCCCTTTCCAAATCTTGCTTCATCTATCAGATATACTCATTTTCCATTTAACATAACATCATAAATTTATCTGCACTTCTCCCAAGCTTTAGCGAGAAGAATTATATTACAACCTTTCCTCTTTTATGAGAATTTGAAAATATTTTGGTCATAAGGAAATTCTCACAACTTTTTATCCCAAATTGTATTTTTCATAAATATAATTATGTATAGTTTCTGCTGCTCCACACAAACTAAAGTGAGAATATGAAAAAAATTCTCAATTGGATCTAAAACTATAGTGTGAATTTGTCATGCCTCGATATATTGAATGAAGAGAACTTAGAAAATGCTTTTTGCTAACAGCAGTTGAGCTAAGTTTGAGATTTTTTTCTTTTCAATGGCATTTAATAGCACATTTTTGACCATGGCTATTACTACTGCAGGTAACTCAATTTTTCTTATGAGATATAATTATCACTGGAGGAAACAACAGGAGAAAGGTACCATTCCATCTAATTTTCTATGATTTCCTCATCCAGAACTTATTTTTCTCCTTCTAAACATGAGGGCCTTTGTGCTGCATGTTTTATTTTGTGTTACCGCACTGACTGTGGGGCACAATAAGACTCCATTTGTAGCACCATTTTCTTTATGCGCCTGGTGTATAAATCACAGCAGAGTTGCTAACAGTGTGTGACTGACAATCTTTCTTGATAGACAATCTGTGATCCTTTCAGCCTTTTACTAATAAGCTCATTAGGATAAAAGGGCTGGAAATACTTTCTAGGATGTTGCAATGAACCTCAACAAATTCAGTGCATGTCTGACCACTCAAACTTTAGAGAATCAATCTTTCTTCAATCAGAATTGTGTCAGGTTCTGTTGAATGTCTGCTGAAGGTCACTGTGGTGTGTTTGTGTGTGTTGGCTTTGTTTTATTATGTTTCATTTTTTAATAAAGCATTCTGAGCAAAATCCAACAAGCTCTCCAAATGAATGCAGGTCAAGGTGAAAAGTTTTTGAACACTATTTTTTTTTTAATTTTCCCAAATCAGCATTTGGAAATCATTTAAAGACTCTATTTTGATTTTGTCACTCTATTTAAATTTGAAATAAAATCTAGGCTACATTTTCCAAAAATAACTGAGTACTATTTTTAAAAAGCAACATTAGGTGCCTAAGTGCAACTGACTTTGGCATATAGAGATAGTTAGGTACCCAAAGTTGCAGATACATGAGTAGTGCCCACTTTATTGCCTCTTCAAAGAAAAGAAATCCGCCACAAGAGTTTTCACAATATATTTCATTAAGAGTGAATGTCTAAGAGAACAAGTGGTTAATGCATCCTGCAGTGAACACTCTGGAGAAGAGCTACATTTCCATGCATCTTTCAGATTTCATAGTTCTTTCCCTCTGGGGACTCTTTTCTGGGATCGCCCCCTTGCTCCAGGTACACGTAATTGTAAAGATACTGCTCCAGTCCCACAGGCATGTAGGATGAGTACATTTCTCCAAGCCAGAACATAAACAGCATGAAGCCAATAAAGAGGAAGAAGTGATTGCACATAGTGTACCAGTGTACCACAGTGGGGGATGTGTCAACCCGGGTCCAGAGAAACATGTCAAAGTGCCAGTGCATTGGCTCTCCCCAGTTTTGTCTCAGACAGGGTAATCCCACTGATACCAGGGGTCTCTTTCATGATGAGATCGGTCAGGAAGTTTGGGATAATCACTATACCATATGCCATCATCCGGATGTGGCTCATAGTCCTCATAGTCCTCCACCCTCATGTTGTATTTCTTAGCAGCAGCTGCCCTTTCCTCTGGGGTCTTGGGGTAAGGTCCAGACATCATGTATGTTGTCCTATACAGCCAATCACCTAGTTCTTTACTGCCTAAAGAACCTGTTGGTAACTATTTCAGATTGAGGATAATGTGATCCTTATGCATCCAATCAGTTAGCAAAAGTTTGTAAAGTACCTTGGGAATCTGTTGCGATGCCAGGTGCTATCTACGTGCACGATCATTAAAACATTTCTCAAAATTAATTGTTGGGGCAATATACTAGCACTCTTTGTGTGCTTTTAACATTTTACAAAGTGACTGCTGGTAATTGTACAAAAGGGCAGCAGATGGGAAGTGGGGGATGTAACCTTTCCCCAACATAGCCAGACACTTATCTGTAAGAAATGATTATTCTTGCCAGGTGTAGGGAAATGTTTATTGTTGTGCCTCATTGTCATCTTATTGTGAGGTCTATGAGTGAGTACAATTCATTTCACTGTTAGTTATAGCAAGTATTGCCTTGATATGATGACTATCCTTATATCTTATTTTGCCAAAATATAGATTTGGCTTAATTTAAACATTTCTGATAAATCATGTTATTTTAAAATAGAAATGTCCTTTTTTTCTCTCTTCATTAGTATGTAGCATTCATTATACTTTCCTGAGACCTAGATAATTGGACATATAAGTGCAACTAAGTTAGTGAGAAAACCTCTTGCAGGTCATATAAAACCAATTTAATGCAAATTAATTAAAGCTTGCAATGATAAAGCATGTATGATAAAATAGGAATGAAGTAAAGAAATAATAGTGAGGCTATATTAGTGTACTATGTCTCATGGAAATGCAATTTAAAAAATCAATTCTATTCAGTGTCACAACTGTTAGTGTACATCAAAGTAAAGGTATAGTATCATTTCAGGCTACGGGCAGGTTGTGTGGATTATGGCTGATGACTTCTGAGGTTCCCTGCTGTTCTGTAAATCCACCTCCTTTCTGATGTATGGCAGAGCTAGCAACACATCTCCCCCCCCACACACACACACACACCCAGCCCCTTAAAGGAGGTGGTGGCAATTGCATCAAATTTGGTGTTTTGGATCCTACTGGGTTGACAAAGTATACAGATGACTAAAAAAAGAGATGTAGGTTTATACTCTTGTAATTTGCAATAGATTTGAATCCTGTCTTAAAAATAATTACTAAAAATTAGAAATCCAACACCACTGCGTTATCTAGGTCACTACTGAGTTATATTTCTTGAGGTCTATGTAATGTACTATATACAGCAGTTTGAGGCTTGGGAATAGACACTTCCCTGGGTCATAACACAAAAGTCCCCCCACCTACTGTTCTCTTCTTTATGCCAATAAAATACTTTCCAAGAAGAAAAGATGCATCATGAATGTCACAGTTTCGCAGTAACTGTACCTAAATTCTGTACTCCCCCCGCACACACATGTGGTCCCTCAACAGCACCCACATTAGGTTTCAGACTCCTAGTCACCATCTCTCTTGGGTGGAGACCTACATCTCTCTCCCTTCTGACCCAGCGTTTTAAGGCTCCACAGCCCCTTGTCATACCCTGTGGTATCTATGAACAGAATGTGCCAGTGTAACAAGTCAGCACACAGCTCTTTCTCAGGGGAGTACATTTGTTCTTAGGATTAAAAAAATGGCAGAAAAAATACATAAAAATAACAAAAGTTCCTACACATGTACTAATCAACCTACCTGAAATCACTCATCTTCCACATGGGGAATCTGCAGGTAGGTCTACACTGAAAAATCTCACAAAAAATGTAGCAGTGAGTCTCAGAGCCTAGGCCTACAGACTCGGACTTCCAGGGCTCACTTTGTGGTGCTAAAAATAGCAGTATAGACATTTCTGCTTGGGCTCTGAAACCCAGCAACAGGGTTGATTCTCATGGCCCAAGCATCAGCCCATGCAGGAAGAACTACACTGCTATTTTTAGTGCCATAGCATGAGCCTGAGTCTACAGACCCAAGCTCTGAGACTGCCTGCTATGGGTGGGTTTTTTGTTGTTGTTTTTTTGTTTTAAATGTAGATATAACTTCATAGGCCAATATCCACACCAACCCTTCAGCAAGTGTTGGGGTCTTTCTTTAAGAAGAAGATCCTGTACATTTGCTAAATCTCAACGAGGCCAACCAGTCTGTTTAAACTCATCTGTTCGTATTTGGTCTCCTAGTCTCTGGAAAACCCAGTTTGAGCCAGTATATACATATTACTCAGGGGGATGAGGGGTTCCTTTCTGGAGTTGTTTACAGTCTTAGTGACAGTGCTTTTACCAAGTACTAGTATTATGTATTAGAAGAAATAACAAATTGCACAGGCAACTCTGTCATTTCGTAACCTTCAAGTCCTCAACTTTGCAACCTTAATAACATTCTTTTAACATATTTGTATATGTTATGTTGATACTTTTACAATTATCATATGTTACTTGAACATTAATTTATTCTTGAGATGAATATAAAATTGTAAGTATGAGTGTTATTGTAATTGTTTAAAGTGTGGGTGGCACTGGCAGATATCTATAAAGATGCCTCCGTGCATGCCTTTGTATAATTGATGTCAATTTCCCTCCTTCTACATATGTAGTTTTAAAAAGTCATATCAAAATTCTTTAAAGGTAAGTTAAACTAAAGAACGGAGCCACCTTCGAGAAGAAGCAGTGGAATTATAACCATTAGCATTAGCATGTGACAGCTTAATGAGCACCTCTCGGAAATGATAAAGAAATACAAGAATCTTTCTTAGAAAAAATAATAAATAAATCATGAATCATTCCAGCCCTAATCTATTTCATATCACAGAGATTATGACAGAAGTGATACCAGAAGAGAGAGGCTAATGTAGCTGGATTTCATCTCAATAGCTATTTTTTACTCCAATAACCATTTTAAAGTGCCTCAGATAAAGTATAAATGCTAAGAACTGATTGGTGTAGCATCTCATAGAGCCGATAGTACATCTATCTATGGTCACTTATTTTTTAATAGAAATGACCCTCATTCCTCAGAAGAAAAAAAAAAAAGTTCTATTAAAACATTGAACTAGGGAGCCTGATCCTGAGCTGAAAACATCATACTGAATGACATTTCAAAAGAAATGTAAGCCCTGTCTGGGGCTACATCTCCACACTGAGGGAAACTGAGATCCTATCTTACATCACATGTGTTACACTGTTTGAATTAAGAAGAAGAAAAACTTGGGTTAGGAGGGTGTGAGCATTAAAAGAATTATTTTTTTTAAAAAATTGTTCTTGTTCAAAGAGTTTGGGAATTAGATAAGAACATAACTGAAAGGGACAATGTTTTGGGGATGTTGTTGTTTTTTTGAATCATGGTGAACCGGTGTAAGTTAGTCCCTTTGTGTTCAATGGAGTCTACACATATGCATATGGCTCCTAGAGGGTATATCTGCACTGCAATGAAACACCTGCGACTGGCCTCTGGCAGCTGTGGGGCCATAAAATTGTGAAGTAGATGTTTGGTCATGGGCTGCAGCCTGGGCTCTGGGACCCCCTTAAGGAGGAATTCACAGACTCTACTTGACTATACTAGGGCAGAGTTTAGACTATAATATTTGACATAGTTGTTACATTCATAGATGTCATTGTTTGTCACTGTTACAAGGATCCTTAAATACCTTGTTCCCAGAAATTTCTAAGTTACAGAAAATAGTATCATCATGAGACCAACCGTAGGGATTTCCCCATTTCTCCACCTTTTTTCCTTTCTAATTTGAGACATAGCAAGTTAAACTACTCCTCTCCCCATCAACCTGCAAAATTTACTTTCTGGTTGGTCTGATTCTGAACTATCAATTGTATGTTTGGATTGTCTGATTTCATCATAGGCACCAAAACCCCTACTGACATTAATGACTTGAGTGCCTGGGGGCAACACAGAATTTTGGAAGTCTAGATTAGCTGTAAAGGCAGAATTTTGCCCTAATAAAGTAAGAGCTCTAGGGGGATATTTTTGAAAACACAAAGGGGATTCAGGCTCCCCATTCACATAGACTTTCAGTGGGAATTGGGTACTTAACTGCTTTTTGTGTCTGGGAAACTCTCCCTCTAACTGTTGAGTCAATACCTTCAACTGCAACTGCAGATCAAGGCATAGCAGAACAGTATGCAAAATCCTGGGAAAATTTGTTCATTGAAATGAATGCAAATGGGGGTGAAAATCAGAGTTCCATCCACATTCTATTAGACAATGGTATAAAAGAGGTTGTATCTTTGGTTTGTTTTTTGTTTTTCAGTGTAGGAGAAGAGCTGTGGGATTTTTTGTGATTATTTGTTTTCTTTCCCTTTATTTTTAAGTACTACTTTTCTAAAAACAAAAATACATAAAAGAAACAACACAAAATACACAAATACACAAAAGAAACAACACATAAGAGCATTACCTATGGGCTGAATTTTCTGCTGGTCTAATTCTAATGAGGCCAACTGACTTTCAGCACCAGAGATTTGGGCCCATTTTGTTTGCATTCCCAGGACCTGGGAGTTGTGTTTCTCAAGTCTCCTCCACTGAAATAAAGTTACAGCTGAAAGATTGTAATTCAAACAAAAACAGTGAAATCCAGAATTATTGCTATAGCACTAATTCTACTCTTTATGGACCCGGATGTGGCTTAGCATTCTTGAGTCTACAGTACTTTTTGTAATATAGCCATTGTTCTGAGTTCCTGAAATTCTTCTACCCAACAGAGTGACTTAAGAATGCTGGAACAGCTCTAACTCTGAATTTCCTTCCTTTAGTTGCTTTAAATGACAGCCATGACAATATACAAGCAGTTTAACACTTCGTCAGTGTGGGATTTGGGCAGCAGATTTAGTTTATTGTTGACAAATATAGTTCTTGAGCCTGAGCCATCTATCCTGGGATAGAAGATGGGATAAAAGGTTGTTGACTGGAAACTTTGAATAATTCATAACATATGCTCTCTTTACAGTGAAAGAGTAAGTCCTATTTTAGATCAAGCTTCCCCGTACAGCAGAATGTTGTCACCTAGAATGACTGGAAACATTTTTTGCTACTCTTTTTGTTTGAACTGAGTTCTAAAGGAAAGTTCAAAGGGCTACAGCTTACAAGGATAGTCTCTCATAATAATCCTGGCAGTATTAAATTCATGTAGATGCCCACAAGAGAAAAGAAATAAACTCTGTTTCATAACAAAATAAAGAGATACTTGAATCACATCATGATCCTTTTTGTGATACCAGTGCTCAGTGCTAGAATCACTAGGAAGAGATACGTTGCACATATGTATGGATAGAAATTTGATGCTAGCTCGGAGTGCTGTTAGCATGGGGCATTTCTGTCCATATATGCTAACTCTGCATGACAGGTTGTATTGATAGTATCATCATGAGACCACTCCTAGGGATTAGCACTCTGGTAATTTAGAGTGGGGAGTTCAGCCTCTGTTTCAGACAATCTGTTCTTTAAAAGTTTACCAGTAATGATTTTTGCATTTAAATTGCACTTTTCATCCAAGAACTGCTGTTCAGATTTCTGTTTCTTGCGATGTCACTAGTCTCTCAACAGTTTTCCACCGGAAAATGAAATGTCGAGACCAGACATTCCTAAAGTTAAAAAAGGGATTTTTTTCTTAATCAAGTCATGTTTAGTTGCCATAAGGAGCAGTAAAGGTCATATTTTTTCTTTTCTTTTCAGTCCCCCGTTAAGGGACCAATTCTGCAATTCCAACAGTTATTCAAGTAAGTAGACAAGATCCATTCAATAGTAAGATGCTTCCGCCTCCCACCCCAGGAATCAATGACACTCAAACTTTCACTATGGTACCTGATTATTACAACATGCCATATAAAATAACATAGGGCATAGCAGAGCTATACAAAATGCTGCAGTTGTATTATGTAGTCCCTACTGACTTTTTCTAATGTAGCAGATTTCTCTTGTAAAAATTTCTCTAAGCATATTATTTGAAGGCTGGCCCTTTAAACTTGGCAGACTCAAGCTGCTACCACACTATAGTGGCCATTTTGCAACTGGCTTCCGCTTGCTGTTTTTCCTCCTGGTTTTGCTGTTAAGTATTTCAAGTCTTTTTTATGCTTTTCCCCTACTTTTACTTTTCTAATTTCTGAGGAGATGGTATGTTCTCACACATTCAGACCTAGGTATTCAGGAGTGTCTGCTAGCCATAGAGGAATGGTTAGCAATGTTTAGAGAGTCTTTATTCTGAATTTGTTTTCTGGTTTAAGCTAGTTGGCTTATTTTACTTAAAGAAGTTTAATGGCTTGTTGGGGAGAATTTGGATAATGATTTCATTTAGCTTTGAACAAAATAAAAATTGAGCCTGAACTGTCCATTAAGGAACAGAGGATGGTATAAAAGTTTAGTAACTGGGCATGTTGAATAATGCATCATAAATACTCTTTTCAGTGAAATAGTATGTCTGTTTGAAGTAAAGCTTCCCTGTGTGGTGGAAGGTTGTCACCTAAAATGATTGGAAACATGATTTTGTTACTTGCTGCATTTTGAATTGAGTTCTAAGGGAGAGTTCAAAAGGCCACAGCTGACAAAGACATTCTCTTGGAAACATGTGTATACAAATATTGAAGATGTTCAGAAGACCAATCTACTGAAATATAGAAAAGATTTTATTTACTTTCTAAAAATAACATTAGTAAATCTTTCCTAAGAGTCAACCCAACATCTGAATTACTCTAAAAACCTAATAACTTGGAGGATTTCAGTGATTTACACACAAAAGTGATTCACACACAATTTCATGGTTAAATTCCTTGTTTAAACAAGAAAGAAATTATAAGCAGTATAAAAATGAACTAAAGTCCTAGCTCTAAACATTTTTTTTAAAAAAACCAATTAATTAGATCATTAAAACAGACTGTGCAATACAGTAAATATAAACCCAAGAATATAGATAAACACTGCACACTAACAAACAACCTCTCCCTTATTCAAGCCCCCAGTTTCCTCACCAATACAAAACATATGTAAATTAGGTTTGAAAAGAAGATACCTAAAGGATCGTATTATATCTGTCTCTCAGCCCTCAGGCACAATTCCATCTTATCATGGGTATAATATTTTATACTCTAATTTCATTTGTCAGGTTGAGAAGAAGGAAGAGGGCGGTTAGCATCAGAATGCAAGTCTCAAAGCTCTTGCTACATGCTACAGAGATGACAAATGAATAAGATTCCAATGCTACAGTTTGAAACTCTGGAATGTAATTAGCAGATAACCAGAAATCAGTCTAATGACAACCCCCTTTTGCACTCTTACACCTGTTGGACACCATTACACTAAAGTTCAACTGCCCCCAGTGCACGGATCAAGTAGAAAGTGTGTTTCAGTTCTGTCCACCTAGGTGGCAAAACCACGAAAGGGAATAAGGTGCTGCCTCCCATAACAACTTGTTGTTAATTTTTTTGATAGATTTTCTTTGTGTCCACTTAATGATGTCATATGAGGGAATAATTATTCATGCAATTTAACAATTTGAAATCCTGAAGGAAAAAATAAATGGAAAATATGTTATGGAAAATAGTTTTGGAAATAGACAGACATGAGCTATACCTTACAAAAACTCTGATGTACTCTATAGTTTCAGTGTTTCCTTCCTAAACCATGAGTGTTGTGGAGATGGAAAAGTAACTTTCAATTGCACTCTACATTTATTTACACCCATGCAATCCCATTGACTTCAATAGGTCAGACAGACCCCAGCAGTAAGAATCTAGCTTTATATGGACCATAATCAGAGTGTTGTTCAGCAGATAGATGCACTGATTATCTTGAGGGAACAGGACACCTCTGGAGTTTCCAACACAGAATTAAGCCTGATCTTCCCAGGCAAAAGACTCAGGAAAAGAGTCATGGCTGAAAATCCTCCTGCTTCCCTCTGTTGTTAAATTGCCACTGTGCATGATATGCCCGTTTCTGTGCTGGGAATATGTGTCTGCACACATGCTCATTTCCCATATTTCCCTATATGTATTCTATTCAGGTTCTAATACTGTACTGATCCATGAGTCACCTGAACACCTTCCAGTGATGCATTTAAGAACATGATGAGACTAATGTGTTATGTGTAGTTTCTCCCCCTAGAGAGAAAATTGCAAACAGAATGTTTGTGTATGATATGCTCTGTGCTTTTGTACTGACTGTCGTCTTCATCACCACTTGGACACCGAGATCTAAAAGTCTGATCTTCCAAGCTTTGAGCTAAGGAACTAAATCTTGGGACTGGGAACTGTATCAGACTTGTATCTTCTTTGGATAGAGCACAGTGTGAGACACACAACGTGCACTGATTTTATGTGTGAAGGTGAGGTCACAGTTGGAATCGAAAGTGGGTTGCTGATGATGGTTTTGTGGTCCTGCAGGAGTGAATTCCACAGTCATGTAACTGCCCCACAGAAAAATTCTGAGTGAAATCCTGGCCCTCTAGACGTCAATAGCAAAACTTCCATTGACAGCAACTGGCAGGGGATCCACCTTTTGTCTCCTGCACAAATGGACTTCATTCATGCATTTAAACTCTGCCCTCAGAAAGCTGAACACAGCTCCTGGAGCTATTCATATGTCTCTGAGGACCCACAATGTGCACACTCCTGAAATTTTACCCCATTATAAACTGCCACAATCTATTTTAAAAAACTTCTCTAAGTAGAGATCTGGGACCTTTAGCAATCTTATTTCATACTCCCTTCCAGAGGATGTTGTGAAGGCCAAGATTATAACAGGATTCAAAAAGGAAGGAGGATAGGTCTATCAATGGCTGTTTACCAGAAGCTGGAAATGGGCAACAGGAGATGAATCACTCAATGGTTACCTGTTCTGTTCATTCCCTCTTGGGCACCTAGCATTGGCCACTGTCGGAAGACAGGATAGTGGGCTAGATGGACCTTTGGTCTGACCCAGTATGCTCATTCTTATGTTCATAGACTTATTAAAAACCAAAAAGCATAACATTCCATGTCCCAATCTTCACCTTCCCCCATGGAAAATCTTAATTGTTTATAACATAACTATATTTAAGTTACACTTGTTCACTTTCTCACCCACTATCAAATAAAAAGGTATTGTAAATTTTATTGTAGTGCTGCTAAACCTGGCATCCCAATATGTAAGGCATCCTTATACTTCCCTACTTTCATATATTATTTTTATGGTGTATTTAAGGTTTTATGAGGCTGTAATTTCTGACTTGCCATCTATTCCTGGGAACTCAATGCTATCCCTAGTATACAGAGAACAATAGTGGGAGAAGCTATGTTTTCTTCAAGGTCAAGTGAAAGTCTCAAATTGGGAAGGCACAGTGTGCTGAAAAGAATTACCAATATTGTGACCATTTCTAAGAAAGAAGAGAAGTCAATGTACAGGAATTACTGAGGTATTGTCCCCTTCTCCCATTGTTGGGAAGATCCTGCTCCCACCCTTTTGAACCATCTCCTCCCCCTGGCTAAAGATATCCTTCCAGAATCTCAGTGTGGTTTCAGACCATCCTGGGACACTACTGACATGATTTTTGTTGCACAGCTGATCCAAGAGTAGTGCAGAGAACAACACCAGCCATTGTTTATGACATTTATTGACCTAACTAAATCCTTTGATTCTATTAATTGTGAAGCATTATGGGAAGTGCTGTCTAGGTTCAGTTGTCCATTGAAGTTCACTTGTGTTCTCAAGATACTTCACAATGGGATGACCGCCACTGTCCTCTGTAATAGGTTGGAGAAAGACCCATTCACCATTCATAGTGGTGCACTGTGCTATTGCCCCAATGCTTTTTTCCATCTATCTTGCTGTAATCTTGATTCTTATTAGTGACCGCCTTTCTTTTGAAATTGGGATTGAACATCACATGTATGGCCAGCTATTCAATCCGCGATGTCTTCATTCTAAAACTAAATCACCGGGACTCTTATTATTACCAACCTTCAGTATGTTGATAACTGTTTTATCCTTGCACACAGTGAGGCTGATTTGCAATCCACCTTGCATCTCTTCTCAGGCACCTATCATAGTGTGGGATGTTCCCTCAACTTTGGGAAGAGGTGCTCCACCAGCCTACCCCAGCACAAGTTGCCCCCATTCTCCCACATATTGTCATTGGTGGTGAACCCCTGTAAAATGTTGTGCATTTCTCTTACTTTGGTAGCCACCTCTCCCAGACAGCCAATCTTGATGTGGAAATCAAACACAGGATCCATTGTGCCAGCATATCCTTCAGAAAGTTGCTTCATCATGTCTTTATTGACAGAGATCTGCTGATGGAAACTTAAGATCCTGGTCTACAGTGCAGTAGTTATACTCACTTTTCTTTATGTGTGCAAGACATAGGTGACATATAGAAGCCATCGTAACCATCTGGAGTGGTACCAACAGTGCTTAGGAAGATTCTCTGTATCAGATGGGAAGACAGTCACACCAGTGCCAGCGTTCTCTCTGCAGCTAACATCACCAGTGTTGAGGCGAAAATTATGAAACATCAGCTTTGCTGGGTTGGCCATTGTGCACAGATGACTGATACACATCTTCTGAAGTAAGTCCTCTTTTTTCAACTTAGTTATGGTAAGGGGGCTTTTGGTGGACTGAGGAAATGCAACAAAAACACCCTGAAAGTATATTTGAAGAAGGGAAACATTGATCCCATGAACTGGAAAGAGCTGGCTGGCAATAGACTGCAATGGCATTGCATCATACCTGAAGCCTCAACCCATTTTTGAAGACAATCACCTTGCTCAAGAGGGTGAGAAATGACAGAGGAGGAAGAAAATGGTACAGCATCCCAAATAGCAGTTATGCTCTTTCCAAGCACCCACCTGTCACATATGTGGAAAAATCTGTAAAACACAAATTGGATCCTCAGCCATCTTAAATTTCATCAATGACTTTCCCCCCGACAAGGGATAGCCACCGCAGCATAAACACATCAAAATTTGTCAGTGCAAATCTTAGATGTAAAGTCCCAGGAATAACACCTCACTTGTTTTCATGTCCCTCTTCAAAATAAGCCAGCTGGCTCACTTGTCCTTGCAAAGGATATAGCTATTTTTGGGTGCAATGATGTGTATTTTCTTCATTGTTTGTGAATACATTAAAAAAATTCTTCAGGGAAATTAGTGTTTTAGCAAAGTTCTGGATTGACAGCCCTGGAGACCAGAGTTCTCTATTAATCCGCAGAACATGAAACACGCACAGACACAGTGCAAACTTCCCCAAACTGTCTTGCTAGCATGACTTACTTTATATGAACTACTTCACGGGAGAGAAAGTAGTCCAGTATTCATGCAGTTCAATCTTTAGTTTCTCAGATAGAGGGTGTGATTAACCACTGATTACAATGAACTTGCTCCAACATAAAACTGTAGTTAATAAAGGGTGAATCAGTCCCAAGGGCCTTTGGATTTTATTTTAATCTGGTGATTTGTGCATTGTAAACTAGATTAAAGTCAACAAGCTTAATTCCACAAGGTGCTGAATAGCCATTAAGAGTTAACCACTCTCACTTATTATTTGATTGAACTGCCTTGAAATTACAAGCTCTATATTCCATAATCAGTATCCAGAAACAACCAGTTTCCCCGTTGCTTGTGACTATTATGTAACATGAACTTTGCACATGAATATTAGAGCTGATCAGTTTTTCAAATGAAATTTTTTTTTGTTTTAATTGAAAAATGATCTTGTTTTGAAAATGATTTTTTTAAATTACTTTTTTGAAAGGCCTGACATTTTTTGTGACTTCTTTGGAAAACTTTTCAGCCATGTTTTTGCATGTCATTTTTTTTTGGGGGGAAAAGGGGAAGAGGGGGCACAAATTTCAAAATGATGTAGATTTTAGTTTTAGTCAGGTCTATTGAATATGCAAGGCACTTGGTTCTGATAAACACCCTAATCTAATGAGAAATATTTTCAGATATAAAAGTCAAGTGTTAAGCCTTTGTTTGCAAACCCAGTAATGTTATCATTGACTTGACATCATAAAATTCAATATGTAATTGAGACACCTTAAATGTCTTCCTTTATTCTTTTATTATTATGTTAGTGCAGGGGTAGGCAACCAATGGCACGCACGCCGAACGTGGCACGCGAGCTGATTTTCAGTGGCACTCACACTGCCGGGGTCCTAGCCACCAGTCCGGAGGGCTTTGCATTTTAATTTAATTTTAAATGAAGCTTCTTAAATATTTAAAAAAACCTTATTTATTTTATATACAACAATAGTTTAGTTATATATTATAGACTTACAGAAAAAGATCTTCTAAAAACGTTAAAATGTATTACTGGCTCGCGAAACCTTAAATTAGAGTGAATAAATGAAGACTTGGCACACCACTTCTGAAAGGTTGCCAACCCCTGTGTTAGTGGTATATTCTTCATTGCAATTCTATATATATTGTTGTTTGCTTAGTCTTTCTATATGACAATTACAAACATGATAAATTATAGTTTCTGATTTCAAGTATAGATAACGTATATTGTAGATAACATCCATGTTGCATATTTGCAATGACTAGTTCAACATTAAAGTCACATGTTATTGGGCCACATCCTGAAGTTTTTTTTTTCCAAGAATGACTATGCTTTGTTGGCACAATGCATAGTAAGAAGCAGTGTGGAGCTCTTCCACCCCAGGAAGTAAGGGGCAGTGCTCTACCCTACCCATTGAAGATAGTCTTGACGCAACTGTTCAGACAGAAGCAGTGAACAGCAGCTGCAGCTTTCTCCATCATGTATTCAGCTCACTCTATGGACTGGTGTTAAGTGGAGTAGAGCCCTGGCCCTGATTTCTCTTCCCCTCTTTGAAACACTATGCATACCTGATGAAGGAGGAAGAGATCAATCCTGTGCTTTCATGAGTTTAGGTAATATAATAATGCCTAGCCATCTTGGCAGCCATAAGGGCCAAGCAAAATCCAGACTTCAGTTTTTCCTTAGTCCTTACTCAGGCAAAACTCTCACCGAATCAATGAAATTTTTGCCCAGGTACTTCTGGATTTGATGCAATGTGTGCAATTCATTCAATCCCAGATCCAATTTACTCTCATCCCTAAAAGTAGACAGTCACTCACATTTCAAGACCATACTGCCTACTATTTAACTCCAAGGCTGAAAATGTTTGATTGTCAGCTGTTTTATGCTGCGGTGGTTAATTGGTGTCATGTAGCAGAGATCAAAATAGAAGAATTTACTGAATCTTAACTTTAGGGATGAAAATGGCTTTCAGCACTGCCAATATATAATCCAAATAAAGCAATTTTTAGAATGTAAAGTGCAGTGGCAGTATTAAATGTAATCCCTTGTTTTCAAGGGATAAGAAAATTGTCCGTGCCAATATAGGAACCTGAATAGACAGACATACAATATACATGAATTTGCATTCAGAATTGAGATTTGTGTTAACAATGCAGAATGTTATCCAGAATGGGTTAAAACACTAATATTCTGTTTTTAGCACTAGAAGGTCATTCTGCTCTTTAGGAGTCCATCTAGGAGCTGTGAGGAATTCATTAATTTGATATAAGCTTCCCTGCTCTGTTTGAGCTCAGAGTGAGAAGAGTTCTAAACATACAAGCATTCCTGCTTCACTGCTGACACCTGTGAGCCAATGCAAGGAGTTCCATGTAAAGAGTCAGAATTCCAGGATCCTTCCTTGTCCTTTGAAGCTTCCAGGCAGTAGGAAAGAAAGTGGAGAATTAACCCATTCCCTCCCATCATAAAGAAAGTGAGAGAGAACCTCTGTTGTGGCCTCTCCCATTGTACAGAAAGTTGTAAGGGAGGAGTTTTGGGGCTTGATTTTCAGACACACTTGTGTATGCACAATTTTGCACACTTGGTCAGCTATGAGACACTGTCTATGCAGTAGCACCTCTGCATGTAGTTAATAGCTTCTCACATTTGCAAGCTAGTATGTCCCAGTGGATTCTGAGTGTGCAGCATCCAACCCCTATGCACACAAATTTAGAATCTAGTCCAGGGTCGAAAAGGGCATGTGCATAACTCCAGTGTAGCTCAGGTGAGGCAACAACAGATATGTTGAGACAAATGATCACACAGACACCAAATCCTCATAGTAAGATGTGCCTATGCTTTTATTGTATAATTTCGACCCTAGAATCACATCAATTCATGGTGATGTTTTATGACAATCATTCAGTGTGACTATTAAGAGCTCCTAGTAAAGAAGTGCACATTGGAAGCTATTTGCAGTGCACAACAACTTCTGTTGGCTCTAGAAAAACCTATGAGCAATGTGCTTGAGTGTTCTGTCACAGGCACGTTATCTATTAGCTATCTGCATAT
Organism: Gopherus flavomarginatus; assembly: GCF_025201925.1. NCBI lineage: Eukaryota > Metazoa > Chordata > Testudines > Testudinidae > Gopherus > Gopherus flavomarginatus. The sequence goes on from NC_066618.1 coordinate 204,983,800, forward strand.
ATACAGACATTCCTTTTATATCCCACAGCATCAGTCATAATATAAACATTGCAATAGAGTCTCAAGTTACTGCAGTGCTGCTGACAATATGGTATTTTTAGCATGCTAACTCAGACACAGAAGTATAGCCATGGCAGCACAAACAGTGGGAGGGATAGCCACTCCAAGAACATACCTATGGTCTCTGATGGGATCATACTTGGTGTGGCTAACCCCTCATGCCCCTATGCACCTACGCTCTCTATTTAGTCTGATTGAGCTTGCCTGGGTATAACCTCCTCCATCTGGAAATTATACCTTCCAGCTGTAGTGTGTCCGTTACAGCTATTCCCCTATTCCATTTTGTTTCCCCAGACTCCATTTTGTTTTCTGTTCTCCTGTGGCCGCCCTTCCCTGGCTGTTAAGTTGTTTACCAGGGCCACTGCCCTTCTCAAAGGGAGGGCCCCTTAAGTTGTTTAACAAGAGCCATTGCCCTTCTCAAAGGGATGGCCACTTGTGCTGCATGCTAAGTGGGACCACTGCCCTTTTCAAAGGGTTAGTCCTGTTATCACCTCGTTGAACCTGGGCTTGGTGTAGGGTAGGCAATGTCCAGAGCTGCAAGGCCTATTGTGGTTTTAAGATCCTGGGCATGAGTCATAGTCTCATGTGCTCTTGAGTCACCTATTGCACAGGACTATGTCCAGGCATGTCTCTGGGCTTACCTTCAGTTTTTTCCCTGTGCCCCCTCCCCTGTGACAGAGGGAGCCTATCAGGATTACTGGTGGGAAACTGCCCAAGTTTGCCTTTAAAACCAGACATTTTTGAAACACACCTCAGAAAGGTTCCTGCATTGCTGCCTGGTCTGATCAGCCAGGGGTTCTGGGGGGTCCTTTCTCCGCTCTCGTTTTATTTTTGAGCGTACCCCCGTTTTTGAAACCCCCCCCACGAAGAACGAATTGCTACCTGAGAGATCTCCTGATTATTGAGACTGTACCGAACCCTCCTTGCCTCTTCTGATGTTGCTGCTGCTTCTGCCTTTGCTGCTGCCTTGGGGACTGGTAAGAATCCCTCTGCGAAACTTTCCCTACTTTTATTTTATTATTTTAGCTGCTGGCTCTGTTTCCCCAGCACACAGACTCAAGCTAAACCTTGGTCTATGTCTTAAAACCTCTCTTAAACTACAGGGCTCTTTGCCACTGCTAAGCTCTGCTCCTGTGGGCTTTGCCTTGGGGCTCTCTGCTTTCAGCTGTATCCACCGCTGTAGCCACCATCCCTTGGCTTCCTTGGGAGCTGGGTCCTGGATACATACCACTCTGCCCTCTGTAACCTCCCCATAGCATAAGGTGCACCATAGGTCTTGTTTTTTTTTTAATTTAATAAGTCATAGTTTGTTAAGATTGTAGAGCTTGTAAGTTTCTGTGATATTTGTTGTGTTGCCTAATTGTTGGTTAAGATAAGTTTAGAAAATCATTGCCTGGTTGTATTCTGTAGCTGCTTGTCATTTTATATAAGTTTGATTAAGTTAGGGGATAGATAAGGTTTTTACTATTTGAATTTGTCTTCCCACTGCCCCAATCCCCCCCCCCCCGAGCTCCCCAGTCACTCATTGCAGTCTCTCTGCTGTTTAAACTTGCAGCCTGTCTGCTCTCTGTGTCTCCCTGAGTTTAAATCTCCCTCTGTAGCGCCTCTATCTTTGGTTTCTGCTCCACCACGTGCTCCTCTTCCCCCATCCCCTAACCTCATTCCTCTACCACTGCCTTTCTCTCTCTCTCTCTCTCTTTTAATCCCTTCCCCCACGTGTTCATCCCGCTCCTACTGCTGCCAAACCTCAATTGTATTACTGAAGTCTAGCATAAAACCCCATTGGTTACCCTTTTTCTCTCTCACACACCTCACATTTTATATTTACACCACTGTGACACATTTTTACCTAGAATTGTTGGTTATTTAACACATTTTACCCATAACTGTTAGTTGGTTATATGCTGCTGTGACACACCCTTTACCTAGAAATTGTTAGCTACCTGTTACATTTATACTTCAGTGTTAGTTGGTTAAAAACTGTATTGTACCCCACTGTATTGTACCCCACTATTGAAACCCCCTATACTATACTAAAAGAACTCCCTCCCCAATTGCCTACCTTAACAAACCCCATACCCCTCACTATTAAATTTTCCCTGTTTTTGCATTTTCTTAATAAAGTTTATTTTGCACCCCACCTGTGTGGTAATTGCTCCCCAAGATCCCATATACCTGCAGGCAGGGACATAGTGTAGATATATCCCTGTTCCTGCTCTGTGAGGTTGAGTGAACACAGTCAAAAATGGCGAACCATAACATTTGTCTAAGCAGTTTTGTTTTGGCTTGTAGTTCTTCTATTTGACCTGCATGCCTCAATCTTGCTGGCAGGTGGGTTTTGAGTCCCAATCTGAGAGAGACTCAATTTGCTTGGCTATACAAACAAAACAGGAAGGCAGACCAGAACGATGGTGCATATTCAACAATGATAAACAAATCCCAGCAATCAATCTTAGCTTAGGGCTTAATGGAAGAGTTGCCATATTAACTGTGTAATAGCATTGCCATCTTTCATAATTTTATCACACAAATTTGGGGGCATTCTCAGAGTCCTATCTGCTGGAATCACATTATTGCATGAGAAACCTCAGTTTTTTATCTGATAAATAAGTAAGTTTTTAGCCCTCATAGTTGCAGAGAAAAGCTTGATAGCTTGGAGCAGCGGTTCTCAACCTATGGGCCCAATTAGCACCCAGCTCAGTTGTGTGCTAAAGGCTGACCTGCATCGCCAGGTGGAGGTCTGGAGTCAGGGGCTGCCAGCCAGCCCCACACAGTGTGGGTTGGGTCAGGGTCCAGGCTGCTACTGCTCTGCCATCCAGCCCCTGTGGCCCAGGTAACATATTGTGGGCCGCATATAACCAGTGGCTTACAGTGCATGCTATAGATACAGAAATCAAAAGGAAAGGAGAAGAAACCAAGACTTTTTTTTTTCAGTAATCTTATGATTTTAAGCCAAACTCATGATTTGTGGGGTGTGTGTGGGGGTGATTAATGATTTTCAAATGACTAAGGTGAGATGAGTTATTTAGTCTTCATTTAACTGAATTGGGTTAGTGTTTGTTCTGGATCAAGAAAGATGTTTAAAAGATTTTTTATGTGTAGGCTACGTTCAGAACCTGTTAACAGGTCCCACTTCAACATGTATTCTTTTGATACTGCAGGATGTAAAATACTTGGCATTGTAGGAAACTGGAGGTCATGAGACAGAGCAATCAGTCTTGTATCCTCAAGTTTAAGTACTAGCATTTCTCTATATTTAAATTTCCATGTAGATTTTTACATTCAAGAGTTGTTATAGTTCCTATCATGATGATTGTGAGAGTTCTCTTCATCTGCTAGCTGCCAAAGTCATTAGCTAACATTTATAGCAAAGCAGTTTATTCTGTAGCTGTAGGAGAAGTCAATCCAGCAAAAGAAAAAAAAGCTGGTTTTGAGTTAAACATGCTTAGCTAGGCCCCACACTTCACTTGAAGTGCTCTTCAGGTGCAAACAAATATTTGCCTGCAGCAACTGCTCATCCCTCTTGAGGATGTAATGTGTAACTTAAACTCTCCCACCTGTGAAGCATGTTATTTCTTTTCCTGCATTTACAAGAAACTTGTGACAAGGTTTAAAATAAAAACCACAGAACCTGACAGTGCAAAAGGTTCAAAGGTTAACGTAGTGAAAATGTGTGCAAAGTTTGGGTAAAAGATAGTGAGAACATATCATGTTCAAGGTAATGTATTACCAATAGAAGTTCCATGCCATGTCACTATGTCTCTGTCATAAATATTAGAATTTAAAATAATTGGAACATATAAACTCTTTGTTTTTCATTTTTAGAAGTTCAATTTTAAGAACTTGCTTTTAATTATGCTTTCCAGAGACAGTAGATAGTTAAAATCCTTTTATGGCCCTCTATTCTTTACAGCTCAGATGCCTATGAGCCTGATCCAAAGTCCATTATAGTCAGATGAGCTCTGCATTAATATTAGGGGACTTTGGGTCAGGACTTTTGAGCCCCCACTATCCAGTGTAGCTCCTCTCTCCTGTTATGGAAGGGAACCAGTCATGCTGGTCTACGGATGTGTGCAATCAGATCAGTACCTGCTTGCAAATAGGGGCATGGTTCTGATCTCACATGTGTTGGTTTTATACCAGTATAACTTTGTTTACATCAGTGGAGTTACACTTGATTTACATTAATGCCGAGCACCATGACACCCAAGTATTGTGGGTGGTTATGATGAAAGGGGGTATGGATAAAACACCAGCCTCAAAACAACATTCCAAAATTTGGGTTTGAAAAATTTTGCCTTAAAGGGAAAGAAGTGTTGGCCTCTGACTTTCCAGGTTTCTCTATGAGCAGAAGTAGAAATTCTGTGAAATCTGTGCTAGATCACCTGTCCTGATAGCCTGTAAAATATCCATCCTTGTGTGAACATCTACATATTAATCACAGTGAGGCAAACCTGTTAAAACAGCCAGAAAAAACACATCTCTTTAGTGACTACTGTGATGGGTTCCTCCTAGGGTGCCACCTGGAACAGGGGTACACTGAGTGGCATCATCCACTAGCCTGGGCTCCCTCTCACGCTGTACTGCTATGACAAGAGGCAAAGCCCTCCAGCCTGCACTTTCACCAGCATTCATAGAGGTAGGGACACACCCAGCTGCAGTTACATGCAGTCTCTCTGACCAGCCCCTGCACAAGAAGGCTACAGCTAAGGCAACTCTCAGCTCCTCAGGCATGCATCTCCTCTGGAGTATAAACCCAAAATTATACTGTCTTGTGCTTCATGGGGAACTGTACAGCATAAGCTCATAAAATTTGCCCCCCCCCCCCCAATATGGAGAGGAATATGCAACAGGCTTTGCCCCTTGACCTAAGATCCCCATACACTTCATTCCAACTCACTAGTTTAGATAAAGCAAAAATAAGTTTATTAACTTCTAACTTTTATTAAGTTTTAAGTGATTATAAATGATAGCAAACAGATCAAAGCAGATTACCTAGCAAATAAACAAAAAAGAAAAAAAAAGAAAACCAGGCTTAATATACTAAACAGATTGGATATCAATAACACCCTAAGAGATTCTCACCCTAAGAGATGATGCAAACAGGTTGCAGATTCTTAAGGGACAAGCTTGGAATCCCAGGTGTTTCATTCACAAGCTAGAAATCCCTTTAGCCTGGGTCCAACACTTCCCTCAATTGAGTCTTTGTTCATCAGGTGTTTTCAAGGTGTTTGTGTGGGGAGTGAAGAATACCAGATGATGTCACTCCCTGCCTTATATAGCTTTTGCATAGGGTGGGAACCTTTTGTTTCAAAGCTTGGTTCCCAGACCAGTCTGAAAAAATACTGACATCCCAAGATGGAGTCTAGCATCATGTGATCTGATCACATGTCCTTATAGAATCACATCAGCCATTACCAGGAGGCTGTCTATAGCATTCTCAGGAAGGCTCCCCAGGTGGGATATAAGCTTCTCCTAAGGCCTGTTGTTTTTTCCTAATGGCTCATTGCCCTGAATAGGCCCTTCCCCACTCACTATCTAGACTCAAAACATCTTGTCTAGTTGACATTACCCAGGTGTAACTACGTTTGAAATACAGATACATAGGCAATATTCATAACTTCAGCTACAAAAACAATATATGCATACAAAAAGGATAATCATATTCAGCAAATCATAATGTTTCCAATGACACCTCACATGACCTATCTTTATCTATGATAAAATACAGCATAATTAGATCATAATCATATCATAATAATATTACTATGTGCATGGGGTGCAGTGTCACAACTACTATCAACAATTTTTCTTGCAATAAAGTGAGGAAAGCTGCTCTCACGGTATTTCTAACCCAAATGAACGAGGGAGGACTAGGAATCTCATTAGATAAGGTTTCTTGACAGACTAGATTTTGATAAGTTCCAGGCAATGAAACACCAAACCTTTTGAGAATCATCCCTTGCTAATTATCATGCAGTAAGGATCAAATTCCTCAGCACACTCACTTCCACTAACCTAACAGGACCTGTGTGTGTGATTTGATACAGTAGGAGCTATTCCAGGTCAGAAATGATCACGTGGGAGCGAGTGGAAGCAATTGGCTGATGTGTATAGGCTTGGGCATTTTGGTACTGTTTGCTGTTAGCTGAGCATTTGTCTAGCATATAACTTCCCCTCCCAATCAAGTTTATTTTTTCACTTGATCCTGGACTCATCTTTGTTACACAAGTCTGTATATATTTAAATGAATTGAAATGAGCTTCCTGTGTGATGCCACGGGCAAAAGAGCTAATGCTCTCCAGGGATGCATAAACAGGGGAATCTCGAATAGGAGTAGAAAGGTTATTTTTCCTCTGTGTTTGGCACTGATGTTGCCACTGCTGAAATACTGTGCCCAGTTCTGGAACCCACAATTCAAGAAGGATACTGATAAATTAGAGAGGGTTGAGAGTACAGCCACAAGAATGATTAAAGGATTAGAAAGCCTGCCTTTACAGTGATAGACTCAAGGAGCTCAGTCCGCTTAGCTTAACAAAGAGATGGGTAAGGGGTGACTTGATTACAGTCTATTAGTATTTATTTGGGGAACAAATATTTAACAATGGACTCTCCAATCTAGCAGAGAAAGGTATAAAATGATGCAATGGCTGGAAGTTAAAGCTAGACAAATTCCGACTGGAAATAAGGTGTACATTTTTAACAGTGAGAGTAATTAACCATTGGAACAATTTACCAAAGGTTGTGGTGAATTGTCTATCACTGGAAATTTTTAAATCAAGATTGGATGTTTCTCTAAAAGATCTGCTCTAGCAATTATTCTGGGGCAGTTCTATGGCCTGTGGTATACATTAGGTCAGATTAGAGGATCACAGTGGCCCCTTCTGACTTTGGAATCTATGAATTTGATTTCTATTTCACTGCATGTAAGGTCCACCCCATGTGCAGATAGCCAACACCAAGCCTGTGCACCCCCTTCAGCCTAGGGCTGAATCTCTCCCAATATGACTTCACTTCAGAGCCAAGTAGTAGGGCACAGTAATCTGGGAAGTGAGTTAACCCATATTGCAAGAAATATTCTGAAGAACAGAATAAGGAAATGTACGTTAAGTCTATAAGTTTGAAAGATTTCCCCACAATTAATTTTTTCCTCTTTCTAACATGAACTGCATTGAAGGACTTGCCAGAGCTCCTTTCATCTCCCCTCATCAGTCACCCCAATGATCTCCCAGCTGCTGATCCCTCCTCCTAGCACTCCACCAGGTCCAGCCCCCTCCCCAGCTCTGGTACCCTTGCTGGAGATCTCTGTACCTCAAAATGCACTGATCTGATTGGCCCCATCTCCTGGCCTCTATGCTCCTTTGGTCTTCCTACTCTCTCCAGCTTCCTGCCAGTGTTTTACCTGAAGATGTGCCTTCTCATTTAACCCATCTTTCCCCTCTCCTGTATGTTGGTCTGGAATTAGTACTGACTGAAAGGAACACATACTGGAGATCAGAGAGGGTTACCTACAGGGAGATGGGTGGGTTGATTATTTCATGAAACTGGAGTCCTAGCCCACCCCACAACCTTGCTCCCAGAACCCCTCCTTGATCACACTAGAGTTGCCTCACACACATTGGACTCCTGCCAACCTGTTTTAAACAGCCAGTTTCCTAAGGATGAAGGTTCTTTTCAAGGCTGTCAGATTTCCTGAAACTGTTACAGCCTATTAATTAGGCATGGTATGTTTTTCATCATTAAGTTATCAGCATTTATTGACATTAACTATCAGCTCAACTCTGCTGTTTATGAGAGATTCTTTGTTGATTTGCATGCACTCTGAATAAATGTATTGTCACAACAGAGAACTGCATACTCCATATTTTCTCTTGCCTTGGGCAGACATAATCCCAGAAATGAAACCATTAAAAATGAACATATTTTGTAACACTTTATTACAATACAGCAGGTTTAACACTAAGGCATCTTTATTATTTGTATCACACAATACTGCTGAACCAGGCTTGTACATTACATACTTAGAGAGCTCTGTAACAAATAAAACAGTTATATCTACATTAGCACAAGAGACTTACTGAATAGTTCCAAGGTAAACACAAATCCCAGGAATGGTAAAAGTATCTGTTTGAGCAAGGTGTATGGTTTTTTCTAAATTAATGACACTATGAGACGGATGTATTTATTTATTTTTTTGTTTTGGGGGTTTTTGTTTTTTGAAATCATGGTATGTAATGTATGTTAACAGGAAGGGTTACATAGTGGTTAGTGCACTGAAACGGGAGTTAGTAGTCCTGGGTTCTAACCCTGACTCTGCCACTGGCATTTTTGCCTACAGATAAATGAGGCTGTTCCCTCCCCTTCCCACCTCCCGTTATTCATTCCCTGTCCCCTAAACACATAGTTTCATTACCTGTCTCATTTCCACAGATTCTGTGAAAGTATTTGCTAATATTGAATTGCCTGTCTCCACTTAAAGTGTTTTGAATCTAGGTTTTTAAGGAGAGTTTAAATAGATTTAGTTATTCTAAACAGAACTGATTGATTGACTCAGTTATAGGTTACCAGCCAGAATGCAGGACTCTCATGGGGTACAAAACAAGATTATTCAGCCTATTCATTTTCTATCTAAGGTACTTTAAAGGCTCTCATCACTACGGGACCTGAGCACATCACGATTTGTGATGTGTTCATCCTCACAATACCCCTTTGAGGTAGAACAGTACTATTATCCCATTTCACAGATTACAAAACTGAGGCTCAGAGACTAAGTGATTTACCCAAGGTAACACAAGAAATATGTGACAGAGCAAGAAATTGAACCTGTCTCCTAAGTTTCTGGTTAGCACCCTACCTACCAAACACATTTACTTTAAACTCTGACTCCCTAAACTAAGATGATTATAAAGATGTATGCTATCTTTGCATGAGGTGAGCCTCTTGGATGCAATAAGAGGTCATTGCCTAGCTCTCGACACAGACAACCTGTTAACATTTGCGAGAACCAGGGAAATCAATTTTTGCTTCAATGAATTAAATTTTGATGGATTTCAAGGTACTAAAACAATTATCATATATTCAAGGTTATGCTGTGTGGATTTAGCGCTTGCCATAATCTCTCTTCACTATTTCTTCACGTCACCACACAAGAAGGAATAAATGTCCCTGTGGATTTAAACCAAGTCTTTAAAATAAATGTCTGATTGATCTGAAGCACCATTAAGGAGCTCTGGGAAGGCAGCCTGACTTAACCATCTCCCTGCTAGAAATCTCATAGAATCTCTTCATAGAAATGACTTGCTCCTCCTTTTATAATTTGCTGCAGATGTACCTGAATATTCTCAAGAGACCTTTATTAACAGACTGACAAGATGCTGTGAAACTGCCTGTTACAGCTCAAAAAGCTCTCAATTTCTCTCAAAGGATGTGCTCAGGTGTGCGTGGAATTTATACTTCAAAATTTTAATTCTGGGTAACCCAGTATGAGGTTAAAGCCAATTTGGAAGAGACATTTTATGACTGTGTGGTTGGGCAGACACTGGAGCACACTGTGTTTCTTCTTTACTATTTTGAGAAGATAAACATATACCATCAACTGTGGGAGATAGCTTAGCAGCATATGGGAGCTATCGCTCACGGGGGCATTTTAAACAGACTCTTTATACGTCCAGGGAGAAAACTGACAGACCATAAAATTCTTCAGAAACAGAGTTTCCATCAGGTTTATTAGATAATATTTCAACCATGAACCAGGATGGGACTATAACTTTACCACCCCTCACTCTAGAACCAGTGGGAACAAGAACATAAGACATGTACTTCTGCAAAAGACTAATGCTCCTTCTAATCAGGTTTCCTGTCTCTGACTGGAGTCAGTGCCAGATGCTTCAGAGAAAAAAAAGTAACCTTAATCTACCACCACCTCCCTACTCTGTTATGCACCTCACTGTGCAGTACTATACCATAGAGGAAAATTTCTTCCTTACACCAGCTGGTGATCTACTTATGCCATGAAATATGAAGACCAGTAGGCCTGGTAATCTTCTTTTAATTCCAGCTTGTGTAACTAAAGATATTCTTATTCCTATAAATGACTAATCTTATTTTTCCTTACTACTTTTAAAGCAATGTCCCACTGGCAAATCTAATAGTTATCCTCACTGAGAGAGTGAGAAAAGAAAGGTGGGAACAAAGAAAAGAGTGCACAAAAGGTAATACCTAAATGTTTTTCTTTTACAGTATACAGAAAGGTAGTGTGACATATACTCATTAAAAGTGAACGCTACTGTTGTATGAAAATTAGGTTGTTACTGCCTGACTTCAAGGACAAATTTATTACTTTCACTTTTTCTCATTGAATATGCCACATCTGTTATGTGTCACTATGCACCCATACATGGGGGTTGGGTTGTTGTTTTTTGGTTTTCCACCTGTCTCATGGATATAGGTACCTCTCTACAGTCCATCTCTGCTAGCAATCAAGAATGTTTGTGGTGGTGCCCATCCTATAATTTTTAGCCTAGTGGTTAGAGCACTTTCCTGTGGAGACCAGGATTCAATTTCCCATTCTACCTGAGTGGGAGAAAGATTTGAACAGGGATCTCTCACCTCTAAGAAGTGTGCTCTAACTACTGAGTTATGGGATATTGTGGTGTAAAGCTTTCACAGGCTCTCCTGTTGAAGCTGTTGAACTCTGTGTACATAATTAAAGAGTCATCAGAGCAGAAGGACTGGGTCTTCCACCTCCCACATGGGCACCATAACCACCAGGCTTTCTCTCTCTCTCTCATATTCTCATTGGGCCAATGCCTCTATTTATCTGAAGTGGTACAATGACAATAGGAGAGACAAGCCTCGCACCAGAGTATTCAATAGGCAAGTGATTAGAGCAGAGAGAGGGGGGAGTTGAGTATGGGTCTCCAATATCCCAGGTGGTAGGACATAGGTGCCTAAGTAGATCTTGGCAAAATAACTAATCAATGGGAAAGGCAATGAAGAATGAAGCTCAATGTGTTTGCTTATGACCCTCTGTTCTCAGGAAGATTCATCCACACCTATCTGCCTCCCTGATATTCTATTCGGGTCAAATGTTAGAATTGTTCTTCCACTGTTTGTGCTGGTACCCTAGAATCAAAACATTCTGGAACTCAGGACACCGCTTTATCATCTCAGCTCTTGTATTAAACTATTGCTCCAAGACTGCTGTGTCTCTGCTAGAAGATGACACTACTTTAAGTTGCTTTCACTACACACATAGACAAGAAATTCTGTAATACTTGTCGTCTCCATGTACACAATATACTGCATACACCATTATCCTCAATATTGTGAGATGGCTAGGAAATGTGAGACAAGGCAGTTGGTGCTTGGAGGGAGAAGAGAGAGAATGACTGAAGCACTTATCCTTTAATTGGAAGGGCATTGTTAATTAGCTGTGCTGACATAAATTGACCTTTTGACAGTTTTCCCTGACTCAATAACTCTTTATTCAAATTAAAAGAATGAGATGAATTAAATACTCAACTCATAAATTGCCATCCCAGAACCTCAATGTCTCTGTCTGTTTGTGATAGCTGGGGTTAAAAATCAAGTTGTGGACATTCTGCAATCTTAAAAGAGAAAACAACAAACTCTCTCTCTCAAAAGAATACAAAGAGAGAGAAAGTGAAACAGTCTCCCCACCAAGCCTTGAAGTAGATGTTCCTGAAGCAATATTTACATTCAAATGAATAGAGGAACATAAAACGTTTTAGTTGGAGCGATTTACCCATCAGGACTATTGGCCCATCAGGGCTCATCCATGTTAAGTATTCCATTTCTTTAGAACAGCACCTAATAGTTTCTTGAATGATCCTTGTGTTTTGCCTCAGCAATAGTGCCGGATAAGCCATTCCATATGTTTATGATGTTCAAAGTGAAAAAAGCCTTGCTAACATCTGTTGTGGGTTAGCTTCTCTTTAATTTCCTCTTATGTCTCTTGAAATTCATGCTGGATAGGAAATAGTGATTCAAGCTGACATTCTGCATTTTCATAGATTCCAGCATACTTCACTAAAGTAACTCTAATTTTTGTTGTCGTTTACAGGTTACCAGAGGTGCTGGAACAATTTTTATAGTGAGGGTGCTGAGAGCCATTGAACCAAACTGTAAACCCAATATATAAAGGAATCCACTTCAAGCCAGAAGGATGTTGCAGCACCTCTAGTTCCAGCACCTAAGCAGGTTACTTTTAATTTGGTCTATATTTTTGGTATTTGTAAAATACAATTATTACAATAATTCTAATATTATAATTACACCCAAAACATTATTAAGATAACTTTTAAGTAAACACTATGGGCCTGATCCTCAGCTGATGTAAATCAATATAGCTCCAGTGAAATTAATGGAGCTCTGCTGATTCACACCAGCTGTGAATCTGGCCTCAAAAGATTATAAAATACACAAATGCACAAGCTAAATAAATAAATCAGAGTCAAGGATGTTGCCTCATGTTGTTAAGTTTCAGTTCATCAAGGGTCTTTATGTAGGGACTGATGCTATGCTATAGTATATGGGCGGTATTAGTAGAAGATATTTTCACAAAATGGCTGGGCCTTTTAAGGGGAGACAGAGCCCAATCTATCTGTGATCGGCTTCGGCAAGGGGACAACCCATCTCAGCCACGTGTCAGTAATTAACTGTCAATAGGTATGTCTACACTGCAATTAGATACCCGTAGCTGGCCTGTGCCAGCTGACTCCGGCTTGCAGAGCTTGGGCTAAGGGGCTACTTAATTGCAGGGCAGAGGTTCAGGCTCAGGCTGTATCCCAAACTCTGGAACCCTCCCACATTTCAAAGTCCTAGAGCCCAGGCTCCAGCCTGAGCCTAAATGTCTATACTACAGTTAAACAGCCCCTTAGCCTGACCCCCAAGAGCTTGAGTCACTGGCACGGGCCAGCTGCGACTGTCTAATTGCAGTATAGACATACCCTAGGTGGCTGGCTGGCAGCTAATTGAGTAGAGAGTACCTGGACTTGACAGAAGGCTATGGGAGCTCCTTTGAAAAAGGGTGCTCCCAGGGAGAGGAGCAGGATGTGTGTGAATCTCTCAATCCAAGAGATGAAAGGACTGAGTGGGAAAAGGGGCCAACTGGATAGAAGCCCGAAGCTTGTGTTTTTACTGCTCTGGGACTTCTGATCGAAGAAGAGTCTGTCTGTTTACAACCCAGCTCTAGCAGGAGGGCTGTGGGACTCCCGAATACAAGGAGGATATGCCTACCTGAATTATTACGCAGTGCCCAGGGAGAGGCTGTGGGACTACCAAGTTTGAAAGGGAATGCTTGTTGGTGTTAACCCCAGGACCACAAGGAGGATTGGACTTGAGAGGCTAAAAGATGTTAATAGAGGAGGCCACCTAAAGGGAATATCTTATTCTCAGTACCTGTATCATAGAAAATGATTGCAAGCACCAAGGAGCGGAGGGCTGTGTACCTGCAGGGCCATCAGCGGAAATGCTTGAGGACTGCTCTGTCACAGATAAAATAAGGTGAGCTGCAACTGAAGAGACAGCCTGAGTTCTGAATTTCTTTACTTGTGATAGTTTGTATTTGTCTAAATTAAAATTTTATGGTAACTTATAATTATGCCTGGTGTTTGCTCTTTTCATTTTGGTATTGGCCCTTCGGTGTACATTCTAATGATTATGCTCTCTGGGAATAACAAGAATTACTTGGTATATTCGGCAACTGGCAAGAGCTTAAATAGTAAAACCCAAAATGTTCCATAATCTCTTGTTGATTTCAGTCTGACAGATTTGTGCTGACATTATATTTCTAATTTGGATCTCAGCCTAGATTTTTAGTCTCTTGTGTCTGCAATTTTTAAAGGAAATTTTAATTATGATAGTACTACAAAGCTGCTTCCACAGCACTATGTGTGCTCTCAGCCATTCTGGAAAAGAAGGCCTGCAGCAAATACCAGACTGCGTGCATGTTTGAGACATCCTGTCACAGGCCAAGACCAAGCAAAGGAATTCAGGCCCTCATCACTGGGATGAAAGGAAAGGTTGAAATTAGCTGGCTCCCTTTAGTGGTTCCAAAGCACTAGAAATAATCCAGTGTGCCTTCGTCATGAGAACATGAACTGGTCTCTTTCCATGGCTCTGAAGATGCTCTTCCTTGTAGGAAGGGGGTAAGGAGGGAAGGGGAAGGAATTGGCTGCTCTTATGTGGCATAGGAAGAATGTACAGTGCAAGCAGCAGTGAGAGTTGCTATGTCATTACTACACTGAACTTCTGGGTGTCTTTGTGACTCTGACGGCAACAAGCCAGCTTATCTCCTGCTTCCGTTGCTATTTAACCATGCTAAGAAAAAAGGGAACAAGAGAAGGGTGTAAATTTGGGCCAGTAAAACAGAATGTAGATAACTATCACTAAATAGCTGTAGAGATGAAGAACAAGTTAAGAGAATACATATGCAGTTTTGCATGCAGAGGTCAGCGTATCTGCAGCTGGCTTGTTTTCCCATCAGAGTTCCCAAACGGTGATGTATCTCAATGACTTACCATAGAAAACAAATTTGATCAATGTAAAGTCAAACTATTTTTATTTAAGCTACTAGTTTTGTAAACTCAGCCTGGTATCTGTGTTCTTTCCTTTTCATGTATTGTCACCTACTACAAAGTATCCTCTTTCAAAATGTTGCCCTTAGTCCACTTCCACCAGTTTAATACCTTTTTCTTTAAATTGTGCACTCACATCTGTGCAACTTCACTGATTTTTTTTTAAGGACCTGTGCAACTGAGGGCAGAATTTGACCCACAGTTACAATTTATGTAGCAATTCTGTTGACTGTTTGTAAAGCATGGGATCCAGCTCTGAATCCTAGAGATATGGTGGCGCTGCAGAGCTAAAAGGAGTAGCAAGTGCCATTTGTCATGAAAGTACGCAGATATAGAATACACATAAGTAGGATCTGTGGAATAAGAAGGTACCATTTTTACATAGTATCAGAGGGGTAGCCATGTTAGTCTGGATCTGTAAAAGCAGCAAAGAATCCTGTGGCACCTTATAGACTAACAGACGTTTTGGAGCATGAGCTTTCGTGGGTGAATACCAACTTCCTCAGATGCATGTAATGGAAATTTTCAGGGGCAGGTATATATATGCTAGCAAGCAAGCTAGAGATAACGAGGTCAGTTCAGTCAGGGAGGATGAGGCCCTGTTCTAGCAGTTGAGGTGTGAAAACCAAGAGAGGAGAAACTGGTTCTGTAATTGGCAAGCCATTCACAGTCTTTGTTCAATCCTGAGCTGAGTTCTCTTTGAAACTGCTGAGCTTCAGTTCATCTGCAAATTTGACACCATCAGCTCAGGATTGAACAAAGACTGTGAATGGCTTGCCAATTACAGAACCAGTTTCTCCTCTCTTGGTTTTCACACCTCAACTGCTAGAACAGGGCCTCATCCTCCCTGATTGAACTGACCTTGTTATCTCTAGCTTGCTTCCTAGCATATATATACCTGCCCCTGAAAATTTCCATTACATGCATCTGAGGAAGTGGGTATTCACCCACGAAAGCTCATGCTCCAGAACGTCTGTTAGTCTATAAGGTGCCACAGGATTCTTTGCTCCATTTTTACATAGTCACTCTGCATTAAATTGCTCTGCTACAATGAAAAGTTGGCCCCCAAAACTGTCACTCCATTTATTGGTCTCAGTGGTTAACCTGCAGCTATGGACCAGTCGTAAGAATCTGCTCCGGATTCGCTTTGAAGGAGAAAATTTGAACAGTGTGAGAGAGAGAGGTCAGAAGCAGCATCCATATTAGCCTCCTTTCTCTCCATCTCTTTCAACCCTACCTTCTATCTTCAAACTCAAGAGATTTTACAAAAAGAATAAATGTGGGATTCTTTTTATTTACTTTCTGCTTCTTGAAGTTTTAGGGTTCACATTCAAGCTTTTCTCCACAACCAGGAGGGCTGCTTCCCTCTAACCTCAGCCCCCCTTCACATAATGAGGTTGCACCATTGGGAAGTGTTAGCCTTCAAATGAGATATTAACTCTTTTTTGCTGTCAAATAGTAACACGGATTAATTGGTGACAATACACATATACAGAGCTGTATAAAATACATTGGTAAGTGCACTACAGCAGCTGTGGTTATTTGCATACTGTACGGGTATGTCTACTCAGTAAAGCAAAATACTTCTGGGCTCAAATATTACTGTCACAGGAAAAGCACACTGCTGTCAAATTTAAGTGATTGTCCAGACTTCCAAAGCTCTGCTTGTTCCATGTCAGAACAAATTTACTTTAGAGGCTTATTTCCAACACTTGCTTGCCTGTGTCCTGGTTGTTCAGATGACCAGTCAGGCACACTTTTACAGAGTTTGAAACTACACATAAAGTACAGCAGTCTCTTTTCAAATCCTAGCTCCTGGTAGGGTGGTCATGGGAAAAAACTCAGTGACCTCTTTATCCTGAAGAACCTCCTAGTGTATTTTAATTCAATTGCTGGAGTTACTCCATTCACACTGTGTACTGAAGTATACAAAGAAGGCCCAAAAAACAGCAGAGAAAGGTTAAAGGCTTGTGATATTCCCCAGGGTGAAATCTGAACTGCTGAGCTGCTGTGCTCCTTAGCTTTCCAGCCTGGTATGCTTTTTCCACTGCTTTGCTAGTGGACAACAAACCTCTCAAGATGCTGATCACTCACAGCCACAAGCATGCAGAGTCACTCCCAGCTGAGTACATTAATACTATGCCGAGCCATCCATGAATAGATAGAAGGCAACACCTACATACCCCTCAGTCTCAGCCTTGCCCTCCAGACAAGTATGTCTTGTACCATTCAGTATCCAACTGGACTGTACAAGCTCATAAATCAGTTTGTCATTCCATCAAAGGGTAATGAACATGCACCAGCCTGGTTGTCTCCAGTGGAGGCTTCCCAAACACTTCAGTCAAACATGCTGGTTGTGACAAAACAGTAAAACAACTTTAGTAACTAGTGAAGGATAGATTTTAAGTGATTATAAGTGATAAGGCATACAAGTCAGAGTTGGTTACAAAAGAAATATAAAGATAAACGCACAAGCTAATACCTAAATTTTACCAAGGCTAATATGCAAAAAGGTGGCTCTCGCCCAAAAGCTCACAGCAGTCTGTGCCAGCTGGAAAGCCTGCCAGCTAGGGTCCCTTTCTGTGGTTCCAAAAGTTTCCTTCGTTCTTTCAAGCATTGTAGGTGCCATGAGCAGGGACGGGGGGGTGGGGAGAGAGAAGGTGATGAGTAGGTCACTGTCTCTCCTTTTTATACCCTGACCATTTGTATTGGAAAAGTCTTTGCTGGGTCATGGGGTCAGGCAGTTCCATGGTGTATATGAGCTGCCAACTGTCCTTCAGGTGAATTGTAAATACTTTATTCATACCTTTTTTCCCACCAAAGGATGGCTGCTTATCTAGGTGATAATCCTGATGGTTCATTTGATTATGCTGATCCCTCAGTGTGCCTTTGTCTCTGAAAAACTAGTTTGGACCTCCTTTTCTAATCTTGTAACATAATACAGTAAAATCATTCTTTATATAGTATACTCTCATAACTTTACATACAAAGCTAACAAAAATATATTACCAGGATAATAACGTTCAGCAGCTTATGAGTTTTCAAATTGTACCACTCAAGGCATGCTTTGTATAAAATATATTATAACGATATAAACACTGTGAACATGGGGTACACGGTGTCACATGGGTTACAGTGTGTCAGAAGGCTATCCTGAATAGGCATCTTCTTTGCTTGGGTCAGACTCCACCAATAGGTCAGATAAGTCAGAGTGCCTCATTGAGCTTACACTCATACTGATTCTTCTCTGTTTATGCTTCTGCTGTACTTTGTAATCTTTGTGTAATAAGCTATTGTGTGAATGGTGTACTCTAGGTTTCTAGTATAGGCTGTTTGTGCAGAGGAAGAAATGATGTACATATATATATATATATACAGACATGAAATTACTTTTGGTAACCTGTGAATGGTTAATATCAGTCAGTTTGAATGGCACTGATGCGGACCTTCCATGTTACTTTCTAGCTTCACTGAACACAAATTCAGTTTAGCTGTACAGTAGAGAAACATGCAGGGGGGATACAGTGAAGAACTGCCTCACCAGGATATACTACTGACTTGAGGAAACATCCAAAATGGAATATGAAGTCAGGCCATTGCACTTTTATTCCATGTGTTGCTTATGAGGGGGTGAGGTAGCGCAGAATGTATTAGGGGGGAGGCATGAGAAGCTTTAGAGGAAAAAAGACTGCTTGTGCACATTTTACCCACAGCAATGAATAGCTAGCAAAGCTGATTCCTTCAGACATATCAGGTCCTCAGGTGGCACTGTTTATTTGACTTAAAAGCACCACACATTTTGATGGATTTCTGTTAAGCTTGCATAACATTATACAAAGTCGTTGCCATCTGTAAGTTAATTCATTTGCTATGATGCAGTGTGCACATTCAATTGTAAGCATCAACCACAATCACAGTTTTTCTTTTGTTCATACTATAATGGCTGGTTAGCTCTATTTGAATTAATGCCTTATTCTTTTGAATATTTAGGGAGAGTTGCAGGTTGATTATTTTTTATCAGTGGATGTATTTGTGTGGTGAGAGGGGTGGGCAGGAACTGCTACAGTCACAAAGAAAGGGGCGTGATCAAATAAAATTGAGAACCACTGATCTAGTCTGAAAGCAAAATGTTTCATTTGATATGATACAAATTATTTTCCAATTCATTGATGCACTGAAAATGCTGGCTTTTGGGGGGGTTTGGAATTTAATGGAAACATTTTTTTAAACTGGTGCCAGTGAATGGAAAAAATCAGTTATTGGCACAAATCTATTTCCTGCAGTAGGAAATGACTTGACCCCGGCCCCTAGACTTAGATCAAATGGAGGGGCTGCTCCAGCCCAGAATATGCCATAGTGCAGAGCACTACATGTATGCCACTCCTGTTCCCAGTCTGCGTTTTCCCCTCCCGTGGCATGCTCTCTTCACCAAGGGCCGCTTATGTTAGCCCTATGCTACTCCTGCACCAGAAGAATTCTTCTTTGCCTATAGTATGCCCTTTATTATCCCTGTACACAACCAGAGTGGCATGTTGGGGCTGGGGTCAAGACATTTCCTACTGCAGGAAATAGATTTGTGCCAATAACTGGCCACTTGTTTCATGGTAAAGTGTTTGTAATTCAGACTTGTACTGTTTGTCTAATGTGTTCATGTTGCTTATAGTTCTACATTTGTCCATGGCTAAAATAATGATGTAAATAATAACAATTATGTCTTAAACCCTGCTCACATTTAACAACTCACTTCTCCCCCAGTGGAATGTTATCTTTATGAGCCAGGCTGTGTTATAAACCTATGTTCGTAGGTCTCCTTCTCCGAACCAGAGTCATACAGAGTGTCACAAGTGACTTGTTCCATTGGAAACATTGTGGCTGCTCTTGTGAATACGTGCTATTCCGGGGAAGCAAGGCTTGCAGAGTCAGTTCCAAAACGTAGGTATGGAAAGAATTGACCCTGCTGACAAACATGGTGCGTGTTTGTAGTATATTTATGTTCCCATTCAATTTTATGTACTTGCCAAATGTACTTTCCAGATGTTTCACATTTTAATTACACTCTACTGCTGAAAATTATTGGATTAATTCAGTGGTTCTCAACCCACAGCCCACAGGCCACTTGCGGCCCAGTTAGCACACAGCTATGGCCCATGTAACATACTCGGGGTCATACAAGTAGTATATATATTGTGTGGATGTGGCCCATATAACACAGAGGGAGCTACATATGCAGCCCACAATGGTAAACAGGTTGAGAACCACTGCATTAAATCCTCAGGTGAGGAATGTGGCAAAGCTGAGGAGGAGTATAGGTTCCTTTCGGACACTTTTCTGTCTGGACTTCCTCTTTTCCAGTCCTCAGAACGCAAGTTAGAAAAGCCTCAGGACTAGAGCTGAGTATCCCATGAAAACCTTTGAGCTGTAGAAAAAAAATCTGTCCTGAATTGTTACAAAAAGTCAAAATCTCAATTTTTTGTGAACTGAAAATCCCAAAATTTTGCTTTGAGTAAACTGAAACATTTCACTTAGATTATTTTGAAACATTGTATTTTGATTTTGAACTTTTCTCCTTACTGTAATTAGCCATTTCAAACCAGAAAACTGATAGATAGATAGATAGATAGACTTAAAAATATATATCTATCTAAACTGTTTCAACAATAAAAAATAACCGGTCAAAACTGCTCTTTCCCATGAAAAATTATGATTTTGATAAACTGGCATTTTCCAAGGAAGAAAACATTTAATCAAAAGACTCCTGACCAGCTCAACTCAGGAATGCTTTCTAACTTGTGCCAGCTGGGACAGTGGAAAGGACCACCAGGGCATAGCAGCATCAGTTTTGTGTCACCTAACAATTCCCCTCATATAGGGTAGCTTTCTAGCTGATTTGTGATGCCTGAACTATATGAAGCATCTGGCCAATTGTATTGAGCATATTGTTTATACGTCTTACAATGTGTGATATACATTTATCAAATTCTGCAAGTTCAGGAGCAGTACTGAGTCATGATAATAATTATCGCTACTTTGAATGACCTTCTACCAAAAATCTCTGGTGAGATAAGGACTAGGTATGCTCAGTGGATGAAAATAGAAGGTAAATAACAGAAAATAAGTTGCTCAAACCCAGTGTGAATTGATGAAAGTAAACAAATGAAATAACCTCTGGCATGTCTCACACGTCTTTAACACCCAGCCACCCTGAAAAGGCAATGTTAATGTGTTACATGAAGGTCATGTATATGGAGCTGGGCAAATAACTGATTATGTATATTTGGTTTTTATTTATTTTTTACATATATACATTATAAATAAAAAGCCAGATTTTACATACATATATATATGTGATCAGATTCAAAATGATCTGGACAAATTGGAGAAATGGTCTGAGGTAAACAGGATGAAGTTTAACAAAGACAAATTCAAAGCGCTTCACTTAAGAAGGAAAAATCAGTTTCACACATACAAAATGGGAGCAGACTGTCTAGGAAGGAGTACGGCAGAAAGGGATCTAGGGGTTATAGTGAACCACAAACTAAATATGAGTCAACAGTGTGATGCTGTTGCAAAAAAAGCAAACATGATTCTGGGATGCATTAACAGGTGTGTTGTGAGCAAGACACGAGAAGTCATTCTTCCGCTGTACTCTGCATTGGTTTGGCCTCAACTGGAGTATTGTGTCCAGTTCTGGGCACTGCATTTCAAGAAAGATGTGGAGAAATTGGAGAGGGTCCAGAGAAGAGCAACAAAAATGATTAAAGGTCTTGAGAACATGACCTATGAAGTAAGGCTGAAGGAATTGGGTTTGTTTAGTTTGGAAAAGAGAAGACTGAGAGGGGACATGATAGCAGTTTTCAGGTATCTAAAAGGGTGTCATCAGGAGGAGGGAGAAAACTTGTTCACCTTATTCTCTAAGGATAGAATAAGAAGCAATGGGCTTAAATTGCAGCAAGGGATGTTTGGCTTGGACATTAGGAAAAAGTTCCTAACTATCAGGGTGGTTAAACACTGGAATAAATTGCCTAGGGAGGTTGTGGAATCTCCATCTCTGGAGATGTTTAAGAGTAGGTTAGATAAATGTCTATTAGGGATGGTCTAGACAGTATTTGGTCCTGCCATGAGGGCAGGGGACTGGACTCGATGACCTCTCGAGGTCTCTTCCAGTCCTAGAATCAATCTATCTATCTATCTATCTATATACACACACACACACACACACACACACACATGCACACATATATCTCAAATTTAAAAAGGAAATGAGGGGCTAGAGTCATGATGCTGAGGAGGTGGTTGTAATGCTCCCCCTCAATACCCTGAGCAATAGGGCACTCAGAGTGTAGGAGACCAAGGTTCAACACCCTCTTTCTATGTGAGTTCCTAAACCTCACTCCATCTCTGTTGAAGCTGTTCCACTTTTTATAATTAATTAAATATTAAATGGAGGCAGGACTGGAACCGAGGTTTGTGAGTGCCCTAACCACTGAGCTATAAAGTCATCCTCCTTCTCTGGCCAAAGGACTATTCAAGTATTTTCTACAGAGTGGAATTGCCTCAACAGGTGAAACTGAGACAGACAAGCCCCAGAATACCTTGGTAATTAGGGCACTCACATGGGAGAATGGAGACCTGGCTTCAAATCCCTGCTCTATAGTGGGGATTTGAACCTGCATTTCCCACATGAGTGCTCTGACAGGACTATTTGTGAGGGATGGGGGAAGCAGGGTGAAGGAACACCTGCAGCCATCACTTGACCTTGGTTTTGTGAATGGCACCTATATCCCTTAGTGAATCTAGCCTGAAAAATTGAAATATTTCATTTTGACAATGACAGTTGACATTTCTGACTTTTCTAGCTTCAACTGAAACTATTAATCAATGACACTGAATTCATGAGATGTTCCAGTTAACCCATAGTTGCAATTTTCAGCCCCCCCACCCCAAAAAAAAAGTTTGGCTGAAAAATTTCACCCAGCTTTAATGCTAATTTCACCCAGCTTTAATGCTAATATACCATGTCCTAACTGGAGTGGGATGCTGCCATCAAACAAGGCAGCATGTGGACAATGGTAGGGATTCTGAGAGATAAATCCAAGGAAATCAATAGTCCCCATAATGATGAGATAGGCATCGTCCTCCCTGAAATACCCTAGGGAGCAGGCTTACTAGTAAATGAACTGGAAAATATTCCCACATTTAGCCCAACTAATTTTCTTCTCCATTTAAACTAATTGTTTATAAATAAAGTAGCTGTTAAGACTAATTCTGCTAAATCCACCCTAAATAGTGATCATTGATTTGCATTACAGAATAGATCAATGAGAAAAATAAAACTAGAAAGCAGGAGCAATGCACAATAAAAAGAACCTTTTGGAATTCGTGCTCAGAATTGTGCTAAATTATACAAAATGGGCAACGTTTTTGTGTTAAATATTCCCCATATTTTCTAGATACACATTCCTAGTATGGCTGGGTTCTATGGCACTCAAAGGATAGCTGGTGCTTATTTATAAAATAAAAAATATGCATGGATCTATGCTGGCTTTGCTTTAAACCAAACTCTGTATGCAGTAACTACTGTATGCCTAGGCTTCTAAATTCAGGCAATGAAAAAGCTTCAGTTTTACAGATACATATTAGAAAAGCAAAAAATCCATTAACATAAATGTAGAAAACTTAGGTTTAAAAAAAATACAGAAAATAACTGAGAAAGAAGAATCCCAAAATTTTATGGCCAGAAGGTAGTGAGAGTGAGAAATGAGGATTATGAAAATTGAAATATATGCCCTGCTTCAAAGGGAAACTACAATAACTAGAGTGTAACCTTTCATTTTTATTTAGAAATGTATGGGCACTTCACAGTAAGCATTAGCAGTGCCAGAAATAAGTAATAAAGAGTAAAGATGTTACACTGGCATTTGTGTCCTTGCACTGTAATTTGAAAATGAATATTCTCCTTGGATCAGGAACATAAAAATCAGATGGACTTCTTAGGTAAATGGCTGTCTGGGGCAATAAGGATACTGAACAGGAGAAATCTTAATTGACAAGGAAAGTTCAGATATTGCAAAGGTTTTAGTTGAACTAACTGTGCAGGGAGGTCTTGCATATTAAAGAGAAGCACCTGTAAATCTCATTGCTCCCTTCTGCATCACCAAACATACAGGGCCAGATTCTCAGATAGTGTAAATTAGTGCAGCTCCTTTAACTTACGCTAAGATTATGCATGGGCAATAATAGAATTGTAGCTTAAATTAAAAAGACTTGTAACCCTTCTATTAATTCTCAGGGCCAGATTCTCATCTGGTGCAAAATTAAGAACATAAGACGGCCATACTGGATCAGACCAAAGGTCCATCTAGCCCAGTATCCTGTCTTCTGACAGTGACCAATGCCAGGTGCCCCAGTGGGAATGAACAGAACAAGTAATCATCAAGTGTTCCAACAGGTAATCATCAAGTACCTTCATTTATTTTATTTGTTTATAAAGACACAAACCAATGCATTTCTCTTTCCAAAAATAGGATTTTTCCCATAAAGTATGCACCAGTGACTTATAGAACTTCAGACTTAGACCAGCTGAGGAGCAGACCCACTTTGTGAGTCTATCAGAAAAATCTAGAGCTCTGAATCCCCAATCTTTTGTGACTAAGGTGACTGAAATGATGTATGCATCACCATCATACAGAATCATAGAAACTAGCGTATATATAAAAATATAGTTTCAAGTGCTCTGGTCATTGCTGTTTTAAATAAGCCAAAGGATAAATAAAGCTAGTTCAGATGATGCCGTCAAACTTGTTATAGCAGAGGATGGTTGCTCTTAAGGGTCTCATCCCACTAGGTAGAAGCTGAAATACTAGCTTGTGCTTTACTGCTTCTGCTCCTTTGCTGGGTAGTGTTGATTATGAACCTAGTATGAGGGGTCTGTAATAATAGTTTGAGGTATTGTGTACAAGTGGAACAGCTTCAATTGGAGAGACTGAGGGAGTCAGCATTTAAGGCCAGAAGGGGCCACCAAACTATCTAGTCTGACCTCCTGTATATCACAGGCCACCAGCACCACATGGCATCCTCACACAAAACCCCACCACTGAAATTAGACTTAATTATTATGGCCCACTCCAGAATATCCCATATCCCAGTGGTTAGGGCACGTTCCTGAGAGGTGCTGGTGACTCCTGTTCAAAGCCTTTGTCCCCATTAAGGAGCGGGGGGAGCTGAACCCAGATCTCCCACATCCTGGCAAATAATCTAACCATTGGTTTGTGAGTGGTGCTTAAGTCCTGAAACTATTAAGCAAAGGTGTATCAAATTCACAAATTGTTTCAGATCGACCAAAACAATTTTCTGAAAAATTTCAACCAGCTTTATAATGCAATTGAGGTGGGGGGATCGAGGGGGGACACACAGAGTCTTGGGTCTTGTAGTCAGAAGGCCCAATAAAGTGGCTTTGAAGGAGTACCCATATTTGCCTGAACTGGCCTGGAAATGAGGCTCCCACAATCTCCTTTTGGAAACTGTTCTCCCAAGAGACTCTTCGTAAGTATTTGTATCAGTTCCAAGACGGAATGCAGAAATAAGTATGTGGAGACAAGACAACTTTTTTTGTCATAGATTAAGACTTAAGCAATGAATTCCTAGTTAGTTAATCTAAACAGTCATTCACATATATGGTTTGCTTCAGGCTTTTGATAGATTGGAATCCACTGAAATCTACTTATGTTAATAAGCCTTTGCTTGAAAAACCAGGCGTTGCACAAGTACAATATGTGAAGCAATTTGAAGGATATAAAGTTAGCTTACAAGTAGAAAACAGTGCATTGCCAGAAAAAAAGTGGACAATACACCTGAGTATAAATAACAAGGGAGTTAGAGAGTAAATAAATAGTACATGGTGACAAAAGGTTGCAGCCAGAAAAGCCAGGTATGCAAGATGAAAGGGTCCTTAACACTGATCCCCAGCCAAACCTTTATTGTGACACAGGGTAATCAGTGAACAACTTGAAGTTTCTTATTAACATGAATCTTAACATGATAGAGATAAAATCTTTTTTAAAAATGACATATAAAATTAACTTTAATAAATAGGGAAATAAATAGCTCAGCAGGGTGGTATAGAATGTTTAACTTTTTAGCCACTGATTAAAATCCATCCCAGTAGTGATCAAAAGCCATTACTATCTGAAATCTCTGAAATGTCCTATGTGAAATATTATGGTGGTCTCAGTCTAGTTTCTAGTGGACAAATATACACATCACATCAGTCACATAGTCAAATAATTGAGCTAGCAAATGTTTACTCTGAATATTTATTCATTCCCAAGAAAGTTCTACAAAGATCCATACTGAGCCTTTCACTGTTCGCTTTGCATATTAATAATCTTAGTGGTTGTTTGAAAAAGACATAGTTGCCTGTGGGAGACGATGATACTGTAATCCAGTGTTTACCAAACTTGGGCTGCCACTTGTGTAAGGAAAGCCCCTGGTGGGCCAGGCCAGTTTGTTTACCTGCTGCGTCCTCAGGTCCAGCCAACTGCGGCTCCTGCTGGCCGTGGTTCATCGCTCCAGGCCAATGGGAGCTGCTGGAAGCGGCAGCCAGCACATCCCTCAGCCCGCGCCACTTCCAGTAGCTCCCGTTGGCCTAGAGCGGCGAACCGCAGCTAGTGGGAGGATGGGCAGTAGAGGATGCGGCAGGTAAACAAACTGGCCCGGCCCGCCAGGGGCTTTCCCTACACAAGCGGCTTCCCAAGTTTGGGAAACACTGCTGTAATCTGTTGTTATGGAACAAAAGACAAACAGTCCTTCAGAATATTTTTGGGGACTCTGCCACCCTGCCCCACCAAAAAACCTTAAGCACAATTTTTCTTTTCTTCCAGCTTTGTTTTTACAAGTTCAAGCTGAAGGCTAAATAGTTATTTCAGTTTAGTTCTCAGTGGCCACAATTGGGACAAACTACATTCACATTGGCAGTCATGACAAAATCACATTGGCAGAGTGAGAAGACCTGCAATGCCATTTGTGCTATAAAACAAATGCCATTTAGTCTTGGGAGGTAAAATTTTAAAAAGCACTTAAGTCACTGTAGCATGTAAGGCCCACTGAAAGTAACTGAGAATTGAGGCTGGTCTACACTTGAAGCACTACAGCAGCACAGCTGCACAACTGCAGCATGTCTGGTGAAGACACTCTATGCTCATGGGAGAGAGCTCTCCTGTTGGCATAATAAAACCACCTCTGCAAGAGGTGGTAGCTATGTCCGTGGCAGCAGCTTTCCTGCTGACATAGCGCTGTGCACACTGGCGCTTAGGTTGCTGTAATTTACGTTGCTTGGGCAGTGGCTTATTCACATCCCTGAGTGGCAGAAGTTACACCAATATAACCTGTAGTGTAGATATGCCCGTGGGTTTTTAAGTGACAGCTGCTTCTGAAAATTTTATCTTGAGACTGTGAATATACTACTTACGAGCACTAAATTTATTTTTAAAAATAGCGGGGTTTGGTTTAATGGGACCTATATCTAAGTTTCCCTTGGCTTTGGTTTTTCCAAAAAATAATATTAAAATTTATTTATAAAGTACTTTGGGGTGGGGAAGAACAATCATTAAAAAATTTGCATTTCATAAAAAATCCCCCAACTTCAACAAAATTACAAGCAACTTGGATACAAGAACAAGATGCTTTTTGCAGAACCAAAGCTCACCCACAATTTTGCCAATCTCTGCAGTCAACATGCCTTTAACTGTCTAGCTCAGTGGACATCACGATGCACCTTATTAAAAATTTAAGTATGGCAATTCAGTTCATTCTCACTAGCAACATCAGTCCCCCCCATTTTGAGCTTTAATCTTCCTTTGTGGTTCAGGAAGACATATAAAGTATAGAAACTTGTCCAACCTAATTCAATCAAAAATTGACTGTGTAAAACACCACAAAGTAAAGTCCCTTGTTACTACATTCATTTCTCCCACATGCAGATGTTCTTCATGTTAAAAGCAAGGAAAAGTCATCTATGTCAGTATGTATGGTTGTACCTTGATTAGTTAAAACTGCCAAACTCTTTTTGGGATCTTATTCCAAATGACTACTGTTTACACCAATGTATACTCACCCATGCTGTTTGGGAGGTATAAAATCAGACTTGCTTTTCAGGAAGCTCTAACCTTAGCTCAAAAGACTAGATCAGTGCCACTGAGGTCAAACAGATCAGTGAAGAATCAGATTTTGGGTTTTTTTTTTAAATACCTTCTGTGTTTATCCCATCTCAGTCCTCCCCTCTTTTAATTAAATTCCCCTCTTTTTAAAAAAAAATATATTATTTTTTACCCTGGCTTTATTTTCTAGGACTTCGGGCAAAGATTATCTCCTTTCTTTGTACAATATTCAGTACAATGGGTCGAATTCCAATAACTCGTTTATTGTTCTTTGTTTTTTAGTGGGAGTTGTCCTTGATCATAGTGGTTATAGTAGCCTTGAGAATTGAAAGAGACCTCTCAAGTCCTTGCAGTTTTAGTAACCACTCATTGAATCTTACCACTGCTGGTTTCTACTTTTCCAGTGTCACAAAAAGGATTCTTAAATCCTTTCAAGCTGTGGTATGCAAGGACACTTTTTTCCCCCTCTCTCCTTCTTCCAACATGACTTTGAGTTCCTAATAACCCATATAAGAACAGGTCCCTTGTGGCTCAGTACTTGATTATTAGAAGAGCAAAGGAACCTGCATTTTAAAAATACATATATATAATCTTTAATTGCATGTGCATTATCTTTCAGTTCTTCAGTTATAAAAAGGTAGAGATACCCCTATATAATACTGTGCTAAGACATTAAATACAAAAATCCGCACATCACCATCATGGTTATCCAATTAAGTTCACTAATGCACGAGGATGGGATCTGCAAGTACTCAGGAGTTGGCCTGTGTCATAACCTTAGTCCCAGATTTGGACCTTAGCGTCCAAAATATGGGGGTTAGCATGAAAACCTCCAAGCTTAGTTACCAGCTTGGACCTGGTACCTGCTGCCACCACCCAAAAAATTAGAGTGTTTTGGGGCACTCTGGTCCCTCTGAAAAACCTTCCCTGGGGACCCCAAGACCCAAATCCCTTGAGTCTCACAACCAAGGGAAATAATCCTTTTTCCCTTCCCCCCTCCAGGTGCTCCTGGAGAGATACACAGACACAAGCTCTGTGAAACTACACAGAGGGACTCCCCCTCTCCGTTCCCAATCCTGGAAACAAAAGTACTTTCCTATTTCCCCAGAGGGAATGCAAAATCAGGCTAGCGATCCAACACACAAATCTCCCCTTGATTTCTTCCTCCCACCAATTCCCTGGTGAGTACAGACTCAATTTCCCTGAAGTAAAGAAAAACTCCAACAGGTCTTAAAAGAAAGCTTTATATAAAAAGAAAGAAAAATAAGTACAAATGTTCTCTCTGTATTAAGATGATACAACACAGGGTCAATTGCTTAAAAGAATATTGAATAAACAGCCTTATTCCAAAAGAATACAAATCAAAGCACTCCAGCACTTATATTCATGCAAATACCAAAGAAAAGAAACCATAGAACTTACTATCTGATCTCTTTGTCCTTACACTTAGAAACAGAAAATTAGAAAGTAGAACTACTTCTCCAAAGCTCAGAGAAAGCAGGCAGGCAGACAAAGACAAAAGACTCAGACACTCAATTCCCTCCACCCAAAGTTGAAAAAATCCGGTTTCCTGATTGGTCCTCTGGTCAGGTGCTTCAGGTGAAAGAGACATTAACCCTTAGCTATCTGTTTATGACAGCCTGATGGATTATTTTTACAACTGAGAGATCACAAGGAGGAGGTCTGCTTTTCAGACTCCTGAACTGATGACTAGACTATTGATTTAATTTACAACAAAGAAACTGTTGGCCTATATAAAACCACTTATATTATTTTGCTATTTTCCCTGAGAATCATTTCCTATCCTATTGAAGCCATCCCCAAGATCTTAAATGTTAGAGAAA
This sequence comes from Gopherus flavomarginatus, assembly GCF_025201925.1. Classification (NCBI taxonomy): domain Eukaryota; kingdom Metazoa; phylum Chordata; order Testudines; family Testudinidae; genus Gopherus; species Gopherus flavomarginatus. The sequence goes on from NC_066618.1 coordinate 205,013,458, forward strand.
ATTGGTCACATTTTAGTTTTTCTTCAAAGTAAGTGGTCTTACAACATCTCGATAAAGGGTGTTACTTGGAGCAATGGCCCAATGTTTCATTCTTTATTCAAGTGTTACAACAACAGGAGTTTTGCATGAGCAAAGAATGCAGGATGGAACTATATTCATTACTGTGTGTAGTTAAAGAGTAACTTGATTTTCATTCTAACCTTGTTTTCACTCAGTTTTTTTCTCCATAATCCTTTCTTTTTAGGTGAGACATGCCATACTTGGGAAAATATATATATATTTGTGTGTGTGTGTGTGTGTGTGTGTGTGTGTGTGTGTGTGTGTGTGTGTGTGTGCTTATAATTAAAAAATGGCTGAACTTCAAACTCAAAATAAGGTTTATGTGGGACTTAAATGATGCTGCAGTCTCTTGCTGTCTCTTCACCAAGGGAATTTCACTGAAGGAAACATACAGTCCTAGGAAAATGCATAACAAATATTGGTTATTGATTCAGTTGAGGACATCCATCTATCTATTTACTTATATGGCCCTTCTCATTTTAGTATCTGAGTACCTCCCACTGTTTCTCTTTTCTTTTTCTGCCACTCAGAAGCAGGCTTTCTGGATTTGTTGCTGCGTTGTTGTTTTTTAAATGACTCTAGGTGTACTACTGTGAGAAAAGGGTCTAGCACTTATCTTTGAATGCAGCAAGGCTCACGGTTTCTCAACTGGTAATACGGAGGGTGGCCAAAAAAGTCCAGTTGAGAAGGGGACCTGACATCCAAAGGCCAGTTACTGCAGGTAGGAGATGCAGGAGACACTGAGTCATCACCCATGCCAGTCCCTGCTCAGCCACGGTCACCTTCTATCTGCATCAGACATCTGTAGCTCCCAGCCCCAGCTCTGCAGGCAAGTCTCTCCCAACCCAGGGTGGGAAGGGAGCAACTGGGGGTGGGCCTTAGGGGAAAGAGGCGGAGTGGGGGAGGTTCTGGCACTTTTGCTGGAGTGTCTGGTTTTCAAATATTGCAAAGTTGGCAACCATAATAATAAGTTCCACGTTCTTGGTTCAGCTAGTGTGAAAGTTCTGTTTCCTGTTGTCATGGACCTACCCCTAGTAGTCAACAATTGTATTGTTCCGTTTGAATGCAGATGTCATTGGGAGGCATGGACAAAGAGGGAGAAGTGATATCTCGAGTAACCAGGACCAATTTTATGAGAAGTTTTGAAAGTCAGCTCAGTGATCACAAACTGGACTCTGTTCACTGAGAAGCCAGTTGTATATCAGGATGATGTGTTCCTGGCAAATTGTGTTGCTGAGCAGCCAGGCTCATCTTAGGGAGTGGCAATTAAAAAAAATGCTAAATGCCTCTAAAGAGACTTTCTGTAGGCAATTGCACTGACTATTCCTGTAGCAGCAATGTGAGAGAAGGAAAGAGAAAATTTACAGTGATTCCTCACCTTAATATGAAAGGTCTGCTCATACTATTTTATATACATATGCATCTATCATTTCTCCATGATTATATTTTAGTGACCTTCCATCAGCTGAAAAGCACTGGACAGTATTTTGACTGTGCTCCTAGAGAGGAGATGTCATGGTATAATCCCCCACTCTGAACCTTAGCGTCCAAAAGATGGGGTACCAGCATGAATTCCTCTAAGCTAATTACCAGCTTAGTACTTGTGGCGCTGCCACCAACCAGGAATTCCAGTGCCTGGTACACTCTGCCCCCCCCCCCAAACCCTGCCCGAGGACCCCCAAGACCCAGTCCCTCTGGATCTTTACATAAGGAAAGTAAACCCTTTCCCTCACCATTGCCTCTCCCAGGCTTCCCCTCCCTGGGTTACCCTGGAAGATCACTGTAATTCAAACTCCTTGAATCTTAAAACAAAGAGGAAAATCCACCTTCCCTCCTCCTTCCCTCTCCCCCTCCCAGACTCTCCCTGAGAGAGAAAGTAATCCTAATGCAGAGAGAAATTAACCTTTGTCTCCCCCTTCCCACCTTTCTCCCCACCAGTTCCCTGGTGAATCCAGACCCAGTCCCCTGGGGTCTCACCAGAATAAAAAAACAATCAGGTTTTTAAAGAAGAAAAGCTTTTAATTAAAGAAAGAAAACAGAGTAAAAATTATCTTTGTAAATTTAAAATGGAATATGTTACAGGGTCTTTCAGCTATAGACACTGGGAATACCCTCCCAGCCTAAGTACACAAGTACAAATTAAAATCCTTTCAGCAACATACAAATTTGAACTCCTTCAAGCCAAATACACATTTGAACTCCTCCCAGCCAAATACACATTTGCAAATAAAGAAAACAAACATAAGCCTAACTCGCCTTATCACCTAGTACTTACTATTTTGAATCTATAAGAACCTGTATTAGGGAGATTGGAGAGAAACCTGGTTGCACGTCTGGTCACTCTCAGAACCCAGAGAGAACAACAACCAAAATCTAACAGCACACACAAAAATTTCCCTCCCTCAAGATTTGAAAGTATCCTGTCCCCTGATTGGTCCTCTGGTTGGGTGACAGCCAGGCTCACTTGTTAACCCTTTACAGGCAAAAGAGATATGAAGTACTTCTGTTCTATTAATGCTTACTTATCTGTTTATGACAGGAGAGAACTGTCTTAAGACCTTGAATACAAATATGACAAGCTCTGTAGATGATATGAATAAAAGATGCACAGGTTTCTGTTCTGGGATAAGAGAATCTTTAAAGAATTTTTTTCTCCTGTGAGGAAAACAGCTTTTCCTGAGTAGCTGAGTAGTAAAATGTTCAAAGGAATCTTTTCTCTTTGATTATTTACAGCATTTTGAAGGCAGTGTTCCTACCCTTGTTAATCACTGTGACTGACAGGGTCTACATTTCACTAAATTTTTGCTGCATTAGACAGTTTTCCATTTTAAGTAGTCCAACAAATCAGCTGCTACTTGAGTATTTCATTGTTGTCAATGGGCTGCATACTGTGGCAACTTAGAACTTCACAGAAACTACAGGGATTGAACTTGTCATTCTGCTACAAAAGCATGGGCTCCTGCCATCTGACTAAAAGAGAGCCTTTGCTAACTGTTAGCACTACAGGGTCACTGACACACAGATGAGTAGTTCTAGCCAGAAAAGTGGAATAGTACACATAGACACTATCCAGTTCATTACAATATTATTTAACAAAGCAGTGGAAGTTGGTAAAATGGTTGTCATCTCTTTAGACTCCATTTCAGTGCTATTGCTCATGCATGATCTTTGATGGTTTTGCATGCTACTTCAAGGGACTCACATCGTAATGGTAATTATAAAATAGTATTAGAAAATTAGTCATTCATATTGGTCAAGTAGTTTCTGTTTGCTACAGATAAGTGCCCAGAAGCTTATGTGCTTATCCAAACATCTTGAGTCTGCAAAATTGGACTAGAAATCTTGTGAGAACAGAGAATTCTGGTGGGTATTTTACGGTGGGAACACTACACAGATTCTGCAATGATGAGGAGTACTATAAGAACTTGGAAAGTAAATCCATAAGAATGTCTATTTTCACATTCCCAGAATTTTGGCAGCTCCACCTCCTGGCTTGGCTAGAACCACATGATGCAGAGTTGCATGAAGCTGAAAAATAATAGGGTAAAAATGTTACCCAAATAAACCTCCATACATGGTGTGGTTTGAGTTACGAACTGGTTCTTATTTTGAGAGTTACATCTTCCAAGATCTCAAATCATGTCACTGTCCTTCCATAAATAACAGTTGTTGATCAGTCAAAATGCAGGATTTACTCATGAAGGTATAGACATAGAAACAATGAAATACAAACACCATGTTGTGTTTACATTTGGAGTTTGCAACATAATTAACAACTAATATCAAACTGGGGTAATGACCCCCAGCTACCCAACAGGGCTGTTCAATTGCAGAGCTCAGCTGGCACCAATGGCCCTTGAGGTATTAAAACTCTTGAGGATGAGTGTAAAAATATGAAGGGGCTTTGTTCCTTTTCCCCTGTACCTAAGAGACTATTAAGGATACACTGGCCCTTTAGGACCCCATTATCCTTGTCATCTGTCCAATGCTGGCTGTTCTTTAATCCCTGTATTGTAATCTTCCGAATGGGCCGACAACCTGGGCCTAGGGAAATCTGGCCCCTCTTAACTCTTTCCCAGCAATCTGACTTCACTCTCCAAGCAATTTCTGGGTCTGTTTCTTAGACAGCTCCTTGCCAGCTCACTCCTGAGGTGCTTCTTTGGTCCCCCAGTCTCTTTGGCAGGCTGAACTGCACTCTTTTTCTCCAGCTGTTGCTAATCGTGTATTTAGGCACAGATGGCTGTTGGAAAGTAGGGTCTATACTCCCATCACAAAAGACTTTTCTCTTTCTAGCCTCAGGTCATCCAAGAGACCCTGACTGGAAGCCAGACTCCTAGTCCAGAGCTGAGATGAAAGAAGCCACAAGCTGTGCCAGGTGTAGAGACATATCCCCTCACCATGCCATGTAAGTATTCAGGACCAAGGCCTTGGCAGCCAACAGAGTTACAGAGATCTCAGTAGGGCACCTCATAACCCATGAACCACACTGGAATCTACCAAAGTTGTAACAATTGTAATTTAACACCCCTCCTACAAAACAAAACAAAAAGCCCATGCCTCCTGGATGTCAAGTGGATGGAGAGAAAACTCACACCAAAGTTTGCCATGTGCCGAAAAAATATCCCTTCCAGACTCCAAAACTGGCAAGTTGCCTACTCCTGATATCATAGGAGATCCAACTAGTAGATTAAGAGTGGTGTTGAAGCAGTGAGCTAGCAATGATTACCATGTTTAGGAAGCAAAGCGTATCACCCCTCTCCAGCCACCACCACCACCATGATATGGGAGCCAGTCGCTTGGCCTTGTGCCACTCACACTGCCCAGTGACAGTGGTGCTGGGTACGACATAAGCCCCAGAGCCTGTGCCTGGTTTCCGCAGGTAACCCCCTCCTCCCACACACCAAATGTGGAAAGGAACAGATAAAAATGGAGGGGAAGAAGAGTGAAGGAACTGCCTCACCCATGGTAAAAGGAGGACATATGTGGAAAGCTGCTTGTGGCTAAGTCTTCCATTCCCCACCCCTAAGGGTGTCTCCACGGTTCCTGGCCCCTATCCTGATTAGATTGATGAGCACTTTTTTCATTATTTCCTATGTTTCAATTGCATTTTTTTGCTCCAGTCCCTGCCTTTCTCTCTCCTTTAGCTACCTGTTGCACCCATGTTTTAGACTCTAAAATGCAGAGAGAGATTTTTGCCCATCCTCTCACTCCCCTCTCATACCACCATCCTCTCTGCTTTCCCCATCCCTGCTTTCCCCATCTGACCATGCCTGCCTCTAACCCCCTCCCTGTTATTGTCTCTCTTCCACAATCCTTTCAACCTCAACTACATCTTCCTACGCCTCAGAGAGCACTAACCATCCCCACCCCAATGCACACACCAAAATAGGTATGATTTGTTTTCTTCTTAATGTAGTAACAGTGACATAGCTCCTGAGATAGCCAGGTTGTGAAGAGAGGGAGGCAATTCTTCAGCTTGCTGATGAAAAAGCATCCTGGCAGCAGTTTCATAATTGCAATTTTCCCTTTCTGGAGTTGCCAGGGTGAGTTTCACTGCCGTGTTTCTAAATGGTACTTTGCACACCACGCAGTTTACCTCAGGTTGTCATTTCCAAACAGAGCTGAACTGGGAATCCCACACTGCTAGCAATTCCGCTTTTCAGTTCACCTGAATAACAAAATCTATTAATGCAACATTGTGGGCAAAATTCTGCCTGGCCTCCGTGAAAGACTTTCCCTGAATCCTTTCCTCCTCCCCCCTCAGAATGCCACTAGGGAGACTCTGACTGCTAGTGCCTGAAAGGAGGCAGGAAAACCTGGCTGAGAGGTTGTGTGATGATTCATCTTTGCAGTGGTGGTGTAGGTGTCACAGTGCTCTGAGCTGCCTGTGTGCACTCAGGATGAATTCTGTCTGAAGGGCAATCCTTGCACAAATCCTCTTATACACACTAGACAGCACTTCAGGCTTGATCTATGCATAATTCAGTTACATAGGTGTAAATCTGGAGTAACTGTGATGAGTTTTTTGCATTGAAGAAAGACTAATTGCAAAAATTACATCATCTTTAAAATTACCCTTGCAGTGCTAGTGCTGGCCATACTGAGTACTACTTTTCTTCCAAATTTCTTTGTCTCTTTCATTCAGACCAAAGGCACTGTAGCACTGGTTCACCCCTAAATCAGTATGCTCTATTTATTCCTTGCTCAATAAGATGCCCATAGAATTAAGAATATATTTCCTAATTCTTCACACACTAGGGCTTTTAATTATGAAGAACATAATCAACCCCAAAGGGCTGTTACCCATAATCTCCTTTTGGGAAGGGGTATTTGTCATTCACAGTAACAGGTCCACACAATTAGCTTGTGATCATCATGCCATTTTAAAAAAAAATGATGGATATCAGTCTCATTTTGCAAGGTTTGTGATTGTCTTGATTGTAGTGAGGTTACACACTGCAGGGAGGCTTTTGGAAAATAATCCTTTGTATTACATGCAGCACGATTGATGCTGACCATGGCACCTTATGATCTGTATTGACAATGTCCTTTCATTATGCTTTTGTAACTTAATTCAGCTTGTTCTCTTTAACCTTTGAATTCAAACATATTTACAAGTGTGCATATTTTATGCATTAATACAGCACAGTGCCCCTTTGCTCTCTGATTCCACCTTCAAACAATATTGGAAATCACATGTTTTTTAATGCATGCCTGCTCTTCTTTTTCCTCCAGAGTGGACCAAGTGAATATGCAGAAAAATGATGTCATGACATTGTTCTTCATGACTAGTTCAAAAACTGAGAGAAAAGGGAAATGGAGCAAACCCATTCCCATCAAAGTTTTAAATATAATAACCTACAGCAGCCCTCCTATAAATAAGTGGGAGGAAAGGCTAATACCTATTAAGACCGAGTACTTCATGCAGATGGATCATTTAGCTGTATTGATGTACCAGAAGTTATAGTAATGTAGGAATAATTCTTCTTTCAGCTGTAGATATTCAAAATACTGTGTAATAGATGGAAATTCATTTTGGAGAATGCCAACAAAAACAACATGCATATTGTTTTCCCAGCTTAGGAAAAGTCAGGGCTGCCCAGAGGATTCAGGGGGCCATGGGGTCTTCGGTGGCAGGGGGGCCTTCTGCTCTGAGATCCCCCGCTGCCGAACTGCTGCCGAAGACCCGGAGTGGAAAAAGCTCTTGGGGCCCAGGCCCCGAGAGAGTTTTCCAGGTTCCCCAGAGCGAGTAAAGGACCCCGTTCCAGGGGCCTCAAAAAGCTCTTGTGGGGGCCTGGGGCAAATTACCCCACTTGCCCCCCTCCCCCGGGCGGCCCTGGGAAAGGTTTACAAGTTAACATGATTTTAATCATTTTTATAAACAACTGTTTAGATCCTTATACCCTCCCTTCGTAAAGCACTTTGACATCTACTGAAGAAAGGCGCTATATAAGAAGTACTTGGTAATGGTGGTTGTCTTGCCTTTCATTATGTCTCCCCAAGTGCTGTGTGCTATTATCAGCCTTGATGCATTTGGAGGGTTTTGTCTAACACTAGAACTGACTATTGTAAATGTGTGTGAATGTCTCTGCAAAAAGCCCACTTCCTTTTAGGCCTATTTCTGCCTTAATGGGATTCATTGCTTCCCTAAGCAGCCCTTGCAATTTTCAACAAGGTCCTTTAACTCATTTAATGTGCAACATTTGTTCATGCCTAATTTGTCTGAGCCAGGCCATGTTTGTGTTTTCCTTGAGTTGCAGAAAGGTTGATTGTGAGGGTGGAACTGCCTGCCTCTAGTGAATATATTTCTCTCTGAATTACAGTAATTACCTTAGGTTTCATTTGGTTGATGCTCTCTTCAGTGCCCCTCCTTGACAAGGTTAACAAGCACAAGGTAACTGAACATCAAAAGATAAGTGCCTAATCACACAGACAATTGTTGACAGTACCATTTTTCTGGGAATGTTGATAAGGCTCTGTTCCAGATTCTGTGGCAAAGGCACGTGGGCATTAAGTTAGCAACCCTAAGGATAATGATCGTAGATGTCAGTACATCTGCAATGCTTCCTGATTGTATCACTAAGGCCTGGTCCACACTACACAGTTAAATCGATTTAAACAGCGTTAAATCGATTTAACTCTGTACCTGTCCACACTACAAGACACTTTAAATCGATTTTAAGGGCTCTTAAAATCGATTTCTGTACTCCTCCCCAACGAGAGGAGTAACCCTAAAATCGATATTACTATATCGATTTTGGGTTAGTGTGGACGGAAATCGAAGTTATTGGTCTCATTCCTTTAATGTAGCTACCCAGAGTGCACCGCTCCGGAAATTGATGGTAGCCTAGGACCATGGACGCACACCACCGAATTAATGTGCCCTAGTGTGGACGCATAAAATCGATTTTATAATATCGGTTTTATAAAACCAGTTTTAGTAATTTTGATTTTATGCTGTAGTGTAGACGTAGCCTAAGATTATGTTGCATCTTTTTTTCTAATTCTTCCTCCTCTTTCAAAATCTGCTGAGTTTTTAAAATTCAGGAGTTTTGAGATTTGTTGTTGTTTCTTTGTTTTTACTGTAGTCATTTTAACTTATAGTATTTTCTGGTAAAAGTGTAAGATTTAGTAATTTAGTATAAACTGGAAGCTTTGTTTATTGGATTATCTATGAAATCAGAGGAAAGGTCTCTTTGCCTTCCTTTCTCAGAGTTCCTGTGCAAAAGAGGGAAGGTAGGATTCTGATTACATCTGAAGAGAGACTCTTGTTTTTTTTTTATAAATCTGATTTGCCCTCAGATTTTATAAAATTAATTCACTTCTGAATTTCTTACAGCTGTCATTGGGCACCTCAATCTGCACTGTGGTGACCTCAAACTCTTAGATGAAAAATTATGAAGGAAAATCTACCTCTGTTATTTTTCTCCTGGTGAGAACTGCATAATAAGGGAGCAGATATTTCAGTTTTAGCATAATTTTCCTTTGAAGTTTTTGCCTTTTAAATTTTCTCATACAATACACTATACCACCAGCCCATCCAGTGCTTAATGAACTAGACAACCTAACATCAAAAACATGCTTCCTAAGGAGACATGATTTATATTTAAGATTTTACAAGTGTATAAGAGTTTCTTAGAAGCTTCAGGAAATTAACTTGATGACTGAAGCTAATCATTTCTGTGTAATCATCCTCACCCAGAACAATTAAAATGGCTGTGTTTACCTATGTCCTAAGCTCTGGAAAAATAGGATATTTTTACATGGTCACAGCTATGATTGCTCAAGCTGGAATTTTAGGAGCAAATAACATTCAAATATCCTTGTAGCTGCTGCTGTTCTGTGTGCCTGAATGTTTCTCTGCCATGAGTAGAGCATGGAAGTCCTCAGATTTAAACATGGCATTTATAGTTCTTATTGTTTTTAATTTGGTAATAGAATATATAAATCATTTTACAATGTTGACCCTGGTTCTGATCTCGTACCAATACGTGCCAATGACGTCAGTGGAGTTGCATCTCAATTAGCTTGGTGTAAGTGAGAGCTGAATGAGATTCCCTACTTCCAGCAGATGTTTTTTACTTAGCTTAAGGCATTTTAGCTGTATATTTAGGTGTGCAGTCATCCTTTTGTGATGTGTGGAATTATCATCAGCTTTCAGGTACTGACTGCAGGTTATTTGGTACCACCCCCTGACGTAGTGTATTTTGACAAGAGATTGATCTGAACTAAAATCAAAATCCCAGATAAAAATACCCCTGAGCTTCACAGCTGGCCTTTTCCTCTGTCAGGCATTCATCCTAAATCCTGAAACTGTATACAACTTTGGCTGTGGATCAAACTTTACTGCTTTGGCTCTATGTTGAATATTTTTAAGCAATGGGCAAAAGCCAAAATAAAGCCATCTGGAAACTGGAATTCCTGTTCCTGGGGTAATTCTGAAATTTAAAAAAAAATGAAAAGGAAGAAATTAAATTTCAAAATTTCTTACAGAATGGGAATTCCAAAATTTTATGTTGAAATGGCATTTCATTTTGGCCTTTTCAAAACATTTCTGATTCTCCCCAAGCTGGCTGAAGCCACAGCAGCCTGCCAGGCTGAGGAGCCAGGCAACTCTAGGAGCCAGGGAAGCATGGGAATTGGGACTTCTAAAGCTTCTGGCCTGCCCCAGTGCTAGGGACCATGGAAGCCATAGTAGCCCCAGCTTCAAGGCAGCCTGTGTGGTGGGCTGCCCTGGAGCTAGTGACCTGGGAGCCCAGACTGCTAAAGAGCTATGAGCCTGGGTTCCAGGGCCTGTAGAACTTCTAGGCTCTCAGCTCATGGCTAGTCCACCAAGTGGGCTGCTGAAGAGCTCGGACACTGGATGGGTGAGTGGGCAGGAAACCAGGTGGATAGATATTTCCATTAGAATTAGGTCAACATTTCATGTTCTTACAGAATGTTTCAGTTGCAGCAAATCAGCATTTTCTAATGGAAAAAGGTTCTGTCTGAAAATTTCCAGCCACCTGTACTCCAAAGGTACTGAATTCAATTCTGCTAAATTTGCATGCTTATTTAAATATCTTAGGCCTGCAGATCTCAATACATTTCCTGGCATTTCTACTTCCAGTTTAGCCTACAGATACTGTGGACCAAATTCTTTCTGTTTGCCTTTCATACTGGTGTATAGTAGGGAGGGAAACAAGGATATTTTCCCCTTTTGAACAACCCACATATGGTAAGGCAAATAATAGCTCCTCAGTAGAAGACAAGCATTGCTCTGTCCCTGTGCGTTCAGGAGGGATGACACTTCAAAGAGGATAGGGAAGTAGAAATGAGATGGGGCTATGAACTGGCCCCCTAGTGCATTACTCATGAAACAGGAGAGAGTAAGCAGCATTCCAGAAAGGAAAATAGCAGGTGAATTTTCCCTTTGTGGCAGGATATTCAGAGAGGCAGCAGAATTCCACCCCATGCTTTCACCAGGGATGAAATGACTTTGCACCACCCTTTACTCTGAGGTATGCCTAAATGACATATTGAGTCCTATGAGAACTGTCTTTCTAACAGTATTTTGGCACTTCTAATTCCATTCCTACATGGGGGTCGGGGATTCATATTTCATGAGATCAGAAAAGAGTTGATTTTAGTTCTAAAAATGGGCAACGATTTGGAGGAGAGGGATTCTTCCTGTACATTGCCCAAAGCAGTTATTCTTCTTTAATATGATTATTTATATAACTGCTTCTGTTTATTCTTGGGTTGTGCAGTCCTTGCCCCCTTTATTAAACTTCAAATTTTCATATTGCATCTTTTAAGTAGATAGATGGACCTGAAGATGTTCCTTCTAACATCAAAGAAAATTGAGTATTCTAAACACATGAGTGACCAAAGCTTTGTATGCTTACAAAAAGTAAAGGTTGATCTTTTTTCTCCATATGCATCAATAAGAACAGCCATGCTGGGTCAGACCAAAGGTCCATCTAGCCCAGTATCCTGTCTTCCAACAGTGGCCAATGCCAGGTACCCAAGAGGGAATGAACAGAACAGGTAATCATCAAGTGATCAATTTCCTATCACCCATTCCCTGCTTCCAGCAAACAGAGGCTAGGGACACCATCCCTGCCCATTTTGGCTGATAGTCATTGATGGCCTTCTCCATGAATTTATCTAGTTCTTTTCTGAACCCTGTTATAGTCTTGACCTACTTCCTTTTGTTTGTTTTAATTCTGCTGCCTAATAAATGGGAGACAAAGACTCGATCCTGCCTTCTGATATGTACCAAACATTGTCTGCAGGTGAAATTCAGATGCTTGTAAGGCAAACAGAGAAATAGCTTTTTTTTTTTTTTAAGCTATGCATTGATGTGCTCCATATATTGGAGAATGCAATTCAGCCCTAAGAGTCAAAAGGCAGTGGGAGTATGCCCTGGGCATGAAAATACCAGTTTAAGGTATAATCTAATGATTATGTCAAAAGGCTCATGGAGAGGTGGACAGTAGGTTATAACTTGGACAAAGACATGAATTTGTATGACCTTGAGGTAATGAAGGTTCTCAAACTGTTCAGTGGCAGGCAGTGTTCATGAGTCACTTCTAACTTTTCATTGTTCAGTAGTGAATAGCAGGAATGTGTCAATGATGTTCTACGGTAAAGAGCTGTTTACTGCAGCCTCGTAGTGGTGTTTTTCTTTAACTTCTTAGCAGCAACATCCACTGAGAGATGCACTCAGTACAAATAATAATAATAATAAAAAAAATAATAATAACCTAAATTGCGCATTCTCTAAAGACAAATAAACAACACTAGGGTGAAACTCTGCCACGGTTTATATCCTGTGCAAGTCCACTGACTTTAAAACAAAATTTGGCCCTTCACTTTAAGAAGGAAAAAGCAGCCCTCCTATAGGAAAACTAACCTAGATAAACAAATGGCATATATACTAAATGAGATTATGGAAACACACAACTGAACACATGCTGTAAAACAAAATCCTTTATAAGCGGCAGTCATCACAGACAAAATCAGAGCAATGTATTCTTGTGGGAGATGAAAATGTTTTCTTTTACACCACAAGATTTAGTTTCAAATCATTACTTCAGAACAGATAGTGAAAGGGAGCTGCCCAAATGAGATGTTATGCTGGTTATACATATATGAGCCATTTCATCCTGGAGTCAGACTCTTATTTTCTAGTGAACATTTGAACTGCTAACAATACATCTGCAATTGTGTCAATATGTATTTTCTTCCCCTCTTTTGGCTGAAGACTGTGATCTTCTGAGAATTAAGGGTTTTCAGGTCATGGGCTGCTGCTGATTTACATGTAGATTACTATTCAGAGCTACACATGGTGCCAAGCTCATTTCACTCTAGATGAAGAAAGGAGAATATTTTACAGACTTTGTCACAAACTCAAAAGGGTTTTTCATTTTTGTAAGAAAGCCGGCTTGATATTATATGTTCTGCTTATAAAAAATATTTAAAGCCCCAGCTAGGGCCTTTGCTCATGGCCCCATGATGTCCAAAAGCAAAAGGCTTTTAAAAATCTTGGCTGCAGCGATTGAGAACAAATGATAATGTTTAGCTTTGCTTCCAGGCCAGCTGAATTGGGGCCTATGAAGGATTCAGCTGGTTGGAATATGCAGAAAATGAGTGTCTCTGCTGGAGTCTTTAAATTATGTATACTTTCCCTCCACGTTAGTATACGAACCTCCTTGAGTGGTTTGCTGACGGTATTAAGCAAACTCTTGATGGAGATCTCGGTTCATTTTAGCCTAAAATCCAGTTGAGTTCTCTTGTTGCTAGCTGACTATTCACTTGCAGTGTGTGGTGCTCTTTTTATCTCTCCTTTCCTTTCAGTCTATCGTAAAATCTCAGTGTTGTTTATCTAGAATATCTATACTGTGTGTTGCAAAATCTGTCTTTTCATTCACACTGCTATTATGTGACTTCATTCGTATCTCTGCAGCTCTATCCATGAAGAAGAAAAAATATTGAAAAAACCAGGATGGGCACTGTGGGCGAAAAACAGCTTTCATGTTTATCACTTTAATTTAAATACTCTAGTGAATACAACCACCCCTCCTACTTCCTTGTCCATTATCACTGTGTTGTTACACAGAATTGTATATCTGATTCATACTATAAACCCTTTTCTATTTGTACCTGTTTGAAGAGGTCTACGTTAACACAAAATAGGTACGTTCTAGTGTGTGCCAGCAGCATCCACACAGGGAAGTGACAGCACTTTGTTGCATGCTGCAATTCGCCCCTCACAGTCCACACTGCAGTGCAGTGTACGGATAGAATAAGAGGAAATGGGGTTCATTCCTATGTTGATCAGTCCTGAAGAGCTGCATAATACTACTTACGTACTTCTTGTGCAGGCCTGCTAGGGCGCAAGCAGGTTCTGCAAGACATGTCTGAACCTAGGGGCTTGTACTCTCTTCCTGGGTAATCCCAAAGTGCTGCCCAGTAGCCAGTTGGTGTACCTGGAGTTGCTTCATCACTAAGGTCAGGAATAAACTGCTTTCTGCTGGAGTCTGGAGTCAGAGGACTGTGGGAGGGGGGGAGTGGGGTTGGGAGGGTGTGTGTGTGTGTGTGAGAGAGAGAGAGAGAGAGTGTGAAGATCTGGACAGGTGAACTAAATTAAACAAATTTGGGGGTAATGCTGAACCATTGTATGGGTCATCACAGGTGATACTATACCGCATCATATAGGTAATGTATAGGAATTTTGGTCAGTAGCTCTCTGCAGTTTGTGCCCCCAGTGGCCACAATCTTGGATAACTGACATTTCCATTCTGAATTTCTACAGCTACTTACTGTACAATGAAGCTCTCTGGCATCTGTGTTGCCAAAGCCAGAGAATCTGAACCCTTAGGATTCCCTTTCGAGGAATCAATGCTAAATCCTTTCCCTTTCCCCAGTGCCACAGTTGCCAACTTTCACACGATAAATAAGCACCCCGACTTTCAAAATAAGCCAGAAATCAAGTTAATCCCATTTCAAAACAAGACCAAAATAAGTCAATCCCTACGTCACAGTCTTATGTGTACAGATTGCGCCAGCGTACAGTCTGGGACTGTGGTGGGCCTGCTATGCTCCACTGACTCTCTCCTACCCTTGTCCTTGCTTGCTCTTTGCCCCTGCTGCAACAAGCTACAACCCAAAACTAGTCAACAAGCAACTCACAAGCCAATTAAGCCAAAAGAAAGCCCAATTTCTGCATTTTTTTGCGGATTTGGCATGTGTGCCCAGTGTTGTGGGCATGTCCAGGAGAAAGTGAGCATGGTTAAAGTGCCTTATGACATGTTGGCTGCATGGGCAGTCTGATTTGGTCCCAGCGGACTCCAGGGTATAGGAGGCCCAAAGGTGAGCACCCGGCAAACTCTTAAAGCTTTGCCTTCACTGACAAAAATGGGATTTTTTACACTAACATAATTAATGCACTGTAAAATCCTAAATGGAGAAAAGGCACTTGCAGATCTTACCGCAAGGTGGTTAGGCGAGGTCAGTGCTATACCCTCCCATCTATCCTTGACCTCACCTAGTTTACCTTGTGGTCAAACTACAGTGCCTTGTCTCCACTCTGTTATTACCATGGGATAGGTAACGTGGTACAATATATATAGAACTTTAACTCTGTTTTGCTGCAGGCAGGAAAATTTGGTGTGACTGATTTGCCCAGTTAGAGGTCATGAATAAGAAGAGGGAGAGAAGGCATTAGCCAGCCTGAAAGTACAGTACAGTAGAATGATCTGAATTAACAGGTACTATCACTCTGACAAAAGCAAGCCAAAGTGTATTAATGTTTAGAATGAGCTGTTTTCCTGAGCACTCTCTTTTTTAAGAGAAGATATGAGAGATTAATTTATATCCCGCAGAGGCCCTGCAGTTTTACATAACTGTTTCAAGGACACAAGGCCACTATTAGTCACTATTCTGCACTGACTGCTGCATCTCTAATGCAAATCTGAAATGTTTGGATTGCTTCCTGGAACAAGACAACAGTGCTTTTAATTCTGTTAAATGCTAAGTAAATAGCTCCTTCTGGTCTTGAAGAGACAGGCCAGCGTGTATTTGTTTACCATCAGGGATCTGTAATAGGTAAATCTGGCTTACACTTCATTACTGTTTGCTGTCCTTTCTGTTGCTGTTTACCCTCGTATTTGAAAGGAACCTGACAACTGAAAAATTGGGATTTGTAAATGGATTAATACTGTGTCCCACAAAGATAACTCAAGAAGTCAATGACAGCTGGACTTCCCTTTGAGAGCTAGAAAATATGCCTCAGAAGAGCTGCTTTACCAAATGTATTTATGCATTGTCTCTAATATGTAGGGTCTAATGTTATTTCTTCATGCATCTATGAAATTATGTAGCATTTTACATGGGTAGAAACAAGGGGTTTTTTTATTTTTTTTAAAGGAAATCATAAAATAAAAAAGTCCAAGGCAGTTAAATCTCATATACCAGGAGATTAAATGAACTTCAGTACATTATAAACAATAAATTAGGTAACCAGAGAATCGTAAAAGCTGTCCTTGGCTTCCAGGGACATTAGTAAGTTGCAGAATGTGAAAGTGTCATCATAACTTTGAAGAAAAGTTTTCTTTTTATTATTGTTCTCCTCATGCATGACAATACAAAATGAAGTCTGATATGAAGAGAAATTCAGAATACTCATGAACACTAATATTGATTGCTTGATAATAACTTTGGATATGCCACCTTTGTTGAATACTTTTGCCTATTTTATAGCATTTCTAAGATTCTGTGGTCTATGAATTAAAAGACGTCTATGGTGTACACAGTAGTGTGTAGAATAATACTAATCTAATTAGTTTGACAGTTCAGTGGAGACAGTTTTTAGGAATTCTTGTAAGGAAGGAGGGATTGCTCCTTCTAGTTAACATCTGTAATATCCTTTCCCCTCAACTCAGTAGACGAGGGGAAGTTGAAAGAGTGTGTATAGCAACACCAGTAAGGAGTCAGGGCAGAATCTGAGAGCTGATTGGCAGATATTTAGAATTATGCATATGAAGGTTGTACAAGAACAATTATTTTGAGTGTGTGAGCATTCACGATAATTGTATATTAATATTATGCATGTGCGTTTGTGTACACACTACTAAATATCTGACCCTGACTTGCCGCTAGTCTCGAGAAGGAGGGATTTTGAGTATGACCACTGAGGACTAGGCACAGTGCAGAACTGCACTGCACATAAGACAGAGCTTCCTCGGGAGCTGGTAACTGTAATTATAGCCAGATCCCTCGAGTACAACCTGGAACTGTGTGACCACTGTGCTCCTTTAATTCTCCACCATGGGTTGTCTCTCACAAAGCTATCAGCATGTGGCATCCCACATCCACCTAATTACATGAATGCTCCCTGAGCCATTGACGAATCATACAGAGAAATGCACCAGCCAAGTGCCCCTGCCCCCAGCTTTGCACCTCAGAAATATACCATCTTACACTGCTCAAGACTTTCTTGGACAGTGCAAGCTTATTTAATTAGTTTGCCATTTCGTCATAGGAAAGTTGACATGCACCAATTTTTGTAATCTGATCTGAGATTCTCCAAGCACTTCAACCAAAACCATACTGTTTTAGATAAAACATGAAACAGATTTATTAACTGCACAAAGATAGATTTTAATTGAGTATATGTAGCAAGCATAGAGATCAGAGTTGGTTACATAAAAAATAAAAGTAGAAATGCACTCTAAATCCTAACTTTAACAGACTAACCAATATTTGAATCAAGTAGTCTCTCTCCCTAACAGATGTTACAGGCAGCTCACAGTTCTCAATACTCAGACTGAGCTCTCTTCCAGCCTGGGACCAATCTCCCTAGTTCAGAGTCTGTGTCTTCCAGATGATCTTCCAGGTGCTGAGATGGGGCAGCCGGGGGCAGGGAGGAGATAGGCCAAGTGATGATGTCATTCTCCATCTTTTATACTTTCTTCCAGCTGCAAGAACAATCCTTGCTGTGAGTGGGAGTCAGGCAGTCCCCATTGGTCAGGCACTCCCCCTTGCATAGGTGCTGTTTCAGGGAAGTCTCTGGGATAGTGAATTCTTTTTGATTGGTCATTAACGCCTGTCTGGCTAGTGATAGGTGCTCCTTTGTCCCTAGGAAAGGCCAGCTATGGGCATCTCCCAACCTCACAACATATTTCAGTAGCACAAAAGGCAATATTTTATAACTTCACATACAATGATAGTAAATACAATATAACAGGATATCAAATTTCAACAGATCAAGACTTTTAGAACTATACCATACAAGGCATGCATTGTACAATACATATCATAATTAGATGACAGTGTTGAATATGGGGATTCTAGGGTGCTACTTTGAGGTATAGCATGTCACAGTAATAAAGTCACACAAGAACTAAGGACTACCACAAACCTCACCACCTTCTATTCAAATGCATGGTGGAGTCTTTTGAGTTTGTCTTCTCTAATATAAATATATAGCAGTGGGTACATATATATACACGTATATATTTGTATGTTAAAAAGCCCTACCAAACCTAAACACAGCAGACACAATTAACTTCTGAGGATAGGATGAAGAGAGAATGAACCACACATGAGAGGTGTTAGTCATGTTGCTTAATACACTACTGGAAGGCTCTCAGATACTGTAGTAATGAAGGCAGTATAAGAAATTGTACAGATTAGAAATGAGCCACAAATCTCTTGGAGGATACTGTGGACTGTATTTTCCACAGGCTGGAGTAGTAGCCGTTTCTCTCTGTTTCCTCCCCACCCCCCACAAAGTAGTTCTTGTGGGCATAGCACTTTTACTCAGGCTATTTGACCATAGGTAGTATTAATTACCATTTATTATTTGTATTGTAGTAGCAGCTAGCAACCCTTTCAAGGATCAGAACTCAGCTATGTGTGTGTGTGTGTGTGTGTATATCTTTTCAAAAATAGTCCTTGCCCCAAAAAGCTTATTATTATATCCTACATAATGAAAGGTCAGTCAATGGAATCCAAGGTTTCATAGTATACTGAAGAGCTTTCTTTCTTAGCTCTATCTAATGCCTACGTACAAAGAATTTTTTTGAAAAAAATAAAACATTTATTTTTATAAGTGATCCTTTCTAAGTAAACTTTGCCTGGTGGTGAACAGAAATGTTCTGTCTTAGTAGCAAGCTATTATTCCTTTTACCTTCAATCATAGGGCTGAGGTCAGGAAGGAAAATAGATATATCTCTTTGGAGGTAATTTCTCTGCTCTTTTTCCTTCAACACAGACAATTTTCTCTCTGTTACAAAAGTCTGATAGAATTAACATTGTCATTTTGTAGCTCTTTTCATTTATGTGCTGTTTTCAAAACCAGTTTTCAATGCCTCTTTGCTACTGTATACCAAGACTTCAGGGTTTAGCAATGGTATCTCTCAAATTCAGAAGATCTGGGTTCTAGTTCTGCCTCTGTCGCTGACTTGTGTGACCTTGGGTAAATCACTTAAAGTCTCTTTTCTTCAGATTCCCGTCTGAAAAATAGGTCTCATGCTGCATATTGATCTTTATAAACTGCCTTAAGAGGTATGCATGAAAAGGCACCATATAAGTGCTAATTATTAAATAACACTCAAAGGCCTTGCTTCTCTTTTGAGGACTCACTGGGGAACATGGTATTATTTTAGAACATGACAGGTGTGCTCATGATGTACACAGTTTGAAAGAATCCAACTTCTCACCTTCATTCTGTGGCCTTAATCACCAGTTTCTAATAAACCCCATGATAAAATAATTTTCTCAAATTTGTATCAGTAGAACTGTTCAAAGAGCTCAGAATTTTGTTTACCATCTTACTTTTTTCTGAATGCTTTGCCTAAGACTGTTGGTTCAAATTATCCAGACACGACATCTATCTGTATACGCACATACAGTAGAACTTCAAAGATGCAGACACCAGAGTTACAAACTCACTGGTCAACTGGACACAATGTGCAAGTGGAAGTAACCAATCTGGCAGCAGTGTGTGTGTACACACACACACACACACACACACACACACGAGAGAGAGAGGTAAACCCAGGACAAACAGCTACAAACGTGGTTAAAAGACCTCTCTCTATCCACTGAGGAGAGATAACCAGGGGGAAATAAGGTTCAGCTGGAAAAGAGGTTACTAAGAAACTAATTAGGTTCACCTGGCTCCAACTGCTTGAGAGCTTTTTAAACCCTCCCCTGTGTGGAAGAAGGGAGAGATGAGAGAAGCAGAGAAGCTGCCAGAAGGCTGGGTGCAGCAAGATACTGAATCCTTCCAGAAAGGAAGGCTGCACTCCCTCCCTAGAAGGGAAGGAAAACAAGCAGAAGGGACTGACTGAGGAAAGGAATAGCTGGGCCTTGTGCTACCTGTAAGGATTTGCCTCGCCCAAGCCTGTGTCTCCAAGGCTAAAAAGGACTGAGCCTGCTGAGGAGAAGGTACTTTGCCACAACACACACACATACATGAATACTGGGCCTGTGTTGCATATTAAAGGTAGGCACATCTGGGCTGCCTGTTCCCATCTCACCCCCACTCACAGGGAAGCCACTTACAGCAAGACACTGGGGCTGCCAGCCAAGGGAAGTCAGAGCCAGCAGAGCAGGAGCAGCACTGGGATCTCATGTTGGGGGGTTGAGTAGGGAGCTCAGCTGCTGCTGAATCCTGGCGTGGCATGTCAGGTGCTGGATCTGGAGCCCGAACTGTGTTCTGTTCAGAGTTACGAACATTTCAGAGTTGTGGACAACTGCTATTCCCGAGGTGTCTGTAACTCTGAGTTTCTACTATAGATGTGCAAATAACACCCAGTTTTTCACACTATCAAATGTGCAAACAGGATGTAAATTCTATCCAATTTGTCAACACATTTGTCAAACTGAGTCTGCGCCCATAATTCTGCAAGTGACGTGTGCAAAGAAAACTTGCATGTACAAACTGAGGCTGGCTTGGACTGAGGTTCCTTTGGAAATTTTGCCCCAAGATTAATCACAGAGTTTCCCAAACAGGGATCACCGCTTGTGTATGAAAAGCCCCTGGCAGGCTGAGCCGGTGTGTTTACTTGTCCCATCTGCAGGTCCGGCTGATCGTGGCACCCACTAGCCACAGATCACTGCTCCGGGCCAATGGGAGCTGCTGGAAGCAGCACAGACCAAGGGACATATGGGCCACTGCTTCCAGCAGCTCCCATTGGCCCGGAGCAGCGATCCACGGCCACTGGGAGCCACGATCAGCTGGACCTGCATACGAGGCAGGTAAACACACTGGCCTGGCCCGCCAGGGTCTTTCCCTAAACAAGCGGAGTCCCCTGTTTTGAGAAACCCTAATTAATCATGTGCTACAACCTTCAGATCTTCCTTTTGAGCTGTGCCTTGTAGTGAATGATGTTAATGACACTGGACCTATTATTGTACCCTACTCACCTTAGAGAGCACTTAACTCCATTGGGAATTTTACCTTGGAAAGATCCTCGAGATTTGGCTGTACATTTATTAATGCATCGTTTCACTAGTTGCCTTGTTGCAGGGTACTGTTACGTTATACTAATGAAACAACCACTTTTGTATAATAAAGTGACAATCGATGCTACTCCTTCCTCATATTACTAAACTGTATAACATCACCAGCTAGGAATCAGCAGAAAACTGTCACTTTGAGAGAGTGGGTTAATATTCATGTTAATGTATTTCACTGTACTGCTCCTTAATTCTCAAGATTCAATGCTGGCCTTGTCCCTTTTTTAATATATTCAGTACATAAACCTTCAACCAAAATATGCAGAGCTGTGAAGTCCTCTTACCCTACTCTCATGTCCATACTACGGTGTTTGCTTGTCAATATACTTCATTAAAAACTGTGTGTCTTATTAATATTTGTCAAATTTAAATTGAACAAGGCTGAGGTTCTAATCATTCCCACTTAGCTCCAAACTCCCATCTGTTTATTTTTTCTATATTTAGTAGCTTGTGATTTTGAAGCGAATGTCCTGATTCCCATATTTAACCTTAGGAACTCTTGAGGTTTGTCCTTTTGTTTACTCTGTGTGTTTTCTAAGGTCACATTTCTTGTCAATATTTTTTGATAGTGAAAAGTTGTGACTTCTTCTTCCTATTTTTTTATTTTATTTAAGCTAAGTGTTTGGTTCCTGCCATACAGTCATGCCTCTGTGCTGAATTGCCTGATATAGCCTATCTGATTTACTGCATATCTAAAATTCTGCTGCCTGGGTTCTGACACAAAAAATACACAAAACTTCTTATGCCTGTTGTGACTCCTTTCTCCCTTTGTCACTCACTCCTGATCAAGCATAGAATTGATACATTTTTTTAAGATCTTACTCCTTGCATATAAAGCACTATGTGACCTGTTCGTGAACATGTAGGATTTGCTGTCTTTATAAAACTCAGCATGTCCATTTCAGATTGAATTGTGTTGGTCTGATAAGCTTTGCTGTATCAATCCTCTGATTTCAAAGTTACGTGCTACAGAACTTCGGAATATTCTGCAAGGAGATATTTATGATATCGGATCTTTGATCCTGCTCAAGAACAAACTGGAAGTGATAACCTATATTTTACTGAGGATTACTCTGTTTAATATTATTCATTTCAATACAGTTTTAAAACAGCCTTTACTCAGTTGTGCAGGAGAGCAAGATTGTTTGTGAATCTAGCAATGAGGGAAGAGCAGGGGCTGCTCACCTGATACTCAGAGCAAGGATAGAATCATTGGACTGGAGCGGACCTCGAGAGCTCATCTAGTCCAGTCCCCTGCACTCATGGCAGGACTAAGTATTATCTAGATAATTCCTGACAGGTATTTATCTAACCTGCTCTTAAAAATCTCCTATGATTGAGATTCCACAGCCTCCCTAGGCAATTTATTCCAGTGCTTAACTGCCCTGTTTAGTCTTCCACCAGTTCGGAAGTTATTCCTAATGTCCAAATTAAACCACCTTTGCTGCAATTTAAGTCCATTGCTTCTTGTCCTATCTTCAGAAGTTAAGGAGAACAATTTTCTCTCTTCCCTGTAACAACTTGAAAACTGTTATCATGTTTCCTCTTAATCTTCTTTACTCCAGACTAAACAAACCAATTTTTTCAGGCTTCCTTCATAGGTCATATTTTCTAGACCTTTAATCATTTTTGTTGCTCTTCTCTGGACTTTCTCCAATTTGTCCACATCTTTCTTGAAATGTGGCACCCAGAACTGGACACACTATTCCAGTTGAGGCCTAATCAATGAGGAGTAGAGCAGAAGAATTACTCCTCATGACTTGTTTACAAAATTCCGCTAATACGTCCCAGAATGGGGTTTGGGTTTGTTTCATTTTTTGCAACAGTGTTACAGTGTTGACTCATATTTAGCTTGTTATCCACTATGACCTCAGATCCCTATCTTCAGTACTGCTTCCTAGGCAGTCATTTCCAATTTTGTATGTGTGCAACTGATTGTTCCTTCCCAACTGGAGTACTTTGCAATTGTCCTTATTGAATTTCATCCTATTTCTTCAGACCATTTCTCCCATTTGTCCAGATCATTTTGAATTTTGATCCTATCCTCCAAAGCACTTGCAACTGCTCCCAGCTTGGTATCATTTGCAGACGTTATAAGTATACTCTCTATGCTATTATCTAAATCACTGATGAAGATATTGAACAGAACCAACCCAGAACTGATCCTTCTGGGATCCCATTCAGTGTGCCCTTCCAGCTTGACTGAACCACTGATAGCTACTCTGGAGGAATCATTTTCCAACTATGTATGCACCCACCTTATAGTAGCTTCATCTAGGTTGCATTTCCCAAGATTTGTTTATGAGAAGGTCATGTGAAACTATCAAAAGCCTTCCTAAAGTAAAGATATACCACATCTACCGCTCCCCCACCACAAGGCTTGTTACCCTGTCAAACAAAAGCTATTAGATTGGTTTAACATGATTTGTTCTTGACAAATTCATGCTGACTATTACTTATCACCATATTATCTTCAAGGTATTTGCAAACTGATTGCTTAATTATTTGCTCATTTATCTTTCTGAGTACTGAACTTAAACTAACTAGTCTGTAATTCCCCGAATAGTCCTTATTTCCCTTTTTATTGATGGGCCCCATATTTGCTCTTTTTCAGTTCTCTGGAATCTCTCCCATCTTCTGTGACTTTTCAAAGATAATAATTAATGGCTCAGATGTCTCCTCAGTGAGCTCCTTGAGTATTCTAGGATGTATTTAATCAGGCCTTGGGTGACAGGAAGACATCTAACATATTTAAGTAATTTTAACTTGATTTTTCGCTATTTTAGTCTCTGATCTTACCTCATTTTCACTGGCATTTACTGTGTTAGATTTCCAATCACTACTAACCTTTTTGGTGAAAACTGAAACAAAAGAAACAACAAAGAGTCCAGTGGCAACTTAAAGACTACCAGATTTATTTGGACATAAGATTTTGTGGGTAAAAGAACATTTCTTCAGATGCCTGGAGTGAAAATTACAGATAGAGGCATAAATATATATTGGCACATGAAGAGAAGGGAGTTACCTTACAAGTGAAAAACCAATGTTGAAGGCCAATTCAGTCAGGGTAGATGAGGTCCACTCCCAATAATTGAAGAGGAGGTGTCAATACCAAGAGAGGGAAAATTGTTTTTGTAGTGAGCCAGCCACTCCCAGTCACAGTTCAAGCCCAAATTGATGGTGTTAAGTTTGCAAATGAATTGTAGCTCTGCAGTTTCTCTTTGAAGTCTGTTTTTGAAGTTTTTTTGGTTGCAAAATGGCTACTTTTAAATCTGTTATTGAGTGTCCAGGAAGATTTAAGTGTTCTCCTACTGGCTTTTTTATGTCACCATTCCTGATGTGTGATTTGTGTCCATTTATCCTTTTACATAGAGACTGTCCGGTCTGGCCAATGTACATGGCAGAGGGGCATTACTGGCACATGATGGCATATATCACATTAGTAGATGTGCAGCTGAATGAGCCTCTGATGATGTAGCTGGTGTGGTTGGATGCTATGATGGTGTGGCTAGAGTAGATATGGGAACAGAGAAGGCAATGGGGTTTGTTAAAGGGATTGGTTCTTGGGTTAGTGTTTCTGTGGTGTGGTGTGTAGTTGCTGGTGAGTATTTGCTTCAGGCTAGGGGGCTATCTGTAAGCAAGGATTGGCCTGCCTCCCAGGGCCTGTGAGAGTGGGGGATCATTTTCCAGGATAGGCTGTAGATTGTTGATGATGTGCTGGCAAGGTTTTAGCTGGGGGCTGTACGTGATGGACAGTTAGTCAATTAAAAGATTCCCATTGATTTCAGTGGCCTTTGAATCAGGCTCACAGTTACAACCTAACATCAAATGATTTTTTAGACTAGAATAATCAAGATATGACAGTTGTTAATGTGTATGATCACTCATACTTCCAAATAACTGCATGGTTACATTTTTTAAATCAGCAAGAAATTCTGCCAGAATCTGACTTGGATAAACTTCCCTCTCTCCCCCCTGCCACCTCATCAAAATGATTTTTTACAAGAAATCCTCCCAGAGAGAGAGGAGAGATGGGCCTTGTTTCTGTTCCATGCTAATTAAAAGGGCAGGATTATAATCTCAAAAGATGGGGATTATACATGGAAATGGTAATTATATAGAATTAAAATTAAAGTATGTTGCTAAGAGGTCCTCAGTGACTGGTATATTTCAGGGCCTTGATGGAGATCATCAGTTGCTAATCAAAATATACAGGTTAATGTAGTACTTAATTAGTACCTCTATGCTTGGCAGTTCATAGCCCTGGCACCACTGGGATTCCTGCTTTAGTTACAAAAGTAAAAAAAAAATTGCTTGAGCCCTGGCATCTAATTGCTTGTGCCATGGCACCCCTTTCATTACAAATTAAGCACGGGGTTAATGGCTAGTGAGATGGTACAAGGTTAGAAAATGTGAGATTAGTGATTTTTTTTTTTAAGTGCTACTTTTCAAACCCGAAAAACCATTAAAACCAGTAGATGGAGAGGAGAATTGGCTGAGGGTAATCTCAGTGAAATTGCTACTGGGTCAGTGCTAAACCAAAATAGAATTGATTGAAAAAAGACAGTAGAATAACTGAATGGATGGTGATTATTTGAAGGAAAAAAATATAGTGCATGGTGGAGAAATTCAAATAAAGGAAGCATACCATACTGCAGAATTATGGGCCTGTCAATTTAAAGATGACAATGCACTGAAGTTAAGAATTGAGGAGAAGAAAGAGTAAGAATAAAAGTAGATATTGCATCTGAAGGGAGCACTGTAAAAATAGATAGTTGGCTTATGTGAAAGCATTCAGGATTGAACTGAAAAAAGTGAAAAGATAAAATTATATATAAAGATATCCTTCTGGTCTTTGGGACGTGATGAAAAGGTGCTTCAGGGTTATGTTTATATAGATAACTGAGGCCAATATTGTAGAGGGAACACTGATCATAGGGAACTTCAATTGGTTACTGATGTCAATATAAATTGGGGAATTGCAAAATAAAATCTCTGTTTCCAGATGCAATATAAAATATTTCCTTCCTGTACTTTGCTGAATGAGAACTGAAGTTATTCTATGTGTAAACCCCAAGAGTGAATCAGGTCAGATTACAAGATAAGAAATGGCAGTGTTTTACTGCTCATTAGGTCTGGATGGGCAAAGTCAAAAATATTAAGTTATTTTCCTGCAAATAGCCCCTGTGGATTTACTCTGCTGCTATTAGCCATCCCTACCTCTTTGTCAAACTTGTGCAAGTTATTCTTTATACACGGGAGTGTTCGCCAAAAGCGAAAGGGCTAAGTGTTTGTCCACACTGAAAATGCTCACATAGCCTTTTAAAAGCTCCGTGTGAGGTGTTAGAAAAAGGGTGTTTGCAGTACAACAGGACAAACAAACAAACAAAACTAAATAAACCAATAACAAAATAAGTAGAGCAAGAGCTGTAGTGCAGAGGGAGTGTGAAACCAAAGCCAATTCCAGCACAGGATTCCCTTGCCTAGTGGCAGTTCAATGCAGCGATATTCATGGTCACTTGAGTGTGTACCTGGAGAATGGCTAGGCAATGTGGTTGCAGAATTGGTGGTTCATGTTTTGTATCCCTGTCACAGAGTCAAGAGCACCCTCTTGGCAATCAGACTACTGTGAAGATATCTAGCCATTGAATTCAGAGGTTTTTTAAGCTGCACAGTCACTGTTCTTGTCTTGGGGACTCCTAGGCACACTCTTGTGGTACAGATCTGGCACCCCCGCCCACCCTTGAAAGCTTAGCCCACTCAGTCCACTACCAAACCCACTTGTAATACTGACAGACCCCAGTCATCGGCTTGTGGGATCAAACTTGGAACCTCTGAAGCTTAGTGTATGAGTCTCTACTGCATGAGCTAAAAGCAACATGGCTCTTAGCCAGGGCTGTAGCTGACTCATCAATTTCTAGATGGTTTAGGTGCCAGTAGAGGGGACAGAGGGCCACACCAAGCAGGCATGGGTTACATTTGCACAGGATTCTAACATTCTACTGCTCGTCATTTAAGCAATAGAAATATATCCTGAATGCAGCAGCCCTCACTCTAGCTCATCCTTCCTTTGTAAGTCCTTGAGGGACCAGTGTTGTTCAGATAGGCCAGGCTCTCCTGCCTCATCAGGCTTCTGCAACATTTTTTCTCCTTGAGCTGAAGAAAGTGGCCAAGGACTCCTAATAGATCAGCCCTTGCCCTTTATAGCCTTCCAGTCTCTCTGGTTGATGACTCTTAGATCATCCTGCCCAGGTGATCCCAAATTTTTACCAGGTGAACTCTCTCCTGACAAACCATTTTTTCTGGTTTGGAGCCAGTCTGCCAGCTAAGGTGTTTGTAATGGATTGGAGGACCAGCCCAAGTTAACAAGCCTCGATTTTTAGCTATACCATCACATCTTGGAATTTCATGGAGGTAAAAGCATAGCTGAGAAGGCAATTAGCCCCCCACATTCAAAATGTAGCTTGGCAAATATACATACAGAGTTTATATTTTCATACAGAATGTGCCCTTGTTGCCAAGAAGGCTAACGGCATTTTGGGCTGTATAAGTAGGAGTGTTGCCAGCAGATTGAGGGACATGATCATTCCCCTCTATTAGGCATTGGTGAAGCCTCATCTGGAGTATTTTGTCCAGTTTTGGGCCCCACACTACAAGAAGGATGTGGAAAAATTGGAAAGAATCCAGCAGAGGACAACAAAAATGATTAGGGGGCTGGAGCACATGACTTATGAGGAGAGGCTGAGGGAACTGGGATTGTTTAGTCTGCAGGAGAGAAGAATGAGAGGGGATTTGATAGCTGCTTTCAACTACCTGAAAGGGGATTCCAAAGAGGATGGATCTAGACAGTTCTCAGTGGTAGTAGGTGACAGAACAAGCAGTGATGATCTCAAGTTGCTGTGGGGGAGGTTTAGGTTGGATATTAGGAAAAACTTTTTCACTAGGAGGGTGGTGAAGCACTGGAATGGGTTACCTAAGGAGGTGGTGGAATCTCCTTCCTTAGAGGTTTTTAAGGTCAGGCTTGACAAAGCCCTGGCTGAGATGATTTAGTTGGGAATTGGTCCTGCTTTGAGCAGGAGGTTGGACTAGATGACCTCCTGAGGTCCCTTCCAACCCTGATAGTCTATGATTCTATGACTTCACAACTTGTACAGGCAGATCCCCAGCTTGTAGTAATCCCATTTACCTGTGTTATCCATTATACCATGTAGTGCCCTGATCTGTCACCTCCACTCCAGGATACCCCTGGGGGCTGATCAGGCCCCAAAATATCAGCATCGTCTATGCGCAAACAGCAGCACTACTAGAGGAGAAGGGAGGGCAATGCCAGCAGATAGAATAGTCTTAATATCAAAAATAGCATTTGGGTCCCTTGTCAATAAGGCAGTCAATGGCAGGGTTTTCAAATGAGAAAATAATTGAAATAGAGATGTCAATGCTAAAAGCATCTTGCATTATCTTTCTCACCTCCACTTCTATATCCTGTTTTCTGCTGATACTCACCTATGCTCTGGCATTGTGTAATTCAATTAATTAAGAAGAGAGAAGCCCCCAGAATGGAATGCCACCGTTATTTTACTTATGTCCTGTCTGTTTTAGTGTTTGGAGCTCTGCTGAAGAGGTTAAAGGGGATGCAGCAAGGGAGAGCAGTGTGTGGTCCAGAAGAGCTTGGTATATTCTGGCAAGAATGGCAGGAGTTAGAGTGCAGTTCATGGAAGCTCTGTGTGCATGTGTGGGGGATGAATACTAAATGTACTGGTCTGGGAGTGTAATATTTGGCGAGCCGGATGAGAGAGGCTCAACTGCAGTGATCTGACCTCTCCATTCCAGCAAAAACAGCCCAAAGATAATGGAAAGAGAAAAGAGATTTTGCAGAGGGGAAGCAGAGGGGAAGATTTATTTGTTTGTTTGTAAGGTCTATGGCTGGGAGAGAATCATAGAACCTTCTTGTGGAGCTAGGAGGGCTCCTGTATAAGCTAAAGGATGAGCATTTAAGAGAAGTTTGTGACTCTATGGGTATTTCTAGGACAAGCTGCAGTAAAATTGCAGCAAAAAGTCACTTTTGCTTTAAACGTAAAACAAGTGTCTTAAAAAGTGGAAATCTAGGAGAACTGGAAGATTGGGGGTTGTTTGCATTGTTGGAGTTAAGACAGAAGATTGTACACCTCAGTACTACAGCCAAAAAAAAAATCAAATTGAAACCACTAAAGTAGAAACATTTCAGAAACTATGTGATAAAAATTAAAGATGCTTGAAATACGTCAGGAAAGCACGAAGGAAATTAAGATCCAAACTCCTATGAAAAACCGGTCATCCCCATTTAAAAAAAAAAGGCTTTAAAATTATAGAAGAGATTGGCAATCCCTACCAAAAAGACTGTTTCAAACTTTGGCTTATCAAATTAATAGTGGAATTTGAAAGGGATGCACTGAGGAAGGGATTACGAAAGCTGTATTTAGAGCAGTTTGCCCACGGCTGAGCAACAGGACCTACCTGAAAGGGAAAACTGATCAGATCGTGCCAAAACTGAGATGCATTGTAAGGTCCTATTATCAGGAAAGAGATGCAACTGAACTTCACTGGCAGCTGTTAGAGCAGCACAAGAACTGAAGAGTCACCTCAGGATTTTCTAGTCAGAACTCTTGATTTGAGAAAAAGTATTGTTTGTTTCACAGGAAGCTGACTCTGACCTAAGGTCTGGTCCCATCCTTGTACAGAGCATGTTCCTCCATTCAACCCTGGTGGGACTACAGAATGATGATAATCAGATTGCAGATGAGACTTTATCTGAGGAAACTGAACAGTGCTGAAAGTGATCAGTAAAAAATAATGGAGCTGGAGTGTGGCACACATGTTAAGGCAGTAAAATGTGTTTCTGAGAAATCACTGTGTACAGAGCAGGGGCCAGAAAGTGAAGCAGCACTTTCACCCAAGAGAAATGAAGTCTCCAAAAGTAACTCACAGATGAATCAGATAGATAAGGGAATTAAAGATCAGTACTGATGAAATTAAAGGTGTGAAAGATTAAATCAACATTAAATAAGCTATCCAGGTGCATGGCAAAAGGACTGAAAATGGGAGGAAGAGCCTGTAGACAGGCAGCTCAGAGAAGAAGGTGTTAGCTCAGGGTTTCTCAAACAGGAGTTGCCGCTTGTGTAGGGAAAGCCCCTGGCAGGCCGGACTGGACTGGTCTGTTTACCTGTCCCATCCGCAGGCACGGCCGATCGAGGCTCCCACTGGCCTTGGATCGCCACTCCAGGTCTATGGGAGCTGCTGGAAGGGGTGGCCAGTAAGTCCCTCAGCCCATGCCGCTTTCAGCAGCTCCCATTGGCCCGGAGCAGCGATCCACGGCCAGTGGGAACTGCAGTCGGCCGGACCTTTAGACAGGGCAGGTAAACACACCGTCCTGTCCCACCAGGGGTTTTCCCTACACAAACAGTGACCCCTGTTTGAGAAACCCTGTGTTAGCTTCAGGCAATCAGGAAGAAGCAGTACTTTCTGACCACTGTTTCAGATGTGGAAGCAAAGAATGCTCTACCAGTAGGATGTCATACAGAGAGGCTCAATCAACAAACTGCCCAGAAGGAGAAAAAAGGCAGAGGGTCACCCCTACAGGACTGGGAGTGACTTGCAAACTCTTGATGTCCCAATGTCTACTTCAGTATCAGGTAGGAAAATCACAAAACTACAGAGACAGCGCTGATACCACATCTATTAACCAGGAGTGATCAGTATACTTGCCACCTAACACCCAAGCAGCAAACCAGAGTTGCTTACTTGGTTGGACGGATGTATGGTGTGATATTTCTTCAATAAAGAACAAAGTCATGACTTATGGGACACTGAAGCACAGGGGTGCATGGTTTCAAGTCACTGGGTGGAAGGAATTTCCTTAGAAATCTTGAGGAGTTGAACTTCAATGTGCCAGTGGAACTCAAATCCCTTATAAAGAATGGATTGAAGTCCAGTTCCAATTAAGCAAAGTCAATGACACCTTGTCTGTTCCTGTACTGGTCAGTCCACACAAGCTGGAGAACTTGATCACTGGCCACAATGTTATTGAGGAGATAGATACTGTTGCTACAATTCACTTAGAGTCACCAGCCCCTAGCCTTATACACATTTCATATAGTTAATTTCCTCTTTTGGGGTATGACAAAAGTAGAAGTTCTTTCAAACTTTATCAGAAACAACAATCCACAGAATTTGTGCAAGTTTAAAGTGGAGAGAATGGATATAATTGTCCCCAGAGGAAAAACCACTTATGTAACATTAGGCTCATGCAGGCCTGGGTACTGAAAGTTTAACAGCAATGTTTGAGACAGATGCTGCTGTTCAGTGGCTTGAGGACTTGAACATAAGACGCTAGTAAAAATAGCTACAGAATCATCTAAACATCCTCATCGACAATCAATCAAATCATAATGCTGTTCCGAAGGGATAAACTGTGCTAGGACATTTAAAACAAACAAAAATCTGAAATTCCAGTGGATACTCAGATAAAAACCTTACAGTGCCAAAAGAGAGACGGTAGCACAAAGTATCAAGGACAGTCAGTCAAGAGGAGAACACCAGCTAAGCAGAGTGGATGATTGAGATCTGTCTGAACCAGCAGTGAACCTGAGATATTTGTCAGATATGCAAAGGAAAATGGCTCAGCAGATGTTGAAAGAAGAGTCCACAGCTTTCTCTGGAGATGATGGAGATATGGGACAGATTAATAATCAGAAAATGCAGATCCAATTTTATAATCAGTAACATGGTCAGAAGACTTACATTTCAATGCCACATTCACTATATAAAGAGGATACAGGAATATCTGTAAGATCTGCTAAACAGAAGATGTATCTGTCAGTCATCCAGTTCTTTATCACCAGCGGTATGTCACTGGGAAAAGGAAGGTAGTCTAAGACTCTATGGAGGCTGTCAGGAATTGAATAGAAAAAATATACCAGATAAACAACTCAGATATTCCTCAAATCCAAAGATATTCTGCACAAATAAGAAAGTACATCTTTGTTCTGTTTAAGATCAAGAGTAGGCCTACCATCAAGATTTCATGACTCAATGAAGTAGTTACCTCACCATTTTTATTACTCCATAGCAGTGGTTCCCAACACGGTGCCCACGGGAGCCATGGACCCCAACAAGGCATTTATGTGTGCCTGCCTACTGATAAGGGAGCTAGACAAGCAGCTGCCGAGAAGTGGCAACGACAAGAAGCTTCTCGGCGGCATTTCGACGGTGACACTCCTCAATGACGCTGCTTGTCAGAGGCATTTCGGTGGCTGGTTGTCCGGCGCCCACCACACTGAAAGGTTGGGGACCACTGCTCCATAGAATCATATGAAAAGGTTAAAATTCCATTTGATTTAAGAAACATATCTGTTGCCTTTCATGGAGTATATGAAAGAGTGCCATTTGGAATTTAGGTATCAGGTGTGTATTCTATATCTGGATGATATCCTTGCATACAATACCTTTTGAAGAACATGTGGAGAATGTAAGGAGAGTTTTGCAACAGTTACAGCAACATGGGATTAAGCTAAAGGTTTCTAAATGTCACCCTCTTTAAGAGAGGTATATTAACTTCAGCAAACATCATCATTCCCAGATAATCCAACTGGCATTTTGGCCTTTCCTCTGTAAGATCACAAATAGCAAACACCATAGGGATCTAAACAAATTGCTAGGTTTCTTCACCTACTATTGAAAGGTACATTCAAACTTTTTTTTTTTAAATATGGAATAGTGAAGCCATTGTATATGACTTGTTGACTAAGTCATGGGTCAAGAAAACTAACTACAGCTGAGAAGAATTATTGCCTTCATTTGGGAAAAGCTGGAGTTTCTAGATTTGAAATGGGCCATAGCTGACACATTTTTGGACTGTCTCTTCTACACACAATCCTTCATGATTTACGGTGATAGGTTAACTGGTTGTCTTCACTTCTGCAAGGCTGAATGACACAGCACCCGTCAGCTTGCAGAACTAGCAGACTTTAACTTCAAAGTTAAGTATCATCCAAGTAAATCTAATGGGGAAGCAGATGCTTTTTCCAGGATGCCTTGGAGTTGGCAATACTGTATTTGTGAATCCCAAACACTTCACACATTTCCTTTATGAAGAGCCAGCCATCTGTATATACTTAAACAACAAAAGGTGTGACCTCTGAAATAACAGCAAACAGAATCAACACTTTTCTGTGTGAAACTATTCTCAACTACTTTGTATTACTCCATCAGCTCTACTGACTAGGCATCGGACTGTGCCTGGCTGTTACCTAGGTGTGCAGATACAGAGAAGGTGGACGAAGCTTTCACCTTGCATGGTCTATGTTAAGGTCAGGCAGATCTCTAGCCCTTGTGCTCAAGGGAGCATAGTGACTTTCTGACAGCTAGGAAAAAGTGCGGCCATGGCTCAACTCACAAGCCCCAAAGGGTAGTGGGTGTGCAGGGGTAGTGGGTCTGCATTAGGCATTCTGAGGTAGAATGCTTACTGATTTTCTGTTTGCGAGATCACTTATTTTGTTGTTTTAAGCATACATCTGGCTACAGGCTAGTCAAGGAAATGTGTGAAATGTTCAAGATTCACAAATGAAAGTAACTCATAAATGCATATTAAAGATTTTCTTTCATGGGTTTTAAAACTGACCCCCTTCAATGCCTCTGGATGCTGTATATGCTCTTGGGAAGGATACTCACATGGCATTATAGATATACAGTAATGATAATACCAGATATGATAATGCCCCAAATACACTATGCTCCACTTTGGAGATTTCATTCATGTGCTGATGAGGGTGGGTCACAGTAATTCACATAACCTAGTTTGAGCTAGGAACATGTATATGAGGGTATAGTGCTTTAGTTGCACTATTTGCAGATAGAGGGATGTTAAAATTAGATTCTTATGCCTACAGAAGAAACTCTTGCCTGGGTTATAATCATAACACATGCCTCTAAAGTAAACCTACATTAACACAACTCAATGTGGTAATTAAGATAGAAAAAGGAAGTACTAAGCTGCATGGCCTATCAGATTCCTTGGGGAGAAAAAAAAATACACTGACGTGACTTGAAATGTGTCCAAGGGGTTTAGTTAGCGTCCAATTAGCTGCAAAGTTCCTCTATTAAAATGCATAACAAATACCAGCCTATGTGTCCCTGAACCCTTCATTATTTAAATCCTAATTTCAGATGGTTCTTTTATTATAGCAAATATTCCAAAAGATAGCACTGACGTTTAATTATGCTAAACAATCATTGCTGTCAGGTGATAAATTGGAAGGACAGCAGACTCTAGGGCATATCTAGGCAAACCACAAGGGCTCAGCTCTTAACCAAAAGCAAACAACAGAACAAAGACAAACATTCTAGGAACAATCTACAATAAAATGAAGGCCAAATGGTCATCTCAACTTAACCTTGCCTTTTATATCTGTCAGGAACTCCTCAGAGAGTTTACTCAGGCAACCAGACAGAGGTATGAGCTCAGGGAATGTTGAGTGAAACAGAATGTGATCATGTCCCAGTCTTCAAACATCTTCAGGTTCAAAAAGGACATTATTTTTTTTTTCCCCTGAGCCAGGATGACTGACTGACCCCCCTAGTCAGTTACAACAGTCGTGGTCAGGGTTGTTTGCCTAATATCATGCCTATATAATTAATAAAGCAGGTTCCGAAAATTTATGAAGCATGCTTGACAGTTGTCATTTAACACTGCCTAGCCTTTATCCATTCTGTCCTTTGAAGGTGTGCATCTCTGTTTATTAAACACATGAAATGTCTGACTTTGAAAATGGGCCAAGGCAATTTGTCAAATTTCGCACACCATCAAACTGGCAGTATCTAGATATCTTTAAATGGGTCAGGCAGTTAGTACTTTACCTCCAGGTCAGTGGGATAGGGGCAAACCTCAGTGGGACAGTCTTGGTCAGGAGAGTATGGCGGATGTGCAAATTGCAAGGAAAAGGTGGAGCAGAGAGAAGCATTTGAATCAGTACTAGGAAACCCTTCCTGTTCTCAGCCAGAAATTTTCATGTTCTCTGCGGGCTTCATGGTGCAAGTGACTGAGCACTCTGGCCTTCTCCAGCAAGGCACTGAAGTACATGCTTAACTTGAAGCAAGTGAGTAGTCTCATTGACTCCAAGCTCTAGGTACCATAGTGATGAAGTGTACTATAAATGGAATATTGTGGTTAATGCATCTATGATTGTTTTCTGTGTACTGCACTTTTCAGTGTAAGTCGTCAGCTATAGCTATCTGCTGGGGGTTAGAGGTGTGGCTGGGAGAGATGCAAGTGGAATATTTAATGTTTTTTTGTTGGTTGATTGTCCACTTAATATAAAAGAAGCCATTTAGCTCTTTGTGTATGGGGAAACATGACATATCTGCTGATGTACCATACTATATTCAGTTTCCTATCAACAATGTACTGTTCAGAAACCTATTCTTCGCCTGCTGTGAGCTCTTCTCCCCTTTTGCAAATGTTTTTTCATGTGGGACTTTACAGAGCTTAATATGTGTTACAGAAAACCCCCTCATCTTCTCCCACTCCCCCCTATCCTCCCAGGATAGCTTCCAGGAAACTATAGCAGCATTTGTATAGCTACAGTATGTGCAGTACACTAGGAAACATAGAAAATGTATTGAAAATTGATACAATGGATTTTTCCATCAGAGTTACACAAGTTAGCAAGCATACTTTGTGAAATTTGAGAAGGATCTTATTCCCCACAGCCATAAACTTCTTGGATTTCTGCCTGTATCTCATTCAGGACAGAGGAGTAGTAGAGGAGGAGAGGGAATCCTCTTATTGAAAGTCTGCTTTTTTTCCTCCCAGGTAGAACAAAAAGATTGCCTAATGCATTGTGTTAGCATTAAAATGGGCATGAGTTGTAAAATTTGGATCTGTGATCAGGTGCAGAATTTGAAAGCTTACTCCCCTCCCAAAATTATGCTGTCGGATTTGGGGGTTATAGTTAGACTTCATCTTCAGTAGACTCCATCATTAATATTATTTTCCAAAAATAGAAGTTTTGCAAGGCTAAACAATAGCACAGTGATTAGATGATAGTGGGTAAGAGGATCAAATTCAGTTCTGGCATAAGCAAGTGCAACTCACATTTCCAAGGTTGAATTTGGCCCCAAAGGTTACAGTCAACAAAGGAGAAGGGGACAGCTAAAAAATAATAATTTCATTTCAGATCATTCAGAGCTCAGTCATTTTAGAGATGTGATGGCTAACCCTGTGAAATGGGTGTCCTGTGTGGTGGTCTTCAGTGCTCAGTGGTTGGGTGCAGATGCCAAGTTAAAGGGAAGAAAGACATTAATGAAGCAAAAAGCAAGAAAACGATAGTATCATACCATGAGTTGCCCAAATCTGCTAATTACTAGTGCTTGTTAAAGTTAATATTCTCCTTTCCAGATAAGTAATATGAGAATGAGTTGGACATTAAGTGTACCATAAAAATCAGTCACTGAATAATACTGCTTCCTTTATGCTTGAAACTCAGTGTGTAATGTGCTTTAATCATGCTATTAAACCTCAGCAGCAAGATATATGTCAGCACGTGAAATATCTGTTAGTATGTAGTACTTACCTGGGAAACATGATCACAAGTAATAGTGAATTCACTGTGAAGTGTAGATTATTAAAGAAAATGTCAACTCTAGATTTAAAATATTTTTAAAAATATATACAGGTTAGGGTTTACAGAGGGAGGATATTCTAAATCATTGACTTGATGTCAGATTTCACACAAATTGAATATTGCAAGGTTTCCCTTACAAGCTTAATTTTGAATTCATTTAAAGAAAATAATGCATAAGTGGGAAAACTTCTTCCCATTATGTGAGCTGATAAATAAATTCAGTCAGAAATGACATATATTATTTTCCCTTTTTGTTCCATTGCCATGAAGTTGTTACAGCGGACAACTGGAGTCAGGGCTTCTGGTTCTGTTCCCAACTCTGACTCAGTGTAACCTTGACCAAATCTCTTAGCATCACTTCCTTCAGTTTCTCCAGATGTTATGGAGATTTCATGGGTGTAAATCAGTCATGAATTGAACCCAGAATACTGAACTCTGGCCTTGCCATGAGTAAAGGAGAAACTGTATGAAAAGTATGAAATTGCTAAGGCTGATGCATATGTTAGATTAACGATTTAAGGATATTTGTAAAGTAATTTTATTGGACTTTAAAAAAAATGAAGGTTTTTGCATTAAACTAATCAGGTTCATAGTTGCACCAAATGATTTTATCCACTTCTATTGGAGTATCACCGCATGGACTATTTGGGAAGATGAAGGAGGGGGCATAAAAAGGTTCACTAGAATAATAGCTCATAGTCAAAAGGTTTGGAGATTTTCCCTGGATGCTGTTGATGCTGTACCTCTATGTCCTAGCATTCTGGCCCAAGTGAGGTATTTCAGGTGCTTCCTTCCTCAGTTTCCCATCCATCAGGTACAAGCTATCCAAAAAGACTTTTGTCCGTTAAGGAACACTTGCGTCAGAAAGCCTCATATATGGATTACAGAAAACAACAAAAGTAAATCTTACTCTTAAAAATAGTGGCTAGTTCCTTCTGAACTCTTGTCCCCTTCACCTGGAACCAGTTTCAACTTCTTTTTTTCTTTTTTTTTCTGAACTCATCTTCTTTTCTGTAAACAGTTTCAAGCCCCTTGCCTTCTGAGTTCATCTGTTCTTCCCTCTTCTAGCCTGTGGAACGGTCTGTCTCCTCGAGGTTGCTTTTGGTTACAATCTCCCTTAGTACCTCTGTCTCAGGGTTGCCTTTCAGTTACCCATTCCCTCCCTGGGTACACCCTCTCTCAGGGTTGCCTTTCAGTTACAAACCTCTTCTCTCTAGAGGTGTTTTCTTCTTCCTTTGCTGGATTGCTCAGGTAACCTTCTTAAAGGGCAATTGACTGCTAACTGGCCACTAACCAGCCACCTGGAGCACCCGTTACTTCCAGCTGGTCTTCAGAGAGCCATCATGGGCAAGCTAGGCCCTGATTCCCCTGGAAGGGCCACTTGCCCCATAACTGATGCTTATTAATGAGACAAAAAATTACCTCTCTCAGACAGCACAAGATGTGAATTAGTACCAAATCTGGCCCTTTGCAATCTCTCTGCTGTTGCTGGTGATATCACTAACAATGGAAGCAACATATAACAAATGCAAGGCAATCTCCTAGTAATTAGTGAGGTCACCAAGTGTTGCAGAAGACATGCAGAACCATGAACTCAGATCGTTTATCATCTACCATAAAAAGCTGCTTTCTGCCTTTTAAATATCACTCTCATTTTTGAGTTAAAGTTGCTCTCTCCCAGTAACGGAAGCAATACAAAAACCTACAATAAGATACTATTAAAACATACAAGATGTATTCTCCCGTTTGTCCTCTGCTCCCCGTCTCTTGAATTAGCAAAATTATGCTGGGGACATGGAATAAGAGACCAGTGGTTTTGTGGCATGCTCCTCCTCTCCTGTGTAGTCACAGGAGCCTTGCTACTCCAGATCCACATGTTTGGAGTGATAGGGGTCAGGTGGTGGCAGAGAGGGTTTATTCAGTTGACATGACGTGCTTTGGCTTGCTGAGAAGATGCCTATGTGGGAAGAAAGTGTTGCTTCAAGCAGCTTGTACTCTGTATTTGCCCATCCCAAAGGGTGCAAATACAGGCATAGAGAGAATAAGAAAAGAGCCCAGCTTCCAACACATGGCTGCAGATTCCTTTCTTGAAAATTATAGGGTTTGGCAGTTGTCACCTGATTCTGACACAGCTCCTCACTGATAGGGTAATTAGAAGTCAGCACTGCAAGATGAACTTACAAGACTGCATCTACCTTAGTCCTCTTTCTTTAAAATTTCTTGGCATCTATGCTGCAGTTCCACCTATGGTATTGTAGACAGGGTTCCAGCAGCTGCCAGTGTCGTTTCTACTCTGGAGTCTCCACAATTTGCAGCATTCACCAAGCTGCACCAGTGACTGCAATGACATAAAAACCTAACGATGGAAAAGGCTTAATGCAGAAAAGCCCGACAGGGTTCCCTGAACCTTTTGTCCCTCTCCCATGGGTTTTACCACAGGAAGACGAGGTTATGGCCCGCACTGCACATAATGAAATAGAATCTAAAAGTTAAGTGCTCTGATACCCTAGTCAGAAGCATGGGATGGATGGGCACACACAGGCTTTAGTGATAGAACTGGCTTTAATGCTGACCCTTATTATTCAAACAATGTGGCAGATGTAGATCTCAGATTAAAATTTTGTAAAAACAAAATTTTATTACATTTAAGGTAAGTGGAAGGAGATTGATGATTTTTTTTAAAGTTCCAGTGGAAATGGTGTTCCAATCTCATGTAAGCATTTCCTTGTGTGAGCTGCAATCAAAGCATTGCAGTAGTTTTCTAGTGCATGAGAACCAGAAAGTAAAAGTGACTCATATATTTTCATTGTCCGGGCTTTAGGTAGTCAAAAAAATGTTGAAAAGATTTTTAAATTGTTAGTTTCATTAACCTACTATGTTCTGAATAACGAGAACGGCTTGAAAAATATTAATCAAATGACATAATAAGATTAGTGACTTTTCAACCACATTACTAAATTCACTTTTTTCATTATTCATCCAGATTAAAGTGAGCAAACAACTCAGAAATATAAATAAATGTATTCAAATTTGATGAAATATTCAGAATAAAATGTTGGCATTTTTTTCCACTGTTTGTCCAGCTCTGTTAGTGCAGATAAAACACCTTTTAAAATATTTTGGCCTAAGTATTCAAAATTGATTAGTGATTTTGGGTGCCCAACTGGATACACATTTAGAGGGGTTTGATTTTTCAGAGGATGGATGCTTGGTACAGCAAAACACAGTGCACAAAGTCCTGGCCCTATTGAAGTCAATGGCAAAGCGGCTCATTGACTTCATGGAGCCAGGATTTTACCTCAGGCTCCTTTGTATCTCACATTGGACATGCAAAATCACCCATAATCACTTCAAGCAACTTAAGTAAAACTCTTAACTTGATAGCATTAAAGAAATGTATCTATTCTTAAACAGAAAGAGGACAATTGAGTATGTAAATACCAAGTGTCATGAGATAGTTGTATGATTTTCAGCTCTCATGTTTTCACCATTTTGCATCAGCTTTGTATATCACATAGCACAAGCAGACTTATCTTGTAGAAAAGCAATTTAAGTTTTCTCCATAAGACAATCATATTACCATACTTATGGACTGCTGCATTTTTTCTGCCTCATTTTCCCTCTCTGTGTCTACCTGCAGTTAGTAACAAGAGGGAGAGGGAGCAGAAATCGTAGCTCTGGCTATATTTCACGGATCCTCATATTGGTGGGATTAAGAAATATTTTTCTGACTGCAATTTGGTGCACCTATAATCCCAGTACCCCACTCTGAATGGTTAAAAAACTGATTGTATTCTGCTTAGCTGAGTGAACCACAAGAAGAATTCTACAACTTGAAAGGTGACAGAGTGAAGAAAAACAAATAGAGAGTAATCATGGAAGAAGTGCAAGAAGATCATCCATCCTGAGATGGAAGAAGCAGTCTTCAATTAAATATTTATTCATTGTTAATGAATGCCAAATAACATTAAATAAGCATTTAGCAGAATATTAATCACGTACTTAACGGCTAATTGCAGTATATTAACAATTAATGGCCCTTTAAGAAACTAAATATACTATGGTACATAATAAGTGTTAATTGAAAGCTATTTCAGGAACTTTATCTGCATTCCTTAATTGGACAATGACACAATACAGTTACTGAGCCCTTTTGTCCTTATTTTATGTATTGTAGTTATTGTCTGTGCTGCAGAATATGGGCCCTTCCTGTATTATACATTACCCCCTCCTGTAATATGACCAGGAAAAGATTTCAGCCAATCCTGGCCCAGAAAAATCAAATGATGTCTTTTCACATGTGGCACTGAAATCCTTACTGACCAGTAACGTTAGTTAATTTCAATGATGCTGGCTTGGAGAGTTACTTAGTCGTTGGCTACACTGACGCTTTACAGCGCTGCAAATTTCTCGCTCAGGGTTGTGAAAAAAACACCCCTCCGAGCACTGCAAGATACAGCACTGTAAAGCCTCAGTGTAAACAGTGCCACAGCAGTGCTGTGCTCCCAGCGCTGCAAGCTAAACCCCATGAGGATGTGGAGTACGTGCAGCGCTGGGAGAGCTCTTTCCCAGCGCTGGAGCTGCGACCACACTCACACTTCAAAGTGCTGCCGCGGTAGTGCTGCCGTGGCAGCGCTTTGAAGTTTCAAGTGTAGCCATACACTAAGTGTTTGAACAGTTATTCCCCTAAACCACATCCATGTTGTTAAGTCACTGAGACGTAACCACACAGAGCTCTGAAACTATCACAAAGCCAGAGAAACTTTATTCCAAACATGGTGTTATGTTCTGGTTGTTGAATTTTCTTGTCTTGTTCCATGACAGAAATAATGTTCAGGCTGTTGGAGAATACTAGCAATTAACTACACTTCTACCCCAATATAACATGACCCAATATAACATGAGTTCAGATATAATGTGGTAAAGCAACACTCCAGAGGAGTGGAGCTGCACACTCCAGCAGATCAAAGCAAGTTCGATATAACGCAGTTAGGTTTTTTTTGGCTCCCAAGGACAGCTTATATCGGCTTAGAGGTGTACTTGTGTAGCTCTCAAACAGAGACTGAAAAATCAGAGAGTGCTACCCAAAAAGAAGAATAAGGAAAAGACAAACATTGAGGAGGGAAGGAAGAAAGGGTAAGAGAAAAGAGACAGAGGGAAAGACTCATGGGAATCTGGCAGAATTGATGCATGTAAGATAAATCTTCAGATTCTCCTTGAGGAGTATCCTATGAAATTCAAGTCAGACACTTGACTCGGGCAAGATGTAATCAAGAAATTGGGTGGAATTTACAAAAGTCTGAGTGTATGTGTACACTGCAGTGTAAGCCCATGGTTCACTGGTCTCAAATCAGCAGACCTTGAGTTAGAGAACCTGGGGCTTGAGCATCTACAATTGATTGTTAACCCTATGTTAAGAATTGTTTAACCTTGGCTCAAACATGGGGTTCTGGCATCCACCTAGATCCAGGTCAAACCAGCCATATCCCAGACTCCTTAGCATCTTCCTGAAATGTGTCACTTTGACCATGGTGCGCTGTGGGAAACTTTAGTGTGTATTCTGCAAGCTACAGGAAGTTTTAACAGCCCACCAGTGCAGCCTGCTGAGCCCTGTTCTTCACTGTGTGCTTTCACTCCTGTGTCCGGAATTGAGCAGGGCTTCCATGAGGTGCTGGTGGATGTTTTGGATGCATTTTCTAACCCATTAAAGGCACTTAGCACAGCTTATGATGGAACAGGAGGAGGAGGCAGTGGAGAAGGAGTACCCAGGCATGACTCTCACTGGCAAATGCTGCTCATGATCCTCAGCATAGCTACTAATGCCCCCTATGTAGACAGGTGTTTCTGGTGCAGGGCCACAGGCACCGACGGGTGGGACCATATTGTGTTGCAGATGTGGGATGACCAGCAGTGGGTCCAGAACTTTCACATGAAGAAAGCTACATTTCTGGAACGTAGTGAGCAGCTTGCCCTGACCCTCCAGCATAAAGATACATGTATGAGGGCAGCCTTGCTAGTCCAGAAGCATGTTGCTACTGCTGTCTGGAAGCTGGCTACCCCAGATTGCTACAGGTCGATTGCCAAGCAGTTTGGTGCTGGGAAGTTGAATGTGAGTAAAATGATGGAAATGGTATCTGAGGCAGTCAGGCATGTGGTTACCCCATGGTGGTGGGCATTAAAGATATTCCCAAGGTAATTGCTGGATTTGAGAAAAAGGGATTTCCAGACTCTGCTGGGGCCATTGATGGGACTCATGTGCCCACAGATTGCCCTTCTCAAGGAACATATGAGTACGTAAACTGCAAAGGGTACTATTGTTATGTAGATCCTTGTGGACCACAGAGGTCAATTTATAAATGTCAGTGTGGTTTACGCTGGGAAAGTTGATGCCAGGGTTTTTGCTTATCAGGAGTCCACATTCATGAACAGACTGGTACACTGTTCCCACCAAGTGACATTGTCATGAATGGAGTTACTGTTCCCACTATTATTCTCGGGAACCCCACATTATCCCCTTTTGTGATGGCTCATGAAACCATACCTGATTTTTAGAGGGGGTGGCAAAAGATGGGTTATTTACTTTCCTCAGCAGGTATAGAATGGTTGTTTAAATGTGCTTTTGGCAGACTGAAATCCCATTGGAGATGCCTACAGACCCAGCTGGATTCCAGTGTCATCAATGCTATGTGCATTACTGTGGCTTGTTGTGCTTTTTCACAATCGTAGTAAATCCAGAGGTGAGCCATTTCTCCATGAATAGACCTATGCCAGCAAGAGGCCATTGAATCTGCACACTCAGCTTGAAAGTTCCCCTAACAAAGCTGAAGTTGAATGCACCTGGGCAATGGACATCAGGGATGCTTTGTGCTCCCACATTGTCAATTTGCATGGCTCAAGGGAAGAGTGGGAGTAGTACATTTATGAATGTGCTTCTGGAGGTGGGGCTGGGGCTAATTCATT
The DNA here is from genome assembly GCF_025201925.1 of Gopherus flavomarginatus. Classification (NCBI taxonomy): domain Eukaryota; kingdom Metazoa; phylum Chordata; order Testudines; family Testudinidae; genus Gopherus; species Gopherus flavomarginatus. The sequence continues at coordinate 205,057,146 of NC_066618.1, forward strand.
GAGGCAGGATTCAGTGCTTCGGCAGGGGTGGTGGCTTGATTGCCATTCAAAGTACTTATGAATGACATGACCCCTTATGAAATGGGGAGGGCAGTATTTCACAGTATGGATTCATCTAAGGAAGTGACTGACATGTGGATTGATGTATCTAGCTCCATAGAGCAGGGGTTCTCAAACTGTGGGTCAGGACCCCAAAGTGGGTCACAACCCTATTTTAATAAGGTCATCTGGGCTGGCTTAAGACTTGTTGGGGACGAGGGCCGAAGCCAAAGCCCGAGCCCCGGTGCCTGGGGCTGAAGTCCTTGGGCTTCAGCTTTGCCCTCCTGCCAAGGGTGGTCGGGCTCAGGCTTTGGCCTGGGCCCCACCACCCAGGGCAGCGGGGCTTGGGTGGGCTCAGGCTTCAGCCCCTCCTCCTGGGGCCATGTAGTAATTTTTGTTGTCAGAAGGGGGTTGCGGTGCAATGAAGTTTGAGAGCCCCTACTTTGGAGGAATAATATTTGCTTACTAATTCCTAACTGTCCCTGAGTATGTGTTCATCTCTATTGTTTTAAATACAGATTGTATGATGTGATGCAGTGATAGCACTAAACTTTTTTGATGACGTAAAAATCTTTATCTATAAACATGTATTAGAAAAGTACAATACTGACCCATTGCCAGGCAGGCCAGCTGCTATTACCATGCCAAAACATCAGTCACAAGAGAACCTTTCCCAAACCGAAAAAAAAAAAAGGCGCATGAGCAAGTGCAAACAGTGAAACCACACAGAAGACAGAATCCCCCTACTATTCCATGTTCCCCGGGCCCTGTTCTTCTTTCCCTGTTTGCCATGCATATGGCACCAAGGGAGGGAAGTGGAGGCATCCACGGGGGAGGGGCCAAAATAGAGGACTTCCTGGGGCTAAGTTGTCCTGCTTATTCACTCCTGGGGCCTGACTGCATGGGCCACCAAGCCATGGAATTTTCCAAGCTGTTTCTGAACTGCATCCTAGAGAACTGCACAGGGGACTCAGGCCCTGGTGTAGATGAGGCAGCAAGAGCCAGTACTCTTGCAACCATGATTAATATTAGCTGCTCAAACAGTTCTTCCAGCTGAGCTCTGTCCTCGTCCCTTAGCCACCGTTCCTGTGCCAGGAACTGAAAAGTAAGTGCCTGCTCCCTGTAACCCTGTTCAGTCAACCTCAGCCTTTCCTCTTGCCTCTCACCAGTCCCTCTCTTTCTGGTACTGGACCCACTTGTTGGCGCTGTCCAGAACTTCAACCATAAGTTAATCACAGAAATGCTTTCTCTTGGTATGGTCAATGAAGGTACTTTGGACCAGGTTTGTATTGCACTAAGGGTGAGCTATGGAGGTACTGCAGCCAGTAGAGGTTGGAGGGCCTGGTATAGAACAAGACACAGGGTTATTGTCTCAAATATCCCAGTGCAGCAGCACAGAAAAAAATCCTTGCGGTGTCTCAAAACTTTTGCATTCGTTCATTGAATGGAAATTCTTCGCATTACCATATTAATATTCACTAAAATGAAGCCAGAAAATTACTAGGCTCAGAAGTAGCTTCTGTCCCTTCTGTGTCTGCTGCAGGTTCCTCAGGAGGGTCATCCAACATCTCCTGAGTATGAACCTAGTTGGTGTTGCTGCAGTGGCTGCAAAGCTTCTCTGGGACTGGTTTCAGCAACAGAATGACTTCACTGTCTCCACTCAGTGCCTTCTGCTGGCTCCCATCAGTCTCCATGCTGAATTCTGGGGCCAGCAGGTTGCCATCCCAAATGAACAGTTCATCCTGAACCACTGTTGGCTCTGTGCTGAGCTCAGTGCCCAGCACCGGTCAAACTCCTCATAAAAGGGGCATGATGTTGACAAGTTGCCTGAGGTGCAGTTTTGGTCCTTGGAGTTCTGGTCCCTGGATTTCCAGTACTTACTCTGGAGCTGCTTAATCTGCTCCCTGCACTGCTCTGGTAAATTTGTAAAGCTGCCAGCCCCTTGATTGTTTGGTGGCATGTGTGGTCATTCCTGGAAGTCTTACTGAAGTCCACTGTTTCGCTGGTATCCAGGGCCGCCTAGAGAATTCAGAGGGCATGGGGTCTTCGGCAGCGGGAAGGACTTCCCGCTGCCGAAATGCCACCGAAGACCTTCCCCGGGACCTGCCACTGAAGTGCCAGAAGGACCCCCTGCCGTGGTCTTCGGGGAACTTCGGCAGCGGGTCCTGGAGTGGAAGGACCCCCCACCGCCAAATTGATGACGATGACCCGGAGCGGAAGAAGCTCTGGGGGCTCCAAGGGCCCAAAAAAGTCTCGTAGGGGCCCCTGCGGGGCCCAGGACCTGGGGCAAATTGCCCCTCTTGCCCCCCCCCCGCCGCCTCCAGGCAGCCCTGCTGGTGTCACACAGGAGATCCACCAAAATCTGACTCTGCTCCTGTGACCAGGAAGCAGCTTTCTTTGCAAAAAATTTGTTCTGGTCAGTCTTTGTTGCAAAAACAGAAGGCTCTCTGATGGTGTGCTTTCTGCTCAGTGGTCAGCAGGCAATGGAAGGGTTAATTCTGACTTACATTGTTGCTGGTGTATGCCCTGGGAGGTTGATTCCATTTTCACTGTACAGTGCATTAGCTACAGAGGTGTCACCCAAGTGAGGACTCATTCTCCTTATCTTCATTTTTCTGTTATTAGGATTACCAGAATTTTTCCTCCACCAAGGACAACAGAGGCAAAAATCATCAGTGGCAGCTAGTGTATTAAGGGTACATAAGGGAGTGGCTGAGCAAGAGTAATAATCAAATGAAGAAGTGTGTGATTAGTTGTGTTAGTTTAAATCATGAGATAGCCCATGCTTTACCTAGAAATGCAGGGCTGTGATTCAGCCTGCATTGAAGACCTGTGAATTGTAATATTTTTGGATAAATATGCAACTCATTCATATAAACACCGTGATCCCAGACTGCTTGCAGTGTATGTTTCTCTATGCTTAAAAATAGTATTAATTAGTTGTATGTTTGTAGTGTCAGCATGTGCAAACCAGGAGAAATTATTTTGGCAGTTTGGTGTACTTGTCTCTAGAGAGTTCCCTATTATGTTTAGCTGTTCTTTTTCATGGTTTTTGAGATGTAATTCCTGGTCTTCATAATCTACCTTCTCTGTGTTAAAACATAAGAAATATTTTGGGCTATATACTCTGTTGGCATAAATGGGTGAAGTTACTTGGATTTCAATGAAGCCATTCCATTTTACACCAGCTGAGGATCTGACTGCTTCTTTCTAAATGACACACAGTATATCAGCAGAATTGTCATGGTATAATTCCCCACTTTGAACCTTAGCGTCCAAAAGATGGAGTACCAGCATGAATTCCTCTAAGCTCAATTACCAGCTTAGTACTTGTAGCGCTGCCACCAACTAGGAATTCCAGTGCCTGGTACACTCTGGTCCCCCCAAAACCTTGCCCGGGGACCCCCAAGACCCAGACCCTTGGATCTTAACACAAGGAAAGTAAACCCTTTCCCTCACCATTGCCTCTCCCAGGCTTCCCCTCCCTGGGTTACCCTGGAAGATCACTGTGATTCAAACTCCTTGAATCTTAAAACAGAGAGGAAAATTCACCTTCCCCCCTCCTTCTCTCTCCCCCTCCCAGACTTTCCCTGAGAGAGAAAGTAATCCTAACACAGAGAGAAAATTAACCTTTCTCTCCCCCTTCCCTCCTTTCTCCCCACCAATTCCCTGTTGGATCCAGACCCAGTCCCCTGGGGTCTCACTAGAATAAAAAAACAATCAGGTTCTTAATCAAGAAAAGCTTTTAATTAAAGAGGGAAAAACAGTAAAAATTATCTTTGTAAATTTAAGATGGAATATGTTACGGGGTCTTTCAGCTATAGACACTGGGAATACACTCCCAGCCTAAGTATACAAGTACAAATAAAAATCCTTTCAGCAAAATACAAATTTGAACTCCTTCCAGCCAAATACACATTTGCAAATAAAGAAAACAAACATAAGCCCAACTCGCCTTATCAGCTAGTACTTACTATTTTGAATCTATAAGAACCTGTATTAGGGAGATTGGAGAGAAACCTGGTTGCACGTCTGGTCACTCTCAGAACCCAGAGAGAACAACAACCAAAAACTAACAGCACACACAAAAACTTCCCTCCCTCAAGATTTGAAAGTATCCTGTCCTCTGATTGGTCCTCTGGTCAGGTGACAGCCAGGCTCACTGAACTTGTTAACCCTTTATAGTCAAAAGAGACATGAAGTACTCCTGTTCTATTAACCCTTAACTACTTGTTTATGACAAGAATATACCTTGAGAATCACTTGGTGATAGTGCCACCCACAGGAACTAAAGTTCAGGGGCGCTATTTAGGGGATCAGGGAAGGGCTCTGCTCCCCCGAGCCCCAGACAGAGCTCTTCACTGCAACAACTCGAGTGTGATATGTGATGAGTTTGGAAGTTGGGAGCAGCACAGCCTTTGTGGATGGGAGTTTGTTTATAAATAGAGGCAGGGTGATTAAGATAACAAAAGGCTTATCATGAATGTAAATTAAGGATCCTTAAATGATCCTGAAAGCACTGCCAGGCACTTCAATTAAAAGATGGTAAAATTTGCAGATGATACAAAATTACTCAAGATAATTAAGTCCCAAGCAGACTGCGAAATGCTACAAAGGGATCTCACAAAACTGGGTGATTAGGCAACACAATGGCAGAAGAAATTCAGTGTTGATAAATGCAAAGTAAAGCACTTGGCAAAATATAATCCCAACTATACATACGAAATGATTGGGTCTAAATTAGCTGAACCCATCAATAAAGAGATCTTGGTGTCATTGTGGATAATTCTCTGAAAACATCTGCTCAATGTACAGTGGCAATTGAAAAAGCTAACATAATATTGGGAATCATTAGGAAAGGGATGGATAATAAGAGAAAAATATCATATTGCAACTATATAAACCCATGGTACTCCAACATATTGAATAGTGTATGCAGATTTGATCAACCCATCTCAAAAAAGATATATTGGATTTGGAAAAGGTACAGAGAAGGGCAATAGAAATAATTAAGGGTATGAACAACTTATGTAAGAGGAGAGATTAATAAGACTGGGACTTTTCAGCTTGGAAAAGATATGACTAAGGGTGGGATATGATAGAGGTGCAGATAAAATCATGAATGGTGTGGAAAAAATTGAATAAGGAAACGTTATTTGCTCCTTCACATAACACAAGAACTAGGGGTTACCCAATGAAATTAATAGGCAGCAGATTTAAAACAATCCAAAAAAAGTATTACTTCACAGTCAACCTGTGAAACTCTTTGCCAGGGGATGTTGTGAAGGCGAAAACTATAACAGGGTTCCAATAAGAACTAGATAAGCTCGTGGAGGATAAGTCCAGCAATGGCTATTAGCCAGAGTGGACAGGGATCCAACACCATGTTCTGCATGTCCCTCGCCTTTGTTTGCCAGAAGCTGGGAGTGGGCAACAGGGCACTGTTGATGACTGCCTGTTCTGTTCATTCCCTCTGGAGCATCTGACATTGGCCACTGTTGGAAGACAGGATATTGGCTAGATGGACCTTTGGTCTGACCCAGTATATGGCCATTCTGATGTTCTTACATAGAACCCAGATGTATCTGCTTCCCACTGTAACCCACTAGACCCCACTCTCCTCCCAGAGCTGAGATAGAACCCAGGAATCCTGATGGGGCCTCTCTTTCCACAGAGTTAGTAATAAAGTAAGAACATACATTAAAATTTTAAACCCAGTATCCCTTAAGTGACTTGCCACAAGATGTCAGAACACATTGTTATTAGAGCTGAGTGGGTCTAATATGTATTTAATTTTCTTTCTTTTATATAGGAATTAGATACAGGGCTCCTGTCAGCTAATTGCTAAATTATCTGCCAAAAACTAGAGTTTTCAAGTGCCTAAGTAGCCCCAGGAATCATGGTTTAAGTTGCCCCCCTCTTACCAAAATCTGAAATGGTGCCCCTACTAAAGTTGACTTTTCCTGGGACAATCAATAAAGCAGGACACCAGTGAAATTATCACCTGCCACCTTAAGGATGAACCAAGTATCCAGATGTGACAGGGTTGCTTCTACAGTACCCCCTTTTTGCCTATCAGGGTATGACTCACCCAGCTGCTGCAGATCTGTCTCTAGGAGGTCCAAGATAGCAGTGCTTTGGCCCTCCACCCAAGGCACACTTCATTCCTACTCTTTCCAGGGTGTTAAGGTCCAAGAGAAATCAGAAACCAAAAAAAAAGCACATTTCAAAGCCAGATCATCCAACAACCTTTCAGTGGGACCTCAGACTTCTAATTGGGGCTTATGTCCAAACAGTCCATGCTTCCACTGATCCCCCATGGTCTGGCCATCCCCTCTAGCACAGGCTTTTCTGGCCAGCAGAGCATGTCAGTCTCTGGGCTGCAGCCAGAAGTAAAAGTAGGGTGGTACGGTATGGTACAATGTAACGGCAAGAGCCCATACACCGTGCTGAACTGGACTGGCTTCCCCAGCAGTAATTTAAAGGGTCCAGGGCTCCAGCCACCAGAAATCACCACCAGAGCTCCAGCGGTGACATAAGGAGCCTGGGACTCCCTGCAGCAGCTGGAGCTCCAAGCCTTTTAAATCCCTGCCGGAGCCCTAGCAGTGGCAGGGCTCTGGTGGCGCTTTAAAGGTCCCAGGGCTCCCCTCAGGCCCAAATGAATTAACAGTCTTTACCTTCCTGTTGCCAGTGTGGGGCCTATCTGCCCTGTCCCCTTAGCCTCTTGTTGGTGTCAGTGAGTGTTTTGCATCTATCTCTCTGCATCACTGGAGGGGCATATAGTCCAATGACTTAATTATCAGCTGCTAAATTCACATTGCAGTTGTCACTGCTCCCAGTATAGTTCCTTTTGCACTCTTCCTCCTCACATGTATTCCAACAATATTTCATACCTTTTGACATTTTGGTTAAAGATGTAATAAAATCTTTCTGGCCCAGAAACCCTCCTGAAATGACCTTTAACTGCAGCGTAATTGCTTTTCTGTGCAGCATGCGAGGACAAATTATCCAATACAACAAAAATGGCATGGTCAATCAGTGTGGGAAATTCACCTACCAAAACTTCATGCAGATCAATGCCAGCCTTTTTACATCGAGCAGTTTGTATAACTGCCTGCAAGCTTCCCCACTGCTGGGAAGATTTTCTAACCAGCTTTTTTTTTTAAATTGAGCTGGCAAGGGAATAGTCTTGTTTTTCTATCTGAACAAAAGTCCAGACTGATCTTTTTTAGTTTTCATATGGATCAAAGTTTGTGCTATTCACTGAACTAGGGGAAGCGTAATGAGATCAGGTCACTGAGGTTCTGGAAATTGTAATTCTCAGAATAGATCTGCAGCCTGCATGAAGCTCCATTTCTCTGACATGTATGTTGCTCCCTTTGTTGAAGATGGGTTTAGGGGTGAAGGTACACACATTTGTTGACTTTCAGGACACGGTGCAAAGCCCATCTATTTCTCATGCTTTTTTTAGGGTCAGAGAGGTGTGCTGTCATATGCAAGGGCGTACAGGAGTGTGGTTTGGGATTCAGTCTCATTACTTAGGTTGATTCTGAGGATTAGGGGAGGCTGCTAGTTATATTCTTCATTGGTTGTGTTCTCAATATATCTAAAATTAATCTATGGGGAACAAACTGTATCTAGAGGGGGAACAGATATTTAACAATGGGCTCTTCAATCTAGCTGAGAAAGGTAAAACACAGTCACAAGAATATAAGAATGGCCATACTGGGTCAGACCAATGGTCCATCTAGCATACAATGGCTGGAAGTTGAAGCTGGACAAATTCAGAACTGAAATGAGAGGTAAATTAAGGGTGAGAATACTTTACCAAGGGAGTTAGTGGCTAAATCGCTGACAATTTTTTAAAAAACTGAGTGGATGTTTTTCTGAAATATATTCTCTAGGAATTATTTTGGGGAAGTTGTATGGTCTATATTATGTAAGTGATCCTGCTAGATGATTACAATGGTCCCTTCTGGTCTTGAAATCTATGAATCAAATAAGCACTTAGCATTTTTGGTGTCACTATCATTACAAATCAAAAGAAAAAGTACAACATAAAATTACACACAAGTTCTACATAAAAAACATTATTAAGATAGCAAATCAAGAACTCAAAAGATTGGAAATGTTGGAATTGTGGTTGCCTGGATAGCTACAACTCTGCCCTCTTGGGCAAATGCATTCTGAAAGTTAGTCACATGACCACAACTTTTTTTTCCACAGAAACCTTGTCTTACTGGACTCAGTTAATGGTGCTTGCTTAATGAGCAGCTGTTTTATATAGTTTTCTCCTAATTGTTCAGAGTGAGGCCTTAGGCTGTATTTTCTGCTCACTATTCAAACCCTGCTCTGAAGATAGAATTAATAATTTTCTGATATAAAAGTCCATAGTGCCCATCCATATAGTAGAAATGCTTCACAAACAATAATTAATTAATAATCATTAATAATTAACAATAATTAATTAATCTTCAACTCCATTTTACAGGAAGGGAACTCAGGCACAAAGTCACAATTACCCACTAATTTTGGGTACCCAATCTGAGACATCTAGGACTTGATTTCTCAGAGTACTTAGCATTATATATCATTTTAATTACAAAGCCCAGTGCTCACTAAATTCAGTTGCAGCTCTGAGGATTTAGCATTTTTGCAAATCAGACCACAGTGTATCAAACGGGGCTCCCAGAACACAAGGAATATGTAATTAATGACCACCTGTAAAAAGTTCAGTTTATTTGGCCTGATTCTGCTTCCACCTCTGTAGAGCAGAGGGAAAGGCAAATGTGGTTATAAGAGAGAATTTCTCCTCTGCCTAAGGTAGCAGAAATCCAACACAAAAGCTTCGAAGCAAAGTACATGCTGATATTTGTTGCATTGTGTATCAACCAGCGTGCACACACATATTGTAAACTATCAGAAATGAACATTTGTGAAATTCTAATACATTCAAGAGGTTGTCAAATTGTCTCTTCTAAAAATTGTATGATATCTTCACAGTACAGTAGACTACCACGTTAAAAAAAATCTATTTTGCTTATAAATTGATGATTTTGATGTGCTATCAGTGGTATCGATTGAGCTTGCTGGAGCAAAAAGTTTATATTACAAAATTCACTGACAAAAACAGACAGTCATAAGCGAACTAGTAGCTATGCTGTAGCTTGCCTTTCATTTGACTGTCTCTTGTAAAAGTAAGAAACCAACCAAATATTAGAATGTTTCATCATGCCACATAGGGTCCAACAATGGTTGAGAATAATTTCAGTTACTTGAGATGCTTTCTACACAAGGAATTTTAACCACAATCTTTTTTGCATCTGTTGCTGGTTGATGCAAAATACACAATTACTTACTGTGACCGCTAGTCTACTTATAGAGTTAGAAAGAACAAGGATGATCGGAGAACAGACAAAAACTGTTGGCACATTAAGTGCCAATTTTTTAACACCAGCTTGTGAAATTACAGTTGCCATCTTATGTGACTAGATTTTTCATGGATAAACTCGGGCTTGTGCATGCTAAATGCAGTTGAACAATAAATTGAGTAAATACATAAATATACATAAATACAGTTTGCATGTGTAAATCCAAGCTAGCAGCTTCACCATCACCTGGATTTACCTTACTGTTGCTGAATGCTCTCCTTCAGTAACAAATGTAACTGAATGTTTGGTTGCTTACGATCACTGTTCAGTCTCATAATACTTTTAAAACCAAAGTCTTGTAGGCTCTTCAAAAGAGGGGTGTTGGTTGGAACAGAGAAGATGAAGATGAAAAGGTGGAGACTATCTGGTACTTTAATTTTTTGGATATTGAAAGGTTAATATGCCAGCTGAATATTAGGACACACATAGTTGAATATCAGTCTCTTTGCCTATGGGTAATGGGTTACTCCATTCCTCCCCGTAGAAAATATTTCATGTTTTTTGCATTGTGTGACTGCAGTTCTGACTGAACTATTGTGGCCCCCATAGGCAATTCTCTTTAGCAAATATAGGATGAGATTTTTAACTTTCAAAGGTATTTTCAGGTATAATTTTGCAAGAACAAATCTTAAATAGACCTTTGATTGCTAGTTTTTCCTTAAAATGAGAAATATTACTGTAGACAGTAATATGTATCTCAAAAATGAGCATTCCCAAAAGATGCCTTTTTTACTGTCTCCTGTTCCATTTTCATAGGTAAAAGTAGAAAATCTTATGCAAATATTTGATTTCTCTGCAGCTTCATGTGCCAGTTTTGGTCCATAAAATGTGATCTCCTTTTAGGAATTGGAAAGGGTGTATTAAAACATGCTTACCTGGCTTTCTCTTCAGCATACATTAGTGTGTTCCAACAGGAAGATTTCACCTCTTGGATCATTTTCTGCTGGCTCCACTGGGAAATTGTATATGCATTTAAAATGTATAGACTTTTTGAAATTTCTTTAAAATTGCAGCATGCCAGAAAGCAAAAGGATCTCTTGGCCTTATTCCATATGAATAGGCCCACTAACTTCAGTAGGACTCATTTGAGTATGAATTACTTGTACGAGTAAATCTGCAGGGTCACACCCTCTTTTTTAAAGATATGCCATCCATCACAATATTGCTGGAAATAGTACAAGCACAGGCATGAACATTTCTAGTACTTTTCCTTTCAGTCTGGCTAGAAATGATCTTCTCTAGATATAAATCAGGTTCAATGGAGCTATGTTGATTTACACTAGGTGAGGATTTCTTCTTTTTCCACTTCAGGACATAACCAGGAAAGTGCAGATAAACCCCCCCAAATGTGTAGTGGATTTGAAAAAAAACCCCACACAACTGAACTTTTATGAGCTCACAAAAGATTTGAGCCTGTATTTCAGAGCTGCTTGGGACCGACTGCAGTCAATGGGAGCTATAGGGTGCTCAGAAACTGTGATAATCAGGCTTTTCCTCTTCAGTGTAAAGGATGAATGAAAGCTCAGAGACAGTGATACTTCATCCATATGGGTGTGTTTAGCCCTACTACATTTGCAATGTAAATATGAAAACTAAATATATGTACCAGAAAGCTCATTTAAAGCCTTGGCATTTGAAAGATGATAAAGTGCATGCTGCACGAGGCATAGAGGGGAAAATATAACTAGGCAGTGGTATGACAGCCATTGAAAAAGGTCAGCATGTCCTGACAATGACAACAAATTGTGAGCAGTGTAAGAGCTTGTCTATAACTGTGTCACTCCAGGATGTGGCTTTTCCACACTATACCGACATAAGTGGCTAGTGTAGACCAAGCCTAACCTACATTATGTCTTCCCTTTCAAGTGGTTCAGTGTTGCATCCTGTATAACAACATGAGTTACATATCAGTAAATGCAGAAGCTTGATTTCCTTTTCTTCTGCCTCCCTTTCATCAGCTTTTGACATTTGCAAGCAGATCTGTCTCAGCAAGGCTCATTTGGAATGACATTGACAAACTGCATGTCAGAAAAAGTCAGTTGTTGCTTTTATGTCATCTTAGGAAAAAGTCAGAAATGACTGGATAATTATACACCGAATGCACTAAAGTTACTCCTCTGGAGGAGGCAAAATCTAAAGTTAAAGTATATGTTTTTACCATCAACACTAAGGTCTACACTTGGGGGTGGGGGTTGATGTAAGATATGCAACTTCAGCTATGGGAATAGCGTAGCTGAAGTCAACATATCTTATTTCAACTTACCTCTCGTCCTCACAGCGTGCGATTGACAGCTGCGGCTCTCTCGTCGACTCCGCTACCACCGCTCACCCTGGTGGAGTTCTGGAGCACATTCGGGGATCAATATATCGCATATAGATGAGACACAATATATCGATCCCCGATAGATCGATCGCTACCCACCGATCTGGCAGGTAGTCTGGATGTACCTGGTTGACACAGTTAAGCACTAGGGAAGTGTGGAAAAACCCTACCCTAAGAGGAGCATCGTGGGAATTCTACTGCAGAGTGGCAAAATGCCTCCTGGAGCTCTGATAAATGGGGGACAGTACAAGCTGCTATGTCTCTTTAAGGAGTGCAGCATACTTCTGCCTATGAAACCAAAGCTTCACCTACTTCTGCCATCCCTGCATACTTTTAGGGTGCCAGGCATTCTGGGAGACTTCAGACTGGTAGTTCTTCCCTGTCTTTACGCAGACCACAGAAGAAGAAGAAGTTACACAAAGAGTGGTGGGGTCTTTACACCCTCTCCATCCATTGCATATCTGAATACAGGCTGACCAGAATCTAGCCCTAAGGAAATAAATAGATAAAGCTTTATCTATATTCATGGTATAAAAGGGGTTGAATTATGTGTCATATGTTACTTGAGCTGTTTACTGATGATTTACTTTATGATTTGAAAATGATACAACGTACTCCATTGTTACCGAAGGAGACTTTCCAATACACCAAGATGTGCGCACTCAGAAACAAATTTGGCACCGAGAGCCAAATTAATTATTGGTGTAACTCTGCTGTCTTGAGTGAATTATGCCAGGGAAGAAATTGGCCTGCAGTATTAAAGATCTGCAAAGTGCATTTAAAGCACAATAAATGGGCAACGTTCAACTCAGGCACTTCGTTACCGAGTTTTCTTGCTCTCTCAGGGGATGATCCATAATCAGTGAACTGTTATAACCTTTCGTTTTTCATTGGTACCAACATATATCACTATGTACCCAAAGTGCTGTATATGAGAAAATCAATAAATGCAATGCTTAGATGATAAATGTTTACAATTTACTCCTTTGTTGCTACCATGTTCTAATAAAAACAACACCTTAAAAAGAAAAGTGAGGTTACATCTAGGGAACACAAAACTGCTCCTTGTTTTTAACAGCAGGAGTAGCTCTGTAATAAATATATTTCTTTGTTTTTAAATGCTAGGATACATGGGTGTTTGGAAAGAATTTACCCTTGTGCAAATAAATAACAGCTAAACTCTATCTTTTTTCATCTCTAGAAAAATGTTAAATTGTGGATCAGGTGCTTAAAGCTCAGGAAAAAAGTTGGCATGAACTTGCATTCCTCTTTTGGATCCATGTATGATTGATGGATCCAAAAAAGTACGTAGTAAATGTGAATGAATGCAGTTGGTTTATCTGTCCATCTATCTCAAAAAAACTTTCTGGATGATGAAATAACTTGAGCTAAATTATCCAGTGTCACCATATTTTATGTGGAATGGCAATGGAGAGTTTGACACCTCTTTTGAAAGGCAGGACAACACCATGTGCATTTACAATGTGACAAGTAATTTTCCTGACTTATGTATGTGGCATTATTTTAACCACCACAGTCATTTCAGTCTTGAATGGAGAAGGTGGTGTGCCCTGCTAGAGAAAAAGGAAGGAAAAAGTAATTCAATCTCTGCCTGCTGCATTCATTCCACCAACCCTAGACTAGTTCCTGCATTCCGACAATTGTTTTCTGCCATTTGAATAATTTGCTAAAAGTATGAAAACAAGGTAGCTTTTAAAGTCAAACAAATACAAGGGGCCAAATAAAGGAGTGACTTTAAGAGAACTGAAATCATTGTAACTTGTGTCTTTCCTGCTCCACAGCCTGAAAATTACACAACATTGGCTCTGGTACTATGGTGCATTTTTACACTCTGCTTTTGAAGTACTCCCTTATCCAAATATCCTTCTGGGGGTGAGGTAAGCTAGAGAGGGGTCTCATCACAGACCATTTGTCACTTTTCAATCAGCCAGCAGGGAAGCTGTTGAATGGTACAAGACACCACTTATGCCCTTAGACTGAATGCATAGTGCCACTGGACAAGGTCTCTTTTCTTCAACTTCACGTGCTATCAAAGATTTCTCCTTCATCTTACCTAATTTTTGAGACATTGTTATGTGCTGAATCTTGTACTCCAAACAAAGCAACAGATTTTTCAAAGTATATGCTGGAATCAGTTTTGGTTGAAAATCTGAAATTTCAGTATTTCTTTTTCCTCCATAAGAAATATTCGCCACTTCTTTTTACCAGCTCCAGTACATGGCGACCCACCCTATGCAATGCAGCAGAGCACTGACACCTACATATATATTACATTTTAAAATTATAAAGGAAATACTTGGTTCTCCTGGACATGGATGGGCAACCAAGCCTTTTCATTTTATGTGTTGTCCAAGTTTATTTTTGGAGTGTGCCTTAGATAAACTACTGTGCGTCTGTGCACTGTTCTTTTGTCAGATACCAAGTAGGGGACATTGCAAAAATAGTGACAACTTCTGAATATATTTGTTCAGTCTGGGAAATTCATAAGAGTGGTATTAAAATTAAGTTGTAAAGTAAAACTAAGTCTTTGAGCAATAAAACAGAAATCTCAGATATAAGCCAATAGTTATGCCATCTGGAAATATCACTGAAAGAACCTGATAAGAGTTCAACAGATGAAAGATATAGTGGACTTCATAGCAGAATGTCACTGGTTCAAATCAAGCACAGGTTAATAATGGCAAATTTGTTACTGGAACCCATATGTAATTAGTGTAACATTTTTTAGCAACCCAGCCCCTGAGAACAAAATTAGAATCCTATTAATTTGCACAGAATATGAAACTACTAATACTATACTGAATTGGTGTAGCCCATATGAAATGGATTAATAACTGGTTAACTGATAGATCACAGAAAGTAATTGTAAATGGAGAATCAGCAGCCACTGTAGGTATTTCTAATGGGGTCCTGTAGGGACCTGTTCTTGGCATAATGCTATTCAGTCTCTTTCTCAGTGATCAGAAGCAAATACAAAATAATTACTGATAACATTTGCAGTGTACACAAAAATTAATGGGATGAGCTAGTAAATAATGCTATAGACAGGTAAATCATAGAGACTAACTTGGTTAGCTTCTTAAGGTGGGCTCATTTGAATATGCATTTTAAATACAACCAAATGCAAATTTGTACATCTAGGACCAAAGAATGTTGGTCACACTTAAAAGATCCTGGAGTGCAGTGACACTGAGAAGGACTTAAGAGTCAAGGTAGATAACCTGCTGAACATGAGTTCTCAGTGAGATGCTAACAGTATGAATGTGATGATTGGATATATATGCAGGAGAATAACTAGTAGGAATAGGGAGGTGGTATTATTGTATTAATGATACTATTATTGAACACTGTGTCCAGTTCTGGTGTCCACACTTCAAAAAGGATGTTGAAAAACTGGAGAGGGTTCAGAGAAGAGCCCTGAGAATGATTCAAGATCTGGAAAAAAATGCCTTACAGCAAGAAACTAAAAACCTCAATCTATTTAGTTTATCCAAAAAAAGATTAAGAGATGGCTTAGGCTATGCCTACACTATGAGCTATGGATGAGATTCCCTTTCTCACATACTTGTACTAGATTTCACTGAGCTGGCATGAGTATTTGTAGATTCCAAGGCCAGATGAGCTCATTATGATGATCTAATCTGACCTCCTGTATAACACAGACCATAGAACCTCCCCAAAATAATTCCTGGAACATATCTTTTAAAAAAATACCCAATCTTGATTTAAAAATTGTCAGTGATGGAGAATCCACAACAACCTTTGGCAAGCTGATCCAATGGCTAATTATTTTCACCATTAAAAATTTATGCCTTATTTCCATTCTAAATTTGTCTAGCTTCAACTTCCAGGCATTGGATCATGTTATACTGTATTTTAAGAGTCCATTGTTAAACATTTGTTCATATGTAGGTACGTATAGACTAATCAAGTCACTCCTTAACCTTCTCTTTTCTAATCTAAATAGATTGAGCTCTTTGAGTCTATCACAATGAGGGATGTTTTCTAATCCTTTAATTTTTCTTGTGACTCTTGTTTGAATCCTCTCCAATTTATCAACATCCTTCTTGAACAGTGGACACCAGAACTGGATACAGATTCCAGCAACAGTCACAACAGTGTCAAATACGAACATAAAATAATCTCCCTATTCCTACTCAAGATTCCCCGTTTGTTCATCCAATGATCACATTAGCCTTTATAACCAGAGCATTGCACTGGGACCTAATGTTCAGATTATCATCCACCAAGACCCACAAATATTTTTGGAGTCATTGCTTCCTAGGACAGAGTCCCCCCACTCCTGTCATTCTTTGTCCTTATATACACTTATATTTAATACTTAGCCATATTAAACACACACATTGTTTGCTTGCAGACAGTTTAGCAAATGCTCCAGATCACTCTGTGTCAGTGACCTGCCCTCTTCTTTACCATAAAGTACCAACAGCTGTTAGCTATGGTAGCATGGGTAGTCTGCCAAGCATAAACCTTCCTGAAACAAACCACAGTCTACAAGAATCTGCTTGGGGAAGACATTTCTTGATAGCAGATTGTTCTTTAAACTAGCAGAAAAAGGCATAATGGGTTGTAAACTGAAGCTTGACAAACTAGAAATAAGGCACAAATGTGTAACAGTGAAAGTAATTGCCCATTAGAACAACTTATTTAGTGATATGGAGGACTCTACATCACTAGAAGTGTTTATATCACAACTGGATGTCTCTTCTAAAAGATATGCTATAGCTCAAACAAATTATGGTAATGGTACAGATTATACTGGTGAGATTCTATGGCCTGATATGGATAAGGTTAGAGTAGATGATGATAATGGCTCCTTCTAGTCTTACTATCTATGAGGTTAGTATGCTTGATTCACCTATACATGTTGAATCTGCACTTGCTAAGCTCAGAGGGTGTGCTGTACATAAAGAAGAGTCATACCTGAAAAGGCCAAGGCAGGTTTACATAGATACTCTCCCAGGGGGCTGTAGATTCCAGTCTCCAAAAAGAGCTTGCCTAGATAGTGCCACACCCACAACATAACCAGCTTTGGAAGATGCCACCTAATCTTCCTGAAAATCATAGAAAAGGGAGGAGTGTTGTCATCTTAACTCACAGATTTGGGGCTGAGCAGTATAGGGCTTTATATATACCAGACAATCTCCCCAGAAAAAAATTTTAGGTGCCTGACCCATAGCATACTGAAGTTGATGGGAAGTTGATGAGTTCCATGGTCTGTTGGGAGGGGAGGCTGCTAAGGTGCAGGACATTACATAGGAGGATCATAGTAGATAATTGTTCAGTCTTAGAAAATAATTCCTCCCCCAATCCACTCATAAAAGATCTATGCTACCTCCATTATGTGATTATAGCTCTGACTATGAATCTTTTCAGCCTACCACAGACAATTTCCTTCAGTAAATATAGTTCTAGAAGCTGAGACTTCAAAGGTAGTTAAGGATTTATTTCTGTGAACACAACCCTTATATAAATTTAGCCTTGCCTGCTAGCTTTTCATTAAAATGAGAACTATTACTATAGTTTGCAGTAAGCTATATATCTAGAGCTGTACAGTTGAAGTTCTTCCACAGAATGAAAATATATAACTATAAAAACATTCTTTTTCTTTCAGCCTTTAGCAATGAACTTCTCTGTGCCTAAAGTGAATTGATCCTGGAAAGTCATCATCAACCAAACAGACCTTTCACAAACAAATGCACCACAAGATATCTTATTATTTAATAGTTATATCTAAACACAAACCCCATAACTCTACCAAGATGCACTCATGCCCTTGTTGAGTAACCACATAAAATTACTGCTGTTACCACTATTTTCTTTTCCTTCTGCTCACAGCTGTCATGTTGCCTGACTTGTTGTGCCCTTTTTTAAATTAGACTATAAGCTCTTGGGGGCTGGGACTTTGTTTTCTTATTTGTACTCTAAATTCTCTGGGTTCTGTAAAGTTCCAAAAAAGGGCCTTCATTTATTTTGTGTTTTTGTTTTCTCTCCCATTCTCTGTCGAGGGGTTAAAGAGGAAATTCCACTGCAACATTTAAAAAATGTGTGCGACTTCCCATGACGGTTTGCAATCAACAACACTATTTGTTGTGCTTTGTAGGAGTCTGTGCAGAAGTGCAAAAGTCTTATATATTGGTTGGGCACTATATGGAATTCTGGATTGTCTCTGCTTGTTATGGTTCTGATAGATGAAAGACTTCATTCTCCGGCACTGGCAGATTAGCATATTTCTTGTGCACTTAGGCGCATTTTTGTAAAAGTGTGAGGTCATGAGTTCAGTGCCTGATGCAAACTGTCCAATGCAAATGTATTACTCACGTATGAAGAAAACTGTACAAAGACTAAAAATTTGAAACCAAGCTTCTCTCTCTCTCATACAGACACACAAATTGAGTCAATGAAATAATATTGCTATAGAAGGAGAGTTACCTCTTCAAATAGTACCAGCAGAGCAGCCATATTCCCTACTATTCATGTTCAACTTTAAGATCAGCATCTTAAACTGAGCTAAACTGTTTTGTGTATAGGTACATTAGATATTTTAATGAGTTTTAATTCCGTATTTGCTTTCATGGGGTTGGACTTTATTTTGTTTTGTCTAAGAAAGAGGACAATGGAGTGTTACTGTTCTTACAGAACACTTATGAAATGCTGTAATTTTTCATGGTGCTTTGTAGAACAGAGATGAAAAAATATTCTTTGTCTCATATTCCTTACAGCCTAATGGTCAGATTCTGCTTGGCTCTCACATAGATGAATGTGTGTGTATGTATGCATGCTTGGGAATGAGGAGGGCTTAAGGTATTAAATTTGTAGACTTAGTAATCAGATCATTAATCTCATGTAACCCACATTAGCTTGGTGAGATTTTCTGTTCCTGTCTAGTAGTAGCTAGGCCACCTGGAGATTGATGAGCCTGCTACAGCCTTAGCTAGGAGAGGAGAGATTTTTTTTCTGCTCAGGTAGAGGCTCATGCATTTAGACCTAGAAGTTCCTGGTTTGATCTCCTACCCAGGGGCACCAGCATTACATTCATAATAAGGCAAGAGTTCTGCAAGTGGCATTCCTAGGACTTAGGCACCTGGGACATTGGATATTGGATATTTACTCCCCAATGTTTCCCTCATGAGCTAAACCAATTTGTTTCTTTCATTCCAGATCCCCTCACTTTTCCTATGTTTTCTTTTTCTACCCGATTGTGATTCATTTTTCTCCCTTATATCTTCATCATGTAAAGAGGTTATGCTGTTGCTCTTTCTCAAGCCCTAAGTCAAGGGGAAATGCTCAGTCCCACTTCCCCAAAAGCAATCTGGGGACCATACTGGGACTTGGAATCACAATACAGTCCCTGGTTCCCCAAGGCTTCAGGGAGGAAGTAATTTGTGCCCTCACTATATTTGGTGCAATATATACAAGTTCAGTTGCAGTTTAGGGAACATGGAGCCAACATTCCTTCAATTTCCTGTCTAGCTGGATGAGAGGTAATATAGTTTTCCTCTGAATTACAGCATTGGAAGAACGCAGTTTCTGATATTGGTAACCTTACAAAAAAGCCGTGAAGTGCATTATCACCCCTTTATATCACTGCACAGAGCATGACAATCTTATCCTACATAAGCAGCCCCAATACCTGGTGTGACTTAAATCATACAATTATATTGTTTTCTGCCACTTTTCCCATAGACAGTTGATTAAAAATGAGACTCAGCCCACTGGTAAATGCCTGCAGAATAGGGCCTTGAACTCTTAATGAAAAGATGTTAAAGAACTTCGTTTTGCATAACAGAAGTTAATGCTAATGAACAGTCACTTCTTTTCCTAGACCATAAAACGTGCAACTAATGTACTAAAAATAGCTCATTTGCAATATTATGCATGTAGCAATTATCATGAAGGAATTTGATTATATTCATTCATATTAATGGAGCAGTTTTCATTTATAGGTTTGTAAACATTTCAAACTCTATTACCTAGCAGCATTATTTCACTCTGTTGACAGAATACATTATCTTCTGTTTTATGGCATTGGTGAAGTGCAGCAAGCTAAGGAGCCCACAGAAGACAAAATATTCAGTTTCTTGTTTGTAAAGTTAGCTTGACTAGTTGCAGCAAGGTAGCAGCTTCTCCTCAAAGTTCAATGTGATATGTCTAAATGTACGTACCATCCTATCCATCAGACTGCTAGGCGTTCATCATTATGGTAACCATTCATCAAATTGGGAAAGTTGAGAATTTCAATTGTCCATTTGGAGAATGTATTTAATTGCAAATGGAGACCTTCAAGAAGTTCAGCTTAATACTCAAGATGTAAAAATTCTCCTGTGCATCCTTGAAAGTGTAAAATTATTACCTGGGAAAAGAGAAACTCAGGAGAAGATGAGGAGGGAGGGAGGTCATTTTTCATGATGAATTAAAAATGAAGTTTATTTAAAAGGTTGCAGTGGATTGAATTCTAGGTCATCAGCAAAAATCCAGAAGTGGTTCCAAAGTGCTCAGAACTGTTGTCTACATATTTTAGAGCCTTGCTATGAAAGCACAGCTCCAACAAAATTAATTTTGTTAGTGTGTGTCCTGGCTTACACTGAGTTTAGCAATATATTTTTGATTTTTTTCTGGTGCATAATCATTTTTATTTTAGGAAATCCTTGTCTCTAATGGACACATTAAAAAATAAAACAGAACTGTACTGATCTGGGTTGGGTGAGGTTTTTTTTTATTATTTTCTACTGAGATCCAGCAATTATGGAAGAAAGATCTCTGCTGATGAATAGAATATAACTTATTCATGAACCCAATCCTGCTGTCATTGAATTCTGTGGGAAAGCTTCTGTTCGCTTCAATGGGCAAGATTCAATGAGCAAGATTAAGCTTGGTACATTTTAAATAACTTTATTCTAAGTTCCCAAGAGTAGCATTACTGATTAATATGGTCTCACCTTTTAGTGTCTGCCTACCAGTGAAGAGCTTGATCCGTCATGTGAAACTCCTCTGAAGTCAACAGGAGCACATGGGTTGAGGACTTGCACTAACTAAAAGGGACAGATTTTTCAAGTGCTCAGCATCCACACCTGAGACCAGGTTTTCTAAAGAGCTCAGCTCTCACTTAAGTACCAAAATAAGTAATCAGATTTTCACAATTTCTCATCACGTTGGGTGCTGACCACTTTTGAAAATCTGGCCCTTAGTTACAGTTTGTGGAATTCTATTTGAGCTCAACTTTTCCCTCTGTTACTGAAGCTCCTGACATCTACTCCCCTTGCCATGTGTGTAGTTTAGTTCAATGTTGTAATGGCCGTGGCTCATTATGCTAACAGATGTGGTTACAGTTGTAAGTAGAGCTGAGTGAGCTATTTATAGGAAATAATGCATTCAACAAATTTAATCCTGTCTCTATTTGCAAATACTCCATGAATAGAATTAAATTGTTACAAAAATGTTCCAGTTCAGAATTGTTGCAAGCAATGTTGTTGTAGCCATGTCGATCTGAGAATACTAGTGAAACAAGGTGGGTGAGATAATATCTTTTATTGGACCAACTTCTCACTGTGTCTCTCACTAACAGAAGTTGGTCCAATAAAAGATATTACCTCCTTCACTTTGTCTAAAAATTTTGAATTGGAGAGACAAACACGTCACATGAATATATTTTAGCCAATTTTTTTGGACTTCATTTTTAGCTATTTCTACTGTATAGTTGCCCCCCTACATCATAGGGTATTATTTTTGCTCCCTGATTGAAAGATTGAAACTGTTTATAAACAAAAGGATGGAAATCGAAATATCCTTGTGAATACTTCCAACACTAGCCTTGACACTAACACATTCACACCAGCATTTATAAGACTTGTGGTTTCTGTGATCATTCTGGTGAACAAAATATCATTGTGTCATTATTTGCAGATATCGAATAAAATAGGGAAAGAAATGTGTGGGATTTATTCAAACAAATGTGTAGTTTTTCTGCAGTGCAGCGTCCATTTATCTCTACTCCTGAACCTTCAGCTTCCAATCAGATGTGTTATTTTGTACTAACACTTTAATATATTTTCTACAGCAGAATATTAAAAATAGAATATCTGTTTTACAATATGTTCTACATACAGGATTTCACTTTATCCAGTCATTTTCTAGTAGGGTCGTTAATGTTAATACTAAATTTGCTGATGACTATATTTTCTCAGTATTGACATTAGTATGTTTCCTTTCCTAGGTAATTGGTCAGTGCTTGAGCTCTAGCCATTAGTGGATTGGCTACTTTTAATGGCTGAGTGCATTAAATTTTGTATTAATTAATAGAACTGAGCAATACCTAGATTGCTTAGCTTTTAGCCTGCGTGATATTTTCCAGTTTTGAATTTATTTCATTAACAGTCCTAGTTAACAGTGATTTTTACATACGATATGTAGATACAGCCAAGGTAATTAAAATGTGGTGGCTCCATGGTGCTATTTGTATGCTGATGTTTCTAAACTTGTAGCAAAAAAAATTGTCACTGAATTATCACTAATCAAAATGCACTTTTGAAAGTGGGGAAGAGGAAGAAAAGAGCAGAACCAAAGATGTGCGTCTTTTGGGTTTTTTCAGCAAGTTCTTTCCGCATATTTAATAACTAAAAATTGAAACTATTGTGGATAGAAACATTGAGCCACAATTACTGTTCTATGAATATTCTGTGGCTGGATGAATAATAAGAGTACAACAATCAGATAGGACTGAACTACACATGCTGCTGTAATCTAACCTGGCTTCAGCCTCTGTATCAATCTTTGCAATAGCTTCTTCTCTCTGTTTGAAATAGCCTGAGAGAGTCAACAGGAAATGTGGCACTGTATAGTGTTCTGCAGGTTGTGTGGTAATTAAACTTTCTGTTGAGGCTTTCCCATCTATAACATAGTTTTAGCATTTTCTAGGGTGTCCAGGTTTCTTATTGCAAAAGACAGGCTGGAGGTCTGTAAAAGCAGCTGGAACCAAGGAGGAAGAGTCAGCCTATCTACCTTTTACTAGGGGGTATATACTGCTACATATGAGAAATAAGCAGAACAGAACCATCACTAGGAGCTGGATCTGCCAACCATGAGCAGGAGAGGATTGATTAAAGGAGATGAGAATAGACCAGATGGGCAGCATCTCCAGGAAAATAAGGGGAAGAGAGGACTAGATGTCTGGGCAGCATGTTCTGGGAAGAGGGAACTAAGCAGTAAGGAACCATGTGGAGGGGAAGGGAGGACCATGAGCAGGGGCAGATGAGCAGAAGGGGACTAGAAAGTATACAAATGTGCTGGTCATGAGGAGAGAAAGGAACAAGACAGATGAGAGGTGGAGATGAAATAATAATATCTAACTCTTCTCAAAGCCTTTGCTGCAGTATCCCTCTGCCCTTCCCAGCATCCCAAGGAAAGTCATCTCTGGGATTGGAATGCAGAGGGAGGGTGGGGTTAGGAGGATGCACTTATCTTGCACACTGCAGAGAACTGGTAAGACATCTCCAAGCTGTTACACTTCCCATGGCCCCTCTCCAAAGTATGGAATCCAGCTTGTAGGAGTATGTCTTGGGACCAAGAGACCATGGCCAGGAGATTCCCTAAGAGCTGTGCTGCTAAAAAGCAGGAAAGGGAGGGAAGGGACTGTGAGTCTGCATGATGGTGCAGTGACTCATTTCAGATGGCCTTTGAATCCCCCTGTGCTTGGAGGGTTTAATCTTCAAAAGGGGATAGTCCTTTCCATCCTCTTCCTAAACAAATGATGTGGAGGAGATGCCATGAGATGAACCTCCTGGAGATTTCTTAACCCTAGTTTTACATTGAGAGGATACAATATTACACATTCAGTTTTGCATGTAATATATGCATACAGTATATTCACTAGTCTCTGAATGGTGAAACTCTTCATATGTAGCTCCAAAAAACCAAAACTAAATAGCTTGTAATTTTCCACAGCTGTCATCTAACCTGCTCCCTAATTATTTGCATATCAGTGAGGTCACAAAAGCCCATGTACCACTTTTTCATTATGATTTTTCCCCCAATTTGCCAGTGGTTAACAATTGATCCCCTAACAATTACACCAACTTTTAATATAAAACACAAATTGCTCTTACTGATGCTTGGTAAGTCTCTTACATCTCCTGGAGGTCATATATATTTGGGGGTCATTCCAAAGGTCATTACTTAGGATCAGACTTTTAATCACCTAATTATTTATTCCCACAAGGAGAGTACTACTGTGCAATACTACAGCCTGTGAATAAAATCACCATTGACTTTTCTACAACTCCAGCATTTATTAGTAATCCTCACTTTAAACCTGCACATTTTATTAGGCATCTTTTTAGCATTTTTCCTGAATAAAAACAGCCTCATTGTTGGATCCTTAAATATGTTCCGAAGATATTCCCACTTTTCCCCACTGATATAACTAAGGTAGAGTTGGTGGGACAATTGGAAACTCTCCCATGGACAATTTTGACTTTTCATCAAAAAGAAAACTCAAAAGTTGCAACTGAAAATTTTTCCTCAAGTAAATCAAAACAAATCATTTTGTACTGGGACGAGTTGAACTGAATCAAAATGATTTGGTTTTTCAAACCAAAACAAAACATTTTGTTATGGGCCAGTTTAATACTAAATTCTTTGCCTGCCCTGTCACGGTGCCTCATGGGAGTTGTAGTTCAACAGCCTTGCTCCCATTCTCCTCTATGGGCTTGGAAAACCATTTTGATAGAAATCTTTTGACTAGCCCTAAACTGAGGTTCTGACATAAGTTTTTGAATCTGAAAAGAATGGAACAGAACCCCAGACCAAATGTTCTCAAACTGTGGTCTGCGGATAGTTCCTTCTATGGTGCACACCTGGGTGGCCACACATGAGAGAATGAAGGGCCACACACGTAATTAGTGGAGCTGCGCAGGTAAGATTTTTTGGCTCCCGAGGATAGTGTTATATTGAGGTAGAGGTGTATATATCCCCTCAGATATAATGTCTCATGCCTTTACTTATCCCAGGATGAAATTTCTCAGTAAGTACCCTATGTAATCAACTGTGTTTACCCAGCAGGTCCAGCTGAGTTCTGACACTTGCAGTTCTTCCTTGTGGGAGTCTGTGACCAAGGTGGTGCAGTGAAAAGATAGTCTTCTTAAGGTAAAAGTACTGCTTATTTTGCAGTAGGAACAAAGCACAGGAGAAAAAAGATTTTAAAAAACAGAGTACACATGTCTATCTTGCCCAAAGGTCTAATTTTTTTTTCAGAAACTACAGCACTCTGGTTACCATGAACAACTGTCTCAAACAGATTTCTCCCTCTTGATAGAGTTCCCTTTTAAACCACACTCTAGTTCTTTTGATCTTGTGTGTTTCCCAGACCTTTTCCCATTCTGGCATTTTCTCATAACTGTCAAGTGTGTGTGGTACAGTGGCTTATCTTGAGATTATTTTTTCCTTCCTGCTTGTTTTTCCTTACAAACATTAGTCAATTATCCTTACAAGACCCCCGTAAGGTCTGGAAGTACCCCCCTATTTTAGGGATGGGAAACTGTGATAGAAAAGGATTAAGTGACTCACCCAAGTGTACATAAGAAGATGGGTGCAGAGCCAGGATTTGACACAGATCCTGTGATTCCCAGTTCACAGTCTGAAACAGAAGGCCAGAGGTAACTTCACAAAATCCTCTCCTCACTTAGTTGATCTATCTTGGTGTATACCACAGAAAAGTTTAAGCATGAATGCATTATAGTAGAGATGAACCACAAATGGAACCTCAGATTCAGACTCCTTTTAATTTTGGGGAGAAACTGAGTTCAGATCCCTGGACTATAGCCTGTCCCTATGACTTTGCTGATAACACACTTTCCATTATTCAGTATCATCTGATCTTGCAAGATTTCCACAACTTTTGATCCTGCTCTCTCTGAAATAGCTTGTGAATTTCAATCCTGCCAAATATGAACCACAAACTGTAGCCTAAAACCTAACTTAGATTCAGATGTCATCCCTTCCTCCATCTCTAATCATATTCAATCTGATTTGGGAGTTTAAACCCTCCTCTGTATGACTGGCAGCACTAATTGTGCCTAGACATTCTGAATCTCTAGGAACTCTGAAATTTATATATATTTCTCTTCTGTCATGAAGGATCTGATAAACCAGTAGTCAGCCACATGCACAGGCATTTAAATTTGACCACTTTTGGAGGGGCATAGTAAACACACACAAATGAAAGGTTCTTGTGACTTTCTCCCCATCCCCCATCCCTGATTTCTCAGGATGCTTCTGGCAGGGATGCCCAGCAGCGAGAAGGCAGCAGCACCCCTGGCAGCAGCACTCCTCATGTCCCTTCAGCCTGGGGACAGAGGAAGTAGCAGGGTGGCTGGCTGAGCTCCTCCTCCCCACACTCCTACAGCTGCTGCTTCTCCTTCCCTGGTGCTGGAGTCCCAGGGCTGCTGCCTGCTTTGCAGACACCCACTGAGGTGAGGCAGGGGGTGGAGGAGCTCAGGGGATAGGGGTGGAAGAGCTCAGCCAGGTCAGCAGCCCTGCTGCTTCCTCCCTCCCTGGCTGCAGGGTACACACTGATAATGGAAGTGCATGCCTGTGCTTGACCCTCCCTTGTGCATACCCCTGTCAGTAGTCAATTATGTTTTGTATAATCACATCAGGAGAATATTCACTTAGCCACTAGGCCATATGTGACATTATATGTAACAGTTTACTTCATAAATACATAGTTATATTGTGTGTACAGGAGCTGACCACAATTGGGCCCTGACCCTGGATTGGTGCTTGCAGGTGAAACCATAATACAAATTAAGCTGGTTCGTAAAACTCATAGTCTTAAAGTGCTGTAATGGATAGAAAGACTTTTTAATAAAAGCTTTGAACAAATAACTTAACCTAGTAACATATGTAAAGGTAATGATATCTGCCTTTTGTTTCTAAAAGTATGATATGGCTGCTTTCCGCCATCCCACAGGCAGCACCTGCTCACAGAGGTCATTGATCCGGCCCTGGAAGGTTAACTAGTGTAAAAATGATCCTTAATGGCATAAAGGCATACCCTTTTCCATCTTCCAGAATGCACACCCCATCAGTGCCTGGCCCAAGCCGGGGACGCTAATGATCCAACCAGTGGACCAAATTCGGTGATGAATCCTGGTCACATGCCACCTGAGGCATGTGCATAAACTAAGAAGCAGCACTGGGGGTATGGCCAGAAGAAAGAGGTTGGATGCTCCTGTACTGTCAATCTCTGCCAGTGGATGCAGCCCGTTAGGACCTTTAACAGCCAGCATAGGTTAGAGTAATCTTCTAGTTCATACCCAGGAATTGGCACAGTGCATGTCATCCCTAGGATTGTGGGAGAAGTATAACGGTGAACTTTGTCATGTTCCCCCACTGACTTTTGCTGAAGCCATTGCCACATATCTGGGCTATAGTTTTGATTTGTTAGTTTGTTTTTATAATTAAAAAAACTCACTTAGAAGAGATGTCAACTGAGAAGTCTTGGTTTGGTAGGTAAGGTGGTGCACAGCCTGTATGTCTCTCCCTCATATAAGACCGAAAATTAAGATGTTAAATTTGATTGTTCTGTAAAGATGCAGTTACAGCCCATAATAGGAAGTGATCTAAAAAGCCACTGAGGTATTTCTTGGTAACTTATTTATTCCTAGTATTTTATACCTAATTCTTCGGTGTGATCACAGAAATTAAGTAATTTTCAAACATGCTGAGCCTGTTATTGCTGAGGGAAGATGTGTCCCATCAGCCCATGGATCACTTTCTACATTGAGTAAATACAAATGGGCATTCATGGAAATAAAACTCGGAAGTAGACTGAATCCTTAAGGAATTTATCAGTTTTTATTTTCCTATGCTACGTTGGCCTGTGCAAAAAAAACAGTGTGTCAGAGAATATGGTAAATGCAGCAGATATTGAAAGAAGGCTATGCAGTCTCCTGTCTGGCACGTCATTTCAAGCCCCTTGCTCTCATGCATATACGCTGCAGTTGATTTCCATATTCCTCTCAAGTAACTGAAGTATTCATAGTCTGCCTCACACAGGTGTGTGCAATGTATTTTAGTGCAACCAAGGACATACCTAAAATATAATGGCATTGCAGAGGGATGTTGCACAGGTTTGCAAGAGACAAAGAGCATAAATTCCTAATTCCTCCCACCGTCTCAAAGACTATACTCCCCACTTCTCCCAGTTGAGATTATTTGTTTTTAAGGGGTATTTTTATTAGGGCCACAAGTGACTAGCCACTTTGTGCTTCTTTCACACTCTGTACTGTGTATGGTACAAAGTAACACTTTCACAATATAACTTCTACAAAATAGCATCTCTTCTTTTGCATTTAGCTTTTTCCATCATTTTCTGCACTAACTTGTCAGGCTGTTCTTTATTCCAGTACTAAATGGCCAAAAATACTAAATAGGAGCTAAATATTGCTATTTACTCTGTAGTATTCAAGCTAAGGAAGACTATGGCCCAAAATAATTATGCTCACACAATCCTTTTCCAGAGTAACATTATGCAATGTACTCTAAAGGTACTACTTAGATAGGTAAACTCATTCAGCCTTTGGATTCAGACCATATTCCACTAAGCATATAAATACTGAAACTGTGCAGTAAGTGTCCACAAATGCACTGCCTCAAATACCTAATATTTCAATTTTAGCAGCAGCAAACTAGGCTTCTTCACTTTAAAAGGTCAGATTTTAGTACCAATGATGAAAGTGTGGAAAGATTTAGACACCTGTTTTATTTTTTTCTTGAACCAATGGGATTGGGTCAAGCTACTGATCCATCTATTTATATCATCCCTTTCAACAGGTGAACTAGGCAGTCGCTTGGGTCAGTAGATTTGACTCAGCTGCCCCTCCATCAGGCCAAACTTGAGTGGAGTTGTCTGGTCTCAGTGCCATTCACTCATTCCATCTTATAGTACTACTGGGTTCTCTTTTGTCCCTCTTGTAACGGTGCCGCCATAAGGCTTTATGGAAACATGCTTTTTATATATATATATCTATATATATATATATATAGAGAGAGAGAGACAACTGGAGTATGTTTTATGCTACATATGCCATGTAACATATCTATGTAAAGGTTATGATCTACTGAATATTGGTGGCATACTTGTTTGATTCTAAGTAGGTTTTAGTGAAGCAGTTGTTCAGCTTCCTGAGAAAAGCCCATTATCAGTAAGTATCCAGTCAAGAAGCCCTTAAGCCAACAATGAACTTGGAAATGCCAGTCCGCATCTGGGCTTTCCCAGAAATGCGGCTTGGCTGGTAAGGAACTCATTCATGCATGGACATGTGACTTGCCCAGGTGACTCCAAAACTCCATTTTATAGCTAGACTTTGCCTAAGAGAGAGCAGGGGGTCTCCACCCAAAAGAGAGAGTCTATTTAAACCCTTGGGAGACCCCTCCATTTTGTCTTCAGCTGGCTAAAGAGAGATCCTCTCTACCCCCAATGATATCTGAAAGGAACTAGAACAAAGGCCAGTAACTACAGGGGTGTGAGTGATTGCTGGACCCAAATTAGAAGGAGACTAGTCTGTAAAAGGAAGCTTACTGGATGAGGTTTTTCTCTGTATTCAGTTTCAGACATAGATTTGTGTGTTTTATTTTATTTTGTTTGGTCATTCACTTTGTTCTGTCTGTTATTACTTGGAACAACTTTCTGTATTTAATAAAATTACTTTTTACTTATTAATTAACCCAGAGTATGTATACCTGGGGGTGAGGGAAACAGCTGTGCATCTCTATCTATCAGTGTTATAGAGGGCCAACAATTTACGAGTTTACCCTGTGTAAGCTTTATACAGGGTAAAACTGACTTATTTGGGGTTTGGACACCATTAGGAGTTGGACATCTGAGTGTTAAAGACAGGAACAGTTCTGTAAGTTGCTTTCAGTTAAGCCTACAGCTGTTAGGGGACATGGTTCAGACCCTGGGTCTGGATTTGCAGCAGGCTACCAGGCCTGGCTCAAACCAGGCCGCTCACTGAAGTCCTAAGCTGCCAGGACAGGAAAGCAGGGGCAGAAGTAGTCTTGGCACATCAGTTGGCAGCCCCAAGGGGGTTTCTGTGATTCAACCCGTCACACCTCTTGCCTATATTAGTATGAATATTAATCCTTTGTGAGTAATCCCAGCATTCCTAGCAAAGAACATCCAGGGTCTTGGGTTTTGTTTTTTTGTTTGTTTGATCTCTCATGCATTCATGTTGGTGTACAAGTTATAAGAATGGCTTTTCAGTGTCAGTATGAATGGAGTCATCCCAAACATACAATTATTTGAAGTGACACCTCGTGACTCACTGCCATCAGACAAAGTTTTACTGAGTCCAAACTTTGGCAGGTTTTAGGTTGTCAGAAATACTTTACTGCCATCTCTTTGCCAGCATCCTATTTGATATATAATTTCAATTTGTCTTTTCAAATATTCATGAATAAGGTAGTACACAACACCACTGAATTATGTAAATATTTTAAATGTGAAATTCATGACTCAGATCTGAATGTGGCAAACAAATATGCAGAGAGAGCTATATCTTGTCCAGGCCATGTGCCATTGTAACTCAGTATAAAACTGCATGTCTTGAGTCATACAATTAAACCTCTACTCAGGCAGAAAAGTCCTGCAAAAGTAATGCAACCAGACTGCATCAATATATATTTCCCATGAATCGACTTTGAAAGGAAGTAAAGGAAGATTTCCTTTCCCTTTCTATTTAAATGCCTTTCTGAGATTTGTTGAAAGAAAGTGTCACAGAAGAGAACAAGCAGGGACACAGCTAGGTGCTGCCTGGAAGGATATCGGGGTATCAGTTTCAGATGGCGTGACAGAATGAAATATGATAGACAGAGAAGTGCCGGAGAAGATATCATTGCCAAGGTTAGGTTGCACATATCCTATCAGACTCAATTTTAAAATATTTTCTTCCTTTAGATCTGTGTTTGCCTGTCAAGCTTTGATTCTTAGGAGGATTTAATGATGTTTAAGGGAGAGATAAAGGAAAAGCTTTTCTTTCCCTACCCTCTAGCAAATTCTAAACTAAGCAATTTGCAGCTTAAATGACATTCCACAGTCTTTACCTTTTGTTAAAGCATTTATCCAGAGATAAGCCAGGAGTTTTAGAAGAATAGACTAAAACAACTTTTGAGTGTTCTGTACAGTGTTAACCATAGAATAACATGGACAGAGGATGATTTAAAACAACAATGAGGGAGAGAACTCAGGTAGCACATGAATACAAATAATCGATATTGCAAATCTCATGATATCAAAAGGACTTGACTGTCACATCTAAATATTAACTTGATTTGTGTAAAAAAAAAAAAGTGCCTTTGGACCAGATCTTCAGGTGATATAAATAGGTGTAACTTGATTGTGGAGCTATATCAGTTTCCGCCAGCAGGAAATTTATTTTAATTTGATCTTTTATATCCATTCCTGGGTACAAATTTTGAAAGATGGAAGAATGAGTACAAATGGCTCCTTAATAAATCTCGAAGTTCAAATAACTGAACCCAGTAAGAAGCGGGAACAAGATGACAAGATCAGAGCTGAGAGAAAGTTTTAGAGCAAAATTTGAACACAGGTGACAGTCACCATGTTTCAACCAAAGCCAGATTTTAAGGTTAGTAGAAACATCTTGCCCCTCATGTCTCCTCAACTGATCCCATTCTCTTAACTTTTCCAGTCTTTTCAGGTGAAAGGGCAGTGGTCTGTACTTTCTTCCCTAATGTTTCTATAGTTACCATGCGCTGGGACATCTACAACTGTGGTAAGGAGCCCAGCATCAATGGCAGTAGGACATTTTCCTGATAGGGTTGCCAAGTGTCCGGTTTTCAGCCAGAACACCTGACCGAAAAGGGACCCTGGCAGCTCCAGTCAGCACCACTGACCAGGCCATTAAAAGTCCAGTCAGCGGCACAGCAGGGCAGCTAAGGCAGGGTAATCCTATCTGTCCTGGCACCGAGCTGAGCCCAGGAAGCAGCCAGCAGGTCTGGCTCCTAAGTGAAGGGGGGGGGAACACGGGGGTCTGCGTGCTTTTCCTGCCCCGAGCACTGGCTCCGCACTCCCATTGAGGGAGCTGTGGGGCAGTGCTTGCAGGAACCTGTCTTAGCCCCACTGTGCCACTGCCCAGGATCCACCTGAGGTAAACTTACACCTCAACCCCAAGCTCCAGCCCCCTAACCTGGAACCCCCTCCTGCACCCCAGCCCCCTCATACATAGCCCCACCCCAGAGGTGTGCTATGGTGTGCTCTTCAATATGGAGTCTCCCATCCTATACTGAACAAAACCACATCCAGTTTGTCTCAATGCCAGACAGGGGACAAACCACCCCAGAATAAGACAGTCTGGTTTAAACTGGATGAATGGCTTCCCTGCAGATACTGCAACTTGGTCTGAAACCTGTGTGATCCATACTCAGGATTTTGTTATAAGAAGTTATATCAGGAACCTGAAAAAATATTTGGTGTCTGTTATGAAGTGATCTTTTAACAAAAGATTAGAACAAGATTGTGTTGAGTACCTAAGAAATACTTTACAATGGCATTTAAAGCACATGGAGTCCTTGCTCAAGTTTGACTGCATTTTTGTATTTCATTGAAGGTTTTTTAATAAAGTAAAAATTCTGGAAAATCATCATCATAAACCCCCCCACATAAAATGAATAATGATTACAAATCTCTGTGAATTAATTTTCCAAAAAGATGTTGTTTTAAGTTTAAGTTTAAGTTTATTACTAGAGACAAGCAGATTTTTGTTTTTGTTTTGCATTTAATCAATTTGGATAGATTACTTCCCATGTTTCTGAACTGAGAGCTTATATCTATTCTGAGACATGCCAGATTGCCCATAAATTATGTGCTTTCAAAAAACATGTAATTTATTATGGAGCTACTCCTTTTCGCCTTTCAGTCCATATTGGGAATACATAATGGTTGTTCAGGTTAAGTGCAATAATCATTCTATAAATCATACAATATATGCCTTTATTGATGTTGTTTTTGCTACCAATTTTAGGTTCAGCAAACATTCAAGGCCTCTGGAGTAGATTGATTTCTGAATGTGCTTCTGAGGCTGTATTCCTCCCTTTATTTTCCCGGCTGTACAAGTTTAGAGAGTATATAAGTCTGAACATGCAGCTGACCTACCAATAATAACTGTTTAGCAGCATGAAAACAACTCTCTGAAGAAATGACATTACACAGCTCTGATTCAACAGCACTATGCCAACTTGTTTAGCACTTTACACTGAAATATGAGCAAACTCAACCAACTCTGCTAGAATCAAGTTGATTTTTTTAAATTTCATTCCACTAATGGTAAAATCAGTTTCAGTTATCTCAGCCTTGCGTTGTCTCTCAAGCTGCTGAACCAGTTAATAGCATTATATAGGATTGATAGTATGTCTGTATGTTCATAGCATATAGTATGTGCTGGCATGAGTCACACTGTGCTGTAGGTCCTGGTTCTTTGGTTGATCAAATGCTGTATCATCTAGAACTCAGCTCGCCCAAGGAAACCTAACATTTGTCAGACTGGGATGAGTTAGAGGGTGTAGCTGTACAACTTATGAATTCTGGATGCTGTTATGAAATTGTATCATGAAATTACTGACATGTAAAGCATGTGTGTGTATATGTATGTTGTGGCAAAGTACCTCCTTCTCCTCATCAGGCTCAGTCCTTTTTAGCCTTGGAGACACAGGTTTGGGCAAAGCAAACCCTTCTAGGTAGCACAGGGTCTGGCTAATCCTTCCCTCAGTCAGGCCTGGTCTACACTACGCATTTAAACCGATTTTAGCAGCATTAACCCAATTTAACGCTGCACCCGTCCACACAACGATGCCCTTTATATCGATATAAAGGGCTCTTTAAACCAGTTTCTGTACTCCTCCCCAACGAGAGGAGTAGCGCTGAAATCGGTATTACCATATCGGATTAGGGTTAGTGTGGCCGCAAATCGATGGTATTGGCCTCCGGGTGGTATCCCACAGTGCACCATTGTGACCGCTCTGGACAGCAATCTGAACTCGGATGCACTGGCCAGGTAGACAGGAAAAGCCCTGCGAACTTTTGAATTTTATTTCCTGTTTGTCCTGCGTGAAGCTTTGTTCAGCACAGGTGGCAATGCAGTCCCAAATCCTAAAAGAGCTACAGCATGGACCGTACGGGAGATACTGGATCTGATCGCTGTATGGAGAGATGAATCTGTTCTATCAGAGCTCCATTACAGAAGACAAAATTCCAAAGCATTTGAAAAAAATCTCCAGGCTATGATACAGAGTCCACAGCACAGTGCTATGTGACAAGCATAACGAAAAGCCAAAGAATCAAATGGACGCTCAAGGAGGGAGGGAGGGGGTACCGAGGACTCCAGCTATCCCACAGTCCCCGCAGTCTCCGAAAATCATTTGCATTCTTGGCTGAGCTCCCAATGCCTGTAGGGTCAAACACATTGTCCGGGGTGGTTCAGGGTATATCTCGTCAATTTACTCCCCTCCCCCCCCGTGAAAAAGAAGGGAAAAAAATCATTTCTTGACTTTTTTATATGTCACTCTATGTATATTGCATGCTGCTGGTAGACACGGTAGACACGGTGCAGCGGCATCCTCTCCCCTCCCTTCCCCGGTGGCAGACGGTACCGTACAAAAGGACTGATAGCCGTCCTTGTCATCATCCCATGAGTGCTCCTGGTTGGCCTCAGGTGAGGTCGGCGGGGGGCGCCTGGGTAAAAATAGGAATGATTCTCGGTCATTGCCGGTAGATGGTACAGAACGGCTGGTAACTGTCTTCATCATAGCAACTGGGGGCTGAGCTCCATCAGCCCCCGCCCCCTTTTCATGTCTAAAGAAAAGATTCTGTACTGCCTGGACTATCATAGCAGTGGGATGCTGGGCTCCTCTACCCCTCACTGTTTAATGTCCTCCCTGGACTATCATAGCAGCTGGAGGCTGCCTCCCCCTCATTTTATCTCACTAAAAAGTCAGTGTTTCTTATTCCCGCATTCTTTATTACTTCATCACACAAATGGGTGGGACACTGCA
Source organism: Gopherus flavomarginatus (assembly GCF_025201925.1). NCBI lineage: Eukaryota > Metazoa > Chordata > Testudines > Testudinidae > Gopherus > Gopherus flavomarginatus. The sequence continues at coordinate 205,092,048 of NC_066618.1, forward strand.
ACGGTAGCCCAGGAGGGTTGGGGGAGCAGGGAAGCAACGGGTGGGTTGTTGCAGGGGCACCCCCTAGAATGGCATGTAGCTCATCATTTCTGCAGGATCTGACATGGAGTGGCTATGCTCTCTGGTACACTGGTTCTCTAGTACACTTGCCCCATATTCTAGGCAGGACTGACTCTATTTTTAGATACAACACAAAGGAGGGAATGACCCAGGGAGTCATTCCCATTTTTGTCTTTGCGCCCCCAGCCCGACCTCAGCCAGGGGCACCCATGACAGCAGCGGACAGTACAGAATGATAACTGTCATCTCATCGCCAATTTACAATGGCATGGCAGACAGTACAGAACGACTGGTAACCATCTCTGCTATCTTGCAAAGACAAATGAATGCTGCTGTGTAGCGCTGCAGTACCGCCTCTGTTAGCAGCATCCAGTACACATACAGTGACAGTGAGAAAAGGCAAAACGGGCTCCATTGTTGCCATGCTATGGCGTCTGCCAGAGCAATCCAGGGGAAAAGGGCACGAAATGATTGTCTGCCATTGCTTTCACGGAGGAAGGAATGAGTGACGACATTTACCCAGAATCACCCGCGACACTGTTTTTGCACCATCATGCATTGGGATCTCAACCCAGAATTCCAATGGGCGGGGGAGACTGTGGATAGCTGGCTTGACACCCTTCACTTATGTAGAGGAGAACGGTGACACATGAGGCACTGGAAACTCTCTTGACAGTTCTGTGATCCTAGGACTCAGCTCTCCCTGGGAAGGGCCACCCGGGGAAACACAGAAATTAGTTTGGCCTCCATGCAAAGAGCCTAAGGGTTAAGTGAGCCAGAGACCATCCATGGTGGTAGAAGAGTTTCATCTGTGTGCAGACACCCACCCACTGGGGACGGGCCTCAGATCAAATCCACAGGAATAGCTACTCACAGTGCAACACTCCAGAAATCGATGCTAGCCTCGGACCATGGAATTAATGTGCTTAGTGTGGCCACGTGCACTCGACTTTATACAATCTGTTTCCAAAAATCGATTTCTGTAAAATCAGAATAATCCCGTAGTGTAGACATACCCTCAGTCCCCTGTGCTTGTTTTCTCCCCTTCTGGGGACAGAGCGCAGCCTTCCTTGCTGGAAGGGTTCAGAGCCTTGCTGCACCTAACTTGCTGGCAGCTTCCCTGTTTCTCTCATTCTCCCCCCTGCTTCCATGCCAGGGAGGGTTTAAAAAGCTCTCCAGGAGTTGGAGCCAGCTGAACCTAATTAGTTCCCTGGTAACCCCTTTTCCAGCTGAACCTTATTTCCCCCTGGTTATCTCTCCTCAGTGGATTGGGAGAAGCCTTTTAACCCCCTGGGACTAATTACTACCTCTCCCTTTGTAGCCATTTGTCCTGGGTTTGCCACAATGTATGTGGATTCACCATTGGTGACAGGGCATGCAGCAGCTGCACACCTGATGAGGAACAATGGGGAATGTTTAACTTTAATGATCGTGCTTTGACCACGCAAAAGTTTGCTAAACCAACATGTGCATCTTAGGAGAAACTTAGTTATACCCATTCTCGAGTGAGGGGGACAGCAGGTGAGCACTGGAGCAGCAGAAAATTACCCCACACAGAATAAAGAAAATCAAGTTCGCAGGAGGTGTTTAAATAAGGAAACACACAGGAAACATGAGGTAGGAGAAAGGAAGGTCACTCAAGCTGGGGAAGGAGACTCCGTGGCGGAGAAACCACTGAGTATGTAACAGCCTGCATGAGGCAGGGAAACCTGCCAGCCTGCCTTCCTCGACAGAGATGATCCCCAAGGATGCTCAAGGGAAGGGAACAGTTGTGTAAGACTTCTGAGCAGAGAGTGTGTGGTGCATCTGCTTTACAAATAATCCCGGACATCTAATAATACAGTTGTGGCCTGATTAAACCGATGTCAAATGTTTCCTCTCTTTCTTTCAGTATAGCCAGACAATTACCATGTGCTCCTGAGAGTTAAACTGTAAACCAGAAGCTTCACACCTTTGAGTGGATTTCTGAGAGAGGGCATGTTTAACTATAGGGCAGTCTAATGGATCAGCCCTGCACCCAGAGAAGCTAAAAGGCTGAATAGTGGGTTCCAGCTCTCAGAAGGGAGTGTTAGACTGCAGGTCTGCACCCCAACTGTGTGTCAGGCTCTGGAAGCTTAAAACACTGGCAGATCTAGGGTCCCAGAGGCTTTGATTCTCATCACAGCAGTCTGGTAGGTGACCAGCAGGGTGTATCTGACTGGATCTATGACAGCTATGCAGAGATGTTAAGAGAAAAGATTTAACATAAATTAATCTCTCCTATTTCCCATTCTGGTCAGCTGTCTGTCCAAGGAGAATTTAATATAAGGTATCAATGTAAGTAAATATATATGCGCTTCAGCTCATAGGTGCTGACTTTCCAAAGCGCTGGGAGGTGCTCGATCCCTGGCTCTGCCCCAGGCCCCATCCCACTCTATCCCTTCCTGCCAAGGCCGCACCTCTGTCCGCCTCTTCCCATTCCCATCATGCCTCTTCCTGCCCAGTTCTACCCCCTCTCCTGAGCGTGCCATGTCCTCACTCCTCCCCCCTCCCTGTCAGCCTCCTGCACACCACGAAACAGCTGATTGCGGCAGGCATAAGGCGCAGGGAAGGAGGGGGAGGAGCTGATCCGCAGGGCCACTGGTGGGCGGGAGACACTGGAAGGTGTGGGAGGGAACTGATAAGGAGGCTGCCAGTGGGTGCTCAGCACCCACCATTTTTTCCCTATGGGTACTCCAGGTGCACTAAAATTCATTTTCCCCATTTAAAAAAAAATTACTGAAATAAATTTTGAATAGCTCTAGTACCAAAATGGGACAACAGCAGAAATGTAGCAGGAAAACAGTATTCAGTGAGAAGTAATGGTAAGTGTTCAGGTAAAAATTTAGTTTTTATTTTACCAACTTCTGAAAATCACATTTATGTGCATGTTATACTTTGAGTGTGACATTTGAGTGTTTTTTACTAATATAAACAAAGATGTTTGCTCTTTGCATAGCAAGAAAAGAACTGCCAAAATGTCTGTCTTGCACACTTTCTTCCAAAAGAAATAATTCATTTGTAAGGCCCTGATTCAGCCAGGCACTAAAGCATGTGCTTGAATGTTTTACTGAATTGAAGCTATAGGTAGCAACAAATAAAAATCAGTGAAAAGACTTTTGAAAATATTTCCTTTCACTTTATTGCTTACGAAAAAGTGTTATGAATTTCTATCAGTGATATGAAATGTAAGCAAATATAAATATATTGATTTGATGACTTGCACTACTTTTAAATAATGAGACAAATGCCTACAGGATTAGTCTGTGTCAATCAAATTCTGGTAGCAAAAACTACAATAAATCAAAAGCAGTCAGAGCATTTACATAATTCTTTGTAACAAGTACCTTTTTACTCCAGAATTCTATTAATTGGTAACATGATCGGTGAGTTGTTTTTAATATAAATATAGATTAATGCACTTAAAGCTACATATTGTATGTTACTCAAGTGCCATGTGAAAAGAAAATTTAGACTAACAATTTTTAGTATAATTTACATCTTTCACTTGTGTAAACACTACATAAAAATAACTACCATGATTTAACACTCCTGTCTTAAGATGACAGTAATTTAAGGCCCTAATGTTCTTTCCACTTACATTAATTTATTATACAAGAGTATCAATTTCAGCAAATTTCAGTAAAGCTAGTCCTGACTTACACTGGTGTAAATGAGAGGAAAATCAAACTCCATTTCTGTATGTGAGAATGCCACATTAAGATATCTCTAAGTGTAAGACATTATACAGGCAGGGCTAATATAGATTTATTAAGCACTATTTTTCTGCCTTGTATTATCTAAAGATGTTAATATTAAGCCTATGCAGTTTAGGTAAACATATATTTGACTATATTGACATAATGTTTAAGTATACAAATTTGTAATTTTGTTTCAGCGATTATAATTCCACCATATTTTGAATATTTAAGTGTTGGCTTACTATTATCTTATCGTTTGACCCTCTTTTAACTTTGTTACAATGCTGCTGCTGCATTGTACAATTAAGATATATAGGGAGCACACATTACAGTAGCCTACTGAATATTGCTGTCTTCTGACAGGCTTATTAAAATATATGAAATCTAAGCAATTCCGCCTGTTAATACAGTATATAAACATAAAAATGTGTCATTTCTACCTAGGAAAAGGTAACAAGAGGGAAATATTTAAAATGAAACTATCCAGTAAAAATAGTTTCATCCTTCTGAATATATACTGTACTGGAAAGTACAAACAAATTTTAAACAAACTAAATATTTGCTGAATCCCACATATTTCTACATTAAATATAAGTGTCTTGCTAGGAAAGAAATAAACTTATATATTACTGTTACGATTTCTTTTACTTAAAGGGATAACTTGCTATCTAAAGCAAAAATTAATTTGCACCTCAACAGATGTAAGTGAAGACAAAATTATCCATCTGCCAGGTAAGAAATTGCTTTAAAACAGAATGAAAAGCATTAGCTTTTCTTAAAACTAAATTTACACCTTGCTTTTGTGGGGAGGAATGTAGATAATGAGGTTACTCTGTATGTTTTAAGGTCATCTTCACAATTCTACACCACGCTCTCAGGAGTCTCTCCATATATATCTATGTACAAAATTTATTTGTGTGTGTTGTGCATGCGCACGCCCACACAAATTCTGTATGTTACATTGCTTATGGAAAGTTTTGTCTCACATGAATTATCCAGAGTATTTTCTAAATACATCATCATCTGTATTCCTACTCCCACACAATCTAATGTAAACTGCCTTTTCAAAATCCAGCTGTCTGAAAAGTATTCATGGCTGATTCTTTTTTAAGTGGTTTCAATCCCATCTCTATATGGTCATTTTTAAAACTTGTAGATGTACAAACTTAGACATACTACAAAACCAATAACTGAGGGCAAAAAAATGTATTTGCATTCTCCTATTTAGGGGCATAAGTCTGAATTTTGAAGTGGGCAAAAACTCGTGCTTCCAAAATTGCATATCCAAGATGATATTTGAAATGTGAGTGCCTGAAGTTAAGTTCCTATATGCAAAGCAGCCCTATTTTCAGAGATGTGCACCTGTGACTCTCATTGACTTCAGTATGGGCAACAGGTTTTCAGAATCTCTGAAAATAGGGCCACCTTTATTTAGGTGTTTAACTGTGAATTAAAAGGCTGAACATCAGGCATCAAATTCTCAACATTTTTCCTCATCATCTGTGAAGCAAATTTAGGGTATCAGCATTCAAAAGTCTGCCTCAGATAAATTCAGTCTATACAGAGGATAAAATTGTCAGTATCTCGTGTACGTTAGAATGATAGAAAGAAATAGTAGAAAAAAACCCCAGAAGATTAGTGTTGTGTGTGGTTGGTACAAGGTATGCCATCCTTTTTAGGGCAGGCTTTGGACCCGCACACCCCTGCTCAATATCCTAGTTCTAGATCTTTATGATGTGTCTACACTGCATCTGGGAGTGGGCCTCCCAGCCCAGGTAGAACCATGGAATCATAGGGTTAAAAGGGACCGCAAGGATCATCTAATCTAACTCCATGCTAAAATGCAGGCTTTGTTGTGCCTAAACCAGCCAAGACAGATGGCTATCCAGTTCCTTTTGAAAACCTCCAGTAAAGGAGTTCCACAACCTCCCTTGACAGTCTGTTCCATTGTCCTAGTATTCTTGCAATTAGGAGTTTTTCTCCTGAGATTAATCTAAATCTACTATGCTGTATTTTGAACCCATTGCCTCTTGTTCTGTCCTCTGTGGTAAGAGAGAACAATGTTTCTCCATCTTTCTTAGGGCAGTCTTTCAAGTATTTGAAGACTGATATCATATCGCCTCTTAATCTCCTCTTTTCCAAACTAAACAGACCCAGTTCCCTCAACCTTTGAACCAGCGCCGAATAGAGAGGTACAATCACCTCCTGTGGCTTGCATGCTAGGCCTCTGTTAATGCAACCTAAAATTGCATTTGCTTTTTTTGCAAGAGCATCGCATTGCTGACTCATGTTGAGGTTGTGATCCACCACAGCTCCTAGATCCTTTTCAGCAGAGCTGCTGCAAAGCCAGTTTCTCCCCATTCTCTATTTGTGCATTTGGTTTTTCTTTCTTAAGTGTAGCACCTTACATTTGTCTTTCTTGAATTTAATTTGTTGTTTATAGCCCAGTTCACTAATTTGTCAAGATCCCATTGAATTTTAGCTCCATCTTCCAAAGTGTTAGCAACCCCTCCTAGCTTTGTGTCATCTGAAAATTTGACCAATATGCTCTCTATTCCTGCAGCCAGCTCATTAACAAAGATGTTAAACAAGACTGGACCCAGAACTGATCCCTGTGGAACCTCATTTGATCCCCCCTCCAATCTGATGTCATTCCATTAGTAGTTCCCCTTTGTTTGCAGTTGTTTAACCAATTATGTATTCATAACATGTAGTTCCGCCAAGCCCACATTTCTCCAGCTTACTTATCAGAATGTCATAAGGGACTATGTGAAAAGCCTTGCTGAAGTCCAGTTACATTATGTCCACCCCATTCCCCCTATCCACCAAATCAGTTACTCTCTCAAAGAAGGATATCAAGCTGGTTTAGCATGATTTGTTTTTAGTAAATCTTACCCCTTCATCCTCCGGGTATTCACAAATTGAATGTTTTATACATTGCTCTGGAAGCTTCACACGTATCAAAATCAGGCCGACTGCTGTGCAGTTCTCCGGCTCCTCCTTTTCCCCCTTTTTAAAAGATGGGCACTATGTTAGTCCTGTTAGTTCTTCTCTACTTCTCCCCTGTCATCCATGAGTTTGCAAACATTTTGTTGCCAGTGGCACCAAGATTTCTTCAGCTGATTCCTTCAGTGCCCTCAGATGAATAGCATCATGCCCTGCTTATTTGAATTCATTCAAATTGGTGAGAAGATCTCTGATATGTTCTTTACTTATCCGGATCTGTATCCCTGCCCCTTTATTGTCTATGATAACTTCAATCATCATCCAGTCACATGTTATTTTCAGAGAGACAGACACTCGCTGTAGTTCAAACTCAGTTCATCTGAGCCAGGGGCGGCTCTAGGTATTTTGCCGCCCCAAGCACAGCAGACAGGCTGCCCTCGGCTGCTTGCCTGCGGGAGGTCCCCAGTCCCGCGGATTTGGCGGCACACCTGCGGGAGGTCCGCCGAAGCCTCGGGACCAGTGGACCCTCCGCAGGCATGCTGCCAAAGGCAACCTGCCTGCCGCCCTTGCGGCAACCAGCAGAGCGCTCCCCGTGGCTTGCTGCCCTAGGCATGCATTTGGCATGCTGGTGCCTGGAGCCAACCCTGATCTGAGCTCAGACCCAGAGGGTATGCTGGGTTTGGACTCATGTGGCTATCCTGAGTGACCATGCTACCATTTTTAATGTGCTAGCTCTAGCACACTTAGCATGAATCTGTCTGACCAGATTGAGAGACAAGCCCTCAAACAAGACTTCTGGGGATTATAGTCAAAGAAAGAGCTATGTCACTGCAGGCTGGAAGCAGAACTGGCTGGAACACAGGGTCCAAAGCTACAATTTGCCTTTGGCTCAAAACAGTGAGAGACCAATGGCGGGGAGTTCCTCCCTGGGAGAGGGTCTGTGGGAGGGAGGGTATGGCTAGACGCCTGGAAAAAGGCCCGAGGTTTGAAGAGAAGCAGCTATGTGTTGCCAAAGCTCTCCAGTCACTTCAGCAAAGGAGCTAGGAGTAGAACCTGCTCTGATATCAATGAATTCTGCAATCAACAATGCTTCTTTCCCCCATTTCACCATGATGCGGATATCAAATGTTAAATGGATGTGAGCCACTTTCCAATCGGCATGAGAAAACTGCAGTGCATGGTCTTTACTAAACTCACTAAAGTGTTAAATGTTAAAATAATTTTATAGTATTTAAATTCCATCCTCAATCCTAGGGGTCTTTTAATTTTATTTTTCCCACTTGCAACTGAAAGAGAAGGGGACTTAAGGATCTTTTTTTTTATAATACTGCAATATTTCTTTCATATTTAGAGTCCTTGACTCCCAACCTTTCAAGTTTTCATGGTCTTCACTGTGTATTGTCATTTGCTACAAAGCATCATCATATCATAACCCTGTTACATTTCAAACTGTTTTTTAGTTTTCACTCACTGAGAACATCCATTTTAACAGAAAACTGCATAGACTGCTCAGCCATGCTATTTACTGATCTAACTCAAATCACACTGTCACTCAGTTTACTTAATTGGCCAATATTAAACGGAAGAATTATTCTTCAGAGTGTTAAACTAATATAAATGCAGGATGGAAACTGCTCATAGATTCTGTTCCATTATGCCCCTACATTGCCAGTAGAATATCACGTTTCTACAAAATAGCTACCTCCCATAGTAGCCTCACAATTGCCAACTGTAATGAAAATCTTAAATATTTATTGATCATAGCATATTTATGGTGATAAATGTCTGACCTTTTAATCTGATGAATGAGTAAATTAGGCACAGTTTACTTTTAAAGATACACAAATTAGACTTAATACTCCTTTTAGAAAAATGTGTTTGGCAAAATGACCGGAGAGAGAGGAATGATTTATATTTTTTTGTTGTGTGTTCAGACCTCATCTTCTAGAAGTAAAATTAAGGATAATTAGAGCAAAAGATACAAATAATCTTTCCAGTAGGGAATTTTGGGCAAAATAATAATTGACCCAAATCTCCTCTCAAAATCCAAGCTTTTCTTTTCTAGGTTTTGAAATAGGTCAGAGATTTTCATTTTTGTCTGCCTCTCATAGACTCTCAGGTCAGAAGGGACCATTATGATCATCTAGTCTGACCTCCTGCACAATGCAGGCCACAGAAACTCACCCACCCACTCCTGTAACAAACCCCCTGACCTATGTCTGAGCTACTGAAGTCCTCAACTTGTGGTTTAAAGACTTCAATTCTTGATTTTGCTGAGGACTGAAATTGGAAATATTATAGTTTCAGGGAAACTGCACCTGTAACCTGCCTCCATGGTCTGCTCCAGGAATGCCCTCTCAGGCCTCTAGCTGTCACTTCTTTCAGGGGAGGGACCCCATCCTTCTCCCTCTAAATTGGGGTTTAAGCTGCAGTCACGTTTCACTCACTGGAATTCTCCCCAAGCAGCACTAAAATCCAGCACCACCTCCTCTCTCCCTGCCCCACTCCTTGCTTCTAGTGACTGTGACCAGCATGTTCCATTGGTTACATGTGATCCAAACAACTCTTTCAAAGCAGAGGACATTTATTTAAGGACAAAAGCATACAAGGAAAAAAATATAGCGATTTAAGCACTTTATCCATATCTCCCCCATCAGTTTTAGAGACTCTGGCATGTTCCAGCCTTTTCAACCCTTCAGCAAGCTGGAGTCCTCCTTTGGACAAAAGGTCATGTCTGCTAGATCAAAAGAAGTCTCTTCATTCTGTTTAGCTTAACCTTTATAGCCCCTGTAGAAGTCCGCTGTTGGGCGACGGTGGCTCACTAACTGGGGTGACAACAACAGTTCAGGACTCAGGCCCTCAGACCAGGGCTGAGCAAGTAGTTCAGTTTATCAAGCCCAGGCCCTGGATCAGGGCGGGGCAGCAAACAGTGGTGCAGGGCTCAGACCCTCCGGCAGGGGCTGAGCAAGCAGTTCCATTTATAGAGCCCAGGCCCTGGATCAGGGTGGGGCAACAAACAGCGATGCAGGGCTCAGGCCCTCAGGCAGGGGCTGAGCAAGCAGTTCAGTTTATAGGGCCTAGGCCCTGGATCAGGGCGGGGCAACAAACACTGGTGCAGGACTCAGACCCTCAGGCAGGGGTTGAGCAAGCAGTTCAGTTTATAGAAGGTAAGAGGCCCAGGCTCCTGGGCCTGAGCACTGGGGCAAGGGAGAGACTGCCACCCGTGAGTGGGGTGGCGGGGGGGACGCAGGCCCACCCACTCCTCTGTGTCCCAGCCCGGGCCTTAACAGTGGCAGGCAACCTGCGGCTGTGTCAGTGGGGATCCTGGCCACAACACACTGACATTGGCTCTGGTTCTGCTGCAGCCAGACTAGGGTTGGCTGCCCCCGGGCTACTTCCAGACTCCCCCTTGGGGCTTACCTGGATCCTGGAGTCATCCTCTGCAGGGTCCAAGTGCATGGGTTCGTCCCAGTCGGGGCTGGAGGGTAGGTCTGGCAGCTCCTCGGGGTAGCGAGCGTGGGGAAGCTCCAGCAGCTCCTCTGGATAACCAGCACGGGGAAGCTCCGGCAGCTCATCTGGATAACAAGCACGGGGAAGCTCCGGCAGCTCCTCTGGGTAGCGAGCACGAGGGAGCTCCGGCAGCATCTCTGGGTAGCGAGCACGGGGAAGTTCGGGCCACTCTGGGCGGCTGCCCTGGGTTGCAGGAGTCTCTCAGCCACGAGCTCCTGGAGGGACGTCCGCTCGCTCCGGCTGCTGGGGGGTCACTGAGCTCAGAGGACCCGCCTTTATACTTCTGGGTCTGCACTTGACCCTTTGTGGGGCGGGCTCAGAGCTCTGTAGCTCCGCCCAATCTGGCCTCCAGCTGGGCTCTTCGTCCTCTGGGGCGGCTGGGAGCCAGGTCGCCTCACTACACCCCCTATGCCTTTATCTTCCAGCTTCCTGAAAACAGGTAAAACCAATCACTTCCCTTTTTCCTGAGAGGGGCCAAGCCTCCAGGTCCATCAATGGCTATTAGTCAGGATGGGAAGGCATGGTGTCCCTAGCCTCTGTTTTCCAGAAACTGGGAATGGGTGACAGGGAATGGATCACTTGATGATTACATGTTCTCTTCATTCCCACTGGGCCACCTGGCATTGGCCATTGTCAGAAGACAGGATACTGGGCTAGATGGACCTTCGGTCTGACCCAGTATGGCCCTTCTTAAGTTCTAAGGGCTGGGTATCTGCATAACCAGCTGTGGGATTTTGCATTATTCACCCTCTAGTTATTTTAATGCCTGGAGGAGCTCAACAACTCTCCTCAATGAGCCAACATACAATCCTTGGCTCCCAGAGATATAGATAATATTTATTAAATTGAATACAACAGTATCAGTATACTCTTGGATTCATCACATCTGTCACAGAAAATACCAAAGTTGTTCTTGCTTTATTTCAGTCTCAGTTTTCAGAACCAAAATGTTCAGTTAGGCCTTTCCACTAAAATGAGTGAGTGAGTTGGGGGTTCCCCAGGGTAGGGAGACCCAGATTGTGGGTTACTGTCAGGAGCAGAACCCTGATGTATAGGGGCACCGGGGTCTGGGAGAGACATGGGGGCCAGTGGCAGGTGAGAGACCGGCCTGCAGAGGACGTTCCAGAGCTGAGAAAGAGCAAATTCCCTGGACAACCAGCAGGAGGCACTGTGCCGGTGAGTTGTCGCCCGGCCACAGAGAGTCTTTCCACTGATTTCAACAGACCTATAATTCAGATATATTTTGGATAAATATCAATGTTTTTAGAAGGTTATCTGAATCAGCTTATCTTTTGCAAGTAAGCACTATTTTTGATTGCAACTGAATTCAAGTGGTAATCATGATGGGGAAAGTAGCCAAAAAGTAACTGAATATTTGTTGACATCCTATTTTGGATGCACAGAGGCGCTATTACTTGTATTTCTTGATCTAAATTTATGTGCAGTGTTAGCATATTGCCAGTGGAGGCTTGGGAGAATGCTGCAAAATACATTTCCAATGTATTTACTGGCCAATTTGTTTTACATCACATCATTAGATTGATAATGTTTGCGTGGTTTTGTACAATCTCTTGCAAAGCATTACAGAAGACAGAAGAATTTTTCCCTATAGAGGGTTTGCTGCAGTTTAATAATCAAATAATATCATAAAGTCTTCAGCAACGATGACCCTTTCCCCCATCCCCCGCAAAGTGCTGATTAACAAAGGGAGTCATGTATCAGAGGGGTAGCCGTGTTAGTCTGGATCTGTAAAAGCAACAAAGAGTCCTATGGCACTTTGTAGACTAACAGATATATTGGAGCATGAGCTTTCGTGGGTAAATACCCACTTCGTCGGATGCATGTAGTGGAAATTTCCAGGGGCAGGTATATATATGCAAGCAAGAAGCAGGCTGGAGATAACGAGGTTAGTTCAATCAGGGAGGATGAGGCCCTCTTCTAGCAGTTGAGGTGTGAACACCAAGGGAGGAGAAACTGGTAATATACAATGGCAATATACAAAAACCTGTAGGAGAACACCTCAACCTCCCTAGCCACACAATAGCAGATCTTAAGGTGGCCATCCTGTAGCAAAAAAATTTCAGGACCAGATTTCAAAGAGAAACTGCTGAGCTTCAGTTCATCTGCAAATTTGACACCATTAGTTCATGATTAAACAAAGACTGTGAACGGCTTGCCAACTACAAAAGCAGTTTCTTATCCTTTGGTGTTCACAGCTCAACTGCTAGAACAGGGCCTCATCTTCCCTGATTGAACTAACCTCGTTATCTCCAGCCTGCTTTTTACTTGCATATATATACCTGCTCCTGGAAATTTCCACTACATGCATCCGACGAATTGGGTATTCACCCATGAAAGCTCATGCTTCAAAACTTCTGTTAGTCTATAAGGTGCCACAGGACTTTTTGCTGCTTTTAAAGGGAGTCATGTTAATAGACTGTTTAAAATAAACTTGGAAAAAAATGGTTGAAGTTGAATTCAGTTAGACTCATGGTATATATATTGGAGAGTAGGGTGGGGAATGAAATGAGTCTGTGTCAGCAAAATTCCACCATTTCCAAAGACCCTGTGGGGAACTCCCCTGGCTGAGGATGGAGCTAGGCTGCTGCAGATGTCATTATTCCCCAACCAGCCCCACCAATATGCCCCATGACCTATATTACCGTTTCTTGCCTAGGCCCTTGTGAGGCACGATTCCTTTTTTGGGAGAGGGAAGGGGTAAGCAGAAACCCACAGCAGTGAGTCTCAGAGCCAGGGTCTACAGACTGAGACTCATGGGGCTTGTGTTATGGCATTAAAAACAGCTGTGAAGATGTTCAGGTGTAGGCTGGAGCTCAGGCTCTGAAGCCCACCCACCTCCCTGGATTTCAGAGATTGAGTTCCAGCCTGGGCTGAACATCAGTACCGCTATTTTAGTGCTGTAGAATGAGTCCAAGTCTGTGGAGCTGGGCTCTGAGACTAAGGTGACAAGATAGCAAGTGTGAAAAATCAGGACACATCTTTTCCCAAGGGTGAGGGAGAGTATAATTGTATACATAAGACAAAGTCCCTAATATCAGGGTATCTAGCCACACTATCTGAAACTTGCTGCCATGGATTTCTGGTCGCTGAGTTAGACTTACTCTTTGAGGCCATCGTAAAGGCATTCCCCTGTAGCCAGAAGCACAGAGGAGTGAAGATGCACACAGGAGTGGTGCCAGGGTTTTTGGCGCCCTAGGCGCAGGGCCGGCTCGCTGGTCCCACGGCTCAGGTGCACCTGCCACAAGCGTGCCTGCAGATGCTCCACTGGAGCAGTGGGATCAGCTGACCATCTGCAGACACGCCTGCGGGAGGTCCACCGGAGCAGTCTGCTGCCATCCCAAATCCTGGCGCCCTAGGTGACCGTCTAGGTTGCCTAAATGGAAGCGCCAGCCCTGGATGCACAGAGCTTTCTGCAGATCCACCAGGATTAGTGGAGTTTGGAGGCAGGGCTCCCTTCTGCCACTCCCGGCTGATAGAATGATTGGAGAGAAACTCTGCAAAGAGATCCTGCTGGTTTTACTATGGAAGTGAATAATTTGGTGCCTTGGATTTATAATGATATAATATATAAAATTTGCAAACTGTAACCAGTAAATACAGATTAAAGGAAGATTATTGTAAAATGGGATTTTTCCAAGGAGTACAAGGGAATTGAAATACACTGGGATTTAGGCACCTAACTCTCTGTGGTACCTTTGAAAATCCCAGCTGTAGTTCTAACAAAGGCAAAACTCTCATTAATTTTAGTAAGCGCTGCATAAAGACCGCAGGGTTCCCCCTTTAAACTATAATGAAACTGTCTAAAACATACTGTGTCAAATTTCATAAGGTACACAGGAAATTGCTTTGTGCAAACAGTTTTCAGTGAAAGTTTCTTTCTTTTAGAGCTGTTTTTCATCTATGGAACATCTTGTGAAAAGAGCTTAAAGTACTTGCCTCTAGGCTATAAAGAGTTGGAGGGGAAGAATATTAAAGGGGGATTAATGTTTTATTTTTATTTTTTGTGTTGGAAAATAGTTTAATAAATAACAGAGAGTTGAAGGGTTCATCTTTCCACTATAACAATGATCTTGGAGTAATCTTCAGAGTAATGGATGACCTGATAGCTGAGGTTTTCAGCAAGGGCAATGTAAATAATTCCTAAAATATAGAGCCGTTCCCTCTCACCCCAAAATATGCTTTCATACAAAATAAATGTCATAGGAAAATATAAATTCTGACCAAAAAAAATTGTTTTCCCACATGAAATTTCAGAATGAAAATGTTTGTTTCATTTTGGGGAGAATAGGGGAGTTCGAGTAGAAAATTCTAAGCTAAAACAAAATGCTGCTTTTTTTTCAAAACATTGATTTGTAATGAACAGTTTCGTTTTGACATTGTTTGAAATTTCCTATAGCAAAACCAAAATTTTCCAACCAGAAAAGATAAAGGGTTTTTTTTGTTCAGAATTTCTCACAGGAAAAAATTCACTTTCCTGACCACAACCATCAAAGTATTTTTTAAAAACAAAAATAATCAATATTATTTCTTTGATTGGATAATGTAAACTATGAATTAAAATACAACCAGATATGTGTGAAATTGAAGATCTTATAGGTAACTATGAGGAGAGGGATAGCTCAGTGGTTTGAGCATTAGCTTGCTAAACCCACAGTTGTGAGTGCAATCCTTGAGGTGGCCACTTAGGGATCTGGGGCAAAGTCAGTACTTGGTCCTGCTACTGAAGGCAGGGGGCTGGACTCAATGACCTTTTCAAGGTCCCTTCCAGTTCTAGGAGATTGGTATATCTCCAATCATTATTATGTTGCTGTCAGCATCATTAAAGATTTTTTCATATACACTTTCAAATTTGAATCTTCCCCAGGAGGGGAACTGTGGCACTACAATAAACCTGCATTCCCTGCTCCACCAAGAGGCACAGAGGAGGCATGACCAAGGCATAGTCTACACTACAAGTTTATGTTGAATTTAGCAGCGTTAAATCGAATTAACCCTGCACCCGTCCACACAACGAAGTTCTTTACTTTAATATAAAGGACCCTTAAAATGGATTTCTGTACTCTTCGACGAGGGGAGTAGCGCTGAAATTGACATTGCCATTTCAAATTAGGGTTAGTGTGGCTGTAATTCGACAGTATTAGCCTCCAGGAGCTATCCAACAGTGCACCATTGGGACCACTCTGGACAGCAACCTGAACTCGGATGCACTGGCCAGGTAGACAGGAAAAGCCCTGCAAACTTTTGAATTTTATTTCCTGTTTGCCTAACATGGAGCGCTGATCAGCACAGGTGACCATGCAGTCCCAGAACCAAAAAAGAGCTCCAGCATGGACCGTACAGGAGATACTGAATCTGATCTCTGTATGGGGAGATGAATCTGTTCTATCAGAACCCTGTTCCAAAAGATGAAATGCCAAAACATTTGAAAAAATCTCCAAGGCCATGATGGACAGAAGCCACAACAGGGACTCAACACAGTGCTGCCTGAAACTTATGGAGCTAAGACAAGCATACAAGAAAGCCAAAGAATCAAATGGATGCTCACGGAGGGAGGGATAACTGATGACTGTAGCTACCCCACAGTTCCCGCATTCTCTGAAAACTATTTGAATTCTGGGCTGAGCTCCCAAACCCTGAAGGTCAAAAACATTGTTGCGGGTGTTTCAGGGTATATGTCGTCAGCCCCGCTCGCTCCCCCCTGTGAAAGCCAAGGGAAAAAATCATTTCTCACCTTTTTTCAATGTCACTGTATGTCTACTGGATGCTGCTGGCAGACACAGTGCTGCAGTGCTACACAGCAGCATCCTCTTGCCTTGCCTTGCCTTGCCTTGCCTTGCAGACAGCAGATGGTACAATATGACTGGTATCCATCATCATCATCCCATGGGTGCTCCTGGCTGGCCTCAGTGAGGTCGGCCAGGGGCGCCTAGGCAAAAATGGGAATGACTCCAAGTCATTCTCTTCTTTACATTTTGTCTAATGGAGATTCAGTCCTGCCTGGAATATCATGGCAGCTCCTAGTCAGCAGCACCACACAGTTGCGCCTATCTCAGCCTACCCCTTGCTACCAGGGCTCACAATCAGATACTTAGACCTCTACATTTTGCTGCAAATAAAAAAATTAAGCTGCCATTTAGAACAGTCCCCCAACATACATATCCTGGGATATTTTGTATTTTACAAGTGTCGACCAAAGGCCCACACACAAATGGAAATTCAGTCCTCCCTGTGCTTCTATCCTAGTGCTTATCACAGATTCCCATTTTCAGCTATAGGCTGAGCAAGTGCAGAATGGTGGTTCATTCTACTTAGCTGTAAGCCAACCACCTTCCCCTCCCCCCACCTTTGATCTCTGCTTGCAGAGGCAATAAAGTCAGTGTTGTTTTTTATTCATGCATTCTTTATTATTTCATCACACAGATGGGGGGGGGAAACTGCCATGGTAGCCCAGGAGGGGTGAGGAAGGAGGGAAGCAATGGGTGGGGTTGTTGCAGGGGCACCCCCTAAAATGGGATGCAGCTCATCATTTCTGCAGGATGTCTGGGGCTCTGACCCAGAGCAACCGTTTGCCTCTCTGGTTCTTTAGTAGGCTTTCCTGATATTCTAGGCAGGACTGATTGTCCATTAGACAAAACTTAAAGAAAAGAATGACCTGGTGAGTCATTCTCATTTTGGTCCAGGCGCCCCCAACCGACCTCACCAAAGCCAGCCAGGAGCACCCATGACAGCAGCAGAAGGTACAGTATGACTGGTAACCATCTTTGTCAACTTGCAGAGCAGCAGACGGTACAATAGGACTGGTAACTGTCTTTGCTAACTTGCAAAGGCAAGGGGATGCTGCTGTGTAGCACTGCAGTACCACATCTGTCAGCAGCATCCAGTAGACATATGGTGACAGTGAAAAAAGGCTGAATGGGCTCCATGGTTGCCATGCTATGGCGTCTGCCCGGGCAATCCAGGGAAAAGGGTGTGAAATGATTGTCTGCCGTTGCTTTCACGGAGGGAGGACTGACTGACGACATTTACCCATAACCACCCGTGACAAATTTTTGGCCCCATAAGGCATTGGGATCTCAACCCAGAATTCCAATGGGTGGGGGAGACTGCGGGAACTATGGGATAGCTACCCACAGTGCAATGCTCCGGAAGTTGACACTAGCCTTGGTACATGGCCGCACACCGCCAAATTAATGTGCTTAGTGTGGCCACGTGCACTCGACTTTATACAATCTGTTTCCAAAAATCGATTTCTGTAAAATCGGAATAATCCTGTAGTGTAGACATACCCCAAGGAACATAAATTCCTTGCAGCATCTGCATTTTTGTGTTGTGTCTGCAATTTAAAATTGCCATCTTCATCCAAACCATTGGGAGGGCAGTAATCATATGACAAATGTTTTCTCCTGGAAATGAACCTCACCATGTCAAGGCAACCTGGTTTGGAAATTTCAACCCCTGCACTAGAAGAAGTAAATAAAATCTGATTTCTTAGACTTCATAGAAAATTAGGGCTAGAAGAGACCTCAAGAGGGTATCTAGTCTTTCCTCCCTCTCCCCTTTACTGAGGCAGAACCAAATAGATTCCTAGATCATCTCTGACAGGTGTTTGTCTTCTTCTTAAAAACCTCCAGTGATGAGTATTGCACAACTTCCCTTGGTAACCAATATTTAACTATCCTCATAGTTAAGTTTTTCCTAATATCTAACCTAAATCTCCCTTGTCTCAGATTAAGTCCATTACTTCTTCTGGCTTTACCTTCACTGGACATGAACAACAACTGATCACTGTCCTATTTATAATAGCCCCTGACACATTTGAAGACTGTTCTAAAGTCCCCACTCAGGACTAAACAGGACTAAACATGCTCAGGTTTTTAAATCTTTTCTCATACATCAGAAACTCTTTATCCTTTTGCTACTCTCCTTTGGACTCTCTCCAGTTTGTCCACATGTTTCTTAAAGCCTGGTGCCCAAAACTGGATACAGCACTCCAGCTGCAGCCTCAACAATCCCAAGTAGAGCAGGACAATTACCTACTTTATTTTAAACACAATCCCCTTATTAATACATCCCAGAATATTAGCCCTTTTTGAAACTACATGATGTTGTTGGCTTTATTCAATTTTTTGAGCCACTATAACCCCCAGATCCTTTTCTGCAGTGCTAATCTCTACCCAGTTCTTCCCCATTTTGTCCTTTTGCATTTAAAATGAAGGGTTGAATCCTGTGTCATGATAAAGCTACTTTGTAATGCTTTAGTGGTGCAAAAAGAGCCTTGAAGATGGCCAAAGTAGCCAGCTGGGGATTTCTGGGCCAGTAGAAAGAGTGTGTGGTCAGAGCATCCTTACACGCAAGTGATTTGACTACAGGAATAGCTTCTGGGGGCTATTGACAGCAGGCACAATTTAAAGCCATCCCAGGATTAGTGGCTTCCAGCCACTTGCATGCACCCATGCTAAATTCTCTGAGGTGTCACATATAGATCTGTCCCCAAATATTTAATTTATATTCTTATGTTTATCTTTTTGGAGTTACAACTGCAAAATCACATTTAGTAACATGTTCATTTTAATTGCTTTATGGTTATGCTATCTGAACAACAATTGCACATCATAGAAACAAGAATATGGACACATTTTGAGAGAGGCAGTAACACTGATCCTGCGTTGCTATTCTCTGTGTGACTTTTTTGTTTAGGCATGTTCCTTTCTGTGAGAAAAGCAGGAGAACTATATGACAGGACTCTGTAAAATATGTACCATTATTTACTTGATTCTCTTTGCATCTACTATTTTGGGACTTATAGTTAGCAATGCAGCACCACAGGCATCCCGACAGGCCAAAAACTACTTAGATTGTAAACTTTTGTGGCAAAGACTATCTTCTTATGTGTTTCTTCAGCACCTAGCACAATAGGGTCATGATCCAAGACTTGGGCTCCTAGGCGTTACCAAATATTAAAAGTTATGAAGTACCTATGTAAACCATAATTTAAAGTGTACAGTTCAATTGGAACATTTCATATAGGGGCTGATCATGCAATTCTTCAAGTGCCCTCTGCATATTCCTACTCTTGAGATGCACCAACGCAGTGCAGCTATGATGGTGCAACCTTCTTGTAACAGTGGCTGATACAGACATTTTGCCCTTCCCTTTCAGTCTCTAGCACTCATGCCAGTCAGTGGTGTAGCCCATGGCAGGACGTTGGCACTCAGTTCCTTCCAACCACCACAAAATTAGGATGTGAACCAACTTACATCTATTTTTCTCTGTAGCTAATGCTGTAGCCTAGAAAATAATATGGACCAGACTAAAATTCAGTCCCCTCAGGATAAAAGACCAAGACAAGGAGACCTTTCCATGAAACGTTCGACTTCTCTTCCACTTCCACCCCAGACCCCTATTGGGTCACCAAGAAAGATCTTTTCCCCGTCTGTTTAGTGTTCCTACAAAATGCATCTCAACAATGGCTTCAGTGTTGGATCTGGGAATCAGATCAGAGGTTGGAGCCAAAGCCAGACGGGCTTTGACTGGATGCTCTTATTGCAGAAGAAGTGTTCAGATAAGGAAGGAGCCCAGATTTCCTGACTATCTTGTGGAGACTATGAAATTAGACTGGCCACGCTGAGAGGACTACCCTGTGCCTCTGTGGATGCCATGACCATATTGGCCAACTCATTCTCCATTTTTTTTTACATGGAAGAGGAGTGCACTCTCCAGGCCCAGAACAAATTCCAATGTGTTCACTGGAGCAGACATGTCTGGATCCTATGGATCAAAGACCATTGCACTGTTTCCCTCCTGTGGAAAAGGAGGTAATCTCAGAAGAAGAATATCAAGTGGCACTCCAGAGGATGAGTTTCCTTAAGTCTCAGGGGAGTTACAGAGCAGTGCATCCCTGGAGGAGGATGTGGGAATAGCGACAGCTTCATCTTCCTCTGGCGACACAATTCAGTTCCATGAGTTAGTGGACTGGATGGCATCAGCTCTAAATTTACCATCTGTAGCATTAGAGAAGTCTTTACACTCCATATTTCATATTGTGGGATCGACAGTGAAACCTAAAGTCTCTTTATCCATATTAGAAGGGTTGTGGCAACTGGCAAAGTCCCTTTGGTCCAATCAATCTTCATTACAGCCAGTTTCTAAAAAGGCAAATTATATCAAATTCTACAGGACGGATTATCTTGCTTTCACATATATCCACATCTGAACTCCTGGGTCATAGCAGCTATACTTCAACAGCCAGGATCAGGTTTTCAACATTCTACTCCGATGGATAAAGAAGGAAGGAACTTAGATTCTCTGGGCAGGAAGTCATTTTCTTCTGCATCTTTAGCCATGTGTATAGCCAACTACTGACGGCCAGGTATCAATTTCAGTTGTGGGGAAAAGATGGCCCTTTTCACCAAACATCACCAGAGGACCAAAGGAAGTTGACAAAGGCCAAAATGTTATTAACAAAGGCCAAAATGTAGCTAAACATGTCCTTAGAGCATCATTTGATGTGTCTGAAACTGCCTCTAGATCACTGGCAATAGCATTAGCTCTGTGTAGACATGTGTAGTTATGTCCATTTTCTCTCTTATAAAATACTAGGGCCAAAATAGAAGATTTACCCTTCAATGAAGATTAATTATTTAGTGTTAAGACTGATGACACATTGGTTAAACTGAAGGAGACTCAGTCTATAGCTAAGTCTCTAGGGCTCATGCCATCTTACAGGAGAAGATCTTTTCCCCCAGTGTTTAGATATAACAGGGACTACGTACCACGTTCTTTTCCACCTCTTCTCAGAGGAAGCAACTATACCATCAACATCACCAACAAACATATTCTCAGACTCAGGATAGAAAAAAACCCTTTAAACCTCATATGAAGACAAAGAATTCCTAAGACACATCTACTCTGCCAGCCCCTAAGCATGATCTAGACCCACGCCCAACATCCTATTTTGTTTTCCCTTTTTGAGCCATTATGAGATTGCTTCTTGTTTGATCTTTCATTAAAAACAGCGTTTATAAAGCAATCACTTCCACTAGAAGGATTAGTGAACTGCATGCACTTATGGCAGATCTCCCCTACACTATTTTCCACATGCACAAGGTGGTCCTTAGGCCACACTGTAAATTCATTCCACAGATCGTTTCAGATTTCTATGTAAACTTACCTATGTTTTTTTTCTGAAACCTCATAAGTAAGGGAGACACTAAATCTGATAGAACTAAGGACTTCAGACCGTCTCCTAAGTTGTTTATCTCTGATCCTGGCTCTTCAAATGGTAGGTCCATTTCAGCACAATCCTTATCTAGATAGGTCAGACTTTATATTGAGGAATGTGATGGGGCAGCTTTTCTTTCCCCTCCAGCTACCATTAGAGCTCATAGTACCAGGAGAATGACTGCACCTACAGCATTTGTTTTATTTCATCCCATTACTGACATTTGCAAAGCTGCCACACTTTTACATCTGACTATGCACCAGGTTTGGAATCCAAGTCTGATGTTCATTTTGGCGGGGTGGTACTTCAATCATTGTTCAGTTAGGGATCTCCCCCTCCGTTCTTATTGAGGCACTGCTCACCAAGCTTTCCCAAGAGTGGGAATATGTAGAGGACACTCAAAGAAGAAATGGAGGTTACTTTCTTGTAACTGGAGTTCTCCCTGCTCAACTTCCCCACCTCTGCGGAGTCCTAATGGTATAATCATTTGGTATTCTGCATTAGTATTTGGAAGGAATTGAGGGAGAAATGGTGCCAATGCCCCCATAGGGCCACACCTTTGACTAGGCAAGCTCTAGAGACAGGAGGGGAAGGGCGAAACACTTCTAACAGCCAATGCTAATAGAAGATTCCACCATCCTACCTGCACCAAGTCAGCACATCCCAAGAATGTGAATATGCAGAGTGCATCTCAAAGAATTCCAGTGACAAGTAAATAACTTCCATTTCCAATGGGAATTTTACCTGTGCTAGGAATGCTGGTCTGAGTTATGACTATAAAAAGAAGTCATCTGTTCACATATCTAGCCGTCTATAGGACTGCATTGATAGAGCATCAGTCATAATATATAGGCCTCATATGTAATAGGATGACTAATACAACTAATAATTTCAAGGAGACACTGCCCTTTACATCCTCTGATTCTGCTGCTTATTCTAAGAGACTTGGTTTTTGTTTGTTTTCTTTTTCTTTCTCACTTCTTCCCACTGTTTTCCATAGTCTGACCCAAACAGTAGGAAAACACTACAGAACATAGATTCCAAACAATATTTTATGACCTAAAAGAGATAATATTCAGACTATTGATGGAATATACAATACTGACAGGATTTAGTATTCATTTATGCTATTCTTTATTAGGTACAATAGTTATATATTATTTCTGCATCTATAGTAGTTCATAGAACCATTGAGTTGATCAGTAATGCATCCATTCATCCAAAGTGCATTAGAAACATGCCCAGAACAAATTTAAATGTGCTTTCTGATTCAGAAATATAATATCAACATAGCCACCTTATAGATACACAAAATTACAATAGCAGCAACCCAAAAACTTCTAGTCATCTTAAAATAAATATAATTATCTTGTCCTGAATTGCTGAGTTGAGACATAATGCTTATTGATTGGCCAAGCCTCTGCTTTTAATACATGCAGGTTTGAAGAAACAATTGGATAATTTAGGAGGATTTTTTTACTAGGTAACTAAGATAGTAGAAGTAAAATCATATAGGAGGTATAATAGAGCAGACTGTGTGCTTTTAATGAAAAGTTCTCATATTTTTGGTTTCAGCTGTCCATTGTTTAAATCTGAATGAGATCAGAGGTTTAACTGCCATTCTTTCCTGGAGCTCTATAGCAACCATCATCCAACCCAAAGTGCCCAATTAGAACTGAGGAGGTGAAGAGGACTTTTAAAACACATAAGAGTTGGGAGCTAAAGAGAGGAGAGGAAGAAGAAAGCCAGAGAAGAGGAGGAAATAAGAGGGAGAGAAGCAGCTAGAAAGATGCAAAGGGAGAGGAGTTATAATGATGCTGCAAAGGAAATATGACAAACTGATTTTGGTGGGAAAGACAGAGTGAAGCAGGGAATCAGGAGGAGAATATGGGAAGGTCAAGAATTATTTTGCCACCTTCTTTCTTTATTATTATGTCTGAAGCATCTCTAGTGCGTTTAGTGCTGTAAAGAGCTGGTCAAAACACAGAATTTAAATCTCATGGAAAATTTTGATGTTTTGAAATCTGGTTTCATTCCAAAGTGGAACAAAAAGTCAAAATCTCAGAATTTTTCCCAAACCAAAATGTTTCAAAATATTCTGTTTCACCTTTGTTTTGTCTTTTATTATAATATAATAAAATATGAAACAAACCGAAAACAATAAAAGGCTAAATGAAATGTTTCAATCTTTGAAACAAAATGTTTTGATAATTTCCCATGGAAAATTTTGACAATCGCTATGTTACCTTGAAATGTTTCAATTTTATTGAATCAGCATTTTCTGAAAGAAAACTGTTCCGTTGGATGAACCAGCTTCAGTGTTTTATGAGGCAGCAGATGATGTGGTGCCTATCTTGAGTAACTTGCACCCTAAGTAGTAAACAGGCTTCCCCTATTGAAGAAAGCACCTTAAGGATCACAGGAGTAGTATTTAATAATGGTTATGTGCAAAAATTATTTATAAAATTATATTCAGATCTTCCAGCCACATACTAATACTCCCAGATCATTCATACCACCGATAGGCAGTAGAACCTGTTAAGTTCTTCTATGCGTCGAGTCCATGCTGTATCACTGATTCACAGAGGTTTGAATAGCCAGACTTGCCTTCAAGAGAGTGTTGATACACCTGCTAGGGAGATACTTCAGTTCTGATCCTGCAGTAGTGTCTTTAGAGTAGTTCTACTACTACTCCTTGGTCTGGGGATGGTCTTCTAATATCGCTTGGTCTGGGATGGAGGGGAGCAATCCATCTGCTTCAATCCCCACAGAATTCCTCAGGACCAGTAACACTCAGTCCCAAAAATAAAATTATTCACAGGCTGCAGAGAGGCAATGTTGAACTATTGAAACTGGTTTCAAACCTTAGCTAGAAACCAACACTGCTGGGTTAAACACTTGATTTTTTTGTAAAGAATATTTGTTGAGCCAGTGGGGACCGTTTAAGTTAAGTTCTTTGTCTGTTTTTAAAGACCACCAGAAGGGCAACATGAGCAATCAGAGATAGATCTATATCCTTGAAATTTGGCAAAATTATGATCCTATAATCTGGTCTTCGCCATAACAAGCCATAAAATTTCATCCAGCAGTTTCTGCATCATGCCTAGTAACTGTGTTTGAACTGGAGCATATCTCTAAATCAAGACTGGATGTCTTTCGAAGAGATTTCAAGTGATGGAGAATCCACCACAACCCTTGGTAAACTGTTCCTTTGGTTAATAAATAATGTCCTTACTGCCTAAAGCTCTAAATTTCAGATTACAGATTTCATTATAAGAATAAGAGACCCAAGGGTTCTGACACTACCTCTACACTTATGGTGGCTTGTGTAAACAGTGAGACACAACTTAAGTTAGTAGAGTAGAGTGCTCTACGTGTCTCAACCCCCAGGGTATATACCTCACACATCTCTCTACATGGCCAAGCAGTGCATCCCACATTTACACTGCTGTTTTGAGTAGTGTAATGTCCTACTGTTGGAGCCTTTCCCCCACTGCAGTGAAATACTCCAGCAGTAGGAAAAGGCTCTGGCAGTGGGGAAACCTTTCCCTGCTGTCTCCCTGCTGCCTGAGACTGTTACTGCAGCATGAATCTACACACCACAGTGACAAGTGTGGACACAGCCTGCCTTTCACTGCAGAATGTAACTACACATGTAGTGCCTGTACTCTGCATGCTGCCATAAGTGTAAACTTGGGGTAAAACTCCATTGATTAAATGTAGATTGTGTAAATGAGAAGATAATTTGTCCTATTCTCTTAATATTCAAAGGAAGACGAGGAAGACAAACTTTTTGCAGTTGACACTAGTGGGATTTTTTAGCCTTAGACTAAAGGATTCTTTGCCATCATTAGTCCAGTATTTGGGGAAATTAAATCTGGATTCAACCTCTTGAAAGTGATCTACTGTTTAGTGGAATAGTGTTTAGAGAGGATCTAAAGGGTAAAATAGCAGGGATGCGGTAGATCTTTTGCTGACCACTTATGACTGGTGAAATGGAGAAGGATAAATGTAATCTTTTGTGTAATATTTAAATCAGAAATCTTACAATAACTTGTTTGCCTAGTAAAAAGCCCCAAAACAAATTCCTATAAACTCAAGTGTGCAAGATTCAAGACTAAAGGAATGAAAGGTACTAAGGTGATGGCCATCTGTACAAGGTACTAAAATAGACAAGCTAATTCAAAACAGTTCAAACATAAGATAACAACATGGATTGTACTGACTTTCTAGTCCTATGGTTTCAAAATACAATGGAGGCTTCCATCCCTCTTGTTATTTTTATAGATATATAGATATTATAACAAGAGAAATGGAAGCCTCCATTGTATTTTGAAACCATAGGACTGGAAAGTCAGTACTGTGTGAGTGTGTGTGTGTGTGCGTGTATATATATATATATATATATATATATATATATATATATATATATATATATATATATATATATATATTTAATATGACTATAACTGTAATAAAACTACAACAGAAGGAAAATGTAAAGCTAAGAATATCCAATAGAACAAAACTTGAGATTCCTTCCAGAGAGCAAAATATAATGCTCACATGAACCCTATAATGAGACAATCAGAATTCCTGAAACAATAACCATACACAGAACTAACTCCTGTGAATATTCAAGTGAATATTTACTTAAATGAGACTAAGCAAGAATTGACTTAAATAGACTACTCACATGAATCAGATGGGCAGGATTTGTCCCACAGCACAACTGGCAGGAAATTTAGCCTTCAAGAAACAATTACGTATAAGGCTGCCACCTCCATTCCTTCTTGAAAAATTCTGATAATTATCTAAATACAATTATTTTTACTGTTTGTCTTTTATCTTCTTGTCCAACAAACCTGTGGGAATTAATTTTTAACTCTGAATAAAGGCTCCACAAAAGCTTTTCAGCATTTTTTGATTGCACTGCTACATTAACAGCTTTTACAGTTAATATCTTCATTTTCTAAAACTGTTAGACAAGTGTTTGGAAGAAAAACATATTGTGCATTCTAACTAACTGGTAAGAGGGAGGGGAATGAATGAATTTCTTGGCCTCTATCTATCCTAAAATTTTACATCCTGGATTACGAAATAACCTGGCAATTACTGAAAAACTACTGTCCTAGATTTGCAACCGTCAGACTGCCCACTCAAATCCTAAGCTAAAATTAAGCAGTCATCAATATCTTAGATCGCCATCGTATTTCATCTAATATTTTTCTTGTCTTGGTCCCAGGTGTTGGCAACCATCCTGAATCAACAGTAAATGCCCCAGATGGATTTGTGATTCTGCTTTCCAAAATTTAGTATCCTGCTCTGAAATTCAGCTGACTTTTTATTGAATCTGGTCATATTTTTCCACTATCAGTATTCCATCCATCTTCTCTTCATGCTGTGCCCACACCACCTGTTTATCCATCTGTGCTGTTTCTGTCTGCTGCTTTCATCCCGTGCTTAACTTGCTGTTGAATCCACCAGCTCTTTCTCTGTAAATGAAGTCCACTGCCATCATCCTGTCAAACTTGAATTTGAATCCTCTAACTTAATTTATTTTCCCTCCTTATCATGATATTTTTCCCACTTAAGACTGGAAACCTCCAGTCATTTCACAATATAATACTTACCACACTCATAAAACTGGGAATAGCCACCGAATAGAACTGCAAAACTTGGCAAGTGTCATTTGTTACAAATCCGTGCTTCACTGGCTGTGTAATTGTGCCCTTGCAGTGAAGCAGTGTAAATAAGATTCCTCGAGTGGACCACCACAAGTAAGAGACTAATGCATACATATGCTCTATCACATATTAATACATACGTTGAAGCAATATAGATTTATGTATGCACAATATTTTTGAGGCACATTTATACTACGAAAATTCACCTCATCTCCTCTTTAACCCCACTACCCTCAACTGCAGGTTGTCTAGGCAGTGCCAGCTGGTCTGGATTTGCTGGCGGTTTCCCTACCTGGATTCCAGGAGCTGCTTGTTCCTCACAACCAATCACAGCCTTGCTTTATGTCAGGCCATGCCAAAATTTGGCTCTAAGGAGCTGCCTTATTGGCCAAGAGTGAGAGAGGGAGCTATACCCACTCCTCACTTAGGCTGGGAAAGGAGCAAAGGGCTACTGAGGCTCCTCTCCTTCTGCTTCAGTGAGGTTTTCCGGCCAACCCTCCACCCCCATGTGCTGGGGGTAGTGCTAAGGCTGACGTATCAGTTCTTCTCCTTGAAACTGGATTGGGCTAAGATAGTCAATTTTGGCTGGATGTTTTCCTAAAGGTTTTATCACGACATATCTTTTAATTAAAGATTAATCTTTAATTACTGGAGACTTCAGGACAATCCTGGAGGGTTGACAACCCTGGTTTGGGTCATGCCAGAATTGCATTTGAGTTTCCACATATTCCATTATACTGTATCACAACTCTGGGGGCAGACTTAAGCGAGGTCTACGTTGTAGGGGGGGAGTCGATCTAAGATATGCAACTTCACCTACGTGAATAGCTTAGCTGAAGTCGGTGTATCTTAGGTTGATTTTCCTGGCTGTGAGGACAGTAGCGAGTCGATCGCTGCCACTCCCCCGTTGACTCCACTTCCGCCTCTCATGTGTGGTGGAGTTCCGGAGTCGATGGCAGAGTGATCAGGGATCGATTTTATTACGTCTACACTAGACATGATAAATTGATCCCCAATAGACCAATCACTACCCGCCGATCTGGCGGGTAGTGTAGACACACCCTTAGGCTTTTTTAGGAGGGAAAAATGTATTTGAGTGGGCTGAGATGGTAAGAAGGAAGAGGAGTATATCTATAGTGATATATTCAGAATTGTAGGATTCCTGGGTAGCTGGGGCCAGAAAAGACTCATTAGTAGAAACTGTCGGCAGTTTAGCTCAGCTTTAACCCTCACTTCAAGGGTGGAGCATGGCTTGGTGCAAGTGATATGTCCAAGCATGGGGGCCAGAAGGTATTCCTGACTGGGTAGCAGTTTGACTTTGAGGCCTGCAAATTAGGCCGCAGAATGGCTGATGTCAGACTGAACAGCTACAGCCAAACTTTACTACAAAGAGTATATTAATTTTCCTCCTTCATTTGTTTACATTCCTGTTTATTTATTTAATGAAGTGGCAGCCTGTGTTCTGTAAGCTATCATGATCATTTTGAATCTAATGATTACTTGCATTATTCTCTTGGTGAGTGGTCATAACATTTCTTTATCCATCCCACATGGAGATCGTTAAACCACAGTTTAACAATACATCTTTTTTATACATTTGCATGGTTCCATTTCCTGTCCCACTTTCTGAAACTTGGACTACAATTTCTCTAGTCTACTTTGTTCCATTTACAATACACAATATCTATCCATAATACCAGCTATTAGACATTTGTGAAAAACTAATTGCATACATTCCTCATTTTCTATCTGTTATCTTAACATTTGCAGATTTTGCAGGGCTGAACTCCAAGAAAGGGATCATCTGCTTACCTCATTCCAAAGGATTTTAACTTGTACCTTGACAATAGTTTACTTCTAAGTCTGCAATCTCCTTGTGGAGTTTTCTCATGTGTGTTTCCAACTGATCAAGCAAGAAAAGAAAAGAAAACTGTATAACTAATGAGCAACATGCTTGAAATTAGTTAGATGTAAAGAGGGGGAGAAATAATCTCAAAAAGGTTGGGAGGAATAATGAGATTGATTTTACTGAGACTATTTTCAGAAAATCTCAACAGATGCTACTACTTATCCTTCTGTATTTGCACTACTAGTTTTTCATCCACTGGTGACATTACTATTTGTTATTTGTGTTGTGTCAGCATTTAGGAACCCCAGTCATGAATCAGGGTGCCTTTGTACTAGGCACCATAAAAACACAGAACACAAAAAGACAGCCCCCCAAAACTTACAATTTAATACCAATACATTATGTAATGGTCCTGCTCCTGCTTCCAAAGCAGTTGCTGGACAAGCTACCATAGACTATAGTAGGAACAGGCCGAGCAGGAATAAGAGGGTATGTATTTGTAGTGACACTGCCTGAGATTTTCAAAGCTGCCTAAAGGATTTGGATGTCCAATTTTCACCACAGTTAATGGATCTAAGTCCCTTAATTGTCTTTGAAAATCTTAGGTTATGTGTTTTTTATCCTTGCATTGAAACAAACAGTAGATACCCTAAATACATCTCTATGAATTGTTTGCTAGTAATGAATGTTAATTTCATTTTTTTAAATGTTCCTATACTAAGCATAGAAAATATGAAAATATGGTAACTAATTTGCAGAGATAAAGTCTTTAAGAGTGACCACTGCATATGTACTGTAATATCAACATACAGTCATCCAAATTTTGATAGATTTCATCAAGTTCAAGGTCTCAGTGCTTATCTTCAAAGTAGTCTGTGGCCTGGGCCCAGGATATTTAAAAGCCCATCTAAAGGTCTAGGAGAAGTTGAGGGTCAACAGCTATATTCCTCTGGCACAGTGGAACTTTCTACATTAAGAGCAAACTCCTCTTTTCAGAAGACAGATCTTTCACAGAGGCTGGGCTGAGACTGTGGAATGATCTCCCAGAGGAACTAAGAACCATCTGTGATGGAGTGTCCACCCCACACAAGGCCTGAAAGGGTTAAGATGTCCAGGTGGGCCAGTTAACCACTTAGGCTTCACCTGGAGGATAAGCCAAGCAGCAAGGACTAATTAGAGATGAGGCTCAGCTGGACAGGAACAGAAGGGCCTGAATAAAGCACAGTAGCTGAGAGTGAGAGAAGGCAAAGCGCAGCACTCAGGGATATAGTAGTAAGGTTTAGGAGTGTACAGACCTTAACTGCTTATTGTAGGGTCCCTGGGCTGGAACTGAATGTAGAGGATGGGCCTGGTTTCCCTTACCGGCCACTGAGAAAGTGGCACCATCAAGAGGCAGTGAAGGGGAAAACTGCCTGGGATGTTGGGTCCTGAAAGACTTTGATACACACACCCTTGAAAGGCTAAAACTACAGTGAACTGGCTGGAAGGCGAAGCCATGAAGCAGGAGCCGTCAAGATTCAGGAGGGACAGAGTGACAGAATTGCAGGAAGGAGTGATGGCCTGGCAGAGCTAATCCCTTGATGCAGCTAAAAGGAAGCACCCTGGATGTGAGCAGAACACCCCACGGCACTGTCAGAAACCTGACCATCTTCCATTCCAGGTGCAAAGTGCACTTTTACCGCGTCTTCTCCAACATAAATAAGTAGCAATGAGTATTTGTAGGCCTGGCCTGACATGAGTAATGGAATCTGGATGAGGCTTCATTTCTTGGGAGACAGGATTAGGATCAGCGGGCTGGAAACATAATGTCTATACTAGCTAAGATAAGGGGAGCATGCCCAGGGAGCCTTTACAATGGACAAGGTAATAATAGATAAGATGAGCTAAAGAGTAAGCCATGCATGCTGTACAGAGATTGGTTCCTACAAAGTGACAAAGCTAATCCCGAAACATGTAATGCAATGTATAGTAAATATATAAATGTGTATAAATTGCTGTGTAACTTTGGATGTATGGTGTATCCTATACCCACCCATTACATTTGAGTCTGATCAACTCAGCATAGCTTTGCTGTATGCCAAATAAAGGAACCTGAGTGACCAAACTGGAGTCGAACTGAATTCATGGAGAACTAAATGGAAAAGCTCTCAGGTGAATCACAATATTTAAAAACTAAAATAAAAACAAAACTCCAAAACAAGACTCTCCACAGTACATGCTTCTTCCCTTGGGAAGAGGATAACAGAACAAACGTGACAAATATGTATCTGTTTTACTTAATGCATTGCTGGAAGGCACTTGGATATTTTGATGATGAGCACAGTATAGGAACCTTCATAGAATAGGAGTTTATACCATGGTGATTGACATGGTATAGACATGTAATTAGGTTACATAGCTAACAGGTTTTTTTAAGAAAAGCATCACATTATTCTGTTTCTACAATGATCACCAACAGATAAATTATTATGGCTAGAGATATATCAAACTTTCTGTAATCATTCCCTATGAAATTATCAAAGATGATTTTCCTCATGTGATATTTTGTGTCCCTAACCCCAACTGGGACCTACCAGCTGTTAGTGGTGTGAGGGGAAAAAAGGTACCTTTCTGTCAAAGATGGCAAATACAGCCAGGTTCTGGCCAATGGGCTGAACAACAAACTGCGTGAGGACCTGGAGCAGCTAAAGAAAATCCTGGCGCATTGGGGCCTGTGCCACTTCTGGAAGCTGTGCGTGCGGGGCCAGCACACCAAGATGACCGAGTGCCAGGGCAGAACCATTGGTGTCTCCAAGAAGTAGTGTCTGCCCTGTGTCTGCAATAAAGTGCCGTTCTCAGGAAAAAAAACTGTAGTATTAGAGAAGGACTGAGAGTTGATGCCACAACGTGATTCCAAAAAAGCATTCCCCTCTTTCACTCCACAGTAGCAATAGTGGAGGACTGGCCAGGATTGGGAAGCACTATTGTGCTGAAATGATGCTAAGAGTAGGTTAAGATGCTGTGTATGTTGACTTCTTATATTTAAAAAAAAAAAAAGAAAAAAGGGGTAGAAACACAGAGAGAAAATAGATTAATTTCAATTGACTTTAAAACAGGATAAAACATTTGTCCATTGAACATTGCTTGGTCTGCAAAATAATATTCAAAGACAGAAGAATGTAAAACATGAATAAATACTATATAGGCAATATCTTTTAAGGCAAGAATAGGAAAAAAGTGCTGAGTTAAACCTATGGATCTGTTCTTTCTTATTCTGGGTAACCAAGAAATATATATCTGCCTCTTACAAAATTTCTATGCTGCTGTTTTAGTTATCATAAATTTATTTATTTCTTTTTTGACTTGCACAAGAATCCTAAGCTGTACATGTTACTGGAGTAAAGTTACCTAAATAGATTGTAGGATATTATATTGCAATGGTGTTTTATTAGACCAATTAAGTGTATTAATAGAATTGGTCCTTTGAATTGATTCAGCAAAACTTTGTGTCGGTAAGGGATAAAGTAGGTATGACCTGAAACTTTTACAATTCATTTAGTTTTGGAAGAAAAAGTTTTCAGAACTTTATTTCACAATGATTAGGTACATTACCTCGTGCTTCTCTAGCCAGTGTAAGGTCACTATTTTGTCTTTATATTAGAATATAATTCTATTGCTAAAAAAGGTCAAAGAGTATTTTCTACCAGATATCCTAAATATGCTATCTTAAACTGATTCTTCACTAAACTGTTTGTTTTACAACTCTAGCAAAAGGGCATTTCTACCTTTAATTAAAACCTCAGCCTATAGAGTAATAGAGCAAGCCCTAGTTCACTCTGGCAGTTATATTGAGTCTCCCAGTTACCCTAAATCTTCCCCAGGAAATGATAAATTTCCTCAAACGTATTATCAGTTATAGACTATTGCCCAACCATTGGTCATTTGCCCACATTTTCAGATCATAAAAGCTTCAAACTCAAGACCATGACTGA
Organism: Gopherus flavomarginatus; assembly: GCF_025201925.1. Lineage (NCBI taxonomy): Eukaryota > Metazoa > Chordata > Testudines > Testudinidae > Gopherus > Gopherus flavomarginatus. The sequence goes on from NC_066618.1 coordinate 205,125,032, forward strand.
TTCTGAGTAAATTTAGAGTGGTTGCTTTTTTAAAACTTGCCAGTTTGGCCTTAGTTACCTCCATACTTGAATTATTTATCTATTATCTAGCTAAATTTATCTATTATCTACCCCTGTACACTGCATTTTCTATAGCAAAATACTGATTTACCTTATTTAGGGCTAGATTCTGCAGCCTTATTCATGATGAGTGCAACTCACTCCACTTTGAAATCTGTGTGACTGCTTGCAGAATAAGGCTATGACTATAATGGGAAGAGCATACCAGCATAGATAAGTCACCATGGCTCTGGCAGCATAATCTTGTAGACACAGCCTACACTAATGGAAGGGATTTTTCCATCAGTGTCGGAACACCACCTCCCCGCAGCAGTAGCTACCCTCAGAGAAGCATTCTTCCATCAATGTAGCTACAACTATCCTGGTGGTTAGGTCAGCATAGCTATGTTAGTCAGGGGTGTGGATTTTTTTTCACACCTCTGTGCAAGCAAGTTCCCTCTCCAGCCCCAGAAATGCACACTCACTGCACCAGAATACCTTCATTAAGTGTCTTTGTTGTTTCTTGCCTTATACTCCAGGGATATGAAAATGATCCCCATTGACTTTCCAATCCCAATCAGACTGCCTAACTCACTCCTAGTGTAACTACACAGGGCCCTGCATGTTCTAAAGATATGTCTACACCGCAGTAAAAAATGCAGGACCTGGGCTCACAGCCTGCTTCAATTGACTTGGTCTCATGGGGCATAGGCTGCAGGGCTAAAAATAGCAATGTAGATATTCAGACATGTGTTGGATCCCGGGCGTTGAAACCCACCTCCCTCACCGGCTTTCAGAGCCTGGGCTGTAGCCCTAGCCAAGACATCTACACTGCAGTTTTTAGCCCCACAGCCCAGCTCCACAAACCCAAGTTAGCTGACCCAGGCTAGCCAGGGTCATACCATGGGTCTTGTATTACAATGTAGGCATACCCTAAGTGACCAGGCTGCTGGCTCTGAAAGGGACTCTGTTTATAGCTGCTAATATCATCCTGTCACTGACTGATGTCTATGAGGCTTTTTCATTCCATTCATGTTATGGGAATTTATGTTTTTGCATAAAGTTAGAGGTTCAATTAACCTCCAAACCCTATGAAATATGTTTATTCGCTTAGATAATAAGGACAAATGTGGTAGGCATAGAGGATAATTTTTCAGACAGGTAATCCCAGTTGTCATAGGCAAACAAGAGGCATACTTCCCACACAAAAAACACCCTTGAAAACAATATAGACTCTATTTAGCTATGCCTAACATAGACTATTAATTTTTTATTGTTGCTTCCTGTCTGTTTTCATACTAGCACAATCATGCTTTTAAGTGTTGGGTATTCAAATTCAGGTTTTATGAGGATATTTTCAGAACAAATTAGCTAACTAAATCCTTCTAAAAAAAATTGATGAGCCAAATTCTGTGCAATCCCACTGACATTGATTGAACAGGACATACCATCAACATTAAGTTTGCCATGTTACAGTGTATCCAAACTTTATTACAATTTAAAAATTATCCTAATTTTCTGAGTTGTTGGGAGACATATATATCACTCTCCTAAAAGTCTGGTGTGTGTTTGTGTTTGAAAAGAACACTGAAGTCAGAGAAGCAGAACAAAATAGTATATCTCCTTAATTTCTATTTCAGCTCAAATACAAGATCAGGGAGCCACTTAGGGTTCTCAGGCACACATGCAGCATGTACCTAACTCAGAGGTGCACTCAAGCCACCAGTTGAAGCGGCAAAATTACATAACTCTCTTGAGCAGGAGGTGATGTAGAATTCAGCTCCAGTTGATGCTGCAGGGGGGAAATAGGATAAGCAGACTGTAATTTTTCCAATGTAAATTTTGCTAGGATTAACACCTCTTTTTTCTTGAGAAATCAGGTGCTCTAATGATTGCAAGGACCTTAAATGTATATGTGCTATCACTCCCACTTTATGTAAAATTGATGAGAATTGCATAAACATGCATATATTAGCAGAGCCATTTGAGCACTGACTATAGTAAATGTGAGACTGTGGCTAGGTAAGAGTGCTTTCACCTTGCCCTTCCTGCTTACATCCCTACACAAGGTCAGAAGTGCAATCCCAGCCATTGGACTTCTTTTTATAGAAGGACCTGTAGTTTCTAGGGCCACCTCTGGAAAATCCAAATGGAACAGAGAGGGGATTGGGGATGAGTTAGTGGCCCTACCCACCTCTTCACACATCCAGTTCCTTTTTGGAGTTTGTAGCAATGGGTGTGTTCCCTTTCACTCTGGAAGGCATTAGAAGCTACCTCCACAACTCCTTTGCCTTCAAGGAGCTCCCTATGCAATCTTACTTCTCTTAGCTTCCCTTGTTGATAGGCTTGGTCTTAAAACTACACTTTAACCTTTAATTAGGGGATTGTGGAATGTGATTGGAAATAGTCAAAGTTCTAGTCCAGATGCATGCAATATTTAAAAAAGTTGCAAAAGTTACTCGACAGACTCTTAGATTTTCTCTTGCTGCACTGAGATACACTTTAACCTTTTGGAGGCTGTGGGCAAGCAAGGCATACACAGTATGGTCTTGATTCTTATTATAACTAAGACCTCTTAACACCATTATGGTCAAATCTGTACGTACAATTTATTAATTCTGTTCCATATTAGAGGCTCTCTTTATGTATCTATGTCAGACTGCAGATACCATTTTGGATGTGGTGGTCTTTACCTTCTCTGTTGTCGTGTGACCTCCATGTTGGACTGAAATTCCAAGGGGTAATGATAAAGGCTTACAATAAAGAATTAGAAAACACGAATTATAGTGATAGACTCAAGGAGCTCAATCTATTTAGCTTAACAGAGATCTGGTTAAGGGGTGACTTGATCACAATGTATAAGTAGCTATACGATGAACAAACGTGATAATGGGCTCTTCACTCTTGTAGACAAAGGTATAACAAGATCCAGTGGCTGGAAGTTAAAACTAGACAAATTCAGACTGGTATTAAGGTGTAAATGCTTAAGTGAGGGTAATTAACCATTTAGGCAACTAAGGGTTTTGGTGGATTCTCCATCACCAGCAATTTTTAAATCAAGGCTGAGTGTGTTGCATGGTCTTTTTTTAAGATATGGTCTGGTTCGCATAGGAATTATTTTGTGGTAGTTTTATCAGGAGGTCAGACTAGTTGATCCTAATGGTCCCTTCTGATCTTGTAATCTATGAATAGAGGGTCACTAAATCTGGATGATTTTCTAGTTAAATACAAACACCTGAGACAGTAGTCAGGCTTCTAACTAAGATAACTAGTTTATTGCTAGGTGACCTTTCCTATGATAAAGTCGCCTGAGGAGGGAAATCCAGGAGCCACCCAACAGAAGAACTAAAAGGTTATAAAAGGCCGGAGCTGATCTATGTGGGTAAAAGACTGAGTCAGTGCCCAGAAAATGTGCCAGACACTCCAAGGGAGGAAACAGTACTGCAGGGATACGGGGAAGCTTAAAAGGACACAAAGGATGCAGTGGCTAGATCCCCTCACAGCAAACTGGTTAGCACCAGCAGGGGGGATCTGACAAGATGTATGACAACTTTGTATAAATGAGAATCAAGTCCTATAATTCTGATCCTGCCTTGAATTAAATGGCAAAATTTTCATTAATATCAACAGAGCTAGGCCAAATGTCATCTTCAGCAATCTGGAAAATGCTAGTATTCCAAGAGCTAAATTATATTTTGGGGTCCCTCCTGCAATTACACACACTTGCACGATTCTACCTTGTTTTGATTGGAAGCAAATGAAACAATGTCTTATGATAATTCTGTTTTGAAAAGTAGTGCACAAAAAAAAAGAAGACTGAAATGTATGTGGGACAGAGGGAGGGAAGGGTGCACCTGCAGTAAATGGTAATGTATCCGCACTTAATGTCTTCTCTAAATGTTATATCATCCAAATGCAAGTAGTGTGAAATGAAGACAGACAGTATGCTACTTTGGTGACTTAGCTGAATAAATGGAAAAACTCAGTGGATCTGGATTAAGTACCTTAGCATATCACTTAGTCTTTAAAATCAAAATGAGGATCGACATTCCTGTCTGAACCAAGCTGATTAGATAGCTAACCTTGTAAATCACAATTATGTTTTGTGACTTAGAGCAGACATTCCTTAAATAAACAGAATTAGAGATAGGTCTTCTAGATATAATATGCTGTGTTTCATGTACACAAACACAGCGGTGCCTTGCAATAAGCAAAATGGGAACCTGAAAAGATTGGGAGGCTCTCTTTGGTTCAGATAAGAATCCAAAGCACAACCGAATTACCCAACCTTTTTGATATTCTCACTTCAGTGACCTTCCTCCTCACCTCACCTGAGCCCCAGTCCCTACACACACCAATCCCGTTTTCCCTTCTTCCCTAAGACTGTTCGCAGGGTTTCTTATTTTTCATCTTTTAGCAAGAGGCAAATCAAACATTGCATTCCAAGGATACCTTTGAATCCCACAAGATTCACTTTTCTGTGATTGTGCTACATTTTTCCAGACTATAATAGCTATAGGCTTGATCCAATGCTGACTGAAGTCAATGAAAATACTCCCAATGATTTCAGCGGTGTCTGAATCAGGCCACAAAAAGCAAAACCATGATCTTTTAATAGTAGAGCTTGTCCTGCTCTTTTTATCCATTCTCTTTGTTTTTCTTTATATTATAAATTCTGCAGGACAGAGACCCGTCATTTACTTGTTTGTATAATATCTAGTGTGCTTTTGGCACTATATACATATTTTTCTATAGGCAAGATCTAAATGATTCCTGTTTCTAACAAGACACTGGAAAGTGGTAAGAAGTAAAAGTTTTATAGATCATTCAAAGCATCCCAAGTCCTGTAGGTGTATGATGATGCCATATGGACTTCTTATTCTTTCTGTAAAATATATTTTTTGGAAATGGTAGTTTAGGACAACTCCATTGACATCACTAGAACTATGCTGATTACAGGATCTGGCACATAACAGGTAGTTTTAAAAAACAAAACAAGTTTGATAATGGAGCAAAATGCTGATTTATTCTTCCTGATTCTCTGGCACTTTTGAGGTCACTATGTGTGTGATTTTTCCCATCTTTTAATTTAATTTAATGCCCCCTTGATCTTGTGTTATAGGACAGGGAGAACAGAAGTTCCTGATTTATCATCTCTATATTATTCATTATTTTTATCATATAATCATGGTGAGGCTGCACCATTGATTATATTAAGTCATTATTATAATCTTATTATTCACCATCCCATTTCTTTTGCATCCTGACCTCTTGTTAGCGCTTTTGACAGCAGCTGCATATTAAGCACATGCATTCATTGAGTGGTCAACAGTGATCCCAAATGCCTTTATTGAATTGATACCGTTAATTTAGAACCCAGTGAGGTGTCTGAGTAGTCTATTTTTTTCTCTCAAATGTGCTTTAGTTTGCAAGCGTCAACAATAAATTTCATCTGCCAACATGTCCCCCATCCTCCTACCTTTTTTACCTTTCCAGATTTCCTCACAGTCCCCTCTGGTCCTGAGTAACCTAAATAACTGTGTGTCATCTGCAAATTTTGCTGCCTCATTGCTTACCTCTATTTCCGAATCACTAGTAAATATATTAGACAACACATGAATGAGTACAGAACTTTGAGACACCCTGATTAACCTTTTGCCATCATGAAACTAGACCATTATATCCATTCTTTGCTTTCTGTCTCCTACCCAGGTTTGATCCATGGCATGTTCTGCTTTTGACTTCGTGACCACTGAACTTCTTTAGAAGCCACTTGTGCGAGACTTTTCTGAAGTCAAAATAAATTGTCAGCTGTTTCTCCTTACTACTGCTTTGACATGCTCAAAGAGATTAGTGGGGCATTAAGATGTTAACTAATTTCTTGCGTTTAAGTGTGAGGTTTTGTAAATCATGAGATAAGCAAGTAAACTGTCACTGGGTAACCTTAGTTGGCTTTTTAAGTGAATGATTTTATTTTATATCTAGAAGGCCCCAGGTCTGCGTTTACTCTCATTGTCATAAACCTGCTTGTGGGAAGGATTTGTTGACTATCCACCACTTGCATCCAAACCAAACATTGGGCTTGGTGAAGACAAGCAGCCAGAAAGAGGTGAGTTTTAAACAAAAGGAACAGATTAAAAGGGTGCATACTCTCTCGCCACCCTTCACTCTCAAAGAAAAGAGAAGGAATGAGCAACCCCAAAACCATTACTCCCAAGCGGGGGTGAAAGTAAAGCGGTACACGTTGGCATGGTGTACTGGTGAACAGAGGCTGCTGGTACTGGTCCGTACAGCTGACTTTAAAGTGTTGCCATGGAAGCGCTTTAACATCATTGCCCCTCCCGCCCCCAGGCCACCGACGGGGGGGTGGGGAAGCAAAAGGAGCAGCTGTCCCCGGGCAAATGATTTAAAAGGGCCCTGGGCTCTGGCCACCACTGCCACTACCATGGCAGCAGCCAGAGCCCCAGGGCCCTTTAAATCACTGCTGGAGCCCCAGGCAACGTGGGCCAGGCAGCTTGGATGGGCTGGCTGGGGGATGCTGCCCCTTTTAGAGGAGCCAGAATCGGCCCCCATACCGGTAAAATTGAACTCTTACCTTCACCCCTGCTCCCAAGGGAAACGATTTTGTTTGCTCAGCCCAGCAATTTTCAAATGGCAGACATTTAGCCTGATAACCCACACTAGCTACTTAGGGCCTACTTTCATTTAAATCAGGGGTAGGCAACCTATGGCACGGGTGCCGAAGGCGGCACGCGAGCTGATTTTCAGTGGCACTCACACTGCCCAGGTCCTGGCCACTGGTCTAGGGGGCTCTGCATTTTAATTTAATTTTAAATGAAGCTTCTTAAACATTTTTAAAACCTTATTTACTTTACATACAACAATAGTTTAGTTAATATATTATAAACTTATAGAAAGAGACTTCCTAAAAACATTAAAATGTATTACTGGCACGCGAAACCTTAAATTAGAGTGAATAAATGAAGACTCGGCACAGCACTTCTGAAAGGTTGCTGACCCCTGATTTAAATATTTGACAAAACTCAGACACAGCGTAAAAGACACGATGCTTATATGGTTTGGCTTTTCATGATTAGCATAAAGAAGCATGAAATTGTAAATGTGTTCATTTAAAATAACATGACATACACATGTAAGCTGGTCTAGCTCCCACTGTGTTCCAGACACATTCATTGAATATCATCCAACTCTACCCCTGTCTATGGCTTTTTTTTTCTTTTATTGGTCACTCAAACACCAACCATATCCCCCTAAGCTTTCTCCCTAGCCTGCATAGACTCTGTTCACCACAAGGCTGGATGTGACCCAATATGTGAGACAGGGAATCCTTTTCAGCCAGGCAGCAAACAAATTGGAAGCAGCAAAACATAGTGATATCAATATTCTCTATTTTTTAAAAAGGGGGCGGGGAATGTTATTTACCTGGATAGGTGGTGAAGCAGTAAACTATTTGTTATGAAATATATAGAATCTAGCATCAGTTACTTAGCAGAAGTGTCTAGAATATAAAGTTCTTTAGCTATATTCATATTTTTCTTATTCTAGAAGAACGGTGTTTATTTTTGATTACTGGCTCATGTTTTGTTACATTACTCCTTTCCACAAGAATGACTTAAATTCCCTCAAAATGCAAAGTGGATAAATATTCCTCACTATGACAAATTAGCATTTCCTGGCAAAGCTCCCTGTTTTTTTTAATGCACTAATGAACCTTTCATTATACAACAACCAATCCAAATAATAATATCTTTATACCTTGATGACAGTGTACATATTATCTTGCTCAGGAAAAAAGGAAACTCTTCTATTCCAAAGCACGGGAAATAATGATTTAATATAAAAAGCAAACATTGCCTGATCCATCCACTGTAATTATACCTGAAGTGCATTGTATGCATTACATTACCAAACCTGTTTTTATTTGTGAAGTGAGTTACCAGTGCAACACTACCCATTAAATAGAGACGGGCAAACTGTTCTTTGGACTTTTAAATATGTCGTTAACATCTGCCCCTCAGTTTTAGCTAAATTCATGGAACAAACTTTGCTTATTCCCAAATGTGTATTGTGAATTTAGATCTGGAACAGCAGTAACCATCTAGATCAAAAAGAGGATGGATTTTTTTTTCTTTTCTTCAGTATGAACAGTGATGTGTTACTAATAGGCCAAATTCTTCCAATATTACTAATGTTGCATAGTATCTTATTCCGCAAGCTGCTGCACTGTACTCCCTGAGTAGTCCTATTGGTTAAAGTACTACTCAACAGATCTATCTCAATATCAAAAACATGTTTGTTTTTTAAATTGACGAGCTGCATTCTATGATGTCTGCTGGGACTCTTGAAGTGATGGGATGGGGAGAGGTAATAATTTTGAAATCATTCTGTTTGTCCATTTAAACAAAACTATTTCTTACAACAATCAGCATAGTAGGAGACAAAGAGGCAAACTTTTATATTAAGTGTATTTGCTGGAAACCATGAGGCTTATATTGATGATACACCATGGTGTTCCACCTATAAATTTGAAGTGAGAGTGAAGACCTTGTTGTAAGTCTTGCATGGAAGGGAAGTAACCTTCTCTGGTAAATTTTGTTTGAAAGTACCATACATAAGTTTGTGTGCAGTTGGTCCATCAAAAAAAGTAAAACTGTGCTCTTTGGAAGTATTTTTATGAGCCCCAGGATAAGTCATTTCTGGCAGAGATGCCTCTGAAGAAAAAGTGTTTAAAATTCTGAAAGTACTTGAAAGGGAAGCTTGATCCAATTTCCCTAACTCTGATGGAATTATCCCCTTCCTAAGTACTGGTAAATTCCATCAGAGTTAGTTGGCTAAAACTTGCCTCCGGTATACTTTTGGAATTTTAAAAAGGAGGCCCTGGGTAGTGCCTCCCACACCTCACTGCATGAATAGCTTCACTGTACTAAACAGCAGAGTGAACACACCTGGTTTGCTGTCTCCTATACTTAAAGAATGAGGTCGGCACAGATAAGTTGACTTAAAAAGGACTTGAGACCCTTCACAGAGAATGTTAAGAACTGATATCAAAACATTAGGCTAACACTACTCCATCTGATTATGTTTAAAGGTAAACACCTAGGTTTACAGTTAATATTAGAGCTAGGGAAAATATTTTTCAAATATTCCCACTAAATTGTTCACTTGCTCTGTAACAGAGTCCTTGGTGGGTTAGGTGGCCTAGTCATTACTGCACCTAGTGCCTCCTAGTGGTCAGTCTTACAGTCCTGATTCTCCTCTACTCAAAGGTGCAGTAAGCAGTACAGATAGTTAGTCCCCCCTGTAGTGGGAGCAGTGGTAGGGGAGGCCAGGCCCATCCACTCCACAATGCTCCAACCCACAGCTCTAAAAGGGTCAACTATGCCTGGCCCCCAAAGGTACCTGGAGTTACCCTTCCTGGGTCACTTTCTATCACCACTTTCTTCTCTCAGATTTCAGTCCCCAATAAGGTGAAAAGAAAAAAAAAAGTAACCAAACCATCAGCCTCAACCAGGCTCAGCATACAGTCTTACTACCTCAGGGAGGCTCTCTTGGCACCTTTGTCAGGAGATTTCAAGGTAGGTCTGTCATCCTCCCCCTTCTAAGCTGGTTTGTTTCCTTTTCAATCCCTTCTCCAGTTGGAGCATGTGCTGGAGGGGTGGGACTATTTGAGCCTAATGCTATTTTTTAACCCCTTCCATCCCAGTGTTGTTACGAGCTTTGCTTGTTACTTTGGGGTATGCTCATTTTTGGGGCGGGGGGTACTTCTACCAATGTACTGCTTGTGTTACTTGTGTTCTCTTATGGAGCTCTACTTCTCCCTGCTGCAAGTTCCCTCCCAATGGAGCTATCCTATAGGACCTAGGTTCCCCAGGGCTAGGTTCTTCCAGCTCCAGAATCAGATGAGCGCGCGCGCACACACACACACACACACACACACATACACACTTTAACAGAGCAAATCTGAGAGGACTGGGTTAATTAGCACTCCCAAGCTGACCCCTTATATGTCCCTGGACTCAGTAGGCTGGGTTGAGCAGCATTTCCAAGCTGTGACCCTCATACGCCACGGGTTCCGCACCGGAATAGAGCACGCCTGAGCAGGCTGGGTCGAGCAGCACTTCCAAGCTGCAACCCTCATATGTCCCATCTTCAGCATGTCCCTATCCCCACTTTCACATTACAATTGTTCTAGTAGTAACCCACTTGATGAGCAAACCCCACAGGATTTTTGAGCGCTGCAGGGATCTTTTAGCTTAGGTACAAGGAGCGTTGCTGCAAAGCGAATGAGAAAACCAAAAAAACACTCAAGTGGGGGAGAGCGAGAAGCAACCAGCTTAATCATGAAAGTTATTTATTGCCAGGTAATAACCATAGGGGAGCCAAACAAACAAAACAGTTATAATATTAAATCTAGCTTAAATTTGTTTACAAAAGTCAGGTTTAGAAAACTATAACTGATCACACAAGTCAGGGTCAGAAGGCTATACCTAGAGAGAGAGTGCACTGGGTTCTCACCACTCCGTGAAGCTTGAATCGATCAGGGGTCCCAGGTGGTGGTGGTGGTCCCTGAAGGGCCAGAGTGCTGAAGACAGGTAGAGCCCCCACTGCTATTAGTCAGGAAAAGATGAAGTCCCAATGGAACTGAGGCAGATTTTGGATCCAGGCATCAGAACACTTACTTGAGCATGGGTAGGGTTTTTTGTAGGGAAACAACAATGGTTCGAGAGAGAACACTAGATTTGTTTATGTGTAAACTGATGGCTCAAGGTAGTATACCAAAGTTGTTTTGTTCAGGTTAGACATGAGAGTGGATCATTCCTGGCTATGGGTGGTGGTCCTTGGAGGGAGCTCAAAATGCAATTAGGGAGCTTCACTATTTTGGATACCAATAAAGGATTTATTAATAGAATTGGTCTTATAACTGCTGAGCTGGGTGTGTGCAGGGATGGATTGATTAACATCTGGAGCAGAGATTCCCCCATCGTTCAGTGCTTCCATGCTTTTCTGGTCCCAGAGTTCCGTGCGGTTCTTTCCTTGGAATCTCTGTTCTCCATTCTGTATGCTAATGGAGATGCCTCCTTGTCTCATTTTCAATGCAAATGAGGCCAGGGGAATTTCCTTGATCCTGTCACCCTTATCCCAAGGGTTTAGGTGTGCTTCCCACTGCCTTTTCATTGTTTTTTGTAAGTCTTTCTTCTGATCAGTTTTGATTCAAGTAGAGGCTGGGGGGAGGGGGCAGAGATGGTCTTTCATGAGTCAAACAGGCTGGGCATGGCACTCTGGTTCCCCAAGAACACACAGCTGATAGGTAACAGTGTGGGCTTTGTATACTCCATCACAGAACCTCTCCCATAGACCCTAGGATGTCATGCCCTGTGGTCAATTCATGTCCCCACCATCTCATGAAAAGAAGTCTGCTTTTATTTTCCATGCCTACACATGACAGGTACCACTACATGATGCATGGGTTATGGTCCTTCATTGAGTTCAGCTGGAGTGGTGCATGATCAGTTAGCAGGTGGACAGGATGCCCATACAAGTAATAGCTTAGGACTTCAATGTCCCATTTCACCGCCAATGCCTTCTTCTCCATGACCAAGTATGATTCCTCCTGTGGGAACAGCTTCCTGCTGAGTAGAGAATGGTATTCTTATCCTCTGAATTCCTGAGATAGCACTGTTCCAAGTCTGAAAGTGGATGTGCCTGTTTTGGAGAATAAAGGGCTTTGAGAAGTCTGCATGGAACAGTGCTGGTTCCCAAGTCAAATGATCTTGTGGTGCTTTATATGCCTCATCACAACTTTTGGTCCAACAGACGTTTTTGGATGTGGTGTCTTTTACCATGTCTGTCAAAGGGGCTGTGATAGTAGTAAAGTTTGGGATGAACCATTGATAGCGCCCCACTAATTCCAAAAACTGGACTTGTTTCTTTGTGCAAGGGACAGGACAACCTAGCAGAGCTTGGATTTTGTCCACCAAGAGTGATAGCTAGTGATAGCTAGTGACCCTATAAGAGAAGCATTGTGATGTGGTACACAAACCACCCACACTGGGCCCAAAGGGATTAAAAGGCAATTCAGAGCCACATAGCCCCAGCCTTCTGGACCTGTCAAGCATGTTCCGCCTGGAGGAATGGGTTAAAAGGAGTTCAGAAGTCCAAGCAAAGGGTGGACAGACTGCAGGAGAGACAAATCCTTCTCTGCGATGCCAGACAGGAGGTTGAACCTCAGAGGGGATCATGTAGTGGTAAGACCCAAAAATCAGTGCCTTCTGGAAGGATTTCTCTCTCTTTGAGATCCTTCAGGGTCCTGCTCATTTGGATGCTTTTTGTTAAAATATTGGGCTGGTCTACACTACGGGGGAAAATTGATCTCAGATACACAACTTCAGCTACGTGAATAACGTAGCTGAATTTGAAGTATCTAAGATTGAATTACTCACCGTCCTCATGACACGGGATCGATGTCCGCGGCTCCCCATGTCAACTCCGCAAATCTGTTGGGGTTGGTGGAGTTCCGGAATCAAAATAAGCACATTCGGGGATCGATATATCACGTCTAGATGAGATGCGATATATCGATCCCCGAGCAATCGATTGCTACCTGCCGATACGGCGGGTAGTGAAGATGTAGCCATTGACTGTATTGTAGGGGCCGTGCGCAAAACTGAAGGTACACATAGGTAGGAAGTACCCCACGGGAGTGGACTTAGACCCTCTTCAGGGAGGACTCTCCTGGTCTTGTTTCCCACAGGGCTCTAAGCACTGAAGAGGGAGGGCCCAGGTCCCTCTACCACACTCACACACACCCTTAAGGGCAAAGGCCCAGTTGTAAATGGAGGCCAACCAGGCATCCCTACTACCACAACAAAGACAAGGTGCTGGAGGCCAGGTGTGCTAACTGCGAGGCTGCCTGGTCCTCCAAACATCCTATCAGAGACACCATCTGATTGGCTGCTTCCATCCCAGAGAGGCTGAATCTATTTCTGTAGTATGAGAACAGTCTCAGATTCTGTGGAATCAGATCACAATGGATCAGCAATGGGGTAGTGCATTGATTCAGACATGTGGACAGAAGGACGGGGAGATGCTTAGGTTAAGAGTGAGGAAGGAACTAATATTATGCATAACTGACACTTTGTCTATTATTCTCTGCCTTGTTTATCAAGACTGCAAGCTTTTCCTATGTGTTTGTATGTCATGTAACACAATGGAGCCCAGACCCTGGTTAGGTGTTACTGCAATATACATCTTATTATTTAATAATCCGAGTCAATGACTTCCTTCCTGTTTCTATTCAGTCTCTCTAAGACTTTGAGTAGAGCTGACTGATAGTGAATTTCAAAATGTGATGGGGTTTTTTTCAGTGAAAATTCTGGGAAGAAAAAACCAGCAAGTAGTGTCTGGAAATAGATGCTTCTTGGTAAAGGTACAAGGAATAAATCTCAAGCATAGCCAAGATTAAAACTATTAAGGCTTAAAAATCTAATTTGCTAATCAGCAAAGGTAAAAAATGCAGGCTGGGCATAATAGCTCAAGTCAGGGAGCAATTATGTTCGTGTAGTTAGTAGATCTTGTTAATGGAGTTCAGGTATGAAAATAGATTTAGTTATCAGTATTTTTTTTTATGAGAGAAATTGGTCTCTGTTATGGGTTTCCTGGTATTGATTATTTATCAAGCACCTTAAAAAAAATCAGATTCTTATAGAAAAGTATAGTACAGCGTGACGTTCCCCTCTGGTGTTATCTAGACCCCTGATCTGCTAGGTCACTCCAATCTTTGACTCTGGGAGCCAGCCTTACCTTGCTCTGATGTGAGAACCCCCACTCCTGGGCTGTTCACGTACAGCCTCTGGCATGTAAGCTGCTTCTTGGATTGTGCAACCGAATGACACTAGCCAATACCTCTGGTCCCAGACACAACCCTAGGAACCTTCATCTTGCAGTGTCCAGTTATGCTTGCTGGACACTGCAAGCTTATATGAGTTGGTCAGTTAAACAAAGAAATTAACCAGGATTGTTATCCCAAAGGGAGTCTCTGACACGCTTCAAGTCAAACACACTGCTTCAGGTAGAATAAACAAACATATTTATTAACTACAAAAAGATTTTAGGTGATTATAAGTCAAAGCACAACAAGTTAGATTTGGTCAAATGAAATAAAAGCAAAACGTATTCTAAGTTGATTTTAACACTTTCAGTGCCCTTACAAACTTGGATGCTTCTCACCACAGGCTGGCTGGTTGTTCTTCATCTAGGCTCTCCCCTTTGATCAATGCCTCAGTCACTTGATGTCTGTAGATGTAGGTGGAAGAGAGAGGAAGACCACAGCAAACATCTCTCCCTTTTATCATGTTCTTTCTTCTCTCTTGGCTTTGTCCCCTCTCAGGGTCATGTGAACATTACCTCATTGTAGTCCCAAACTGACCAAAGGAAAGGGGGTGACTCACTTGAGAGTTCAACAGATCCTTTGTTGGTGCCTAGGCCAGTGTCCTTTGTTCCTGTGAGGCTGGGCTAGGTTTGTCCCATACATACCTTGATGAAGTGTGAACTGCCCCTCTGCTTTCGGAGAGTTTTTTGCCTGGGCCTGTTTTAAGCCATGAGGACACACTTTCAGTATCATAACTATATACATGAAATTACAACCTATAACATTACTATAACAACAATGCTCAGTGCATCATGAGCTTTCCGAAGACACCCAACATGACAAACTTTGCATTGGATACCACACAATCACATTATAAGAATGAACATGGGGTGCAGGGTGTTCCCACGAGATACAGAACATAACAGGAATCTGCAGCCTCATATTATACTTGATGTGATGTGATAAGACAGATTAAACAGGGTGGTGTTTAAAATTTGATAGACAATCATGGGAGAGAGAGTCATACAAATTCTGCTGTGAGCATAAGGAATTTTGATCTATAATGAAGAATTGTTCTGTCACTGTCGTGACTGACTTCTTCCTTCCCACCTTCCAAAGGACAGAGTATGACTTGTTAGTTTCACCTGTTCAAATTCACTATGTCCACAGTCATTTGGTTAGAAGCCTATGTTCTCCATTCCCATCAGACACTCCTTCTCTCTTCTATGATTAAGTTTGGGGTGACTCTTGGATTTTCAGGTATGTGTGACATATCACAACCTTTATTACTATGTCACATACATCAGCAATTTTTGTAGTTCTACTGCAGGGTTCCTATGTCTTAAATATTGTGTCTGGACCAACGTGAGACCTATTGACTTGAGAGTAGTAGTGAGCCTCATTTGTTATTAGCCGTAGGTGTGTACACTCATAGACTTTAAAGTCAGAAGGGACAGTTATGATCATCTAGTCTGACCTGCACAATGCAGGCCACAGAATCTCACCCACCCAGTCCTATAACGCCTAACCTATGTCTGAGTTATTGAAGTCCTCAAATCATGGTTTAAAGACCTCAGGGTGCAGAGAATCCTCCAGCAAGTGACCCATGCCACGCGCTGCAGAGGAAGGTGAAAAACCTCCAAGGCCTCTGCCAATCTGCCCTGGAGGAAAATTCCTTCCCGACCCCAAATATGGCAATCAGTTAAACCCTGAGCATGTGGACAAGACTCACCAGCCAGCGCCCAGGAAAAAATTCTCTGTAGTAACTCATATCCCACCCCATCTAACATCCCATCACCGACCATTGAACATATTTACCTGCTAATAATCAAAGGTCAATTAATTGCCAAAATTAGGCAATCTCATCATGCCATCCCCTCCATAAACTTATCAAGCTTAGTCTTGAAGCCAGATATGTCTTTTGACCCCACTACTCCCCTTGGAAAGCTGTTCCAGAACTTCACTCCTCTAATAATTAGAAACCTTCATCTAATTTAAAGTCTAAACTTCCTAGTGTCCAGTTTATATACATTTGTTCTTGTGTCTACATTGGTACTGAGCTTAAATAATTCCTCTCCCTCCCTGATATTTGTCCCTCTGATATATTTATAAAGAGCAATCATATCTCCCCTCAGCCTTCTTTTGGTTAGGCTAAACAAGCCAAGCTCTTGGAGTCTCCTTTCATAAGACAGGTTTTCCATTCCTCGGATCATCCTAGTAGCCCATCTCTGAACCTGTTCCAGTTTGAATTCATCCTTCTTAAACATGAGAGACCAGAACTGCACACAATATTCCAAATGAGGACTCACCAGTGCCTTGTATAATGGTACTAATGCCTCCTTATCTTTACTGGAAATACCTCGCCTGATGCATCCCAAGACCTCATTAGCTTTTTAAAAGGCCATATCACATTGGCGGCTCATAGTCATCCTGTGATCAACCAATACTCCAAGGTCCTTCTCCTCCTCTGTTACTTCCAACTGATGTGTCCACAACTTATAAACAAAAAATTCTTTTTATTAATCCCTAAATGCATGACCTTGCATTTTTCACTATTAAATTTCATCCTATTACTATTATCCAGTTTACAAGGTCATCCAGGTCTTCCTCTATATTAGCAATACCTCCCAGCTTTGTGTCATCCACAGACTTTATTATCACATTCCCACTTTTTGTGCCAAGGTCAGTAATAAAAAGATTAAATAAAATTGGTCCCCAAACCGATCCCTGAGTAGCTCCACAAGTAACCTCCTTCCAACCTGACAGTTCGCCTTTCAGTATGACCTGTTGCAGTCTCCCCTTTAACCAGTTCCTTATCCACCTTTCAGTTTTCATATTGGTCCCCATTTTTTCCAATTTAGCTAATAATTCCCCATGTGGAACCGTATCAAATGCCTTACTGAAATTGAGATAAATTAGATCCATTGCGTTTCCTTTGTCTAAAAAATCTGTTACCTTCTCAAAGAAGGAGATCAGATTGGTTTGGCAAACTTTTGTAAAACCATGATGTATTTTGTCCCAATTACCATTAACCTGAATGTCCTTACTACTGTCTCCTTCAAAATTTTCCAAGACCTTGCATATTACAGATGTTAAACTAACAGGCCTATAGTTACTCGGATCACTTTTTTTTTCCTTTCTTAAAAATAGGGACTATGTTAGCAATTCTCCAGTTGTGTGGTACAACCCCTGAGTTTACTGATTCATTAAATATTCTTGCTAATGGGCTTGCAATTTCATGTGCTGGTTCCTTTAATATTCTTGAATGGAGATTATCTGGGCCTCCCAATTTAGTCCCATTAAGCTGCTCGAGTTTGGCTTCTACCTCGGATGTGGTAATATCTATCTCCATATCCTCATTCCCATTTGTCATCCTACCATTATCTCTAAGCTCCTCATTAGCCTCATTAAAGACTGAGGCAAAGTATTTCTTTAGATATTGGGTCAAGCCTAGATTATCCTTAACCTCCACTCCATCCTCAGTGTTTAGTGGTCCCATTTCTTCTTTCTTTGTTTTCTTCTTATTTATATGGCTATAGAACCTTTTACTATTGGTTTTAATTCCCTTTGCAAGGTCCAGCTCTCCATGGCTTTTGGCATTTCTCACTTTGTCCCTACATGATCTGACCTCAATTAGGTAGGTTTCCTTGCTAAACCCTCCCATCTTCCAGTCTTTGTAGGCTTTCTGCTTTTTCTTAATCACCTCTCTCAGATTCTTGCTCATCCAGCTTGGTCTACACCTTCTGCCTATGAATTTTTCCCCTTTCTTGGGAAGCAGGCTTCTGATAGTTTCTGCAACTTTGACTTGAAGTAATTCCAGGCCTCCTCCACCTTTAGATCCACAAGTTCTTCAGTCCAATCCACTTCCCTAACTAATTTCCTTAATTCTTTAAAGTTAGCCCTTTTGAAATCAAAACCCTAGTCCCAGATCTATTTTTGTTTATTCTTCCATCTAAAATGGATTCTGAAAGTATGTTAAAATCTCAAAAGAAACTAAGGTGTTTTTGTTTGTTTTTTGTTTTGTTTTTTGTGTTTTAAACTTTGATCCAAAAAAAAAGTACTAAGGTAAATTTCACCTGGCGGATGAAAAGTTAATGTGTTAAATCTGGAGACTAAATTCACTTGCTGACATGGAAAATAGAGAGCATGCAATCTTTCCTTCAGGGGAAAGATCTCCACAACTTTAACTATGGACAAGCTTAGACTGCTCCCACAATAGCACTGTTTTGCTCAGTGGTTATTCTTGCTACAGTTATGTTTCATGAGCTGGTCAATATACTATCTCTGTGATGGCACCCACAATTCTTTGTTTTGTTTTTCTGACTTCATTATATCAAGGTTGTTCTGCATACAAAGGTTCTGAACTTCACTCATTATTAGACTGTGTACATAAAATATGTCTGCCAGCCAATTAGTCTCTTGTTTTGTAGCTTCCAAATACATTGCTATTTCAACAGCTCATTGCAGTGTTAATGGGGCTGATATGAGAAAGCAGACTTATGCAGTTGGCAATGGATTCACTTTTCCATAAATGAATGCCTCTGTATTTCTTCCTGTGGAGCCCCTGTCATATATTACCTCTTGGCTCTCCCAATCCAGATGGAAAATTCCTTATCAACTCATCTGTCATTTGGTGGAATTTATAAAAGTGGATATATAAGGTGAACAGATTTTTGGGGGAGTTCAACAGATGTTTGCAATATTAAGTGAAGGCTGTGTCTCCTAATAGACTGAAAACGTATATGTCACAAACTTTTTCTGGGAATTTAACCCTTCTGCCAGATCAAAAATGTTAATATTTGGAGAGCATCAAAATACTAGCATTGTGATAAAGTTGGTTCCCTAGTGGTTAAAAAGTTCCAGTGGAGAATCCATGCCATCTGGGAGGCTATTCCACTGCATGATAAATCTCACTGTCAGGAAATATCTCCTCATTCTCTGTGTTCCGACACTCTAAATTGATATTCCAATTAAATTAATGGAACATCAGAGAGCAGCAGATTCTCATGGCAGCACAACAGATACACATTTGCAGGTCCTAAGCAGCAGTATAGTCAGAATAAAAGTAGTCAAGTTAAAACCATTTAGAAGAAAAAATATATAACTGTAGCAGAATTTTAATAGATCAGCACATTACAACCACTTGCTTTTTCTGATGATTGATTAAAAATAGCAGAAGGAAAATTCTAATGACTTTCTTAATCTTGGAGGGACTGATAGGCTTATGGTTAAAGTACAGGTGGAATAAAGAAATCTCCCTTCTACCTTAGAACTGCCACTGAATTTTCTTCTGCAAGTCTTCTGTCCGCTCTGTGCCTCAGTTTTCCATTTGGTAAAATGGGATTTATACTTCACACTCTTAATTCATTAGCACTTGTAAGTGGTATGCTACAAAAATAGAGCATGACTATATTTTTGTCTCATAGCACATTGTCAAAACAGATTTTTTTTACTCTGAGTTTTATAATGTGTATTAAAAGGTACTGTAAAATTACATGTTTCTCCTTATTATGACTGATCTCTTGCTTTTATCTACCAGAAGGATATTGAGTTTTAGTTTTTTCTTGGCACTGAACAGAGCTAGGCCTCATCTAGGCCTACAGTATATTGCTGTACTTTCAAGATATGAAAAAAAATCTTAATAACTAACTCAGGCAACATGCCCCAAAGCTGAATTTGCTTTGCTTTCTAAAGATCATTGGAGCTATTCCTTACTGTAACAAAACAAGAACTGTTGGTTGCAACTTTAATCAATATGGCCACTGCATTTTCACAGACTAGAGTAGCCCTGTTGGCAATAGAGTATCTCTAGTGGACCAAAATACTTCAGGCACATGCAGGAATACAATTTTATGTAGAATTATACTAATTGTGTTTGCAAGCATAGGTGTATTTATAGGTAGTTCAAATAAAATACAGGCAAAACCCTGGATGTGTTTACGTTTTACTATCTGAATCTCCAGCCTTGTGGACAAATGGTTCCAGTTTGGGGGCCAGACTCTAAGTTCACTCTCTACTTACACTGAGTGCAGTAGGTTCTGTCTCCCTTTTCTTCTCTGGCCCTGACTCTGGGCACAGGTGAGAGCAGCCTAGATGCCATTGTAAACTGTGCCATCTGTCCATCGTCCTTTAGGGTCTCTTCTCCTTGCCTGCCTCTGCTCCAGAGGCTCCACGATGGAAACACAGGAGCTGGTGCTGCAGGCTCTGTGCTTGCTAGGAGATCTGCCACACCAAGTGAGGGATCTTGATGGAGGTTTCTACTCCCTTTGTGCTGCTCACAGAATGGGACCTAGAATCTGACTCTTGCTTTCTAGTACAGTTACTCTTGGGGTACGTCCAGACTACCCGCCGTATTGGTGGGTAGCGATCGATTTTTTGGGGATTGATATATCGTGTCTCATCTAGACGTGATATATCGATCCCCAAACGCACTTCCATTGACTCCGGAACTCCACTGGAGTGAGCAGCGGTAGCGGAGTCGACACAGGGAGCCACGGACGTCGATCCTGCACTGTGAGGACCCAAGGTAAATCGATCGAAGATACTTCCAACTTCTGCTACGCTATTCACATAGCTGAAGTTGCGTATCTTAGATCCATTACCCTCCCACAGTGTAGACCAGCCCTTGGCTAAGAGTTTTCCTGCCCCATTAAAGTCAATAGCTGTTTCTACCATTGACTTCAGTGAAATCAGGATCAGGCCATAGCTGAAAGGCAACTCAGAAGTAGAAAGGAAAGTGTAAGCTCTGCAAAGAGTGACGTGCTCTTCTTCTTGGGTCTGCTGAGAAGAGAGTGCCCCTTTACTCTTGTGGGCAGGTTTGTTAACTACAGCCTATTAAGGCACTTGTTTTAAGCCCTAGCTGAGATTACTATGGAGGATACCCACAACATGATCCTGATTCTATGTTATTCTGATAGTTTATACCCACTTTGCACTGGTGTAAGTGCCTACACAAGGTGCATGGCAATGAGAGTGAGGCACAGCACATTCAACCACTGGGATCAGTTAGTGGATAGGCAACAGCTGGTGGACACTGAAGGAAACAATTGCTTTTTAATGTGAACATATGAAGTCAATAAGTCAATTAAATAAAAAAAAGTTCTGCTTGGCCTACTGTTAGAGTAATTGCCACAAAGCTTTATTCTTCTATGCTCCTTCTTAATATTTCAGCCTGATCTAGTCCCCCAACTGATTTATGTATAAAGTTATACAAACATTCAGACATTACAGAAAACAGTGCTATTCATTCAGTCATGCATATTAACAATAATCAATCCCCTGCTGGCTGAGGTGGGCAGATATAATCTCTGCCTATAATTTTGAATGCAAAATTGCATGATTCTCAATAGAAAATAAGTTGAAATTCTTAAGAGGTGTTTGTTCCTTTAAAAAAAACAACTTATTTGTAGGCTGAGTGGAATAGAGTTTTTAATAAATTAAAGGGTACAGTGCCAAAAGTGAAATCTCTGCAAGCTGCATGAAACTTTAAGGAAACCATAGTAGAAGCTCAACTTAAATGTATACCCTAATTAAAAAATATAGTAACAGAACCAAAAAATAGCCACTGTGGCTAAACAGCAAAGTAAAAGAAGCACTGAGAGGCAAGACTCCTTTCAAAAGTGGAAGTTAAATCCTAGTGAGGAAAATAGAAAGGAGCATAAACTGTACCAAATGAAGTGTAAGAATACAATTAGGAAGGCCAAAAAAGAATTTGAGGAAGAGTTAGCCAAAGACTCAAAAAGTCATTGGACAATCAAGATGCTAAAGAAGCACTCAAGGACAATAAGGACATTGCGGAGAAACTAAATGAATTCTTTTCATCAGTCTTCATGGCTGAGGATGTGAGGAAGATTCCCAATCCTGAGCCATTCTTTTTAGGTGATAGATCTAAGGAATTGTCCCAGATTGAGGTATCCTGAAATGAGATTTTGGAACAAATAGATAAATTAAACAGCAGTAAGTCACCAAGACAAGATGGTATTCACCCAAGAGTTCTGAAGGAACTCAGATATGAAATTGCAGAACTACTAACTGTAGTCTGTAACCTATCATTTAAATCAGCTTCTGTATCAGATGACCAGAGGATAGCTAATGTGATGCCAATTTTTAAAAATGGCTCCAGAGGTGATCCTGGCAATTACAGGCCTCTAAACCTGACTTCAGTACTGGGAAAACTGGTTGAAACTATAAGAACAATATTGTCAGACATATACATGAACATAATTTTTTGAGGAAGAGTCAACATGGTTTTAGTAAAGGGAAATCATGCCTCCACAATCTACTAGAATTCTTTGAGGGGGTCAACAAGCATGTAGACCAAGGGGATCCAGGTGATATAGTGTACTTAGATTTTCAGAAAGCCTTTGACAAGGTTCCTCACCAAAGGATCTTAAGCAAAGTAAGCTGCCATGGGGTAATAGGGAAGGTCCTCTCATGGATTGGTAATTGGTTAAAAGTTAGGAAACAAAGGGTAGGTATAAATGGTCAGTTTTCAGAATGAGAGAGGTAAATAGTGGTGTCCCCCAGAAGTCTGTTCAACATATTCATAAATGATCTGGAAAAAAGGGTAAACAGTGAGGTGGCAACATTTGCAGATGATACAAAATTACTGAAGATAGTTAAGAGCCAGGCAGACTGCAAAGAGCAACAAAAGGATCTCTCAAAACTGGGTGACTGGGCAACAAAATGGCAGATGAAATTTAATGTTGATAAATACAAAGTAATGCACATTGGAAAGCATAATCCCAACTATACATATAAAATGATGGGGTCTAAATTACCTGTTACCACTCAAGAAAGAGATCTTGCAGTCATTGTGGATAGTTCTCTGAAAACATCCACTCAATGTGCGGCATCAGTCAAAAAAATTATTCCCAGAATTCTGGGAATAATTAAGAAAAATAAATAGGACAGAAAATATCACGTTGCCTCTATATAAATTCATGGTACCCCTACATCTTGAATACTGTGTGCAGATGTGGTCTCCCTCATTTCAGAAAAGATAGATTGTAATTCGAAAAGGTTCAGAAAAAGGCAACAAAAATGATTAAGAGTATGGAACAGGTTCCATATGAGGAGAGATTAATAAGACTGGGCCTTTTCATCTTGGAAGAGAAATGGCTAAAGAGAGATATAATTAAAGTCTATAAAATCTTGACTGGTGTAGCGAAAGTAGATAAGGAAATGTTGTTTACTACTTCTCATAACACAAGATCTAGGGGTCAACAAAATGAACGGGCAGCAGGTTTAAACAAATAAAAGGAAGTATTTTTTCACACAACACACAGTCAACTTGTGGAACTCCTTGCCAGACCATAACAGGGTTCAAAACTAGATACATTTCTGGAGGATAAGTCCATTAGATGAGCAAGAATGGTAGCCCTAGCATCTGTTTGCCAGAAGCTGGGAATGAGTGACAAGGGACGGAACACTTGCTGATTACCTATTCTGTTCATTCCCTCTGGGGCACCTGGCACTGGCCACTGTCGGAAGCCAGGATACTGGGCTAGATGGACCTTGGGTCTGACCCAGTAGGGCCATTCTAATGTTCTTAATATCCATTTTCCTTCTCCATAGTGGGTACTGTATTGCAGCTAGGCCAAGTTATAGCTATTACTCTGATGTAAGGCTTATTTGTAATTTGTTGCTCATTTCTACACGTATCACTGCTTTATTAGTAGATACCAATTTGAGGTTAATAAGACAGTTGTATGGAAAATCCACCAAAAGAAACTTTGATGGATCCTTACCATTGACAACTACAACTATGTTCATTTATTTAATTATACAACTTGCTTATGTAGTCTTGTTTCGTTTGCTTACTACAAAAAGGAGAGGAGTGAGGGAAAGAAATGTGAAGACAAAATCCAGAATTCCCCTGTGTCATGCCTTTAGCAGAAGTAAAGGGAATGATTATTCTGATATTTGAAATTTCATTTATTAACACCATAGGCCAAATTCCTCCCATGACTGGAGCAAGGCTCATATTGTTTATGTTGTAGGGTCAGGAAACTTCATCATTACCCATGCTGTCAGGCACAAGAGCCAAAAGAGGAAGAAAATATATTTGTGTATACAGCAACGTATCTAGAATAAAGCCCTAAGGCTTAGTGACAATGAACTGGATCTATTACGTGAAGAACACCACTCAAATATAGGCACGATGGTTATGAAAATTCTCTGTGATGATAAAGTAAAACAACTTGCCTCCTGATTTACTAGAGTCCTACTATGTCTCTGAAAAATAAATGATGGTGTTCACATAAATTTCTTTGCAGTCTCTGCCTTTAAACTGTACTTGCTATGGGGCTTCCTCTAGGATTAAGGTGCTTAAATAACTTATCTAGAGAGTCTGCCCTGCACTCTTTATGCAAGTAAAATCAGTGGGATTATCACACAGCTAAAGGCTATAGAGATAGGCATGTAAAATTAATCCGTCATTATTTTTAAAATAGTGACGGATTATAGATAAATTATAGATTTATTAGAGGTGAGTGAATAACTCAGAATTTAATGAATTTGATCTTTCTTTTCATGCCTTGTTTGAGAACAGATGACAAAATTATCCCACTTAATTGCTATCATGAATATTTATTGAGTAACTGAGGCCTGACCAAATTAAAAACCTGTAACACAAACAAGTCAGCCAAAAAATGCTCAGTTTTCACCACAAATAGGGAAGAAAGTCAGAGTCCATGAGTCTACTATGAACTCTGCTATTGCCATTAATTTTTGTGGTAGATGCTCAAATACTGCTGTGATGGACAGCAACATAAAGCCCTAAACTAGGTAGGTAGAGTGCAACATTTGCATTTTAGATATACTATTTACATTCCTTTGACTTAGGAGTTAAACGCTTAACTACTGTATTTGCCTTTGATTCAAAGAGCTACAAAGAAACTAGAGCACTGGATCCAAGACGAGGCAGGCGACCAGCTCAGTTTAACAGAGAAATCTTCGGTGACCTTAAACACAAAAAGGAAGCTTACAAGAAGTGGCAACTTGGACAGATGATTAGGGAGTATAAAAATATTGCTCGAGCATGCAGAGATGTAATCAGGAAGGCTAAAGTACAATTGGAGATGCAGCTAGCAAGGGATGTGAAGGGTAACAAGAAGGGTTTCTACAGGAATGTTAGAAACAAGAAGAAGGTCAGGGAAAGTGTGCGGCCCTTAAAGAATGGGGGAGGCAACCTATTGACAGATTATGTGGAAAAAGCTGAAGTACTCGATACTTTTTTTTGCCTTAGATTTCACAGACAAGGTCAGATCCCAGACTGCTGCACCAGGCAGCACAGTATGGAGTGGAGGTGAGCAGCCCTCAGTGGTGAAAGAACAGGTTAGGACTATTTAGAAAAGCTGGACATGCGCAAGTCCATGGGGCTGGATCTAATGCATCTGAGAGTGCTGAGCGAGTTGTCTGTGATTGCAGAACTGTTGGCCATATCTTTGAAAACTCGTGGAGATCGGGGACGTCCCAGACAGTTGGAAAAAGGCAAATGTTAGTGCCTGTGTTTAAAAAAGGGAAGAAGGAGAATCTTGGGAACTACAGACCTGTCAGCCTCACCTCAGTTCCTGGAAAAATCATGGAGCAGGTCCTCAAGGAATCCATTTTGAAGAACTTGGAGGAGAGGAAGGTAATCTGAAACAGACAATATGGATTCACCAAGGGCAAGACATGGCTGACCAACTTTCTATGATGAGATAACTGGCTCTGTGGATATGGGGAAAGCAGTGGATGTGATATATCTTAACTTAAGCAAAGCTTTTGATATGGTCTCCTACAGTATTCTTGGCAGCTAGTTAAAAGAGTATGGATCTGATGAATGGACTATAAGATGGACAGAAAGCTGACTAGATCGTCGAGCTCAATGGGTACTGATCAATGGCTCGATGTCTAGTTGGCAGCCGGTATCAAGCAGAGTGCCCCAGGGGTCTTTCTTGGGGCCAGTTTTGTTCAACATCTTCATTAATGATCTGGATGATGGGATGGATTGCACCCTCACCAAGTTTGCATATGACACTAAGTTGGGGGGAGATGTAGATACACTGGAGGGTAGGGATAGGGTTCAGAAGAATGACCTAGACAAATTTGAGGATTGGGCTAAAAGGAATCTGATGAGGTTCAACAAGGACAAATACAGGGACCTGTACTTAGGACGGAAGAATCCCATACACTGCTACAGGCTGGGGACTTACTGGCTAAGCTGCATTTCTGCAAAAAAAGACATGAGGATAACAGTGGACAAGAAGCTGGCTGAGAGTCAACAGTGTGCCCTTCTTGCCAAAAAGGCTAATGGCATATTGGGCTGCATTAGTAGGAGCATTGCCAGCAGATGGAGGGAAGTGATTATGCCCCTCTATTCAGAACTAGTGAGGCCACATCTGGAGTATAGCATCCAGTTGTGGGCCTCCCACTACAGAAAGGATATGACAAATTGGAAAGAGTCCAGCGGAGGGCAAGGAA
This sequence comes from Gopherus flavomarginatus, assembly GCF_025201925.1. NCBI lineage: Eukaryota > Metazoa > Chordata > Testudines > Testudinidae > Gopherus > Gopherus flavomarginatus. The sequence goes on from NC_066618.1 coordinate 205,151,424, forward strand.
AATGATTAGGGGGCTGGGACACATGACTTATGAGGAGAGGCTGGAGGAACTTTTTAGTCTGCTGAGGAGAAGAGTGAGGGGGGATTTGATAGCAGCCTTCAACTACTTGAAGGGGGGGTTCCAAAGTGGATGGAGCTAGGCTGTTCTTGGTAGTGGCAGATGACAAAACAAGGACCAATAGTCTCAAGTTGCAGTGGGAGAGGTCTAGGCTGGATATTAGGAAAAATTATTACACTAGGAGGATAGTGAAGCACTGGAATAGGTTACCTAGGGAGGTGGTGGAATCTCCATCCTTAGAGACTTTTAAGGCCCGGCTTGACAAAGCCCTGGCTGGGATGATTTACTTGGTATTGGTCCTGCTTTGAGCAGGGGGTTGAACTAGATGACCTCTTGAGGTCTCTTCCAACCCTAATTTTCCATGATTCTAGACCTTCATTTATAGCTATAAGATCTACTCTAATTACAGGATTATGAAATCTCACATGAAAAGTAGACTAGGAGAAAAATGAAATAGTGTAAACATTAGAAAGGGGTATTTCCTTAGATAATCTGTGCAAGAGGTGAAAAGAACAAATTCTAAATGGTCCAAAAATAGGGCCACAAATCCACAATCAATGCAAATCTTGATTGTGTTTCAATTTGGTTAAGTACGAGGTGAAGAAAACCCTTCAAAGAATAAATATTTAATAAGTTACAGCATCAGAGGTCATTGATGCAGCTAATACTCCCTGGAAATTGTCCCTTCAGACTTTCAAACTTCTTAAATGCAACTCCAGAAGAACTCAGGTTCATTCATGTCTGAATTGTATATTTGCTAATTAAAGCACTAATCATTCCAAGTATACTTCTCTTTAAGTGGATATTTAAAATTGCAAGGTCTCTTAAGACACACTGTTTGAAGTTACAATTTGTTTTGGGTCTAGGTTTAGGTCAGTGTGTAATTACTGAAATTTGAATTTTTAGAAATTCTAATATTAAATTTAGGACTTGTTCTTTCAAACACTTAAGCATGAGCTTCACTTTACTCCAATGACTTAGAATAAATGTAACTATTCATGTAAGTAAAGTTAAGCACATACTTAAGTGCTCAGAGTATGAAGGCCTTATTGGTTGGGGAAAAAGCACTGGACTGGCTTTCTTAGAGACTCAAATCCTGGAAAGTTCAAATAGTGGTCCTTGACCACTATTTATCTATGTTGAGTGAAGTTCCAAACAACGTGTAGCTCATGAATGTACTTCATTATTGAGCTAGATGGACCTCCTGAAGCAGTAAGATTGAGGATGCTTCATTTTTCTTGGCTGAGGCTGCAAGCAAAGGTTCCAAGTAAGCCCTTGATAGTGGTCTGAAGAAAGCCAGATGGTCCCATGCTACTGGCTCTTCTCCTTGTATGCAGTTTCTAAAAAAAGCCTAAAAATACACTACATACACTCTTGTGGAAGCAATTGCTGTACTTGTCACAGGGAAGTTGTGATTAAGAATGACAAGGAAGGTGGGCCATATGATCACAAAAGCCATAGGGGGTGGGCCACAAGACAAACTGTCCATTAAGATGTAGCTCACACTGAAGTTTGACTCACTGACCTAAAAGACTCCATAAACTTTTATCATTCTCTGCTCAGTTATGACACTGGCAGACCAGATGCCAGCTCATGCCAAGGTCCCCATGTCTCATCTGAGTACTTGATAGGTGCATAGCTGGAATCTCTCTGATTCACTTGGGAGGTAATATTGACAGAATGGGTATTAAAACTATGTAAGAAAGTGTGTAGTGTTTGGAATATGATCTTGCATGTACTGTGCATGTGAGGTCACAATGCACGAAGGAAGCCATTTTCCTCCTCCATGCTGTCAGTGGTCTCAGAAGGAAATGCTTCATTAAAATTGGGTCATGCAGTTTGGGAATCCCTGCTATATTACCTTTTGAAACTAGAACTGTAATTCATTTGTGTATCTGTTTGCTTGCTTTATCTTTGTAAATAACCCTCTAATTTCCTTTTCCTGTTTATTAAATCTTCATATAGTTTACTATAGGACTAGCTACAAGCATCTTCGGTGTGAGATCTAACGTGCAATTGATCTAGAGTAAGTGACTGGTCCTTTTTGTCAACTGAGGAGTGGAGAGAGGGGAGAACTGTCTTTGCCCAAAGATTATTAGAAAGCCATTCAAGATTGGGCATCCTGAAACCTGATCCTAATTTATATTCTGGCAGAGATGAGATTGACTTGCTGGCATACTTATCAGTACAGCTGTCTTGTGCTACTATACTGTACATTCAGTGCACAGAACAGGAGTAACATAGGTAAGAGATGAGGGCAGATCACAAGGGATAAAGCAGGATAGTAAAGTGAAAATATGCAGAACAGGAACAGCCAGACTCTCAAACTAAGTGTTTTCAGGTTTTACTTCTTTAACCTTGTAGTTCTTTATCTCAACGTATGTCTCTTTTTTAATTCTTGTTCAACTGAAAGGATAATGTATTTTACTTCAGAAGCACAGATAATCAGGTCCTATTAGAAAAATGGTCAGGAGGTCAGGTCTTGTGAGCTCTGCTCACTTTAGGCACTGCATGGAATATAAGAATCAAATGAGATGTCCTTTTTATATTATGTTTTTGAGGCTTCAAAAGGCAACAAAATTTTCTGATGGATATTTTCATAACATGAAAAAGCAGCAGCCAACTTGATTTTTAGAATAGAACAACAGAAGGGTCATTCATTTGTACAAATGTCTTCCATCCACAGGTTAGCATATCTTTATGGGCCTAGGAATAAAATTAATTTTGGCTAAATTTTGATCTCCAGTTTAAAGTTCTCACTGTAAAATCATATGCTGCATACAGTCTGTTAATTATGATACTAAGGCTTTGTGAGAAACCAGAGGCCAACTCATTTCATTGGAGAAGTCAAGCAATCTATAGTGTGATCATGCTTATAATTTCCAAGTAATCTATCTCTGATCCAGCAAAGTATGTAAGTATGCACTTAATTTTAAGTGACTGATGCCTGTACCTGCAACATTAGAATCAGCTGGAGCTTGACCCAACATTTTTGAGGCCTATAAAAGAAACAACTTTCTCTTTGCAGTCATTGTCCAAACCAATGGTATCAGCCTCTTCCTAAAAAGAAGAGGTGTGAGTGTATATCCTGCTGGAAAATGTGATGTAATAATTTTTTTAAATGACAAACTGATACCATTTAGACTCATGGTCATGAATAGCTCTACATTCTGGTCTCTAAAGGAGTGGTGGTGGTTGATGAAAATTAACAGGCAGTTAAAAAATACTTGAATATTTCCTCTGTAGTTTCAAAAGACAGAAGTGAAGGACAATACAGAAAAGGATACCCATGACTCTGAATTACTTGTCTATGCACTTGCGGTAACTGAAACTGTAGACAGACACTTGAGCACCAAACTAGTCTTTTGCATGCATGATTGCATAGTGTAATGAGTTTTTGTGTGTAATCATGAAGATATGTTTGCACAAATGGACTATGACTTCTACTTGTTTAAAACTTTATCCAGTATATCAGAGCTCTGTAACTATGATATTACATGTATTCACAAAACAAAATACGCACTGACTTATCACAACTGATTCTTATTGGACATAAGGCACCCACTTCCAACCACTGTGTGGAGAAATGTCTATTTTGCAAGAGTATCAAATATTATACAGACCTAAGTGAATACCCTTTCCAAAGTAACCCTTTTTCCTCCGTTGATTACAACATATGTGATCAAATTTGTTACACATGAAAGCATTTTTGCTTAGTAGCTATACCTCAAAACACACCTTTTTTGAGAGTTTTTTTTTAAATAGTCTTATGTTGTATTATATGGAGGCTAAAAATTAGTGATGGGTCAACCTTCAATAACTGTGAGGTTTGATCATTTCAGATAAGCATGCATTAGTATGAAGGGATATGTAAAGTTTATCCAAATCTCTTGGAAAGGGAAATCAAACTACAGTAACTCCTCGCTTAATGTTGTAGTTATATTCCTGAAAAATGTGACTTTAAGCAAATCCAATTTCCCCATAAGAATTAATGTAAATGGGGGGGTTAGATTCCAGGGAAAACAAATTTCACCAGACAAAAACCTATATTATATATAGATATACACACAGTATATGTTTTTTAAACAAACAATTTTAATACTGTTCACAGCTATGATAATTATGAAGCTTGGTTGAGGTGGTGAAGTCAGAGGGTGGAAGAGGGAGGGATATTTCCCAGGGAATGCCTTGCTACTAAATGATGAACTAGCACTCGGCTGAACCCTCAAGGGTTAACACAGGTTGTTAATGTAGCCTCTCATCAAGGCAGCACGAACAGGAGGGAGGGGACGCAGCACAGTAGACAGAGACAGACACACACCTTGTGTGTGGGGGAGAGAGAGAGAGAGAGATGCACACTGCCCCTTTAAGTAAGCTATCTCACTCTTAAGTGCATTATCTTTTTAAGTGGATCAGGAAGTTGAGACAGCAGCTGTTGCCCCAAGCTCTCTGTCTCTCTCCGTCCATGTCCCCTCCCAGCTTTATATGGAGAAGGGGCAAACAGGGTTCAGGAGCAGAAGGGAGAAGGACACTCTGACATTAGCCCCTCCTTCCCCCCATGCACAGCAAGCAGGAGTCTCTGGGAGCAGCTCCAAGGCAGAAGGCAGGAACAGCACATGGCAGTGGGGTGAGGAACAGCTGAACTACCATTTGATAGCCAGCTGGGCAGCTGCAGCACAGGGAACTTAGGGGAGTGGGGAGCTGATAGTGGGGCTGCCGGTCCACCCTGGTTCCAAGCCCCCACCAGCTAGCTGCCACGGGCTGCTCTTCCTGCAAGCAGTGGACAAAGCAGGTGACTGCCAAACAACAGAAGGAAGCATTGCACAACTTTAAACAAGCATGTTCCCTAGTTGATCAGCAACATAACAATGAAACAACGTAAACTGAGAGGACTCAAAGTGAAGAATTACTGAAATGCTATCTCAAGACCTGGCCTTCTCATGAAACTTCCAGTACCTCATGCTTTCAGCCAGGGAAAAACTACCACAGTAATAGCTTTTGTCAGGTTATTCTGTTTAATTTTTGTGCTCCCAGTCAGAATAAGTTCATGCATATCTTGAAAGAGATTTCTTTCCACAGTGTCTCATGCAGATTGTCCCAGGACACAAGGTACCTTATTCTGCTTTTACTTACACCAATATAAAACACAACTGATCCCATTTAAGTCAATGGAGTTGCACTGATGTAAATGACAGGAGAATCAGGCTGGGGAAGTCTGTTTTGTAATTTTGTCATTTAAAGATTTAATATGGTGCCTCTTCCCCTGTACCTGGGATTTCTTATAACATTTCAAAGAAAAACAAGATTAATAAAATTTAAATATCATCTTTTGTATTGGCACAAAACCATTATGGTGAACTGATGAATGGTTGCCAACACCAGTTTGAATGCACAGAGCCTGTTTCTCATTTACACCATTCTAGAGGTGAGACAGGAGCCTTAAAGTGGCCTTAACTTACACACATTTTAAAGCCCCTTTACTCTTCCAGAGTGGTGTTAAGGGTCTTAGTGTAAATGAGAATCCAGTTCATAATATAAACTTCATTACAGCAAAATGTCAGATAACTGTTATTTTGGAAGGCTAGCAAACCTTCATTCTAGTGCAAGCTATCAGCACTAGAGGAGTTGGGGAATCTTTGTTCTATTTGAAAGGCATGGCGCTCTTTGATCCAAATATGACAGTCTGATATGCATGGAAAGATTCCATTGATCACAAGTGAGAACCATCTATTTTAAGTGACTTAGTAGATCCTTAAGTATCAGAGGGGTAGCCGTGTTAGTCTGGATCTGTACAAAGCGACAAAGAGTCCTGGGGCACTTTATAGACTAACAAGTATTGGAGCATAAGCTGCGTCTGACGAAGTGGGTATTCACCACGAAAGCTTATGCTTCAATATTTCTGTTAGTGTATAAGGTGCCCCAGGACTCTGTTGCTTTTTAGTAGATCCTGTGAAGTTGAGGTTTAAGTAAACTGGCTCCACGGATGCTTTAGAATTATTAAAAAAAAATAACAACATTGCTGTGATGGGCTCGTCTTTGTCACATTCTGCCTGATTTACCAGCGTCAGCCACGATGTCTATCTTTAAACCACTAATCTGGCAAAAGTTGGAGTCAATTCTAGGCGATACGAAGCAATTGCTCATATATTCAGAATGTTACAGAAACTTATATCAACTGTGCAAAGCTTATTCTATTCATTAATGTGTCTTTTAGTGCAAAAAATGCAGAGAAAAACAGTATTGGATAGTCATAACTTAAATAAGCACATATTTACCTCCATATTCATGCATCACATTTTTTATTATTTAACACCAGCCTCATCCTGCTGTTTTATTGCCCAATTGGATAGGATGACATATGACCATAAGTACAGACAGAGGCTTACATTTGCATTTATTCTCGCATTATGGAGCTGAGAGGCAACTTGTAATCAGAAACATTATCTAGAATTATGAGGGGCACACTGCTACCATGATAATGTTTTAAAAAATTAAGCATTCTCAGTAGGTGTTTACTGCCTCCATATTTCAGTTAATATACAAGAATGCTTAGCACATGCACACAGTACATAAAAGCATGTGCTAAGGTATATCATTGGGATGCACTTTATGCATATCAAAATATCTGGTTTATATATTCTAACAAACAATTTTGTAAAATAATTGTAAAATGCTACATTAAGAAAGGGAAAGACCCAGATCCTGGGATCCAACTGAATTATATTCAGCACATGTCAGAGTGAAAGGTGAAAAATGCACAAAGTACATTTCTGCATTCCGTTGAATCTGATGCTGCTCTGTGTGGTCCCCAAGTCAGCTAGAACAGCCTAAGGGCTGCTCTAACTAGTTACTGGCTAACTGCTGCAAAAACTAAACATGCTGCCAAGGTTCTACACAGCGTAGGGTTAGTCTATCCAAGCCCCATTTCCTGTTACCTTGTCCCCTACTCTGCCAATAGAGAGACAGGTGATGTTGGAGCCTCTACACTATTGGAGGATAAACTTTGCATTGGCTCATCTTCCCAATTTCAGACATTCCAGCTCTATGGCCAAATTCCACCAGCAATGCCATGCAAAACAACTGTGTCACAACAATCTATCCAAAAATCATTAGAATGTTCAGAGGAAAAGTAGGTCACAACTGAGATGAATATTTTCGAAGAGGTCGTTTAACATTTTGATCAGAATTTATCCTGGGAAACTTTTTTTGCACAAGTAAAAGTTTAAATTTGCATAAGTTATTTCTGTGTGCAAATCAGCTTCATAAGGTGAGTTATCAAATATGTTATCTACAATTTAAGCACTTGAATGGGTATTTGGGCACCTATGTAGAACTGGTTTGTTACAAGCACTGAGCATCTGCAGCTCCCACTGGAGTCAATGGCAATTGTGCTCAACACCTCTAAAAATGAGGCCACTTTTGTCTAAGTATCTAATACTGACCTAGGTTTTTATTAGGATCTGGTTGCAACATCAAAGAGAGACTATCTCCAGATCCATAATAGCTTGATGGAAAGAATTAATTTTTTTCTAGCACAGTGAGAAAATGAGACTTGAGAATAGCAGATAAAAACATTCTTATTCTACCACAAAGTATTAAAAGTGTAAAAGAATATTATTGGAATTTGCCTGCTAGGCAATCTGTGGGAAAACTAAAAAAAGAAAACAAATGAACTGTGCCATTCTATCCTGGGTTATGTAGGAGGCCAGATGAGATGATAATGGTCCCTTCTGGCCTTAAAGATATATGGATCTGAACCGTTTGGCCCCTTTCAGAACAATCAAAAAATCTATCCTGGGAAGCAGTGTTTCTGAGAAGAAGTGGGGTCAAGATGGATAATCAGGTGAACATGAGTTTCCAGTGCAATGCTGTGGTTAAAAGGGCTAATATGATCCCTGAATGTAAACAGAGCAATATCAATTATGAGTAGGGAGGCTCTGTTACTTCTGTGTCTGGAACTGGTACAACTGCTGTTGGAATATTGTGTCCAGTTCTGGTGTCCACACTTCAAGATGGATATTAATAAATTGGAGAGGGTTCATAGAAGAGACATGAGAATGATTAAAGCATTGGAAAACATGCCTTATAGTGATAGACTCACGGAGCTGAATCTAATTATGTAACAAAGAATGATAAGGGATGACTTGATCACAGTCTCTAAGCACCTGCATGGGGAACAGAACTTTGATATTAGCTCTTCAATCTAGCAGACGAATGTAGGTATAACAAGATAAAAAAGGTGTACATTGAAGCTAAACAAATTCACTTTCAAAATAAGGTGATTTAAAAAAAAAGGAGTAATTAACCATTGGAACAACTTAACAAGGATTGTGGTGGATTCTCCATCACTGGAATTCTTTAAATCTAGTTTGGATGCTTTTCTGAAAGACATGCTCTAGTTCAACCATGGCTATTGCACTTGAAGCAGGATTAAATCAGTGAAGTCTTATGTCTTGTATTAGACAGGAAGTCAGACTTGATTATTACAAACACTGAAGCTATTGTAAATGAGTATTTGCTATTTTAAAAAAGTGGATATCACGGATGCTGGGTAATAGATTTGTCTAGTATACGATTAAATCAGTGTAGCTTTAAGAGATTTGTTTGCAAACTAATAAAATCCTTTTATTGACTTCAGTGGGTTTACTGTTGACATGTGTTCACCCCAATATAAAATGAATAGTCAATTGGCTGTTCACAAGCTGTTAGCTTTAACTATTCGCTTATTTTTGCTCTTTGAAGAAAAACAAACTTTTGAAACAGGTGTGTTAACAACCTACTTCCAGTACAGATTTTTGAATGACTTATTACTCGTGTGAAGATTTATGTAAGATTTTATATCCGTGACCTGTTGGTTTTTTGCAGAGGTGGTCAAAAAAGCAAACAGGATGTTAGGAATCATTAAAAAGTAGATAGAGAATAAGACTGAGAATATTTTATTGCCCTTATATAAATCCATGGTATGCCCACATCTCGAATACTGTGTACAGATGTGGTCTCCTCACTTCAAAAAAGATATACTGGCACTAGAAAAGATTCAGAAAAGGGCAACTAAAATGATTAGGGGTTTGGAGAGGGTCCCATATGAGGAAAGATTAAAAAGGCTAGGACTCTTCAGCTTGGAAAAGAGGAGACTAAGGCTTGGTCCACACTATGCTGTTAAACCGATTTTAACAGTGTTAAATCGATTTAATGCTGTACCCGTCCACACTACAATGCACTTTAAATCAATTTAAAGGGCTCTTAAAATCGATTTCTGTACTCCTCCCCAACGAGAGGAGTAATGCTAAAATTGATATTAACATATCGATTTAGGGTTAGTGTGGCCGCAAATCGAAGTTATTGGCCGGATAGTTATAGTGATAGCTACCCACAGTGCAACGCTCCGGAAATCGTTGCTAGCCCCAGACCATGGACGCACACCTCCGAATTAATGTGCCTAGTGTGGACGTGTGCAATCGACTTTATAATATCTGTTTAATAAAACCGGTTTAAGTTAATTCGAAATTATCCTGTAGTGTAGACGTACCCTAAGGGGGGATATGATAGAGGTATATAAAATCATGAGTGATGTGGAGAAAGTGGATAAGGAAATTTATTTACTTATTCCCATAATACAAGAACTAGGGGTCATCAAATGAAATTAATAGGCAGCAGGTTTAAAACAAATAAAAGGAAGTTCTTCTTCACACAGCGCACAGTCAACTTGTGGTACTCCTTACCTGAGGAGGTTGTGAAGGCTAGGACTATAACAGCGTTTAAAAGGGAACTGGATAAATTCATGGTGGTTAAGTCCATTAATGGCTATTAACCAGGATGAGTAAGGAATGGTGCCCCTAGCCTCTGTTTGTCAGAGAATGGAGATGGATGGCAGGAGAGTGATCACTTGATCATTGCCTATTAGGTTCATTCCCTCTTGGGCACCTGGCATTGGCCACTGTCAATAGACAGATACTGGGCTAGATGGACCTTTAGTCTGACCCGGTACGGCCAGTCTTATGTTCTTATGTTCTTATAAATACAAATAATACAATATCACAAATCAGAGCAAATTGAACTTGGTGCTCTGAGATATGAAGACATTTAAGTGTAACTTTGTGTAACTATTTGACAAGCCTAATAATGATTTACAAACAGGGCCGGCTCTAGGCACCAGTGCACCAAGCAAGTGCTTGGGGCGGCCAACGGCAAGGGGCGGCTTTTTTATTTTTTAAGCCACATTGGAGCTTTGATTAATGGAATATAAAGTCTGTTTTGGTAAGGTAATAGCTGCAGCAGTGAATAAGTTGAGCATTTCATGAGTCGTAAGTGTGCTTATTTGTTACCAGGATCTGTTATTTGTGGCTTTGTACAGTAAGAATAACCCACTTTAACTGTTATCTTAGATTAAGATGGTGGCTGCCATCCCATAGACTTTATCTCCATAAAAACAATGCTAAAGTTTATTGCTGACCTGCAGATGATGTGGCTCCCCTCATCCGCTTTGAACTTACTAACTCTTTCTAGTTGCAAGAGTTGTTGCCAGGATGAAGTATCCAGTTTTTCAAGGCACAGCTTGCAATTATTTAGAGGTTGGTTTAGGATCTCCATTGATTTGCTCTTTGATTCACTGACTCTACTCATAGATTTTCAAAAGGTTTAGAATCACTGGATGATTGGCCAATCTGTGCTACTTGCTGCCTTTTAAAATGAAACATGGCCAGTTTTAACTTTAGATGTGTTTTTCATATGAAATTTAAAGAAAATAGGCATAGTAAGATATGCTTTTGAATGTCTTACACTTTCAGGATGAGATGAATTTACACTGAATAGGCTTTTCGTATTAAAAAAAAGTCAGATCTGAATTTAATTGCATGTTTTTACCAAAATAGCACTTTATCATATTATCAGAGGTTATAAGTTAACCTTTTACTGTTTTCTGCTTTGTCTTTTAAATATTCAGGCTTGATTGCAGACTGTTTTGTGCTGTCACTCCAAGACAATACTTTGAGCTTGTTTATTCCTATTGACAAGAGCTTTAATCAGGCTGGCATTGCTATAGTGTGATCAAAGAAGCAATCATTTGTGGAATGACAATGCACAGAATATTCACGTAATGCACTGTGCTTTTATGGGTGCCACACATTAAAGTATCACATTTGGAAGAGATCATTCATAACCAGAAACCAGGAAGCATAATTCAATTTGCACCATTTGACTGTTATTATTTGTACAATTTCCCTGATAGTAAAAGTTGATATTATCACACTGATGTATGCCTTACACATGACATCTTTTCAAAACGTCATTCTGATTCTGTATTGAAAACTAAATAATAGTGAACCTTATGAAACAAACACTTAGCAAAAGACCCACTTATTAATCACACTGTTTAAGAGCAGGAATGTCTAATAGCTTATTTTCATCTATTGTTCATTTTTTTGTTATTGAGTTTATTAAGATAGATGCTCTAATTTTGTTCTGAACATGAATTAAAAAGCGTATGAATTAACATTTCAATTTTAAAAGTGCCAAGGAGAAGTATTCCTATTAAAAGAAACACATGGTGGAAAAGTGTTCCTTAAAACAGAATTAGATATTAGCACTATTTTCAGATGTCAGCTAGAGCTGTGCAAGAAGTTAGCTGTTGTGCCTCATGGGAGTTAGTCAGTCTTGTTTTGTTTCAGCTCGTATCAGGTCTGATTCCCTGAGTTTAAGTTTTGAAACTCAGAATGAGGGTTCCCATACTAACACAGGCGCCATTTCAGATTGTTCCAACTGAGGGAAAAGGCTCTCCTATGCGAACAGCAATGATTCCATTCCAACTCTTACAGAAATGGGGTTCAGACATGAGCGCTTCCCCTCTGAAGGCGAATCCATACTAGTACCAGCATGTTAGAGATACTAGGAGGGAGAATCAGGCCATGCAATCACTCCTTCAGTCCAGGGGGAAATGGCCGACCAACCAGCCAGCCATTCTTATAGATCTCAGGAGGTATGTGGGCTTAAAATCCTCTGTACCTCTCACACGGATAACACCACTTAAAGAGAAAGAAGAAGGAAAAGAGCTGAACCTATTGGGTAGGAATCACCTCTTCCACTCTTGGACCCAAACAGCTCCCAAAGCAGTTGAAACCCATTCACTTTGGAGTTTCAGGATTAATATGCCCTGAAATTCATCTAAATGTAAATAGTAGTACCTGAATAAACCTTTGAGTGTAAATACAGGAACACAGAAAATGCCATATGGGATTAAACCAATGGTCATCCCAGTCTGGTATCCTTTCTCCAACAATGGCCAGTTACCCAATGCTTCAGAGAAAGGTGTAAAACCTTCATAATGGAGACTTGTGCAATAACATCTCCTGAGTTTCTTAAAACATGTTTTTGGTTTATAGTAAGACCTACAGTCAGGTGAATGTTGCCCATGAGAAACATGTTATGAAAGCTGTATGCTATGACACTGCAGTTTTATTCAGTTAGTACATAAATGACACTGTATGTCAGTTAGTACATAAATGCCTGTCAGTCAGACATAGCCATTAGAAACATTTGAATCTGAGTCCCATTCCAGAAATTTGGTTCAAAAGTCTTATGGGCTCTGGACTAGATCATGCCATTTAACTGCAGCCCAGAGTAAGGGACAGCATGCAGCCAGCCAGTCAGCCCATGGAGACCACTGGAAGGAATTTACATTGGTGTAAAAGGAGACCACTACTTACCCTTCCACTGCTTTTTGGGGGCACTGTGGGGCCAGTTCTGCTCTGCAGGTCAGTGTGAGGAGGGGCAGAGCTTTGGGTCAATTCCTAATTCCTCTCTTTTCATGGTAGCATGCTCACCCTGTGTAGCAGGGATGGAGGAGAGAAGCCTCCTTGCTTCTGTTCACTCCATGTGCATCGGAGGAAGTGCCAGGTAGAATCTGGCCTTCTCTGATTACCCCTTTTCTATAAATATCTCAGATCTAATTAAAGGAGACAAATAAGCAGCATTTTAATGTCATGAAGCCTAAATCTGCAAGTCTTCATGGTAATGAGAAATATCCAAATATTGTTACCATTATTTTATGCTGCTTTAAATTGATATGTTTTAGTATAATTTACATTATCATACATCACCTTACTGCGTAACTAGAGATGAGCCAAAACTGTGAATTCAGCTAATCTGGGATATATCCAAAACTTGGATATTTAGAGGGCATTTTGCCTACCTGACACTGAAGAAGAGGCAGAGGCTTTTTAAAAGGATCCTAATCTCTTTATGACACAGTTTCTCCCAGAATACTCACTTTAACCACATACAAACATTTGGCTAATTTATAGCCCTTGTTAACCCTTCCACCTTAGTCGTCAGTTAGGCTTATCTGCCACAGGTTTACCTTATGTCTGAACTTACCAGCAAAAACATAAATCACTACATGTTATTGATATCTGAATTATTCCAAGATTATCAAGCATTATTGCAGCTGGCAAAATGAAAGGGTTTTTTTTTAAACAGGCAGAGAGGAGAAAATGATCCTATGCTGTTTTCACAATCTGCTAAAGGATTCACTAACATAACTGCTTTGCATGTGGATAACAAAATTTAAGAATTTATAGAAAATGTTGACTATAAATCTTGGCATAGATGACATCACATTTACACGTGCAGTAGATTTGAAAATCAAAGCCTGTAAATGAGGAATCAGCTTCTAAAACAGAAGGTTCTTGACTCTATTGTAACATTTATTGGTATGAACTTTGTCTCCAACTGACTTTTGTTGTGAGCTGATTGACTTTGTAAGATGTTGCTTGGGAAACCATACAACCTCTATTGCATGTTGAATTACATATTAACTCCAGGCAAACCACAATAAATCTCAATAGGCCCCTTTAATTTTTATAGTTTTTGAAGAGATCATTTAAATTGCAGATAAATGAAAGTTTTAATTAAACTAACAATACAAAATGTAATTATTTAAGAACAAATACAACTAACTTGTCTGTTTCACTCTGGACGGATCTAATGTCACTAGAGAAAACTAACCACGTTTTGAGTTGCACTTAATTTTTACTACATGCAGCCAAGATGGGCTCTGTGAGCCCATGGCCAACTCTACACCATAGTTGATAGCAACCAGACGGTTGCTCTAAAGAGTATGGACTGCTTATGCCTCTCCCTTCAGGGCCATTATTGCAGCCAACCATAGCTGATGTGCAGCAGCACTCTGGCCATGCCCACCCCTGCTGTTGACACTCCCTATGAGCCAGGGCTACAAAGAAGGGAGACATAATGACCTGGCTAGTCCATTCTAGTGGATCCTCTTGCTGGATGAATCCAGCAGCTTTCTAGTACCTAGGCACTATCACAGCACCACAAACGGTCCTGATGGAAATTATAATCTATCCCATTGTGTGGTCATGGGCTGCTTGGTTTTTTGTGACAGTCAGAATTGTTAAGCTTCACCTTAAATTTCTAATTCAAGACCAAGGGTCCAGAGATTCTTCTATCGAAGTGTGTGAAAGTGACTATTGAGTGAAGCAGACCTGGCTTGACACTTTAAACTATATTTGCAGGAAACATAGAGGCCATCTATGTAAGTATGGCCCACTTATTTTGTTCCTGCATGTATGACCTTATATTTAGTCCTATTGAAATCTGCATTGTTTGCTTGTGCCCAATGTCCTAAGCTATCCAAATCATTCTAATAGTGTCCTCTTCATAATTTATCACTCTCCCAATCTCTGTGACATCTGCAATTATTTTGAATTTTCTTCCAGGTCATTGATACAAATGTTAAATGACATGGGGCCGAAGCAATACCATCAAGAAACACAACCACTTGATGATGATTCTCCACTTTCTTTTTTATACTTATCAGTTAACCGGTTTTTAATTTATTTAATTTGTGTCATGTGATTTTTGTATCATCCCAGTTTCTTAATCAAAGTATTGTTCCATACCAAATCAGATGTCTTAAAAGTATAAGTATCTCACGTCTACGGTATTACCTTTATCAACAAAACGTATAATCTCATCAGAAAAAATATAGCTTGACAACCTCTACTTCCATAAACCCATGTTGATTGGCATTATATTACCTTCCTTAATTTTTTTATTAATTGAGTCCCATATCAGCTTTTCAGTTATTTTGCACAAGATTAAAGGCCTATAATTCCCCAGGTGGTTATCTTTAACCTTCCTAAATATTGGTACAATACTAGATTTCTCCCAGTCCTCTGGAATTTCCACAGTATTGCAGGTCTTACTAAAATTATTATTAAGCCATTACTTATTTAAAAACTTCTGGATGCAAGTTAGCTGGACCTGCTTATTTTAAAGTGTTTAATTTTAATTGCTGCTTTTTAACATTCTCCTCAGTTACTGTTGGAATGGAAAGTATTTCATAATTATGCATTTAATAAATCCATTTTTTGAAATACAGAACTGAAATATTTATTAAACCCATCTGCCTTTTCTGCATTTATTATTGACAGTTCTACTATTTCCATCTAATAATGGACCAATACCATTGTTAGAATTCTGTTTGTTCCTAATATACTACTTATTGTCTTTAACTCTGCTGATCATAGATTTCTACTTGTGTCCGTTTGCTTTCCTTATCAATTTTCTACAATTTCTACCTTCTAATTTATATTCATTGCTATTTTTTTCCGTTTCTTATCTATGGTTTGGTGGTTTTAAATTATTTTTTTTTATTGCTACTTTAATTTCCCCTCTAAGCCAAGCTCTATTTTTAATAAGGGTAGCCTTCTTTCCCAATTGTTCCTTTTGAGGCATCTAGAAAAACTGGGAATGTTTAAAGTACATTTATCATTCACATGCTTCTGTTTAAGTGCTTCCAGCAGATTTGGCTCATTAAAGTTTTCAATTTTTTGAAATTGGCCCCTTTAAAGCAAATCCAATCTAGCAAAGAAAAGAGCCTCCCTAGAGACAGGTAATTGTCGAATATAGTTCTAATATTACCAATTGTACCAATATTACCAATATAATTGTACCAATATTACCAATTACCTGCAGACTGGTAATTCTAGAAAAAATACTGTGCATTTTTTAGCATTTTTACAAGAGTATACCTTGGCATAATAATAAAACCTAGAAAGATTAGATTTCAACATCATAAAATATAATTGATATTAATGAGAAAAAATGTAGAAATTTCAAAATCTATATCTGGTTCATCACCTTCAAAGAGTGAGTGATATATTTTAATCATTTTAAACAGTGGGGGGAGAATAAATAAAATGTAAGAAAAGAACTTTGCATAATCATAGCCTAAAAAAGTCAATAACTATCTTGATTCCACAAAATTTAGTGGAAAATAAGAGTTTTTCTTTAAATATATTAGGAGCAAGAGAAAGACAAAAGAAAGCATAGGTCTTCTAATTAATGAGGAAGGAGAGCTAATAACTCAGTGGTTCTCAACCAGGGATATATGTATCTCGGGATACGCAGAGGTCTTCCAGGGAGTACATCAATTCATTTAGATATTTACTTAGTTTTACAACAGGCTATATAAAAAGCACTAGCAAAGTCAGTACAAAATAAAATTTTATACAGACAATGACTTGTTTCTTCTGCTTTATATACTATACACTGAAATGTAAGTACAATATTTATAACTATAATATAAAATTTATAACTATATGGTAAATGAAAAAGTAAGCAATATTTCAGTAACAGTGGGCTGTGACCCTTTTTAAAAAATTTTTATATCTGATTTTGTAAGTAAGTAGTGGTTAAGTGAGATGAAACTTGGGGTACATAAGTCAAATCAGACTCCTGAAAGGGGTACAGTAGTCTGGAAATGTAGAGAACCACTGTAAGTATTGACGACCTTAAGAAGTTGGACCTGTTTAATGCCTATTTTGCTTGTCTTCACTAAAAATGTGTCCAGTTACTCAGCACAATTAATATTATAAGGGAGAAGGCATGCAAGCCACAATGGGTGGGAGGGGCAGGGGGAACAGGGTAAAGAATATTTAGATACTTTAGAGGTATTAAATTTGGCAAGGCTGAGATATTCTGGTATATATTAGCAAGAATGTTGTAAGCAAGACACAAGAAGTATTTCTTCCACTTTACTCCGTGCTAATTTGGCGTCAACTGGAGTATTTGTCCAGTTCTGGGAGTCACATTTCAGGAAAGATGTGGACAAACTGGAGAAAGTCCAGAAAAGAACATCGAAAATGATTAAAGGTCTAGAAAACATGAGGAAAGATTGAAAAAAAAATGGGTTTGTTTAGTCTGGACCGAGAGGGGGACATTATAACAATTTTCAAGTAAAACATAAAAGGTTGTTAGGACAACAGAGAAAAATTGTTTGTTAACCTTTGAGAATAGGACAAGAAGCAATGGATTTAAACTACAGCAAGGGTGGTTTAGGTTGGACATTAGGAAAACCTTTTTAGCTGTAAGGGTGGCTAATTGCCTAGGGAGGTTGTAGAATCTCCATCATTGGATATTTTTAATTGCAGGTTAGATAAATAACTGTCAGGGATGGTTTAGATAATACTTATTCTTGCTGTGAGTTCCTCGGGGACTGGACTATAAGACCTCTTGAGATCTCTTCTAGTCCTACAATTCTATGATAAATTCATCCTAGGGTATTTAAGAACTAGCTGAAGCAAACTTGGAACTGTTAGCAATTGCCTTCCAGGACTCCTGGAGCATGGATGAGGTTCCAGAGAACTGGGGAAGAAACATAGTACCTATCTTTAAAAAGGGGACCAAAGGGAACCTAAATTATCTGAAAGCTTGTGCAGGCATGCAGCAGCCTTCTTAGGGCCATGCAGGTGCTCAGGGAACCTGCCTGGGGACCTGCTGTTTCCTGGCCCAGGGTGGACCCACCCCAAGGTAGGGCAGGAGGGACCTGGCCTTGGGTGGAGTGGACCTGTCATAACTTTCCTACTTAGATCTGAACCTTAGAGTTCAGAACATGAGAAGCTAGCATGAGACCTCCAAAGACTAATTACCAGCTTAGATCTGATAGCGCTGCCACCAATCAGGAATTTTAGGGCCTGATACCCTCTGGTCCCCCCAAACCTTCCCAGGGGACCCCAAGACCCAGATTCCTTGCCTGGGGAACCCCCAAGACTCAGATGCCCTGAGTCACCACAAAGGGAAATAACCCACTTCCCTTCTTCCCCTCCAGGTGTTCCCTCCCTGGGTTCCTGGAGAGATATACAGATTCAAGCTCCGTGAATCTAAACAAAGGGATTCCACCCTCCCTGCTTCAAGTCTTTGAAACACAAGTACCGAGAGATCAAATCTCTCTCCCCCCTCACCCGGAGGGTATGCAAAGTCAGGCTTAGTAAATCTAACACAAAGAGATTTTCCTCCTCCCTTCGTTTCTTAGCCTTAACCAGTGAAAAACACTCAAACAGGTCTTAAAAAGAAAGCTTTATATAAAAAGAAAGAAAAAGACATAAAATGGTCTCTGTATCAAGGTGACAATATACAGGGTCAATTGCTTAAAGGAAAAAATGAATAAACAGCCTTATCCAAAAAGAATACAATTTAAAACATTCCAGCAACTACACACATGTAAATACAAAAAAACAATATAAACCTGTTGTCTTACTATCCTTGTACTTACAACTTGGAAACAGAAGATTAGAAAGCCTGGAGATTCCTGTGGTCACTCTCAGAGCCCAGAAAGAGAACAGAAAAAGAACAAAGGACTCACACCCAAAACTTCCCTCCACCCAGATTTGAAAAAGTCTTGTTTCCTGATTGGTCCTCTGGTCAGGTGTTGTTTGTTACCCCTTTCCAGGTGAAAGAGACATTAACCCTTAGCTATCTGTTTATGACAGGACCCTAGGCGGGGAAGATGTGGGGCGGACTTGGCAGAGTAGGGCGGACCTGGGGCGGACCCAGGGTGGGGTGGACCAGCCCCAGGACCTGCTGGGGGAGGGGCGCCTATCTCACGGTCCCTGTCCCAGTCTAGGTGCTGCAGCCAGGAGAGACATATGAGGGAGCCCTCTCTCCCCAGAGCACCCTCCTGCACCTGAAACTCCTCATCCCTGGCACCACCCCAGAGCCTGCACCTCCAGCTGGAACTCTTACACCCCTGCAACCAACCCTCTGCCCCAGCCCTGAGCCCCTCAGCGCCACCCCCATCACATGAATTTTATTATGTGCACCAATATGAAGGTGCTGTGTCATACATCACCTCCAAATTGGTGCACATAACAAAATTCATTCTGCACATGGGTGAGAAAAATTAGAGGGAACACTGAAGGGGACCCCAGGAATGATAGACCAGTCAGCCTAACTTTGATACTTGGAAAGATACTGGAACAAATTATTAAAAACAATCAACTTATAAGAACCTAGAAGATAATAGGTAGGTTGGCATTCTTTATAATCCTAACTTCCTCCTTTGATAGGGTTACCTGCCTAGTGGATATGAGAAAAGTAGTAGATGTGATTTCAGTGAGGCTTTTGATACAGTCTCCTATGACATTCTCATAAGCAAACTAGGGAAATTTGGTCTAGATGAAATTCCTATAAAGTGGGTACACAACTCAGAGTAGTTTTTGTTGCCAAACTGGGAGGACGTAGCTAGTGGGATCCCACAGGGGCCAATCCTGGGTCCAGAACTACTCAATATTTTTATTAATGATGTAGATAATGGAGTGGAGTGAATACTTATAAAATTTGCAGATGGCACCACACTGGGAGATGTTTCAAGCACTTTGAATTCTGATCCTGTCCTCCAAAGTGACCTTGACAAACAGGAAAAAAATTTTGAAATCAACAAGATGAAATTCAGTCAACACCAATGGAAATAAATAGAAGTGTGAAGTACTTCTCTTAGGAAGGAAAAAATCAAATGCTCAACTACAAATTGGGGAATAACTGACACAAATGACCACTAGTTTCAATTACAATAGAAGTAGATTGCTAAAGGATTTTTCAGGCCGTGATTCAGCAAAGGTCTTAAGGACACGTGTAAATTTACTTATGAGTAGTCCTATTGCAGTCAAAGTGATTGCTCATGCTCAGTCTTCCTTGTCCTGATCCAGCTGAAGAACTTGAGTAGGCTAAAATGAGCCTTTGGGCTAAGTCCTTAATATAGAGAGGCACATGTCTGTTACAGCTATCCCCCTATTCCATTTTGTTTCTTACAGCTGTCCCCATACTCCATTTTGTTTTTGTTCTCCTCCTGTGGCCACCCTTCCCTGGCTGTTAAGTTGTTTAACAGGGCCACTGCCCTTCTCAAAGGGAGGGCACCTTGAGTTGTTTAACAAGAGCCATTGCTCTTCTCAAAGGGATGACCACTTGTGCTGCATGCTAAATGGGACCACTGCCCTGTTCAAAGGGTTAGTCCTGTTATCACCTTGTTGAACCTGGGCTCGGTATAGGGCAGGCAATGTCCAGAGCTGCAAGACCTATTGTGTTTTTAAGATCCTGGGCATGAGTCATAGGACTCGTGTGCTTTTGAGTCACCTATTGCACAGGATTCTGCCCAGACATGTTTCTGTGCTCACCTGCAGTCTTTTCGCTGTGCCTCCTCCCCTGTGACAGAGGCAGCCTATCAGGATTACTCGCGGGAAACTGCCTGAGTTTGCCTTTAAAAACAGACATTTTTGAAACAAACATCAGAAAGGTTCCTGCATTGCTGCCTGGTCTGATCAGCCAGGGGTTTTGGGGGGTCCTTTCTCCGCTCTCATTTTATTTTTGAGCATACCCCTGGTTTTTTAACCCCTCCGCCAAGAACGAATTGCTACCTGAGAGATCTCCTGATTATTGAGACTGTACTGAGCCCTCCTTGCTTCTTCTGATGTTACTGCTGCTTCTGCCTTTGCTGCTGCCTTGGGGACTGGTAAGAATCCCTCTGCGAAACTTTCCCTACTTTTATTTTATTATTTTAGCTGCTGGCTCTCTTTCCCCAGCACACAGACTCAAGCTAAACCTTGGTCTGTGTCTTAAAACCTCTCTTAAACTCCGCGACGCTTTGCTGCTAAAAATAAGTTTGTGCCGCTGCTAAACTCTGCTCCTGTGGGCTTTGCCTCGGGGCTCCCTGCTTTCAGGTGTATCCCTTGGCTTCAGCCACCATCCCTTGGCTTCCTTGCGAGCTGTATCCTGGGCACATACCACTCTGCCCTCTGTGACTTCCCCATAGCATAAGGTGCAACATAGGTTTTGGTTTTTTTAGTTTACTAAGTCATAGTTTGTTAAGAGTGTAGAGCTTGTAAGTTCACCTGCCTTGTTACAGTTTACTGTTTTGTTGCTCCGTATAGTTGCTTGTTATAGTTTTGCTTAGAATTGTGATATTTGTTGTTTTGCCTAGTCGTTGGTTAAGATAGATAAGGTTTTTGCTGCTTAAATTCGTCTTCCCGCTGTCTCGATCTCTCCCTGAACTTTCCCTTGTCTGTTTTTCCCCCGCTCCAATCTCCCCCTCTGTGTGCTTCTCCGTATCTCCCTGGTATAACCCTTTGCTGCTTTTCCCCCCACATCTGCACTCTCTCCGAACTTCCCAAACCCCTTGCTGCTTCCCCCCCTGTGAAACTTCTCAAACCCTTTGCTGCTTTTTTTCCTTTGTTTTTGGTGTCTGCTTGTTGCTTAAACCTCTCTCTAGCCCTTCTTTACACTTCTCCGCTGCCCCTCCCCTACCAAAGATCACCATCACGCTGCTCCATAGTCCTTACCCTGCAGGGCTTCAGAGTCTCTCACTGCTTCCAGCCGCACTCTCCTCTCATCAGTTGCCACTAATCATTCACTCCCCTCCCCCCTCCTGTTCCTTGACAGATTATCTGCTATTCTAGCCTCACAAATTAAGTCATTAATTTTCTTTTATACCGTTACATTGCATAATTTCACTTATCACCCATATTGTATTATTGCACTGTGATTCACATTTTACTTGTAATTATAACACCCCATTGGTTGCTTCCACTTTTCTGATATACTTTGTATTTGCATTGATACCATTGTGTTACATTGTGTATAAGGCCACTAACCACTTAATACATTCTATCTAAGATTGTTGACCATTTTAGATAGAAGCTACCATTTTATTTTGCATTTCTTTTGATACGCTTATTGACTGTACTGTATCCCATTGTGCTGAACCCCACTTACTGTGCCCCACTGTTAGAACTCCCTACACTGTTCAATAAGAAGAATCCCTCCCATCATTGTCTATTGTAAATACCCTATACACCCCATCCCATCATATTTCATTGTTAAATTTCCACCACTTCCTTTTTCCTTTAATAAAGAAATTAATTGGCACCCCACCTGTGTGGTAATTGCTCCCCAAGATCCCATATACCTGCAGGCAGGGACAGCACATTTATTACCAAATTTATTATTTGTATTGCTATAAAGCTTTGGGGATAACCAGTGGAATCTTGTTGTGCTAGGCACTGTACAAAGGAGGAGTAGCTGACCGTCCCTATCTCAAAGAGCTTACAGTCTAATTAGAAAGAAGAGGGACAGAGGAAAAGTGATAGACCATACAAGCAGAGAGAACAGGGTTTTGGTTGATGATGATCATGTATGTGTCATATTTTGATGGCAAGGTGGATCTTGGGTTAAGAATTATATTTTTTGGTTGAGGTTTAGTTGGGGGGTTGCAAATGGAAAGACAGAAGGAGAAAGGGGACACTAAAGAGATGGGGGTCAGAGGGAAAGGGCAGAGGAGAAGTGGGATGAGGCAAACAGAGTCTGTAAGGAAGTTGAGGGAGAGGGTTGGAGCAAACAGCCGATCAGCATAAAGGAAACAATGCTGAAAACTGTGGAAAGCAGTGTGATTGCATCTCCTGAAGTCCCTGCTTCAGGTGCTTCTGCAGCTACTCCTGCTGCCTTTAGTCTCTGCATGGCTCCCCCCGTGCAGTGCCATCCCTTCATTCTCCAAGACCACATGGTTGAGGTAGAGGGGCACTGCATGCATCTAGTGCCCCCAAAGTGTGGGGCTCCCATGCATAAATGACAGAGCAGTTGGTCCAATTAGTCCCCATTCCCCCCCCTACTTCTGTGGGTACTGCAGCATTGCTTAAACTGCTTCTGCACTTGCTATCTCTGGCTGGCTGCCTCCCTCTTATAACTGGAGAACCCCAGAAGTGGCACCATAAAAGAATATGCCTTTGTCAGGATGTCTGGTATGTGGAGCAGGAGGATGGAGTCATACATAGGGAAATCTTTCAATCCTAAATGTTGTATTGATATTTTTTCTCCAAACTTTATAACTTGAGTCTACTGTAGACTTGAATGCATCACATTTCGTGTGAAGAGTATTAATTGCAGAGAAAATCCTCTCCTGTGAGATGTTAGAATGCAACGTGATGCTGAACCAAA
Source organism: Gopherus flavomarginatus (assembly GCF_025201925.1). Classification (NCBI taxonomy): domain Eukaryota; kingdom Metazoa; phylum Chordata; order Testudines; family Testudinidae; genus Gopherus; species Gopherus flavomarginatus. Next base: position 205,174,764 of record NC_066618.1, read on the forward strand.
ATCAGATTTCTTTTCTCTGACTTCAGCTGTTTCTGGTAGATACAGCTAAATTTGATCATAGAGGAGTGTGAGTGGAACAATATATCTGCTTCTCAATTGTTAGCTCCAAATTGGATTGCAATAAGATCAATGATGAAAAATGTATCTGGATTATCTCCATCCTCTCTTTCTGCTTCCTCTTTCAGGGAATAATGGTGAAAAGAGGGAGGACAAAGAGGAGGTGGATATTTATTCCCATTTTACACATGGAAAAATTGAAGGTGACAGATGGTGGGCTTGTTTCTCTGTTGCCCTCTCAACCTTATGTAATCACTTAAACCCAGTGCAAAGTGAGTGTAAAATACTATCACTGTGCAGGGAAGTTGGAGCCAAAGCAAAACCTTGCATCAAAACATAATTTAAAGTTCAGTTTTGATCTAAGTATGTGGCTTTGATTCAGCTAGAAGGGAAATGTTTTCTTGGAAAAGCATCTAGAGGTACACCTTGGGCTCCCCATCACTATAGTGTCCAAGCACCTTACACTCTTTAATGTAGTTATCCTGGCAACATGCCTGTGAGATTGGGAAGTGCTATTATCCCCATCTTATAAAAGTGGAACCAAGGTACAGAGAGGCTAAGTAACTTGTCTGGTCACATAGAAAGTCTGTGGCAGAGCTGGGGATTGAACCCACATCTCTGAGCCCAGTGACCTAACTACTGGACTGGGTAAATAGCCAATACTTAGGGCCTTGCAGGGTTGCTTTCATTAGGATGAGCAATCAGTGATAAAACATCAGGTATATTCTTGGTGTAACCTTTATTTTTATACAGAAAATGTACATAAAGTCCTGTTTTTCTGAAACAAACGGGGCAGTTTTCTTGCTTGAAAATCTCCAAGTGTGTCATTCCAGCGAACTCTGTCCAAGAAGCTCCATTTCTTTCTTCCTCTCAAGGTCATGCACAAAACTCCTTCCCTAGCCTTTCTCCCTCCAGCGCAAACAGGTTGCAATTCAGTCTCCTGGCCCCTAAGAGAAACTCCCTGTTATTCTATCTGGGCTAGCTTTGCTCAGGTATGGCCATACAGCTTAGTGGCTACAGTGGTGGCCTCCATTGTCTGCAGCTGTTCCACTACATAAAGGGCTTAATTGCTCCTACCAGTGAGACTGACAGAGAGCACTTAGAGAATGCCCATTGGATCAAAGCCCCCCCTGCTGGTAGGGCCACTAACACATTTCAGCATAACAGTATAAAAAGAATGTTGCGATGGCTAACATATTACATAACATGCACACAATAAGCAAATAGATAATTGTTAGGTTTCTGTGCTAATGTCTTCATTTATGTGCCTGAAACATTTCTGTGGCACTGTGTGTTCACCCCACTTTCAAACACGATGAAATCTGAAGCAGCTCACGGTCTTATCACCTTTCCAATATTTTCTGGTAGCTGAGCAATATCCAAGCACTTGACCTCTGTTAAAAACAAGAGGAGGAAATAGCAACAAATAATCTGCTCCCTGAAAACTGGGAGAGGTGGAATTGAAGAGAGTTGTTTGCTTCTTACCTGCCAAGATACAATTCCTAATTGCACTTTTCAGTGTGACAAAAGGCCACTTAAAGGGAGAACTGCACTTTAATTCTTCCATGAATAAAGATTTTATAGTGGTGCCCTATAATTAAGGTTCTCTCACTGTTTCCATTATAAACCCATTTCAGCAGAGAGTGGGGATAATATCTCAGCCATTACAAATCACACTGGGCTAGTCAAAAAGTGATTTTTAAATCTTTTTTTTTTATTGAACTTAGCAAGATTTTTTGTAATGCTTTTTTGCCATCTCAACAGCAGTTACCAAGAAGCTTAATCATAAATGTGCTTGGTACTTATTAGAGAATTTTATATTTTAGCAAACTTTAAGACTTAGCAGGAATAAAAATGGATGCAGTATCGTAATAAAATATGAAAATATAGTAGCACAAAAATAAGGAAATCCTCAGTGAGTGAAAGATGGGGGGGCTGTTTTAATATTAAAACAAATGTACCCTTATGGTTTTGAAGCAGTAGACAATGTCACAGGCCACAGGAGAAATAATGAGAGAGAAATGCTGCTGGAAACTCAGATTTACACACACACACACCTCATACCATCTCTAGGTAGGGTTTTATTGCATTGGTTATGAGTTACTCTAATTTATCTGACATCTCTAGCTGTGATCTTTTTCATACAGGTTTAAAAGTAGTAAACTTAGAAGTACAAACAGCACAGGATGGTTTCTATGTCTTCGTAGAGATCTCTCTGGCTTCTGATCTACACAATCCCCTAGCCTTGCACCCCTCTGCATGTAACATCATTGTTTTATGGCATTTAGTCTTAAAACTCCATCAATCAGTTTCTAGATAATAGTGCCTTTTCCAGCTGGAGGTTAACTCTTGAAAGCCCAGACTGGGTCTGTAAAGCCTTTTTCTATGGAGATCATAGAGGTGAGGTGAGGTAAGGCATTTTGGTTCCCTCTGGGTGACATCAAGGGACCTGCATGCCTATGACAGTCTGTCATGAAATTGAAACAGTTTTCCACCTGCACATAGTTTTATTTTCATGTTTTATAATTTATTTCTATTATTATTAATGCTATTATTAGAGCTCAAACTAAACCAAAGTTTCAGAACTGAACTTCCTTAAATTTTTGCAGTGTTCAGAGCCAGAGAACTTAATGCAAACCACTTTCAGGGGTTTTGCTCTGGAAATCGAACACACACCACTAGTGATTGGAAGTTCAGGCTTTCTCTTACTCTACTAACCCTTAGGTAAAACCAGGATATCTGGACAAGCCCAATCACAGCAGCAGCAGAGAGTGATGAATGGAGTTCTACACCTGGGCCATAATAATCAGGGCCTTAGAGGCTTTTCTCACCCACATACCTACTAAGTGTCCTTCATCTGGAGTTAGTCACACACTGAAACTCTCCAATCACTCTGTCTCATGCCTTTTGATATGTCACTTGTAAGTAGGGCTGCAAGTGGTGAACCATGGTTTTCCTTCAGCTTTCCCTGTTGCTACTCTCAGTGTTTCTGAGCCCTTAGCCAAGGTTTCCTCTTTCCTCTTCCCTTCCACCTGATCCATCTGCTGGTTCTCTCACCCTCCACTATGCCTCTTGGTGCAGTGCAATGGGGAAGGAAGTGAGGCAAGTGCTGCTACTTCCTGACTCTGAACAGCAGCACATTCTGCTCCCCCCCCCATACCCCCCCAAAAAAGGTGAGAGAGGCAGTGTCAGAGGGTTTACATAGAAATTAAGGAAGTAAAAGATTCAAAGGAGAAGTGAACATGGGAGGTTCCAATGGGAGCTCAGTACTTCTGGACATCAGGCAATTTATTTAGGTGTGTAATATGAGTTTAGAAGCCTATCTTTAGGCACCTAGTATGCAGTTTTGTTGATAAATTCCTCGCCAGGGATCTACCAACTGAATGAGGACTTAGGGATACTTTGTGCCTGTTGGCATTGCTTATGTGTTGGGTGGCATGATACTGTACTACCCCAGGAATCTGCTAGTATTCCTTACCAGCAGCAGATTTTTTTCCCCCACTCCCGTTCATCTTCCGGCTCTGCAGTACTCACTTGCACATTGGGGCATGTGAAATCAAGTCTCTTCTATTTCCCATCTTGCTCCATCTACTCTCTGCTCATCTGTCCCCTTGTGCTCAGAGCAGTAATCCAGGAGGGCTAGGTAGAGAATAGCCTGGAGTCTTAAGCTTGGTCTACACTTAAAACTTTTACCACCATATTATGTCAGTCAGCAGTGTGAAGAAACCCACAACTGTAGCAACACAGCTATCGCAATGAAACGGCCGTGCTTTCGTCAGCATAGCTGAGTCATTCAGGGAGGTTGTGTTCCTACACCAGCAGAAAAGCTCCTTCTGTCAGAGTATGCTGCATCTACACTAGGGCCTGTACTGGCATAGGCTCTATAATGTAGATATAACTTTACTCCCTTTTTAGCTCTAGAGTCCAGTCTGGCTCTAAATGAGGAGAAACTGAATATTCTCCAAGCCACAAATTATGACAATCTATCTACCTCTCAATTGAATAAGAATTTACAAGAAACAAGAGCAGCAGTAAAGAATTAGGATTTCTGCGTTATACTCATTTATTCTTTAAACCATAATAGAGCTTAGAGTAGTGAGTCAATTTAAAGCTGGTCTCTATGGACACTGTGAAATAAATGCTTTCATTACACCATATAAGTCCTAGCAGACAGCAGGGAAATAAAGTAAATCTACTATGGATGTTAAAGTCATTAGAACGTTATCCAAGGAAATTAGACACATAACTGAGGAAAAGCACTCGCCCATGAGAAGAAACACAAAATTAACACTAAGCATTTTAACCACGGTGACACTTTTTATTGCCTCTTATTTCCTGACTTGAAAAATGTCAGCAGTCACAAATCAGACAGGAATTAGATTGCTGTGTATTAAATGATATTTATGTACTTGTGACACTCTGCTGCTTTATCTGCCGTAAGAAGTCTCCTTCCGAAGACGTTCCAAACCACTTAGTATTGCACATGAACCATCTTTTTATACCTAGATTTGCGTGTATGGGTAGAGTTTCAGGGACTAATGTGTAGAAATGTTTGTCTGCACACAACTGTTTATTGGCTTGTATCTTGCAAAGCCAACTTCGACAGTGTTGAGTTTTATTACCATTTTTTCCCCTATAATTCTTTGAAGCTTTAGATCCCATTTAGTAGAGGTTAAATTCCAAGCCAGTTTTGTAACATTAAATCATAAGTAGTAGTCTCTATTACAATGGATTAAAATATATTGTCAGCCACTGCACATCAGAAAATACCTTTATGTCAGAATCGTATGATGAGATTTTTTTTAAATGGACACTTATCAAGAAATGTAATGTGATGTTGTTCAGAAAAAGATTTGTTAGCACTTCTAAATAATTACTTTTGGTTTTTTTCTTTGCTGAATTTTTGATATTGCTAGAGCTAATATCACTTAAAAAAATCTTTCCAGTGCACAAAGGCCCAATGTTAAAAGGCTGCATGCTGTGGCACTTGTCTGTCTGAGTACCTGCCTTAAATACAATATCAAAATGTCCCACTAACAGAACATTAACAGGAGACACAGGTAGTGTTTTTTCTTTAACAGGATACACAGGTAGTATTCTTCTCAAACTGAGTTTGGAAATAATTTAAAAACAGTTCTCCTTTTACAACTATATCACTGACATTATAACATCACTTTCACAACATTATAGGCAAGGTTGTGTCAGCCTTCCCATAATAACCCCCTATTTTCAGAAGTTTATAGTTCAGATGTAAAAATGTGCTCTGAGCTGAAACTTGTCACAACAGTGATATTTTTGCAATATTTGAACATATCCGTTCAGGTTTTTTTCCTGAGTGCCAAAGGAAAGGGGAGACTTTCAAATACATTTTTGTGTGGATATCTTTTTAAAAAAGAGAATTGGGCCAGGTTCTCCAGTCTGCTAAGTTCACTTTGTACTGCAAACCACATGAAGAATTTCTCCTGTACAGGAGGAATTTCAAGTCAGTGTAAAGCTGCCAGAAGCAGTTCTGTTGCTTCTTCTACTAATTCTGCCACTAACTGTCTCCTCTGCTAGAGCTGCCCAGTGTAAGTTATGGGGGTTAGGCAAGACACAGGTCAGGGGCAGTGAGAAGAGAAAGGAGATGAGGGGGTGAAGAGAGAAAAGGGGCCGTGATGGAGCAAAATTCTACTAAGACTGATTCTCTGATGGTGGAAAGTCTTCTCCAGGAGACTTAAAGATGTTCCCCAGTAAAGTATAAGTTACACTAGGGCTGTACAGAGTAGAATTAAGGAGTCACAGTAGGGTCATTGTCAGCCTCCTTCTCTTCCACTGAACCCAAATTCTGCTCAATGCATAGTGAAGAATTGATCATAGAATGTCAGGGTTGGAAGAGACCTCAGGAGGTCATCTAGTCCAACCTCCTGCTCAAAGCAGGACCAACCCCAACTAAATCATCCCAGCCAGGATGTCTTAAGCCGGGTCTTAAAACCCTCTCAGGATGGAAATACCATCCCCTCCCTAGGTAACCCATTCCAGTGCTTCACCACCCTCCAAGTGAAATAGTTTTCCTAATATCCAACCTATACCTCTGCCACTGCAAATTGAGACTATTGCTCCTTGTTCTGTCATCTGCCCCCATTGAGAACAACCGAGCTGTATCCTCTTTGGAATCCCCTTTCGGGTAGTTGAAGGCTGCCCTCAAATCCCCCCTCACTCCTCTCCTCTGCAGACTAAATAAGCCCAGTTCCCTCAGCCTCTCCTCATAAGCCATGTGCTCCAGCCCCCTAATAATTTTTATTGCCCTCATCTGGACTCTCTCCAATTTGTCCGCATCCTTTCTGTAGTGGAGGCCCTAAAACTGGATGTAATACTCCTGTGCTGAATAGAGGGGAGTGATTTCTTTCTCCAACTTGCCAGAGAAGGGCTCTGTGTTACAAACCTCTCAACTCAGACTGAACTTCTTTAATGAGGGGTCTCTGACTAACATACAATTTAGCAAAACATAAGACCTTAGTCACCTTCCAGGGCCTCCTTGTCTCCTCTTACAATCACTTGTCACACTCTGTCTTGTTTCAGTCCTCCAATACAGTTATTGCATTGTCTCCATCCACTAACACACTCCCATACTCTGGTGGTGGTGGTCTGTCAGGTGGAGGCAACGATGAAGTGCCCCCAATACTGCAGTTTGGAATTAAACTCCCATTTTAACTTACCCCATTAACAGAACACTCATTTTACCATTGTTTTAGACTTACTTCTTGGATATATGTACCCTACATACAAAGCCATTCCAGAAATATGGCCTCATTCTTCCATGACACCCACTCAGTACTTCACAGGAACAGGCCTTAAAAATGAGGAGTGCTTCGTGGAATTCAACAGTATGAAGTTTTGTAACTGCATTAACAATCAAGTCTTCCATATTCATTCCTTTGTCTAGCTTGATACAAAGTTATGAAACAAAGCAGCTGATTTGTTTAAATAAAACTTACCAGTATTGTACAAGAATAGCATTTTATGAATATTTAGGTTAATTGAAAAGTTCAACTCAAATTATTGCCTGTGGTCATGTGACATATATAGTCTGGTTTGTGAGCTACTGGTTAGCTGCCCCTGTTTTGAATTTGGCGCTGATGGTGCACATTTGAGTCTATATAGACTAATTTTCTGTTAGAATAAACTGGATGTATTTTTGTTTGTTAAAAGTGAGAGAATGAATGATCCGTAATGCCCTTTTCCACAATGTACTGTCCCTTAATTACAGCAGTCACATAATGTTGCATGTTTTCCTTACCTTTGGGGGGGAACATATGGCCTGTTTTGCACTCTCAGTAACTATAACATTCTTCTATCTTTGCTCTCTGCCATATCACTGATATTCTTTCAAAGTAAGCTTCCTGAGTATTCATTTGAAGCCACTGAGTATAATCATTAAAGATGTTAAAAACCACATGGTTTTAGAAACTATGCTGAATGTATTTTGTCCTTGATTACACTTGTAAGTAAACTATATTCAGATCTAGTTCAGCTTACCAGTTATGGATACACATCAGCAATAGGTTGTTTGCCAGCATGGATGCAATGCAATCTCAAAAGACTAAGCCTTTGACTCTGTAATGTAACAGTTTCATTATGTTAGTGTTTGGTGTGACATGGGTAGTACAGACAGAGCTGATAGTACATGAAACCTGCAGTATAGAATTGTTTCTAGTATTCTTCCAGCCTTAGAAGTTTTCTGTTATTTGACCATCTTGGATGGTGAGTGTGATAAACTGTGGAAATTTAGCCCGCTCTTGTAAAAATCCATCCGTAATGGGCCAGTTTGTCAGTAAGTATAAATAACAGCACCAATGAAGCGGCATCATTTGACACTAGCTGATGATCTGATCTTTTGTTGTGTAAACACACACACTCGTCACTTGGATGACAAAGAGAAATAGAAGAGTATAAGCCAATCTCATCCCAAATCCTCTCACTACTTTCGGTTCGTGGAATATTTGGCTCACGCATCTCTTCCTCTTATGCTTATCTTTCTTGTTTCTCCTAACACCACTTTCTCTGTTGGTATGTAGTTCCATGGAAGGGAAATGTATACAATCATTTATGCAGGCATTCCTGCTCACTGATTAACACAAGACGTGGATGAAACAAACTTCATCCAACATTATCATATCTGTGGACTACAAAGGCTATTAATACTGTTTCTTCATTTTCCTAATTAAGAAATTTGAAAATAAAGGCAACATTTCTCCTTAGATATAATTAAAACAGTATTTCACAGAATTGTTCCTGAATTACCTTATCTCAGCCACTGCCAATTAAATTGGCCCAAAATGCCTTCCTAAACTGGTCTGGCCAATTTAATTAGCCTAACTTCCCTCTCTAATTCTGTTTCTTAACGTTTCAGAAGCACTGCTTAACTCCAGGGACCATAATGAGTTAGGATGTATTTTGGGAGAAACTACTTTAGTAATAGCACAGAACAAAACAACTGGCAATAGCATGCTGTCTGTTTTTAAGCAGAAATTCTTTTTGGACTTCAATGGCATGTTATAGCCCACTCTTTTGCTGTACTCCTTTCTCCGACTGATGTCACAGCTGTGTGTGAGGAGCTCTTTAACAGGGAAACAAAAGTGGGGCAGCTCATAAAACTGAATCAGTAATAAAAAATGATCTACCAAACATCAATAAACATGCTCAAAAGTTTGACTCAAAGAATATTAAAGACTTTTTAAAGGCTATAAATGAAGCTAAGAGGAAAATAGATGTAGAGAAGAGAAATAAAATTAAGAGAAGAAAAAAGGAAAATAAACCTGAAAGAAAAATCCCTTGTAGATAACATGAAGAGAATGGAATTAGAAGCCTACTTAGCACTTATATAGTTCTTTCATCTTCAAAGTGCTTTACAAATATTGAATCCTCACAAGACCCTTGTGAGGTAAGTAAGGGTTTTTTTCTTTTTTTAATTCACTTTTTACAGAAATGGAAGTTAAGCAAAGGTTAAGGGCTAGATTATGGTACTTATGCTGCATTCCTGTATTGGGGGCAACACAGAGCTACAGCACCCCACAAGGAGCACTGGATGCTGACTCAGAGTGGCAGATGGGCTCCTGGTTACATAGCATGCAAAGTCCTATGCTCCAGGACCTGGGGTCATAAGCAAAGGCTTGTAATTCCTATCCCTTAATCTAGCCCTGTGTGGACATGGTGTTTTTGATAGACACATTCCTTAGGGCATGCCTACACTATGAAATTAGGTCGAATTTATAGAAGTCGATTTTTTAGAAATCGATTTGATACAGTCAATTGTGTGTGTCCCCACTTAAGACCATTAAGACTATTAACTCAGCAGAATGCGTCCACAGTACTGAGGCTAGCATTGACTTCCGGAGCACTGCACTGTGGGTAGCTATCCCACAGTTCCCGCAGTCTCCGCTGCCCACTGGCATTCTGGATTGAGATCCCAGTGTCTGATGGGGCAAAAACATTGTTGCGGGTGGCTCTGAGTACACGTCATCAGGCTCCCCCCTTTCTTCCCCCCTCCATGAAAGCAATGGCAGACAATCGTTTTGAGCCTTCTTTCCTGGGTTGCCTGTGCAGACACCATACCACGGCAAGCATGGGGCCTGCACAGCTGACCATCACCGTACGTCTCCTGGGTGCTGGCAGACGTGGTACTGCATTACTACACAGCAGCAGCTCATTGCCTTTTGGCAGCAGACGGTGCATTACGATTGGTAACCATCGTCATCGTCTCCTAGGTGCTCTTTTAGCCAACCTTGGTGAGGTCGGTCGGGGCACCTGGGCAGATATGGGTGCTCCTGGCAGACCTAAGGTCTGTCGGGGCGCCTGGACATAAACAGGAGTGACTCCAGGTCATTCTCTTTTTAAGTTTCATCTCATGGAGATTCAGTCCTGCCTGCAGTCGTACTGTGCCATCTCCTGGCAAACAGCCAGGAGATGACAATGGCTAGCAGTCGTACTGCACCGTCTGCTGCCAGCCTATGATGTATAAGAGAGATGGAGTGGATCAAAACAAGAAAGAGACCAGATTTGTTTTGTATTCATTTGCTCCCCCACTCTCCCTCCCTCCATGAATAGTGAGGGGAGGGCTAGCTCAGTGGTTTGAGCATTGGCTTGCTAAACCCAGGGTTTTGAGTTCAATCCTTGAAGGGGACCATTCTGTGTGGTGTGTATGTGTGTTTCTCCTTGATGCAAACCTACCCCCTTTGTTAATTTTAATTCCCTGTAAGCCATGTCATCAGTCACCCCTCCCTCCGTCAGAGCAACAGCAGACAATTGTTTCGCGCCATTTTTTCAGCGCAAACACCATAGCATGGCAAGCATGGAGCCCATTGAGATCACCGTAGCAATTATGAGCACTGTCAACACCACGCGCATTGTCCTGCAGTATATGCAGAACCAGAACCTGCAAAAGCAAAACCAGGCGAGGAGGCAACAGCAGTGCGGTGACGAGAGTGATGAGGATATAGACATGGACACAGACTTCTCTCAAAGTACAGGGCCTGGCAATGTGAACATCATGGTGCTAATGCCGTAGAATGCTGATTCTGGGCCCGGGAAACAAGTACAGGCTGGTGGGACTGCATAGTGTTGCATGTCTGGGACAATTCCCAGTGGCTGCAAAACTTTTTCATGTGTAAGGCCACTTTCATGGAACTTTGTGACTTGCTTTCCCCTGCCCTGAAGTGCAAGAATACCAAGATGAGAGTAGCCCTTACAGTTCACAAGCGAGTGGTGATAGCCCTGTGAAAGCTTGCAGCACCAGACAGCTACCGGTCAGTCAGGCATCAATTTGGAGTGGGCAAACCTACTGTAGGGGCTCCTGTGATGCAAGTAGCCAGTGCAATCAAAGAGCTGCTGATATCAAGGGTAGTGACTCTGGGAAATGTGCAGGTCATAATGGATGGTTTTGCTACAGTGGGATTCCCTAACTGTGGTGGGGCAATAGACCCACAAATAGGGGGATAACTGCCAAGGTAGCCCAGGAGGGGTGATGGAGGAGGAAAGCACCGGGTCGGGTGGGGGACGAGGGAAGGACAAGGCCACACTGCACTTTAAAACTTATTGAATGCCAGCTTTCTGTTGCTTGGGCAGTGCTCTGAGGTGGAGTGGTTGGGTGCCCAGAGGCCCTCCCACCATGTTCTTAGGCATCTGAATGAGGAGGTTATGGAACTTGGGGAGGAGGGCAGTTGGATACACAGGGGCTGTAGTTGCAGGCTATGCTCATGCTGCCTTTCCTGAACCTCAAACAGAGCATATCAGTTTGTTCCTCCAGTAGCCTCACCCTTGCCTCTTGCCTTCTGTCAGCAAGCTGACACCACCTATCATCTTCACCCCTCCATCTGTCCTCGTGTTCATTTTGTGCTTTCCTGGACTCTGACATTGTCTGCCTCCACATATTCTGCTGGGCTCTTTCAGTGTAGGAGGACTGCATGAGCTCAGAGCACATTTCATCGTGAGTGCGTTTTTTTCACCTTCTAATCTTCGCTAGCCTCTAGGAATGAGAAGATAATGTGAGCATTGAAACATTTGCAGCTGGTGGAGGGAAACAAAGAGAGAGTGGTAGTTAAAAAGACACATTTTAGAGAACAATGGGTAGACTCTTTCATGGTAAACCTTGCTGTTAACATTACATAGATATGTGCTTTCAGTACAAGGTCGCATTTTGCCTCTTATTGAGGGTATGCAGGTTTGGTGTGAGAGATCACTCACGCAGGGCTGGGCTGGGCAACAGAATTCGGCTTTCAGGCAGCCATGGTAAGACACAGTCTTTTGGCTTCTTTAACCTTCATAACATGTGGGAATGGTTTCAAACAGCAGCGCCCTCATTTCCCATACCACACAGTCGTTGGGTTGGCCATTTAAAATGGGTTGGCAATTTAAAAGGAGGGGCTGAGGTTTTCAGGTTAACGTGCAACACAAACCCAACTAACCCCCCCTACACACCCCCAATTCTCTGAGATGATCGCTTCACCCCTCCCCCCACCACATGGCTAAGAGTGGGGAATATTTCTGTTCAGTCACAGGCAAACAGCCCAGCAGGAATGGGCACCTCTGAATGTCCCCTTAATAAAATCAACGTATTTCAGCCATGTGACCATGAATGATATCACTTTCCTGAGGATAACACAGAGAGATAAAGAATGGATGTTGTTTGAATGCCAGCAAACACTGGGACCATAAGCTGTGTTATGCAGTGATTCCAGGCTATATGCTACTGGCCTGATAAAGTGTCCTACCATGGAGGATGGAATAAGGTAGCTCTCCCTAGAAACCTTTTGCAAAGGCTTTGGGAGTACATCCAGGAGAACTTTATGGAGATGTCCCTGGAGGATTTCCACTCTATCCCTAGACATGTTAACAGACTTTTCCAGTAGCTGTACTGGCTGCAAATGCCAGGGAAAATTAATCATTAAACACACTTGCTTTTAAACCATGTATAATATTTACAAAGGTACACTCACCAGAGGCAGGTCCAGAGGAAGCCTTGGGTAGGTTCAGGGGGGTACTGGCTCCAGGTCCAGGGTGAGAAACAGTTCCTGGCTGTCGGGGAAAATGGTATCTCTGCTTTCTTGCTGTGAGCTATCTTCAACCTCCTCGTCATCATCTTCTTCATCTCCAAAACCCACATCCCTGTTGCGTCCTACTCCATTGATGGAGTCAAAGCATAGGGTTGGGGTAGTGGTGGCTCCATCTCTTAGAATGACATGTGGCTCATCATAGAAGCAGCATGTCTGGGGATCTGACCTGGAGCAGCCATTTGCCTCTCTGGTTTTTTGGTAGGCTTGCCTCAGCTCCTTAAGTTTCATGCGGCACTGCCACGGGTCCCTGTTATAGCCTCTGTCCTTCATGTCCTTGGAGATTTTTTCAAATGTTTAGGCATTTCATCTTTTGGAACAGACTTCTGATAGCATGGATTCATATCCCCATACAGCGATCAGATCCCGTACCTCCTGTTTGGTCCATACTGGCGCTCTTTTGCGATTCTGGGTCTCCAACATGGTCATCTCTGCTGATGAGATCTGCACTCACCTACAGATTGCCATGCTGGCCAAACAGGAAATGAGATTCAAAAGTTTGCGTGCCTTTTCCTGTCTACCTGGCCAGTGCATCTGAGTTGAGAGCGCTGTCCAGAGCGGTCACAATGGAGCACTCTGGGATAGCTCCCGGAGGCCAACACCGTCGAATTGCAACCATGCTTCTGCAGCACTAATCCCCATATTGAGAGAGGAGCACAGAAATCGATTTTAAGAGCCCTTTAAGTCGAAAAAAATGGCTTTGTCAGGCGGATGGGTTCAGGGTTAAATCGATGTAATGCTGCTAAATTCAACCTAAACTCATAGTGTAGACCACGGCTTAATCTCCTTTCAGTTACACCAGTTTTGCATCAATTACTTCCACAAACTTCAGTGGAGCTATTCTGGAATTACAACAGAGTGAGTGAGAGAATCGAGATCTCAGTTCACCCTGTTCCATCCACTGCCCTGTAAAGTGCTATCCAAGTATATTAGTTATGTGACATTACCCCTTGTTTAACAATGCGTCACTGAGAGAATCCTTTGGTTTGTTTATCAAATAAAAATCCAACTAAAACATTTTCTGTTCTCCAGACATGAAAGATCTAGATGAAATTAAAATAAGAAGATGGGTCTGATCCAGTATGGCAATTTCAACGTGTGTGGATATTTGCATATATTCAAACTGTACATGCAAAATGTCTAACGTTAGAGTGCAACTGTCATAAACAGATAGTTAAGGGTTAATGTCTCTTTTACCTGTAAAGGGTTAACAAACAGGGAACCAAACACCTGACCAGGGGACCAATCAGGAGACAAGATACTTTCAAATCTCGGTGGAGGGAAGCCTTTCTTTGTGTTTTTTGGGTTTGGCTTTGTTTTCTCTGGGTCCTGGAAGGGACTAGACCTGCAGCCAGGTTTCTTGCTAATCTCCCTGCTACAGTCTCTTATATATTCAGAATAGTGAGTATTTTAGTAAGAAAGGCGATTATAGTCTTTTGATTGTTTCTGTATTTGCAAATGTGTAGTTTGCTGGAAGTATTTTAAATTGTATTTTGCTTGAGGGAGGCTTCTTTCTAGTGTCTATAAGCTGACAGACCCTGTAACTTTTACCATCTAAAGTACAGAGACAACTTTTACTTTTTTTCATTCTTTTTATTAAAAGTTTTGCTTTTTAAGACCTGTCTGATTTTTTTCCCCTTGTTGAGGCTCAAGGAAATTGAGTTTGTACTTAACAGGGAAGAAAGGGAAGGGAGGGGAGAGGGGTGGAATCCCTTTGTTTTAGGTTCACGGAGCTTGAATCTGTATTGCCTCTGGGTGAGGGAGAAGGGGAGGGGGGAAGGAACATTCCTCCCTGTTTTAAGATTCAAGGGGTTTAAATCACAGTAATCTTCCAGGGTAACCCAGGGAGGGAAGCCTAGGAAAGGCGCTGGTGAAGGAAAGAGTTTACTTTCCTTGTGTTAAGATCCAGGGGGTCTGGGTCTTGGGGGTCCCCAGGAAAGGTTTTGGGGGGACCAGAGTGTAGCAGGCACTGAAATTCCTGATTGGTGGCAGCGCTACAGGTTCTAAGCTGGTAATTGAGCTTAGAGGAATTCGTGCTGGTACCCCAACTTTTGGACTCTAAGGTTCAGATTGGGGAAAGATACTATGACATGGTGGCAGTGGTGGGATGAGAATCCAAAAGCCAGTAAGATTATTATTTTTCTTTTCTCTCTGCTAGCTGGTTGCAAGCAGGAGAGAGGGTTTTTAGACTACAGCCAGAAAATTTTTTTTTCCTTGCTCCTTTCTGGTTGTGCAGAGACTGAATCAAGGCAGATACATTAAGGTTTAACAAGGGTCTTTTGTTAAACAAAGCAGGCTTAAGTGGTCAGCAACAGACTCCAGCAAAGCACATCTGCAGATGAAAGGGTTTTATTTCTTTTTACTTTACCGAGAAAGGCACTGTTGCTAAGCAACCCTAGGAAGGCAACAAATAAGCAGCAGTTCAGGCAGTAAACACTAGAGGGCACCCCAACACAAGAAAGCAGGAACCATGACTACCAAGGACCTGAAACAGGAACTGGCAAGACTGGATGCAGAGAAACACCTCAGAGACGCCGACCACAAGCGAGACATGGAAAGAAAACAAAAAGAAAAAGAGGTGGAGCTGAGAGAAAGAGAAGAAAAAATCAGAGAGGAAGCCTACAAAAGAGAACAAGCAGCCAAAGATGCAGACCACCGAAGACAGATGGAACTCCAAAGGGAGGGCCACCAGCAGGCCCTGGAATTAGCAAAAACTAAACAGAATGACACAGCCAATCCTACCAACCCTTCACCAGTTATTGTTCCACATCCCAAAAAATTTCCCACCTACAAGGCAGGTGATGACACTGAAGCCTGCTTAGAAAATTTTGAAAGAGCCTGCCTTGGGTACAACATCTCTGAAAACCAGTACATGATAGAGCTGAGGCCACAGCTCAGTGGACCCTTAGCAGAGGTAGCGGCTGAAATGCCTAAGGAGAACATGAATGATTATAAACTTTTTCAAACCAAGGCCAGATACAGAATAGGGATAACACCTGAGCATGCCCGTCGGTGGTTCAGAGCCCTGAAATGGAAACCAGATGTGTCATTCCCCCGACACGCCTACCACATTGCAAAGAATTATGAGGCCTGGATATCAGGAACAAAGGTTAACAATATGGAAGAGCTGCACCTCCTGATACAAATGGAGCAGTTCTTAGATGGTGTTCCTGAGGAAATAGAGAGGTACATCCTAGATGGGAAACCCAAAACGGTAACCGAGGCTGGGAAGATTGGAGCCAAATGGATGGAAGTGGCAAGAAAGAAAAAAGCTACTGTCAAGGGGAGCGAATACCCCAGGGGGCACACCGACATTAAACCCTATAACTGAGGGCAGCCAAGACCCCACCTACAACCCAAGGGAAGCCACAGACGCCCTATTCTCCCACCTCACCAGTCTCCAGTAACCCACCTCGGCCCAGTGACCCAGTCAACTGGGCGATGCTTTAAATGTAATGAACTGGGACATATAAAGGCCAACTGCCCAAAGAACCCCAACTGAGTGCAGTTCGTTACACCACCATCACACCAAAGATCCCCAGGCCCAGATGCCTCTCAAATACCCTTGGTGAAAAGGGAAATTTTGAGAGTGGGCGGAAAGAAGGTTACTGCGTGGAGAGACACGGGGGCACAAGTGTCAGCTATCCACCAATCCTTCATGGATCCCAAATTCATCAACCCAAAGGCCCAAGTGACAATTTACCCCTTCATGTCACAAGCTGTAGACTTGCCTACAGCTGAACTACCTGTCCAGTACAAAGGCTGGTCAGGAATGTGGATTTTTGCAGTCTATGACAATTATCCCTTCCCCGTGCTGCTGGGGGAAGACTTGGCCAACCAGGTGAAGCGGGCCAAGAGAGTGGGAATGGTTACACGCAGCCAAACCAGGCAAGCTTCCTGACCCATTCCTGTTCCTGAGCCATCCACAGAGGCCCTGTCTGTGTTACCAGAGACCCAGACAGAGGTAGTGGCCCCGGATCCCCTACCAACGACTGAAACAGCCACAGTGCCTCCAGTCCCCGATCAGGAACTGGAAAAGCAACCAGCACCAGAACCGTTGCCAGCACTGACGCCAGCGCTTGCAAACCCATCTTCAACCCCAACGCCAGAGGGCGCCAGCGAGCCTGAACTGGCAGAAGCAGCAGACAACCATACCCAAGAGGCTCAGCCAGAGCCTGGAATACCACCTGGTGCACCAGCGGAGAGCGATTTACCAGCAACAAAAACAACTCCATCACCTACATCGCTTCCAAAGGGACCAAGCTCAAGTCCACAGTCTAAGGAAGAACTGGTGTCTCCAGCTTCAAGGGAACAGTTCCATACTGAGCAGGAAGCAGATGACAGCCTTCAGAAAGCTTGGGCGGTGGCACGAAGCACCCCACCACCTCTCAGCTCTTCTAATCGATCCCGGTTTGTTGTAGAACAAGGACTTTTATACAAGGAGACTCTTTCTGGTGGACACCAGGAAGACTGGCATCCGCAAAAACAGTTGGTGGTTCCAACTAAGTACCGGGAAAAGCTCTTAAGCTTAGCCCATGATCATCCCAGTGGCCATGCTGGGGTGAACAGAACCAAAGACCTGTTGGGGGAAATCCTTCCACTAGGAGGGGATGGGCAAGGACGTTGCCAAGTATGTCCGGTCTTGTGAGGTGTGCCAAAGAGTGGGGAAGCCCCAAGACCAGGTCAAGGCCCCTCTCCAGCCATTCCCCATAACTGAGGTCCCATTTCAGTGAGTAGCTGTGGATATTCTGGGTCCTTTCCCAAAAAAGACACCCAGAGGAAAGCAGTACATACTGACTTTCATGGACTTTGCTACCCGATGGCCGGAAGCAGTAGCTCTAGGCAACACCAGGGCTAAAGCTGTGTGCCAGGCCCTAACAGACATTTTTGCCAGGGTAGGTTGGCCCTCCGACATCCTTACAGATTCAGGATCTAATTTCCTGGCAGGAACCATGAAAGAACTGTGGGAAACTCATGGGGTGAATCACTTGGTTGCCACCCCTTACCACCATCAAACCAATGGTCTGGTAGAAAGGTTTAATGGAACTTTGGGGGCCATGATACATAAATTCGTCAATGAACACTCCAATGACTGGGACTTAGTGTTGCAACAGTTGCTTTTGCCTAAAAGGCTGTATCACAACCCAGTTTAGGGTTTTCACCATTTGAACTTGTGTATGGCCACGGGTTAAGGGGCCATTACAGTTGGTGAAGCAGTAATGGGAGGGGTTTACACCCTTTCCAGGAACTAACATTCTGGACTTTGTAAGCAACCTACAAAACACCCTCCAACACTCTTTAGCCCTTGCTAAAAACAACCTAAAGGATGCTAAAAAAAACCAAAAGGCCTGGTATGATAGACATACCAGAGAGCGTTCCTTCAAGGTAGAATACCAGGTTATGGTCTTAAAGGCGCAACAGGCCCATAAGATGGAAGCATCATGGGAAGGGCCAGTTCTGGTCCAAGAGTGCCTGGGAGCTGTTAACTACCTCATAGCATTTTCCAGTTCCTCCCTAAAGCCCAGAGTTTACCATGTTAATTCTCTCAAGCCCTTTTATTCCAGAGACTTTGCCAGTTTACAGCCCAGGGAGGAGATGATGCTTAGTGGCCTGAAGGTGTCTACTACGAAGAAAAAAGTAACGGTGGCGTGGAAGAGGTGAACCTCTCCACCACCCTGAAACGTCTGCAGCGGCAACAAATCAAGGAGCTGTGCACTAGCTTCACCCCATTGTTCTCAGCCACCCCAAGACGGACTGAACGGGCTTACCACTCCATTGTCACAGGTAATGCTCACCCAATTAGAACCCCACCCTACCGAGTGTCTCCTCACGCCCAAGCTGCTATAGAACGGAAGATCCAGAACATGCTACAGATGGGTATAATACGCTCATCTACCAGCGCATGGGCATCTCCAGTGGTTCTGGTACCCAAACCAGATGGGGAAATATGCTTTTGCGTGGACTACCATAAGCTAAATGCAGTAACTCATCCAGACAACTATCCAATGCCACGCACCAATGAGCTGTTGGAGAAGTTGGGACGTGCCCAATTCATATCTACAATAAACTTAACCAAGAGGTACTGGCAAGTACCGCTAGACGAACCTGCCAAGGAAAGGTCAGCATTCATCACCCATGTGGGGGTGTATGAATTTAATGTGCTTCCTTTTGGGCTGCAAAATGCACCCGCCACCTTCCAAAGGCTGGTAGATGGTCTACTAGCAGGATTGGGAGAATATGCAGTTGCCTACTTCGATAATGTGGCCATTTTTTCTGACTCCTGGCCCAAGCACCTAAAACACCTGGAAAAAGTCTTTGAGCACATCAGGCAGGCAGGACTAACTGTTAAGGCCAAAAAGTGTCAAATAGGCCAAAACAAGGTGACTTACCTGGGACACCAGGTGGGTCAAGGAACCATAAACCCCCTACAGGCCAAGGTGGATGCTATCCAAAAGTGGCCTGTCCCAAAGTCCAAGAAACAGGTCCAATCCTTCTTAGGCTTGGCCGGGTATTACAGGCGATTTGTACCACACTACAGCCAAATCGCTGCCCCACTGACCGACCTGATCGAAAAGACCCAGCCGAATGCAGTTAAGTGAACTAATGAGTGTCAAAAGGCCTTTACACAGCTTAAGGCGACTCTCATGTCTGACCCTGTGCTAAGGGCCCTGGATATTGACAAACCATTCCTAGTAACCACAGATGCACCTGGGCGTGGTATAGGAGCAGTTCTCATGAAGGAAGGACCGGATCACATCTTCCATCCTGTCGCGTTTCTCAGCAAAAAACTGTCTGAAAGGGAAAGTCACTGGTCAGTCAGTAAAAAGGAATGCTACGCCATTGTGTACGCCCTGAAAAAGCTACGCCCATATGTTTGGGGATGGCGGTTCCAGCTACAAACCGACCATGCTGCGCTAAAGTAGCTTCATACTGCCAAGGGGAACAACAAAAAACTGCTTCAATAAAGTTTAGCTCTCCAAAATTTTGATTTTGAAATTCAACACATTTCAAAAGCTTCTAACAAAGTAGCTAATGCACTCTCTCATGAAAATTTCCCAAAATCCACTGGTTAAAATTTGTCCTTAAAATGTAAAAAGTCTTGTAGTTTACATACTTAGTAGTATATGTAAAGGTGCATGTGTTGTATTAATTATTCTAAAGTTCTAGGAAAAAATCACCGCCAGTGAGGTTCCCCACTCTCTGCGATTTGGGGGGCGTGTCATAAACAGACAGTTAAGGGTTAATGTCTCTTTTACCTGTAAAGGGTTAACAAACAGGGAACCAAACACCTGACCAGGGGACCAATCAGGAGACAAGATACTTTCAAATCTCAGTGGAGGGAAGCCTTTCTTTGTGTTTTTTGGGTTTGGGTTGTTCTCTCTGGGTCCTGGAAGGGACTAGACGGGCAACCAGTTTTCTTGCCAATCTCCCTGCTACAGTCTCTTATATATTCAGAATAGTGAGTATTTTAGTAAGAAAAGCGATTATCGTCTTTTGATTGTTTCTGTATTTGCAAATGTGTAGTTTGCTGGAAGTATTTTAAATTGTATTTTGCTGGGGGGAGGCTTCTTTCTAGTGTCTATAAGCCAACAGACCCTGTAACTTTTACCATCTAAAGTACAGGGACAACTTTTACTTTTTTTCTTTCTTTTTATTAAAAGTTTTGCTTTTTAAGACTTGTCTGATTTTTTCCCCTTGTTGAGGCTCAAGGGAATTGAGTTTGTACTTAACAGGGACGAAAGGGAAGGGAGGGGAGAAGGGTGGAATCCCTTTGTTTTAGGTTCACGAGCTTGAATCTGTATTGCCTCTGGGTGAGGGAGAAGGGGAGGGGGGAAGGAACATTCCTCCCTGTTTTAAGATTCAAGGGGTTTGAATCACAGTAATCTTCCAGGGTAACCCAGGGAGGGAAGCCTAGGAAAGGCACTGGTGAAGGAAAGAGTTTACTTTCCTTGTGTTAAGATCCAGGAGGTCTGGGTCTTGGGGGTCCCCAGGAAAGGTTTTGGGGGGACCAGAGTGTATCAGGTACTGAAATTCCTGATAGGTGGCAGCGCTACAGGTTCTAAGCTGGTAATTGAGCTTAGAGGAATTCATGCCGGTACCCCAACTTTTGGACTCTAAGGTTCAGATTGGGGAAAGATACTATGACAGCAACTCATGGTGGGATATGGGTATTTGGTAGGCTTGGGTCTGGGTGCAAATGCACGTGCACTTTTGCAAGCATCGTTTTAAAAGTCTAGGCTCTGATTTCCAAGTAGATGAGTTTTATTTAATAAACTGTCACATCGCTAGGAATGTCCTAAGATATAACTGAGATGGGGGTAAGGGGAAGGAAATAATAAAATCTTATCCAAATGAGCAAAGCCACAGATGTATCATATTTTAAACCCTAAAAACTGATAAAATGTATTGATTTTTTCAAATACTATCTGAACTGAAGCCAAAAACAATTATAAAGTAACATGACAATGCAAAATGGAAAATAGCATTGTATCATTTGCCATCCTAATTTCCTTAATATAAAATTTGGAGACTCCGTAAAGGTAATGTTTCATTACAGAGAAAAGAAGAGACAAGAGTAGTTCCCCCCACCCCCACCCCCAGCCCAGCAGGCTCTGTAGACATACCCTTAGCAAAGAGCAGGGTCCTACTATAGCTACAACACCTGGATCCAAAGCAAAAAACTATATCCCAAATTACACTTTAGTCACATAAAGGGAGAAATTCTGTAAACCTTACTCATGCAAGTAGTTCTGCTAAAGTCAGTGGGACTACTCGTGTGAGCAGAGCAAGCAGGATTTTGTCCTAAATTTATATTACAGTGATATCATTTTCAGATCTTTTTGGAATTCATCGATTGTATCACCCTGGAGTCATGCAACACACAGCTGAAAGGTCATATCATGCAAGCTTGCAAAAGTTCACTGTTGATCAACCTTCCACTAAGCTATGTCCTCGCTACGAGCTATGGGTGTGATCCCACTGTTCGTGTATGTGTGCTTGCGCTAGCTCTCATCAAGCTAATGCAAATATAATACCAGTAGCACAAGTAGTGGCAGGAAAGACATGGCTGAGTCATGCCTCATGGCTGAGTCATGCCTCCACTATCACAGTTGCTTTGCTATCTAGACTCTCACTAGCTTGATGAGAGCTGGCTCAAGTCTGTACATGAGCAGTGAGGTCATACCCCTAGCTCATAGTGAGGACATAGCCTAAGATTACATTCTATCCATTACAAATTCTACAGGGTTTGGGGTTTGGTTTTGCTTTACATAACTGCTCTGACCTCATCTGAGTTATGTAGGGACAATTCATTAGAGCAGAATTTGATCTTATTTGGATGTGCTTCACAGTAATGGTGGCCTTTATTCAAAAATATTTTAAATGTTACATTTGGGTCATAGTTGGAGCCTCAACTATTTGGGGAAAAAAAAGTTAAAAATTACTTAGACAAGTTAGATGTCAAGTCACTAGGTTCTGATGAAATACTCAAGGAGCTGACTGAAGAGCTATCTGAGCCATTAGCAATTATCTTTTAAAAGACATGGAAGATGGGAGAGATTTCACAAGACTTGAAAAAGGGCAAATATAGTGCCCATCTATAAAAAGGAAAATAAGAATAACCTAGGGAATTACAGACCAACCAGCTTAACTTCAGTAACCATAAAGATAATGGAACAAATAATTAAGCAATCAATTTGCAAGCACCTAGAAGAGAATAAGGTGATAAGTAACAGTCAGCATGGATTTGTCAAAAACAAATCATGTCAAACCAACTTAATAGTTTTCCTTAACAGGGTAACAAGCCTCATGGATGTCGGGGGAAGCGGTAGACATGGTATATCTTAACTTCCATAAGGCTTCTGATACTGTCTCACATGACCTTCTCATAAACAGACGAGGGAAATGCAACTTAGATGGAGCCCCTATAACTGTGTGCATGGCTGATTGGAAAAATTTTCCTTCAGAGTAGTTATTAGTGGTTCACAGTCAAGGTGGAAGGGCATATCAAGTGGGGTCCCGCAGAGATCAGTTCTGGGTCTGGTTCTGTTCTATATCTTCATCAATGATTGTGGCATAGAGAGTACACTTACAAAGTTTGCAGATAATACCAAGCTCGGAGGGGTTGTAAGTACTTTGGAGGATAGGATTAAAATTCAAAATGCTCTGGACAAACTGGAGAAATGGTCTGAAGTTCATGGGATGAAATTCAATAAAGACAAATGCAAACTGATCCTTCCTAATTGGAGTAATCTGTTTCACACATAGAAAATGACTGCCGAGGAAAGAGTAGTGCAGAAAGGGATCTGGGGTCATAGTGGATCACAAGCTAAATATGAGTCAACAGTGTAACACCTGCAAAAAAAAACAAAACAGAAAAAAAAAACCCCACCTCATTCTGCGATGTATTAGGAGGAGTGTTGTAAGCAAGACACAAGAAGTAATTATTCTGCTGTACTTTGCACTGATTAGGCCTCAGTTAGAGTGTTGTGTCCAGTTCTGGGCATCATATTTTGGGAAAGATGTGGACTAATTGGAGAAAGTCCAGTGAAGAACAACAAAAATGAGTAAAGGTCTAGAAAACATGACCAATAAGGGAAGATTTAAAAAAAAATGCGTTTGTTTAGTCTGGAGAAGACTGAGAGGGGACATGATAACAGTTTTCAAGTACATAAAATGTTGTTACAAGGAAGAGGGAGAAAAAAATTTCTCCTTAACATCCTAGGAGAGGACAATAAGCAATAGGCTTAAATTAGAGCAAGAGCAGTTTAGGTTGGACATTAGGGAAAACTTCCTAACTGTCAGGGTGGTTAAGCACTGGAATAAATTGCCTAGGCAGGTTGTAGAATCTCCATCAATGGAGATTTTTAAGAGCAGGTTGGATAAACACCTGTCAGGGATGGTCTAGATAATACTTAGTCCTGCCAGGAGTGCAGGGGACTGGACCAGATGATCTCTTGAGGTACATTCCTGTCTACAATTCTATTATTTTATTCAGCAGTGCCCTTTAATATAATTTATCCAAAAGCATAAATATCATCCAAACTTTCCTCCAGTTCATCTGAAACAAGAAAGTGATGGTATCTGTAATGTTTCAGTGAATGGACAGATATTTTATCCAGTTGCCTTTTTAGAAAACAGAATTAATACCTTAGTGTCCCAATATGTGGCTTCCCCTTCCCCTCCCCAGAAGATAAGTAACAAATGTCCAGTATGGCATCATCTGTCTCATTCACTACTGCCTTGTGTTCTGTCTCTGTTGTTGAGAAAGTGCTGCTTGGACTCAGTGTCTGGTTTTTCCCTTAGCCTTGATTTCCCCTCCACCTCCCCTTTCCAGGATTCAGATTAGAACTGTGTGGATAACCGTCAGTGAATAATGTATTTGAACATTGTCTTTTTAGGGTGATGAATTTTCTACACACAGATGGTAATTTTCCTGAACTTTTTCCCTGTCACCGTATAGTTACTGTGAATGATTCAAAGTCCATAGCTTGTTTATAAGCAGTTTTAACAGCATGGCCAAGTGGATTGGACACACCTATTGTATGAACTTGGCCAAGTCACTTCAGCTATCTGTGTGTCTGATTCTACTCCCATTCACTTCAATGGCAAAACTCCCATTGACTTAAATGGTGCAGGATCAAGCCTTATGCATCTTTTCTCTCTAACGCCTTTAATGAAACTACTCATCTTCTTAAAGTTAGGCAGCTGTGTAGCTGTTTTGCTGCATCAGGCCATAGTGCAGAGCCCCTTGCAGCACTGAGCCCCAGAACTTTGAAAAATTAATCATATAGCTTGAACCCTATTATGGTTTGCTTTCACTCCTACTTATATTGTGGTCAGTGACTGGAAATGCTTATTATTAGACTGCAAAATGCAATATTTTGTGCCCTTTTCTGTTACACATTTTGCTATTTTATTTTACATGATTTCATTACCCTCAAAGTTCCCTAGATGCAACATTTCAGTGGAGAGATATTTTCACATCTAAAAACATGCATTTCTGCATCCTTTTAGTGTAAAGCTAAGTTTTCTCAAATTTCAATCAAATTTTCACTTGAATGTGGCCATGTTCAATTTTTTTTTTTAAATGTAAACCTTATAGAAAAATTTCAGGAAAATGATATTATCAAATGTGAAAAAAACAAGAAGTTTGAATAGTTTTGCTTTTTATGATGAATATTTCACACATGTAATCCATTTTATCCTAACTGATTTTTCCATTGCTAATTGTAATAGTTGTGCAGTAAGATTGTGCATTTCCTTCTGCATCTGAAATCCACAAATAAGTAAACAGGTGGTCGAACCCTCCTGTTCTGATACTGGTTTGCTGCCCTATATTTTTGCATTGCTTTTTAATGAATACTGTGCAAGCAACTCACCCATCTGGCACTACAGAGAAATCACATAAAAATAAATATACACCTGCCTCCTAAGTGAGCAGAGCCTTTTACGTTTAAGCTTACTGCCACATCAATATCTATCAATTTTATGATGCTTTAAAGTCCTAACCATTGGCATTCTTATGACATATTCTAACTGCAGTTCCAAAACTTTCAACTAGCCAGTCTGAAGGTATAATTTCTAACTTGCATTTCGTTTCTAGTTACTTGTTAATGACTAGAGATGGAAAGAATGTATTGATGATTTGGAATAAATATTGCAAATTTTCCTTGAAACCAGTTATCTTGGTTGTTGCAACACTAGAATTGCAGAAGTCTCATTTCAGACAATAGGAAGTCGGCAACTTATCTCTTTGCATTATCCTGAGAGTCAGAGCTTCCCTTTTCAAAGTACATGCTAATCTCCTGTCCTGCCATAGTTCTCTGTGTATCATTGTGTTTGGTTAACTCTTCTTTCATAACGGGATCCAGTCCTATAATCAAGAAATCATTTTATATTCTGAAAAAACTTTGAACTAAAATATCTTATGAACTCTTAATAAAGCTAACTCTTTGGGAAAACTTATTCTGTGCACGTGTATATAGGGTCATATTTTTGTCACTTTTATCCCAGTGAATAGTTTGTCACTCCACAAGTTGTCCCATGAGTATGGATAATAGAATCTGGATTTTAGAGATTAATTTAAATACATAATTATTTATTTGAATGTATATATCGTCTATAAAAAGTACTTATTTCCTTGCTTTAGGTCCTTTAACAATTATTAAAAGCATAAACCATTATAAAACTGTATGTGTTTTTCATAGCCAGCAAGAAAGGATCTTATAACCTTACTGCTTCTGCTTAGGGCTTAATTTTTAATTAATTTATTTATTTCTATCACTAACCTGGACCATTGCTTGAGACAAAGTCTTATAAGTTATAGTGACATAAGTGGTAATATAAACATAAGCTTAGTCTCCTTGAAATAGTCCAGGACAGTTAATGGTTGCCATGTCACTCAGGGGTGTGAATAAGCCACCTCTTTGGATGACATAAATCAGACCGACCTAAGCACCCTGTGTGAATAGCACTGTAACGGCAGGAGAGCTTCTCCTGCTGACATAGCTACAGCCACTCGTTTGGAGTGGATTAATTAAGTCAACAGCAGAGCTCTTGGAGCTAAGAGCAGCTACACTAGCGATCTTACAGTGACGCAGCTGCAATCGCAGCTATCGGTGCAACCATAGCCTAAGTCTATAAGTCCGCAGTAATGGCATTCAGGAGACTGCTGCTAACAAACTATGGGACAGATTCTCAGATGTTGTCTGGTAGGTTTGGCTCCATTGACTTCAATGTACCTACATCAGTTGATTATATGGCCCCAAGTATTAATTTTAGGATTTTAGCTGTGATATCAGTTTCCCATATCTATGTTTGTTTTATTTGTAAAAGGTTTCAGCATGGTAGCTGTGTTAGTTTGTATCAGCAAAAACAACAAGGAGTCTTCGTAGCATCTTAGAGGCTAACAAATTTATTTGGGCATAAGCTTTCATTGGCTAAAACCCACTTCATCAGATGCATGGAGTGGAAAACACAGTAGTGTAGCGAGGCGGTGGGACACCCCACAGCCCCACTGAGGGACAAACCTCCCCTAACACCAGCATGGGCAGGGTCACTGGGTCCTGCGCCTGCCTCTCAGAGGTCACGGCGCAGACCCAGAAGTATAAAAGCTCACCAGCAGAGCTCAGTTAAGACCCAGCCGCCAGAGAGGCCGGATGTCTGCAACTGAGCTCCCTCTCGGGAGACAGCAGAAGACCACGGCCGGCCTGATGTCGCACCAGGCCAGCCAAGTCTACTCCTCGCTCACTACCCCGGGGAGGCCTGGCCGAGCCTACTCCTAGCTCGTTAACCCGAGGAGGACTGGCCGAGCCTGCCGCTTGCCCGCTACCCTGAGGAGAAGCCGAGCCTGCCGCTTGCCCGCTACCCCGAGGAGGACTGGCCGAACCTGCCCTGTGCCAGCTACCCTGACTGAGGAAGATCCTAGCTGGCCTCTTGTGAGCTACCCCGAGGAGCCACTGAACTCACCCTTGAACACTTACCCAGAGAAGTCGATGGTGTTTGAGACCGCTGGTGACGCCTCGACCACTCAGGTACCTGATGAGGGGGAGAGTGGAAGTAGCCCGGGAGCAGCCAACCCCAGTCTGGCTGTAGCCCTGCCAGAACCAATGTCAGTGTGTTGTGGTCAGGATCTCCACTGACAGCAGCGAGTTTCTGCCGCTGCTAGGGCCCCAGGCTGGGACGCAGTGGAGTGGGCGGGCCTGCGTCCCCCCTGTCACCCCACTCATGGGTGGCAGTCTCCCTCTTTCCCTGGCCTGAGAAGGCCAAAACCTGCGATTGCTGCTCAGCCCTGCCTGAGGGCCTGAGCATACAGACTCAGTGTTTGTTGCCTGCCCTGATCTAGGGCTGGGTTTAAGACTATTTGTAGCGAGGCAGTGGGACACCCCACAGCCCCGCTGAGGGACAAACCGTGGCCGAGCCACACCACAAGTAGCAGGTACAGTACATGAAAAGATAGGAGTTGCCGTACCAAGTGGGGGTCAGTGCTAACGAGGCAATTCAATTAAACTAGGCTATTCTCAACAGTAAAATACCAAGGGAGGAAAAATCACTTTTGTAGTTGTAATGAGGGTGGCCCATTTTCAAACAGTTGACAAGAAGGTGTGAGTAACTTAGGCGAAATTAGTTTTTATTGTGACCCATTCACTCCCAGTCTTTATTCAGGCCTAATTTGATGGTGTCCAGTTTGCAAATTAATTCCAGTTCTGCAGTTCCTTGTTGGAGTTTGTTTTTGAAGTTTTATTGTTGAAGAATTGCCACTTTTAAGTCTGTTATTGAGTGACCAAGGAGATTTAAGTGCTCTCCTACTGGTTTTTGAATGTTGTAATTCCTGAGGTCAGATTTGTGTCCATTTATTCTCTTGCATAGAGGCTGTGTGGTTTGGCCAATGTACACGGCAGAGGAGCATTGCTGGCACGTGATGGCATATATCACATTGCTAGATGTGCTGGAATTAATTTGCAAACTGGACAGCATCAAATTAGGCCTGAATAAAGACTGGGAGTAGATGGGTCATTACAAAAACTAATTTCCCCATACTGATGAAGTGCATTTTAGCCCATGAAAGCTTATGCCCAAACACATTTCTTAGTCTCTAAGGTGCCACAAGGGCTCCTCATTGTTTTTATTTGTATAAGTTTGTTACTCTCTGACTATGCAGTTTGCGTGTCATGCATTTTAAAGAAAAATGGTCTAAGCATCGAAGACCATCTCATCACTTTACCTAAGTAGTTTACAGGATTTGGCAGTGGACATGCAAAAAAGAACTAGTGTGAATGGATTAACAACTCAGTTTATTTCTCTTATCGATATATAGTTATTATTCAGTATAGCAAAAGAATTCACAGTGTTATCTCACATTGTTTAATAACATATTAAGTGTCTGATGCTAGTACCCTACTATCCATAAAACTCCACTAACATTAATGGGAGATGCATGCAAATGGACAGAGAGGTTGGAAATTTAATAAATTATTTAATGCATGCTACAATGAATATAAAAAAATCTCAACTGAATTATTTGGGGGGAATGATAATTAGTATCATTTGGAGATACATGAAATCATAAATACTTAATGTCCTTATGGATTTACAATGAAATATGACAAACTATCCAATTAATTCAATTAAAATAAAGTAGTATACTATCATGTACACTATGGGCATTCCTTATTTATTCCAGTGCATTATTTATTATAATACCATTGGGAGATGAATGAATCTGGTATTGGTATACAGGTGATAAGGATCTCTCTAGGATTTTCAGTGCAAATCAACATTAAATAACTCCTTTGGTGCCACTGGAAGCTCCATGTACTGCCAAATGGATCCCTTTCAGACTTACATCAGGGTCTTAGAATCATATGAATGACAGGAACCATGCATGTATCCCTTAGGGCTTTAACTGGACTATTAACTAAAGAAAGAGGGTTTTTTTAACCACATAGTTGCTTGACTAAGCCTATATAGTACTTGAACATTACAAAACTATGATTAATCTGAATTTCTCTTTGTTCTTACTGTTTGTCTCTTTTCCTCATGTCATACCAATGTGTGTTCTCCAATAACACGTGGAATTGACTAGAAATGTCATCTAAGCAATATGCTGAAAGGTTTTCCCATCCTTTTATTCTGAGGAATACTCTCTCTTCATTCAGATCTTTAAATCCCTACTACAAGGCCATAAACATAACTTTCCACCTGAGTCTGCAAAGACATCTGAGACACCTGTCCTGTTAGTGTCAACGGTACTCCATAGCGTTACTCTAGGAGACGCTTGTGAAGTGAACAGCAGTGATTATCAGCACACCTGATTTTGCACTGAAGCATAACTTTCTCATGACATTTGTATTTTTCAGAATCACAATATAACTGAAAAAATACAGATATATTCTCCATGGAGAGGGAAGGAGGATTTTTGACAATAAGGAACTGACCAAAGCTTGCCATCCCCAATTATTATCAATGTTGAATATGTGCATACTCAGTTTTGGTGGTGATGGAAATTCTGAGAGAGACACACACACACACTTTTTGAGTGCTTTGTGCTTGACTGTATTTTCTGTAGGAGTCTTTAGCTTGAGAGTTGAAAACGTGACTTGTCAAGTTATATTCAGTTAACCAATGTTGATCCACTGAGCTGGAAACAATGTTCTGTGGTGTTTATACTTGACTTTTTTTCTTCATGATTGCATCAATGAACAATGGTTTCAGTCATGTGGAGTTTATAGCATGAAAAGACCTCCAGCCACAGAGAACATAAACCAAGTACCAGACTCTGAATGCTCTGACTGAAACAACAGCATTAGGGACAGAATGAAGTTCCATTTCATCCTCTGGTGCTATAGGGATCACTGTCCTTCTCCAGCAACTATCCCTCCAAGAGAGTGGCTATGTGGTGCTGAACTGTAACCTGACTTCTGTATTTAGAACCGAGTCTATTAAATGCCATGTGAAGCTCATATCCAAGGAAACATGAATTGAAAATAACCTGGAGCAACAAAGTTTCTTAAACACCATTCAGCTGAGAAGGCCCAAATTTCAACATTTAGAGACTCTTTCTCTGCAATACTGATCAGGACGGCACAGATGCTCTGATGCTGTGCAGAGCGCAGGGAGTGACAGACCCACCACATCTTTTCTCTGACTTCAGCTATCAGTGTCCTAGAAACCAGACTGTTTTTGTAATTCCCTTAAAATGCCATGTTTTATTCTGCATCAGAAGGAAGAGCCACTGTATTTTGCTAACATGTACTTAGACTTTAAAAAGGAAGATGGAATAATTCAATCTCATTCCACAATGCATACATCCAAGCTTGTTAGGAGAGGGCTGGAGAGTCATGAAACTCTTTGCGACATCATCAGGGCTGTGAATAATGGTTCATCAGAGCTTCATAGTTTCCTTTGCCCTTTCCCATGGGTTATGAAATTCCAAGAGAGAAACAACCTCATTCTTGCAAAAGGTCAAAGCCTATAATAATCAGTGCTATAGCAACTGTAAAATTTCAACCGTATTGGTGGTATACAATGTTGCCAACTCTTGTGATCTTTATCTCACAACAGTTGGTGCTTTTCTTAAAGCCCCATCTGATGGAATTAGGTTATTAGCTGAGAATCTTGGCTTTCATTTATTTTAAAAAAGTAAGTTTCTGACCTTTATGGATGTGGAGCAAAGAGTGAAAATATGAACTGTAAGTGCTCCTACCTGAAGAAAACAAAAGAATGCCAAATTTAAAAAATCTCATTATTTTTAAGCCAATTTTATCATTTTGGTGCCTGATTTATGACTTTTAAATACTTAGAGTTAACAATATGACCATTGGCATCCTGAGAATAAGGTGCATCCAAAAACTATGCAATGATTATTTTGTATTTATAAAAGTTTAATGGAGTCACAGGATCAAGGCCCTGATTCATCACATCAGTTAAGTGCTTGCTTAAGTCCCATAGACTTCAATGTGAATTCAACACATGCTGAAAACTAAGAATGTGCTTAAGTGCGTTTCTGAATCAGGGTCTAAATGTGTTAGCAAATGACTAATACTAGTTTTAAAAGAAAAGACCCTGCATCACCCATGTTTTCTCAAATTTGCCTTTCTCCATAAGTTAACTTTTCCTGTGTATATATTAACCACAAAAGGATTATGATTTTCTCAGGCCTGGTCTACACTACGCGTTTATACCGAATTTAGCAGCTTTAAACCGATTTAACCCTGCACCCGTCCACACAACGAAGCCCTTTATATCGATATAAAGGGCTCTTTAAACTGATTTCTGTACTCCTCCCCGACGAGGGGAGTAGTGCAGAGAACGATATTGCCATGTTGGATTAGGATTAGTGTGGCCGCAAATTCAATGGTATTGGCCTCCGGGATATCCCACAGTGCACCATTGTGACCACTCTGGAAAGCAATCTGAACTCGGATGCACTGGCCAGGTAGACAGGAAAAGCCCCACGAACTTTTGAATTTCATTTTCTGTTTGCCCAGTGTGGAGCTCTGATCAGCATGGGTGGCGATGCAGTCCCAAATCCAAAAAGAGCTCCAGCATGGACCATACGGGAGATACCAGATCTGATTGCTGTATGGGGAGACAAATCTGTTCTATCAGAGCTCCATTACAGAAGACAAAATGCCAAAGCATTTGAAAAAATCTCCAGGCTATGATAGACAGAGGCCACAGCAGGGACTCAGCACAGTGCTGCGTGACAAGCGTAACGGAAAGCCAAAGAACCAAATGGATGCTCATGGAGGGAGGGAGGGGGTACTAAGGACTCCAGCTATCCTACAGTCCCCGCAGTCTCCGAAAAGCATTTACATTCTTGGCTGAGCTCCCAGTGCCTAAACGGTCAAAAACATTTTCCCGAGTGGTTCAGGGCATATGTTGTCAATTTACCCCCTTCCCCTCCCTGAAAGAAAAGGGGAAAAAATCATTTCTCGCCTTTTTTAATGTCACCCTATGTCTACTGCATGCTGCTGGTAGACGGGGTGCTGCAGCACTGAACAGCAGCATCCCCTCCCCTCCCCGGTGGCAGACTGTGCAAAATGACTGATATCCATCATCATCATCATCATCCCATGAGTGCTCTTGGCTGGCCTCGGTGAGGTTGGCCGGTGGCGCCTGGGCAAAAGTGGGAATGACTCCCAGTCATTCCTGGCAGACGGTACAAAAGGCTTGGTAACCGTCCTCATCATAGCTGCTGGAGGCTGAGCTCCATCAGCCCCCCACCCCGTTTCATGTCTAATGAAGATTCTGTACTGCCTGGACTATCATAGCAGCGGGAGGCTGCCTCCCCCTCATTTTATCTCACTAAAAAGTCAGTGTTTCTTATTCCTGCATTCTTTATTACTTCATCACACAAATGGGGGGACACTGCCAGGAGGGTTGGGGGAGGAGGGAAGCAACAGGTGGGGTTGTTGCAGGGGCACCCCCTAGAATGGCATCATCATTTCTGCAGGATCTCTGGGGCTCTGATCCAGAGCAGCTGTGCTCTCTGGTTCTCTAGTGCACTTACCCTATATTCTAGGCAGGACTGACTCTATTTTTAGACAAAACATAAAGAAGGGAATGACCTGGGGAGTCATTCCCATTTTTGTCCTTGCGCCCCCGGCCAACCTCAGTGAGGCCAGCCAGGAGCACCCATGACAGCATAAGACAGTACAAAAGGACTGATAACTGTCATTGCCAATTTCCATTTGCAAACAATGCAAAATAACTGATAAACGTCATCACCAATTTCCAATTGTAGACAGTGACATAGGGCTGATAACCGCCTCTGCTACCTTGCAAAGGCAAATGAATGCTGCTGTGTAGCACTGTAGAACTGCATCTGTCAGCAGCATCCAGTACACATACGTTGACAGTGACAAAAGGTTAAACCGGCTGCATGGTTGCCATGCTATGGCATCTGTCAGGGCAATCCAGAGAAAAAGGGTGCGAAATGCTTGTCTGCCATTGCTTTCATGGAGGAAAGATTGAGTGATGACATTTACCCAGAATCACCCGCGACTCTGTTTTTGCATTGGGATCTCAACCCAGAATTCCAATGTGCGGGGGAGACTGCAGGAACTATGGAATAGCTACGGGATAGCTACCCACAGTGCAACGCTCCAGAAATCAACACTAGCCTCGGTACATGGATGCAAATCACCGAAATAATGTGCTTAGTGTGGCCACGTGCACTCGACATTATACAATCTGTTTTAAAAAAACAGTTTATGTAAAATAGGAATAATCCTGTAGTGTAGACATACCCTCAGAAGCGTTTGCCACTTGAAACTCTATGCTAAATAAATATTCAGGTAATAAATCTTGATCTGTAGGTTGTTCATTATATTTAATATCTGAGCTGTTTTGATCAGTCACAAAAGTCACCTGGACGGTTTTTGTTCCCTGATTGGGTTTGCATAACTCCTGGAAGCAAATCTCTCGGGCAAATGTTTTTAATTTATTTATCATTTGCATTTATAATGGAGTAGCACCCGGTGTGTGCTAGGTGCTTTCCAAATACAGAAGATCATTTGATTGTGACCTCTGTGAGGCTAGGACTGTCTCTTCCTACGCCTTGGTACAGTGCGTAGCACAATGAGGCCCTGATCTCAATTGGGGCTCTTTGAAATAGTACAATATAAATAATATAAAGACAACCCAGTCCCTGCCCTGTACGGCTATACAAGTTCAAAGTTCACTTTCTGTAAATATTCTTCAGCATTCAAATTCAGTAACTGTTTCTCCCTTGTGGATAGTGAACACACAAGCAGAGTAAATACAGCCAAAGCTTTATGTTACAAACATTAATGAGACTCTCTGAAGCAGGGTCCTTTTCCATCTGTGTTTGTACAACACCCAGCTTGATGCGGCTAACAATAGTCATTGGGTCTTTGAGGTAACCATGACCTAGTGCAGTGGTTCTCAACCTTTTTTAGTTTGTGGACCCTTATAAAATTTGGAATGGAGGTGAGGACCCTGTTGGAAATCTTAGACATAGTCTGCGGACCTCTAGAGGTTGGGAACCACTGACCTAGTATATAATAATAATTGGGGGAACATGTATGCAGTATTCATTCATTACTTTGTGTCACCCAGCCTCCCTGCTCAGAGCTTTGCTAAACTCACTCCAAAACTGAAAACTATTGGAGCCAATTGGAATAATGCGCACTAGTACTGGCAAGTAAACTTTAGGAAAATACAGTGTTATCATAATCCCATTAAACTGCCATATACCTTTTCCTCCCTACTTATTATCGAGATATTTATGTATAAACTGGAGTTTTCTCCCTCTGTAATCCACCCTCTTATGCTGTCTGATTCATTCAGTGATGCATTACAATTTGTTATCATACAAGCACAGGATGGTGATCTACCATCAGATGGACCAGGCAACAGCAGTGCTGTGCTGTCATACTCTATTGTTCTCATTATACAGTAGTATTATCTTAATGCAGCACAAACTAAACAGACTGAAACTCCCAGGGCACTTTGAATAGGAAGCGCACAGCCATTTTATATATTTTTTTCTTCTATCACTGTGTCCTGGTGTATGTCACTTATCATCATGGGAAGAAGTATGACATTAAGGAAGGCTGATCTCACACTGTATTTACTGATGAAAATTCAAGCCCCTGAAGAATGCTAATCTTTAAAAGTGACATTGGACTGATCTTTTGTGTATCACAGGTGTCTAGAATATACTGAAACTCTAAGACAGCTTGCAAATGGTTCATTTAAAATTTGCTCCTTACAAGGAGCAATATGGTGTGTTAAGTTAGCAAGTCCATTAACCTTTCATTTCTGGAGACTTGGCTAAAAAATTTTGATTATAGCCACAAGTGGTAATTTGGTGGTGTCATCCAAATTTTAAATCAAATTCACTGGATAAGGGCTAAAAAGTCCTTTATTTCCCCTCCTACCTTTCCTGCATTACCTGGGAGGGCTACATTATTGTAGTGGTTCCTTCTGGCCTTCAGATTTATGAATCTCTTTTGTATATGTTTCTAATAGGTACATGCTTCTGTTCCTTATACCATAAAATAATTCTGAAGTTTGTGTAACTTCTGTAGGTCATCATTGCCTTCTATACCCATTTCATAAACAATGATAAGACAATCAGCTGGCTATCCAGAAGCTTTTGATTTATTTAATTTAAATTTTCATAAGCTACGTACAGAAACAAAGTTGCCAAAGGAGAAGTGGGAGAGAGAGAAGCCCATGCAGATGAGTCCAAATTGTATTTTATCCCACATTGTCGGATAACAGTACAGGGCTCCTCAATAAGAAAAGATAAAACATGGGTTCCAAGCATAACTAATGGAAGTTGTTTTTGACGGAACTGAGAAGCATCACAAACCTCAACAATTTCCAATCCAAGAGCCTGATCCTGAGCCCACTGAAGTTAATGGAAAGAATTCATGCAAATTCCCTTCATGGAGGGACGTGAAGAGGGAACCACAGATGGCACATGTTAGTTACTTTCTTTAATTTATCTGGGGAGGGCATTTAGATAGCACGGCACTGTATAAAAGGGTGAATAGAACAAAATAGTGAGGCTCCCTGATTTTGTTGGTCTTTTCCTGATTATCTAAGAGGAAGAAGAGTTATTCCCTTGAATCCATGTAGTGGTTAGTATTCTTATATTATTTATTTGTTTGTTTGTTTGTTTTGTTTTGGCCTGGGAAGTGTAAAGTGGCTTAAGAAAGTTGGGAGGGGGGAATAATCATGCTTTATGGGACCACAGGGGAAGTTCTGAAGATTATCAGCAGACATAGAATCTGATTAGATTAACAGAGTCCTCAGTACTGAAGAGGGTGATACTGATAGTTATATCATTTGTATACTGAAGAGATAATGCAAAATAATCTTTTTTAAAAAGTATTTGTGTATGTGACGGGCTGGATCCCTGGGATGTCACTGGTCTTGCTGGGCTAGGCTCCCCAGCCTTTTTCAGCCAAGCACACAGGCAGGGGCACACCCAGCTGCACAAAGAGACAGAGATCTGCTCTGGGAAGGCTCAGTTTAAGGGGACTTGACACAACACCCAGATGTTCACCCTCCTTGGAGTACAAACCCAAAATTATATGAAATTCACCTCTTCCCTCAATATGGAGGAGTGTATGCACAACTTCTCTCTCTCCCCCCCCACCCCCAGTTAGAAATCACATAAACTGGGTTATATTGTAAACCAGAAATAAATGTATTAACTATTACAGGCGTATTTTAAGTAGTTGAGGAGGTAGCAAACAGAACAAGGCAGATTACTAAGAAAATAAAATACAGCACGCAAACTAAGCTTAATACATTAAAGAAACTGGTTACATGTACATTCTCACCCTAAATATGGTTCTAATCATCTTCTTCACTGGGCCTAGTTCTTTCCCCCAGTTCAGTCTTAGTTATTTCCAGCAGTCATCTTGTGTGGAGTAGCAGGGGAGAACTGGTGATCTGGATTACTTCACTCCCCACCCTTAAATAGGATTTGCATAAGGCGGGAGTCCTTTTTTTCCTAGTTTGACCCCCCTCAGCTTCTTGTGGAAAAGTACAGAATTCAAGATGGGTTCCAGTATGAGGTGACATGGTCACATGCCTCTGTAGGGCCCGTGTAGCCATTCTTCACAGGCTGACCCAAACACTCACAGGAAGACTAAGCTCTTTTACAGTCTATTTTCTCTTGCTGATGGGCCATAAGCACTGTCGGGCTTTTTCGTTGTTGTACCTGAAGTGTTAGCAGGGGGCATCATCCAAAGTAACATAGTTGAAATATAGATACATAGTCAATATTTCTAACTTCAGATACAGAAATGATACTTGCATTCAAATAGGCTAATCTATTCAGTAATTTATAACCTTTCCAATGATACCTTACAAGAGTTCTCTTGTATAAAGCATATCTTAGTTATGTCATATTCCTACCACAAGCACATTTTCATAAAGAATATGGAGTATAATGTCACAGTCTACTCATAAAGTGCATTTAGAATGCATGACAGAAAAGCAGAACAAATGGACCACGAACATACCTTACTACTTATGTGTCAACTTAATATCCTGGTCACACTGCCAAAATGTAATCTGTAGATGTTATGTGGAAACAAAGTCTGAAAGAAATTAATATTTAGGATGAATAGTGACTTCAACCAACCTTAATAGTGTTAACAGCTGACAATATAATTATGAT
Organism: Gopherus flavomarginatus; assembly: GCF_025201925.1. NCBI lineage: Eukaryota > Metazoa > Chordata > Testudines > Testudinidae > Gopherus > Gopherus flavomarginatus. Next base: position 205,212,075 of record NC_066618.1, read on the forward strand.
ATGTTACCTCTGTGCTTGTAGTACTGGGGTTTATACATTATTCAATGTACCTAAAGAACCATTCTCAATTAATATGAAATTTATGAATGTGTTGTACTACATACTTAACTGAATGTAGACTTTAAAGTATTGCAAACAAAAGATGACATTACTTATGCTTTCCTAGCAGATATTTGCATAGACTGTTCAGTCTGAGTAAAATGTATACCCCAAGATAACACTCTCATTCTATCTCTTACAATTTCCTTGGGGGCTTTTTGCAGAAGGCTGATTTCCAAAGCATATTTCTCGTTTTGCTCAATGTCAGGAGACACTCAGTAAAAGATTAAGGAAGATGTTTTCATTTGGAGTTTTCTTTTTTTTTTTTTAATTTAAATGGAAACATAGGTTGAGAGTGGGCAGCTCTCTCCTAACAAAATTACTAGTAACAACAGTACTAGAAGTAGTGACATTTTTTGTAATTGTCACCTGCCCTCTCCTTTCACTTAGCAGTGGTCTCTGGACTGCTGTGGACCTGCAACAATTTCATAGTGACAGAATGATGAAAGATTGCACTTCGGCCAAATCCTTTTATACTGCCTAATGAGTGGATTTTTGTCCACAGTGGACATTATTTTAATTTGGCCTTCAGCAAAGCACCACTGTATGAGGTTTTCTAGAATGACAAAAACAAGCTTTGTTTTCTATATGTGTAGTATGAAGATTTTATAACTTTGTATAAATTAAAGGCAAAGTAAATCTGCATTAATGCAACATTAAGAATTTGCAATTTAGATCAAAATAGTCAGGAAGTGTAAACATTATGGCTTGATTTTTCAGAGGTTGCTATGCATTCACAACTTCTATTGTTATCAATGGGAGCATCTCTGAATATCTGCTGATAAATTCTGCAGTAACATTAATTTAACCAAGTCATACAACTTACACACAATATATATTTATCAATTTGAAGAGACATGTAATAATTTGTACATTTTGCCAATGAAAACAGGAATAGGAAATAATGCTTATGGGAAACACATCCCAGATAATATTGCTGTAGAATGTTTTAACATTTGTATTTCAAGACTTTTTTTTTTTTACATTTCAACTGTGCATCCAAATGCTATATTGGCATCATTTGTGAGAGGTTTTCACAAGGGGGGAAAAAAGCACCAAGATACAATGTCTCTCTTGCTCCTTTGTGCAGGGCCATCCAGAGGATTCAGGGGGCCTGGGGTCCTCAGCAGTGAGGGGCCCCAGCTTGAGCGGTAATTCGGCAGCAGAGGGTCCTTCCGCTCTGGGACACGCCCCCGACATGCCCCAAAGACCCGCAGCGGGGCTCCCCACCTCCACATTACCACCGAAGACCCAGCTCTTAGGCGGAGGGTCCTGGGGCGGAAGGACCCCCCACCACGGGTCTTTGGGGCACATCGGCTGTGGGTCCTGGGGCGGACAGGCCCCCCCACTGCCGAATTACCACCAAAGACCCAGAGCAGAAGAAGCTCCGGGGGCCCGGGCCCCACAAGAGTTTTCTGGGGCCCCCAGAGTGAGTGAAGGACCCCGCTCCAGGGCCACTGAAAAACTCTCCCCCTCTGGGAGGCCCTGCCTTTGTGCATAGCAGCCATTTCCAAACTGTGCACTTGTACAAGGTGCAGGCATGAGTGTGCCGCAAGATTGAACTTTTTAAGTTACTCTTAAGTAGCTAGAGTTTTTTTAAGTCCTTGCGCCTGTTCAAAATGCTTAAAAAGCTCAATCTCTTTAGGCTTGTCAACAGTAGGAAAAACTGGGCTTGTAATTCTCCACCTGTGGTAAAAACAGTGAAAGCTGGAGTGCAGCCAGGGCATCGGTCTTGGTCCCAGTACAGTCCAAAGCTAAAGATATCATGAATCATTGGTAAAAAGTGACCTTAAAGCTGCCCTAAAGGGGTAGCTGAGAATTTCCAAAACTCACTGTATTCTTTCAGTCCTCACTATTGTAATGGACCATATGGATACGTTAGAGCAGACCTTGTGAGTGATCTGGTCAGAGCAGCAGTAGATTGTTTTGGCAGCAATATTTTTGATTTACTGGAGTTTCATAAGAAGTCACAGCAGCTGAGGCACATCATGACCCCGGGGTGGACATGGGCATTAGCAGTAGTGACACAGAAAAGAATGGGTTTAGGAGAAGATGTTTTAGAGCAAGAATCAACAGGATCTGATAAGTCTCAGTGTGGCTGAAGGAGGAGAGAGAAAAATCTAACATTATGCTAGGGTTATGAGCCTGAATAGTGGGAATAATTGTGGATTTTTCAGCAAAGATTGAGGAGGAATAAGAGGAACAAGCAGGGCTTGGTTTTCAACATGTAATTCCTGAATAATTTTTCCTGACTCGTCTAAGAGATGTCAGCGAGGCAGTCAGGGGTTCAGTAGTCAGCAGAGTCAAAGTAAGATAGATTTGGGATTCAGGACAATAGGGATAGTAGTTGGAAGTATACAGAACTCTGAGGGACTCCAACCAAGCATAAGAGGGGACAATGGTTGCCACTGAACATGATGCTGAAGTTTCATCTTGTAGAGAAAGAGAGAGAATCAGGAGAGCACAGTCCAAAAGCCAATGGAGATGGAAATGATGATTTGTAATAAAAGTGCTAGAAAATAAGAGACTGAGGGGAAAGATTTGGTCAAGAGCAGTTCACTGGTGACACTAGTAAAAAATGATTCAGCAGAGTTGGGGAGAAGGAAACCAGAGTACAATGAGGTCAGGACAGGGAAGAGGAACAATCAGTGTAACAGAAGTAGTCTGCATAATGGTGTATCTTGGAAGCAAACTGTGGAAAACCAGAAGATAATCAGTCATACTTTACATTTATAAATAGCTTGCAAGGGCTTATTGAATGATTAATGTGTGTTATATTACAGGATGACGTATTATAAACACATCATAAAAGGCATGATAAGCAAACTATTGACCTGCTGGATTCTAAAACAATTGATTAACCGTTCATTAAACCATCTATTAATCATTTAGTAACCTTTTATAAACTATTTATAAATGTTTCCTTAATATAAAATGTGACTAAGATAGCTGAGAGAGGAAACTTACTGAAGTGAAAGACTGAGGATGTCTTTGGACTGTTTTTCAGGCATACAGTTAGGTTTAAAATGTTAAGAATTTTAAAAATAATGACTTGGTTGTAGGAAGACCATGTTTCTGCATACAGTTTGTAGTAATTAGTGAGAAGATAGAAAAAAAACTCAGCTAAAGTATAGGGTTACTGAGTGTGAATGCGGTGCCAATAGTGCAAATGTTCGAGAAGTGAATGTCTTAAGAAACAGAAAAGCGGGAAAGTGGAGTATTGAAATATTACAATGTTTTTAAGACATAACTTTGAGGACTAGGCAGTCTCTATGAGTTTCTGTAATAGATGATAATGCAAAATCTCCGTACCTCTGATTCGCTTACTGTTTTTCAATACTAAAAGAAACCAGTACCATTTACTCAAATCCTAAGCACTTGAGTCAGTTCATCAAACCTAAAGTTCACTTAATTCAGTCTCATTCACCACATCTGATCAGGCAGTAGGGGGGTGGAGTGCACTGGGATGAGATAAATCCACCACTTCACTTGGACCGCAGTACAGGACTGAAGAGATGCCCACAAGCCCTGTTATGAAGCTTAAGTGGTTTCAGGGACTCGTATGAGGTGAATTTTATCAGAAGTATTCAATTTTTCACCATGCACAGTATTAGACGATATAGTATACAAAGCCCCCTCCCTCTATTTATTTTTCCTTGGTAGGGATAGAAATGTTGATTAATAGCTTAAATCTGCTTTGAATATAGAATATAGAGTTTAGCAGCTTGAACTGGTTGTGTGCTGCATGCAGTCCTGAGGAACAGATGGAGAGTTCTAAGGGGTTATATATTCTGTAGATTGTGTACTTGTGTGCCTGATGATATAGTATTTTCTGGTTACATAGAACTAATACAAAATGTTACAGGACAAAATTATGCCTTCAGTTACCTAGGTTCAAATGCAGAATAACTCCACTGACTAAAGGGGTTACACTACTATAACTGCAGCAAAGAATCCTGTGGCACCTTATAGACTGCGAACAGGAGCTGCTAACAGGGAGTTTTGCAAGGGAGTTCTCCAGGTGAAGGAGGAGCACATACAGCATCTGTGGGGTAAGTGACTGTCTGCAGTGTTTGGGTTTGTGTGTGTGTTTGGGGGTTACTTGCTGTGTGCTGAGCTTGTGTTTGTCAGTCTGTGTGGTTTGTTTGTTTGAAGGACCGTGTGCTGTAGCTGGCAGTTGGAGGTGGAGCTACTAGGAAGGTTTGAAAGCTAGAAGCCTCTGGTAATTGGCTGAGCCTTAACCAGTGGGCGGGGCATTCACTCAGGCCAGGGCTTTATAAAGCTGCGCACAAGCGACCAGGAGCTTAGCGACCAGGAGCTGCTAACAGGGAGTTTTGCAAGGGAGTTTGGAAGGGAAATAGGAAGGGAGGGGGCGTCCCTTGTCGGTCTCATCTGTGACCCATTGGTCCCCTAAACTCATAACCTGAGCCACATCAAAAACCTTTCTATTTACAGCAAAGAGGAGTGGACAGAGAGCTATAGACGGGAATTTGAGAGTTTGACAGAGGGAGGCTTACAATGGTGAGGAGGACCTGCAACACCTGTGCCAGCACTGCTTCTGTCTCCTCCACCTGCGCCTGTAGCCAGACAGAGCACCAAAGCATGGATGCTTTTACCCAGATTCTGGTGTGGGCTTGCAAAGACTGTAATTTGCAATTTCCACTTACTGATATCCAGGCTGGGGGTGGCATCCAATGTGAAAGGTGCCTACTGGTGGAATCTCTCAGGCAACAGGTGGGAGAGCTACAGGAGGAGGTGGCCAGGCTGAGGAACATCCATGTCCATGAGCAATTCCTGGACAGTATCCATGTGGAGATAGCTGATGGTGCTGTCCCAGTTGACAGGACTACTGACACTCCAGTGGAAGAGGAGATGCCTCAGGGTGTACCTGACACACCAGTGGAGGAGGAGGCTCAGGGTGGACACAGCCAGCTGATTACTTCTAGCAGCGGGCAGTGCTCCACCGCTGCTGCAAACCCTCCTGTTGTGGTAAAAGATACAGGAGAGAAGAAATCACCCCCAACAGTTAAGGGGGTGAAGCCTCGTACCCCTAAGGCTGGGAGGTCTGCTGCCACCACTGATAAGAAACGTAGGGTAGTGGTGGTTGGAGACTCTCTGCTGAGGGGGACGGAGACACCCATCTGTCGCCCTGACCGTTCATCCCGGGAGGTATGCTGCCTGCCAGGGGCCCGTATCCGAGATGTTACAGAGGCTTTGTCGAGGATTATCCGGCCTTCTGACTACTATCCCATGCTACTCATCCATGTGGGCACAAATGATACTGCGAGGTGTGACGCTGAGCAGATCAAGAGTGACTACAGGGCTCTGGGAGTACGGGTTAAGGAGTTTGGAGCGCAGGTGGTATTCTCTTCGATTCTTCCTGTTGAAGGTAGGGGTCCGGGCAGAGACAGATGCATCGTGGAGGTGAATGCCTGGCTGCGAAGATGGTGTCGCCAGGAGGGCTTTGGCTTCCTCGACCACGGGATGCTACTTGAGGAAGGACTACTAGGAACAGATGGCGTTCACCTTTCGAAGAGGGGAAAGGCCTTATTTGCGCACAGACTGGCTAACCTGGTAAGGAGGGCTTTAAACTAGGTTCGACGGGGACAGGTGAGCAAAGCCCACAGGTAAGTGGGGAACAAGACCTGGGAGATGGGTTGGAAACAGGAGGGAGCACGGGCTATAATGGCAGAGAGGAAGGAGGGTCAGGGCAAAGCTGGGAGGCAAAATCAAACAAGTATCTTAGATGCCTTTATACAAATGCAAGAAGTATGGGTAATAAGCAGGAAGAACTGGAAGTGCTAATAAATAAATACAACTATGACATTATTGGCATTACTGAAACTTGGTGGGATAATACACACGACTGGAATGTTGGTGTGGATGGGTATAGTTTGCTCAGGAAGGATAGACAGGGGAAAAAGGGAGGAGGTGTTGCCTTATATATTAAAAATGTACACACTTGGACTGAGGTGGAGATGGACATAGGAGACGGAAGGGTGGAGAGTCTCTGGGTTAGGCTAAAAGGGGTAAAAAACACAGGTGATGTCGTGCTGGGAGTCTACTACAGACCACCTAATCAGGCAGAAGAGGTGGATGAGGCTTTTTTCAAACAACTAACAAAATCATCCAAAGCCCAAGATTTGGTGGTGATGGGGGACTTCAACTATCCAGATATATGTTGGGACAATAACACCGCGGGGCACAGACTATCCAATAAGTTCCTGGACTGCATTGCAGACAACTTTTTGTTTCAGAAAGTTGAAAAAGCTACTAGGGGGGAAGCTGTTCTAGACTTGATTTTAACAAATAGGGAGGAACTTGTTGAGAATTTGAAAGTAGAAGGAAGCTTGGGTGAAAGTGATCATGAAATCATAGAATTTGCAATTCTAAGGAAGGGTAGAAGGGAGTACAACAGAATAGAGACAATGGATTTCAGGAAGGCGGATTTTGGTAAGCTCGGAGAGCTGATAGGCAAGGTCCCATGGGAATTAAGACTGAGCGGAAAAACAACTGAGGAAAGTTGGCAGTTTTTCAAAGGGACGCTATTAAGGGCCCAAAAGCAAGTTATTCCGATGGTTAGGAAAGATAGAAAATGTGGCAAAAGACCACCTTGGCTTACCCTTGAGATCTTGCGTGACCTACAAAATAAAAAGGCGTCATATAAAAAATGGAAACTAGGTCAGATCACGAAGGATGAATATAGGCAAATAACACAGGAATGCAGACGCAAGATTAGAAAAGCAAAGGCACAAAATGAACTCAAACTAGCTATGGGAATAAAAGGAAACAAGAAGACTTTTTATCAATACATTAGAAGCAAGAGGAAGACTAAGGACAGGGTAGGACCACTGCTCAATGAGGAGGGGGTAACAGTAACGGGAGACTTGGAAATGGCAGAGATGCTTAATAACTTCTTTGTTTCGGTCTTCACTGAGAAGTCTGAAGGAATGTCTAGTATAGTGAATGCTTACGGGAAGAGGGTAGATTTAGAAGAGAAAATAAGGAAAGAGCAAGTTAAATATCACTTAGAAAAGTTAGATGCCTGCAAGTCACCAGGGCCTGATGAAATGCATCCTAGAATACTCAAGGAGTTAATAGAAGAGGTATCTGAGCCTCTAGCTATTATCTTTGGGAAATCATGGGAGACAGGGGAGATTCCAGAAGACTGGAAGGGGGCAAATATAGTGCCCATCTATAAAAAGGGAAATAAAAACAACCCAGGAAACTACAGACCAGTTAGTTTAACTTCTGTGCCAGGGAAGATAATGGAGCAGGTAATCAAAGAAATCATCTGCAAACACTTGGAAGGTGGTAAGGTGATAGGGAATAGCCAGCATGGATTTGTAAAGAACAAATCGTGTCAAACTAATCTGATAACGTTCTTTGATAGGATAACGAGCCTTGTGGATAAGGGAGAAGCGGTGGATGTGATATATCTAGACTTTAGTAAGGCATTTGATACAGTCTCTCATGATATTCTTATAGATAAGCTAGGAAAGTACAATTTAGATGGGGCTACTATAAGGTGGGTGCATAACTGGCTGGATAACCGTACTCAGAGAGTAGTTGTTAATGGCTCCCAATCCTGCTGGAAAGGTATAACAAGTGGGGTTCCGCAGGGTTCTGTTTTGGGACCGGTTCTGTTCAATATCTTCATCAACGATTTAGATGTTGGCATAGAAAGTACGCTTATTAAGTTTGCGGACGATACCAAACTGGGAGGGATTACAACTGCTTTGGAGGACAGGATCAAAATTCAAAATGATCTGGATAAGTTGGAGAAATGGTCTGAGGTAAACAGGATGAAGTTCAATAAAGATAAATGCAAAGTGCTCCACTTAGGAAGGAACAATCAGTTTCACACATACAGAATGGGAAGAGACTGTCTAGGAAGGAGTATGGCAGAAAGAGATCTAGGGGTCGTAGTGGACCACAAGCTTAATATGAGTCAACAGTGTGATACTGTTGCAAAAAAAGCAAACGTGATTCTGGGATGCATTAACAGGTGTGTTGTAAACAAGACACGAGAAGTCATTCTTCCGCTTTACTCTGCGCTGGTTAGGCCTCAACTGGAGTATTGTGTCCAGTTCTGGGCACCGCATTTCAAGAAAGATGTGGAGAAATTGGAGAGGGTCCAGAGAAGAGCAACAAGAATGATTAAAGGTCTTGAGAACATGACCTATGAAGGAAGGCTGAAGGAATTGGGTTTGTTTAGTTTGGAAAAGAGAAGACTGAGAGGGGACATGATAGCAGTTTTCAGGTATCTAAAAGGGTGTCATCAGGAGGAGGGAGAAAACTTGTTCACCTTAGCCTCCAATGATAGAACAAGAACCAATGGGCTTAAACTGCAGCAAGGGAGATTTAGGTTGGACATTAGGAAAAAGTTCCTAACTGTCAGGGTAGTTAAACACTGGAATAGATTGCCTAGGGAAGTTGTGGAATCTCCATCTCTGGAGATATTTAAGAGTAGGTTAGATAAATGTCTATCAGGGATGGTCTAGACAGTATTTGGTCCTGCCATGATGGCAGGGGACTGGACTCGATGACCTCTCGAGGTCCCTTCCAGTCCTAGAGTCTATCAGTCTATGAGTCTATGAGACTAACAGACGTTTTGGAGCATGAGCTTTCGTGGGTGAATACCCACTTCAGATGCATGTGGTGGAAATTTCCAGGGGCAGGTATATATATGCTAGCAAGCAAGCTAGAGATAACGAGGTCAGTTCAATCAGGGAGGATGAGGCCCTGTTCTAGCAGTTGAGGTGTGAAAACCAAGAGAGGAGAAACTGGTTCTGTAGTTGGCAAGCCATTCACAGTCTTTGTTCAATCCTGAGCTGATGGTGTCAAATTTGCAGATGAACTGAAGCTCAGCAGTTTCTCTTTGAAGTCTGGTCCTGAAGTTTTTTTGCTGCAGGATGGCCACCTTAAGGTCTACTACTATAACTGAGAATTCATCCTCAGCCATTTTTTGTGCAGTCCTCTTCCTTATTTTAATTAGCAAAAACTACTATTACAGTTACTGTTCCATAAATATATTTTAATAAATGTGATATAGCATACCCTATTAATGGAAGAAAATAATTCTAACATGCAGCCATTACCCACTGCACAGTACCATCCCCTGCTCCCTCCCCCCATCCCCGGACAATAGTCTGCGCTATCTAATGTTTATGGCTTTCTTGTTTCAATGACAGTTTGGGCCATTCATGGCTTGAATGCATTTCAGAAGCCTAAATAAAGTGTGCCAGCAGCATTTGAAGTGGTTTTAGACATTACAATGCATTTTTACACTATAAAGCATAAAGAACACTACCGTAAACACTTACATATTTAGAATTCATCCTATTTACAAAACCCTAGTCTGCCTTTAAATTAATTAGAATGCACCTTCTATAGGACTATGGTTGGAAGCCAAGTAAGTTGCGTGTTTACAGATGAAGCATTGTTTTGTAGACAGGCTTAGTGTGAGTCTGTGCCAAAACAATTATTTGAGAAGTCTTTGTATGTTAAAGACACTTTAGGTTGAAATGCAAGTCATTGATTGATGTGTCCTGGATTCTTAGAGCCCTGTTCTGTAGTCTTAAAGATATGCAGACTTATTTTCCCTCTGATCTACTGATAGGTACGCTGGTTTCAACTGCATAATACTTCATTCATATAAGCTTAAATGGCTACTGGTTTGGGGGGGTTCCTATGAGAATTCCCTAATTTTCTTAGATTTTTATTTAAATGATAAAATATTACAACTAGTATACTAAGTATGTATAAATAATATTGGTTTAAACACAGTGAGCTGCAAATACACAGTTGATGGAAGGAGATTTATTTGCCTCTATGTAGTTCCATTCTTTCTCAGCAGAAAACACACACACAAACAAAACAAAAACTGGCAGGGCTGACTTTTGTTCCTGAATGTTAAACACACTTTTGCAAGTAATCGATTCTCCTCCCCACCCTACTTCATGTACAAAGGCGGTGCAGCAATTCTTTTAACCCTCCCTGTGAGTCAATACCTGCTAACAAGGGAGTGAAGAGAACAGCTTGCAGAATGATACTGACAAATTTCTGCTGGCTCATTGTGGCACATGCACCTTCTTAATTCCACCAGGGTATGAGAGAACTGAGAGTTGCACTTTTGATACAGAACACTGAGGGCTAGGATGAAAAGGACCTTCAAGGAAGTTTTAGGATCACTTTGGAGTTACTTTTTATTGAGTTACTAAAAAACCTAGACCCCAGAAAAGATTTTAGGGGGGACTAAACATAGTATTTGTGGATTCTGTTCAGAGTAGGGTGAGGAGGACTTCATCTGCTTATATCACCCAAAAAATGTCTTGTGTTTCTCATGCAAATTATCAAAAGATTTCATATAAACCACTCTTAAAGTTGGTAGGGTAACTCCCACCTTTTCATATTCTCTGTGTGTGTGTATATATATATATATATATATATATATATATATATATATACACACACTCACTATATGTTCCATTCTATGCATCCGATGAAGTGGGCTGTAGCCCACAAAAGCTTATGCTCAAATACATTTGTTAGTCTCTAAGTACCACAAGTACTCCTGTTCTTATACAGACTAAAACAGCTGCTTCTCTGAAACCCTAAATTTTAAGGGTGATATTTTCAATCTCCTACGTATGTCTACCCTTTTGTCTTACCTGGATGTAGGAGGACATATGAACCGCTTTGCCTGAGGACTATTACTTACTAGAGTGAACTCATACTTTTCAACTAAAGGATCTGCAGTCATAATGCTTATGTTTGTTCTGCTCTTAGCTGACACCAATTTTGAATCATGCAATCACAGATCAGGGAACTGGATAACAACTTTTGGATGATCTAAACTAATCTGCTGTTTTCTTCAGGATTCTCTTCAACATTAATTTCTTAAGGGTTTAACTAGTCTGTTTCTGAATACTCTTGCAACGATGATTTAGGGCCCAATCCAATTCCCCTCCATGTCATTGGGTGTCTTTCCATTGATTTCAATAGGCATTAGATTAAGCCCTCAGAGACATTCCTAGGCAAATTACCCCATTGTTACAATTAGAACATGTTCCTATTTTAACCCCGTGGATTTCCCTCTGCATTACTATTATTAATGAGTTCTGGTTGTTCCAATTAAATTACTTTTCTATCTCCAACTTCCCTAACTGCATTACCTTGAATTTTTCTTAATCAAATCTGTTCTTTGGGGGCTTGGATCTTTAAAGTACTGTGGACCTCCTTACCTAGTCGATATAAGTTGTGGCCATCTCACCTCTTGGGAGGCTCTCAGCTTTGTTTGAGTGAACATTGAGAGGTGCAAACTCACCATTATTTTCCCATGAAGCTCAAGTCTGTCAGCTGTAATCAGCATCACCCAGCCCTGGGAACAAGAGAGCCAAGATCCAGCAAGCTGCCAGACTGGCTGTTTGTCACCATGGTGAGTCTTTATGGCTTCAGACATGTTTAACCATATAACAAGCAGTCTTGAATGCCTCCAATCAATGTGAATATCCTGATACATTTTTGAAGTCTTCTACAAATGCTGTTGGTTTTTTTTTAAGATCACATTACTTTCAAAGTCAGCCAATGTAATATTAAGTACAGTACTAACATTTTGTGTCCAAAAGATTTGGTATTTTAAAATATTAAAATATTAAACATTATTAAATCTTTGTTTTTAAAAAAGCATGTTTTAAATAGTAATGTTTGTGGTAAGGTAATTGACCTTGAAGCTGCTACATCCTGTTGCATTGCAGTAAAGATGCAATAGAAGGCACTCATTTGTAAAGGACATTTTGATGAAAGGCAAGTATATTGTAGTTCCCAAGTAGTGAGTATGCATAATGACAGGTAATTGAAGAAAACAGAATTTTAAAGAGTACAAACCAAAAAATACTGTGCTCGTTTTAAACTGTGGCACTGGGAGCTTCGGGAGTGAAATCTTGGGAGTTTTGCCTTTGACTTCAGTGGTGCCAGGGTTTCATGCTTGGCGATAGTTTTTATTCACTATGCAAATTTCTAAAAGGTTCATGCATGTTTTTAAATTTTAGGGCCTATCCTTAGGGGAGGGATAGCTCAGTGGTTTGAGCATTGGTCTGCTAAATCTAAGGTTCTGAGTTCAGTCCTTGAGGGGGTCATTTACAAATCTGAGGCAAAAATCTGTCTGGGGATTGGTCCTGCTTCGAGCAGGGGGTTCAACAAGATGATTGAGATCCCTGGCTTTCTGTGTTTCACATTAATAAGTGTGTAGAAAGAAAGTGGTTTCACTAAACACTTCAGTCTCTCCCACATTAACTAAGCCATCTCTTTTGAATGTCCTTGCCTTGACACATAATACTGATTATTGTTCATGCTCAAGTAAATCATCATTTTATGGTACTCATGATGAAAGTACATGTGGATATAAGTATAACATGGGGTTTTATCCTTGTAATTAATGAAAATAAATTCTGATCAAACAGTTACATCCACACATTTGGAACTACGTCTCCTGGGTTGTCTTTTTGGCTTTACCATTTATGCACTGGTTGACATTGTGCATGTTACTTAACCTCACCATGTATCAATTGAATCATATAAGAAAGGAGTCCCAATAATATTGTCTATGTACCAGGGCAGGGGAATGCTGAGGCAATATTATGTATAACATTATTGCACTCACCTTCTTTGTGCACCTAACTTTAACTTTTTAATGAAGCACAGGCCCCAGTTTTGTCTATTCAGAAGTTTTTGAAAGACACAAAGTATTCCAACTAAAGTCCATGTCTCCTCCCCACTGCTTATATTCCTTTCTTTGGGCAAAAGTCAAAAGCTGAAATATAAAGTATGTAGGCTATATTTACTTTCCTCATAGGGGTCTAGTAAGCCATAATTAATATTAGATCTAGCTAAAGGTGATATAAAAGCAAATTATTATTTTTTACTTAAATCATAGATAATAAATTCACTGTACACAGTTTCAAAGACCTTGTGAGCTATACATTTAGAATAGAAGATTGTTTTTAATGCACTCACTACCCACGAAAAGTCATTTGTGCTACGGTTTGTTGAGATATCCCAAACTCCCAAAGGTACAGTATTTCAGCACTCTTCTAGTTATGTATTATCATCTGATATCTTAGCTTTCTTGTTGTCCTCACTTGTTCATATGTCTCTCGTGATGTGAGATGTCACTGGAGCACTGTTCTGGTTCCTTGCATTAGGCCATTAAAGAAATTTTACACTGCCTTACTTTTGTACAGCTTATCTAAATGATATCCTCAGAGACTATTTGCAAATGAGATTCAGTTCCTCGTCATCATACCCTTCAAATTTGTTTCTACCTGTAATGACTGAGGACATTGTTTCAGAACTTCTTTCAGATGATGCATAACAATATGTGTTCCAAAAACCTAATGTTTCTGAACTTCCAAAGAAAATGTTTGTTTGTGAGATTGACAGAAGAAGAGGCTATACAAGCAACTTTGATCTGCCAGAACAAAAGGTTTGGAGCTATTTACATAAAGTAAAATAAATTAATTTATGTTTAAAGCTCATTAAAATATCATACCTGTAATAATTAGGCAAAGGAAAAAATACCTCCAATATTTCCCAAAGTAGATGATTTTTCTATGATATTTAAATGAATGGGTGGTGCATTTTGGCCACAGGCAACATCAAAGTGTGCTATTCATGTTCTGGGATTAATGCCCTTCTGGTGCTGAAGTTAATCATCTTCACAATTATCCAATTATATGGAGAAAGTTAAGCTATCTTTTTATAGAGGAAAAGTGACAGTCCCTGGGGTTGCTATTCAGATTGGAAGTAAACCAAATCTCTCTGAGAAACAGAAAAGATTTTATTCATTTTATGAGTCCTGGGATGATCTGTGCACATAACCCTAGGCAGTTTCATAGCACCTTTGGTGGAAGTTAAAGCCTTTAAAAATGCTTCGCATCATATTCATTAGATTTTCTTGGGTTCCGACTTCCAATGCAGTATTACTTACAGAATTAGGAAAAAACTTACAATTAATAATGAGTAAATGAGGCTCTGGAAGCTTTGGTTTCCCATTACATTTGAATTATTCATTAGAATTTACTGCACTGTAGCCCCAATTATTTAAAAAAAAAAAAAAGCAAAACACCCTACCCCCAAATATCAGCAACAACAAAAAAACTTTTGTCTTTCTTCATCTGTGGGGAGATGGTGATGGGGACAGAATGCATAAAACTAACCAGCAAGATCATTTTCCATTCAGAGCTCTTCATTCATCTGATAGCCAGAACCTTCCTTCATATTTTTTCTGTAGATTACATGTCCTGATGTTACAGAATTAAAAGGAGGTACATTAGATTGTATGAATTATTCACAGGAAACCATGGAAATAGGAAATACCATCAGACACAATGAATAGCAATGCTATTAATTCCAGTTTAGATTAACATTCAGCAAGTCATAAATACAGTAGATGTAACCACAAAAGCTATGATCAAACAATATTGAGTTTAATTTCAATCTACTTCATCATTTACAGCAATGGTTCTCAACCAGGGGTATGTGTTCCCCTGGGGGTACACAGAGGTCTTCCAGGGGGTACATCAACTCATCTATGTATTTACCTAGTTTTACTACAGGCTAAATAAAAAGCACTAGCGAACTAAAATTTCATACAGACAATGACTTGTTTATACTGCTCTATATACTGTACCAGGGTTCTCAGACTGGGAGTTGGGATCCCTCAGAGGGTCATGAGGTTATTACATGGCGGGGGGTCACGAGCTGTCAAACCCTGCTTTGCCTCCAGCATTTATAATAGTGTTAAATATATTAAAAGATGTTACACTCAGAGGCTTGCTATATGAAAGGGGTCACCAATACAAAAGTTTGAGAAGCACTGTACTATACTCTGAAATGTAAGTAGAATATTTATAATTACATGGTAAAAATGAGAAAATAGGCAATTTTTCGATAATAGCGTGTTGTGATACTTTTGTATTTTTATATCTGATTTTGTAAGCAAGTAGTTTGAAACTTGGGGGTACGCAACACAAATCAGACTCCTGAAAGGGGTACAGTAGTCTGGAAAGGTTGAGAGCCCCTGATTTACAGCAGCAAAGCGTAAAATTACAAACTTCCTTCTCCCCAGCTTTTTCCTGTAGCATTATATTCGACATAGACATTTTAGCACTTTGTTGTGCGATATAACTTTCCCTTTGGAGACTTCTGCAATATAATATTATATATGCATAACTGGATGAAGGAGAAACAGAGGTTTTTTTTGCATAAGGAATGAGCTGCAATTCTGTGGAAATCATAATATAAATCCGCACTGAAGCTTCAAGGTGAAATTTCCAGCCAGAGTAGACATACTCATGCTAGCTCTAACGGAGATAGCAAGCTTAAAAATAGAAGGGTAGCCACTCAGGTGTGAACAGTGGAAGAGGCTAGCTGCCCCAGTATGAATCTGGATTATACTTGGGTGGCTATTTGCTGCAGTCTGGCACCCCACATAATATCACAGATACCTGCATTAGCTCTGATAACACTAAAAATAAAGTGTAATGGATTTACACACATTGAATCTATTTCCCCATGTTAGTATCCTCACACCTTCTTGTCAAACTGTCTGAAATGGGCCATCTTAATTATCACTACAGAAGTTTTTTTTCTCCTGCTGATAATTGCTCATCTTAATTAATTAGCCTCTTAGAGTTGGTAGGGCAACTCCTACCTTTTCATGTTCCCCTTTACAAAAGAACTAAAAATAAAAGGATATGTCTATTCAAGATGGAAATTACTCCTTCCAGCTTCAGGATAGACATACCTGTAGTACTGTAAATAAAACCTGTATGCAAAAGAGGACAGAATTAAGGTTGCACATACATTAAGTTTAGCATGTTCTGATTTTTGACTACTTCATTTTGCAAGTTTAACATTTCCACCTATATGACAATAATATATATTATTGTAATCTAAATCTTTCTCCTGGGTGCTGTTAGTAGCAACAAGGAACCAGCTCAAATGTCTAGAGTTCTTCTTAAAATTAACACAAACCTCACTGGCTCACACCCCTACCCAGAGTTTATGAGAAAACTAAATATTTTCTTTGGGCAACCCTAACAGGCATCACTTCCCCACCTGCAAACACTGAGTCTGTGTATATAAAACAAGGGAAACCCCCATTGGGGACAAGGGGACACAGCATCAACTTGGAAAAACCCTTCAACAACGTATATAAATGAATGATAAGTAAATGCCATGTCCCCATAGTTTCTTTGGCAGTACTGCTTTAACTCAATTCACCCATCGGTATATAGGTCCAATAAGCTAATGTTCCCTTTACCACGTCACTTCTCCCCTTCATCCTCTATTGCACCTCACATATGGTTCGGGGCACGTGGCTAGCATACCTGTAGAGTCCATGATTGCAGCTGAGCCGATCTATCTCTAGTTCTTTGTGAAGCATTGCTTGGTCTGTTTCTGAGGCTCCACTACCTAACCCAATTATAGTGATTTCAACTTTATTTGTGCTGGTGATGGGGGTCATCGCTAGAGTTCACTTAGTTATATTGCCTCCCTCCACAGCTTCAATCCTCTGTGCCATCTCTCATCATGAAGCTCTTCCTGTCATCTCTTTGCAAAGTCTTTAGTGGAGGAAGAGGATCAATGATATATCATTTCTTTTAGCAGAGTCTTTGCAGCCAGTGATGCATTCCTTGCCACACGGTAGGGGATCCCCCCTCCTCTCAGTTCAGTCCCACTACCCAGCCAATTCAGAGTTTGAGTGCAATTCTCCTGACTTCCAAAGTGCAACATGGAAGTTTTCAAGGTAGAAAGCTTATGCAAATGAAACTCACTCTGTTGCTGTACTTCTTCCTGTTCATCAACAGATGATAGTACCTAGCTTGCTACTTTCTATAATTTTCAGGCCCCCGAGCTTCAGATATATGTATTATACATTTTATTTTGTTTGTTGTGTTGTAGTAATACCTAGAAGCCCTACGCATGGACCAGGACCCAATTTTGCTAGATACAAACACATAACAAAAGGATGATTCCTGCCCCAGAGATCTTACAATCTTAAATATAAAATGAGACAAGTGGATACACAGGAACAGAGGGGGAGCAGGGAAATAATAAGATAATGGTGTTCACACAGATTAATTACAATATTAAGATACCAGACACTGGATGTAAATGCATATACTTTCAGACTCTTTTGTCATTGTAGTGGACTGTATTCCTTGTTGCAAAGGTGTTGATTTTCTTTGTTTACTACTTACCAGCTTGAAAAACAGGAGCAGAACAAATTGAATATTAATGATGTGGAAAATGCAGAGAACATTGAGGTGGGAACACCTGCAAGTGACACAAAATAACTTAAATTAGTCAAGAGTAGAGAAGATGGAGGAACCTCAGAGGGACCTGGCTAGGCTAGCTGAATGGGGCATAATGGCAAAGGAAACTCAGACCACCAGAGAGAGCTAGCAAAAAAGCTAGGATGAGGAAAGGAGAGCAGAGAGCATAATGGTGGACATAGCTGTGATATTTTGTGAGTTAGAATAAAGAATCCAATTAATCTTAATTGGACTAATTTGGACCTTCATCTTGCATCATTAAAGCCAGCATGAGCTGGATCAGGTCTTTTCTTTGCTTACAGTTTTGCTTACAATGTTTCTGGCTTATATTTATTTGATTTATGTAAGATTTGAATTCTGTAGCAAACTGGTCTTTTTTATTACAATGTTTGCAATTTTCTAGAAAGTCTCCCATATGATAAATAGGCTTTGAAGAATTAGATTTTTATCAGTAAATGTCAATTTCACTGTACACACACACACAAACCAAAGGAAAATAATATTTTCATTGACAGTAATCAAATTTTACAGGTAGAAAAATTTTTTAAAAAACCCGCTTCCTGAGAACTTATGAAAGTCAAAATCCAGTTATTTAGGCTTCTCAGTTAGGATTGTTATAAAAGGACTAATGAATGAATAGTAAAAACAAGTGTGATTGGTTGATTTAAATATACTTTGTATACATGATGTTGACAGTTTTTGTTTAATGATTATAATGCTGTTAACTTTTCGAATCTCAATATCTATTGTCATTAAATTGTCTGACCTACCCATAATTCCCTGCAACTGTGAAAATTTAAATTGATTAAAAATCTTTAAAAATAAACATCAATATTATTTGTTGAAATTATAAAAAACAATAAAATTTGAATTCTGACAAACCTAATGATTGACATCACCAGATCTATTGCACATGAGAGAAAGTTGTTTTTTAATGTGGATTTTTTTGCAAATGTGGGCTTTTTCCCTGAACATCATTTTAAATTACTGCAATATCATTAATGGTCTGGTCTGTATGAAAGAAAGTGAATAATGCCACTTTAATGGCTAGTTCAATTCTTTTACTAACTCAGTCATAGTGGGGGTTAGATCTTTCTCTGTTAGCATGTGCTCTCTAATGGAAAAAAGACTTGTCTTTTCAAATGATTTGAGCAAGAATTGAGCAAGCTAGACTCAGGGCTTCTCTACACTTGAAACACTACAGCCGCGCTGCCTTAGTTCTTCAGCGTAGACATTACTTATGCCGACAAAGGAGGGGCTCTCCCTTCATCATATGTAATACACCTCCCCAAAAGGTGGTAGCTAGGTTGACAGAAGAATTCTTCCATTTACCTAGTGCTGTCTACATGGTGGGGTAAGTCAGCTTAACTACCTCGCTCAGAGGTGTGGATTTTTCATTCCCCTGAGCAAGGTAGCTGGGTCGACCTAACTTTTTTGTGCAGACCAGGCCTCAGTGAATGTTAGCCCAAAGGCTGAGACAAAGAGTTCTCTTCAATCCTCATTCCCCATGACCCACAGAGCAGGGGCTTTTTCACTATCTGTGGCCTTGACTAAGCACAAGTTAAGCTTAGGTTGGGCTTGGCTAACATAAGCTAGCTAAACCTGCCCTAAACTCAGCTATTTTCCCTAGTCTATGTGAACCTATGTTGTCCACTTTCTCCATAGGGTTACCAAATTTCAGGTTCCTAAAATGGGGACACTGCTGGGGGTGGGGGAGGGGACAGAAGTGGGAGGGGAGATACAATTGGGAGTGGGGGATACCTGTGGCCAGGGTACTCCACTGGAGGTGGGAGGCAGTGTTGCTCCCTGTCACAGTGGCAGGTGGCTGGTACAAGCCCAGGATGCAGCACTGGCCATCAGTCAGCGCCTCCCTGCAGATCTACCTGTGACACTACACCCCATATTCATCATAGTAATATTATTATATGATTATGGCATAATTATGATGCATTTTGTACAAAATGGGTCATGTAAGATGTCATTGGAAAAGTTATGATTTGCTGAATATGATTATTCTATTAGTATGCATATATAATTTTTTGTATCTGAAGTTATGACTATTGACCATGTATCTGAATTTTACATGTAGTCACACCTGGGTGACACCCACTAGAAAAGATGCTACCAGTCTAAACAGCCGGTTGTGAAGGGCCCATTCAGGGTAATGGACTATTAGGAAAAAACAATAGGCCTTAGGAGAACATTGTCCCCCACCTGGTGAACCTCCCTGAGAATGCTTCAGACAGACTATGGATAATAGCTGCTATGACTCTGCAAGGACGTGACCAGCCCACAAACTGGGCTGGGAACTGATTTTGGAACAAAGGGTTCCTGCCATATGTTAAATTTATATAAGGTGGGGTGTGACATTATCAAGGGGCCTCTCTCCCCACACAACAGAATTCCTGGAAACACCTGAGGAACAAAGATTGGGTTGGGGAAACTGTTGGTCCCAGGCTAAAAGGATTTCCAGCCTGTGTATGGAAACCTGGTGAACTGCTTATATTATCAGCCAGGTGAGAGATTGCTAATTAATATCGAATCTATCTAGTATTTTAGGCTTAGTTTGCGGTTTTATTTATTTACTAGGTAATCTGCTCTCATCTTTTTGCTCTCACTTATAATAACTTTAAACCTTTATTTTTGTATTTAATAAACATATTTTATATTTTAATCTAAACCAGTGTGCTTTTGACTGAAGTGTCTGGGGAAAATCTCAGCTTGGTTTAACACAAGTGTATTGTACATATTCCTCTTCGCATTGAGGGAGAGGCGAACTGGGAAATAAATTCATACTGGTCGTGATTTTGATCAGAGCAGGACAGTACAGCTCTGGGGTACTAGGCTAGGGTTTATTTTGTCTGTATCCTCTCTGTTGTTGGTTCATGAAGTGACTGCTTCTGGGTGTGTCCCTGCCTATGTGAATGCTGGTGGAAGTGTAGGACTGGGAGCAGTCTATAACTTGTCACAGCAGCACGGTGCTGAGAGGGAGCCCAGAGGGCTCAGTAGTACCCCAATTCCAGGTGGCACCCGGAGAGGAACCTGTCACACCCCCCTCTCCAGGGCTGGGAGCTGGGGCCTGGGTGGACGGTATATGGCAGCTTTGGGTGCAGGGGAAAGGGCATATCATGGGTGGTGGGTGAACCACTGGCTTGGGGAGGTTATCTCCCAGCCAGACCTAGCCCACCTTTCGACCTGAAGCCCCAACCCCTTCCCCTGTGGAAGCCCAGAGCGCCCCCCTTGCAGCCACCAGCACCCCTGCCCCAGCCCTGGGCCACCCATCTGGCATCTCTCTGCATCTTTAGGCACCTAGACATCTTTAAAATCTAGCCCAAGTCCTTTTTAAAAATGGGACTTAGGTGCCTAAAATTTTGAAAATGTTACCCTAATTCAATTGATTGATCAGTCTTCTTTCTCCAAAAAAAGCTATAACATTCTGCCATAACCAAAGTCCTGGTAAACCAAAGTCCTTTTCATCTACAAGAATTGCTTTATCAGAAATTGGACAAGGAGGAAAATCTGATGTGATGGGTGTGACGGGTTGGATCACAGAAACCCCTTTGGGAACTGCCAGCTGAGGTTCCAAGACTACTTCTGCCCCTGCTTTCCCTGACAGTTTGGGACTCCAGCACCCTGTCTTGTTGAGTTGGACATGCCAGTCTGCTCCAACACAGACCCAGGGTCTGAACCATGTGCCCCAAAGCTGCAGACTTAGCTGAAAGCAACTTGAGAAGTGTTCCTGTCTTAAACGCTCAGATGTCCAACTCCAATGGGGTCCAAACCCCAAATAAATCCATAAACTCATAAATTGTTCGCCCTCTATAACACTGATAGAGAGATATGGATAGCTGTTTGCCCCCGTCCCCAGGTATTAAATACATACTCTGGGTTAATTAATAAGTAAAAAGTGATTTTATTAAATACAGAAAGTAGGATTTAAATGGTTCCATGTAGTGACAGACAGAACAAAGTGAATTACCAAGTAAAATAAAATAAAATATGCAAGTCTGAGTATAATACAGTAAGAAAACAGAGTACAGATAAAAACCTTACCCTTACAGAAGTTCCAGTAAGCTTCCTTTTACAGGCTAGTCTCCTTCTAGTCTGGGTCCAGCAATCAGTCATACCCCTATAGTTACTGACCTTTGTTCCAGTTTCTTTCAGGTATCCTTGGGGGGTGGAGAGGCTCCCTCTTTAGCCAGCTGAAGACAAAATGAAGGGGTCTCCCACAGGCTTATATAGACTTTCTCTTGTGAGTGGAGACCCCCTCCTCTCTCCTGTGCAAAGTCCAGCTCCAAGATGGAGTTTTGGAGTTACGTGGGCGAGTCACATGTCCATGCATGACTCAGTTTTTACAGACAGCAGCCATTGCTCACCTGCTACCTTGAACATCCTCATGTAGACTTCTTATGTGGATTGGAACATCCCAAGATCCATTGGCCCTTAAGTGCTTCTTTACTGGGCATTTAATTTGTACAGTCCTTTCTCAAGAAGCTGACCAAATGCTTTACAAAGGCTACTTGAAAATCAAGCCAGTACACAGCCAATATTAATAACTTCAAATACAAAAATGATACATGCATACAAATAGGATTAGTAGATTCAGTAGATCATAACCTTTACAGAGATATGTTACATGGCATATGCAGCATAAAACATATTCTAGTTATCTCATATATACATTCATAAGCATATTTCCATAAAGCCCTGGTGGGAGCACCATCACAATGAGTAAATTTAAAATATCTTTTGTCTTTCAGGCCAAAGAGCATTCTTTTGATTTGCAGAAAAGTTACCAATGTAAATCAGTGTTTCCCAAACTAGAGGTCAGGAGTCTATAGAGTAATTTTCCACTTTTACTATTTGCAGAAACTTATTCTGTAAGTGGGAGGTGATAATTTGTAATGAACTTTGGGATCCTGTGTGGTGAAGGACACTAGCTACATTTCTATTATTATAATTATTTGTTCAAAGTTTGTTCAGCAGCATTAAATGACACACACAGAACTTTTAGCCAGTTCAGGTTCCCCCCCTCCTGCTTCCACTCTAGGAGCAGAAAACAAATTAGATATACAATGTAATGTTTCATTAGGCAGCTTTGAAGAAAAATAAATGTGTCATATCATGTGTCATATCATAATAAACCATAGCAAAATTATTAAGTTCTGGATATTACCTTTTTATCTTTCTTAAGTACTAACTGATGAATTTAGGCTTAATTTTTTTTTTTTGGAGACAGGGACTGTGTTTTTGGTCTGTGTTTGAACTGTGCTGGTACAATGAGGTTCAAGTCCATTCTATGACAATACAACAAATGCTTATAGTAACAACAATAGATGTTTGGCTGGTAGAGACTACATATTCAAATGTTATATGACAATTGTAAGTAAGGAATGACCATGGCACAGTTCATGCTCTATGAGCTTTTTCTACCAGGTTTTCTAACAGGTATCAGGAACTCCTGTTTGTATTGCTTTTTTCTTTTGAACTTCCAGCTTTTTTGTAGCATCCTTTACATTATGTCTCCCATCATTTTTCCTGGCTCATGAACTAATGCAACATAATTCAATGTGTGCTGGCATCATACTTCAAAACTGAAAGAGCACATTTCCTTCAGATCAGATATTTGCCATCAATTTGAGAAGCAGGAACTGGTTCCAAATGTATTGTCATTGGATCACTGACAAAGAATCCTCATTTTTCATGCCAAACCTATTTTATTTTCACGTGTACTGAGTAATGAGAATGTAAATTGGCCTTTGGTGGTGTTTTTTCTATTTCACATGCATGCATCAATACCACTCTAATCCTGTCTAATTAGGACCAATTTACCATGCACAGGATTAAAATATTGTAAACATTTATTTACCAGTTAGTATATTTCCTGGCCAGACACTGAACAGATAAGCTGATATTATGAAATAAAAAGCTATATGCATACAAATTCCATTGTATTAAACATCTAGCCATATTATGCAAAATAGCAAAGTAAAAACAAATTCGAAAGGCACTGTTGCAGTAATACATAAGCCTGTTTTAATTCCTCCTTTTCTGTATTTTATTACAATTTGATATAGTTATGATTGTCAGTTCAACATGTCTTGTTAAGATATGTTTGTGTGCTTTTAAAAAAGGAAAGCCCCAATGGGAAAATATTTATTGACCAATCCTGTTAACATAAAACAGCTGACTGTTTTTTGTTGTTGGGGTGGAGGGAGGTATGGCTAGACCATTTAAATAATTCTCCGTCTGGGATCTTATTGTCCAAAGTGATATAAAATAATGGAAGAGAGGAGAAAGATTCAACAAACTTTTTCTAACATGGGGAAGTGGGAAGGAGCAAAATGTCAATAGGCTTAGATGAAACAGAGAGAAAGTAGTTTATATGTAGTTATGGTTGCAACCAGGTCTCATTAAAAGTCCTATTTTTATTCTCCTAAAATTTGGGCTAGTGAAATTGTTTTAGCTCACAAATCATGCAGCTCTTTGAGATGGCTAAAGATTTTTTTCCTCTGCAAAGTGTGGAAGAAATTGTCCAAACAGTTTTTAAGTTATAGGTAATTTTAAAAAAGAAAACTGATACAAATTTTCAACCTGTCCAACATTATTTGAGTCTCTCTAGCTCCAAAACTTGTTACTTTGCCTTTTCACATAGATTAGTTAAATGTCCTTGAAAACTGATGAATGGGCTATCTTTGAAGACAAGTTGAAATTGAGCAAAGTGAATAGTGAAATCCCCAGGAACTTTAAATGAGGAATTAAAGGGCCCAGGGCTGTGGCTGTGATAGCAGCAGCTGGGAGCCCCGGGCCCTTTAAATCACCCCCCAAGCTTCCAGCTGCAGAGGCGGCTGGGAGTCTTGAGGGTGATTTAAAGGGCTCCGGGCACCACCTGCTCCTACCACAGTGGAGCCCCAGGCCCTTTAAATCACCATCGGAGGGGGCCCCGGCCTCTGGCGGTGCTTTAAAGAGCCCAGGGCTCCGCTACAGTAGCACCAGCAGGGAGCCCCGGGCCTTTTAAATCACCACCAGAGCCCCACCACTGCTACCCCAGGGCTCCAGCAGTGGGGCTTAGGTGGCAATGTAAAGGGCCTCAGAGGGTAGCGACAGTGGGAGCCCCGAGATGTGCTGCTGGAGCCCCAGGGTAGCAGTGGTAGCTGGGGGCTCAGCTGGTGATTTAAAGGGCCCGGGGCTCCAGCTGCTGCTACCACCCCGAGCCATTTAAATTGTCCCCGGAGCCCTGCTGCCACAGCCCTGGGGTATCAGCGGCAGTGCTCTGGTGGCAAGTTAAAGGGCCCAGGCTGGTAGCAGCTGCCACAGCCTCAGATCCTCTATGTAGCCGCTGGAGCCGCACTGCCACTACCCCAGGGCTCCAGGGATGATTTAAAGGGCCCGGGGCAGTAGCTGTGGCAGGCGCCCTGGGCCCTCTAAATCGCCGCCTAAGCCATGCTGCCACTTCCCCAGGGCTCCAGCAGTGGGGCTCTGGAAGCAATTTAAGGGGCCCAGGGCTCCAGTTGCTGCTGGGAGCCCTAGTACCTTTAAATTGCCACCAGGGGAAGCCGATCCGCTCTGGTATGGCACACCGACTCTTGCCAATACTCTGTACCGGGGTGGACCGGCTTACGTTCACCTCTACCTGGAGGTGGGAGGCAGTGTTGCTCCCCATCACAGTGGTAGTGTGACTGGTGCAGGACCCTTTCCCCAGAGCTGAGAGCAGGGGCCTGGATGGGCAGGATCCAGCTGCTGTGGAGTGGAGGGGAATGGACTAATCAGCTGCAGATGCAGGGAAGAGACCAGTCAGAAAGTGGACGAATCGGAGCTATTATTTCTAAAATCCCCCCTGAACAAGGAAAAGAGATTCAAAAGAGAGGCTTTATCCAGGAAAACCTGGATGTCTGGTAACTCTATAATGACATAGTGGTTCTGGTTTACAGATAGAGGCTCAGACGGAGAGCAGCATTAAGGCTGTTTTGGGAATATGCAATGAAATCTTTTACATATACGCATTTATTTAAGAGATGATATGAACGGTGAGTGTTTGAATATTTTATGTTCCTCTACTTCTTTCAGTAGCATCTTTTAAGTGACTTTGTTGAAACTTCTACCCAGTTTAAGACTATAGGATAGACGGTAAAGCAAGAAATTTGTAAAATAAGTAAAAAGATATTTTTTCTTATTAATGAATTCTGATCTATGTAGGTCTTTATACTGCTTTCACCACTGTGGTATCTGAGTGCCACGTGCTATGGCTAGCATCTATCATGCTTTCTTTCTCTCTTTTCCTAGAAAGAAAATTGGGAAATGACTTTTAATTATCTTACTTTATTTTTAAGTAAAATTTTAGTAAATACATTTAGCAAATCTTGTTGGTATTATGCACACCTTTGTATCCTCACACCCTTAAATAAGGGGTCTTATTGAATTAATCTGGAGTTCACTGCCAGAATAATGACGCTGCATAGCATCTCAGAGACTTTTCTATAGGGTAAACCATCTGTCTGGTCTCAATCACACCTCTGCCCCATTTTCTTACTTCTAATAAGGTAAAGTGGCATCTTTGAACCAGGGGCGGCTCTAGATATTTTGCCACTCCAAGCACGGCAGCATGCCACGGGGGGTGCTCTGCCGATCGCCGGTCCCGCGGCTCTGGTGGACCTCCCACAGGCGTGCCTGCGGAGGGTCCACTGGTCCTGCAGCTTCCCCTTTGCAGGCACGCCGCCAAAGGTGGCCTGCCTGCCGCCCTCCAGGCAACCGGCAGAACGTCCCCTGCAGCATGCCACCCCAAGCACGTGCTTGGCGTGCTGGGGCCTGGAGCCGCCCCTGCTTTGAACCATTTATTTCTCAGTGCTTTTCAGATTAAAGAGATGTACTTATAGGGGGGAATTGAGAGACCAGTTCCCCCAGTATCTCTTTGCGGGGGAAAACAAGTTAATTTCATATTTTAAAACAAGGACTTGGACTTCCTAGTGAACTGTGCTTTTACGAGGAGTACTGGTAATATTTTAAGTAATAGTTAAAATATTGTGATTTACTGATGCAAGCAACACCTAATTCTGTGTGTAAGGCAAGTGGGAACTGATCAGGCTCTTCTACTTTATGGCATCTCTGTCAGACCATTTAAGGCATTTCACAAAGTTAATAAGTAGAGAGAAGATGAAAGAGAAATGCCTGCAGTCTGGCCTAAGGTAGATCCACAGACTAATGTATACAAATAATATTTTAAATTTCCTGGGTTTGATTCACCATCAACAGTACAAAATATGTTCTTCCGTAGCTTTTTTTTCGTTTGTTTTACTGATCTTCCCCTGTCATTAAAATGGATATATCCAATCACTTTAACAGTCTACAAACTGTGAGCAGCTACTGCAGGGGCCATTATTTTATAATTTCGCTGTTTCACAACTTTCATGTACCTTGAAGATACTGAAATGAGAGAGAAGTGCACTGTATTGGATGGCAAAAGACAGAGATAGGTCCTGTAGGCAAAATTAGGAACCTGTAGCTCTAGGCACATTTCATCAAAGAGAGATTTTTATCGGAACTATTTAGCCATCCCTTCAGCATAACCTGTGTGAGCACTTGGCTTGAAGACTGTGGGGTCTCAGGCACACTTGTAGCATAGTATTACTAATGAGGTACTTACTGCTATTCCTTTTTACTTGCAGCTTTGTACTCTAGATGATCCGCTGCTGTTTCCCTTGCTGAATAACAAAAGAATTGCTAATGTAACCAATGCAACACCAAGGTGCTCTTGAATATCATTTACATTTCTTTATCTTTCAGGTCAAGAAGGCGTGAGCACAAAGCAGTTTAAATTAACATACTCATTTGAGTCATGCTTTTAAAGGCATACTAACTTGGAATAAAAATAGATAACACCCGAAGTCAGAACCTTTCACGCAGGAGGGGGTGTATTCATGCCATTCCTGGAAGTAGCAGACTGTCTGGTATTCTGGGGATGCCCAGGGCCGGCTTTAGGAAGTGCGGAGCCCAATTCGAACAGTTTCCATGAGGCCCCGGCAGGGATGACCAAAAAAAAAAAAAACACCTGTAAAAGAACACATGGGGCTTGTGCTCACCGGGCGGTGCTCCGAGTCTTCAGCGGCATTTCGGCGCCAGGTCCTTCACTCACTCCAGGTCTGCCGAAGACCCGGGGTGAGTGAAGTACCCGCTGCCGAAGTGTTGCTGAAGACCCGGAGCACCGCCCGGTGAGTAAAAATTAAAAAGGCGCCTCTAGCCAGGGAAGGGATTCTCACTGGGCGCGGGGCCCGATTCAGGGGGAATTGGTGGAATAGGCCTAAAGCCGGCCCTGCCTGAGTGTCTGCTCTACCTGTTCCACTCTGTCCTGCCAGTAAAGTCCTTCTATGGACCCTCTGACTCCAGATCCACTGACCACAATACATCTTCCCTATTTTGCAAACATTTTAATATAAACATTAAAAGCAAATAATTGATGCCCAGATCCCCACCTGTTGTCCCTTAGGCCAGAGATTGCTAGCACATAACTGAGTTGGAGTCTCATCTTTACCACAGTCCCAGCTGGTTACTAAGGGTATGTCTACACTGCCCACGTTACAGCGCAGCCGCGGCAGCGTTGTGACGTGGGCAGTGTAGTCATGCTTTATCGCCGGGGAGAGCTCTCCGAACGATTAAAAAATAACCACCCTGAACGAGCAGTGGTGCTCCTGGCAATAAAGCACTGTCTATATTGGAGCTTTTCAGCACTAAAACTTTTGTCATCCTGGGGGGATTCCACACCCCTGAATGACTAAAGTTTTAGCTCTGAAAGTAGCAGTGTCGACACAGCCTTAGCCTTTGGAATAGTTTGGTTTCCTCAACAGATGACCTATCTCTGTGTCCCTGTCACCTGTCTCTGAGTATAGCAAACTGTCTCTCTGTGGAGTATGGATGGTTCTCTGTCTCTGTTCTGAGATGACCTCTGTGAGCTCTCTCTGGGTGTTGTCTGCTTTCTCATAAGTGCCTTCTGCTTCCCCAGATCACTTGGGGTGTGTTCCACTGCAGTCCTCACAACTGCTTCAGTCCGCTCCTTCTGATGTCTCTCTAATGGCTGGACCCTCACAGGAGTGCCTGTATATAGGGCTGGTAGGTCCTTGGCTGACCTGCAGTGCTCTAGTACCTACTTTCTCTGATTGTTGACCATCTCCTCTCAGTGGTAACTCCATCCTTCTTGCTGGAACTGGTCTCCCCTCAATGATAGCAGGGTTTTGGTCTTTGCTCCATCAGTTCCTGCACTGGACTCTTTTGCCCCTCACCCCACCCCCTCTTTTTCATCCCCTTCTTGTGATGAGATATTCCTGTGTGCCAAAAATACTAATAAGGGGTCTGAACTAGAAGTAACAGCCTTGTGTAACAGTCTCTTAGCTATTTTCACAGCTGATTTCACCTTGCCATTACTCTATGTGTATGCTGTGGAGGAGGTGTAGTGGTCAAATTCCTATTTGTGTATAAATTCCATTAATTCTTCCAAGGCAAATTGGGGTCTGTGGTTGGTGAATACAGTGTCCAGAATGCCATATCTCACAAAGTGAGCCTTCAGTTTGCCAATCACTTCTTTGTTTCATGTATCAGGCAGGGCATCAACCTCCTAAAAATTTGAATCGTAACCCACTGTAATCAAGTACTGTTTTTCCTTGAAAGTAAATAAGTCCACTCCCACCTTTTACTATAGTCAGGTGGGCAGCTCATGGGGTAACGGAGTCTCTTTCTGTTGGTGGTTATCGTACAAGGAGCAGAGTTGTATATTCACTCCTAACCAGTAAACACACACTTAGTCCATCTAAGATAGTAATCAATGCCCAAGTATGAGCCATGCATTTTTTTTATGACATCCTTACATAATGAGATGGGAACAACAGCTCTGTCAGAGAAATATGATTCCATCCTGAACACTCAGCTCATCATTAATTTGAAAATATGGTTCCGTTCATACTGATACTTTGCTTTTGTCTCCTGGCCACCTTGCTAGAATCTCTCTCTTGGCCGTCTGTAGCTTGATGTAATTTTCTGTAGCTTCTTTCATTTCCCATCAGCTTTGCTGTTAAAATTGGGAGATAGTGCAGCATTTTTATATAGTCAATGCTCTGATCCTCTTCCCCCAGCTCACTGATGACAGGTAAATATGCACTGCTCAGGATGTCAGCTAAAACTAGTAATCATCCTGGATGGTATCTAATCTCTACCTGGTGGTGCTGGAGGCACATGAACATGCGCTGCAATCTCTTTGGAACACTAAAAAGGGGCTTTGCCATGATTGTGTCTAGAGATTTGTGGTCAGATTGCACTGTTCCTGAGTAGTCACTGAAGCAATAGCTCCACTCCAAATATCACAGCCAAAAGATCTCTTTCTATTTAAGTGTACCACTGATCCATCTCTGATGGGGCTCTGCTGGCATAAGGGGTTGGCTGCTCCTGCAAAAGTACTATACCCAATCCTTTCTCTGATGCATCACACTGGCATGTCCATGGCTGTCCTGTATTGTAGTATTTCATGACAGGAACATCTATTAGCATTTGTTTCAGTGTGTGAAATGCTTGTTGCTGGGACCTGCCCAGCGCTAAACAAGATCTTGCATTGTGAGCTGACAGATGGGTTCTGCTACTAAAGCCACATTTGGACAGAACTTGGACAGAAAAATTATCATTCCTATGAAGTGCTATATCCCTTTTACACCCATCACTGGCTGCCTTGATCTTGTTGGGCTCTGCTTCTGTCCTTCTGCTGTGAGCAGATGTCCAGTATACATCACCTCACACTGTTTGAATCACATTTTTTCCTGGGTTGAGTTTCATGTTCTTGTCCCTACCAAGTTGTAGAAAAGCTTGTAGTTTTCTGTCATGGTTTCATTCAGCTTCTTTACCATAACTCCCTTCACCTTCTGTGCTAGAGTACTGGGCAATAGCAGCTGTACCAGCACTCTGATCACTGTATCATCAAGTTAATCACCTGGAGGAAACCTAATGGGAAAAACTGTGCCTGATTGGCAGAGTGGAATGGCCTGGGGAGAGTTAAAGTGCTTAGAGAATAGAAGAATACCAAGGAAGTCTAAGGGGGAAAAGAGAGACTGGCTGGATCGCTGGCTTGAGAGCCAGAGCCAAGAGAGGCCTTAGAGGGAGAGATCTCCGCCCCCTTTCTATCCTCTGTCTAAATGAGGGAGCTGGGGAGTTTATATGTTGTTGTAGCTAAGGTGTTGCACAGTGCTGTGAAGGTGACAGGGGAACACTGGCAATATACCATATGTGATGTTTACAAGCAAAGAGTCTCCAAGCCGTCTGTGTGTGCAGAGGAAGACAAGAG
The DNA here is from genome assembly GCF_025201925.1 of Gopherus flavomarginatus. NCBI lineage: Eukaryota > Metazoa > Chordata > Testudines > Testudinidae > Gopherus > Gopherus flavomarginatus. Next base: position 205,242,828 of record NC_066618.1, read on the forward strand.
CAGAGGGGGTACCCTGTTATATGTAGGGGCTTCTCCAGGATCTTACCTTGATCCAAGCAGATGGAGAACCTCCAGGGAGGGGCTGGTGTGTATCACCACAAACTTCTGTTAGTACCATCTGTTGTTTTTCAGGTCAGTTACCGTGACATCATATTTTCCTGTGGGCTTCATTATGCTGTCATTGTACATAATTAGATTGCACCTGCTCTTTGTTATGGGTGTGTTGTAGTCCAGTTCAACCCAATGAATAGCATTGCAGGAGGCCCCACTATCCAGCTGAAATTGCACAGAGTGTTTCCCTGTTAAAATTGTGGTATGCACAGAGATTGATATTGTCCCTTACTACTTTCCTGTCCCCACACCGTGAACCTGATGTGCTCTTGGAATCAAGAAGAGAGTCGTGATATGATCACAGCTGTCTGATGCACTTTCCCCCTCTCATAGAATCAGAGAATATCAGGGTTGGAAGAGACCTCAGGAGGTCATCTAGTCCAACCCCCTGCTCAAAGCAGGACCAATCCCCAACTAAATCATTCTACGTCTAACTGAATCTTTCTGACAGATTCTTCTGCTCTTGCACACACTGCTAATGTGGTTCAACTTGCCGCATTGCTAGTGCAGGGCACTTCTCCTTTACCCACTCATATCATTTCCTACTGTAAATGCATCTCACTTAGGGTACAGAAACTGGCCTTGCTCTCCTTTCCTGTTCTCTCACTGCATGTACTTCTGTGAGTGTTGTGTCTCCTAGCTCTTCCCTCCATTCTCTTGAGCATTCCACTATATACCCCCTGTCTAACCATCTGTCTAATGTGAGATTGTCCTCCCAGATTAGCCACTCCTGCAGGTGGTGATCCCAAAAGCTGCAAACTATCCTGTCCCCAATTAGGGAGTTTGTCAAGCCCACAAAATTGTGCATAACAGTCAGTATGAATAGGAATCAGCCCAGACACTGCCCCGTGTTTTATCTGCAAAGAGTGAAGCTGAATGCAGGTTAAGACAAACAAGGAAACTTTATTAAAACCTGTAGATTGCTCTGTCCATATAGGTGAGTTGCTTCCAGCCTAACTCCCCAGCATTCCCTGTTTCCACTGGTGTCTTGTTAATAGCAGTCACTGCAGGGAATATGGATCCTCCAATTCCAGTTCTGTGTATGATGAAACAGGGCAGGGACATCATCTTTCCTGTGTATTTTGTACAACATAGCGTACCTATTAGGCACTTAAGGTGTGATCCTGATACCCTTGTTCACATTGAGTAGCACATCAGTCTTCAAATAGTCCATTTTCAATTGAAATGCTTAGGGAGCAAGGCACAACTGAAGTGGTCTGATCCAGAGCCAGCGGAAGACAGTGGAAAGACTCCCATTGCATTCAGTAGGCCAGTGTGAATAAGGGTAAGGGTGAATAAGAATCTGGCACTTACCAGTTAATAATCATAGAATCTTAGGTCTGGTAGGGAGCTCAAGAGATCATCTAGTCCAGTCCCCTGAATTCACGGTAGGACTGAGTATTATGTAAAGCAGTGGTTCTCAAACTAGGGCTACCACTTGTTCAGGGAAGTGGCGCAGGCTGAGGGATGTGCCAGCCACCCTTCCTGCAGCCCCCATTGGCCTGGAGCGGGGAACCGCAGCCAGTGGGAGCTGCGATCGGCCAAACCTGCAGATGCGGCAGGTAAACAAACCGACCTTGCCCGCCAGGGGCTTTCCATGAACAAGCGGCGGCCCTAGTTTGAGAATCACTGATCTAGAGTAGACCATCCTTGACAATTATGAAGATTCCACAATCTCCCTAGGCAATTTATTCCAGAGTTTAACCACCCTGACAGGAAGTTTTTCCTAATGTCCAACCTAAACTGCCCTTGCTGCAATTTAAGCCCATTGCTTCTTGACCTATCTTCAGAGGTTAAAGAGAACAATATTTCTCCCTCCTCCTTGTAACAACATTTTATGTACTTCAAAACTATTATTATGTCCCCTCTCACTCTCTGTACGTCAGACTAAACAAATCCAATCTTCAATCTTACCCCAGAGGTCATGTTTTTCTAGACTTTTAATCATTTTTGTTGCTCTTCTCTGGACTTTCTTCAGTTTGTCCACATCTTTCCTGAAATGTGTTGCCCAGAACTGGACACAATACTCCTATTGGGGCCTGATAGCACTGAGTAGAATGGAAGAATTACTGTTGTATCTGGCTTACAACACTCATGCTAATACAGCCCAGAATGATGTTTTTTTGTTTCCTTTTCTGCCACAGTGTTATACTGTTGATTCATTTAACTTGTGATCTACTATGACCTTCCAGACTCAGTTCTGTGGTACTCCTTCCTAGGCATTCATTTCCCATTTTGTATGTGTGCAGCTGATTGTTCCTTCCTAAGTGGAGTACTTTGCATTTATCCTTAATTGAATTTCATCCTATTTACTTCAGACCATTTCTCTAGATTTTGTAGATCATTTTGAATTTTAATACTATCCTTCAAAGCACTTGCAAATCCTCCAGTTTGGTATTGCCCTTAAGTGTTATGTGTGTTTTTTATGCCATATCTAAATCATTGATGAAGATATTGAACAGAACTGGACCCAGAAATGATCTATGTGGGACCCTACTTGATATGCCCTTCCAGCTTGACTGTGAATTGCTGATACCTACTCTGTGGAAACGGTTTTCCAACCAGTTATGCACACACACACCCTTATAGCAACTCCTTCTAGTTTCTATTTCCCTAGTTTGTTTATGATAGGATCATATAAGACAGTATCAAAAACCTTACTAAAGTCGAGATACACCATATGTACCACTTCTCCCCATCCATCAGGGCTGGAGACCATGCCTCCTTGCTACAATGCTTCTGAAGTGACTCAGTTCAGGGGGAAATTAGCCAACAGTTAATGGCTCCAACCAGCAGTCAGGCAAAGCAATACAGTCTAAGGGGATCAGCTCTCTGGTAGGACAGTGAGCAAAACCATCTGGTTCCTAGTTCAGATGAGTGAGAAACCAATGCAGGTTTTTTTGGCCTGAAGGTGAGGAAGCTGCCACCCCAGGGGGTGGGGTGGCAGGGGTAGAGGGACACAAGCCCACCTGCTCCACTGCATCCCAGCCCAGGGCCCTAACAGAGGCAGAATGGTTCCCTGGGTCAGCAGGGAAATCTGTCCGGCTTGCAGTCAGTAACAGCTGAACCCTATTTGGCTTCCCTGGGCTCCTTCCTAAACTCCCAGCCGGAGTGCCTGGGTTCTGGGGTTGTCATTCATATTTCTGGGGTAAACGGCAAGTGGCAGCCCCAACAGCTCCTCGATGTTGCCAGCATCTGGCAGCTCCAGCAGTCCCTCTGGGTCTCTGGCACAGTGGCGATCTCCATCCAGTTCAGTGTCCAACAGCAGGAGGGAGACGTCCTGCTCCTCTGCCAGATTTCCTCCAACTGAGTTGGAGGTCCTGCTTTTTATACTTCCAGCTCCTGTCCCACCCCTCTGCTTCTGACAGGGCAGCTGCAGGTATCCCAGCTCTGCCCACCAGGGAGTGGTCGTGGGTCTCACCCCTCCATCAGGGCAGGAGACCATGACACCTCACTACACCCCCTATCAACAAGGTTTGTTACCTTGTCAAAGAAAGCTATTTGGTGGGTTTGACACAATTTGTTCTTGACAAATCCATGCTGACTGTTACTTATCATCCTATTGTCTTCCAGGTGTTTGCAAATTGATTGCTTAAGTTTTTGCTCCATTATATTTCTGGATACTGAAGTTAAGCTGACTGGTCTGTAATTCCCTGGGTTGTCCTTATTTCCTTTTTTATAGATAGGCACTATATTTGCTGTTTTCCAGTCCTCTGTAATCTCTCCCATCTTCTATGACTTTACAAAGATAATCACTAATAGCTCAAATACCTCCTCAGTCAGCTCCTTGAGTATTCTAGGATGTATTTCATCAGGCCCTGGTGACTTGAAGACAGCTAACTTGTAATATGACTTTGGTCTTCAGCTTTGCTATATTGAGTGATTGTGGTTATACCTACATTAGTAATACCTAGCAGCAAGCAAATTGTAGGTTCTGTTTGAACAAGCAAGAAAATGTTTAGAAGCATATTCTCTGAGTGTCTTGGATCCTCAAACTGGATGAGAAATATTGCAAATAGAGGCTTTGTCACTATATTCTGACAGTTCCACTTAATGGCCCATTTACATCCCAGGAGTGAGGATGCACACACCGATGGAAAGCAATGAGGAGGAAAAAATGTGAATCAAACTTTTATGAAACTTCACAAAGATTTGGAGGTGGGGCAGAAATATTTGGCAGAGCAAGGTCTGACATTCAACTTAGTGGTATTTCTTTGTCTGTTACCCAATAACTTTGGAACACAGCATGTGGGGAATGCTGGTGATGAGGGAAGCAGAGACCTAGATTGGGGGGAACTGCGTGAGTGAGTGTGGAAGCAGGGACTCAGAGTGGAGATGGAGAGGGGAAAGTGGGGCCCCAGTGGGGTCTGAAGGAAGAAGGAGGATTCTGGAAAGCAGGGGAGATGGGGAGGGGGAAACGGGGGCACACAGAGATGCTGTCATGCAGGGAAGAGAGAATGGAGGGCATGTGGAAACCCTTACATGGGGGAGACAGTGCAGAACTCTAATACGGGGGAGAGGGGGAACATAGGCCCTGACTTGTGCGTGGGGTTGTGGGGAGTTACAGGATAATGTGAGGTGGCCCACAGGGAGCTTGTTGGGTGGGAGGGGATAGAGGTATGCAAGGGTTTGACCAACTGCAGCTATGAATGCTGCAGTCCTCCAAGTTTATTTGAAGCAAAGTTTTAGCCAAACCACTTTGCACAAATTAATACAAAAAGTGTAGGGATTATATAACATGGTAAGCTGATTTTTTTCCCCAAACAATGTCACTTGTAATAATAATAATAATTAATAGAAAATCTTCATCAAGTACATTTCCTATGTACAAAAAACAAAGCCAGAAGGTTCAGCAATACAGCCACATTAAAAACAGGGATAGTCATTTCAAGTGTATCTAAACAAGGTACAATTAAGGCTACATTGTCCCCACTTCCTCTTCCCCAGATTCAAACCCCAACCTTTGTGAGCACTGAATAGGAGTGGGATGATTAAAGTGGCTCTCAGGCAGTGTCAGCACTAGCTTTCTGTCCACACAGAGCTGCATGCTATCGAAATCTACTCAGAGCTGATTGGAACAGCAAGGTGGCCAAGCCACAGATAGCCACGAGTACTTTATCTTTTATTCCACTACTGCCTGGGTCCTCAGCTTCAAGACACCTCAGGGTATGGATTAAAAGAGAAAGAAGAAAGGCAGAAGCTGAGAAATGTATGCTATGTTCCGGCCTCTGACACAGACTCTTTGAGTAATTTAGCATAAGTGTGCCTCAGTATCTTCATCTGTAAAACAGGAATGTAGCGGGGCGGGGTCGTCACCCCGCTCCTGCCTGAAGGGGATAAAGTAGCCCGCCCCTGGAGAAGGCTGCAGTGGAGAAAGCTAGGCTGATTGGAGAATCAGCCACAGCTGTGGTGAGCTTAATGAGGGCCCACCTGGCCCTTATAAGAGGGCTGTGGGCCAGAAGAAGGACTCTCTTGCTAGCCTTTGAGAGAGAAGGACTTGGCTGCCTGGGAAGCTGAGGAGGGTACCTAGGGTGAAGCAGTGCTTGGGGAGGGAGCTGGGGAGCTCCAGCCTAGCAAAGTCTAAGGCTGAGTTAAGGGCCCACAAAAGGGTACTAGGGCTGCAGAGGGGCAGCCTAGAGATAGGAAGAGGCAGCTGGTCCAACCCTCCCACCTTTGCTGATGATGAATGGTTTACAGACTGTGGCTGGTCTTCCCCAGGGAGCGGGGGCTAGAAGATGCCTGACAGTAGCCACTGAGGCGAGGTGGGGCTAGAGGGTTGGGGTTCCCCTGGGAGGGAAGACCCAAAGTGAGTGAGTACTGCAGTGGGCAGAACTCTTGGGAAAAGGCACCAGGGTCTGGGAAGGACATGGGGCCAGCGGCAGGCAAGACATCAGATGGCAGAGAGTGCTCCAGAGCTGGAAAAGAGCTAATTCCCTGGACAACCAGCAGGAAGTGCCATGCTGGTGAGTCACCTCCCTGCCACAAGGAATAATACTTCCCTACCCTTCAAAGTTGTTGTGAGACTTAATTCATTTAGGCACAATTATGCAAAGCTTACTCTCACTAGTAAACATCATTCAGGGTGTTTCATTGTTCTGTATGCCCACGGACATAAGTAAGGGCTGCACAACTGGTCATAATGTTTATGGTGAACCTGGAGACCTTTGAGTGGAACGTGTAGAATGCAAAGTACTTTCATTAGTGAAAATTGACAAACACAGCCCCAGCCCTGCTTACTAAATGTAAATTAGATCTGGACAATATGATTCAGACACACAATGCACAGGTTGAAGTTGCAATCTGATAGGGGTTCAGGTTTGTTTGCAAAACAATGTGGATTTTTGATAGTGGGTTAGTGATGAAAGGCTTGAAGAAGAAAATTGTTGTCTGCAACTTTTTGTTGAAGATTTTGAGGCCCTCTGGCACAAAAGGAGAAGGGAAGAATTCTAAGTACAAGAGTGTAGCATAGAAGACAGAGTAAGGAGAGGGGAGGAAGGATAATGAAAGGGATGTTCAGAATAGGGTGACCAGACGTCCTGATTTTATCAGGACTGTCCAGATATTTGCTTATTTGTGCCGTGTCCCAACCTACCCATCCCCTTGTCCCCGCCCCCTCACTGTCCCACTGGATCCCTCCCCAAATCCCCGCGCTGGCCCCGCCTCTTCCCCAAACACGCTGTGTTCCTCCACCTCCCCCTTCCCTCCCAGGCTTGCGCTGATCCTCTGTATGGCAGTGCAAGTGCTGGAGGGAGGGGGGAGGTTGAGACAGAGCGGAGCAAAGCTGGTGCGGGGGTCGGGCCGTGGAGCTGCTGTGGACGGTTTTTTTCCCTTTTTTTTTTTTTTGTTTTCCACTGGAGGGAGTGGGGAAGTGGAGATAGAGCGGCGGCATGCTGGTGCGGGGTGGAGCTCCGGCAGCCGTTATTTTTTTTTTTTTGCTCTGACCCCTCCCTTCCCCCCCCCACACGCATCCCCATATTTCACCTGTGTGATCTGGTTACCCTAGTTCAGAAGGAAAATCTGTGAAAAGTATTAGCATAAAGAGGGGAAGCAGGAGGAACTAAGAGCCGAGATGCAGGTGGAGTAGAATTGTGCAGACCTTGAAGATGAGAAGATGCATCTTAAACTTGCTTTGGGAGGAGAGAGGAAACCACTAAGAGAGGGATGTGACCATGATCAAAATGGCTGAAGAGAGGAGATTTTAGCAGCAGTATTTAAGATCTATATTAGAGATGGATGAGATGAGAAGTCAGATGGAGGAGAGAACTGCAAGAAGTAACAAAAGCGTGGACACAGATTTTAGTGGTTGGAACAGAAAGGAAAGAATAAGGGCTTGGCTACACTGGAGAGTTGCAGCGCTCTAAACCCACCACCAGCACTGCAACTTACTCACCGTCCACACTTGCAAGGGACATACAGCACTGCATCTCCCTGGCTGCAGCGCTGGTTGTACTCCTGCTCTGCCTTGGGTATAAGGATTGCAGCGCTGGTGGTGCAGCGCTGCTCCGCAAGTGTGGCCACCAAAAGCGCTGTAATTGGCCTCCAAGGTATGAGGTATCCCAGAATGCCTGTTCAGCCGCTCTGTGTTTTGTTGTCAACTCCGGGCTCCCGGAGCTGCTTATCTAAAAAACAAACACAGCTCATTTGCTGGAGCAGAGGCAGGCGGGGGAATTTCTTTGGAATGTTCACAGCTTGATAGTGTTTGCTTGAGGAGAGAAGCAACACAGCGGGGGGGAAGGGAGAGTCTGTTTTGGAGCAGCTGCTAATCTGAAGGCTATTTGCATTTAGTGAATAAGAGAGGGGTGGTGGAAGGGGTCAAAACTTTTAAAATGATTGAAGGTTGGTGCTGTGTATCTTCCAGTCCTTAGAACTTGCAAGGCAGGGAGCTGACACAGTGTCACCTCCAAAAATCCACACTCTCTGTCTCCCCCACGCTCCCTGTCACACTCCATCCCACCCCCTCTTTTGAAAAGCACGTTGCAGCCACTTGAACGCTGGGATAGCTGCCCACAATGCACCACTCCCAACAGCGCTGCAAATGCTGCAAATGTGGCCACACTGCAGCGCTGGTAGCTGTCAGAGTGGCCACACTGCAGCGCTTTCCCTACACAGCTGTACGAAGACAGCTGTAACTCCCAGCGCTGCACACCTGCAAGTGTAGCCAAGCCCTAAGTTTCAGAGATGCTGTAGCCCACTTCCTTGAAATTGCACTGCTGCAATATTGCAGGAGAGGCTGTTCAGAGTATATCAAACCTGAACAGAAGCACGAGGTTATGGATGTGTCACAAAGGGGTTGGGCAGCATAATTTCCAATCCAGTTCTGCAGGCTTGGGAGGTTTGACAAGTCTTGCTAAGCTTCAGATAAGCAACTGAACTTTTGGATACTTACTGACTTGAACCTCTGAACCGCTTGTGTTTCTCCCATATCTTTAACATTGTCTCTTTAGAATTTGTTTTTCTCTCTTTAGACTCTGCTCTGAATAGGAAAAATATTTTCTATTGAACATTTATTTTCTTTTTGAAGTCCAACTTCATCTCAAAACACATCTGTTTCAAAGATATATCAAAGATGCAGCAGCTTGTGTTCAAGTGGAAATGTATGTATGCAGTCTGTCTGGCCCAGACTTTAGGAGCCTCCGGGTTTTAAAACCGCTAATATTTTAAATAGACAGATAACTTTAAGCATTATATCTATCTTATGGTGTTTCATGTTGCTTTTTGTCTAGTCTTTTTAGCTCTGCTTACTGATCTGAGAAAGTATGTGGTTGCTAAGTCATATTTTAAAGGGTTGATAGAAGACAACGACTTTGGAATGGATAAGTCTGTCAAGATATAAATTCAAGTTGAATAGTCACTAACAGTGAAGTAACCGATGGAATGATGGAAAAAAGCAATTAGGAGAGGTTCCTAATGGAGATCACTGCTGCACTGTACGGATGTTGTGATTGCTCAAGTGAGGGAAGTCGGGGAAAGTCAGGATACAGGAAGTGCCAGGGCCTGGTGAGGGATTGTTGTTGTTATTGATTACTTCCCCAGTACTGAACATTTATGAAAGGGATAATTTAAGAATTCTGGTAGAGCAATAAGAAGAGTTGGGTTGTTGGAGGCAATAGGTAACTGGAGCAGTACTGAGCTTAGAGAACCATGTAGTGAAGGGAGGTGAAGGAAATTTAAACTTGGAGAAGATTCAGATGATACTGTTGCCACTGTACCATTGCAGCACCCTGTGGAGTGCCATTTAAAACAGGTTGGTTGTTGTGTCCAAAATTGCTATAGTTCTTGTAGCGTGGATAAAAAGAGGACATGTAGTAAAGAGGTCAGAAGAGGATGGTGGTGTTAAGGGCACTGTGAGGAGGGCAACCGGAATGGGGACTTCGAGCAGCTGCTCCCGACCAAGGGGGAGCCCTGGGTCAGCCCCGCATCTAGAGACATCTAGCTGCTGCTGCTGTTGCTATGTTTGTTCAATTTGTCCAAGGAGATCGCAAGTTTGGCCAGGGACCAGAGTTTGGGAGGGCAGCCTGCTGCAGTGAGTGGCTCACTGGTCCTGGAGGGGAGGATAGGGTGCAGCTTTCCCAGGTGGGGAACAGCTGCCACTGCTACTGAAGGAGTCTGGTGCTGGTGATCCTTGCTGGCCACAGACTGCTACAGGATTTGGCTTACCAGGCAGGGGAAAAGGGAGTTGGTGCAGCCAGGAGTTGGGGGCAGTTGGGCTGATCTGGATGGGATCTGGATCTGACAGACTTGGGTGTTGGGAACAGGCACTGTAGGAAGTATGGGGTGGAGGATGGGAGAAGGCAAGACGGGGTGAAGAAGGTGATTAGGGGGAGGGAATTGGTTTGGCAATGGGGAAGTAGGAGCCGTTTCAATAGATGGGTTTACTGAGGAATGCTTGATTGAGATTTAAGCACTTCATGAGATTTATGCTGGCCCTCTACACACGAGTTGTATTTCACCCAGGCAATTATTCTTGCAGACAATCCCAACAAAGGGCTTTATTGAATGGCATAATTTAGTTCTGTAATTGGGGAACCCTCCTGTCCTACAGCAGCTAGAGATTTTGAATATTGCTTACCTGCAAAAAATGATTTGAAATTATGAACAATCTAGAGATCAACAGGTATTTGCAAGAGTTAGCCAGTAAATAATTCTGAACAACAAACCAATTCAAGAAAATGTAGCTCTGTTCATGGACAACTTTCAAAGAGGAAAAAAAGCAAAATGTATTGATAAATAAATCAGAATGTATATGCCCTGCTCTAGTTGAGAATACTACTTTACACTTAAGTGATATAGCATCTTTCATCCAGAATTGTTTCACTACCATCTCAGACTATATATTACAGACTGGATGTTTCAGGTACTTTTAAGAACAGATTCAAAGTGAGAGAGATTTTCTATCTGGTATTCTGATGTTTCAGTGCTAGTCCTCTTGGATTCTAATTACATGTGATTTTTTCAGAGATGATTCAGAATCTGAGAGTGACTTTCAATTTTATGTTACTTTTTGAGGTACATATCAATTCTTTAGCTAAATCTTCCTTTTCCTTCCTAGGAACTGTGCTTGGTTATAACCATTGCCATTGTTGTTAGGTACAAAAATTGCAGTTCAACTTATAGAAGTAGAATGAGCCCACTGATCCTTTCTTGGTCCAGTATTTGATCTGTGTGTTTCAATTTGGTCGCTCAGTCAGCTGGAACTTTCAGTTTTAAAATGTAAATAAGTCCAAGTCTTCTCATGAGTACGTTGGCCATTGGTGTCTGAAACAAACTCCATGCTCCTTTTAGTTTTTCAACTGAGATTTTTTTTCCTTTAAGAAAGTTTGATTTGAATTAATGTTCTTTTTAAATGATTTAATTAAATAACTCACTGTAGAACTGTTATTTTTTTCCATGGGAAGGTGATGGATAGTGGAGGCATAATCCCCTCTCTCCATAGTTTCCTTCTCCATTTACCCACTCCCCATTCTTATTCCAACAGTTCTTTCCTTATCCCCACTTCAACCCAAGTTTCCTTCCTCCCCTAACCACTGTAACATTAAGTTTTAGTCCTACTAAATATATAATCAAATATCTTCAAAAAATACTAGTTGGGACTAGCACAGTGTGTGCTTATGCTGCCTCTGAAAACTACGGTACATCTCCTTACCAATCCATCCCTAAATCTTTTCTCTGTGTTTGTCTTTAAATTGTAAATCTTCCTCCAAACTGTACTTTGTCACAGTGGTTGCCCAAAACCAATATTTTTTTAACTTAAATTTAGCTAGAATTCTAAACTTTTCTTTAAATAACATTTATTAATTATGATGATTTTACTGACCATAATTCCAGTGACTTCACTGGAGCTATATCAGTTTACACCAGCTGAGAAAATGGTCCAAAGTCTTTTAAGCTTTAAGAATATGTGGAGTCTTTCATTGACATCAAGATTGTAATGTTTCAAGTATTATTCTATTGGGAAACATACAACAGCTTTCATCTGACATCCTCACACTGACTTTAGCCTGTCAACTATAGGGAAAAGAGAGCAATACTTTCTTTTAAAATGTTCCTTTTCTCATTTCCCTCTCAGAATACTTGCTTGATCCTGAGTGGATAAAAAGGATATTCAGCCAATCTCAGTGCATCTAAACTCTACCAATCCACTAGATCCTGTGCTGTAGCGAGGACATATTCAATTCAACTGATAGGAGAGAGGGGGCAAATATTTGCCAGCTTCCACCATAATTTAGAGCAGCCTTGAGGATGCTTTAAATTATGCGTAGTTACACATGATCCCATGATCTGGCAACTAGAAATAGTTGGACTGCAGAGGTGCAACCTCCGTGCAGCCACACAGTCTCCCCTGATCACACCCTCTATGCTAGGGGGTATGAAGAAGGATGGCATAGAGCCCCTCTACCAGCTCTACAATATCTAAGGGTTCCCTTTACTGTGAGCAGTCTGGATAAGTTATAATGGGAACTGGATCCAGGAATTTATTTTTCCAACTCTGAGTGCCAATCCTACCAATGGGTTTAGTAAGATTTACCCCACTTCTTCGTGTTAATAATGGCCTGGTAGAGCACTTTATTCTAAACTGGTTGAAAATAGCTTCATTTGGATCAACTGTACTGTACCATATTGGAACAATTATTGTAACTGAAGTCTTTATCATACACTTACTATTCAGAAAAGGTAATGAGCTAAAAAAGCTGGTGCTCACTGGGGGATAAATTCTGCCTAAGGATACATCTCTGATCTTAGTTCAGCAGCTTCACTCTCAAGTTTCTTTGGAAGCACCTCTGCTTGGGAGCCTGATGGTTCACTGTTCCATCTTCAGAAAAGATACTCACTTGCTTAGATTTCCTCAAGCAGCAAATTTATTCACTGAGTTCTGAGCTGTAGAAAACAAAATAAAAAGCAATTTTGGTGTATGTCAGCATCCAGCTAGTGGATGGGGGTGATGAGCCATGCACTTCCTGCTCAACAGGAGTAGAAGTTCATAACATATTTGAAAATTAATTTTGAACTAATATTGTTTTGGCATATTTTCTTGTTCTCCTTTTAACTGTTTCAAACCTGATCTAAATTGCCATCTTATCCCCTTTGCTAACATTCTGGATTAATTGTATACTGTTGCCACTGCAAAAACAGAATGTCTGTAACTCTCCTCTGTCTGATGATGACCACACTGAAATTTTGACCTTACCGTCGTGCAACGTGGGTGTAAACAAGGGAGGAATTTACCCCATTGTTCTCACTGTGTCTAGCAAACACGCAACGTACAGTCACCTTAACCAGTTATCTTTTTCCTTGTACTAGCTTGTCATAGCTCTGGCTGAGCTCTCTTTGCCTGCTGTGCACCAGATTGTTGTGAGAGGAATCCGAACATCTGGATCCCCATGGATTTTAAGCTTCCTTGAGTCTCAGCAGATTGCAGCACTGTTTCCTCCTTTGGTCTCTCTGGGACATTTCCTATGCACCAAGCCTCAGTTCTTTGCCCCTTCACAAAGAGTCCCTAAACCCACCTGCCTAAGGCATCCAGAACCAATGCTGACACCCAATATACCTCAGAACCTTAAACACACCCTCTCCCATAATCACACAGATGCTATGAGCCTGTGGGTTATATTTTCGCTTTCTCAGGAGGCATGAGGTAGATGTAACGTATATAACAGAGACACTTTGCACAGGATTCTAACACCATTTCTCTTTGATATAATCACACAAAAAGTGTACAAAACTTTTAGAAAACTAGTAATATCCTAACCACAATTCTGCTCACAAGCTAACCTGTCCTTTGGGATTCTTAGGGCATTTGGGTAGGTAGGCAGGGTCTCCTGCTTCTTTAGGCTGGTATGTGCTATGTTCCTTCTCTCTCATGGAGTCTTTCAGCCCAGCTTTCTTTCTCTGTCCTTGACTGGTCTATGCCCTTGCTCTCTCCTGCCCAGTGCTTCCTGTTCCTATGTGTATCTGAGTCTTTCTAGTTCATATATCCCACCACCACCACCACCTGTGCTTCCTTGTTCTATACTTGTAATTTTCCACTGTCTCCACTTCCTCCCTTCCTTCAGACAGGAAGAGAAAGTGACTTCTCATAGCTTGAACAGAGCCATTATCCCAGGGTGCTTCACTTTGAATAATCAGTCACTGAGTTCTAACAACCCACCATTGTCCCTGGTCTGGCAGAGATATGACATAACCTTACCACCAATAACTGAACCCACATGCTTGTAGACAAATACTTTTATGATAAAGCAATTTTCATATCAACAGTTCCACAATATCAACCAGAGTTTAAGTTGTCCAGACAGACTCTCCCAAAACAGCACATAGCTTTTCCCTAACTTCCTGTTTCTCCCACCACACTTCCTTTTAGTCTATAGTTTTGGTGTATGCTGTCTTCATTAAACTCTTCCCCATTCCCAAAAGTCTAACAAATTGATGTATCAATGGTTCTCACTGAACTGATGATGATGGCTTTTTCTGTTCTTGACATGAAGTTTCTAGGCTTCACTGAAATGTAGCAGTGATGTATGAAATACTCTTATGTGTGTAAGAGACGGTGTGCCTTTGTGTAGGGAGGTGTATATATTTCCGCATGTGTGTATACCTGTGTGAATAAAATTTGCCACCTAACTCTTTACTTTTATTCCATTTGCCAGCTTGCACACAAAAGAATTGATGACATAAAATGTGTATTCATTTCATAACAAGTCTTTAAAAGAGAAGGTAACTCTAAAAAAAGTATTTCCTAGAGTGAATTTTGTTGACTAGTAATTGCAGAAAAGTCAATGTATCATGCATTTCTCCTCACCTTTGTCTAGCTACATTATAAACTCTTTGTTGCAGACTCTCTCTTTTTATGGGCTTGACTACACTCGAAACTTCAAAGCACTGTCGCGGGAGCGCTGCCGCAGCAGCGGTTTGAAGTGTGGGTGTGGTCGCAGCACCAGCGCTGGGAGAGAGCTCTCCCAGCGCTGCACATACTCCACCTCCTCATGGGGATTAGCTTGCAGCACTGGGAGCCGCGCTCCCAGCGCTGCAGCACTGTTTACACTGATGCTTTACAGCGCTGTATCTTGCAGCACTCAGGGGAGGTGTTTTTTTCACACCCCTGAGTGAGAAAGTTGCAGCGCTGTAAAGCGCCAGTGTAGCCAAGGCCTATGTGTATGTCCAGCATCTACCATCCTGGAGCTCCGATCTTAGTTAGGGTCTCTAGGCACTAAACAACTATTGTAATAAATAATGTGGAAGTATGTGTGTTAGTGCATGCTAGATGTGTACACATGAATTCATGTGTATTTGCATGTAGGTGTAGGAGTCAGTTTCTACAGATTTATTTATATGGGTATCTGGACAGGTGTGCATTTCTGTGGTTGTGCTCTATGGATTTGTACTTGGGCTTCAGGAGTGGGCCTTCCATGGACCCACTGAAGCTGTGATAATGTGTGGTCCTGATGGAGTGAGCGGGGGAGGGGCCTCAGGGAAGGGACAAGGAAGGGGCTGTGCAGGGGTGTTTGGTTTTCTGAAATTAGAAAATTGGCAACCTTAATTCCATACCAACCCAGATGAAGCTGCCCTTGGACTAGCACTGTAAGTGTCTTTCACTAGATCCACATTTGCTCATTCTGCAAGTGGAGAGGAAATCTGCTGGTGGGTAGGATGGCTTATAGTGAAGTACAGTATAGGAATTCACATTTCTGTGCAAGTTTTTCAATCAAGTTCTGAAACATGTTGCATAGTATAAGCGTAGTCTCAACCTCTATGGCTATATTTGGACCCTGGTGTGTGTACAATGATAGCAACCTCATGAACCAAGGAGGTGGATGTCTATGAATCCACCAAGCACATAGTCCTTTTCCTACCAGTCCTGGTGTGTACACTTCCACTGTTTGGGATTACATTGTGCCAGTCATAAATCTTCAGCCCATGTGATCGGAAGATATTTCTTCAGGGAGGAAGAATAGATTTGTAGTTAAGGTCTGGGTCTTGGGTAATCTGGGTTCCATTGCTATCTTGGCTGCAAATCACCTAATCTCTGTCTGCCTCAATTCCCCATCTGTAACATGAGGATAATACACCTGTACCCCAATATAACGCAAATTCAGATATAATGCGGTAAAGCAGCGCTCCAGGGGGACGAGGCTGCACACTCAGGTGGATCAAAGCAAGTTTGATATAACGCGGTTTCACCTATAATGCGGTAAGATCCTGAGGACGGTGTTATATTGAGGTAGAGGTGTATTTCCTTTCTCTCACCCTTTGTCTGCCTTATCTATATAGATTGTGAGGTCTTAGAAGCCAAAAGTGTCTCATACTATATGTATGCACCATTATAAGTGGAAGGGGGGCCTCTAGAAGCTACAATAATAACAAAGCAACAAAGAGTCCCGTGGCACCTTATAGACTAACAGACGTATTGGAGCATGAGCTTTCGTGGGTGAATACCCCTTTCGT
Source organism: Gopherus flavomarginatus (assembly GCF_025201925.1). Lineage (NCBI taxonomy): Eukaryota > Metazoa > Chordata > Testudines > Testudinidae > Gopherus > Gopherus flavomarginatus. Next base: position 205,258,875 of record NC_066618.1, read on the forward strand.
TGGATGCACCTGCAAAGATGCTCATTTGACACTATTGCAGCTGTGCCATGGGTGGTCTTTGTGTGGCTGCTGCGTGAAATGCATTCAGCAGGGATCAGGCCCAACAATCATGCTTTCATCCAGCTGACTACTTATTTGCAACAAATATAGTTTATAAAGAACAGTTAGAAGTCACCATCAGGAAAATAGCCAGGCAGAGTAACAACTACAGTCATGGCACCAGGTGTGGTAATCATCTGTCTGATAATCTTTGCACAGTTGTAATGAATGGTCTCTATTGAGCTTTGCTTACATAATGACATAATTATCTAATAAGCGCTCTTTCAAGTTATTTCCTCTACTTTTCTGACTCACCCACAGCATTTTCCTTCCAAACCTTAGGGAATCGTGTAATCTGATGAATGCTGTCCCCGCTGCATTGTGCTTTGTGGAGTGATCAAAATAGGGACAGGAGACTGGAAGACTGAGACAGGAGACTCTTTTCTATCTCCGCCGCTCACCTTTGTTTTTCCCTATCTCCTCTTTCTTAAAGAGAATCAAGATGTTGGAATCCAGATGTCAGAAGGGATAAATATACGTGAAGAGCAGAGGGAGACAATGGGCACTGACTCAGCTAGCTAAAATTAAGAGACTTCAGTGGAAGTACACATAGTCCCTTTTTTAAGGGAACTGTGTTCCATTTAATGGCTCAGATTTTACACACCGTTTAAGCCATTGTTCCATTTCCTTGTTCAGTTAGGCAAAGCTTTCCCCGTCCTTACTTGTGCATAGTAGATCAGAATAATACAGTGTTATGCTTGTAGCCTTTCCTGATAAGGAAGTTGCACCGGCTCTAGCAGTCTCATAATGTAATAGTGAGGTTTATCGCTTGAACTAATCAGAACACATTTCCTCATTGTTGAAGGATTTGCACTTTCTGTTAAACAGCATATTGATGACAAAATTGCTCGTTTCATGCAAAATACATTTAACATTCTGATCCCGTCATATTTGAATGACGGTACTCTGTTTCCTTAGTGATGCTCTGATGATGTTGGTTTCTGGTGATTCCCACTTGCTGTCTCTTTCTCATAAACAGATTAGGGTATCTAGATGCTCAGAACCACTGCAGAATCCTTTCACGCTTCAGTTTGAATTAAAGGACTACTGAGGCTTTCAGCTCCTCACTAAAATATTACTGACATGTTATAAACTTATGAATATTGCAGTTCTTATACTATTAGGGAACATACACATAGTTGCTTATATTAAAAGCAAAATAGATTATGTTATTGTTTATAATATATTTTTTTAAAAATGCAGCAGCCTGACTTTAAAAAGTGAAATAATTGCCACAAGAAAATTAGAATTGGGTGATTTAGAAAACATGTTAAAACCCAAGCTTAGTTAAAGCAAACAAACAACTAACCAAAACCCTCCATGAAACCCTTACCCGCGTTCAGCTTAGTATCATCTGGAAGCAAACATTTCTTCCTAGCTTTCTATCTAGAGATGTATATGGTCACTGTTACAGAAGAACCTGGCCATTTTCCAGTACTTTAAAATAGATATAATAATAATAATAATGACACTCTTATTCTCTTTTTTTCTGAGCATGTAGGAGAAATAGTTTTAGTTTATATGGTCTTTTTAGTTTCTTTTAATTATTGGTCTGTGTGGATATACTTGATATGCTTATGAAGAAATTGAGGAGAAAGAGAAGTTAAATGAGCTTTTCATCTAGGACCAGAGCCAAAGCCTAATGAAGTCAGTGGGAATTTGATCCAGAGAATCAAAGAACTCTAGATTACCCTTAGTTCTGAAAGTGATTAATGGTTAGCTCCGTGTTTGTTCTTAATTCTTATGGAATTGAATTCCATAGCCTAGGTCCAGGTCCTGTGATAGATTGGTCTCCTGCACTCATAAGCCTCTGCTTCTTGGTCAATAGTTTCATTGTTCTAGAGCAGTGGTTTTCAACCTTTTTTCATTTGCAGACGCCTAAAAATTTTCAAATGGAGGAAAATGCAGCCGGGAGAGACTCCAGCAGCTGGAAGGCAGTGAGACACTACACTGCTAAAAATTGTATGTAGAGATCTGTATCTTTATGCACCTAAGCAGGACTCACCATTTACACTGCTATTTGTACCTGTTCTAAGCGGGAATACAATGTATGTACTCTACATGCCTCCACAAGGACCATAGGCGCTAACTCCGTGGGTGCCCCAGGGCTGGAGCACCCACAGGGAAAAATTGGTGGGTGCTCTGCACCCACCGGCAGCTCCCTGCCCCAGCTTACCTCCACTTCCTCCTCTGAGTATGCTGCCATGTCCTGCTTCTCCCCTCTCCTTCCCAGGGCTTGCTCTGTGAAACAGCTGTTTCTCATGGCAAGAGCTAGGAGGGAGGGGAGAGGAGGAGGAACGTGGCGCGCTCGGGGAAGAGGCAGGGCTGGGGCAGGGATTTGGGGAAGGGCCCAATAGGGGCAGGGAGGGGTAGAGTCAGGGCGGGGCTGGGGGCTGGGTGGCATGAGCACCCACCGGCACCAACGAAAGTTGGCACCTGTGCTAAGAAGTATGCAGTGTAGTCCTAGTTTAAGGCTGAAATCCACTCCACCTGGTTTGGGGCAGTGTCTCTGATGCAAAAGACTTTCCAGTCTGCATTAGCACTGAGGCTCCCCCATTAACAGCTGAAATTACTGAGAGCTATGCCAAATGATAGGATCTCAAGACGTCCCAGAGGGCACAATGCAGAGCTGAGCGGCCGGCCAGCCAGCAGAGCGGAACGGCTGGCAGAGCAAAGTGGCAAGCGGCCTGCAAGGCACTGATGCCTGAGTGAGCGCCCAGACAGCAGAGTGATCAATGTGCCTCCCCCACCCCGTGATAGGTTGAGAGGTGAACTCATGCAGATGCACCCCTGAACTCTAGGTCTTCACTGACTAAGGACAACAACTGTGAGTGGGGTGCGGTGGACAGAGAAGGGAGAGACATGTTAAAGGAATTTTTGATTGCTGGACTTAAGAACCTGAGATAAAAGGACAATGGCAAACGAACTCTGAGTTGGGTGTCTTGCTCACGAGTTTGTTTATGAATTCTGCTTGCGGCGTTTTCCCAAGTTAATGCCTGGTTACTTTTCCCCTTTTAATAAAAAGTTTCTTTTCTACATGCAGATCTTGGCTGATACAGAGAAATGAATGTGCTGTAAAATGTTTAGATTATTTAGAAAGTACCAGAAAGAATACTGGTACTGTCAGGTCAATATCTCAGGTTCCACATAAAGTTTTGTCCTGTATTGATAGCTATGGGAGTACAGTTATACTAACTTTGTTTTCAAGACACTATAGCAACTTTCAGCATATGAACTAAAGAAGATGGAGCTCCCATGTGTTTTTCCAACTTTGATATGTTTCATTTCAACCAAAGCACGTCAAGCCTCCAATATGCGTTCTTTTTCTTCTCACAGTACTTCTGTGTGCAATTCCTTTCAGATCATGAAATGCAAAATTGTTTAGCTTGTTCTCTATAGAAGAAAGGAGGGGAAAGAAAAAATAGTATATTGTTTGTATTGCAGGGTACAAACTTTGGAAGCCTGGGAACTATATTTCTGTGTAGGTTTGCCAGATGTCGTATCTTAAATGAGAAATATCAACTATAAACAGATGGTCTCATTGTTCTTTGAACTTCAGTGGTCTACTGCTAGTCTGCTTCCCCTTGATTGTCTTTGTAAGTTTGTCATTAAACTTCAAAGTCTTTAATCTTTCAAATTCCACCCTGGCACTCCTCTGTGTGACACAGAAACTAGATGAGAGAGAGAATAAGGCAGACCTCTCTTTCAACTGTGGCAGCACTCCAGTATGCATGAAATGGGAGCTGTTTCGTGGAATTAAACTTCAAATATTGATTAAAATTAAAGCTGCTGAGAAATGAAGCCCAAATTTAAAAATTGAGCTGCCACAGGGAAGTGAATTAGGACTTCACAGTCTGTGCTAGAACTTTTGTCATATTTGTTCTAAATCCTTGTCCGCAAAATTTAAACTTCAGCCTAGCCCTCAGATCCATCTGTGGAGAAGACTGGCATCACAGATTTGGGGGAGAGATTTTCAAGCACCTTTGGTAGCACAAATCCAGTTAACTTTTCTTGGAATTGTGTTCCTAAATCCCTTAAGCACTTTTGGAAAATCTTCCTTCTGCTCAATAGCGATTGATTGATTGATTATTAGCTAGGATAATGAGAGCACTGAACCCTTAAAAATAAAAGGAGACATTTTCTGTGAAAGGAGCTGGGTATGATTTTAATTTTTATGTAGTGGCACCATATCTACTTGTCCTTTTGCAGCTTACTTGGGATAACTCTTAAGGTTAAAAGTATTTTCTCTTCTATAGCACGGAAATTAAAGGACAAACCTGAATCTAAAGAAGAAATCTTTTATTTTTTTTATATAAGCAACTTTCTGTGGTCATTTGATTTTCTGATGGACTACCCATACAGGTAGAGATGGCAGCAGCAAAAGTCCTGGAATATGTTATGATTGACTTGAGCTCTTAAATAGAGCTGATCTACTGCCTGTGAATGCATCAGATTGGAAAATTGATACCAATTTCCAGAACTACCCTTAGCATTTTGGGTTGGCTAATGACACCAATTCATTCCCACCCCTGGAAACTTAACTGACTCCTGTCCATCCTGAGTAAAGCACTGGGGGTTGGAGGAACTAAATGAAGGGAATCTTTGGATAACCACTAACCCCCTGCCAGAGGAGAAGCAGACACCAACTATTTGTGTGGCATCGTGCATAGTTTCCAATTTTAAAAAAAATTTCAAGGGATGGTTCTACAAATAAGCAGGGGCTTGGTGATGCCAGGCCCCTGGTTCTGAGAAGATTTTGTCCTTTCTTGTGAATGTTATTACTTCTATAATGGTCTACAAACATTCATCAAGAGAGTCCTGTGAAGCAGAGACATCTCTTTATGCTCATTTTGCAGAATAGGAAAACAAAGATTGAAAATGTAGGCCTTAACTTTTCTCACTCAATAGGCTGAAATTGGGTACCTATACCCATAGTTAGCCATTTAAACTCCCATTGCTTTCCGAAGTGATTTGACCTAAGGCTGCTGAAGAAGTCTTTATCAAAACCAGGGTAAGCACACAGGAGTCTCTTGCTCTGAGTTCTGTGCTGAGTTCATTGTACCAAGCTGTCTCTTTACACTACTGAGCTACCCCCCTGTATGTCCAAAGGTCAAAGCAGAGGAGCCCTCAGAGCTCAGTGTGGCAGCCCTAGCACTATCAGCACAAAACTGGCCAAATTTTACTATTTTGCACCTATCCTCCTGCCTGAAGTTCATGCAATTGCATGGGATATAACCAAGATTCAAATATGGCCTGTGGTTTGCTTGACTATTTCTTTCATTGTAGAGACAAGCTGGGTGAGGCAGTATCTCTTTTATTGGACCAGCTTCTCTTGGTGAAAGAGACAAGCTTTTGAGCTACACAGAGCTCTTTTAGTTTCATGATACTCCTTTCCTCTTCCCATCTTCTGTGTTTGTTCAATAATCACTCAAACTGCATGCGCAAGCTTGCTTGTGTAAGTAGACTAAAATTGCATCCTCATATTACTTTCATTAAAAAAATACTAACAATTACTTTTTATCTAACCAAAACCACCTTTTTCCTTCAGCAAAGACTGCAATGTTTATCTATGAAAAGAGAACAGAGATGAAGCTTTTCAGTTTTTAAATTCTTTATGCAAGACAGCTTACTTGGACTTTGGAAATTTAAAAAAAGAGCGGCTAAACTGGTCTCTGTTACACCTATGTCATCTGACCAGAAGTGTTCTGCAAGTGTAAATTTAGCCTGAGGAGTATGGATGAGCAGAGGACATTCTTTTCAAGGGAATATTATTTCATTTATACCTCTAAACTATTTTGAAAGTCAAACATAACAAAGACTTAAGAGACCAAATTCTGCTCACAGGCAGGAGTATTATAAGACAAGTGGAAATTCCATCTTGAGAAAAGTTCCACTTCATATTGATCTGCTGTTGTTTGCAATACTGATTCTTGCACCACGCCCCTCCCATTTGCAGCGGAACGTCATGGTTTTACTGAGTTGCATGATGTAAAGTATATTGGTCGCAGAAACACAAGAGAAGTAGCCCCTTGCTTCATTTAGAAATCAGCCTAATTTAAAAATATTAATAACGGTACATATCATTTTTACAGCACTTCCATCTAAAGGTCTCAGGCCAATTCATCAGCACTTGAGTCAAGTCCATTTACCATACCTATCTCTTGTGGTAGAAGCCACAAAGATTCATTTAAGAGAAATCTTTGACAAATCTGACCCATGGTGACACAGGCTTGATAGTGATTGGATTAATACTGCATGTAGAAGAAGTGCTAATTTTTCAAGTAGACTAATATTGATCTTGAAACAATAGTTCTTATCATAGGCTTTGAGTAAGGCATAGAGTAAACTATTCACATTCCTAGAAAACGAAAACTTAGCAGCCAAACCAATTGATATTCTGTGTAATTCTGCAAATCAAAGAATGTTTATCCTCCCAGTGGGACATAACTAGCTGAAATGGCTGACCTGTTGTCATAAACAGATAGTTAAGTGTTAATGTCTCTTTTACCTGTAAAGGGTTAAGAAACTCAATGAACCTGGCGGACACCTGACCAGAGGACCAATCGGGAGACAAGATACTTTCAAATCTTGGTGGAGGGAAGTCTTTGTTTGTGCTGTTTTTTTTGTTCATTGTTCTCTCTTGGGGCTAAGAGGGGCCAGACGTGCAACCAGGTCTTTCTCCAATCTTTCTGAAACAGTCTCTCATGTTCAAAATAGTAAATACTAGCTAGAAAAGGTGGATTAGTTTTATGTTTGTTTTCTTACCTTGCAAATGTGTATTTTGCTGGATGGATATTTTACCTCTATTTACTGTAACTTGTATACTAGGCTAGGGGGGAGGGAGTCCCTCTAGTCTGTATAAGCTGAAGACCCTGTAAACATTTCCCATCCTAATTTTACAGAGATAATTTTTACTTTTTCTTTCTTTAATTAAAAGCTTTCTTTTTTAAGAACCTGATTGATTTTTTTCCCTTATTTAAGACCCAAGGGGATTGGGTCTGAACGCATCAGGCGATTGGTGGGGGGAAAGGAGGTGGGGGGGAAGGTTAATTTCTCTCTGTTTTAAGATCCAAGGAGTTTGGATCAGTGTAACTCTCAGGATAACCCAGGGAGGGGAAAGTCTGGGAGGGGGAATGGTTTATTTCCCCTTGTTTTAAGACCCAAGGGGTTTGGGTCTTGGGTCCCACAGGGAAGGTTTTGGGGGTTAGGGAGTGCACCAGACACTGGAATTTCTGGTTGTGGCAGTGCTATCAGATCTAAGATAGGAATTAAGCTTAGAAGGATACATGAAGGTCCCCACTTTCTGGACGCTAAAGTTCAAAGTGGGAAAGATAACTTGACACCTGTAGATGAACATTAACAGAAAAATAAATCTTCCTTGTCTCTACAGATGGGATAGAGTCATGCCTGATCTTATACTTATTTGAAAAGAATTGATTTGTCTTCCTAAACACTAGTTATGTTGTGTTACAATTCAACTTGGTTTCCAGTGCCTTCAACTATTCGATTCTAAAGCTTCTTCCTTCCAGAAATACTGTGAGAACAATAAATATCTTATCTTTTATAAAGTATCAGAGGGGAAGCCGTGTTAGTCTGGATCTGTAAAAGCAGCAAAGAATCCTGTGGCACCTTATAGACTAACAGACGTTTTGGAGCATGAGCTTTCGTGGGTGAATACCCACTTCCTCAGATGCATGTAATGGAAATTTCCAGGGGCAGGTGTGTATATATATATATATGCAGGCAAGCTAGAGATAATGAGGTAGTTCAATCAGGGAGGATGAGGCCCTGTTCTAGCAGTTGAGGTGTGAAAACCAAGGGAGGAGAAACTGGTTTTGTAATTGGCAAGCCATTCACAGTCTTTGTTTAATCCTGAGCTGATGGTGTCAAATTTGCAGATGAACTGAAGCTCAGCAGTTTCTCTTTGAAGTCTGGTCCTGAAGTTTTTTTCTTGCAGGATGGCCACCTTAAGGTCTGCTATAGTGTGGCCAGGGAGGTTGAAGTGTTCTCCTACAGGTTTTTGTATATTGCTATTCCTAATATCTGATTTGTGTCCATTTATCCTTTTCCATAGCGACTGTCCAGTTTGGCCGATGTACATAGCAGAGGGGCATTGCTGGCATTTGATGGCATATATTATATTGGTGGACGTGCAGGTGAATGAACCGGTGATGGTGTGGCTGATCTGGTTAGGTCCTGTGATGGTGTCGCTGGTGTAGATATGTGGGCAGAGTTGGCATCGAGGTTTGTTGCATGGATTGGTTCCTGAGCTAGAGTTCCTATGGTGCGGAGTGCAGTTACTGGTGAGAATGTTTCAGGTTGGCAGGTTGCCTGTGGGCGAGGACTGGCCTGCCACCCAAGGCCTGTGAAAGTGTGAGATCATTGTCCAGGATGGGTTGTAGATTCCTGATGATGCGTTGGAGAGGTTTTAGCTGGGGACTGTATGTGATGGCCAATGGAGTCCTGTTGGTTTCTTTCTTGGGTTTGTCTTGCAGTAGGAGGCTTCTGGGTACACATCTGGCTCTGTTGAACTGAAGCTCAGCGGTTTCTCTTTGAAGTCTGGTCCTGCAGTTTTTTTGCTGCAGGATGGCCACCTTAAGGTCTGCTATAGTGTGGCCAGGGAGGTTGAAGTGTTCTTCTACAGGTTTTTGTATATTGCCATTCCTAATATCTGATTTGTGTCCCCTCAGACAGAGACCAACACATACAAAATCTCCACCAAGCATTCTCAAAACTACAATACCCGCACGAGGAAATAAGGAAACAGATCATCTGCAAATTTGACACCATCAGCTCAGGATTAAACAAAGACTGTGAATGGCTTGCCAATTACAAAACCAGTTTGTCCTCCCTTGGTTTTCACACCTCAACTGCTAGAACAGGGCCTCATCCTCCCTGATTGAACTACCTCATTATCTCTAGCTTGCCTGCATATATATACCTGCCCCTGGAAATTTCCACTACATGCATCTGACAAAGTGGGTATTCACCCACGAAAGCTCATGCTCCAAAACGTCTGTTAGTCTATAAGGTGCCACAGGATTCTTTGCTGCTTTTATCTTTTATAAAATACTATCCCACATCATCCAGACAATGCTGTATGCCACTCCCAAGATTCGTTAATCCTTTACACCTGTGGTAAACTAGATAAGAGATAACATTTTCCTGTTTTTAGTTTAGCAACCAGGTGAAGGATTTCAAAATGTACTGTCTCCCTTTTGAGAGCAAAAAGGAAAGCCTTATTCTTGGAATTTTATCCATAAAGTCACTGGTGTTCAGAAGGTTTAAACTGTTAAATCTCCATGGCATATTCTACCTTTGTTCCACTAACTTCCCTGTATGTTTTCCCTGAAGGCTGAGTGCAGAATATGATCTTGAAGGGGAAACAGGGAGAACTGTCATACAAAGCAGAAACAGCTTTTAGAAGGATGAGCCATAGCACATAGAGAGGCAAACTGGGTGCTCACCCTCTTGAAAGAGAGTAACTGACCAATGATGAAATTGGGCTTGAGAGGGGAGAAAGGGAGTGAGTGACCAGAGATTAAATGAAGGTGGGAAATCCCCCTCAATCTTTTCCTCAAAGTTGCCCTTTGCCCTCTTCCATTTTTCTATGGTTCAAGTCTTTAACCACTGAAACACGTGATTTAAAAGACAATACTATGTGTTAACACTTTCCATTTCATCACTTGCTATTTCTCTTCCATTCAAACTCTCAAAAAACAAAGAAATATATTTTAAAATCTAAAAATAAAACCTATGATAACCATTATGTAAAAGAAAGCTTTGAGGTGATGTAACAGCTCAGTGTGGTGCACAAACAAAGAGTTAGGACTGATCTATCATAGAAAATTAAGTCGGCTTAACTTTGCAACTCACAAGTGTGAAAAATCCATACCCCTTGAATGGTACAGTTAAACCAGTCTAACCTTCCATCAACCTAGCTGTTGCTCTCAAGGAGGTGGATTACTTACACCAATGGGACAACCCCTCCACCTATGTAGGTAGTATCTACACTGAACTTCTACAGAGATGCTCCTGCAGTAGTGCAGCTGTGCCTCTATAGCATTTTAAGTGTAGACAAGCCCTTAGAAACTGTATCAAAGAGAGACAAACTTTTTAACTTCAGCTCTTTTTTTATGATGTGGCAGAAAGGGAACATATGACAGCCTTTACTCCATGGATAAATTCAACTCCATGTAGAAGGCCTATGCACCACTTAAGGCCCACGTAAGCCCTATTTTTAGAGCCTAAATTGAACTTAAATGCTGTACTGCCCTTCTACTACCACTCTACATAGCAGTGAATTTCACTTTGTGGGCAAAACTTTGCACACCATAGCAGTATTTATCTCTCCCATGGATGAAAACGTCCTAGCAAATGATAATGGATTACTAAAAGCCTTCTTCAAACATATTTTGCTTTTATTTGTATTGCATTGTACTGATTTAACTATTTTTAAAATGTCCAGAGTCATTTCAAATCAAATAGTGTATAGTGTCAAATTTTCATTTTTAAGTAGAAATTGCAACTTGATCAACATCATTGTACTAAAGCTTGCCCTATTGCTTAGCTAATGCATTTCAGACAGAAGTAGCTCAGGAACAATGGGTAATGTATGCATGACAGCTATATTTTGCATCCTGTGACTAAGATTTGCATATGTGAGAGTTAAAGTCATGTGACAGGTCAAAACTAAATAAATGTAATATTAAAATGCAAAACTCTCCATAAGCTATGAATATTGGAAATGGAATTTTGACACTAGTTGTTGAAAGGCTTCTATTAAAAGCACATTTGAATTTCTCACCTACTGTACATTTATAAAATACAACCGTAAAACTTTACAACAAAGTTTTTCATGATGGAAAGGCGCCTGCTGGAGGACTTTCACCGCAGTAATCCCAAGTTACTGAAAGCTCTTCTGAAGATATAATACAGAGTGAGGGGGTAATTTAAAATCTCTTGACTTCTTAACAACAGGTTTCAGAGTATCAGCCGTGTTAGTCTGTATCCACAAAAAGAACAGAAGTACTTGTGGCACCTTAACTCTGGTCTACACTATGAGTTTAGGTCAAAGTTAGCAGTGCTAGATCGATTTAACCCTGCACCTATCCACATGATGAAGCCACTTTTGTCAATTTAAAGGGCTCTTTAAATTGATTTTGGTACTCCTCCCCAATGAGGGGATTAGCACGAAATTGACCTTGCGGTGTCGAATTTGGGGTAGTGTGCATGCAAGTCCATGGTATTGGCCTCCAGGAGCTATCCCAGAGTGCTCCACTGTGGCCGCTCTGGACAGCACTTTCAACTCAGATGCACTGGCCAGGTAGACAGGAAAAGCCCTGCAAAGTTTTGAATTTCATTTCCTGTTTGGCCAGCATGGCAAGCTCAGAGGTAACCATGAAGATCATCAACACAGGTGACCATGCAGTCCCAGAATCGCAAAAGAGCTCCAGCATGGACTGAACAGGAGGTACAGGATCTGATTGCTGTATGGGGAGATGAATCCATGCTATCAGAACTCCATTCCAAAAAACAAAATGCCCAAACATTTGAAAAAATGTCCCAGGGTATGAAGGACAGAGGCTATAATGGGGACCCGCAGCAGTGCCGTGTGAAACTTAAGGAGCTAAGGCAAGCTTACCAAAGAACCAGAGAAGCAAATGGACGCTCTGCATCAGAGCCCCAGATATGCCGCTTCTATGATGAGCTGCGTGCCATGCTAGGGGATGCCTCTACAACTACCCCAGCCCTGTGCGTGGTCTCTGTCAATAGATTCTCATGCAACAGGAATGCGGATTTGGGGGACAAGGAAGATAGCGCACAGCATGCAAGTGGAGAAAATGTTTTCCCCTACAGCCAGGAACTGTTTATCACCCTGGAGCCAGTACCTTCCCAACCCACCCAAGGAGGGCTCATGGACCATGTAGAAAGAGAAGGGATCTCTGATGAGTGTACCTTTTGTAAATATTGTACATGGTTTAAAACCAAGCTTGTTTAATGATTAATTTGCCCTGAAGAATTGGGATGCACTCGCGACCAGTACAGCTACTGGAAAAGTCTGTTAATGTGTATGGGGATGGAGTGTAAATCCTCCAGGGATTTATCAGTGAAGCTCTCCTGGATGTATTCCCAAAGCCTTTACTAAAGATTTCTGGGGAGGGAAACCTTATTCCATTCTCCATGGTGTCCACTTTACCACGTCAGGCCAGTAGCACGTAGTCTGGAATCATTGCATAACAAAGCATGGCAGTGTATGGTCCTGGTATTTGCTGGCATTCAAAGAATATCTGTTCTTTATCTCTCTGTGTTAGCCTCAGGGAAATGATATCATTCATAATCACCAGGCTGAAATAGGGGAATTTTATTAAGGGGACATTCAGAGGTGGCCAGTCCTGCTGGGCTGTTTGCCTGTGGCTGAACAGAAATGTTCCCCGCTCTTAGCCACGTGGTGGGGGGAGAGGTAAAGCAATCATCCCAGAGAATTGGGGGTTGGGGGGGGTTAGTTGGGTTTGTGCTGCACGTTCTCCTGAAAACCTCAGTCCCTCCTTTTAAATTGCCAACCCATTTTAAATGGCCAACCCAACAGCTGCTTGGTATGGGAAATACGGGTGCTGCTGTTTGAAACCATTCCCACATGTGATGACATATACCCAGAACCACCTGCAACAATGTTTTTGCCCCATCAGGCATTGGGAGCTCCACCCAGAATTGCAGTGTCGGCAGAGACTGCGGGAACTGTGGGATAGCTACCCACAGTGCAACACTCCAAAAGTTGATGCTAGCCTTGGTACTATGGATGCACACCACCAACTTAATGCACTTAGTGGGGACACACACAATCGACTGTATCAAATCAATTTCTAAAAAATCGACTTCTATTAAATCGACCTAATTTTGTAGTGTAGACATACCTATAGAGACTGACAAATTTATTTGAGCATATGCTTTCGTGGGCTACAGCCCACTTCATCAGATGCATAGAATGGAACATATAATGAGAAGATATAGATACATATAGAGAACATGAAAAAGTGGAAGTAGCCATACCAATTGCAAGAGAGTAATTAATTAAGATGAGCTATCATCAGCAGGAGAAAAAAAATAAGTATCTTCACACCTTCTTGTCAACTGTCTAAAATGGGCCATCTCATCACTACAAAAGGGTTTTTCTCCTCTTGATAATATTCTCTGTATGTATATATATCTTCTTACTATATGTTCCATTCTATGTATCTGATGAAGTGGGCTCTAGCCCACAAAACCTTATGCTCAAATAAATTTGTTAGTCTTTAAGGCAGTGGTCCCCAAAGCGGTGCCCGCAGGTGCCATGGCGCCCGCAGGGGCATCTTAACACGCCTGCGTCCTGGCCCCCGGAAGAGCACCCACCGGCATTTCAGCGTGGATGCCTTTTGATGACGTCGCTTGTTGACGGCAAGCCGTGTCATCGAGAGGCATCGCTCCCGAATTTCAGCGGGGATGCCTCTTGATGACGTCGCTTGTCGACGGCAAGCAGTGTCATCGAGAGGCGTCGCCGCCGAAATTCAGTGGCATTTCGGTGGGTGCTTCACCGCTGCAATGGTCCTTCGGCTGGCGCCTGCCAGCCAAAAAGGTTGGGGACCACTGCTCTAAGGTGCCACAAGTACTCCTGACCTCCTAATGACTTTTCCCAAGTAAAGCTCCTTCAGTGAGAGACAAAATGACAAGGGAAATGGTCCATTCTCAGTTGATATTAAAGCTTGCTTCTTTTCTTTTTAATTCTTTCTGAATAGGCTCCAAGGAAGAAGGAAATTAGACAAGCACTCTAAATTTACCTCCCTTCAGGAATTAACTTCCAAGACACCACAAGATAAGTAGCATAACATTGCCAAGGAGAACAGTTCTGCAGGAAAAACATGCCCCACCTTCAACTCAACATTTTTTCAGATTAAGAGACTCAGACAATTTAGTAACAGGATAGAAGGCTTCTATAACTGCATATTCAGCCTAGGTCACTAGTGAAATGTTTAGTGACTTGTGAAATGAGTAGGTCTGAGTCAAGTTAGTGTACACACCATAAGAATCACCATCAGAACTAACACTAGTTGACACCTCTGTTGGGTGCCAGTAGACAGGACAAGGATGAATGGACGTGAAGACAGAATGGCTCTCTCACCCCTCACGCACTCTGAGGAACAGAGACACATTAACAGGATGTGGTAAAAAGCTTACGCTATTGTTGTGCAGGCTAAATTTTTTTGAGGATAACTGAAGAACTTCAGACTCTAGGGTATTCAATCTGCCAACTTTCATTTAAAGAGCTAACAGGTATTACCGCCATTCTTGTAAAGGCCTAAACAAATGCTGAAATTGGGGGGGGTGGGGAGCTCCTAGGTGTAAAAACAAAGGAACCCTCACCAAAAGTTATTATAGTGAAAGAGCATTAACAGAGTCCACAAACAGTATATTATACCCCAAAGTATTTCATAAAGCTTATTGTTTTCTGGCTATTGTTGTTTGACTTTAATTAAACTCACCTGGATGATGTATGAGCCCAGTATTATTGGAGACATTTCAGAAAATAAAAGTGAGGTTGCTCAGCATATGGGTTTCTCCAGCTTGTGCAGCCATAATAAACAATCTTTCTAAAACCATCTAGAACTTAAACTGAAGCTGGGGTGGGGGGGAAAGGAGGAAGAGGCCATGTTTTGGAAAGTACTGACAGAACATAGTTATAAATAACTTTCCAGCTGGCTTTAATTAGAATCATAGGTTCATCGGTTGCATAATTTGTCTTTCAAAACATATTTTCTTTGAAAATTAAGCTTCCCTGATGTTGTTAGGTGTATTATACCATAAACAGATGTTTCTACATAAAGATTTAAAAGGTGTGATTTTTTTCAATGAGACTTCTGCTCCTAAGGCACCTAGGTACTTTTGAAAAATCCCACTTTATATATATTACATACAAAAAAAAAAATACACTGTAAGTTAAGGTTGCAGAATCAAGTACTCTAAAGCTAGGAAATGACATTTATAGTTGGCTGTGCAATTATAATTCAGCTCCTTTGTGCATATGCATTATAATAGTCTTTAATTACATGATCACAAGTTATTTTTTCCTAAAGTATCCCCTGCCTCATATAGCACACATGATAGAAAGTGACCACTGAAGGGAGAGGTATTAAATATTTCTTTTTATATGCAATGTGTGATCTTATGCCATATTACTGTATGCCACCCAAAGACTATTTTTCATGAGCATGGCAAAAGACATGTCCCTGACACTAGCTCCTTGCTCCAGAGCATGAAGGTACTAGAGCTTCTCAGTGAAATGGTTTAAAGACATTTTTAACATGAGCAAAACAATTTTTTCTTATTCTTGTCCTGCTGAATGGATGAACCATGTTTGCTGAAATTTAAAAAAAAAAAAAAAAAAAAAAATCAGCCTGCAGCAGACACTCAGCAGTGACATTTTTCAAAATGGTTAAAATTTGCCAGTTACAAGTAACAGAAAATTAGTCTTCAAGTGTCAGGCAACTTTAACTGTAGCCATCACTACTCATGCTGCCTGTAAGATCAAACAGAGAGATGTTTCTCCATATAACGTAAATTCCTCTTTAGCTGGTAATGAAAGACACCCAGGATATAGTTGATGTTTAGAGCCCTATCCAGTGAGACGCTGAGCATTCCTTATGCGCTGTTCAGTGTCCCCCAATTCTCACTGAACTCAGAATCAGGCCTTTAACACCAAATTCTTAAAATAGGGCAAAAAGTTCTCACGCAGAAGTGCCTCTACCTTGTGAATACAAAAGGCCAACATAGTGGGCAAAGCCATTTTTGCATGTGGCCTTTACCTTTTGAAAACTCTCCTCTAAGATATCTCTGTTTTCAATATTCTGCTATCTCCTTTGAAGCCCTTCCTAAAACATTCTCCGGAGCACGGTAATTAGACGCATGGCAACACAGTATCTGAAATGTTGATTAATTGGCCCTGCAATCTTACTCCTGGGAGAATGACCTTTCAGTGACATTGCTGCTGAGAATATCACTGTTCTTTCATTTGGTGGCAAAGATGAGTCAAATGGAAACTGGGATTCACAAATACTCTGATGCTTAGAAACACAGGGTTAAGCAATCTAATCAAGCTGTAGACTGGGACACATCGCTGTTTTGAATTGTATCACTGCAGAAAGGCCACTCAAACTGTAATTGTGGGAGCACCATCAGAATTAGCGCTCCTCCTGGGGATCTCCTTTAAGAAAAAGTATTCATTTGCTTGTCCCCTGGGTTCCAGTTTGTATTCCTATATCAGGCTGGTAGATAGTAGTTGTGGGGCAGGAGGGAGTTTAATACACACGCATTTTTGCATACCTATAAGAATGGCGAGTATTTTAATATCTGCACCTTTGTAGGCATATATGCTGTCATTTTATACCTTGACCATATATGTGGAGATGGAAATAACACTGATTGATGTCATTCTTCTAATGTGATAGTGTCCCCGCTACTCCATATCCCCCTGCTTCCCCTCCCGCAAAAACGGAATCTGAAACAGATGTCCTGATTCCTTATTTTGAAACAGAACTTCTCACTTCTATTGACCGTGTCAGCTTGGAAAGTTCCAACAGTTTTTGTGTAGGCAGCTCTTGCATGTGCACATGTAACCCCAATTTGTGCAAGACACTATTCTCCATTACTTAACAAAAGACACAGCCAAGAATCTATCAATACGGATGCACATCAGGCAGCTATGAGCCATTCTGTGCTTAGATATTTGCTTTGACATTTCCTAATAAAAGCTTTGGTAATGAAAATTCCTTGACATTTAACAGCACTTTTTTGCTCGGGCTGTAAAACATTGTGCCATCAATATCATGTGCACCTCCTCTCCTGCCAAAAGTAACATTACAGAATCCTGTCCCAAATTTTCATTTCTCTCTCACACACACACACACACACACACACACACACACACACACACACACACACACACACACACACAGAGTTATTCACCATGATCACATCCGTCTGTGTGTTAATGTGAATGAATTCTACAGTCTTGGGGTTTCGTAACAGATAAGAGAATATCCATATGTCCCTGTACATTAGAAATTGGTTAGAGGCTTCTCCTTTCATCCTTGTCTGTCATAAACCAGTATCGTGTCCTGATTTTTGTAGTCCCTGATGAAAATGAGAGCCTGCTGGGTGAGCACATATTGATTCATAGATATTCAGCTCAGGGACCTCCCTAAGAACTGTTATACAATACTTCTGTTCTTCTGCCCTGCTTGAAGCTCTTCTGTGAGCACCCTACTCAAACCATCCCTCCCCAACACACAAACCAACCCTTGTGGAGTCTGTGAACATTGCTGTGAGTGGTGATCCTACAGGCAGCAGGGCTGCACCATCCATCACCATATGCAGTTGCCTACTGAGCCAGACTTGGAGAGGACAGGCACATCTTCCTGAAGCCAACCAAAATCATACTCAAAGATCCCTCCTTGCCCAGGACAAGTGCCTGGTTTTTTGTCCATGAAAATCTGATTCCCTCTAAACAACTTATCTTTCTTTCTAAATAAATACTGTCTTGAATTATTAAACTTCTGTAAAACCTTCCCAGCAATTCAAATGCAAGCAGCTCAGAGTTTCAGAACGACCTTTCTGCTTCCATGTATACCAATCCATCTATCAGGCTGTCATCTTTAAGGCTTTGGGACATTTATGTTTGGCTGCTACCATTGCTCTTGGCTCACTGAAGACCTTATTTAGTTTTTGATCCAGTAACCCTTCAAAAAGCTTATTTCAGCAGAGCTCATGAATGAGTGAGTTGAGCATTACTTTCTGTTTGATAGGTGGACTATTATAACTGCTTTAAAATCCACATGGTGATTCAATTGTCTTAACTTTTTCTGTGCCTCATTGAGATTCTGAATAGGGTTAGTGATGCATATTTTGGAATCATTAGAGCAAGGGGTACCTTGGGATACTGCCCATGTAAAACACCACAACATTTTACAAAATCAACTTGTTGTTCTAACATTTTATATGTGTAGCTGGAGCTCATACTATAGTTCTTATCATCCCATGTTAGTTGCTCGTCATTTATCTCAACTAATGCGCATCCACATTTCACGCACATCCCTTTGTGGTAAACAATACTAAAAAAGTTATTGATCTTAGAGTTTGGGTCTAGAGGTAGACTCAAACTCTATCCATGCCAAATTGCACATCCAAAGCAATTACTAGCCTCTCGTCCTTTACACGACCCACTTCTGTCATGGTGCCTACCAGAAATTAACCTAGCTGGGGATAGCTGATAATTTTAGGGAAAGACAAAAATAATATTTGATGTTTTAATCCATCATTTGCTGCTTGCTGTCTCTTAAGATCAGAGACTGTCCTATTTTGATTGTGCCTAGTACATTGTGTTTATGATCTTAATACAAAAAAATAAAGTATGCAAAATGTATATATCCCCCTAAGACAGTATTAAGGAGTGAGAAAGGGAACTGACTATGTAAACATCAGAAAGAAAGTTATATTTAGGTTGCACACCAGGAAAAATCTTCAATTGTGAGATGTCCTAAAGAAGATGTTAGCTGTGGGAGACTCCTACATGTTTAAAGGTAGACTGAACAAAGCACTAGTGAATCCTGCATAGGGAGGGCTATGGACTAATTAGCTATTTCTATTTCTAATTTGTACTATCAGAACATTTGAGTCACTTGGGAGGAAGTCTTTAATGACTGGAAGGTGGTTTGTTGTCTCTAATCCTCAATAACATTAAACCCAAGCATTCTGGACTATTCTATTATTTGAAAAACACATTCATATAATCATCATGTCAAAATATATCCTTGCAGCAGTGCAGAAAGGGTCTGGCTGTGATATATACTTGGTGGTAATGAAGAGGTTAAACTTACATTACTGCTAGCCAAATTCTGCCTTCAGTTATCTCTGAGCAACTACATTGACTGAGGCTGAATTTAGCCCTTATAAGTTTACAACACTTAACATTACCTTTAATTTAGTATCAAATTATATGGTAGAACTACTGGAAAGATGGAGTTACAGCTAAATGTGATAATTCCTAGTTTAATATTTAATTTATTTTTATTTATTTGATCATTCTTTGTATTCAGGGTGGGTTGGAGGTTCTGGTGTAAATTTGTTAATATGTATTGAGATGTCCTCAGGCTCATTTGCAGTGTAATTGCAGTAACTGCATGTGCATTTTGATGCACACACTTGGGCCTCTATCCACTGAAAATATGGCCAGCATGTGCCTATATGAGGAAGTACAAACTCAGTTATTTATTAGGAAGACCATAAACGTAAAGGTCCATGTTACTGTACAGTTCAAGAGTATAACATTACGCACTGATTTCATGGAAGTCAATCAATAGTCTTGCAGAAATATGGCTGAGAGCAGGTTCAGTGTGTCAGAGTTAATAATAGAAGCTTGAACTGATGAAGTGAAATGTAAAATCAAAATTCAAGTAAATATAGTGTAAGCAACAACCATCACATCTCATTGTCATCTAGATAATGAATTGTTCCTCTTGGTGCACCAAAACCTTTAGATTAGCTGCTCTGTTTTTGAAAATAGAATTGAGATATTTCCATTGTTAAAATCAAATTTTCTTAATTTTATTCAATTTTTTACCACAAATAATGTGTATGCAATTGAGTAAAATTTATATTGAGACCATCACCATTTCTACTAATTCCAATAACTTTCTTCTTATAAAGAAAGGGAGAGAGAGGTCAAATATTTGTCTCGGGGCTGGTACATTGGTCTGGTGCCCTGATTGGCAAAGCAGCCACAGCCTCAGTTTCAGACAGGTTGTACAGCAGCAACACAGCAAAAAGAATGGTTATCATCAGCTGGGGAAGTTTAGCACATCTCTTTACCAGTTTTCAGCTGTGGAGCTCTACGGAGCCCCAGCTATAAACTAAAGTGGTGTGCTACCTGCCCCTTACAGGTCCCCTCTGTGTGAATCCTCCTGAGGTGCCAGGCAACTAGCTAAGATAGGCAAGTGTAATAACTCTACTTTACGCAATCAGGGGTGAATCTAGTCATGTTATTGTTCAAATAACTTTGATGCTAGAGTTAACAGAGATGTACTAAAGTATAGTATGGCTTGTATCTTGGATGTCTCAGAGACCACCTTTCTTCTTGTGTCCATTACCAGAACAGATGAAATTATCCCAGGCACTTGAGCTAACATCCTCACACATTTAATCATAAAGGAGCTCGTGTTCTCATTGAGAGATCATCAGCTGTGGAAATAGCTAAATCCATATGTTCTCCAACTCTTTTCATAACTTTGTTTGTTTGTTGGTATTGCCGTGGCACCTCGGAGCCCTAGACATGGACCAGGACTTCATGGTACTAAGTGCTGATCAGGCACAGAACAAAACATTGGCCCTTGCCCCAGGGGTTTACAGTACCATGTAGCATACATCAATGGATAAAGTGAGAACGAGTGGGCAGGAGGACCATAATCGCATACACCATATGCCCTTCCACGACTGATTGTGCAACATCTCCCTGCTAAACAAAGGAAATTCATACAAGGAAAATATTTAAGTATTTTAGTTGTCTATAATGCAGTGATTGTGCTGTAATTTTTTGCTGTTCATTTCATTTCCCACTCCTATCTGTTCTGTTCTTTTGACACATCCTGCTCCCCTGTAATGTTCCTCTGCCACCTGATTTCCTGGTCCTCCTCTTCCCTTGCATGTTCTAGGAAAAAGGAGGAGTCAGTATCTTGTCACCTTCCAGTTGTCTATAGGCCGCCAAGTGATGTGCAGCCTGAGAATTACAACTCTAGTCATTAAGAGGAGCAAAGAACACTCCTCTTTACAGATTGAGCTGATTTAAATCTTATCCCTTGAGTTATTTCAGAGTCTATAGCTCAAAATAGTTCTTCAGCAGACTTAATGTTCCCCAAAATGTATACTTTTGCATCATAAATCCCCTGCAGTTTTTTTTGGAAATGCAGTAAACTATTTAAAATTCTTCTTTCTCATGTATAAACTGTGTCAGAAGAAGCAGCACTCATATCTTAGTTTGGTAGTAGATTGCAGATTGGAAGAAAGTGAGATTTTAGGTCCATCATATATAATGATGCTTTTTTCTGTGTGGCTGCCACAAAATGAGGCCAGATCATCAGATTATCATCAGTGCCAATTTATACTACCTGACTCATAATTTTTAGACTGGCTATTCCAAGAATATCTGACCTTTGTGAT
Organism: Gopherus flavomarginatus; assembly: GCF_025201925.1. NCBI lineage: Eukaryota > Metazoa > Chordata > Testudines > Testudinidae > Gopherus > Gopherus flavomarginatus. Next base: position 205,280,214 of record NC_066618.1, read on the forward strand.
TTTCATTTCTTGGATAGTTGTCGAAGCCCTAGCCAGTAGTCCTGTAACCCCTATCAGAGTACAGGTTTATAGGATTTCCTTGAGTATCCAATTTGACCTATATCAGAACTGTCTATTCAAAAGCAGAGCAGAATTCTGATTCCTTTATCTCTGTTGAGCATGCCAAAAATACAGATGTTATTTTATGCTGAACTTTTTCTCTCTCATTATTGCATAAAAAGACAGGGTGGATGAGGTAATTCTTCTTCAAGGCACTGTGTAGCCCTGCGATGGGACTCCACTCACCACATTAGCCTCTCCTGCTGGCCATCTCAGAAATCAGCTCTGCAGGTTGGTACACCCACTCCCTGTGCTGTCTAATCTGCCATCACTTCTGCTCCTTGATGCACATTATTCTAAGAACTGTGAGGCCTCTTCCTGACATGGCACTCTGGCCATGTCACATTCTGTGCTCCCCCCTTCCAAAGGCCAGTACCATGGTCCAACTGTTCAGCCACTTCCTCAGGAGCAAGTGGGGGGGGAGGGGTGACCCGGACCAGCCCACTACTCTGAATCCCGGTCCAGGGATCCTGTAGAAGGCAGCCACCTACTGCATCCCCTCCAACCTCTCAGTAAATTTTCCTGGGCCACTTCCCCATGGCCCCAGCACTTTCTTCAGCTTTACCTCAGAGCCTCATCATGCCAGTCTTAGCAGCCAACCAGGAGCTCTCCCTCACTCCCCTGTTCTTGCCCAGCACCGCTCTGTCCAGGGTGCTAACTTCCTTTTGCCTGCAAGGCAGCCAGTCCTCCCTCATTGAACTCCAGGGAGCAATTAATCCTACTCTGCCCTGCAGCTCTTCTTATATTGGTCTGCCAGGCCCTGATTGACTGCTCCTTGCAGCTCTTCTCATATTGTTGCTTTTTGCACAACCTCCCTAGGGCTCCATTAATCCCTTATAGGCCAGTGTGGGGCAGACGCCCCATTACAAGCTCAAAAGCTTCTCTTTCATCAACAGAAATTTTCCAATAAAAGATATCTGCTTGCCCACCTTGTCTCGCTTGTGATGTTGTATAAAAAAAAGATAGATAACGAGTTACACTAATACAATCACCACTGTTACAAAATTGCAAGAAATCTTGTACAAAGTATGTCCTGTGAGGTATTAATGGAAGACTGCTAGTTTTTTCCCTGTTTAAATCCATGTCTCATCTTTGTAGATGAAGTTATGAATATTTTCTATGTGTTTGTAATTCAAACATGTTGTTTTCTTGGGTGACACCTGTCACTGTGCCTGACTGGGTCAGAGCTGAGAATATCAGATTCAGGACAAACTCCTGAGAAATGGGCAGACCCACCCCAGTGGTTATTGTTACATAAGATATACCAAGCCAATAACAAAAGTAAACTTTTGTCACACCACACTGATTAACAAGAAGTCAGAAGTGCAGTCTGCTTAGGCATTCGAGCACTTATTTCACCACCCAAACACTAGACTTTATGATGAGTGGTTATTTAAAACCAATGCCATCAAACAAAGGGCTCTTCTAATCCCAAGAGATCATAAACATAGCCAGGTCAATATATAACTCAGATCTTACCCAATAATCATGCTGTTGCCAATTCTTTAGTATCTAATATATAAAGGTTTATAGAAGAAACTTGTGTATAAATTGTGTATAAATAAGAGAAAAGAGAGTTAAAATAATCAAAGAAATCATATACATATAATCATTGCAAATTTCTTATTTCAGGTTTGAAGCAATGATGGAATAAACTGCTGGCTTGTAAAGTCTCTGGTAACTTCCAAAAGACTGGAAAGTCCTGGGTCCATAGTTTGGAATGCTCCTCTTGGTACAAATCCATCGTCCAGAGATCAGAGCAGGAAAGAGGCAAAGTGGAGATGCTTCCAGGGTCTTTTGTGTTGCGGGAATGTTCTCAGTCTTAGTTTGCGAAAAATTATAAGCACAAGATGGAGTCCAGGGTCACATGAGCAAGTCACATGCCTTAACATGGGCTTGATGACTCATGGGAGTAGCCATTACCTCTATTTTGGCTAAAGCATCCACAGGAAGGCTCATAGAGTGGGGACAAGTTTTTTCTATGACCCATTATATGAGCTAAGTGTTCTTTAATGGGCCATCAACTTGAGTAGCTCATTTACAATGTGCTGGCCAGACTGGATGTAAATTACCTTGTAGGTGTTAGCCCAAGAGCAAACACATTTGAAATACAGGTACACAGTCAATATTCATAACTTTAGAGACAAAGATGATGCATGCATACAAACAGGATAATCTTATTTGATAGACTGTAACTTTTCCATTGATACCTTACATGACATACATTGTACGAGATTTGTTGCAATTGTCTAACAGTGGCAATATTCATTTTATAAATGGACATGTTCCAATCATACAGCGTCACAATGCCCCATGAAAGATTTGCATCCCTGATAGCCAGCCTGTTTGATGGCCGTTTAAGGACAATCAGCTCACCCAGTGAGCCCTCCTGGAGACGTTTCAGAGAGCACTGAGGCAATGGATGCCCCATGGCTCAGCAAGGCATGTGAGGACATGTGATCTAAGACTCCATCTTTTTTCCAGTAACTTTCCAGGCACATGGACTGAAAGTATAAAAGACAAGACTGTGACATCACTGATTTGTCATTAGTGTAGCTCCACTTCTCTGGACTCCATTTTCTAAAAACAAGGAAGCTTTGAACAAAGGACTGAGGGCCCCCAATCTTTTGGTTGGTCCAAAGAAACTTATTGCAAGCTAGCAGACTCACCATCATTGCTATAATCCTGACCAACAGACTCTGAAATCCGCTATAATTAATATGATTCCTTTATTGATTTAATAACTTTCTTTTATTTTTGTATTAATAAATCTTTAGTTACTAAAGGAATTGGCTGCAGCATAGTGTGGTTTTTGGGAGGGGGGCAGTGAGGGGTAAGAGCTAAACCATATATTGACCTAATGTGAGTGGCCAGTTCCTTGGAGTTGGAAGAACCTATTGTATGTGATTTCTGATTTTAATAATTTATCACAAAAGTCCAGTTGTCTGAGTGGTAAGCTAGGGGCTGGAATACCTAAGGGGGCTATGTTTTGGCTTCTTGCTAACCAGCATGGTGATACAGGAGCTCACTTTTATTACTGGTCTGGTGCCATCTAATTACATAATAATCCATCAGTTTGTTTGTTTGTTTAGTTTGTTTTGGGGGGATGTTTACCCTGTTTCTTACAGTCTGTCCTGAATTTGCATGATCAGTGGTGACCTATACCAGGCAGTATGACATTGCTAATATCCTAGGAGCAACATGGTTACAACATTACAAACGTTATTGCTTATGTCAGTTTGTCTTCTGGATTGTTCTTTCTCTGGTTTCCTGCACAGTCTCTGATACTGTGGAGCTAGCACGCACTCTATTTGTTTATTTATGTGTTCATATTTGTCATCTTTGCCAGCTAAAGGGGTTCCAATTCATGGATCTGACTTTGACTGATCTCCACTGATAAGCACAATTTGAAATATTTGTGTTCATTTTCATCATAGTAGCTGCATATAGTGGAGGGGCATATATCAGTCTGCATATATTTTATGATAAAGGCTAGAACTTTAGGCTTGTCTGCATGGGGAATTTAGTGAACAGCAAGCAAGCGAATGAATTTACAGTGCACTAACTACTCCACATTAACTCCCCATGTGACCGCTCTTACTGTGCACTATAAGTGTCGTTGAGTGGTGTTGCACAGTACATTTTAAAGTGTAGTAAGCTAAAGCACACAAAGGCATTTTTAGTGTGCAGTAACACACTAATATTAATGTGAAGTTGTTAGTGCACTGTAAATTCACATCTTTGCTTGCTGCACAATAACTTCCTATGTAGACAAGCCCTTTATTTTGAGGCAGGTTAATGTATTCCCTTCTCCCCATTTTCAAAAAAGTATCGACACTTCAGACTCTTGCATCTTGGAATTATATTAGAGTAGCATCCTACTGGTGATGTGCATTTGGACAATAATAGAGATTTGATGTAGCAATCACTCAAATACTGTGAAAAGAGCATATTCATACAAATGTATCTGGGACAAAAGTGACTTTTAGTGTTGTATAGTGATCAAATTTAATGGTTTTCGTATTGAAATGATAGCACTGAACACTTCAGGCAAGTGGCTAAGGAAAAGTGGGAGGACTGATGGCTTTCTTCAGGCAGAAATTGCAACGATAGACTCATTTCTGCTGGCAAGCCATATTAGACATGCCAGAATAGCCACCAAGGTGTTGCCACACGTTTGTTTGTTTGTGTGTGTGTGTGTGTGTATATATATATAGCTTGATAGAGTACTTCAGCAACAAAGAGAGAAAAATTACTAACCCAGAAGGTCTTTGGAGTTTCAGGTATGTGCAGCTATATCTTTAACTTCAGGATTGGTCCCTTACATGGTAGAATTAGACTTTCTATGGCTAATTGGAAAGGTCAGTTTCCTCTTGTATGCCAAAATATTTGCACACTTTTTTCTTCTTCTTGTTCTTTTTATTAAACCACATGCCTTGGGCCAGATTTACCCATGCAAGTACCAGGGAAGTGAATTGCATTTCCTTGCCTCCAGAGAAGTATCTGCACCAGATGGGAGATTTATCTTGGGTGAAGGCAGATGAAGGCTACTTTTACAGCACTCCTTTGGAGTTTCAACTACAGGAGATCCATTTTACAGTCCGAAAAGCCCTGCTTTGAGGACAAGAAGGCTAGCTGACCAAATCATCACACACAAGCCAGGTGCCCTAGCCATATCTCATCCTCATTTGGCGTCATTGAAATCTAGCAATTCCACCTAATGAAATTGGGTACACAGTCCTAGCTGTGTAATCGCTGTAGGACTGAGTACTATAAGCAAAAAATGACATCTCAGTGTACTCATGATAATTTAATACACTAAAGGACAATAAAAGCAATAAAAGTTACAACATTTCCATTGCAATGATAAGTTCCTCCTTCACCCTTAGGTCTCTTTGAAGATAATAAGGTTTTAAGAAGTCCTTTCTTCAGTTATGGTTTCTAGAAAATTTGTCCAGTAGGGCACTTTGGAGGAAATATAGCAAAGAGAAGGCAATATGCTTTAAAAAGCTGTATTGTGTTATGTTTAACAGAAAATATTATTGTTCTCTAAAAAGATATCACGCCATCTCCCAGCTATCTCCATGCCTGGGAAAGATCCACACCTGGACAAAGGATAGCTGAATCTAAACCTAGGCACCATGAAGGTGTTACTGGTGGGTAGAGGGAAGCACTATGAAGAACTCCTCACTGGTAGAACATCCTCCTTCATGGAGGACTCTAACCTTCTGATTGTCGAGATGATGAGCAGCCTGAGTACACTCCTCACTTTTATCAGGTACTAACTAGCTAAATCTGATATCAGCATCTTCATCTTCTGTGGCTGGCAAGGAATCTGCCCAACAGTTTGCCAAATTTGGAATTGGCCATAGACATATATTGAATGATTTCAGTGTGGCCACTCAAAGAGTAAAGTACTGTTCAGTATGTGTAAGGGTGGCACAACATGGTCCTGTATGAGCAAAATTAGAGGCAAGTTTGAAATGGCATTTACCCTGTAATTTTAATGGAAGTGTGTGGTGGGGGGGTTGATATTTGTGTGTTGTTCCTGGATAACTGAGCTTGACGAGGAGGAAACATGTAGGTGGTGGTGTCAGACATTTTTCAAGGTCTTATCTCTGTGTTTTTAGAAGAATAAGAATGTTTTGTTGTTTGCTTAGCTGTGTTTAATGTTTTAACTCAGCTCTTGTTTGGCTGGACATGGACATGAGCTCAGGGATCCTCTTGTGGTTATAACTGAATAAATAAAATTAGTTTGTTCTTCTGTTTGTTCTTCTGTTGTGTTCTGTGGTGCTGGCATATTTCACAGACAGTTGCTGGTGCTCATCTTGGAATTATGGGTGCCTAATTGATTGACAAAATGAAAGGAATCCAAGGGCCAGTCACAAAGGAAAATATTTAAAGTAGAAATTATTAGTGAAGAGCAATGCTCAAAATACCCATTAACAACCACCAAAATTCCATTTCCTTGCAGTTTCATTCATTTCTATTTTTTTCTGTAACTTTAATAGTACAGTTAGGGGTTTCATTTTTTTCTCTTTGAAAACAATTTGATCACAGTTTCATCATGGAGATCTGTAAACTGTATCAGAAGCAGAGATTAACATTTAATGGATTTCAGCATATCAGAACCATAGAACAATATTTTTTTCCCCACAGTTATGTGGAAAATTACAATTATGGTATAAATTTGAAGCCAAAATAATAAGAGCCACTACTATGGGAATTACTTTACAAACTGCTCTTGACAGGGGGAAAAAACCCATATGAATTCAGTATCCCTTTTTAATGAGCTTTAGAAGGAAGTTTACTGTAGAAAGCACTTAGTTTCCTGTCCAGTCATTAGCAGGAGGCAACTCATTGTTGCACTCCAGGTAATTCTTAGGAACATTCACACCCACATGCATGGTCTGTAGCTAGTAGTTCTCCTTAAAATTCATTTTAGGCAGTCAGAATTATGACTCATATCAAGGAAAAGGGCCTTGAATGGCAAAGAATCAGTCTTTTTTACCAGATCTGAAGGGATGATTGTTATGGAGGATATTAAAAAGAGAGAGAGAGCTTGGCTGTCAAAAAGGGTAAATGCAATTTATATCTCCTCCTTCCTGCCAGCAAAAATATCCCCCTTGGTAAGAGTTCATTCCAAGGGAAAAGTTTCAATAAAACATCAATTTCTTGGGAAGGGAGCCTGTGTTTCTCCTGTTTTTATATTAACTTTGTCCTTTTAGGTCTGTGTAAAATAAATACTGATGTTTACAGATTCACACAGATTTGAAAGCTACTCCACCAGCAGGGACATGGGCATAGTTTGGGGCGGGGGTTGGGAGGGGTATTGCATCACCCCAAACCCCCCAGAATTGCAAGCCTTGCAAAATTGCAGGCAGCCTGAGTGTACAATGTAATAAGTTCTTCAGAGAAGACAGAAAAGTTCTCCCAGCTTGGGCCCCTGAGGCAGGGAGTCAGAATTTTGATTATAAACAGGTGATTAACAGGTGATTAAGATAAGAGAGGGCTGTTAGGATGTTTCCTAAAGTTAAATGATCTCTTCCATCCTTGGTGAATTGCAAAAGTGAGTAGCCTAAATGATAGAAAGTAATTGCAGATTTTTCTACAATTGTTTCAATTGTTGGATTCAAGAGGTAGTAACACCATTACAATATCTTTTTTTAGAAGATAACTGATTTATTTCGACAAAGGAAATGCAGTAGATCTAATCTACGCGGATGTTAGTAAGGCATTTGATACAGTTCCACGTGAGAAATTATTAGTTAAATTGGAGAGGATGGGGATTAATGTGAGAACTGAAAGGTGGATAAGGTACTGGTTGAAAGGGAGACTGCAATGGGCCATATTGAAAGGTGAACTGTCAGGCTAGAGAGAGGTTTCTAGTACAGTTCTTCAGTGATCAGTCTTTGGACCAATCTTCTTTAACATATTTATTACTGGCCTTGACACAAAAAGTGGAAATGTGTTAATAAAATTTGCAGATGACAAAAAGTTGGAAGGTATTGCCAATACAGAAGAGGACAAGAATATCATACAAGAAGATCTGGATGACCTTATACACTGGAGTAATAGAAATGGGATATTTAATAGTGCAAAGTCCAAAGTCATGCATTTAGGGATTAACAAGAAGAATTTTTGCTATGTGCTGGGGACTTATCAGTTGGAAGTGACAGAGAAGAAGAAAGACCTGGGTGTATTTGTTGATCATAGGATGACTGTGGGCCATCAATGTGACATGGTCATGAAAAAGACTCACATGGTCCTGGGGTGCATTAGGTGAGGTATTTACAGTAGACATAGGGAAGTGTTAGTACCATTATACAAGGCATGGTGAGACCTCATCTGGAATACTGTGAGCAATTCTGGTCTCCCATGTTTAAAAAAGATGAATTCAAAGTAGAACAGGTGCAGAGAAAGTCTACTAGGATGATCAGAGGAATGGAAAACCTACCTTATGAGAGGAGACTCAAAGAGCTTGGTTTGTTTAGCCTAACCAAAAGAAGGGTGAGGGGAGATATGATTGTTCTCTATAAATACATCAGAGGGATAAATACCAGGGAGGAAGAGGAGTTTTTTAAGTTAAGCACCAACGTGGACTCCAGAACAAATTGATAGTCATACTGTGCCTATGAGTAGAGACCTTGAGGGATGACAGGTGGTGGCAAGCCACGTTGGCTAGAACAAGAAAGTGTCAATTAACCTTTCTGAGCAAGTGCTGATGAATTTGGCCCGCAGATTGATGTGATCTATGGTCTATGTATATTTTGTGCATGTTACCAGATAGAATATTGCCTTTTATTTCTGTCCACTTCAAAAACTCACCTTAGAGAGAGAGATTAACTGAATAAAAGCAATTGTCTGTCACCAGAATGTCAACCTAACAGCAGGAGGCCAGAGCCTGAATACAGTCTGATGTGTCCAGAATATAGTCTGATGTGTCCAAATTAATGTTTGTGCAAAAGAAACCAGTCTGGACAAGGAAGTAGAGAAATGGAGAGAGAGATGAGGTTATTGTGACACTGACTCACCTGTACAATGCTTATACTTAAATCCATCAATATAGACCCTAGCAGATTACGCCCAAGATGGAAAATCTACAAGGGCAGGTAGATACAGCAGTAGACAATAGCTACAATCTTACTACACAGAGGGTTTATAGACGAATTGTGCAGCCCAAATAAGTGGGCTGGACACAGGCATGAGATTTCTCTTGAAATCCTAGATAATAAGGTAATGGGTCAAATCCCAAGATAAATAGCCTCTGGCTGATCTGACAGCTGTTCCCTATGTCCCCAGCAGAAAAATCCAAGTGGGTCAGGCTGAAGGTGAAGTTTGGAGTTTAGCTGCAGAGTGTGGCAAACTAGATTACTAATCCCATAGAACAAAGGTTGTGTCTGTGAAGCGTGGTAACAGGAAAGGGCTGACTGAATGGGGAAGTATTCTCTGTCTTCTGAACTCGGAGCATGAATTCTCAGAGCCCTGGGTCCTAGCCTTCCTCCCACAATTGCCATAGTTCTCCTCTCTCCATCCTACCCCCATTTTGGGGAGTATTCTTAGAGCACTGGGTTGATGCTGGGACCATGATAATGTTGAAACATTCCACTCAGCCAAATAACACATACAATGTTTGGGTTTAGCTCAGTAATCCCAAATGAGAACTGGTTCATATTTTTTCTGCAGTGTTGGCTCAGCCCTGTGGATTATACACAGAACTGTGGGTCCAGCTCTTCAGTTTTCCCTTATTCTTAATTGCTGCTGTTTATTTGGTTATAAATTATCCTGAGATTTACTTTGAAAATTTACTAAAGATTTATTGTTCCTTGAGAGGACTGGGCTAGTATCAGGGAGCTTAGTGCAAATATAGCAAACCACATAGAAACAAAACTAAAAGTAAGAAAATTAGCATAATATTAAGGAGCTTATTTTCACTGCTCTCTGTTTCACAGACACATTGGAAAGTTTTGAAATATGACTTATAGAGGCCAAATAACTGAACGTTGTATGTCCGATGTATTGCAGTTTAAATTTGATATTCTTAGGTAATGCTGGACTTAAATTACATACAGAGACCAAAATTTTAAAAACTGATTCAAGCCTTTGGGTGCATTTGTTTTTGAGTACTCAGTTTGAGACACCTTAAAAAGGCTTCATTTCTAGAAATGCTGAGCATGCGTCCTATTTAATTTTCTAGTTATATCTTTTAAGAAAAAGAAGAGAAAAGATAGGGAGAGGAGAACCTTAAATATTGAAGGGCATGTCTGTAGTTTTAAGGACTTAGTGGAACCTTTTACCCAGAAACTACCTAATTAAAGTCTTTCTTAAATGCTTATGTGTGTTTTTAGTGGTAAAGTGGCTAAAGCAGATTAATGCAAAAGGCAGCCTATGGATTGAGCTGCCTAAAGACAGATCAGCATTTAAGGCCCTCCCTAAGCAGTTAAGGATGCTAAAGAGATTCACTGTTTGCCCAACATTCTAAAGCACTTTAAAGTCTCTGATGGAGGAGGGAGGAAAAAAGTTAATATTTTAATGCAAATGCAGAAATATTTCACTAATAAATATCACAAACCTGAAAACTTCTGAACTAATTTTCTTCAAATCTGGATATTTTCAATGAGGACCGTAAAGTAATCTAAACTTGGTATTTTCTGAGCTATGCGAGTATAAAATTTCAGTTAGAAGATATTGTATGTCCCCCAAAATGTATTTTCCACCAATTTAATTAATGCATGGATTCAGCTCATATTCCCCTTTAAAAAAAATCCTTTTGGACGGAGACAAATCGTGGAGAAATCTTCCCAAAAAGAATTTGAGAATGGTATGAGCAACTGAGATAGTCAGGGGGTTGGAATGAAAACTGAAAATCAGTCTTTAATATAGTATTACTGTTCAATACTGCTGTAACATTTATCCAGTTATCCTTCTCTCTCTCTATCAAACAAACCAAGCAACCCCACCTCTGATATTATATCTTGACTATATCATTGCATCTTTCATATAATGTAACCACTTTTGATTAGAGATATCTATCATCTGCTGCACTTGTAATTACTTAGTTACCATATAATTCATTTCTTATTGTAATACAACTAGGGTTGTCAAGCGATTTAAAAAACTAATCGCGATTGATGACATGATTAATTGCACAGTTAATAATAAAATACCATTTATTTAAATATTTGTGAATGTTTTCTACATTTTCAAATATATTGATATCAGTTACAACACAGAATACAAATTGTACAGTGCTCACTCTATTTTTATTTTTGATTACAAGTATTTTCACTGTAAAAAAACAAAATAAATAGTATTTTTAAGTGAAATCTCTTTATCATGAAAATTAAACTTATAAATGTAGAATTATGTACAAAAAATTGCATTAAAAAATAGAACAATGTAAAATTGTAGAGCCTGCAAGTCCGCTCAGTCCTACTTCTTCTTCAGCCAAACGTTCAGACAAACAATTTTGTTTACATTTGCAGGAGATAATGCTGCCCACTTCTTGTTTACAATGTCACCTGAAAGTGAGAACAGGCATTCGCATGGAACTGTTGTAGCCGGCGTCGCAAGATATTTATGTGCTAGATGCACTAAAGATTTGTATGTTCCTTCATGCCTTACCCACCATTCCAGAGTACATGTGTTCATGCTGATGACGGGTTCTGCTCAATAACAATCCAAAGCAGTGCAGACCGATGTGTGTTTATTTTAATTAGCTAAGTCAAATGCCATAAGCAGAAGGTTGATTTTCTTTTTTGGTGGTTCAGGTTCTGTAGTTTCCACATTAGAGCGTTGCTCTTTTAAGACTTCTAAAAGCATACTCCACACCTTGTCCCTCTCAGATTTTGGAAGGTACTTCAGATTCTTAAACCTTGGGTCGAGTGCTTTAGCTATCTTTAGAAATCTCACATTGGTACCTTCTTTGTGTTTTGAGAAATCCGCTGTGAAAGTTTTCTTAAAATGAACGTCATGTGCTAGGTCATCATCTGAGACTGATATAACATGAAATATATGGCAGAATGCTGGTGTCATGGCATAATTCCCCACTCTGAACCTTAGCGTCCAAGAGATGGGGTACCAGCATGAATTCCTCTAAGCTCAATTACCAGCTTAGAACCTGTAGCGCTGCCACCAACCAGGAATTTCAGTGTCTGGTACGCTCTGGTCCCCCCAAAACCTTGCCCGGGGACCCCCAAGACCCAGACCCTCTGGATCTTAACACAAGGAAAGTAAACCCTTTCCCTCACCGTTGCCTCTCCCAGACTTCCCCTCCCTGGGTTATCCTGGAAGATCACTGTGTGATTCAAACTCGTTGAATCACAAAACAGAGAGGACAATTCACCTTCCTCCCTCCTTCTCTTTCCCCCTCCCAGACTCTTCCTGAGAGAAAGTAATCCTGGCACAGAGAGAAATCAGCCTCTCTCTCCCTCTTCCCTCCTTTCTCCCCACCAATTCCCTGGTGAATCCAGACCCAGTCCCCTGGGGTCTCACTAGAATAAAAAAACAATTAGATTCTTAAACAAGAAAAGCTTTTAATTAAAGAGAGAAAAACAGTAAAAATTATCTTTGTAAATTTAAAATAGAATAAGTACAGGGTCTTTCAGCTATAGACACTGGGAATACTCTCCCAGCCTAAGTATTCAAGTACAAATTAAAATCCTTTCAGCAAAAATACAAATTTGAACTCCTTCCAGCCAAATACACAATTAACTCCTTCCAGCCAAATGCACAATTAAAACTCCTTCCAGCCAAATGCACATTTGCAAATAAAGAAAACAAACATAAGCCTAACTCGCTTTATCTATCTAGTACTCACTATTTGGAATCTATAAGAACCTGCATCAAGGAGATTGGAGAGAAACCTGGTTGCATTTCTGGTCCTTCTGAGCCCCCAGAGTGAACAACAACCAAAACTAACAGCACAGCACAAAAACTTCCCTCCCTCAAGATTTGAAAGTATCCTGTCCTCTGATTGGTCCTCTGGTCAGGTGACAGCCAGGCTTACTGAACTTGTTAACCCTTTACAGTCAAAGAGATATAAAGTACTTCTGTGCTATTAACTTTTCTTATCTGTTTATGACAGCTGGTAAAACAGTAATAGACATACAGTTCTCCCCCAAGGAGTTCAGTCACAAATTTAATTAACACATTATTTTTTTAACAAGCGTCATCAGCATGGAAGCATGTCCCCTGGAATGGTGGCCAAAGCATGAAGGGGCATACCAACGTTTAGCATATCTGGCACATAAATACCTTGCAATGCCAGCTACAAAAGTGCCATGCAAATGTCTGTTCTCACTTTCTGGTGACATTGTAAATAAGAAGAGGGCGGTATTATCTTTTGTAAAAGTTAACAATCTTGTTTGTCTTAGCAACTGGCTGAACAAGAAGTAGGATTGAGTGGACTTGTAGGCTCTGAAGTTTTGCATTGTTTTTTTTTTAATGCAGTTATGTAACAGAAAAAAATCTACATTTGTAAGTTGCACTTTCATGGTAAAGAGATTGCACTTATATGAGGTGAGATGAAAAATGTACTTATATGAAGTGAGTTGAAAAATACTGTTTCTTTTGTTTATCATTTTTAAAGTGCAAATATTTGTAATAAAAATAATAATATAAAGTGAGCAATGCACACTTTGCATCGTGTGTTGTAATTGAAATCAATATATTTGAAAATGTAGAAAAAAATCCAGAAATATTTAATAAATTTCAAATGGCATTCTATTGTTTAACAATGAAATTAAAACACCAATTAATTGTGATTAATTTTTTTAATCACGATTAATTTTGTTGAGTTAATCACATGAGTTAACTGTGATTAATTGACAGCCCTAATATTAAATGATTATTATATGGTATTTATTGGGGTTTAAGCATCACAATTACCAATGTATACTACAGAGAAAGATGCTTTTATCCCAGCACTGAGAATATCAAGCTAGTATTGGTACTTGCTAGAATAACTTAGCTGTATACTAGTAATAAACACAGCATTCATCAGCACTTTAATGTGTATTTCTACTCCAGTAGTGGTAAACCTGTGCCTCTCTACTTATACACTTATAATATGTAGTTATAGAATGATTTTGTCTTTACACCAGAATATGTCTGCTTCCTGGCAGGGGGCCTCTTTAAAAATTCAGAGAGATTTTCCCATCTGCACTTCAGAATGAAGTACTTGAAAACTATAAGACTTTGTTCTTTTTTCTGTACACTACTTTATTCCTACTGATAAGCTATCTAAAAGCAACTCAGCTATTTCATACTTGCAGACTACTATAAATTTCCAAACAATATGTAAAACTTCAAGGTGATGTGCTTGTAATATATATGCTTATAAATCTCCCCATCCATAAGCATACATAACTCCCACTGACACTAATGGATACTCTATATGTACATTAGGAGGAGAACAAAGTCCTAAGTGCTATATTGAACCCTAACAAATGGTGATGTCTTGGGTCTTACACTACTGTCAGGCTCAATATGCAAATCAAATTCTTAGCAAATGGACATATTGAACCTGATTCTCATTTACACTAAAGCCATTTTGCACCATTCTGGCTCTGTAAAAATGTCTTAAAGTGAGATTAGGTTATATTTATATCCACTTTCAGGTTTCTAGAGCGATGTTAAATAGCGTTAGTGTAAATGCCTACAGTTTTATATGGCTATAGATCTGCATTCATGTATGTGTAATCAGCTCCCATTGAATTTGACCCACTGAGTATCGGGAATCAGTGACTTCAGAGAGTTGTGCTGAAATCAAGAGAATCATGGTGAAATGGCTGTTAGATACCACAAGTGAAATTAGCAAACAAGTAGCTATTTTAGAGAAAATACGATATTCCACAAACCACATTTAGTGGTTACCATTAAAGAGCTGACATTTATCAACAGACTGCAACAGTTGTATTTGAGACATGGTAGCTGTTTCCTATTCTAAATATACATGTATCCTATTCTAAGCATGGTAATTGTGGTATTTTGCTATACTTGGAATAGTGGCTATCGTACAATGGACCCATCCTGAGATAGAATGATAATGGGTATGGTAGAAGAATCTGGATAGATGGAAGTATATTTGTATCAAAACTTGGACCTTTAACTTTCCTTTCATGGAAAACAATATAAATGTCAGTAGCTGGCTGTCATAAACAGATAGTTAAGGGTTAATGTCTCTTTTACCTGTAAAGGGTTAAGAAGCTTAGTAAACCTGGCTGACACCCAACCAGAGGACCAATAGGGGGACAAGATTCTTTCAAATCTTGGTGGAGGGAAGTCTTTTGTTTGTGCTCTTTGTGTTTTTGTTCATTCGCTCTTGGGACTAAGAGGGACCAGACGTCCATCCAGGATCTCCAGATCTTTCTGAATCAGTCTCTCATGTTTCAAACTTGTAAGTAATTAGCTAGACAAGGCGTGTTAGTCTTATTTTTGTTTCCTCAACTTGTAAATGTTTCTTTTTGCTGGAAGGATTTTACCTCTGTTTGCTGTAACTTTGGACCTAAAGCTAGGGAGTGCCCCTCTGGTCTATAGGAATCTGATTACCCTGTAAAGCATTTTCCATCCTGATTTTACAGAGATAATTTTTACCTTTTCTTTCTTTAATTAAAAGCTTTCTTTTTAAGAATCTGATTAATTTTTCCTTGTTTTAAGGTCCAAGAGGATTGGATCTGGACTCACCAGGGATTGGTGGGGGGAAAGGAGGGGGATGGTAAATTTCCCCTTGTTTTCAGATCCAAGGGGTTTCGATCTGTGTTCACCAGGGAATTGGTGAAGTCCCTCAAGGCAACCCAGGGAGGGGACGAAGTTTTGGGGGAACAGAGAGTGCCCCAGACACTGGAATTCTGGGTGGTGGCAGCATACCAGAGCTAAGCTAGTAATTAGGCTTAGAAGTGTCCATGCAGGTCCCCACATCTGTACCCTAAAGTTCAGAGTGGGGAAAGAAACCTTGACACTGGCACAATCTGCATTGTCTGGCTGATATCAGGATTTGTCAGTTGAGACTACCTGCCCCGAATGCTGTGAACTTCTTCAGATGGATCAAGCTGGACCCATAACCTGGACATTTAAAAAAAAAGAAACCTAATTAATTGGTTTACACAAGAAAAGAGATATTCTGTCTAATGGAATTTAATGGAACTCACTTGAGAGAGACTCACTTCTCTCAAAGAAAATAGCTTTCCTATATGAACGTGTATAACTTTTGCAATTCTTAAAAAAAATCTATATAAATTCAATAAATTTGCTCTCAGATCCTGGTAATTTAAAAAAACACTTGTCTCCTAGGATTTAAAATCTTTCTAAAACTTCCCTCTGGAATCACATATGGATGACGCTGTACATTTTCATAAGAATGGCCATGTTTGGTCCATCTAGCCCAGTATCCTGTCTTCTGAAAGTTGTCAGCGTCAGAAGTTTCAGAGGGAATGAACAAAACAGAGCTATTTCAAGTGATCTATCTCTGTCATCCACTCCTAGCATCTGGCAGTCAGAGGTTTATGGACTCCTGGAGCATGGGGTTGCATCCCTGACCAGATTGGCCAATGGCCACTGTTGGACCTAACCTTCATGAAATTATCGAATTCTTTTTTGAACCTAGTTAGACTTTTGGGCTTTGCAACTTCTCATGGCAAGAAATTCCACATGTTGACTGAGCGTTGTGTGAAGAAGTACTTTCTTTTGTTTGTTTTAAACCTGCTGCCTATTAATTCCATTGGGTGACCCTGGTTCTTGTGTTATGTGAAGGACTAAATAATACTTCCCTATTCTCTTTCTCCACACCATTCATGATTTGATAGACTTTTATCATATCCCCTCTTAATTATCTCCTCTTTTTAAAAAGATGAACAGTCCCAGTCTTGTTAATCTCTCCTCATATGGAAGCTGTTCCATACCCTTTTAATCATTTTTGTTGCCCTTCTCTGCACCTGTTCAATTTTAATATATCTTTTCTGAGAGGGGGCAACTGTATGTAAAATTCAAGGTGTGGGCATGCCATGAATTTATAGTAGCATTATGATATTTTTAGTCTTCTTTTCTATCCCTTTCTTAATGGTTCCTAATGTTCTGTTAGCTTTTTTGAGTGCCATTGCACATTGAGTGGATGTTTTCAGAGAACTATCCACAATAACCCCAAGACCTCTTTCTTGAGTGGTACCAGCTAATTTTGACCTCATCATTTTGTCTGTATAGTTGGCATTATGTTTTCCAATTATTTTGACCAAGAAGGGAAACTTTTTTTATTAAAAATAAATAAATTAAAAACATGACTGGTACATTTTTCATTAGAAAAGTCCCTGCCCCTAAAATAATTGGTTTTGGTTCTCTAATTAAACACACACACACACGTATATAGATATAGATATGTAACAGATCAAAAATTTAAAATGTTTCTAGAGACCAGATTATGGTTGGGCTTTTTGCAGATGCAAAATGGTGGAGGATGTTGCCAGGACCATACTCCTTGTGTGGATCAGGAAGAATAGCGTCTTCTGCATCCTAGAAATGAACTCTACTTCCCTATTGGTGCACAGTGCAAAGGGAACAGGAAGAGGACAGGCCATGACTCTGATGCACTCACTCTCATATAACAGCCACTCACCTTCATGCACCAGCCAACTTTACCCCACAATGTGGTGCAGAAGCAATCATGCACACCAAGCAACTCCAGGAGGGTTTCTGCCCCTTCCACATACAGTAGCTCATACTGCTCCCTTTGGGATGATGCAACGCCACATCACCATTTACGAAATGGCACAGCCTAATCCCAGATTAGGCATCATGACTATTTAATAGTCACAAATAAAACATACAAGCACAGTTTTTGCTGCACACAAAATCATTAGTTTTTTATGAACAATTAAACTGCACATTATATTCTTGCTGTGGAGAGAAGGCCTTTCAGGCTAAAAATTGCCCTTACTCTATTTTCAAAACCTATAATTTTTCAAAACCTATAAACTGTTCCCTAGTTGTTAAGTGTCACAGACCTAGGTGTTTGCACCATAACACAAATCCTGAGGGCAAGAGAGTGAGGCTGCAGTTGGCAATATGATATTCAATTGATATTGCCTTCTCCCAAAAGAAATTACATTTTTTTTGACTGGCTGAACTATGAACATTTTCATACAGAAAGGACAACTCTTCAGAACTGCTTATTCATAACTTGATTATATTTATGCTGCTTCACCACTCTTGCTCTTTTTCCTTTGTTCTTAGGGTTTCCTCCCTCTGTCCTTTTGCAAAAAATATGTACTTTTAATGATAGTTAAAACATTTTGCACTATTGCATCTTTGTTTATTCACATTTATTATAAATAGAATAGTCCCTCCATCCCCAAATCACTGTCATTTTCTTATCTAACTGAAAGCCAAATTAAAAAAACTCTTGATCAAAAAATGTGTCCATTTACGTGAAAATATATATATAAATCAGAAAAGTCTGGATATATTTCCCCCTGTTTTTCTCCATTTCTTTGTATCTCTGTATTTTTTAGTTCTGGCTGTCTTTTTAAAGTTTGCATTAGAGCTGGATCCAGGTTCAAGTTTTCCCAAGTGTCATAAACAGATGGTTAAGGGTTAATGCCTCTTTACCTGTAAAGGGTTAAAAAGTTCACCTAGCCTAGCTAACAGCTGACCAGAGGGACCAAGCCCAAGTCCATAGTCTAAGGAGGAACTGATGTCTCCAGCCTCAAGGGAACAGTTCCAGGCTGAGCAGGAAGCAGATGACAGCCTTCAGAAAGCTTGTGTGGTGGCACGGAGCACCCAACCACCTCTCAGCTCTTCTAACCGATCCCGGTTTGTTGTAGAACAAGGACTTTTATACCAGGAGACTCTTTCTGGTGGACACAAGGAAGACTGACATTCTCAAAGCCAGTTGGTAGTTCCAACTAAGTACCAGGTAAAGCTCTTGAGCTTATCCCATGATCATTCCACTGGTCATTCCCCGGTGAACAGAACCAAGGACCGGTTGGGGAAGTATTTCCACTGGGAGGGAATGGGCAAGGACGTTGCTAATTATGTCCGGTCTTGTGAGGTGTGCCAACGAGTGGGAAAGCCCCAAGACCAGGTCAAAGCCCCTCTCCAGCCACTCCCCATAATTGAGGTCCCATTTCAGTGAGTTGCTGTGGATATTCTGGGTCCTTTCCCAAAAAAGACACCCAGAGGAAAGCAGTACATACTGACTTCCATGGATTTTGCTACCCAATGGCCGGAAGCAGTAGCTCTAAGCAACACCAGGGCTAAAACTGTGTGCCAGGCCTTAGCAGATGGTAGGTTGGCCCTCCGACATCCTTACAGATTCAGGAACTAACTTCCTGGCAGGGCCCATGAAAAATCTGTGGGAGGCTCATGGGGTGAATCACTTGGTTGCCACCCCTTACCACCATCAAACCAATGGCCTGGTGGAAAGGTTTAATGGAACTTTGGGGGCCATGATACGTAAATTCATCAATGAACACTCCAATGATTGGGACCATAGTGTTGCAGCAGTTGCTTTTTGCCTACAGAGCTGTACCACATCCCAGTTTAGGGTTTTCACCATTCGAACTTGTGTATGGCCACGAGGTTAAGGGGCCATTACAGTTGGTGAAGCAGCAATGGGAGGAGTTTACGCCTTCTCCAGGAACTAACATTCTAGACTTTGTAAGCAACCTACAAAGCACCCTCCGACACTCTTTAGCCCTTGCTAAAGAAAACCTAAAGGATGCTCAGGAAGAGCAAAAGGCCTGGTATGATAAACATATCAGAGAGCGTTCCTTCGAAGTAGGAGACCAGGTTATGGTCTTGAAGGTGCAACAGGCCCATAAGATGGAAGCGTCATGGGAAGGGCCATTCACGGTCCAAGAGTGCCTGGGAGCTGTTAACTATCTCATAGCATTCCCACCTCCACCCTAAAGCCTAAAGTATACCATGTTAATTCTCTCAAGCCCTTTTATTCCAGAGAATTAAAGGTTTGTCAGTTTACAGCCCAGGGAGGAGATGACGCTGAGTGGCCTGAAGGTGTCTGCTATGAAGGAAAAAGTAATGGTGGCGTGGAAGCGGTGAACCTCTCCACAACCCTAGAATGTCTGCAGCGGCAACAGATCAAGGAGCTGTGCACCAGCTTCGCCCCAATGTTCTCAGCCACCCCAGGACAGACTGAACGGGCATACCACTCCATTGACACAGGTAATGTTCACCCAGTTAGAACCCCACCCTACCGGGTGTCTCCTCATGCCCAAGCTGCTATAGAATGGGAGATCCAAAGCATGCTACAGATGGCTATAATCCGCCCTTCTAACTGTGCATGGGCATCTCCCGTGGTTCTAGTTCGCAAACCAGATGGGGAAATATGCTTTTGCGTGGACTACCATAAGCTAAATGCTATAACTCATCCCGACAACTATCCAATGCCACTCACCGATGAGCTATTGGAGAAATTGGGACGTGCCCAGTTCATCTCTACATTAGACTTAACCAAGGGGTACTGGCAAGTATCGCTAGATGAACCCGCCAAGGAAAGGTCAGCCTTCATCATCCATGCAGGGGTGTATGAATTTAATGTGCTTCCCTTCGGGCTGCGAAATGCACCCGCCACATTCCAAAGACTGGTAGATGGTCTCCTAGCAGGATTGGGAGAATCTACAGTTGCCTACCTCGATGATGTGGCCATTTTTTCTGATTCATGGGCAGAACACCTGGAGCACCTGGAAAATGTCTTCGAGTGCATCAGGCAGGCAGGACTAACTGTTAAGGCCAAAAAGTGTCAAATAGGCCAAAACAGAATGACTTACTGTCATAAACAGATAGTTAAGGGTTAATGTCTCTTTTACCTGTAAAGGGTTAACAAGCTCAGTAAACCTGGCTGACACCTGACCAAAGGACCAATCGGGAGACAAGATACTTTCAAATCTTGGTGGAGGGAAGTCTTTGTTTTGTGCTGTTTGCTCTGTTCATTGTTCTCTCTTGGGATTAAGAGAAACCAGACATGCAACCAGATTTCTCCAATCTTACTGAAACCGTCTCTCAGGTTCAAGATAGTAAGTAATAGATAGAAAGCGGATTAGATTTATGTTTGTTTTCTTAATTTGCAAATATGTATTTTGCTGGAAGGATATTTCACCTCTGTCTACTGTAACTTATACTTAGGCTGGGAGGGGGAGTCTCTCTGGTCTAGGTACAGCTGAGACCCTGTAAACATTTTTCCATCTTGATTTTACAGAGATAATTTTTACTTTTTTCTTTCTTTAATTACAAGCTTTTCTTTTTAAGAACCTGATTGATTTTGTCCTTGAGTAAGACCCAAGGGAACTGGATCTGAACTCACCAGGGAGTGGTGGGGGAAAGGAGAGAAGGGGGAGGAAAAGCTTAATTCCTCTCTGTTTTAGGATCCAAGGAGTTTGGATCAATATATTTCTCAGGAAAAGTCTGGGAGGGGGAAGAGGGAGGGAAAGGTTAATTTCTGTCTGTTTTAGGATCCAAGGAGTTTGGATCAGTGTACTTCTCAGGAAAAGTCTGGGAGGGGGAAGGGGGAGGGAAAGGTTATTTCCTCTCTGTTTTAGAATCCAAGGAGTTTGGATCAGGATATATCTCAGGGTTCCCCAAGGAAGGTTTTTGGGGGACAGAAAGTGTATCAAACACTATATTTTGGTTGGTGGCAGCATTATCAGATCTAAGCTAGGAATTAAGCTTAGAAGGGACAGGCAGATCCCCACTTTCTGGAAGCTAAAGTTCAAAGTGGGAAAGAGACCCTGACACTTACTTTGGACACCAGGTGGGTCAAGGAACGATAAATCCCCTACAGGCCAAGATGGATGCTATCCAAAAGTGGCTTGCCCCAAAGTCAAAGAAACAGATCCAATCCTTCTTAGGCTTGGCCAGATTTTACAGGCGATTTGTACCACACTACAGTCAAATCGCTGCCCCACTAACAGACCTGACCAGAAAGACACAGCCAAATGCAGTTAAGTGGACTGATGAGTTCCAGAAGGCCTTTAACCAGCTTATGGCAACACTCATGTCTGACCTGTGCTAAGGGCCCCAGACTTTGACAAACCATTCCTAGTAACCACAGATGCATCTGAGCGTGGTGTAGGAGCAGTTTTAATGCAGGAAGTACCGGATCAAGAATTTCATCCTGTCGTGTTTCTCAGCAAGAAACTGTCTGAGAGGAAAAGCCACTGGTCAATCAGTGAAAAAGAATGCTACGCCATTGTGTATGCCCTGGAAAAACTATGCCCATACTTTTGGGGACGGCGTTTCCAGCTACAAACCAACCATGCTGTGCTAAAGTGGCTTCATACTGCCAAAGGAAGCAACAAAAAACTTCTTCGATGGAGTTTAGCTCTCCAAGATTTTGATTTTGAAATTCAACACATTTCAGGAGCTTCTAACAAAGTAGCTGATGCACTCGCCCGTGAAAGTTTCCCAGAGTTAACTGGTTAAATTGTCCTTGGAATGTGAAAAATCTTGTAGTTTTACATAAGTAGTAGTATGTGTAAAGGTGCATGTGTTTTATTAATCTGTTTATTCTAAAGTTCTAGGAAGAAATCACCGCCAGTGTGGTTCCTCACTGTCTGAGATTTGGGGGGCGTGTCATAAACAGATGGTTAATGGTTAATGCCTCTTTTACCTGTAACGGGTTAAAAAGTTCATCTAGCCTAGCTAACACCTGACCAGAGGGACCAATGGGGGAACGAGTTGTTTCAAAAGGAAGGAGGGAAGTTTTTCCTTTGTTGGAGAGTTTCAGTTTCAGCCGGAGTGAAAAAGATCAAGGAACCAGCCTCTTATCAGAGTAGTAAATTTTAGAAAGGAATAAATAGATTTATGTTTATTTTCTTTGTAACTTGTCTTGGTACCATTAAGGAATTATCAAAATTGGGTATTTGGGTATTTTTTTGGGGTAACTAAATTTGTGCCCAGAGGAACATCCTCTGTGTTTTGAATCTGTTGTCTGTGAGAGTAGCTGGTATGTTAATCTCTCCCAGAGGGTTTTCTTTTACCTTTCTTTTCTTTACTTAGAAGCCTTTTTTCTTAATACCTGATTGATTTTTCCTTGTTTTTAGATCCAAGGGGATTGGATCTGGACTCACCATGGATTGGTGGGAGAAAGAAGGGGGGATGGTTAATTTCTCCTTGTTTTAAGATCCAAGGTATTGGATCTGGACTCACCAGGAAATGGGTGAAGGAGTCTCTCAAGGCTACCCAGGGAGGGGAAGGTTTTGGGGGGACAGGGAGTAATCTAGACACTGAAATTCTGGATGGTGGCAGTGGCACCAGATCTAAGCTAGTAATTAAGCTTAGAAGTGTTCATGCAGGTCCCCACATCTGTACCCTAAAGTTCAGAGTGGGGAAGGAACCTTGACACCAAGGTTAGGGGCTATATTGATCCTAGATTTTGCATAGAAATCATCTGTTAGAAATGTGCCTCATATTATACCCAGGGAGTGGGGAAAAATGAATAATATGTCAGTGTTCATCAAAGGGATGATTGATTGGTTCACTGATTAGGAAAAATATTAAGATCTTATTTTATATAATATTATCTTCATCCGAGCAATTTTATTTTCTTCTCTGTAACAAACCTGCTGTAGCTACTTCCTCAGAGTAGTATTTGCAACATCTTTAGCTGGTACTGCCTGTAGTGCTGTACTAGCAGGAGACCCTCACAGTTTCTAGATATCTTTCATACTGTTAATGTGTTAAATAGTCCCCTTCCTTTTTCCATATAGTTAATTACAAAGAGACGCCACTTAGTGACCCAGCAAGAACAGACATATTTTGCCAGCCAGATCGCTGGAAACAAAAAAGATTAGAGTGGAATTTTTTAAAAAAAATGAAGATGCTACAGAAAGAAAATATTGCTCCTTTTTAGGAGCGGGTAGCTGCAGCTAATTACACATATTTTACTACTCCCTCTGAGTAGACACAGGAAGTGAATCAAAGACAGTGTAATCACTTGGGCTTGATTCTGCAACCCTTACTCAAACAGAGTATGTGTTAGGTGCAAGCATACAGATATGCAACACTCAGACTCTATTCTTTCCTCCACATAGACTCTGCTTTCAGGAAGTGTCTGATGAGAGAGAAGAGTTCTCAACACTCCTATACCTAATCATAGTACGTAGAGCAGTTCTCAGGAAACCCAGGACTATGAGTGCCTCCAGCGTGCGGAAGACTCACTTGTGCTTATCTGTGTTTCAGCTCCTTGACACCAGCAGCGTTTCAGCCACCCAAGCACTCTTCTCTGAGTTATGACAGCCCAGTCTTCACTTTGTAGATTAACAATAGGTGCTCCCCAGTCATTATGTCCCTTTGAATTGTTCCCCTGTGACATCCAGCCTCTGACACCGGCTGCTCACAAAAAATCCAGACCCCTTTTGTATCCAAAGCTGCAGTGCCCCCCAATTTACCAGTAAACCACACAGGACTTATGAGTACTTATTATAAGTCTTATTAGCCCTATAATAAAACAAAAGTAGCTTTATTTAAGAAAGAATAAATATTTAATCAGTAAGAGAGTGAAGTGAGAGAAAATGGTGAAAACAATTGGTTGCAACACAAAATAAAATCATAAAATGCAAACCTGGGTGTACACTTATCAATAGTTACCTTTCCTATCTAATAAAGTTCAGTCCATTGCAGAGCGCTCCTCTCTCCTCTGTGTTATACTGAAAACTACCTTTGGTTTCTATTCACAGAGAGGGCAAACTCCTGTCTTGTGATAAAGTTTCATTTTTACCTTTAAGTAGGTTAGATAGTTTCTCATTGTCTCTGATGGTTTCCCATTCAAAGTCTTAGTATTGCACAAGGTTCCTTGGATTGCATCACCAGCCAAACAGGGCAAGTCAATTCCTTCTTGCCCAGATGAGCCCTCACCAGCACACATATTGTCTCCTGGTGACTCCAAGTCCATAAAGCATACTTGCAATATAAATACACTATTCCTTAAACATTACCCATACATGCATCTCGCAATGATTATGAATTTTGATAAGTTACGAACTTTCTGTAGATGCCTCATATGTTACTCTTTGAGTATAAATATCCTGTAAGATGTGTTTGGTCTAATTTTTGTCAGGTCTGAGGAGAGCGTTGTCTGCAAAGAACAAGGGCCCCTTTGCCGAGAGGTCTCTGTGTCACTACTTAGCCCCATCAGAGTGGGACCTTACAATGGGACTATTCATTGAATAAGCTACTCCTCAGCATGAATAAGGGTGTCAGCCCAAAGCCATGTAAAAATTCTCCAAAGTCTGCCATAGACTCCATCAAGCCTAAGTAATGAGAGACATAGAAAAAACATGTTCAGTCACAAGCTCAGTTGCACTCCTATACAAAGAAACAAAGTGGGGAAGGGAGTAAGAAGCTTCACTTGTGAGGCTGTTTTCCCCCTGAATAAAAATTGGAGAAGTACCTGAGAAATTTAGCCAAGCATCAAGGTGTTTTCCTGCTATTAACCCTAATGTTTCTTTTTCAGTTTAATTGTACTAACCCCAGTTATACGTACTCTGAGCACTGTGTCCTTTCTTGAGGGTGACACCATTCAAATATTTGTAAACTAATATACTCTGCCTTCATTATATCTGAAATAACTGCACAGGCCAAAAAGTCTACAAGTGTACATAGCTCCATTGACTTCTGTTGAATCTATACCAAATTACAGAAGCAGAGAATTTGGCTTATATTTAGCTTTTAGTCTTTCCTTATAAATCAGTCCTTCTAGATCATCGTTAGTTTTGTGCTACTAAACACTGAGGCTTTGTCTATGCTTCAGACTTTACAGCATCTCAGTTGTATCACTGCAGTAGCACCACTGTAAGGTGTCCCATGTAGCCACTCTATGCCAGCAGGAGAGAGCTCTCCTGTTGGCATAATTAAACCATTCCTACTGAGCGGCGATAGGTATGTCAGCAGGAGACCATCTTCTGCCGACATAGCACTGTCTACAATGGCAGTTTTCTCAGTGACATTTTTGTCAGTTGGGGGTTGTGTGTGTTTTTCACTCCTCTGACCGACAAAAGTTTTACTGACAAAGTGCTAACATAGACAAAGCCTGAATGCCCTTTAATTTGTCAATATTTCTCAGTGTTTCCTCCAGTACAGAATATTCCAAATCAATAGCACAGAATCTTTTACAGGAGCTATTATCTCTTTGATCCAGGACTTAATTCCTGTGCAGGAGGGAGGGATAGCTCAGAGTTTTGAACATTGGCCTGCTAAACCCAGGGTTGTGAGTTCAATCCTTGAGGGAGCCACTTAGGGATTGGAGCAAAATCAGTACTTGATCCAGCTAGTGAAGGCAGGGGACTGGACTCAGTGACCTTTTGGGGTCCCTTCCAGTTCTATGCAATAGGTATATGTCCATATATTATATATTATGTGAAGCCCAAAGTTATATTGCCCTTTTATTGCAACCATATCACATTGCAGCCAATATCTAATTTGTTGATAAGCCCTTTCTATTATATCTCATCTTCATTGGTGTTGGTGACTTTTCCTAATTTAGTATCATTTGTGAATTTCATTAACATGCTGTTTACCTTTTCTTCCAGATTGCTAATGAAGATGTTAAATAGGAACAATCTTAAAACTGCACCCTTCATTACCCTACTAGGTATCTCTCTCCTAGTCACTATCATATTCCTTTGTTTATGGTCTTTTAGATGGTTTTAAAACCATATGTTCCTATAAAAACCTATTTGAATTCATTTTTCACGTATGATTACATGAGAGACTGTGTCTAAAATTTCACTAACATCCAAATACAACCTTGGTCATTTGAATGGCATAAGTCATTGAATAAGCTCAGGTAATTGAGGGTATCTTCGATGTAACAAACAGATATCAAGGGACAGAACTTTTTTGGGATACGAGGTGGTTGTAGAAACCTGCCATTCAAGATTAGAATGCTTATTGCTCTTTCTGCCTTCACCTCTTTCACTCTTGCTGTATTTCTTCAACTATGCAATCAAACAAGAAGCAATTACTACTTTCTTTTCCAATTATTGTGCTGTGAAATTTGCCTTCAGTACCTCAGATTTTTCTGTGTGTATTTGTATAATATAAAAAATATCTTCCCGTCACAAAAATTCAACCCATTGATTTCCTCACTCAGCTATATGGCTGTGAGGCCCAATGCACAAGAATTAACAGTGGAAGCCCAACCCAAATAACACTCCCAAAAAGTTCTTTTAACCTTTGTGTGTAGTTCCACTCAATGAAAAGTGGAGGGGTAATTTTAACATGTAAGTGTCTGCCTATTGACCTGTGGTACATGACACTGGAAATAATAAAAATAAAAATCTTTGCTCAGCTCAATTCTTTTTTATAAACACACAGACGCATTGGCTTCCTCTGTTAGTTCTGATGCTTTGAGCCTTGCAGCCATGTAGCTGGGTGAGGCACATGGATGTACTGGGTTCTGAATTTTTGTGAAGGGAGGATTTTCACACTGACCTTCATTCACATCCCAGAATGAAGCAAACTTCACTCTTCCTACAAGTCCAAATTATCCCCTTGCTTACACTGGTACAACTTCATTGATTTCAATGCCATGACACCAACATAGCAGAAAGGGGATTTGGATAACAAAGGGCAAGTGTAGCATGTCTGGATGTGCACAGATCTTGAAAATACAGTCACTCATATTTATAAAACATGCAGTTATGACTTCTAAAAGATATATTTTTTTTGGTACAGTCCTTTTTGGTTATGCATGATTGCTTCTGTACCATTAGCAGTCAGTCTATTTGAATAAAAATAAAAAGTACCACTTAGAAATGCTCTTTGGCTCTTCAAAAGGCCATATATTAGAGAACTAATTGGTACAGCTTTTACAACTTTCCCATTGATTTTTTTCTCATTGATTTTTTCTTTCTTTCTGAATATAACACAGTCCCCTCTATTTTCTTCCTGCTGCTGCCTTTATGATTTCAGCTCTTCAGATCATATGGAAACAATATTCAATACAAGACTGGGACTTGTGATTGAATGCAAGTTCCCTGAGGACTCTTATTGTTCCTTTTAAGTAGCTTATCTTTGTGAAATGAGTGTGGTGTTTTTATTGTTGCTGTTTTCATAGAACTTGGAGTGTTAACTAAGAATTAGAAGAATGATAGTTTTGTGTTTAAAGCACTAGACTGGTGCTCAGGAGATCTGAGGTTAATTCCTAGTCATGCCACAGACTTCATTTGCGATCTCAGGCAAGTGACTTAATCTGTCCATGCTTTAGGTCTCCAATCCTGACCTCAGCGATGTCAAATAAGAGTCCTTCCTTTTGATTTTAAATGGGTTTTGGACTTGAACGTAGTTCCTTTTTTGTGAAGTGAGGATAATACTACATACTTTTTCACACCTCCTGTCTGTCTTGTCTACCTAGACTGTAAGCTCTTTGAGGCAGGGACTGTCTCTTACAATGTGTCTATAACAGCAGTTCTCAAATTATGGGGCAGGTCTCCCAAGAGAGGTATGGGAATGTGTCAAGCTATGTGGGTTTTTTTTTTGATCACTCTGTCTGTCAGCCCCGGTGGCTGGGGCTTGTGCAGAAGGGCTGGGCACATGCAGGAGGTGGAGATAAAGGGGACAGACAGAGCCCCGCTGCACCAGGAATGACAGCTGGAGCCCCGCCACCTTCACCAGGAGGCAGCCCAGGCTCTCCTCCCCACCCATTCCTTCACCAGGAGGCAGCCCAGGCTCAGGCTCTCCTCCCTCCCTTTCATTTCCCACCTGTAGGCAGTGAGGCTCTGGCTGTCAGCCCCGGGGTGGCAGCAGCAACAGCGCAGAAGTAAGAGACTCTAAGTAGTAAGTAAGAAGCAATGGGGCTGTAAGTCTGCTGTGAAAAGTGATATTGTCAAATATCACTTTTCACATTGCCACCTTCCTTCTGTGCTGCTGGTGGTGTGACTCTGCCTTCAGATCTGGGCGCCCAGCCTGCAGCTGCTGGTCTCCGCTCTGCCTTCAAAGCTCGGTGGTGGTATGTGTACTTGGGGGAGGGGTGGCATAAGCCACTACAGACACAAAGAAGGGGGCCCAATCAAATAGATTTGAGAACCACTGGTCTCTATTGTATTTTGCAAAATAGGGGCTTTGTTCTGGGTTGGGGCCTTTAAGTGCTACTATAATACAAATAATAGTAATATATCCATTACCCTCAGTATGCAGGGTTACGTGTAACATTTTCTCATTTCATCTGAGTTCATAATGTTTGAGTTTCCCTTTGTGTTTCAGCCCATAACCCCACACAGTACTATCCCTCATTGCAGGAGTAAAGGGTAAGAGAACCAGCCAGCTGTCGTAGACAATTCAGCAGGAGATGGGTTGTTCTGTGGATGTGGCCCATCCCCATTCTAGACCAGCTGCCTGGTGCCAGTGCTGGTGGAAGTGCACACTATAACAATCTTGGGGTTCATCACATAACCAAGCAATGAATAAGAAAGGAATAAAAGTTTAATAAAACAAACTGGAGAGCATCTCTCGTGAACTGATGCACACAGCCATGCAGCGTTCCCTTCCCCTGTATCTACAATACGTGACTGAATTTCCACACTCAGAACTCAGTTCCTTATGAGGGAGAGTCTCCAAATCACAATCTTTCATAAATGTATCTCTACACACACTGCAACCTTTCATTAGGTATAGAAATTGCCAACCTTGCATATGTTATATGCAGTGTAGTTTTAGCCATATCAGACTGAGGGTATTAGAGAGACAAGGTGGGTGAGATAATATATTTTATTAGACCAACTTCTGTTGATGAGAGAGACAAGCTTTTGAGCCACACAGAACTCCTCTTTAGGTCCGGGAAAGGTACTCCTGGCATCAAAGCAAAATGCAAGGCGGAACAGATTGTTTAGCATAAGTAGTAAGGGACCATTCAGATTAGAATGGCCCATTAATACCTCTGTGGTGATAGGACAAAAGGAGAGGTAGTGGATTACACATTGTTGTAATAAGCCCTATGTCCAGTGTCTCTGCACAGTCCATGATTTTTAGGCCAGCTCTACACTGCAGACTTATACCGATATAACTACATCACTCTTGGTGTGAAAAATCCACACCCCTGAGTGATGTAGTTATGCTAACTTAACCCCTGGTGTAGACAGTGCTATGTAGGCTGGAGAGCTTCTCCCGTCAACATAGCTACTGCCTAATCACAGAGGTGGATTAACTACACTGATAGAAGAAGCTGTCCTGATGGCATAGGAGCATCTTCAGTTAAGCACTACAGAAGTGCAGCTTCCTCAGTGCATCTGCACTGATACAACATTTTAAGTGTAGACCTTCCCTTAGTGTCTAGCAGAGCAATGAAGTTAAGTTTCCAGACTCATCTTTTGAAAGTGTTGTGCAGGTTTCCAATAGGTCAGATATAGAATGATCACTTTGTGAAAAGTGTTCACCCACAGTTGACAGAGTTTTTTTTCTGTTTTTTAATTTTTCTGTGTGAGTTCATTTGAGAGCTTACTGATTGTCTGGTTTCACTCACATAGTTGTTATTGGGACAGTTAGTGCACCGGATGGGCTATACCACATGTTGTGATAGGCATGGTGTCAATAAAGGAGGTTTGGAGCAAACTGATAAATTAAACAGTAATAAGTCACCACAACCAGATGGTATTCACCCAAGCATTCTGAAGGAACTCAATTATGAAATCACAGAACTATTAACAGTCGTATGTAACCTGTCACTGTACCAGATGACTGGAGGATAGCTAATGTGACACCAATTTTTAAAAAAGGCTCCACAGGTAATCCTAGCAATTATAGGTCAGTAAACCTAACTTCAGTACCAGGCAAATTGGTTGAAACTATAGTAAAGAGCAGAGTTATCAGACACATAGATGAACTTGCTGTTGAAGAGTCAACAGAGCTTTTGTAAAAGGAAATCATGCTCACCAATCTATTAGAATTCTTTGAGGGAGTCAACAAACATATTGACAAGGATGATTCAGTGGATATAGCATACTTGGACTTTCAGTAAGTTTTTACAAGGTCCCTCACTAAAGACTCTTAAGCAAATGAAGCCATCATAGGATAAGAGGGAAGGTCCTTTGATTAAGGTGTTTTTTAAGTGTGGTAAGATGTATATCCGAGAGTTTCTCCTCAGAGAATATTCTGTGGTGTCTGAGTGCATAGCTGTAGATAACAGATGTTTCTTAGACCTGAAGAGCAATGTGTGGCTTGAAAGCTTGTCTTTCACCAAGTGCAGACAGATTGCCTCTGGGAGTTGCCAGTGATGTAAGTCCCTTCTGCACCATCTCTTCTAATGTATCAGGGACTTTTAAAGCCAAAGTCTAGTCCTAAGTGCAGAAAGAAATAAGGAGCTACATCAGAGGGAAATAGTAACTACAAGTGTCTGCTATGATTTCTCACCCTCTTTACCAAAAAAACCAAGTTTTTGGTTTTTTTAAAAAATGCCCTGATATGAAGCTCAATTTATATGTAAGTGGTGCAACCTTGTAATAGATCTAGTAAAATATTGGGATATTATTAATTCTCAAGATATTATCCAGTTATAATGTGCCAGTATTTAATGAAGGTTTTAAAATAAATTATATCTGCAACACCTATTTAAACTTTTGGCAAATTGCAATATTTGAAACAAAACACAGATTCAGTAATTTACAAGCAAGGCACCCACAAGAGCTACACCAGTAATCTTCAAGAAAATCAATTTTTTCCCACCTCCAGACTGCACAGGCCACTTCTCATTCCAGCCTTTCCCAGTTCCTCAATCATCTTCTCACCATCTTCCTTGCACGCAACATGTGACTCCACACAGCATTTATTCTCACACTACAGTGTCTTTCTCAGAAATACCCTGCCCTGAAAATGTTATTTGCAGCAATGGTGGCCATGCAGGCTGGTTAAGTGAGAGAGCTAACACCAGCTGGACCAGGAAAGGCCTTACATTGGAGGCAGGTGGTAACAAGGTGACTTAGTCCTGAGAAGTATTATAGGTAATAAAAAGTAGCTGCATCACATCCTCTGAATGAGGTGAGTATGGGATATCTGAATTTTCACGTGGGTACTGTGATGGGGTGGATAAACACCATGTGAGGGAAATGGGATACAGGAATCGCTCTGGGCCCAAGAAGCCCCAGTGAGCTTGTTGGGCATGCTTCAGTTGGAGGAGGGGCTTAAAAGGGGGACACTTCAGCACAGCTAGGTGGTAGCTGGTGGAAGGAGGCAAATCTGGGCTCATTGCTACAGAGGGACTACACCAAGAGGGTATACCTCTAGGAGGAGGACTGCTGCACGAAGCAGGGACTCCCTAGCTTACAGAAGCCTGTGGTTGGATTGCAAGGGACAACCACAAGCTGCGACACTCAGGTGGGACAGAGCTGCAGGGAGAGACCCAGAGAGGGTGTTAGCCAGACCACAGGTCACAAATACCATCCTTACAGTGTGCAATAATGCCTTGTGATTGGAACCTGGTGGAGTGGGAGGGCCCACATTCCCTTGCTCCTAACCACTGGGTGGGGATGCCACTGCAGACTGTAACCACTGGGCAGGGAGTTACCTGTTCACAGCAACAGCTACATCATTTCTAGTGACAGGATTGGTAAGCAATTTCATCCTGGCTGGGCTTCGTGGAGAATCTATCTAGTATTTGTTATATATCCCTAGGCCAGAAGGCACCATTGTGATAATCTCTTATGTCCCTATGTTATAGAGGTCAGAGAACTTCCCCAAAATAACTCCTGTTTGAATTAGATCATCTTTTTAAAAAACATGCAATCTTGATTTAGAAATGGCCAGTGATGGAGAATCCACCATGACCTTATATTCACTTTGTCTTGTGTGTTACTTAAGTACCATCCACATTCAAATAACTTCATTTATTGCCTCACCACAAATTTTACTCCACTATTACCACTAACTGTGCCTTGAGGGTTCCACATATAAATGCACAAAATATAAATATGCAAAGTTCCACATATAAATCCAAGATCATATGAAAGTATTTGCAGAATAATGCAGGCAGCAATGCTTCTGGTTGCTATTACATCCACTGCAAATAATATCTGCTTATCATTATGCCCCAGTGCATGCTGTCATATGTGGACAGAACTTTTAATATGTTGTTGCCTCTGTACTAAACAGCTTGAAAATTACCCTCCTGGAATGCTATCCAGAGAAATACCATCTTGGCTGCCTTCAATTAATTTCCCATCACCAGTTAGTAAAAGACTGTAGTTTGAAGGCAACAAATAACTTCTTTTAAAGCCTGCCTCTTTAAAATTTCAGTGCCTATGTTTGCCTTTGAAGGAAGAGAGCAAATGTACCAAAATACAACACAATCATCAGGGAAGGAAAAAACTTAGAATATGCAGCATGAAAACCAGAAGCTTCTTCCAGCAGAGCTAAAGGAAAGTTCACTGAGCTGTGAGATATTAGAAGCCTGTATTGTTGCTGAGGCCAGTCACTAGTGCATAATGTGTAGAGCTATGCACATAACTGATTTTCAGTTTAATAGTTCCGGGGGCTGGGGGGAATTAATTTCAGGTTGAACAAAACATTTAGTTCAACTTGAAACAAACACTTTGTTTCAGTTTCAAGCATTTTTGTAAAAAATATTTCTTTATTTTTTAATAAAACTGACCATTTCAAAATGAAGAAAAAAAGAATAAGAAAAATGTTTCATTCTGAAAATGTTAAAGCAAAACATTATGATTTTTTAAAAATTTCTTCTTTTGATGCAATCTCTGACAGAAATTCACAAAATATTTTGTCAGTAAATCTGTGTTCTTTTTTCCACAGAAAAAAGATTTGTCCAAAAAATTTCACCCAGCTCTAGAGGCATGATGATATACGCTAGGCTAGAGGGTATTACAAAAGCATGCAAACATCAGTGCAGCTGTTGGCCTGTTTGCATCATGATCTTTAACTCACTGGATAATACAGATAATGTCTCTTAGGAAAATCTCTTATGTAGGGTTCCAATCTGCCTTTTTGCTAAGGAACATTCAAAGTATCCTGTGGGTTGTGAGTGTTTGTTTGCTACATAGTTCATAAATAAGGCATACAAATGGACTTTTGTGCCTATCGCCTTGTCATAAACAGATAGCTAAGGGTTAATGTCTCTTTCACCTGAAGCACCTGACCAGAAGACCAATCAGGAAACCGGATTTTTTCAACTTTGGGTGGAGGGAATTGAGTGTCTAAGGTCTTTGTTTTCTGGCTGCCTGCTTTCTCTGAGCTTTGGAGAAGTAGTTCTACTTTCTAGTCTTCTGTTTCTAAGTGTAAGGACAAAGAGATCAGATAGTAAGTTCTATGGTTTCTTTTCTTTGGTATTTGCATGAATATAAGTGCTGGAGTGCTTTGATTTGTATTCTTTTTGAATAAGGCTGTTTATTCAATATTCTTTTAAGAAATTGCCCTGTATTGTGTCATCTTAATACAGAGAGACTATTTGTATTTTTTCTTTCTTTTTTTATATAAAGCTTTCTTTTAAGACCTGTTGGAGTTTTTCTTTACTGCAGGGAAATTGAGTCTGTACTCACCAGGGAATTGGTGGGAGGAAGAAATCAGGGGAGATCTGTGTGTGTTGAAGTGGCTAGCCTGATTTTGCATTCCCTCTGGGTGAAGAGGAAAGTACTTTTTGTTTCCAGGATTGGGAACAGAGAGGGAGATTCACTCTGTTTGGATTCACAGAGCTTGTGTCTGTGTATCTCTCCAGGAGCACCTGGAGGGGGGAAGGGAAAAAGGATTATTTCCCTTTGTTGTGAGACTCAAGGGATTTGGGTCTTGGGGTCCCCAGGGAAGGTTTTTCAGGGGGACCAGAGTGCCCCAAAACACTCTAATTTTTTGGGTGGTGGCAGCAGGTACCAGGTCCAAGCTGGTAACTAAGCTTGGAGGTTTTCATGCTAACCCCCATATTTTGGACGCTAAGGTCCAAATCTGGGACCTAAGGTTATTACATGGCGGCAGCTGGTGGGAGATAGACAGAATCCAGAAGCCAGTAGAAATATTATATTTTTCGTTTCTCTGCTAAGGGCTTTTTAGCAGAGAGAAACAGTTTGGTTTTAAAAGGGAACCAGAGAGAAATTTTTTTTTTCTGCTCTCTCTGGCAGTTTGTGGCTTGCATGTTAAGCAGAAGTCGTTAAGGACTATTAACAGTCTTTTGTCACACAATAGCCCTCCCATTAGGAGTCAAGTACCAGCACTTATAGGCATGCAAATAAAGTGGTTTTTCTGGTTTCCCTTCATTGAACATTAGCTAGAAAGAGAAAAAGAAAAAAGGCACTGTTGCTAGGCAGACTTCAGGAGGCAACAGAGAACCTGCAGTTCAAAAGATAAACACCGGAGGGCACCCCAACACAAGAAAACAGGAACCATGACTTCTAAGGCAAAAATTGACGCCGAAGAACAAATCAAAGAAGCTGAACACAGGCGAGAGATGGAAAAACACAAACAGCAACTGGAAATAAAACAAAAAGAGATGGAGATGAAAGAAAGAGAAGAACAGATCAAAGAGGCAGCCTACCAAAGAGAACAGGCAGCCTACCAAAGAGAACAGGCAGCCAAAGAGGCAGCCAAGGAGGCAGCACACAAAAGAAAACTAGAAGAAGAAGAGGTGGCCCACCGCCGAGAAATGGAAAACCACCACCGAGAAATGGAAAAACAACAAAAAGAGAATGAAGAGAAGGAAAAACAGAGAAAACATGAACTGGAGTTGGCAAAAGCTGGGTTGCCTGTGCCAGCCAACCCTAACAACCCGGCGCCAAATATTGCTCCACAGCACAGGAAATTTCCCACCTACAAGGCAGGTGATGACACCGAGGCCTTCTTGGAAAATTTTGAAAGAGCCTGTCTTGGGTACAGCATTCCCGAAGACCAGTACATGGTAGAATTGAGGTCACAGCTCAGTGGACCTTTAGCAGAGGTGGCAGCTGAAATGCCTAAGCACCAAATGAATGACTATAAACTTTTCCTAACCAAGGCCAGATACAGGATGGGGATAACCCCAGATCATGCCCGTCGGCGTTTCAGAAACCAAAAGTGGAAACCAGAGGAGTCATTTCCCAAACACGCCTACTGCATTGCAAAAAACTATGAGGCCTGGCTAACAGGAAACAACATTCAAACCTTGGAAGAACTGAACCTCCTCATACAAATGGAGCAGTTCTTGGATGGTGTTCCTGAAGACATCACACGGTACATACAAGATGGAAACCCCAAGAATATCGCTGAGGCGGGGGAGATTGGAGCCAAATGGATGGAACTGGCAGAAAGCAAGAAAGCTACTGTCAAGGGGAACGATTACCCCAGGGGGCACACAGACCATAAACCCTACAACCGAGGACAGCCAAAGACCCCACATACCACCCAAGTAAAGCCACAGATACCCTACCCTTCAACCTCACCAGTCTCCAGTAACTCACCTCGGCCCAGTGACCCATCAGATGGAAGATGCTTTGAGTGTAATGAACTGGGACATATCAAGGCCAACTGTCCCAAGAACACCATGCGAGTGCAATTCATTACACCACCATCACACCAAAGATCCCCAGGCCCGGATGCCTCTCAAATACCCTTGGAGCGAAGGGAAAATTTGAGAGTGGGCGGAAAGAAGGTTACTGCGTGGAGAGACACGGGGGCACAAGTGTCAGCTATCCACCAATCCTTCGTTGACCCCAAATTCATCAACCCAAAGGCCAAAGCTACAATTTACCCCTTCATGTCACAAGCTGTAGACTTGCCTACAGCTCAACTGCCTGTCCAGTACAAAGGCTGGTCAGGAATGTGGACTTTTGCAGTCTATGACAATTATCCTATCCCCATGCTACTGGGGGAAGACTTGGCCAACCAGGTGAGGCGGGCCAAGAGAGTGGGAATGGTTACACGTAGCCAAACCAGGCAAGCTTCCAGACCCATTCCTGTTCCTGAGCCGTCCACAGAGGCCCCGTCTGTGTTACCAGAGACCCAGACAGAGGTAGTGGACCCGGATTCCATGCCTACCACTGAAACAGCCACAGCATCTCCAGTCCCAGGCCCGGAACTGGAACAGCAACCAGCACCAGCAAGTGCAACTACATCTTCAAACTCAACGCCAGAGGGCGCCAGCGAGCCAAAACTGGCAGAAGCAACAGACAGCCATACCCAAAAGGCTCAGCCAGAGCCTGAAATACCCTCAGATGCACCAGCGGAGAGCGGTTCACCAGCAACGGAAACAACCCCATCACCTACATCGCTTCCAGAGGGACCAAGCCCAAGTCCACAGTCTGAGGAAGAACTGGTGACCCCAGCCTCAAGGGAACAGTTCCAGACTGAGCAGGAAGCAGATGACAGCCTACAGAAAGCTTGGGCGGCGGCACGGAGCACCCCACCGCCTCTCAGCTCTTCTAATCGATCCCGGTTTGTTATAGACCAAGGACTTTTGTACAAGGAAATTCTTTCTGGTGGACACCGGGAAGAATGGCAGCCGCAAAAACAGTTGGTGGTTCCAACTAAGTACCGGGGGAAGCTCTTAAGCTTAGCCCATGATCATCCCAGTGGGCATGCTGGGGTGAACAGAACCAAAGACCGGTTGGGGAAGTCCTTCCACTGGGAGGGGATGGGCAAGGACGTTGCCAAGTATGTCCGGTCTTGTGAGGTATGCCAAAGAGTGGGTAAGCCTCAAGACCAGGTCAAGGCCCCTCTCCAGCCACTCCCCATAATTGAGGTCCCATTTCAGCGAGTAGCTGTGGATATTCTGGGCCCTTTCCCAAAAAAGACGCCCAGAGGAAAGCAGTACGTACTGACTTTAGTGGACTTTGCTACCCGATGGCCAGAAGCAGTAGCTCTAGGCAACACCAGGGCTAACACTGTGTGCCTGGCCCTAACAGACATCTTTGCCAGGGTAGGTTGGCCCTCTGACATCCTTACAGATTCAGGGTCTAATTTCCTGGCAGGGACCATGGAAAAACTGTGGGAAACTCATGGGGTGAATCACTTGGTTGCCACCCCATACCACCATCAAACCAATGGCCTGGTGGAAAGGTTCAATGGAACTTTGGGGGCCATGATACGAAAATTCATCAACGAATTCTCCAATAATTGGGACCTAGTGTTGCAGCAGTTGCTGTTTGCCTACAGGGCTGTACCACATCCCAGTTTAGGGTTTTCACCATTTGAACTTGTGTATGGTCACGAGGTTAAGGGGCCATTACAGTTGGTAAAGCAGCAATGGGAGGGGTTTACGCCTTCTCCAGGAACTAACATTCTGGACTTTGTAAGCAACCTACAAAGCACCCTCCGACACTCTTTAGCCCTTGCTAGAGAGAATCTAAAGGATGCTCAGGAAGAGCAAAAGGCCTGGTATGACAGACATGCCAGAGATCGGTCCTTCAAGGTAGGAGACCAGGTTATGGTCTTGAAGGCGCAACAGGCCCATAAGATGGAAGCATCATGGGAAGGGCCATTCACGGTCCAAGAGCGCCTGGGAGCTGTAAACTACCTCATAGCATTTCCCAATTCCTCACTAAAGCCTAAAGTGTACCATGTTAATTCTCTCAAGCCTTTCTATTCCAGAGACTTACAGGTTTGTCAGTTTACAGTCCAGGGAGAGGATGCTGAGTGGCCTGACGGTGTCTACTACGACGGGAAAAAAGACGGTGGCGTGGAAGAGGTGAACCTCTCAACCACCCTGGAACGTCTGCAGCGGCAACAAATCAAGGAGCTGTGCACTAGCTTCGCCCCATTGTTCTCAGCCACCCCAGGACGGACTGAACGGGCATACCACTCCATTGATACAGGTAATGCTCACCCAATCAGAACCCCACCCTACCGAGTGTCTCCTCATGCCCAAGCTGCTATAGAACGGGAGATCCAAAACATGCTACAGATGGGTATAATCCGCTCATCTACCAGTGCATGGGCATCTCCAGTGGTTCTGGTACCCAAACCAGATGGGGAAATACGCTTTTGCGTGGACTACCGTAAGCTAAATGCGGTAACTCGTCCAGACAACTATCCAATGCCACGTACCGATGAGCTATTGGAAAAGTTGGGACGTGCCCAGTTCATCTCTACAATAGACTTAACCAAGGGGTACTGGCAAGTACCGCTAGATGAACCTGCCAAGGAGAGGTCAGCATTCGTCACCCATGCGGGGGTGTATGAATTCAATGTCCTTCCTTTCGGCCTTCGAAATGCACCCGCCACCTTCCAGAGGCTGGTAGATGGTCTACTAGCTGGACTGGGAGAATTTGCAGTTGCCTACCTCGATGATGTGGCCATTTTTTCAGACTCCTGGCCCGAACACCTACTACACCTGGAAAAGGTCTTTGAGCGCATCAGGCAGGCCGGACTAACTGTTAAGGCCAAAAAGTGTCAAATAGGCCAAAACAAAGTGACTTACCTGGGGCACCAGGTGGGTCGAGGAACCATAAACCCCCTACAGGCCAAGGTGGATGCTATCCAAAAGTGGCCTGTCCCAAAGTCAAAGAAGCAGGTCCAATCCTTCTTAGGCTTGGCCGGATACTACAGGCGATTTGTACCCCACTACAGCCAAATCGCTGCCCCACTGACCGACCTGACCAAAAAGACCCAGCCAAATGCAGTTAAGTGGACTAATGAGTGTCAAAAGGCCTTTACCCAACTTAAGGCAACGCTCATGTCTGACCCTGTGCTCAGGGCCCCGGACTTTGACAAGCCATTCCTAGTAACCACAGATGCATCTGAGCGTGGTATAGGAGCAGTGCTCATGCAGGAAGCAACAGATCACAACTTCCATCCTGTCGTGTTTCTCAGCAAGAAACTGTCTGAGAGGGAAAGTCACTGGTCAGTCAGTGAAAAGGAATGCTATGCCATTGTGTACGCCCTGGAAAAGCTACGCCCATATGTTTGGGGACGGCGGTTCCAACTACAAACTGACCATGCTGCACTACAGTGGCTTCATACTGCCAAGGGGAACAACAAGAAACTTCTTCGTTGGAGTTTGGCTCTCCAAGATTTTGATTTTGAAATTCAACACATCACAGGAGCTTCTAACAAAGTAGCTGATGCACTCTCCCGTGAGAGTTTCCCAGAATTCAGTAGTTAAAAAGTGTTCTTAAAATGTAGAAGTCTGTTAGTTATATACTTAGGAGTATATGTAAAGGTGTATGTGTTGTATTAATCTGTTTATTTTCAAGTTCTAGAAGGAAATCGCCGCCAGTGAGCTTCCCCACTGTCTGCAATTTGGGGGGCGTGTCATAAACAGATAGCTAAGGGTTAATGTCTCTTTCACCTGAAGCACCTGACCAGAAGACCAATCAGGAAACCGGATTTTTTCAACTTTGGGTGGAGGGAATTGAGTGTCTAAGGTCTTTGTTTTCTGGCTGCCTGCTTTCTCTGAGCTTTGGAGAAGTAGTTCTACTTTCTAGTCTTCTGTTTCTAAGTGTAAGGACAAAGAGATCAGATAGTAAGTTCTATGGTTTCTTTTCTTTGGTATTTGCATGAATATAAGTGCTGGAGTGCTTTGATTTGTATTCTTTTTGAATAAGGCTGTTTATTCAATATTCTTTTAAGAAATTGCCCTGTATTGTGTCATCTTAATACAGAGAGACTATTTGTATTTTTTCTTTCTTTTTTTATATAAAGCTTTCTTTTAAGACCTGTTGGAGTTTTTCTTTACTGCAGGGAAATTGAGTCTGTACTCACCAGGGAATTGGTGGGAGGAAGAAATCAGGGGAGATCTGTGTGTGTTGAAGTGGCTAGCCTGATTTTGCATTCCCTCTGGGTGAAGAGGAAAGTACTTTTTGTTTCCAGGATTGGGAACAGAGAGGGAGATTCACTCTGTTTGGATTCACAGAGCTTGTGTCTGTGTATCTCTCCAGGAGCACCTGGAGGGGGGAAGGGAAAAAGGATTATTTCCCTTTGTTGTGAGACTCAAGGGATTTGGGTCTTGGGGTCCCCAGGGAAGGTTTTTCAGGGGGACCAGAGTGCCCCAAAACACTCTAATTTTTTGGGTGGTGGCAGCAGGTACCAGGTCCAAGCTGGTAACTAAGCTTGGAGGTTTTCATGCTAACCCCCATATTTTGGACGCTAAGGTCCAAATCTGGGACCTAAGGTTATTACACGCCTTCACTGTTTCTGTAGTCGAAAAGAGATCTGGCATCTATCTGAAATTCTTACTCCAACCTTCCCATGAAAAACCAAATGATACTCTAGAAGGCCACACTCAAAATACAAGCTCCTCACTAGGGGTGGAGGGGGAAGGAACCCTTGCCATAGATTTCTAACAATTATATCTGCACAGTTATAAACTTACTGTGTGTTTCACTTTGGTCACTTCTCACTGAGCTGGGAAGACAAGTTTGCTTTGTGTGTTCGTGCAAGATTAAAGGTGTGCAAGGAACTGAGATTAAAGAGAACTTCAACGATCGGTTTATCTCCTGATTTCTTTTGGAAAGCTCCAATTTGATTCCACTTGAGCTCAGGCAGTGGTCTAGGACTCCTGGTGGACAGTCATCCTATACTTCAGAAAGAGTCTAACATTTGTTCAGATGGTGCTTTTTATATTTACATTGTCAGAAACAAAGCCTCAGACATTTCCTGCAGGCTACAATCACCCTGAATTGGAGCCATTTCTAATTTAGAATTAAAAATATGTGCTGCAGTTTCTAGAAGATAAAAATGTGTAATATTTTTCTTCTTTGGTGGAAAAGTGTATTTCTCCCTCTGTTGTTGTTGTGTTTTAGAACAATGCTCCCTTTTTGCTGATATGCTTTAAATTGTGCAATGGATTTCAGATATTCTGAATCGGAGGTAAACTGAGTGATTTTTACATTTTACTATATAATAAGACATTTGCCTAGTAGGAAATGCAATGACTGATTGCTCTGTCTCCGTTTATCCCACAATAATTGGATTTTACTAAATAAGATCCAGTTGAATATGTAATTTATCCATTTCCATCATAATTAAATGAAATTGAAACTAACCTCTACCTTAATTAGTTCAAACTAGTCTGTAACATAATTACTATCTGAGAAGGGAAAAACTCTGAAGTACAAAAAGAGTTTTGAGGAGTATTTATGGCACTTTAGATACTAACAAATTTATTTGGGCATAAGCTTTCGTGGTCTAAAACCCACTTCATCGGGTGCATGCAGTGGAAAATACACGAGGAAGTGTGTGTGTATATATATACACACAGAACATGAAAAAATGGGTGTTGCCATACCAACTATAATGAGACTAATTAATTAAGGTGGGCTATTATCAGCAGGAGGAAAAACTTTTGTAGTGATAATCAGGATGGCCCATTTCCAACAGTTGATAAGAAGGTGTGAGCAGCAGTAGGGTAAAAAAAAATAGCATAGTGAAATAGTTTTTCTTTTTTGTTTTTGTTTTGTTTTTTTGTAAATGTGCAGGATTTAGTTACATTGGGAATTGTATCTGGGCTAGCCATTATGACTAGTAAGTCATATTGTATTCCAATGATATGATCTAATAACTAGATGAACAATGTCTTAACAGGAACAGTTTCATTTCTGTTGCTCTTTGTAAAAGTATATAGGGCAACGGTTTGCAAGTTGAGTGCCTAAAGATAAGCAACTAAACCAGAATTTTAGACTTTAACAAGACACTTATGGGAGAAGTGCGTGCCCAGAATTTCTGAATGTCATGTCACTTTTATGTAGATATCTAAATCTAGATTTAGATAACTAACTTTAGGAACCCACTGTCAGAAACCATAAGAAGAATAGTCAGGCCTAATGGAGTCCAGAGCAGGGTTGGAACAAGGCCAGAGCAAGGCTGTAGCAGGACGAGGAACAGGCCAGACCCAAGAGTGTGGCTGGAGCAGCTATGGCATGCTTTACGCTTCAAAATTAACATGGCTTATGTCGACCTAAGTCAATTTAATAATGTACTTGTCTACACTACTGAGCCCAGTCCACTGACCTAAGTGGCCTATAAAGTACACTTCTGTACTCTACCTCTGCAAGAGGTATAGTGCTTGATTCGACATCCACGGGTCAACATGGGGATATTGTAGACACTGCGTTGCGTAATTTGAATGAATTGGCCTCCACAGTGCTCTACTGTGGCTACTCTTGAGAGCACTTTCAACTCCACTGCACTCAGCCAGGTACACAGGAAACAGCTGCTTCTCTGTGAAAACCCTGGGAACTTTTGAATTTTTTTTCCTGTTTGCTCAGCATGGAGCACTTGCCAGCACAGCTGATCAAGGACACTTAAGGCCGCAAACGTGCTCCAGCATGTAGTACGCAGGAGGTGCTGGATCTTCTTGCTGTGTGGGGAGAAGAGTTTGTGCAGACAGAGCTCTGATCAGTGGAAGAAATGCTAACATCTATGCAAGAATAACACAGGACATGGGGGTGAAAGGCTGCACCAGGGACACATAGCAATGTCGTTTAAAAATAAAGGCATTTCAGCAAGTGTACCAGAAGACAAGGAAGGCAAACAGTTGTTCTGGTTCTGCCCCACAAACATGCTGCTTTTATAAGGAGCTGCATGAAATTCTTGTCAGTGACCCCACCACTACCCCCAAAACTCTCCATGGAGACCTCCCAGGTGACCTCGAGCAACAATGAGGAGAATATTGTTGACAAGGAGGAGGTGGAGGAGAAAGTGAGTCAGGCAAGTGGAGGATCCATCCTCCACAACAGCCAAGAACTGTTTTTAACTTGAAGCCCTTCCCCTCACAGGACCAGTGGGTGCCGGAGCATGATCCAGAGTAAGGCACCTCTGGTGAGTTCACATTGCCAATCAAACTGTAGAGGTTACATGCTATTTATTTTTTATATTTAATCGAACAAAAATGTAGATGTAGTGAGTATTGGTGGCCACTCCAGCTACTCAGAGGGTGCTCTCCAAAAAAGACTATTTATGTGCATGGGAGTGGCCTGGGAATCCTCCATGGAGATCTCTAAGAATCTTTCATGGAAGTATTCTGTAATCCTTTGCAGAAGGTCTCTGGGAAGGGCTGCCTTATTTCACCCACCATGGTAGGACACTTTCCTGTCCCACTCCAGTATTAACTCTGCTGGCAGCAATGCAGCACACAGCATTGTAGCATAAGGACCACGTCTGTACCTAGTCTTGCAGCATCTTGCTCCCTTGCCACCTCTGTTACCCTCAGGAGAGTGATATCACATATGATCACCTAGGGGAAGATTTAAGAAGACATATCAGTCTTGGAGGCACATATTAACTCATTGAACAAGATGGAGCTCAGAGCATGGAGGTTTACATTGTCTGAGAACCTGCACATGGACAGGAGAACATTCAGGGAACATGAGCGTGCCATACAGGAAGAGATG
This sequence comes from Gopherus flavomarginatus, assembly GCF_025201925.1. Classification (NCBI taxonomy): domain Eukaryota; kingdom Metazoa; phylum Chordata; order Testudines; family Testudinidae; genus Gopherus; species Gopherus flavomarginatus. The sequence continues at coordinate 205,324,049 of NC_066618.1, forward strand.
CTGCGCATCATGAAGGAGCAATCAGACATGTTGAGGCATCTGGCTGAGGTTCAAGAAAGGCAGCTGGATGCTACAGTCCCTCTCTGCACAAACATCCTATGAGGTGGCAGCAGGGGGGCAGTCTGGCATCACTTGCACTCAACACCTGAGGAGGGTACAAGGACCAGAAGGCACCCATTCCCACACCTTTGATTGTTGTTGCAGTGCATCTGTAAGCAAGTTGTCCTTATTTCTCCCCCCACAGTGTTAATCTGCTATCTTACTTTTCTTTGCTGCCTCTGTATTTCTGTGCATAATACTTAACCAGCTGAGGCGAAAAGACTCTTTATTCATTCAATACACGATGGTTAGTGGGAATGGAGTTTACAAGGGAGAAAATGCAATGAAGGGGACCCTTTGGTAAGGAACAACATGGGTAAGTATCATATTACTATGGTTGAATTGGTTCTTACTGCTGACCAGGCTGCCTGTGTACAGCTTCATGAGCCATGGGTGCAAGGGGTAGGCTGGGTCTCCCAGGATCACAATTGGCATTTCAACATCACCAATGGTTATTTTGCAGTCTGGAAAGAAAGTCCCTGCTTGCAGCTTTCTGAGCAGACCAGAATTCCTAAAGATAGGCACGTCACGCACCTTTCCCAACCATCCCAAGTTGATGTTGGTGAAACGGCACCTGTGATCCACCAGCACTTGCCACAACACTAAGAAGTACCCCTTTTGGTTTATGTACTCTTTGGCAAGGTGTTCTGGTACCAAGATAGAGATATGCATTCCATCTATAACCCCTCCACAGTTATGGAACCCCACTGTGGCAAAACCATCCATTTAGTCCTGCACATTTCCCAGAGTCGCTACTAAATCTGACTGCCCTGCTATCTTGGATCACAACAGATCCCACAGTAGATTTACCAACTCTGAATTGGTTCTCCACTGACCAGTAGCAGTCTGGCATTGCAAACTTCCACAGAGCTATCGCCACCCACTTCTGCACTGTCAGAGCAGCTCTCATTTTAGTATTACTGCACTTCAAGGCTGGGGAAAGTTCTTCACACAGTTCCTGGAAAGTGGCCTTATACATTCAAAAGTTCTGCAGCCACTATTCATCATCCCATAGCTGCATAACGATGTAGTCCCACTAGTCAGTACTTGTTTCTCAGTCCCAGAAGCAGTGCTCAACCTTGTCAAGGTGATGTGTGACTGTCACTAGCAACTGCGAATTGCTCTGCTCTGTCTTCCAGGAGCGCTCCTTGCATGGCATCACATTGTTCCACACAGCAGCTCCTGTATTGGCTGTGTAAATATTGCGGATAAGGCACGAGGTGTTTGTAATGCTCACAACAACAGTGTACAGCTGAGCAGAGTCCGTGCTTATCGTACTATGGCATCTGCATGGGTAACCCAGGCTTAAGAAAAAAGGCACAAAAAAGGCTTGGTTTGTTTACTGTTGATTTCAGTGAGGGCGTGAGGTAAGTGAATCATGGGAGGCAAATGCCATATTCCCATAATCACCTGTGCAAATGTTTTGATCCCAGAAGGCATTGCAAGCCCAACTCAAAATTCCACTCTGCTACATGCACTGTGGGATACCTGCAGTGCTCCATGCATCAATGCAAGCCCTGATAGTGAGGATGCACTCTGCTGACACAATGACAATAGTGGGGACGCACAAGATTGACTTGCTTAAATTGGAGGCTTGATGTTGACTTGACTTAATTTTGTAGTGTAGACATGATCTCAGGCTTGTGGAATCTGTTACTGTTAAGAGGCAGGGGAGAGTTCCAAGCCAGGAAGTGACATTGAGCACATGAAGCTGCTGTTTCTCCTGGGAGGCTTATATACCTGCTCTGAGAGTCACTGAATGAGCCTCTGGCTTGTGGATTGGCTGAAGTCTAATGCAAGAATAACTGATTAATGCATGTGGCTTAATCAGGCTCCAGTTCAGGGATTACTCCTTTTACACTTAAATGTGAATCAAATCGCCCTTTTGAATGTGGCCTTCAATCTTCTGTGTGGAGATGGTTGAATAAGCTGGGATAAAATAATAACACACCCAATCTTCACACACAACTCAAACTAAAGACACTTTTCCTAATCTTCATTAAAAAAAAATGTGGAAAACTCTTTTCCTAATTCCTAAAATTCCCTCTTTACACTACCTTGCTCCTGCCATGACAATGGAATTAATTAAATACCATAAGAAGACTGTTGTTGCCAAGCTGAAATAAGAAATCCAATGCTTATTATGTTTACAGTCTAGTTCTGCGGGTTCTGAGTTTAAATAAGCATCCAGACTTCGGTGTGCTTAACGCAGCCTCCAGACCTCTTTCAGTTTGCTACTAGAACTTCCAGTATTTAAGCAGTACAGACATTACATCCAATATAGGACATTTATAGCCCAGCCAGGACTTTACAATGTGTTGAGAAGTTTAGGACCGACAGACATAAGTCTGCAGAGTAGCAGTATTCCGCACCAAATAAAGAATAATTTTGGGAAACTGAAAATATGATTCTGAAATATCAGCTGAGTCATAAATAACACCTACATTCCTTAACCAGGAAGGTGTCTGTTATTTAGTTTATCTATGGCATACCACATGTTTCTGAGGCAAGGCTGGATGCGAATAACTGAATGAAACAGACTTAACACAAGACATTAATCGTTTTTCAGACTTGTGTTATAAGTTAAGGATAGGATTTTCAAAGTGCTGAGTGTTGACCTAACTCTTTTCCCTGTGAAAGCAAAGGGAATTTTACCACCAACTTCAGAGGAAGCAGAATATTAGCTCCTAATATACGAAGTAGCTGGATATGGGTTATACGTGCCCCCTAAAAAGCAGACAACACTCCCTTCAGGATGTGGCATATAGGTTGGCACATTAAATAGTTCTCGCTCCCAGTGTTCTTTTCAGTGCTATGAAGAGATCCATGCCCCTCTGTGGTGGGAAAAAAGGGTTCCCCAACTCATTTCACCCTGTTGCTCAGAAGATGGAAAAGTTTTGTGATATATAGACTGGTATTTATTCATTCTGCTAAGAGTTAATTTGGCTGTCAGAGTGGAAAATGCCAGCATCCCAATTAAAAACAAATGGAACCTGGAAGAACACACAGCGTCAGAGAAGAAAAAATTACCTGAATCATAATTTAGAAGTTTTATGGTCATGGTCAATAGCATCAAACAGGGCAGAGTGCCGATGTATCTTTATTAATTTTACTGGATCAGAGTCCATCAAAAGGAGAAGTTTTCAGCCTGCTGTGTGACAGAAGCTGTTTTAGTGCTAGGACAATGTGTGTATTCAGAATGGAATTTCTCACGGAGAAAAGTGAAAATGGTATTCATGCAATATAACAGTAATGGATTAATAAATATCCTCTCAGCTCTGCATCTCTTTAATTAGCTCAGAAATAAATGTTACACTTTATAGTATTTAAGTATCTCACAGGTAGCACTCAAAAATGTAGACCCTTCAAATTTGAGGGTATCTGTGTCCTAAAAGATAGTCCATATTGGCGTGTATCCACATCTTCAATTTTCTGTGAGCAACTAGACCACTTCTAGGAGAATGATTAGAAATTATAATTTAAATGTTGATTCACCAGTGTTTAAGGTAAAGGAATTCTCCATTCCTGGCCTGATACCATTCAAGACAAGTTATGATCGAGTGTACAGAGGAGAGGGTTTTTTTCCTGACTGTTTTTGCTGGTTATGGTGCTGACTGACTCTATGAACTTAGGTAAGGTCAGCTAACTTCTTTGTGGCTCCATTTCCCATTTGTAACGTGAGTCTAATAATTTTTTTTTATTCACAGCGTTGAAAGGCTTAATTAAAAATTGTAAAGTACTCTGTGATCCTCAGACCTAAACTATCATATAATAGCAGGTGAGGAATGATAATGAGAGTAAATATCATATCAAATACCGGTGAATAAGTAAGTTAGACAGCTGTAGGCTGTTATTTTATATACTCAGTACCTATCTCCGCTACATATCTTTAAGGAACCTAAGACAGAAGTCTTGGTTATGATTCTTTTACTGTACCTCTATATTTCTCCAAAGTACAAACAGGCCGTTGTTTTAGTAGGGTAAATGCATTTAATCATACATTTAAGGAATATGCTAGTCTTTAACTCCATCATCACTTGGATTGACATTCATGCCTAGTTCAGCATGTACTCTTTTCTGTTTAACTCACAAATCATTTAATTTTATTAGATCTTTTTATGTTATGTAAAGTAATTCACTTCGCTGCTAAATACCATATGAGGAACTTTCACTGAGGCTAGATGTACTAAGAATGTATTAACAGCACCTGTTAATTTGAATACCATTCCTTATTCTCACAGCTGTCAGAACACATGCATGTCCTAGCAGCAGCATCAAAAGGTGCTACAATTTAATTGAATTAGGGTAAGCTGGTTGAGATTCTACCCAAATAGGACTGAGATAATGCAGATAGAGACTGGAGGAAGAAGTGGTGAAGGTTGTGGACCTGATTCTCTGCTAGTTTATTCTTCAATGGGTCTTTCACATTTTGTCAAAGAGGGTATAAAACACTGTTCTGATTTGGGCTCCATCTCACACAGTAAGACTACCCAAGGTGTCAGGCAGTAGGGAGTTGGGCCATATATCTGCCTGCTGGACTGAGGGAGATTGTCCACCACTTGTTGTTCACTGTCTTATTAGTTGCCAGAGTGCTTCTTACTGTCCAAAAGACCGATTTTTAATCTGCTCCTCACTAGACAGCTGCAGGCTTCTCTTTCATATAGAGAACTTGCCAACAAGGTCTATGTTCAACCCAAGAATAGACTATTCCGAAGCATATAATAGCTGATTACCATTTTGAAACTCTGGCTACCCTCATGTTAAGTAATGATTCTCACTAGGAGCATGTCTGTGGCTCCATCAAGTGACTGACTTTCAGTTAGTTTTTGAGTAGGCTTTAACATGTTTTTTTGTTTGTTTATTTTTTTTTGCACTCCAAAGTATTTTAGATAATGGCATCTTTAGAAACCTCGTATCTCCTTGTGTTCAAACAGCAGCAGCATACACATAAGTATCTGGTTTAAATGGGAGAAACCCTTTAGAATCCTAATCCCTGCCTGTGAAGCCCTACCCTTTTAAAGCCTGATCCTCGCCCAAGAAACCCTAACCCTAGCAGCCATGCCCTTTAAAGCCCTAATCCTTGCCCAGAGAACTTAAACCTTTATGACCCTAACCCTCACCTGAAGAGCCCTATCCATTTAAAGCCTGACCCTTGCCTGAGGAGCCCTATCCTTTATGACCCTAATCCTTTCTGGAAGAGCCCTACCTATAGAAAGCCTAATACGAGCTGTGGTAGCCATGCCCATGGCTCTTCCTTTCTGGGCCGGGGATTCCAGCTAGTCATCATTGCTACAGCTCGAGGAGTGTGTGGCTGCTCTGCTGCTGCTGCTGCTACTGGAGGAGACTACTGGAGCTCTTGGTAGTGTGACTGAGATTTTGCTGCTGTTACTGCGGCTGGGGAGGGAGAGAGTGGTGCAGAGCCCTCCCCCCAATCCACCCACTCCTGAAGACCACTTGTGGACTGCCTCCATTTGCTCGCAAGCTTGACTACATCCACCCTTTAGACTACAGCAAAGATTTCACTTCCCTCTGCTTGCCCACCAGCTCTCACCCCTTCCAGTTTGCCACCTTCCCTTTGTTACTTGCCCTGCCCAGCCCCCTTGCAAGTTTGTTTGTATTCTGAGGGCAGAGGTAGTGGAGGAACAATAATCTGAGGTCAGGGACATTTATGCATAGGAACCTTAAACATAGCCCTAAGAACAGTATTGTTAGGACCCCTAACTCAACGAGGGTGAAGACCCTATACTTATGCTGGGGAGGCTTACACACAGGAATCTTAACCCTAGCCTCAAGATCCCTGTCCTTAGCAACCCTATCCCTAGAACAGAGACCCTTGCACATAGAAAACCTAAGAATAGGATGGTAATACTGAGCCATAGGAAACATAACCTAAGCCAGGGAACATTTAGGACCTTCACCCTACCGCAAAGAGCCATAATATTAGGAAAACTAACCCTACCACAATGAACCCTTGTCATAAACAGATAGTTAAGGGTTAATGTCTCTTTTACTTGTAAAAGGTTAACAAACCGTGAACCGGACGCCTGACCAGAGGACCAATCAGGAAACAAGATACTTTCAAATCTCGGTGGAGGGAAGCCTTTCTTTGTGTTTTTTGGGTTTGGCTTTGTTCTCGCTGGGTCCTGGAAGGGATTAGACATGCAACCAGTTTTCTTGCCAATCCCCCTGCTACAGTCTCTTATATATTCAGAATAGTGAGTATTTAGTAGAAAAGGCGGTTATAGTCTTTTGATTGTTTTCTGTATTTGCAAATGTGTAGTTTGCTGGAAGTATTTTAAATTGTATTTTTGCTGGGGGGAGGCTTCTTTCTAGTGTCTATAAGATGAAAGACCCTGTAATTTTTACCATCTAAATTACAGAGACACCTTTTATTTTTTTCTTTCTTTTTATTAAAAGTTTTGCTATTAAGACCTGTCTGATTTTTTCCCCTTGTTGAGGCTCAAGGGAATTGAGTCTGTACTTAACAGGGAAGGAGAAGGGAGAGGAGAAGGGTGGAATCCCTTTGTTTTAGATTCACAGAGCTTGAATCTGTCTATCTCTCCAGGAGCCCAGGGAGGGAACAACTTGAAGGGTCAGAGAAGGCGGGGGGGGGGAACAAATCTGATTTCTCTATGTTGTGATTCAAGGAGTTTGAATCACAGTGATCTTTCAGGGTAACCCAGGGAGGGAAAGCCTAGGAGAGGCACTGGTGAGGGAAAGAGTTTACTTTCCTTCTTTCCTTGTGTTAAGATCCAGGGGATCTGGGTCTTGGGGGTCCCCAGGGAAGGTTTTGGGGGGACCAGAGTGTATCAGGCACTCCAAGTCCTGATTGGTGGTAGCTATCAGATCTAAGCAGGTAATTAAGCTTAGAGGAATTCATGCTGGTACCCCAACTTTTGGACTCTAAGGTTCAGATTGGGGAAAGATACCATGACAACCCTACCATTACAAACACTCCTCGTATAAAGGACTGTTTCCAATAGAAACTCTAATGCTATGGCAGGGTCCCATTCCCATAGTTAACCCTGAACCCAACACTAAGAACTATACTTAGGAAGCCACACCCTAGAGTGTGGTACCCTAGAGTGGGGTACCCCATAGGAACTCTAACCCTTGCCTCAACTCCCCTACCCACAGAAAGTCCCCTATCTATAGGAGCCCTAACTCCAGCCTCAACTCCCCTACCCATATGAACCCTAACCCTAGGATGGACACCTATAAAAACCCTAACCCTAGCCTCAAGTTTCCTACCCATAGGAATCCTGAGCCTAAAATGGGGATGCTAAGCCTAGGCGGGGCCCCTAGCCATAGAAAACCTTACCCTACCCTCAAGTACCCTTACCCAGAGGAATCTTAATCATAGGAGGGTACCCCTACTCACAGCAACCCTAACCCTAGCCTCTGCTCCCCTACCCATGGGAACTGTAACCCTATCCTCAAGTACCCTACTCAGAGGAACCCTAACCCTAGGGCAGGGACTCCTATTCAGGTGAAACTTAACCCTAGGGCAGAGACCCCTTCTAATACGAATCTTAACCCTAGCCTCAAGTTCACTACCCATAGGAACCCTAACCCTAGCCTCAAGTCTTCTACCCATAGCAACCTTAACCCTAGGGCAGAAACCTCTACCCATACGAACCCTAACATAGGACGATGACGCAAAACCATAGGAATGCGAACCTGAGGGCAGCGACCCCTAAATATAGGAGCCCTACCCTACCCTCAAGTCCCCTACTCTTAGGAACCCTAACCCAAGGACAGTGATCCCAACCTGTAGGAACCCTACCCCTAATCAGGGGACTTCTAACCCTAGGACCCCTAATGCTAGCCCCAACTCTCCCACATATAGGAACCCTAACCTAGGGCAGGGACCCCTACCCATAAGAATCCTAAGTCTAGGGTAGGGACATGTAACTATAGGAACCCTAATCCTACAGCAGGGACCCCTACCTATAGGAACTCTAACAGCCTTCAGTTCCGTACCCAAAGGAACCCTACATTTAAGGTGGGGCCCCTACACATAGGAATTCTAACCCTATAATCAAGTCCCATTCCCATAGGATCCCTAACCCCAGCACTGGGATCACTACCCATAGGAGCCCTAACATTAAGGCAGAGACCCCTACCCAAAGGGATTCTAACCTTAGGGTGGGGACCTCAGCCATAGGAACCCTAACCCTAGCCTCAAGTCCCCTACACATAGGAACCCTAACCCTCCCCACAAGTCCCCTACCAATAGGAACCTGAACCCTAGTGTGGGGACCCCTACTCATAGGAACCTTTACTCTAGGGTGGGGTCCCCTACCTATAGCAACTCTAGCCCTAAGTACATGGAAGTCAGTGATGCATCTGTGCCATCTTGCGTTCCAGGGCCAGTACAAGAAGGAGCACATGTTGCAGCTGTTTAATGGGTGTAGCAGTTGTTGCTCTTGCATGCCCTCCCTCATTGTCCATGATTGTCCCTATCCACAGCCCCACAAAGTTACGGGACCTTCTCATAAACCCCCTTCTGGCACTAGCCATGATGGCCATCCACCATAGCAGGAGGAGGAAGATGGAGAGGGGATGGTGATCTGCAACTGTGGGGCCTATTTCTGTTACCTTTTGACATCACACCTCCAAGCACAGTTCCTCTGGGTGGCATTCTCTGGCTCCTGGACTCCTTTGAGGAGCAGTGAATGCTGTCCAGGGGTCTCCTCCTCTGGAATCCTGCTTATAAACCATTGCCATTCACTCCCATTCCTGTTTTTTTCTTCCTTTGCTCCCAGAATAAGTTGATCCCTGTGCTTTTCCTAGTCCTTCCCCAAGGCCCTTTTTAGTTTACTACGTGGATCCCCTTGGGGGATCTATCATGTACATAGGGACCAAATAGGCCTACCTATATAACCCTAACCCTTGCCCAAAGAGTTGTACCCTTTATGAATGCAATCTTCACCCAAGGCGTCTTACCCTTTAGAATCCTAACCTTCACCTGAGGAACCCTGCACATTATTACACTTACCCTCACCAGAGGAGTCTTGTCCTTTCAAACTCTTGCACTTGCCCAAGGAGCCCTATCCTTTAGAACCCTAACCTCACCTGCAGATTCTTACCCTTTATAGCCTTAGCTTTGCCTGAGGAGACCTACCCTTTATTTCTCTAGCCCTTACCCAAGTAGCCTGGGCCTTAGTGGCCCAAAGCCTTGCCTAGGAGACCTACTCTGTATAACCCTAACCCTCTCCCGAGGATCCTTTCCTTTGTAACCCTAGACCTAGCCCAAGGAGACCTTCCCTTTAATACCCTAACCCTCCCCCAATGAGCCCTGTCTTTTGAACTCCGAACCATAACCCAGGGCACCTACCCTTTATAACCCTAACCCTTGACCTAGGACTCCTACCCCTTATCACCCTTACCCTCATACAAAGAGACATACATGTTATAATCCCAACTCTCACCCAAGGATTTCTACACTTTAGAGCCCTAACCCTCGCCCAAAGAGTACTCCACCTTATGACTCTAACCCTCACCCTAGTAGCAGGGCATTTTCAGTGAAGAATCCTGCACTCCGAATTTACCAAATTTACTTTGTCTAACCTATCTGGGCTTCCTGACCCTCAGAGTATGCTGGAAACTTCCATGATAGTTGGATGGGAAAGCTGATTAGTCACAATAGGATATGGAGTGTGTCATTATGATTATTTAATACATGTAGTGCAGTAGCAACTAGATATTGACCACAAATTGGCCCCATTATGCTAGACACTGTTCAAACATTATATATCTGAATGTTTTATATATATATTTATATATATATAAAACAAATAAGTGCAACAAGCAAGTGCATTGAGGGTGAGGACTTTGAGCCAGATCCCCAGCTAATATAACAGTGTAGATCCATTGAAATCAATAGAGCTATGCTGATTGATACCAGCTGGACATCTGGCCATGGATTTGTGTGTTTCATTTAGAGCTCTGTTTAATACTGATCTAGTAGAAGTTATGTATTTTTACAATGACTGATGGACCTAGAATTTAAGATGAGCCCTTAAGAGAAATCATAATACATGACATAAATGAATATTCTTCTTTAACAATAAGGGGATCTGTCTTGGCCTCAAGACATAGCTCTACAAAAGGGAGTTTTCACTTTATTTGTAACTTGTAGACTGTACCTTAATTTCCTGCAAACAGCAATCTGACACTATATAAGTCTACTCTGGTGATGGAATTCCTCCTGTGTTAAGTCACCAGGTAGATTTGTCAATAACAGTTCAGCACAAATACTGTTTCCTGACTGAGAAGCTAGACTCAGATAAAATAGAAAGTCTGAAAGAACCCTTTAGATCCCTTTCGTAGGGAACAGCAAGCTGTAAGTATTTTGCAGAATGGAGAGTTTTCAGCTGGAAAAGTACCTACCAGACCAAAATTGCCTTTATGTTAAAAAAAAAAAATCAGCCACTTCTCAGCAAACTGTTCGTTATTGCACTACACAGGGCAGCTTGGATTTCCCATTTGCAGGGTGTACATTGCTTCTCAAAGAGCATGGATTCATGTGAATAACTCCTATTAACACTAATGGCAACTAAACTCACTAATCCTAGAACTTTACTATTAAAATACTCCTCCTCATTTGTACCATATATGTGGTTAGTAATTTTATGGGTCAATAATCATTGGTCACTTTGTCTTAAATGTAATTCTTGGGAAATATAGAGTTTTAATTACACAGCAAGGGTTATAAAACAGAGCTAGCCCTGAAGATGCCAGAGCTCTTCAAAACATGAGGTACTATCACTCTGATAACTAGATCCATTAGTATCCCCATCAGGATACTCAAAAGCCTGCTTAAGCTGGTTAGGCATGCACCTTCAGACAATATGGTATTGTAGGAAAATATAATGTCTCCTCATGACTATTAATAATGGGTGAGTCTTCTAAAAACAGGAATGAGCCGCTAGGGTGCAAAGTTTGCATCTGGATCCAAATCTACCCAAAGTTTGTGAGTGTTCTAATCCCAAGTTTTGGTGTGGACTCTTTTCAGCCCACAAGGAGATTCCGCTGAAATAAGCATCTAAAAATTCAGATGCTTATCTGAAGGCCATCCAAATTTATATGCAATTTGATCAAGTACCATGGCTAGAAATTTTGTGAAAAAGGTTTTGTCATGAAATATCCAGTACTGTTAAAATAGTCTTTTATTTTTCTTTGTTACTTACATACCCACCACATTTACTCGTTTGTCTATCCACCTGTTCTGTCATTTAGATCATCAGCTTTTGAGGTCATGGGCTGTAATTTGTTATAATTGGTATTGTGTCAAGCACAATGGGGCCTTGATTATGTTGAGTTTTCTACGCACTACTAGTTAACTACTGCTACTATTACCACTAGTAGTAATATAATAATAATAATAAATCTAATATTAAAAATAATTACTTCTTGGATTCAGCTGTGTATCAAATACCATAACAACTTTTTTTGAAGAATGTTAATATTTCTTTTTCTGTCCACAGCCAGAACGTAGATGTGACTATATTTTAAAATAATCCAAAATATTAAAGGATGAGGCTTACTGAAAGTTTCTGATCAAAGACTTGGGCTGATTCTGTGGCTCAACTAGTGATATAACAATCTAAGAAACATTAGCTATCACATAAGCAGAATTTTAAAATATTGAATTAAGAATCTTTGTAAAAAAATGAAGAATTTGGGTCTGGTTCTTCTTTCACATCAGTTGTATACTGGTGTAATTGCACTGGGGTATAATTCAATTGTCTTTAGTGATTTCAATGAAGTTACTACTGATTTAGACAATGTAAGTGAGAATCAGACCCTTTGTCTCTAAAACTGAACCTGAACTAAATAGTATGTAGGCATAACATATTAGCTCCCATTTGCTTAGTTTATCTTTAATCATTGAGTTTACCTCATGGGTTAAAACAATAGGCAGGAAAATATATAAAGAATGAGACTGAGTAAATGCTCTATGTTTACTAGATCACACTTTGGCTTCTCTGACATGAGTGTGCTTTGGGGCACAGGATATCGGAAGGCTTTTCCCTCAGCTATGTCCATCTGTGCAGAGGACAGTAAGGAACCCACACTTCATGCTCCCTAAACACTGGGTGGCAGAACAGAAGAAATGTATTAGTGTTGCCAGTGATACATACACCATAAAGGTACACGGAGGGCAGTGATGCATCTGAGCCATCTTGCATTCCAGGGCCAGTGCAAGAAGGAGCACATGCTGCATCTGTTTAGTGGGTGTAGCAGTTGTTGCTCTTGCATGCCCTCCTTCATTGTCCATGATGGACTGCTACCTGACCTTGTTCTTAGCCAGCAGAATGTCTCCAGGCACGTCTGTCAGTGTCTACCCTCTCTACAACCACACTGCCCATAAATAAAGCAGTAGCTTGCACAGCCACAGTATCATTTCCAGCAGCGGCTTGCGCTCTTTACTTAGCCCGTCTCCATGCAATGATGTATGCACCTGCCACACAAAATGACAGCAAAAATTGATAAACCTTTCACATTAATTATTAGCTAAATAGCTGTTTGAGGTTGCACATTTATAAATTAGTATTATTTTGCTACCTAATTGCATCAGGCTATGAAAAATACACATTGGCAAACTTCGACTTCCTTTATCAGGCTAAAGAAGCCTTAAAACTAATGCTCATGTGACTTTGCTTTGTCAAAGGGTTATTTTTCTCGTAAGTTATCTTCAGTTCCAGTGTGCAAGTCTCCTGCTTCTTTACAAAGTGAAGTGTGTACGTGCATCAGCCTTACAGTGATATTGTAAAGCACATTTTCGAAAAAGGAAACAGAAATGGAAAAACAGGCTTTTTTTCTTTTTTTAATAAAAAGTATTAGGAGCTGGTAGGGAAAACGTTCTGTTTTTTTAAGTCCTAGCCCAGAGACAAATTGAATTATTCTATCTGAGTGCTCTCTCTTTTTCCTTCTCTTTCTTCCTCCTCCTCTCAACTTTCTGCAAGCACCAAAAAAATCATTAAAAATACATGTTAATGTGACACTGCACCCTATGTTCTTCATAGTGATATTTGTATGATATACTTATATCATAATTATGATGAATTTTAGGAAAGATAACACATGTGAGGTGTCATTGGAAAGGTTATGACGTGCTGAATATGATTATCCTATTGCATGCATTTATCCTTTTTGTATCCAAAGTTATGAATATTGACTACGTATCTATTTCACATGTAGCTGTTCCTGGGTAATGCCCACTAAGCAAAATGCTCTCAGTCCCCAATGGCTGACTGGGAAGGGCTGGTTCAGATTAATGAGCCATTAGGAAGAAACAATAGACATTAGGAAAAGGTTATCTTCCACCTGGTGAGTCTTTCCGTGAATGCTCCAAACAGCCCATGGGGGATGGCTGCTGTGATTCTACAGGAACACATGACTAGGACACCTGGTGTTGGACTCTATCTTGGGATGTCAGTATTTTTCCACTGACTAGCGTGGGAACCAAGCTTTGAAACAAAGGGTTCCTGCCATATGCAAAAGCTATATAAGGCAGAGGAGTGATATTATGTTGGTTCTTCCCTGATTCCCCACCCAAGAAGACTCCTGTGTTGTGGAAAATCGACCACATGGTTGATTTTAGATCAGACATCGTGAGGCACCTTTATTTCATACAAGCATATATGCAGGGAGAGACAGCATAGACCCCACGCAAGAGGCTGGCTGCTCTCTATATTACAAATTTTTCCAAGCTTATAAAGGTTAAAACCGCAAAACATCACACAGCGATACATCCTTATTTGGTAAATACATTGCTAACACTGCAAACATAATTGATAATTTTCCTTATATGGCATACATATTGCAACTTTAGCAGCATTCTGCCACAATCATCCTGTTACTGTACTGACTGTTCTGTTTTTCCTACTTGCAGTTACTTTAGGCAAGCAACTTATTGCTATACTATAACCACACGGAGCTGCAGTGGCACCCAGGGCCCCCCTTGTCCCAAGACCAGTTCCCTATTTCGGACAGTAAGTCTTCGTAAACAAGTTTTAGGGAAGTTAAAGTAGTTCAGTTAAGGGCTTGGGCCTGCAAAACCCTGATGACAGAAGAGCCCCGATATATGGAGGGGATTTTATTTTCCCTAACACCTGGAAACATCTGAGGAACAGACTGACCTGGGGGAAGTGCTGGACTCAGGTTAAAGGGATTTTTAGCATGTGAATGGAACACCTGGGGATTCCAAGCTGTAAGCAAGTACAGCTTGCCCCTTAAGAATCTGAAGGTTGCTTGTATCATCACTTAGGATGAGAATCTGCTATACATATCCAATCTACTTAGTATATTAAGCTTAGTTTGTGTTTTTTGTTTATTTGCTAGATAATCTGCTTTGATCTGCTTGCTATCACTTATAATCATTTCAAATCTATCTTTTGTAGCTAATAAACTTATTTTTGCTCTATCTAAAACAGTGTGTGGGAATCATAACTTAGAGCAAAAGGCTGTTGCATATTCCTCTCCACATTAAGGGAGAGAGTGGATTTTATGAGCTTATGCTGCACAGTTCCCTGTGCAACGCAAGACAGTATAATTTTGGGTTTATACTCCAGAGGAGATGCATGCCTCACGAGCCAGGAGATGCCCTAGCTGAAGCCTTCCTGGTCAAAGAGCGTGCCTGCATGTAACTGCAGCTAGGTGTGTCCCTTCTTGTATGTATGCTGGTGAAAGTGCTGGCTGAAGCCTGAAGGGCTTGGCAGCTTGTTACAGCAGTACAGTGTAAGAGAGAGCCCAGGCTGGCAGGTCAGGGGGCTCAGTGGTACCCCAGTTCCAGGTGGCACCCTGGGGGGAACTTGTCACAATAGGAATCTTAAAAAAAAATAGTTGGGTAAAGCTACAAGAAGGTTTAATCAAAATGTTACTGCTTTTTTTTCCACCTTCCAGAAAGGGATGCACATTCAGTAACAGAATTTGGGAACAGACTACAAATCCTATCCAAACAGAAGGGAAAGTAATGATGTAGAGTCCAATGTTTATGATGCCCCTCAGTTAGAGAGCAAAGGAAATGCTAATTCTATAGCAGAGAGAATTACATGGCAGGAAACTATCAGATAGTGATAGACCTGCAGCAGAATGTGATATATGCATACCCTTGCTGGCAATAAATATTTAAAGATTTTATTTAAAAGAAAAGAAATAAGAAGCAGGGTCTAAGTTACCACCATTTATTTTTAAGAAGCTTAAATTATGAATGGTTAATTTGAAAACAAAAACATTGAAGGATTTTTTGTTCATTTGTTTAAGTTTTACTATCTGACAATATCCCTTAGTCCTCCAGGTTTCTGTAAACTGAGGTATATATATCCCAATTGCTATTGAGAAAATATCCAAATCCAAGATGAGAGCAACAGATAAGAGTCAATGCATTGTGTAAATCAGTGTATCTTTATTGACTTCCACAGAAATATATGAGCTTACACCTACTGTGAATCTCGCCCTATCATTTTAAGAATATGAGGTTCAGAGCACAACTATGAACTATGAAAAGCTTAATTTGTATTGGGATGCAGCCTCCCTAACAATCACCACCATTACAAATGGAAATTAACCCTCCAAACAATAATGTTTCTTTATACACTACAGGCGGGTAGAACCCATCCATCTTAAGAGGAAGAATGGTCCAGTGGAAGGCCATTAGCCTAGTGCTTGCAAGGCCTGGGCTCAAGTGTCCCTGCTTTGCTACAGACCTCCTGGGTGACTTGGGGCAAGTTACTCAGTCTCTCTGTGCCTCAGTTTCCTATTTTTAAAAGAAGGATAATATTATTCCCCTGCTTTGCAGGGATAGTTAAGATAAATACATTAAAGATCATGAAATGGTCAGATACTACAGTGATGTGGCCCATGATGTACCCAAGATAGATAAAACCAAAGCCATGGCTTTGAAGAATATCAAATTTGGGAAGGCTGAGACAGAGAGAGGTAAAGTGGTTTGCCCAAAAATTAGGCAACAAGACAGTCAGAGCTGAACAAGAATGCCACTCTCTTCAGTACTAATCATAACCACTGGCTCATTCAGCCTGAAGATATCAAATCTAGCCTCACCTGATATCTCCCATATCACATACAAGTTCTGATCCTCTTTATTTAAAGGGTGTTTTAAAGGGTCTCTGTATACAAAGAATAATCATGAGACTCAATGCTACCTATTGCCAGTATGATTCTTTTGACCATTCTTTGCATTGTCATCCACTGCTGTTACCTGTTTAAAAACTTCACATTTTTGCACACATATTTTAAATGAGCCTTAATCAGCCTAAGTGACAAGATTGAGAAGCTTTTGATCAAACATTCAGTGTTTGAGTTGCAAAGATGACAGTAGACTCCTTCCTTCAAAGCCTTCCTCTGATATATAAACAGTTACCACACAGAAATAAGCAATTAAAATGAAGATGGATACTTTGAATAGTGGGAGGAGGAAAATCAAACCACCACCTGAATTGTACTGTTGTCTTGTGCAATGAATACGAAGAGGCTGCTGGTTTGCTTACCTTGTTTTTTTGATGTGAAGTGTCTTTTTTATTAAAGAGCCAGTATGTTATCCTCAGCTTTGTCCAAATAGCTAAGTACTCCACTAAAAACCCACTTTACTTTTCTTATGTGCAGTGATGATTATATGAATAAATCTAGTTGTGAGGTTAATAAGCATTGGCAGGGAAAAAGCTAAAAGGAAAGTGAGCAATGGAGCAAGGGGAAAAAAATACCCAAATTAATTTACAAAGTCTTCAGTAGCATCTGAATCTGGAAAAGGAAAGTTTGTGAATTAATTTCACAAGGAAGTAACTTTCCCTTAGGGTAAACAGCTACAGATGGGACATGACAAAAAACATACTGGGCAATCAACAGAACATTTTAGGTGTTTTATCAAAACTCTAATAAGATGACTTTTCATTTTAGCTGTAGCTTGTAACCCAGCTTTGCTTGATTTAGTCAAAGTAAGTCAGATCATTCAGGAATAGATACCATGGAACTGTGATTATCAGAGCAGTCAGAACCAACATGTCCATCCCTAATTATTATTTTAGGTGGATGTTAGTAAGAGGAAGACTTGACCTATTCATAATTCCCTTATTTCTAGAATATTAATATTCAGCTCCCAACTGAATATCGCTTTGTTGCAACTAAAGACTGGAAAAGTCACTGCATTTAATAAGTGCATGGCAATGACACGTAATTCTCAGAGAAGAAATAATACCCAGAAAAAGCTCTTTGAGAGTACACCATGGTTATAATACATATATATATAGATAGATTAATCTTATTTATTGTTTCCTGGTTGGATTTATAATAAGGAGATATTACTGAAGGAAAATTACATGGTGTTACTGACAGTCTGCAATTAGACGCAATCATATTTACAGGTGTTTGGAAATAGAAACTATAATTTACCAATAGCAATTTTGAGGGCTCTTTGCATGGAAATGTTTCTCCTGGCCACTGTACACAATCTTTGTCAAGTGAGACCTGGATGAAAAATACATATTCAGTTAGAGAAATAAATAAAATAAATGGCATATTCTGTGTGTCCACAGCCCATTTGATATGTAATGGGACTTGGTTTTGAATCCTGTGCTTGCAACCGTCTCCTTGAACTTCGTTGTCATGTGTTTTTCATTTTGAACTTTTGAGAGTGGGAAAACCATTAACTTTCTAAAAGGCTTCTAAGTAGAGACAACTGATATTCATAATGGTCTGAGATTTGATTTCGAGAAATATTCTAAAGTTTTCAAAATCTGTCAGATTTTAGATTTATTCTGACATCTGGAAATTGGGCTGTAATTTTGTTATGATTTTCTAACACAATTTCCAGTATTTTCTTCTCTCAGTTATTATCATTGTATCTGAACATCTTCTGGATTTTGATATTTTTATCCTCACAACATAGCTGTAAGGTAGGGAAGCACTATTACCCTTTCTGTACAGATAGGAAACCATGGAATAGAGACTTCATGACTTGCCCAAGGTCACACAGGAAGTCCACAGTGCAGTTGGGAAATGAACCTGGTTTTCCTTATTCAACAGCTAGCAGCCATGCTTCCTCCTTCAAAGTAAGCCCCCTGCATAGTGGCAAGATTAGGAGGTAGAGGACTTTTCTCTTGCCCCTCCACCAGAACACAGGTGGACACAGCTCTATGGAGGAGGATCCTAGACATCTGCAAGTCTTTGGCGCATGAATGTGAGAATTTTCCCCAATATATAATTCGAAAATGCTCACAGCTTTAACCTGTGCCCTTTACAATCTGCATGCTCATCTGTTTTAATCTTTAACGATATACGCTTTTTAAGCTCATGTCTCTTTCTCCATTCCTCCTACAGTTCTGATGCTCTGGAGGAGAATTCAATGAGGTGAAGTAAGGGTTGGATTTGGCAAAGTCAACCAATATTTTGTCATGTACCAGGCAGATATTTGACTGATACTTTGGTGGAACTCATGGATACAGTGTATTTTGTTTTCCTAATTGCAGTCATTTTCACAAGTAAGATATGTAACTTCTCTATCCTAGTCAGCAATCACATTGCCAACAATAAAAAATGACATTAGTATATTGGCCTAATCAATGTCCAGTGTAGGATACAAGCAAGAATTCTTTTTACAAGCACACATGCACACTCAGAAAACATAATTCTTTGCTCCTTCCAAATCTATTATATCTTGTGAGGTCTAATTTCCATTTACACTGAAACCACTTTGCACTGTTCTGGCAGGGTGAAGTGGCCTTAAAGTAGTTGTAAATCACATACAGCATAAGGTGCCTTTGTGTAAATCAGAATAAAATCCATGTTGTGCTACTAGAACTTTATTGTTAGTGATCAAAATGAGCATTGTAAATATATTTTACTAAAAGAACATTTATGTAAACTAATATTTATTTTAAAATTGTTTAAAATATTACTTAGATGGAGATTTTTTTCATGATGGTTAGGACCCCATATTCTCCTTACAAAACATAATATAGACACAGACCTAAGAAGTAATGAGCCCCTAGTGAAATCAATGGGGCTTCAGATACCTTACGGACATTGACCCCAAGTATCATGTCTGATATGCATGTTCTTATACCCCTGGTTTCCTTATAATCATGCATCATGCTCTTATTCTTATATTTAACAGTTCATATACTCCTCTGCTGAACAATTCATAAGTGATCAATACAGGAATCCAAATTTTATGCTTTCATTTACACCATGCACCTAATTTCAATGGGGCAGCAGGGGTGTAAATGATAACAGAGTTTTACCTGGGACTTAAACGTACCAGTGGATTACACAGTTCTCTGTAATGCTATTCCTGTTATGTTTGCTATGCACACACAATGAAAAGACAGAGAAGGCTGCTAGTGTTTGGAATCTTTGTCCCGAACAGAATAACAACAAAATCATCATGTTACAGTCTTCTGACTCTCAGACACTCATTTGATCCAAATCAGAGGTTCTGCCATGTGCTTGCAAAAACACTGTTTGTTGTATTACTAGCTGTCATTTTATATTGGCAAAACCAAGTAACAAGAATTTCCTATCAATATGATAAGATGGAAAAATCACAAAATTATAAAAGAATTCATATATCATAATCTGATGTAGATTCTGTCCCTGACTTTTTGTCTGACCTTCACCTCCCCATGCCTCAATTACTTAATGCATGAATATGAGGATGATATTGCTTACCTTCCTTTCCTCTTTAAGATCTATAGAGGAAAAGTTTTGTATATGTGCGAAGTCTGGTTGTCATGTGAAAATACTAAAATGCATCCCCATTTATTTTTGTCATTTTTCATCCTGAAAAAACATCAAATACTTGACATCCTGCATGTTACTTTAAAAAATACCTTCTGTGCTTCCACAACTGAAGCTATAAACCCTGATAGATTCCTGGTCCCTATCACTTCAGGTCGGATGGCTGTTGTAAACAATAAGACTGTATTGTAACAGCAATCAATACAGTTTGAGGCAGAACTTTATAACCAATCCCACTGGCTGATGGTGTACATTCATGAGTAACAAATACTTTCTCTCCACTGTATGCTAATAGGTATACTTTCTCTCAAAGTGGTCGAAAATAAGTGATACACAGACTTTTATATCAAAAAGGTTGACATTCTGGTTGGCTAAGAGTGCTTATATAGCATCTGTATGAGATGCAAAATGCTTCTTGTAGCTCACTTAGCTTGTTTATTATTCTGCATACAAACTGGCAGTGGCTTTGCAAGTTTCTGTAAAAACAACAATGAAACAAAGTCTGAGTGTGAGCTGTGCCACCCTTAAAAAATAAAACAGTTTGAAAAGAAAATAAATTAGGCTTACTGCAGAGTATGATAAGTATATTGAAGCAACAAGACTAGGCTTAAAGAATTACTCTATGACATGAAAAACCTGAATTGCAGTTTAAAGAATCTGGTAAATATAATTATAAGATGTTAATCTTTTAAATCTATTTTAGCATGACCTTTTTCCCACGGACAAGCAAAATTGTGTTTGCATTAATTGAGTCTCAATCAGGCATGACGTTCTTCCTGTTTAAAAGGTCTAAACTTACCATCTAAAGCATAGTTATTAGTTTTGAAATAAGACAACGTCAAAGAAATTCGGCTCACTTCCATAAAATGAGAAATAGAGTTAAAAGATCAGAAATGTAATGGCAAGCCTTTCAAAGGATGCATATGCCAGGCTGTATATACTGCTAGCTTACTAGAAGCTCTATTTCCCCTCCTTTCCTCAGTCTCTCTTTGATCTCAAGCTAAACATCAGAACCCAGTTTTTAAAAAGACTTGAAGTGCCTTTCATTTTCCTTCAGCTGTCTCAGGAGCAACAAACTCCCCCATCTTACATGAAAGAATGTATTTCTCCCTAAAAATAAAGTTTCAAATGCCCCCTGCAAAGCGGTTGAAATAATTCATCCACAGTTCTGTGAAGACAAAAGAAGGTAATTGCCTGGGTAAGCCATTACCTACAACAGGGAAAAAAGGCAGAGAAGTCATTACTGATCTAGCAGAGGCAATAATAGGGTATTTCCTGCTTGTCACTTTTCAGGAAAAGAGTTCAGTTTATATGTGGTACCCTTTGGGCAACTCACACGTGGATTATTAACACTAGCTATACTGGCTAACTTTTTACTGGATGAAGTATCAGAGGGGTAGCCGTGTTAGTCTGGATCTGTAAAAGCAGCAAAGAATCCTGTGGCACCTTATAGACTAACAGACATTTTGGAGCATGAGCTTTCGTGGGTAAATACCCACTGCGTCAGATGCATGTAGTGGAAATTTCCAGGGGCAGGTATATATATGCAGGCAAGCTAGAGATAATGAGGTAGTTCAATCAGGGAGGATGAGGCCCTGTTCTAGCAGATGAGGTGTGAAAACCAAGGGAGGAGAAACTGGTTTTGTAATTGGCAAGCCATTCACAGTCTTTGTTTAATCCTGAGCTGATGGTGTCAAATTTGCAGATGAACTGAAGCTCAGCAGTTTCTCTTTGAAGTCTAGTCCTGAAGTTTTTTGCTGCAGGATGGCCACCTTAAGGTCTGCTATAGTGTGGCCAGGGAGGTTGAGGTGTTCTCCTACAGGTTTTTGTATATTGCCATTCCTAATATCTGATTTGTGTCCATTTATCCTTTTCCGTAGCAACTGTCCAGTTTGGCTAATGTACATAGCAGAGGGGCATTGCTGGCATATGATGGCGTATATTATATTGGTGGACATGCAGGTGAATGAACCGGTGATGGTGTGGCTGATCTGGTTAGGTCCTGCGATGGTGTCGCTGGTGTAGATACGTGGGCAGAGTTGACATCGAGGTTTGTTGCATGGATTGGTTCCTGAGCAAGAGTTACTATGGTGCGGTGTGCAGTTACTGGTGAGAATATGTTTCAGGTTGGCAGGTTGCCTGTGGGCGAGGACTGGCCTGCCACCCAAGGTCTGTGAAAGTGTGGGATCATTGTCCAGGATGGGTTGTAGATCCCTGATGATGCGTTGGAGAGGTTTTAGCTGGGGACTGTATGTGATGGCCAATGGAGTCCTGATGGTTTCTTTCTTGGGTTTGTCTTGCAGTAGGAGGCTTCTGGGTACACGTCTGGCTCTGTTGAGCTGTTTCCTTATTTCCTCGTGCGGGTATTGTAGTTTTGAGAATGCTTGATGGAGATTTTGTAGGTGTTGGTCTCTGTCTGAGGGGTTAGAGCAGATGCGGTTGTACCTCAGTGCTTGGCTGTAGACAATGGAATGTGTGATGTGCCCGGGATGGAAGCTGGAGGCGTGAAGGTAGGCATAGCGGTCGGTAGGTTTTCAGTATAGGGTGGTGTTAATGTGACCATCACTTATTTGCACCGTGGTGTCTAGGAAGTGGACCTCCCGTGTAGATTGGTCCAGGCTGAGGTTGATGGTGAGGTGGAAGCTGTTGAAATCATGGTGGAATTTTTCCAGAGTCTCCTTCCCGTGGGTCCAGATGATGAAGATGAGCTTCAGTTCATCTGCAAATTTGACACCATCAGCTCAGGATTAAACAAAGACAGTAAATGGCTTGCCAATTACAAAACCAGTTTCTCCTCCCTTGGTTTTCACACCTCATCTGCTAGAACAGGGCCTTATCCTCCCTGATTGAACTACCTCATTATCTCTAGCTTGCCTGCATATATATACCTGCCCCTGGAAATTTCCACTACATGCATCTGACGCAGTGGGTATTTATCCATGAAAGCTCATGCTCCAAAACATATGTTAGTCTATAAGGTGCCACAGGATTCTTTGCTGTTTTTACTGGATATTTTCTAGCGATTCTCATCTCTGAGATAATTTTCTTCTTCCTTTCTGTAAATGCTGGGAGCGCTAGCAGACTTTACTCATTTGAACAATTAATTTTCTTTGCTCCTCAGCTAATATCACACTTTGTCAAGGTCCTGTGCACAATGTAGAAGGGAAGCTTCTGCTTTCAATATGGTTAATTTCAGTAAAAGGCACACTTCTGGAGACTGGGACATATTGCCACTGCACACAGAGACACTCTCTCACTTTCAAAACTGTACTGGTAACTAGTAACTAATAAATAGTGATGAAAAAGCTTCAGAATTGAAGTGCAGTTAAATAAAATATCCATGGACTGATATAAATTGGAATAGCTTCATTGATGACAAGGATGGAGAATCTGATAGATGTTTTTATAAGACTTTTAAAAATCTTATCAGAATAGGCTTTCTCATAAGAGCTTCCACTTCTGGCTAGATAAACCAAGAGGGCTTCCTCTCATGATGTTTAAATTTTACATGCTATAGAGGTGGCTTGAGTTGTACTAACAGCAGAGTTGCTGCCCTATAAAAAAATTGTGCTCCACAGAACAATGGAGCTTTAAATTATAGTGTTCATTGTCTCATAATTGAACTATGAGTAATATCATTTTGCTCAATTTAAGGCCACCAAGTTACAAAGAACTACTCAGGTGAGTAAAGCTATTCTCAGATGTTGAAATGGTTGCATGATCAGACCCTTACACTCCTTGTTTGTTAGCAGTGTAGCAGCTGGGTAGGACTATTAATTATGCATATAAAATATTTTCAATTATGTGATGTGCCCAGATATTGTGGTGATGGATGCCATGAATATGAATAAGGACAAAATATTGTGATGCGTCTAACTCTAGGTCCAGTAACACATAGCGCAAACTTTCTCTCAGGTGAGTATTTTGTCACTTATGCATCTATTCCTAGCCAGAAACAAGATGTACCATTCTGAGGATTTTAGCATTTCTAAAAAGGTTTGTTTCAAGTTTGTTTCTGAAGAGAGTCAAGATATTTGTAGGAGAGGGATTCTAAAGACAATTTGGGCTAGATTCACAAAAGGAACTTAGACTCAGTGTTGCAATGCTTTAGGCATCCTGCTGTTGGAACAATCTAGAGGAACATCCCGCTACCCACATCTATCTTTGGGGTTTGTTGTTAGCCCCTTAAAAAATGGTAAACCAAAAAGGATGTGTGGGTGTAAACAACCAAGATATTTATTAAACCACCAACAGTTCTAAAAATGGTAAACCAGGGGTAAACCAAATGAATAGGCACACAGGTAAAGCAAGGACTCCCACAACAGGTGATATAAAGGTAAGTTAAGGACCACTAATATACTGACTGTAACTGAGGATAAGTTCCCTCCCCTAGGACGGGACCTAGGTAAGAGGATGGAGGATCAATGGACCACTACCATGTCTTGCAATCTGAGGACCCTTGCAATGACAGGACAGCTCCGGACTCTGTCCAGGTAGGTAGAACCCACAGGTAAGGAGTGGACCTCAGGATCAGGTGATGACAGTTCTTCCTCAGCGATGACTTGGCTTGTACCCCCATACACATGCCTCACAACGTCATGGGTATGTGTTTGTCTTCAGTGAAAGAGTGACAGTTGGTGACATACTCTCTGTATGCAAGTGAGAATTACCCTCCCGCAACCAGATGAATGAGCGTGGTGTTCAGCATACTCCTCTGAGGCAATTTTGAGAGCTGAGGTATTTGCTGTGCTTTCCAACAGTTGCAGCAGCAGCACCTCCAGACTCTGCCACTCAGAAAGGCAGCCACTTCCTTCTGATGTGCTAGCCCTTATATACTTTGCTCTTACTGGGCAGATTACAGATCTTGGTTTCCTGCCTTTCGGTAAAAAGGGTGGGAAACTACACCTGAAGAAGGGGAAGAAGGGCAGCCAAGATGGATTCCTAGTTGTTGTTTGGGCATTTCAAGATGGCACACCTATGATGTTAAGCACCAAAGTTTTTCCACTACATTGCTGTCTAATGGAATCCTTAGCCACAAGTTAGATGCCCAGGCTCCTGATACAATGCATGGGGAGAGTTAGGTACCAACAATGAAATTCACAAAAGCCAGCAAGCTGAGCGGGAAGCCACCCAAGCTAGCTACCTAAGCTAGCCAATGAGAAATGCTGAGAATGGGGGTGTGGCCTAAACTGGAGTCTCCCACATCCAAGGGAAGTGCCCAAACCACTGGACTAAGTATAGAGTGACGGTCATTCTTTCTTTTGCCCAATGACTATTTAATTATGTATAGAAAATGGAACTCTTTCAACAGCAAAGATTGAGAGAACTCCATCCCAGACTAGGGGATATTTGAACTAGAGTTTCCCATAGCCTGAGTGAGTCTGGAAATCCACATGGATGCAGGATTCTGCACCCATTGAGTTCATTGCTGAACCAAGGCCTTAACTGCTATTTGCTTCAATGTTTCCATTTTGTAAAACTGAGATAATTAAATTAAGTTGAGTGTTTTGAGAGCCTTGGATCACAGGTGATAAATAAATGCTAACTGATATCATTATTCTGTGTTATATAAAGATTTTCTTAGTTTTCTTTGCAACACTATATATAGAGGATAGTGATGAAACTAATATACAAATATAATTCAGCATAACTAGGTTATTATTAAAATATATATCTTCTACCTACAACAAAATTTAATACCATTCTCACTTATTTTTGCATTTATTATGAGAAATTTTGGTCATGCAGTTCTAAAAATACCAGCTCCGCATCATGAAAAGGTATAATTTTTGTATATTTCAAATTTACAGAGAGATACTCTAAAATAAGTATTTCCAAAGCACATTTGTTACAATCGTTGTATAGTATTTATTTCTCTAATTCTCTCTCTCAATATCTGACCATTAAAAAACAGTTATTCTTATACACAAGCATTCTTTCATACATTGCAATTATTCCAACATCATATTCCAGCAGAGATTATAAAGTATCTTCATTCATTATATATGATATGTTGGGCATCTTTATGAGGAGTGTGACCTGTTATGGACGTGTTTACTGTGGCAAATCTTCCTGATAAAGACAATGCTTTAATGATCACTTTGTAAATATTAATAAACTCGTTAGTGTGCTTCAGCAATATATATTTTTTCACATCTTAACCCACTTCCCCTTCTCCCTTCCCCCTTCCTGCTTTTATATATAAAAAAGAAGATATTTGAAATGTCAGTCTAGATATATTAATGCATCACCCACTAGTGCTCACAAAGAAATTCTTCATCCAGGAGAGTCCTAGGGACAGACTGGGGCCCGGGCAAAAGCCAGCATACTATTATTGTAGTCAAATGAGTTGTGCTGATTTACATCAGAAGTGAATTTGTCCCTTCAAGTCCCATTTTCTGGATTTTCAAGAAGAAAGAACTGCTCATGCAAAACAGTTCTTCAATTCAGGCCAAATCTTGGTACTGTGAAAAAGTCCATTTCCTCAGACTGTGTGCTGGGGATCTCTGTGAGGAGTAAAAAAGCGGGGAAGAAAACCTTCCCACCATAGGCCTCAGAATGGAGGGGGAAAAAACGTTGCTTTTCAGCTTAGCGAACAGGAGCTGCTAACAGGGAGTTTTGCAAGGGAGTTCTTCAGGTGAAGGAGGAGCACATACAGCATCTGTGGGAGCAGAGCGGACAGGGAGCTGCAGACGGGAATTTGAGAGAGTTGGACAGAGGGAGGCTTACAATGGTGAGGAAGACCCGCAAAACCTGTGCCAGCACTGCTTCTGTCTCCTCCACCTGCGCCTGTAGCCAGACAGAGCACCAAAGCATGGATGCTTTTACCCAGATTCTGGTGTGGGCTTGCAAAGACTGTAATTTGCAATTTCCACTTACTGATATCCAGGCTGGGGGTGGCATCCAATGTGAAAGGTGCCTACTGGTGGAATCTCTCAGGCAGCAGGTGGGAGAGCTACAGGAGGAGGTGTCTAGGCTGAGGAACATCCATATCCATGAGCAATTCTTGGAAAGTATCCATGTGGAGACAGCTGATGTGGCTGTCCCAGTTCACAGGACTATCGACACACCAGTGGAGGAGGAGATGCCTCAGGGTGTATCTGACACACCAGTGGAGGAGGAGGCTCAGGGTGGACACAGCCAGCTGGTTACTTCTAGCAGCAGGCAGTGCTCCACCCCTGCTGCAAACCCTCCTGCTGTGGTAAAAGATAACCGTTATGCTCTTCTTGATACAGGAGAGAAGGAATCACCCCCAACAGTTAAGGAGGTGAAGCCTCATACCCCTAAGGCTGGGAGGTCTGCTGCCACCACTGATAAGAAACGTAGGGTAGTGGTGGTTGGAGACTCTCTGCTGAGGGGGACGGAGACACCCATCTGTCACCCTGACCGTTCATCCCGGGAGGTATGCTGCCTGCCAGGGGCCCATATCCGAGATGTTACAGAGGCATTGTCGAGGATTATCCGGCCTTCTGACTACTACCCCATGCTACTCATCCATGTGGGCACAAATGATACTGCGAGGTGTGACACTGAGCAGATCAAGAGTGACTACAGGGCTCTGGGAGTATGGGTTAAGGAGTTTGGAGCGCAGGTGGTATTCTCTTCGATTCTTCCTGTTGAAGGTAGGGGCCCGGGCAGAGACAGATGCATCGTGGAGGTGAATGCCTGGCTGCGAAGATGGTGTCACCAGGAGGGCTTTGGCTTCCTCAACCACGGGATGCTATTCGAGGAAGGACTGCTAGGCACAGATGGCGTTCACCTTTCGAAGAGGGGAAAGGCCTTATTTGCACACAGACTGGCTAACCTAGTAAGGAGGGCTTTAAACTAGGTTCGACGGGGACAGGTGAGCAAACCCCACAGGTAAGTGGGGAACATGACCTGGGAGATGGGTTGGAAACAGGAGGGAGCACGGGCTATAATGGCAGTGAGGAAGGAGGGTCAGGGCAAAGCTGGGAGGCAAGATCAAACCAGTATCTTAGATGCCTATATACAAATGCAAGAAGTATGGGTAATAAGCAGGAAGAACTGGAAGTGCTAATAAATAAATACAACTATGACATTGTTGGCATTACTGAAACTTGGTGGGATAATACACACGACTGGAATGTTGGTGTGGATGGGTATAATTTGCTCAGGAAGGATAGACAGGGGGAAAAAGGAGGAGGTGTTGCCTTATATATTAAAAATGTACACACTTGGACTGAGGTGGAGATGGACATAGGAGATGGAAGTGTTGAGAGTCTCTGGGTTAGGCTAAAAGGGGTAAAAAACACGGGTGATGTCGTGCTGGGAGTCTACTACAGGCCACCTAATCAGGTGGAAGAGGTGGATGAGGCTTTTTTAAAACAACTAACAAAATCATCCAAAGCCCAAGATTTGGTGGTGATGGGGGACTTCAACTATCCAGATATATGTTGGGAAAATAACACCGCAGGGCACCGACTATCCAATAAGTTCCTGGACTGCATTGCAGACAACTTTTTATTTCAGAAAGTTGAAAAAGCTTCTAGGGGGGAAGCTGTTCTAGACTTGATTTTAACAAATAGGGAGGAACTTGTTGAGAATTTAAAAGTAGAAGGAAGCTTGGGTGAAAGTGATCATGAAATCATAGATTTCTAAGGAAGGGTAGAAGGGAGTACAGCAAAATAGAGACAATGGATTTCAGGAAGGCGGATTTTGGTAAGCTCAGAGAGCTGATAGGTAAGGTCCCATGGGAATCAAGACTGAGGGGAAAAACAACTGAGGAGAGTTGGCAGTTTTTCAAAGAGACGCTATTAAGGGCCCAAAAGCAAGCTATTCCGATGGGTAGGAAAGATAGAAAATGTGGCAAAAGACCACCTTGGCTTACCCTTGAGATCTTGCATGACCTACAAAATAAAAAGGCATCATATAAAAAATGGAAACTAGGTCAGATTACAAAGGATGAATATAGGCAAATAACACAGGAATGCAGAGGCAAGATTAGAAAGGCAAAGGCACAAAATGAGCTCAAACTAGCTATGGGAATAAAGGGAAACAAGAAGACTTTTTATCAATACATTAGAAGCAAGAGGAAGACCAAGGACAAGGTAGGCCCACTGCTCAGTAAGGAGGGAGAAACAGTAATGGGAGACTTGGAAATGGCAGAGATGCTTAATGACTTCTTTGTTTCGGTCTTCACTGAGAAGTCTGAAGGAATGTCTAATATAGTGAATGCTTACGGGAAGAGGGTAGGTTTAGAAGATAAAATAAAAAAAGAGCAAGTAAAAAATCACTTAGAAAAGTTAGATGCCTGCAAGTCACCAGGGCCTGATGAAATGCATCCTAGAATACTCAAGGAGTTAATAGAAGAGGTATGTGAGCCTCTAGCTATTATCTTTGGGAAATCATGGGAGACGGGGGAGATTCCAGAAGACTGGAAGGAGGCAAATATAGTGCCTATCTATAAAAAGGGAAATAAAAACAACCCAGGAAACTACAGACCAGTTAGTTTAACTTCTGTGCCAGGGAAGATAATGGAGCAGGTAATTAAAGAAATCATCTGCAAACACTTGGAAGGTGGTAAGGTGATAGGGAATAGCCAGCATGGATTTGTAAAGAACAAATCGTGTCAAACTAATCTGATAGCGTTCTTTGATAGGATAACGAGCCTTGTGGATAAGGGAGAAGCGGTGGATGTGATATACCTAGACTTTAGTAAGGCATTTGATACGGTCTCGCATGATATTCTTATAGATAAACTAGGAAAGTACAATTTAGATGGGGCTACTATAAGGTGGGTGCATAACTGGCTGGATAACTGTACTCAGAGAGTAGTTGTTAATGGCTCCCAATCCTGCTGGAAAGGTATAACAAGTGGGGTTCCGCAGGGGTCTGTTTTGGGACCGGTTCTGTTCAATATCTTCATCAACGATTTAGATGTTGGCATAGAAAGTACACTTATTAAGTTTGCGGATGATACCAAACTGGGAAGGATTGCAACTGCTTTGGAGGACAGGGTCAAAATTCAAAATGATCTGGACAAATTGGAGAAATGGTCTGAGGTAAACAGGATGAAGTTCAATAAAGATAAATGCAAAGTGCTCCACTTAGGAAGGAACAATCAGTTTCACACATACAGAATGGGAAGAGACTGTCTAGGAAGGAGTATGGCAGAAAGAGATCTAGGGGTCATAGTAGACCACAAGCTTAATATGAGTCAACAGTGTGATACTGTTGCAAAAAAAGCAAACATGATTCTTGGATGCATTAACAGGTGTATTGTAAACAAGACACGAGAAGTCATTCTTCAGCTTTACTCTGCACTGGTCAGGCCTCAGCTGGAGTATTGTGTCCAGTTTTGGGCACCGCATTTCAAGAAAGATGTGGAAAAATTGGAGAGGGTCCAGAGAAGAGCAACAAGAATGATTAACGGTCTTGAGAACATGACCTATGAAGGAAGGCTGAAGGAATTGGGTTTGTTTAGTTTGGAAAAGAGAAGACTGAGAGGGGACATGATAGCAGTTTTCAGGTATCTAAAAGGGTGTCATCAGGAGGAGGGAAAAAACTTGTTCACCTTAGCCTCCAATGGTAGAACAAGAAGCAATGGGCTTAAACTGCAGCAAGGGAGATTTAGGTTGGACATTAGGAAAAAGTTCCTAACTGTCAGAGTAGTTAAACACTGGAATAGATTGCCTAGGGAAGTTGTGGAATCTCCATCTCTGGAGATATTTAAGAGTAGGTTAGATAAATGGCTATTAGGGATGGTCTAGACAATATTTGGTCCTGCCATGAGGGCAGGGGACTGGACTCGATGACCTCTCGAGGTCCCTTCCAGTCCTGGAGTCTATGAGTCTATGAGCTTCTAATCTAGATTTAAGGCTGCAAGAGCCTCAGCACATAGCATGCTCTACTGCTTCTGGGTACACTGGCAGGTTGATGTGTATATTCACAGACTGTTTGTCTGCTCCCACATCAATATGCTTGAGTGCTGGACTGGTCTTTTCAAAACGATCCTACAGCCCCTGCACTGGGTCGCCAGCCCCATTCACCTTTCAGCAGAACTGCCCTTGAAGGCTAATAGAATTTGGTAATTTCTAGCGTACTCTGGGAAAGAATATTATTCCCCAGCACAATCTGATATTGATGGTTTGGAAGGACTGGATAATGATGGCTTGTCTTCAACACTTGGTATGTGGCTATTAGGCACCCTCTCCTCCAACTTTTCCTCACAGGTCACCATGATGTATGGATGATTTGTGACAATAAGACCGTTAAATCATCAGTGGCAGTAGTCAAATCAGAATGATTGCATCATAAATAGTTTTTATAATCTTATGCCCTGTCTACTTACATGGAAGCTTTTTTGCCTCCAGGATAGCATCCATTAAGTTTCAGAAAGTGGCTTTGCTCTGAGTAATGGGCAAGTTGGTTAGTTCTGTCTTTGCTTAGTGGCTAATAAAGGAAATTTCATGTTACTTTGCAGAGGAGAGCAACTGGATTCTCTCTGGAGTGTCAGTTTCTGTGGGTACAGAGCAGCTTCTTAAAGGTGCAAGGGCTGAGTCTTTTCTGGTTAAGATCAATCAGGCCAATAACATTTGTTGCACTATTAGAGAGACAGGGAATTGCTCGTGCCACAACCTGACTGGTGAACAATTAGGGGTTGTGTTTTTGTTTTTGTTTTTGTTGGAAGAGATTGTCAACCAATGCCTTTTGTGCAGGGGAAGCAGGGCCTTTAATGGTGTTCAAGTCCCCTGTGCCTGGCTACCCTCTAGATCAAAGGTGTGTCAGGGTGGTATGGCTCTGCAAGGGAGATGCCCCCACCTGAGATTAATCAGCTGCCTCCCAGCTGGTGAGATAAAAGGCCAACAAGGCTGACAGTTGCTGCAGACTAGGGAGGTTTTTGTAGGTGATCCTCTGTTAGGGAAAATGGCTTATTGTAAGAGCTAGTTAAAATACCTGGCTGGGGATACCTGCTATGTAGGCAGCAGCAGAGACCGTCTGAAGCAGAGGGCACTGAAAAGGGGAAGATGGAAGGACCTTGTTTGCCTGTTTTGGTTGATATTTAACTGGGTTGGTGTTTGAACTATATATGTATCCCTGAGGAAAGGAAGGACAGACTGATACAGATGGAAGCTTCATACAGATGGCTGGTGAATTGGCCTTCTGGGTTATGAGTGGAGAAACTGAGGCAGAGGTTTGAGAAAACCCTGTTACAGTGGGATTACCACAAGATCTGCTGGGAAAGGAAGCAGCAATAAATGCCAAGCTACTTTTTTCAATATAAATGCATAACTAAAGATAGTACCAACTTGTTGGTGGGCTTAAGTGACAAGATAAAAAAGTTAGAGACAGTGCCTCAGTTGGTGGAAATGGATGGGAAAGCAGTCCAAGTAGGGCGGGAAGCAGCTGTGGGACTATGGAAGAAAAGTGAAGCAGACTGATGAAAGCAGAGTGGCTAACTTTTCCACTGTATAGGCCTGCAGTTGGAGACACCTACAGGTGATGAGCAGAGATCCCTGCAAAATGACTGATTGGAGCCTCGCAACATGGGGTGATATGGCTTGTTTTTGCTTCTTTAAGCTGTTTCATATTGGCAGGGGAAGACTCTTATTGTGACTGGGGGCCCAAATGCAACATCCTACAAACTTGCTAAGCAACTGATTACCTGGAATGTGGAGAGACTGAGGCGGGGGCTGTACCTGATCAGAGACTTGGGTAAGTGGACTAACTGGACTTGGGTAAGTGGACTAGCTAGAGCCTTCCTTGGGGAGGGCAGGAGGAAGGGTTTACAAAGGAAGCTGTGGTACAGCCATTTCTCAGAAATGTTGTTTGCTGACAGTCTAACCAGCTATTGTCTTACTGTCGGTGTTCTTATTGAGAAGGCTATGGCAAGGCAACTCTCACAGAATTTTACATGCACGAGAAAATAGTTGCTGGGTAATGATGCGGTGAGGTTAGTTACTGTTTTTCTCTGGTGTTTCAGCATTATTTCCATTGATCTGGAGTAACGGAGGGTCTGCTTATTAATTAGTTTCTAAAAGCTTGTCTGGGGTGCCCAGAGTTTTGAGGTGTGCTCTTACTGTAGAATATTCAATCCCAATATCTAAATTAAAATAGATGCTTCTGAACATTTTGACCCTTGTCAGAATGGGATACTGCACAGACTGCAGTAATAGCTTTGACAGATGAGTTTGCCTGGTAATGGATAAAGATCAGATATCAATGTGGATAGCATTATAGCTGCTGCCTTTAATCATGAGATGGTAGTGACTCACCAGAGAATACTAATGGAAGTAGCTATGGCTCCTGTTCAGTAGGTTTCATTCCTATTTTTTTGAGAGTCCCCAGCTGACAGCTTTCAGAAATTGCTCTTCTTTCTCCATGGTTCTATCATGTGGATTTCTGCCATACTCTGTCTTGTTCCTCCTCTTGATCAATGTGTTGCAGACCATCAGAGTTGGTAAAGAAGTATGGATTGTGGCCTAGTCAGTACGTTGTCCAGATTTCTTTTTCAACAGATTCAGACAGTGCTATTAAATACTAGTGTGGTATCAGGGCCGACTGAAGTATGGGGAGGCCCAGTCCTCATAAGATAGAGCTGATGCTGGTAGCAACTACAGAACATGGTAAGAATATCTGCTATCCTAAGTGAGGGTGTATGACCACTCCTTGTCTCATTATCTGGGGGTATTCGCACATCCCAAATTTGCTGTAGTCATATAGTAGTATAGACTAAGACAGCTTTCCCCCACTCTCTCTGTTTGTCCAGGATGTCCAGCTGTCTACTTTGGATGATGAGGTAGCTACCATGCCTCAGTAATTAACCTCAGAATGACAGCAATGCACTCTGCATGGAACTACACCTTAAATCATCCCAAAACAGGAGCTAGTGCAGACCACAGCAACAACATTAAGTGGAGTTTATCACCAATCTGATCTGTACTGTTTGACTGTTAGCTACTGGGTGGAGTTTTAAGGTGACTGATCTTTAAACAGAAAGAGAACTTCCAAACCAATTTAAGGCTATCTGAAAGAGATGCACCCGTCCCTCCCTTAATATAATATTGTTGTTCTGATCAGCAGAACCCCCTCTGTTTAGGAGAGGCTGCTACCAGCAGTGTATTCTATATCAGAGACCTCAAATGTTGGCATTCACTGCCCATCCTTTTCCCCCTAGTCCAAATAGTTCTAATTGGTTTACCTTCAGAGCTCATTGCAAAACCTCCATCTTTCCTCTGGTGTTTGGGGAAGGAATGGAACAGTGAGGATAAGATTTGTTCATGGCAGGCTTCATTTGTAGCTGGAGCGTGTTTTCTTTTCCTGTTCTTGAGGATACTGCCTGTCTGTAGAACCATCCTGCTTTTTAAAAATATTAATGGAAAAATGGGAAGCAACTCAAATGTCCATATTTTTTTTCTCCCACCCCTAACCAACTCATCATGTCTGCTAGTTCAATTATATTATAATAGCTGGCAAAGGTCCTAGATCCCTGGATAAGGCACTATTCTACTTCTGTAAATACTATCCAGAATATGGTATAATATCAACAGACTGTGGCATTACAAACTTACATTTTTTAGCTATCCAAATGTTACATTGTATATGTATAAATGTGTGTGATAGAAAAGTGCATATGTGAAACTGACCATTGTGAAAGATACAGTGGCTTCAGAAGTAGCATTGTATGACATTAAGACAATTGGTAACTGAAATTTAGTCCATCTCTGTAATTTTGGAGTTAACTGATTTAGATCACTTTCTTTATTTAATTCCAGTCACTGGTTTGTGCTGATAATGACAAGTGCGTATGTAAACTCACAAACTAGTCAGACATCCTAGTGCAAATCCCATGAAAGATATGTCATTTAAAAAAGAGAAAAGAGATGGATTACTGGGAGAAATGTGAAGACAGACAGAACAAAGTGGTATCTAGTCACTCTTCAGACAACTCCCACTAGAAATACCTCTCAACTTCTGCATTCAGGGCTACATCTATGTTTTAAGATGGGGGTCTGATTCCTATCTTGAATAGGCATACTCACACTTGTTTTATGAGAGCCTTACTGCAGGCTAAATAATCTGCTAAAGGCCCTCACATTTAGTAAATAGTCACTGTCCCTTCTTTCCAGGTGAGTATCTGTTTCCAATTCTCACTTGTCCTAACTACAAATGACACTTTAAAAGAAGATGGGTAATTAAGCTACCCTTTTTATTACATTCCACCATTATAAATACAAAAGAAACATGAGTAAATTACTGACCTGATGCAAGATCTCACAGCAAGTCCTGAAACTGCAAGTCATTATTTTAATTGGAAGTAATGGCTTATGGCCACAATAACTCATGGTAAGGTGCAATATTGTCAGACATCTAGTGACAAAATGTCTTATCTCCACTTGCTAACAATGGGCTTCACTTAGCTAGTGCATGTTGGCATAGCTCCACTGAAGTCTGGGAAGTTGTACTGACTTCCACCAGATAATCTGGGCCACTATGTTAGATCAACTGATCTCTTATATGGTATTCCTTAGTGATAAGTATTTAGTACATATACTCATAAGTAACCAATATTTGGTCTCAATTGAACTTTACATTCTAAGGCTATATGAAAATAATTATCTCCTATACCTATGTCCATGCATCTGAAGAAGTGGGTTTTTTACTCACGAAAGCTTATGCCCAAATAAATCTGTTAGTCTTTAAGGTGCCACCGGACTCCTCGTTGTTTTTGTGGATACAGACTAACACGGTTACCCCTTGATACTATCTCCTATACTTTTCCTTTAGATACAGTGAGTAAATGTGAGTTCATTTGGTGGTTTCTGACTTCAAAAAAACTATTTTTGGCTACCCCGCTTTACTATAAAGTGGATTATCAAAACCTAACACATACACCAGTGACCAGTATTCCTGTTATATAGGGTAACCTAGCTAGCATGAGGGCTTAAGCATCTAGGAATCTGAGTTTAACTGACACTTTCAAAACAACCTTGTTTCTCCTTACTTTGTCCAGACTGTTCCCTGACTAACAAGCCTGAACAGATGACAAGTCAGATCTCAATGTCCTTCATAAGGTCAATATTGAGCAATATAACACTGTCACATTTCCTTGACTCACACCTACAAAGTTCAGAACCACCTTCTTGAATACCACCTTATCCTTGGGATCAAGGACCTTTATAAGACTTAAACCTACCTCTCCCACTTAGTAGCACAGAACTATACAACTAGGGTCTTTGAACTGGATGATTGACATTTACAAGTGTTTAAGAAATGCTATTGCAATTTTTGTAAATATACTATTAACATTTAGATGCTTTGATGGTCAAATTAGAGGTAAACTTTTGTAGTTGCACAGAAGGAAGAAATAGCATTCCCCCGAATGCCTTTGTCCTACTCTCATTCTTTTTACTTCATAGTTATATGTGCAACACTCAAACTAGATCAAGACCTTTATGTGTATCTAACTACTTGAATTCAAGAGAATTGTGCTAATTGTTTTCACAGCTCATGGCATTTGTGACTGATATTTCTTGATCTGTACAGTGGGAGATCCATAGAACATGATCCTTCCAAACAGTATCAGAGTATGGCTCTTTGACCACCCAATGAACTGCAAAAGGTTCATTCACACTATAGCTTACAGTAACTTCTATGAATTCTTACTGACGAATAATGAAATGCATATTTCACATCACAACATAAAATGTGTAGGCTCCTATTGAAATAGTAGTCTGAACTGGCTCTTTCACACCTTAGCATAAATCCCAGACACTTTTACTGGCATCTCAACATATCTCCTACGGGCTTCTATTGACACCATAAAGTAAATGGCCTGTCACATCATACTCTTCAGACTTCTCTGCATATGCAGTGGCTGATGTCAGGTCAATCATTGCAATTAATTCCACTTCAGCTTTTTATTTAAAAATGAGAAGATGGCTACCCTTCAAACCTATCTGGCATACTTCATTCATCTGACGTATGTCACTTTCTTAAGTGGGCTTCCAATTTAAAGCCTTTCTAGGTTTTGCACTCTTGAAAAAATCTTTCATTATGGAAATTGTCCAAGAGCACAAGCCTAAATCCAAATTGCAAGCATGTCTTTGTGCAATCTTGAAAATAAATCTGCACTTCAAGGATTGGGGGTGAAGGGGCAGAATCTCTGTACTAGAATGACATTACCACTGCCACCTCCAGTTCCTAAATCAACACACACCTGAACTTTGAGAGTTCATGTATGAACTCTTTGGTTCAGACTCCTTTCTTGCAGAAATGAACAGGGTGATGTATTGGAAAATATTCAATACATTACTCAGTGGAAATTTCCAAACTGTGTTTAGTAGGCAAGTGAGATTTAAAATTTTTATTGAAGTAAATGTTTGAAATGAAATATACACAGGTTGAGAGGGAAGGTACTGTACATCTGGGGTCAGGCTTGGGTTATGGGGGGTTACAGATACCGTTTGCAAGGATGAAAAGATACATACATAACTGGCATAGACCCAGATTGGGGTGCAAGGGTTTTTTAAGTGTCAGTAAATAAGTGGGCTCGGGTTCGCCACCCATGGAATGAATAAGGAGTCCAAGTCAGTATCAGTGGAGCAGATAGGTACATGGGTGGGGTGTGTCCCATGGTCACTCAGGGAAGGCAACGGGTTATTTCCCTAGTCGGCTGTCTCAGTTACTCAGTATGGTATTGGTGGTGTCCAGTGATGCGTTCGGTATAAATGTCTCTGGATCACCTGAAGGTGTCGGACACCATGAGCTGTCTCATGAGCCGGGCGTAGCGTCGACCGACCCCACATGTTCTCAGAACCGGCTCATTGCGGCGGTCCCATGAGCCCAGGGCTCCCACGATCGGGGCATGTACCTGGACTTCATAGCCCTGGGCTCTCAGGGTCTCAGCCAGCAAGGCATACTTCGACTCCTTCCGTGCTCGGGCCTTGTGGAAGGCAGGTGACTGGATTTCGAAAGGCACCTTGACGTCTACCAGGAGGACCTTCTTCTTTTCTGCGTCCGTCACGACGATGTCGGGTCGCAGTTGCCTGTCTGTCCCAGGGATGGCGGAGTCGATGGTGAACTTCCCCAGGGACGGTGGGATGGCTTTCACTAGTCTGTTCTGGATGGTGTTGTGGCAGTGCCGCCAGGCTCCGGAGTGCTGCTTGCATCCACACAGGACGTGTGGCAGGGTCTCGTTCATGCAGCCGCACTTCCTGCAGCGCTTGTCCCGGCTGCCATGGCGGATGGCTCCGTTGAGGGGAACGCAGTTGAGTTGGGCCCTGTGGATGAACCACCAGTCGGCGAACCAGGTGAAGCTGCCCTGGGGAGGAAGTGGTTACTGGCGTCCCACTTGCTGGACACCTCGAACACCTTGCCCTGGTCCGGCTTCTGTTTGAGGTTCTCTGCATAGTGGTAGTCGTCTTTCAGGGACCTTTCCAGCATGGCTCTGGTGGTCGGGGTGATGATGGTGTAGTCCGAGGTCTTTACGCATGGCACCAATATTCCCAGCTCCTGGCGTTCCTTGCACCACTTCCAACAGCAGCTGATCCTCTTTCCCAGGTGTCTTGAGGCATTGCAGGCACGGGACCAGAGAGAGGATAGGTCTCCCTCCTCTCTCCCGAACTCAGCCTCCAGGGAGCTGCTGAGGTAAGTGGCAACGTCCCGCTCGGAGCGGGCCCTGGTGGTGCATTTCCTGACCAAGCTTCCTCATCCCAAAACCATTCCAAGGTATAGTTTGTTTTCCAAAAAACTGTGTGACAAACATTTTGGTCTTTTTAAAAGTACCCACTGAAGTCATATCACTATTGTAAAATGGTAGGCATGGCACTTGAAATCAGAGTGTGCAGTGGGAGGAGCCTTAGTGTACTGAGTTTCCTTTTGGATGAGTATCCAAAAGCTGTTCTTGTTGGAGCTATCTAATCCTTTGGAATGTGCAAAATTGGGTTGGAAATATAATCAGAACAGGTTTTTTATACCATTCTCGGGCTTCTTGGAAACAGAAAGAGCTATAAGAATGGCCTCTGTTGCAATATATTGCAAGTTTCTGCTTGTGGTCCTGCCCAAAATCCACCTCCATAATAATAATAATAATAAATAAAAAAAGATATTCAGGTATTAACTCTATTCTTAGACTCTTAAATGTGGAGCAATTCCCCAAGCATAGGGGAAGAAATTTGTCATACCAACTTCAAGAGAGCTTGAGAAGTGTTTCTAATGTAAATTTTCAAGAGAAATGACAATGCATCTTGTAAATATTTCTCTAATGTGTTTGTGTAACTCCTACTTACACAAGCTTTCACATTGGTCCAGGAGAGTGCATTATTACTAAACAAAAAAATCTGTAGAAATTATGATACGTCACAAAATAAGGAGAGGTGTTGGGGTAAGCTACTGACTATGCTACAATGAATACAATAGCAGCCTGTTATATTTATTCACCTATCTAGAGATCATTGTTGGGTGACAGCTTTGCTAATAGGGCATTTCTAGGTAAAGGCATGGTCCTCTAACGGAGCTATTATGAAAACAAATGATTCTCTTTATCCCCTTTCCACTGAAATAAGGGTTATAAAGGTGCATTATGTGATAGTCTTCAACGGTACATACAGCCCCCTTCTTGATTTGTCTTGAAGACAAACCACTATGAAAATTTCCATTTTAAAAATAATGAAGATCATGCTCAGCTTATATCTGGGATAGGCTATGTTAACCATTTTCATGAGAAAGGCAATAACCAATAATAAGAAAAGCTCTTTTCATTTATTATGACTGAGCAGATTAAGGTGGACTAATCTTTCTTAAAAAAAAGTTCGAGCTCCTCAAGGTTCTCTGAGTCTTAGAAACTTTTTTCCTTCTCCCCTGATATAGGAGCTACAGAAGCTAATATCTCAAAGCTAAGAGCCAAGCTCCATCATCACCAGATTTAGTTCTGGTAATATTTATTTACAATTTTCACTAATGCTGCACTTTTAATGAAAACTTTCCAATTAGAGCTGCAATCAGAAAAAGCAAAGGTTTACTACTCCAATGCCCACATAGATTTTCCACACTCTGAAAGGCATATAGTCAGAGGGTTTGACTACACTTGCAGGTGTGCAGCACTGGGAGTTACAGCTGTCTTCGTACAGCTGTGTAGTGAAAGCGCTGCAGTGTGGCCACACTGACAGCTACCAGCGCTGCAGTGTGGCCACATCCGCAGCCTTTGCAGTGGTGTTGGGAGTGGTGCATTGTGGGCAGCTATCCCAGCATTCAAGTGGCTGCAACATGCTTTTCAAAAGAGGGGGGTGGGATGGAGTGTGACAGGGAGCGTGGGGGAGACAGAGTAGATTTTTGGAGCTGACACTGTGTCAGCTCCCTGCCTTGCAAGTTCTAAGGACTTGAAGATACACAGCACCAATCTTCAATCATTTTAAAAGTTTCGACCCCTTCCCCCACCCCTCTCTCATTTACTAAATGCAAATAGCCTTCAGACCAGATAAGCAGCTGCTCCAAAACGGACCTCCCCGCCTTTCCCCTCCTGGGCGGCTTCTCTCCTCAAGCAAACACTAGCTGTGGACATTCATTCCCCTGCCTGCCTCATTCACAGCAAACAGTAGCTGTGTTTGTTTTTTAGATAAGCAGCTCTGGGAGCCCCGAGTTCACAACAAAACAAAGAGGCATCACAACAAAACAGAGTGTTCTCTTTACTTAAAAAGCATTATGGGAAGGTTCCGGAGGTCAGTTACAGCGTAGTAAGATTAATCACTGTTTACACTGGCAGCGCTGTTCTCTTTATTCCTCTCGTCGAGGTGGAGTACAGCCAGCACTGTAGCCAGGGAGATACAGTGCTGTATGTGCCTTGCAAGTGTGGACAGGGAGTAAGTTACAGCACTGTAAAGCCACCACCAGCACTGTAACTCTCAAGTGTAGCCAAGCCCAGAGGAGAAATCTGGTCAGACTAGCCAGAGACAAATGACTTGCCTACAACAAATGGCAAGACTAGGCTTTCTGTAAATATCCCTCAATGATTACCACAACATTGGCTAGGCAGTGCCAGCATTCAAAACTTTTAGGGTATGGCTACACTTGAAATTTCAAAGCGCTGCCACTGCAGCGCTTTGAAGTGTGAGTGTGGTCGGAGCACCAGCACTGGGAGAGAGCGCTCCCAGCGCTGCAGGTAAACCACATCCCTTACAGGTGTAGCTTGCAGCGCTGGGAGCTGCGCTCCCAGCACTGCAGCATTGATTACACTGAGGCTTTACAGTGCTGTATCTGGCAGCGCTCAGGGGGGTGTTTTTTCACACCCCTGAGCGCGAAAGTTGCAGCGCTGTAAAGTGCCAGTGTAGCCAAGCCCTTAGTACTGTCCTTAAGACATCCTTGGGTGGGGATGTTGCTGCAAATGTCTCCCTAGGTTATCAAATACGCATTTCTCCTCTTTCATCACAAGAAGAACGCAAAGAGAGAAAGTTGAATCCCTCTGCATTTTACCAATTCATCTCCTGAGGACTACGGAGGCCACCTGTTTGGCCCCATATTTGCACCTGGCTAATGTCAGTTAATACTTCCCCTTTTTGCCTTAACTTAAATGCAAGATGTTCTTGTGCCAAAAGTAGAATGTAATTAATACATTTATTGCAAGATGTGACATGGGCTCAAAGAGGTGTAAATAACACTGCAACTACACCCACCCCAGTACTAAGTTATTTTGTTGGGATATTCTGTTTCCTTGCCATATGAAAAGGACCATGCCTATAGAACTATACATATGTGAGTGCGGTTTTTGTAATCTGATGGATCTCAAATAAATCTACTCCAACTAGATTTAAGCTCGGAGTGGACATCTGACAGAAGGGATTAGCTCAGTGTGTCACCTTTAACACAAGAGATTTTTAATGTGCCTTAAAAGGAAAAACAAAATCTCACACACCAGTTCTGGAACCAGTCTCTTGGGACAAGCAGCAGGGAGAAATCTCTACATGTTCAAATGCAGCTGCTTTTGCTTGAGCTGTGAACAGAGAGCTACAGCTGTGAATCTTTTTCTGCTTTTTCTATCAGTCCTTGTTCAAGGGACAAGATCAGTGGTTTGAGCATTGGCTTGCTAAACCCAGGGTTGTGAGTTCAATCCTTGAGGGGGCCATTTAGGAATCTGAGGCAAAATTGGGGGGATTGGTACTGCTTTGAGCAGGGAGTTGGACTAGATGACCTCCTCAGGTACCTTCCAACCCTGATATTCTAGGATTCTGAATAAAATAAACTAGCAATACAACATTGTATTAATGGAAATACTAATTTATGTCCCACTAGAGAAATAACCGATGCGTACAGCTCACTTGGAAACTATGGCTATGCCTTTTGGGAGGGCCCAGTAGACAGCCCTCTAAAACAATAATAGCTCTAAAGAAAGCCTATTTAGTTATTCAATATTAAGAGCTCTTTAAGGGTTTATAGGTGCCCCCTTTAGAGTTAGCAAAAACTCCTTCTTCTTCATTCTTTCTTAGGGCCAGATTAGCTACCTAACAACTAATAGCTGGAATCACTATTTATAAAGAGGGCAAAATATGGAATTTTGGGAGGGGCGAGGCATCAAAATGGAGCTCAGTTGGAGCCTATCTGAAAATTGTACCATTAAAAGGTCTGTCTTAAAACATCTTGGCCCATTGAAGAAAATGCCATTGAAAATAATTGTAGGAGAAATTAACATGCAATATAGTTTTGCAAAAGCTTTATTTGTAACAGATGAGAAGGAAAAATGGAGAGGATATGGTCATAGACTATTGTGCTTTTTATCACTTCCCACCTCTTTAAACACAGCCCCATGTACTGTAGGTCAGCAGTAACTGGCTGCTCAGGCGCTTTTGTGTAATGAGTTAGTAGTTTCTATCCAGCTTCTTAAAGACAAGTTTTAGTATCACCAGAAAACATCACCAATTAGCACAGGCTTGTCAATT
The DNA here is from genome assembly GCF_025201925.1 of Gopherus flavomarginatus. Taxonomy (NCBI): domain Eukaryota; kingdom Metazoa; phylum Chordata; order Testudines; family Testudinidae; genus Gopherus; species Gopherus flavomarginatus. The sequence goes on from NC_066618.1 coordinate 205,366,798, forward strand.
TGGCTACTAATCAACTGAAGAAGACAGTGATTGAAGGAGCATGGAATCGGAACTATCCCTTTGCAAACTAATAGCCATGACCATTATTTCATTGTTCTTGCTGCTGGGTTGGAAGCCAGAGTTTACCTCAATGAGCCAAAATGTCAAAACTGCATCCTGCATTGCTATGCTAGGATTTTAACATGACAGCTAGGAAGCATTAAAAACACCTTCTTAAAGAGTGAAGGCAGAGCCAATGTCTGTGAACCACATTTCTTGCTCAGATGTGAAGATAGGTCTTCTATTGAATTCTGTGGGAGTGTAGTTGTATGAAAAGGCAAAAATTGACCCCATTCTTAAGTTGTCATATTGATTCACAGAGAATAATGCACACGTGTTCTGTTGAACGGGATTAGCTGTAATAATCTATTTAATACATTCATTATCAGTGGGGTGACCATATTTCCCTATGCTGAATACAGGACACCTGGTAAAATTAGTTGTATTCAAATGAGTTCAATGGCAATCAATGCAGTACAAACATTCAAATTAATATCAAGTTGACTGAGCCCCTGTTAAAAAGAAATACTGTGTAGTGGGATTTTTTTTTTACTTACCTTCTTAGCTTTAGGAGTCCCACAGGGAGGGGTGACACACACACCTCTAGCCCCCCACCCCACCCACACACACAGGGAGAGGTGACACACATGCACTCCTGTATTCTGGTCTCGGATGGGGAGGACTGTGACTGACCTCCCCTGACCCTCCCATCTCAGTGCTATCTGCCCTCCATGCCAGGCTGGGCTCCCAGGATGGACGTGCCTCTCCTGGTACCTGGCGCCGTGTCTTCCCAAATCAACACAGGGGGGCATACAGGATCTCATGCCTCCCCTCCCCAGATTTCTGCCAGGGTTCACACCAGAATGTGGCCTGCAGCAGCCTTTTGGCACTTTGCAGGAGCGAAGGGATAGGAGCTGCTTCCAGCTGCGGTGGGGGAGAGATGACCTGGCCCATGTCTTTGCAGAGTTCATCTCTTCTCATTTCCCCCTGCCCCCACCCCATGTGGCTGGAAACAGCTTGTCCCTTCCTGCCCACACAGTGTGGAAAGTCAGCTAACACCTCCAGGCCGCTGCTGGCCACCGACATAACCCAAGTATCAGAGGGGTAGCCGTGTTAGTCTGGATCTGTAAAAGCAGCAAAGAATCCTGTGGCACCTTATAGACTAACAGACGTCTTGGAGCATGAGCTTTCGTGGGTAAATACTCACTTCGTCAGATGCATGTAGTGGAAATTTCTAGGGGCAGGTATATATATGCAAGCAAGCTAGAGATAATGAGGTTAGTTCAATCAGGGAGGCTGAGGCCCTGTTCTAGCAGTTCAGGTGTGAAAACCAAGGGAGGAGAAACTGGTTTTGTAGTTGGCAAGCCATTCACAGTCTTGTTTAATCCTGAGCTGATGTGTCAAATTTGCAGATGAACTGAAGCTCAGCAGTTTCTCTTTGAAATCTGGTCCTGAAGTCTTTTTGCTGCAGGATGGCCACCTTAAGGTCTGCTATAGTGTGGCTAGGGAGGCTGAAGTGTTCTCCTACAGGTTTTTGTACATTGCCATTCCTAATATCTGATTTGTGTCCATTTATCCTTTTCTGTAGAGACCGTCCAGTTTGGCCGATGTACATAGCAGAGGGGCATTGCTGGCATATGATGGCGTATATTACATTGGTGGACGTGCAAGTGAATGAACTGGTGATGGTGTGGCTGATCTGGTTAGGTCTTGTGATGGTGTTGCTGTTGTAGATATGTGGGCAGAGTTGGCATCGAGGTTTGTTGCATGGATTGGTTCCTGAGCTAGAGTTACTATGATGCAGTGTGCAGTTACTGGTGAGAATATGTTTCAGGTTGGCAGGTTGTCTGAGCTCTGTGGCTTTATCCTCACACACAACTATTTCAAATTTGATAACAATATATATCTCCAGATCAGTGGCACCACTATGGGCACCCGCATGGCCCCACAACATTTCTATTGCCTTGTTTCCATCCTCATTCTTAGTAAAACAGTTGAGAAAGTTGTGACAATGAACCACATGTGTCATTTGCTAATATTCTGGATGTTTCACAATCAGGCTTCAGACCAAGTCTTCATAGCACTAAAAGACAATATCCTTATGACAATAGATAGAAGCCACACCTCAATACAGACAGTTCCCAACCACTCTGCAGCTCTTGACCCAATCAACAAGTGTCTTCCTAACCCTACCTACACAAAATGTAGTTTGAGGATTACATGCACTGCTAGATGAAGTACAGTACTACAGTGGCTTCAATATTTCTTCTTCAGCAGGAACCAGGAAATAAGTAATAGGTCCTATTTATTCCTTAGAAGCCCTCTCCTCAAAGAGGGAGGGACCTTTCTCTTTCACTTCAATGCCTATGAGACCATTTGGAGAGGTGATGCATCACAGGCTCTGATGTCTATCTGTACATTATCTTCACAGATGCAAAGGACTGTGCCTAAATAAAGGCTAGTGGTTTGTATCAAACCATCTGAATCATCTACTGAATAGCTAAATATATGAAGTATCTGTATTTGGTGATTAGATATGGGGGCAATTTGCTAAGTTCTGGTTTGAATCTAAATTTATCCAAGGTTCAGAGGTGTTCAAATTAGTGGTTCTAGTTTGGTCCCTTATAAATATAGGCCCAAGGCACAAATCTGTTTCCAAATGTACCTGCAGTTTCAGGGGATTAGCTCTAATTCATATAACAGAAGTCTTAACAAGGAACACGAGCTGAATGTTGTGAGATGCTGAGAATATTCATATATGGATCCACATCAGAGTGGGCAAAGTGTCCTCTTTACTGTGTAGTGTATAGATAGCAGTGAGCACTATCTCCATTTGCACAGCCAAAAACTATTAGACAAGTAAATTCATTAGAAAAAGAACACAGAACAGAAATAAAAAATGCACAGAAATACCTCTTTAATTTAAAATACTAATCAACCTAAAACATTTTAGTGCTGAACATAAATGGTGAAATCGGTTCAGAATCACAGAGAACTCAATCAGTGTTTATTTGCAGATTTATCATATTAGTATAACTCTCTGAATTACAGCCACAATACATACAGCTTGGAGAAATGTAAATGAATTCATATGGGGGCCATTTCTGTGTTTGTTTTAAGCTTATTGTTTTTGTAGAATCTAAGAGGTGAGGGAAACTCCCAATACTGATGCACATTTAAAATGTCCTTAGTTCATAAAATCTAATGCTCTGGGCTATAAACACTGGCTTCAGGATAATAAAGAAGATTAGCTATTGAAATGGGAGAAGGGGTAGATATTTTTCCTCATAGTAAACTGCATTTTACTGAAATGACTGTATTGGTAGGATTTTTGATATTGAAGGAAAACCGCATAATTACAGTAAGTTATTTATCTGTTTTCAGATGACAAACCTAACTGAAAAGTTGAATGCTCTTATTTTATCAAGTCTTTATTTCCTCCTCTTATCCCACCCCCATTTAAAATATAACTTCATTCTAGGACTATGGACAAAATAAACATATTTAATATAATGTTAAAGAAAATAATGGTTTGTTGGCCTGAGGGTAGGATGGAATGAATTCTAAGTAATAAAAAGAAACTTTTTTTCTGTTTTTTTTATTATTATTATTATTATTATTATTATTACTATTTTCCTTGCCATATATCACTATAACAATAAAAACATTATGTGCTGTAGTTCCCAGTCCTGCAGGGCTGAAATTCAGAATGGAAGCTGTTTTAACCTTTTAGAAAGGTTCTCCACTGGAAAAAAAAAATCTTAACTTTTGATCTGCGTTATTCAAGACCATCAACTGTAGTAGCAGTCCAGCAAAATCCTTGCTTCTGATTTGCAAAATTTCCTTTTCCACTTCAGCATGGCAAGACTATCAACATCAATCAAATTGTAGAATAGAGTTTAGAAAAAGCAGGTTTCATTTGCTCAAGTTAAAATATCCGTTTAACTTGAAATCAATAAATCAAGGTAATTCAAGAATATCATGAATAAAATAATGAAAGAAATCAAACAGCCATGTCACGAAATGTAAATATGTCATCAGTTCAAATACTGTTCTTATAATATTTCATAACAAAGCATACTTGGTTATTTTCCATTACAAGGAACTGTTGCTGCTGATAAGCCTCTGTTTAATTTAAATATAATAGTTGCTTTGGCTTCATAACATTTAACTTATTCAAAACATACGAAGTTAATGTCCTACTGTATTTATCCAAGTTGTGTTATCACAAGCAGTGAAGCTTTACAGATTTTAACACTAGGATGGTTAATACAATTGGAACCAGGTGTTAGATGGGAGAATTTGGGACTCCTTTTACAGGTGGCTTATTTGTAGGAGGGGGAAATGAGATCCTTATATTGCATCAGCAATGAAGGACTGGTACACTATTCTGATGTGGTCGAGTGATAGAATATTCATGCATAATTCCTAAAGGGTATGGCTTTAGGTATTTAGGCACCTATCTCCCCTTGGGATCAATGGGAGTTAAGCACTTCTGAGGCTCTGTGCCTTAACCTTTTGTGCCATCTGCTATAAAATCTACCTAACAGGACTGTTACGCAAATTACTATTTGTGGAGCATCTTGAGATGTTCTTATGAGAGATGTGTTATCACAACACCTAAAATGGGGGAATAATACTTTAAAAATAATGTAATAGTAGATGAAGTTGACTGTGCTTCTAGGAGACCTAAAAGTGGCCCAAACCAGGAAGTGAAACTGGTAGATTAAATTTTGGACATGTTTGCAGTATGAGCTGTGAGATCTGTGATAAAATTTGTCTATTGCATCCTCCTGTTTTTTTCCCCCTCTGTGCTTGCTGCCTCTGTGTCTAGATAGAGCTGTCAAAACATGCTAAAAACAAGGTCCCCTCCTCCTGTTTCACAGGGTTCAAACACAGAACATACTCATTTAATCAAATGCTTCTTGTGATTTTTTTTGCTTGTTGCCACTGAGTGCAATAAGATGAATTATGTGCAATTTCTTATTATTATTTTGCTATTCTTCAAAATGTAGACATATTTAGCCCAGTTGGTGGCAATAGGAAAAATAAGAAAACTGTAATGTGCGAATAAAACCCCTAGACTTCATTAAACTATTTTTATTCAACGAGAGAAAAAAACCCTGAAATTTTAAAAAAGGTAACCTAAAATTTTAGGTTTCAGTGAAAAAACAGAAGTTCAAAAGCTTTTCACAAGTTGTTGTTGTTTGTTTCAATAAAAGGCAACATCACTATAGTAAAAAGGATACTGATGCTTGTTTATCTGAACTTACAAGCACTTTAAGATCTGAAGATGAAAGGTTAAGGACTAAGTATTCAGTGACACTGTGTTAGGGGGTGATACTTTCAAAAGCATGTAGTTAGGTACTTAAACCATTAAGCATCCTTGAAACCCCTACCCATTGTTTTTTATAAAAGGTAAATAATATCATTGGCCTATTTCTCAAGTCCTTATTAAGGTAAATCTTCCTTTAGTTTTAATTAGCTTTTTGTAAGGCTTGAAGATTGGACTCTGCGACAGCACTTAAAATAAGCTTTAATTCCACCACTGTCCTAATCCTGTTTTCATCCCAGAACAGAGATGTGTTATGAAGCAAGAACACTGTAATATATCAGAAGTTTCTTTCCTTCAGTGCCGGAGAGACTTAGAAGGCAGCAAAACCTGATGTGTGTGCATCTCTAATTGGTAAAGGAGCAGTTGTCCTTGGTCTCCAGTCCAAAGGCCTAGGAAAGTGCCAGGCATGAGCCAAAAGAAAAGCCAGATAGCTGGGTAGAGGAGGTGGTGTCACTTTGGTTATAAAGAGAGATGTAGCCAAGTCCTGAGAGGGAAGCTGAGATTGTTGTCAAGTGAACAAAACAAGGCTGGGAACAGACAGGCAAAAAGAGTTTAGTCTAGTCTGGTACCTTCTTCAGTATCTAGGGCTTAATGCAGTTGCTCTCAGAAGAGGGAGGGCTTTGAGGAACTTTAGCCAGGGTGATGCTGTTAGAGGACTCACACACTCCTTCAAATGGACTTGTGACCTAGGGGAAGAGAAACTGGGTGATGAATAGTTTGACTTCTATTGTTTTGACCTTTCATTTCCTGTGAAGGGAGGAGATTTGGCAGTTAAACTGGAGAGCTAAGCAAATTTATCAAGGAAAATGAGAAAATGGCCACATTGCCATGACAACAAGGTAAGGCCCAGCAATAGTCCCACAGATTGAAATTAACCCTTGTGTGCAAGGCTGTCTGAAATTGCTGTTAATTAGCCTCTGGCAGTGGGGTGAATGTTACATAGCAATTTAAAGAGGAAACTCCAACTTCTAGGAATAGCTATGAAGAGGCATGGGAGACAGGCAGCAGTGATCAAAAGACTTTGAGTGAAAACTCTGAACATACTGTAGGTTTGGTTGTTTTTTTGGGGAGTGGGAGGGTGGGTTAAATGCAACTATAAGCAGAAAATAACATTTTCTCACTCTGTAAAGTAACACCTCTTCGTCAATGGACTAGTTGATAATCAGTGAAAATAAAACAACATGTAAATTGAGCTTTCCATCTGGCCACTGTGACATACAGTAATTCAAGCCAAATAACTGTTTTTTTTTGAAGAAATCTTTCTATCAAGCATAAGCATACAACAAAACTTCTCTTTTCACTCTAGCTCAGTTTAAAATACAAGCCAATGAGAAGTTTCATGGAACAAAGCTTAAAATGACCTCTTACCATCATTAGATATCCTCAATGAAGGCAATGCTAATTGGGTTCTCCTGACCTGTCGAAGTTGTCTCTGAAGGCACACTAAACAAAAAGCCACTGAGGTAACACCATGACCTCATGTTCGGCAATTATCTTTGTCATCCATTATTATTATTAATTTTTATAGTCTATTCAGCAGCATTTTGCATTTCCTCCTTTCTCCTTTTGTAAGAAACTACAGTTTCACAGAATTTGGCAAATTCCACGTGACCTTTGCTGTACATGTAAGTGTCATTCTTACCTCAAAAGTCGGTGAAATTTTTCTTTAAGCATATTTTGATGAACAAGGAAATCCATTTTGTTGTCTAGCCCTTATATTTTAAAGTGACAGAAGATTCAGTGGTTTAACACCTAAAGACATTTTCATTACTTGTATGAGATTTAGATAACTCTTCTATTAACAATACTTAATATCAGTACTTCCAAACATACTTCTAAAATGAAGCTTATTCATTTTATTTTTATTTTTTAAACAAAAATAATAAACATTCAAATGGCACATTTTATTCTTCTGAAACAAAAGATCACTTTTTTTGAAAACAGCACTTCAGGTATATAAACAAAGCAGTTAATGATGCAGCAATAATTATTTTCAGCAATGCCTATTAAACTGCACATATTACTTTCTTTGTTAATAAAGTGGCTTTACATCTGAGCAAGAAACGCTCTGAGGGTAAAATCTCTGTTTAGTGCTGAAATAAGTACATTGTTGTCTTTTAATGCAGAAATAGTTTTTATTAGGTGAAACTGCAGAAATGGTCTGTGTAATGCTTTCTATCTCACACAGTGAGCGATTAGGGACATATTGCAACTAAAAAAAAATTGAACAGAATTTAAAGTAGAATATATTTTATGGAAAAGTCATAGAAAAATTAATAGGGATGAAACCACTAGGGCACACTAGAAATGGATACTGGAGCAATGACCCAGTATACAAAATTTAATAAGAAATGTTATCTTTTTTTATAGAAGTCTGAAAATTCTGTAGGACTCATTCTGTTCTTATTCACCATCATCAATCCATCATAACTTTATTAACTTCCAGGGGCTTGCTCTGGTGTAACTGAAAGCAGCAGTAGGTCTACACAGTAACCTTCCTCTACTATGTTCTGTAAGAGTCTTGAATAAGGGTTGTGTATACAAAACCAAGCCTGGGGTAAAGAGCAATAGTGACCATGATAATGGGAAATAAATTACTGTAGTTGCATAGAAGAATGACTTCAATTCATGAAGAGTAAATATAAAAGAGGTATAACTTTACAACCGACTTTACACAATTGGGAACAGCAGCCAGGGTGTCGTGGAATAGCCAGCAAGACTGTAGAGTAGTAATCCAACATTCTATTAAGCTAAAGAAGCCAATTTTTTGCTACATTTTTTCTTTAAGAAAAATAACAAATATGTTTGGACATTATCGACTTTATTATATCTGTTGTATTCTTCATAAAAGCCCACTGAAACAGAGTTGCCAAAGTTACAGGGTTGGGGCTAGGGGAACTTATACAGTTACCACAGGTGCTGGTGAACTTGTCATTTTTGGCAAGATTTATTTATACCCAGGGTAAATACTGCATCAATTATGGATCTGACACAATCAGGTATGGATCTGACATAATCATTGTTTAGAATGTGAAATAATTAGGTGCTCCACTGTTCCCTGTGAACAAGTGTCCAAATGACAAGACCACCCTCACAGTTGATATTAATAGTCACTCTGGGTGTCGGTCTCAGCAAAAGGATGAACTAGATAGGACATGAAAACTAAACTACTGTCTCCCCTAGAATTCAGAGGAGAAGCTTATTGATACACCTGGGAGGCTGATATAATAGACCAGAGAAGGCTAAGTCTCCCCAAATGCTTGCTGACCGCTGCCTTTGAGATGCCTGGGCTGTGGCCCCTGTGACAGGTTTAATCACAGAAACCCCGTTGGGACTGTCACTTGATGTGCTGAGACTACCTCTGAGCCCATTTTCTCTGCCAATTTGGGCCTCCAGAACCCTGTCTTGTTGAGCCAGACATGCCAGCCTGCTCCAACACAGACCCAGGGTCTGAACCACATGCCCCAAAGCTTCAGACTTAATTGAAAACAGCTTAAGACGTGCTCCTGTCTCCAGCATCCAGCTCCCAATGGGATCCAAACCTCAAATTAATCTGTTTTATACAGGGTAAACTCATAAATTGTCCACCCTCTATAAAACTGATAGAGAGATATGCACAGCTGTTTGCTCCCCTAGGTATTAATTACTTACTCTGGGTTAATTAATAAGCAAAAGTGATTTTATTAAGTATAAAAAGTAGGATTTAAGTGGTTCCAAGTAATAACAGACAGAACAAAGTGAGTTACCAAGTAAAATAAAACAAAATACGCAAGTCTAAGCCTAATACATTAAGAATCTGATTACAGATAAAATCTCACCCTCACAGATGTTTCAATAAGCTTCTTTAACAGACTGGACTGCTTCTTGGTCTGGGCTCAATCCTTTTCCCTGGTATAGTTCTTGTTAGCTCCAGCTCAGGTGGTAACTAGGGGATTTCTCATGACTGGAACCTCCTTGTTCTGTTCCACCCATTTATATAGCTTTGGCACAAGGCAGGAATTTTTTGTCTCTCTTGCTCCCCATTCCTCCGTCTAAATGGAAACGCAACAGGTTTAAGATAGATTCCAGTACCACGTGACATGGTCACATGTCCTGTGAGACCCCCAAGCCTTCATTCTTCCTGGCCTGACTCACAGGAAGGTTTGCAAGTAAACAAAGCCATTTACAACCAGTTCTCCTAGTTGATGGGAGCCATCAAGATTCCAAACCACCATTAATGGCCCACATTTTGCATAATTACAATAGGATCTCAGAGTTATATTTCACATTTCTAGTTTCAGATACAAGAGTGATACATTTATACAAATAGGATGATCACACTCAGTAGATTATAAGTTTTGTAATGATACCTTACAAGAGACCTTTTGTATTAAGCATATTCCAGTTACATTATATTCACACTTATTAGCATATTTTTATAAAATCATATGGAGTGCAACATCATAGCCCCACCTGTGCTCCACCCCGAGGCCCCACTCCCGCTCTTTCCCAGTGAACCCAGCCACGCAGCTCATCTTCCTGCCTCTGCACCACCTCTTCCTCCCCGACCCGCTGCATGGCTCCTCTCCTCCAACCTCCCCTCCCACAAGACCCTCACCACCTGCCACTCACCTCTGTGGTGGAGGACAGAAGCAAGCGGAGGGCGGGGGGAGGGCCAAGGGGGAGTGGGACCTGGGGTGGAGCAGGAGGCATGGCCGTAGTCTGGGCACCAGGGGAGATTCTGGCACTCATGCCAGATTCCCCAAATGATGGAGGCTGTGCGTATGGGGTTGCCAAGTCCCCCCCATCCCTCCTCCCATCTCCCAGAGGCTCCTGAAGATCGGCCACTAAAAGTCCAGCAGTGCAGCTGGGCTAAGGCAGGTTCCCTGCCTGCCTTGGCCCCATACTTCTCCCGAAACCAGCCAGCATGTCCCTCCCTGTGGCCCCGAGGAGGGGAGGGGCAGGGAGTCTCCACCCACTACCCCCGCCCTGATCAATGACTCCCACTGGCCAATGGGAACTGTAGGGGTAGTGCTTTCAGGCAGAGGCTGTGTGCGGAGCCATCTGGCCTCTCATCTAGGGGCTGCAGGGGTGGGATGGCTGTTTCCAATAATGGCCATGGAGCCAGGGCAGGCAGGGAGCTTCCCAAGATGAGCGCCGCCTGGCCAAAGCCTGCATGCCAACTACGTCTGGCACCCCAACCCCCTACATCAGCCCTGAGCTGCACCCAAACTCCCTCTGAGTCCATATACTTCACCCCAAACCCCTGCCGCAGCCCTGAGCCCCCTCCCACATTCAGCTCCCTGCCCCAGCCCTGAGCCCCCTCCTGCACCCAAACTCCCCCCCAGAGCCTACATCTCCTCCTTCATCTCTGCCTTTCCCAGATTCTGCACCTCCACCCCCTCCTGCACCCCGTGCCCCTGCCTCAGCCCTGAACCCCCTGCCACACCCAAACTCCCTCCCAGAGCCCATACCCCCTCCTGCACTCTAACCTCCTGCTCCAGGCTTAGCCCAGAGCCCCCTCCACACTCCAAACCATTTGGCCCCAGCCCAGAGCCTGCACCCCCATCACACCCCAACCTTCTGCCCTATCCTGGTGAAAGTGAGTGAGGGTGGAGGAGAGTAAGCGATGGAGGGAGAGGGGATAGAGTGAGTGGAAGTGGGGCCTCAGAGAAGGGGTGGTGAAGTGGCAAGGTGGAGAGCGGGACAAGAGTGTTTGTTTTGTGTGATTAGATAGTTGGCAACCCTATGGACCACCCATGTTGATAGGATGGTGTTGGCAATCTTGCACTGCCTTTCCCTGGGCAGTACTTGCTTTGTGCAAAGAAGGCTTCATTTTTGAGAAATATGAATCCAATGGCTCAACATTTGTTCTGAATATTTATCTTTGAAACAAAAACTGGATACAGAAAGATGCATCATGAGTTGCTGTCGGAGATCTATGAGATTTCATTTTATGATGGAAATGGACTGTAAAGTCGCGAGCTCTCTCTCCTAACTGAAGGCAAACTCTGTGTTATTACAGGAACTCAGGAAGCGTTTAAAATAAAACATGGACTAGGGATTGGAATTAACTCATTTTGCTAATTATGGTGGTGCTGTGAATTATTCTTTGAGCTATCAAAGCACATTGCAGGTAACATATATGTGGACAGTTAGGAATGTTTCAGTAGAGGTATCACCTACTTACACAGAAATGGTAGGTTCTATTCAAGGGCACCTCCCCACTGACATTTTATAAAATGAATTTACAGTGTTTTTCAAGATTAAGAATTCCTTTTCTTTAAAAAAAAAAAAAGCACACTTTCCTACAATGGATAATTATGAGGTACAACGCAAAAACAGACAGCCACCTTTTAATTTTTTAGTAGTTTATTGGCTTACAACTAAGTAGGTTATGTAGTACAACGTAGAAAGAAACTAATGTGTCCTTGGAATCCTTTGAGCATTTTGTTGTAGAAGTGCAAGATAAAATAATACCGCTGTGAAGCCCCAAGCACGCTATATCACAAGTCTGACATCGCTTAAATAATGTATTACACAAACATAGTTTTGGACTACGAGGATCAATGGGGGCATTTTATTAAGTGAGAAAAGAAGAGTTATAGCTGAATCACTAGGAAAAGAAGAGTTACAGTGAATCATATATTTTCTAACTTAAGAGTTATCCCAAACAATATTTTTTCTTAGGTTTGTCAATGTCTGTAATCAATTTATTTTGTTAGACTACTTACACACTAGATCATCAAAAATCACTCTATAAATTCAGTTGGATACCTTTGGCCAAAATCAGAAAATTTCTGGAGTAAGTAGAAGCACTACCAGGTAGTATTTTTGTTTTATGTTCCACTATGGATATACAAGTAATGCTTCTGTAAGAACCAAGGATCTGAGCACTCAGAAATCTGTGGTAAGCATGATATAAATTGTGATTGCAGGACAAGTCACTTAGTCATCATAGTAAAGGGCAAGCTTCAAACCTTTGAGATGCAGTGTGATTTGGTGTCAGATTCAGACTGCAACACCATGTCTAATACTGTGCCCATGGGCTTACCCAAGTTATACGAACCACTTGAGGCTGTAACCAGTGATGGAAATCTCATGAGAAAACACTTTCTTCATGAGCCTTCTGGAATTTTGTGCTGCCTGTTGTGTTGGAAATACTCCAGAACCAGCTTCTCCCATAGTATTTTGTTACCTCCGCTTCAGACATCAGCTAGATCCTGGAAGTGCATAAATATGTGAAAATGAAAAACATTCTTTGAGGAAAAGCTAACACAATGCAATATTTACACTGCTGGATAGGGTGTTAGTAGCAGGGATCAAACCTGAGACCTCTTGATTTTAATGCATGAGCTGCTACTGCCTGATCTAAAAGGCATGTTGCTAGTAACCAACCCTGTAACAAGCTCGTCAATTTGCAGCTGGTCTAGCAACCATTAGAGAGGACAGAGTACCACAAGAAATACAAAAACTTTCTCGAACATCTAACATTTGGTTGGGGTTCTTCTAAAATTTTGCTTTGATTGTTACTTTATTTGACCTACTCTGCCCACCTCTAACTGCAGCCAGACTGACCATAGATATCAAAAACCCATCATTCTTCTGCTAAAACTGGCTGTGACTTAAAAGAGGACAACATAAATCACCACTTCTACTCAGATCACAACGCTCAAAGAGTATTTTTCTCAGCTTTGGCCCTCTTGGGTGAAATATCAATTCCTTTATTCTTGCTAGCCCTCTCAAGATTCAGTTCTTCGTGGTTACACAGGCCCCTACTTATTCATTCTTTCACTATAATATGGCTTGAAAGTAGCCAGAAGCTTTATAATTCCCTTATTAATCCATCTACCCTCTCAGCTGAAAGATAATATCCTATATCCTAAAGTAGTTCTAATATGTTTTCCTGAAGTCTTCAACAAACAAACTCTATTCTAAGGTTGTTTAAGCTGCTACATGTTAAGAGCCTACTCCTGGAAAAATGTATTCCCAGATTAACTTTAATCATGTGAATAGTCCCACTGGAGTTAGAAGCACAAAACATTTTTTCCCTTTATGTATTTCCTACACCATTTTGACTTCTAACAGAAATTATGGATTTTTTTATTTTGGACAATTTAGTGAAAATCCAATATTAATATACTCTTAAAGTTTGGAAGAAGTCGGATTTCTTCCCCTCCTGTAGATGCCACAGTTTTTTTCAAATGCATTTTTAGAGAGAGGAAAGAATTAATATGATAAGAGTCAGACTCTGTTAATGGAATGGGGAAGGGGTATATTAAAAAAAAAACAACCTTTAAAATGGCTTTGGTTTAGATTACTACATGCTTTTGCTGTGTACTACTTTGACGGCACTAAAAAAACCTATTTAATGTGTTGAAATGTGATAGCAAGTGGAGCTTAGCAGTCTTATTATTTACGTTTATGAAACTCCTTTACACATGTACGCATACATATAGAAATACAATGTAGCTGTATCAAAATCAAAGGGCAGAACCTGAGCTGGTGTCATAGCTCTATGCTATGACAATTTGCATCAGCTGAGGCTCTGTCCCCAAAAGAGATAAGTTCTATCTCTGCAACCCGAATACACCTGGTACACGTATCAGTTGGAGGTGCACTCGCAGCTTCTCTGCTAGATGGTGGTAAGGGACAATACTAATATCAGATAGTGTTTGGAGATTATCACTAGCAGGTAATATAGTTTTTATGGATTGGGTTGTTTTCAACCTTTTTTAAAAAATGGTTTGATCAAAAACTGACAGTATCTTAACCAGTCAAGAAAAGTATTAGTAATGTGGGGCAGAATGATGTGAACCTGCATTACCTTGTATGTTAATCATGTTCAGCACTATTTAACAGAAGAAATGCCGTTTATACTTCATCCATGTATCACTATACTGTCTTGCTGTAATATATTATATAATTAAAAAGTTGGATCCGAATAAATAAAATGGGTTTTGTTGGCTCTTTTAAAAGGTTGGCCAAACATACTCTTTATAAAATACTCACGCTTTGAAGATGTTGCAAACTCAAAACAGGTATCTTGTTGGTCCAGCAATATCATTCCACAAAAACACTGTAAAGTATTACTTAACACTTCATTAGTTTGCTTCATTAGCTTACTAGAAATCACTTAGCAACAGATACTCCCAAAACACACATATGTCATTAAATAAAGAGAAATAGCTCTGGGCTCTGAGAAGGTCATCAAAAAATGTAATTAAAGTAAAATGCATTAGTATATTGAGCTCATTTGTAATTAAAAAACAGATTTATGAACGATGTGGTTATTCATCTCTAACATATTTATTTTCTTACCCTCTCTTCCCATTTTTGAAGGTACCAAACAAGATCTGGAAACAAAGAACCAATAGAGAAGCTGAGCTAATACATGGCAAATTGGAGTTAGAGTTGTTAAGACAAAGAGCTAACAGAAAGATCTTCTGTTGGCATCGAACACACATACTACAAGCTAATAAGTATGATTCAGATAGATCATTAGGATGAAAAGGAACCTTTGTAGATCTGGTTTGCTTGGCATCCAAAAGTTTGGATAATTATTCAGTGCTCATTTGAACTATCCAAACTATTTACATGTACAAAATAAGATGAAAAACTTACAAAAATCTTATTTTCTTGCTAGAGTGTGGTAGTTGTGTCACCAGGCTGGCTGAAAATATGGCATGAATACCAGGGTAACAGATTCTAAAAGTGGAGGGGGCACAAGGCCCTGCTCCCTCCAGAGCCCAGCCTCTACCCCTCCTCTTTCCCCTGAGGCCATGCCTCCTGGCCAAGCCAGAGCTGGACAGGAGAGCCCAGGCCCCTTCACCTGCCTGGGGTGAGGAGGTCTGAGAGCTGCCTCTGCCCATGTCTCTGCCTCCTGGGCCTGCCGCCCAGGGTGGATGGAGGATCTGTGGCTCCCCACAGCTCCTCACGCAGCTTTTTACTCTGACCCGGCTCTGCTTCCAGCCTGGCCTGGGAGCAGGGCCATGGGGGATGAAGAGCTGCAGCTGGACCATGGTAAGAGCCACTGAGGAGCTGTGAGAAGCTGCAGACCCTCTACCTGCCCTGTGCGGGGGCCCTGGGAGATGGGGACATGGACTCATAGACTCATAGACTCATAGGTCAGAAGGGACCAATCTGATCATCTAGTCTGACCTCCTGCACAAGGCAGGCCACAGAACCCCACCCATCCAATTTTATACAACCCCTATCCCAGGACCGAGTTATTGAAATCCTCAAAAATGGTTTGCAGACCTCAAGCTGCAGAGACACCACCAGCAAGCGACCCGTGCCCCACGCTGCAGGGGAAGGCGAAAAACCTCCAGGGCACCTGCCAATCCGCCCTGGAGGAAAATTCCTTCCCGACCCCAAATATGGCGATCAGCTAAACCCTGAGCATGTGGGCAAGAGTCACCAGCCAGCACCCAAGAAGGAGTTCTCCGCAGCAACTCAGTACCCATCGCATGCAACATCTCCCCGCAGACCATTGAGCAGACCTGTCTGGTGGTAATTCAAGATCAATTGCCCAAATTAACAATCCTATCATAACATCCCCTCCATATACTTATCAAGCTTTGTCTTAAAGCCAGGAAAGTCTTTTGCCCCTACTACTTCCCTCGGAAGGCTATTCCAGAACTTCACTCCCCTAATGGTCAGAAACCTTCGTCTAATTTCAAGTCTAAACTTCCTAATATCCAGTTTATACCCATTCGTCCTCGTGGCTACATTAGTACTAAACTTAAATAATTCCTCTCCCTCCTCAGACTAGGGGCTGCTCTCGGGGGTCCCCCACCCCAAACAGGTGGAGGTTTCGTGGATCCCCACAGCTCTCTGGGATCCCCAGGCCACTCTTACCTAGGCCAGGCTCCAGCTTCTAGCCTGGCCAGGGCCTCGTGGGAAAGAGGAGGGAGCGGGCTTGTGGCAAAAAGTGGAAGGGCCATGGCCCCTTGACCCCTGCCCCCCCATTCCACAGTCCTGCATGAATATCCTTTCCTGACTGTCTTTTAGTACTTTTACTTCTGTGCTCCAAGTCACATAAGTGTGTAGTCCTGTTGACTTACCAGGGAAGCAATCCTGAATTAGTAGGTGAAAATGTTTCCTCTGAGCTGTTAGAAAAACATTGGAAAAGTGTGAATTACTTTTTGGTTCCCTTTTCAGCTTTGTTGTCTGATGAAGAAGTTGTGTTTGGAGCCTGATAACCCTATTCCAATTGAATTCAGTAGCAGTTTTGTCACTGACTTTGCAGAGAGCTGAATTAGGGCCTTTATTATCCCTTGGTTTTTTACTTTATATAAATTGTTTTTGTTTCAATTTTGTTGTTACTTATTTGTGTAAAATTGCCTGTGGGCCTTCAGGTTCCTTAAATGAAAATTAACTACTTATGATGATATTATTATTATTTTATTATTAATCTTAATTATACTGTACTCACAATGGACAAAATTCTGCTGACTTGTGTTAGTAAAAATTCTCACCAACTTCAGTGAGAGTTTTGCCTGATTAAAGACTGGAGGATATGATTTAATATGCATGTAGTGCCCACATCAGGAAAGCACTAAAGCATGTTCATAAGTCCCAGTAGGATTAAGGCATATTCTTAGCCCCTTCTGAATAGGGATGCTTTCTGAATTGGGGCCATAATATGGTTTAGAATTTAAGTGACTTTTCTATAGCTGTGAAACCACATGCCTGACAGAATGGACATAACTATATGTAATAACTTCAGAGCTTCATCTTGTTCTTGTTTATCTGAAACTCTCATTCTAAAAATAAAACTGCCCAGCCATGCCTCATTTGTATCAGCCTATTGTTGAGTGAGTGATCCTTAATGATTTTTTTAATGCATCTCTATGCCTTGTGTAGCCTTTCTGAGTTCCTCAGCAGTATAGAAAACATTAAGTATAAACAGCAGACCTATTCTAAAGGAATTGGTTTGCAACATTGGTTTTGTAAAGGGCAAGCATTTTTGCTTAAACAAGACAGTCTTGAATTAATGCAGCAGCCACATTAATTTAGACTTGACAAGCATTTTGCATTTTAGAATTGGTCACATAATACAGCTAGTGAAATTGATCATCTGGTTATTATACAAAAATTCAGCGTAAGTAATATCTGATTTCATAACTTCTATAATGCAGAACAAGTGGTAACAAAGAGACTCAACCAAAGCTCTTGGAAAAAATTACTCTTGACTTCAATGGGCTTTGTATCAGATACAAAGTCTGCAATCTATAGTGCTGTGACATTTATCTATGGATTCATGTTTCAACTTGCTTTTGATTACATAACACATTTTAAAAATAGGCATCCCCTGCAACTCTCGGAAATTAAATTATGGAGTCGTTTCCAAGGGAAGTGATGGAAACTCGACTGTTTGAGTCATTTGAAGTGAGTGTAAACATGGAGAAAAAATAGATGTAGGAAACAACTTAGCACTGATGGCTGGTTCTCAATGTAGTCTACTGGAATCATGATCACATTTGTATTGGTAAATTCTCATAACTCTAGCATTTGCTCCAATTCCCATAAAGGCTTCTAGAGCGTCAAGATGAATAGAATTTCATTATTAGAACCACTGATTGCCATTTTCTTCCAGATAAAGTAGTGGTGGGGTAAGGAGGGCTGAGACAAATACCTTCCATTTATTTGGGTACTCTGTCTTCCAGCTTTACTGGCAAGGGTATTTCTTTGTAGTTTGGCCAGGCCTTCTAAACAGAATGTTTCCCAAACTTCAACTGGGATCAAAATATTCAAGCCACCCAGCTCTATGTGGATTTCCCACATGTCTCTTTATACATGAGGATGGTGAACTATACAATAAGAACTGTAATAATGGGATAAATGGCCTTTGCCACTGATTCAGCTCATTTATTCAATGATATATGAAAGTTTTAAAAGAAAAAGAAGACCACGCCTTGGTCTTGAGTTTCTTAGGACAATGTAGGTCGAAAAATGTGGACTGTCTCTCATTCTCAACTGCAGAGTTTAATATATTAAGATCATGTAAACCTGTTCTGTGAAGGAAAAAGTAGAGTTTATTTTTTAAAGAGTTTGGCCCTTGCATAAATTAGGTCTGGTCTGAAATTAAAAATTTGATTGATCTGTGAAAAACGTTGTCCTCAGAGCACCAGAGTGAGATCTACCTAACCCCCACTGTAGATGCACCTACCTACAGCCACTTAGAGAAGTATATTAACTATATTGATGAAAAACCCCTTCCATCTATTTTTTTAGGAAGTATCTACACTGCAGCAACATAACTATAATACCCAGGGGTGGCTCTAGCCATTTCGCTGCCCCAAGCACAGCAGCACGCCGCAGGGGGTGCTCTGCCAGTCGCCAGTCCCACGGCTCCGGTGGACCTCCCGCAGACGTGCCTGCAGAGGGTCCACCGGAGCCACCTACCACCCTCCTGGCGACTGGCAGAGCGCCCCCCTCGGCATGCCACCCCAAGCACGGGCTTGGTGTGCTCGGGCCTGGAGCCGTCCCTGATAGCACCTATTGTGTAGACATAGTATAACAGCAGCCTTGAGGATATTCTAGCTGATGCCCCATAGTAATGGCCCCCTAGAGACCATTTCATGCCAGAGTTACAGGAGTAATGCAGCACTTTGACCTCATCCCCTGCCATCCTCAACAAGTACTCTACACCAAGGGCTCCGTGGATTACTGGGTCTACTCCTTATGGTAACTCCCCTACAGGTGCCCTGTTAGAGGCTGAGGATATGATTCCTGAAGTCCAATGTTTCATGACCTTTAAGAAGTCTTTACAATACTATTATTTTCTGTGTGGAAATCTAATGGATTATATTCATTAAAGTTGCATAGATCATGCTACCTAGTGCCAGCAAGTCTCCTTAAACTCCAGGAGGAATTTGGCAAGGACAGGTCAAATATTTTCCATTTAAACTATTTTCCAACAGAAAATTGTTTGACCGAATGATGTTTTAATCAAACTAAATGCACATAAATAAAAATTGACCTGAAAACCTGAAAAAAAATCATTCATTCCTCCTGGGAACTGTAGTTTGGGTGGTTCATGATTCCATTCCTTCTATGAGCTGGATTCTCCAGACATCCTGCATCTCCCATGATGCACCATGGCAGTTGAGCATGAGGGGAAATACTGGTGGATCATGGGAGATGTTGTGCATCCAGGAACACCGATTAATAGAAGAGAATGGGAAACAAGACACTAAACAACAACTCTCATGAGGCATTGTGGCAGCTTTTCAATTTTTTTGGTTTTCCACTTTAAGCTGAGAAGTTGAAATTTTCCAAGAGAAAAAATAACTTTCTGCTCAGCTTTAAATTCAAGCCATCCCCATAGAAATGCAGGCAGTTTTTCCACTGTTGCCCTCCCTTAGGTCTTCTGCCTAAGAGGGTAGCTTTATTTATTTATTTTTTTTTTGATGGTGTGGGGAGGGCTATGAACACATAATGCATTTACACAAAGATGGATTTATACAAACATGGATTAAATCACATTGCCTATTCTGAATAGCCCACAATCTTTTCATCGTGTACCCTTTCTAAAAGCACATTCTCATGTCTAAAGCTATATTTTGAGATTTGATGCCCTTATAGTATCTACCTACAAAGATTCAGGGCCTTTTATGATTTCCTCCATGCTTTGAATATAAAACCAAAACTGGATGACTGATATTTAAGGAAAACTAAAACTAAACTCCAAAACATAGTTGCATTGGCCCATTTTTGTATAAAATAAAAACTACACTAGAGATCTGATTTCATTTTAAGGAACACCTTTAAATGGTTTTGATGTCAGTCAGTCATGCTCTAGTTTATGCCTTGTTGATATATATTCCAGGCTAAAACTGAAAACTGTGGAATTAGTAACAAGATTGGACAATCTGAAGTGAAAATAATTGATGAAAAATGTCTGATAAATAAACTTGATGCCAGGCACTGTGCCTGACTGTGATTGATCTGAAGCTGCAAGTCTGGTAAGAAGCACAGAGATCATTTAATGAATGATGTGTGGAGGTTGTGAATAACTTACACAGGAAATAAAAATGCTTCAAACAGAGCTGAACAAAAAAGATTGGCCACTGAATTTGTGTTCTCATTATTGAGCACTGGTGCACCTGTAGATAGAATTCGTTCAGCAATGGATGACTTCTGGATGAGAACAAATGTGTTTAGCGATATGGTAATTGATAAAAGAGTGTTTAGGGTTACTCCTATAGGACTGTGACCTCCCCTTCTTTGTCTACTGTCCCTTTGCTCATTCATTGCCCACCTTCCAACTGGTGCAACACATAGGTCAGGGGTCCCCCAGACAACAGCCTCCTTTACTACACAGCCCTGATTCACCCCCAGAGCAGGTTCATCTTGTGTACTCAATTAGGTACAGATCCTATGGAGAAAATAGTATAGAATCCTATGATTAAATACTTTAATTCAGCCCCCTTGTGCATATGGATTATGCCAAAGTCTCACAGACAACCTTAATTCTGGCATTTCCTAACTTTTGAGTGCTCAATTTTGCAACCTTAATGTTCTTTTAACGTATTTTTACACAAACTATTTTTTTAAAATTGTCCTTAATGTGTTTCCCAGTTAGAAAGAAAAGTACCAGATAATTTTGTGGTTTGTAATTTTCTTTTCAAGTAAGCATCTTTCAGGCTAGTTAGAAAATGTTTGAGAAATGTGTGATTACTTGCAGCTTGCTGTGTTTCTTGACCCTTCCTCTGTTCTTATATTCAGCATGCATCTTACATAATAAAACATCATGTGTCAGAATCAAGGAGTAGTTGTAACAACTCTTATCCCTTAACATGTGATGTGCAATACATACAGAGTGCTGAGAGAGGAGACATGCTGAATGACAATTTCAAAATACATTTTTTTAACTTGGCCATAATGCCCAAATTCACTCATGATGCAGTGCATTTAAAAAGTAACCATCAATCACTTTTTAAAAAAAATCTGGTTTTTTTTTTAATGAACAGAAATGATTAATAATGGCATTGGAAGAGATTTTTGACTGTTTATTCTTGAGATACTGGCATTTTCAAGACTGGTAGACAAATAGTGCTTATGTTCTGAGATGAGTGCAAATCAAAACTGCTCCAGAACTTCCCAGTGGACCCCAGAAGCCATGGGGTCTCCTGGGACATTCTGCCTATCATGTTGCTCTAGGACTATAGTGCCTAGAAGTCCAAGCTCCCAAACTGACTGACAGACAAGCTGCCGAGGAGCTTAGTGGGAGAGCTGGCAGGAAATCTACTCATGGAAACCTGCCTGAGCTCTGTTAATACTTTAGTGAAACTGAACCATCTTCACAGAATGTTTCTTTTTTGTCAAATCTGCAAATTCCATCAAAACACTCTTTCTTCTGATTTTTTCCACCCATCTCTGATGGTAGTATTATGATAGCACCTTAGTGACCCCAAATAAGATTGCAGCCATATTGTGTTAGATGCTGTACAAACACATAGTAAGACACAATCCTTTGCCCGAAGAACTTATACTCTAAGGCCTCTCTCAGGCAGGGTGCTGTTGAGCTCTCTGGCTGTGATACAGCAAAGCACTTAAGCACATGAGTAGTTTCACTGAACTGGGACTTTCATGTTTAAAGTTAAGTACGTATTTAAGTGCTTTGCTGGGTCAGGGCCAGAGCGATCAGCACCTTGCAAAACTGAACCACATATAAAACAAGAATGTGTATGTACCATGTGCTGGATAATACCATTGAGAGGATTTCATGTTCTAAAACTAACCTGGCTGTTTATTAAGAGATTTATATACAAATATGCTGCAACTGCAGTTAGCATTCTAGTCGCATACAGACTAGTTTCCTGGTATCTCTTCCAAAATCTATTTCCTCCTGCAAGCTGTCCTTCTCCCACCAAGTTCCATGCAGATTGCAAAAAAGAAGACAGAGGGTAGGGAAAAAGAAGGAGTAGTATTACAGGTGGTCAAAAAGTGTATGTTTGTGTGTGCGTGTGTGTGTGTGTGAGAGAGAGCGAGCATGGGTACGTACTAGGGCGGGTGTCCCACAGAAATTTTTATTCTCCCCCTCTTCCCATGGAAATTTGAGAACTGAAATATTTCAGCCAAAACCCAAAGCATTTCAGTTGGCAACCAGAATTTTTTGATTTGTAAATGGTTCCATGATGCCTCGTGTTTCCAGTCTCCTGTATATTCCAGGCTGCCTGGTGAGACTACATATCATGGCAGATAGTATCTCTTGTTGGAGATGTGTGGAGGTGTATCATGAGAGTCCCTGTTTCTGGCGCATCATGGAAGATGTAGTCCATCCTGGGAAACTGGCCCACAGAGCTGCATGGGGACATGAGACAACTAAATTACAACTCCCCTACGGCACCATGACAGCATTTCCAGATGAGTTTTGTTTTGTTTTTTATTGAGTTTTTGGCTGAACTTTTTCAGTTTTTGAGCATTCAGGTTTTGATAAGAAATGAAAATTCTCTACCTAAAAACACTTTTCATGAAAAAAAATTGTTTTGCAAAACTCAGTTTTCCCTAAAGTGTGCACAGAGATTGTGACTTGCCTGATGTTACACACAAAATCTATGGCAAAGTCAAGAATTGAACCCATATCTCCTGAGTCCCAATCCAGTGCCTAACCAATTTGTCATTACATTAACACAATCATGGCTGAATAAACTACAATAATAGAGGACCTTGGAGATGTCAGTCCCATGCTTCATAATGTTCAGGCTGCCAGCCCTGCCATGTTTCCTGCATTGGTCATGTAATGTATGTGGTTTGTGTGCACCATGCAGTTTTAATAGTCTTTGCTTCTGTTGGTAATATTTCTTCCAGCACTTGCAATGGAGGTCAGCACAGTGATAAGCAGAATAATGGAAAATACGCACATAAGTGGACTAAAACATTTTCAAGGATCCCTTAAGCATGAAAAACGTTCAACAGAAGAAAAGCAACATTTCTTCAGGGGATACATCCCTACTAAAGTAGGGATTGTCACTTCACAAGGTAAAGTTGATCAATATTGTTTGTCTGAAAATGTTTAAGAGTAAAGCACAACTACTGCACCCCAGTCTCCCATCCAATCTTTCCTCTTTTGTGCCACTAGGAGTAGAGCCACCAGACTGCATCTGCCCTACAAAGTGGTCATGTTAGCAGCTGACCAGTTAAGCTCACTCAGATATTAGATTCTACCCTGTTCGCACCAGACTACTCAAGTGATGGATTTTGTGTGTGGATAGGATGCCAGTTAAGGGCAACACTTGAGTTAACTTAAAGTGAAGACAGGACTTCAAAGCATAAAAGTGTTGGATTCTGACCATAAATGGCCCATAGAGAAATCTCTTTGTGGAGAGGAACTATCCTTTGAAGTAAACATGGTAGAGGTTGTCTCGACCTTGGTGACAGGAGTCCTGAGCCAGTACTAAATATTGCCTAGCCTGGAGCATAAGCAGGTATTATTGTAGGGGAGAGAAGTATGGGGACAATTTTGGGGAAGGTTGATTTCAAATTTTTAATATTGGTGGGCATTAGAAGCTGCTCAAGGATTCTGAATCTTAGACTAAGCACTGAGTGACAGATTGGTTAAGGAGAAGAAAGCAAAGATCAACAGAGAATAATACAGTCATGCATCATGTGGTTCTGCAATTTGTCACTTGGCTATCATCTCCACATATGGAGTGAGTAAGTTTGTGTATGTACACACACATACACACACACACACACACACACACACGCATGCACAAACAAAATGACTTGTTTATATGAAACATTTACTTGCTTCAAGTCATTACTTTTAAAATGTTAGCATTAACAGCAAAAATGCCACCCTTTATGTATAATGCTTCTTTCCAGGTGCAAGAAAATTTCTTTAAATTGTGTCAACCTCAATTTATTTTATTTTTCATAAATGGGATCAATGTTTGATGAAATTTACAGCCTGAATGGGAAATACATATGCCATCACTATGTTTAGAGAGGTCTTTGATTTTACCAGAATCCTATGTGCGGTAACACAAGTAGGATGTCTGCCTGCTATCCACCACATCTGAGAATGAGAGAGGCCCTGGTGGACTCTGAGGGTTGATAATAGAAGATATAGCTTTTCAGCACCAGATAACAGGTTAAAATCCAGTCCGTGTTACTAGTGACAGGGGCCCTGATTCATAAAGCAACTTGGACATTGTGATGCCTAACAACTGGCCACCTAGAAAATCACTGGAACAAAACTGTGATTAACAAAGCTGGAGTTATTCTCCTAGGTTCCCTATACAATGAATGAGAAGAGATAGGCATCTTAGAATGTAATCTTCAAAAGCCAGCAGTTAGTTGGGGAGCTGCTAAACTAGTCAAAGGGAGATGCTAATAAGAGGTCTGGACTAGATGATCTCTCAAAGTCCCTTCCAGTCCTATAATTCTATGATAAGAGAGGTGTGTGCTAAGCCCTTCCCCTCACATGAAGATAGGCAGCTATCTGCTTACAGTCCATAGCTGAGTACCCCTCTCCTGGAGTCAGGTGGATTAAGCACTTATGTGATGGTTTTGTTTGTTTTTGTTTGTTTGTTTAGAATGAGTTGGTGCCTGTCTCACTCAACACAAAGCAGGAGAGGAAGGTGCCCACCTCATAACTTTTAGCCCAATGGTTAGAACCCTCACCTGGAATGTGAGAGACACAGGTTTGATTCCCCTCTCTGCTTGAAGGGGCGAAAGGATTTGCACAAAGGTGTCTCACCTGTCAGAAGAGTGCTTTAACCACAGAGCTGTGGGATATACTGATGTGATTCTGAAATTGTTCCACTATGGATAAATAATTGGAGTCACTGGGTAAGAGACAGTGTGAGAATGACTCTGTAGCCTGGTGGTTAGGGCCTGAGTGGATGAAAACCCAGGGTCCGGTTCCCCTGCTCCAATGACTCTTTAATTAGTTATCTCTAGTGGAACAGCTTCAGCCGGAGAGACTGAGGGAGCCCTATATCAGAGTATTTCACAGCTCAGCGCTTAGCACACTCTATTGTTCAAATCCTTTCTCTCCCTCAGGCAGAGAGGAAATGAAACTGAATCAACTCTTCTGACCTCTGAGCTAAAGATTATAAAGGTGCCACCGCTCCTCCTCCTGAAAGATTTTGACTGGGATGTGATCCAATAGTGGCCTCTGAGCTTAGAGGTGGGGCAGCATTGTGCATGTCCATAGGTAGAAACTTAGTTGCCTAGGGAGCTGTTACTGCAGAAACTTTGTCACCAAGTGAGTTTAGGTGCTTACAGAGTTAGGTATCAGCCAAGTGGGTTTTGCATATGACAGCGGAGCCTGAAACTGGGACTTTGGTCCAGGTCCACAAAGGTACTCAGGTGCCTAAGTCTTTATTGTTTGACAAATGTTCAATGATTTGAAATTATCTGATGAATTCAGTCTTGAGTTTCGTAGATAAGTATCACAATTTAAATGTAGCCTAAAATGCAAAATTCTGATCTGGATCCAGATTTCAATTTAGTATTGATATTAACAATTTTGGTTTATCCTATCTGGGAAATTTACATCTATATCTGGGTTCTGATTCTAAACTCCCTTTCCTTAGAAAGTTGTTGCAGTGTTTGGGGCTGAGTTCTTAATTTAGGCCCATCTGGCAGTCTCTCTGTAAAGGATAAACACTGAACAGGTATGAAAATTTAACTGATTTCTCCTTCCTAGAAGCATTCCTTCCTGGTCAAGACAGATGCGTATTGGTATGTCAGTGTGAGCTACTGTGTGATTAGGGGGAGGACCTCAGCCTCTGCTACCAACAAGCTAACACTTTTCACAAGCACTAACTTCAGTGTAAAGTATCAACATTTCAGATATTGGCAGAATAACGTAATAGCTCACGCTAAAGAGAGATGGGGTAAAACCCTGGTCCTGATGAAGTCAATGGCAAAGATTCCATTACTTCAGTATTTTGACCCATGGAGTATTTTGAATCATTAGTTATGTTGGAAGATGGATATGCTACTATACAAGATGCCCCAATTCCACTTTAAGATATGCACACACATTTCTCACTGGCTTAGGAATTGCATGGAAGTGTATGAGGTCATTGTATGGGTGTAAGCTGTAGGGCAAAGGTTACTTCCTGGTGCCCCTGAGTTTTCTTGGAAGGCTTCCCATTCGTGCACTGATCAGACCTATCCCACTGAATTGTGAGATCTAACAAACTGCTAGACAGTAGAGGTACAGTATGTATTACACAATTTTTGTGTAAGATAATTCCAGATTACTATTGGCCTGAGAAACTGGTGGCTGGCAGCCTGGATAGAGCACTGTCTAAGAGAGACAATCATGGGCTCCAAATATTCAGGGAGGTTTCTCTTTTTGAAACAATGTTTGTTAAATGGATAATTACCTAGTCACTGGGAGATGTGGTAAGAGTTAACTACAACTAATGTATATTTTAAGAAGGTTAATACTTTAATACATAGGTATTTTCCTTT
This sequence comes from Gopherus flavomarginatus, assembly GCF_025201925.1. Classification (NCBI taxonomy): domain Eukaryota; kingdom Metazoa; phylum Chordata; order Testudines; family Testudinidae; genus Gopherus; species Gopherus flavomarginatus. Next base: position 205,393,595 of record NC_066618.1, read on the forward strand.
AATTCCTGTAAATAATCAGCAGGCAAATTTGAAAGTGCTTTCTTTTATATACATTGTTATGTATGATATGTCACTTTTGTTGCCAATTATTTTTGTTGCCAATTTGTTGAAATTATTCGAACATTTTCTTATTAGAGTTATGTGGCTGCTTAATATGTCAATGAGAGAGCAACTTCATTTTCATGACTTGCTATCTGAAAGTAATATAAACAGGAAACCTTGGACTGTACCCTAGTCTAAAAGAGACAATAACAAAGGGAAGACAAATATAAGACATACATTTATAAAACAAATTTACAAAAGAATTGTACAATTGTGAAGTTTGCTCTTTATGTATGACGACGATGGGTATTCACCCACGAAAGCTCATGCTCCAATACGTCTGTTAGTCTATAAGGTGCCACAGGACTCTTTGCTGCTTTTACAGATCCAGACTAACATGGTGACCCCTCTGATACTACGTATAAGTTGTGAAGAATAGCCAGGCGGGGTCACAATCCTGACCAAAGTTTAGAATGCAGTTTTTGGAAAAAATCTTAACACCACATTCTACCTTGTACATATTTAAGAGAAAATGACCTTCAGACATAATCATGCCTAAAACTCTGCCTCTAGGCTTTTTAACAGTATATGGGCCTGGTTTCTTATTAATTAGAATAGATATTAATAAATCAGCCTGGGAGTAGCTATTCCACTAGGCTTGAATCATGATTGCTTCTTGAGCGGATCAATGTAGGCTGCTTGTGAGTAGCGTTAGGGATAAGGATAGCTGTAAGAGAAGAGGTCAGACACAAAAGTGTAGAGAAACCAGATCAAAGTCAATTCTCTCTGAACTGTTTCCTAATCAAGTTTGACCATTTGGGGTGGACTGGATTAAAATGTATTATAATTGAGTTTAAAAAACCGTTCCTGAAACTCTTTGGACTATAACTTCTGAGTGCTCTTCATTGATGTGGTGTAAAAAACAATGACTCTTCCAGACACAATCTGTGATCCAACCATTATAGCATTATTTTGTCTATAAAACCAACAATATCATTATTCTTTAGCTTTCTCTGAAAATTGAATATTATAATGTACCTATTAGGCTGAGTCTCTCAAGAATATTTTCCTCTCTTTTCTCATTAATTTAGGACTTCTTCATTTTTTCAGTTTCATTCTTTACTGTTCTCCACTTTTTTCTGTCACATTTTAGTTTTCTAAAGTACATAATCATCTTCATGGTTTGGCCTTTTCACATTCAATCAATATGTGATATACCAAAATAGGATTGATGTATAGCTATGCTGGTATAGCCATACTGGCAAACCCTCCTAGAGTGGACACACCTGACGCAGGCAACAAGTGCTTTCATTGGTATGGCTTATACTGATTCCCCAAGTGAAATAAGTTATACCAATAAAAGCACCTTTTGCTGGTATAACCGTCTACACTAAGGCTCTTGCCAGAATAGAAATGTCACCAAAAAACACTTCTGTAAGAGACGTTGTTATATGGCAACAGTTTCTAGGGAAGACCTGGCTGTATTTTTATTTAGCATTAAGAACTATCAGAAGATTTTTATATACATTTCCAAAAAAAAATAAATAAATCAACTAGTGCCAATAGAAAATATTCTGACTTAGAAACTCTGATGACTATAAATTCTTAAAATGCATCAACTCTAATATTAAAACGTTGAGTACTCATATTAAAACAATGATTATGAAAGATACAGAGTTTGAATAAATATAATTTGACATTTGTTAAGAAATTAACTTTTTTCTAATTCCAAACGTCTGAGATATAATAATGTACAGTACATATAGTAGTGCAGATGGCCCCAAAATATCTAATTCTGAAAAAGCAAACACATTTAACAAACTCTAGCTGTAAATTTGGTTTGAGACATGAAAAAGTAAGATTGAAATTAAAGCCAAAAAATCAAAATATACTTTCCCTCTAGCTGGTTGTACTGTTCTTTGTGTCTTTGACATTCCCTCTGCAGAGCCCCCATCATTTGGGCCCAATAGACTAAGTCCAATACAAAACCTGCATTGAAAATGGAAAATGGGATATTCTCATTGAGCAGAGTGAAAGCTGATGCCCCCAGACTGAGCACAGAAGATAAAAAGGGAGCCAGAGTATGAGAAAATCCTGTGGTGTTTCATGTCTTAAATCCAACATACATTAGAAAAGTGTGAAATCAAAAGTAAAGATGCTTCAGGTAATTTTAAATGACACATTTTAACAAAAGCTCACTCCAGTATGATAGGTTTCAGAGTCGTAGCCGTGTTAGTCTGTATCAGCAAAAAGAACAGGAGTACTTGTGGCATCTTAGAGACTAACAAATTTATTTGGGCATAAGCTTTTGTGGGCTAAAACCCACTTCATCAGATGCATGCATGGAAAATACAGTAGGAAGATAAGTATCTGTATTTTCCACTGCATGCATCAGATGAAGTGGGCTTTCGTCCAATATGATAATGATCAAAGGCAGTTCGTGGGAGTATGTAAGGAGCGAATGGTGCAGTGCCATTGTCCACCCGCTATGAGGTGGCTAGGAGCACTAAAAGTATTGCAAATCCTTCCATTCTAAAAGCATCAGCTGAGCATATCTATTACAGTATTAACAAGGAATGTCAGGGCTTTAAAACATAGACACAGTAATTTTTTATTGTTCATGTATGCCCTTGACATACGAAATATGACACTTCATCTTTGCATACAAAACAAAACAGGTTCTTAGGATTGCATTGAACAATTCTGTATTGGCAGGGAGATGGACTTGCTGACATAACAGACTGTTTCAAGCTCTAGATTCTGTATTTTCAAAAATAAAAGTCTTTAGGTGGGATAAGATCTGCAGAGGGCTGGGCACACAGCATTTCCCATTGATTCAGAGTGCAGAATAAGCATTCATCTCAATTTATGAAGGCTTCTAGAGAGAGATTTTAGGAGCCTAACTTTATTTTTGAACATGTTGATTGGTTGTTCTAAATCTCCAAGCTACCTTTGTGTGTTGCATGGGACCCACAACATCCCAAATTCCACCTAACATTTAAACTCATTCTCACCCAATTTTTCTCTGTCCATAGAATGCCTGGAAGCAACTTCACAGCAAAGACAATCTCTGTTCCCATCATTATCTTCCTTTTGCTCTACATAGTCAAATTACATTCTAGATAAGGACAATGATACATATTTTTTGTTCAGATTGATTTTAGTAACAAATATGTAATATAGATAATACATTTAATGCATATGACACTTTGAAAATTGCTTGTGCGTTTTTTACCATTTTCCAAAAATAACTTTAAAAAGAGAGTACAAGCCAATATGTCAATATGCCCTGTAACTCTAAATTTTGAATACTTGGGATTCCCAATCTCTTTTTCAACCTGGGATATATGTTCCTCATTTACATTGAAAAAAGTCAGGTTAATATCCTGCTTGGTTGAAGAACTAAGGAATGGTATATTTGCTTGGTATCACATTGCAGAGGTTTATGTGTTGTATACCATTTCTCCTTCTCTCTAGTAATTCAGTCCCATAGCAATTTATGGGGAGCAATGCAACAAAGACAATTGTTGTTACTTTATTTTTTCTAAGGCCAGCAGTTACGATTTCTGTTAAGTCTCTGATGATAATAAATATGATGTATACTTTTTCTTTCTACAGCAGACAGTGTTCTGAAGCACTGCAATCTGTCTGATTTCTTTTTAGTCTTTTCACCTACTGGTGTACTTTTATTTTGTCAAAGAGAGGAAAATGCTATTCAAAATGTAAACCTGTTTCTAGGGATGCTATGTGTTTATATGTAAAAAGCAGTCCAACTAATAATTCTAAACTTTGTCCACACTTCCCCTTTATACAATTTTGCTCTATCCCTGAAGACTTTTTCTATAAAAATGCAGATATCATCATGATAGGCACTTGTATGGTGCCAATAACATTAAATTTTTTTTTCTAACTTCTTTCTGTATTTGGTTGCCATCATATTTTGGATCATAGCCTTTTGCATCCTTTGCTGTTCACAAATGTGAAGACAAATCTGAGTTTCAATCAGTCTTACAACTTTTTAATTTAGCTTATGATAAAGTCTATTATTTTTTTCCAGTGGAAATGACTCCAAGTTCTTCAGGTTTTTTTTAATCTTTACCCCTTCAAACCTGGTATTCTTTTGTTTGTTCTGAATGACACTGTCTCAAAAGCAATTATCATCTTCCAAAGAAAGCACAAATTCGTGATCATCTATATTTCTACTCAAGTTCTCAGGGGACCTCAAAACTCTACAATATGGTGGCAGGGCACATTCTCTGTTTTATATATGGCAGTGTGTTAAGCCATTTTTGGTCTGTTCTCATACAGAAGTCTTTCTCTAGCGTCTCTACAAAGTGTTACAGAAGCATTAAAACCGTGATTTTGGAGATTGAAATTTTTTAACTTGTCAACATTTAGAAAATAATTTCAGTGTGTTTGGAGGAAAAAAACAGCATGATCTGCAAGAAATGGCTTTCAAAGTCCATGAAATTCTTTATATAGCTTAAAGACCTCCTAATGATGATGTTTTGTGAACTACTAAACAGACTATTTTCAACCAGCTCATTGTTTTTAGCTGGCAAAGGCACATAGGATATTAAAAACTAATAGCAGTCTTTCCAGAAGTATGTACTGTACATGGCAATGCTACTTTACATTTTCTACATGTAGATTGGGTATCATCAGTGGCTTTTAAGTAAGGGTGAAGTACATATAGAAGCAGCAGGAATCACAGAAAAAACTGTTTTGTATATGCCTAAAAATAAAAGCTTTTTCTGTTAAGCAAACTGCTATACACGTGTATCCTTTTTTCACTTTAGCAATACCAATTTCTTACTTGCATTGCCTTCTTTTTTAATATGATCCTCCGACAGCAACATATTTGATTTTTCAAAGTGCTCTCTTTGTCTAAATCTTCTGTTAATCTCAGCTAAACACATCGACAGATCTTCAGATGCTGTCAATCAGTGCAGTTCCACCGGAGTGGGTGGAGCTACACCTATTTATACCAGCTAAGGTTCTGATCCAGTGTTATCTGTTCCAATATTTTCACTGCAATATAAAGTACTCTTAATCCTTTCTATAAGAAGTTTCACTTTTGCAATGTAATTTTAGCAAGTTCCCTCCATAATATTCTGCTCATATCTTTCAGTCTATTTTGTATTCCTTCATAGTCTGCCATTTTAAAGTCCAATATTTTTTGTATTACTATTTTATGAATAGTCTCTTGAGTGCCTAAAATTTGATGCTATTACTTTATAATCACAAGAATTAAATATTCACCAACTTTTCACTCCTTTATCATGTATATTTTATTTTCTTGGGGATAGATCCGAAGTCATCTCTGCCCTTCTTGACTGCTCAGCAAATTTAGAAGGAAATAGCTCTATTTTGCCTCCAGAAATAACCTTCCATAGTCATGTCATGATTCTTATTCTAGTCTATGTCAGGGTAATTGAAGTCTCTATGATTAATGATCTGCCTTTTTACAAGCCATTTATGCATCTAAGCACTTCCTGACCTGTCTTTTTTGCAATGCTTTGGTTGTTTGTATACATTTCTTTATAATATAATTTGTAATGTAGTTTCTGTCATTCACTTCCATCCAAACTACCGGTACTTCTGTTGTGATAAGCCACTCTGCACACAGAATATAATTCCTTTTGTTTTAAAGATATATGTTTCTCTTCAAACATTGCTTCGCCTTTCACTCTGGTGTTTTTGTATCCTATTCAGATTCCCGAGCTAAGTCTTGGCTAATCTACAGTAATTAAGTTATTTTTGCCTGAACACACATGGTTGCAGTTCTACTGTTTTCTGTCTCCAAATACCCTGCTCAATCTGTATAAAAACAATTGAACTTACAGTTAGAGCAGGGCATAAGTTTTCAGCTGTAACTTTTCACCAAAAAAATGCAGTTTCAGTTTAATTAAAATATTTCACAAACTGTGTCAATTTCATAGAATTGTTTCAGTAAAAACACACACACAAAACAAAAAAAAAATCCTACACAACTCTAAAAAGGAATTTGAGATGTCAAAATGGTTTATTTCAACATTTTCAAAATTAAACATTTTGATTTTTTTTCAAGATAGATTCAGAAGGATACTTAGGCACCATTCACAAAACAGAGGAGAAAAAGGTATGTCCCCTTATCCCGCGGAGCCCAGTGATTAGGGCACTCACCTGAGTGGTAGGCCCAGGTTTGAATCTTTGCTGTGGAGGATTCCCATGTTGCAGGTGAGTGCTAGGCTATGAGGTATGTGAGGTGAATTTCTCCCCCCTTGAAGCTGTGCCAGTTTTTTAAATAATTTAAATATTCATTGGGCCAAATTGAGTGAGAATGACTCTCTGGCCTGCAGGAAGGGACACCTGGGTTCCAGTCCCTGCTTAAGAATGGGATATCAAACATACGTATCCCACATTCCAGATGAGTGCCCTAACTACTGGGCTATTGAGTATAAAAGGCACCACTACTTCTTCAGTTTTGTGAATGATGTCTAAGTACCCTTGCAAATCTAGCGCTCTTTTTAAAAAATTTCTTTTGCTTTTATTTTAAAAATGCTTCAAATCTAAACAAAATGTTTTATTTCAAGACAGAGAAGTTATTTTGTTTGATCCAAACTGATTTTTTATTTGCCAAAAATTCTGAAAATTTGGGTTTGGATTGACCTGAAACTTTTTTACAGACGTATTAGCAAACTGGAAGATTGGTTAATTATTTGCAGAGCTCTGTTTAGAATACCTTTCTCAGTCTATTTCTTTATGAATGGCCTTTCCTTTGCCATTCATTATTATTCTCATGATTTCTTTCTAGTGCAGCAATATGTACTTTATCACATTCACTGTGATATTCTGATGTCCTCTGTATTCCTTCCATTCTAATAGTGACTGTCTAAGCTTTCTCTCACTAGTCCTGCAATGACAACTTTGCATTCAACTAGTTCTCAGAGGGCCCACCAGCATGAAGCTTATGGCAATATTACAGCATGAGTATATAGGGCCAAATACTCAAATCTAATGTAAAGTTTTCATTGTCCAGCAACCTCGGGAGGGTGGGGGGGAAGAATGCCTCTAGTTTAGTATTTTACAGCATGAATTCTAACCCTTGTGGATAAATTAGAGCTATTGTCAAATATTTCCTTTTATGGGGTTTGAGTTTTATTTTACTCTTTTTATCATTTAGAATACCATTTTACAAACCAGCCCTGCAACAGAGTTGATGAGAGTCTTTCATGATCTGGGCCAGTAGGGTAAACAAAAGCTTAAAATTAAAATTTTATTTTTGGGGAAGTGAAAGAGAGGTGTTTTTCCACTTGGCAACTTTGGCAGAACTTCCAGGGCTCCCTCTCTTTATTTTTTATGGGGCAAAACCCCCAAATGGCTCTGTTTCATTTCTTTTTCTTATTTCATTGCCCATGATGTCTTCCAAAGTGATCAGAAAACTTTGGGAAGAAGGCTGTTGTTCTATATGTAAAAAATATTGTGATGTGATGCAAAAATTGTTGTGATGAGCAGGTGATGGAGAAGGGTAATTGGTGGCTAGATGTTTAAAACAAATATTTAGACTCCACAGGAAATCATGAGAGTTTAGACCTGAATTACATGGCAGAGCTCTTTGAATAATCAATCACTTGCTTACAAAATTCTGCTATTTCATCACAGTGCCCTGTCTTTAACTTGTGATTAACCTCAGAGTATCATCATTCTCATTCCCTTTTCTTCAATGTCTGTAGAAGATATCAGCATCATCTTTCAAACCACTAGCCTTTTTCCTGTGTCATATATAAGTCCTTCTAAAGGCACAAACTCTTGCCTTCTATTATAAATAAATCTATACACCCTTTCCTTGAATGCTTTTAACCTTAGCCCCAAAAAGATAAATCACTGTCCTATTGCCTGTGTCCTTTCAGCAGAACGTACTGTCTATTAAGATGAACTATTCATTTATCGCTGAATTGGCCATATTCACCAGTCCATGAATTTGTAATTTACCCTGTTTACCGCAGTCCTGGAATGTGTACAACTTTAAATATTCACCAGGGACTTTGTCATTTAGTTGTGTCATGCTATATTGTGTAATGAAATGTAAGCTCATAAAGCATGTAAGTAACAAAGTGTCAGCTCTCAGCCCAAATGGAAAGGTAATATAAAATGCAACTTCTACCACATCATTACAAGTAAAATAGCATAGCAACCCTCTGAAAAACCGAAAAAATCTGCCTTGGCAAAATTCTTCCTACTCTTTCAGTTAAATATGAATGAGAGGAGCAGCCATCTACCCATACAGCAGCCACCAACTCCTATTATTTAGCATGATTTCTAATTCATATTTTTTAAACATGCCCTCTAGCTACCTAAATCCACTGTACTGCATATTTTTCTGTGTCTCACCCTTCATGGCTCCCTATTTTATTGTCTCTTCCACTGCAGTTGTCCTCTTTCTGTCCTCCTCTACTGCAGTCTTGACCATGAATATTTTTTCTCTCTTCTTTTTCTGTTGGCTCACCCTTCGTATCTAGAACTAGCTAACCTGAAGGACACAGTCCGCCTCCAGATGCATGTACGCAATGCCAACTGATTTCCAAAGGCAAAATTCTAATTCTTTCACATACATTTATACCCACTGGTTTGCTACTTGACTGATTCCCCAATGAAACAACTTAGAATGTCTCCATTGTTCCTAAATGTACGGATGCTGCCTTATAGACACTAACCTAATTTTAAAACACTGCTTCACAGGAAAGACCCAAAAAGATTAACAGAGAAAAAGATCAATCACATAATCTGTAAGATAAACACCCTTACAACTCAACACAGGAAAGCAGAGCAAAGTGTAATTATGGTTGAAAGAGCACACTGAAAGGGAAGAGTGCATACATTCTGAGGGAAATTAGGCATAAAACATGGTCTTACGAGTAGACATTCCAAATAAAACCAGAGGGGGCTGCATTGCCTGTTATGGCTTAAATGAAGAGTAAAGAGAGAGAAAATAGACCAACTTTTTATTAGCAAGATTTATGGGGGGAAATATAGAGCTTCCCTTGGACAATACTTCCTCTTTTCCATCTCTGTCTCCTAATCAGCTCTTAAAGTAGAGTGGAGTGGATACACAAATATTGTCCAAATATTCACTCACATTTAAAAATGAATTTGTTTCCATGGTGGTCATTCTTTTTGTATTCTGTGAAAGTTTTTGATCAAGTTTCGCTCTCGTGAATGCTCACCGAAAACAAATTTTGATCTTGCACACTCAAGTATCCACAGCAAAAGCGGAATATATTGTTAAGTAGTATCCATTCCTTACACACTGGGGAACAGATTTTCCAAACCACCTCACTTAGAACAGGAAAAGTCAGACAAGATCTGAGTATCAGAGTGGTAACCTTGTTAGTCTGGATCTGTAAAAGCAGCAAAGAGTCCTGTGGCACCTTATAGACTAACAGACGTATTGGAGAATGAGCTTTCGTGGGTGAATACCCACTTCGTTGGATGCATGTCTGACTGCATCTTCATAACAAGAATCTGACTGCACCTTCACAATTAGGCATCTCATGCAACTGTTGAGAGGAAATTAAATTCAAACTCTACACTCAGGCAATAAATCTTATGTTAACCCAATTGTTTTGGAAATGATGCCTTGAGCAAAACTCACGTGACCCAGACAGGAAAAGTTTCAGAATGTTCTAATGTTCGCTAATCCTGCTTCTCCATGCACTCCTCTCGATCATGAGACTTCTATGCTCTTCCAGTCAGGTAACAAAATGAATACCATCTAAGTTAGCTGGCAAATCACAGCTAACCAATAGAGCTCCAAATTTGAAGATTAGATATGGAATATTAACAACAAACTCCTCCTATAATCATACAGGGTTTAAAAAAAAACCTCTCAAAAATCTGTGTAAACTCAAGGATCTGCTCACAAACAATTTATGAGCAGAAAGAGGCTAAACTTATTGCTTATTTGCTATGAATAATTCACTCAGCTCTTGGTACAAGGAATACAGATCTCCAATAATTTCCATATCTTTTCCAAGAACCATAAATTATATCACCATCACCCCCAGCAGCTGAGTAGCTCCTAGTTTGGGTGACTTTTAAACTTGCTCATTGTTTTCTAGTCTGCACTGACCTGAAAACAGGGGGAAAAATCTAGTCGATAAGAAGCATTCCCAGACCTTTTAGAGGACTGGGAGAGATGGTAGCATTGTGTTCAATGTGCAATAGGATTGGACACATTAACCCACTGTTTAGTAGCGCTAAGTCTCTCTCTGCTCTGGCTACCAGAGAGCGCTTCTGCTCTCCAAGAGCTCTTACTGAACTGACTGATGAAATTAGTGACTCAGTAGATCATCCAGCCAACAGTCATTATATTTAAGCTGTTATTTAGGCTGATTTCAAGCAGTTCATTTGGCAACCCTCTATCAGTGCAAAGGAAAGAACTATGGCAGTCGAAGTAGCAGGCAGCACCACCTACCACCACCTACCTGAGCTAGTAACACTTTCAAAATAAAGAATGACAAAGAGAATAAAAGTGATAGGGATATGGAATCAGATTCAGTCCTAAAGTAAGATGAGGAAGCCACATAAGTCAATGAAGCTGTATAGCATTTACATCAGGGCTGATTGTGACCATTTTGGATTTGTATTTTCATCTGTTCTTGATAATTTAGCTAGTCATTTACTGTGAACAATTTATCTACTGAATTTAGCCTTTTCTTGTTTGTGAATTGGCTGTGAACAGACTGATTTTCATGTCATATTTTGAAACTGCTTGAGTGATACTTTGAACAATCCATGTGCTGAAATATTTACACAAACTGTTTGCTATGAGTATGAATTGAAGCGATTCCAGTTGTGTGATTGGTCACCTAAGCACATGGTTATCTTCCTGTTCCCTGCCTGGGTGACCTAACTTTTATAAACAGCAATGCTTGAAGAAGACTGGAACTCTAATTTTGTCATGGAAAGATGAAAGGAGAAAGAACATTTCAAGGAAAGAGAGAGAGAGAGAGAAAGGTAGCAAGAGCTAAACAAGCCAGAAGAATTTTAGAATATCCAAATCCCTTCCTGCCTTCAACAAGAAATAACTTTCTCTTTGGCTATGTAATTGTTACTGTCCACATATTGTAATGAGGGAGCAATTGAAAGCACACAGGGCATTGGCTACCTCAAGCTCTCCTGGAACAGCAGCAATTCCACGAGCTCCTAGTAAAGACGCTTGCTAGTCCTACTCAAACTGCAGCACCAGTTGTAGGTCCCAACCCAGAAATATTCAAGTTGGGCCCTGCGATCAAACCAGAAGCATGTCCTCATTCTGTTTCAACAGGTTGCTAATGCTGGTCAGCAGGTTAAAGACATAAGAAACATGCAAGTAGCATATTATTGACAGGGACCACAGCTGACATCTACTTTGTCCTAGATGACAGGTAATTCTGGGATTATAACTGTTTTTAAAATCCGATAGTGGATCACCTATGGATCTCTCTTGAGAGTTACTGATGTAAATTCTGGATGGAACACTTTCTATCTCAGACACAATGTTATGTCTTGGACTGGCAATGACTTTTTTTTAGACCAACTACAATAGGGGCTAGTGGATTCCATCATTTTGGAACTGTGGCCATTCTGGACAAATTGAGGACCCTCTACTGCCAGTGGTGAAAGGTTTCAAAGGATAAGAGACTGAAGGGAGAAAAAAAATTCTTGTAGACTCTCAGATTCCACTGAGGGAAAGCCTGTGGAATTGGGTTTGGCTACAATATGCCCCCTGTTAAGATGGGGAAGGACAGGATGTGAAGGGGCTCATGGAACACTATTAGTAAACATGCATAATGAAGAACAAGGAAGCACTATTGCAAGTCATTGTCAGAAATTCCCTGTCACTTTAAAATCTTTTGTGTTTTTTCTTGTTGCATTCAGTTGACCCCACATTAGTATTTATCTATGTCTTTATTGTGGAACATTTGCAATTACAGCTGCTCCATAAATAGTTTTTCAGCTGATTTTCCATTATACATGTTCCTTCTTACCCTTTCAACTCATTCCACTATTTCAAAATTAAACCCAACTCTCCTCTTAGAATAAAGTTTCTGGTGCAAATGCTTGTTCCTATGAATTTAAAATTATTTCCAAATATTCTTTAATATAATGTGACTAAAATTATATTTTTAGTGAATATTGGTACCAGTAAACCCAATTGCTTATGCATTCGCTGAAAATGAATGCAAAAGGGGTATGAACATACTTGAAATAATTAGTTTAGAGACAAATGTGTGTTCACACAAAAAGAATGCAGGTCTCTCTCTTGTTCATTTTAAGAGACTGGTGCAGAATTATGATATTTAATTTAAAGCCTAAAAAACTGCAATGTTCTTGCAAGGAACTAATATTTGATAGACTGAAGTCTTGTAAGTTCATTGTAAATGAAGCTTCAAAAGCATGTTGTCAAAAATACTGTTTAAATTAAAGTGCTGACAAATGTAATCTAAAATAAAGTCTGATTACCTGTGCCACTTCACTTCAAACTGTCACAGTACTATGTTCTGAAATCAATACTATTGACTTCAAGGTGATTCTCAGACATATAAGGGCTAGTTAAAGAAAAGTTAGAGGAAAAAACCCTCTGCAGTTTTTAAGCTGAATTTTATAAAAGTGAGTTTATATTTTAAAAATGTGTCAAGCTATCAATTAATAAGTAACCACTATGAATACAAAGTATTGTTCATTAGTTGAAAGGAAGGGACTAAAAATAGTTTTATATCAAATAAAATTTTTTCTAAAACCTTTTTAGAATATGAGCAACGTTAATGTTTTAGAATATTTCTCAGGGATATAAAATGATTGTATTGCACAAAACTTAGATGCATAAGTCCTCCCAGTCTGTGATAGAGAAGGATCTGGATGAATACTTTCAATCCATGAAATATATTGTTTGAATTGGGCTCATGACAAAGTATGAGAATGTTTTACTTTTTCTAAGGCCAGGTCTGCACTACAAACTTATATTGGCATAACTACATCACTCAAGGGTGTGAAAAATCCATACTCCGAGTGATGTAGTTATGTTGAACTAAGAACATAAGAACGGCCATACTGGGTGAGACCAAAGGTCCATCTAGCTCAGTATCTGTCTACCGACAATGGCCAATGCCAGGTACCCCAGAGGGAGTGAAGCTAACAGGCAATGATCAAGTGATCTCTCTCCTGCCATCCATCTCCATCCTCTGATGAACAGAGGCTAGGGACACCATTCTTTACCCTTCTTGGCTGATAGCCATTTATGGACTTAGCCACCATGAATTTATCCAGTTCCCTTTTAAACATTGTTATAGTCCCAGCCATCACTGACTCCTCAGGTAAGGAGTTCCACAAGTTGACTGTGCGTTGTGTGAAGAAGAACTTCCTTTTATTTGTTTTGAACTTGCTACCTATTAATTTCATTTGGTGACCCCTAGTTCTTATATTATGGGAATAAGTAAATAACTTTTCCTTATCCACTTTCTCCATATCACTCATGATTTTATATACCTCTATCATATCCCCCCTTAGTCTCCTCTTTTCCAAGCTGAAGAGGCCTAGCCTCTTTAATTTTTCCTCTTATGGGACCCTCTACACACCCCTAATCATTTTAGTTGCCGTTTTCTGAACCTTTTCTAGTGCTAGAATATCTTTTTTGAGGTGAGGAGACCAGATCTGTACACAGTATTCTAGATGTGGGCATACCATGGATTTATATAAGGGCAATAATATATTCTCAGTCTTATTCTCTATCCCCTTTTTAATGATTCCTAACATCCTGTTTGCTTTTTTGACCGCCTCTGCGCACTGCATGGACATCTTCAGAGAACTATCCACAATGACACCAAGATCTTTTTCCTGAATCGTTGTAGCTAAATTAGCCCCCATCATATTGTATGTATAGTTGGGGTTATTTTTTCCAATGTGCATTACTTTACATTTATCCACATTAAATTTCATTTGCCATTTTGTTGCCCAATCACTTAGTTTTGTGAGATCTTTTTGAAGTTCTTCTCAATCTGCTTTGGTCTTAACTATCTTGAGTAGTTTAGTATCATCTACAAATTTTGCCACCTCACTGTTTGCCCCTTTCTCCAGATCATTTATAAATAAATTGAATAGGATTGGTCCTAGGACTGACCCTTGGGGAACACCACTAGTTACCCCTCTCCATTCTGAGAATTTACCATTAATTCCTACCCTTTGTTCCCTGTCTTTTAACCAGTTCTCAGTCCATGAAATGACCTTCCCTTTTATCCCATGACAGCTTAATTTATGTAAGAGCCTTTGGTGAGGGACCTTGTCAAAGGCTTTCTGGAAATCTAAGTACACTATGTCCACTGGATCCCCTTGTCCACCTGTTTGTTAACCCCTTCAAAGAACTCTAATAGATTAGTAAGACACGATTTCCCTTTACAGAAACCATGTTGACTATTGCTCAACAGTTTATGTTTTTTGACGTGTCTGAGAATTTTATTCTTAACTATTGTTTTGACTAATTTACCCTGTACCGACATTAGACTTACTGGTCTGTAGTTGCTGGGATCACCTCTAGAGCCCTTTTTAAATATTGGCTTTACATTAGCTAACTTCCAGTCATTGGGTACCAAAGCAGATTTAAAGGACAGGTTACAAACCTTAGTTAATAGTTCCGCAACTTCACATTTGAGTTCTTTAACCCCCAGTGTAGACAGAGCTATGTTGGCAGGAGAGCTTCTCCCACTGACATAGCTACCGCCTTTTGTGGAGGTGGATTAATTATGTCGACAGGAGAGCTGTCTCCCATCAGCATAGGAGCATCTTCACTTAAGCATTACAGCAGGACAGGATCCCTGGAGTACAACTTGGAATTATGGGACTGCTGTGCCCCCTTAACTATCCAGCCTTGCCTGTCTCTCACAGTGCTTTGCTAGTGACAAGCAACAAATCCCTCCAGGTGCTGTTGTCACTCAATCACCAGCATGCAGAGACACATCCTGCTAAGTTGCATGAATGCTCTCTAAACCACCCATGAACTATACAGGGGGAGACATCAGCTAATCCCCCCAGCCGCCAAGCTTTGTGCCCCAGAAATGTACAGTCATACACTGCTCAAGATCTTCTCTTGAAGAATGCAAGCTCATTAATTAGTTTGCCATTTTGTCAAAGAATAGTGGACATACACGAGCCTTGGTAATCTGAGCAGATTCCCAATGCACTTTAGACAAACTCACTGGTAAGGATAAAACATTAAACTAATTTTATTAACTACAGAAAGGTAGATTTTTAAGTGATTATAAGTGGTAGGCATAAAAGTCAGAGATAGTTTTCCAAGAAAATTAAAAGTAATCACACATTCTAACTCCTATACTTTCAGACTAAGCAAGATTTGAATCAAAGGCTTTTCTCATCACACTGAATGTTGCAGGTAGGTTACAGTTCTTAAAATTTCCTTCTCAGCCTGGGTCTAGTCACCTCATTTCAAAGTCTTTGTCTTCCCAGCATTCTTGTTGCTTTCAGCTTAGGTGGGAGAGGAGAGAGGTGATCTCCTGGTGCAGTTGTCTCTTATTTTATACATTCAGTTCATGTCCCAGGGAAGACACTGGCCCAGGCATGTCCTTATGGGCCTTCTTGAGTAACACAGTTGAGCAATCTTCATTGTGAGGTTCTTGCACAACTGTTTCTTACAGAATTGTAAATTTCTTGTTTACTATTCTCTTGCTGGTCTATGGCTTGTGATGGTCACTTAATGCCATTTTGGGTCTGGATCACCACTTTGGTTGTCACTGAAGAGCTAGCAGTGTGCGTCTTCCAAACTCACAACATATTTCAATAACAGCCATGTAGCAAAATTTCATATCTTCTTTCACAATAATGATATACGTATTTTGACAGAACAATGAGTTTTAGGAAAGCATGACCTTTCATATGGCACCTTACAAGGCATGCTTTGTATGAAATATCACAACCCCACATATAAATGATGAATATGGGGGTTACAGGGAGCTACTTTGTTTAAACAAGGTTATGATGCACTGTGCCTCATTCTCATAGAAGTACTTTTTTTTACCTCGGGGCTTGATTTCAAAGCTTTTACTGAGTAGCACAATAGAATAAGATCCTTCCCCCACCTCTTTTGCCCCACTGTGTCCGTTGTCCCCACTTGCATGGAATTGGAGGGAACAACACAGGTGACAGGAAGGAAGAGTTTAGAGGAAGCACCAGGAAGTGAGTCTGGATTGGTACTGGTTAAGAATTTTCTGACTAAACAGTTTCACAGGATCATTATGATACCCAAAATGTTTTGCAAAACATTGTGGAAACTTCTGGTTTGATAAACTTTTGCTGAATCGTGAAGGGTTCAGGCAGAAATCTGTCTGGTTTCCTGGCTGATAGAGACCTCAGGAGTACTAGATTCCGAGGTCCAGGACAGCCCTGCTATGAAGACTTTAGCAGAGATGGCTGGGGAATGGGAGGTGCTCTGGCCCCATCCTCCTGTAGCCCACTCATTGGCCAGTGCTTAGCTGACTGGGCATACAAGGGGGATGAAAGTTGCTCCAGGGGAAGTATTGTAACTGAGTCACAAGTCATTTCCTAGTCAGCTCCTCAGAGCTATGTGCAACCACTTACTCCAGGCAGACTGTAAATCAACTTAGTCTTTAAGAATTTTTTAATTGGGATGTTACAAACTTTTGTTTGGTGTTTTTTCCTGAACCAATATTATTGTCCCTCATGCAAGGAAAATTCAACACTCCATTCAGACTTCAGTATTCTGCAGAACAGGGCCTCCCAGAGGATTCAGGGAGCCTGGGGCAAAGCAATTTTGGGGACTACTTCCGTAAAAAAGAGTTGAAATACTATAGAATACTATATTCTCGTGGGGGCCTCTGCGGGGCCTGGGGCAAATTGCCCCATTTGCCCCCCTCTCTGGGTGGCCCTGCCACAGAAAGAGTCCACAGACTAAAACAGAAAGATTTTAATCACAGTATCCACGTAAAGGTTAAGTTGTTGGTTGGATTGAAATCTAAGAATCTTGAAAAGGTTAAAATTAAGACATTTTCTCATAAAATGGGCTGAGAAGATGTCTAAAACCAGTTCTACAACTAAAATACATGTAAAAAGATTGAATCCTCACAGGTAACTATGAAAACAATTCTATTTCTATATCAAGTCTCTGAGGATTTTTCCCCTACTCATCAGATCATTTGTTAGAAACATGGCAATTAATTGCTGTGGAAATGATTATGTTGTCACAAATAGAGAATTAGAACTTCATATGAGGAAAAATCATCAAGAGCAGATGAACACTTGAGAAATAAAGATCTGGGTCACATGCAAATTCTTAGTAATGGGAAAAAAACCTGTGGCAGCAGAAAGAAAAAAAAATTAGATATAAGTGGAATCTAGAAATGAGACTGTTTGCACTTTATTCCACAGTGGATACAATAATCTGTGTGGTGCATATTTCAGCATAACTGTCTTTATGCAATATTCATCTGTTTCTAGAAAGGCAATATAAAAAGACTCTTGTTTGCTCCCATTTGAATAAAACTATAACACTGTCAGCCATTTGAAGATAAATAGTCAATACTTATTGGAATGTTCAACAGCAGCCACTAAGCTATATCTAAAGCTAGAAAATGACATTTGAAGCCATCTGAAGATATTGGCAATCAGAGATTTTAGGATTATAAAATGACTAATTATTGGCCCTGGTGTTTTAAAATATCAATTTTCTTTTGCAAAACAGTGTGATCGCCTTGAGTTGTTGGTTGTTTAGATCTTAAAATGAAGTTAACTTTCTTAATCATCATGTAATGCATTTTTTCAAAATAAAATATACATTTTTTTTCATTTTATAAAATTTTGTGAAAGAATTAATTCTCCTGGAAGCATGAGACTAATAGCACTGGTTTGAGCCAGGCATAGTACAGGAAGATATTATGATGTAAGCACCTCTTTCCTGCCTTGATGATGCACCATAAACCTTATATGCAGCATATCCTGAACCTTCTTTGGACAAAGACTTTTAATCATGCTGTATTGTGCTAAAATAAAATCCAAGTTTTGCAAAGACTTAAGCTTCTACATAACATTTAGGTACTTGGGTTGTCCCACTGAAGTCATTTCCATAACACATTATTACTAAGGATTTCAAAATGCTTTACAGACATAATTAATATGTTAATTCCACATGTGTGAGGAAACCAAGGGATATATAGGATGCTCTCCCGCAACCCTACCCAGCTGAATTTGAGAGTAAAATGTGACATATAATAGCCAACATTAGACAAGAGTTTAGGACAAAAAGTAAAGAATTCTCTATTTAACTCAGCAGTTCATAGAATCATAGACTTTAAGGTCAGAAGAGACCATTATGATAATCTAGTCTGACCTTCTGCACAATGCAGGCCCAGAATCTCACCCACCCACTCCTGTATCAAATCTATGTCTGAGCCATTGAAGTCCTCAAATCATGGTTTAAAGACATCAAGGTGCAGAGACTCTTCCAGCAAGTGACCTGTGCCCCACTTTGCAGAGGAAGGTGAAACCCACCCCAGGGCTTCTGCCAATCTGCCCTGGAGGAAAATTCCTTCCCGATCCCAAATATGGCCATCAACCCTGAGCATGTGGGCAAGACTCACCAGCCAGCACCCAGGAAAGAGTTCTCTGCAGTAACTCAGATCCCACCCCATCTAACATCCTATCACAAGCCATTGGGCATATTTACCGCTAGTAGTCAAAACCAATTAATTGCCAAAATTAGGCTATCCCGTTATATCATCCCCTTCATAAAATTATCAAGCTTAGTCTTGAAGCCAGATATGTCTTTTTCCCCCAGGTGTCCCCTTGGATGTCTGTTCCAGAACTTCACTCATCTGATGGTTAGAAACCTTTGTCTAATTTCAAGTCTAAACTTCCTGATAGCCAGTTTATATCCATTTGTTCTTGTGTCCACATTGGTACTGAGCTTAAATAATTCCTCTCCCTCCCTGGTATTTATTCCTGTGATATATTTATAAAGAGCAATCATATCTCCCCTCAGCCTTCTTTTGGTTAGGCTAAACAAACCGAGCTCTTTGAGTCTACTTTCATATTACAGATTTTCCATTCCTTGGATCATCCTACTAGTGCTTTTCTGTGCCTGTTCCAGTCTGAATTCATCCTTCTTAAACATGGAAAACCAGAACTGCACACAGTATTCCAGATGAGGTCTCACCAGTGCCTTGTATAATTTTACTAACACCTCCTTATCACTACTGGAAATACCTTACCTGATGCATCCCACGACCACATTAGCTTTTTTCACGGCCATATCACATTGGCAGCTCATAGTCATCTTGTGATCAACCAATACTCTGAAGTCCTTCTCCTCCTCCGTTACTTCCAACTGATGCCTCCCCAGCTTATAACAATAGTTCTTGTTATTAATCGCTATATGAATGACCTTGCACTTTTCACTATTAAATGTCACCCTATTACTATTACTCCAGTTTACAAGGTTATCCACACCTTCCTGTATGATATCCCAGTCCTTCTCTGTATTGGCAGTACCTCCCAGCTTTGTGTCATCTGAAAACTTTATTAGCACATTCCCACTTTTTGTGCCAAGGTCAGTAATAAAAAGATTAAATAAGATTGGTCCCAAAACCGATCACTGAGGAACTCCACTAGTAACCTCCCTCCACCTTTCAGTATGACCCATTGTAGTCTCCTCTTTAACCAGATCCTTATCCACCTTTCAATTTTCATATTGATCCCCATCTTTTCTAATTTAGCTAATAATTCCCCATGTGGAACCGTATCAAATGCCTTACTGAAATTAAGGTAAATTAGATCCACAGCATTTCCTTTGTTTAAGAAATCCGTTACCATCTCAAAGAAGGAGATCAGGTTGGTTTGGCCTTTTGTAAAACCATGTTATATTTTGTCCCAATTACCATTGACCTCAATGTCCTTGACTACTTTTTCCTTCACATTTTTTTCCAAGACCTTGCATACTACAGCCCATAGCCTGCATGCGGGCCAATTAGTATACAGCCCAATTCAAGCTGTGACCCAGTTGTGTGCTAAAGATCCAGCGGGGCCTGGCCCCACTTGATGGGGGTCCAGGGCTTCTGGCAGGCCTTGGGGTCTAGGGTTTGCATCAGCACTGCCAGCCAGCCTGTTGGGGTCTGGGCTGCCGCCCAGCTGTCTTACCACCCAGCACCACGCAGCTGGGTCCAGGTCAAGGCTGCTGCTCAGCCCTACCCAGAGGAGTGCAAGGTCCCTGCCACCAGGCCCCCATCCAGGGCTCTGCCCCTGGCCCCACTCTGTGGAGGGGTCTCTGGACTGGAAGCACTGGGCATAGGGGTCTTTGGAAGGGTTCGTGGTGAGGGGGCTGTGGTTCTCAACCTGTGGCCCAGATAACATATTGTAGTCCGCATACGTGGCTCACAATGATAAATAGGTTGAGAACCACTGATCTAACTGAATCTTCAGAATAAATTAGGTTAAACTATGTAATTCTATACCTGATTTGGAATTTGACCCAGATATTGGGGTTAACAACTCCACTATTGCTTATCACAATCTTTATTTTTCAGTCTCTTATCTAAAAGTCAATGGCTACTAACACTACATTGGGTATCTGGTTCAGCACTGAACAAAAGGGAATTGGCTTAGCTGCACTGAAGTTAGGCTGACCAGACAGCAGGTGTGAAAATTCAGGACAGGGTCTGGGGTGGGGGTGGGGGGGAGTAATAAGTGCTTGTATAAGACAACGTCCAAAATATCGGGACTGTCCTTATAAAAACAGGACTTCTGGTCACCCTAACTGAAGTCAGCCAGCTAGGCAGACTTACACAAGCTGAGGATTTGGCCTACTATCATTTGCATCACCAACACCACTTCAAGCAGTACTTTAGGTTTCCTTAGAGGTTGCCAATCAAGTACTGTACCTGCCTACTATTGCCTGTAAAATCAAGCGAGATCAGAGCACAAGATGGTTTTGCTGCAGGCTATAAACAGTTACATTTTTGTCATACCTTTGAAAGTTTTCTCTGAACATAGCTTTGTCATGTGCATCATCCACCAATTTTTATATTGGTTGGAAAAGATAAATTGATTATCAGAGCTGGTCTGTCAGAATATGCAGTTCCATCAAAACCAAAACACCTCATGAAATCAAGTCACTCATGGAATTGCATGTTGGAGGAAAAAACAGGAAGAGTTCCAACAATGTCAGAATGTTCCATTTTGTCATTTTCAGAATGAAACATTTTGATTTTTCACTTTGCATTTCAATTTTTTTTTAATTTTGTGTTATATGTTATAATATAAAATAAAAAGGCAACATCAAAACAAGATATTTCATATAACTCAAAATGAGGAGGTTTTTTTAATTTTTATTTTCCTTTGGAGAAAAATTTGAAACTTTTGGTTTTCACTTTGTTTTGGTATAAAGCCAGATTCTGAAATCTTGAAATCCTTCACAAAACAGAACCTTTGTCCCCTCTGCACAGTTCTACTGACAATATAATAACAGAAGCAAAAGACTATCTGCTTTATTATTCTTTACACTTTTATAAGTTAGAAGTGTGTAAATAGTATATAAAGGTAGTAGGCCCAAAATTTTAACCTCTTTTTATCATCTTCTCTCTCCCTGTAAATTTTACATAATATTAATTTTTAAATGCGGAAAAAAGCTCAAACTATATAAATAACAATACTAGCAGCCTAGTAGAAACTACAATGTTTGTTTGGAGAAAAAATATATTCAGTAAAGAAACAGATTTAAGTTTCCTCAGGTTTAATGCACAGAAAGAAAGAACTGGTTTTATAAATGATGAAAATTAACCTTAGTATACATTTCATATTTACTGGCTTCCAGTTGATGCCGACCACATCAGGAGATGAAGGAACTTGGCACTGTATTAGGGCCTTCTTTCTTTGGCATTTTCAGGTTAGCTCTTACTGTACATTTCACCATCTTTTTTCCACTTATTAAAATGGATTAGGGCAAGCACTGTACCGATTTATATACCTCAAGCTGTCAATGGGGAGGTGGGGAAACTTTCCTTATTTCTTTGTGTCTTGAATAAATCTCTTTTCTGCCTTCTAACTTTGTGTGGAACCTAATGACTGATAGATCGCAAAATAGTCATGTTACATATCTCCAGGCACATTAAGGACAAATACCTTAACTCTAAGAATATTATTTTAAATTACTCTTGTTTTGATGATGTCTTAAAGTTTTCCTTGAGAGAGAATACAGCGGGCCTGATTCACATTTTATTCTTAGGCCCCTTTAACCTGCCTCTGTATAAATGACAATAAGGCTCAATGTGTTTGTGTTTTGTCACTCTGTACTGAACTGAATACAGAAAGGCTGCCAGTTTCAAAAGGCTATGATTCAATCTTTATACATATGAAGTTGTAGTACACAGAAACGTAATTGTTACATATCTCCCATCCCATGCTTTAGATCAGCGATGGGCAACCTGTGGCTCGTGGGCCACATGTGGCCCATCAGGATAATCCACTGGCAGGCCGCCAGACAGTTTGCTTACATTTGCATAGCCGCCCATAGCTCCCAGTGGCCGTGGTTCACCATTCCCGACTAATGGGAGCTGTGGGAAGTGGTGGTCAGCACATCCCTGCAGCCAGCACCCCTTCCCGCAGCTCCCATTCGCCGTGATCAGATTGACATGCATATAAAATAATTGTACATTCTTATAATTAAATACATAGGCAACCTCCTCACTTACTCTTCCTCCTGAGACTAACAGGCGAACAGCAGGATCTATGCTTTTCCAAGTGAGTGCAAGGTTTAAATATCCACCTGCACTACCAGATTGCTGCATCTCTAGTGTTTTGAGATTTTTCAGCTCTGACTAGCAGTAATTTATAGCAGCTCACTCTATAACTGCTTTCTTTCCTAGCTCCTTTCTAAACAGTCCTCTTGCTTCTTTACCTCTATTCTCCTTGCCCACGGTAGCATCAAAGATTTTTAAGATGATGAAGTGGGCTGTTTGATCTTTTTGTAGTGTTTCTGTCTTGATAAGATACATTATCTCATGTACCACTAGATAATACCTGGAAAAATACCTGAAAATATAAAAATAATAATATGAAAAGGATTTCATTTTGCTTCAGCATTTTTAAGCAAACTTAAAGAGCCGCTGACAGCTCTTGGAAACTTTGAGAAATGTTCTATTTAGAAATCATTCTTTTTTTGCATATTTCTCTCGTCTTGTTCTTTACCACTGAAGACATTTGCATGAGAACAGGATCTTTGTTTCCTAGCAGTTCATCTGCTCCAGCTGCTTATTCTGGAGGATTGGGATTGTACTGCTTGGACAGGGATTTGTTTTGTTTGGTTTCTTTGTCTTTATGCATTTCAATCTCACTCAACACTTTAGAAGCTCACAATAATCAAGAGTGGTTGAATGTCTCATTCTTGTAAGGGGAGTGAAGGAATAGAACTCTTTCTTCATCGCTTATTCCAAAGGAGAATTATAAATTGGACCAGAAGATCTGGGTTCTTCATGTTTTGGATAGGAACTGGCTCCTTTTTATATGTTTTGCTTTCAGGGTGTAAGTTTGGAACCTCAAACCTACAAGTCATTGGCTCCTCACTCTGGCCCAATCCATCAAACTCTAAGTCTGTAAGTAAACAGGTTTTCGATTGGGGCCAGAGTCCACAGCGCCTTGCAGGATTGAGAGCATGGTGAGTTAATAATACAATAGGACACCTGAGTCAGTCAAGGTAAAATGAGAATCAAGTAATGTGCAGAGTCTTCTGCTCAAAGTGAGACCCTAAACTTCACTCATCACTCATGCCACGCCTTGAAATGTTTTCAAAATTTGAAAAAGCTTGATTGCTTTTCACTCTGCCATCTCTGTATCAGAACCAAAGGGGGTAAGAAGACTTATGAAGGCAGTTTCCTTGTGTTTCTTCTATCCAGGCCAAAAACTGGAAATAGTAGAAGCATTTGTGAAATTATGATATTGTAGGTTCCCAGTCCAAGGTGCCAATCCTGAAAGGAGCATTGCATGTTAGGGAGATCATAGAAGTGAGTGTGCCTCAGCAACAGGCAAAGGGATCTACTTACTTAGAGTTCCTGGCAGGGCTCAGGATAAGATGGTCCAAACCTTAGGGTGGCTACCCAAACTGAACTGAACCTCTGAACCTCATTAGTTCTCAATCACATCCAGGGTAGAAGTGTGAGTTTAATAGATAATGGTCCTGTTCTGAAAAGGACCAGGTTCACTGTAGAAACAAACAAACAAAAAGGCAGTAGAATGCTTGGGAATCTGACCACCAGTCTAATGTTCCCAAATACACATAATGATTAGATTTAATAAACTTGTTTTTATATGTGTACACTAATTCATTATTTCTTTCTACATACGGTGGGTACCAAGACAGGAGGGATTGCAAATACTTTAGGGGAGAGGATTAAAATTCAAAATCATCTGGACAAACTGGAGAAATGGTCTGAAGTAGATAGGAAGAAATTCAGTAAGGACAAATGCAAAGTACTCCACTTAGGAAGCACCACATCAGTTGCACACATACAAAATGGGAAATGACTACCTAGGAAGAAGTAATGAGGAAAGGTATCTGGGGGTCATAATGGATCACAAGCTAAATGTCAGTCAACAGTGTAACACTGTTACAAAAAAAGCAAACATCATTCTGGGATGTATTAGCAGGAGTATTGTAAGTGAGACACGAGAAGTAATTTTTCCACTCTACTCTGCGTTGATTAGGCCTCAACTGGAGTATTGTGTCCAGTTCTGGGTGCCACATTACAGAAAGGATGTGGACAAATTGGAGAAAATCCACAGAAGAGCAACAGAAAGGATTAAAGGTGTAGAAAAAGTGACCTAATAGGGAAGATTGAAAAAATTGGGTTTGTGTAGTCTGGAGAACAGAAGACTGAGAGGGGACATGATAACAGTTTTCAAATATGTAAAAGGTTGTTACAAGGTGGAGGGAGAAAAATTCTTCTTCTTATCCTCTGAGGATAGGACAAGAAGCAATAGCCTTAAATTGCAGCAAGGGTGGTTTAGGTTGGACATTAGGAAAAAATTCCTAACTGTCAGAGTGGTTAAGCACCAGAATAAATTGCCTTGGAAGATTGTGGAATCTCCATCATTGGAGATTTTTAAGAGCAGGTTTGACAAACACCTGTCAGGGATGGTCTAGATAATACTTAGTCCTGCCATGAGTTCAGGGGACTGGATTAGATGACCTCTCGATTTCCCTTTCAGTTCTATGCTTCTATGATTATGAATTAAGGGACTGGAAACTGAGGACTTCAGGATCTAGTAATGACTTAGGGGTCTTTCAGATGCAGATCACTGGCTGAAATTCAACTTGGGTCAGTAGTAACACTAATTGTCATATTCTAAAGTTGTCCAGTGGCCTATATGAAATTAGAGGATTGACATGTCTACAGATCACAAATGCAACTGCCATTAACAAAGCATCTAAGAGAGACCAGAGATTGCATGGCCATGGAGAATGAACTGACAATTCATCTTCAAATCAAGATAAAGACACATAAGGGAACTGTGCACTGCCAC
Organism: Gopherus flavomarginatus; assembly: GCF_025201925.1. Lineage (NCBI taxonomy): Eukaryota > Metazoa > Chordata > Testudines > Testudinidae > Gopherus > Gopherus flavomarginatus. Next base: position 205,419,191 of record NC_066618.1, read on the forward strand.
TTCTTATGCTCTTCTTATGGTAATTATTACCATTCATTATTTGTTGTGTACTGTATTACAGTATCACCTAGAGGCCACACTCACAGACCATCCAGTTTATATACAGGTAACAACAAGACAGTACCTGCATCAAAGAGTTTAGTCTTAAGCCCCATTCCTTTAAGATGCTATGACCATCTTACAGGATCGGGTCTGTATAATGTGACAATAGACAACCGGTGGATAGAATAAATTGGATATATATAGGATGCAAGTGAAATGACTGCTGGGACAACAATTAGCGGTGTCCAGTTGAAGACCACTACAACTGGAAAATGAAATCTGCTACCTTTCCTGAATACTAACATATTTGTAGGTAAAAATGTAAAAGGTGGCATATATTATAGCTTCCATTTTATTCTGTGTAATGACTATGATAGGTTTTGTAAATTAATTTTCAGACTTCCCAGTTTAATTTTAATAAGCAGGCTGTTCACTATTGGAAGTAGTGAAATCTGGAAAAAAAATTACAAGCTCAATCTGATGAATATATATGATCACATCTGGCAACTATTAAGATATATACACAGATATAAGTTCTCAATATTTAATTTAGGTTATATCAGACATTTATATTTCAATAATACAGTAAATGCTCTGTTTTTAATCTGGGTTAGAAGCCAGGCAGTGATTCATTTTATTCTTCATTGGTATCACTTTCTCCTTCTTTTTCCTATTTCTTCTTCTTTTTGATCTGTTTTGGTTTGTTGGTTATTTTTCACCTCCCCCATAGATTTCTTTGTATTTACAACAAACCACACAGACATTACAAAAAGATCTGTTTGACAAACTTATTTATAGATTTACTGATTTATTTGTGAAAGCGATCTCATATTTACATAATTTTTCATTACAAAGGATCCCAGCATGATTTAGAAACGTAATAAAATGTTCACTGGGATTGTTTCATCCACTGAAATGCAGCTATAGTTGTGGCTGGAGTGAAACAAAGCAGCAGATGAACATCCTGGAGTTTACAATAAGGCTATTTCTACACTACACAGCTGCGTCACTAAAAGGCATGCAGTGTTGCCACTGTTTGTCGGCAGGAGAGAGCTCCAGGGGGGCTGGAACGATTTGTATAGTGGGGTGCTGAAAGCCATTAAACTAAACTGTAAACCCTGTAGATAATGGAAACCACTTCAAGCCCAGGGGGTACAACAGAAGTCCAGCCTCCTAGTTCCAGCACCTATGGAGAGCTCTCCTTCCGACAGAAAACTTCTACCCACAATGTGCGGCATTTGCTTTATTGGCAGGAGAGTGTTCCTGCTGACAAAGCCCTGTTCACACCAGTGCTTGTCATTGGCAAAACGTTTATCTTTCGAGGGACTGGTTTTTTAACACCTCCGAAAAACAAAAGTTTTATTGTTCAGTTGCCAGTGTAGACAAAAGCCTAAGATAGTAAGCTCCTCGGGGCAAGGCAGGGCCTGTGTCTTTTGTATGTTTGTGCAACACATAACACAATGGAGCTTTGGTCCTGATTGAGGCCCCAGGGCATTGCTGCAATATAAATATTTAAAAACTTGGAAAATACCTTGTATAAATGAAACTGCTAGGGGAATTTAAGTAGGTTCAATGCAATCACCCAAATTGGAATTTGGCAAGAATCTGAGAGTTACTACTCCTATTCTTTAAAAAGTGACAGAAGATCTTTAATCAATATGAGTAGCCAGCACCTTTAGTTTTACATTTTACTTGAAAGATATAACATATGGTAGCACAGGGATCCCTAAAATATTGCTAAGGCATTGGTGCAGCACTGATTTTGAAGAAAGGATAGCATCTACCAAATCACCAATGCCTTAGTGTGTTCTTTAGAGGTGTCCCATCAAAGTAATAGAATCCAGCCCTGTTTAACTTACAGGATCACAGTGCCAAGTGGTATGGTGACAGGCATCTAACGTTTACCCCTGTTTAAAATATGTTTTGCTTTTTATTAACAATATTGTCCAATTTAATAGATGCATGATCTGCACACAAATTCTGACTTCAGCTGTTAACGTATTTTCTGACCACTCAACATTCTATTCCAAGATAGATAATAAGACTCAGACCTTCTGCAGCATATGTTGGCTGTCCTTTTGGTTTATGCCTTCAATTTCAGTCTATCCTGCCACATGTTGTTCTCTCTGACCTACATTGTGTAGCCTGCTGTAGAATTGTTCTTCAGTGGAGATGGAGAACAACTCATAGACTCATAGACTTTAGGGTCAGAAGGGACCAATATGATCATCTAGTCTGACCTCCTGCTCAAAACAGGGCACAGAGCCCTACCCATCCACTTCTATAACAAACCCCTAACCTATGCCTGAGTTATTGAAGTCTTCAAATTGTGGTTTGAAGACCTCAAGCTGCAGAGAATCCACCAGCAAGTGACCCATGCCCCACGCTGCAGAGGAAGGCGAAAAACCTCCAGGGCCTCTGCCAATCTGCCCTGGAGGAAAATTCCCTCCCGACCCCAAATATGGTGATCAGCTAAACCCTGAGCATGTGGGCAAGACTCACCAGCCAGCACTCAGGAAAGAATTCTCTGCAGTAACTCAGATCCCATCCCATCCCACATCCCATCACCGACCACTGGGCATACTTATCTGCTGGTAATCAAAGATCAATTGCCAAAATTAAGCTATCCAATCATACCATCCCTTCCATAAACTTATCAAGCTTAGTCTTAAAGCCGGATATGTCTTTTGCCCCCACTACTCCCCTTGGAAGGCTGTTCCAGAACTTCATTCCTCTAATGGTTAGAAACCTTCATCTAATTTCAAATCTAAACTTCCTAGTGTCCAGTTTATACCCATTCGTTCTTGTGTCTACATTGGTACTAAGCTTAAATAATTCCTCTCCCTCCCTAATATTAATCCCTCTGATATATTTATAAAGAACAAGTATACCCGCCCTCAGCCTTCTTTTGGCTAGATTAAACAAGCCAAGCTCTTTGAGTCTCCTTTCATATGACAAGTTTTCCATTCCTCGGATCATCCTAGTAGCCCATCTCTGAACCTGTTCCAGTTTGAATTCATCCTTCTTAAACATGGGAGACCACAACTGCACACAATATTCCAGGTGAGGTCTCACCAGTGCCTTATATAATGGTACTAACACCTCCTTATCTTTGCTGGAAATACCTCGTCTGATGCATCCTAAAACCGCATTAGCTATTTTAACTGCCATATCACATTGGCAGCTCATAGTCATCCTGTGATCAACCAATGCTCCAAGGTCCTTCTCCTCCTCTGTTGCTTCCAACTGATGTGTCCCCAATGTATATCTAAAATTCTTATTATTAATCCCCAAGTGCATGACCTTGCACTTTTCACTATTAAATTTCATCCTATTACTATGACTCCAGTTTACAAGGTTATCCAGATCTTCCTGTATGATATCCCAGTCCTTCTCCATGTTAGCAATACCCCCCCCAGCTTTGTGTCATCTGCAAACTTTATTAGCACATTCCTGCTTTTTGTGCCAAGATCAGTAATAAAAAGGTTAAATAAGATCGGTCCCAAAACTGTCCTTGAGGAACTCCACTAGTAACCTCCTTCCAGCCTGACAGTTCACCCTTCAGTACGACCCGTTGTAGTCTCCCCTTTAACCAGTTCCTTATCCACCTTTCAATTTTCATATTGATCCCCATCTTTTCCAATTTGACTAATAATTCCCCATGTGGAACCGTGTCAAATGCCTTACTGAAATCGAGGTAAATTAGGTCTACTGCATTTCCTTTGTCTAAATAATCTGTCACCTTCTCAAAGAAGGAGATCAGGTTGGTTTGGCATGATCTACCTTTAGTTAAACCATGTTGTAATTTGTCCCAATTACCATTGACCTCAACGTCCTTAACTACTTTCTCCTTCAAAATTTTTTCCAAGACCTTACATACTACAGATGTCAAACTAACAGGCCTATAGTTACTCGGATCACTTTTGTTCCCTTTCTTAAAGATAGGAACTATGTTAGCAATTCTCCAGTCGTACGGTACAACCCCTGAGTTTACCGATTCATTAAAAATTCTCGCTAATGGGCTTGCAATCTCATGCGCCTTTAATATTCTCAGATGAAGATTGTCTGGGCCCTCCGATTTTGTCCCATTAAGCTGTTCAAGTTTGGCTTCTACCTCAGATGTGGTAATATCCACCGCCATATCCTCATTTCTGTTTGTCATCCTTCCATTATCCCTAAGCTCCTCATTAGCCTTATTAAAGACTGAGGCAAAGTACTTATTTAGATATTGGGCCATGCCAAGGTTAACCTCCTTTCCATCCTCAGTGTTTAGCGGTCCCACTTCTTCTTTCTTGTTTTCTTCTTATTTATATGGCTATAGAACCTTTTACTATTGGTTTTAATTCCCTTTGCAAGGTCCAGCTCTACTTGGCTTTTAGCCTTTCTCACTTTATCCCTACATGTTCTGACCTCTTTAAGGTAGCTTTCCTTGCTAATCTCACCCTTCTTCCACTCCTTGTAGGCTTTCTGCTTTTTCTTAATCACCTCTCTCAGATGCTTGCTCATCCAGCTTGGTCTACAACTCCTGCCTGTGGTTTTTTTCCCCTTTCTTGGGATGCAGGCTTCCGATCGTTTCTGCAGCTGCGACTTAAAGTAATTCCAGGCCTCCTCCGCATTTAGATCCACAAGTTCTTCAGTCCAATCATCATCCTCTTTGTAACAGCCCTTAAAATATTTGAAGACTATTATCAGATCCTCCCTCAGTCTTCTTAAGACTAAACATGCCCAGTTTTGTTAACCTTTCCTCATAGATCACGGTTACTGCACTTTTTATCGTTTTTGTTACTCTCCTCTAGATTCTCTCCAATTTGTCCAGTCTGAACTGGACCCCACACTCCAGCTGAGCCCTCACCAGTGCCAAGGACAATTATGTCCAGTGTCTTACACACAAAATTCCTGTTTCTATGCACCTTACCCCTTTTTTGCAACTACATCACATTGTCGACTAATCTTAAAATTATGATCCACTATTACCCCCAGATCCTTTTCAGCAGTACCATCTAGCCAAGTATTCCCCATTTTGTAGCTATACATTTGATTTCTTTTCCTTCCAAAATGAAGTATTTGCATTTACATTTATTAAATTATATCTCTTGTTGAATTCAGAAAAAAATCTCTAATTTTTCAAGATCCTTTTGCATTCTAATCCTGTGCTCCAAAGTGCTTGCAACCCTTCCCAGCTTGATGTCATCATGCAGTATTCAAGATGTGGGCATACCACGGATTTATATATAGGCAATATGATATTTTATGTCTTATTATCATAGACTCATAGACTTTAAGGTCAGAAGGGACCATTATGATCATCTAGTCTGACCTCCTGCACAATGCGGGCCACAGAATCTCACCCATCCACTTCTATAACAAACCCCTAACCTATGTCTGAGTATTGAAGTCATCAAATCCTTCCCTTAGAATCATGAAATGTATATTTTTTTATTGATTTCACCTAATTGCCTTTAACCTTCAAATTCACTCCCAATTCCTCCCTCTCTGTTGGTTAGAATCAAGTCTAAAATTACTGTGCCCCTGGTTAGTTCCTCCTCTTTCTGAAACAAAAAGTTATTCCCAATACATTCCAATAATTTCTTGGGAAACTTCTGTTATGCCTTAATACTTTTCCAACAGATGTCTACGTAGCTGGTCCCCCATTACTACCAGGTCTTGTGTTTTGGACATTTTTATGATTTGTTCTAGAAATAATTTATCCACCTCCCTTTCCTCATTTGATGGTCTGTAATAGACCCCTAGCATGACTTCACCACTGCTTTTTTTTTTTTGTTACCCCTTTTATCTTTACCCAGAGACTTTCAAGTGGTCTGCCTCTCATCTCTTTCCAGACCTCATAACACCTCCTCCCTTTTTTTTATCATGCCAGTCCCTCCTGAACAAGCTATACCAACCCCTCGATACCAATATTCCAGTCATGAAACTTATCACAGAAACTTGGTGGGATGCCAGATAAGTCAACTTTTCGCTCATGGACTAATACTTCCAGTTCTTCCTGTTTATTTCCACATTCTCCACTTGTTCCTCTGAAGAGTTGCTGAACATTTTAAGCTTCTATTGGGAGTTCAGCACCTCAGAAGATCAGAGGCTTTTGTCTTGTCCTGGTCAAAATCTCTTTACCTGAAAATGGCCTGTTTTAGAAGTGAAAATTTTCTGCTAAAATTCTTTTTTCTTACTACGTTGTTCCAGCTGTTCTATTAAAAATTAACTCAAAAACTGAATTTTTGTCAATTTTTAAAAACCAGAAAAACTGAAAATGTTTGAAAGCCAAACATTTTCAGTTTATGATTTTTCATAATAAAAACACAACCTGAAAACCTCTGAACAATTTTTTTCTTTGTGGGGGGGGATGACTTTTTTCCTCTTTCAATTTTGTGTGTATGTGTGTGTGTGCGCGCATGGAAAATACTCTATCACTGCCATTGTACTATGTCTTACAATATCTGAAACACCTGAGCTGATTACTCAAAATGTCTCTAGTATTTACTGTAAAGATGCTACAATAAATTGTAAATTTCATCGTAGGTGCTGACCATGTTTTTTCCAAGGCTGGAGCACCCACAAAAAAAAGTAGTGGGTGCTTAGCACCCACTGGCATCCAAGCTTCCCTTCCTCTTCCCTTCCCCTAGTAATCCCCCCCCACTGATCAACTCCTTCCCCTCCCTCCCAGCGCCTCCTGCATGCCTGAACAGCTGTTCTGTGGCATGCAGGAGGCACTGGGAGGGAGGGGGAGGAGTGGGGATGGGGGCACACTTGAGGGATGGGCAGGAAGAGGCGGTGTGGGGCTTTGGGAGAAGTGGTTGAGTGGGGATGGGGTGAGGCAGGGGAAGGTTGGGAAGAGGTGGGGTGGGAGTGGGGGCTAGGGGTAAAGGGTGGAGCAGGAGCATGGCCTGGGGCAGATGGGGCATCGAGCGTCCCTGGGTAAAGAGGAAGTTGGCACCTTTAAATTATATCCTTTGTAATGATTCAGGTAGGTACTTAGGCATTTATCCCATAGGACTAGTCTTGTACTTAAAGTTGGGAATGTGCCCAGATTTTTGCTGAATCAAAGCCATTGCTTTCTATGAAATTCATTTAGTTAGATCTCAGTGTTCTTTACAAATTTCCATAAGAAATAAACAAGGTTTTTTTTTGTTTAGAATAGCGTGCAACATGCTTTCACATACTAGAATATGCCTCATTTATGGATCCATTTCTTGTCTCCAACAGGTTCTTAAAGAAAGTAATAGTATTTCAGCAATGCAACTTTCATAGAAGGCTGTCTGTGGTACTCAGTTTTCATGCCCAGGCTTCTAATTCTACTAAAGTTTATTTAAAGAGTCCCTTTTACAGAACACACTTTTCTGTAGTTGTATCGTAATTTTATTGAAGACAAAAATATATGCCAATAACAAAAGTCTTTATGACTGCACTGAAAAACAAATATTTAAATCTAACATTTATCCTTTCCATTTTTTATTTACTTTTCTCTTTAGATTCTTGTTACCAAGAACAGCACTTGCTATGTTCCTCTTTGACAGGTAAGTATCAGTGAGTAGCCATGTTAGTCTGTATCCACAAATACAACAAAAAGTCCGGTGGCATCTTAAAGACTGACAGTTTTATTTGAGCATAAGCTTTTGTGGGTAAAAAGCCACTTCTTCAGATGCATGGAGTGAAAGTTACAGATGCAGGCATTGTATAATGACACATGAAGAGAAGGAAGTTACCTCACAAGTGGAGAACCTGTGTTGACAGGGTCAATTTGATCAGTCCACTCCCAATAATAGATGAGTAGGTGTCAGTTCTGGGAGAGGCAAAACTGCTTTTGTAATGAGCCAGCCACTCCTAGTCCCTATCGAAGCCCAAGTTAATGGTGTTAAATTTGCAAATAAATTTTAGTTCTGCTGTTTCTCTTTGAAATCTGTTTCTGAAGTTTTTTTATTCAGGTATACAGTAGCTACTTTTGAATCTGTTATAGAATGTCCAGGAAGTGTTCCCTTAGTGGCTTTTGTATGTTACCATTCCTGATGTCCGATTTGTGTCCATTTAGTCTTTTAAATAGGACTGTTCAGTTTGGCCAATGTACATGACAGAGGGGCATTGCTGCACATGATGGCATATATAACATTAGTAGACATGCAGGTGAATGAGCCCCTGATGGTGTGGCTGATGTGGTTGGGTCCTCTGATTGAATTAGCACTATCAACACTGGTTCTCCGTTTGTGAGGTAACTCCCTTCTCTTCATGTGTCATTATATAATGTCTGCATCTGTAATTTTCTCTCCATGCATCTGAAGAAGTGTTATCTTTTTACCCAGGAAAGCTTATGCCCAAATAAATCTGTTAGTCTTTAAGGTACCACCAAACTCCTTGTTGTTTTTTTGACAGGTAAAAAAATGTATAATAAAACTGGAAATTTCAGGTTTGATTTTATTATACCCTAACAGTTTAGACCCTATGCCATATAAAAGGCTGCAATTTTCCACTTGCTTGATAAAAGAAATGTATTTGCTTTGAGATGTGTTCTTGTATTTTACATTTGCTGGCTCATAAGCCTCCAGAAATTTCTGAAGATGAAAACATAAATTGAAGTACTGAACAAGGTCATTCTGCTGGCAGACCAGCCTAATCCAAATTATGGGGCTAAGTTATGACAGTATCAGCATTGTTTTTCAACAAGGTATGTTTTGTAGTTATTTTCTTAGTAATGTTTCGTGTATTTTGTTTTACTGCAATAAAGAGAAATGAACAAAAATAAGAACCAACAAGAAGTGAATTTCAAGCGAAAACTCTGATGTAATGTTGCTGAGGTTTATATAGATAATTACCACACTTCAGATTCCACTACTTTCTGGGCTTTGCTGATATCCCATGATGAATTTAGATCTGTGAGAATTGATATAATGTTGTAAAACGAATATTTATAAACTTTTTTGTTCTGAACAACTGCTCAGTTTGATCATATTTATTCCACTTATCAGTTATTCCCATAGTTGTATAAACAGGGTTTTGTTCACAGAAATGTTTGACGGACTAGCTAACAGTGTAGGGAGGGGTATGCTAGGGCATGCACCGGGGAAGGAAGAGGCACATTTTAGGACACCCTGGAGCTGCCCTTATTTGCCTGGCACCCTTCTGCTCAAATTCAGGACTTGGAAGGGCACCTATGTAGGGATATAAAGAAGGTACTAACAGTGATTCCCCCAAGTGACAGTGACCCCCCAGTTTCACCAAGTATAAAAATCTTTTAGTTCTTCTGTTAAAACTTGTAAGCTCCTGTCTGGAGAAACCATTGATGGTATCTGTCTTGTGAAAGATACTCTATTACAATGTAAAACTTACAAACAAGTTAATTGACTTTGTTCTTGAAGTAAACACTATGTTACCTGTAATTGATACAATGTAAACAAATGCTATAAGCCGTTAAGTGACTTTCATTTCCTTGTAACAGCAACGGCTCCTAGGCACACACCCCGAAAGTGGTGGAGACAGTAAATTAAAATATGGTTAAGATATGGAATGTATGTTGATGAATGCTTGATGTACATGAATGGTTAGGGAGGTGCCAGCCTAGAAAGAGAGTATCCATCCGCCGAAGAATGTGTCAAGTGGACTACCAGACAACCCCCGGAGGGTAAACTGGGATCCACCCCAACACCTGGAAGGATGAGAAACACAAACTTTGGACAGTGTGGAGCCACCAGGAATGTGCCTCTGCTGATTAAGTCAGCAACAGCAGGATGAAACAGCTCCCATAGACTAACATAGGAATTAATTCCTATAAGAATGAACTCCAAAGACTGAGGACTTTGAGTCTCTGGTTCTGCTGCCAACCTCCAGGAGCATCCGGTGCATCTGACACAGACTCAGATCCATCCTCATGACCAAGATACCTGGCCAGTAACTTGGCATGAGCAACTTCTAGGCTGGTAACTATAACACCTATACAGAACCTGAATGAATGATTATGTGAATGAATATATATATGTGTGTGTGTGTGTATTAGGAATAAGTAGTAATAGGAATAAGTAGTCAAACAACGTTGTTTACTTTTATCTTTTGCTTTATTATTATATTTACAATAAATGTGGCATCCTTGCCTTATCCCTTTTAATAAGATCCTGCTGGTTTTTATTATATTGGCATAACATTTTGGTGGAGAATTGCAAAAGGGGGAATATTGATAAAGAAGCCTCATGTATTGTAAATATTGGAGGCACATAGCTGGCTCTATAGAGAGCGGTTCTATTTTTGGTTAACCAAAGCCTGCTGACCTCCGGAGGTTAGAGGCTTCATAAAAGAGCTCATAGAAACTTTAAGCTACAATTAATCATATCCAAAGTGTTCACTGAGAAATCAGGGGTAACAAGAACCTATAGGGCAAGGTAAAGCTGCTTGCTGAACGAGACCAGGGGTAGCAGGATATGATAATTTAGGCTGTGTCACTCGCTGCAAGGGTTCAGGGGTGACGAAGGAAACTATACACGTTAAAAATGTTTAAGAAAAGACAAGGGAAAACAGTCTCAGAGGGAGGAATGAAGTGTGAAGGAGCGCCAACCTCACCTTTTGTAAAAGAAATAACACCCTATCATAACTGTAGTCCCAGATTTGGACCTTAGCGTCCAAAATATGGGGGTTAGCATGAAAACCTCCAAGCTTAGTTACCAGCTTGGACCTGGTACTTGCTGCCACCACCCAAAAAATTAGAGTGTTTTGGGGCACTCTGGTCCCCCTGAAAAACCTTCCCTGGGGACCCCAAGACCCAAATCCCTTGAGTCTCACAACAAAGAGAAATAATCCTTTTTCCTTTCCCCCCTCCAGGTGCTCCTGGAGAGATACACAGACACAAGCTCTGTGAATCCAAACAGAGTGACTCCCCCTCTCCGTTTCCAGTCCTGGAAACAAAAGCACTTTCCTCTTCACCCAGAGGAAATGCAAAATCAGGCTAGCAAATCCAACACACACAGATCTCCCCCTGATTTCTTCCTCCCACCAATTTCCTGGTGAGTACAGAGTCAATTTCCCTGAAATTTCCCAGAAAAGAAAACTCCAACAGGTCTCAAAAAGAAAGCTTTATATAAAAAGAAAGAAAATACATACAAATGGTCTCTCTGTATTAAGGTGACAAAATACAGGGTCAATTGCTTAGAAGAAATATGAATAAACAGCCTTATTCAAAAAGAATACAAATCAAAGCACTCCAGCACTTATATCCATGCAAATACCAAAGAAAAGAAACCATATAACTTACTATCTGATCTCTTTGTCCTTACACTTAGAAACAGAAGACTAGAAAGCAGAAACTACTTCTCCAAAGCTCAGAGAAAGCAGGCAGACAGACAACAAAGACCTCAGACACAAAATTCCCTCCACCCAAAGTTGAAAAAATCTGGTTTCCTGATTGGTCCTCTGGTCAGGTGCTTCAGGTGAAAGAGACATTAACCCTTAGCTATCTGTTTATGACACACCCTTTAAACAAACCCTTCAGAGGTATGGGCACAGTCCTTGGACTGAACAAGCCCTTGCAGATGCTTGCTCTATTTCGGTTCTAGAGGCTAGACTGGCCCAATATATCCTCATATGTAAACCTCCAAATGCAGCAAAAAGAGACGCTGCAGGGATCTGGCTGCTGTGGGAGGCTTGTAATGACAGCTACCTCCGCCTAACAGCCTGTAAAGAGGAGAACTTAGTGTTTCTTGCTCTAATCCTGAGAAGGATTTTTATAGTTGGTGTATAAATCCTCGGTAGTAGTAGGCCGAGTGATACAGAGGGAGGCTTATTGTCTCTCCCTCTGGCCCAGAGAGGGTTAAGTTGCTCCTTCAGGAGTTAAAAAGGTAAAGTTGCTCTTCCAGAAGTTAAAAAGGGAAACTGCTCTTTCGGAAGATGTAAGCTGCTCTTTTAGCAATTAGGGGTTATAGTGCTTAATATTTATCAGTTTGGTTTTGCTGTGGTTGGTTGTTGCTATATCCTTAAAAAAAACCAAAACAACACATTGGCTACGTACTTATTAATATATAAACCCTCAACTCCGATGAAAAAGGAAGCAGCCGCAGTTTGGCTTCTATGGAAAACCTGTAATAAGGTATTCCTTCAATTGGCGAAATGCAAAAATGAAAAACTGCACCAAGATTTACAACCATCTGCTGCAAAAGCAGAGAAATAAAAATGTATGTAGTACCCAAACCCAGTTAACTGCCCTTAAGGATGGGTACAGAGAGTTAAAACAGCACTCTCAAATCTTACAGCAGCAGTAACATCAGAAAAACAAACATTTGAAACCCCAGAAGGGACAGACTTTTGGGACCCCTCTGGAGATTGGGAAGGGGGATATTTGGGTAGATTCCTCCTCCCAGGGCCAGAATGCCATTGCAACAGTAACAACAGTGCCTGCCTCTGCCTCAGACCTCCAGGCCATGGCAAAGTGGCTGGGGATTTTAAAATGAAAAAAAATAAATAAACTCAAAGAAATGCACCACTTAATTAGCATTTGTGCAGTCCCAAGTGCCAAACACACTGTGGCAGAAACTAAGCAGGGTCTGCCATGTGGGAGCACTGTGCTAATTTGTTTCTAAGCTTCTATCTTTCAGGCTCTGAACCAGAACATCAGGAGAGCTGGTACCAACTGAAGAGTTATAAAATACCATGTGTCGCGACAAAGTCTGTGTTCAGTGTTCTGTGTTGCATGTTCTGTGTCTGTCTCTAGTGGTGTCCTGTGCTAGTACTGGATCCAGAAAAAAAGGAATACTACATTAGACAGGGCAAATGTCTTTTCATTTCTCTACTTCCTCCATGTCCATCCAGCTTATCAATCACCACTTGTGACCAAAAGACTTTGGTCCCCAGTGCATCAGGTTTATTTTTTGTTAGGTTCTCTAATAGTCATTTTGTTGTTAATTTTTGTTATTAATACATTTGCTCATATTGTTAATTCCACACTTTCCTCTATGCACTCTGGTTCTACTTCCCCAAGCCCTGAAGGGTAGTTCTTGGGCCCCCATAACCTGTAAGACCTGCTCCCCATTATGTTCCTGTGCCAAGCTCAGTTTGGCTGGAATGGAGAATGGGGACATGGTGATGGTCCAGTGATTAGGACACTAGCGTAGGACTTGGGAAACTTGGGTGTAAATTCATGATCTACCACAAACTTCTTGTATGATCCTGGCCAAGTCACTTAGTACATCTGTGTCTCAGGTCCCCATCTGTAAAATGGGCATAATAGCATTCCCCTCCTTCACAAGTATTGTCAAGATGAATACATTAAAGATGCTGAGGCATTTTGATAGCATGGTGATGGTTGCCATATAAGTAACATAGACAGTTTTTTAAGAGGCTTGCAATAGCAGTGTAAAAAGAACATGTTGCAAAATTAGGATATAGAGACAAACTGGGAAAACACAGGCCTCTAAAGAGACAGATTCCTGCATCACTGAGATGAAATCTCTCTAAAAGAAGAAAATTGATTTGAAATGATGATTTTGCTGAGCTTATTTCCTTCCTGGGAGGCTGTTGTCAGTTGTGCAAGGCTCACATTGAGTATGTGATAGTGAAACCACTCCACGGTTCAGATTAGAAATAATTAAAAGTAAGCATAATAAAATGCAAAAATCAAGAACAATAATTGCTAATAAGCAGCCTCTATGTTTGTTCTTATAAAAATTGCCCTCTGTTGTAATATTCTAATTCTAAAACTTAATTAGGACTAGTTCCAAAGTATTCATCAGTTCTGTAACTAAGGAAACTAAGCCCTTCTCCTGCTTTCTTTCTTTCTTTTTTTTTTATTATTAACATGCAGAGGCTCCAATTTTGAAGAAAGGTATTGTAAATTAATTCAGCAATGTCACCAGACATGTAATTCCCAGTGTTTAAGAAAGTATACAGCAAGCTCAAACCCAGGTATTGTCATATTGTGTGGATCAAAGATAACGTGCAAATAACACAGAGGGCCTTTCATCCAAGGATCTTGAGGCAATTACAAAAGTAAGTATGTAGTAACACCATCATTATTTTACAGATGGAGAACCTAAGCCTAGAGAGATGTGACTTTTCCACACTCTTATAGGGAGTTAGTGGCAGACATGCAGGATGGTGTTCCATCCAGTGCATGGGGCGCACCTGTCCATGGAACCAGATGTAACTGCCACCAATTTATTTTAATTCCTTCAGCTCTCTTAGATGACTCTTTCCTCCTCCTCCTCTCTCAAGATCCAAGTATAGATTTGGAGGAGAAGATTGTTCAAGTTATTTCTGGAATAATAATGTTCTCAGCTATTTCAAACAATCCAAGAGCTTCCAGGGGTCTAAGCATTCCTGGACCCCTGCTGAAAGTTGTCCCCGTTCTCACCACCACACCAATGGAAATGGTGCCGCTGCACAAAATTGTGCAAAGTGAGAGAGTGAGTTCAGGGCACCCACTGAACTGAGAGGCTACATCTGTCCTGGGATGAGACCCTTAATGCCCATTCTTGCAAGAAGGGGTGCAACCAGAATTTTCCCAAGGAGAGGGCCCAGTGCTCTTCCCATGCAGTCCTGCACCCAGCCCCACATACTCCCCTACCCCAGCCTCACACTTAGCCCTGAGCTCTCTACTGCTCCCCCGTGCCCAGTCCTGAGCTCTCATTCCTACATGATGGGACCCTTTGCTGTGCAGGGGAAGCCATAGCTAGCAAATATTTTCATTTGCCCAATCGATGTGAAAAGCTGACACATTAGCTTTATGGGAAAAATTTATCCATTTGAGGCTGTGACCTTGCTAACAGCTACGCACATGTGCTGCCTGCCTTCTTGGCTGACATACCAAGGACTGAATGGAGGTCCTGTAGAATTAAAAGCATGAGCTGCTCCAGCTTGTGCTAAGCAACTGAGGCTGTCTAATGAGTGCGATGACAGACTCGTATCCTCTGTAGACCAGGCACAGAGTGTGGAGCAGTAACAGAGGTATGCTGATGCTTAATATTATTGATTTGAGCAGTCCAGCTACTCATTTCAGGGGTTCAGCACATGTATAAGGGTCTTCAGAGTGAGAGCTAAAGGAGGAAAGTTAAAAATGGCAATAAAAGAGGAGAAGAGAAAGCCTCAGTACAGCTCTAAAAGAACTACAGGCTGGTTATGACTGCTGCTTTCTCTAGTCCTTGAGGGCTTGCCAAGCCTTTTAGCCTTAGAACGGGGACTCAAGAGAAAATTTTAAAATGTTTTTTGATTAGAGGGAGCCCTCATTTTTGAAAGACAGAGAAAAAGGCTGCTGCACCTGTAAAAATGATGAGCCTATGGAAAAGTAGAAAGAAAGAAAGAAAAGTCCCATGAGAGGGACAGAACAGTGCACTTAGAAAAGGAACAGGATTGTTGCTCCAGGGAAGGTTTTTTATAGTTTCAGGAGGGTAAGTGCAAGATAGAATAGATCATTGTAGAATCAGGAAAAGTTAATAGAAAACTTTCTCTTTGTTCTCTTATTAAAAGTTAAGATGGAAAAAATGTGTGAAGAATAAGGTATAGAATACAATGGTAACCATATCAAACTTTCCCACCAATTTGTTTGATTCCTGCTGCTTAGCCAAAGAACAGACTCAACACTACTTCTTTTATTAACTGAAAGTGTGGTAGGCACTGAACAGATGTATATGAAGACACGAGCCTTCTGCTCCACTGCCGTGCACTTTTTGCAGCCATTTACACATTTGCAAAGTGCATGTTAGATGCTAGGGAATCACAATGGGATCACAAACACATTTTGGAATTGTTGGATGAAATTTACCCCATGTAAATCCCATGAACCACTTTAATCCATGTAAAGCCTCCAAATTCCTGGGATTAGACTAAATGTCTATAATCCTATATTTAGTTATTTAAACATCCTATGGTATGTCTACTCTTAGCATTTTTCTATTGAATGTGAACAAATGATGCTGGGATTTTCCAGAGAGCCTAAGGGAGTTGGGCCTCTTCCTCTTTTGAAAATTCAAGCAGTAGGTAGCTGTACCAACATGGTTTATTTACTCTCAGTAAATAATGATCTTCCATCTTTTGAAATATTTTGTGTCTGATGTAATATTAGTTTCTGCATTTTGTGGGTTTCCTTTTTATAAAAGAAAATATCTAATAAACTGGCACCCAGTTTAAGAAGGTCTCTTAAGCAACAGCACAAATGTCCCAACTGGACTTAGTAGAGGGAAAGATATTACAATCTTTAGAAAAGGGGAAAGAGAGAGGGCAGGCTCAGCTCCCCTGGAACTTTCCCCTGCCCCCCACATGGTAGTATCATGCCTTGGTAGGCTGGGGTAGGGGAGAAGGTGAGGTTTCTCCATATGCTCCTGTCACTCATTTGGCTGGCCTGTGAGGAAAAAGAGAATTGATTAGCTCTTGCAGCCCTCCCCACCCACTGCTGTATATGAAGCCCTCACAGATATGCAAATCCATTCTTGTGGCTGTGTTCCATTCTGCTAGTGTGTCATGATAAATGAACATGAATATTTCTGGTCCAAAAAAGATGGCTTCATTTTCCCAGTTAGCTTAATCAGAAATTTCACCCTACCTTGTTAAAACATATCATATCATGACAATTCAAATCAGTCTCTCTTTACAGAAGGAGACTATTATCCCCCTTTCTTTACTCCCCCTTCAAAAACATTAACATTTTCCTCTCTGTTTAAAAAAAAATATTCTCACTGAATTCTCATAGGCTGCAGATAATCCAGGTAACTCATCACCCTGCTGTCATACAAAAAATTATCCCAGGCTTAGTCTGCACTAAAGAAGGTTTGCCAGTATAACTTATACCAGCAAATCCTTCTGCTGTAGCTACATCTTATACTGGCAAAAGAGTGCTTTTTCCTGACATAGCTTATACAAGCTAAATAAGTTATACCAGCAAACAAGAGCAGAATAAGCTGCATCTACACTGGGGCTTTTGCCAGTAAAGACATCTGTAAAAATTAAATACAAATCTTATCTATAAATGACATTAATATACCATGGAAAAGATTCTAATAGCCTGGCCTCAGTAAGCCATATTGTTTTATTTAACCAGCCACAAGCAAACAAAATACCTGCAACAAAATATCCACTCAGTCAGTCAACTACATTTCCCAGAGGACCATGGAGTTTAGGGTCAAAGTTCACAATTCAGTCCCATATATAAAAGGCCCCAGCTTCCTACTATGCTCCATTACAAACAGGTCTAAACTATAAGGAGGATATCAACACTTTGCAAATGTTCTTTGTCTGCAATGGTGTATAAGCAACTCTGCAATCCAATTTGTGAACAGTACAAGGTACTGTCAAGTATTATTCCAAAATCTGGACCTTAGCGTCCAGGATATGGGTACTAGCATAAAGTCCTCTAAGCTTAATTACCAGCTTAGAGTCTGTAGCACTGCCACCAATCAGGAATTTTTTGGGCCTGATACCCTCTGGTCCCCCCAAAACCTTCGCAGGGGACCCCAAGACCCAGATTCCTTGAGTCTCACAACAAAGGGAAATAAACCATTCCCTTCCCCCTCCCTTCTTCCTCCCAGCTCCTTCCTGCCCTGGGAACACTAGGAGATTGCCTGATTCAACTTCTTGAATCACCACACCAAGAGGAGTGTTACCTTCCCCCTCACCCAAAGGCAATACAAGCTGCGTGAATATAACACAAAGAGAAAATTTATCCTTCCCTTCTCCCCACCAATTCCCTTGAAACTTAACTAGGAGAAAAAAATCATACAGGTCTTAAAAGCAAAACTTTTAATAAAAAAGAAAGAAAAAAGTAAAAGGTTTATCTCTGCACTTTAGACGGTAAAAAGTTACAGGGTCTTTCAACTATAAACAATAGAAAGAAACTTTCTCCAGCAGAAACACAATTTAAGCTACTTCCAGCAACTACACATATGTAAATGAAAAAAAAAACAAATTAAAAGACTATGACCGCCTTTTTTCTTACTCACAATTCTGAATAGATAAGAGACTGTAGCAGGGAGATTGGCAGAAACCTGGTTGCACCTCTAGCCCCATTCAGGACCCAGAGAGAACAAAGCCAAACCCAAAACCCACAAACAAAGGCTTCCCTCCACAAGATTTGAAAGTATCTTGTCTCCTGATTGGTCCTCTGGTCAGGTGTTTGCAGGTCACTGTTTGTTAACCCTTTATAGGTGAAAGAGACATTAACCCTTAGCTATTTGTTTATGACAGGTACCTTTAAGTAATACCTAAAACAATACATTTTACCCTTGCCCTCTGGTTTGCATATCTCTTAATTACTTTTTTCTGAGAAACCAAACTCATTTAAAATACTGAAGTCCTCTTAAAGAAAAAGCTTTAGGTCTTTTATCATGGTATTTAGTTATAATAATCCCAGTGAAATATCAATGTTTCTAAATTATTTTAAAATATAATAGGAAGTCTGCTAACTCTTAAAAAAAAAACACTCCCATTCATTTACATAACACTCCCTCCCTACCCCCCCCCCACACATAAACATATATCCTGGTAGTGATCAGTTTCCTGTCATATGCAGATTACCTCCCATCCAGGTAGTTACTGACTCACAATATTTTAAGGAAAATTTGGACCAAAAATAAGTAATAGTAGTTCCATTTCCTTATAGTAAAGGAAATGCAAAATTCTATAAAGAAAATTTGGCTTAAGGAAGGGGCAATGTGTGATATCACTAAGAAGCCAAACCATAGCTAGTAAAGCTTTATAATTGTTGCTGAGTCAAGTGTAGTGGACCAAATGTATGTATGTTAGCTAAGTGAATTACTTCATCAGTTTTGATGGCTATATGAATTGTCCTACACTGGGCTATGTGGAAACTTTAAAACCCAGAAGTAAGGTTCTTATGAAACTGGTAAGTGTAGGATAGGAACAGATCAGATACCAAAAGTAGGGTAAGTAGTGCTGATCACGGGGGGTGATGTAGCTAATTTTGTGATGGAAAATTGGTTTTAAAAGGGTTACAAATGCACACAGTTTTGTCGAGTGATTCAGTGATGTTTGACAGTTTGTCAAAGCTGAAAGGCTTTGGCTGAAATAAAGAGTGAGATGTGTAGAGAAAATACTGAGGGTGTGGTAGCAAGGGAGAAAGATGTAATCAATAGTGATCAGCTTTATGACTGAAGAATATACCTCAGAATCACTGGCAACAGCTGTTTCCTGTGTCTGTAAACATTTTAGTGTTGATGGCGAGCCCTGTGAATTGTGCTAAACAATCCGTGACAAATATAAACCTGTCTTCATGTGACACTAATCTCACCAACCTCCTCAAACAATGTTTGTCCTAGTCTATGTCCCTCACTGACCAAACATATGTCTAGACACAGACTAAAGAAAGTTATACACGTTTACTATCAAATTTGTATCAAGTTTCTTTATATCAACTTAATCAAAATCTCTTTAAAAAGTGAAAGTTTCTAATATTTCCCACTTTATCCTTGTCTGAGTGTTTCCTCTTCCAAAATGAGCTTGGTAGTGTCTCTATTCCTAATACAGTAGAACTTCAGCATTTTGGACACTTCAAGAATGGAGGTTGTTTGTAACTCTGAAGTCCATAACCTCTTGTTCAGTGATGGAGTGGGGCTGCAGCTGTGGGGTCAGTTCAGGGCTTCAGCCTGTGGCTCCGCTCCAGGTTTCAACCTTGCAGAGAGCACCAGGGTCAGGGCTTCAGCCCCATGGCTCCATTCCCAGTTTCCGCTCCACGGAGGACACTGGGGCTCGGCTTCTCATGACTCCACTCCAGGTTTCAGCAGTGAGCAAGCCAGGGATCAGGGCTTTAGCTACAGGGGAAGCACTGAGGCTGAAACCAGCACTCCCCCAGTAGCTAAAGCCCCAAGCCCCAGTGCCCTCTGTGAGGATAAAGCCTGGAACAGAACTGCAGGGCTGAAGCATTGAGCCCTAGCACTCCCCCCCAGGTCTAAAGCCCTGACCCCGTCACCCTGTGGCTGCAGTCCCACGCCCCTCATGCTTGAAGTCTGGAGCCCACCAGGACTAAGGCTCTGAGGCCCTTCCACCTGCTGGTCCCTGGAGTTTTTATAGTATGTTAAAGAGGGGCTTCCGAAAGAGAGAGATTGAGAACCCCTGCGGTATGGTATTTGCTTTGGGGTTTTCTCTGCTGCTGCCTGATGACTTCCACATGGTGTCCGGTTGACCGGTCAGTCTATAACTCTGGCATTTATATCTTTGAGGTTCTACTATAAAAAGAAGGATCTTCCAGCACTCAATCTTTCCCTTCAGAGAGAGAAAGTGCATGCATGAGTGATTTTTGATTTTTGAATGGCCCAATTTATTGCATTCTATGCTACAGGCACTTCTTTTTAAGTTGTGCTTGGTGCAACCATATGTCTGTGTATTCAAAAGAATGGACTGATCTTAGAACATGAAAGTACCACTCACCTGATTATCTGGATAAAAACAGGTCCATCATATGGATTATTTAAACAAATGCTTCCACTGTATCATGTTTTTCCACTTGTGGCACTGCAGTATTGGTGCCATAAAAAGTATTGTATTTTTCCTTCTCAGAAAGGTGGTTGCAGAAAGAAAATGTTTATCATCACTCATGTTTGCATAGCATGTATTCGAAGTACCTGGTGAGAGGTAAATAAGCAAAAATGTCATTGCATTTAGTTGAACAAGCTCTGGGAAATTAGTAAGGGTTGAGAGAAATTTAGGAAGGGACATCCATTGTGCATTCACCTTTTTAAAAAAATTAAGACTGAAAAATAGTTTCTTTTCAATATATATGAAGTACAAAATTATGCTATGTCTGCCTTCTCAATACCTTTGTAAGTTTTTTAACTTTATTTTTCCACCCCATTGATTCCTGTTATCTGGTCAGTTTGCTATTTGTTCTGCTGTTGTTGTTTGATCTTGCCTACTGCCTCCTTGGTAGTCACTAGAAAGATGTTTTATTTTTGCTAATCTCTTGTCCGCTGGTCAATCAGTTGACACTGTTCAGCTTTGTTTGTCCCTTGTCAGCTTGGGCATTGTTGGCAGAATGTTGGGAGTATGTTTTCTGTCTCTGAATAATCCTACCTAAACTTGCAGTTTCCTTCACAGGTTACTATTCCTGCCATGTTAATATGGGAAATTTCACTGCAGTATTGAGGTCTTAGTTTAAAAAAATGTTGAAACAGCAGTTCTTTTAGAGTACATGTAAACACTTGAAGGATGATACAATATGCTGTAATATTGAATTGGTTACAACTTGTGTTGCTTCCTATTTTCACTTGATGTTAAGGAATGTTTTCCTGAATGAACTGTGACCAGAATTGTGGAAGATATTGAGTTTTATCAGCAAAATTACTGAGCACAGAGGCTTCCTTTAAAGTATTCCACACAGCATACTAGAAATAAAAAGCAACTGGCCCAGTTATGTCAGCTACTCTCACAGCTCCCCCTCTGCAGAGAGGAGGCAGAAAGCCTTTGCACCAAGGAAGATAAATTGAGCATAAACAGACCTTGGTTCTCAATTGCTGCTTATTGACCAATTTTCTACTGGAACCTTGAAGGCTAGTGATTCTTGGGTATTTTTAAATCCATGTTTACTTTTTGCCACTAGTGTTAGTCCAAAGAGCTGAAGAAAAAATATTTTAGTTTGTGAGGGCAGTTTAAAGGGTAACAAGAATATGACAGAAATTAGCAACTTACCATTTTCTGGACCAACTTTTCTCCCTCCCAGGGCCACTCAGGGTGGGGACAAATGGGGCAATTTGCCCCAGGCCCTGGGACCTGCAGGAACCCCCACAAGAGTATTTCGGGGCCCCTGGAATGGGGTCCTTCACTCACTCTTGGGGCCCCAGAAAACTCTTGCAGGGCCCAGGCCCCTGGAGCTTCTTCTACTCCGGGTCTTCAGTGGCAGGGGGCCCCCACCGCAGGTCTTCGAGGCACTTCGGCAGCGGGTCCTGAAGTGGAAGGACCTCCCGCCGCCGAATTACCGCCGAAGCGGGGACCCCCTGCCACCGAAGACCCCAGGCCCCCTGAATCCTCTGGGCAGCCCTGCTTCTTCCTTTATTTTACCATTAGAAGAGTTAAAAGCATTGCTTCTATTTTTGCTGACTGCTTCACAGTTTTGTTAACCACAGGTTTTCCAAATAATGCTCTTACTGATACGAGCTGCCTATTTCAGGACTTAGATTAAGATTCACCCAGAGTACAGCTAATTCACTTAGTAATTTATTAAGGCAGGGAACAGTTTAATTCAGCAGATTTTTTTCATTTTACTGCAGGACAACATTCCTTAAATACAACAAAATATAGAAAATTAGTAATCTTAGTGTGAAATTGAAGAGGGCAACAGCTGGAATACAGAATGATGGGACTTTTAGGTAAAGTGAATTATAAAATAGTAAACCATGTGATTTCACAAGTATCAAATTGAGTACATATGGCCCTGATCCTACAAACACTTACACATCTGAATACTTTGATTGAATTCAAGTGTTTGCAATGTTGGGGACTCTGGTTAGAAGTTGGGCTGCCAAAGTAATTTGTGGACTCTAGAGAAATTAGTATCTCTGGGCTATTTTATGCAAGCCTGTCATCATATGCCAGACTACCATCTCCATACAAGTGGTGACCAAAGGAATCTTCAAAATACAATCTGCATTTTAACTATTTAAATAGGAAAGTTCTGAGCTAACTGTATTTCACTCAATGGGAATAGTTGTGGTATAGTCTATGATTGACAGTAAATATCCTACCAAAAATAGTTTTGCAAGTGAGATGGCATTTTCCAGTGAATTTGTTTCCCAAAGTAAAACTTTTCTATTAAAACTTTGAGAATTTTATTTCTGTCAGACATGACATTCTTGACTGCATTTGGCCCCTTGACAATATAACATGGACCTGGGATTCATTCCTATCTTAACAGCCTTTGTGGAAGTCACTTTTCTATATCAGTTACATATTTGTATGACCTAAATGCATCAGATATAGAATTCCAAGAAATTATGCCAATATTCTGAGAAGCTCAGAGAAAGGGACAGTTTTAGACTGTTAAATTGTATTTATAGATCATAAGTGAAGCCTTCCTCTTCCTTAGTCCTGAGTTGAAATTTTAATGAGTTACAAAGTCAAGCCCTGATCTGCAAGCTGTTCCATGTGGTCGAATACTGGCATTAGGGTCCACCTGCATGGATCAGCTGGTGGGTCTGGGGCCTAAAATAACTTTCTTGTCCTATGTGGCTGGATGCTCTGATCTGTTCCAGCCTATCTGACTTTCTGGATGCAAGAGATGCAATCAAGTTATCCATATGGTGGTTTCTTCAGTGCTAAATTCTGGTCTCACAGCATAGTCACTTATTGCTGCCATGGGCAGTGGTATGGCCATCTTTGTATAATCAATCACCAAGATGTGCATATGGAAAGAATTCCATGATAATCTTTGCAGCATCTAAAGCAAAGCGATTTCTAATTATAAGAGACAATACACATGTTACCCTCTTTAAAGCACTGGCCTGGGGCATACAAGAAAAAAAAATCTATTTTCTAGTACTGCTATGTCTCACCTTTATGGGCACACATCAAAGAGGAATAGAAAATAAATAGCACATCATTTTGCATTTTTATAATAAGTTTGAAACTAAACACTAGGAAACCTTGTCAGCCCCTGCTAAGCTGATTCCAATTAAAGCTTCTGGCAGAGTTCCAGCTGTTTTACTACCTCAAATAGCACTGAACATAACAAGGTTTATGAAGCATTCAAAAGTCAAATACCCTATTACCATAAACATGTAGGGAAATCAACTCTTCTACCAATTTTCGGCTTTCTTTCTTTCTTTCATTTACATTGAGCTAATCTAAGATGATGTCTATTTCTTTTGGTTTGTCCTTTTTTGTGCTTGCATAGAAAGCAAAACAAGAATTAGTGTTTGAACAGCACATGATTTACCCTGCACACCTACTTCCTGGGGCAATTTTATTATGATACTTTCTATCCCATTCTATTTTTGATATAAACATTTTGGGACCCTGTTTCCTATTGTAGTACTGATTCTGCAGCAGAAGGCAGTGTGTATTTACATTAATCTATCCTGAACAACTTGGGAAGCATACTGCAAACCTGGGCTGCTAATGCCACGGTTTTGAGTAGAGTTTGCGGGTGATTCAGCATACTAGTAATTCAAACACAAATGGAACTAAAGGAAAAAAATAACTGTGAATATCAGAGAGCCAGTATTTTTTTTCCCCAGGACCATTTTGGCCTATACAAATCTTTAATCTGTTGTCGTTCCTATTTAAACTGAGGGCTTGGCTGCACTGGAGAGTTGCAGCTCTGGTGGTGGCTTTACAGCGCTGCAACTCACTCACCGTCCACTCTTGCAAGGCACATACAGCACTGTATCTCTCTGGCTACAGCGCTGCATGTACTCCACCTCAGCCTGGGGAATAACGACTGCAGCGCTGGTGATGCAGCGCTGCTTCGCCAGTGTGGCCACTAAAAGCACTGTTATTGACCTCCAGAGGTATTCGGAGGTATCCCAGGATGCCTGTTCAGCCACTCTGCTCATCAGTTCGAACTCTACTACCCTGGCCTCAGGTGACCCGCCCTTTAAATGCCCCAGGAATTTAAAAAATCCCCTTCCTGTTTGCTCAGTCAGGTGTGGAGTGCAATCAGTGAAACTTTCCAGGTGACTATGCCTCCACGTGCCAAATGAGCCCCAGCATAGAGCAATGGCGAGTTGCTGGACCTCATCAGTGTTTGGGGGGAGGAAGCTGTGCAGTCCCAGCTGCGCTCAAGCCATAGGAATTACAATACCTTTGGGCGGGTATCAAAGGCCATGCTGGAAAGGGGCCATGACCGGGACGCTCTGCAGTGCAGGATTAAAGTGATGGAGCCGCGGATTGCCTATTGCAAAGCCCACGAGGGAAACCGCCACTCCGGCTCTGCCCCCATGACCTGCCGTTTTTACAAAGAGCTGGACGCAATACTTGGAGGTGATCCCACCGCCAATCTGAGGACCAAGATGAACACTTCAGAGCGGGGGGGGGAAGGAGAAGGGGGGATGGAGGAAACGGAGAGTGAGGGTACTGGGGTGGGGGGAGACACCCTGGAGTCCCAGGAAGCATGCAGCCAGGAGCTTTTCTCAAGCCAGGACGAAGGTAGCCATTCGCAGCAGCCGGTACTTGGTGGAGGACAAACAGAGGAGCGGGTTCCCAGTAAGCGACTTTTATTTTCAGGATGAAAATTTTTCGGTAGAGAAGGGAGGGTTCTGCATGCATGCATACCTAGATGTGGAATAGCACATTGATGTGGTCTATCACATCGCGGTAATCGGCCTCGGTAGTCTCTTCAGAAGTTTCAGCCGGAGCGTGGGCAATGCGCTTGTGCAAGTTTACTGGGAGAGCCACCATGGTCCTTGTCCCAGTCAGACTAACGCATCCGCACCACTGTGCCACGAGGAGTGGGGGGACCATTGCTGCACACAGGCAAGCTGCATAGGGACCAGGGCGGAATCTGCATTGCTGTAGAAGACCCTCCCACTCTTCCCAGGTGACCCGCAGCAGCGAGATATCTTCCAGGATCAACTCCTGTGGAAAATGTTGGGAGAGTGTTCAGTGTAGGTGCCCCCTGCAGCTGTTTGCTTTCCCCAATGCACAGAAATTCCGAGGACAGTACAGCCCTGAAGAAATCAGTCCCCCTTGCTCACCATTTCAGGGCTCCTGTGGGTTATGTGCACTCCCTTTGGTATGGGAAAATTATGCTGTTGTGAAGAATGTTACTCCTTCTTTGTGTGTAAATAACTGTCTGAGATATAAACAATGCTGCCTCTGTAAAGTGTTGCCTTTTTTGCCTTTCCACAAGCAACCTTGAGTTCTCTGTTGCCCATGTTATCAACAGCTCAAAGACTCCAAAACCTCCGGAAGAAGCCGCGAAAAAGCAAAGAAGACATGCTGCAAGCAGTTATGGATCACTCTGCCAGAGAGAATCAAAAAGTGCAGGACTGGAGGGAAAGGGAAAGCAGGATCTGCCAGAAAAACGCAGCGACCAGGAAGAAAAGCACAAAGCAGCTAATAAGCATCCTGGCGCACCAAGCGGACTCTATCCAGGCACTCGTAGCCATGCAGGCAGAGCACTACCGGGCCAGCCCCCCATCCCAAACCTCTTTCCCTTGTGCCCCAATGTCAGCACAAAACCCCCTTCCCCAGCATCCAGGTTCTTACCACCACCAGCTGCCTCCAACACCTGTATGTTCACCAACCAGCCCTGAGAACTACGACCCTTACCCTCTGCACTCAACCCCCATCACCATGCAGTATAGGCATCCTGAAGTGCAGCAGACTTTGCAAAGCACTCCAGACAGGACATATTCAAACCTGTGACTGTACAGTTCCCCACTCCACCCCCCCTGCCCTTTTAGGTTCCCAAAATGTTGTGTGTCTGTCAATAAAGTTATTTTCTTTTCAATAAATGAATTCTTGGCTTTGAAAAAGTCTTTATTATTGCAGAAAGTGAAAGATACCTTAGCCCAGGAAAGAAACAGGCACTGCAAATCATTTCAGGAAAAACAGATTCCTACTAACATTGTAACCGCTGCACTTCACTCCCATGCAAGGCACCAAACATTACTGTTGGTTTTCAGCCTCAAATTCCTCCCTCAAGGCATCCCTAATCCTTGAAGCCCTGTGCTGGGCCTCTCTAGTAGCCCTGCTCTCTGGTTGTGCAAATTCAGACTCCAGGCGTTGAACCTCAGAGGTCCATGCCTGACTGAATCTTTCACCCTTCCCTTCACAAATATTATGGAGGGTACAGCACGCGGATATAACCGCGGGGATGCTGCTTTCCTCCAAGTCTAGCTTCCCATTCAGAGATCACCAGCACCCCTTTAAGCGGCCAAAAGCACACTCCACAGTCATTCGGCACTGGCTCAGCCTGTAGTTGAACCGGTCCTTGCTCCTGTCAAGCTTCCCTGTATATGGTTTCATGAGCCAAGGCATTAACAGCTAAGCGGGGTCTCCAAGGATCACAATGGGCTTTTCAACGTCCCCTACTGTGATCTTGCAGTCTGGGAAAAAAGTCCCTGCCTGCAGCTTCCTGAACAGGCCAGTGTTCCGAAAGATGCCGTGCATCATGCACCTTTCCAGGGTAGCTTATGTTAATGTCAATGAAACGCCCACGGTGATCCACAAGCGCCTGGAGAACCATAGAGAAATACCCCTTCCGATTAACGTACTCGGATGCTAGGTGGGGTGGTGCCAGAATAGGAATATGCGTCCCATCTATCACCCCTTCACAGTTACGGAAACCGATTTGTGCAAAGCCATCCACAATGTCCTGCACGTTCCCCAGAGTCACGGTTCGTCTTAGCAGGATGCAATTAATGGCCCTGCAAACTTGCGTCAACACAATTCCAATGGTCGACTTTCCCACTCCAAACTGGTTCCCGACCGATCGGTAGCTGTCTGGAGTTGCCAGCTTCCAGACTGCAATAGCCACCCGCTTCTCCACCGTCAGAGCAGCTCTCAATCTCGTGTCCTTGTGCCGCAGGGTGGGGGTGAGCTCAGCACACAGTCCCATGAAAGTAGTTTTTCTCATCCTAAAGTTCTGCAGCCACTGCTCATCATCCCAGACTTTCATGACGATGTGATCCCACCATTCAGTGCTTGTTTCCCGAGCCCAAAAGCGGTGTTCCACAGTGTTGAGGATTTCCGTGAATGCCAGAAGCAATTTATTGTCATACGCGTCAGGCGACTCGCTATCATTGTCAGACTCCTCATCACTACTTTGTATCTTAAGGAATAGCTCAACTGCCAAACATGATGTGCTGACAAGACTCGTCAGCATACTCCTCAGCAGTTCGGGCTCCATTTCCTACAGAAATCGTGCTGCACACAAACCGTTGAGAGAGTCAAGATGGCACCAAACGTGGACGGAAAAACAGGGATTGCTGGAATGTGAAGCGATGCATCATGGGGCGTTGGGACAGGAAGCAGAATGACCCGCCCCCTCCGCCCCCTTCCCACAACCCACAGCACCAAAATGGCACCAAAATGGGACGAGGTGCTCTGTGGGATAGCTGCCCATAATGCACCACTCCCAACACTGCTGCAAATGCTGCAAATGTAGCCACACTGCAGCGCTGGTAGCTGTCAGTGTGGTCACACTCCAGCTCTTTCCCTACATAGCTGTACGAAGACAGCTTTAACTCCCAGCGCTGCACACCTGCAAGTGTAGCCAAACCCTTAGAAACCATCATGATGCTCTTTGATAGGGGTCAGGCCTTGTGTTTGGTGGAGCTGCTGCCCTGAGAGAGGAAATCTGGTAGTGCAGAGGGTGCTTGTTCCTCTTTAAAGTCTCCCTGTCCTCAGCCCCACAGCAGCACGGCAGGCACAGCGGCTCCCGAGCAGCCAGAGGAGGCAGCAAGCTCCGCAGTTCCCAGGCTGCTGTTGCTGATGCTCTGTCAGACTGCCAGACTAGCAGGGTGCAGCAGTGCTCTGGCAAACTGTTACTGTCACAGTGAGGGATGGCACTCTCTAGAGAGCTACAGCAGCAGGAAACGGATACATTTTTTTTTTTAAAACTTAATTTTGATTAAAAAAATACATATCTATCCCATCCGCCCAGGCCCTTTTAAATCACCAGGCGCCTGGGTAATTGACCCCTGTGCCCCCTCCCTGTCCCCATTGGCAAGCTTGTAAGGGGTTTGCTTTCTAAAATCCTGATCTTTCAAATATAAGTGATTTAATTACTATCTTTTTAAGGATTAAAATAAATATAAAACTTGTTCAAATGAAACCTTGCATAAGTACTGTTGTATTTTGTCTTAATCTTTCTGAACAGAGGAAATAACTGTAGTGTTCGTGAATTGTAGTGTGTTAAAAGTTTGTGATGGGAACCTGATTTCATTTATATGGGGTCTAGTACAGATATTTACATGATGATTCCTTTGTACTCTGGTTCTTTCTTTCTTTCTTTCTTTCTTTCTTTCTGGCTGATGGCAACCTTTGCAAAGTTGATATTTGATGCAAAGAGCTCTATTTAGTTTGTATTTAAGGTCTGAAAAGGAAAATATGGTCAATAAGGAAACTCCATAGTAGAACTCCTGATTATTTTATCCAGGTTAGCACAGAACTGCATAGCTTTACAAAATATCTTACTAGTTTCTTTTCTTTGTTAAGCCTTCCTGGATTTTGTGATTTAGACAAATAATAAACAGTAAAGTTTACTTCAGTGAGCTCCTTAAACAGTAAAATCTACCTAAATAATTTAACGGTAATACATTTAGATGGCTATGTCAATTACCAACATATACAAAAGCTTGATAATTTAGCTGGAATGTACTCTGTGTGTCATTATTTCTTTTCAAACCTCCACTGTTTAAATTTAGGTTTAAAATGTCTTTTCTTCAGAATGTTTTGGAACCCTTTAGGAATTTATAGTGTTTTGTAAATAAATGACTCTCTATTTTATTTGCGCCTTTGTTCTGACCAGATTGCATATTCTCTGTTAACTGAGTCTTGAATTGACTAGTGTGCCATTGTAGATTTGCTCCATGCCTCCTGCACACTGAATTTATTATGGATTTCATTCACATCTGCTCAGTTGTTCAGTCTGCTAAACCCAATGCTTCCCAAACAGACACAAAGGCAGATAGAAAGAGAGGGGGAGAAAGGAGACACTGGGCATTTGTGTAAATTCAAGTTATATATATGATAGTTGATTTACCATGACTAGCTTTCTGTTAAATGTCCTTTGTTTATGTGAGATGCTAATCTAAACAGCATAATATAGACAATCTTATTTTGTTTGGCAAAAAAGCATCTGATCAAACAAAAACACAATCAGGTGACTTTGTTTTTGCTTTCTCTTTTTAAGTAGTAATAAAAACAGTCATGCAACATGTCATTTTAAGATTAATAGAGACAGGATGCAAGAGATGCAACATTCAGAATGAAGAATCATCAACTTGCAACAGCGTCTGAGGGATGTTCTTGCATTTCAAATGCTTCATTGCTTCATTGAGTAGTGAACACAGCAACTCACTCAGAGGCAGATGTTGTGCTTACACGTATTGCAAATGCAAACAATTATCTCCAAAGTATGCAGAGAGAAACAGAAGAAACTGTAAAATATTCTGGAGGGAAAAAAATTAGAATTTGAAAATTAGATACCACAGGTATGTGACAATAAGGATAGGGGACTTTGAAAATAGATTTGGACTATGATAATAAAAGGGTTGAAAACAAGGTATTTGAAGTCAGCCTTTGTGTTTTGGACAAACAGAGAGCTTGTGAGCTGAATGATTTGGAAGGGATATGAATCTTCCTGCTTGGGAAGTAAACCAACTTTTAATGAGGTCTAGTGGGTAAATTATTCCCTGTAGGTAATTTATTCAATAACTGCCTATGGGAGGCCATCTTGAACCACACTCTGAACCAGCTGATACCAGCTACTGTATGAGACAGCATACAGGACTAGATTGACTGCTGGTCTGAGCTGATATGGAAGTCCATGTTTAAGGACATCATAATGTTCACTTCAAAAAATTGCAGGACTAGTGGTTCTTAGAAACTGAAAAAAAATGCA
This sequence comes from Gopherus flavomarginatus, assembly GCF_025201925.1. Classification (NCBI taxonomy): domain Eukaryota; kingdom Metazoa; phylum Chordata; order Testudines; family Testudinidae; genus Gopherus; species Gopherus flavomarginatus. The sequence continues at coordinate 205,449,720 of NC_066618.1, forward strand.
TAAACAAAACAAAGGACCCTGGGGCTGAGTCCTTTTCAGGACAGGGGCCATCATTTAATTCTGTTAGAACAATGTCTATCATAATAGGGTCTTGGTCTATGATTAGGAATCCTGGGTGCTGCTGCAGTACAACTACATCATAATAAAACAAACGGAGTTGACATAAGGAGAATTTTATTTTGTTGCCATATTTCTTACCCATACAAGGAACTGTACTCACAATGTTATCCATCTGTTCTTCACAGTGTGCATATGGAATGCTTCAGTGAACATCAGATATGGAAAAAAATTAGGGAAATTAGTTTAAGCCTATAGTGTTATTTTAGAGTGTGCTCTAATGATAAAGCTAAGATAATGTTGTCTGTTAGCATTTTAAATTTGTAATGATACAGTATCTTTATGCTAAGGAAAAAGCGCACCATGAAAATAGAATAAAAAAGGAAAACAAAAATTGGGGAAAATGTTTTAACTGGTTTACAGCAGGGCTTGTCTCTTGATGCTTCAGTATCAAAGAATTATACAATGACTATTGGGGGGTCACCTCTTGTGTCTTTTGCTCTTTACACAACAGCAATGTGAAGCAATCTCACAGGCATAGCTGGATCCCATATAACCATGCTTACTAAGTGCAGATAGACAGGCAAGGTCTAGCTAAGTATCTGCTACGTACTACAGTTCTAGCTGGTTTCTAAAACATAGAACACACTGAACACACTAGAAGCCTTACAATTGTTTAAAGGGATATTACCCAATTGCTATATCCCTTTAAGTAGAAGCATCAGCCCATGGAATCCTTTTTGTTAATAGATTCCAAGGTCAGAAGGGGCTATTGTAATAATCTAGTCTGATTTATATAACACAGGCCATAGAATGTCCCCAGAAAAATTCCTAGAGCATCTCTTTTAGGAAAACATCCAATCTTGATTTTAAAATTGCGAATGATGAAAAATTCACCATGACTCCTCCCTGGCAAAAATTTACTCCTTATTTCCAGTCTGAACTCATCTAAGCTTCAAGTTCTACCATTGGATTATGTTACAACTTTTTCTGCTAGGTTGACGAGTCCATTATTAAATATTTGCTCCCCATTTAGGTACTCAGTGACTGTAATCACATCACCCCAACCTTCTCTTTGAGCTCCTTGAGTATATCAATCTATTATTTTATTTCTATAAGGCATATTTTCTAAACTTTTAATCATTCTTATGACTCTTGTCTGAACCGTCTCCAATTTATTAACATGCTTTTTGAAGTGTTGACCCTGAAACTGGACACAGTATTCCATCAGCAGTCTCATCAGTGCCCAATAGAGAGGTAAAATACTTTCTACTCCTTATGCATGTACCTACTCAGGCCTGGTCTACGCTATGCATTTTTACCGAATTTAGCAGCGTTAAACCGATTTAACCTGCACCCATCCACACAACAAGGCCCTTTATATCGATATAAAGGCCTCTTTAAACCGGTTTCTGTACTCCTCCCTGATGAGAGGAGTAGCGCTGAAATCGGTATTGCCATGTCGGATTAGGATTAGTGTGGCCGCATATTGACAGTATTGGCCTCCAGGTGGTATCCCACAGTGCACCATTGTGACTGCTCTGGAAAACAATCTGAACTCAGATGAGCTGGCCAGGTAGACAGGAAAAGCCCCGCGAACTTTTGAATTTCATTTCTTGTTTGCTCAGCGTGGAGCTCTGATCAGCACGGGTGGCGATGCAGTCCCAAATCCAAAAAGAGCTCCAGCATGGCCCATACGGGAGATACTGGATCTGATTGCTGTATGAGGAGACAAATCTATTCTATCAGAGCTCCGTTACAGAAGACGAAATGACAAAGCATATGAAAAAAATCTCCAAGCTATGATAGACAGAGGCCACAGCACAGTGCTGTGTGACAAGCGTAATGGAAAGCCAAAGAATCAAATGGACACTCATGAAGGGAGGGAGGGGGAACTGAGGACTCCAGCTATCCCACAGTCCCCGCAGTCTCCGAAAATCATTTGCATTCTTGGCTGAGCTCCCAATGCCTGTAGGGTCAAACACATTGTCCGGGGTGGTTCAGGGTATATCTCATCAATTTGCCCCCCTTCCCGCCCCGTGAAAGAAACAGGAAAAAAATCTTTTCTTGCCATTTTTCAATGTCACCGTATGTCTACTGCATGCTGCTGGTAGACGCGGTGCTGCGGCGCTGAACAGCAGCATCCCCTCCCCTTCCTTTCCTGATGGCAGACGGTACAAAATGGTGGAAAACCGTCATCATCCCATGAGTGCTCCTGGCTGGCCTCGGTGAGGTCAGCCGGGGGCGCCTGGGTAAAATTGGGAATGACTCCCTGTCATTCCTGGCAGATGGTGCAAAATGCTGGGTTAACGTCCTCATCATAGCAACTGGAGCCTGAGCTCCATCGGCCCCCCCACCCCTCTTGTGTCTAAAGAAAAGTTTCTATACTCCCTGGACTATCATAGCAGCTGGAGGCTGCCTCCCTCTCATTTTATATCTCTAAAAAGTCAGTGTTTCCTGCATTCTTTATTACTTCATCACACAAATGGAGGGACACTGCCACGGTAGCCCAGGAGGGGTGTGGGAGGAGGGAAGCAACAGGTGGGGTTGTTGCAGGGGCACCTCCTAGAATGGCATGCAGCTCATTATTTCTGCGGGATCTCTGGGGCTCTGACTTGGAGCAGCTGTGCTCTCTGGCTCTCTAGTACACTTGTCCCATATTCTAGGCAGGACTGACTCTATTTTTAGACAAAACATTTTTGTCCATGCGCCACGGGCCGACCTCAGCAAGGCCAGCCAGGATCACCCATGACAGCAGCAGACAGTACAAAATTATTGATAACCATCATTGCCACTTTCCAATTGCAAACGGTACAAAATGATTGATAACCGTCATCTCATCGCCAATTCACAATGGCAGATGGTGCAATAGGGATGATAACCATTTCTGCTACCTTGCAAAGGCAAATGAATGCTGCTGTGTAGCACTGCAGTACCACCTCTGTCAGCAGCATCCAGTACACAGACGGTGACAGTGACAAAAGGCAAAACAGGCTCCATGATTGCCATGCTATGGCGTCTGCCAGGGCAATCCAGGGAAAAAGGGCGTGAAATGATTGTCTGCAGTTGCTTTCGTGGAGGAAGGAATGAGTGACGACATTTACCCAGAATCACCTGCGACACTGTTTTTGCACCATCATGCATTGGGATCTCAACCCAGAATTCCAATGGGTGGGGGAGACTGCGGGAATTATGGGATAGCTACGGATAGCTACCCACAGTGCAACGCTCCAGAAATCGATCCTAGCCTTGGTACATGGACGCACACCACCGAATTAATGTGCTTAGTATGGCCGCGTGCACTTGACTTTATGCAATCTTTTTTACAAAACCGGTTTATGTAAAATACGAATAATCCCGTAGTGTAGACATACCCTCATAAATTGAGGAAATGAAGCAGAGCATTCCAGAGTCACCAAGGCAGTGGCAGTTGATCTGTGCAGAAGATACATTTGTCTATCAATGCCTCAAAACTCCTTGCACCATCATCACCTCATCCTTGCACTCCTGTACAGGAGCACGCACAGTCTTGCTCATATTATTGATCAAAGAAGCTTCAAAAGCTCCAGTTTAAGGTAGTATAACTTGGAGATTTGTAACAGACAAGCTTAATTATTTATTGGTGGGCAGAATGCATCAGATGAATTTTGAATACTTCTGAGCCTCGTGATTTTTTCAAAAGCATGCAAGAATAGTAGAATGCTTTTACTATCCATGTACCATCTAGCCACAACCATCAGTGAGCTATTTAGTGTGATTTTCTTTCTAAACAGAATATAAACAAACATACATTAAACAGGAAAAGAAAGGAAACTTAGCCTTGATTCCCTTCTCACTGTAACTCCTTTTACACTAGTGTAATTCCATTGACTTCAGTTTTTCTTGATGTATATTAGCATAAGTGACAAGAGAATCATGACCACTGAATTTAATTTGCTTGCCTTCCTCTGGATCATTGAGTTGTGATCATAGAATGATAGGACTGCAAGGGACCTTGAGAGGTCATCTAGTCCAGGCCTCTGCACTCATGGCAGGACTAGGTATTGTCTAGGCCATCCCTTACAGGTATTTGTCTAACCTGCTCTTAAAAATCGCCAGTGATGGAGATTCTACAACCTCCCTAGGCAATTTATTCCAGTGCTTAACCACCCTGACAGGAAGTTTTTCCTAATGTCCAACCTAAACCTCCCCTGCTGCAGTTTAAGCCCATTGCTTCTTGTCCTATCCTCAGACGTTAAGAACAACAATTTTTATCCCTACCTCCTTGTAACAACCTTTAGAACCATCCATTAGAACCAGGTGGCCATATATCACAAAATCAATTTCCTCAACCACAATGAATGGTTCTTCAAGTGGTAGCCCTTAGGGGTAATCCACTAGGGGTATACATGAGTTCTGTGTGCCTGAGACTGGAAAATTTTAGCAATGTGTGTTAGTCCATTCATGCATCCTGTGCATCCTCATGTTCTGAACTGAGGGCATAAGGGGAGGTGCAGAACAACCACTTCTCCAGTTCCTTTCTACTGCTCAGGATCTGAGATGGAATCCCCAGTGTTCACAGCTTTGCTAGTGTTCCAATTTGAATTAACCCTTTTCTATAACTAGTTTATCTTTTAGGTAGTTAGGTTTTGGCAGTTACTACTCCTCCATTTCCCCTACACACACCCTTTGGGGTTCTTGTTATGCTAAAATCTTCAGCTTCAAATCCTGCGTGGCCTGCCCCCAGCCAGAGCCAGCTCCAGGCACCAGCCAGCAAAGCACGTGCTTCGGGCGGCACTTTGGGGCAGGGAGGCGCTTGGTGTTTTTTTTGTTTCTTTGTTTAGGTTTTTTTGGTCCGGCCAGGTGGCGCTCGCAGGGCGGGGGTGTTTCGACGATGTGGCGCTCGAGGGGGGCGGGGGCTTTGGGCTGCGCAGCGCTCGGGGCGGGTTTCAGGTGGCGTGGTGTAGCACTTGGGATTTTCGGCGGTGCGGAGCTAAGGGGGTTTTGGCGGCGCGGTGCTCGGGGGCAGAGGTTTCTGCAAGGCGCTGGGGGGGATGGTAGCACTGTGCTCGCAGGAGGTGTTACGGTGTGGCGATGCTCTTTTTTTTTGCTTGGGGCTGCAAAAAAGCTAGAGCCAGTCCTGCCCCCAGGTCTTCCCAGTGAGCGACCCTCACTCAACGCATGCATATATTGCCTTGAAGGATCCCTCATTCCCTCCAAGTGTAATATTTGTCATTCTTTTCCACCCCAAACCGTTAATCTCATGAATTCCAGCTTTGAAGACCCCTACTGGAGAGGGCAATCCAGTCTGAGACCTGGATAGTCTAACTCCTCTTTCTCCCCCTCCTCCCCCAGTCCACTGGCAGGTAGTTAAAGATTATCTTTTTGACCTTTCCTGTCTATGACACTGGTGAAAATCAAATTCGCTACTGCGAGAGAAATGTAATGGTAATAATGCACTGTGCCACCAGGGGGCACTGCAGAGGTGAGGATCCCCATATCGCACTGCTAGTGAAAATTTTCTGATCTCAGGCACATGGAGAACATGCATACCTAGTGTAGAGTACTCATAGAGACCATTCATCTCAATGAACTCCAGTTACTGTTAGATGAGTAACCTTCCATTTCTTTCCTTTCTGAGCTTCTGTATTTCATTGTAGGTGACAAATAAAGGTGGCTGAGAAGCGCCTTTACTAAAGGTTAACAATTCTCTTTCTGCCTCATTCCACTGTTATCTCATAAACTGAATGGCTTTGATTGGGGACACTGGTCAAAATTGTTTAGATTTTTACACTTCCTCTAAAAAAATAAAAATTTTAAACCAATAAGCAATTATCTTAATGTTGATGGCTAGGGAAAAGGTAGGTAGTTAAAGATTATCTTATTGACCTTTCCTGTTTATGACACTGATGAAAATCAAATTAGCTACTGTGAGAGAAATTAGTAGGCAGGTTGTTTTAGTTTTGTTTTTAAAGATCTTCAAATTCTTCTGCATAACTAGCAATCTTTTTGCTCAGGGGAAGCAAATGAATGAGTTCAAGAAACTAACTACTATTTGCCCATACATGAGACAATGCCTATAAATCAGAGGTCACTGATAAGGCAGCACGAGGATGCATCTTTCAGTGTGTGTCTGTCTAGTGGATTAAAGAGGATTATAGAAGCCTGCTTCTCAGTTTCAATCCTTTGACGTATCCCAAAACTTCACTTTAACATTGCTCAATTATTTTACCTTTCTAAAAGCAGTTTCTGTCAACACAGTCATTGAAAATCACAGATATACTCAGTTAACCCAACATTAGCATTCACAACCCTCATTCACTTGCCACTGGTGACAATGAGGGAGGGATGGTATAGTGGGCAGCTGTAGAGAGGGAAGAATGGGGAATGGCATCGTGAGAAACATTGCTGATATGGGACATTGGTAGGCAGAGAACCCTGCTGGGTGGATGTACATTCTGGGGTGCAATGAATTTTCTCAGAGTAGTGAGCTCTGCATTGTCCAGTCCTTTCCTGGCCTATTCAGAGGAATAATAAGCTTTGTTTGCTCCTTAAAAGAGACAATGCCTAACAGCTTGTCACATGAACTGGAATTAATAATCACTTCAATTTAAATACTGCAGTGGGTTGGTTACATCAAAATGAAACAAGTTTATTAACAGCACATAGGTTAAGTGATGGCAAGTAAAAGAAATAAAGGTAGAGATAGTTACAGCAAATAAAAATGAAAAATTTTCATTTAAACGTCCAAAACGTAATCTTGCTAGCCTGTATTTAAGGTGATTTCTCACTAATCACTCTTTGTCCAACATGGTCTGACTGTCTCTCAGTCAGGACGGTCCACAGAAGTACAGGGAGTTGGTTCCCCTTGTCTTCCTAGATGAAAGATCTAACTGAGAGACAGTCTGCCATGCTGAACAAAGAGTCTCTTAAAGGTGCAAATGAGCCTTATTATTCCTCTGAACAGTCCAGAAAAGGGTTGGACATTGCAGAGTACATGGTGTGGGGAAAAAACACGACTGGGAGTGTGTTGGAGTCATTTGACTAGAGATACCAGAGGGTGGCTGGAGTGTTGCAAGCAAGCTGCTGAAATCCGAGTGTTGAGCCAGATCTTCTGAATGCAGAGATACTCAGTGTGTGTTTGTACATTGGTTGTAAGTGTCCAGGCTGTGAGCCATAGCAGCAGAGCATTTAAGGCACCCAGGATTACAGGGAAGGTGGTGACACAACCGTCCAGTGGTCTGGATTGCATCCCAGAATATGCTATTGGTGTAGTCATGTCAGGATTTACAAACAGGGTGCTGTTTTAACTAACATTTACACTTTAAGCACTGGTGAAATAGTTTTAAGAGATTTTTAAGTGAAAAGAGTGAGAATAGTCAGAGAAAAAACAGCTCGATGTTTTCTGTTTGCTGATTTCGGGTGAGAGAGACAGAACCAAAGATGGCAAGATGAGCAAACAAACGTACACCAAGTGCACCAAAAACCAGGAGACTTGTGCTCAGATTGCTACATAGTCTATGCTGGAAAAAAGCCAGACCTTAATAAACCTCCTAATGGAATGTGACAACCCAGGGAGGAAGGTGGCTTCCTGAGATCCATCTGAAGTCCTAGAGTCTATAGCATCGGGAGGAAACAGACCCTCCAGCTTACAAGTGAATGTAAAATGGATGCAGCTGGAGAGCAGGAGAAAATGCAGCTGGAAACCAGCATGAAAAGGGCAGTGGATGACACAACCCCTCACTGGTCTGTACTGCATCCCAGAATGTGATAGGAGGTTGTGCAGAAGGAACAAGAGTAAGGAAGAAATAGATGTATAGAAGAGCAGCACCCAGAAAAACTTCCTATGGCTCACCGGCAAAAGCTCCACTTTAATGGACTACTGGTGATTCATTTGAGCACAGCTCTGGCAGCACTTCTCTTCTCGGGTCAGTAGGAGCCATGAGGCAGCCAGGTATGAAAAAGAAGATATGGAGTCTGGCTAGTTGGCTGAGCAGAGAGAATTTGCAACAGGGTTAGGAACTGAGAAGCAGGGACCAGAGACTCAGCAGGGTGGTTTCATTGCTTTGCCTTGATTTCTAGTTCTGCTCCCTAGCAGCCAACCTCTGTATATTAGTATTAGCTATACCCAGACTCTCTCTGGCCTAACATCTAGAAGCCCTCTTCTGCTTTTAAGCTTTAGGAGGTGAGTCCAAGTCCGGCACACTTCTCAGATCCATCAGACTGAGGCTTCCAACAGGTGAACCATTTGCCAGAGGGAGAAGCTGTCGACCTCTGTTGTTTCCTGGTCCAGGCCCAAGTGGGGTTCATTATTCAGCCTGTTTACTGATAAGGCCCTGGCCTGGGCTTTTCCTCTCTTGGAGACTTCTAGCCCCTTGCTGAGGTGGCTTAAGGAGTTCATCTATGCCATGGCAATTGCTTCCAATGACCTGAATGGTACCAGCTCTGCTGAAAGCATACTTCAGAGCCTACACCAGGGGAATACACGAGTTGCCAGGTTTACCCAGCACTCAGCTGCCAGCACTAGATGGAATGAAGCAGCATAGTGCTTCCATTTCAGACACAGCTAGAATGAAGAAATAAAGAATAAGCTGGCACGGGAAGATCTGCTATCCAACCTAGATGCTCTGATCAGGCTGTGCATCAGCATCAATGGTCATCTGGCCAAATGCCAACTAGAAAGGGAGTCCATAGGCCAACCAGGTTCTACCCTTCCTTGCTAATGCAGAAAGGAGCCAGCGATGAGCCTTAGGCTTATATTGTGGGGAACCTGGGCGCTACTTCCAAGGATGCCCAAGTAACACTCATGTCCTGCACCAGTCAGGAAAGCCTCTTGTGTCACCTGGTACGCTGGTCATGTCAGTCAGCAAGACACCACCCTCCAACTTTTTCTTTGGTTATGACAAAAGTTAAGCTGAGGTCACTGGTCTACTTGCGCCTCTTCCAATTTCATAATTTTGCTGAGACCCATAACATTTGTAATTGGCACAAGAGCATCTCTGATTCAATGAAAATTATTCATAGGTTCCCCCCCTCTTCTCTTTTCCAGTTATTCACCAAATGACCCTGCTGTCTGTGACCACACTGCAGGGCCACTGGGAGGTTCTGCAATTTGCTCTGACGCATGGCCCTCACTCCCCCATCATTTTTGGCATTTCTCGGCTGGTCATCCACTACCTACACCTCTAGTGGGGATCAGGCATGGTGCTCTGTACATGAAGATTCTGCCACCAGTCATGTCTCCCAAGGTCGGTTGTCAGGCTGGCATCACCTCAAAATGCTGCAGCTGAAGGGGGGATTTTGAAGGGGTCTTCTGCCCTCTCCATTATCCTTCATCCACTTCAGGTATTCTGGAGAAATATCAACACTATTCTGGTGTCTTTGACAAAAAGAGGGCAGATGTCTTGCAATCTCATCTCACAATTGCCTGATCAGAGGCAAGAGCTGACATTCCCTTCAGTTATATTTACTCATTCTCAGAACCAGAACTCCAGCATTCTAAGAATACCTCTATGAGAATTTAGAGAAGGGGTTTATTCATCTTCTACCTCTCTGGCAGGAGTTTCACTCTTTTTAGTGACAAAAAGAAACTGCACCCATCTGTTGATTGCCAAGTTCTAAATAGAGCAACGGTTCAAAATCACTAACCTTTGCTACTTATTAATGAACTTTTTGAAAAACTTCACTAAGCCAGGGATTTTCTAAACTGGACCTTCATGGACCCTACAGTCTGGCTCATATCAGAGAAAGAGATGAATGGAAGATGGCATTCCACAATTGATATGGGCATTTTGCGTATTTAGTTAAGCCAGTTATTTAGTGCTGCGACTACACTTCAGCATTTTGTGAATGACATTTTCCAGATTTGTTGTTATTTATTTAGATGATATTCTTGTCTTCTCCAAAAACCAGAAGCCACATGAGTAACAGAGTCACCTTGTCCTTGATGGACTCTGTCAGAATCACCATTATGCAAGACCAGAGAAATACAAATCCTATAAGGACATGATCAGGGTCCTCGGTTAGATCATATCCCCTAGGGGCCTAATAATTGATCCTTAGAAATCTGTGTTGCCATCACTGGGTGGAGTACCTCAAAGGACATAAAGAGGATTCAGTAGTTTCTTGGATTTGCCAATTTTTAATAGTGCTTCATTCTCCCAACTGGTAGCACTAATAGCCATGATCCTTCAAAAACAGGCTCACTTTGCCTGATCGGTGGAGATACAGTATGCCTTCGATCAGCTAAAGAAAGCCTTCACTACAGCTCCCGTTCCTGTGCATGCAGACACCACCAAAACATGGCATATTTTCTCAAAATGCAGGCCTCTGTAATCAATTCCATCCTTGTGTGTATTATTAACCCTGTAGAAAACAACTACGATATCTGGAACAAGGAGGTACTCACAATTAAAAGAGCATTTGAAGAATGAAGGTATCTTTTGGAGAGGATTCAGTTCCCAGTCCATGACCTCAACAATCATAAGAATTTAAAATATCTTCAAACAGGCTATAATTGTAATCAGCATTAGATCTGTTGGTCACTTTTTTTTGCCAGGTTTGATTTCATCATTACCTACCACCTGGGTCATGAAACAGGAAAGTAGTCATCCTTTCCTGCAAGGACGAATACACTGCACTGGACTTGGCTCTCCAAAGTACTGTGCTTTGATCATCTAATTTCATTTATGAACCACAGCCTAGTATTTGATGTCCCTTATTCAGATTCTATTCCCAAAAGACCCGCAAGCAGCCAAAATGTGTATGACCCTTGATACTTCCAATGCCCTGTTCAGGTCATGTTTCCATTTGCATGATGGTCTACTACTATATCATGGATAATGACTCTACATTCCAGAAGTTCAGCCCAGACTTGAAGTGTTAAGAATGTGTGCCATGACATGCCAGTTGCTGGCCGTTTGGGTCACCGTAAGACTCGGGACTTGGTGGTACAAAGTTTTTGGTAGCCTGAGGTGAAGAATGATGTGAAAACTACGTCAACTCCTGTGAGCTGTGCTGTCTCTGCAAGTGCCCACACCACAGCCTCTGCCTGCCCCACTCCAACCCTGGCCCATGGTCTTATTGAACTTCATTATAGTGCAATGTTGAAAGTGAGGTTGCGCTATCATCTTGATAGCCAATGACCTTTTCACTAAGATAGCACATTTTTATTTGTTTGCTCTCTCCACACTATTCAGGAAACAGCCTGCCTTTTCCTAAACCATGTTTTTTAGCTCCATACATTGCCAACTGAAATAGTGTCTGCTCGGGGCCCACAAGTCACTGTAAGTGCCTAGGAATTGAACTCTTCGTGTTCTCACTCTACCACCCAGTGATTCTTCAGACATATACTTCTGTGTTCATACTGCTTATTAAGTTCGCCCTCAGTCAGATCTTGCTGAAAGGAAACAAAAACCATGGGCCAAAATTCATCCCTGGACTAAGTCCACTAAACTAGGGATGAATGTAGCCTAGGCCTAATGTATATTCCCCCTCCTCCCCTTTTCAAAGACCCATCAATGTGCATACCTGAGGGAGAATTACATTGTGCAAACACCATATATTGTAAATATTAACTTCAGGCCTTATTCCTTGGATTATTTTGCTGTGATGGGATTTGTCTTGTTTACCCCTACTACCTTAAACGTTCTCATTTTAGAGGCCGTTGAAATGCAAGGCAGAACCTTAAGGCCTCAGAAGGAATAATTTATTAAGAGTTCATCCTTGTAAGGTGTGGTTTTAGTGCAGGATAAAAGAGCACAACTGTTGTGTAAATATATGCTTCAGGAAAATTTGAAGGCCAGAAATGCTGTCGGTTGAAGGGCTTATAGGTCTCAGGTAGTCCATGTAAAGGTCAATTAGTATAGGAAGAAGGAATAATAAAGAAGATATGAAGCATAAGAAACTTAGCAATTGAGCTGGGAATATGTATGCTAACTGCCTTGTCCCTATCCTAGCTCAAAAACGAGCTTATTCATAATGCAGAGCATGTTGATTGATGTCAGAATGTCTCAGTAAAACGTCTTTGCCTTCTACAAGAGTATATAATTCTGTTTCCCTAGTGTATTTCTTCATTTATAGGCTGTCTGAATTGAAAAGGCAGCTGTTTTATTTTAGGAATTGAATGCAAGGGCGATTGCTTTCAGGTGAAACACTTAATAAATTAAAATTTAGGGATCAAGATAACTCTACTTAGGGAGAAGAGCTCTAATGAGTAAATTCAAAAGGAAAAAAGTCAGTCTGGTGGTTCATACTACAGTTCTGTGTGTAATTGGATTATTAGAGGGTGGGAGGTGAGAGGGTCTAGTATTGATTAGCTCTCTCAAAAACATCCTTACTGAAAAGGAGAACTCAAAACAGAAGCCCAAAACATTTTGCTGTGCAATCTAGAGTGGTCACTTTCAGATGCTTTACAACTGCCATAGATCACTAAACAATGTTACCTTTAAATTTGCAGTTTTCTCCAGGGAATAGTGCAAATACAGAGGTAACATTATTTAGTTATCCAAGGCCAAATTGACAAGTTTTTTCTGGGTGATCGTGCTGAAGTAGTAGTCAGCAGATGCTCCTATTTACCCTTTCTCAGGGGGCCATGCAGTGAAGCTGAAAGGCAGCAAAGCAAAAACTGACAATAGGGGGAGAACCTTTTTACAAAACAATTAATTAATCACTAGAAGTCATTGCCCTAATCCATTGAGTCCAGTAGGATTCAGAAAAGAAGTAGCCAGCTATGGGCTTGATTTTTAGATGTATTGCTCACTGACAGATCCTGTGGATGTCAAATGTGGATGTGGATGTTAAGTACTTTTGAAAACCAGGCCATGAACCAATATTCATATATACATTAGCTAGAATAAACATTTATAAGGGATGGAAACCACCATTTCAGGACACAAAACAATCCCTAACTGCCTGGGCTTAGGGGGAAAAAATCCCCACTTGGGCATGCCACTGCCTAAATGTACCTTAATATAAGGGTTTTACATCTTGCTCTAAAGGAGGGGTTCTCAAACTGGGGGTCAGGACCCCTCAGGGGGATGCGAGGTTATTATATGAGGGGTCGCAAGCTGTCAGCCTCTAACCTAAACACCACTTTGCCTCCAGCATTTATAATGGTGTTAAATATATAAAAAAGTGTTTTTAATTTTTGAGGGTCTCACTCAGAGGCTTGCTATGTGAAAGGGGTTGCCAGTACAAAAGTTTGAGAACCACTGCTTTAAAGCATCTGGTATAGGTAATTGATGGAAAAAATATGCTAGAATAAATGAACCATAGGTCTGATCCAGTGTGGCAAAATCAAATGTTCCTATGTTCATCTACTTACAAATAGTATACAGTGGTATCTTAGCATTAAGGAAGGTGTTTCTAGGAAAGCCTAGAAATATTATATGATGTGTAATATGACAACACCTGTGGACTGCACTTCAGTCAGGCTCTTGTTGCAAACATGGCACCAAATGACATAGAAAAGAAAAAACATTGCCTGCTTTAACAATGGGGGGAGGGGAAAGAGGTTATTTCAAGTAGTCTTCCTGTATCCATATACAAGAAAACTTTGGGAAGATATAATGGAAGAAATCTGCAATGACCTCATCTCCTACCAACACTTTATTTTTGGGATGTTGAAGTATTTTTGAAAGAGTTCTTAGATTGAGGCAGGAACCAAATATCTACATGTGTTTGCTTAGGGCCTTGCCCAATGGGCCTATGTCCCTGGGCCCCTGAGCGTTACTGTAATAAAAAATATTTCATGATGATGAAGAACAGGATTAAATTTGTAAAACAGCATAATCTTACATCCCTAAATTACCTTGAACCACGCTGAAGTGGAAGGCATGGGAACCAACCTTAGAGTATGCAGATAGTTTAATCCAAAATTGACTGCGTAGAGTTACAAGGGATCTCACAAAACTGAGTGACTGGGCAACAAAATGGCAAATTAAATTCAGTGCTGACAAGTACAAAGTAATGCACATTGGAAAACATAATCCCAATTTTGCGGATGATATGATGGGATGTAAATTAGCTGTTACCACTCAAGAAAGAGATCTTGGAGTCATTGCGGATAGTTCTCTGTAAACATCTGCTCAATGTTCAGTGGCAGTCAAAAAAAGCTCTAGAATATTAGAAACCATTAGTAAAGGGGTAGATAATAAAACAGAAAATATCATAATGCCACTATGTAAATCCATCCAATAGTCACGTCATGAATACTGTGTGCAGTTCTGGTTACCCTGTCTCAAAAAAGATGCTAGAATTATAAAAAGTACAGAGGAAAGCAACAACAACAATTAGGTACATGGGAGAGATTAAGACTGAGACTGCTCATTTTAGAAAACAAATGAATAAGGGCAGGTCTACACTCAAAATGCTGCAGCTGCACTCCTATAGCACTTCTGGGAAGAAGCTACTAATCCAGCAGTAATGCTTCTCCCATCAGCGTAGTTAAAAAGAAGAGGCCCAGAGCCTAGTATTAAGAAGGATGCACTTCCAAAGAGACTGCATAGTAAAGGTTGGAGGCATGATACACTGTGGAACTGTAACAACTCTATATACGTTTTCTTATTTTCTTCCATATCCTCTCTTGTTAAGATCTTAGAACATGCAGTGTATGATAACCTTCCCTGCATCCAAAGATCTACAAATCACAATGGGCTGTTAAGTGATGGATTGTGACCACCCCAAGAGTGAGTTAACTCACCCCACCCATAGGGGCAGTCCCTATGCCAGAGAAGGGCAAACTACAGCCCGCAGGTCACATCTGGCCCACGGAACCTTCCTGGCTGGCTCCTGAGCTTGCCCGGGAAGCTAGCCCCTGGCTGCGCCCCTACTGTTCCTCCTCCCATGCAGCCTCAGCTCACTGTGCCGAAGGCACAATCCTCTGGGTGGCAGGGCTGCAAGCTCCTGCCAGGCAGCACAGTTGCAGAGCTGTGGCCTGACCCGGGGCTCTACACGGTGGCACAGCTGGCTCCAGCCGGGCAGCAGGGCTGCCTGTCCTGGTGCTCTGAGCGTCGCAGCTGTAGCGCCGTCAGCCACTGGTGATCCAGGCAGTGCGGTAAGGGGGCAGGGAGCAGGGGGTTTGGATAGAAGGCAGGGGAGTTCAGGGTGGTGGTCAGGGCACAGGGATGTGGATGGGGTTGGGGCGGTCAGAGGGTGGGGAATAGGGGAGTTGAATGGGAGCAGAGGGCATGGAGGGCAGTCAGGAAGGAGGGGGGATGGATGGGACAGCAGGGAGCAGTCAGAGGCAGAGGTTCCGGGGGTGGTCAGGGGACAGGAAGTGGGTGAGGGAGGGTGAATGGGGCAAGGGACCTGGGGGGGGGCACTCAGGGGACTGGGAACAGGGGGGTGAATGGGGCAGGAGTCCCGGGGGGCCGTCAGCGGGTGAGAAGTGGGGAGGGGTCAGATGGGGGCAGGGGCCGGGCCACACCTGGGTGTTTGGGGAGGCACAGCCTCCCCTAACTGGCCCTCCATACAATTTCAGAAACCTGATGTGTCCCTCAGGCCAAAAAGTTTGCCTGCCACTGCCCTATCCTGTCCTGTGCACAGGAAATCCTCCCAGCAAGTGTCCTATTGGGAAATACTTGAAGAAGATCCATGAAGAAGACCACATCATCTAGCCTCCAAAAAAATTGCATATCAGCTGTGGGTCCCAGTAGCTCTAAGAAGCATTGCACTTTCCCTGGGGCTGAATCTAATTGTATTACCGATCACATTAAAGAAATACCACAAAATAGTTACCAGTGAATTTTGTGTGGACTGAGTAGAGTATATTTCACAATTCTTTCTCAGGTGTATTACCTTGCTCTGTTAACTTTTTCCATTCTCACCCTAATCCCCAAGAAAACCAACTTGTCTTTGAATTTTCTTATGTCCAGGATTAGTATAATAATAAACTGAAGACAGTTTATGGAACATATTTCCTCTACATATACTGTAGCATTTGTACCAAGCCTAGGATCTTCTGTTCTTGGTTCTAAATTGAAAAGATCTTACCTCCATTTCACATTTCTTTCTTCCTGCTTCACTAACTTTGTCTACAAGCCTTAAAAATGATCTAGTACTTGGTGCTATAAATTACTTTCCTTAAAAAAACACAAGACCAAAAATTCAATTATTACAGCTGAATGAATACTGCAAATAATTTTCATTGGATACTCATTCGATTTTTAAAATAAATGTGATTATCCGTGTGCCTGCTTTTTTTTTTTTCCCCATTTGCTTTCCTCAAATTTTCTAGTGCATGAGTTTACTGGGAGGAATGTTCATGGAAACCACTCATTTTAAGCAAATACCATAGAATGGATTTTGAATTTGTAAAAGTGAATATTTCACACTGGACATCCAATTCTAAGCTTTATGTTCATGTAGTCATGAACAGGAGGTTACTGGTTGAACTGTGTCCAGTCAAAAAACACCCAGATACCAAATGTCAGGCCTGGTCTACACTACGCGTTTAAACCGATTTTAGCAGCGTTAAACTGATTTAACGTTGTACCCTTCCACACAACAAGGCCCTTTATATCGATATAAAGGGCTCTTTAAATCGGTTTGTGTACTTCTCCCCAATGAGAGAAGTAGAGCTAAAATCGGTATTACCATATCAGATTAGGGTTAGTTTGGCCGCAAATCGACGGTATTGGCCTCCGGGCGGTATCCCACAGTGCTCCACTTTGACCACTCTGGACAGCAATCTGAACTCAGATGCAGTGGCCAGGTAGACAGGAAAAGCCCCGTGAACTTTTGAATTTCATTTCCTGTTTGCCCAGTGTGGAGCTCTGATCAGCACGGGTGGCGATGCAGTCCCAAATCCAAAAAGAGCTCCAGCATGGACTGTACGGGAGATACTGGATCTGACCACTGTATGAGGAGACAAATCTATTCTATCAGAGCTCCGTTACAGAAGATGAAATGCCAAAGCATTTTAAAAAAATCTCCAGGCTATGATACAGAGTCCACAGCACAGTGCTGCTTGACGTGAGTAACGGAAAGCCAAAGAATCAAATGGACGCTCATGGAGGGAGGGAGGGGGTACCGAGGACTCCAGCTATCCCACAGTCCCCGCAGTCTCCGAAAATCATTTGCATTCTTGGCTGAGCTCCCAATGCCTGTAGGGTCAAACACATTGTCCGGGGTGGTTCAGGTCTATCTTGTCAATTTACCCCCGCTTATCCTCCGTGATAGAGAAGGGGAAAAAATCATTTCTTGACTTTTTTATATGTCACTCTATGTATACTGCATGCTGCTGGTAGACATGGTGCTGCAGCAGTAAACAGTAGCATCCTCTCTCCTCCCCTTCCTGGTGGCAGACGGTACAGTGCAGTAGGACTGATAGCCGTCCTCGTCATGAGCCTGTGAGTGCTCCTGGCTAGCCTCAGGTGAGGCCGGCCGGGGGTGCATGGGTAAAAATAGGAATGATTCCCAGTCATTCCCAGTAGATGGTACAGAACGGCTGGTAACCGTCCTCATCATAGCAACTGGGGGCTGAGCTCCATCAGCCCCCTCCCTTTCATGTGTAAAGAAAAGATTCTGTACTGCCTGGACTGTCATAGCAGCTGGAGGCTGCCTCCCCCTCATTTTATCTCACTAACAAGTCAATGTTTCTTATTCCTGCATTCTTTATTACTTCATCACACAAATGGGTGGGACACTGCCACGGTAGCCCAGGAAGCTTGGGCGAGGAGGGAAGCAATGGGTGGGGTTGTTGCAGGGGCACCCCCCATGAATGGTATGCAGCTCTTTATTTCTGCGGGATCTGACATGGAGCGTCTGTGCTCTCTGGTTCTCTGGTTCTCTAGTACACTTGCCCCATATTCTAGGCAGGACTGACTCTATTTTAGATACTATAAAGGAGGGATTGACTTGGGGAGTCATTCCCATTTTTGTCTTTGCGCCCCCAGCCGACCTCAGCCAGGGGCACTCATGACAGCAGCAGACGGTACAGAAAGACAGATAACTGTCATCTCATTGCCAATTTACAATGGCACAGGAGACAGCACAGAACGACTGATAACCGTCTCTGCTATCATGCAAAGGCAAATGAATGCTGCTGTGTAGCGCTGCAGTACCGCGTCTGTTAGCAACATCCAGTAGATATACGGTGACAGTAAAAAAAAAGCTGAACGGGCTCCATGGTTGCAGTGCTATGGCGTCTGTCAGGGCAATCCAGGGAAAAAGGGCGTGAAACGATTGTCTGCCGTTGCTTTCCTGTAGGAAGGAATGACTGACGACATTTACCCAGAACCACCTGCGACAATGATTTTTGCCCCATCAGGCACTGGGATCTCAACCCAGAATTCCAAGGGGTGGGGGAGACTGCGGGAACTATGGGATAGCTACGAAATAGCTACCCACAGTGCAAAGCTCCAGAAATCGACGCTAGCCTCGGACCATGGACGCACACCACCGAATTAATGTGCTTAGTGTGGCTGCGTGCACTCGACTTTATACAATCTGTTTTACAAAACCGGTTTATGTAAAATTGGAATAATCCCATAGTGTAGACGTACCCTCAGATACACCTGTACCAGGATATAACGCTGTCCTCGGGAGCCAAAAATTCTTGCCACGTTATGGGTGAAACCACATTATATTGAACTTGCTTTGATCCATCGGAGCACGCAGCCCCTGCCCCAAGCGCTGCTTTACCGTATTATATCCGAATTTGTGTTATATCTGGTAGTGTTATATCGGGGTAGAGGTGTACTAAATACCTTTCACAAACTAGATGTAATCTAACTATTGACAACCTATTATTTACAGCTATAATATCAAAAAACAAACTGCAATCTACTCATGGACAATTCTTCAATATATAAAGATAATATTAATCTACTATATATTTGTTATGAATTAATTCTCCATCTAATAACGGTAACCTAAAATTGTTCAGTCCTCACTCTTGGTTACCCAAAATGTACCATTAATTTTTAAATGAAGGCTTCTTCTAGGATGAATGGTTGTATCATAATCTCATAAAACTGGAGATTTATTTTAATTCCATTGACATTAGACCCTTTTTGAAGTTCAGAGTTCTTTCACTTACATGATACCCAAAATTATAAATGTCTGCAAATTTAGTTAGGATTATATTTCCAGGCGACAAACTGAATTATGTCTGAACATATTAACAGAGTGGATGAAACTGGTGATATCAGTTTGCACACACATTCTAAATCAACATATAATTCTTTTGAAAATCTCTTAAAATAGGAATTTGTAACCCAAACACCAAGATCTGCATTTGGATAATGGGGAGTT
Source organism: Gopherus flavomarginatus (assembly GCF_025201925.1). Lineage (NCBI taxonomy): Eukaryota > Metazoa > Chordata > Testudines > Testudinidae > Gopherus > Gopherus flavomarginatus. The sequence goes on from NC_066618.1 coordinate 205,469,013, forward strand.
CCTAAAGGAAATGATGGGTACAGTGCTTTAAAACAGGGGTTCTCCAACTTTTGTATTGATGACCCATTTCACACAGCAAACCTATGAGTGTGACCCCCCCCCCATAAATTAAAAGCATTTTTTTTATATTAAACCTATTAAAAATGCTGGAGGCGAAGTAGGGCTTGGGGTTGGAGGCTGACAGATCACGACCCTCACATAACGACATTGCAACTGTCTGAGAGGTCAAAACTTCCAGTTTGAGAACCTCTTCTTTAAAATAACTAGCTCTTGCACTTCAGTATCACAAATATTTTGAACACCAGTGAAATTTGCTAGAGTTTTCTTTGTGCACCAGGTCCTGCAATCCCTTGTTCATACAACTTGAGTAAGGGCTGTGGAGTTGAGCCTTAGTCATGTGTTAAACTCTTTGCTTGGGGTCTTTCACATTATTTTTACCAGAGATTATTCTGAATACAGAATTTTTGCAAACTCTTTAGTAAAATCCTGCTAAAAATGATTTGACATCCTCCTAATTACTGCTCTAAAAGTTGTTTTAGTTATGGCTTAGCTAAAGCCTGCTTATTGTAGGGAAGCATCATACCATTCATTGGCATCCTTTTAGGCTCAGTCTCTACGCACAAAGAGAGATGCAATTAAACCTTCCCTCACTACACACAAACTGTAAAGTCTGGAATATTTAATTATATTCTTGTGTTCTGTTGCTTTTATTTACTTCTATTTGGAAGTTGCTTTTTATTTCTATATTAGCTTATTGTGCTACTATATACTGTATATATTTTATTATCTTATATTTGACTATAAAATGTTTTACTTTCATTTCACATTATACATACTTACTGGATGTTAATTCTCCTTGTGGCTGTAATTTGTTGGCATTGCATTATAAATGGAAATGAAAAGACTGAACACACACACAAACCAAGGCCTTTGAAAAACAAATTAAGCGCTGAGAACTCAGGCCCTCTTCAAGAACACATGGCTTCCATTCAAGGGAGGGAGGCAATATGAAGCATTCTATTAAGAGAACATTTTCTTTTCAGATCTATATGGCTGATCTTGACTCTCACACTCTACTTTCCATACACATGCAGAACTCTGTGCATGAATTATACAGAAAGCAGACAATAGGAGAGGCGATCTGCTGGGAGGAATCTGAAAGGAGAACTTTGCTTTAAATTAGCTGTATCCAAAGCTTCAAGATCTTGATGTAAAATCAGACTCCATTTAAACCATGCTGGGATACTATGCCCTGATTATGGCTTAGCAGAATCAACCATTGCCACATTCGCTGATCTTGCAGAAAGGGAGCAAAAATTTTCTACGGAGAGCACTGGATCATTCTCTTTTTGTCACAGGAAAGCGGCCTAGCTAAAGAATTTTTTTCAAATGAAATCAACTCAACATTTTCATTTTAGCCTCTCGACAAAGGTGTCACTGAAGTGCAAAGCATACCTAAGTAAAGGTTACTGTACAGCTTATCAATGACTCTATCCTGCTGACCGGGTATTTGGATGATTATCATGGATCAGCACAGCAGTTTCACTGTTCAAAATGCAGGTCTGGCCACAGTAATAGTAATACTCAGCATTATGACAGCGCACGTCATCTAAAGAGTTCTTTGTATTTTATGAGCAAACATTGTCATCATATTTTCCAGCTGGAGAAACAGGAAGAAAAAGAGGGTAAATTATTTACCCAAGATAACATATTGCATCTATGTCAACACCTGGAATTGTGTCCATGTCTCCTAACAGCTGGCTTGGTGCCTGTTACTATCCTACATATCTCTGATCTATAACATATAGTGCATTAGGGAATTGTGTAGCTCGCCATTATTTTTCTCCCATTCTTGAGTCATGTGGTCTTTGTAACTAGAGAAATTGGCAAACGTTCAAGTTTTAATGAAAAGCTAAACATTTCCAATTTTAACACCTAGTGTTCACAGTAGTGAAAGTGGTCTTTACCTGCCAGATGCAAAATTTGAAGTTGCGCCTGTGCTGGAGATGCCTGATGTTGGTCCTGCCTTATATTTTTAGATTCCATATTGTGCAATCATTTCATGTACCAATGAATTCTAACTATGATTATATCATTTCATTCCTCTATCTAATAGAAACGTCAAAATAAAATCTGTTTTTCTTGTGTAGAACTTTGGGTTTTTTAGTCTGGGAAGACTGGTCATTAATGAAATTGTGACTTATACATGAAAAGTTGAGGAGGAGGCTTGATACATAGAACATACCCATGCTGCAAAACAAAAACATTCTGTCACTATGTGTTGGTGTGTGTGAAGCTGCATAAGTTTACATGCTGGAATGAGCATGTAATGGTGCATCTGACACATTTGAATTATGGGCTAGGCATGATGAAACACATGTTTAACCATTTGCTAACAGATGGGTTGTTTACATCTTAACATTTGAAGAATACCACCATGATACCTTCTGTGCTATCAGAAACTAAGGATATTTTAAAAATTCTTCTTCAGAATTATTAGTGAATTAATCCTCTATATGCGTCCATGTTTGGTCTGTGGTTCCCCAGCCACATTTCACCAAGTATTTATGCACACAAATTTGAAAATTGTGGACTTTAAGTTAGGTACCTAAATATAAGTGGCCTGAGTTTCACAAATGCTGAGACTCTGCAGTTCATTACATTAACTTCGGTGGGAGCTGCGGGTGCTCAATACCTTTTAAAATAAGCCACGTTTGTGTCTGTGACTAGCTCTGGATTTAGATTCCTCACTTCAGGGACCCGAGTTTGAAATCCAGAGACTGAAGTTTTTGTTCAGTGATAAGCTAGATGTGAGGGCAATTCATAGTTTAGCCACAATATTGTATGCAATGTTCAGTTAGTAAACATTTAACATGGAGAGCTGCTTCTCTCCCTCTCCTCCCACTCCTCTGTACAGCTGAGCTGAATAATAGTAAATGTATTTCTTTCACCCTGACATATCACCAGTCACTTCACAAATGATACACATCCAATATCACTAAAACATAAACATCTCTGAAGTAGAGAGTGGCAGCAGTCAGGTGGACAATTAAGCCAGGTGGACATATCAGTTGTGGTGAAGGTAAGGAATTTTGACCAATGACTATGGGAGAAACCTTGATTTTAATGAAAAATGGCCTGGTACGCATAATGGTCTCTCAGAGCCAGCAGAACCTCCTTTATTTTAAATTCTTATCTTGGCAGAGTTAACTGCTTGGTCTTCATTTTTCCCACTAGAGAATGAAGCCCGTTTTTTCCAGGAACCTAGGTATATCAGACCTGACACTCTAACTAAACCAGCCCCATCCAATGATACTGAAACTAACCAGCATATTTTACCAATTGAGGTAACACCATCTAATATACTTTATATAGAGATATATATGAACCAGTAAATAAATTGCTATAGCAGACGAATATTGTTATTTATACAGTTTAATTATTGCAACTTCAGTTGTCCACCCGTCACATGGGTAGACCAGGGTCAGAGGGAAGGAGCAAGTACTAGCTCCATGCAACAATATAAAAAAGCTCATATACAGTTCTAGAAGTTAAGTTTTTTCCTGTTTGCTTTAGTTATCAGAATTCACAAAGTATTCATGAACTAATTGTTTAAACCAAGAAAATTGAACATAAGCCATTACATTCTTAAATTAATATGTCTTGAAATACATTATTTTTAGACTGACGCTCACAAACATAAAATGTTTACATTTATATATGGAGTGCAGAGCATCAGCAATGCAGAGAGCCAACAACTGCATCTGTTGCAAATTTATGAAGTGCCTTATCATGAAAGCCTATCAATACACTTTACACTCTGAAAGGAATTATATGTCAGCTCAGTTAAAAGCCATATTGAAAAAAATCTTTAATCATACTTTGAAAACATTTAGCCAGGGAGTGGAATAAATGATTTGTGTTACAAGCAGACTTTAAGTCTAGCATAAATTTGCAATGTGAATTCATAACTCTCAATTTGATTGGATTCAGTAGCCAACTCCTGTATCATGTTTGCTTGAGATCTCTGTTGGAATGTTATGATTTAGTCTTTTTTCCTTTTATTGATTTTACATTTAGTTTAGTGCTAGCAAAAGTTGCCAGACAGACAATCCTGTGCATATTAAAGTCCCTTTTAGTTCTTTACAGAATAGATACAGTTTTGTAGGCAACAGTTCTAGCGTCCTCATGCTTAGGGTTGCCAACTGTGGTTGGACATATTCCTGGAGGTTTCATCAGATGACAACCTTTAATTAAAGATTAATCTTTAATTCCTGGAGACTCCCAGAAATCCTGGAGGGTTGGTAAGCCTACCCATGCTGCCCCCACCTAATTCAAAACAAGCCACCTGTCTTGAAGACGCAGTAGGTAATTCTGTCATTGTTTTCCATTGAGTCCCACACTCAATAGCCTGGCAGGGCAATGGCCTGGGATGGTGGAGATCCATGTTTAAGTCCTTGCTCTGTCTGAGTAAGAGCAGAGTTTTTCATCCCAGATCACTCCGAATCAAGCCGAGCAGGGACTTAAATCTGGATCTCTTACATCCCAGGCCAATGCCATTCCCACCAGACTATAGAGCATGAGTCTGTAAGTGAAGAGAGAGCCCTGGACCCAGAAAACTTTCCCAAACCAAAAAGTTCAGGTTTCAGTGAAAAAACAGATATTTTGACACCCCTCTATTTTTGTAAAAATGTTCTAAAAAGTTTTGTTTTCTTTCCAATGTGGACCAACACCAAATTTCAAACCTCAAAAGTTGCAGTGAACTGGAATGGTCATTCTCCAGACAGCTCTGAGAGTGAGAACAGGGCATCAACTGTACTGTTGGTTTTTATGATATAAATACCTGTCCACTGGGAATGGGACTGAGAGCTCATGAGTGAAATTCTGGCTTCAATGGAGCCAGACTTTCACATCCTTGTCTTTTCATACCAATTACCATTCTTACATTACAGAACCAATTGTTTTAGTATTAAGAGCATGTGTATCTTGTAATACACAGTCTTTGTCTTGCCCATCTAAAACTTACCATACCATCGTGTTCTTACTCTTTGCCTTCCTCCGTACATACCCATTACCTAACATACAGTTAACACCTTTCATTGTGAAGTATAAATATCAATAACCAAGACCCCCTTTTCAAAATTACTAAATGGATTGTTCCTTACTGAGACTTCTGAAATATCTAGGATTTTGATGTTCCTCTCTAGCCATTTTTCCAGTGGCTCCAGTCCTAAAAAAAAAAAGTATGATACTAATTATAGAATCATTGGTCAGATTTCTCTGCCCAAGGTCAAATGTTCTAGAAAGACCTAACCTTATTTTCTACCCTGGTCCTCAATCCCCCATTTACACTCTGAATTCAAATGAGACTGAATTTGAATGAGTCAATGGACTGAGCACCTGATCCTTGGCCCTCTTTATTTAGCCTGTTATTTGTTCAGACTTATCTGATCCTGAGGCAACTGTGCTCTGGTCCAGTCCCCAGACACTTGTGTTAGCTGCTAATAGCCATGGGGTGTGTTTATGGCAATTGGGTATTGATGGGACACACCATACTTGAGCTGTAAGGTTGGTGTAGTTTCATCTATGCCAGGTCTGTGCCACCAAAGGATAGCTCATTCTGTGGTGAACCTTCTCTGGCCAGCAAGGTGGCTTTAGGGTCACTTTGTACTACAGGAAGGGAGCAAAGCTTCCCTAGTGCAGAGGTGAATGAGTGCATCTATCTGCTAAACAAGACTGGAACGGTGTAACTCCGCATGTATACTCTTTCTGCAACTATGACTTACTCCTTTAACAGAACGTTTTCTCTGTACACACACATCTCATGTACCCACCACCTTAATATCTGGACACTATAATAATATCTCTCTGTAGAAGTGACTACTTCCTAAATATGCAGAAAAAATATATCTTGTAGCTCACTGAGTGGTAACGCTCCTAAGATCGCAGCACTCTTTCAGTCATGTCAGAGTTGCGAGCCATATTTTAGAGTTTTCTGTTTAAGGTTAATTTCTTCCATCTTTGTCTCATATTCTTCTTGGTTTATTTTATGTTTGGGGTTTTTTTTAACCTGCCATGTCTCTTTCACATTAAACGCTTTTTTGCTTTTCTGTTTCAAATCTTTCTGTTTCTGCACATTTTGCAGCTCTTGTTGTCATTGTCAGTCTCTGTAGAGTTGCTGATGCCTGACTTTTCCCTTAATTTGAGATGAATAGAGGAAAATGAATTTATGTTCGATGTCGAGCATATGTACACAATAAACACCCGGCTTTTAAAAGATGTCATGGAAGCATCTGCTGTGTTATATTTTTATGACTGGTATGAAACTGAAATAATTGGTATTTACTTTTTTATTTTCAACTTCGGATGTCATTTCTGCCCAGTGCTTCTATATGCACTTTTTTTTAAAATGTAGCACTCCATTAAAGTTAAATCTATAGACCAAAAAAGTCAATTTAAATGTATTTTTGAACTTCTGAAATTAAAACATTCCCAGAGTAAAAATAATCTTAACTACTGTAAAGTTTTATGCTGTAACTTGCATCCTATACTCATTACTGGCTGCAGTTTAAAATCCATGCTCATTATGGCTATTATAGGGTACATGAAAGTGAAAGGCATTTGTGTCTGATTGCTTAAACTAAACCAACATACTTCATAAAAAAGCATTGAAAACTCAGGAAAGGGGTTTTTGCACCCTGGGAAGCAAGTGGGATCATAACATAATTAAAATACATAGTGGGAAACTGAGTCAGCAGTGCCGTTACACTAGTTGGTAACTGTCACTTTGATTACTCTTGAAAGTTGATACAAAGCAGAAATAGTGATTGCCCACCGCAGGTATAAGGTATCCTTGCTGCTTTAGAAACATAATCACTGATTTGCAGGAGGTCTAATCAACAACTACCTATAATCTCAGTGATAGCTGGAAAAATGCATTCATGAAATATTCATGCAGGTAGATGTCATGGGCATAAAACACTGTAACCTATTCCTTTTTATTAATAAATACTTTATTAGGGCATCCTGTTACAACTTATATTGGTATACAAGTAATGCAGGTTTATCTGCCTGCTTCTTGCTAGCTAATGGAGATGGAGAAAGTGTTAACAAATAGGGAATGCAGTATTATTATAGCTATGTTGGTCCCAGGACATTAGAGAGACAAGGTGGGTGAGAGAATATCTTTTATGGTGAGAGAGACAAGCTTACAGAGCTCTTCTTCAGTTCTGGGAAAAGTACAGAATGTCATAGCTAAATACAAGGTGGAACAGATTGTTTAGCATAAGTAATTAACACATATTTCAAGGGACCGTTGAAGGTGAAGTGGCCCATTAACACTAGTCATAGGAGGAGGGAAAAAAAGCGGAGAGGTGGGGAGTGGAGTGGGTTACAGATTGCTATTTTGGGGCCTGCTAGGAATTAACAAGTAAGTGGGTGCTTTCAGAATTGCTTGGCACGCTGTAGCATATGTTGTGAACTAATAAAAATGAATTATTTTCCAAGTAATAGAATTTTATCCAGGAACAAAACCAGTGCAAAGAAAAATTGGTGCAATTTAAAAGCAAATGAATTAAAAACTTAATAAATTAATGGAACAGAACTCAACGAGGGGAAAGAACATTCACGTCCATTTTACTTATACATACAGCCATCATGGGTTTCACAGGTCAGTGTATGCGAAGCTGTGTTTGTCCTTAATGTTCCCTGGGGCGGAGTGGTAGGGGAAGTGATGTGGCCTCTGATACCTGAAATGTTGAGGAGGGGATGGAGAGGTGCTGTAATGGAGTTCTCCATGGACCTCAAAGGGAGGCGAGCCCAAGATTCTTGAATCTGTAGGTCCACGAGAGTCTGCAGCATCTGTTTGCTGCCCAAGAAGTCCCGTTATTGTCTGGTCCATCTCCCTCTCCTTTTCCTGCTGGGACTCAGAGACCTCTCTCAAGTCTGCTCCTTTCTTCTCTACCCTCCAGGCCCTTTGCTTGTGGTCTGATGCAGCACTGGCTTGCAGAATTCATTGAACATGTCACCCCAAGTCCTCTTCTTTCTCTTCGCTATCTGGCTTAGGCCTTTTGCCAGAGGTGCCAGATCATGGGGAGCCCGGGGCCACCCCCCCCACACACACACTTTGTACTGGCAGTAAGGGTGAGCGAAGAGTAGAGGGGGCAGAGAAGAGTAAGCAGGAGGTGGGATCTTGGGGGGGAAGAGGTGGCACAAAGGGACAGGGTAACGGTTCAGGCACCAGTGGCCCCTCCACTTCTGGGAAGCTTCTGCCAACACTCTCTTCTGCAGGTGTGGAGGGGTAAACCTTCAGGTCTGCAACAGTAGCAACTGCAGATAAAACATACAGAGGTACCATTGTCAGTATTGTCAAAATGGTAAGCAAAAGCTAAGATTCAGAGCTCCTTTCCCTTGCTCCCCTAGAGTTTTAAAGACATTCTTATTGACAGTTCTGCTTTAGAGTCCTTGTGGACAGTGCCACTCTCAGCACCAGCCATGGTGAGTATGGCCTGCCAGGAGCAAGGGAAATGGACAGTGATGCTGGTTATAGTCTCTGGAGGGAAGGCAAAAGTGCAGACATTGGCCAATTTAGGCTGTCTGGCTTGCTAGGGAACTCAGTGAAGACAGGGAACTGTGCAGCCTGGAAAAACCTCTGTCAAGAGAGAGGGAGATCTGGGTCTCCATTCAAGAATGGTGACAGCTGAGGAGCTGGGAGCTAGAGAGGGTGCCTACGAGGGACCACAAGGGGGAAATACAGGAGCAGTTGCCCTAAACTGTGACAGTGTGCTGTGTCTATACAGCAACTAGAACAATGTGGCTTTGATCTCAGTTAAGGTCTGTAGATGCTACTATAATAATAATAATTTAATAATTATTCATTTTTACTAGCCTACGTGGTGGTGGCCATCATACCCCGCTTCAAGATGTGGGGTATGAAAGCTGGTGATCCATAGAGACGCTCTAGTCTTTGTTTAGGACACAGATTCCTTGGACCTTTAGACCCTGGTATGTTTTAAAATTACTATGAAGGACTCAGGCTATGTATTTGCACCATAAATATAGCATATTGTCAGTTTAATTGGAGTGAAAACCATTTCATTTAAAAGGGACAAATTGAAACCTTTGCATATACATAGGCTTGGAAGGATTAGATTTTTATGAGTAAATTTTAATTTTTACCAGACATACACAAACCCAAACAAAATATTTCCATTGGTGATGACTGAAAAATCCAAAGAGGCGTACTATGAAAAATACTGCTTGAGAACTTACTAGAGTTTGATTTAAGCCTATTTACTTTGTGTATTTTGACATGTGATGTTTTCAATTTGTGTTTTAAAAGTTATGAAGCTTTCTCTTTTCAAACCTGTCATTAAATAATTATCTGATTCCTCCTCCCCTTACTGCCTGACACTTCCCCCCCCCGCCATATTTTCCTGCAACGGTGAACATTTTAATTAATTAAAATTTTAAAAAATGCTTAAAGCCCAAAATGTTGTGCAACTGCAAAAATGTCAATCAATAACATTCAAAATAAATGTTTAAAAATAAACATTGATATCTGCAAACTGATAAAAATATGCCAAGTATTTGCAGTATGAACTTCAATGTCTGTCTTGCTGTTAGCATATTAAACTCTTTATCTTCAAGGCCTGAAATTATTGAATCCTTGATAATGATCAGGTTCATGCTCAGCTTCTTTTTTAATTCCTTTTGGCAATTCAACACTATAAAATTTAGTGGATTAACCAAGGCAATCTGAGAAATGCTTATAAAGTCAAGGAAACCACTAGATGAAATGCCAGAGTTAGGGTCTACACTGACAGAGTTACAGCGTCGGCAGTTACAGCGCCGCTCAGAGAGCACCGAAGGGAAACCACTGTTGTTTCCCTGCCTGCGTAATAGCGTGTTCAAATTTGCGGCACTTGCAGCGGTATGCAGAGCGGTGCACTCTAGGCAGCTATCCCACAGAGCATTTCTTTCTCTTCTGCCATTAAGAGTTGTGGGAAGGCAGATGGGGTTGCAGGGCATCCTGGGTCTTGTCCCAATGCCCCGTGATGTTTTGCTTCACATCCCACCAATCCCTGTGCTTCCGTCGCATTTGATGCCCTCTTTCAACAGTTTGTGTACTGTGTGCTCTGCCTTTCCCAGCTGCAGGAATGTATCCCACACCATTGACCAGTATGCTGCTAGCTCTGACCAACACGTCATGAGTGGCCATGCAGTTATTCCTTAAACTGCAAAGGCAAGAGGAGTGTGCCATAGATCTCACCACGTGTAGTAGCTACGACATGAGATTGCTTGTGGCATTCACAGAGGTTCTGACCACAATGGAACACCACTTTTGGGCTCAGGAAACAAGCACTGAGTGGTGGGATCACATCTGGGATGATGAGCTGTGGCTGCAGAACTCTTAGATGAGGAAAGCCACATTCATGAGTCTGTGTGATGAGCTCGCCCTAGCCCTACAGCACAAGGACACAAGAATGAGAGCTGCCCTGCTGTTGGAGAAGTGTGTGGTGATTGCACTGGGGAGGCTTGCTACTCCAGACGGCTACTGGTGGGTCACTAACCAGTTCGGAGTGGGAAAGTCAACCTTTGGACTCCTGTTGTCAGAAGTGTGCAGGGCCATTAATCACATTCTATTCCAAAAGACCATGACTCTGGGCAACATGCATGACATTGTGAATGGCTTTGCACAAATGGGCTTCCCTAACTGTGGAGGGGCGATAGATGGCACGCATATTTCAATTCTGGCATCATACCACAAAGCCACAAGTACATTAATCCTAAGGGGTATTTCTCAATGGTCCTCCAGGCGCTTGTGGATCATCATGGGCATTTCACAAACATTAACGCAGGCTGGTCTGGAAAGGTGCATGACACATGCATCTTTCAGAACACTGCCCTGTTCAAGAAGCTCCAAGCAGGGACTTTCTTCCTGGACCAGAAGATCACTGTAGGAGAAGTTGAAATGCCCATTGTGATCCTGGGAGACTCTTAATGCCGTTGCTTCAGAAGTCATACACGTGCAACTTGACAGCAGCCAGGAGTGGTTCAACAACAGGCTAAGCAAGTGCAGAATGACTGTTGAGTGTGCTTTTGGCCATTTAAAGGCCCTCTGGTGCTGCCTTTTTGGGAGGCTGAACCTGGCCGATGACAATATTCCTATACTTAGAGCCACGTGCTGTACACGCCATAATATTTGTGAAGGGAAGGGTGAAAGCGTCAATCCAGGCTGGATCGCTGAGGCTCAGTACCTGGAGGCTGAATTTGAACAGCCAGAGACTGGGGCTATTAGAGGGGTGCAGCACGGGGCCATAAGGATCAGTGATGCTTTGAGGCAGCAGTTTGAAGCTGAAAGCCACTAATATTTGTTGCTATGCCGGAGTGCAGTGCTTGTAATGCTGGGAGGTGATTGTGATTGGTGCAGATGATGCATTGTGAATGTTTAAGAAAATTTCCTGTTGCTTTGCAGGGCTCCGTTTGCTTTCAATTAATAGAATAAAGATTGCTTTCAAACCAAAACAACTGTTTTATTAAAAAACAACTGGAGGAGAGAAACAAACAAAAAAGCACATCAGCACTGAGGGGGATGGGAGAAGGGAAGATCCCAGGAGAAGGTGGGGTGCTGGGATGGTTAAGCTTTGTATATGTCCAGGTATCATATCCAACCTTCTCCTTTGGATTACAGTGCATTGAGTACTATGCTTCAGCAGGGTTAAACTGCAGAGGGATGGGTGTTGAGTGCAGTGGGTACTGGGAGTCCGCAGTGCTGGACTGTGAGGAGGAAGGAGTGGAATGCTGTGGGTACGGACTGGAGCCAGGAGGTTGATAAGAGTGTGTTGGTGGTGTCCGGGGGGGCGCATGAGAAAGAGTTTGCGACAGCTGCTGCAGGGGAGGGTGGGCATGGTTTTCAGTGCTAGTAGTGCTGGGATCGTGTCCGCTTGGCACTCCATGACATTTAAGAATCACTCTGTGGCTTCATTCGGCCCCGGGGTGCATCATGACCTCATGCAGAAAGTCCTCTTTAGTTCTTCATGGGCGCTTTCTAAATCTGCGCAGCCATTCACCTGGTGATAACAAAGAGAGAGGCTGGGCTCCCAAGGTCATATGTGTGAAGCCAAGATGAAACATTTTACAGAAACGGTATTGTTAGCAACATACAGACCACTGATTCAGTGATTTAAAAACAGCCACTATTCACATACCTATCAGTAACTGGCTGATCCCAGGCAAACACACATGAGCCACAAAACCCCCAACATGGTGAGTAACTGCAGGGGCAGGGCAAATCAGTGTTCCAGGACCGTACTGTACACTGGGCACATGGCTCTTGGGGAGAGCCAGCACTGTAGGGGGCCTTATACTAATTCCTGTCCCCACATTTTCCACAGGTTGTGTTTATTACGGAAGATATCTCGCTGCTGAGGGTAAGCAGGGAATCAAGGGAGAGTCTTCTCCAAGACTGCAGCTTTTGCCCTGGCCCTTATGTGGCTCACCTGTGTGCAGTAGTGGTTCTCCCCCCGCCAGTGATGGTAGAGTGGCATGGGAAAGTTACCCTTAATGGGGCAAGAAACAAAGCAGCTCTACCAAAGAACATGCAGCAGCAGATTTCCCAGTATCTCATGAGAATTTTCTGGAGATCTGAGGCAGATTCCCATGAGGGGAGGGAGTCAATCACCATCCTGTTCCACCACTCAGGCTAGGCATGTGCTGGTACATTCATCATACAGACAAAAGCCTGTTTTTTGCAACCCTCCTGCCCCCAGCAGCTTGCTTCAGTGATTCCCAAAATCAAAGCCACTTACCAGGGGCCTGCTCTCCTGTTTGCGCTTCGCCAAGCTCCAACAGCTGTGACTGGCTAGCCTCCTCTGGGGTAGAGAAGAGCTCCTGGCTGCATGCATCTCTGACCTCTGAGTCATAATCTGCCTCTGGGTCTCCCTCCTCTTCCACATCCTTATCCAAGATTTCCTCCTAGTGGCTCAGTCCACTGGCATGTGAGACACTGAAGTATCCACAGTGGACTTCGCAGTGGAAGTGGGGTTGCCACCAAGTATCGTGTCCAGCTCTTTGTAGAACAGGCAACTTGTGGGCACAGCAGCAAAGTGGCAGTTTGCCTCCTGTGTCTTGTGTAGGTGTCCTGCAGCTCCTTCACTTTTACACTGCAGTGTGTCCCGGCCATGACCCTTTTCTGTCATGCATCGTGAAATCTGTCCATAGGTATCATAATTCCTATGGCTGGAGCGCAGCTGGGACTGGACAGCCTCCTCTCCCCAAATGCTGATGAGGTCCAGCAGCTCATCATTGCTCCGAGCAGGGGATTGCCTGGTGCGTGGAGCAGGCATGGCCACCTGGAAAGATGCACTGAGACCACTGCACGCATCACCGAGAAAACAGGAAGGGACTTTCAAAATTCCCAAGGAATGTAAGGGGTGGGGATGACTATGACGGTTGGTCACCTGAGGGCTGGGCAGTAGAATTCAAGCCAAAGACCAGAGAGGCGAGAATAGGCATTGTGGGACACCTCCCGGAGGCTAATCATAGTGCTGTAATTGTCCAAGGTGTCTATACTGGCACCACGGCACTGTACCCCAGCGCAGAAAGCTCTACACCTCTCATTGGGGTTTTTTTACAGTGCTGCAACTGTGCAGTTTCTGCACACTAAGTGACTTGGCAGTGTGTACTCCTCAGGAATTACAATGCAGAAAGCTGCTTTACTGTGCAGAAACTTGCCAGTGTAGACAAAGCCACAGTATCAAGTCTCAGTCTAAATAAACCTCTGATTTACAATTAACACCTAGAATTCTACTGTAACTCCTTTAGGTCTCACTGCTTGAATGCCTTTACAGAAGCAGTAATACACAACAGGATTCATATGTGTTAAGCCAGGCACACTTCCTAGCTCTGCATAAGACTTTATTTCATAGATTAGAATCAGGGTTGGAAGGGACCTCAGAAAATCATCTAGTCCAATCCCCTGCTCAAAGCAGGACCAATCCTCAACTAAATCCCCAAATGGCCCCCTCAAGGATTGAACTCACAACCCTGGGTTTAGCAGGCCAATGCTCAAACCACTGAGCTATCCCTCCCCCCTTTAGTAGCATATGGATCGGATAGGTGAGAAGGATTTGTTCCTTACAGGTATATACGCTGGGAGATAATTGTGCTCATTAAAAGACTCTTCGACCATCCAGATCATTTAAAAAAATACAGTAAATTCCTCAGAGGGAATTTTACTCAAGTAAAGACCACATTATTTGCCCTATCATTAACATCATTATGAGTTTAACTGCCACTCTTCATTCAAGATAGCGGTAAGAGCAGTGGTGGGCAACCTGTGACCCATCAGGGTAATCTGATAGTGGGCCACAAGACATTTTGCAGACATTGACAGTCCACAGGCACAGCGCCCTGCAGCTCCCAGTGGCCACAATTCACCGTTCCTGGTGAATGGGAGATGTGGGAAGCAGCAGCCTGTCTTTTGCCATGCTGTCAGTATTGTTGGCCCAACAAGCTTTTTGTTCGTGGTTCAATGCAGCACTGGATTACAGGATCTCGCAGAACTAGTCCTCCTTTCCTCCTTAGTCCTCTTCTTTTTCCTCCTCACCAGGGTCCAGCATACTGTGGGTGTGGAGGGGGGACGCCTCAAGGCCACAATGGCAGAAGTTGCCGCTAAAAGCAGACAGATGCGAAAACAGAAATATAAGCTTCAAATCTCCCTTCCCTTCCATATTTTCTATAAGATACACTTATGACACATCAGCTTTGGAGCACCTTGATATAGCACAGCTCTCCAGTTCCAACCCTGGTGCTTATGGCCTGACCAAGGGTTGGCAGGAGGGGGATTTTCTGCTGCACAAAGCTATAAAATTTCAGTCCCTATTTCAGGGTATAGGTATAGGGAAATGGCAATGAATCTTGGCACTATTTTCCACCTATGGTGATGCTGGTTTTGGCTGATATCTCACTTCAGAGGCTATCAGAGGCCCAAAGAACACAACTATTGGTGTCCCAAAGCTGCCTGGGCTTATATGCTGCTAGCCTGCAAATGTATTGCAGATTGGGGTAGGAAAGTGTCCTACCATGGAGAAAGAAATAAGGCAGCCATCCCTAGAAACCTTGGTGAGAGGATAGAGTTTCTTCATGAAAGTTTCATCAAGGTATCTTGGGAGGATAAAAGTGATGTCTCTGTGGACATAAACAAAGTGCTCTGCATGGATTCCCCAACCTAACCTTACAGGAGAATGAAAAGCAGATGCCAATGCTACCTCTGTTTCTTGTACCTCTACCTTTTCTCATACAAGTAAAATAATGAAAAGCAATACCTTTTTCTTGTTTACCTGGTGATGGGCTTGGCGTCATCCTGAGATTTAACATTGTAAGGAAAAAGGTATATTTTACCTGAGCCACTTTCCCCTTCATCAGCAGGCTCATCTGCTCTTACCTGGTAGAAGTAGCTAGATGCCTGCTGAGTTTCAAACAGATCCTGGCTCATCACATGTTTGGAGTCCCCTGCCACATCTCCCACTTATTTCTCCTTGCAGTTCACAGCAGGAGTCTTCATCTTGACATGAAATTTGTTGTAAAAGCTTCAGGTCTGCAGGGCAGCAGCTTGTGTTATCTCTGGAAAAGTTCCTTTGCTTTCACACAGCTCTGCTGCTGATCCCTGTCAGACCCCTTTGCTTGCATCCGTTGCTCATAGATGTCCATGTTTCTATGGCAAGTCCATAGCTGCACTTATACAGCCTCTTCTTCCCACAGGCCCAGGAGATCCAATACTTCCTGTTTACTCCAGGCAGGAACATGTTTACTCATGTGCATGGAGCCAGAATGGTCATTTGGGCATGTGACGGGGTACACCAGCACCCTTGAGGCCCCCTGCTGGAAGTAGGGTATCAGATAGCAAGTGTGAAAAATCAGGACAGAGAGTGGGGAGTAATAGGATCCTATATAAGAAAAAGCTCCAAATATCTGGACTGTCCCTATAAAATTGGGACATCTGGTCCCTAACTGGAGGCCTTATGGTCCTATCATACCCTACCCCAGGAAAGGAGCAGTGAAGGTGGATCCTTCAGGCCTGACTAGATAGGCTGAAGGGAAGCAGCCAATGAGAGCACAGCAGGCTCAATTAAAAGGATCCATGGGGCCTGAACAGCTCAGTTCCTGGCTGGGGCCAGAGGAGCACGGGTGGTTGCTCCTTGCTGATCATTGGAGCTCAAGGGAGAACCAGCACTGGTGGCACGGGCATTTAGTGAAGAGGATGAGGATTTAAGAGCTTTAGCCCTGAGGTCATGGTGAAGAGAACTGGGCTATGTGGGAAAAGGCTCAGGCAATAGCAGCCATGAACTGAATGAAGCAGTACAGGGCTGCTGTGTAGGGTCCCTGGGTTGGGGCCCAGAGTAGTGTGTGGGCCTGCTTCCCCCCCACTAACCACTGGTGAAGTGGCCTAAGCCCTGAGAAGGTGACAAGGCTCTAATGGGAAGCCCAAGGGAAGGGCTGTCATAAACAGATAGCTAAGGGTTAATGTCTCTTTCACCTGAAGCACCTGACCAGAGGGCCAATCAGGAAACCGGATTTTTTCAACTTTGGGTGGAGGGAATTTTGTGTCTGAGGTCTTTTTCTGTCTGCCTGCTGTCTCTGAGCTTTGGAGAAGTAGTTTTACTTTCTAATCTTCTGTTTCTAAGTGTAAGGACAAAGAGATCAGATAGTAAGTTATATGGTTTCTTTTCTTTGGTATTTGCATGAATATAAGTGCTGGAGTGCTTTGATTTGTATTCTTTTTGAATAAGGCTGTTTATTCATATTTCTTTTAAGCAATTAACCCTGTATTTTGTCACCTTAATACAGAGAGACCATTTGTATGTATTTTTCTTTCTTTTTTATATAAAGCTTTCTTTTTAAAACCTGTTAAAGTTTTCTTTACTGGGAAATTTCAGGGAAATTGAGTCTGTACTCACCAGGGAATTGGTGGGAGGAAGAAATCAGGGGGAGATCTGTGTGTGTTGGATTTGCTAGCCTGATTTTGCATTCCCTCTGGGTGAAGAGGAAAGTGCTTTTGTTTCCAGGACTGGGAACGGAGAGGGGGAGTCACTCTGTTTGGATTCCCAGAGCTTGTATCTGTGTATCTCTCCAGGAGCACCTGGAGGGGGGAAGGGAAAAAGGATTATTTCCCTTTGTTGTGAGACTCAAGGGATTTGGGTCTTGGGGTCCCCAGGGAAGGTTTTTCAGGGGGACCAGAGTGCCCCAAAACACTCTAATTTTTTGGCTGGTGGCAGCAAGTACCAGGTCCAAGCTGATAGCTAAGCTTGGAGGTTTTCATGCTAACCCCCATATTTTGGACGCTAAGGTCCAAATGTGGGACTAAAGGTATGATATGAGTGGCAGCGGTTACGGGATAGACAAAATCCAGAAGCCAGTAGGAATATTATTTTTTTCTCTTCTCTGCTAAGGGCTTTTTAGCGGAGAGAAACAGTTTGGATTTAAAAGAGGATTTTTTTTTTCTGCTCTCTCTGGCAGTTTGTGGCTTGCATAATAAGCAAGAGACCATTAAGCTGTGACAAAGAATCTTTTGTGACAATAGCACTCCCATTGAGAGTCATTACCAGCACTATATACATGCAAATAAAGTGGTTTTTCAGGTTTACTTAACATTGAAGATTAGCTAAAGGCACTGTTGCTAGGCAGACTCTAGGAGGCAACAGAGCCTGCAGTGCAGAAGATAAACACCGGAGGGCACCCCAACCCAAGAAAACAGGAACCATGACTTCTAAGGCAAAAATTGAGGCCGAAGAACAAATCAAAGAAGCTGAACACAGGCGACAACTGGAAATAAAACAAAAAGAGATGGAGATGAAAGAAAGAGAAGAACAAATCAAACAGGCAGCACACAAAAGAAAACTAGAAGAAGAAGAGTTGGCCCACCGAAGGAAACAAGCAGAAGATGAGTTGGCCCACAGAAGGAAGCAAGAAGAAGAAGAGGCGGCCCACCGCCGAGACATGGAAAAACAACAAAAAGAAAATGAAGAGAAGGAAAAACAGAGAAAACATGAACTGGCCTAACAACCCGGCGCCAATTATTGCTCCACAGCACAGGAAATTTCCCACCTACAAGGCAGGTGATGACACCGAGGCCTTCTTGGAAAATTTTGAAAGAGCCTGTCTTGGGTACAGCATCCCCGAAGACCAGTACATGGTAGAATTGAGGTCACAGCTCAGTGGACCTTTAGCAGAGGTGGCAGCTGAAATGCCTAAGCAGCAAATGAATGACTATAAACTTTTTCAAACCAAGGCCAGATACAGAATGAGGATAACCCCAGATCATGCCCGTCGGCGCTTCAGAACCCAAAAGTGGAAACCAGATGTGTCATTTCCCAAACACGCCTACTACGTTGCAAAAAATTATGAGGCCTGGATATCAGGACACAATGTTAAAACCTTGAAAGAACTGCACCTCCTCATACAAATGGAGCAGTTCTTGGATGGTGTTCCTGAAGACATCACACGGTACATACAAGATGGAAAACCCAAAGATCTCGCTGAGGCGGGGGAGATTGGAGCCAAATGGATGGAAGTGGCAGAAAGCAAGAAAGCTACTGTCAAGGGGAACGATTACCCCAGGGGGCACACCGACCATAAACCCTACAACCGAGGACAGCCAAAGACCCCACATACCACCCAAGTAAAACCACAGACACCCTACTCTTCCACCTCACCAGTCTCCAGTAACTCACCTCGGCCCAGTGACCCATCAGATGGAAGATGCTTTAAGTGTAATGAACTGGGACATATCAAGGCCAACTGTCCAAAGAACACCATGCGAGTGCAATTCATTACACCACCATCACACCAAAGATCCCCAGGTCCAGATGCCTCTCAAATACCCTTGGAGCGAAGGGAAAATTTGAGAGTGGGCAGAAAGAAGGTTACTGCGTGGAGAGACACGGGGGCACAAGTGTCAGCTATCCACCAATCCTTCGTTGACCCCAAATTCATCAACCCAAAGGCCAAAGTTACAATTTACCCCTTCATGTCACAAGCTGTAGACTTGCCTACAGCTCCACTGCCTGTCCAGTACAAAGGCTGGTCAGGAATGTGGACTTTTGCAGTCTATGACAATTATCCTATCCCCATGCTACTGGGGGAAGACTTGGCCAACCAGGTGAAGCAGGCCAAGCGAGTGGGAATGGTTACACGTAGCCAAACCAGGCAAGCTTCCAGACCCATTCCTGTTCCTGAACCGTGCACAGACGCCCCGTCTGGGTTACCAGAGACCCAGACAGAGGTAGTGAACCCGGATTCCATGCCAACCACTGAAACAGCCACAACACCTCTAGTCCCAGGCCCGGAACTGGAACAGCAACCAGCACCAGCAAGTGCAACCACATCTTCAAACTCAAAGCCAGAGGGCGCCAGCGAGCCAAAACTGGCAAAAGCAACAGACAGCCATGCCCAAAAGGCTCAGCCAGAGCCTGAAATAACCTCAGGTGCACCAGCGGAGAGCGGTTCACCAGCAACGGAAACAACCCCATCACCTACATTGCTTCCAGAGGGACCAAGCCCAAGTCCACAGTCTGAGGAAGAACTGGTGACCCCAGCCTCAAGGGAACAGTTCCAGACTGAGCAGGAAGCAGATGACAACCTTCAGAAAGCATGGGCGGCGGCACGGAGCACCCCACCGCCTCTCAGCTCTTCTAATCGATCCCGGTTTGTTATAGACCAAGGACTTTTATACAAGGAGATTCTTTCGGGTGGACACCGGGAAGAATGGCGGCCGCAAAAACAGTTGGTGGTTCCAACTAAGTACCGGGGGAAGCTCTTAAGCTTAGCCCATGATCATCCCAGTGGCCATGCTGGGGTGAACAGAACCAAGGACCGGTTGGGGAAGTCCTTCCACTGGGAGGGGATGGGCAACAACATTGCCAAGTATGTCCGGTCTTGTGAGGTATGCCAAAGAGTGGGAAAGCCTCAAGACCAGGTCAAGGCCCCCCTCCAGCCACTCCCCATAATTGAGGTCCCATTTCAGCGAGTAGCTGTGGATATTCTGGGTCCTTTCCCAAAAAAGACACCCAGAAGAAAGCAGTACGTACTGACTTTAGTGGACTTTGCTACCCGATGGCCAGAAGCAGTAGCTCTAGGCAACACCAGGGCTAACACTGTGTGCCTGGCCTTAACAGACATCTTTGCCAGGGTAGGTTGGCCCTCCGACATCCTTACAGATTCAGGGTCTAATTTCCTGGCAGGGACCATGGAAAAACTGTGGGAAACGCATGGGGTGAATCACTTGGTTGCCACCCCGTACCACCATCAAACCAATGGCCTGGTGGAAAGGTTCAATGGAACTTTGGGGGGCATGATACGAAAATTCATCAACGAATTCTCCAATAATTGGGACCTAGTGTTGCAGCAGTTGCTGTTTGCCTACAGGGCTGTACCACATCCCAGTTTAGGGTTTTCACCATTTGAACTTGTGTATGGTCACGAGGTTAAGGGACCATTACAGTTGGTGAAGCAGCAATGGGAGGGGTTTACGCCTTCTCCAGGAACTAACATTCTGGACTTTGTAAGCAACCTACAAAGCACCCTCCGACACTCTTTAGCCCTTGCTAGAGAGAACCTAAAGGATGCTCAGGAAGAGCAAAAGGCCTGGTATGACAGACATGCCAGAGAACGTTCCTTCAAGGTAGGAGACCAGGTTATGGTCTTGAAGGCGCAACAGGCCCATAAGATGGAAGCATCATGGGAAGGGCCATTCACGGTCCAAGAGCGCCTGGGAACTGTAAACTACCTCATAGCATTTCCCAATTCCTCACTAAAGCCTAAAGTGTACCATGTTAATTCTCTCAAGCCTTTCTATTCCAGAGACTTACAGGTTTGTCAGTTTACAGTCCAGGGAGATGAGGCTGAGTGGCCTGACGGTGTCTACTACGACGGGAAAAAAGACGGTGGCGTGCAAGAGGTGAACCTCTCAACCACCCTGGAACGTCTGCAGCGGCAACAAATCAAGGAGCTGTGCACTAGCTTCGCCCCATTGTTCTCAGCCACCCCAGGACGGACTGAACGGGCATACCACTCCATTGACCCAGGTAATGCTCACCCAATCAGAACCCCACCCTACCGGGTGTCTCCTCATGCCCAAGCTGCTATAGAACGGGAGATCCAGAACATGCTACAGATGGGCATAATCCGCCCATCTACCAGTGCATGGGCATCTCCAGTGGTTCTGGTACCCAAACCAGATGGGGAAATACGCTTTTGCGTGGACTACCGTAAGCTAAATGCGGTAACTCGTCCGGACAACTATCCAATGCCACGTACCGATGAGCTATTGGAGAAGTTGGGACGTGCCCAGTTCATCTCTACAATAGACTTAACCAAGGGGTACTGGCAAGTACCGCTAGATGAACCTGCCAAGGAGAGGTCAGCATTCGTCACCCATGCGGGGGTGTATGAATTCAATGTCCTTCCTTTCGGCCTTCGAAATGCACCCGCCACCTTCCAGAGGCTGGTAGATGGTCTACTAGCTGGACTGGGAGAATTTGCAGTTGCCTACCTCGATGATGTGGCCATTTTTTCAGACTCCTGGCCCGAACACCTACTACACCTGGAAAAGGTCTTTGAGCGCATCAGGCAGGCCGGACTAACCGTTAAGGCCAAAAAGTGTCAAATAGGCCAAAACAGAGTGACTTACCTGGGGCACCAGGTGGGTCGAGGAACCATAAACCCCCTACAGGCCAAGGTGGATGCTATCCAAAAGTGGCCTGTCCCAAAGTCAAAGAAACAGGTCCAATCCTTCTTAGGCTTGGCCGGATACTACAGGCGATTTGTACCACACTACAGCCAAATCGCTGCCCCACTGACCGACCTGACCAAAAAGACCCAGCCAAATGCAGTTAAGTGGACTGATGAGTGTCAAAAGGCCTTTACCCAACTTAAGGCAACGCTCATGTCTGACCCGGTACTCAGGGCCCCGGACTTTGACAAGCCATTCCTAGTAACCACAGATGCATCTGAGCGTGGTATAGGAGCAGTGCTCATGCAGGAAGCAACAGATCACAACTTCCATCCTGTCGTGTTTCTCAGCAAGAAACTGTCTGAGAGGGAAAGTCACTGGTCAGTCAGTGAAAAGGAATGCTATGCCATTGTGTACGCCCTGGAAAAGCTACGCCCATATGTTTGGGGACAACGGTTCCAACTACAAACTGACCATGCTGCACTAAAGTGGCTTCATACTGCCAAGGGGAACAACAAGAAACTTCTTCGTTGGAGTTTAGCTCTCCAAGATTTTGATTTTGAAATTCAACACATCACAGGAGCTTCTAACAAAGTAGCTGATGCACTCTCCCGTGAGAGTTTCCCAGAATTCAGTAGTTAAAAAGTGTTCTTAAAATGTAGAAGTCTGTTAGTTGTATACTTAGTAGTATATGTAAAGGTGCATGTGTTGTAGTAATCTGTTTATTTTAAAGTTCTAGAAGGAAATCACCACCAGTGAGTTTCCCCACTGTCTGCAATTTGGGGGGCGTGTCATAAACAGATAGCTAAGGGTTAATGTCTCTTTCACCTGAAGCACCTGACCAGAGGACCAATCAGGAAACCGGATTTTTTCAACTTTGGGTGGAGGGAATTTTGTATCTGAGGTCTTTTTCTGTCTGCCTGCTGTCTCTGAGCTTTGGAGAAGTAGTTTTACTTTCTAATCTTCTGTTTCTAAGTGTAAGGACAAAGAGATCAGATAGTAAGTTATATGGTTTCTTTTCTTTGGTATTTGCATGAATATAAGTGCTGGAGTGCTTTGATTTGTATTCTTTTTGAATAAGGCTGTTTATTCATATTTCTTTTAAGCAATTAACCCTGTATTTTGTCACCTTAATACAGAGAGACCATTTGTATGTATTTTTCTTTCTTTATATAAAAAAGCTTTCTTTTTAAAACCTGTTAAAGTTTTCTTTACTGGGAAATTTCAGGGAAATTGAGTCTGTACTCACCAGGGAATTGGTGGGAGGAAGAAATCAGGGGGAGATCTGTGTGTGTTGGATTTGCTAGCCTGATTTTGCATTCCCTCTGGGTGAAGAGGAAAGTGCTTTTGTTTCCAGGACTGGGAACGGAGAGGGGGAGTCACTCTGTTTGGATTCCCAGAGCTTGTATCTGTGTATCTCTCCAGGAGCACCTGGAGGGGGGAAGGGAAAAAGGATTATTTCCCTTTGTTGTGAGACTCAAGGGATTTGGGTCTTGGGGTCCCCAGGGAAGGTTTTTCAGGGGGACCAGAGTGCCCCAAAACACTCTAATTTTTTGGCTGGTGGCATCAAGTACCAGGTCCAAGCTGATAGCTAAGCTTGGAGGTTTTCATGCTAACCCCCATATTTTGGACGCTAAGGTCCAAATGTGGGACTAAAGGTATGATAAGGGCAGGATTTAAAGGGGCCCGAAGATGATTCCAGTTGGACTCTACTAAATGCCTGAGAAAGGGGCTAGCTTTAAAGGACCCAGAGACAGTGTAGAAGACCCTAGTAAGGACAGACCATATTTTGAACTTTTGTTACTCTGGAAGGAATTCATTCATCAATTTTGATTGTGACTTAGCCAGAGGGCTGAGCCACTGAAGACCCATCCAGCGAGGGCCATAACCTACAAGGGGTGCCAGAACCAAGGAAGATTGTAACACCATACCCAGCCAATGGGAGACACTCAGGAGGTGCGTGTCTCCCATCATAGGGAAGTTATATACAACAATGGTGAGCTGCTAGTTGTGCTTGGCAAGGTGGGCAATCAGGGGCGGCATTTTAAAAGCTTGGTAGTGATAAAATGGGGAAAAATAAATAAGTTCAAAGAATTAAGGGATTACAATAATAAATAGCACTTAATTATGCTCTAAGCAAAGCACTTTACAGACATCAACTGATTAGTGTTAATTAAGTCATTCTTTCCTCGCTTCTTTCTAGAGACGTGACTTGGTAGTGATAAAATGGGGAAAAATAAATAAGTTCAAAGAGTTAAGGGATTTCAATAAAACATCAAATACTGCAGTTAGCATTAGCAGGTTAATATTTTGCATAGGCATTATACAGCTGCAAAGCCATAAGGACCTAGGAATGTCAGGAATGAAGAGGCAGTATTTTTATTGGTTTCACAACCACTCTGCTTAGTGTGTCTGCTCAGGATTTTGAAAACATCCAATTCATAGTGTCAAGTATCAGGGGTAGTCGTGTTAGTCTGTATCCACAGAAACAATAAGGAGTCCGATGGCACCTTAAAGACTAACAGATTTATTTGGGCATAAGCTTTGGTGCATCTGAAGAAGTGAGGTTTTTTACCCACGAAAGCTTATGCCCAAATAAATCTGTTAATCTTTAAGGTGCCACCGGACTCCTTGTTGTTTTTATCCAATTCATAGTAAGTCAGCTCAGAGGCTTAACATTAACCCTTAGTTCAGTGTGTGCTGCATGTACCTATCTGTGCTCAATCCACAGAGGCTGTGAGTCTCTTACAACTCTTAGCTAGAAAGCCTGACTTTTTACCTCAAGCTGCAGAGACCCATGCTTTCAGCTGGATGTCCCTGGTTCAATCTCTGGTGTCAGTCAAAATGGCAGTTGTCACATTAACCACAGCCATTAGAATAACCACTCTATGTACTAGTAAATTGATATGATGTCAGGGTCTGCATCTCCCCTGCCTTGCATCTTGAGCAGTCATTTACACCTGTGCAAAGTAGATGCAAAATGTTGCCAGTCTGATTTGGTTATATTTTTACACCTATTTCCCACTCTCTTCATGCGGATATATATTATCACATAAGTGACAAGGTGAAGTAGCAGGAGATCTCCTACTCTAACAGTCTCAAACAAATTTTTAAATATAATTAAGAAAATATTTGAAATTAAAAATACGTGTAAATATTAAAGTAGATGAGGAGCTAGATATTTCCTGTAAAAGCAGCAAAGAACCCTGTGGCACCTTATAGACTAACAAACATTTTGGAGCATGAGCTTTCATGGGTGAATACCCACTTTGTCAGATGCATCTGAAGAAGTGAGTATTAACCCACAAAAGCTCATGCTCCAAAATGTCTGTTAGTCTATAAGGTGCCACAGGATTCTCTGCTGCTTTTACAGATCCAAACTAACACGGATACCCCTCTGATACTAGATATTTCCTGTCTTCTGCATCTATTTGGGAATGCACGATGAACTTCTAAAATTATTAATTTAAAAATACAGTCACTCCTTGCTTAACATTGTTCTTATGTTCCTGAAAAATGGTACTTTAAGTGAAACAACGTTAAATGAATCCAATTTCCCAATAAGAATTAATGTAAATGGGGAAAGGGGGGCTAGGTTCCAGGGAACGTTTTTCTGGCTGACAAAAGACATTATATTCATATCCAGTATAAGTTTTAAATAATTTTGAACAAACAATTTAATACTGTACTCACCAATGATGATTGTGAACCTTGGTGGAGACAGGGGCATAGCGGGATTGGGGTGTGTGGGCTAGCCCTGCTCCGCCCACCTGGCACCCCTGCCAGGTGTGCGAAGTCGGGGGCTTGCCTGTTCCCCGGCTGGAATGAAGCGTGGGAAGAGTGGGACGAGCCAAAAGCCTTATAATGGAACATTGCCTGACTTTAAATGAGTATGTTCTCTAATAGATCAGCAACCTAATAAGGAAACACTGTTAACCAGGTCAATTTTAACTGACAAGTTACTGTATGTGTATATGGTCCAGTGCTGGACTCAGAAGTCTGTGGGTGCGTCATGGTTCACTAGAACTCTGAAACTGTGGAAGTTATACTGTATTCAAGGCAGCAGAGCCTGATGAAATTCATCATAGGGTAATAAAGGAACTAGGTGAAGCAATTGTCTTCGAGAGCAGGTGAGGTCCCAGAGGACAGGAGAAAGTACTGTTTGCCAATCTTTTGAAAAGGGGGAACAAAGAGGCCCCGAGGAATTATAGACCAGTTAGCCTAACTTTTCTACCTGGAAAGATACTGGGACAAATTATTAAACAATCAGTTATAAGCATGTAACGGATAATAGGGTAATAAAGAATAGCCAAAATGAGTTTGTCAAGAACAAATCATGCCAAACCAACCTAATTTCCTTCTTTGGCAGGGTTACTGGGCTAGTGAATATATCTTGATTTTAGTAAGGCTTTTAACACAGTACCATATGACATTCTTACAAGCAAATATAAGGTGGGTGCACAACTGTTTGAAAGACCGTGCTCAAAGAGTAGTTATCAATGGTTCACTGTCAAACTGGGAAGGCATATCTAGTGGGATCCACAGGAGTCAGTCCTGGGTCTGCTACTAGTCAGTACTCTCATAAATGACTTGGTTAATGGAGCGGAGAGTGTGCTAATAACATTTGCAGATGACACGAAGTTGGAAGTGGTTGCAAGCACTTAGAAGGACAAGATTAGAATTCAAAAGGATCTTAACAAATTGGAGAACTGGTCTGAATTCAACAAGGTGAAATTCAATAAAGATAAGTGCAAAGTACTTCACTTAAGAAGGAAAAATCAAATGCACAATTACGAAATGGGGAATAACTGCTTAGTACTGATGACAATGATCTGGGGGCTACAGTGGATCAGAAGATAAATGAGTCAACAATGTGATGCAGCTGCAAAAAAACAAGCAAAAAAACCAAGGCTAACATTCTGGAATGTATTAACATTAGTGTTGTAGGTAAGCCACAGGAGGTAGTTGTCTTACTCTGCTCAGCACTGTGGAGGCCTCAGCTGAAGTGCTGTGTCCACTTCTAGGTTCCATGCTTAAGGAAAGATGTGGATAAGCTGGAGAGAGTCCAAAAGAGAGCAACAAAAATGATGAAAGGTGTAGAAGCCCTGACCTATGAGGAAAGGTTATAAAAACCTGGCATGTTTAGTCTTGAGAAAAGAAGACTGAGGGGGGGTCAGATAACAGCCTTTAAATACATTAAACTCTGTTTTAAAGAGGACTGATCAATTGTTCTTCACGTCCACTGAAAGTAGGACAAGAAGTAATGGGCTTAGTCTGCAACAAAGGACATTTAGGTTAGATATTAGGAATAACCTTGTAACTATAAGGTAGTTAAGCTCTGGAATAGGCTTCCAAGGGAAGCTGTGAAATCCCCTTACTGGAGTATTTTAAGAACAGGTTGGACAAACACCTGTCAGGGATTGTATTGGTTTATTTGGTCCTGCCTCCATGCCGGGGGCTGGGCTTGATGACATCTTGTGGTCTCTTCCAGCCCTACATTTCTCTGTTTTAAACAATAAAAGCTATTAAGATGTGTTGATGCCTAAACAGGGTAACCATGTGATCTTGTTGCTACAACCTCATCCTTTCTCTAAGAGTCATGTCTAAAATTAGATCATAAGTTCCTCAGGCGAGGGACCATATTTTTCTTTCTTTTTTTCTCTATAAAACTGTCATGCACAATTTAGAGCATTGTTACAAGAGTAGACAGAGTTACTACAGACTTAGAGATGTAACTACTCCCCTTCCTTGTGCAGCCTAAGGGCATGGCTACTTGCAGTTGCATACTTGCAGATGTAGAGCACTGAGAGTTAAACCAGCCCTCTGAGAGCGCAGTAGGGAAAGCGCCGCAGTCTGTCCACTCTGACAACAACAAGCGCACTGGCGTGGCCACATTTGCGGCACTTGCAGTGGCACTGGGAACGGTGCGTTATGGGCAGCTTTCCCACAGAGCACCTCTTCCCATTCTGGCACTGTGGCTTGTGGGAAAGGGGTGGAGGGTATGGAGCATTCTGAGTCCTGTCCCAATACCCCATGATGCATCAGTTCGCATCCCAGCAATCCCTGTGCTTCCGTCCACACCTTGTGCCATCTTTCAACATTTTTTGTACTGCGCACTCTGTCTTCCCTTTTGGTCAGCAGGAATGGAGCCTGAACTGCTGATGAATATGCTAACAAGTCTCATCAGCACATCACGTTTGGCAGTCGAGTTATTCCTTAAGATCCAAACTGACAGTGAGGACTCAGATGATGATATCGACTCGAGTAACGCGTGCAACACAAGATTGCTTGTGGTATGCTCACTACCGTGGAACGCCGCTTTTGGGCTCAGGAAACAAGCACCAAGTGATGGGATCACATCATCTTGCAAGTCTGGGATGACGAGCGGTGGTTGCAGAACCTTTGGATGAGAAAAGCAACTTTCATGGGACTGTATGATGAGCTCGCCCCCATCCTGCAGCACAAGGACATGATATTGAGAGCTGCCCTGATGGTGGAGAAGTGGGTGGCTATTGCAATCTGGAAGCTGGCAACTCCAGACAGCTACCGATCGGTCACTAATCAGATTGGAGTGAGAAAATCTACCGTTGGAATCATGTTGATGCAAGTTTGCAGGGCCATTAATCTCATCCTTCTCAGAAGAACCATGACTCTGGGTAACGTACATGACATTGTGGCTGGCTTTATGCAATGGGTTTCCCTAACTGCAGAGAGGCAATAGATGGGATGCATATTATAATTCTTACACCAGCCACCTAGCCTCCAAGTACATTAATCAGAAGTGGTATTTCTCTATGGTTCTCCAGGCTCTTGTGGATCACTGTGGGTGTTTCATTGACATTAATGCAGGCTGGCCTGGAAAAGTACACTTTGCACGCACCTTTCAGAACACTGGCCTGTTCAGGAAGCTGAAAGCTGGGACTTATTTCCAAGACCAGAAGATCACTGTAGGGGAAGTCAAAATGCCTATGGTGATCCTTGGAGACCCTGCTTACCCTTTAATGCCATGGCTCATGAAACCCTATACAGGGAGCCTTGACAGCAGCAAGGAGCAGTTCAACAACAGGCTGAGCCAGTGCAGAATGACTATGGAGTGTGCTTTTGGCTGTTTAAAGGGCCGCTGGCGCTCTCTGTATGGGAAGTTGGACCTGGCCCATGACAGTATCCCTGCCGTTATATCCGTGTGCTGTACCCTCCTTAACATTTGTGAAGGAAAGGGTGAAAGATTCACTCAGGTGTGGGACTTGGAGGTTCAAATCCTGGAGGCTGAATTTGAGCAGCCAGAGAGCAGGGCTATTAGAGGGGCTCAGTGCGGGTCTGCAAGGACTAGGATGCCTTGAGGGAGCAATCTGAGGCTGAAAGCCACAGGTAATGTTTGGTGCCCTGCACAGGAGTGAAGTGCAGTGGTTCCAATGTTAGTAGGAATCTGTATTTGCTACAGTGACTTGCAGTGACTGTTGCTTTCCTGGGCTAAGGTATCTTTTACTATATGCAATAAATAATAAAGAATGTTTTCAAAGCCAAAAAATCCACATATTGAAAATAAAATTCATTTATTGAAAATAAATACAACTGCTTGGGAAACAGAAAGGGCAAGCGGGTGGGGTGGGGAACGGTACACTCACAGATTTGCATATGTCCTGTTATCATACTCAGCCTTCCTGTCTGGAGTGCTGTGCTATGAGGCTGGCTAAGATGCATGGTGATGGCGGTTGAGTGCAGCGGGTAAGGGTCATAGTTTTCAGGGCTGGGTGGTGCAGCTGTGGGTGTTGGAGGCAGCTGGTGGTGATAAGAACCCGGATGTTGAGGATAGTGGATTGGAGGTGACATGGACTCACAAGGGAAAGAGTTTTGGGACAAGGGCTGCCTGGGGGGGAGGGGGTGGAGCGGTAGTGATCCGCTTGCATGGCTACAAATGCCTGGATTGAGTCCTTTTGGTGCTCCATGATGCTTATCAGCTGCTCCGTGCTTTGCTGCTGGAGCGCCATGCTTTTGTGCTGACTCTTCTCATTCTGCTGGCAGATCCTCCTTTCACTCTCCCTCCACTCCTGCAATTTTTGATTCTAGTTAAGGGACTGCTGCATAACTTCATGTAGCATGTCTTCTTTGCTTTTACATGGCCTCTTCCTAATTTGTTCAAGTTTTTCGGCTGGTGATAACACAGATGGGTGAAATCTCAAGCTTGCATCTATAAAGGCAAAATGCAACACTTGAGAGACAGTATTGTTCACACCAGACAGAGCAATGATTCCCCCATACTTAAGGGCAAGCACAGTTTACCAATAGCATAATTTGCCCATCCCAAAGCAAGCACACATAACCCATGGGAGCCCCAAAATAGTGAGTAAGCACTGGGTCAAAAGGGATTGATTGTTTCACAGCCGTACTGTCTTCTAGATTTCTGTGCCTTGGGGAGAGCCAACAGCTGCAGGAGGCCCCTATACTGAACACTCATCTCATATTTTCCACATGAGTTCATCCTGGAAGATATCTCATTGCTGAGGGTGACCTGGGAAGCAAAGGAGGGTCTTCTTCTACAATGCGGTTTCCGTCCTGGCCCATATGCAGCTTGCCTGTGTGCAGCAATGGTTCCCCTGCCCCTCATGGCACAGTGACGCAGACATGTTAGCCTGACTGGAACAAGGACCACAGTAGCACTTCCAAGAAACCTGCGCGAGCAGCTTGCCCAACTTCTGGATGAGACCTTTGAAGAGATCACTAATGCCGATTACCGCGATGTGAGAGAGTCCCTCTTCTGCATCTAAGCATGCATGCAGCCCTAACCCTCCTCACCCCAAGAGCCTGCACCAAATAACTTCCTTATCAAAATAAAAGTCACTTACCGGGAACCTACTGTGGGGTTTGTCCTTCCCCAAGCACCAGTCGCTGCGACTGGCTACCTTCCTCCTGGCTCGAGAACAGTTCCTGGCTGCATGCATCTAGGGATGCCGGGGTATCTTCCTCCTACTCAGCACTCTCGCTCCCACTTTGCTCCTCCTCCTCCTGCCTTGTTGGACTGGGCTCTGAAGTGTCCGTGGTGGGGTACCTCCCAGTATTGCGTCCAGCTCTTTGTAGAAACAGCAGGTCGCAGGGGCAGCACCAGAGTGGCTGTTTGCCTCACAGTCTTTGTGGTAGGCATTCCGCAGCGGCTTCACTTTAACCCTGCACTGCAGAGAATCCCAGTCGTGGCCCCTTTCCATCATGTCCCTTGATATCTGTCCAAAGGTATCATAATTCCTACGGCAGGAATGCAGCTGGTACTGGACAGCTTCCTCCCCCTAAACACTGATGAGGTCCAGCACCTCGCCACTGTTCCATACTGGGGCTCGCTTGGTGTTTGGAGTCATGGTCACCTGGAAAGATTCGCTGAGAGCACTCCACATCTTGCTGAGCAAACAGGAAGGGGATTTTCAAAATTCCCAGAGAATTTAAAGGGTAGGTTTGATGGGCAGGGCAGTAGAGTTCAAAGTGATGACCAGAGTGGCTAGAACTGACATTGTGGAACACTTCTGGAGGCCTATCAGAGTGCATTAACAGGCCAGGGCAACCACAGTGGTGCTGCGGTGCTCCAGCGGTGGCACATCAAACCTTATTCCACTCCCTGAGGTGGATTGCCAGGAGCGCTCTAGCCGCGGAGTCAGTGCGCTCTACGTGCCTTGCCAATGTGAACGGGTCATGAGGCAGGGCGCTCAGGGCTGCTTTAATGCACCCTAACTCGCAAGTGTAGCCATGCCCTATGTAATGGGAGAGAAAGCATCAGGGATATAAAGCTGCATGAGGTTGGAGATTCCCCCACCCTCTAGCAACTTTGCAATTCCATCACAGACTATGGGTGCATTTTCCATCCTCTCTCTACTACCTCAAGCTAGTCTTTACCCAGGAAAACCAATAGTCCACCATTAGGACTAGGGCCTCAGCTTTGAAACCAAGTTAATAAAAACTGTATCAGTAAGAAATAAAAAACACACAGGAAAGACAATGTGTCTCTCTCATCATCTCTTCCCATTCAGCTAGTGTAGATAGTTCTCTGAGGTTGGAAGGAAGGAGTTTCATTTTAATTAGTCATAACTCATCCCTTGTTTTCCAATTTAAGGGAGCAGCTTTAGCATTTTCATGTCCCTAGTCAAAGGTAAAGCACAATAATGGTGACCAGTAAATAAAGGGAACTAGGAAAAGGTAATGCTGAATAACAGGTTGAAAAATATTTGTAATTTGGTGGGCAGAGGGAGAGACAGCCACCTCAGATTCTTCTCACTTAAAATGGTATCTAGGGCCCTATGAATTTTCTGCCAGTGGCCAGTATGTTCTTTCTCAGGAGAGATCAGTTTAATGAAAAATGGTGTGTGTGTCTACTGTACTCATTCTGCTTGTAGAAATTGTGTTTTCAAAGGTCTCTGTCGTCGCACTCTCCTTGTCATTCAGTTTTCTCTGCTAATGTCCTCAGCGATGGTAGTGAAATAAACCCAAAGTGACAGCTTGAAACTGGAGAGAAAGCTGGTGTATGCACATAAAAACAATTTATAGTTTGGTTGAACTTATCCTGAGGTACTTTTTTGTGTGTTTTTGAAAATCTCTGTTGTTTCTGCTTCAGTTCTCTTTGCTGTACCAATGCCAAGTACTTTTAAAATGTAAAATGCCAACAACACAGGAAAAGTAAATTATTAAGATATCAGAGATTTCCATTCATCCAAAACTTATCACAGTTGCTAATATCACTTTGGTTACTAACTTGATTAAGTGCAGCTGACACAAAAGATATTGGCATATTAGTTCCAAAACTATATTCTCTGGTTTATGCTCAACAATCAGGCATCTTTAAGGATAACTGGATTTTACTGTTTCATTTTTTTTCTATGGAAGATGAACTTTGATTCTTAGTATTTTGTTTACTCCCCATTCACTAAACAGTCCTATGAATAGTGGATTGTTATTGGAGATGGTTTCCTATCTACTGGAAAATATGGTTGGGTTGAGCCTAGTATGCTCCATATATGGTTACATCCAGCATGCTACCGTGTCTTACTGAGTAGCTGGTTTTAGTGAAATTTAGGGCTACATTAGTATTGCAACAAGATAGTTTGCGGAGTCACTCAGTTCTCTCCTATGATGCAACATTCTATTTCCTATCCATTTACAATTGACTCAGGCAGTGAAACAGCTAATTGAAGTTGGGGTTGTTTTAAAAATTTGAATTATATTTGTTAATGGGGAAAGAAAAGCTTCCTTCTAAATGTGCATTTCTGATGAGAATACAGGATACATTTGGTTGAGACTAGTGTAAATATAGCCTCTGATAGCTGTTTATTATTATAAACATGGTTTCTCTTTTGTGCTTTGCTTAAAAGTTTGAGTAACTTCTTAAGAATGGTTTAAAAAACATTTTCTGTACATTTTATGTAGGAAATGAAGTAGAAACTCAGCAAGAAGGATAGAAAAACTGAGGCAATCGCTTAACAGCTAATCAGAAATACTGGTTGAAATCCTTACATTTGCATTTAGAACATATAGAACAGCCACAGACTATGGCTGAAAATTTTGGTTGGATGTATTCCTAGAGGTTTCATCACATGACAATCTTTAATTAAAGATTAATCTTTAATTCCTGGAGACTCCAGGACAATCCTGGAGGGTTGGCAGCCATACCACAGACCTGAGGAAGAAATGAAAGGTTATGGGCACAGATAGATGAAGCCAGATAGAGGTGCAACCGGAACTGAGGAAACTCTTAGGAAATTGGAACAATATAGTCTCATTTGGCTTCAGGCAATTAAGAGTATCTGTTCCCTTCTGAAACTCAATTGTGTGTATCAAGATAATTTACCATTACAATCTTCTAACCATGGCAATATTCATATGTGAACAAAATAGTGTATATTTCTAGGTTAAAGAGGTTGCAATTAACTTAATTTGGAGCTTTATAATTGCAACTTATTGTCCTTATTTTTGATTGTTATCACTGTTGAAGTTCAGATTTGAAGTGCTTCATTCCTTGTGTAAAAACAACAAGGAGTCCAGTGGCACCTTAAAGAATAACAGATGCCATGCATCTGAAGAAGTGAGGTTTTTTACCCACGAAAGCTTATGCCCAAATAAATCTGTTAGTCTTTAAGGTGCCACCAGACTCCTTGCTGTTTCTGTGGATTCCTTGTGTAGACATTTTTGCTATTATTTAACAAGGGATAAGTGTACACTGTCAAACTAAGTTCTGATCACAAATAGGTTGCAGAAATAATGAACTCAGGCATGATATGAATACATTAAACTAAAGAGCACTAAGTACATAAAGTAATGCAAAGTGTACTTAATGAAAACTGAAGAACTTGCATTGGAACGATACATACACACACACACAGTGTTTTTGGTACATGGGCTCAGTTAAAAATACAAGCCAAGGACCCAGTCTTGAAAATAGCTCTGTGTGCAGGAATCCTTGCAACTGCATAGAACCCCAGAGTTAACTTCAGTGAATCTTTGCTTGGGCACAGGAGTCCATCTAGATTAATACAATTGCATGATCAGAACCTATGTGCTTATCCACTTACTTAGTAATGAGGAGATCAAGAGAAAACAAAGATAACACCATCTGGTGAAAAGACTCATGTCATTCACAGTGTGTGTTTGGGCAAAGACCATCTTTTTGTTCTCTCTTTGTAAAAAACCTAGCACGATGGGGTCTTGGTGTATGACTGGGGCTCTGACACGCTACTTCAATACAAACAACAAATAACCCTAATAAGGAATGACTCTGGTTACTTGTTAAAAAAGCAGGTAAACCAATAAAAATTACCTGGTCAATGTTTAACTGGAAGAAGGGAGAAAGCTTGTGCCACGTAAACAGATAACACAACATCTAGGCCTTGAAATATGACCTACTGAAAGCCATGTTAAAAAGCAAAAGTGAATACTATTGAAAAAACGAAACTCGTTTAGTTACAGTTCACATTCCCTGATCTTCAGTCTCACCTGTGAGCCCTAGGGAAATGTTTTCTTTCCATTATAATGTCATTTGCAAAAATATAAGATGGTGACATGTCCAAATCTTTTAATTAGAATTTTTATAAAGTGGTCCTCTAATAAGACTTTGAGTCTGGTGCATTCAGATACCCATACTCAGACAGGATATGTCTACACTGCAATCAGAGGTGTGATTACAGCCATGTATAGGAATACCCAAACTAGCTTTGATCTAGCTGGTGCGAGCACCAACAGCAGTGAAGCCATAGTAGTGTGGACTTCAGCATGAGCAAGCCCCCTGAGTAAGTACCCTGAGTTAGTGGTGAGTTTGTACATCCTACACTGAAGCTCATGCTGCCCTGGCTTCACTGTCATTGATATTGACTTCAGCTAGATTATAGCAACCTCAGGTAAGTCTACACCTGCTGCCATCACATCGCCAATTGCAGTAGATGTACCCTTACAGTCATAAAATGCAACACAACTAACCTGACTAACCAAAGCAGAATCCAATTTCTGAAAATACAGGGAAAATACATTCCATGTTTGTGGTTTTAGTTTGTTTAATAGAGGTGGGTGAACATATTAGCCACTGTCGGAAGAAAAATGCCTAGGTTATTGGTACACTGACAGGTGCCAATGTAAGTACTTGTTCAAAACTGAAAAAGTGGTTGGAACTATGGGTAGTTCTACTTCAGTACAGTCTACTAAAGCTGTCACTTAGAGCTGACTGACTTTAAAAAAAAACACTGAAGATTTGAATTTTTCTTTTTTTTTCCACAAAAAGCTTTCAGCATTTTTTCAACTAACTCTGCTATCACCAATTTGAATAATACAGCAGAGAACAAGAAAAGACAAAGCTGCTTTCCAGTGTGACAAAGTGAGCAACAGTCTAAACAAAATGTTGTCTACAGTTTGTTTCTAACAATAAAAGAATTAATTGAGCTTGATCTGAATTTCTGGCAATTTCTTCCCTATCCCTTCTCCAATCAGGTAGAATCCAATGGAATTAAATGTGCCAGTGTGCCCAACTCTGCACACACAAAAAAAAGTCACATCTATTGCATAGTTCTAAGAAAAACACTAACATTTATACATTCTGTTCTTTCTTAAACATTGCCCTACTTTGGTCCTTCTGAATGTATGGGTCTTTTCCTTTAGCAACAATGTATAGTATCCAGGGTATGTGACAATATTATAATCTAAGATGAGGAAATCGTTTGTTTGAGTACTGTAACTCACCAGTCTGCATCTGTTACTCATGTAGCTATTAATTAGTAAAATCTTGAGTGAAGAAGTTACATTAACCTAGCATTAGATAAGATGCTCTGAAATGGACTTTGCAAATCACGCTCCATTAGAGCAAAGGTGATAAAGTGTGATAAAGTATGTAGCCAATGAGTTTTTAAATTTTTCTTTTCTGTTGTTGAAATAATTCACAATTGAATCATGTTTACCTAGGAGATTAAAGTGGAATAGTAGATTGCAGTTATAACTTGAGAGTCCATTGAGTTCCCATTTCCGAAAGGAGCCTTATATTCTACTGAATTTTTGATCATTTGAATGTGAGCAGCATTCATTTAGTAACAAGAGAGGAGGAGGAGTGGGACGCTAAGATGGCAAGTTGATACATAGTTAAGTGATCTTGTGGGCCTAGACACATGATATGATAAATTATAGATTATAGCTTTGCTCTTGATGGAGTGTATAGCTCCCATTTACTTAGATAGGAAGAAATGCAAGCATCTGAGGACAAATTAGGTCTTAAATGAGTTTTGAGAGATTTCAAGGAGTATGATGGTTGGTTTCATTTAATTGTGTAATTTATAGGGCCTGATCCAAAGCACATTAAGTCAAAGGGAGCTCTTTTCATTGATTTCAATAGGCTTTGGATCACCTCACTATTGACAGGGAAAAGCGACTGAAACTTATAAACCTATTCATCCATTTGCGTAAATATAGTGGGCATATACATGAGTATAGCTGAGAGTGGAATTTTTCTCTACATATTAATGTGAAGAGGACTTAAATAAATGTTTCCCATTTCAATGTTCCTGAAATACAAATATACCAAAAAAAAATCAGCATCAGTTTAAGATAGTTTGACTACAACTCATGTGTAACTTTCATGTCAGTATCTCGCTGTTAATTTTTAAATAGGGATAGAAGGAAGAGAGGAAACTAGTTTTTTCAGTTGTGGTAACCAGGGTTCAAATACTCCACTCATGCATAAAATGGAGGTGATCTCATCCTCCTTGCCATTTGCAAGCATCACAAAAGTAATCGCACATCTCTGGATGACTAGTTTTAGAAGGGTCCAGAACTGTAATAACAGTGTTGTAGCAGTCAGTATGTAGCTGCGTGGGGTTGCCTTGTTTGGGGAAGCTTGTGTAGTACTTGCTACACACTAAGCTTGGCTCCAGCTCATGTTGTTACTGGTTCACTTTTATAAGAACTAAATTCACTTAGAAAGAATAGGGAAAGAAGTGTGCATTTAGGAAGAAAGTATCTGAATAGAAATGAGGCTTCCTCCTCCTATCTATGAAAAAGAAGCCTGAACATATTTCACTAAAGCAGCAAGAAAAGATTTCTCAACCTTATTTCATATGAATTCTTGTCATGGTCACAGAAACCGAGCAAGTTGGATTTCTACATTTCAGACCATTTTTGGTCTTCTCTAAGGCAGATGGAGTTTGCCTTTCACACAATGCCCTCAGGGTGAAGGTTCAGTAAGGATGAACTTTGCAATCTGCTTCACTATAACACACGGACTGTTGATCAAAGAGGAACGTGTTAGGTACCAGATGTTGCAGGCAGTAATACATGTCCCAAGCTTTGCTTTCCCCTAATGCATGACATGCTGAGGCTAAAAACACTTGTAAGATGAGATCAAGAGGGAAAACATTAGCAAGCATCACAGAATATCAGAACAAGCAGAGGGAATATACCAACTGTAATATTTCATTTTGCTTCCTCGTTGCTAGTCCTAAAAACTATCGGGGGGCTTTATTTTGTGGGGGAAGTGTCTATTAATTCCTGTGTCATTTCCCCATTGTTTTAATTTTCTTCAGTACCTTTTCCTGCCTGGGGTAGTTTGCCTGATGTTGGATGGATAGTTACTTGTAATTTTTTCAGTGTACTTATAGAGCAGGGTCCTGATTCTCCCCCACAAGATACAAGTCTACTGGAGTTACTTGAATCCAGGAGGGAGAGACTCTTGCTTGAAAAAAAGTCTCTCCCTATGTCTCACTATGGTGGTTGGAACGAAGAGATCCACTGCTTTGTAGGTTAATAGTTAAAACTATGCTTTTAAGGGTATGTCTACACTACGAAATTAGGTCTATTTTTTTGAAGTTGATTATTAGAAATTGATTTTATAGAGTCGATTGCGTATGTCCGCACTAAGTGCATTAAGTTGACGGAGTGCGTCCTCACCACCATGGCTAGCATCGACTTAGGAGCGGTGCACTGTGGGTAGCTATCCCACAGTTCCCACAGTCTCTGCCATGTATTGGAATTCTGGGTTAAGCTCCCAATGCCTGATGAAGCAAAAGCATTGTCTTCAGTGGTTTTGGGTTCATGTCGTCAGTCGCCCCTCTCTCCGTAAAAGCAACAGCAGACAATCGTTTTGTGCCTTTTTTCCTGGGCTATCCATGCAGACGTCATACCACGGCAAGTACGGAGCCCACTCAGCTCACCGTCACCACTGCTGTTGCTTCAGAGAGGCTTTGAAAACCAGTTTCATGACTAGCAAGGCTTCAGTGTGACAGTTGTGTGTGTTTATCCTTGATGCAATCCCACCCCCTTTGTTGATTTTAATTCCCTGTAAGCCAACGACCTTCCTCCCTTTGAAATAAAGTAACTAATGTTTTGAAACCATGCATTCTTTCTTTATTAATTTTTTTAAAATGAGATAACGGACAAGGTAACTTGGGTGGTGTGGGGGGGGAAGGAAAGAATAAGGCCACATTGCTTATTGTAACCACACTAAAAGCAAACTGTTTGAATGACAGCCTCTCCACCACGTTCTTGGGCATCTGGGTGAGGAGGCTATGGAACATGGGGAGGAGGATCGGCGGTTATACAGTGGATGCAGCAGGGGTCTGTGTTCTTGTTGGCTTTCCTACAGCTTCAACAGACGCTTCATCCTGTCCATTTGCTCTCACATTAGCCTCAGCATCACATCCGGCCTCCACTCTTTGCACTCACTTAATTCTTCCCTGGCCTGTGCCACTGAATTAAGTTGTGCCCTCTCAGTGCAGGAGGATTGCATGAGCTTAGAAAACATGTCATCATGAGTGTGGTTTTTTTTCACCTTCTAATCTGTGATAATCTCAGGGATGGAAATGACAGTGGGAGCGTAGAAACATTCTGTGCTCTAAGATTCTGGGGGGACTGCATGGTTACCTGTGCTGCTGAGTTCGTCAAAATGATCAAACAGAAAATGAAATTCAAAAATTCCTGGGACTTTTCCTGTGTACCTGGCTAGTGCATTGGAGTTCAAAGTGCTGTCCAGATCAGTCACAATGGAGCATTCTGGGATAGCTCCCGGAGGCCAATACCATCAATTTACATCCGCACTACCCAAAATTTGACCCAGCAAAGTTGATTTTAGCACTACTCCCCTCACCGGGGAGAAGTACAGAAGTCGATTTTAAGAGCTCTTTAGGTTGATGGAATGGGGTTGGTTGTATGGACGCAGTCATTTTAAAATCGACCTAAAGCAGCTAAATTCGACCTAACACCATAGTGTAGATCAGGTTAGTGCTCTGCTTAGAGAGGGATGATGGTCTTGTGGTTACGACACTGGATTGGGGCATGGATCTGGAGTCAGTTCCAAATTCTGCCACAGATTATCTATGTGGCCTCGGACAAATCACTTAATCTTTCTGTACCCTATCTGCAAAATATGCTTAATATTTCCTTTCTCCCATCCGTTATCTTCCTTGCCTAGATAGATTATAAACTTACAAGGATAGGTAACATCTCTTGCAGTGTCCAGCATATCAAAGTGCCTAGCACAGCGGAGGGAGGAGAGGGGTTTGGAGCTGCAGCAAAGGGAAGGGGCTATGGGGGGCGGTAAATGGGGACGGATGGTAAGGAAGGCAACACAGGTGAAGGATCAAGAGAGGAAGACATGGCAGCCCCAGCTCTGCCAGTGTATCCCAACCACTGTGCACCCCACTCTCCTGCACTCTCCAAAGTCTTTGAGGAGGAAAATAGACATGTGAGTGCTAGGAGGCGAGGGGTAATTAGGGAACAGATGAAAGGTGGAATAGGGGGAGAGGGGTTTGGGGATGCAGCAAAGGGACAGTGGTGTTGATAAATTGTATAGTCAATTGCCTGAACACACCTTGGTTTGTTATGAAATATATTCAAAAGATCAAATAACCGGTATCAGCCAGGTTTATTGATATCAGCCAATTATAATGTAGTACAGGAAAAAGGTTCTATACAATACCAGTGTGACAGTCTGTACCCCTCTTTTCACCCCTTTTATAGGACTATAATAGATCTTGTACAAAATATACCTTGTGAGGTATCAGTTGAAAACTCATAGTTTGCTGGTCATTACTGTCCTGGTAAAATATGTGACAACATTGTAGGTAAAGCTATAAAATTTTTCTGTATAATGTAACTAAAACACATTCCAAAACTGGAGAGCAGTCACAAACAGGTTCTCCGGATACAAAAGGCTAGCCAATGCCTCAGCCAGGTGTCAACTAGATCAAATTGGCCATCACCTGGTTAAGTGGCCATTCTTTGGCAGGAAAGAGGGTGTGAGTGAAAAAATCTACATTTTGACAAAGAAACAGTGGGGGAGTAGGGTTCCCATCCACACAGACTTTGTCTCCTGAACCTTAGCTGGAGATGACTCACAAAGTAGAGAAGGAACTATAAGAAAGGAGAAGAGATGTCTCAAGTCATCTCTCCCTTCATCTCTACCCATGCTGTGGCATCAACAACACCTGAACAACAAAGGAAGAAGCATTGGACCAGGGAGGGAATCTGAGTGAAAGACATTCAGCCAGTAGGACTGTGGTGAGAGAGACTTTTGCTTTGAATTCACCTAGTTTAAGTGAGTTGTATTTTATTCTTATTTCCTTGTAACAAATAGTGGCTTTTATGCCTCATTACTTGCAGTGACTTAAAATCTATCTTTCTGTAGTTAAAAAACTTGTTTTACTGTTTTATCTAAACTAGTGTGTTTGGATTGAAGTGTTTGGGGAAACTTCACTTGAGATAACAGGATTTGTGCATATCATTTTCTATTAATAAATGATGGACTTTATATGACCTTGTATTGTCCAGGCAGGGGTGGCTCCAGGCCCCAGCACTCCAAGCATGTCCTTGGGGCGGCACACCACAAAGGGCGCTCTGCCAGTCTCCGGAAGAGCGGCAGGTGGCTCCAGTGGACCTCCCGCAGGCGTGCCTATGGAAGGTCCGCTGGTCCCGCAGCTTCGGTGGAGCATCCGCAGGCACGCCTGCAGGAGGTCCACTGGAGCCGCGGGACCAGCGGACTCTCCAGAGGGACATCTGCAGGAGGTCCACCGCAGCCACGGGACCGGCGACCAGCAGAGCCCCCACCCCCCCATAGCTTGCAGCCGTGCTTGGGGTGGCGAAATGGCTAGAGCTGCCCCTGTGTCCAGGAGAAGGATGGGCAGTACAAGATATACATTTCTGGAGGGATGTGTAGGACTGGGAATTTGCTGGTGTAGCTCTGCAATGTAATTCACAAGTAGCTAGTTCTAGCACTCATACAGTACAACTGTGAATGACTTACATGCTGGAGGCTGTGTAAGCTGACCCGGAGTGATAGCTCTCATAGCAAAGCAGTGCAAAGGGCACCCCAGGTTGGAGAACTGAAGAGACACAGCTGTTCATTGGTCCAGATTGTATCGTGGGTAATGTCACAACCAGTCTCCCGGAT
Source organism: Gopherus flavomarginatus (assembly GCF_025201925.1). Lineage (NCBI taxonomy): Eukaryota > Metazoa > Chordata > Testudines > Testudinidae > Gopherus > Gopherus flavomarginatus. The sequence continues at coordinate 205,510,628 of NC_066618.1, forward strand.
GCTGTTTCATGCAGAGTTGTTACATTCATGTTATGCAGAAAGTGTGCTCCCAAAGCCAACTTTTACACCGGACCTGTTTACAAATAAAAGATATCATGCATGTCATCCAAAACTATCAGCTTTCTACTTTGTATTTCTGATATCATGTGATACCCCTTATCTTTGTTCCGAACACGTGCATTCCAGGTACCAAAGGGCAAGAGGGCACATCCTAGATCTATATGGTAGAATAATCATATGTCTTGTCCTCTTCTTTTGGCACATTCCAGTACAGGCCTCTGAGGGTAACTCTCTTTCTGTTATGGTAAAGCATTCATTGGTCCTGGTCTTGACAGTTTCCCTGTTTACTTAGGCTAAAACTTATGCTTAGTATCCCATAACCCATGGGTGGGCAAATTATGGCCTGCGAGCCAGATCCGGCCCACCAGCCATTTTAAATCAGTGAATACAAGGGGTTATGGCAGTAGTGGGCAAACTTTTTCGCCCTAGGGCCATATCTGGGAATAGAAATTCTATGGCAGGTCATGAATGCTCACAAAATTGGGTTGGGGTATGGAAGGGGGTGAAGGCTCTGGTTGGGGGTGTGGGCTCTGGGGTGTGACCAGAAATGGGAGTTCAGGCTGTGGGAGGGGGCTCTGGGCAGCGGCAGGGGAGTGGGTTGCGAGGTCGGGTAGTGAAGGCTCCAGCTGGGGGTGTGGTCTCTGGTGTGAGGCTGGGGATGAGGAGTTTGAAATGTAGACTCAGGGGTGAAGGCTCCAGGTGGTGCTTACCTCAAGCAGCTCCTGGAAGCAGCAGCATGTCCCTTCTCTGGATCCTATGCGGAGGTGCAGCCAGGCAGCTACGCAAGTTGCCCCATCCGCAGGAACCACCCCTGCAGCTCCCATTCAAGTGCTGGAGGGGGCCATTGGAGTGGGGCCATTGGAGCACATAGGAGCTGGAGTGGGGCTATGCCACTGCTTCCAGGACCCACATGGAGGGGCCCCCAACTCCGCTTCCCTGCTAGAGCACCAGAGCAGGACAAGTCCCAGACCCTGCTCAACAGTGGGAGCTCAAGGGCCGACTTAAAATGGCTGATGAGCCAGATCTGGCCTGAGGGCCATAATTTGCCCACCCATGGATTATAGGATACTAAGAATAAGTGAGCCAGGGTTAAATAAAAAGCATAGAACAATTTAAGTTATATAACTATTGTTCTATTACTATTATGCACTTAATACATACTGATATATGTATGGTGTGTATAATACATGTTAGTAATGTGATATATGCCAGCCCAGCATATATTAGTGAACAGAGGTTATGATGAGGGTTTAAATCGGGATGGATGATAGGAGAGGGGATGGGGACTCAGGTGAGTGTCAAGGAAGGCCTTGGATAGTGGCAGGAAGGACTGGGAGAATAGGAGCCATGTCACCAGTCAACCCTACATTCTCTCATCCTCTGTGTGTGCCCAGATCTGGGGGTTTCTTACTCATCTTCAGGGATTGGACCACCGCCAAGCCTATCCCACATGTTAGCTGGGTTCAGAGGGGGCTTGCCTTTTTGGGAGGGTTTGAGGCCCTCTTCCCTGCAGCATATGTGAGCCAGGATCTGGGGAAGTCCTACTTTGGGTGGGGAACTGAAAACCTGTATAGTTCATGCATATCAGAGGCTCTAAAGTACTCAGGAGGGATAGGACCACTGCTGAGATTAATGGAGCTGTTCACAAGTCTCACGGCTGCTATTTCAGATTGTATTCATCTCTGTGGGGCATTCTCATTCAGCTGAAAACATCATACTCACATGAATGGGCCTCTTTATGCCTTTCAGAGCCCCCTATGCTGCAGATGGATGTGTAGAAGAGCCCTTTCTTACATCTCTCTGTCCTTCCTGTTAAAGGACGACAGACGACACCTCTAGTGCTCTAAAACCCACATGCTGGCATGGATTTTCTTAAAATTTCCTATGCTTTGTGGGAATGCAGAGTAAGGTTAGACCTGGTCTACACCTAAAACATAGGTTGCTCTAGCCATGTCACTCAGGATGTGTGAAAAAGAGGACAGATGTAAGCAAGCTAACCAAGCTCCTGGGTAGACACTGCTAGCTCAACCCACTACCTTCTCTTTAGGCAGGTGATTTACTACAGTGACAGTGTCATAGTATCTTTCCCCAATCTGAACCTTAGAGTTCAAAAGTTGGGGTACTAGCATGAATTCCTCTAAGCTTAATTACCTGCTTAGATCTGATAAGCTGCCACCAATCAGGAATTCCAGTGCCTGATACACTCTGGTCCCCCCAAAACCTTCCTTAGGGACCCCAAGACCCAAATTCCTTGACTCTTACAACACAGGGGAATAAACCATTTCCCTCCCCTTCTCCTCCCCTCCAGGTGTTCCCTCCCTGGGCTCCTGGAGAGATATATAGATTCAAGCTTCGTGAATCTAAAACAAAGGGATTCCACCCTTCTCCCTCTCTGTCAAGTACAGACTCAATTCCCTTGAGCCTCAACAAGGGGAAAAAATCAGACAGGTCTTAAAAGCAAAACTTTTAATAAAAGAAAAAAAGAATAAAGAAAATCACTGTAAATTCAAGATGGAATATTACAGGGTCTGTCAGCTTCTAGAAACTGGAGAAAAAGCCTCCTCCAGCAGAAATACAATTTAAAATACTTCCAGCCAAATACACATTAGACCTCTACCAGCCAGATACACATTTGCAAATAAAGAAAACCAATTAAAAAGACTAAACAGCCTTTCTACTTGCACTTACTACGTGAATAGAAAATTAGAGACTGTGGTACGTCCAGTCACTCTCAGATCCCAGAGAGAACAAAGCAAAACCCCAAAAACACAAACAAAGGCTTCCCTCCACCGAGATTTGAAAGTATCTTGTCTCCTGATTGGTCCCCTGGTCAGGTGTTTGGTTCCCTGTTTGTTAACCCTTTACAGGTAAAAGAGAAATTAACCCTTAACTATCTGTTTATGACAGACAGAAAAAGCCATTCCGTCACTATAGTGAGTGTCTGCACTACAGCAGCACAACTTCAGAACTGCAGCTCTGCCTCAGCAGCACTTGTAGTATAGACATACTCTTTGTGATTCACAATTAGGGTCTTTTGAGCCAGTGGTTCCAGAGACCTATGCCCTGAAATCAGTAAACATTCTTCAAAGTTACTAGGTGGGTTTTTTTTCCTCCACAGAGATAGAGGTCAAACTATTGCTGTGAGGAGGGTCAAAATGATCTTGTGTGGTCTATTTTTACATAAGGTAGTGCATGGCATCCACTAAATCTTTGGGGAAGCCAAACCGTGAGGGCTATTTAAGAGTGTGTTCACGTCTTTGTGTACAAATGGAGTCTGGAAGGATTATTGTATGTATGCACTAATTTAAAAAAACAACATAAGGTTTGTATGAAGCCGCTTTAGGCTTGTCTGGGTAGTTCAAGGAAACATGCCAATGCCCCCGGTGAACATGCTACCATTGTTGTTTCTAGTCTGAACCTTTGTACACCTGCGCAATAAAGATTTAAGAACTCATGTTGCTTGCCACAAGTTGTCTGTGTTTATAATATAACATGATTTTATTTTACGGGGAGGTTTACTGCAAACACAGCAGAATAGTTAGCAGCCAGTCAGACCAATTTTTTTTTATTTTGGGTATGGAGGAGCCAGAGACATAAGACATGGTGGAGGCAGGGGATGGGGAACCAGGACAGAAGGGGGGAGTGTTGGGCAATAAGGATGGATGAGAGGCAAGAATTGGACTGGTTGTTTGATAAAATCTGTATTTTACTAGCCCCCTGGGGAAGGAGTGGGGGTAAGTGGTTACTTCATCATCTTGGGGCAAATTAATGTGGTGTTTCCAAAGACATACAGCGTAGATGTTTGGAACTGGCTGCACAAGTATCTTGATTGCTGAGGAAAAAGAAATATGTGCACTGCCTGGGTTGCCCAAGTGTGGATTCTGGGAGATTCCTGAATCGCAAGGTTGAAAAAATTTTCAGGAGAGCAGTGATTTGGCTCTGTATGCAAATTTCAGGTCATAATATGTACAAATGCCTAATAAATGACTACTAACTCCTACCAACAACTTATCTTTTTCTATTCAAAATTTAGGAAATTCAATGGCAACAAGTTAATTAATGCAAAGTTAAGGTCATCCCCATGCATAATGTCAAGTGGAGCAAAACTCAAATTTTCCCAAACCAGAAAATGCACAATTAAGGTTGCCTGTGCAGCCTTAACTCTTTCCTCTTTCAACAATGCCACACTGTGGCCCATTAACAGGCACACATTTACTCTATCAGCCTCACAGTTGCTGAAATGTTCAGGCTCTTACCTCCTTTTACAACCCATTCATCTCACCCACAGGATTACATATAACACTATTCAAGTACAAAAGGAAAAAGGTTGCCTGCACCACTTTCCCTCTGCTCTCTTTGAGCAATGTCTCAATAGTACACTCACACAATTGAGCCACCTACCCAGAAGGAATACCACACATGTAAAATTTAAGTACCACTTCAAAACTTTTATAATTCCCTTACACTTACCATCTCAATCTACACTTTCACTTAACCATATTAAGTCACTGGAATCCTTTCATATTCCACCTCACTGCAGACAATGTCCTTTGTAATAAAAGCTCTATGCCCTGCTACTGACATAACCTACACAACTGAGCATTAAAATGCTGCTCACTGGATCCACACATGCAACTCTTCCCTTTGCTCACAAAACTTGGATTCAGCACATAGATCGCCTCATATCATAATCATAACTCTGTCAGGCCCCTCCAAGTAACCCACACATGTTCATATCATAAATACACCTTTAGCAACCAGGTCCAACTACTGCCTCTATCCATTTAGTGTAGGTACACCTAACACACCGACCATACCTACAGTGTAAGCAAATAATTCCCACTGGCTGATGCCAGCTCCAGGAGAGCAAACGGAAGGTGGTATGGGCAATATTTTTTTGTACTTTAAGTGCATTAGATGGAATCCTGTGGATGACAGTTAATGGTTGTAAAAGAAGGTGAAGAGCTTGTATATTACATCAGTTGTGGGACTGGCAGAGCAAATGTATGTGTATTAAAGGCCTTTGGGGCATTGTTGAACGAGGGCAGAGTTAAAGTTGCAAGGGCAAACATAACTGTGCATTTCCTGCTTTCAGATATTTGACTTTTGCTCAACTCAGCATTCTGCCAGGGGACGACATACCACCAAGCAACCTTAACTCTGCATTAATATAGTTTTTTGCCACTGAATAGTGAGGAATATTACAATATGGGTTTGCTGGTGCTTTGATTTAATTGGCATCAAACCATCATCCCACTTTTTTGGCTGGTATCCTTTAGCAAAGTGTGCCCATCTTATCTTGTTAGGTCGACAGGATGGTTGTGGGTTCTTCTTCTGTTCTTCTCTGGTTCTTCCCAAAATGGCTGAAATGGGAGTATTTCTGGGGCTGCAAGATAGAATTTCGGTTGGCTCTCCAATTTGAACAGACTGTTTACAAACTTCATTTGCAATTGAACCAATTGATCACAATCTTTAGTGTGTTTTTTTCCCCCACCAGGCTGATGTTCTGCCTTCATAACCACTGTCCTCCTTGACATTAGGACTGCAGCCTCTAAGGGTATGGCTACACTTACTGTTGTACAGCGCTGGGAGTTACAGCTGTCTTCGTACAGCTGTGTAGGGAAAGCGCTGCAGTGTGGCCACACTGACAGCTACCAGTGCTGCAGTGTGGCCACATTTGCAGCATTTGCAGCGCTGTTGGGAGTGGTGCATTGTGGGCAGCTATCCCAGCATTCAAGTGGCTGCAACATGTTTTTCAAAACAGGGGGGTGAGGTGGAGTGTGACAGGGAGAGTGAGGGAGACAGAGAGAGTGGATTTTTGGAGCTGACTCTGTTCTCAGCTCCCTGCCTTGCAAGTTCTAAGGACTGGAAGATACACAGCACGTACCTTCAATCATTTTAAAAGTTTTGACCCCTTCCCCTACCGCTCTCTTATTCACTAAATGCAAATTATGCACTCCTAAATAGCCTTCAGACCACATAAGCAGCTGCTCAACACGGACTCCCCCCTCCCCTCTCTCCTCAAGCAAACAGCTGTGAACATTCCAAAGCAATTCCCCTGCCTCCGCTCGTCGCTCACTGGAGCAAAGAGCAGCTGTGTTTGTTTTTTAGATAAGTAGCTCCAGGGAGCCCATGAGTTCAGCCATTCTTCCGGTTTGTTGTGGACAGGAATTCTGGGATACCTCCTAATACCCTGGAGGCCAATAACAGCGCTTTTGGTGGCCACACTTGACGAGCAGCGCTGCATCACCAGCGCTGCAATCGTTACACCCCAAGTAGACCAGGTGTACAGCCAGTGCTGCAGCCAGGGAGTTGCAGCGCTGGATGTGCCTTGCAGGTGTGGACAGTTACTAAGTTGCAGTGTTGTAAACCCACCACCAGCGCTGCAACTCTCCAGTGTAGCCAAGCCCTATGTTTTTCCTAATGTGGAACATTCCACATTTTTCAGATGGTGTGAACGTCTCAGAAGGGCAGTTGTAAATTCTGTAATAAGTGAACTTTCAGCTTATTCTAGTATATTTGAAAGGGCATGTATGGAGACCGCTAGTGTCCTAGAAGCAGGAACAGAGGAAATATTCTGGCAATTAATTCTTGCACTGTGAAACGCAGTTGAAATATCTCTTGCACTGTGATTGGCAGTGGGAAAGAGGGGTAGAATCCTCAGTACATCTGCATCTCTTACCCCGACCGGGGACATTTGCCTTTCAGTGCTGAGTAATCTATTACCAGCACTAGTTAAACTCAGTCTCAGTAGGGGCTGCTGGTTGCAAACTGCTTCCGAGACTTTAAGCACTCAGATAACATGTTAATGAGCATGGTATAAATAGATAAATAGATTTGACTGTGGAGTGACTTTCTAATTTGTCAGTGAAAAGTAATAATGTTCAGAAGCATTCTCAGTTAATGAAACAAATTGTAGGTGCTTAATATAAAACTAAAGAGATTTTATGTTAAAATCAACTCTTATTAAAAATCATATTTGATTAAGAAATATGTAAAAGAAACAGTACATGTTTATTCTCTCATCTCAATAGGGAAGGGCTTTTGTGGCACAAATTACATTGAATAACAATTAGCCCTCACTTCTTACTGTACTAATACATGGCTAGATTGTGCCTTTTAGGCACAGGCCTAATGAAAGAGTGGGGTATAAGCTGCCTCATCCCAAGAATATTGAATCTCAGAGAGAGAAACTTCTTTAGCGCAATTTCTTTCCTGCTTCCCTCTTATTCCAGTGAGGTAGTAATTTTCTGTTGGCGTATGTCAGCACCAAATTGTGACATCCACTGCTCTAGCACAGCTGTACTTGTTGATAGATTGTGGGGATAAAGCATATTGCCCTGCCTAGAGCCTGTTCAGTGGTCTGGGGAGGAGCGAGTGTTCCCACTTCTTCCTGCACACCTGGTTCGAAGGTCTGGGTAGCCCAGTGGTTCTCAAACTTTTGCACTGGTGACCCCTTTCACATAGCAAGCCTCTGAGTGCGACCCCTCCTTATAAATTAAAAACACTTTTTTATATATATAACACCATTACAAATGCTGGAGGCAAAATGGGATTTGGGATGGAGGCTGACAGGTCGCAACCCTCCATATAATAACCTCGTGATCCCCTGAGGGGTCCGACCCCCAGGTTGAGAACCCCTGGGATAGCCCATGCAGGTGTATGAGGTTTCCTACTCCCCTATGGAGCTGTCTAGGGTAGTGTTTTCCATATTTTTTAAAGTATGTACAAATATTGACTGACACTGTCAGCACTGTTGAGAGGTAAGTAGGTTTTAGCCCCATTTTACAGATGGTGAAACTGGACCAATGAGTTTGTGACTTACATAGTGACATACAGCACATCAGCTGGATTGCCAGAATTAGGACTCAGGAGTCCCTTGCCCTAATGCTTAGTCCACTAAGCCACCCTTGCTCTTGTTTAGCATTACAGTTGGATGTAGAGCTGGTTAAAAAAATTTCCATTAAAATAAAATTTCAGCAAAAAAGGGGAAAACAATCATGAATTTTTGCAAATGCTTTTTCCAGCTTCCCAATCACACTTAGCCTATATGGCTAGATTTTACTTGAAAGGCCTATGAAAATGTTTAATATCTAGTTGACATTAAACAATGTGCAAAAATATCCTAATTATCTAACAGCATTTAATTGATTTTTTTATTAAAATCTAATTAATGTTCCCACATTCATACTTAGGACATACTCTGAACTCAGTGCCATTCAAATCCCGTTAATACTAATATGCTAAAGCCAAACAAGTTGAAAATATAAAGCACTTTACATTTACATTTAATAAGACATTAATCATACGTTAAATACAAAAGTATTATCATAAACATATTCAGTGAAGATTAAGCACTATTATTACAATGAATGTTTTAATAATCAGTTAATATTTATTTAGCTTTTTGTACTGAATGTGTAATTATTACACAATTATAATTGTATAGTGACACAGTAAATCTACAGCAATAGGACGTCTATCAAGAAACAATAATTTAAAACATTACTAAATATTTCATTATTTAGGACCATGGCACTATTTTAAATAAAGAGGAAGATGGCTAGCGAAAGGCTTTTGGGGAAGAGACCAATTTAATTTAGATGGAGCAGGACAGACAAGACACACCAGATGACCAGAAGCAGGTCATCAACTAGTGCATGAAAAGAGGATGCTTTGGCCATAAAAGGGGTAGGAGAAGGCCCTATGAAAAATTGAAAAATTTTCCCATGATGGATTCATGTAATGGGGGGGAGGAGAATAGCTCACTGGTTTGAGCATTGGCCTGCTGAACCCAGGGTTGTGAGTTCTGTCCTTTAGGGGGGCCATTTAGGGATCTTGGGCAAAAATCTGTCTGGGGATTGGTCCTGCTTTGAGCAGGGGGTTGGACTAGATAATCTCCTGAGGTCCCTTCCAACCCTGATATTCTGTGATTCACTAATGGGGCACTGGCCCCTTAAGGTGAGAGTAGAAAGTTACTCCATTACATGTGCCCACGAAGGCCCTGAAGCATTCATTTGGAGACAGGAAATTGGTCCCAGGGAATAGTCAGTGTGTGAAAAAGAAAAGGTGTTGGGGGAAAAAACACAGATTACTGTTTCTTTAAGAGACCAGGGGCCTTGTGGAGTGGGCAGGCCAAGGCTCTTCTCTCAGCCGAGTGTTGTCAGAGGTGTTGTCAGATGCTACCGGTGTGGTGCTCTGCTCTGTCCTTGTTGGTATCACTCGACTGTGTGCGTCTGCTCGCTCCGTGTGCTGTCCCAGCTCTGCAGACAGCTGATGCAGCAGACCCGACGAGAACCCCCAATGACCACAGAGTCTAGTAAGGTGCAAGGCACGTCGGCCAGGTTTATTGCCTTATGGACACAATTGCAGTTCCCCGTAGATTACTTAGTCTACCGGGCATACTACGAGAAAGTGCCTCTTGACAATGGACTCGGCTCAGTCAGTGGCGGGACTTTTCACTGCCCCCTAGGCCAGACAAAGACACCGCCCCAAGGATGCATTCTTATACACAGGTACAATCAAGTTACACATCACTCCTGACGTATTGAGGTTCAACCCCGCTACGTAGCAAGGTACAAGCCCTTTACGTAGTAAGGTGCCGCCTCTCACCTTGTACATGTTGGTCTGAACAAAACAACTGTATCCATCACATTACCCTTTTGCCCCTGTCATTGGGATGGGTCAGTCTTTTCCTTGTTATCTGTGTGGAATGTGCAAGTATGTGAATGTTCTGATATCTAGTGTTCAGTACCTTTTAGGTACGTATCTTCTTGCATCAGCCCTTTCCTTGCCAGCTTCTGTGAGCAGGGCCTGCCTCTGGCTCACAGCTTAACTTTGCTTTCTGTTAGCAAAGTCTTGACCATTACTATCGTTCAGGCCTCAGCCCTCATACCGGGCCTCTGATACCAAGGTTTATATCTTAGGGCCTCCTCTTACTACACCAAGTACAGACAGATGTTTGACATTATTATACCCATCTAGGAAGGCTTAGGAAACCAATTAGATGACTGAGTAGGGAGTCAAAGGGAGTCTCCGAGGCAGTCGGGAGAATAGCCAAAGGAGAGCTGCTGAAGTGTGCTACACAGCCCTAGGAAGGAGGTCTATGCAACCCATAAACTCAAAGGGTGAGTCTTTGGACTAGGAAGGTCAGGAATTGAAGGACACAGTCCTTAAAGGAAGGCTGTGAAACCCTGAACTTAAGGAGCAGGAAAAAGAATAAAGTGGCTCTTTTGGGAGCTGGATGGTGGTTAATAAATTAGACCCCACAAGACGGAAACTGTTAGTTTAGGCTCTGGGAGTGCAAGTTATTTTTTTTGCTGATGGTGGGGAAATGGGGGGAAATTTAGGAAGGTTGCCTGCAGTGCACAAGGGGGCATTTTGGGATGACACCTGTCTGAGCTTGGGCAGACTGTAGGTAGTCAGATAGCAAATAGGAGGATATGAAAACTAAATTTCAGGTGGAACGGAGTTTGTACAGCCCTCAAGGTGAGGATGGAAATCTTCAACTTGATGTGTAAGACACAGCAGCTAGTGGTGGGATTCAGAGTGGGGAGAGATGATCAGAGCAGGAGGAGGGGACAGTGATTATAGGCTATACAAACTGGTGAATAGTAGCTTGTCTGTCTGATCCCCAGCTCTCTAGCCCTTCTCCTGAATCTTTCCCCACATTGGTCACTCATTTTAGTTCCCTCAGCACTGTACCCCAAAAGCCCTGCATCATAGCAATTATCTTTTGGATTGAGAAGGGATGCACTGTTGCCATCAGAGTTCAACAGCACACTGTGTTATTCACCAGGAGAGCAACCTGATGTGACTGAACATTTGCTCATTCAATAAACAACTGCAGTAGTTGCTGTGATCAAAGAGGTTAATGAATTAACTAATCAAAACCAGTTATATGTATTTCCTGGCATTCCATCCTGTTCCAAGCCAGTCAGATATTCGATTAGAGAAAGTCAAAAGGCTAAATTTACCCATACCTCTGCAGACTTCCACTGGTTTAAACCATGGCACAGACCTTCAATGGTAGAAGGATTATGTCTGCAAAAAAAAGCATCTACTGGTTAGGACTGATATGTACTAGGTAGAGGTATTTTAGGGAATCCTGAACATGATCCAAAGTCCACCTAAGTCAATGGAAATCTTTCCATAGACTTCAACCAGGCCTATGCTGCTTTATGCTGGACTATCATCCCTTTTTTTAATGAGCTGCAAGATTTGTATTCAAAACAAAATTAGAACAAAGTGTTAGCCTTTACTTTGAAACGCTTTAGTGTTGCTTGTTACTGTCCCAACATTCAAGTTAGTTTAAAATATTTTAATTATATTGCACACAAATAGGGCTTTGAAATACATGCTAATGAGAGTTTTTTCTATTCACCCACTTTATCTTGTAAACTGATGTGATTTAGCTATTTAGGGTGGAAAAATAACCTTTAAAACTTTAAAATTCAGTCTTTCCTTTTACTTATATACACACACACACACATATAGAATCATAGAATCATAGAATATCAGGGTTGGAAGGGACCTCAGGAGCTCATCTAGTCCAACCCCCTGCTCAAAGCAGGACCAATTCCCTATTAAATCATCCCAGCCAGGGCTTTGTCAAGCCTGACCTTAAAAACCTCTATGGAAGGAGAGTCCACCACCTCCCTAGATAACCCATTCCAGTACTTCACACCCTCCTAGTGAAAAAGTTTTTCCTAATAGCCAACCTAAACCTCCCCCACTGCAACTTGGATTATCTATTTTAAACTTTAAAGGTTATTTTTCCACCCAAAATAGCTATATCACATCAGTCTACAAGATAAAGTGGGTAAATAGAAAAAACTCTCATTAGCATGTATTTCAAAGAGGCCGAATTACCGCCAAAGCAGGACCCGCCACCGAAGACCCCAGGCCACCTGAATCCAGTGCTTCACCACTCTCCTAGTGAAAAAGTTTTTCCTAATATCCAGCCTAAACCTCCCCCCCACACACATACCTTCCATACACACACACACACACACACACACACACACAATTCTAGGCAGTTTCCCAAAGGAACTTTAATTTTAAAACACATCCCCTTATTTACAATCCAGAGATTATACAGGGATCTCAAATCACTGAACCTCATCTCATTTTCACCCTAGTATTTGAATATTATTTCATCTCCATAATATTCATTTTGTATTCATTCACAATAAATATATTGAGATTGTTTTGTTCTCTTCTGTAGAAACCCTTATCATATGCTGCAGTAATGCTGCTGCTTCTTTCTTTCGTGGCACTATCTTCCTCTCTGTGGTACCCAGACCTTCATGGAGCTCCTTAGACAATTAACCATAAAAGTCATCCTGTCTCAGATTTTGACTTGATTTGCAGTTGTTGCTCTATCAAATATACAACGCAGCTGAATGCAAAATTTAAAAGGAAGGGCCCAGTTTATAATAAGATGTGTGCCTAATGTGAGTTTTCCATGGATCTTTTACATCTGAGTCAGTGTACTGTACACAATTCCAAAAGAAAAAAAGAGTACTTATACAGATAAATATCCTCTTTAAGCGTGGGTGCAGAGGAGGGGAGAAAGTGAAGAAAGGACAAGCTGTTGTAAGACTCCAAAAGAATAATACTATGAAGCACCTACTCCTTTATTAAACAATGATCCAAGACTTGTACGTATACTCCACATTTCTTCTGTTAAAAAAGTCAGTAAATGGCAGGGGGAAGGAGAGGAAAAGTAGTTCCAGGAGATCATACTATGTCACTAGGTAGCTACAACCTGGGGTATGGGCCAAAACTGCTACATGTCTAAACTGCTACTTGATCTAATGCCTACTGAAATCAATGAGACCCCCTTTCACAAATGTCAGTGGGTGTTCAATCAGGCCCTTGGTGACTATGTACTTCTAACAACACACGGGGATCATCCTAGCACTGAGAGTTCAACAATCAATCATTTATCTTTTAACACAAGGCATTAATAGGGTATATCTGCCACCATCATCCATGTTACCTGGTAAATGCAAGGTGCCTGACAAAGAGGAGCACCCCTCGGTGCACTGGGCACTACACCCATGGGGCAGTTCATGTTGCAGAGGCAGGATTTAAATGCAGAACTGTGGGCTTCCCTGCAAGTGTTCAAAGCTGCAGAACTGGGAGTAGAAACTATTTTGGGGAGCAGTTGCTAGGAGTGGGGTCCATTAGAAAATATATTACTAGCAGAACAGGCTAGTATCATGGTGCCTTCAGAGAAATATCTTGAGTAAATAATTACCTTCTGAGAACAAAGAGTTTACATTTAACAAGCATTTACTCTGGTCTTTACATTGTTGTAAGCTTTGCATTGACATATCAGCTGCTGCTGAAACTCCCTATGCTTTTTTTCACAGACCATTAACTGATTTTGAAAGCTTGCATTGCACATTCTTCTTAAACCCTCTGAAGAAATCCAAGTTAATTTAGTGGATTCTTTTTAGGTATCCAACTAAGGTTCTTGCAGTTTGTTCTCTCGCTTAGCAGCATTGGATTCATCAAGCAAGTGTGAGGTTTACAGGATCATTTGCCGAGTTATGACTCTGTAAATGTTTTGTGACTCTGTAATGCTCAAACACATTGCATAATGAAGTGTCATCCCAATATATCATAAAATACTAATGTCTGAGAATGGCCAAATAAAACCTGTTGTCTCATGGGTAAGAGATGGACTCACAACTTACCTGCTAATAAGAAGTCAGTACAGTACACTTTTTATAAACTGCTTTTCATATAGTGTCTTAATCTTCTATTTGTATACAAAACTCTGAATTGTTGTTATAATTTAAATATGTAAACATGTGGAGCCATAGGTAGGCATGATACTTTATACTGCAGGGAAAAATTAAGAATTGTTTCAAGAAATTGACAATCTAGGGCCACAACCCTGAAATCATCAAGAAGAACTGTATGCCAATGCAGAGCCACATTGACTGCAGTGGATACAATTTCCAAAGGGACCCAAGTGACTCACTTTTGAAAATGGGATTTAGGCACTTTTGAAAACTTTAGCCAGTGAGATTCCTAGGTACTGCTGTGCCCATCTAGATCCAGCTGCAGGTTAGATATGATGTACTGTGTCTCAGGGAGAGATGTTTTCAAGTAAGGGGAGTCTTAGAAGGTCATGAGGTTTGTTCTTGAGGTGTGCATCATGTGATTTCCTCTTTTTACTGTAATACATTTTTGCTTTCCTTTTTTTTGCATGGGTGGAGCTAATAAAGACCCCTACGTTTAAGTTGCCTACCACTTTCCATTATAAAAGATTATTTTGTTTGACCTATTCTTTACATACCTTTGGTATTTGGTGGAGAGAACGCCCTCTAGCTTTTCATTGTCCCAAAATATCACAGTCAGCTTTTGCTGAGATAGAAACCATTACAAATGACCATTTTTCCTTCTCTCGCTTATACGTGTCAGGAAAATGTTGGCAGCATGCCAAAATAACAGTCATACACACACTTGTTCTATGGCTAGGGTCATGCCACCGCCAAAGCAGCAGCAGCCGGCAATGTACTGAGAACATCTTGGAGCTGCCGGAGCAGCTGTAGCACTGGGAGTGGGAGGCTGGCGCTGCCCCACCTCACAAAGGCTGGAGAAGGGAAACAAGAAAGTGAGTCAGGTCAGCCCCCTCCTAGCATTAGCATTAGCCCAACCACCTTGTGTGGGTGAGATCAACACATGGGGCAGGAGTTCCCCCAATTTCTAGGGGAGAGTAAAGAGAGTTGCTGTTTGATATGAATGTTCTGCTTTGGGTGGTGACTGTGATCTATTAGAAGAAACTGTTCTGTGTAAATCTGCCTTTCATAATGATTTGCTAGTAGCAATAGTCTTTTTTGCAATGCATTAGTGGTCTGTCTGCCAAGTGCAAGCTTTCCCCTTTTTATAGTGTGTTGTCCCATCTTATATTTGGCAGTAGTATTATATGTGGGTCTGGCTGGGAAACAAGAATGTTTGGAAGGAAAAAAAGGGGAGTTGAAACTAGACCTTTCCATTTTTTTTTCACAAAAAGCTATAATGATAGCCACCTCCAGGAAGCCAAAATCCTACTGGTTGGGGCACTCGTGGGATGCATGAGACCCAGGTTCAAGTCCCTACTCTGCCTGATTCAGAGCAGGAACTTAAACTTGGGTCTCCCGCGTGAATGTCCTAATCACCAGGCTATTGACTATTCTAAGGTGGGCCTCCCTCTCTCTCTTCCATGCCTTCTGCCCCACAGCCTGAACCTGAGAGATCTTCCTCGTGAAACTGATAATTTCCATGAAAAGCTTCAAATTTGACAAATTGGCATTTTCCTTTGAAAAATCACTTCACTGAAAATGTCTCAGCCAGCTCTACTTACCTGTCAGTCTACTAAATGTTCTTCCAGATATCTATGCCACACAGAAGCTGTCAGTTTTGCACTGTATTTGTGGGTAACCATGAAAGGCTAAGTATCAGTAAATTTTTTGCCAGCTACTAACTAAGAAGGCATGCTGTGACCAAGGGTAATAAAATAGTCACAGACAAAGAAAAACAGGTTGTTGGAGCAAAGCGCACACAAATCCTGAATACAATTAAGGAAGCTTTCCATTCCTACATGCCAAGAAGCTAATTAGAAAAGAAATTGCAGGCCAACAGTGGAATTGCTATGAATAGAAAATAAGTGTGACTTCATAGAGAAGATTATCATCAAGTTTTCTAGACTATATTATAGCTGAGGGAGCAACCTTAGTTGCATATGTTTCTAGCAATAGGGGGGATCTCCATTTTGAAGCTTTTTTTCTTTTCTGGAAAATCCCACTAAAATGTAATAGGGATTAGCTCAGTAGGGTTTTATAGAAATTCTAGGAAACTATTCAGATTCTAAAGAATGATAGACAAGTGTCCATGGTGTAGGCTATATGAAAAATATTAATGTTATAAGTCTCTAATAAATGTTATAGGACTTCCTAAAGTGTTTCAACAAGGTGGCCAGCTTCTTCTGATGACCCATCATTGGAAAATGTTAGAATCATAGAATGATAGGGATAGAAGGGACTGCAAGGTTCATCTACTATAATCCCCTACCAAGATGTAGGATTTGTTGTGTTTAAACCAAGACAGATGGCTATCCAGCCTCCTTTTGAAGACCTCCAGTGAAGGAGCTCCCATAACCTCACTAGACAATCTGTTCCATTGTTCTGTATTTAGTTTTTCCTGAGATTTAATCTAAATTTGCTATGCTGTAGTTTGAACCCATGCCTCTTGTCCTTCCCTCTGTGGCAAAAGAGAACAACTTTTCTCCATCTTTCTTATGTCAGCCTTTCAAGTATTTAAAGACTGATATACCCTCCCCCTTAATCTCCTCTTTTCCAGACTAAACATATCCAGTTCCTTCAGCCTATGCTCATATGGCTTGTGTTCCATCCCTTTGATAAACTTTGTTGCTCACCTCAAGACCCTTTCCAGTTTCTCTACATCCTTTCTATACACTGGTGATGAAAATTGGACACAGTACTCTATCTGAGGCCTAACCAGTGCAGAGTAGAGATGTACTATCACCTCCCATGACTTGCATGCTATGCTTCTGTTAATGCAACCTAAAATTTCATTTTGCTTTTTTTTTTTTTGCAACAGCATCGCATTGCTGACCCATATTGAGGTTGTGTTTCACCACAACTCCCAGATCCTTCTCAGCAGTCCTGCTGCCAAGCCAGTTATCCCCCATTCTGTAGTTGTGCATTTGTTTTTTCTTCCCTACATTGAGCACCTTACACTTGTCTTTGCTGAATTTCATTTTGTTGTCTATAGCTCCAATCTCCAATTTATCAAGATCCCTCTGAATTTTAGCTCTATCTTCTTCCAAAGTGTTGACAACCTCCTGCCCCAGCTTTGTCATCATCAAATTTGATCACTATGCTCTCTATTCCTACATCCAGGTCATTAATAAAGATTTTAAACACCACCAGACCCGGAACAGGTCCCTGTGGAACCCCACTTGAGATCTCTCTCCAATCTGGCATCATTCCATTAATAGTTATTCTTTGTTTGAGGTTATTTAACCAATCATGCATCCATTTTATGGTAGTTCTGCGAAGCCTGCTTTTCTCCAACTTACTTAACAGTCATGTGGAATTGTCAAAAGCCTTGCTGAAGTCCAGGTATATTATGTCCACCATATTCCCCCTATCTACCAAACCAATTATCTTGTCAAAGAAGGGAATCGAGCTGGCTCATCATGATTTGTTCTTAGTAAATCCATGCTGGCTACTAGTGATTACTCCTTCATCTTCTAGAAATTCACAATTTGAATGTTTTATACATTGCTCTAATAGCTTCCTAGGTATCAAAGCCCGGCTCACTGGTCTACAGTTCTCCGGCTCCTCCTTTCTCCCTTTTTAAAGATGGACACTATGTTAGCCCTTTTCCAGTCTACTGGGACCGCTCCTGTCATCCATGAGTTTGCAAATATTATTGCCAGTGTGGCTCAAAGATTTCTTCACTAATTCCTTCAGTACCCTGAGATGAATAACCTCAGGCCCTGCTGACTTGAATTCATTCAAATTGGTCAGAAGATATCTGACGTGTTCTTTGCTTATCCTGATCTGCATCCCTCCCTCTTTATTGTCTATGGTAACTTTCTAGTTGTCTGGTCACATGTTATTTTTTCTGAGAAGACTGAAGCAAAGTAGGCATCGTGCATCTCTGCCTTCTTATCACCATCTGTCACCAGCTCACCTTTTCCACGAAATAGTAGACCCACACCACCCTGATCTTTCTTTTTTGTCTGATCTATTTGAAGAACCCCTTCCTGTGGTTTCTAATGTTCTTTTCCAGCTGTATCTCATTCTTTGCCTTGACTTTCCTGATTTTCTTCCTAAATGCTCGTGCTATTCCCATGTATACTTCCTGGATGACATGCCCCTCCTTCCATTTCCTATATGTATCCCTTTTGGTTTTTAGATAGTTAAAAACCTCTTTGTGCAGCCACATTGGCCTCCTGTGGCTCTTCGGATCTTTCCTCTTCATTGGAATACCTTGATGTTGAATCTCTAGTATTACATCTTTTAGGAACTGCTAGCCACCTTCAACTTCTTTTCTTCCCAACTGATCTTTCCACGGGACCCTGCCTACTATTTCTCTGAATTGATTGAAATCTGCCTTTCTGGAGTCCAGTGTCCTTGTTTTGCTGTTCTCATGTCCTCCTTTCCTTAAGATCTTGAATTCTATCAGATCGTGATGACTTCCTCCCAAGTTCCTGACCACTTTCACATTCGCAACTAATTCATCCCTGTTGGTCCGAAGCAGATCCAAAATGAATGGCCCCCTTTCTTGGTCCACAACTTTCTGAATCAGAATGTTGTCTCCTACACATGCTAAGAACTTTCAGGACATGTTAAGTTTTGCTGTATATCAGCAAAGTTAAAATCCCCCATTAATAGTAGCTCATGTGTGTTAGTTAATCTTGTTACCAGCGTGTAGAATGACTCATCCTCTTCCTCTTCCTGACGTGGTGATCTGTAATAGACCCCCACCATAACATTGCTACTATTCTTTGCCCTTTTTAATCCTCACCCAGAGACTCTCAGTAGGTCTGTCTCTCACTTCCTCTTGGATCTTGGAGCAAGTCTATACATTCTTGACGTACAGCCCAACACCACTTCCTTTTCCCCATACCTATCCTTCTGGAACAAGCTATATTCCTCAGTTCTGGTACTCCAATCATGGAAGTTATCCCACCAGTTCTCTCTAATGCCAATTAAGTCATAATTTTCTTCATATATCATGACTTCCAGTTTATCCTGCTTGTTCCCCATACTCCTTGCATTTGTATACAGCATTGAAGATGTCCTGCTTAAAGCTTCTGGCTGATTTTTGTTGATTCATTGTGGAAAGTGAGCTCATTAATTCCAACCTGGATGTAAAGGATGTGGGAATGACAACCTGGAAATAGGATCTGGGTCAGAGAGGTCCTACACAGCAAGCCATGTAATCAGCCAATGGGAGAATGCTTAGTTTGACTTGCACTGTGGTGGTGTTTACCTTGTTAATTAAGCCACACTTCAAGAATGAGGTGAGTTTGTTTGTGCACTGAGTGTAATCTTTAGCTGGAGCACTGTGGGAATCCTCCTGTTAACAAAGGGTTATTCAGGTGGAGAAGCAACAATGGAATGTTTCTGTGGCTATCTGGACCCAATGAATCTTCTGAAACCTAGAATGTTTACCATATCTTCACAAATCCAAACTCCTGCCACATGGCAGCAAGTCCTTCTTGCCACATGTAACCTATGTTTTATACTCTCTTTTTAAAAACTCAATTTTCAAAAATGACCGATTTCTGGGTGCCCAACTTGAGACTTTTTTAAGGGGGCGTAATTTTCAGAGGATACTCAGCCTCTGACCCAGCTACTATCTTGCTGAATAAATTGACACTGTTTGTTATACAGCTGGAAGAGGGCAGGTGACTATGATTTACCATCAGAAATAGTAAAACATTTTTCTCTCACCCTCCTTTAGTACAGCTTAAACAGGGGATAGAGCTTTAGCGTTTTAAACAATCAATGCATGGAATTGAAAGAAACCCTGACACTTGTTTTCCCCTACTGCCCTTGTTGCTGGAGGCTGGGCAATGCCAATTTCTATTTAAGATATAGTGAGCACTCATGGTTCTCACCATGTGAAACTTCAGAATGCTGTGTTGAAACAAATGGATGCAGCTATTGCTGTCTTTCTCTTATTTTATAGTACACTGCATGTGCTGAGAGAAAATTTAAAAAGCAAGTTTCCTTCCTACTATCTGATATCATAGCAACGCCTACTATGCTCTTTACCATTAGGCATCTGTTGGTGTTTTCATTTTAAACCCATATTTTCAAGAATTTAGAGTCTGGCATAAAATGTTGTTTAAGACTTCAACTTTTTGTAATGAATTATATTAGTTAGGAAAGGAAAAGAGCTGGTTCTGTCCCTCTTTCACTCCCCGGGCTTATAAATCATCAAAACTCACTCAAATATAATGCAAACAACAATACAAATAAAAGGTTTTAATGCATATACAAGAATGTTTTTTGGTCCCAAAGGGTTTCTGAAAGTGACATACTCACAATGCATTTATCTTTATTAGATGTTGCCATGGCAGTTACCTTAATTCCATCTTCCACAGTCCTGAGATCTGAAAAAGGGAAAACAAAAATGTGTAATTGAGTGAAGAGGATATTACGGCAAAGCTACCTCACACCTGATTATTATCTGAGCTTCAGCATCCACTCATCACATCAGGACTCCCCCCTCTGCATCACACAAATTGCAGCACAAAATTGCAGCCAGTTGGAGAAAGGGAACTGTGTTTGTATAGACTGCAGCAGGGCCCAAAGAGGAGGAGGTTAGAGTAATCAAAAAGGGCCTGAACAAGGGTTTGAGTAGAGTAGAGAGACAGAGTGAGAGAGAATATCAACTCTTAGACATATTATGGCAGAAGAAGTAGTGAGTTGTATCAATCCTGGATGTGTGGGGTAAGACAGAGAGAAAAGCCAAAGATGTCCCCAGAGATAGGAAGGGATGACATTGTCAACAGGGAGAGAGAATGGCGGATGTAGATAGGTTTGTAAAATGGAAAATCAGGAACTTCATTTTGGCCATGTTAAGTTAAAGTTGACCATGAACCATCCAGGAGGGCTAAAATAGGACATTGGCTGGAAGAAGGTCAGGAGTCAAACAGGTTGGGAGTTTTCCCACAGAATAATTTTCAGAATAATGCAGAGATCCTCATGCAGGCAGTCAGCAAACCAAAAAAACCTCTCCACATTTGTTATCCTGAAACTGAATGTTTTAATGAAATCCTTCTTACAAAAAAAAATCATGTTTTTGACTATACATCCTGAATGGAGACAATTTTTTCCCCTCAAACGTGACATTTTGCTCAGGAAGAGATTGCCATTGTTCAAGCACCTGTAGTCATGACTAGTGAGATAGATCATAAGTCCTTACCAGACAGTTGGTACTGTAATAGAAACCTGATAGATCCTTTTTGCTGGTCACCATGGATCTCAAGAATTAAGCTTTGGGGAGGGGGATTTTCCAAAGTTACTCACCACTAGTCTAATCCTGCTTCCATAGAAGTCAATGAGAGTTTTACTTCGATAACTGTAGAGTTAGGAAAATGCTTTAAAAAAATCCCATCCACACTGGCTAAAAATTTTGTTGCTGCTGCTTCAGGACTATATGGCTTTTCCAGTTGCTGCCAATTGTATTTTCCTTGTCTCATACTGCATGGAATTGACAGATTCTAACATTAACAATTTTGACCATGAATAACTTGTTGATTTGGAATATGAAGTGTGTCAGACCAAATTGAGGCACAAATGTTCATTGCGGACTAGTGTAGTAGAGAATCTTAAACTTTTTACAGCAAAATGTCTGGAATTATGAAGTAGGGAAAAGTTTAAATCTTTGAAAAAGATGCAAAAATATATATTTTTAGAGTCCTTTAAGTCTGAAATGGCTGGTAAATACTCTTGGAAATGTTACTGTATGTCAGCAAAATTTTCAGGTCCGTTACAGGAGCGCTGAGACAGCTGATGTCAAAAGTTGGTCATGTAAATTGGTCTTGCCACTTTCAGTGTAAAGTCACTTCCAAGTGACTCCTGAAATCCTTCAAGATCTCGGAACAAGTTTACAAATCAGTTCCTTCCAGCAAATCAACACTCTAATAGTTAATTCATGCTGCCGCAGCTGTTTCATTAGCATTCCAAAGGAACTTACAATCTCCTTGAAATTTCCTTCAGCATAGTTCAAGCATAATTGAATGTTAAGAGATTCAAAATTAAATTTTTGTATTTCTTAACCAAATCTATTCAAACATGCCCTATGCAATAGCTCTCTCAAAGGATTAGATGCAGGACAGGTTGACATTTTACAGCCAACCATTTCTGAGTTACATATACACAAAAAAGCTTAGAGCATTTTTTTCCAAAACAGTGAAGCCAGCAATTTTTCTAAGTCCTATAATCCCAACATTATGTTTGTCTGATTAACTTGGAATTTTCTAGAGGGAAAAGGGCTCTTGTGGATTGAGACAAAAGTCTAATCATCAAAAATTTCAGACCAACATTTTTTTAAGAAATACGGAAGAGGTAAAATTGTTTCATTCACAGTCATAATCTTTCACTCTTAACTTTGATGCAGTCTGGAAACCAAAATACCTATGATGAAAGCTTAAAATAGTGACCTAATACTTTCCCCAGCATAATTAAGGGCTAGAATAGCACTAATACTAGCACTAATAATAATAGTACATAGTTCTTATGTTGTGCTTTTCCTCAGTAGATCTCAAAGTGCTTTGTAAAAGAAACAGTATCATTATCCCCATTTTACAGATGGAGAAACTGATGTGACTTGGCTAAGGTCACCCAGCAGGATAATGATAGAACCATTACATCTCCTAAGTCCCAGGCCAGTACTATATCTACCAGACTGTGCTGCCTCTCAGTGGTATAATCCTTATTAAATGTACTAGTGATAGCCAAACAATTAAAATACCATTCATCTAAATAGTTTCATTGTAGTTATCGACACATAGTGTAACTTTCTTTTCAGACAATAAAAATTAGTTCATGAACAAGGAGAAAGATTCATATGCTGTCTGGATGTACATTTATAGCATACTATATATGGATCAAATCCTTTAGTTAAACATTCTCATCTAAAACCAATTTGCATAAATAAGGGCCCATTTCACAAGAAGCCTGCTCACTGGAAGAAATTATAATTGACTGGGAAATGTGCACTACATGTTACATTTCTCTTAATGTTCTCACTCGATACAAAACAGATAATTTCCTAATGGGTCTTAGAGAAGTGGTTCTCTCACAATCCAATCCAAATTTCAACCATGAGTCCACTTCTGAGAATTCCTTGCCTAATTTCAAATCAAGCCTTCCTGGATGTGAGGGTGGAAACTCCACCCCCTCTGTGTCCTGGCTACTAGAAACATGGCAGTTTGAACTTCTGGGAATGGGGAAGCCACTGTCTTTTCCTGACCTTCCTCCCAGCTTCTCAGTTATGTTGGGGAGTGCCAATAAAACATTTTGTACCACATCACCATAAGTATATGTGACCCATAGGTTAGAGAGAAACTATTTTATGAATGTTTTGAGGGTTTTTTAAATTGTATTGCTTCTGTTATTTTAAATCCTCAGCCTATAGAGTTTACCTTGTCACATTCTGTCCCTTAGTCATCCTCTGCCCATGACAATCTTCCCTTGGCCCAAAGATGGTTGCTGGGGCAGGAGTGTGGACTAATTCAACTGCCCTCCTCCTCACCACTCAGCCAATGAGCATGAGGAACAGCCTCACACATTGATCCTGCCCACTAAAAAGTTAATGTAGCTTAAGCTCTCAGTAAAAAGAGAGTCCTGAGGACAGCTACAGGAAGGAAGTCCCAAGAGTTGCAGCTCTAGTTGCGAAGCAGGGGATAATTTCACATATGGAGGTGCAATACAAGTGGAGCTGGTTGTGCCCGCTAAATTTAAGGTTGCCCCATACTTCCCATTATAAAACCCTATTTTCAGTTGCTTATAATTGCCAGACTTCAACTGTTTGGGCTGAAACTTTTCCATGCCAGGTGTCTGCCTCAGGCTGAATTCTTTAGCTCAAATTTTCTCAAAAATTGATTCAGCTGTTTCTGAGAATGAGATTTTAAAAAAATTGGCCATGTTGGGGGAAAAAAATCTTATAACTGTTTTGTTGAAAAGCTTTAGTGCTTCCATGTTTTAGAGAAAGGACTTGAAATTTGTCAGGGGGAAAGCCCTGGCATTGCAGCTGTGCCTTTTTACTATAACTGAAAATTCACCCAAATTTTGCCAAGTACTAAGCCTACAAAAAGTCTCATAGGATTACTTTTCCCTGCAATTGCTCATCTGGGCTGGTGTGGCATCAGACAATGGGACTGAGAGATGGGAGACTCTTTCCAATGCTCTCGTAGCTCCCACTGCTGGCATTAATTCTGACATGTCCCAATTTTTCAGTGCTTGATTTTGAAACCTTAGTGTTCTTTTAACATGTTTTTACGTAATGTGTGTGAATAATATATATTAAAACATGACACGTAAAATCAATTACTTTCCAAACATTACAAGATTGTCCAAGTTTAGGAAGATAGGTCCAAAAAAACTCATCAACAACCTAGTTCCTCACTGACAGTGAAACCCATATTAAGTGAAATCTGAGGACCCCACAGCACCTGACTTCCTTCTTAGATCACCATTATATTGCATCATTGTTGGGCATGTAAACTATTGGGTGTGAGCTGTACCTAGTTAAGGGACAGCTAAGCAGCCCCCATCTAAGACAAATGGGATCTGCAAACCTGCCCAGAAATTTGGACTATGTAGGCCGAGGACTCCGATGATATTGTCTTTGGGTAAGGGTGTGTGTATGCATGCGAGAGACACAAACAGCCTGAGAAGGGGCAAAAGAGATGCACAGGTAAAGAAGGCTTGTGGCTACAAGCAAAGAAACTATTTCCAGTTATTTTGGTTCTTTCTGTGTTTGGGGAAACAGGACATTTGTACATTCCTTGTAAATAAATGAGATTGCATCAAAGATATCAGACTCCATCAATTTCTCCTCCCAATTGGAAACACTTGCATGATCCTGAATTTTGGCTGAATTGGGTCAAAAGGGGTCATATATATTCACTGGTGAGCACCAGATGTATTTGCTTTTCATGATAAATATGAACAGTATCCCTGATGATGCCATAGCACAACTGGCTGCTGAGCTCTGTGCCTTTATCCTCACACACAACTATTTCAAATTTGATGACAATATATATCTCCAGATCTGTGGCACCGCTATGGGCACCTGCATGGCCCCACAGTATGTCAATATTTTTATGGCCAACCTGGAACAACGCTTCCTCAGCTCTCGTCTACTCACGCCCCTTCTCTACCCATGCTACATTGATGACATCTTCATCATCTGGACCCATGGGAAGAAGACTCTGGAAAAATTCCACCATGATTTCAACAACTTTCACCCCACCATCAACCTCAGCCTGGACCAATCTACACGGGAGGTCCACTTCCTAGACACCACGGTGCAAATAAGTGATGGTCACATTAACACCACCCTATACCGAAAGCCTATCAACCGCTATGCCTACCTTCATGCCTCCAGCTTCCATCCTGGGCACATCACATGATCCATTGTCTACAGGCAAGCACTGAGGTACAACCGCATCTGCTCTAACCCCCCAGACAGAGATCAACACCTACAAAATCTCCACCAAGCATTCTCAAAACTACAGTACCTAAACGAGGAAATAAGGAAACAGATCAACAGAGCCAGACGTGTACCCAGAAGCCTCCTACTGCAAGACAAACCCAAGAAAGAAACCAACAGGACTCCACTGGCCATCACATACAGTCCCCAGCTAAAACCCCTCCAACGCATCATCAGGGATCTACAACCTATCCTGGACAATGATCCCACACTTTCACAGGCCTTGGGTGGCAGGCCAGTCCTCGCCCGCAGACAACCTGCCAACCTGAAACATATTCTCACCAGTAACTTCACACCACACCATAGTAACTCTAGCTCAGGAACCAATCCATGCAACTAACCAAATCAGCCACACCATCACCGGTTCATTCACCTGCACGTCCACCAATGTAATATACGCCATCATATGCCAGCAATGCCCCTCTGCTATGTACATCAGCCAAACTGGACAGTCTCTACGAAAAAGGATAAATGGACACAAATCAGATATTAGGAATGGCAATATACAAAAACCTGTGGGAGAACACTTCAACCTCCCTGGCCACACTATAGCAGATCTTAAGGTGGCCATCCTGCAGCAAAAAAACTTCAGGACCAGACTTCAAAGAGAAACTGCTGAGCTTCAGTTCATCTGCAAATTTGACACCATCAGCTCAGGATTAAACAAAGACTGTGAATGGCTTGCCAGCTACAAAACCAGTTTCTCCTCCCTTGGTTTTCACACCTCAACTGCTAGAACAGGGCCTCATCGTCCCTGACTGAACTAACCTCGTTATCTCTAGCTTGCTTGCATATATATACCTGCCCCTGGAAATTTCCACTACATGCATCTGACGAAGTGGGTATTCACTCACGAAAGCTCATGCTCCAAAAAGTCTGTTAGTCTATAAGGTGCCACAGGATTCTTTGCTGCTTTCACAGATCCAGACTAACACAGCTACCCCTCTGATACATGATAAATATGTAATCATCCATTCGTTATGAAAAAATAAAACGGTTCATGTCTTGTGAGAGACTTGATCTCTAAGTATCCAACTACAATATGTTTACAATATTGTATTATACATTGTGCCTGCATCTGATTTGAAATACTTGATTTTCAATGACTTTCACTAAATGCAATTCATTTCATGCTTCCTCTTAACTAATTTGCTTTCTCCTGTTTACTAACTGAATAATTGTTAGAGTGTAATTAACACAGATGTCGCATGTGCAATACTTTTCAGGTTCAGGTTCAGGTTAAATTTATTCTACTGCATATGGAAGTGTCTAATTAGATTGCCATCTAAAATGGTAAAGCAGTTTGGGTTTTTAAATGAGTATGGATTTTTTAAAGACTTGCATCTTATTTAGTAGTACAGTAATTTTATTAGTTGTCAGTTTGTAAAATGAGGATCTCTTATTATGCACATCAGTTTTGGATCATGGTTATCAAGAGGGAAATGTATGTAAATTCAAGAAGAGGTCCTTGCCAAAACCCGGACTCTAAGGGGCTCTGATTTTCATGACTGGTCCTGATTGTATAACAGACAAATCAAAACCCTGGAACTAAACACTCCCAAATGTTAGGGGAGGGTTGAAATCCAGATCCAAACTTTTTGGCTTTGTCTATCTCGCATGTAAACATCTATTTCTCAAGTATCAGAGGGGTAGCTGTGTTAGTCTGGATCTGTAAAAGCAGCAAAGAATCCTGTGGCACCTTATAGACTAACAGACTTTTTGGAGCATGAGCTTTCGTGAGTGAATACCCACTTCGTCAGATGCATGATGAAGTGGGTATTCACCCATGAAAGCTCATGCTCCAAAACGTCTGTTAGTCTATAAGGTGCCACAGGATTCTTTTCTGCTTTTATCTATTTCTCAGTGACTCCCTGAATTATTTTTTTAATGTATATGGGAGTTTGGAACAGCAGAAATGCAGATCTTGGCTGGCAATAACTCATGAAAGTTTTATGCATCTCTCTACTTTATTATAGTAAAAGACAAGACCTGTACTAAGTCTGACTTGGATACTGCATTTACAAAGCAGTTATGGGAAGCGGTTACTATTCTAACGATAATATTTGGTTTATTGTGAGACTTCATGTTAAAACCAACAATGTAAATGTATTATGTGGGATGGAGAATATAAAAACTTATTTTAATCATACATCTATATATTTAATTTATAGTGCACGGAAAGTTTTATTTTCTAGGTTCTTTCATAATATGTGACCTTAAATATTTAGAATAAAAGTAAATCAATACATTGTATCATGTAAATTAACAAAAGGTAATCTATTTATTTGAATAGAAAATAAGTTAGTGGGTCAATGTAGTTACATTCCTGATTTTGCTTAATATGGATTATAACATATCCTCTCTTTTTTTCATATGCTTCTTATTATGGAGTAATTCTGATAAATGATCCATGTACTGGTTATAATCTGTAGAATTTAATCCATAGTACTGAATGTGAGCCTAAGAGCAATTCAAAGATGTGCAAAAATATTAAGTATATTGATTATATACATTATACATTCTGAATAAATAACCAAATGAAAAAATGGATTAAGTAGTATAGATTGGTATTTGAACAAAAAGCAAACAATTTTGTTAAGAACCAAAAAGAATAGTACTTTACCTTATATTCCACTTGAATATTCAAATTCCAGTGTCTTTAGATACCAAATTTTCCTCACAGCATAAGCTGACTATCAAATATTTTTATGGCTCCATCCTGAAGTCTTTATTCTGGGAAAACTCCCACTGAAATCAATGGCAGGTTTTCCTGAGTAATTGTCCAGGGCATGTGGTATGCCTCTGTGCATACTTCCTTGAGAAATAACTAATTGACCTCATCCCAAAAATATCCTCCAGGTTCCTCCAACTATAAAATTAGTGCTGGAGTAAATAATTGTTTACCACAAAAACAAATGGTTTGTGAGAGAATTTTTTTCTCAGAATTGCCTCAGTCCTTAAAATTCCCTAACGTGCATGTTTACTTTATCAGAGTGTGAATTTCACACATGGGAACTATATCATTAATCTGATGGGGTTTAGCAGTTGATGAAAGGATTTCCTGTGTCAGTCAAGAGGAGTGGTTTTTAAATGTAACAATCTTTCAGAATTTAGAATTTCTTTTAAAACCAGCTGAAAGAAAAGGAAAAGAAAATGATGGAGGGGAAGGGAGGAGGAGGAATCCACAAAACGAAAGCCATTTAGTGAACATGAGGGCATCTGTTCTGTGAATATGCTTTGTTTTTCCTTTTCATTATGTTCTGTAGTAGTTCTGGATTCTTCTTTTATAATGCTTTGATTGTACTCACTTGTTTTGTGTAGTAATGTTTCTTATCTTGCTGAAGAGGAATCTTTTAAAAACCAGACAATTTTTTTTCTTTCTTTCTTTCCCTTTTTTAAATAGAAAAACTACTGCAAGACTTCTGCCTTGTTTTATTGGCCGGTTAGGTGAGCTAATCTGGCTGGATTTTTCTTTTGAGGCTTTGTGTCCGAAGACTCTGATATATTAATTTATTTAAGCCTCATTGACATCCTTTTGAGATAGACAAACAGTATCTACCCACATTTTACAGATAACCTCTCTAAGCATGATTCATTTGCCCAAGATTATGCAGGAAGTGTGTGGCAGAAATAGGAATTGGTTGGTATGTAGCTGTTTAATGTCATCATGACTTTCTGTTCACCACACTTTTAAACTTCTAAGGACTCATTCTATCTTGAAGGGTGGCTGCTATTTTGTGGGATTGAGTTAATTTAACATGCTAGACAAGACAGTCATGGCAATGTTCTCAGCTCATGTAAATCTGCATAACTCCACTGATGTCAAAGGAATAATACCAATATAGAACTTGGTCATTTAACTAAACTGACTTTGGAAGCACGTCTATAGAGAAAGACATGCAGAGGGGTTACCTTAAAAGTACCCCATTGCCAGGTGACATGGAGCTTTTGAGTATGTAGCAGTGAGTCTCAGCTGACCTGACCAGCTCAGTGCACCTCACAGACTGTTGTCATGATATTTATCCAAAAGGAGGCAAGTAATATATCATTGGAAAATTAATAACTCACTTATCATTAATATTATTGTGTGATGTTCGTGCGGTTAACCTACAAATAATTATATAGAGATGCTGGAAATGTGTAACTAAAGTATGTTTACCAATTTCCCCTGATATGTCTAGCTTAAACAGGTTTTTCCAGACAAAGGAAAGGGGACAACATCCCAGGCACTGTGTGGCCAAGGACAATGGGCTATTCATTTGTATCAGAGATTGTGGGAAGAACATTGGCATTGTAAAAATCACAGGTCGGGGAGAACCCAACATAGTGTCTACACTAGACAGCCTGGTATCTACACTGAGCAGGGGAAACACTTCAGAAGAATACATTTCAGAGGTTTATTGGACTATAAAGAAAGGGGGCGAGAATCCCTAAATTATCCTTCACCTGAGGAGACAAAGAAACTAACTACTTTGCTATCTGTGATAGGATCCTGGCAAAGAACTAGGCTTCCAGGCTCGAAGAATGATTAAAAAAAAGAATGGTGAAGAAACTTTGAACAAAAGACTCTAGTGTGTTAAGCTGAGATTTAGTCTTAGTAGCAGATTTTCAACGTTGTTTGTTCATAACCACTTCTATCTTTATTCCTTCTTTTTGGTATCACTTAAACCAGTGGTTCTCAACCAAGGGGTACGTGGCGGTACTCAGAGGTGTTCCAGGGGGTACATCAACTCATCCAGATATTTGCCTAGTTTTACAACAGACTACATAAAAAGCACTAGCAAAGTCAGTACAAACTAAAATTTCATAGACAATTATTTGTTTATACTGCTCTATATACTGAAAAGTAAGTACAATATTTATATTCCAATTGATTTATTTTATAATTATGTGGTAAAAATGAGAAAGTCATCAATTTTTCAGTAATCATGTGCTGTAACACTTTTGCATTTTTATGTCTGGTTTTGTACATTTTTAAGTGAGGTGAAACTTGGGGGTACACAAGACAAATCAGACTCTTAAAAGGGGTACAGTAGTCTGGAAAGGTTGAGAGTCACCAACTTAAACTTATGTCCTTTTTTAAATAAACTTCTTTTACTTTTACTATAAACCAACTCAGTGCTGTGATTGACGGGCAGGTACTATTAGCCCCCAGTTAAACGAACAGGCTGCCGTGTACTGTGTCTTTAAAGGAGCAGCAAATTTAGTAACATTTTGAGAGTGTTCCAGTGAGGGCAACTGGGCACAACAGAAAGACATTATGGGGGGAGAACCTGTGGCTGGAAGGGTTCTTGAGGTCCCCATGCAAAGAGTAACTGGGCAGTGGAAGCCTGAGTGAGACGTCTATGTTTGTAGATTGGCTGTTGGTGTCAGAGCTGTGGGCCACAGCAAGATAGCATTCTAGA
The DNA here is from genome assembly GCF_025201925.1 of Gopherus flavomarginatus. Lineage (NCBI taxonomy): Eukaryota > Metazoa > Chordata > Testudines > Testudinidae > Gopherus > Gopherus flavomarginatus. The sequence continues at coordinate 205,541,356 of NC_066618.1, forward strand.
CACTCAGAGTTTTTCAAAGCAGGGGGAGACTGAACTCCTTACTGGTCTGGGTGTACTCCAAGGCATCCCAATATTCAAGAGCAAGTAGTGATCTTTGGGTGCCCAACATGAGACATCTTTAGAAGAAAATGCAGAACATCTTGCCCTTCTGCACGTCCAGTTCTTTTAAGAAGTCTCAAATTGGGCATCCCAAAATTGAGGCGCTCAGAATTGCTCATCAGTTTTGAAAGTGTTGTCCTGTATATCCAGAAGCAAGTAGGGTGAGTTAAGATCTTTCATTGGACCAACTTCTTACATAGAACTCCTCTTCAGTACCTTTCCCAGATCTGAAGAAGGGCTCTCTGTAATCTAGAAACCTTGTCTCTTTCACCAGCCAAGGTTGGCCCAATACAAGATATTACTTCACTCACCTTATCTCTGTATATCATGGGACCATCGTGGCTTCCAACATCCCTGTATGTACAAAGTACATATAATAATTGCCATCTTCTCTCAGTTTCACTAACTTCCCCTCCCCACTACCATTCATTGGGATGTCACAATTTCAACATTCTATAATGAGATGTCATAGTGCAGCAGCAAAGGGAGGAAAAAAGAAGCACCTATCAAATCTGTGTGGCAGGTGGGGGTGGAGGAGGATTCATGGGCACCAGCTAATTAGACAGAACTGGGGACTCCGCACAAGAGATGCTTAGAACTGAAGGTGTCTAAATGATCTCATAAACAAAGTGTGGATCACTGGCTTCTCTGGTTGATGGCTCCTAATTTATACTGTAGCAGATGGATGGTACCGAAGCTTACAAGTACAGTTTGAACTATCTGTGTAATAGATGTCTCATTTATACTAGTCTGCCTGTGCTGAAACCCCTTTGCCTTGTTTTGAATGTCCAGTTCATGCTGCTAAATTGCATAATTGGGATAAAACAAAATCAGATTGTTTCACGATATATTCCATTCCATCAAATCTGGAGCTCCCTAATTAGAATGAAGAGTTTTGTTGTCATCAAAGAACTGGGTTTTTTTTTGTTTCTTGCTTTTTTTAAAAAATCTGAACTGTGAACATATTAGACATACAACAAAAATGGAATATAATTGCTTATTTAAATAATGGATTAAAGACCTGCATTTCCTTTAGAGATGCAGGGAGAAAATTTGGTCATTCTCTTTAAAGATGAAAGTATATGAGGGTAAAATTTTCAAAAGCTCCTAAGTCCCACTTAAAAAAGTGATTAAGAAGTCTAAGGGCTTGTCTTCACTGCAACAATTAGAAGTGTAGCTGCAGCAGCGTGATGGACTAGCCACCCTAAGTATGTGTTTAGAGTTCCAGACGAAATCACAGTTAGGTGGCTATTTCCTCCTGCCATTCATGCTGCCACAGCTATGAGTCTATTTCTTAGCATGCTAGCTCAATGGGTGTGTCTACCCAAGCTGGAAATTGTACTTCCAACTCCAGTGTAGACATACCCTTACAGGCCAGCTAGCTCAAGCTTAAAGCACCACTTAAATCAAGTTAGAGATATTTCTGTGTGAATGGGAGTCAGGTTCAGACCAAAACTTGAATTATAGCTTGAGCTAACAATGCAGTGAAGACAAGGCCTAAGTCTTGTTGAAAGTCAATGGAAACTAGTGCCTATGTCACTTTTGAAAGTGGGATTTAGACTCTTAAATCACAGCACTTTTGAAATTTTTATCCCTAGTTTGAAACTTCAGGATTGATTTCAGACTGGTCTGAATATTTCTTATAGATATTCATTGTAAGTGTCACTAATGAGGTACTGGATGGCTCAGAAAATTGGGAAATGAGCTATATACATTTTCATTATGCTGTTTCAAATCCAGTCTGAGTATTAATAATAGTTGAAATTGTTACCATCTGATGAGTGTTCATTGGTTTCTGTGAAATGAGATCATGATTTTAGTTCACTTTCCAGCACACATTTGTCCACATCATTGTCCATAGTAGTCTAAGGAGTTTGAAATCCAAAATTCTTCCTGAACCTTCATCACTCTTACTTGCAGCCTCTGGTTTTGTCAATTCTGCTGAGCTTGCTACTCTCTTTAAATCTAGTGAATTCTAAAGTACCAGAGGTGAGGCAATGCAAACTGAGGCACCCCTAAGAAAGAAAAGCAAAGTCTAAGACTAGACTCAGTGAGCTACCTAGAGCCCAGCAAGTGAGATCCAGACCTAGGAACTCACAGGAGACCTTTTACAAAGGCAAGAGGGACTGAAGTGCTTGTTGAAGATTTGTTTGGGTCAGTGAAAGAGTTGGAGAGATGGGGAATCAGAAGGATCTAACTGGATGGAAAGAAAAAGGGAGAATGTGGGGAGTCCATAAGTTTGGGGAGTACTGAAAAAAGTTTTTTGTGAGTTTTTCAGATAAGCATCTGAACTGCCAAACCTCTAGGGTCTTGCTATCATCGTAAAGCTGAAACAACGTGACTGGGAAAATATATTGCATATCATTGCATATTTAGTGGCATTATTGCTTTGTATTACTGGAAAAATCGTACTTTGATATGTACAGTACCACACACTATAGTACATTGAAATGTCATATTTTTCCCCCAGAAACAGTCATACTTGAATTCTTTCAACCACAACATCTGAAAAGGGTACATTTGAAAAATCCTTTTGCTTCCCAGGCATCTTGAACTCAATAAGGGGCTATTAGACAAACTATTTTTTCAATCTTCCCTTTTCAATCTATAACTTTGTATTGCTTTGCTAAGTTTTTGCATTAGTTTAATAGATTTGCAGAAGTGACTGTGCTGCAGTCATCAGCTGAATGATTACAGGCTGAATGTCTCACTTTGTGTACATGTGGAAAAATGAGACATGCAAGGAATGAGACTGGATATTTAAAGATACACATTACATTAGAAGAATATAGCAGAGGATAATTGAAGACATAACTCTTAAGTATTACAGTACGATGCATTACACACAAAAACTTCATTTTACGTTTGATCTTTTTCTGGAAGTAACATTAAAAAACATACAATATTTTATTGTACTTTACCTGTGTACTGACCCACAAGCTGTGCCCTTGTTTATGGGTGACATGGCCTTTTCTTCACCTTCCTTGCTCCCTGATGGGATTCACTTTAAATCTCACTTTAGACCTGCAGTTTCTCCCGCTTGACTTCACAGATTGCCCCTCTCCTGCAAAATAGCAAAAATGCATTCTTTTGCTCTGTGTGGGCCTTGCATACACAGAAAGGGTACCTATAGATTTGACCCCTGTGCACAATAAGCACAATGAGATTCACTCAGACTGCTAATCAGAGCAGAGACACTATATTATCAGGAGTTTTCTAATGCAATAATTCATGTTATTTGCTGTGACATCATTAGTGTTGTGTCCATCTGTGACAGCTATTTGCCAACTATAATATAAGATGATGCCACTTCTGTTCTCTCACAAATGCACTGACAAGTGAATTAACAAATGACTGAAGAATGCCAATGAAAATTTTGTTTAATTCATTAGTCCTTGTTTTTAATACGGCATGAAAAGATTAAATTTTAGTTCTTATATGCTGCAGTTGATCCCATACAAATAGATTGTTTCTCTTTTGTGCCTGACTGATGATAAAGTACTACTTTTTAAAAGAAAATGTAAAAGAATATTAGCAGAGGGGAGCACTTTTTACAATCAAATGAGCTGTGAAGAAATATGTTATAGTACGACTATAAGGGTATGTTGGGCTAAGCTAGAACTGAGCATTGTTTTAGGGCTGCATATTTGGTCCTGTCATTTATTTTTTTTAAAGGCCAGCGGTGCTTGTTCAATTTGTATATGCATTGCATGAACGCCAACTGTAACTGCATTTGCAAATCAGATATTTGTGCACGTAACTGATTCCTTAAGAGTCTAGCCATTTTGATGAGCAAATATTAGATTCATGCTTGTAGCTGTGATAATGGTCCAAGCAATTGTAGGCATATGAATGACAAAGGACATGTGTAAGTTGGCATCTAGTATCAGAACTTCTGTGTTCAAATATTGTACTTGTCACAACACAAACCATTTTCCTTGGATTTAAATGTACCCAAACTTGAGTGACAGGTGCAGGTTTTATAAATATCCATACAAAGAATACATATTGCATGTTTGTAATGAGTGTTAGAAATAATTTTGTAAATCAGGGATAATCTGACATTTGAATGTTGGAACTAGAAATTTGGTTACATTGAGGGTTTTGTATATTCTGTGGCATCTAAGACCTAAATATTATGAGAAGACTGACCTGTCTTGTATTTTGTGGCACAAACAATATAGCATGCTGGCTGAAAGCCTGCAACCATTCTGCATCCAAAACTCTCATCAACTTCAGTGAGAGTCCAATACATGAAGTGGCCAAAAGCACTCGACCCTCTGGCAGTAACTTCTGTAGCTACATAACTTAATTGAAGAAACATTCATGGCAGAGTATTTTAATGAAATGAACCATAAAATGAATCACATTATCAATACATGGCTTTAAAACACCCAAATACATGCTTTGTGAAAGGAGTCAACAATAACATTTTGACACTCGCTGAAGAGAAACCCTCATAAAATCAAATCCATTCCAATGGGTCATTTGGTCTGCATTGTAATACAAGAATAACACTCCACGTGAACTCCTTTCTGAAAGATTTTAGTGCTGTTTGAAAAACATGATGATGTGCACACTGAAGCTTCGTTCTATATCAGCAAGTGTCATGATAATTAAAACAGGACTGTGACAGTTCAGCTAGTTTCAGTGTAAACCTGTGCAAATGTTTTGGTTTGCTGGCCAAACCAGACATTTGGGGGGGAATTCATTTTGGATAGACCCGAAATGAAACTTTTGAATGTTTTCAGCAAAACAAAAAAATAAAAAGAATTGTTTTGAATCAAACATTTTTTGCTCTGATTATGAGCATTTTCAACTGCGTAAACTCAAAGGCCATTTGGAAATGCCATTCACAAACTCAAAGGAGGAGGTGTTGGTGTCACTCCTGCCCCCACCCCCCAATATTTTATAGCCCTCTGGTTAGACCACTCACCTAGTATGCAAGAGACGCGGGTTTAAGTCCCCACTCTGCTTTTTTCGCATCAGGGATTTTATCTTGACTCTCCCATGTAGCAGGTGAGTTCCCTAACCACTGGCCTTTAGAGTACAAAGTGGTGCGGTGAGCTCTAACTCCTACTCCAGCACTTTTGTGAATGGCATCTACATCTCAGGAGAGGGGAGAAAAGGAGAGAGCCAGGCCCAGTTCAGGCCTGACTGGAGAAGAGGCAGGAGCTAGCTGCCTCCCTACTTGAGGGGAAGAAGCAGTAGCATGCCAGCCAAGGCAGCCACCAGGCAGTAAGCACTGTCTCAGCAACCAAGGGAGACTGGAAAGAAGACCTAGGAGCCTCCCTGGCTCCCCATGCATCTAGGGGCAGCAGGGACCTGGTGGTCACTTCCCAAGAGCCGTGGTACGCCTGTCGGGATCCTGCACCCCAAACCCCCTTCCACACCTGTCATAAACAGATGGTTAAGGGTTAATGTCTTTTTTACCTGTAAAGGGTTAAGAAGGTCAGTAAACCTGGCTGAAAGCTGACCAGAGGACCAATAGGGGGACAAGATACTTTCAAATCTTGGTGGAGGGAAGTCTTTGTTTGTGCTTTTTGTTTTGTTCATTGTTCGCTCTCTGGACTGAGAGGTACGGGACATCATTCCAGGCTTTCCAAATCTTTCTGAATCAGTCTCTCATGTTTCAAAATTGTAAGTAATAGTCAGGCAAGGCGGATTAGTCTTATGTTTGTTTTCTCAACTTATAAAGGTTTCTTTTGCTGGAAGGATTTTTTACCTCTGTCTACTGTAACTTTGAATCTAAGGCTGGGGGCGGGTCCCTCTAGTCTATATGAATCTGAGTACCCTGTAAAGCATTTTCCATCCTGATTTTACAGAAATAATTTTTACCTTTTCTTTCTTTAATTAAAAGCTTTCTTTTTAAGAACCTGATTGATTTTTCTTTGTTTTAAGATCCAAGAGATTGGGTCTGAACTCACCAGGGATTGGTGGAGGGAATGGAGTGGGATGGTTATTTCCTCTTTGCTTTAAGATCCAAGGAGTTTGGATCTGTGTGAAGCCTCTCAAGGCAACCCAGGGAGGGGAAAGTCTGGGAGGGAAAGAAGGGAGATGGTTAATTTCTCCTTGTTTTAAGACCCAAGGGGTTTGGGTCTGGGTTCCCCAGGGAAGGTTTTGGGGGAACAGAAAGTGTGCCAGACACTACATTCTGGCTGGTGGCAGCGTACCAGACCTAAGCTAGTAATTAAGCTTAGAAGTGTTCATGCAGGTCCCCACTTCTTGTACTCTAAAGTTCAAAGTGGGGAAAAACCTTGACAACACTCCAAACCGCTGCCCCAACACGGAGTCATCTCCCTCACCCAAACTTCCTTCCAGAACCTTGACCCCCCAACACCCTGCTCCAGTTCCCTCCTGCATCTCAAACCCCTCATCCCCAAATCCCTCAGCCCCCACACCCCAACCCCCTGCCCAAGCCTAGAGTCCCCTCGTGCACCCTAAACCCCTCATCCCTGGCCCCACTCCAGAGCTCACACCCCCAGCTGAAGCCCTCATCTCCCCACACCCCAACCCTTTGCCGCAGCCCAGAGCTCCTTCCATCACCCCAAACCCCTCATCCCCAGCCCCACCCCAGAGTCCACACTCTCAGCCAGAGACCGCACCTGCCCTCTGCACTCTGAACCCCTTGGCCCCTGCTCAGATCACTGTCCTGCACCCTGAACCCCTCATTTCTGGCCCCTGATGGAGCCCTCACTCCCCTCTCGCACCCCAACCCCCTGCCTGAGCCTGGTGAAAGTGAGTGAAGGTTGGGGACAGCAAGCAATGGAGGGAAGGCGGATGGTGCAAACAGAGGTGGGGCCTTAGAGAAGGGGCAGGGCAGAGGCCAGGGAAGGGAAGGAGTGTGTTTTTTTTGGATTAGAAAGCTGGCAACCCTAGATCCCCTGGCACAATGGAACTGTCTCCCACAAGGGTGGAACTCATGTGTGTAGGACACAGTTTTCTTGGGAGGCAGACCAAAACTGTGGAATTCCTTCCTGCCGAACCTAAGAATCTCTTCCAAGTTGACCTCTTTCCAAATGCTGGGTGCAGTTCTTTGATTGCCTCCACTAAAACACATTTCACAAAACAAACAAAAATAAGGAGGGGCAGGGGGAAGGACACAATCCAAATACTCTCCAGACACAACTTTTCCCAGCTGGGAAAAAGGAACCACACATGCCAGATCATCCCAGATGCTAGTTACATTATGTGGTGCCCCATGTAAGGATGCTCTAAATACCACGGTGATGGGCATGGGATAACATCCTAAGCAGGATAAAATAGGAGTTTGGGATGAGCATGACAGATGCTGAGCCATTTCCAGTATTCACTGTGATAAAGATCTTTGAGCAAAATCTGTTCAGAAGAGTTGCAAAGAGTTATAAGTAGTTTTCACATTTCTCAACAAACTGCCTCTCAAAAACAAGTTCCCTTTAAAAGGAGGGTGTGGAAGTTCAGTGTGTTCACACTTTTTTGAGGGGGGGATCTTTTATCTATTTACGACTTGCTATTCATTTTTCAAATAAAGGATCCTTTATGCAAAACCCTCACAAAGAGCTTATTAACATAATGTGTCCTTTTATTTTGTTTTGCATCTTTCAGGGAAGCTTCAACCTGAGAAGCTTTACAAAGTTAAATAATGAATAACAGAGGGAGAGATAAAAATGAAGCATAAGCAAGGGAGAAAAGAGATTGCACAGAGATGGAGGGTCAATGAAGCAGAGAGATACAGGAATGCTGTTCCAGATGGCAGAAGCTACAGTAGGAAAGGCTCTGGCACCAACAGTGGCAAGATTGCTTGCAGGGACAGAGAGGAATCTGATACTGCAGACAACAAAGAGAGGCAGAGAGAAATACAAGGTCAGGGAGCCAGGCTGGGTCAATTACATGGTGGATTATTAAAAAAACAACAACACAGGGCTGATTCTCTCTAACCCTGCACCTTGCGCAATCCATTTACACCACTACAAAATAGGTGCAAAATGCTAGTAAGTCAGAAAGGTAGTATTTGCACCCCCTTGACAGATGTTTTACACAGGCAACAGACATTCGAGTCTGAGGAGTGTAACTAGAACTTGACCCTGAAATGAACTGGGCCCAAGAAGCAAGGCAAGGTGGGTGAGGTAATATCTTTATAGGGCCGACTTCTGTTGGTGAGAGAGACAAGCTTTCCAGCCACACGGAGCTCTTTTCAGGTTTGGGAAATGTACTCAGAATGTCACAGCTAAATATAAAGCGGAACAAATTCTTTTACATAAGTAGTTAACATTCATTTCAAGGTGAAGTGGCCCGTTAATATCCCTCCAATCGTGGGTAGAGAGAGAAAGAGGGGAATTGTTGGTGGGTTGTAGATTGTTGTACTAAGCCATAAATCCAATGTGTCTAGTCCATGATTTTTACTGTCTAGCAAAGAAATAAATTTTAGTTCCCAGGTTAGTCTTTTGAAAATGTATTGTGCAGGTTTCCTTTGAGGATGAAGTCTGAAAGGTCAGATATAAAGTGTTCGCATTGTAAAAAGTGTTCACCCACAGGTGATATGGTGTTTTTGTCTTTTATCATTTTCCTGTGTGAGTGTCTGGTTTCATTCACGTTGTTATTGGGACATTCAGTGCACTGGATGAGGTTCACCACATGTTGTGATAGGCATGTGTAGGACCCATGGATCTTGAAAGGCATGTTGTGAGGAGTGTTGATCATTATAGCAGTGGAGATACATTGGCAGGTTTTGCATCTGTTGTTCTGGCAGGGTTTGGTGCCACTTTCAGTTGGTGTGTCCTTGTCTGCTAGAAGCTTGCATCTGATGATGACTTTAGAAACGCTGAGGGAGGGAGGTTGTTTGAATGCTAAAAGATGAGGTTCAGGAAAGATTTCTTTCAAGATAGGGTTTTCATCACATATGGGTTTTAGTTGTTTGATGTTACCTCACAGATCACCACACCTACATTTAAATATCCAGTAACCACCCCAAAAAATCTGTTATCTACAGCCAGGCACTCAGATACCACAGAATATGCTCTGAGGAGAAAGTCAGGGATATACACCTTAAAAAACACTCTTAGTTGCATCACCAAACAAGTACACTCCACTACTTATGCTGTAAAATCTGCTCCACCTTATATTTAGCTGTGACACTCTGAGTACATTTCCCAGACATGAAGAAGAGCTCAATGTAAACTCGAAAGCTTGTCTCTCTCACCAACAGAAGTCAGTCCAATAAAACACATTACCTCACCCATCTTGTCTCTCTAATATCCTGGGACTGACTCGCCTACAATAACACTGCTTAGCGACCAAGAAGTTTGAGGGTGGGAGGTGATGTAATCCCTTTGGCATTATGTAATGATGCTTATTGTGTCTTCAATCTCCATTTCAGCTAATCATTTTTTTCAAATTTGCTCTTCAATAAACAGCTACCACAGGAACTCTGTAGTTTTGAGTAGGTGGTATTGTGGCCCTTTTGACAAGGTCACTTCCTCTCAAATACCATGCCTATCATTCAGCTGATAAAGAAATCTTTTTAAACAGTTTCTCTATGGTCATGGTAATTGTGAAAGGGTTTTCAAATGTAACCACAACAAGGCCCATTATGTGAATTAAACAAGTAATGTACTGTGTGTGAAATATGGAAACACAACCCCTTTGAAACATCTGTAAAGGTCTTATTGATATAAGCTCCATTGTCAACAGCAAAAATAAGGATCACTTCATCAACTTTGTATACTGTCAGAGAAATTTGAATGGAATTTGGGTTCAAACCATGCCCTTGATATCTGCGTTGAACTCCCACTGACTTCAATAGAACTTGTGTCCCCACATCTGAGGTCAGAATTTGGTTCTTCGTATCCAGCACGTACAAACATATCCATTCTGCTGCATCCTTCTCTATCATAGAAGCTGAAGTATTGAGACTGCTGTTCAAATACCATGGACACAATGAGTTCTTTATTGTTCCTTAAGCATTGTTTTTCAGGCATTAGGAACGTACACTCTCCTAGCAGTGACTTTTGCATAATTTGCCATCCAGTGATAAAATCTGACATTCTTAGAGGTAAAGGGTTTAAATTTAAACATGGGAATTGAGTTACTGCCATATGGTATTGGACCAGTATACTCTCTCTGACAATTGCTGGTGCCAGATACCTAAGAGGAAAGTGCAAGAAGCTGGCACCAGTTATGGAATAACTAATACACAGGAAAAGTTTTTCCTAACTTCCATTAGTTAGAGATTGGATTATTCCTTAAAACAATGAGTGTTTCTATCTCTTCCAAAACCTTGCTTACTTGGTGGGTGGAGGGGCCTTCATCCTGCAACATTCAGCTCAGTTGGAGTTTTTCCATTGTCTTAAATGGGAGCAGGATCCAAGCCCTTAATCTTTTGTGATATAACTTGGAATATTCTTGTCTGCATATAAACGTTGAATACTCTTTTGATTAAAACAGATGGCCACAGGAAAAATGGGGAAAACGTTTATATAAAAAAGAGAAGAATTTTGAAAATGTTGATAGCCATACCCATATTTAAACACCCAGAAAGTCTTTCTTTATCATTATGAGGTTTGAAAAGACGGATTTATCTAGTATTTCTAATATGTCCACTCAAGAAAACATAATTAAACTCCAACACCTAAGATTGGCTCTAGCTTACACTCCATTTTAAATATATTTCTTTCAGGCTAATTGACAATGGGAGTAGCATGTTTAAGCCTAAAACTTTTGGCCCATATTATGATTTCACTTTTGCTCTTTAAAGAAAACTTGGAGAGAAACTCTAGTTACAGATAGTTCATGGTACGTCTAACTTAAAGCACTCACATGAGTTTCTGCCATTGATTACTATGTTAAAAATTTAATGGTGTGGTTTCAGATAATAACAAACGAAAGGTGTTTCATGTTATGTTTTTAAATTGTGGCCCTATATAGGCTTGAGATATGAGCATATTTGACTATATATACATACAGTGAGGGAAAATCTACAAAATATCAAGCCCAAACTTTTGAATGAAAATGACTAAAATTAGGCATCTAAATAAGGGTCTGATTTTCAAAGCTCCCACAGTTCTCACTGACTTCAAGTTTGGCCAAAATAGTCATCAAAAATTTTTCTTTTAAAAAGACATAGTAAATAGAGTCAACTTTTCACTTGCCGTTAGAGAAGTTGCCTTGGGAACAATTCAGCACGAAATTTGACCAAAAACGTCTAGTATGTACCACCATCATATCTTGACTTAATTCCTTTTTCCACTATTATTTAATTAATTTCACTTGGTCTTAGTAATTTTGATATAACATCTTCGTGCATATGAATATATAGCTTCATTGCCTACAACTGAATTGTTGTAAGCTGTTTTTTGCTAACAGTTTTTTCTTTCTTGCCCTGAGTGGAAACTATTTGAACAAAGGATGTTTATGCCTCTAAATTCATAATTATTAATGTTATGCCTATAATATTATCTTGTGGGAAAAATGCAATACCTTACTTTAAAATATGATGCCAAATCTAATCTTGCTAGTACTCTAGTTTTAAAGATGACTTTATCATTATCCAAGGGGTTCTGCTGCTGACTGCAGACACTGTTTAAATGCCTTTTTCTCTACAGAGAGTGTCTCTCTAATACTGTCTAATAGCTACCTCTGCTGATGGCACAGAGTAGCACTTCACTTTGTTCAAATCATTTAATCTTCGTACTTTTCTCTAAGCTCTTTAATTTCTTTCAGAAAACCATACCAGGGATGAGTAGATCAATTTTGATAAAATAAAAACTAACTTCATCTTTCACTCAGATTTTAAAGGGAACTTTTTGTTTGTTTCTTTGTTTGTATTAGGTTTTACGTTTGTTTAACTTTATTTTTCCCAGGTACATTTTATTTCATGTAGGTCATACCTTCTTGATTCTGGCAGTGGTAGGCTGGAAAGTGATCTGTTCCAAGATAATTTTTCACATTCAAGAGGTTCAGACATTTCAGATTACTATCTGCACTTTATCTGATATGAATTGAATTTACAGAGGTTCTTCTTTCACTATATACTACTTGCTGAATCCTATAATTTTTACTCATGCAAAACTCCGTAACAGAGTATATTTCAGACCCACACCACATATATCAAAATTTAGGGACAGTATCCAACTGGCAAAGTAAAGTATCATACTGTGCACAAATATATACCCACCAAGAGCTATTGAGGCAAAGGACTGAACTATCTTTTCAGGCCTAATTCCACTGTCCTTTCTCTCTGAATTCATTGAGAGCTTTACTTCTGCAGTGGGCTCAAGATTAGGGTCTTAGTGTGGATTCATGTAAGCTACTATAAGATTAATTGGAAAAAAAATCCATGCAATCAAAGATCATTGTTACATTATACCTCTTTTAAGTGCATGAGACAGTCAGCCCAGAACCTGGCTATATACAGAGAAAGGAGCAGATATGAGGTCTCTGGAAAATCTGATTAATGCACCTGATATTCCCTCTTTGCACACCTATAAAAAGTGGATATTAGTCTGAACATGGTTAGAAAATGGAATGCTTCCAAAGTAGAAAGAGACTTGGATAGCTACATGTGACAGATAATACATCCACACAACTACAACAGAGCATGGAGATCTACAAGGGCAAAGAGAGCTGCAGTAGGGCAGGGAGGGATCAGTTGGTAATTATGGTAATCTAGGCACCATCCACAGAGAAGGCAAGTGGAATACTCTGGGTCACTGGTATAGCAAAAGCATATTACAGAACATAGCTACAGCATGCAACCGCCTGTGCCTCGTTGTGACCTATCACATGTCATAGTTCTGGCAGTATACTGAAAAGCACAGAATAACACAGACCCATTTTCATCATAGCCATGGACCTCATCAGGTGTTAGCAATGGAATTCTTTTCCCTGTACAGATCACCAGGATGGAACTGAATCACAGTTTTAGGTGCTTCTGTAAGCTGCTATATGGTCTGTCTTGTGAGCACTATACTAGGACAGAGGAGACCTTGGTTCAATTACCATATGACCTTAGGCAAATTGCTTAATCTCTATTCCCCTTTTGTTAAAGTGAGGATACTCCCCTAACTCATACGGGTGTGGTGAGCATAAACTCAGTGACTGAGTAGTGTTCAGATAGGCAATGATAGGAGGGCCACAGAAATAGCCAGAAAGGCCTGGGGATCTGCAGTCACCCAGAGCTAGTAGTACTGTCATTGGGAACCAGGGTTGCTTTTTCTCTGATATTATATACATCTCCTATAGGGCAACACAGGCAGACCCGTGTATATTTCTTGGAGCATTCCTTCTTTCCCCCCTAGGTCCCTTCTCTATTCACTGTATCATGTGTATTCCCATGGCTGATCTGTTGTTTCCAATGTCCACTCTTTGTGCTATATTCCATCCATTTCATTTAATATTGTGCCTTTACCTTTGGCATCCACTCATACCCAGATCATCCACCTTTTATTACATTTTACATGTAAATAACTTGACACTATGCATACACAGTAATGTAAGTAGTAATAGTCAGTCTTATTTCTGTGCAACTAGGGGTCTTAATGTCTGATTAGGGAATGAAAAAAAATGTAACTTTACAGCATTTCCTCTAAATGGCCTGAAACTGAGTGGAAGAAACAGCCCTATTTGCAGTATTGATGTTGTTTGAGGGTGTCTTATAATTATTACTTTGCTCTGATTTCAGTTGCTGTACATTGTTTCTGCATTTTAATCAATATAAAAAAAGAACAGATGGATCAGAATACCTTTCCTTAAGTAACAATCACAATTACTATGCTTCGTTGCACTGAGACTTCTCCTCCCTCCTTCATTCCCTTTTTAGCAGTGAATTTGGGTCTCAAACTCACAAATTTGTTTGGTCCATTTGGAATTCATATGACATTTTACATGAAAAAAGTGTGAAATGTTGCTTTCTCAGCTGCTGCTGCCATACAAACTATTCATCTTTGAGATTTATGAGACAGCTTTTACTTGTAGATAAGAAGTCACCTCCCGGTTGCTGTACACATCACACAGCCCTAACAATCAAAAATGGTTTGAAGCCGACTGAAAGAAGGGGGTGATCTGAGCATATACGCATTGTGTTCAGAGTACTAAAGAAAAACATTGAGGCACCAGACCTACTTGAGTTGATGATATTGTTTATGATCATGGGTTGTCTGATGTGCAATGAAACACTGTGGTGGTGGGGGAGTGGATGTAGAATTTCCAATGGGGACAAAGAAAGATGTGGATTTAATGCAGAAATTACTAGGGGAAATTCCATGGATCTGTGTTATGCAGGTCAGACTACATAAACATAATTGTCCTTTCTGGTCTTAATATCTATTATAAAGACACAATATTGGTCAATAGGGAAAACCAAAGTATGTAACCACTCACAACAACTGTGATAACAGAGACCTTTATGGGATTTAAAAATATAACAGTTTTGTTTTATCTGGTAAAGCATTTTCAGAAGTTTTCTTGTCATGTTTTTGTTTTTTGACATTACTACAAAATGAAACCCTGAGCTTGCAAACGGAATCACACCTGCAAGAGTGGACTCTATGGACTTGAGTGTGACTCTATACAAGAGTAAGTGTCCAAGCTTGGAGATCCTTTGCAAGAGCAGTGGCTGAGCTGTGACTGGAAGGTTCTTTGCTTCCTCATCTGCCAATTTTTAAAGGAAGTTTTATTGTCCCTCTTCTATTTGCTCCATAACCCAGATATAGCAATATTATCTACTGATGTCTAATTTCTCTCCCAGGACTGGTAGCTCCAGCAAGAGGTAAACCAATGGACCTCTTAATGTGGATGAATGGCAGCTGTGGGATATGGCTTAGCCTCAACAAGATGGAAGTGAGGCTAGTTGATTAAACATGCATTTAGAGGAACAAGTGGAGAAATTATGTGCACCACTTACATTATGAAGAATGTATGCCTGTCATTCAGTTTAAACGAAATGGTGTGACAAGGTGTATAAATAATACTAAAATGGTTCACAACCCCATGTTCTTAAATTGATCCATTATGACTCTGAAGTAGCAGCAGCAGTTCATAGCACCTCTCATCTATGGTTGCAGTCAAACCTTATTAGTATGGTGCCTGCAATGACTATCCATGTTTTTGCCAACTTCCATAGAAAGTTCTGACCGAAGGCTGTCCTGAAAACCACTCCTCATCAGAGTGGGCCGCAGGGAGCACGCAACATGCAATCTCCATCCTTTTGCTTCTAGGTGAAGTTCAAAGTGTCTGTGCGAAGGCATTTTCTTATGAAATTATGTCCGCAATAAACTACATTCCATTTGCACAGATTTTTCTGACCTCAGCATTTCATATTTTTGTAAATTTGGGAACAATGGAATTTTTTATATATCAAATCTCGAAAAGCTACTTTTTAACCTGATATACTATGCAACTACCTAGGTCTGTGGCCCCAAACTTTACAGGGTCATGCCACCACTTACCCTTGTTCGCTCCCACCCCCAGAACCTGCACCAAAAGTGGGGGTGTGGCTTCCATGTTGGAGGGGGGGTGCAGACAGGTGTAAGGGTACTGAGGCTGGGGTAGAGTTGGGAGTGGGCCACAGCTGGGGCTGGGAATGGAGCTGCAACCAGGGGCCGTAGCTAGGGGTCGAGGTGACAGTGGCAGTGGAGCCATAGCTGGGCCATGGTGTAGGCCAGCAGCCGGGCCCATGGCTGGATGCGGTGCCACAGCCGGGCTGAGGCTGGGGACAAGGCCAGGCTCAGGGTCAGGAATGGGGCCATGGCTGGGGCCAGAATGGAACTGGGGGTGGGGTGGAGCTGGGTGTTGCTCCCTTCCCACCCCCCATGGGGGCTTTCCCAGGCCTGCAGCTCCCCCCCCCAAATGTTCCTCTGCACTCCCTTAGGGGGGCATGCCCCACAGTTTGGGGACCTCTGACCTAGGCCCACTCACTGCTTTCCCCCAACCAGCCCTACAAGCCATCCTTTACTGAGAATTCTTATTCTTATTCTGTTGTCCTCTTCAGAGGAGGATTGGTGAGCTCTTAGCTGTCTATCATCCCTGTGGAGAACAGCCCTGCTGCCTTCTCCTACTTCTTTGGGACACATATGCTCTCCTTGCTTTTAAAGCCAGTCTTGAGAGGCAGTATGACCTAGCAGATAAAACATTGAGTAAAGCTCTGTGAGATCTACTCATGACATATGTGTGACACTCTGTATCTCGGGGGAACACCCTCCATCCCCATGTTCATCCTTATAATATGATTGTATGGTATCCACTGCAAAGTTTGTCATGTTGGGTGTCTTTGGAAAGCTCATGACACACTGAGCATTGTTGTTATAGCAATGTTATAGGTTGTAAGATGCACTGAGCATTGTTGTTGTAGTAATGTTATAGGTTGTAAGATGCACTGAGCATTGTTGTTATAGTAGTGTTATAGGTTGTAATTTCATGTGTATAGTTATGAGGCTGAAAACATGTCCTCATGGCTTAAAACAAGCCCAGGCAAAACTCTCCAGGAACAGAGGGGCCGTTCACACCTCATAGGGCATATGTGAGACAAACCCATCTCAGCCTCACAGGAACAAAGGACGCTGGCTTAGACAGCAGCAAAGGATCTGTTGGATTCTCGAGTGAATCACCCTTCTTCCCTTGGTCAGTTAGGGACTACGATGAGGTAATGCTCACCTGACCTTGAAGTGGGGGCAAAGCCAAGAGGGAAGAAAGAACATAATGAAAGGGAGAGACGTTTGCCATGCTCTTCCTCTCTCTTCTACCTTCATCTACAGACACCACTACCAAGTAACTGAAGCACTGAGCAAAGGGGAGAGCCTGGCTGAAGGGCAACCAGCCAGCCTGTGATGAGAAGCATCTAAGTTTGCAAGGGCATTGAAAATGTTAGAATGCATTTTGGTTTTATTTCATTTGACCAAATCCAACTTTTGTGTTTTGACTTATAATCACTTAAAGTCTATCTTTTGTAGTTAATAAATATGTTTGTTTATTCTACCTGAAGCAGTTTGGATTGAAGCATGTCAGAGACTCCCCTGGGATAACAAGCCTAGTACAAATCAATTTCTTTGTTAAATTGACAAACTCATATAAGTTTGCAGTGTCCAGCGGGCATAGCTGGACACTACAAGATGGAGGTTCCTAAGGTTGTGTCTGGGACCAGAGATATTGGCTAGTGTCATTCGGTTGCACAATCCAAACAGCTTACATGCTAGAGGCTGTGCATGAACAGCCCAGGAGTGGGGGTTCTCACAGCAGAGCAGGGTAAGGCTGGCTCCCAGAGTCAAGGATTGGAGTGACCTAGCAGATTATTGGTCCAGATAACACCAGGGGAACATCACAAAGTGCAATGTAAAATCTAGGTAGTATTTGTATAAATAGAAAATGGCTTTGGCTATCCTTCTCAGCAGACGGGACAAAGTCAGAGAATTTGGAGGCACTGATGAATGTGATTTTAGCCATGTAATATACCCATGGGTGAGGAACACAGAAGGGACTAGAGCCACTGGGGAGGGAATAGGAATGAAGGGCCACAGAATAGGAACAGACAGATGAAACAAGCAGGGAAGGGGAGGTAAGAGCCTCAGGGGTACAGAGCCAGGATCATGAGATGGATAGCAGCAGAACTGAGACAGGAACTGGGAAGGCAAGTGATGGGGTAGATAGGGTTTGGGTGTATGGGGTGCATGCCCCAGTAGAGCACAGAGAGTGAGAGATCATAGGCTGCATGGGAGCAGAAGGGGAATAGGACAGGAGTCAGTGGGGGAGGTGATGAGATGGAGAGGACAGAGACAGGAGTAAGGAGGTAAGGAGGTAAGGAGGAGGTGATGGGGCAAATAAGAGCGGAAGGGGAGCACTTTCTATAACAACTGGTGCACACTTCCCTCCAGAACCTGGAATTTAACCTGGATTCTGATGTCTTGATATTCCTCTGCTGTCAGCTAATATGTGAGAAACCCACTGGTAAAATGTGTGTCTCATCCCCCTCTAGCGGCTGCTCCATATAGAAGATAACATCCTACTACCGGTTACTCTGCAAGCTCCAGTGATAGAGGTCTGTGCATCTAAAGGGCCAAACCCTACAGATAACCCATATGAGGGTGTAATATGGTTTCACATGATGAAATTTCTGTGTGGGGGGGGTCAGTTTTCTCTTTAAAAGCACGTAAAAATTACATACTGAAGGTACACTGAAAGTACGTCAACACTGAAACTCAAGTATTCAGATGTTAGGAAATGCCAGTTGTTTGCCTGTGCACACAGGACCTGGGCGAGGGGAGCCAATACAAATTACCGGGGCCAGGCAGTCTGGAAGGGGGCCGGGGCCAGACTTCGTCGGCCCTGTTTAGCCAGTCCACCCTTGCTGGGAGGCCCGAAAAAAATTTTCACTGGGGCCTGAACCCGTTCTCGGCGGCCCTGTGTGCACCCATATTTTGGCCCGCTTGTGAGTATACATGAAGATACAGGCTTTACTTGCATGGTCACATACTTTTATTATCACAGGACTGTTGCTTCATTCTGTGCTCCAGATGAACAGTGGTCAGGGTTGTGTACTGAAAAAGAGAGTTTTCTGTAAGTAACCTCATCTGTTGCATAAATTGGGAGGTGCGTGGTGAATGAGGTAGAGGATTTCAGGAAGAGAAGTGATGGTCTCCAGGTTAAAAATGAATGCTGCACTGGAGAATTGGATTGTGTCCTTGCTTCACCCAGAATGTTCTTATATGTTGCTTGATAAGTCACTTAAACCAAAGTTTTCACAGCTGGCCAGTAACTGTGTTCCCATTTTCTGGTTGCTTAACTTTAGACACCAGGAATCAGATTTACCGGAGTGCCAGGAGCTCACAAGTGTAACTGAAGCCAATGAAAACTATGCTTTGAACAGATAGTGTACTATAAAAATGACTGAAACATTAGGCTCAGAGTGTTTCTTACTGGTCCTCAGGCAGTGGCAGATTAGCAATTGGGCCAACAGGGGATCCTGGAAAAATGGGCCCCAACCTGCTCCACTCGCCCACCCAATGCTTCTGCTGTGGAGCAGGGTCAGGGTGCATGGGCTTTCCTCACTCCTTGGCAGGAGCACCGACTGGGCGGAGTGGGGCCAGCCTCTGTGCCCAACCCCACTCCTCAGTAGGGGCTGGGAGGGGCTGGGAGGACTGAAGGCAGAAGGGGTGGGTAGGGGCCCCCACTTGCTCTGGCCCAGGGCTCCACAAACTGTAATCCGCCTCTGTCCTCAGGTCCCCATCTGCAAAATGAGATAATGCCATCTTGCCTCACAGGACATTGTGAAGATAAATTTGTTAATGTTTGTGAAGCACTCAGAGGCTATAGCAATTAGCACCATAGAAAATGCCATGAGGAAATTCGTAATTCTGTATTTAGAGTAAGGTTTAGATGATGTGCAGTAAATAAGGCCTATCGACCCATTCAGTGGTCACATCCAACCTATGCACTGAATGAGGCAGGGCTCCTGTGGGGAAAAAATAGTTTGATCATGTAATTAAAGACAGTGACATAATGTATACACTCAAGGGAGACTAATTAAGTTTGAACATGTCACCTAAATTTTGCATTTTCTAACTGTGGAAAGTCAAGTATTCAAAAATCTTAATATTTTTGTAATTTTTTTATACAATTATGTATAGGCTGAAGGTGAAACCATTAAGCAGGGAGGTGAAGGAGTTTTTTGTTGTTTTTAAATTAAATAGCTATTAAAGGCCAGTTTGGTTATGCATGAAATTCCTCATGGAAAAAGCACAGTCATTTGCAGAATACACTCTGGTAGTTTATAATAGTTAGGCAAAATGGCAGTTGCAAGATGATACAGGTCTTAGATTTTAATAAATATTTTAAGGCATTGCATCCATCTCAGCTCTTAACCTTTGATCAGTCATGGAAAATAGAATGTTCAGGGACAGGGAAGGGGCAGTAAAGCTTGAATGTTATAATAGGTAAATGCATCATCCTGGCTGTGTTTCAGTCTCCGAGTTATTAGTCCAAAGGCTTACCATATCACCCTCTCCTCTCAGTGCAACATATATTTAGAAACAGTGTCCTGCATGAGTGGTGGCCTTTTGTATTAGTTTCTTAATGCTAAAGTGGAGACCAAAATGGAAGCACCGGATCACCAATCATCACTAGAGAGCAGGAAAATAAAACTGATTGTCACTGAAATCTCCTTAACTGGGCTATCTTAGGCCTAAGATCTAAGCTATGCAATTTGAGTTACGTTAATCATAGAATCATAGAATATCAGGGTTGGAAGGGACCTCAGGATGTTGTCTAGTCCAACCCGCTGCTCAAAGCAGGACCAATTCCCAACTAAATCATCCCAGCCAGGTAACCCATTCCAGTGTTTCACCACCCTCCCAGTGAAAAAGTTTTTCCTAATAACCAATCAAAATCTCCCCCACTGCAACTTGAGAGCATTGCTCCTTTTCTGTCATCTGGTACCACTGAGAACAATCTAGATCCATACTCTTAGAACCCCTTTTCAGGTTGTTGAAAGGAGCTATCAAATCCCCCCTCACTCTGCTCTTCTGCAGACTAAATAAGCCCAGTTCCCTCAGCCTCTCCTCATAAGTCATGTGCTCCAGCCCCCTAATCATTTTTGTTGCCCTCCGCTGGACTCTTTCCTATTTTTCCACACCCTTCTTGTAGTGTGGGGTCCAAAACTGAACACAGTACTCCAGATGAGACCTCACTAATGCCAAATAGAACGGAATGATCAAGTCCCTCGATCTGCTGGCAATGCCTCTACTTATACAGTCCAAAATGCTGTTAGCCTTCTTGGCAACAAGGGCACACTGTTGACTCATATCCAGCTTCTCATCCACTGTAACCCCTAGATCCTTTTCTGCAGAACTGCTACCTAGCCATTCGGTCCCTAGTCTGTAGCAGTGCATGGGATTCTGCACTTGTCCTTATTGAACCTCATCAGATTTCTTTTGGCCCAATCCTCTAATTTGTCTAGATCCCTCTGTATCTTATCCCTACCCTCCAGCATATCTACCACTCCTCCCAGTTTAGTCTCATCTGCAAACTTGCTGAGGGTGCAGTCCAGCCATCCTCCAGATCATTAATGAAGATATTGAACAAAACTGGTCCCAGGGCCCTTGGGGCACTCCGCTTGATACTGGCTGCCAACTAGACATGGAGCCATTGATCACTATCTAGCCAGTTTTCTATCCACCTTATAGTCCATTCATGCAGCCCATACTTCTTTAACTTGCTGGCAAGAATACTGTGGGAGACTATATCAAAAGCTTTGGTAAAGTCAAGGAATAACACATCCACTGCTTTCCCCTCATCCACAGAGTCAGTTATCTCATTATAGAAGGCATATAGTTTAGTCAGGCATGATTTGCCCTTGGTGAATCCATGCTGACTGTTCCTGATTACCTTCCTCTCCTCTAAGTGCATTAGAATTGATTCCTTGAGGACCTGCTCCATGATTTTTCCAGGGACTGAGGTGAGGCTGACTGGCCTGTAGTTGCCTGGATCCTCCTCCTTCCCTTTTTTAAAGATGAGCACTACATTAACCTTTTTCCCAATGATCCAGAATCTCTCCTAATCACCATGAGTTTTCAGAGATAATGGCCAATGGCTCTGCCATCACATCCGCCAATTCCTTTAGCACTCTTGGATGCAGCACATCCGGCCCCATGGACTTGTGCTCATCCAGCTTTTTTAAATAGTCATGAACCACTTCTTTCTCCACAGAGGGCTGGTCACCTCCTCCACATGCTGTGATGCCCAGTGCAGTAGTCTGTAGGGTGACCAGATGTCCTGATTTTATAGGGACAGTCCCAATTTTGGGGTCTTTTTCTTATTTAGGCTCCTATTACCCCCCATCCCCATCCTGATTTTTCACACTTGCTGTCTGGTCACCCTAGTAGTCTGGGAGCTGACCTTTTTCATGAAGACAGAAGCAAAAAAAGCATTGAATACATTAGCTTTTTCCATGTCCTCTGTCACTAGGTTGCCTCCCTCATTCAGTAAAGGGCCCACACTTTCCTTTACTTTCCTCTTCTTGCTAACATACCTGAAGAAACCCTTGTAACTCTTAACATCTCTTGCTAGCTGCAACTCCAAGTGTGAATTGGCCTTCCGTATTTCACTCCTGCATGCCTGAGCAATATTTTTATACTCCTCCCTGGTCATTTGTCCAATCTTCCACTTCTTGTAAGCTTCTTTTTTGTGTTTAAGATCAGCAAGGATTTCACTGTTAAGCCAAGCTGGTCACCTGCCATATTTACTATTCTTTCTACACATCGGGATGGTTTGTTCCTGCAATCTCAATAAGGATTTTTAAAATACAATCAACTCTCCTGGACTCCTTTCCCTCTCATATTATTCTCCCAGTGGATCCTGCCCATCAGTTCCCTGAGGGAGTCAAAGTCTACTTTTCTGAAGTCCAGGGTCCGTATTCTGCTGCTCTCCTTTCTTCCTTGTGTCAGGATCCTGAACTTGACCATCTCATGGTCACTGCCTCCCAGGTTCCCATCCACTTTTGCTTCCCCTACTAATTCTTCTGCTTGTGAGCAGCAGGTCAAGAAGAGCTCTGCCCCTAGTTGGTTCCTCCAGCACTTGCACCAGGAAGTTGTCCCCTACACTTTCCAAAAACTTCCTGGATGTCTGTGCACTGCTGTATTCTCTCCCAGAAGATATTGGGGTGATTGAAGTCCCCCATGAGAACCAAGGTCTGTGATCTAGTAACTTCTGTTAGTTGCTGGAAGAAAGCTTCGTCCACCTCATCCTCCTGGTCTGGTGGTCTATAGCAGACTCCCACCACAACATCACCCTTGTTGCTCACACTTCTAAACTTAATCCAGAAACTCTCAGGTTTTTCTGCAGTTTCATACCAGAGCTCTGAGCAGTCATACTGCTTTCTTACATACAATGCAACTTCTCCACCTTTTCTGCCCCGCCTGTCCTTCCTGAACAGTTTATATCCATCCATGACAGTACTCCAGTCATGTGCTTTATCCCACCAGGTCATTATTTATGACTGTACACATAACATTCAAAAAGTTTAAGATTCATAACCATTAAAAGTGTGTGTTTTAACAGTTATGAATCTTAAACTTTTAGAATGTTGATGTGTATGGTCATAAATAATTATCTGATTCCCATCCGCACCCCCTAATTTCTGGCAATTATGAAAAATTTAAACTGATAAAAAATGAAAAATGTTTAACCCATAATTTTGTGCAAATGGATAAAAATCTAAGAAATGCTTAAAAATAAACAGAGGAATTATCCATCAAAATATCAAAACACAAACTTCTAATTCGGCAAAGCATATTTATCTATTCTGACTTAGTCCTCAGCATTTGATATATGGAGTGATTCCTGATACTATGGATAAACTTTCTTAAAGAAAAACATGAAACAGCACTTTTTCGCTCTTGGCCAAATACCAAAACTTGAATGCAAATAACATTTTTTTTTAATTTGGGATCCAAACCAATTTATTGACAATTCTTGGAGTATATACAAATTTAGGTTATGTGTGTGATGGGTTGGATTACAGAAAACACCCTTAGGAACTGCCAACTAATGTGCTGAGACTACCCCGAGCCTGTTTCTCCTGGCAGCTTGGGACTTCAGTACTCTGCCTGGTTTGAGCCAGACACACTAATCTGCTGCAAACCCACAGACCCAGATCTGAGCCAGGTTCTCTAAAAGGTGCAGGCTTAAGTGAAAACAGCTTAAGAAGTGTTCCTGTTTCTAACACTTAGATGCCCAGCTCCCAATGGGGTCCAAACCACAAATAAATATGTTTTACCCTGTATAAAGCTTATACAGGGTAAACTCATACATTGTTCACCCTCTATAACACTGACAGAGAGAGATATACACAGCTGTTTGCTCCTCACCCCCCGGTATTAATACATACTTTGGGTTAATTAATAAGTAAGAAATGATTTTATTAAATACAGAGAGTGGTTCCACGTAGTAACAGACAGAACAACATGAATTACCAAACAAAATAAAATAAAACACACAAGTCTGAGCCTAATACAGTAAGAAACTGAATACAGATGAAATCTCACCCTCAGAGATGTCCCAGTAAGCTTCTTTTACAGACTAGCCTTCTTCTAGTCTGGGTCCAGCAATCACTCACATCCTTGGTTATGGTCCTTTGTTCCAGTTTCTTTCAGGTATCCTTTGGGGGTGGAGAGGCTATCTCTTGAGGCAGCTGAAGACCAAATGGAGGGGTCTCCCAGGGGCTTAAATAGACTCTCTCTTGTAAGTGGAGACCCCCTCCTCTCTCCTATGAAAAATCCAGCTCCCAGATGGAGTGTTGGAGTCACATGGACAAGTCACATGTCCATGCATGACTCAGTTTTTACAGGCAGCAGCCATTGCCCACATGCTGTCTTGAATGTCTCCAGGAAGACTTTTTATGTGGATTGGAGTCTTCCAAGATCCATTGTCACTTAAGTGTTTCTTGATTGGGCATTTAATTTGCACATTCCTTTCTCAAGAAGCTGACCAAATGCTTTACTAAGTCTACTTAAACTCAAACAGGTACACATCCAGTATTCATAACTTCAAATATAAAAATGATACATGCATACAAATAGGATGATATGTTCAGTAGAACATAGCCTTTGCATGTTAAATGGCATATGTAGCATAAAACATATTCCAATTATGTCATATTTTCATAAAGCATATTTTCATAAAGCATTATGGGGTACAACATCACAATGTGAATTTACTTAGGTGTTTTACAAAAAAGTGGCAAACCCACGCCCAGGCCAACTAGCATGTTTGTTGTGGAAAGTAGTGCCTAATAACTGAGAACAGGAGCAGCAGCAAACTCCACTCCACTGTGTGTTTCCCAGAGCCTGTCACAGTGGAATTGCTATGTGCCTCATATAATTAAAAATGAGTTTTATTGTGCTGCTTAACACCTATGTTTTTTTTTAAATGGCAGTTTGTATTTATGGAAAGTATTGGACTGAGAACCATGGAGGCTAAAAAGTTTCCTTGCCCCTGAACAAATGGATAAACAAATCGTACATGTATACCTGTACGCTACAGGTAAGGCTTTTGTAACATAATCTTCACTATGAAGTTGCATGCCTGATGAATAATAGACAACTTGCTGTATTCTTGTTTATCTTTTTCCAGCATGACCTATTTGTACCATCTAATCCAGGTATTACAAAATATGTTAAAATACTATCTTACTATGAAATCAGCAGCAAATATACTCTAGCATTTATCCAGGATTTCTCCTTTCGTTGTGTTATTGATTTATTATCAGAATAACAGGCCTGTTTCCAAAATATTAGGTTCACTCCAGAAAATGAAGCTTGAGATCAGAATAAACTATTGCTCCACGCGTTGATGAGATGGGCCAGTAGAAGATTATTCTGTGAATACTCCTGTGCAGGGGTTTCCCTGGTGTAGAGCTGTGCATAAGGGCTGATCGAGGATCATGGGAACCAAAGGATAAAATAGAGCAGCACTCAGGCTGCTCTAATTTACACCACGAGTTCAGGCAGATCCAGCTCCAGAATATGAGAAGCTCAACAGTGGCTTAAAGTCACCTTTGCTCCCCGCCCCTGTCCCTGTCCTAACTGCAGGAACAGCACAACTGAAAGTCAGATCCTTATAGGGTTTTTCCATAAGGGCCCATGTGACACCATGAAAAAAAGTGGCATACCCACGCCCAGGCCAACTAGCACGTTTGTTGTGGAAAGTAGTGCCTAATAACTGAGAACAGGAGCAGCAGCAAACTCCACTCCACTGTGTGTTTCCCAGAGCCTGTCACAGTGGAATTGCTATGTGCCTCATATAATTAAAAATGAGTTTTATTGTGCTGCTTAACACCTATGTTTTTTTTTAAATGGCAGTTTGTATTTATGGAAAGTATTGGACTGAGAACCATGGAGGCTAAAAAGTTTCCTTGCCCCTTCTCCACCATGTACTGAAGGGACCCTGCTTGTGGTGAGGCAGTAGTCAGTTTGCCATTCCACCCCTTGGTTGTCTACTGAGTTTACTAACACAAATGCCTTTTGTTTTTATGATACAGATACCTGTTACTAGGAATTCATTTCATACAGTCCTCCAAACAGCTGTTGGTATCAGAAGTATAAAGGTTTTGAGACCACTAAAGTATCCGGCCCTTACATAGAGACTGCATAGTATTTATATAAATAGAGGTAGGCTTAAATTTTCAAAAGTGAACAGTGAATCAGTTTTTCAATGTTCTACTTGACACACTTTAAAGGGACGTGATTTTCAAAGGCTGATTGCTTAGTAGTACAGAAAATCAGACCCCATTAAGGTATTGCAGGTTAGACACACAAGTCACTGGCCACTCTAGAAAACGTAGACAGGTTTTTAAAGTTGAATGAAGTATGCATTTTTTCTTCATATCCAAGTACAAATGCATATCTAGAGAAATGCATCTGAGGAAGTGGGTATTCACCCACGAAAGCTCATGCTCCAAAACGTCTGTTAGTCTATAAGGTGCCACAGGTTTCTTTGCTGCTTTTACAGATCCAGACTAACACGGCTACCCCTCTGATACTATCTAGAGAAAGATGGATGGGACTGGAAATCATTACTGAGATTTTTATACACCCGAATGATGTGTGATGATTGTATGCTTGGAGAAAGTGGGTAGATGTACAGCAGATTATTAATTACTAACTAAATTAAATTTGCTATCCTTAATGTGAACTTAAAGATTCTTTTGAAAATGAAAATCACACCATGCATAATTTGATTTGTTGTTTTATGAGGGGCTCTGATCACTAAATAAACTGGTTATCACAAAATGGAAACTTTTTTTCCTCTCTCTCTCTCTCAGTTGAAAGAAAACAAGAAAGACTACTTTCCCATAAATAATATCCAGCACTGTTAACCTGTTTCTGCCCTTTCCTGCCAATACTGCTGGGACTAGCAGCCTACCACAGTTTATTCAACTAAGCTATTATTCCTTCAGATCAATTTCTTAGATTTGAAACACAGCTCTTTTCCAATCAAAATCTGTTCTGGAGGGATAGGGACTGTTTTAAAGGAGCTGAATTTTAAACCAGGTCATTTTTTTCTGTAGCAAAAATCTTCTGTTTAATTAGTAGCTGACAGAGGTGGTAGAAATGTTAAATTTTTAGGTCCTTCCATCTCTGACAGGTAAAAACAGGAGATGTTGATGTGTAATCATGATTTAACTGATCCCATGTTTAAGGGAGCCTGGTGCATAATGAGTAGTAATGCATTGTTGTTAATTATTCCATTGCAAAGCTTGGATCCCCTAACAAGATAGGGGTTATTTTATTTTACTTTTTTTAGCTAAAAGCACTCCAAACTCTCCAGCCAAGGGAGATCTTAATTGTAGCCAGGGGGAATTTAAAAGTAGAGAGCTTTATGGCAAAAAGAAATGAGCTGTGAACACTTGAGGAAAAAAGAAAAAACAATTAAGCTCTTTCACTTTACTGAGGTTTTCTTTTTTTTTCTTCTTCTTTTTTAAGACTCAGTCTGGCAGCCCTTACTCCCATTTTCTTCAAAGGGAATTTTGTCCAAGTGAGTACTACAGATTTATGCCGTTAGACTGAATATATTTTCCCATTGACCTACAGAGGCCAGTGTTTCCCATTTTCCACACACTCTGGTACTCTGTGTGGTTCTTGTTTATCCTCATCCTATGTTCCCAGAACTGGAATTTGGGAAGGTGTTTCCAGTGATAAGGACGCTTCATCCTATTGCTTCTATAAGTCTTTCCCTATTCTGAGGTTGACTCAGCTGCCATTTCCCAAACCGAGACTCTCTAGAGGGTCCATTGGGGATTTTTACCAGTCGTGACAATTCTCATCCTCTGACTTTAAAAACAAGAATTTGGAAGATAGAAAATGCTGCACCAGAACAGATCTACTGTGATATCCTGATTCTTGGCAATGTTCAGTGATGAGTGCTTTACAGGAAAACGTGAACCTACATAATACAGTTGGCCCATTGTGCAAATTTATACCAAGGGGGGGGGACTCTTCCTGCCTCCAGATGGTAATCGTTTTATGCCCAAAAGCATATGGACAGACAGTCCTTGTTATCTATATCCTAGAATAGGTAAATACTGTTCTTATTCATATATACCATATTGCTAATCCTGTTTTGAATCACACTATGCTATTTCAATAACATCCTATGGCAATGAACTTGATAAGGTTAATTATGCTTTGCAAAATACATTTCCTCTTGCAAGATTTTTTAAATTTGTTGTCTTTTAATTTCTTTGAGTGTGTTCTTGTTTTGTATTACAGGCAAAAGGAACTGGGGCATAAGAATGGCTTTCTCTATAGAGTTCTTTTTCTACATCTATCCTGGCTTCTCTTCTTTTCCAACTCACTATTCCTTGTCTTTTTATCCCTCATCTATAGTTTATCACTTCTCTCACAAGTCTCTAATCATTGTCATTGCCTTTCCTTATACCTTATCAGTGTCCTTTCTAATATGAGGTGACCAAAACTGAACAGTGTTCAAAGAGAAGATGTGCCCTACGTTGATATAGAAGCATTGTAATGCAATATATTTTATCCTCTTTCCTCTGAGGGACTTTATATGAATTTGTATTGTTCAGGGGAAGGCTGGACAGTACAAGATGCACATTTCTGGGACTGGGAATGTGCTGGTGTCAACTTGCACTGTAATTCAAGAGTGCGGCTGGCTGCAGCACTCATACAATATAGCTGGGAGTGACTTAATTGCTGAAGGCTGTGTGTAAGCAGATCAGGAGTGGTGGCTGCACTAGCAAAACAGTGTAAAGGGAAACCCAGGTCAGAGGGCTGAGGTGACACAGCTATTCATTAGTCTAGATTGTACCCTGGGTATGTCACAATCCTGATTTACAGAAATAAGATGGATGCCATCTGCATAAATAGTTCTGAAGGGTCTCATGCCAATTTGATGACAAGCCCTTCAGACAAATAGCCAGAAGACTGCTAGGTGTAGATGAGACCATGTGCATTTAGGTCCTGTTTCAAGAAAGCACTTCAGTCTATGCTTTCATCCATCCTCATACAGCAGGACTTACAAGCATGCTTAATGTTAAGTAAATACTTAGTGCTTTCCTGAATAGAGATGCGTCTGTGAAGTGCATCTTTGTGCATGACAACTTGAAGAAATATTATTCATTCTGAGCTGATAAGGCAATGTGAACTGATTATTTGCCCAATATAGAATTGTGAGTAAAGGTTAATCGGTGTGGCAATAGTATTTTGTGGAAATGTCGTCTTGCATGTTTTATTATACTCGTCTGCTTGACTTCTAACTCAGCTGATCAGTATATAAAGAACCAAGTCATCATTTTTAATTTATTGGGCAAAAGTCCAGCTTCCAATGAAAATTTCAACTTACTTTATCAGAAAAAGTTAAGGCATGTCCTGGAAATAAGCCACAAATACAACCCAACTGTTTAGCTCAACCAAAATTGTTAGTAAAATAAGCTTGGAGGGGTGAAGCATAGAATTGTACAGGTCAACACTGGCAGCAAATGAACCCTAGCAACACTTGCAGAGTGAATTGTTTGTTTGTCATTAGGACATTTTTCACATAGTCCATGACCTCACTGGCAATTGGTCCAAGTGGCAGTCAGAAATTGAGCTTGAAAGCACCCCATCAGCAAAGCCCTTTCATTTCTACAACATTCTACTACAAATGTTAATGTTGTGTATTCATTCTGCTTCTGAGACAAACTGATACAACATGTAAACAGACATTCTCTAACATTGTCTGTGTAATAAGTTTTTTCTCTTAGAAACCATATCTTGAGCTCTTCCATCCCCAAATGTGATATACAAAACCCATGCGCTGAGAATTAAGTGCAACACCTGTTGACTGACTCACTCACTGAGTTGTCTGGCAAAATGCTCACATGAATGAGTTGCTGATCCCAAACATTAGCAGCAATGCATAAACGTGTTGATGAGCTGAATGGGTGGGTAAGGTAATCTGTTCCCTCCACTTTGTGGCTGCAGATTAAAGCAAGACAAAAATTATTATTTTTTCAAGTAGGCAACAGAAACACTTTTACCACAGCATGAAGCTTTAGTTGTCTGGGAACATCATGGTATGCTAAAAGTAATACCTCCAATCTCACCATTTACAGTAGTATGACTGTGTAAAACAAAGGTGATGGGACTAAGGCTTTGAGAATACCTGAAACGACTTGGGCAGGAATTGGGGTCATCTCTTTTCAAGAGGAATTAGAAGTTTGTTGGTCAAACTAAGAACTGAATGAAGAGCAAACTTCTGAGGTATCTAACAATTTGAATAGGTGACCCCAATTACCACCCTCTTCCTAACAACAAGTCTCTTCCTGACGTCCAATAAACCCTGCTCTCCCTTTCCCTTCTACCAGTCATCCCTAAGTTATCTGTTCCCTTGCTTCCTTGTGCTCTTATTCTTCAGGCTTTTCCCATGTAGATCCACTCAACATAACTTGATCCAGAACTATGTCTGCTAATTCAGTAAATGATGCTGAATTCATGTATGTGCTCTGGAACTACAGCCTAGTTAGAGATAAATACATAATTGCACTCCGGTGCATATCCTAATGGGACCATTGGAGAAAAGGAGGATTTTAAAGGTCCTTGAGGAAGGGCAAAAAGTGATATTCAGAGAAGGAAAAAGGCTTTTGGATGTCCTTGTAAGTTACAGTGGTGGGTGGAGAGATTCCAGTATTTTAGGGTAAAATATTTTCCTTATTCACAGGAGCCATTCTGGGGTTAAAGGGAACAGAATAATTCCAAGCACACACAGGCGAAATTGGATAGGGTGGCTGTACTGCTCATTGGGGCATGTGCTGTTGCTGGTTTGGAATGGAAGAGTGTATGCCCCCTGTAAATGGGTACTGCATGTACCCTCACTACCTGTGGACCTAGCCACGTCTACCAGCAGGTCTCCTTCTTGGAGCTGTACTGCCCCAGCCAGCATGATAGCTAGGCTCAATCCTCCTGTCTTCAGATGGGCACAACTTCAACTCAAGTTTAGGGAAGCTTTGCATGTGTAAAGGGTGTATGACCAGGTCCCTAATAAAGGACCCATAATAAAATGTGCAGCCCTTAAAGTAATGTGATTTCATTTGCAGTATGTGCTGTTTTATATTAGAGAAGCCAATGTGAATAAAACAAGAAATGCTCTGAACCTTGAGCCAAACCAGAACTGAACTCCCTGGGAGGTTCTAAAGATTTCTGATAATATTTTTCCTTTTATTATTATTTTTTGTGTACTAGAGACCGAAAGCAAAAGTGCCAAATTGCTACCACAAAGGCTTTTTCTTGTGAGGCCTGATGTTTTGCTCCCTGTGTTGTCATTTGCAGCTGTGTGAAGTGAGTGTACAAAACTCCCAAACCAAAATGGTAGCTTTTCACAACACATGTGAAGCAGCTGTTGTTGCATAAGGATGTGGGGGGATATGGCTTATTAGTATGTCTATACAACACTCTGAAGAAAGCCTTCCAGCTTTGGGGTAGTAGGGCTCCTACTAGTGCTCTAAAAATAGCTATGTAGACAGCACTTTGAAATTGTGGCTCAGGCTTTGAACCCCCATCCTCAGGTTCCAGAGTCCAAGCCCCAGCCTGAGCTAGAATTTAAAGCACTGTCTACACAGCTATTTTTAGAGCTCTAGTGTGATTCCCCACTAGCCCAAGTCTGTCAGCCCAGGTTGGGTGGCTCACTTCCAAGGGCTGTGTAGACATACCCTGCGTACTGGAAGCAGGGGTCCTGCGCTGCAGCAACGAAGCATATATGTTCACTGCCGAGTTATCCTGAGTTACTCCTCTTGAGTAAGTGAACAAGTAAGAGTGGCCACATTGAAAAATAATGCTTGAGCTGGCACTGCATTCACTTGTGTATGACACTGACACATCTGGGGGTACATCCCATGATTCTTTGTGCTGCAGTAAGCACACTATAAATTCTTTCTCTGTGTATTGTGGGAGAACATGTCTGTCCTTTCTGGACACATGAGGAAATTATGGGATGGCATTGGAGGATTAGTGGCACTTGAATGGAGCTAACCTGAGTCTGAACAGCTGAGTGGTCATGTTATCAGCTGATGAGCTGTGCTAGTGTAACACCGACAGATCCCGGGGTCATCAGCAGGTAGGATCAAACCTGGGACCTCTGGAGCTGAATGCATGAGCCTCTACCACATGAGCTAAAAACCAGCTGGCTGTTAGCTAAGGCTGTAGAGCAGACTCATTTTATCTCTCTCTTTAAGTGGTCTCAGTACCACTAGATGGGACAGAACACTACACCCGGAAGGTGTGTGGGTTACACTAACTTGAGCTTTAGTTTATATCCCCTTATGGGCCAGCTTTGAGTTAAAAGGGCCACCACACTCAAGGGTTTTAATGACAGGACTTAAGTTAGGGGCAATGCTTGAGTTATAACTCGAGCTAACTTTACAGTGATGGCAAGCCCAGAGAGTGATTTTCATGCAGCCCTGAACAGCAAGCTCTGGTTTCTGTCATGTTAGTTATGCAGTTATTAAATAAAATACTTCGGTTCTGATGACCACTTCCCATTGCTTTAATGAGAAGAAAAGCATAGCACAGATGTGGTGCAAAGAAATGGAGAATCAAACTCAATGGTATTTCTAGCCTGAATGGATGAAGCAAATAAAAATCTCAGGAGAGATCCTGTTTTCTCAAAGTATCTTCCCAATTCTTCAAACACAATATAGTTAGATAGTTGAGATAAAAATCCAGCATTTGGGTTCTGAATACATCAGATCTCCTAAATCTACAACTCAGCCTATACTTGACAGTACAAACCACTGTAATGTAAATTTTATTGTCTATTGAGACATGCTCTCAAATGATAGAATATAAACAAGCAAAATTCATTTGGACACAATTTGTGCTTGATAAAGGTGTGTAAATAGGGTTTGTGTGTAAATTCTATCAATAGTGTGCAAAAATGATAGTGTGTGAAAGTTGTACAACAATCTCTTGCATGCAACAGAGACAATAAACCACATTCTCTTGTGTAAATCAGGAACTACTCCATTAAGTCAATCAGATTACTCTGGTGTAAAAAAGGTATAAGTGAGGTGAGAATCTGCGCCCAGGTTTTGAAAATTTGGTCCTTCACAAATGTACATACTGATGTTGATAGTCCATAGCAAGCAAATATATTATTTACTATGTAACTTAATATACTACAAGTTGGAGCTCTTCCTACTGTATGCACACTCAATAAGCAGTCCTGGAAAGTCAGAAAGTCTGTTATCTAGGAAGTGAAGGAATGATGAACTTTATTTAAAATGAACTTCTTAAGAATTGGTTTTGGGATAACAAACGATTACTGCACATGTTAAAAAAACACCTGCCTTGCACTTGGTTAGAAGGGTATTCACATGGGTGAAGACTGTCATCCTTACTGAGCAAGTATTTCTCTGTGCACTTAGCAGCTGACACAAATGGGGTAAGGAGATAAAATTTAATATACTTTAGAACATTTACATCTTTGAATGTTATAAAATAGACTTTGCTTTCAGTAACCTTCACTTTTACTTACATGCACTTTCCTACCCAGTGTTTTAAAAACCCCAAGGCTACCCAATAACATTGTGTTATGTTCTTCACTTCAGTCAATGAATTTTAACAGAAACCTATGCATTTTAACTGAATTTTTGTTTATCTCAAGCAACACACTTTAATGAAATCAATACATTCTTGCTGAAAGCCACATGAATCCATTGGAAAGAAGACATTGTTACTGAAACCAATATACAGTGTTATAATGTCTGTACATTTTAGTGAAAGCATGGCAATACATTTTAACTGAAACCAACATGTTTTTCCAGGGCTGATAGCAAAGAAACCTGATTTCATAGTGAATCCAATGCATTCTTACAGAAACTATTATTCCATATTCCTGAGCTCACCTTGTACAACTAAATGAAAACTATGTTTTATTTTGCTGAAGAATTTACATACTTCCAAAATTATCATAAAACGGAGAGTTTTGTAAAGTATATATTTTATGATGAGGATAAAATAAGAAGTAGCTCATAAGAAGTGATTCTCAGGTAGACCCATTTGCTAGGTTTTATATTTTATTTAGGACTGCAACAAATATGCACTTTGTCAAAGGGTAATGATAGAAATAGGAGTTAACTTTCATTCCAAATCAACATTCACTTCATCTTCTTTCTACTTTATGTGCAAACTGACCTAAAATAAGTTGCATTATGGCTGATTTACTCTTCAGAAGAGAAGAACAGAACAGTGGTTAATGACTTTATTGTAGACTAGATGTGAGTTATTATGCACAATTTTTTTGTACGAATTGTTTTCAGTACATCATTTCTGCTATTTTATCATGACATTTTGACTAAACGTGCTGATCTGCATTCTTAGAATATTTTGAGTTGTCTGGTTCATGTAGCTAATGACTTGTGATCCTTCTAAGTGTTTTAATCAATGCAATTAATGTGAATGAGAAGGCTCTGTCTGAATTTCATCAGATCTACAGAAAGGTGTAATCCCTTTTTAGTTTAGACAAAGCATTGTTTTGCATTACAACAGCATACAGCAATGTGTCAGGTAATATTATATATTACAACTAGCAATGGGGTGACATTCTAACAAACTCTTGGGAAAACAGGACCTGTTTCAGTGTTATTGAAATGCATGTGATGCAACACAAACTCACAGATCTGTTGAGCAAGGAGGCACAATCTTTTACATTGTCACTTTTTTGACCATAGCCACTTTTAAACATATTATTACATGTGGGATGAATGATGTTCTGCTTATTTTCTACTGAACAGCCAAAGGTACAGGAGCATGGAAAAAGAAGTTGTCACAGGAATTTTAGTTTTGTATGCTGAAAGACAGGTTGATAGACAGCAACTAAATATGGGCTAGCAATTCAGATCCTAAATCTGATCATTTGTGAATCATACCTTAGGAAAAGGCTTGATCCAATTCCCATTGACGATCCACTGAAAGACTTCCATGGTAATTAGACCAGAACCTTAATTTTTTTCCCTTAGGGTGTCTCTTTGAAAGAGGAAACATTGGGAATCTTTCCATTTCAATGGCCATTTTTGAAGACCCATATCTATGGGGATCCTTAATCAGACTAGTAAATCAGCCTTGAGGACCACAAAACTCTCCGTATAGGTCTGAGCATGATGCTGTGTATTCATATGGAGGTCCTCCCAGCTCCATGATTGAGGAAAATATGTCAGGAATCTGAGTTCTGGTCTCCCACATGGCAATGCAGAACACTATTACCAAGCCAAGTTGTAAAAAAATGTTGACCTAGTTATAAACCTTATCAAAAGAAAATAGGCATTTTTTCTCCCAAAATATGTCTATTCATTTCTTTAAAAAAAATCTTTTCCGACTAATGGATTTTGTGAAATAATGAATAAAATGTAAATGCAATGGAAAGGCAGAAGGGATACAACAACTTTCAGGAAAATCTATAGTCCAATTGAAATGATTAGCTTAGAAAAGGTTTGTCTGTATTCCTAATGCAGCCATTCTCAGAATGGTTTTCTTCATGTACAATGAGTTGCCTTGGAGGTAACTGATCCAGTTCCAGAAAGCATAATGATTGGTTTCCAAGAAATCTAAAAAACAAAGTGTTACAAGATCATGCACTACACTAGTATCAGATTTTACCTCTCCTCATTGTTTAGACCCCTCTAGCAATTTCCTCTAAACAAATGCATCCTATTGTGCCTTACTGAATTCCCTTTTTTTAACGTTTTGTTCTTTCCAATGAATCTGGTCTACTTGTCTAGATGCTGACTTTATCACAGCTATTTCTAATTGCAGTTCTCTCCGCCACATCATTTCTGGTAGATTTGAAAGGTTAATCATCATTCCTATTTTCAGTTTAGAATTCATGCTTTTTGTAATAATAATAATAATAATAATAATTAATAAAACAGTGTTTTCAGCTTTACCCACCTCTTTCATTGCTAGGAGATTTTAGTTTTAAAAGAAACTGAAGTTTAGGACTTTGAGCATAATCCTAGAGTAATATACTCATATATCACACTTTGTCTCTTCATTCTTGAATAAAATAACTTGACTGGATTAAGGACTGAAAAAGCATAAGAGTAAAGCACCTAAGATTCATATTAAGCAAATTTAGACCCTGATTCTGAAACAGGTTCCCTTATGTCCACAAGGACTGATTGAGGGCTGGTCTACACTGGGGGCGGCAGGTATTAATCTAAGATACACAACTTCACCTATATGAATAGTGTAGCTGAAATTGAAGTATCTTAGATCCATTTACCTTGGGTCCTCAAGGCGCGGAATCTATGTCTGCAGCTCCCCATGTCGACTCCGCTACCGCTACTCGCTACGGTGGATTTTCGGCATCGACGGGAGTGCGTTCGGGGATACGGCGGGTAGTCTGGACATAACCTGAGTCATCTGAGATGAGCTAAGGGGCATGTTAGCAGATTTCCCCTGCAGGATCAAGGCTTTAATTTAATTTTAAAAGACTCATGTGAACAGATTTATGAATGTTTGGGGAAAATTCATTAATGTAGGAATTAGGACATTGTGTGAAATTATAAATCTGTAATACAACCTAAAGGGACACTATCAACTTGAAAACTAGACATGGTTTAGAAAACAAGTTCAGAGTAGTTTGATACCACCCCCATGCCTCAGTCCTTCTCCTATTTTTGTTTCTTTGATTTTTATTTGTTTAAAAACATTTTTCTCCTGATGTGTGAAATCCCACGAAAACAGGAAAACTGACTATTAAGTAGAAATAGTGAAAATCACTATACACACAGTGCTGTCAAATGAATAATATAAGCAAACAAACAAAACAGGACCATTTCTTCTCTATTTCAGCAGCTACCAAACTTCATTGGTTCATGTACTACCACCTTAAACAATTGCTGTGAAGTGACTGGATGGAATATCAAGCTCACATACCATTTGGAACACTGCCTAATCCATTTCAGTTAGAGTAATTGAAAATAACAATAGTAGTTTTAAAAAATTCAGATAAAAATGTGAATTCTTAGTTAATTGTATCACTTTAATTACAATTTTGTGTACATTGTAATACTGATGTTCGCACTAAAAAAAATTGCACTTAGAGTGTGAGTGATTGTATTTTTGGAAAGTAGTGGCTCTGACAGAACCTTAGCCATCATGATATATAACCAAATGAGCATAAGCTTGCAGTGTCATGCAGTGGTTAAGGTCTGGTCTCCACTACGGAGAGATTAACTCTGCTGCAATCGATGCAGCAGGAGTCGATTTAACAGGTCTAAGACCCGCTAAATGGACCGCAGAGTGCATCTGATCAACCCCAGTACTTCAGTTTCCCAAGAAGATTATGGTCAGTTAACAGGAAAGCATCTCCCGTCAATGCAGTGCAGTGAAGACACGGGGTAAGTCGATCTAAGCTACATCAACTCCAGCTACATTATTCACATACCTGGAGTAGTGTAATATAGGTTGGCTTACCCTGGTAGTGAAGGCAAACCTTAAGAGAGCAAACATACAGAATTAGGAAGCTGATATTTACTATTGTATGCTTTTACAAGTATACCATGTCCAGTTCTGGGTGTCCATGGCTGTTGAAAGATTGGAAAGAGTTCAGAAAAAAAGCTAAAAAAATGATATAAGGACTGAAAAATTTGCCTTCCGGTAAGAGACTAAATAAACTCAGTCTATTTTGCTTAACAAAGAAAAGAGTTAAGAGATGACTTGATTAGAGTCTATAAACTGCTACATAAGGAGAATATTACTGATAGCATAGGGCTTTTTCAATCCAGCAAACAAAGGCATAACAAGATCCAGTGACTGGAAGCTGAAGTAGGGCTAGAAATAAGATGTAATTTGTTTTTTCAGTGGGGAGAGAGAAACCACTGGAACAATATACCTAAGATGTGGTAGATACTTCTTCACATGGAGTCTTTAAATCAAAACTACAGATGTATTTCTAACAAATTCTGCTCTAGCTCAATGAGATGTTAAGGGCTTGATTAAAAATTTACTGGGTGAGGTTCTATGAGGTTCTATGTAGACAGTCAGATGAGATGATCATAGTGGTCCCTTCTGGTCTTCAAATCCATGGAATTCCATGAAATATGCCTGTTAAAGTATAAAGTCAAAGTAAATAGAGATTCAGTAAAGAAACAGCAGAATACAAGGTAGAAAGCCCTCATCAGCAAACTAGACCATTCAGGTGGTCTACCTTGCCCTTCACAAAAGTGAAGTTAATCTTTGTTGGGCTTTTCAATATTTATATATGTTAGTTGACTTTATTTTTTTAAAAGTATAATTGCTCATCATTGAGATGGTATTTCTGAAGTTAAGAAATAAAAAAACAAATAGAGAGAGATGTTGA
Source organism: Gopherus flavomarginatus (assembly GCF_025201925.1). Taxonomy (NCBI): domain Eukaryota; kingdom Metazoa; phylum Chordata; order Testudines; family Testudinidae; genus Gopherus; species Gopherus flavomarginatus. The sequence goes on from NC_066618.1 coordinate 205,579,771, forward strand.
AAAGTTTCTTCTAGAGACTTCATATGGTAGATCTCACTGCACATGGAAGTAGTCTTGATTTTTCTAATTGCTAATAGCGTCCTTAATTCTGCAACTACACATTTCTTTTAGCTGCACCTCAACACCAGATTTCTCTGCCTATTTTTTTTCCCACTGGACGATACCATCCTGAAGACCGTTTTTCCTTAGGATACAAAATTCATCCCTCATCAATTAGTATTCCAGCCCAAACAAAACAGAGGAATGCCACAAAAATGCATTAAGACCATGACACATATGGCAAGAACTGAAGAGGCATTAATAAGAGAGCCCTCCAACAGTTCCTAGCCGTGTTGAGTTCTTGCCTCCACTAAAAAAGAACACACCATGCATTTTATCTCTCTCTCTTCCCTTTTAGTCCAACTAATTTCACAGTGACAAAACCCACCCCCATCCTTCGATATCCACATAATGCCTCTTAACTCCTCAACCCCTTTTAGTCCCATGCCCTCGGGGCTCACCCCCATGAAGGTTGTCCTGGATGGTGACCAAGCAGGGCAAGAACTTTCTTTAAATAGCAGTTCCCATACCTTAGGTGGTAAGTTAACATAACATAATAATGTTGCTGTTAAGTGACTTTCAATTGAGACTCAGACTTAAAGGCTATAAGGCCAGAAGGAACTAACATGATCATCTAGTTTGATTTTCAGCACATTGCAGGCCACAATACTTCACTCACCCGCTCCTGTAATAGACCTCTAACCTCTGGATGAGTAGCAGAAGTCCTCAAATAATGTTTTAATGACTTTGAGGTACATCCAATCCACCATTTACATTAATTTAAACCTGCAAGTAACCCGTGCCCCATGTTGTAGAGGAAGGCACACCCCCCACCCCAAGGTCACTACCAATCTGACCCAGGGGGAAATTCCTTCCTGACTGCAAATATGATGATCAGTTAGACCTTGAGCATGTGGGCAAGACCCACCAGCCAGATGCCTGGGAAAGAATTCTCTGTAGTAACTCAGAGCCCTCCCCATCTAGCAGCCCATCTGTGGCTGATGGAGACACTTGCCGTTAGCTCTTGCAGATCAGCTACATGCCATTGTAGGCAGTCTCATCATACCATCTCCTCCATGAATTTATCAAGCTCAGTCTTGAAGCCAGATAGATTTTTTGCCCCCACTTCTCCCCTTGGAAGGCTGTTCCAGAGCTTCACTCCTCTGATTGTTAGAAACTTTTGTCTAATTTCAAACTCTTGATGAACAGTTTACATCCATTTGTTCTTGTGTCCACATTGGTGCTTTATTTAAGTAACTTCTCTCTCTCCCTGGTATTTATCCCTCTAATGTATTTATAGAGAGCAATCATATTTCCCCTCAGCCTTCTTTTGGTTAGGCGAAACAAGTCAAGGTCTTTGAGTCTCTTCTCATAAGGTAGGTTCTCTATTCCTTTGATCACTCTAGTAGCCCTCCTCTGCACCTGTTCCAGTTTGAAGTCATCATTCTGACATATGGCAGACCTTCACCCCATCCTCAGTGCTTAATGGTCCCACTTTTTCTTTCCTTCTTTTCTTTTTTATTTATATGGCTAAAGAACCTTTTACTGTTGGTTTTAAGTTCCTTTGCAAGGTCCAATTCTGCTTGACTTTTGGCAAAGACAGCAAATCCAAGACAAAAGATATGTGATGCAAAATTCAAAACAGTTATCCAAAGTAAAAGGAATGGTGCTAGCTCTGGTGCAAGCAAGAGGAATAGGTGGTAGCTTCTGCCAGTTGCTTCCCACAAACAAGTTTTTCCAGTCTCGTCTTGACTGGTATTGGATGTTCCAATTTAATAATGATATCAGTAACATGAGATATCAGATAATCAACCTAACTGGAATTATTTAATCAGAGATCATTAGTCAAAAATTAATACAGAACAATAAAGAATACAGAAAATAAAAACATATTTTACCAAATGCTCTGTAACTGGTGAAGCAATAGCAGCGTGTCCATTTCCACTTCCAAATTAGCTTCCAAAAACTCTTCCTTTTTATCGGGTATGCAACAAAGAAATTATTTTGTGGAGAAAAGAAGCTATGTTCCCATAACTAATCCCACTGTGTTCTGGTTTTGATAACTTAATTTACCTGATACCATAAATGAAGTTCCATAAATTATCTCTATTTACATGATTGATAAGCTAGAGAGATTTCTAACCCAGTCATTATTGCTAAGAACATCTATGGCAACAAGTAATTCCTAATAAATTAAAAACATTTTTCAGTGAGTCATTATTTCATAAGCCACAGAAAAACATCTGCAATAACAAACATCCCTTATTAATCACAGAACATATTTGGATTATAAGTACCCCTTATTTAGCACACCATCTTGCTCTTTAAAACGCATCTGTGGAAGTAGGCATCCTTTGTTAGTGGCCTCTGTGGACATGTGGACACAATTTTGCACAGGGTTAGAGTAAAAGATTATATATTCCATTACTGACTACAAACATTCCTTCATTTGGATACCTACTGTGGTTCAACCTAAGTATAAAGAACTTTTCAGTTTGACAGGTACAGAGCACTAGATTTTATAGACACAATACACTTTTGGTTCAGACACAGAAAGGAGTTTGGTTAACATATATATTTTTAAAATAAGAATTGTAGGTGCTTTAATATCTAATAACACTGGGCATATGATTATGGTTATATTGTGTGGTTATGAGTGATTGAACTCTGGTACAGGAAACCAACACCAGATTTATAAGGCACTCCCAAAGGATGTCTGCAAACTTGGCAATGGGACAATTAGATGGTAGATGCATACAAAATAGGTATATATAAAGGTAATTCCCGTCAGAAGAACCACTCTAAATTTTGCATACAGTTTGTTCTAAATTAGCTACCACCTCTCTAGTGGTGCTGGTCCAGCTTTTATAAGAAAATGCATATAGTGCCATATGCCCTGGCGTCCAATATTTAAACTGTAGCACTGCAAACACCACTTTTTCCCAAAAAGTTGGAGGATCATCTCATTTAAAGAAATATACTCACATATTGAAGCTTTACTCCAGTACCAAGAATCATTTGAAATGAATGGAATATCTGGAGATGACAGGTGTGTCTTCCTATCCTGGGTAATTATATTAATTGGATATTTCTTGGGGCCCAATTTTGAGAGATGCTGAGTATCTGCATTTCCCATTTAACTTGAAGTTAATTTGCTCAGCTTTTCTCATAAGCAAACAAATGTTGCTGCTGTTTCAGTCAGAAGACATAAGTCTCAGATGTCACATTCTTCTTAGGCTGCATATATTGATCAAGTCTGTCCTGGGCTTTTAAAGGCTTCCCTTGGCTTTTGAAATATATCAAAAATGTCTTGCTGCTCAGGGCTCCCTGATTTCTGTTTACCATTAGTGATCCTAGTGACAACTACATAGTAATCAGATCTTATTTTCCACTTCAACCAACTTCCATCAAATGTCCTTATTCATGCCCATATATGTTAAAGGGAACTACGTGTGGTCACTCAACTGTTCTGAACACGTTGACTATAGTTGCTATTGTTGATGATCCTTTTAGGGACTTTCTGCTGCTATCCAGCTACTGAGAACATGGAAAGCAAAGGAGGGAGAACCAGCAATCTTGTGCTCTCCAAAGAGCAGCAATACTTTTTTGCTCTTTTACATGCACTTGTTCTGATGCTTTGTTCTTTGCAGGATTTCATATTTTTGTCTCTGGATAACAACCTCTGGAATGATTGAATTTGTGTTAAGTTTATGTAACCAATGCTATGTCATCATTTTAGGAATCTGATGAGGTACAAATGTGGCAGCCTAGGCCACATCCAACAAAATAGCACTATACTTTATATTTCACTTGCTTGGCTCAGATTTACACAAAATGATCTAAGTTTACAGCAGCCAGCTTATCGTTATGGCATGTGCTTAACAGTAGGATGCTGAAAGAGCAATTGGTACCTTATGTTCCTGGGTGTGGTAAGGTATTTGCCTGGATAATTTAATTGTATCTTTTGCAAGGTACTGTGAGGGGCTTGTGGACCACTGTCTCCCCAATGTGCTGAGAATGTCCCATTCCCATGTGAAATATATTATATGCACTTCATGTATTGGTCTGTAACTTTTTGTCATCATCACAGTCTTCAAAATGCAGTCGTGTCTGTGCTTTGAAAAGTGTTGTCAAGTCCTTGTCTGACTTGTTTTACTGCTCACTTGACAAGGCTGCAGTGCATATAACTAACAAAATTGTTCCAATTCTTAACCATGCTCATTTGCCTGTGTGTTCACATTCCCTGCCTTTTGTCTGTTTATGTCTTTAGACTGTAAGCCCTTCAGGGCAAAGCTTGTCTCTTTTCTACATTCAGACAACACCCCACACAAGATAGTCTAATCCCAGCTGGGGGCTTTGGGTACTACCATCATATAAATATGTTATATGGTAATAATATAGAAATGTTCAAAACTTGCTTGGCTCCATGGCAGCCTCTGGTTGGCTGCTGAGGAGCTTGGGTTTCTGGGGTCCACAGCCCCTTGGCAGCCAGCAAGGTGGACTTCCCCAGACTCGGGGACCTCAGCGCTTCCATGGTCCACAGCTCTAGGGCAACCAGCCAGATGAAGCGTTTGAGTTAGGAACCCGCAGGCTTTCCCTTTCACAGATAATTTCAAATTCTGGGAGAAAGGGAGAATCAGAACATAACCAAATTTTAAAATATCAAACTTCTCTGTGAAACAATCATTTTTCTCCTGGCAGCTCTAGAAATAATATTTGCTTTCTCCAAGCATTCATGAGAAAAAAGTATAGTTGTTTGACTGTTCATGAAAAGCAAATACAAAGGCAGCATGACCAAAGAAGAATCACTTTTAGATTTCAGTGAATACTTATAGAAAGTTTCTGTGCAGTTCACCTAGCTTCCCTCTTCATTGCAACTATTCTTCACTCGGGGGTGGAAATACTATTTCAACATCTTGAAAAAGAATAAAATAATCTGAATTAGCAACTGACACCTTAATAACCCTTATTTTATGAGCCCATTCCTCCTTCTATTGAAGCTAATGGATGTTCAGCCATTGTTTTAAATCAAAACAGGTACATTTGTAATCCATTTTGAAAAGTTTATAAGTAATTGGTATAGCTTTTTTCATTACTCTTACACTTAATATCCTAACAGAATATTGAAAGAAATAAATTACTACTTCTCTTTATATATACTAACTCATCAATGAGAATTTCACAGATACTAATAAACTTAGGTTTCACTCCAGGAAAGGCATTGATTTCTGAGGCTTTCACTGGTAGTATCCTGATTCAAGCCAGTAATTATCCAATCCAAAATAACACTGCTGAAGTAGTTTGATAATGGAAGACCTAGTTTCCTTCATTCCTTATAGTTACTATAAACAATTTTTTTTTCTGAGAACCACAAACTCCCAAATAGAAGTTCCTCATTGAAAAACTTTGTTGCATAGACAAAGGCACAGTTGTGTTACATATAACTCTCCCAGGCTATCTCACTAAAAAACTGGCCACTAAATGGAAGAGCTATTTAGAGACAGAAAAGTCAAAAACAGTGTTTCTCAAACTGTGGTCGCCGCTTGTGTAGGGAAAGACCCTGGCGGGCCGGGCTGGTTTGTTTACCTGCCCTATCTGCAAGTCCGGCCGATCACAGCGCCCACTGGCCGTGATTTGCCACTGCTGGAAGCGGTGGCCAGTATGTCCCTTGGCCCGTGCCGCTTCCAACAGCTCCCATTGGCCCGGAGCAGAGAACCCAGCCAGTGGGAGCCGTGATTGGCCGGACCTGCGGATGGGGCAGGTAAACAAACTGGCCCAGCCCTCCAGGGGCTTTCCCTACACAAGCGGCAACCCCAGTTTGAGAAACACAGGTCAAAAACAAGGTGACTTTGCTCCCTCTGTTTAATGGGAAAAAATCTGCTATGTTTGAAGGCTACAGACCTGTATCTCACTTATACAAAGACCCTTTTACATTGTTCACAGTAATGTAAATGAGAATCAGGTCTCTAGCTGTCAATCACAGGAGAAATTTTACATTGTAAAGGGGCCTTTGCATACATGGGAATCAGGCCTTGAGCATATTTTCTGCTACCTCTCCCCAAAGTCCCAGTATTTTCTAACTTTTTTGTATTTCTGTTACTAGCTCTGTTCTTCCAGTCTCTGCATTCATAATAGATTTATTCCAGGCACTGAAAATGGAGAAAATACATGGGTTTGTTGGAAACTGTGTGAACTGTCTACTTCCTCAGCCATTCCATGACTCAGGGCCACTTAAATTCAGATCATTTAAAAAAGTTTCTGAGACCTATTAATTTTGTGTTGAGTGAACTTGATAGATTCAGAGCCAGAATCCATTAATATATGTTGAGGAAAACGATTAACTGAGCCCTTAGTAATATCAATATAAAAAAAAAACAAACACCTGACTTGGAGGAAGCGAGATATGGCAAGCAAGCCCCTGAGGCAATAGATCAAGTCTTTAATATCTAATTTGGGTACATAATGGAAAAGGGAAACTTCTATTGATGTCACTTTTGTATATGCCTCTGTTCTACCTTGTCTTAGTTTATTCTGACACTTGTTGACACCTGCTTAGTTTATTCTGACACTTTGATGTATTGCATCTCTGGGAGACATGATTTTTTATATCTAGTCCTGGTTCTGACATTGAATCCCTGTGACTTTGGGGAGGTGCCTTACTTGTTTTGCATCTGTTAAATGGTGGTAATGATCATTACCTTCCTCACATGGTTTTAGTGAAGTTTAATTAGTAAATGTAAGGCATGCTGAAAATGAAAAATGATTATAAATGTCCAGGATGTGTGAATGTGCTGCATTTGGTTTTTTACAAATAAGCTGATTATTTTGAGTTCACAATACTATTTGATTTTATTACTTTTATACTGTTAATTTGTATGTGATTTTTTAAGGGAGGTTTCAGTTGTTCAAAGGAACCATTTTTTTTCTAGTTAAAGGGAAGCCTGGTTATAAAATACTGATATAAATTGAGGATGAAATCCATCTATATCATTTCACCAAAACTGGGCTGTGCATGTCTGTATACCATATGATGTATATACTGCACTTATCTTTCATTAGAATTTTTCTCCTTTAATAATCTTTGTACTTTAATTTTATTAATTTTTGTAAGGGCCAGATCTGCCCCTACTGGTTGCTTGCAGATTCCCCAGTAAAAAGATGACTGTGAGTATGTTGCATTTCTACAAATCACTATTTCACTGGACTCTGTGAATCCTGCCCTCTGGTATGTTGTGTAGCACCCACATACCCATGATAGGGTAAAACCTGCTCACTGAAATTTCATGTATATTTCCTGTAAAACAGCTTTCTAAATAAATATTACAATTGAACTTTTTAATTCTTCCATGATCTTCATAAAGATTTCTGAAAAAACTGTGCATAGGCAGAGCAATGGTGACATCAAGTGGTAGTTTAGATTTATTCCCCATGACTATTTTTAGGACATTATTTGAACACAAGTTCAGAATAATTGGAATAAAGAACTTCAATCTTCCTCACTGTTTTTTCTCTGGTGGTAAAACTACCGCTCAGAACACCAGTTAAAATCACTGCCACCTGCATTTGGTTATTGTGTTATAGTTTTTCTCTTTGTACTTTCATCTTCAGCTGCAAAGGGAGCTTTCATTCTGCATCACTCAGCCAAGGCCCCCAGATGCTCACCAGCCACAAAGTTGACTACATGTCACCGGAGGTCACCTCAAACAGGTGAAATGTGTTTGCGATCATCACTGTCAGACTGTCATAGGTATGTAGATATTTGATGGGGAGCCAGTCACAGTGGACAGGGGTCTGCATGTCAGTCTTTACACCACAGACCACAAATTAGAAGGCTGGAAACTTGTCTGTCTCTCTCCTGTGTTGATAGGCACTCTACATAGGTGCCGTTGTCTATAGGCCATACACTCCTTGAATTCCCTCTACACTTTACTTTATATCTTCTGAGTGCAATGATTCTTCATAACTGGCCATAGAATCTGACCCATTAGAACATCAAAGAGAATCAAACTATTTCCAATCTAATCAGAACTGCATGTCCCACTGAACAATTAGACTTAAAACCAGCATACGCTAGGTTCAAACATTTGCACCAATAAGAACAATCTTTGGAATCTAACATACGGACAAATGATCACTACACGCAGTGATCATTAAAATCAAACTCCACTGCAACTGTTCTGTTCCATTCAGTTTCTTACCCAGTGGAATCTCACTTGTTATAAAAATGTATACAGGTGAAATGTACACATGGTGTACATTTTTTAGTTTGTACTGCCAAGCAGTGACCTGCCTTCAATAGTACAGCACAGATTATTTGGGTTTTGGTCACTTACACCAAACAAAAATATTTGGAAGGAGAAAATCGACCTTTGCTTCTCTAACAAAAAACACAATGAGCACTCCCAATGTTAATGTTTAGCTCCAAAAATGAACAATAGATCCAATTTTGCCTGGAAGGACTGCCACAGCCCCTGAGTATTCTGCCCATTGGCATCTAATACTGCTGTTGATTCTGTGCAGCATTGGATTTTACACTTTCTTTTTCTCTCCACTCTCTGTTTATTATTAATAAAAACATGAGATATCTCCGGTAGCCGGAAAACAGCTTAGCTGTAAATAAATGTGATTTAAGCTGATTACTGCCCAGAGGAAAGCTAGGGCCTGGTTCACAATACTTAGGATATACTCTGGGGAATGGGCGAATACAACTCCTAGCCAGCAAGGTAAATGTTCCAAACCCTACTGCCAAAGGGCAGGTGAAGTCATTCCTGGGATTAGCAGGGTACTATAGGAGTTTTATGCCTCGATTTTTCACAGTAACCACCGCTGTAATGGACCTCCTGAAGAACAGGGCCCTGAGAAAGAGCCAGTGGACACTAAACCTGTGCCAATGGATTTGGCACAGTCAAGAACATTCTGTGCAGTGAACCAGAGTTGCTGAGCCCAGGCTTTATGAAAGAATTCAGACTACAAATTTGCACCAGTGAGGTGGGACTTGGGGTGGTTTTATCACAAGTGGAGGAAGGTGGAGAAAACCCCAGCCTATATCTCAGTAGGAAGCTTCTCCCAGAGGGAAAAAACAATTCTGTGATAGAAAAAAGAGAATCTTGCAGTTAAGTGTCCATGGAGTCATTACAGTACTACTTCCTGGGAGCACCCTTCACTCTGGTCATGAACTACACACCCATAAATGACTGTAGGCTATAAAAGATAACCATTCCAGATGCTCACACTGGTATGGAGACCTGCCACCATTCCCTTTTTGTAGCGTGCCATAGGCAAGTGTAGATGGCATAGTGTATGCCCTCTGCCACACTCTCGGGGTTGGAGGAGTGGAGACAGGGTACAAGGTTACTTCTTAGCCCAGATCCTAAAGGGTTAATGTGGCAGCCAATTAACCTTGACCTAAAAAAGCCAGGAAAATATAAAGGGCTGCCTGCGTGGCAGCAACGGGGAAACAGCTGGGTGTGTTGGGGTGTGCTGCCTTGAGGTCTGTATGTGGAAACTGAGTGATTCAGTTGTTTGCGTTTTGTTACTGCTGGTTTTATTCTGTTTGGTTTCTTTATACGTTCTCACAAAAGTGTCCCTGGGAAGAAGGGACCACAACTAACTGAAGGTTGTCTGACTGTTTTATTTCATGGGATGGGAAATCAGTGCACTAGCCAACATAGCCCCCGTCTCTTGCTTCCCCTCTTCTCCACTATTTAATTCTAGCTCCTCAGCCTAACTATAAAGGCTCATGATAACTCTAGCCCAACTACATCACTGTTCTCATTTTTTTCTGGGCACCTCCTTGATCCCCAAATTCTTCCATGCACTCTCCAAACTACCATTTTGTAGTGTTCTCCCATTCTTCCTTTCATGCCAATCCTTAACCTACAAACAGGCTTCTTCTGTCTGCATGCCAAGCACATTCTCTCCACTGCTTTATATTTTTAACATCTATTTCCTTGGTAGCTTAGATTCATAAATTTTTAAGTCCAGAAGGAACCATTGTGACCATCTAATGTGACCTCCTGCATAACACAGTCCATAAAACCTGACCCAGTCATTTCTGCATCAAGTCCATAATTTCTGTTTTCTGTATGGCATATTTTTTTAAAAGAGATCCAGACCTGAAGTAAAGATTTAAAGTGAGGGAGAATCCATGCCATCCCCACGTCAATTGTTCTATTAGCTAAGTGCCCTCACTGTTCGACATTAGTACCTTATTTCTAGTATGAATTTGTCTAGCTTCAGCTTCCAACTATAGGATCTTGCTACACATTTGTCTCCTAGATTAAAGAGCTGTTTACTAACAGAAATTTTTTTCCCATGTAGGTACTTGAATATGGTAATCAAGTCACCTCTAGTCTTAAACTTCTTTTGCATAATTAAATAGATTGAGCTCTTTCACAATAAGGCAGGTTTTCCAGACCAAATCATTCTTGTCAAGCTTTCCAAATTAATGTTTCATCATTACTGTCTATGTCTACTTGCGCTGAGCTATTCGCATTCATAGTTGTCTGAGAGAGGTTGTAAGTCCTATATAGTTTCAATAAAGTGTGTGTATACTTGTAGTACTTTATAAATAATAAAAATCAACCTGGGAAAATTGGGTAACAGTAACCAAAACAACTTAGCATTAAGTTTGCTACATTAATAGAAGATGACTCTGCAAGGTTCAACAAAAGTCTTCAAATCCAAGTTTATTGCATAGTTAAAAGCAGGCTGAAATGCAAAAAGGTGTCCAAAAAGTATCAATCTCATTGGCTTTAAAAATGGATGAAATATTTGGGCAATCTATGTGAAACGTAGTTCTAGTCTGAAAAATGACAGCATGTGGTTCAATTTTTAATGTCTGTCAATTACTCTTGCATATCAAATGTGCTCGGTTTAGAAGTAAAGAGGCTGCAGGCTGAATTCTGCCTCAGTGACACCTATGCAGCCCCCTACTGCCTGCAGATTATACCCTTGATGACAGCTGTTCATCTTTGTGCCTGTTGTTGGGTTTGCACAGGTGTAACATTGGTTCTGTAACTTGAATTTAGTAAACTGGTTTGTGTGATACACAAGAGAGAAGAGAATCCAGCTCACTCTTCATTGCAAAAAAAAATGGTATTCTTAACTCGGGTTAGCTGTTACCGTGATTATAATTGTTTAATTCAGTAGTGCCTTAAGGCCTAGCCAAGAATGGGGACCCATTGTGCTAGGTGCTGTACAGAATAGGAGATGGTCCATGTCCCAAACAGATTATAATCCAAATTAGACAAGTCAGACACAGGGTTGAGTGAAGGGGTAGAACTCACCAGCAGAGCAAACAATGTGATGGCAGCAAACATTATCCTTGTGCCACAATTTTTTTGGTTGGAGGTAGTACGGGGGAAGTGGAATACTGTTTACTTGGGAGGAGATCAGCTAAATGGAAAGGGAAGGGAAGAGGACAGGGTAGGGGAGAAGAGGGTATGGAATGAAGCTTAGGTGAAGAAACTAAGGGGAAGGGTGGGTTCAAATAATCCGCCCAGGGCAGAGAAAGTCGGAAAACACTCTACAGTTTTGACTGGGATGCTGAAAGGTGAAAAAGGTCCCTGCTTCGGCTACTGGTTGGACCCTCTGGTTGGCTCCTTTCTGAAGTTTATCCCCAATGCCACATGCAGGGAAGGCACCGCCTGAATCATAGTACCCCCAGAGCAAGTGTGTAGAGGGTCTCCCCAGCATAGACTGGGGTGGCTGGATAGAAAGGGGCCTCGGCTGGGCCCCATTTTGTCTCCTTCTCTCCTACTGCAGCAGTTCCTACTTTGGCTGCTTCTGTTCTTCCCAGCTGGAGTCTAATCCAAGCTCAGGCCTATATAGGGTGACCAATCAGCAAGTGGGAACAATCAGGATGGGAGTGGGTAGTAATAGGAGCCTATATAAGAAAAAGACCCAAAAATCGGGACTGTCCCTATAAAATCGGGCCATCTGGTCACCCTAAGCCTATAGAGGAGGCTGAGGTTGAAGTTGAACTGCTAACCTGAGTTAAAACCAGAGTTGCCTTTTCTTTACTGATATTTTAATCCAAGTTAGCTACCCTGGGTTAGCTAACCAGAGTTAAGAACAAACTTTTTTTTTTCCAGTGAAGACATGCGAATGCCCTAAATTGTGCTGGCTCTTCTGGGCTAACAGGAGTAAGATGCAATATAAACTTTTTATCCACTAAACTCAGCAGCTATGACTCAACATACAGTTGGGAAGCAGATCTTAAAACACTAAGGTGGTGCTTTTTTATCCTAGTACTCTTTCACAGCAGACCTGTAATTTGAGCCAATACATATCTGACATCATCCAGTAACAGTCAAAAATTAACTGCCATGATTCTATCGAACATATTGCAGCATGCTTGGTGGGGTGAAACATTCATTAGCACATGGTAGTTGCACAAATTGTGTATTGCTGTTACTACAAACTGTCTTTAACTCTTGCTTTAAAATGATGAATCGTGTCATTGAGTCATTCATATGGAATAGTAGAAAGCAGAGACTAGCATTAACAACAATACAGAAGCACTTCTTGATGGAGGTGGTTTCAGGCTTCCTGATTTTGCAAACTGCCATCTAACAGCAATATTATGGAAGAATACACACTAGTACCAGTAAGACAGAGGGAAACAGAAGCAAGACAGCTCAGCCATTTCCAGTACTGTCACTAATTAAAGTCCTCGCAAATGGACAAAGTTACTTGGATTAAAATATTCTTTTAATATCATTTCTTCAAGGAAAATGATTTTCCTCAATTTGAACAGCTTGATAGAGTGAAAACTATCTTCTGCCTCCTATACCTGAGACTGGCGCTCTTAGCTACGTCCTATACCAAGCAGCATAACAGCTATTATACTAACATCCTGCTGTAAATAGCTTGCAATACAGGGAAAATGAAATGACACACTCAGCTTCTGGCTCTACTTCCTCTTCCAATATGCAGAAGGTGGCATATTGGATTACTTTCACTCCTGTGCAGAGGGTCATCACACTTCAGTCCTGTCTTGAAGGTTAAGGGTGGGATTTTCATGCATAAGCCTATTTGCACATGGGAGAATTTTGACCCTTGTGAAGAATTCACAACATAGAGGTGACAGTTCTGGAAAAGACTGATGAATTCATTGTGTGGACTAGGGAGAAAAAAGAGACCTTGACTTTGGTGAAAGTAGTAGTAAAGTTTAGGACAAACCAATGGGACTACTTGCATTAATAAATACTACTCAGTGTGAGTGAGTAGTGGTTGTAGCCTATGGAAGGAAGGATCATGTGAAATACTGGAGTGAATAGTGATATGTAGACATGCACAGACTGGAGTTATTAGGCTGAAGTGTACTTTTAGCCCAGGAGATAGTCTCACCGAAGCACTTCACCTCTTGATCTCCAGGCTAGAACAGCACTTTTAAAAACTTCAAATGTGCTGAAAAAAGGCACGATGATAAAATGTGTCCTGGAGATATGCCTGATTTGTAGCTGGCACTGTCATGTTTGAACACCCTTTCAAACGATGGTGAGAGAACAGAATGTAAAAGTAAGGAAATTCATATCACTACTTTAATATTTTAAATATTTTTAGAGAAAAGTGTAAATAATTTTGTACACTCTATAGACAACATATTGAACAGTGTATGAAACTATCAAGAAATCCTGGTTTTGTAATATAAACATACATGCTGCCATAACTAGATTGGATCAATTTATGGGAGACATAAAATGTTTTATATGTGGTTATATGACTCACTATTTTTATTGCCTTTGTGTTTTCCAATAACCCTGTGTCCTCTTCCCTTGTTGAATGACTGCTGTAGACATTATTATGTCATAGCAGCAGAAGGAGTTATTGGAAAAAATGTTCTTCAGTCAGTAAATCCCTAGAGTCTATTAAATTGTTGCCTGAGACAGAAAATCTTGCAAGCTGCCTTATGAGCTGAAAAGTTTAATAGTGCAGAAGCCAGTTACACAGGAGATTGCTTAAGGTATGTGAACCATAGTGGTACACTGAGAGTAGAAATAATAACTTGGGACCAGATTCTGATTCCTGTACTCATGTTGAATATATCTAACTGCAGATAAAGCCCTATTAAAGTCAATGAGACTACTTGTGAAGTAAGGTGCACTCAAAGTGTGTGACAATTTCAGAATCTGGTCCTACATGAAAATTTTTATTTTTTTATACTGTATACTTGTACAAGTTCTTATCTATTTATTTCCACAAGGGGGCATCAGCAAACTGTAAATATATGTACTTTTGCCTGAGCATTTAACACAAAGATGTTGCTTTTCTCATCTGAGAAAACAAATGCAGAACTGCTGTAACTCCTGATTATTCAGTGAAATTAACAAAATTTGCTAAAAGAAGAGTGGCTGATCAGTAAAGTGTTGTATGTACAAAGAAAAGATTTCCGGTCCTAATGAACTGAAAATGAAAATATTTCGGTTTTAGTGTTAGGGACCCAGACGTGGTCAGAGCAGGAGTCCAAGTCAGGGAATAAGAGTCAGCTAGCAATTAAGAAAGGCAGGGGTCAAGTCAGCATCAGAGTTATGAATCAAAGCTGAGTCGGAGCCAAAGTCAGATACCAAATGTCAGAGGTATGGATCAAGCCAGAATTGGAGTCAGAGGTACAGGCCATGGTCAGATCCAGGACTGATAATCAGTGGTTGGAAGCAAGGTGTAAGGGCAGGAACAGGCGGAGAGGCAAGGATCCAAAGCACAGTGGGAACTAGTGGTGAAGTCAGTGGCAAGGCATGAGCCAGGAGCAGGTCAGGAGTGGAGCAAGAATCAAGAATAGGATTGGGTAAGGAATGCAAGGAGCTGGGTCCGATGCAGCAGCAACAGGGAATCACCTAGTTGCTCAGACAATTTCCTGTGCCTCCAGGGCCGGCTCTGGCTTTTTTGCCACCCCAAGCAAAAAAAAAAAAACCTGCGGTGCAGCCGGAGCCGCAAAGCAGGGGGAAAAAAAAATCCTGCGATGTGGCCAGAGTGGCAAAGCAGGGGGGAAAAAAACAAGCAAACCTGCAGCACACCTGGAGTGGCAAAGCAGGGAAAAAAAAGAAAAAAAACCTGTGGGGCAGCCAGAGCCAGGGTGCAGGGGGACTCCCTGCACTGCAGATGTGCCCCGGCTTGCGGAGGGGAGAGAGAGGGAGCGGGGGGGAGAGAGAGAAGGGAGGAAGCCAGGGTTCAGTGGAGCGCTCGCCACGCGGCCCTGCCGGGCAGGCTCTGCACAGCTCCGGTCAGCGGGGAGGGAAGGATGCGGGCTGCCAGGCTTGCTGCAGACCTGGCACCGGCTGGGGCAGATGGAGCGCGCAGCCCGCTCCCAGCAGGGCGCTCCCCTCCTCCGCGCCACCGCCCCCTACAGGGCGGCTGGATCAGCGAACCAGAAAAAAAAAAAAAAAAAAAAAAGCAGCCGTGCCACCCTAGGATTGGGTGGAATGCTACCCTGTAGATTCTGCCACCCCAAGCATGAGCTTGCTCAGCTGGTGCCTGGAGCCAGCCCTGTGTGCCTCCTTCTGACTTAAATAGCATGGCTGGATCTAATGGTAGAGCCAGGCAATCCTCCAGTCAGGGATCTGGCGAGCCTCATCTTGACAAGGGCTGTAGTCCTGCTAGCTCCTTGGCCAACCCTGTTTCAGCAGACTTTGGGTGTTGGCCAGGATGCAAGGGCTTTCTGGGAATGCACAAACCTGGAATCAAGACCTGGGGACAACAATGTTTAGTGAGATTGGGCCAGAATCTGGCCCAAATTGACACTTCTCCATTGAGCTCTGTAGAACTAACCCAACTTACGTTACTTGAGGATCAAGCTATCATTTTATTTTTCCTGTGTTCATCCACAATGGGGTTTTGTAGTTTCATATCTCCATGTGATGTTCAGGGGTTTTCTCATTGTAATATTTTCATTTATCAGTTATTTTTATTTGATTTGTGTTTACAGTCTCAGTTTCTACTCTTTGCATAATTGCCTGCCTCAAAATGGGTGAGAGGTTAACCATCCTTGTTTCTATATTCTAGATCTTATGGCTTTCTTGAGACAATTGACTTTTACATTGCAACATGTGTCACAAATATAGCTGCGTGAAATTTTTTAGCTGAAACTTTTTTTAGCAGAAAATACAGTCAAGTCAACTGAAACATTTTGTGAATGTGTCAATTTTGGCAAATTGATTTGGTAAAAAAAAACCCATAAAAACAATTCCAAAAGAGTCAAAATATTTCATTTTGAAAATTTTTAATGTTTCAAATTTTCAATTTCAAACAGCATTTTATGTTGGATTTCCTTCAGTTTTATCTTTGTAAAATGCAAAAACGGGTTGGAGGGGGGAAGTGCTCAACATCAAAATGAAAGTTTAATTTCAGTCAAAAAACTATTTCTTTCAACCTGAAATAAATTTGTTTTGACTTCTCAGTTTACTGAAAAAAAAAATTAAAAATTATCAAGTCAATCCAAAATGAATTTTTTATTTTATTTTTCAGAACTGCCAGCAAGCCAGAAGAATCTGTTATTCACACAGCCCTAGTCACAAACACAGGGGAAGGAGACTACATAACTGCTTACAGTTAACTGCAACATTTATTCTAATTATATGCAATGCCATACAGAGCTAAAATTCTTCTTTCGTTCAGCAGCTTCTTTCTCTCTCTCAGCGGCCTCTTCCTCCATCTGGGCCAAGGCTTGCTTCTCTTTCATTCGAATTTCTGCCAGTTTTTGCTCATATTCAAACTGCAGGCTGTCCATCAGGGCTTGCAGTTTCATTGCTTTTGCTGATGCCTTCTGGCTCATGGTCACTGATTTTTAACCAACCAAATTCTCAATTCCAAATTTGGATAGCGTGGGGTTCTGACCCAAAGCTTAATTGACCTGGTTCTGTGGATCCAGTCATTGTTTCCCCTTAGCAGCTATGTAATGAGAAGGACATTTTAGTATCTCTTTTGTGCCACAGCCCTGTAGTTCAACATTTCTTTGGAAAAGTGAGTGACCTAAAAAAACAAATGACAGCACTCTCCCTTCCATTAGAGCCAAAGATCTGTGTGTTCAGCATGTGTTCATGTATCTCACTGATTTACTATAATGAGTGGTTCTGCTTCTACTTTATATTAGCAGATGAAGGGATATGAATCAGCAAATGAATGCTTTATTGTTTACAACCTTCCTTTTCAGGCAAGAGTAACCTCAAAACAGTGGAAATTATCCGTAAAGTAGTTTTAGATATTCAGCCTTGGATTTTCAAAGCTGCCCAAGAGTTTTAAACACCCAGTTCCCTTAGGCAGATTTAAAAACCCCAGCCTCTGGTCTTGTGTCCATAAGATCTGCAGTCTATGAATACATGAAGAGTGAGAGTCCTGTACCTCTGCACTGAGACCACACCATCTAGACTACCCGTATGTGTAAATGATTCATCATAATCTACTGTGCTTTCCCCATGTAACAGACTACCCAATGCTTAATGAGTGTGTAACTGGAAAAGGACAAGGTACTTAAGGATACACCTCCTAATTAATTTATTACCAGGTTGTTGGGTTTGGTTCTCTGCTGTACGGATGATCTCACCAAATTGGCATAGGTGTGCTGGAACGGCTGCTTATTACATTCAGTCATAATCATTTTTTGTTACTTTGCGCTCATCCATTTGTTTGCTGCATCTGCCTGCTATCTCTTGTCTTATAGACTGGAAAGTCTTCAGTGCAGGGACTGTCCTTTGTGGTGTGTATGTTTATGAAGGGACTCCAATACTAAAACCTGGCTACAAAATGCAATAATAATAATAATCATAGTTAAAAAATAACTAATAATGTAAATAAGCTCAACCCAGTGTACAGATTCAAGGTTTTTAGTTTGAATCCATCTGCTGAAAGCCCTAGGTACCCACCGAGCAACAGGTATCCCCCGTGTGGTCACTGTTTGTGGAAACTGATAGTAGGAAAGAAACAGTGTTGTAGCTTATGTAGCTTCAAAGGTCTTAAGCCCAGAAGGAACCATTATGATACTCTAGTTTGACCTCTTGCATAACACAAACCATAGAATTTCATCAAATGATTCCTGCATCAAGCTCATAATTTCTGGCTGAGCTTGATCATATCTTTAAAAAGACACCCAGTCTTGATTTAGAGACTCCACCAGAGCCCTAGGTAAGTTGTTCCATCAGTTAAATACCTTCACTGTTAAAAATGTATACCATTTTTCTAGTCTATATTTACCTAGCTTCAGCTTCCAATTTTCTACACCTCACATCATTCTTATAGCTCTTTTCTGAACCTTTTCCTATTTGTCAATGTCCTTTTAAAAATATGGACAGAAGTGGACCTAGTATTCTAGTACTAGTCTCATTAATGCTGCACAGGGTAACATTGCCTCCCTACTTCTCCTTGATATTCCCCCACTTATGCAACCGAGAATTGTGTTTGCTCTCTTAGCCGCTGCATTGCACTGCAAGCTTATCTTCAGTTGATACACTGTGATCCCAAGTCCCGTTCAGAGTCACTGGTTTCCAGAACACTATCTGTCAGACTGTAAGTGTGACTTGCAATCTTTATGCTTAGAAATATAACTTTGCATTTAGCTATATAAAAATTCTTGTTATTCAACTGAGCCCATCATGCCATGTAAGCCAGATCACTCCGTAGAAATGAACTGTCCTTATCATTATTTACCACTTTACCAATTGATGTGTTAGCTGAAAACTTTACCAGCAAGAAGTATATATTTTCTTCCAGTTTACTGATAAAAATATTGAATAACAATGACCAAAAACAGATTTCTGAGGGACTTCAGTACACATATTTCCATTGGATGCTGATTCCCCATTTTCAATTACCTTGAAATCTTTCAGCCAGTTTTTAAGTCATTTAATATGTGCTAACTTGACTTTGTGTGGTCCATTTTCTTGCACATTAGTGGGAAGACCAGTAGGTGTGAAAGTATCCATTTGTTTGCTGTATGCTTTTTGGAAATATATCAATAGAGAGAAGAGAAAAAAGTACTAAACCAAACTTATTCAAATGGTCCCAATAAAATGTCAAGGCTGAACCAACATATTAAACTTACTAGGTGGCTCTTTTAAAAAACAAAGGTTTTTACATAGACCCTATTAACAGTATTAAATTAAAAAGCACTGAAATATAGAATAAGAAAGTACAAGTAGCTCGCAGTTTAGAAATGTTTACAAAGCACTAGAAAAGCCCACTCTGTGTGAGCAAAAGCAAAATCACATGAACAGAGATGAGCATTTGTTTTTGTGCATAAACTAGGATTTATGAAAATGAAAATACTTAATGCTTTATTGTAGTAGCAAAGAGAAGGAGATTAAGAAATTCCACTTAAGCTATCAATGAGCATTATTGTTGAGTTTGACGTAGAATCATAGACTTTAAGTTCAGAAGGGACCATTATGATCATCTAGTCTGACCGCCTGCACAATGCAGGCCACAGAATCTCACCCACCCACTCCTGTATCAAACCTGCATCTGAGCCACTGAAGTCCTCAAATCACAATTTAAAGACTTCAAGGTGCAGAGAACCTTCCAGCAAGTGACCCGTGCCCCATGCTGTGGAGGAAGGTGAAAAAAACCCAGGGCTTCTGCCAATCTGTCCTGGAGGAAAATTCCCTCTCAACCCAAAATATGGCGATCACCTAAACCCTGAGCATGTGGACAAGACTCGGCAGCCAGACACCCAGGAAACAATTCTTTGTAGTAACTCAGATATGCTCCTTTGGACTTTGGTTGGTTTTAGTTACCACACTTAAAGCCTTAGTATTATGCAGTACCCTACAAAGAAATCCCTGAAAATTCATCTCTGATCATCATTCCACAATATAAAAGCCTAATTAAAAATAGATTAAAAACAAGTTTAAAAGCTGACACCCTTTTTTCTTTCTCCCTGCCCTTTCACATCAAGCAAATCATTTCATTGCACACACAGCCTGTTCCTTTTGGACATTTTTCTTGATAATGAGAACTGGAGAATGATAATTTTCCATCCAAAAAACATTAGCAACTTTGGGCAGCAACCCCAGTCCAACTTTGTAGCCCTACTTTCTCATTTTGGTGTTTTTTTTCCCTGCAGTTAGGATAACTGAGAGGAAGATTATGACCCCAAAGATCAAAAATGTAATTCTTGGTTGAGTAGAATAAGTAACAGTATTGCAAGAGCAATATTTTTTCATATATTGTTCCAGAATGTTTTAACCTTCGAACATGGGTGTACTACAGTGAGATAGGTTTATAGAATATCAGTTGGACTGGCATTTTCATCCTTTTTTTTTTTAATCCATAGTAAGACCACCTTTGTACATTATCTGAGGCATATCTTATCATACCAGGACTGTCATATCAACCTCGTCATTGGAAGGTCTATTACTGCCTACAATAAACTGTGAATAACTCTGATCTGCTATTACGCAGTAGCAGAAGCAGTGGAAGAGGAAGAGAAGGATGGATTTTATCAACTGTAGATGAGATTCCTGATCATGATATAATTTTGATAACGGGAGACATGAACACAAAGGTATGATAAGCAAGGCCGGCCCTTCCATTTAGGCGGCCTAGGCAATCACCTAGGGCACCAGGATTATTGGTGGGGGGCATTTTGCCAGAGGGGGCAGCAGGTGGCTCCAGTGGAGCTGCCGCAGTCGTGGCTGCGGACGGTCGGCTGCTCCTGCGGCTCTGGTGGAGCTGCCGCAGTCGTGCCTGCAGACGGTCAGCTGCTCACGCGGCTCTGGTGGACCTCCAGCAGGCACGACTGTGGCAGCTCCACCAGAGCCGCAGGAGCAGCCGACTGTCCGCAGCCACGACTGCGTCAGCTCCACCGGAGCAGCGGGACCAGAGCTCGGGGCGGCAAAATTGCCATGCTGACATGGTATAAATCCCCACTCTGAACCTTAGCGTCCAAAAGATGGGGTACCAGCAAGAATTCCTCTAAGCTTAATTACCAGCTTAGAACCTGTAGCGCTGCCACCAACCAGGAATTCCAGTGCCTGGTACACTCTGGTCCCCCCAAAACCTTGCCCAGGGAACCCCAAGACCCAGATCCTCTGGATCTTAACACAAGGAAAGTAAACCCTTTCCCCCACCGTTGCCTCTTCCAGGTTTCCCCTACCGGGTTACCCTGGAAGATCACTGTGATTCAAACTCCTTGAATCTTTAAACAGAGAGGAAAATTTACCTTCCCCCCTCCTTCTCTCTCCCCCTCCCAGACTTTCCCTGAGAGAGAAAGTAATCCTAACACAGAGAGAAATTAACCTCTCTCTCCCCCTTCCCTCCTTTCTCCCCACCAATCCCTGGTGGATCCAGACCCTGTCCCCTGGGGTCTAACACCAGAATAAAAAAAAATCAGGTTCTTAAACAAGAAACTTTTAATTAAAGAAAGAAAAAACAGTAAAAATTATCTTTGTAAATTTAAAAAATGGAATAGGTACAGGGTCTTTCAGCTATAGACACTGGGAACACCCTCCCAGCCTAAGTATACAAGTACAAATTAAAATCTTTTCAGCAAAATACCAATTTGAACTCCTTCCAGCCAAATACACATTTGCAAATAAAGAAAACAACCATATGCCTAACTCGCTTTATCTACCTAGTATTCACTATTCCGAACTTATAAGAGCCTGTATTGGAGAGATTGGAGAGAAACCTGGTTGCATGTCTGATCGCTCTGAGCCCCCAGAGTGAACAACAACCAAATTCTAACAGCACACACAAACTTCCCTCCCTCAAGATTTGAAAGTATCCTGTCCTCTGATTGGTCCTCTGGTCAGGTGACAGCCAGGCTCACTGTTCTTGTTAACCCTTTCCAGGCAAAAGAGATATGAAGCACTTTTGTTCTATTAACTCTTACTTATCTGTTTATGACACATGCACCTAGGGCACTAAAACCCCTAACACCGGTCCTAATGATAAACAAATGAACAGTACTGGACTATGTGGCATTGGGATGGCAAACAGTAATGGGGAAAGGTTAAGAACTTGCCATGAAATACACAATCTGATTATAGGTGGTATTTGTTTTCCTCACAAAGAAATGCACTGAGTTACATGGAATTCACCAGATGGTCAAACCAATAACCAGATTGACCATATTATTACAGAAAAAGCCATAGAAGGTCATGGTTGGCACTTCTATAGACTTTAGCATCCAAGTGTGGCAATGATCATGAACTACTAATGGGCAGGATTAAGATTAATTTAAAGTCCTAGGGTATGTTTACACTATGAAATTAGGTCGATTTTATAGAAGTCGATTTTTAGAAACTGATTTTATACCGTCAACTGCGTATGTCCACACTAAGCGCATCAAGTCGGCAGAGTGCGTCCTCACTACCATGGCTAGCATCAACTTATGGAGCGGTGCACTGTGAGTAGCTGTCCCACGGTTCCAGCAGTCTCCGTCGCCCATTGGAATTCTGGGTTAAGCTCCCAGTGCCTGATGGGGCAAAAACATTGTCACGGGTGGTTTTGGGTACTTGTTGTCAGTTGTCCCTTTCTCCGTGAAAGCAATGGCAGACAATCATTCTGCACCTTTTTTCTGCGCAGACGCCATACCACGGCAAGCGTACAGCCCGCTCACTTCAGATCACTGACACCGCTGCTGTTGTGTCCTGGGTGCTTCCTGGGTGCTGCTGGCAGCAGATGATGCAATAGGACTGCAAATCATCATCATCATCATACACCACTTCTGCTGCAACTCTGCATTTCTGCTCTTCTTCAGACGCCGTACCACAGCAAGCGTGCAACCCGCTCAGCTCAGCTCACCAGCACCACCACTGTTGTGTCCTAGGTGCTGCTGGCAGCAGATGGTGCAGTAGGACTGCAAACCATCATCATTGTCATACACCGCTTCCACTGCAACTCTGCTCTGCTGATATTGCCTCGACAGCTATTTTCTCCATGTTGTCTGTCATGGGCTCCTGGGTCCTCAGGAAATGTGCACGGTGCTAACTGTTGTATGCTACCGCTTCCACTGCAACTCTGCTCCTCTGCTTTCCTGGTGCCATGAATCCACCTCACAGGTCCTCTTGTCATTCGATATAAGTATCTATTCTCGTGGCATCCATTGTCATCCACCGATTCCGCTCCAACTCTGCTTTCCTGCTCTTAGACACCATACCACGGCAAGCATGGAGCCCACTCAGCTCACCACTGCTGCAAACACCTTGCGCATTACCCTGCAGTATGTGCAGAACTTGCAAAAGCAGGCAAGGAGGTGACGACAGCACAATCACAATAGTGACGAGGACACGGAAACAGACTTCTCTCAAAGCACGGACCCTGGCAATTTGGACATCATGGTGGTAATGGGGCAGGTTCATGCCATGGAACACCGATTCTGGGTCTGGGAAACAAGCACAGACTGGTGGGACTGTATAGTGTTGCAGGTCTGGGATGATTCCCACTGGCTGCGAAACTTTCGCATGCATAAAGGCACTTTCATGAAATGTGATTTGCTTTCCCCTGCCCTGAAACTCAAGAATACCAAGATGAAAGCAACCCTCACAGTTGAGAAGTGAGTGGCGATGGCCCTCTGGAAGCTTGCAATGCCAGACAGCTACCGGTCAGTCGGTAATCAATTTGGAGTGGGTAAATCTACTGTGGGGGCTGCTGTGATCTAAGTAACCAATGCAATCACTGAGCTGCTGCTATCAAGGGTAGTGACTCTGGGAAATGTGCAGGTCATAGTGGATGGCTTTGCTGCAATGGGATTCCCTAACTGTGGTGGGGCAATAGACGGAACGCATATCCCTATCTTGGGACTGGACCATCTTGGCAGCCAGTACATAAACCGTATGGGGTACTTTTCAAGCACTGGTGGATCACAAGGGACATTTCACCAACATCACTATGAGATGGCCGGGAAAGGTACATGACGCTCACATCTTCAGGAACTCTGGTCTGTCTGAACAGCTGCAGGAAGGGACTTACTTCCCAGACCAGAAAATAACTGCTGGGGACATTGAAATGCCTATAGTTATCCTTGGGGACTCAGACTACCCCTTAATGCCATGGCTCATGAAGCCATACACAGGCACCCTGAACAGTAGTCAGGAGCTGTTCAGCTATAGGCTGAGCAAGTGCAGAATGGTGGTAGAATGTGCATTTGGACATTTAAAAGCACACTGGCACAGTTTACTGACTCAGACCTCAGCAAAACCAATATTCCAATTGTAATTGCCTCTTGCTGTGCGCTCCACAACATCTGTGAGAGTAAGGGGGAGACATTTATGGTGGGGTGGGAGGTTAAGGCAAATCACCTGGCTGCTGATTACGCGTAGCCAGACACCAGGGCGATTAGAAGAGTGCAGCAGGGTGCGCTGCGCATCAGAGAAGCTTTGAAAATCAGTTTCATGACTGGCCAGGCTTCGGTGTGACAGTTTGTTTATTTCTCCTTGATGAAAACCCACCCCCTTGGTTCACTCTACTTCCAACTGCCCTTCCCCCTTCAATCACCTCTTGCAGAGGCAATAAAGTCATTATTGTTTCAAAATCATATATTCTTTATTAATTCATCACACAAATAGGGGGATAACTGCCAAGGTAGCCCGGGAGGGGTGGGTGAGGAGGGAAGCACCAGGTGGGCTTGTGGATGAGGGTAGGAGGGAAAGACAAGGCCACACTGCACTTTAAAATTTATTGACTGCTAGCCTTCTCTTGCTTGGGTAGTCCTCTGGGGTGGAGTGATTGGGTGGCTGGAGGGTCCCCCTGCCCCCCGTGTTCTTGGGCATCTGGGTGAGGAGGCTATGGAACTTGGGGAGGAGGGCAGGCAGTTACCCAGGGGCTGCAGCTTCTGCTGCATTTCCTACAGCTCCACCAGATGCCAGAGCATATCGGTTTGATCCCGCAGTAGCCTCAGCATCACTATAGACTGTATGACAAATATTCAAGGAAGCAATACAAAATGAAGAGAAGTTATTGGAAGGCACAAACAAATAGGGAAAAGCTAGACAAGCTTTCATTGACTTCACAAAGGCATTTGATTCAGTTTGGAGGGAAAACTTATGTAAAGAAGCAAAATCATATGGAGTACCAGATAAGATCATTGTACGTAACTTTTATAATTGCAAAGACTCCAATACTGCCAGAAGAATTGGTGGAAAATTAAGCAACTGGTTCAAGTCAAAGTTTGGTGTAAGACAAGGGGGCATGGAATCACCATAGCTTTTCATTATGTTATTAAACATAGTATTAAGACTGTTAGATGAGTCAGAGGATGTGACACTGGGTGATCTAGAGTTACGCTGTTTAGGTTATCTAGACCTATTTGAATTAATGGTGACACTGTTCACTAATTTGGAAACGTGTTTTCGTTGACTTGGGTTTACAATAAATGCCAAGAAGATGAAGTGAATCATAGAAGCATAGTGGTTGTATCTTGGAAAAGGGACAATAAACAAAATGTTGAAATGTAGCAGCAGTGAAGTTGTAGAACAGGTAAAATCTTATGTATAAGCAGGAAGCTTGGTTAGTGCCAATGGTTCCACCAAGTATGAGGTTGAAAGGAGATGTGCTTTAGTTACAAGCACTGCACAAAAGTTGATGAAATTATGGACTGATTAAAAACATTATGCTTGGAACCAAACTGAAAATATATCAAACCAGTGTACTAACAACATTACTTTATTGTCTGGAATCAGCTCCATTAAATGAATCAGAGGTCAGAAGGCTGGAGGCAGTATAGGGGAGATTTTTTTTCAGAAGATGGCAAATGTAAAGTGGAATGAGTTTAAGACAAATGATGAAGTTAGGAGAGTAGGATGTGAAGTCAGGGATTGGCTGCCATAGAAAAGATTACAGTGGTGGAGACACTATAGAAGATGAACAGAAGATAGGATGCCAAAAAAAATAATGCAAACACAACCAAGGTCAGTCATACCTAGAGACTGACCAAGTGGATTGTGGGACATCATATGCAGGAACATGAGTACGCTAGGCTTAATGGAGGAACAAATCATGGACAGGAATGGATGTCAATGTACTGCTCTCATGTCTGTGAACATTCTTTGGGATGAGAAGAAGAATCTTATGAGAAAATAATTTTGCTAAAAACATTAAAAGCATGGAGCTATTTTCTTCACTAATAAATGATCAGATCTTTTCCTGGTTCTGTTCAACAGATAAAATGAAGTGAATTCTCCCATTTGATCCTAATTTCAGTAATTAATGAACATACAGGAGTATTTAGCATTTTTCTGCTGTGTTTTTCTAACGTTAATTTAAATACAGCATCTTTTATGGTTTTTAGGCAAATCTGGCCTTCATGAAAGTGTCAGGATTAACAGCACCTGAAGCCATGCAGACAGGTGATGTTTAAGTTTCCCCATAAATATCTGACATGCACTTCTGTCATAAACAGATAGCTAAGGGTTAATGTCTCTTTCACCTATAAAAGGATTAACAAACAGTGACCTGAAACACCTGACCAGAGGACCAATCAGAAAAGAAGACTTTTTCAAATCGGGTGGAGGGAAGTTTTGGGTGTGAGTCCTTTGTTCTTGGTCTGTTCTCTTTCTGGGCTCGGAGAGTGACCACAGGAATCTCTAGGCTTTCTAATCTTCTGTTTCCAAGTTGTAAGTACAAGGATAGTAAGACAATAGGTTTATATTGGTTTTTTTGTATTTACATGTGTGTAGTTGCTGGAATGTTTTAAATTGTATTCTTTTTGGATAAGGCTGTTTATTCATTTTTTTCTTTTAAGCAATTGACCCTGTATATTGTCACCTTGATACAGAGACCATTTTATGTCTTTTTCATTCTTTTTATATAAAGCTTTCTTTTTAAGACCTGTTGGATTTTTTTTTAGTGGGGGCTCAAGGGGATTGAGTCTGCAGCTCACCAGGGAATTGGTGGGAGGAAGAAGACGGGGGGAAGAGAGAATCTCTTTGTGTTAGATTTACTAAGCCTGACTTTGCATACCCTCTGGGTGAGGGGAGAGAGAGATTGATCTCTCGGTACTTGTGTTTCAAGGACGTGAAGCAGGACATATCCTAGAGTACCCATGGCGGGGAAATCTGGGAGGAGGTAAAGAGGGGGAAGGGAAGTGGGTTATTTCCCTTTGTGGTGAGACTCAGGGCATCTGAGTCTTGGGGTCCCCCCAGGGAAGGTTTTGGGGAGACCAGAGTGAGCCAGACACTGGAATTCTCTGGCTGGTGGTAGCGATATCAGATCCAAACTGGTAATTAAGTTTGGAGGTTTTCATGCTAGCTTCTCATGTTCTGAACTCTAAGGTTCAGATCTGAGTAGGACAGTTATGACAACTTCAGTTCCAACATTTCTCAGTTTAACCTTAGGCTTTCCTGAGCAAGACTGGCAACTGTTTTGAATTTTGGAATGTGAAAGATGTCCACCAGACTTTTTCATTTGGAACCAAATATTACATTTGAACCACTTCTTTGCATGTGAAAAACAACAACATTATCCACTAATCCCATATAGGTTCCATAAATTATCTTCCATCTCCTTGGTTTAACTTTCTTTTACTTTCTTCCAGACATTGACCGTAGAGTAGATGTGTCAAATTTTAATTAAATTCCAAGTTAGGTGAGACCCCAGAAAGAGTGTGAGAGATGCACTGACAGAGAGCACCAGGAATGTACAACTAAAGAAAAGTCCATCTAAACCTTTTAAAGTTAATTTCAGGAGTTTAATTTTAGGATTTAAACTTTAAAACAGATTTAACTAAAAAAACCGTTAGCTAATTATAATGGCTGTAACTCCAGGAAGAGTAGCTATTAAAACTAAACTCTTGAATATAGTCTCTTTGAAAGGAAAAAACTAAACTCTTTGAACTACGTTTTTGAAAAATATAAAACTGTCTTTTGAACTCATATCTGAGTTTCCAGTATCTCTTTCAATTCCAGACTGGGCTTCTCACTATCTAGCACTAAAAGTTTACCCCTGCTGCTCGCTCAAATGCAATCAATCATGTGGATTTACCCATGACCCATGCATTTCAAACAGAGTGTAAGAGAGAACTGACACAGTGATGAGCACAGGGAAATCTGGACTGAGTGGGAGTTTGGCACTGAGAGGGTGTAGGCTTTTAATTACTTGTCAGTTGACTGATGTAAATAAAATTGTTCAAACTAAAACAACTTTACCTTGTAATTTTAAAACAAAATGTATATCTACCTAGTACCCAGTCACAGAGGAAAAGCCCCCATCTGATTATTCCAGTAGAAAACTGTCCACAATATACGTAGGCTCACCTCAGAAGTGGCTGTCTGGTGTTCCAGTTGAGGAAGCCAGTCTCATGATGAGAGAGAAGCAGGGGGTGGACTGGAGGGGCATGCTTCCTAGAGGGGACCCAGAGGTGGAAGAAGCTGATCATTCCTCATGCACCAAGGAGGTCACTCCAGGATGAAGCTAGAGTTGTGAGATGTAGTCAGCCAGTGTTGATAGACAATTCATTTGATTATGAGTAGTATTAGTTGGTGGCCATTAAAACTGTTCAGTGATTTGCTTGAGGCAAAGAAGAGGTAAAGATGACAAGTCTCATGAGATTTCTAAAGAAATTTCTAGGGAGTGCTGTGAAGGAACGCCATCCTTTTGGTATATAGTGGTATTAATGACAAAAGGAGGTGCAGAAGAGCAGAATAGCTGCAAATATCCAATAAGCAGACCAACTAGTGGCATCTCTCAGCAGGGTGGTGCAGGATACTGGTGCCACATAGGACCTATGATGATGACATCAAGGCATCAAATAAAGACTGCCATGAAATAAATCATGGCAGGGCAGGTGGGGTTTGGTAGGCAGCTCACCTAAGAGAAGGGAAAAGAGGTGTAGAAGGAAAATTAGAAGGAAAGGAAATGTCATAATTGTCAACTATTGGGTTTCTTGCATATTCCGCAGAAGCATCTGTACTGACCACCGTCAGAGACAGGATATTGGACTAGATGGATGATCAGTGTGGTTTGGTATGATAATTCCTATGTTTCCAATCATTACAATTAGAGATAGGTCAGCTAGTCCATCTTTGTGCTAGTGCAGGATCAGTGTCTAATACTATCCTGATCTTAAATTCAAACTGAGATACAGACATTTGTTATAGTATTGTAGGTTGTATATTTCTGCATTCCAGAACATTTTTCTGTGGTGTGGTTGAAACTATGTAAAAAACATAGCACATGCAGTGATCAGTACGTTAATAAAGATTCTAAATGTATCTAGAAATATTGACAAAGATTAATACGTGATTCTGTATTTCATTCACCCTAATCATGGTGTCTTAAAATTGATTATCAACCAGAATCCTAACAGTCAATGATTTAGTAACTTAATTATCCTAATCAAAAATATTATTATGTGGCTGCAATCTCATCTGATTTTGAATCAGTGTTTGCCAAAGATATTGCTACTCTTTTTATTAACATTGAGACAACCTGAAGTAGTGTGAACATTCAGTAATTGGATTGATAGTCACAGAACAATTCAAGGAACGCTATTAATACAGGACTAAACTCAATGAAAAATCATAATAAACTGCTGGGCACATTGTAGGCAGCTATATGACTTGGCATTTCTATAATGAAACACCACCACACAACTATTATAATTAAATGATTTGTCCAAAGTAAGTTTATAGATTTTTTTTTTCTAGGCAGGGCTAGAAGCACTCCTATTATTAAATTTGCCTGACGCTTTTCATTATAAGGACCTGGTTTTAGTTGCTTATAACTGTACCGTACTTCAAGTCTTTGAAATTAAATTTCTCATGCTGGATATCTGTTTCAGGCTAAATATGTTTTAAAAATATCATTCAAAACAGTCTGGCCATTTCTGAGAAAGGGGCTAAGAAAAATATGTTGGTTTGCCTCTTGTGACCGTTCCTTTGAAATGCTCTAGCACTCATGCTTTAGAGAAGGGACATGAAATTTCATAGGGGATGATCTTTGTGTTGGGTTGTGTATTTGCCATCCCTGTGAAAATCTGCCCAATTTGGCCAAGTTACAAGCCTTTGAAAACTTGCAGTTCACATGTGCTCAGTAGAGACTCCGAAGATTTAAGCAGCTAAATTCCCAGAAGATTTCCTTCACGCTTTGCGCACTCCAGCCCAGGGCTGAGCAGAACTTTCTCTGCAATTACAGCTCTGGGCTTCTGTGGACTGTGCTATGTCCAGGTCCCTGAAATGAAAGCAGGGAGCCTGCCTCTCCTGTGATCTCAATGATCCCAAGCAGTATGGAGGTGGAAACTGCCTCCTTAGAATGCAGAGAAGGCAAGAGTCAGATTGGAGCAGGGGAGAGCTGGGGGAATTGGGACAAGCTGCAAAGGAGGGAGTGGAAACTTGGACTGGATTCTGGTAGGTGGCAAGGGAAACTTAGACTGGGAGCTGGGATGGAGCTTTGTGACAGGTTGGTCAAAGAGACTGGGCCTGCGGCTGGGGGACTAAGACCAAATGTGGAGCCAGTGGAGGAGCCTGGCTGCGCAAGGGGACTGGGACTGAGAACCAGTGGGGTAGCGGAAAGGAAATAAGTGGGGAGAGGAGTCAGATCTGATGAGGACCCATGAAGCAAGGAGAACTGGGATTTGTTGGGCAAAGAGACTGGGCCTAGGAGAGGGGGCAGGGCAGGAGGGGAGTTAAGTGGACAAGGAGCTCATAGAGTGAGATTGGGACTGGGAGCCAGTAAAGATGGGCAGTGTCAGCATGAGTGGGAAGCAACTGGAGGCCCGAGTTGGGGAGTGAAATAGGATGAGGAGCTGGGAGAAGAACTGGGACTGACTAGGCAAGAAGATTGGAGACAAGGAGCTGGAGATGTGGAGAATTTGGAATGACTGGGCAATTAGACTGGGAGTGTGCGGGAGACTTGGATGGAGAGTCCAGATTTTCTAGATTAGGTCTCAGAAGAAGCAGATTCTCCCAAAAAATTGAGAACTATGGTAGTGTGAACCATTTAGAGCTAGATGAAATATTCATTGTAAAACAAAAAGTTGTAATTGAAATTTGCCTTTTGCCTAGCTTATGAAACTTCTGTGAAATTCCAGCTAATGTTTGTCAATGAAGTCACACATTGAAGGGTTTCACTATTAGGTTCCCTGAGAAAATTTCATTACAAATATTCATATTACATTTTCATATTGGTTTTGTTGGTTGTTGTTGTTTATTGGCTCCAGAGGGTTAGCAGATGTCATCTTGACTGTTTCTCTGAATGTAAGGACAGTGGTTGGCCCTGTCTCGCAAGCATTTAAACATATGTGTAACTTCACCCATGTGGTTAGTTCTGTTGAAGTCAGTGAGGCCTAGCTGGAAGTCCTCATGCAGTATTTTAGACTATAAACAGTGGGAATTCATTCACAATCCTATTCTGTTGAGCTGCACTTGTATTGAAGTCAATAGGACTACTCACGAGTACACTTATGCATGTGTTTAAGGGTTTATGGAATCAGGACCCTTGTCTACAGTTTTTGTAAAAATAAAACAGTGGATAATGTTATAACTTGTGAAACAGATCAAATGTTTCTTCATTTCATTTGCATAATACACCTGCTGTGTGTCATCCTTCTTGGGCCATTATCACAGGCTTGCTTATTTTACTGAACAAAAAAAAGGTTATTTTGAGAGGCAGATGGATTATAGTAACTGTTGCTTTCATACTTCAAAATTACAACACTTGCTGCCAATTTCCATCTTAGCCAGCAAAATATAGTTGTGTGATCTCTACCTAAGACCAATTCGTATTAATGGCAGCTGCACGTCCAATGAAGGGAAGACCTTGCATTTGCAAAGGCATTTCAAGAGAGGGACAGAATGAAAGAAGTGGAATGGAAATGGAAACTGCATACAGTTCTGGTCACCTCATCACAAAACAGATATATTGGAATTGGAAAAGGTACAGAGAAGAGCAACAAAAATTAGTATTATCAAACATTTCTCATGGAAAAACCTGTGCCCAATAGCACAGTGGTTAGACTACTCTCCTGAGACATGAGACACCCAGGTTCAGGTTCCTGCTCCACATCAGGCAGAGTAGGGATTCAAACCTGAGTCTCTAACTTCAAGGGGAGTGCCCTGGCCACTGGGCTATTGGCATGCACACATGCCAGCCTGCCAATCCCAAATATTCCTGACCTGCTCACCATAGCTGAGCATACCTACCAGATCAGGTGTGATAGGTGGAGGGACTCCTAGCCTGAGAATCCTGCTGGGCTCAGGTGTGAGGTAGGGCATCAAGCAGCTCAGTGACATCATAACTTGGGCAGTTTTTTTCATGGCAGAAATTATATCAGGGTGGTCAAACCTTTTGGCCCGAGGGCCACATCTGGGTACAGAAATTATATTGTGATCCATGAATGCTCACAAAATTGGGGTTGGAGTATGGGAGGGGGTGAGAGCTCTGGCTGGGTGTGCAGGCTCCGGGGTGGGGCCAGAAATGAGTTCAGGGTGCAGGAGGAGGCCCCGGCTGGGGTAGGGGGAGTGTGGTGCAGGGTGGGGTGAGGGCTCCGGCCAGGGGTGCCGCTGCTTCCAGGAGCTACACAAAGCAGCCTCTGACCCTGGTCCCTAGCTGGAGTGCTGAAGCGGGAAAAGCCCCAGAACCCACTCCCCAGCAGGAGCTCAACAGCCAGATTAAAACATCTGGTGGCCAGATCTGGCCCACGGGCTGTAGTTTGCCACCATATAATTCAGGAGTGGGCAGAGTTAGGGTTAAGTGGTTTTGAAAATGTCAGTAACACCTAAATGTTGGACTTTGCCACCTAAAGAGACAGTTTGGTACCTAAGTCCTTTTGTGGATCTAGCCCTAGCCATTTTGTGAGCAAAATTCAAAGAACCAAACCAAAAAAAATAAAATCAAATGACCAGCTTTTAAAGTTCTTGCCAGATCCCCAGTTGTTGTACATATGTATAGGTCCATTGACTGTAGTGTAGCTTTGCCAGTTTACACCAGTTAAGGATCCATCCTTTTTTATACTATTACATGTCCTTTCTGCTGACCTTATTAGGGCTGCCACCAACCTAGGTTGCCCTTAATTGAGTCAATATGTAGCCATACGAAAATAGTAGATGGCCTTGTGATGGGACCTGGCTCAGCTATGGTTAACTGCACTCTGTGGGCTGAAGAGGCCATGTCCCCTCGTCCTTGCTGGGCATGCTCCAACTGGAGAAAGAATATACAAGGAAGCAGCTCAGTTCAGTCTGAGCTGACTGAGGAGGAGAGTAGATGCATGTTGCAGGCTCCTATCAAGAAGTTGCTGTAGCCTCTGGCTACAGAGGCCAACTGCACTGAGTACCATGCAAACACTCAGTTGACCAGAGAATGGCAGAGAAGAGGCCACTGATGCTGGGAGACCACCAGTGCTGAAAGTAAGAGTAGGAAGTGAGTCAGGGAACAGGAGCATTGAAGAGAGAGAGATCAAGCCTGAACACAGGAGTATTGGTGCCTCAGGGTCCTGGGTAAGGATCCGGTGGAGTAGGGTGGGCCTGGATCCCCCTACCCTTCACTGCACTCACCATTGGGTCCAGTCACTGCCCACTGAAGTGGAAGTCACCACTTAGGCCATGCTGCCCTGAGGGCGAGGGTGGCTCTATGCACTCTGGCCCCAGAGGCCAAGTCACTGACCAGGGGCTGGATTTCTGCCCCCCAAACCCTGCTTTCTTCCTTATACAGCCCCGTGACGTGGTGTACCAACCCTGAGACAGACCTCGAAAGTTCAGATTGATCCAAAGGATGGAAAGCAAAATACCACCGCATGTGCACAAAATTACTGATTTCTTGTAAGTGCTCATAACTTTAAAGTGAATTGATTTTCTTCAAAGTTGAATCTGAGGCCTGGTCTACACTACGCTGTTAAACAGATTTTAACAGAGTTAAATCGATTTAACGCTGCACCCGTCCACACTACACTGCTCTTTATATCGATTTAAAGGGCTCTTTAAATCGATTTCTGTACTCCTATAAAACGAGAGGAGTAACGCTAAAATCAATATTACTATATCGGATTTGGATTAGTGTGGACGCAAATCGACGTTATTGGCCTCATTATTTTACAGTAGCTACCCACAGTGCACTGCTCCAGAAATCGACGTTAACCTCGGACCATGGACGGACACCACCGAATTAATGTGCCTAGTGTGGACGCGCACAATCGACTTTATAATATCTGTTTTATAAAATCGGTTTAAGCTAATTCGAATTTATCCTGTAGTGTAGACGTAGCCTGAATGTGATCTACACAACAAATCAAGCTTAAACATTCTAGATTCAGCCATTTTTGAGTAATCCATGCAAACA
Organism: Gopherus flavomarginatus; assembly: GCF_025201925.1. NCBI lineage: Eukaryota > Metazoa > Chordata > Testudines > Testudinidae > Gopherus > Gopherus flavomarginatus. Next base: position 205,614,010 of record NC_066618.1, read on the forward strand.
TTTTCTGAGCTGGAACATTTGGGGAAGTGTGTATCTTTCCAGACATAAATAACTTACATTTTGCTTAGCCAATTTTTCAAAACATTCACCAGTAGGTTGAGAAGAAGCAAGGAAAATTTCACTCCAAGAGGAATTTGACAAATTCTTGAAAAACTGAAAAATAGGTGGTTAGAATTGAAGATGGAACTCTGAAGTATAGTCTGCAACACCCACAACTACTTTCATATCCCTGAGATCCATTACAGCACATGAATATATTAAAGCTATTATTATGTATGTGATGCCCCAATCTTTAATTATGGTAATTTTATTCAATGTTAGGTCACAAGATACTGTGTAAATGTTAAGTGTGCTTCCTTTTCAAGTGCATGTAGCAGAGAGGAGGTGTCACATTTAGCAGACTTTTCCCATTCACTCATATAATTGATATATTTTAGGGACTCTTACCAGACTTCTTGTTTCCTTGACTTTAAGGGTGTCAGAGGTCAAGAGTGAGATGCTAAGCAGAGAGAAAAGGTCCAGTGAAGAAGCCTAGGCTGGAAATATATAGGAAGAGGTCATGGCACAGAGAAAACAGGACAGTTTTGGATTGTGAGCAATCAGGCCAGTTATATAGGCTTGGGAGCTCACAATTGGGGGTACTTATACTGTGCCATTCTATGAAAGGAAACTACCACCCCCTGAAAACAAGTGGAAGAATGGACTGACTAAAGCCCAGGAGAAGGGTTAATGACAAAGTGAACGAGAACAGACCTTCAGAAGAAGTCCTGTGCCTAATTGAAGGGGAAAATAGAGATGCCAGGTTTGGGAAAGCCTGCTGCATATAAAACTGCTCAAAGGAGCCAATCTTGCATCAAGGATTGCCAGTAAGAATGGTGAGTACCAAGTAAATGTCTTTGTCTATACCATGGGGGGAGGGAAATGAGGGAAATACTGATATGAGTCCTAATGCTATACAAGAAAACTCTCAAGTAAACTAAACCCATTGGGGAAAAATGTCTATATCCTCCAAAAGCCATTTTTTTCTGAAAAAGTTTCAGTGAAATTTTTTTCAACTAGTTCTAATAAGAAACCCCCATAAAAACTAAGGGGAAACTGGAGGGTGCTATTTTCTGTGCAATGAGGCTTAACTAAAAAATCACCAAAAGAAACACAATACAGAACTTGAATGTCACGGAGTGTGTACCCCAAACTAGCATGAAAAGGGGTAGCTAGAAAGTTCAGTTAAGATAATTGGCCACACCTGGTGGGTGGGCCAGCCCCAGTTATTGAGGAATTTCTGCTAGGAGAGGAGCTACTGAACATTTGTAGCAGGTAGGGGGCCTGTGGGGCAAGAAGCAGGAATTCTGCAGTCACGCTCTGGGATCACTAAGTAGAAAGAGCCTAAGATGTGTAGAAGGGTGTTCAAGCTTGTACTAATATCCTGGGATTGATTGGGAATGTAAAGGTACCCTCACACACACTCTGAACTCTGGGGTACAGATGTGGGGACCTGCATGAAAGACCCCCTAAGCTTATATTCTACTAGCTTAGGTTAAAACATCTCCAAGGCACAAATCCCTTTCCTTGTCCTTGGACGGTATATTGCTGCCACCACCAAGTGATTTACACAAAACTTCAGGAAATCCCTATTTTCCCAATATATCCCCCAAAGCCCCTTCACCCCCTTTCCTGGGGAGGCTTGAGACTAAAATACCAACCAGTTGTCTTAGCAACATGCGCTCAACCAAACCCTTTGCCTTTAAGACACTGAAATCAATCAGGTTCTTAAAAGAAGAACTTTTATTATAAAGCAAATAGTAAAAGAATGTCACCTGCCAAATCAGGATAGAAGGTAACTTTACAGGGTAATAAAGATTTAAAACACAGAGGATTCCCCTCTGGGCTCAGCTTCACAATTACAAAAACAGGAATAAACTACCTCTGTAGCTTAGGGAAATTCACAAGCCAAAACAGGAGATAACCTAATGCATTTCCTTGCCCTACTCACAGTTTCTATGGTTTTAGATGGATTATTCCAGGTATATATTTCAGGTGATATTGTACCTGCTTGGTTTCTCCCTCTGTCCGGAGAGGGAACACCACACAGAACAAACAAATCCTTCCCTCCCAGATTTGAAAGTATCTTCTTTCCTCATTGGTCCTTCTGGTCAGGTGCCAACTAGGTTATTTGAACTGCTTAACCCTTTACAGGTAAGGCAATCCAGTACAGCTTCCAATGAGGGATTTTATGCTATCCTTCCCCTTATATTCATGACAGGGGAATTCCAGGGGAGAGCCCTTAGTCCCGCAGGAAGGGTAAGCTTATAGAGGCCTGAGAGAGGCACCAGCAAGGAGTTGGACTGAGCAGACCTGGGCTGTTGTTTATATGGTCCCTGGGCTGGATCCTGGTGCAGTGGGAGGCCCTGGCAAAGTTGCATGAATCTAGAGAAGGGGTCAAGGATGATAGAGCCTTGAGAGAAGGGTTTGAGGACAACAGTGCCGCTGAAGACCTTGCTGTAAGGGCATTGGACTATTTATTTGTGGGACTTTGATACCCTGGAAGGGAGAAACTTGGAAGTGATCTGACCGAAGGCCAAGTGATGAGAAGGGAGACCCCCACAGGGCCACAGCAGCTGTCTGCACGGAGTGCTAGATGGCAAACTAGCCATTTTGCCAAATCCAGGACAAAGGATGTGCCTGCAGTGAATGCACTCTTCTACACTGGACAACTGATAGCAAAACTGTGCCAGAACTACAGGTGGTGGGAAATGGCATAGCTCTATTTAAGTCAATGAAATGACACTGATTTAAACCAGCTGATGATATGCCATGTAGTTTTTCCTTCTCTGTTACTGACCGAAGCAGCCTGAAACAATTCATCTGAAAAATCCTAAAAATGCTGAAAATTTATGGCATATAAAAACAAAGTTAGTTCATTGGTTGGATACAAATTATTTTTTTCTCCACTCTGAATCTGAAAAATTTCAGCTCTTTGAAGAGTTTGCAGCCTGTTACCCTGATGAGAAATTGAAATAAGCTTCTCACAGGAACCCTGAGCTACAGGATGTGATAGATAAAGACATCCATTTAAATTAAAGAAACCCAAGTCAACTGATAAGAGAAGGAAAAGGCCAAGCTTAAAGTCAGGGAAAAGAAAAAGCACAGAGCAGGAATAGTGAGCTAGCAGAATGAGGCAGAATAATTCTCTCAGCAGGCTTGGAGGTTCAGGTTGTCTATCCTCTTTCAGGTCAACATTAGACTGTGCTGACTTTTTGATAGTAATAGGCATTGGAGGCTAAGAATGTAAATAAACATAAGTGGTCGTCATCCAGGAAGGATGTATCTGATCTAAGAGGTGAAGTGTTACCATCACTCATAATAAAACTATGGGTCTCACTAAGCCTAGATATGCTGCTTCTTAGTCCCCTGCACTTTGCCTGCCTCTGTTGTTATGAAGGTGCCTCTCTCTGCTCCCTCCTCTTACCTGCACCACACCATTACATGATGTATCATCAGTTAATAGCTTTCAGTAATTAGTCTGAGTAACTGGTATTGACAGGACTCTTCTCATGCGATCAGCCGCAGTCCTGCTGTGAGATTATCTTAAAGATGTTGGCATTTCAGTGACAGGCACTTATGTTTTCCTTCTATAGATCATCCCTTCAGAATGTCTCCTGGCGCAAAGATTAATTTCAGCCTGACTTTAAGAACTCTATTTTTCCAAATCCCTAGATTGCTAGGCAAGAATGTTATTATTTATGTCTTAAATGTTTTTGGGTACACTACAACACAAAAAATACACAAAATAAGGACATGGAATGAAATGAAGATCTTGCAGTTGAGAGGCAAATAGGTATAGTACAGATAACAGACAAGTAGTGGCATGTGATTATTGATCCTAGTAAGCAGCATGTAGTGTGGGATGATTTTTAGAAGCGACACTTATGGAGAAGTGTGAGATCACTTGGTGAGGATATATCTTTAAAGGACTGGCATTAGAGATTGATTTCTTAGAGAAATTGTAAAGAACTGGCAGTATCTAGCATGTACACTCAGTGATACTGGAAAAAGATATATCCATAAATATCCATATAAGAGATGGGCACTGGCATCAGAAATGGGATGAGGAGATGAATGAAATACAAAAGTAATAAATAAATATTCTCATCAGAACTGCAACCTAAAAATAAGTATTTACAGATCAGAGGTGGGCGAATAAGAATTTCTTGGCTAGAAGTTTTCAGTATTCAAATTTCCACTCAAAAATGTACTCTTCCTCAGAAAATCTAGATGAAAACAACTTATTTTCATTTTTGTCAATTTTCCACAGGAAAAATAAACATTTTTGCAACTATCTCTACCCAAAAGGGGAAAACTGTAGGTCCGTTTTGAAGCTCTTAGCATCAAGGATGTCTTACAGAAGCAAGTTTCACAGACTAAGCATTGTGTCAAATTTTTCTTCTTTTCTATTTGTTTTTAAAATTGTTACCTGTCAGTTATATTTGATATTGCCTTGTTTCTTATATTATGGCTGGAAAAATATGGTGGACTACATTACTTGCTTCAGCTATACCATTTGTCCTTCAATAGACAACAATCATGCTCCGCATTGTTTGCCCTTAAAGACTGTAGCTAATGTAGAACCAGCATTGTGTGTGAGCAGTACAAACTATTCCTTCCAACATGAATTACCTTGCACTTGTTAACATATTAATTCATCTGCCATCATGCTGCCTAGCCTTATTAGTTCCCTCAGTCTTCTCTGGTCTTGACTAATCTCAGTACTTCTATATCACTTAAGTCTTGCTACCTAACTGGTCACTTCTTTCCCGGATAATTACTAAATGTTTAATATCAGCCCTAGTATGGATCCTTGGGGTACCACATTGTTAACCCTTTGTCAGAATGAAACCTTTGTGGTCCTTGATTGCCACAACTGTTGATTGGCTCTGTTCCCAACACAAGCCAGAGCATGCTCTCAGGGATATGCTAATGGTTTGAAGGGGCTATTGTGCTGATTGGGAGAATCACCAGAGCGCAGCAGTAGTCTGGCTATACTCCTTCTCTGTGGGCACACTTTCTACTCCAAAGGATGCCATAGAGCTAGTGGGAGTAGATTTAGGCCACATGGCGTTCTCCTTTTCCACTTACTGTCCGTTTAAGACAGCTTCACAACTACTCTGTGCTGCTGGAGCATGGCCCGGAGATATGGCCCAATGTGTTTGGTGTCTTATTCTGATAATTGTGTCAAATCAACTACTGCCTAAAGATTGGTTGGTTTTAAATAGCTGCAGTTCCTCTTTTCTGCTCCCAATAATATTAACAAGCCTGTAGGTTGAATCTGGCTGAGCATAGTACAGTACAGACCCATTTACGCGTAAATCCGCTTAAAGCACGGTAGTGCCGTGCCTCCCAGTGCTACCTATTTAACACGCGAGACTCGTTAACATGCAGTACAGGAACCTGCTATGTAGCACTAAAGATTTGCTCACTAACTCACTGACATAGAAATCGACAGGACGTGCAGAGCAGAAACGTCTTGTATGTCTTTACCAATATTGGTAAAGGTGTATCACGCATGCTTATCATTGTCACGCTAGAGATATATATAATATATAGTAGTTATATAGTAATATATATACTACATTAGAAAATTTTAATTGTAGGCCTAATATAATGGCAGAGGGCAAGCATCAGTGTTCCTACACTGTAGAAGAAAAGCTAGCTGCAATAGATCGAGTAAACAGAGGAGAAACTCAGGCCAAAGTTTCAAAAGATATTGGGATTGCCGAATCTACTCTCCGAGGATGGCTAAAGAACTAATTTAAACTGAATGACTTTGTACAAAATATCAATTCTGCTGCAGGGATTAAGCGAAAATGTGTGCGCTATTCAGCAAAACCCACAATAGACAAAGCCATGTGTACGTGGTTTGCTCAGGAAAGGCTGAAAAGAATGCTGCTAAGTGGGCCAATTTTTCAAGCCCAAGTGACAAAATTTGGAAATTTAATGGGGGGTAAATTATTCCAAGCGAGCAAGGGCTTTATAATTCGTTTTAAAAAACGTCATGGCATAGCACAGGTATCGATTTCTGTAGAAAGCCAATCAGCCGATGAATCAGGCACGAACGCGTTTCCCACCAAATTAAAATCTATTTTATAAAATGAAGATTACCATGAAGAACAACTTTATAATTGTGATGAAACAGCTTTATTTGCAAAACTGCTATCTGATAAGATTTTAGCCTTTAATTATGAGACACAGAAAACAGCTGGATTTAAAAAGATAAAAAATGGTGTGACTCTTCTTTTTTGTAGTAATAAGACGGGCAGCCATAAGCTTGCCCCTCTTCTCGTTGGCTGCTTGCATAACCATCGCTACTTTAATCACCTCAATACAGCCAAACTGCCAGTAATATATATAATATTTATGCTAACAGCAAAAATGCTTGAATAACAAGACACATTTTTGACAACTGGTTCCACAACAGCTTTGTTCCAGCTGTTTGTAAGTATCTGCGGTCAAAGAAACTCGAAGACAAAGCACTTTTGCTACTTGACAGTTGTCTAGCCCATTGTCCAGCCGAATCACTGGTATTAAGCACTGGAAAAATTTGAGTGCTATACCTACCATTCAACACAACATCAAAAATTCAACCTTTAGACCACGGCATTATTCAGAATTTTAAAAACAATTATTGACGGGAGCTGAGTTTAGCGATTGTGTCATGTACATCTTCAGGCATTTCTGAATTCCTGAAACAGTTAAATATGAAGGTAATTATTTATTTAGTTAAAAAAAACTTGAGATGGAGTAAAACAAAAGTCCATTGAAAACTGCTGGATGAAGGCTCTCAGTGATGCCTTTTCTGTCAAAGATGGCTCAGACTCAGAAAACTCCATCAGTGCCAGACTTTGAAGGATTTTCGGAAGAAGATGTCCTACAAACACGCACGCAGACAAAAGAGGATAAAGGTAAACTTCTCTTTCAAATGATAGAAGATTTTAGTTTGGATGCGTCACTGGAAATCATTACCGAGAGGCTGGAGATGGATAAAGATTGCCCGACTTTAGAATTTTTGTCCGAGGAAGAAATATTAACAGGCTGTGAGGCTACGTTGGACCGCGAAAGTGATGGCGAGAATTCTAATAATGCAGGCCTAAGTGACAATGACGACGACGACGAGCATGTTGTTGAAAAGGTCAACATTTCGCCCACAGAAGCCCTTAATGTGGTAGAAAATGTTGTAAGATTTAAGGAGAGGCAAAATGCGGAAAAAATCGAAATCATTCATCTGCAGTGAATGACAGACTTCATAAGAAAGAAAAAAAATGCAAGCCAGAAAGAGTAGAAAATAACGGCGTTTTTTTCTAACTGAATCATAGACACTTTTTCAAGCATGGCCCTTAACCCGTGGTCCATTAACACGTGGTCGTGAAGGCTTGACTCCTGACATCTGCGCATGAACAAGTCTGTACTGTATCTAGCAGTGGCATGAGTTAATAAGGATGATAAACAAAACACACAAACAATACAAGTGTAGCTGTGTTTAGTGGTATATTAAGTTAATTATAGGGATTCGGGAAATGGACATAAGGGAAAAATGGAACAGAGCTAGTCAGAGCACTAAAGGCCTAATCCATAGCCCATTGAAGTCACTGGGTATCTTTCTAATGACTTAAATGATCTTTCAGATAAGGCTCTCAAGTTAGTGACAGAAGCTGCAAATATGCCTTTATTGGCTTTACAAAATATTTGAGCCCAGTTTTCTGTATCCCAGGGTACAGAGCTCTATTCATTTCTGAAGGTGTGACTGTTACCACTACTGAAACTGATGGAAAGGAAAAAGAAAGAGGAGTACTTGTGGCACCTTAGAGACTAGCAAATTTATTTGAGCATAAGTTTTCATGGGCTAAAGCAAATTTCATCAGATGCATACAGTGAAATAGAGAGAGAACATGAAAAAATGGGTGCTGCCATACCAACTCTAATGAGAGTAATTGATTAAGGTGGGCTATTAGGAGAAAAAAACACTTTTGTAGTAATAATCTAGATGGCCCATTTTAAACAGTTGACAAGAAGATGAAAAATGTAGAGAGATAGGGGTAGGATAGGAGAGACGATTGGGGGAAGTGTCTCTTCTGGCAACAATTTCTTAATTTTTTTTTCCAGATTTCAGGCAAAATTTTTCTATTTTTAGCTGTCAGAGCCCACAATTTTTAGTCTTTAGACAAAACTCTGAAAAGGTTTGTCAAATAGACACTTCCTGCAGGAAATTAACTGCTTAAAAAAAAAAAACAGAATTTTTGAGTCAACTATTTTGAATGAAAAACTTTAAGCAGCTCTAAACAAGCAGGAGGCAATCACCAGCTGTGAAGTGCCCAACTCACTTATCCTGCTCTCTCTACCAGTGTAGCTCTGGGATCATCACTACACGGGGTGTATTAAAAAGTATTCTCGCCAGAGCTGAAGTAAGCTAGTTTGACAAAGCTACTGAAATCTCAACATAATTCTTTTCAATTATTTTTGCTTCAAAATGCACAAACTTCAAATAAGAAAATTGGTCTTGTGTTTGGGAGCTAGAATTTCTCTCTCCACATTGGCTATCATGTGGCTTCTCTCTTCAGTCATTTTTGATGCACAGCTGCAGAAACCCACTCAGCCATTCTGAAATGGAGCGTGAGAAGCTGGTGAGTCAATGAAAATTTAAAAGAAACAGAATGCCTGAGCATGGCAGGGGAGTAAACAACACAGTGAAGTGAGACATGAAAGACTACATCTGAATGAAGTACATCAGGCTTTTCAGTCCATAGTATCTAAATTCACATTTGAAAAACCACCATACAACCAAGCTTCAGAAAGAAACAGTGGCTATTGTTTAGTATCAGGAATCAAGACCTGCAACAGAGCTAGGCCCTAGGTGACCTAATGAGAACAGAAGGTCTGTAGTAGGCTCCCTGAATCAGCGACAACACCTGATTGGTTGGCAGAGTCAGGAGACTGTCTCTGAAACCCAGCAGCAGTTCAGAAGTCCCTCAAAGCATTCACCCATGGCTATAATAATCCCCTGTCCCTGCCTTGTTCCTAGCCCTGCTCATGCATTGCCTCCACATCCAGTTCTGACCCATGGCTTTGATTTCTGACAGCTCGTTCCTGTTCTAACCACTAGGTATGACTACCCATCTCCCAGTCACTGATACTCTGACACAAGTCAATATTATTTGACATAGGGCTGCCAGGCATCTGGTTTTCAAATGGAACACCTAGTCAAAAAGGGACCCTGGCGGTTCTGGTCGGCACCATTGACCAGGCCTTTAAAAGTCCAGTTGGTGGTGCAGCGGGGGCCCAGGGCTAAGGCAGGCTCCCTACCTGCCCTAGCTCCGCATGGTTCCTGGAAGTGGCCAACAGCTCCCTGCAGCCCCTAGACACATGGGCGGCCAGGGAGGCTCAACCAATGGGAGCTGCAGGGGTGGTGTCTGCAGGCTCGAGGACAGCGCGCGGAGCCTCCCTGGCTGCCTATGCATTTAGGGGCTGTAGGTACCTGGTGACCACTTCCCGGGATTGGAAACATCATGATAAAATCACTATGGAAAATGATTATTTATATATAATTCTTAGTGGTAACCATGGTTTGGGCCCTGTTGTATTTCCACTGAAGTCAAAGGGAGAACTCTTATTGATTTGTGATTTAGAACCTAGTCTTCTTTCTGCTCCACTGCTCCTTGTATTTATTTTATAAGATCATATTTTTCAGAATTTTCTATGAGCTATCAAGTTATTTAACAGCAAACTAGAGACTTAATGTAAAGTGTCTTATATGCCTCTTGTAGCAATAATTTTAATAATTATGGCTGGGCAAATGGAACAATGCATACTAGAGCTATGTACAGGGTTAGAGAAATCTCCATTCCCATATTTATGGGAAATGAATCCCTAAATATCTACCTTTAGCTCTGAATCGTTGCACATTCTTCCTTGGGGGGAAAGAGGGATAATCCATAATGCTCCACTCAACTGGTGATGAAACCAAACAGTCAGAGCATATATTGCTAATGAAAATTCCAGACATAACCTTATTGTGATGGAGAAAAAGTGCTGGCCTTAGTATTCTTGGTTAGGCCTTGGGAACAGTCTAACTCCTGTCTACCATGATCATTCTACTATGCACGGGACAAGATGGAGGATTTGAGATGGCTTTTTTTGGAGCACCACCAAATTGTTCTCGCTTGTTTTATTTACGATCAGTCAATCCCACCCTTGTACTGTAGGAACCAGATCTAAAGTCTGTTAAAATCAATGGAAAGACTCCTATTGATTTCAAAGGACTTTGGGTCAGGCCATAGAAGAGAAAAACTATTAGCTTGTTTGGGTCTGTACATAGCTTCTAATTTTTCAAGGGACAATTCTTCAGATAAGCTAGGAGGGAGAAGTTGGAGACCAAGTTAATTTGCATGTTTTCTTCTCCTTTATAGAAAAAAAGTCATCCACAACATCTCAACTTGTGGGGAAACATTTTGATAATAAATAGACCTACTCCAAAGCCCATTGTGCTCACTGAGAGATTTTTTCCTTGATTTCCATAGGTTTTGGATCAAGCTTGTTGCCCTTTCACCTTTTTGTTGAGTCCCCATTTTCCAGGACTTGTAGCCATAAAACCCTCATTCTTAGCAGAAATATGTCACACTTTCTCAGCACAGGGGAAAATCTCTTTAGCCCTCACTGTTTCTGAAATTATGGCCCTAGAAATTCAACCTTCAAATGTAAACTCAGTTTTCACAGGTACAAACTCTTGAAATCAGATACAGTAGTTAAATGTCTAAACAGATCATATGCAAATATGTGAGTGCAAAATTACAGGCATACAATTTGGAGCTGGATAGTTTTTCTTGTTTGTCTTTTTTAAATCAAAGCCCTGAAGCTGAGCTGTAAACAAAACATGAATAATTTGATGCTGCAGGGGGGTTGTTTTGTGGTATTGTCTTTAAATGAAATGTATGTACATCTTTAAAAGTTCCTGATAGCTTGTGGTGACAGTTTAAATGAGAAAGATATAGGTTAGACTTTATTTCTCAATCTAATATGATTTTTTTAAATATATCAGCTCTCATCTAGAACCACTTAAAATCCTGCTGTTGTAGAAGTTCCACGCCCATATCAGAAACAAAATAAGACTGTGTTTCATGAAACAATGCAAAATTATTTTAGCACACTGCAATCACGATATGTTGAGTCAAAAAATCCATGTGCTGGAGATATTCAGCCCTTTACAGAGATGGTCAGCACCTCACAAGACTGGGTCTAATGATTCCATAAGGTGGCCAGGTGTCACTAGACACAAAGCTAACATGTCTTTATATACAAACCTCATACACAGACTATACATTTGAAATTTTGCCAGAAAAAAGCATAACTGACTGTAGTGGCAAATCATATTTAGTATTAAAGACAATTGTTATAACCTGATTCTGGGGCTCCCTGTGGGGACCAGTCTGTAAATGGACCCAAATCCTGGGCCCACATTCTTCAAAACCCCCTGGGTCTGGAAAATGACTGTTCACGGCTCCTAGCTTTGGGTTTTTGAGGTGCATTCCCAGGTACAGTCTCTGACACTCTTCTTCAGCAATAGGACTTCACACTCCAGCAACCATGGACCTCCAAGCCATACTACAGCCCCCTGGGCACTTAGTCACTTATGCACACTTGCCCAGAGTTCCGCCTAGCTATTAGAGCTCTGATTTCTCTAACCCCTTCAGGGATAATATGACAGATAATCAACAGGTGCAGGCTTAGCACTAGAATTTATTAACCACACAGACTTTTATCCCTGGACCAGTACTAGTTTCCAAGACAGACCTCTTCCTCCTTTGCCACCTTCATTTGTCCAACTCAGTTCATAATGGACAACCTCCTTCTCAGAAAGTCCCCTTTCCCTTTAAATAGTCCTGGTTTGGCCAGGAGAAGAAACTGTAGCTGAGCTCTCCCAACCATGTGCTTAGACTAGGGAATTTCAGTCCCTTTCTCCCAGATAGGGTTTTGTATGAAGTCTCCATTTAAAGTCACTGGCCATACCAGCAGCACATCCAGTGTTCTGGTAGGCAAGTCACTCAGAGTTGATGGCTCACATCATCCTTCACCATGCACTCCTTCACACAAAAGGGATGCTCTAATACCAAACTGAAGGTGAGAGTGAAGGGTATAATCAAAACGGATATTGAAATACAATCTGGCATTCACAATCTGACACATACATCCCTCAATCTCCCATATGTACATGATGAAAAAAGCAGAAGCTAGTGGTGACAAATCATACTTGGTAGCAGAAATATATATGTATGAAACACTATTAAAATGTTCTGTGGGACACACTTTCAATCCTCAATAAGTCAGGAAGAAAAGATGGTAGGCTGGCTTCTCTGCAGGGAAAGATTCCTGCTAGTGTGTCATGTCTGAGGAGTGCAACCTTAACTCTGAATGTCCTAGGTTTGTAGCGTTTGAGGGATGTGTTTTCAATTCTAACATTCTCAGAAAGGTACTATGCACCCAATCCACTGATGTGCTTGAAACAGTAACTTCACCATAACAAAGACTTTGTGTGAGGAATATATATCATGGTCCTCTGTGGGATAGAGTATGTTGGAGCTGCTTAATTATTTATCTTATTGTAATTAATTATCTTACTAGGACAAAATGAGGATATAAGCCCTATCACTAGCTGAAAGAGGTGTCATTTAAGTCAAGCGGTATGGGTTAGTGCAACTAGAATAGAAAATCATGTTTCATTTCCAGATCCAGGGTATCTCACACCTGGTATGTGATCATAACAGTTCATTGGATACAAGACCCAAATGACATATACAGAAATGTCTATTGGGAAGAATGAAGAAAAAGGGAAATTAATTTAAAAAACATCAAAGTCAAAAAGAAAAGCATCAGAGCCACTTTCAGAAAAATAAGCACAATGTGACTTCCTAAAAATCATCATTCAGGATATAAACAATTATTTAATTACAATGGCAGATGTTTCATTGCATCTATAATTTTAAATAACTCCCTTAAAATTCATCTAGCAAGCAACTTTTAAAGATCATTTCCTCCCTCTTGATTATAAATGGTATTCATGCCAATTATATCTGTACTTCTTGATCCAAGCTACTTGAAAAAGCAAAGATGCTGTTTTGAAAACAAAATAAAAGAATGAATGAACTAGGAAATGAATGGGAAAGGACATAAACAGAAGAGAAAAATAAATCTGCGTGAAATGTATGCTGTGGCATAACGACTCACATTGTGTACCACCCTTGCAGTTAGAAGGGCTGACACCTATCAATTAATTTAAGGAGAATTTCTCCTACTTTACGTTCTTGTATGTGATTTAGGCAGCAGACCATAATGAGCCAATTTGTGTAAGGCAAGCACAATTTGGCCCTGCAGTTGGATTACACACACACCAAAGAGAAATACAAGGGTTTGATTGAGTTTGTACATTTAAGTGGTCAATTGTGCATCTGAATGAGTGTGTGTGTGTGTGTGTGTGTGTGTGTGTGTGTGTGTGTGTGTGTGTGTGTGTGTGTGTGTGTGTGTGTGTGTGAACTAGAATGTAAGGTTCTGGGGAAAAGAACTCTCATATTGTTTATCTGTAAAACACAAAGTAATTGCAGACTTTCAATATATAAACATAGAATAAGCCTTTGGAACAATTGACATTAGACCAGGGAAGTTAGGTCACAGTTTTTGGAAAGAATTTAAGCACATACATAAAATTAAGCACATGATAAAGTCCCATAGACATTTCTGACTTCATTCGTTCAATGGCACTTTAGCACATGTTAAGAGCTTTGCCTTACCGGTACATTGCTGATTCAGGGCCTCAATGCCTAACCTCTAAAGCTGAAAGGAAGACAGACTTTGTAATACAGTGAAGATCCAATATTTTTGACTATCTTTAAACTATTGGTTGTGACCTACTTACAAATTATTGAATTGTAAGGACCAGATTTTTAGTCAGGTCTCTATCCAATCTCCTTTTGTGTTTGACCCAAACTGCACAGAAATTTGAAGATGCAAGTACCTGCATACACTTGTTTTAAAATTCCCACTCCTGTGCTCACATGAGTGTTATAATTTGCATCCAGAAAACCCTGTGAAAGTTTGCACGTGGAAAGTAAAGGCATATGTGCAATTTTGTATAGAAACGAGTGGAAGCTGGAGGCTGAAAATTAGGTCCTATCACCAAAAATTAGAATGTCTATGCCTATCATTTAAGCAACTGAATACTCACTTACCACCTATAAATTGGTGGCAATTTCAGTGATTTAGAGTTTCATCATCTTTGGAAAACAAAGCCGCTTATTAATTAATATGTACTTAGATGCCTCCAATAAAAGGTATTACCCACCACCTTGTCTCTCTGGCCCAAATATTAATGAAGAGCAATTACTGAAAAATAAAAGCCTTGGTTTGTGCTGAAAGCCACAAGCTTTTTTGACATCTTACTAATATAAAGCGGAGTAAACCCACTTTCTCTTTAGGTCCTTAAGTCTAGAATCTAGATCACTGACTCACACTCAGTGTGATACCTCAACTTGCTTTCTGTTGTTGATGTCACACACACCACAGAGCCACTCTGGGGCCTGTCCTGCACCAACAAATTTTCTAAAATTTTTCAAATTTGTGTATTAGAAAATAAGATTTTTTTAATTGTAGAAAACAGCACAATACTGAGAACATATCTTATTACAGGTCAAATAACTCACTTTACCTCTAAACATGTGATTATTACTTTCAGTCTCCTAATCAAACATCAATTATTGTAACTAACTATGACACTTCTAAACCCCTGGTAAAGTAGGTGTTGCTATCCAAATTTACAAGTGGGAAAACCAATGCAAATTATATGCCAAAGCCAAAAGAAATACTGTGTCAGAGCTGAAATAAAGAAATCAGGAGTACTTGGATCACAGTTCTGTGCTCACACCACTAGACCACACTTTTCTGAGCCAGTCTGAAGGCTTTGACAGTAGAACTGGTGAGGAATTATTCAACTGTGTTTTGGATTTGATGGGGCGGGGAGTGTCAGAAAATGCCAGTTTGACTGAACAAACTTTTCCACAGAAATGTGTGTGTCTCATGAAAAATTCATTAGGAAGGTTCTTGGATCTGGATGGAATTTCTGGTCAAACCTCAAAATAGCCACTTATCCCCTAGTTGGGGTGCCCACCTGGGATGTGGGAGACCCAAGTTCAAGTCCTTTCTCTACCTAATTTCAAGTAACTTCAAGTCCCTGCTCCAAATAGGCACAGCAGAGACTTCTGCATTCCAGGTAACTGTCCTGGCTATTCTGAGGTCTCTCTACTTCATAAAATATTTTGAAAGGTCTAGTTTTTGTTCCAGTGCAGAACCACAGCAAGTGTCAAACCCTCATTTTTTTGTAAAACATAGCTAGGGTGACTAGACAGCAAATGTGAAAAATCGAGACAGAGGATGGGGGGTAACAGGAGCCTATATTAGAAAAAGACCAAAAATCGGGACTGTCCCTATAAAATCAGGACATCTGGTCACCCTAAACATAGCTCTTGTTTTCCAGACAAGCTTATTCAAGAGGTCCAATCTTGGCAGCTGAAAGCAGCATGGGACAAGGAACAAGTTGCATGTGGCAAGTAGTAACTTCAAAACCTGAAGGTAAAGAGAAAGGGAAGTAAATCGATATTACTCAGCTGCTGAAATCTCCCATCATGCTTCTAAGGTGGCTACTGGTTTTTAATATAATTTTCTCATCACCTTGGAATTTCTAACATTTGTAAATAAAGTAGCTAATGTGTTAACTGGAAATGAAAGCTATAGATGAAGTCTATCCCAGAATGTCTACTGTATTTGTGGTTCTATGGCGTTACTAATTAGCATCAACTTGGTGGCTGCTTTTGCCCCATAATATTTCTATTGGCCTAGGCTTTCAAAAGTAGATGGTAATTTTGGAGGCTTGAATTTTTGGGTATCCATCCTGAGACACATTAAAGGAACCTAATTATCAAAAAGTGCTTAGCACCTACTATCTGAAAAAACAAGCACCTTTAAATGTCTATGGCTGACACACACAATAACTAGTCACTTATGAAAATCTTGGCCAATTTTCCGTTCTGGTCACATCTGGTAGATGACTTTATTTACACTCTTTAATCATATGTGACAGAATGCAACCCTGTATCCACACCCTACACACAGTATTGGTAACAATCTTTGTACAAAATATGTCTTGTAAGGCATCATTTGAAAACAAATGATTTGCTGGTCAGTAATATCATGGTGATAATATCTAGGTCTCCTTGCTCTCAGCTGGGAAGAACTTTATCTAGGAGACACTTATGGGTAAAATGCATTTGAAAGGGTAAATGAACTATAAAAATGAGGGGCAAAACACCCCAACACTCTCTTTTTCCTAAGAAGACAAAAGAAACAGCTGTTAGACATTGGGAGCAGATCCTGACCTGAAACTTTGTCAGCAATGCTACTGAAAACCTATGGTAAGAATTTCACATTAAACCAGATCTAGTTTAAATTTAGTACTAGGAAGCCTTTTATTTTTCTTGTAACTATATCTGACTTCTTGAATTACTGCACTCACTTAAAACCTCTCTCTTTGTCATTAAATAAACTTGTTTTATTCTTTAATCAAACCTAATCTGGCATGAGGAACTATGTGGGTAACTCTATTTAAGGTGGCAAACTGTTGTATCTTGATCCGCTTAGAGGGGCAATAGATATATCTGGACTGTTCATGTGAGGGATAGACAGTTTAGAACCCACATTTGTGGGGAAAAATCTGGAATGTGGGAGTGTTTGGAGGTCACCCTGCATAACCAAGGCTGCTGGAAGCCAGATTGTGGCTGGGGTTTGCTAACAGGCTGCTGAGGTCAAAATTGCTGCACCTGGGCTGTGGCAATGCACACATTCAAGATGCAACCTGCATGTTTTTTGGCTATTTGTGAGGAGCCCAGGTTGGTAGCCACAGCAACAAAGCATTGTGATACACCCCAGGTTGCAGGGCAGGTGGTGACACAGCCGCTCATAGTCTGGATTACTACTCTTTGTCCTGCAAAGGTTATAATATACAGAACACTTCTATTTCTCTGTTTTTCTTCCACAAGTTCAACACAGGTTGTCCATCGGTTATAGTCACCACAAAGATCAGCCTCCTAACCAGGCTACATCCCCAGCATTTCAGTGTAATTCCTGTCATTTTAAAGCCAGCAAAACATAATATGCCTACACTTCAGATCTGTGTTTTGCTTCATCTTTGGCCAGCAGTCCTGGGAGGGAAGCAGCACATCAATGTTCCTAAATCTCCTCTAAGGCTATTTTTTAAATTGGAACCATGGTCAGAAACCTGCCGGTTTACAGAAGCCTTTCTGATTGATGTAGTGTTCTCTTTGAAGGGGATGGGGGTGATGGCCTATCAATAATTCAATCCCTGTTCTTAATGTCAGGCTAGAAGAAAAATAAAGGCCTGTCACTGCTTTCACCTAAGACTCTTTTTGGCTTTCACTAACTTGATTAGAAATGCAAGTTGTGGGCGATAAGGACAGACTAGGGAATATTGCCCAGCACAGTAGACTATAGCAATCACAGGACGATAAACATTTTGATCAGGTTTGTGACAAGATTTTTCTTTTTTTTCCACGTGATTGCTGCATTAGAAGGCAAAAATTTTGTCCTTGAGAAACTGAATACACATCCATATTTTGTCTCAGTAAGTATTCATTTTGCTCTCCACACATTTACAATATAAAAATGAATTAATCACCCAGAATATGCTCTACTTTCTTTCACTTGGTAGAAAACTGCAATTATTGAAAAAAAAGCTAATTTGTATCATAGTAACAACTTCAGACTGACAGATCTGAGGGATGTTCATCTCTGTAGCTATCTCTTGCTAAAGGCAATGGCCCTGTGTTTCTTTGAATAGAATGGGGTGGTATGACAGTCAGGGCCAGTGCAATCATTTAGGCAACCTAGGCGGTCGCCTAGGGTACTAGGATTTGGGAGGTGGCATTTTCTTTGACAGCGACCATGGCAGCTGGATCTTCAGCCACCCTGGTCGCCACCGGCATTTAGGTGGAGGGAGCTGGGGCAGGGGAGCATGGGGAGGGCTGCCTGCAGCAAGTAAGGGTGGGAGGGCAGCACGCAGGGGAACTCTCCACCCCAGCTCACCCCTGCCCCACCTCCTCCCCGAGCACGCCGTGGCTGCTTCACTTCTCCCGCCACCCAGGCTTGCGGCGCCTAAACTGATTGGTGCCGCAAGCCTGGGAGGCGGGAGAAGTGAAGCAGCGACGGCATGCTCGGGTGGAGGCGGAGCAGGGGTGAGCTGGGGCGGGTGGGTGCCTCAGGGCGGAGGGTGGGGAGCTGCCACAGAGGGGGCACCTCAAGGCGGAGCTGCGGCGGGGGGGGCTCACGGCTGAGGGGGGGAGCTGCTGTGGGGGCGGGGGCACCTCAGGGTGGGGGCTCGGGGACAGGGAAGGGCGTAAGGTGGAAGTTTCGCCTAGGGCACAAAACATTATTGCACCAGCCCTGATGACAGTGGTCCATTATTAGGAATCAAGTGGCCTAGAGAGTTGATAGGTTAAGGCCGAATGGATAATTGGTATTCACTTCCTTTAAATGCCAAGGCAGAGGGAAGGTAGAAACTAACAGCAGTGTTTGCCGTACAGGATCAGTTTTTCCTTTCCTCAGAGCTAATAAGTCTTGGAGGAATTATACTGATGGTTGAGCCTTCCTGAAATTAAGGGAAAGTTCACAGCTGCAGTGTTTGCTGCTAGATGAGAGGATACATTTTAAGTCAGATGGATATTGATTGGTCAGACTACTAGAGGTGTGGTTAAGTTCATATAAAGCCTGCTCCAGTTTTAACAGTGTCAATCTAGCCTGGAAGACTGGCACAGGCTTAAAAGATTTTCTGCAGCTCTGAAAGACTTTGACTGGGACTTGAAATGTCATGAGACTGCCATGGGAATTTTGGTAACTTTAAATTACTTCAGTTACTATGGGACTTAAAATTAAAAAAAAAATTCTATATTTTAAGGCCCTTAAATATAGCAGGGAAAAAATTTTCAAACAACTTTTTTCTGTAAAAAATACAGCTTTAATTTCAGTGACACTTCCCAAACGTGTGGTGATTTCGCTGTATTATCTTGGTTGAACAAAAAATTCAGAAAATAATGAAACCCTTCTTTAAAAAGTTGAAATAAAATGTTTTGATATTTCAGTTCAATATGACTGTTCCAAAATTTCCTTTAATTTTATTTTTAAACCCCAAAACACTTTAGAATGCTCATTTATCCCAAAATGATTTTTTGTCCCCTTAGGAATTGCCAGTAAACTAGAAAAAATTATTATTCACACAGTTCTACTCGTGACTCTTTCTGCCTCTTTTCCATTCACAGTGTTTGGGTCTACGGCCTACACTTTACATGCATTAGATTGCTGTGACACATAATCCATCTCTCCCTTCTCAAACTACAGCTGGATATCTTGTGGCTGTAGTTACTGTGGTACTTCAATCTAAGGGATCTGTCACCACAAGCTAAGGGAAGCATTTTAGGAAACTGCAGCATAGGATTATCCTCAAATATGTGGTGCTAATAGTATGTACCCAAATAAAGTTTAAAAGGAGGAAATTGTTGCAGTATAGGAAAGTCAAGATAGGATACAGCCAGGAAAAAACAGTACCAAGTATTGCTCCTCTACAACTTACCTTCCTAAAAATCCCAAAGTCTCAAACTCTTAGGACCCTTCTCACAAATTTTCTAAATAGGATAGAAATTAAGGCCTCAGTCCACCAAAGTGGTGATGCGTGGGCAGACTCCTTACCCACTAAGCTCAATGTAATTCTGCAAAGC
Source organism: Gopherus flavomarginatus (assembly GCF_025201925.1). Classification (NCBI taxonomy): domain Eukaryota; kingdom Metazoa; phylum Chordata; order Testudines; family Testudinidae; genus Gopherus; species Gopherus flavomarginatus. The sequence goes on from NC_066618.1 coordinate 205,633,881, forward strand.
TGCCGAAGCCGTCCTGCCCCTTGTTCATCCAATTGCAGGATAGGGACCTTCGCACTCAAAATAAGGGGCCTGGAACACCAAATACAATTTGTCTGACTAGACATCATGCTGCTATATATAAATAATTGCTTATAAGGCAGCGTTGAAAGTGATTGTCAAAAAATTTGTTGCTAACCTGAGGCAAAATAAACTAATGAGCAAAATGAGGGCTTGTCAGCCTTTCAGTCCTGATTCTTCACCTGACCTTACTGGGATTTAGGTAAAGTTGGCTTCGTTTAAAGACAGCAGAACTTACTCCAAGGATGAAGGGAGGATAAACAAAAATGGTTCTTGGAGTCCTAAATGCTGTACATAACTCCACATAGATGGTGAACTCAGTAGATCAAGTTTTAAGAATTTCCATTTGGTTAGGATCACCCTTGAAAGGAAATAACCTGTTTTATTTCTTCTCATGTCTTGGCTCTTCTGGAAACACTTTGGGTGCTATCCAGCATAATAGAAGAACATGGGAAGAAATCTTGGCACAGATATTTTCAGATACTATAGTGATGGAATTATTTAGGTATATAGACAGATAACCAATGTGAGAAGACTGGAGAATATCTGCAGTAGGTCAAACCAGGGAAAACAGCACCTATGGATATATGGGCCATCAGAAACTTGATGCTGCCCTCCCCAGAATACCTCACTGTCCTGTGGAAATAAGAGTCATGGTAAGCAATTATCTAGGACACTTTATTGTTTCAAGGCAGACTTGGACATGAAGTTGAAGTGTTACGGGAAGATTTGAGACCAATTCTATTGAACTGATGAGTTTATCTATTCTGTTAATTAAGGTTGTGACCTGCCCTAAAAGAATTTCCAGGGAAAGCTGCAGCTAGCTAACTTCCCCTTGATAGGACACAGATACAGCCCTCTGATCAAAATGGATAGTCAAGCAGAAAATCTTCGAAAACAAAAGTAATATTTACTTAGAAGTGATGGTTACAGTAAAAGAGTAGAAATATATCATAGAATATTAGGTTTGGAAGAGACCTCAGGAGGTCATCTAGTCCAACCCCCTGCTCAAAGCAGGACCAATACCAATTAAATTATCCCAGCCAAGGCTTTGTCAAGCCAGGCCTTAAAAACCTCTAAGGATGGAGGCTCCACCACTTCCCTAGGTAACCCATTCCAGTGCTTCATCACCCTCCTAGTGAAATAAAATAGACAAAATAGGGTTACAGATAAAAAGGGAATGAAGTGGTGCAGCAAATAAAAATGCAACACTACAATGACAATTTCAATTAACTCTATGGCATATAACAATATAACAGTAGAATCATTCACTTAATACTCTATACCTTATGACAATAACAATGTATTAATTAAACATTCAATATTAAATACTTAAAACTAAGCATCTAGTAAGTGCTGGCCTGATGGTTACTAAATGGGTAGGAGAAGATCTCACTCAGACCACAGGCATCCAGTTTTATTTACATTTGAAATGCATATGCTATTGGATGTGAAATAGAAGAAAATTTAACTTACAGAAGCTTCTTAAAAATCCCTCTGAACTGTCTTACAAGGTCCTTCTGGTCTCTCTCTATTAAGGATCATTGGTAAATTTAGGGAGCAGAGGTTCTCTAGTGAGTTCACTGCAAGCAGTTGCCGAGGTAAATGCTGCTCTGTGGTGACAGAGATGGAAACCCATTGGTGGCTGCTGTGGTGGCCTCCTGCTGGCTGGGTGGTAGAAGCGGCCAATGCCCGGGGCAACCTTGGAACCTGGGTGGGCTGCTGCTACCACTGCTGTAGTAAAAGTGCTGTTAACTGGGCTACTCACAAGAGTTGTTGCAGTGATGACCATAGAATTCTGTGGTGCTGCTGCTGTAGCTGCTTGGGAATGATGCTAGCGAGCGTGTCTTGCAGTGCTGTTGTAGCTGCTTTGCTAGGATGGAAAGGCCATTAGTTACTTACGGAAGCCATTGCTATGGCTGTGGTCCTGCTGCCATAGTAGCTGCTTTGTGAGCAATGGCCGCTAGTAAGCCTTGTCTGATGCTAGTAAGTGTTGTTTCGGAACTCCATAGCCGCTGCCTTTGCTGCAGTGCAAAGCTATTAGTTAAGCAGTTTCTCGCCTGCTGAAGTTCTGCTGGTTTTATGGTCACAGCTTCGTGAGCACCTTCCTCCTTCCAGGTGTCCTGCAGCACTCTATTCTCCTTCTGGTCCCCATTCCCTATAAAGTTTTAGCCTGCTGCCTGTCACCTTTATATATGATTTGCAGCTTGTTAGCGATAATTTATTATCATGATTCAGCCAATCAGCTTTTATGGATTTGCATATGATAATGAATAATTAATATCACGTGTTCTGACATGTGACACCCACGTTCAGCCAATCAGCTTCCAGGAATTAGCATATGGTAATTATATGCTAATTATGCCGCGTGTACAGGAAATGATGCAATCATATCTCCTGATTGTGTCATCCTTATCGCCTATGTATTCCTATGGGATCTCTCAGATGACCTTTGGATGAACCCTTGCTATGTCCTGTTTGAAAGTCCCGTGTATTCCTATGGGCTACAATGTATCCCTATGGGATTTTGCTGAGTCATTCCCCACAGGAAGTGGAATTTACCATTGCGTCACAGGAAATGATTATATCATATGCAATGGACCTCTCTATGCCCTAGAAATGGGATTTCCCACTATATTCCATCACCCTGTAGCAGCTATTACTAGATTTTCTAATTTAAAATCTCCTTAATTTTTATTTAAGATTTATTCCTAACACTAATTACTATTCTAAGCATTCCAAAGGTTCCACTCCTTTTATGTCTGTTTAAGCCAATTATAATTTTTCTGAATTTTAAACTTTTCTGAGGTTTTTCTGCAAATCTCCAATTTAAAGTGTTGTAAGGCATTTTGGGAAACTGAGGCAAAATCTCTGGTCTCAAAAATAAAAATAAGGTGTGGCGTTGACATCCCTTCTTTTAGGCTATGAGAGTGCAGTCTTGTCAGCTACCTTTCTTCTGCATCTCTCAGAACACGGTCCCTTATTCTCTGCAGCAAACTCACAGGAAACACTTAGGCCTGGTCTACACTACGCGTTTATACCGATTTTAGCAGTGTTAAACCGATTTAATGCTACACCCGTCCACACAACGAGGCCCTTTATATCGATATAAAGGGCTCTTTAAACCAGTTTCTGTACTCCTCCCCAACGAGAGGCGTAGCGCTGAAATCGTTATTACCATATCGGATTAGGGTTAGCGTGGCTGCAAATTGACGATATTGGCCTCCAGGCGGTATCCCACAGTGCACCACTGTGACCGCTCTGGACAGCAATCTGAACTCGGATGCACTGGCCCCGTAAACTTTTGAATTGCATTTCCTGTTTGCCCAGCATGGAGAGCTCACCAGCACAGGTGACCACGCAGAGCTCATCAGCGCAGGTAACAATGCAGTCTCCTGAGAATCGAAAAAGAGCTCCAGCATGGACCACACGGGAGGTACCGGATCTGATCGCTATATGAGGAGAGGATTCTGTGCTAACAGAACTCCATTCCAAAAGACAAAATGAAAAAACATTTGAAAAAATTTCCAAGGCCATGATGGAGAAAGGTCACACCAGGGACTCAGTGCAGTGCAGAGTGAAATTTAAGGAGCTCAGACAAACCTACCAGAAAACCAAAGAAGCAAACGGAAAATCCAGGGAGGGGCCAAAAACATGCTGCTTCTACGCTGAGCTGCATGCAATTCTGGGGGGGGAGTCTGCCACCACTACCTCACCCCTGTCCGTGGATTCCGAGCTGGGGGTGGTAATCTCAGCCATGGCTGAGGATTCTGCGGACGGGGAAGATAAGGAGGAAGGGGAGGACAAGCTTGCAGAAAGCACACAGCACTCCGTTCTCCCCAACAGCGAGGAGCTTTTTCTCAGCCAAACAGAATTACCCTCCCAGCCCTCCCAAGCCACTAGCCCAGACAATGAAGCCATGGAAGCGACCTCTGGTGAGTGTACCTTTGTAAATATAAAACATGGTTTAAAAGCAAGCGTTTTTTAATGATTGATTTGCCCAGAGGACTTGGGATGCATTCGCAGCCAGTACAGTTATTGGAAAAGTTTGTTAACATGTCTGGGGATGGAGCGGAAATCCTCCAGGGACATCTCCATGAAGCTCTCCTGGAGGTACTCCAAAAGCCTTTGCAGAAGGTTTCTGGGCAAGGCAGCCTTACTCCGTCCACCATGGTAGGACACTTGACCACGCCATGCATGTAGCAAGTAATCTGGTATCATTACATGACAAAGCCTAGCTGTGTATGGTCCCGGTGATTGCTGGCATTCAAGCAACATCCGTTCTTTATCTCGCTGTGTTATCCTCAGGAGAGTGATATCGTTCATGGTAACCCGGTTGAAATTCAGGAACTTAATTAAGGAGACAGAGATGACCATTCCTACTGGGCTGTTTGCCTGTTGCTTAAAAGAAATCCTTTCTTGCAGGTAGCCAAGCGGGGGGAGGGGAGTGCAGGGGAATGATGCTGAGCTTTTTCGCGTTTGGCTAGCAGGGATCTTCCCTGCTACCAGTCACACGGTGGGGGGTGGGGTAAAGCGATCATCCCAGAGAATTGGATTGGGGGGGGTTTCTGCTGCTGCATGTTAACAGGAAAGAAGCAGCACTGAACGGGATTTGCTTGGTATTTGGGAAAGGAGGGCACTGTGTTTATGAAGGCTGCAGAAGCCGAAAGACAATGGCTTACCATGGCCGCATGCAAGCTGAATTCTGCTGCCCGGACCTGCATCTGTGAGATCTCTAACACCAGAACCGCAGACACTCAGTATTAAGATGCAAAATGCGACCTTGTAGTGAAATCACATGTGCTATGTAAGGTGAATAGTGTTGTTCACCGTGAAAGAGTATAAGCATTGTCCTGTAAAATGTATCTTTTTAAATACTTCTCTCTTTTTTTTCCCTCCCTCATGCAGCTGCAAATTTTTCAAGCCTCCCTACTCCATCCCAAAGGCTATCTCAGATAAGGCAGCAGAAAAAAAGATGCGAGACGAAATGTTCTCGGAAATCATGGAAGTGACCCGCAATGAAAGAGCTCATCTGAATGAGTGGCAGGACATGGTAGCAAATTAGAGGAAAGATGCCTGTGAATGTGAGGAGAGGAGGGACGAACCTGAGGAGAGGAGGAGGCAGGAAGATCAGCGGTGGCAGGATGCAACGGTGGGGCTGCTGCTTGATCAAACTGACATCCTCCGACGTCTGGTGGAGCTTCAGGAACAGCAGCAGGGTCACAGAGTGCCGCTGCAGTCCCTGTGTAACCACCTTCACCCCTCACCATGTTCCATATCTTCCTCACCCAGACATGTAAAAACGCGTGGGGGAAGGTTTCGTGCACCCGCCCACTCCACCCCTGTGGACAGCCCAACCAAAAGGCTGTCATTACTTTGAAATTTTTTTAGTGGCCTTTTCCTTCCCTCCTATCCTCCTCCCAAACCACACCCAGGCTACCTTGTCAGTTCTCTCCCTCTTTTTATAATGACTTTTTAATAAAGAATACATGATTTTTAAACAATAGTGACTTTATTTCCTTAAGAAAGCTGTAATCGAAGGGGGAGGGTGGGTTGCTTACAGGGAATGAGTCAATCAAGGGGGGAGGGTTCATCAAGGGGAAACACACACAACAGTCACACCGTACCCTGGCCCGTGATGAAACTCATTTTCAAAGCTTCTCTGATGCGCACTGCTTCGTGGTATGCTCTTCTAATCGCCCTGGTCAGTGGCCAGCTGATTTGCCTCAGCCTCCCACCCCACCATAAAGGTCTCCCCCTTACTCTCACAGAGATTGTGTAGCACACAGCAAGCAGCAATAACAATAGGGACATTGGTTTGGCTGAGGTCTGAGCGAGACAGTAATGTGAGCCAGCGCGCCTTTAAACGGCCAAATGCACATTCTACCACTATTCTGCACTTGCTCAGCCTGTAGTTGAACAGCTCCTGACTACTGTCCAGGCTGCCTGTGTATGGCTTCATAAGCCATGTATCAAGGGGTAGGCTGGGTCCCCCAGGATAACTACAGGCATTTCAACATCCCCAACTGTTATTTTCTGGTCTGGGCAGTAATTCCCTTGCTGCAGCCATTTAAACAGAGTAGTGTTCCTGAAGACGCGAGCATCATGAACCCTTCCTGGCCATCCCACTTGGATGTTGTTGAAACATCCCTTGTGATCCACCAGTGCTTGCAGCACCATGGAAAAGTACCCCTTGCAATTTACATACTGGGTGCCCTGTTGCTCCGGTGCCAAGATAGGGATATGGGTTCCATCTATCGCCCCAGCACAGTTAGGGAATCCCATTGCAGCAAAGCCATCCACTATGACCTGCACATTTCCCAGAGTCACAAACTTTCGTAGCAGCAGCTCAATGATTGTTTTGGCTACTTGCATCACAGCAGATTTTCCCACTCCAGATTGATTCCCGACTGACCGGTAGCTGTCTGGCGTTGCAAGCTTCCAGAAGGATATTGCCACTCGCTTCTCAACTGTGAGAACTGCTCTTATCTTAGTAATCTGGAGTTTCAGGGCAGGAGAAAGCAAGTCACAAAGTTCCATGAAAGTGCCCTTACACATGCGAAAGTTTCACAGCCACTGCAAATCGTCCCAAACCTGCAAAACTATGCGGTCCCACCAGTCTGTGCTTGTTTCCCAGGCCCAATATCAGCGTTCAATGGCTAGAACCTGCCTCATTACCAGCAGGATCTCCAAAGCCCAGGGGCCCGCAGTTTGAGAGAATTATCTGGCCATGTCCTCATCACTCACATTGCCGCTCTGCCATAGCTGCCGCCTCCTCATCTGGCTTTGCAGGTCCTGGTTCAGCACAGACTGCACAAGAATGCACAAGGTGTTTACAAGGTCCATGACTGCAGTCTTGATCTGAGCAGGGTCCATGCTTGCTGTACTATGGCGTTTGCACAGTTCACCCAGGAAAAATGCGTGAAACAGTTGTCTGCTGCTTTCACGGAGGGAGGGATGAGACTGTACCCAGAACTACCCGCGACAATGTTTTTTGCCCCATCAGACACTGAGATCTCAACCCAGAATTCCTAGGGGCGAGGGAGGCTGCGGGAACTATGGGATAGCTACGGGATAACTACCCACAGTGCAACGTTCTGGAAAATCGACGCCAGCCTCAGTACATGGACGCACATGGTCGAATTAATGTGCTTAGTGTGACCGCGTGCACTCGACTTGATACAATCTGTTTTACAAAACCAGTTTATGTAAAATCAGAATAATCCCGTAGTGTAGACATATCCTTAGAGCATTTTACTTCTCTGCAGCTAGGGATGCCTTTAGGACTTAATATGCTTTTTTGACCCCACCCCCCAACCCTTTTAGGAATGGCCCCATTGGTAGCTGCTGTCTATTGCTCAATTTAGTAAGTGCACTACAAAACCTACACAGCTAATGCAACCCGCTGAGGCCTTTTAACACAATTTATATTATAAATCATTAAAAACATTGTTTTGGGAGAACAACTTGTTGTCCCAGATTGCAATTTAATTACTACTTCACGTTCAGAAGTAATGAGGTATATAGTAATATCAAAATGAGCAGTTTATTGATGACAGGAAAAGCCCAAAATGGAATTTAAAGTTTAACTATTCACTCAGAGACATGAATTGTATTATGCACAATTATCCATGTAATTAGAGAGCACTTTTTCCATTTCAGCATAACCTGCATGGCCAGGCTGGAGAAAGGTTACAGCAGATATAGCTTGGCAAAGCTAAAGAAAAGGTCTGAGGGACAGGAAAGTGTGAAATTTAAGAGCTGAGGGGTGCTCAGCAGTGATCATTAGGTATGGGAAAATGTGTTACTGTGCATGTAAGTTTTGAGAACAGAAAAGCAGCAAATAAAAGGCATGGGGGAGGGTAATGTTGCAAACATTTTTTGTGAATCCTTTTCTCCATTTTTTCCCTCAAAATTCAAAAATTAACTTCAGTGGGGCTCTGTGCAGGTACAGCAGGTCTTCTGCATGCAACAAACAGTTTGATTTCATTATATAGTTCATTCATGACAAATAAATTGCAGACTTTCACTAAAAATTATTGTAAATTTAACCTAGTGAATTTGCAAATTCAGTCAGCGACTTACTAGAGGGGATTACAGTAATACATTTGCTTCAGGAAAATGTTGACATAATTACTCTACAATATAAAGATGTAACTTTCTGAAGCTAGAGATGGCTGTCACACAAATTCAGCCTTTCAGACCTAAATATCCCAAAGAACATAGTCCTGAAATAAAACCAATGGGATAAATCATAATTCTAACAGCACCCAGAGCATAGTCCTCAGCAGCTCGAGAGGACTGAGCTCTGTCAGTGTGGACACTCACATAGATTCTGTGCTGCATAAAACTTAATGTAGCCACCCATCCCATTTGCCAGTCTGTGACTTCACCTATCTTTAGGACTGCCAAATATGGCAATTGGTGCTATGCAATGCCCTGTGTTGTCCAAATATCAGAGGCTGGCTGCAGAGTATTCTCTGGCTTCCTAAGACCTGGAGGCTGAATGCACTTATGCATCCCAAAACAGTTTGACATTGTCCTGGTTGACTACTCTAATGTGGAGCCAGCAGCCAAGAAACACAGCCAGGCATGATTTGTCCTAACATGGGGTGTCCTTATCCCCTCCTCTTCCCAATAATCAACAAGTAATAAGAGAGCCTTCTAACAGGTAAGATAAGGCCCTATCCCAAGCTTTATCTTTCCCACAGTGGGAGCTGTGAAGGGCTATTTCAGACTGCTCCTGTAATCTTCCAGTGGGACACAAGAGGGGGGAGGAGATTTTGCAAGTGTTGCTCAGAGCGGGCAACCCCCTACCCTCCATTCGACAAGCCACACCAACCCAGCTCCATGTAATCAGCGTGGGTGTGTCTCCATTTCTCCTTCCCTGTTTTCTGGGTCTGATTTTGTCCTTTGTATCAGTTGTACAAACTGCATCCTTGGTTATGTGACCATACCAAAATAGCATGCCCTGTATGTAAACCAGGACCAGGCTCTAGTTCAACTGAAACACTTCCCCCCACCTCCCCCATTTGTACATTTTTGTTACTGGTTTGGGTTTTTTTTATATATGCTGCAAACATCATTTTAGCACCTTGTTTGAATGCAAATCGTTACACAAATAATTTGTAATGAAGCAGCGTCTCTGTCAGTATAAACGCATAAATTTGACAATAAGAGGGCTTTTGACAGATACAGTTTAAAAGTAGAGCAATCACTGCATTTTAACAACACCTTTTCTATGGCAAAAATCATCATGATGCTATTTCAGTTTTACTTAGAATGTGATCTCTTGGATTTGTGTACGGGATGTTCACATTAGCAACCATCTGGATAGCTTCATGGAGGATTGGTCCATCAATGGCTATTAGCCAAGATGGTCAGGATGCAACCCCATGCTCTGGGTGTCCCCAAGTCTCTGACTATCAGACTTTGGCACTGGATGACAGAGGCTGGATCACTCGATAATTGCCCTTTTCTGTTCATTCCTTTGAAGCACGTGGCACTGAACACTGTTGAAAGACAGGATACTGGGCTAGATGGACCATTGGTCTGACGGTGTATGGCCATTCATATGTTCAGCCAACAATTTCTTTCATCTGTGCAACAAAGAGCTTTAAGCCAGTTCTATGCAGAAGGCCCACGGTGTGCTCATGCTGAGAAAATGTACATCAGAACCTCAAAATAAACCTCTTCGTCATCACAGGAAGTTTGCCATTGATGAGACATAATCTCTGTAAATACACGTTTATTCCAGAGATGACAAAAATGGCTATTTATATTAGTTTCACTCAACATTTTTCCTGTCTATGGAACATAGTACCAATTTCAAATTTTTTGTATTTAACCTATTTTCACCAAATTAAGAACTTGTCCCACATGTGTCTTTTGGAGGTCAAATACTTTGGATACACCCTATTTAGGAAAAATGGTGTGGTGGTAGCACACTACATTTGATATTATTAACACTAAAGCAGTTACAGACAATTCAGAAGGACCCAGCCGAGAATGGATTTAATGGACTAATTGATAAATCACAGAATGGGGTGGTGATGACATATACTCATGCTGCCACTAGTAAAACATCTTTGGAGTTTCGAAAAATTATAATTAACTTTCTACCACCCACTTGTAGTGCTGATGGATAAAGATGAATTGATGACTGAACTAAATACTGATAGTTGCCCCGGTGCTAGTCATCACAACCAAATTTCATTTTCTATGTGCAGACAGAATATAGTCCCAACAGGTAATATAGATGCTTGGTGCTTTTAAAAAGTAATTTTCCTGACATTGAAAATAATTATGAACAAAACTGAGTGGGAAGAAATATGTAAATGTGAGTAAGTAATTCCCTGTTATTAGATACCCCCAACCCCCTACAATTCTGCAATCACAAAAAAGGTTTGTATATTTGTATGTATTCCGGTTAAGAGGAGAGATGAAAGAAGTAATGCAGATAAAATTGATATCAATAGATATAATTAATTGTTAGGAAATGAAGATAGCTGATAATGTAACAGTAAAACATCTGTGACCAGTAGAGTTAAGGACACAGAGGAATTCTTTATCTATGTTGGAAACAAACAAAAATTTAGCAGGTCAGACACTAGACAAGAATGGTAAGTAGTGATGGAGAAATGGCAAAAATATTAAATTAATATTTCTATTCTATATTTGGAAATAAGCAGGACAATGTATTTAAATCTGACAGTATTAATGAAATGCTTTCTCTTCTATCAGTATCTAGGAAGAATGCTGTTTAACAATTATTTAAGTTAAATATTTTTACATCTGCAGGACTGGATAACTTGTACCGAAGAGTATTCAATTAGCCAAGTACCACTCAGAACCATGATATTGTTTTAATATCTTGGAACACTGGGGAAGTTCCAGGGGAGGGAAGCGGGTATGGATGTGCGGGTGTGGATGTGTGTGTTTTAAAAATGTTAATGTTATGACAATATTTAAGAGAACATGGAACGACCCAGGAACTATAGGCCAGTTAGCCTGACATCAATCCCAGGCAAAATCATGAAAAGCCTGATATGTGACAGACACAAGCATTAAAAAATTAAAAGATGGTAACATAATTAATGCTAATCAACATGGTTTGATAGAAAATAGATCTTGTCAAAGAAACGTGGAGGACTCTTGTCAATCTTCAGAAAGCAAAAATGTCAAGAGCCTTCCAGCCCAGCTGCCAGAGAGGCAGAAATCGAGGGCCTCCAAGCTCTGACAGCTAGAGTGGTACGTCTCTGCTTTCTGGCTCCCAGAGAAGAGGCAAGAAGGCTGAGGGAGCCAAGCTTTCTTTTCATCTAGCTGCCAGAGCAGATTGGGGGTAGGGGGCAGCTGGGAGTCAGGGCATGCAGCCTCAGTGGCCATTCTGGAATGCTTTTGTTAATTTCACTCGCGGGAAATGAAATTGGCAAGAACCTTCGTTGCCAGGCGGGTAGCTGGGAGCCATCATTTTCATTTCTTCTATCAGAAAATGGAAACATTCCCAAAGCAAACTTTGATTTTTGCAAAAAGGCATTTGCCTTCAGAAAATCATTCCAATGGAACATTCCCAACAAGCTCTACTAAGAACTTGATTAAGTTAGCTTATAAAACAAGAGGTTCAGAGGTGGCTTGGTCATGGTCTACAAATACCAATGTATATATGGGACATCATAAAAAGAAAAAAAAGCCAGTGGCTGGGAACTGAAACTAGAGAAATTCAGACGAGAAATAGGGTGTAGTTTTTTACCCATAAGTAACCATTGGAACAACTTACCAAGGGTTGTGATGGATTCATCATCACTTGAAATCTTTAAATTAAGAATAGAACATAGGTGCCGACTTCCCCTCTTTCCCCTGGGTGCTCGACCCCCCATTCTTTCCCTGGCCCCGCCCCCATTCCAACCCCTTACCCAAAGTCCCTGCCCCAACTCTGCCCCCTCCCTGCCCCTATTCTAACTCATTCTCCAATTCCCCACCCCAGCCCAACCTCTTCCCCGCCTCCTCCCCTGAGCGTACCATGTTCCCGCTTCTCCCCCGCCTCCCAGAGCTAACATTGCCAAACAACTCTTTGGCTGCGGCCGGGCAGGAAGCACTGGGAGGTAGGTGGAGGAGTGGGGTCGAGGCAGACTCAGGGGAGAGGAAGGAGAAGGAGGAATTGGAGTTGGGGTGAGGGGAACTTGGCTGCCAGTGGGTGCAGAGCACCCACTAATTTTTCCCCATGAGTGCTCCAGCCCTGGAGCACCCACAAAGTCAGTGCCTATAGACTAGATATGTAAAAAAAGAGATACTATAGCTCAACTGGAAGTTATGGGTTTAAAATCTATGAAAGAAGAACTGAGATTTTCTTTACTTCTCATTAAACTCCAAATCCAAGAAAAATCTAGCATGTTAGCTATATTTTCTTAGGTTCTTAACTGGTTTGTTTTATGGGCTCCCCATCTTGTTTCCTGGGGGAAACATTCACATTATGGTTCATTGGACATAATGGCAGTCACTGAAGATGTGTTCACTCCTCTTTGTTCAAACACAAGCTCTTTTCCATGAGTAATTGGTGTCCTTGGAAGGCTAGAACATTTCTAATTAAGACTTCTATAGAGTACCTGGAGGAGCTAAGGGAGGCAGAAAGGTATGTTGATGAGGCTTTCCAGGACACTGTAGAATTGTCCCACCTCCACTCAGACAGCCTCTGTGCTGTTGAGGAGGAAGAAAGGCCCAGGGAAGCAGAGCAGTCAATGGGAGCAGAGGGAAACCTTCCCATAGTTGGGACCTTCCTTCCAGATGGTGCTGGGGTTGCCTCTCACACTGAGGTTACCTCTCCGGAACAGGGAACTCCAGTTGCTAGGAAAAGGCAGGTGTTAGTAATGGGACATTCAATCATTAGAAACGTAGATAGCTGGGTTTGTGATGACCGGGAGAACCGTATGGTGACTTGCCTGCCTGGTGCGAAGGTTGCAGATCTCTCGAGGCATCTAGACAGACTTGTGTAGTACTAGGGAGGAGCTGGTGGTCGTGGTACATGTAGGTACCAATGACATAGGGAAGGGTAGGAGAGATGTCCTGGAAGCCAAATTTAGGCTGCTAGGGAAGAGACTGAAATCCAGGACCTCTATGGTGGCATTCTCAGAAATGGTCCCAGTTCCACGCGCAGGGCCAGGTAGGCAGGCAGAGCTTCAGAGTCTCAATGCGTGGATGAGACGATGGTGTAGAGAGAAGGGGTTTACGTTCATTAGGAACTGGGGAAACTTTCGGGATGGAGGGAGCCCATATAGGAGAGATGGGCTCTACCTAAACCAAAGTGGAACCAGACTGCTGGCACTAAACATTAAAAAGGTAGTAGAGCAGTTTTTAAACTAGGAGGTGGGGGAAAGCCAACTGCTGCAGAGGAGCATGTGGATCGGACACAGACTTCTCTTAGGAGAGAGTATGATGATAGGGAATCTCCCAGTCATAGTCAGGAACAGAGGACGGAAGAGGATAATGTAAAGGCAGGGTCAGATGATAAACAGTCACATAAAAAAGAATCTGGCACATCAGAAAAGGGCAGACAAATAAACAGGGACAAGTTTTTAAAGTGCTTGTACACAAATGCTAGAAGTTGAAATAATAAGATGGGTGAACTAGAGTGCCTTGTGATAAAGGAGGATATTGATATAATAGGCATCACAGAAGCCTGGTGGACTGAGAGCAATCAATGGGACACAATCATTCCGGGGTACAAAATATATTGGAAGGATAGAACAGGTCGTGCAGGGGGAGGAGTGGCACTATATGTGAAAGAAAATGTAGATTCAAATGAAGTAAAAATCTTAAGTGAATCCACATGTTCCATAGAATCGCTATGGATAGAAATTTCATGCTTTAATAAAAATATAACATTAGGAATCTATTATCGACCACCTGACCAGGACAGTAATAGTGATGATGAAATGCTAAGGGAAATTAGAGAGGCTATCAAAATTAAGAACCCAATAATAGTGGAGGATTTCAATTATCCCCATATTGACTGGGAACATTTCACTTCCGGACGAAATGCAGAGATAAAATTTCTCGATACTTTAAATGACTGCTTCATGGAGCAGCTGGTATGGGAACCCACAAGGGGAGAGGCAACTCTAGATTTAATCTTGAGTGGAGCACAGGAGCTGGTCCAAGAGGTAACTATAGCAGGACCGCTTGGAAATAGTGACCATAATACAATAGCATTCAACATCCCTGTGGGGGGAAGAACACCTCAACAGCCCAACAATGTGGCATTTAATTTCAAAAGAGGGAACTATACAAAAATGAGGGGGTTAGTTAAACAAAAGTTAAAAGGTACAGTAACTAAAGTGAAATCCCTGCAAGTTGCATGGGCCCTTTTTAAAGACACCATAATAGAGGCCCAACTTCAATGTATACTCCAAATGAAGAAACACAGTAAAAGAACTAAAAAAGAGCCACCATGGCTTAACCATGTAAAAGAAGCAGTGAGAGATAAAAAGACTTCCTTTAAAAAGTGGAAGTCTAATCCTAGTGAGGCAAATAGAAAGGAGCACAAACACTGCCAACATAAGTGAAAGAATGTAATAAGAAAAGCTGAAGAGGAGTTTGAAGAACAGCTAGCCAAAAACTCCAAAGGTAATAACAAAATGTTTTTTAAGTACATCAGAAGCGGGAAGCCTGCTAAACAACCAGTGAGGCCCCTTGACGATCGAGATACAAAAGGAGTGCTTAAAGACAATAAAGTCATTGCAGAGAAACTAAATGGGTTCTTTACTTCAGTCTTCACGGCTGAGGATGTTAGGGAGATTCCCAAACCTGAGCCGGCTTTTGTAGGTGACAAATCTGAGGAACTGTCACAGATTGGAGTGTCGCTAGAGGAGGTTTTGGAATTAATTGATAAACTCAACATTAACAAGTCACCGGGACCAGATGGCATTCACCCAAGAGTTCTGAAAGAACTCAAATGTGAACTTACGGAACTATTAACTAAGGTTTGTAACCTGTCCTTTAAATTGGCTTTGGTACCCAATGACTGGAAATTAGCTAATGTAACGCCAATATTTAAAAAGGGCTCTAGACGTGATCCCGGCAATTACAGACCGATAAGTCTAATGTCAGTACTGGGCAAATCAGTCGAAACAATAGTTAAGAATAAAATTGTCAGACACATAGAAAAACAAACTGTTGAGCAATAGTCAACATGGTTTCTGTAAAGGGAAATCATGTCTTACTAATCTATTAGAGTTCTTTGAAGGAGTCAACAAACATGTGGACAAGGGGGATCCAGTGGACATAGTGTACTTAGATTTCCAGAAAGCCTTTGACAAGATCCCTCACCAAAGGCTCTTACATAAATTAAGCTGTCATGGGATAAAAGGGAAGGTCCGTTCATGGACTGAGAACTAGTTAAAAGACAGGGAATGAAGGGTAGGAATTAATGGTAAATTCTCAGAATAGAGAGGGGTAACTAGTGGTGTTCCCCAAGGGTCAGTCCTAGGACCAATTCTATTCAATTTATTCATAAATGATCTGGAAAAAGGGGTAAACAGTGAGGTGGCAAAGTTTGCAGATGATACTAAACTACTCAAGATAGTTAAGACCAAAGCAGATTGTGAAGAACTTCAAAAAGATCTCACAAAACTAAGTGATTGGGCAACAAAATGGCAAATGAAATTTAATGTGGATAAATGTAAAGTAATGCACGTTAGAAAAAATAACCCCAACTATACATACAGTATAACCCCAACTATACATACAGTATGATGGGGGCTAATTTAGCTACAACGATTCAGGAAAAAGATCTTGGCGTCATTGTGGATAGTTCTCTGAAGATGTCCACGCAGTGCACAGAGGCGGTCAAAAAATCAAACAGGATGTTAGGAATCATTAAAAAGAGGATAGAGAATAAGACTGAGAATATATTATTGCCCTTATATAAATCTATGGTACGCCCACATCTCAAATACTGTGTACAGATGTGGTCTCCTCACCTCAAAAAAGATATTCTAGCACTAGAAAAGGTTCAGAAAAGGGCAATTAAAATGATTCGGGGTTTGGAGAGGGTCCCATGTGAGGAAAAATTAAAGAGGCTAGGCCTCTTCAGCTTGGAAAAGAGGAGATTAAGGGGGATATGATAGAGGTATATAAAATCACAAGTAATGTGGAGAAAGTGGATAAGGAAAAGTTATTTACTTATTCCCATAATGCAAGAACTAGGGGTCACCAAATGAAATTAATAAGTAGCAGGTTTAAAACAAATAAAAGGAAGTTCTTCTTCACACAGCGCACAGTCAACTTGTGGAACTCCTTACCTGAGGAGGTTGTGAAGGCTGGGACTATAATAATGTTTAAAAGGGAACTGGATAAATTCATGGTGGCTAAGTCCATAAATGGCTATTAGCCAGGAAGGGTAATGAATGGTGTCCCTAGCCTCTGTTCAGAGGATGGAGATGGAGAGAGATCACTTGATCATTGCCTGTTAGCTTCACTCCCTCTGGGGCACCTGGCATTGGCCACTGTCTGTAAACAGATACTGGGCTAGATGGACCTTTGGTCTGACCCGATATGGCCGTTCTTATGGATAATGATAGACGTGAATGGGTCCCTCTGATCCAGCATGAGAGGTCTTGACAAGAAAGGATTAATTCCAGAATTTTCCTGAGATGTTGCTGATGAAAAGTCTCAGGGGGAGAGGGGGAAATAAGCTATACACCAATGGTTCTCAACCTTTCCAGACTACTGTACCCCTTTCAGGAGACTGGTTTATCTTGCATACCCCAAGTTTCACTTCACTTAAACTACTAGCTCACAAACTCAGAAATAAAAACAAAAATTGTCACAGCACACTATTACTGAAAAACTGCTTTCTTTCTCACTTTTATCACCATATAATTATAAAATAAATCATGACCCCCCCAGCTGAGAAACACTGATATAGTACATAGAGCCGTATAAACAAATCCTTGTCTGTATGAAATTTTGGCTTGTACTGACTTCGCTAGTACCTTTCATGTAGCCTGTTGTAAAACTAAGCAAAGACCCCTGCGTACCCCCAGAGATACATGTACCTCTGGTCGAGATCTACTGCTATATATTTATTTTCCTGAAGTTTGCATCAACAAAAATGGTCTCCTCACAATGCGAACAAATAATTTCAATCCAAATTATTACCATGCAACATTTCCACACAGAGTAAGGCAGTGCAGTGACCCTCTAGCCCAGGGATCGGCAACCTTTGGCATGAAGTCCATCAGGGAAATTCTCTGGCAGACCAGGCAGGTTTGTTTACCTGCAGCGTCCACAGGTTCGGCCAATCGCAACTCCCACTGGCCGCAGTTCACCGTTCCAGGCCAATGGGGGCTGCGGGAAGTTCTTTGGGCCAAAGGCTGTGCTAGCTACTGCTTCCCACAGCCCACAGCCCCCATTGGTTTGGAACAGCGAACCGCAGCCAGTGGGCGCAGCAATCAGCCGAACCTGCAGAAGCTGCAGGTAAACAAACAGTCCAAGCCCACCAGCTGATTTCCCTGACAGGCCGTGTGTGAAAGGTTGCTAATCCCTGCTCTAGACTTTATCCCTGAAATATAGTATAGTATAATAGTGCTGGGCAAAGGAGTTTTAAATTGGATCAGATATTCAGCCATGGTAAGAAACTGCTGTGGCACTGCAAACCAGCCTTAAAATTGGCTTAAGTGGGCAACTGGGGATTTCCCTGGAGCAGGGGAATCCGTGGATGGTGGAGAGCCATCAAACCTGGCTCTGCACAAGAGACTTACTGGGAACATGGTCAGAGCCCAGTGCACTTTTGGCAACTCCAAGCTGTCCCAACAGTTTATGGTTGCTGTAATTTATGCTAGGGTCCTAACTAGTCTGTGGCAGCCCTGGGACTGGAAGAATGCGAAGGCTGTGTACAACCTCTGGTTTCTGCGCAATGCACAACTCTGTTGAACTTGAGAGTTGGGGCCTTTGTTCTTTTACACTCAAATTCAAGATTACCTCCTCATACCACCTCCAGAACTTCTGTTGATATTACCTGGAGTTCTGCACACAGCTCAGGAGAATGTGCCCTTTAGAAAATATGATTTATGGTAAACCGGCCTGTGAAATAAACTTCCTAAACTGAATGGTCATCACTATCTGATAGCAAAAGGATAAGATTGTTAGCATTCCTTGACCACATTACTCCCCACAGGACTCTTCACAGAAGTAAAGGCTCTCACATTTTCTTAAGTTATTGCCAGAAGTACCATCTTCGGAAGCTAATTGATACATTCCACTGGATAGCCATTTATTTATAACTTTCTCAAATATGTGGTTGTATATTCCTGCTCATGGGCAAACATCAAAAGGTTTGGAGGTTAAAACTATTTTTTATGACTATAGTATTGGCCCCAGCTGAGGCCCCAGCCAAACCATATTACCTCTATTTTGTTTTTTCACATGCACAAGTGTGCAAAGGACTCAGACATACCAGGAGAATTCAAAATGTGGTGTCATCAGGGTCTTGAAGTACAGACTAAGTGTAGCCTATAGGACGAACCTGCTTGCTTTTATATATATTCTTATAGTTTAAGTAATTGGTTTATTGTAATAGGTTTATAGATTTATATCAAAGTAAGTTTGGCTGTAATGCAAGAGGACCTACAGGCCATATCCTGTATGTTAAGCTAAGGCAAAGTTAGCATATCTATGTTAAGACCTTTTACTCAGAACATAAAGTTGACCTATACCTTGTTACCTAAATAGATAAGTACCCAGGCCTATGTCTATGACCTTTTATCTGGACCAATATATAATGGACTCCTGACTTCCTCTTCACCTCCCACTCACCCCTATGCTTACAGTCCGATAGACGGAAGCCAAAAAGATGGAATTAGTGGGAGGCCAAATGGGAAAAAAATTAAATCAGGACAAGGGTTTTGGTTTTGTTGCCTTCTAAAATTAGTTTTGTTTGTTTTCTCTTTTGAATAATGAGGAACCTGAACACAGGAGAATGGTATGTGGTGACCTAGCTTGAGGAAGGGACCTTATTAACAGTATATAGCAAAGTGGTACCGGTTTCTTGGCAGCCAGTATTCCAGCCCCTCTTTGTCTGAAGACTCTATTTTCAATAGTAGAACCCAAGAGGGAGAGCATTAGCAGTCATTTTATTTAAAAAAGCTTCTTTTCAATGGCATTTCTAATTGTACATGTATTTTCATACATTTTCTATTCCTGGGTGACATTTGTCTATTACATGGCATCTTGCTTTCACTGGTTACTTGTTCAGTTTTCCTTCACATTGGTTTTGTGCGTGTTCTACTTTTAGTACTATAGTCAGCACAGCTTCTTTATTCTGTAGATAGCCATTACTGAACTTGTTTTTATGGCCGTTCATTAGGAAACTGCTAATAATTTGTCCTTTTCAGCTACTCCTAGCTGGGTGAATTTTTCAGGGTCACCCAGAGGATTCAGGAGGCCTGGGCGGGACAGGGTCTTCGGCAGCAATTCAGCGGCGGGTCCCTCTCAGAGGGAAGGACCCGCCACCAAATTTCCGCCGAAGAATGAAGCAGCCGTAGTAGAGCAGCCTAAGTGCTGCCAGTAACGGGCTTTTTTTTTTCCCCTGCCGCTCGCAGCTCTTGTATTCACCGGGTGGCACTTCGAGGCTTCGGCAGCACTTCAGCAGTGGGTGCTTCACTCGCTCCGAGTCTTTGGCTGCACTGAAGGACCCGCTGCTGAAGACCCAGAGTGAGTGAAGGGCCCGCCGCCGAAGTGCCGCCAAAAACCCACGGCTCGCAGGGCCCCTGTGGGCCCGGGGCAAATTGCTCCACTTGCTCCTCCCTCTGGGCAGCCCTGGAATTTTTTGGCTCAGCTGATGGTTTTAATTTGCATGAAGGCTGCTAAAATTAATACTGCAGGAAGGACACAACAGTTCATTATTGAACTGGCCCACATTTTAGGGGACTGTGAAGAATGTGGGAAACTTCTGTATTTTATAAAAATTTATCCACTCACTTTTGTATTGCTACCTACTCGGTGTGAAAGGATTAACTTTCTAGAGACATTCCTTGGTAGCAGGAGAAATAAGCAATGAATAGACTATTAGTGGGATTGGTATGAATGAGCTATCAAATCGACTCCTGAATAGAGCTACAATGGAGACTAATGACCAGACCGTTAACTTTTAATGACTGCCAAACAAGGGGACATCTTGCAGTATGGATGGGTAATTACCTGTCTGACCACAACTCCTCCCCTACCTGAACTTGGAGAGGGGGTATTGCACGTGAAAACAGCATGAGTAGGATTTGAGACAAAGGATTTAGGTGTTCTCCCACCATAAGTGGGCTAATCTAAACTGGGTTGCTTGGGCTGCAGGCAGGGGTAGGGAGATTTGCTCCAGGCATGAAGTTGATTTTCCAGGCCCCTGCCCAGAGAAGAACCCTCATAACCAAGCAAAGGGAAATTGATAGGTTAGGGGAGAGCCACCTCACTCATTCCTCAGGACAGAAAGGTGCAAGCAGCAGGTGGGCAGATCCTCAGGGGAGCAAGCCAGGCCTGGGACAGAGTGTGGGATGGGCCTTAGGGGAAGGAGGCTGAGTGGGGGAGGCGGGCCTTGGGATGGAGCAGGAAGCTGGGCCACTGTCTGGGTGCTGGTGGCCCCATACACACACTTCTAGGGAGCTTCTAGCACTCATGCCCAGCCTTCTCAAATGCAGGAGTCATGCACTGCCAGTGGAATTGGGGGAAGGGTCCTAATTGGAAAACCTTTCCAGTTAGCACAGACTGCTGTAGGCATTTAGGTAAGAGAACCCTTATTGCTTCAAATTTAACTTAGCCTGCTAAAGTTTAGGCAAGAGCCTACAGTTTTTATCTTTTATTTCTTTTTGCACCCAGTTCTTATTTTCTATGTCTATACTACTTATAATTAAGGCTATGTTTTAGTCGTCGGTATTTTTAGTAAAAGTCTCTGCTGCCTCCACCCAGAGTGCTGGCTTCACAGCTCTCATTGGCTGGCAACCACAACCAACGGGAGCTGTGGGTGTGGTGCCAGTAGGCAGAGGCTGTGCACAGAGCTGCCTGGCCATGCCTCCGTCTAGCAGCTGAGAGAGAAGAATATCTCTGCTTCCAGGAAGACCCCAGTTAAGCACTGCCCAGAGCCTGCCTCACCCTATCCCATGCCCCAACCGCCTGCCCCCTCCCACATCCAAACTTTGCTGCTGGGAGGTGGGGAGAGGGCATGGTGGCCAGACACTGCCCCAGCAGCGACCGTACACCTGGTGCAGGGGCTGCCTGAGCTTCCCCAGAGCCGGGCACACCAGCCATCTCAGAAATCACAGAGGTCATGGAAAGTCACTGAATCCATGACTTTTGTGACAAACTCAAGCCTTACTTATAATCACTTAAAATCTATCGTTCTGTAGTTATTAAAAACTTATTGTAATGTTTTATCTAAGCCAGAGTGTTTTTGATTGACATGCCCTTTGATGAACGATGAAATAATTAATGAGCCTGCTCTGATCAAGGGACTCTTGAACAGTGTAAGATGCACAATTCTGGGGTGCCTGGTTGGGGCTAGGGATTTGCAGGTGTCACCCTATATGTAATTCAAGAGTGGCTAGGCTTGGCACTCTAGTATTTGGTCTGGGGAGTGACATGCATGCTAGAGGTGGGGTGAGCAGGCAGAGTGGCAGCTCATACAGCCAAGCAGGACATCGTGTATACCAGACTGGGAAGTTAAGGGGGGAGGTGTCGCAATGATCCAACAGCCCAGATTGTACCCTCAGCCATGTCACAACCACCATCTATGAGCTGGCATAGGTGCCTAACTCCAGGAAAGGGGTCAATGTGGAGCAATGTAGTGCTTAAGTCTCCCTTGTGAATCCCTCCCAAAAATGTGAAGATCAAAACCAAGAATTAAGGAATTATAATTAATTAAGGAAGGTAGATGCATATTGAGACAACCAGAAATTATAAATTAAAATGCACATAAACCAAAAACGAAAAAAGGTAAGACATTTATGGTACCATAGATAATTAAAACTGAGCTACACCAAAAACTAAACTAAACTGAAAACTAAAAACTAAAAACTAAAAACAGTGCTTTGCAGAATAATGTACAGGTATCAGGCTCCTCACAGAAGAGGACATTTGTATATATCCATTCCTGGTGTTCCTTCGGACCTCCCACGTATGAGACAAAGTTTATAGCTGTTGCATTTGGTTCTGGCTACCATGGCAATTAATTGTCTAGATTAGATAGATACTCCATGCAAGATGAACTAGGGAGGATCAATTGAGGTGGTGTAGGTGTGTCATATGCAACTCAGGAAGTTGCTCCCACAACCAGCAACAAAAGACCTGAATATACAGTGCATCCATACTGTGTTTGCCGGGATAGAATTAAGACAGGTTTTGTATGACTTTATAGCTAGCCCTGTTGCATCATGAAAATCCTATCTGACCTCCTCATCATGGTGACTTTGACATTTACTTTAACTATGAATTTTCTGAATCAGCTCAGGATTTCCTAATCAGCAGGGAACTATTCCAGGTATTCAGATGCCATCTGATGTGGGGTTAGGGCTGATGGAGGCTGGCCAATTGATGACTTTGTTTATATATGGATTATGCATTCCCTCTTGTCATTTGTTTAAAGAGATTAAATTTTGGGAACACTTAACTATTGTTGGTTTTGTAGTTTGAAAAGGGTTTAATCTGGTTTTTAATATCTTGCCTTCTTACATAAAATTCATCTGGAATTGTTTTGTTGTTGGGTTCTTCATATGTTTTCTTGAGAAATATACTGCTGCCAGTGGGACATCAATATTGTGTGTTTATATGGTACTATACAAGCTACAATGAAGTTAGACATTGCATTTCTTGCACTGGTTCCATTTATACATGAACACATTGACTATCTAATCTCACAGTGTCATTAAATAGTAGAATTTATTTCACTGCCTTTTTTTCCTCCTGTCAACGTTGTACAGGTGTGATTTTAGGTACAAAAAATGTGTTTAATGTGGACATTTCAGGAACTGTGCCCCTCAAATAACATGAGCATAACATTTGACTTTATGCCTAATTCCTACATACACAGACGTGCAAGAACAAAACATATCAGTCCAGTAAGATTGCTGAGGAAATTAAGTTATGCACTCACTGACCTTATTGTTAACCTTTTGTACAGAATGGGGAAACCTTTGTAATGTGCCATGTTCCATAACTTGTTAGCTCATTTTTCACAACACTGCTGTTCATGGAAATGAACAGAACAAAAATCAAACAAGTTCCCTTGTGCACATCCAAATGTGATATGAATGGTGCAGTGTTCTTCAAAAATTGCACAGTAACTTCCCAATTGCTCATTGATGTCATTGTATGTGTGAAAAGTAGAAGACTCCAATGATACATATAGTCTTGTACCTTTCAGCATTAATTTCTGTTCTGTGCATAGGAGTGTAGAGACAGATCAAACAAGATCTTGCAATACCCCCTCAGTGCCAGCTGGTAAAGAGTTTGCTGTTCTGGAACAGTAATTCCTGAGAGGCCTCACAAACTCACTATACCCACACATTGCTTTCATAATATTTATTCCAAAAATGTCAAATGAGGTAACTAAAAAAAGTTTGTGTCATACTGATTTTCATAATCATTGTGAGATATATTTACAGGTGATATTTAAGGAGTTGTGCATATGTACTGAAAATGTGTTTTAAAATCTGTGTCCAGACCAAGGCAGAGCTGATCACAGTTTTTGGGTCAGATAAAGGATACTGATTCCCATATCTCTCTGTCTTCCATTTAGATTAAGCACTGCAGGCCAACCTAATGAAAGCTCTATTTACATATGAGTCAACAGTGGGGTGGGAAGTCAATAAGAGACAAGACACCAGAGAATAAACCCTGGGAGGTCATCTTGACTCTGGGCACAAAACACTGAGGGCTGGTCTACACTAGGGGAGGGGATCGATCTAAGATATGCAATTTCAGCTACGTGAATAACGTAGCTGAAGTCGAAGTATCTTAGATCGAGTTACCTACCATCCTCACAGCGCGGGATCGACATCCGCGGCTCCCCCTGTCGACTCCGCTACTGCCACTCGCTCTGGTGGAGTTCCGGAGTCGACAGGAGCACATTCGGGGATCGATATATCGCATCTAGATGAGACGCGATATATCGATCCCAGAGAAATCGATGCTACCCGCCGATACGGCGGGTAGTGAAGACATAGCCAGAATGTTGGGGGTGTACAAGTTTAAAAAAAAGAAGACCACCACTCTATCAGAACACTTATCTATTCTTGAGGAAGCAAACATAACAGCACTGTCATGAAAGGGGGAGCCCAGCCATTTTGGTTGGAAATGCTTTAGGTAAGATGAGCTGCTTTAGACAACTTAAAGCCTGTTAAAATTAAGCTAGATTCTCAGAAGTGTATTATACATTTTGTTTTATATGTAACCATTTCTGAATTTGCAGTATATTCAAGCATCAACAGTGAGAAGCACGAACACATTGAAAAATTAATGCATCAAACCCTGGCCGCAACTGTCCCGAGCAGAAACCTCATTCCAACTTGCACTCACATCTAGGTCTCCTGTAGTGGTGAGTTTCATACAGGAATGCACTAGGACAAGCAAATTAACAGCTTCAGCCAATTCAAAGCAGATGACAACAAAAACTAGAAGAAGCACTTTTGCCTAACACAATTGTTGGAATGTACCATCAAGTACAATTAAAGCAGCTTTAGAAAAAAGTCTGTAAAGGTGACCTCTTCCTCTCTCCTTTCCCCAAGCAGCAACATAAGCCAAATGGCATCCTATTTCCCTACACTGCCAAGATGTGTGTACATCTGGCATCCCTAATTTTCCTTGCCAGCCCGGACTCCGCACCAGTATGCATGCGTTTAGGGGCCAGCTATCCGTACATGGTTTTCAAACCAGAAGTGTCCTGAGCCCACTCTGGGCAGAAATACTCATCTCTACTCTCACAAATGTTGTGTAGTGCACAGCAGGCCACAATCATACAAATGGCATTAGCCACACTGGCATCTAGACAGGTTTGTAGGCCTACCAAATCTTCACTACCATCTTGCTGCTTCTGAGCTTGAAACTGAATTCTTTTTTTTCCTGTGGTCCCTGACATGGTTTAATGAGCCATGGCACTAGCAGATCTTTGAGGGGGGAGGATCCTCCAGAATAACTGTTGGCACACATACATGGTATATAACAATATTGTTCAGGGGGAGGAAGTCCCTGCCTCCCCTCAAGTACAAGCTAGATCTTCACAGCACTCTTCCATCATGAGCTTTTCCATCTGAACTTCCCAATGCCAGCATAGCACCGACCCTTGTATAAAAATGGAATAGTATCCTTTGCAGTTCAAATACTCACTTGCCCATTGGGGTGGGTAAACTATTGGCACATAGAATAATAGAAGAATTATAGAAGATTAGGGTTGGAAGAGACCTCAGGAGGTCATCTAGTCCAACCCGCTGCTCAAAGCAGGACTAACCCCAACTAAATCATCCCAACCAGGGCTTTGTCAAGCCAGGCCTTAAAAACTTCTAAAGATGGTGATTCTACCACCTCCATAGATAACCTGTTCCAGTGCTTCACCACCCTCCTAGTGAAACAGTGTTTCCTAATATCCAACCTAAACTTCTCCCTCTGCATCTTGAGACCATTGCTTCTTGTTCTGTCATCTGCCACCACTGAGAACAGCCTAGCTCCATCCTCTTTGGAACCCCCCTTCAGGTTGTTGAAGGCTGCTATCAAATCCCCCCTGAGTCTTCTCTTCTGCAGACTAAATAAGCCCAGTTCCCTCAGCCTCTCCTCATAAGTCATGTGTCCCATCCTCCTAATTATTTTTGTTGCCCTCCATGGAGTGTCTCCAATTTATTCACATCCAGTTGTGGCCTCAACAGTGCCAAATAGAGGAGAATAATCACTTCCCTTGATCTGCTGGCAATGCTTCTACTAATACAGCCCAATATGCCATTAGCCTTCTTGGCAGCAGGAAATCAATCCAGGACTCGGGTATCTGTGCTAGTGTACAGTTATCCATAGATAGGCATATTCATCCAAACAAGCTGTGCTGGAATGACCGTATGTAAGAGCTTGTCTCCTATCTCTGGCCTCTGAAGACACCTGCTTCTCATTCAGTGGCCATTAGAACAAAGGTTTCCTTTCTCAAACACCATTATTATGCAGTAAAAGTAAATGTTGACTGAAATGCAACGTTATACACTTCTTACAGTATGTCCCATGTCACTTTTGTTATGCAGAATAATTTTACTTACCATTCTGATTGTAAGGAGGGCCTGACTTCCGGATCTGTGCTCAGTACTGGTCTGAGGAAAGGCAGGGACAATATATGTTTTTGTGATCCCCAGCTTGTGCATGCACAATGTGTGCAAGTCAGGGTCATGTACATCAAAAGATAGGTGTACATGCAAGTCCCTGACCTGTGTGCAAATTAGTTAAGCATACACCAGATTGTGTGTCTGCTCTTAAAAGATTGGGTCAATTATAAGAAATACAATCTCAACAAGCGATAGTATAAATCAAGCATAATGAGTCAATTGCTTAATTGCAAGTATTATTCTAAACAAAGGCCCTGTCTACACTGGCAAGTTTCTGCGCAGTAAAGCAGCTTTTTGCATTGTAACTCCCAAGGTGTACACACTGCGAAGCCACTTAGTGCTCAGAAACTGCGCAGCTGAAGCGCTCTATAAAAACCAGCCTGATGAGAGGCATAGAGCTTTCTGTCCCGGGGCTTCAGCACCGCGGTGCCAGTGTAGACACCGTGGCAATTACAGTGCTGCGATTGTCCTCTGGGAGCTGTCCCATAATGCCTGTTCTTATCTCTCTGGTCACTGGTTTTCAGTCTACTGTCCTGCCCTCAAGTGACCAACCATCATCCTCACCCCTTAAATTCCTTGGGAATTTTGAAAGTCCCCTTCCTGTTTGCTCGGTGACGTGTGCAGTGGTCTCAGCTCATCTTTCCAGGTGGCCATGCCTGCTCCACGCACTAGGTGATACCCACCTTCATTGGCATTTGGGAAGAAGAGGCTGTCCAGTCCCAGCTGCGCTCCAGCAGTAGGAATTATGATACCTACAGACAAATTTCACGATGCATGATAGAAAGGGGCCATTGCAGTGTAAGGTAAAAGTGAAGGAGCGGCGGAATGCCTACCATAAGGCGTGAGAGGAAAATTGTCTTTCCGGTACTGCACCCATGAGCTGTCAGTTCTACAAACAGTTTAGTGCTTAGTGTGTTACTCGGTGGTGACCCCATCTCCACAGCAAAAGCCCCTGAGGATACCTTGTTGGCTCGCATGCCAGTCGAGAGTGGACTGAGCGAGGAAATGGAAATCTTGGATGAAGAGGGGGAGGGGGACCCAGAGGCAGAGGATGACTTGGAGGCCAGAGATGTACACAGTCAGGAGCTCTTCTCTACACTGGAGGAACCTAGCCAGTCACAGCAGTCAGGTCTTGGCAAAGTGCAAACAGGAGGGGAGGCCCCTGGTAAGTGGATCTGATTTGGGGAATTGCTGAAGCAAGTTGTTGGGGGAAGGAGGGTTGCAGAAACAGGCTTGTCTCCTACTGCATGCCTAGTCTGAGTCGCCGAACAGGCTGTTGATTGACTCCCTCACTTCACAGGAATTTCCCTCAGATCTCCAGAAACTTTCATGGAGATACTGGGCAATCTGCTGCTGCAGGTTTCTTGGCAGGGCTGCTTTGTTTCTTGCCTCATTAACAGTAAGTTTCCCTTGCCACTTTGCCACCACGGATGAGAGGAGGAAGGCAGAGAGGTGACCATTGCTGCACACAGGCGAGCTGCATAGAGGCCAGGACAGAAGTTGCAGTCTTCGAGAAGACCATCCCTTGATTCCCTGCTCATCCTCAGTAGCAAGATATCTTCCATAATGATCACATCCTGTGGAAAGTGTGGGGACAGGAATGATTATCAGCTCCCCCCACCACCACCACAGTGCTGGCTCTCCTCAAGAGCCACATGCCCAGTGTATATCACGGTTTCGGAAGAGAGATTTACCCTGCCCCTACAGCTACTCACCATTTTGGGCATCTTGTGCTCGTGTGCTTGCGTGGGGTCAGCTAGTTAGTGACAGGCGTGTGAGTACTGGTTGTGTTTTAAAGCACTGAATCAGTGTTGTCTGTGTTGCAAACAATACGGCTTTCATAAAATGTTGCATTTAAACTTCAGAGATGACCTTGGGAGCCCAGCCTCCCTTGTTCGCAGAATGGCTGCGAAGAATTAGAAAGTGGCCAAGAAGGACTAAGGAGGACTTTTTGCAGGAGGTTATGATGCACTCCGCTGCCAAGAAACAGGAACTGAAGGAGTGGTGGGATAGCAAGAAGAGGGATCAAAAAGAGAACACGGCATGCATGAAAGAAGACACAGAGCCGCTCTTAAATGTTATGGAGCTCCAAGTGGACATACCCCATGGGATACTAGCTCTTCAAACTGAGCAGCTCCGTGCCCGTCCTCCCCTGCAGCCGATGTCGCAAAACTCTTTCACATGCAGCCCCCAGACACTGCCAACACAGTGTTATCAACCTCCTGGTTCCACTCTCTACCCGCAGCATTCCACTCCTCCCTCCTCATAGTCCAGCACTGTGAACTCTCACTACCCACTGCACTCAACACCCATCCCTCTGCAGTTTGGCCCTGCTGATGTACAGCACCCACTGCATTGTACTCCAAAGGAAAAGGTTGGGTTTGATCCCTGGACATACACAAATCTGTAGCCATCCTAGGACTCCTCCTCCTCTTGAGACTTTTCCTTCCCCCATTCCCTACCCTGCTGATGAATTTTTTCGTTTGACTCTCTCCTCCGGTTGTGGTCTTTTATTAAAATAATTGTATTTGTTTGAAAGCAATCTTTATTCTATTAAGTGAAAGTAAAAAGAGCACTGCAAAGCAACATACAATTATGTTAAGGCCCCTTCTTGTATCATGTGCACCAATCACCTCCTAGCACTGCAATCTTGAGCATAGCAACAAATATTAGCGGCTTTCAGCTTCAAATTGCTTCTTCAAGGCATCCCTGATCCTTATGGCCCTGCGCTGTGCCCTCTAATAGCCCTGGTCTTTGGCTGTTCAAACTCAGCTTCCTGGTGCTGAGTCTCTGTGGTCCAGCCCTGAGTGAAGCTTTCACCCTTCTCTTCACAAATATTATGGAGTGTACAGCACATGGCTATAAGCATAGGAAAATTGTCATCCACCATGTTCAGCTTCCCATACAGGCATCACCAGCAGGGTTTTAAATGGCCAAATACACACTCAACAGTCATTCTGCACTTGGTCAGCCTGCTGTTTAATCACTCCTTGCTGCTGTGAAGTTGCCGCATGTATGGCTTCATAAGCCACAGCATTAAGGAGTAGGCGGGGTCTCCCAGGATCACAATGGGTATTTCAACGTCCCCTACGGTGATCTTCTCATCCAGGAAGAAAGTCCATGCTTGAAGCTTCTTGAACAGGCCAGTGTTCCAAAAAATGTGTGCGTCATGCACCTTTCCATACCAGCCTGTGTTAATGTCCATGAAACGACCAGGGTGATCCAAAAGCAGCTGGAGAACCATTGAGAAATACCCCTTGTGATTAATGTAGTCAGTGGCTAGGTGAGATCTGGTGCCGGAATTGGAATATGTGTGCCATCTATAGCCCCTTCACAGTTAGGGAAGCCCATTTGTGCAAAGCCATCCACAATGCCACGCATGTTGCCCAGGGTCACTTTCCTTTGCAGTAGGATGTGATTAAAGGCCCTACACACTTCCAGCAACATTACTCCAATGGTTGACTTTCTCACTTCAAACTGGCTAGCGACCGATTGGTAGCAGTCTGGAGTAGCCAGCTTCCACAGTGCAATTGCCATGCGCTTCTCCAACAGCAGTGCAGCTCTCATTCTCATGTCCTTGCACCGCAGGGCTGGGGCGAGATCATTACACCAGTCCCATGAAATGTGGATTTCCTCATGTGAAAGTTCTGTAGCCACTGCTCATCATCTCAGACTTGCATGATGATGTAATTCCACCACTCAGTGCTTGTTTTCCAAGCCCTAAAGTGGCATTCCACTGTGGTCAGCACAAGCAATCTCATGTCGTAGCTACTACGCATGGAGTGATCACTGTCACACTCCTCTTGACTTTGTAGTTTAAGGACTTTGTAGTTTAACCAGAGGTGAAAGTAAGCGGGTACAGGCCGGTACAGAGGACCAGCAAGAAAAGGAGACTGGCTGAGGGAGGGAGAAGCCTGCCCCCTGCATAAGAATAGTTTAAACTCAGCTGTTCCCTGAGTGGTTCAGCCCTTAGGGTTAGGAGTGGTTTCTGGCATCCTTGTTAATTTCACTCACAGTAGCTGAGGGGAATGGGGTGGGTGTGTTTGACCTTGGCAGGGGCAGTCCATGTCTGCTCCTGGGAGGAGGGGATCTTGTCTCCAATAATATACACAACAAATACAAGCATTTGGCTGTACAGCTTAAATCCAGAGCTAATAAAAGCAGGTGGAGGGGGAAAACTCACTGTCACATTGGTTTCTCATCTCCTTCCTCCCCCTCCTCTAGCCAGGCTGCAGACAAGGCTCTGCATTCCTCCCACCCCCCCAAGCAGGGGTTCTCCTCTAGGCTCTAGCCTGCAGTAGGGAGACTGGCTGAGATGCCTGCTGCTGCTGCCTGCATAAGAACAGTTTAAATTCAGCTGTTCTCTGTGCAGTTCAGCCCTCAGGATTAGAAGCCATTTCTGGCATCCTTGTTAATTTCACTCCCAGTTTTTGTTGGGGGGGGGGAAGGGTGTGTGTGGATCATGGCAGGGGCAGTTCTTTTCTGCCCCCGGGATGAAGGGATCGCCTATACAAAAAAAAAAACACAATCAAAATCAGGAACCGTTTCCAAGTTCAAATCTATCCCGTTCTCTTCCCAGCAGCGGATCATAGTTGTGATGTCCAAACTGCTTGCAGATCCTCTTTGAAATGTTACTGAATGGCGCAGGGAACAGCTGAATTTAAACTGTTCTTATGCAGGAGGCAGGCTTCTCCCTCCCTCAGACAGTCCCCCTGCTGCAAGCTAGAGGGAAGCCCCTGCAGCACCTGCTCAGTGCCAGGCAGGGAGAAAGCACGGAGCCTACTCTCCGCAGCCTGGCTGGAGGAGGAGGGAAGATGCTGAGAAAAGTGTGATAGTGAGTTTTTTCACTTTTTCAGGCTTAGTCCAATAGTAAAGTTTTATTACAGACAGTACTGGTAGTAGTAATAGTAGCTTTATTTTCTTTATCTATGTCATATAATGGGAGGGATCCATGAAGTATGCAGGAGAGGTGGGTCGCTTGAATTGGAACATATGGGTAAGAAATGTAGATTACTTTCACCCCTGCCCAAACCCCAGCCACCTCTGCAACTGGTAGCTCCAGGGGTGATTTAAAGGGCCCGGCTCCTAGCTTCAGATGAATCCCTGAGCCCTTTAAATCCTGATTTAAAAGCTCCGGGATTTAAAGGCCCCACCTCTTCCGATAGAGGCCACGCCTCTTCTGGTTGAGGCCCCTCCCCCTCCGCAGGACTCTGGAGTACCGGCAAGTCCTTTAAGTTACTTTCACCCCTGGGAATAACTCCACTGCCACTTGTGACATGTTGGTCAGCGTGAGCAGCATACTGGTCAGCAGTTTGGGATGCCTTCCTGCAGCACAAAAGAAGCAGGGCATGCAGTACATAAACCGTTGAAAGATGGCGTCAAATGCAGACAGAAGCACAGGGATTGGTAGGATGAGAAGCAATGCATCACAAGGTATTGGGACTGGACCCAGGATGCCCAGCAATCCCCTCTGCCTTCGCACAAGTCTTAGCGGCAAAAGAGAAAGAGGTGTTCTGTGGGATAGCTGCCCAGAGTGCACGGCTCCAAATAGCACTGCAAGTGCTGCAGTGTGAACACACTATTGAGCAAGCAGCTGTAAGTGTGAACACAGAACAGCAGTTTTCCTTCTGTGCTCTTTGACTTTGTAACTGTAAGTGGCTGTAACTTTGCCAGTGCAGAGTGCCCTAACTGATAATGAATAGATATCCCCATGATTAAACAGCTGCGACCCAAAGTTTATCTTTCCTGCTTTACCTCTCCCACCTCACTAAGTCATATATTCATGAGCTAGGGTTAGGACATAAAGAAAAATATATGCTGGCTCCTGGTAATAACAGACACATTATGCATCTATCTATGGTATAGACCAGGGGTTCTCCAACCGGGGCTCAGGACACCTCAGGGGGTCGTGAGGTTATTACATGGGGGGTTGTGAGCTGTCAACCTCCATCCCAAACCCCGCTTTGCCTCCTGCATTTATAATGTGTTAAATATATTAAAAAGTGTTTTTAATGTATGGGGAGGGGTTGCACTCAGAGGCTTGCTGTGTGAAAGGGTTCACCAGTACAAAAGTCTGAGAACCCCTGATATAGCGGTATAGAGTCTGCGTAAGCCTACAGTTTGAAGACCAAACTACTGTTAGATCCCAAACTTTGCATGTGTGGTTTAAAAAAAAAATCTGTACTTCCATTAAGAATGTGGGCTTTGTGTCTTCAGGGCTTTCTCTCTAGGTTGTGGTACACTTACACACATCAGGACTGAATGGCTGGGCATGGGCATGTTTTGGGCATGGGGAAAGAAGTGCAGCTATTTTGGGTATGGGAAAGGGAGATTGTTCTCTTGCAGTTTCACAGGAATTGTCAGTAAATTACTGTGTAACCAATATTTTAATCCAGCTGCATAATTAGTGAAATAAATAAGGTCATTCTCCACACAAGGGAGGAAAGTGTCTGTGTTACTGCATAGCTTGTTAGACCTTTGTATGTGGGACACAGATTACTATGAGGAAAAAACTGAAATGGTTGTGACATTGCTGGCCTTAAACAAAAGACAGTGAATGCATTTGGATTCTCTCCTTCTGGAATTAATATACATTTAATGGAGTCTCTCCTGAAAGCAGAATGTCCTTTGCCCTTGTGCAACTGGGTTAAGGAAGGTGCAAGAAGTGCCATGCAAAAGGGCCATTGACAAAAGCAGTCCCTGTGCTTAGAGTAAAACATGTACTGCTCCTTCTGGGCATCCCTAGGCATGCACTGCTTACAAAATAGGCAAGGGCAGACCCATGGCTTCATCTCCTTTCTTCAGTAGTCCAAAGAAAAGGCCAGACACAGAAGGGGAGCAAGCTGTATATGCTCTCCTGTGCACAGGGGAGTACAGGGTGGGTTTGATCTTGTTGCTTCCTCAAAGACTTCATTTGCTGAAACCTATTTGTATACTGAAGGCTTGTCTACAAGCTGTGTTAGTGCACTCCATGAGGGTCTGATTTCAAACACACACTAACGTGATGCACATTTATTGGTCTGTGCAGATCCTGCTGGGGCACTTTAAGATAGTGCTGTTTGAAACAATATTGTATTAAAGCACTTGTAAACCAGATCCATAGCATGGAAACTGGAAGATACCTCTAAAGACCCAGGTAATCCAAGAGAATGGAGAGATGTACAGGACACACCTATTGAGGGCAGCATGGCCCAACGTATAAGAAAAGCCACTGTGCTCACAAAGAGTTCTCCAACTGTCCAAGGAAGACAAACGACCCTTACTGGGGATTCAATACTCAGAAGAATCTAAAGAACATTCTGGAAGGGACAAGCATAGAACAGGATTGTGTGCTGCTTCCCAAGGCAAGAAACAAGTCATAGATCTAAAATTTAATGGGCTTCTGAAGTTGGTGGGCAAAGATCCATTGGTAATGGTTCATATCAACATAATGACACTGCATGGCAGGATATCTCACAATAACAGATCGCTTCAGGGAACTCGGAAACATGCTGAAGAAGAATATCCAAGCAATTTTCTCTGAGAGCGTTCCCATCTCATGCTGTGAATGAAGGAAAGCAGAAGATTCTGGAAATGAACCACTGGCTAGGTTATTGGTATAAAGTGGACAGTTTTGGTTTTGTGGAACATTGGTCCACCTTCTATAAGGAGAGGGGGCTGTATAGTTTTGATGGCCTCCACCTCAGTAGAAGGAGGACCAATCTCCTCAGGGACAGTCTGCCTAGAATAGTCAGGAGGAAGTTAAACTAATAACAAAAAGGGAAGGGTAAAAAGAGGGAAGATATTCCTCTGCTGCTGTGACCCAACCAGACCCTCCCCCAGCAGGGGTGTGTGCAGGAATTTAAATTTGAATAATTTTCGAGGGGTACGTTAAACACACAAATGAAAGGTTTGCATAACACCCCGTACCCTAGAATTTCTCAGGACACCTCTGGCAGGGATGCCCAGCAGCGACGAGGTAGCAGCTCCCCCTGGCAGTGGCACTCTCCATGTCCCTGCAACCCAGGCAGGGAGGAAGGCTGATTGCCAGCTGATCTCCTCCTCCCCTTACCACTACAGCTGCAGCCTGCTGCTTCTCCTTCCCTGCTGCTGGAGTTCCAGGGCTGCTGCCTGCTTTACAGACACCCACTGAGATGAGTCAGGGGCTGGAGGCAGAGGCCACACGTGGGACTCCAACAGCAAGGAAGGAGAAGCAGCAAGCTGCAGCTGTAGGCGGGCGGAAGTCAGCTGCCCTGCTTCTTCCTCCCTCTTCAGGCTGCAGGAACACACTGAGATGTGGGAGTGCTCCTGCTTGCCCTCCCCCTTGTGCACGCCTCTGCCCCCAGCATGTTTCTGTATACAATGGCATCCTCCACGTGGCATGACCTTGCACGTACAGTGTGTGTGAGGTCAGAAGTGCAGGAATACCATTCCTGCAGGTTCCCACCACACTACCTTTCTGAGCTCAGCACAGAATCACAATATTGAGAATAACATTAAACAAGGAACCAAATGATATGAAAAGAAGGAATTCTTTGACTACACATCAATGCTAGAAGCCTAGGTAACAAATGAGGAATTGGAATTGATCATTTATGAGCACAAATTTGACTTAGTTGGTATTACTGATACTTGGTGGGATGATTCACACAACTGGAATGTCAAAATATCAAGGGTACTAATCTATTTAGGAACGATTGAATGGGCAGACGGAGAAGGGGAGCAACACTGTCAAAAATGGCAATAGCTGTTTCCAAGTCACTGATAACTCAGAAGGAAAGGCTCTTCGATGCTTCTGGATCAATGTCAGAATCTGCAGTCCTGCTAGGGCACCAGCACAACAGGGCATCCAGAGCCACACAGCTAATTAGTGGAGCTGTGCAGGCGTGGCTCCACTGATTAGGTGCCTGGACCCTGGAGAGGATGCACATGTAAGAAGGTGAGGTGGTGGGGAATAGAGGGTAGGTAGGGGAGAGTTTGGGGTGTGCAAGCAAGCAGCAGCTGAGAAGAGATGCCCCTCTCTCCCAGCTCCATCTCTGGGGCTGCAGTGGCCAGGGAGAGACACTTCTCTCCAGGGCTGGCTTTAGGAAGTGTGGGGCCCAATTCGAACACTTTCAGCGGGACTCTGGCAGGGATGACTTAAAAAGAAAAAAGTATTAAAAAAAAAAAAAGCCTTCCATGTATTATTTACTTTCCATAACTATATAAATAATAAAATTATATATTATGTACATTGCATCATATATGCTGCTGATTGGTTATTAATGACTGCCGTTTCACATGTGTGGGTCCCCGCCACTCCCTGGGGATGTGCACATGTGTGGATCCCAGTTGCTCCCTGCCCCCCTCATTGAAGCAGGTGTGCAGGTTACTGCCCTGGGAACTGCAGGGCAGCAGTGGACATGAGGCTGGTTCGAGGCAGGGCAGGGGCTGACTGGAGGTAGGGTCTGGCTGCAGGCAGGGCAAGGGGTGCGGGGCTGGCTGGAGACAGGGGAGTGTGGGGCGGCCTGCCTTCAGGCAGGGCCGCAGGTGGGTGCAGCAGGGGTTGGCAGGGCTGGAGACAGAGGAGTGTGGGACTGGCTGGCTTTAGGCGGGGGGGTGCAGTAGGGGTTGGCTGAAGACAGGGCACTGCGGACAGTGCAGGGCTGGTGCGGGCAGGAGTGTGGGGGGGGGGCTGGCTGGCTTTGGGCAGGGCTGCAGGGATGTGTGGCAGGGGTTGGCTGGAGACAGGGCAGAGGGTTTGGTAGGGCTGCAGGGGGTGCAGAGCTGGCTGCAGGTGGGGGGGCGGGGCTGCTGCGGGCAGGGCAGGGGGTGCAGCAGAGGCAGCTGGAGCCCTGGCCCTTTAAATAGCCCCCAAGCCCCCTGCTATCCCAGGACTCTGGGGGCTATTTAAAGGGCCCAGGGCTCCCCTGCTTCTACCTCACCCCGGACCTTTTAAATAGCGGCGGGAGCCCTGGGGAATGCATGGAGGCAGCGGGGCTCCGGCGGCTATTTAAAGGACAGGAGTGGCAGAGGCAGCTGGAGCCCTGGCCCTTTAAATAGTCCCCAGAGCCCCCCGCAACCCCAGGGCTCTGGGGGCTATTTAAAGGGCCCAGAGCTCCAGCCAGGGGCACGGGGCTTGCCACTCCAGCCAGAGCTCCAGCCAGGAGAGCGGGGCCGCGGGGCTCGCCGCGCTCCGGCCGGAGCTCCAGCTGGGGCTACAGAACTTACCGTGCTCCAGCCGGGGCTGCGGGGCTTGCCGTACTCCGGCCAGAGCTCCAGCTGGGAGAGTGGGGCTGTGGGGCAGCCGCACTCCCGCCGGCACTTTGGTCAGGGGAGCGGGGCCATGGAAGACCTCGGAGCAGACCACAGCCGGAGTAAGTAAAAAAATTTAAAAGGCGCCCAAGGTGCGGGGCCCTCTTAGGCACGGGTCCCGATTCCCAGGAATCGGGCAAATCGGCCTAAAGCCAGCCTTGCCTCTCTCCAGCTCTGGCGGCCGAGGAGAGATGCCTCTCTCCAGCTCCAGCGGCCACGATGAGATGCCCCTCCCCACCAGCTCCGGGGCTGCAGCAGCCAGAGAGAGACGCCCTTCTTCCCCAGGCCCCCAAGCTCCAGGGCTGCGGCGGCCAGGGAGAGATGGCCCTCTCTCCCAGCCCTGTTTGCTGTGCTGTGGCAGCTGGGGACTTGGGGAGAGAAGTACTTTGCTGAATAAACCTTCCTGAATATGCCTTACTGCAGAACTTTCTGCTTCAATGACAAAAAAATCCTTAGAAATTCTGGCTCCTTCTTCTCCTGAGATTCCCAGCTATGTATTTGCCTTCCTGCCTTCTTCCTCCCTGTCTCCATGCCTTTGTTTTCCTCACAAAGCAGAGTTCATTGGATTTCCTGTACTTCTTCTCAGGCTGTTATCCTTAAAGTGACAGAGCCTGACAGCAGTCAGGACCTCCTTCAAAATGAGGAACGCAGTAGGGCCAAGACCAATTACAGGTAGCCTGGGTCTTTTCTCAGAAATAGGCATTAGAGCTCTGACAGGGAAGGCATCCAGCAGCTTCTGAACAGCTTAGCAACCCCTGGCATTCCTCATTCTGTTCCTCCCATCCTCTGTGATTTGTCCAGAGATGCCTCTCCCCAGCCCCAGCTGGGCTGCAGCTGCGGGGGAGAGATGCCTCTTCCCAAACAAATTCTAAAACTTAATGGAAATCACTTGTCTAGATTTCCAGACAAGTGATTTCCATTAAGTTTTAGAATTTGTTTAGAGAAAGGTATTGGAAACCATTAAGACCAGATCTTTGCTATCTGATATAGTTTTGGCTCTTCAGAGTACTCCCATTGACTCACCAGTAGCAAGCAACACTAGGTTTGGTGCTAGGTGTTTTGTAAGCTGAAGTCCTTATTTGCAAGCTCGCTGAAACAGGGATCTGTTTGCCAACTCCAAAGTCATGTGTTAATGTGCTCCATTCACTTAAGGGACTGGCAGAAAGTTAATGAGCCTATGCAGAGTTTTTGAGTTGGTGACACACAATGTGAAACCAGGAGAACTTTTCCTGTTTCTACAGGGCTCTGTTGTATTTGCACAGTGTGGGATTTAAACACTAATTTAAAATACCCATAACCAACCATTTGATGTTTTACTTCCCTTCATATTTTTAGTGTTGTCATTCATTTGTTTGTGGTTTTGTTTACTGTCAGTGTTGCTTTATTAATTATTTTTACTGTTCTGTGTGTGTGAAATCAAATTAAGGGTTTGTAAAAGCAGATTAACACGGCTACCCCTCTGATACTTGACATATTAAGGGTTGACATCCCATAGAAATTGTATAAGCCTGAGTGAATGCCTTTTACAGCCTGGAGCCCCAGCCATGGGGAAAAGAGCTCCCCACAGCACAGCACTGGGAAGCAGGAAGGGGTCTGGGGGGCAGAGCATGGGCACGCCACGCAAGGCTGTTTGGGGAGGTTCACCCTTCCCCAGCCTTCGATACCTGCCGACATGAGGGAGGGGATTGAAGGAGACCCATAATATTGTTATACTTCCAATTCTAATTCCAAAACTGAAGCTGCAGGAACACAATTTAAATATAATTTAAAACAGCTACTCTATTTTTTGACCTTCCTAGTAAAGAATATTTTATGAGCAAAGGTTTAGACAGAGGGAATATTCTTATTTCATCTGGACCACCTCCCTCAACCCAAATGTGAAATCTAAATTATGAACATGATAAAGAACAAATTTAAGAATACATATCTCTAAAGGAAGACAGCACAAGAAACAGTAATGAAAACAGGCTGTTTACTTTAATTACTGTGAGAATAGCTGAATAAACAGAAATGGCATTTACCCAGTCAATGTGTAGAGGGTATCCTTGGCTACAGATTGTCAGCTTCTGCTTGTAAAAATAATGGCAGTCACAAGTAGCATGACTTTTATATTTGCCTAAAAAAATAATGGCAAGTTTTGGTCTGACACAGCTGAAATGATAGTAGAATATCTTCTGTTTCCTTGAATACAAAACGGATGATTTAAAGATGAATATTCAAATAAGATGTAGAAATATTATAATTAGATAAGCTTGAATATGTAAACACAATTTCTTAAATACATTTTTTATTAAGCAATGGAGAATGCTCCTTCATAAATCTATTTTGAGTACTAGTACTTGCAT
This sequence comes from Gopherus flavomarginatus, assembly GCF_025201925.1. NCBI lineage: Eukaryota > Metazoa > Chordata > Testudines > Testudinidae > Gopherus > Gopherus flavomarginatus. The sequence goes on from NC_066618.1 coordinate 205,672,882, forward strand.
GTAATACACTCCAAATAGATTTAGGGAGTACAAGTAAAAAGTGAAAATTTTTATGAATTGCCAATAACAACAGTCTTTTGTGAAGATCCTGAGGCATGGTTTTACCAGATGAATAAATCAGATATGCAGCTTAAAGGAAACAAAAGTGAAACAGCTTTAGTTTACTTAAAAACTTATAGAGAAAGCTCCAGTACCGAACTCCTCTGCATTTCATAGAAACCTAATTAAGCAATCCTTTACCATGATCTGCTCTCTAGCTATTCTTTGTCTAGAAGACCATTCATTACACACTGTTAAGTTACAGGTTGCCCTCCACTATTTTGCATATTCATCAGAGTGCCATGACAGATAATACCATGCCTGATATTGTAAATCACATTTATTTGAGTCTTCGGTCCCATGCTGAACATGCAGGATTCTCATGTGATCCTTGCCAATAGCTCCATTCATATATGCCCCAAGGCCTTGAAAGCCCCCTAGGTAACATAGGAGTAAGATTATAATAGTCTGAAGAGGTAAGATTTATTTTTAATAAAAAGATTGCTCTAGCAAATCACTTATATAAAATTTCTTGCTGTATATCTGACTTTATACATACATAGCTGTTCTCTTATGGTGGGGGGAGAAATGTACAATTGTTTGGGGTGAATTATGATTCATTTTAAACTCAGTTAAGCTTCACATCCTATGATTCCCTCCCCAAGAGAAACAGCAGTGCCAAAAGATCATCAGAGAGGTGATTCCTAGCTCAGCCACAAGTGGAAAGTGTCCGAGACCAATACAGGTTCAAGTAAGTTTTTGATCGAATGAGGAAAATCAAAACATGACAGATTGAAAGTTCAAAACTACGTGGCCGTTTATTGATGGGGGATAAGTTGCAACTTGGGCTGGGGAGGAGCGCTTTTACCAACTAACAATACTATTGTCTACATCAGAAAGTTGCAGCGCTGGTGAGGGAGTTACAGCGCTGCAACTTAGGAGGTGTACACATCTGCAGGGCACCACCAGCGCTGCAACTCCCTGTTTGCAGCGCTGGCCGTACTCCCGTTTTGTCTCGGGTGTAGAGGATCCAGCGCTGGTGATCCAGCGCTGGTAATCAAGTATAGACACTTACCAGCGCTTTTCTTGACCTCCGTGGAATAAGCAGGTATCCCAGCATACCTGAGGAAGCCTCTGGTAATCAAGCTGGTCTCCTTCCCCGGCTTGCTCTCGCGTTCCCCGAACCCCGAGCAAGCAGGTCTCCTTCCCTGAGGTTTGCTGGGTGGTTCCGGGAACGCGAGAGCAAACCGCGGCGAAGCTGGTCTCCTTTCCCGGTTTGCTCTCTCGTTCCCCGAACCCCGAGCAAGCAGGTCTCCTTCCCTGCGGTTTGCAGGGTGGTTCGGGGAACGCGAGAGCAAACCGCGGCGAAGCTGGTCTCCTTCCCCGGTTTGCTCTCTCGTTCCCCGAACCCCCGAACAAGCAGGTCTCCTTCCCTGCGGTTTGCAGGGTGGTTCGGGGAACGCGAGAGCAAACCGGGAAAGGAGACCAGCTTCGCCGCGGTTTGCTCTCGCGTTCCCCGAACAAGCAGGTCTTCTTCCCTGCGGTTTGCAGGGTGGTTCGGGGAACGCGAGAGCAAACCGCGGCGAAGCTGGTCTCCTTTCCCGGTTTGCTCTCGCGTTCCCTGAACCCCCCTTGAAGCCGCCCAACAGCGCTGCAGTGTGGCCACATCTAACACCACTTGCAGCGCTGGTTGCTGTAAGTGTGGCCACTCTGCAGCGCTGGCCCTATACAGCTGTACTAATACAGCTGTAACAACCAGCGCTGCAAAATTTTAGATGTAGACATGGCCTTAGAATGAGAATATTTACACAATTTGAAACAATCTAGTTACAACCACCAACAGGAAACCAAATGATCTGTGATTAACTGCTCACCAGAAATTAGAGCAGATACACCAAACTGAGTAAACTATATACATTAACCAAATATTGTAAAGTACAACAATTAACCACAATAGCAATCAATACAACAATTTAACTTTCAGATACTATATACATAACTTGGTACCAAGTAAAAGAGCGGAAGAAGGAAGAAGCTAAGCAGACAAAGTATTTACAGCAATTAGAATGCATATACCACACTCCAGGCGCAGCTGACCAGCAGTACAGACACCAAGAGCATGACGAATTGGCGGGAAATAATTCATAACGACACGACCCGAGCTGGCTAAATCTGCAGGAGACCCTTCTGGCTGAAAGGGTGATCAGGACTTCCAGCTAACATGCGGATACTCCTGCAGATTTTGGCGTGAGACATGGTATCATAGCATTCCTTCTCAGATCTGAACCTTAGAGTTACTAGCACCTGAATCCTCTAAGCTTAATTACCAGCTTAGATCTGATAGCACTGCCACCACCCAAAAATATAGTGTTTTGGGGCACTTCGACCTCCCCAACCTTCCCTGGGGACCCCAAGAACCCAGATCCCTTGGGTTCTTAAAACAAGGAGAAATAAACCATTCCCCCCCCATCTTTCCCCCTCTCAGAATTTCCCTCCCTGGGCTATCCTGAGAGATACTGATCTAACCTCTAAATCACCATGCAGAGAAGCATCTCCCTTCCCTTCCACAAAGAGGCAAACAGATTCAAGGAAAACAAAGAGAGATTCTCTCTCTCCCCCTCCCGTCTCCCCCCCACTCGTCCTGGTGAGTTACCCCAATCCCCTGGAATAACACAAGGGAAACAAGGGGGGAAAAATCAATCAGGTTCTCTAAAAAAAAGAAATCTTTTAATAAAAGGAAGGAAAAAGTAAAGAATTATCTCTGTAACTTCAAGATGTAAATATTACAGGGTCCTATAGCTTACAGACACCAGAAAGAGACTTTCCCCCCAGTACCAATACAAATCAGAATATTCTCAGCAACTATACAAATAAAAGTTAACCAGCCAGATCCACAATTGCAAATAGAGTAAAAACAATCCAAAACCTAAACCGCCTGTTTTTACTTACTATATGAAAAGAAACTTAGAGACCCTGTATTAATGTCTGGTCTCTCTCAGACCCTCCAAGAGAAGAACCCCCAATGGACAAAGAACACACACAAAAACATCCCTCCACCCAAATTTAAAAGTATCTTGTCTTCTGTTTGGTCTTCTGGTCAGGTGACCAGTTCCCTGCTTGTAACCCTTTACAGGTACAAGAGACATTAACCCTTAACAGTGTTTATGACACATGGTTTTATTCGAAGGCTCTTACTCGTGTCAGCATCTGATTGGTCCTTAGCTCCTTCGCCTTCCAGGTTCTGAGCTGGAGCCCTCCACATAAACAGGATCTGCACATGGCACACTACCCTTATGCACACGGCATGCTGGTATTTTTGCACAAGGCATTAGCCTGACCCCTAGGTGACCAGGCAAAAAGAGCGGGAAAATGCACACGGCACTATAATGTAGCACACTGCACTATGGTGTTGCACACGGTACCAATGTGACCTTTTGACCTACAACTGGCCAAACAGACACCGTGTTTGAGCATAGGCTTAGGGCTGCAACAGAAAGAAAAAGGAAGTAAAGATGTCTGTCAGTTTAGAAAGTCACAGCTCAGTTTAAATGAGGTTCTAAACAGAATGAATTCTCCCGTTACTTGGAAAAAGTAGTTCAGCTTCTGCCAATAACAAGTGTGAGCTGACATACCAAGTTGGTGGTTCTATATCACTAGTGCCATATGCAAGTGAAAAGGGCTTTAATGTACTATGGAAGACTCCTCACAGAGGAAGCCCCAGGTCACGAGAGATGTAAATGGAGTGGTGCCACATGGCCACAGACACAGCATTAGATTTGAGATTCCCTGTGGGATTAGCAACATTAGAGACCTCATAAGTTGCATTATGGGAATGAGGGACCCGGACATTTCAGAAAGTTTATAAATTGAAAGGAAGGGTGTATAGAAGTCTCATGGGAACTCAAAGGAAGGGAACTGAGTTCAAAACCCAAACTTTGGTTGTGTATATCAGCATAAATACAATGATTAATATGTACTGTAGCTAAAATTCCTCTCATGTTATGTTAAAGTAACAAAACCAGTGCAGTCCATTTTCACATGAGCTAAGGAAATGGCTGGTCATTGCTGAGGATTTTCTATATGGTGTTTTTTTTCTCTTGAACTGATGTCCCAGGAAAATCAGCATGCAAAATCTAGAGATGAAGAAAAACAAGAAACAAATTGAAATATATGTGACCTTTTTTGTATGCACAACATTTCATTTGTTGGTGATAAAACTTATTTCAAATACACTGGGCCAGTTCCTCAGCTGGTGCAAATTGACATAGCTCCATTGAGGATCTCACCCATTATCCTCTAACACACAGAAGTAGAGATACATCTATTAGGAGGTGTGTGAAGTGGATTATTATTAGAGTTTAGTTTAGAGTGGAAAGAAATTGTTCATGAATATGTGGTCAATGTCCAAATTAATATCTATTCAAATGTGTTTGACTCTTTCAAAGTGCTTATACATAGTCCCAAATAGTACATTTTGATTGTACGTATATTCACCCCTAAAATTTCCAGTTTATGCTGACCAGCACAGCATGAATTGCACTTCTGAAAATGAAGCCCCTTTTAACCAAAGTGGACACATATACCACTTTGAGGGGGCAGGCTATTCCTCAGTCTAAGAGCCATCAGTGTTAATGTTTCCTGACATTTATCTTAAATCTTCATGTGCATAGTTTCATCCCATTACTAGTTGGTGTTTGCATTCTTAATCTATCATTTCTCGCTTACACAAACAGACCTCAGGAATATATTTTCCCTAGAGTCATGTATACACTTACTTAGGAAGACATTCTCAAAGGTATTTAGGATCCTAATTTCTACTGAAATAAATGGAAGTTGGAGCCTAAATACCTTTGAGGATTTGGGCTCAGAGAGAATCTGCCTTTGAATATGTTCTTTTAATTTCCAATTGCTTTAATGGGAGCTGCCCCAAGTATCTGAAGGTAGAATTTAGCTCCTCAGAGCCGTAGGTCCAGAACTAAGTGCTGCAGTGCTAAAGCAAAATGCATTACACTGCTCTAATCAACAATGGATGTCAAAACATCAGCTTCATTTATAGTAATACAAACCCAAATGAAAGCATTAAAGACAAAATAAAATTAAGAATAAATTCACAGCATCACAACTGAAGGGATGTGACTCCCTCTGAAAAACAATGTATTCTTTTCACAAATTGAAATGGTAATTGTGCTTTAAAATCCATGTCTCTGTACTTCTTTATATCTATTGGTAGTTTACTTTTGTATAAAAGCAAAAGCCTCCTGCAGGGAAGCTAAGGAAGAATGACTCAATGTAAAATGTATGTCATTAAGAAAAAAAACACAGAAATGGTCTCTGGGAACAGTTTCTGGAATCCCTTGCAATGAAACAAAGGCTGTTAAGAAACTTTCTATTTAAAATAAGGCCATGATATTTCAGAGTGTGGTTTGCAAGGAACTACTGGGAAGAAAGAACTTTTGAATAAAACAAGAGAAAGCATCTCTTGGAACCAAGGGATCCAAGATTTGTTATGTCAGATGTGACCTGCCATACACTGTAATGCTTTCAGTTCAGACAGCCTTTTCCAATTAGGGCTAGATTTGCAATTCCGTAGGGGGAAGTACAGAGTTACTTTGCCACTGGAGCAACACTGGGATAGGCTGGAGGGACACCGTTCCTCCAAAGGCTGTGTTTGGGGAGCATTGGAGCTGAGCATGCTGCACCAGTCATGAGAATCACACAGATTGCACTCCCCTGGTTTGCTGCTGACTTTATTCTACAGGGCAGAATGGGATTTGGCAGGAAGGGGTAGGGTGGCCAGGGGAATGTCTAATCCTTTTTATATGCCTGATCCCTTTACAGGCTCTGAATCAGGATTTCAGAATGAAGCCCTAATCAGTAGCACCCATACTGTTCAATAGCCTGAGCTATGGTCTCAATTATTTGTAAGGAACAGCAGCTTGTCACCATGGAAATCCTCGTTTAAGATTATGGCAGGTTCTGAACAAGTGTATTTGCTTACAAATGTAAGTTGCAAATTGTAACAAAAGGAATGAGCTTTCTGTAAATTACCATATATGAGATTTCTTTTGAGACCATTTTATTTGATTGAAAGAACAATTGTCGTCATCCTTCTGTTCATTGAGAAAAATGGAGTTGAGTGTGAAAGTGCTGGCTCTCCTGATGGTAAGAGCTGTAAATTACAATTCATGAACCTGCATTATAAGGATAGCCTGAGGATGCTCCATGTTTATAAAAGAGCTGCATTATGGGCTGATTAAGGACTGAGGCCGAAGGCTTAGCAATTTATTATTAGGATTTATAGAAGCAAAGTGATGTACAAAGTATCCAGTTAAGCACTCTAGCACTTAATTTTATGTGAATAAAGCAATAACCTTGCTGAAATCTGAGCCATTTTATCTGTACAAGCTCTTATGAATCTTATATGGTTTGCTGAAGCCTGGGTCTTCTCCTCTGTGGCCCCCATATGAAGTCCTAGGAGACTGATAGCCTATAAAATTTAAAGCACTAAGGCCCGGATCCACAAAGGTACATAGGCGCTGAATGAGCTTAGAAGCCTAAGTTTTTGAAGAAAAACTTCCCTAGGCACCTACATTTCAGACTCCATCTTGGGCCAGTAACTTTCCACGCATCTGGGCTATGAGCTTTGTTTGGGACAGTATATTTCCATGCACATGACAAAGGATATATAAGACCTCAGACATCTCCATTTTAGCTCTTTACTATAGAGGTGGCAGGTGAAAGCAGTGCGCAGAGCCTCCTGGCCCCCCGCCTTGGAGCCAGACATGCTACTGGCCGCTTCTGGGGCATAGCATGGTACTAGGACAGGCAGGGAGCATGCCTTACCCCCACTGTGCCAAAACACCAAGTTGAAAAGGGACTCTGGCCATGCCAGTCAGCATCGCCGACCAGGCCATTAAAAGTCCAGTCAGCGGTGCTGGAGGGCTAAGGCAGGCTAGTCATAGAATCATAAAAGATTAGGGTTGGAAGAGACCTCAGGAGGTCATCTAGTCCAACCTTCTGCTCAAAGCAGGACCAACCCAAACTAAATCATCCCAGCCAGGGCTTTGTCAAGCCGGCTGTCAATAACCTAATCCCAGATTTGGACCTTAGCGTCCAAAATATGGGGTTAGCATGAAAACCTCCAAGCTTAGTTACCAGCTTGGACCTGTTACTGCTGCCACCACCCAAAAAATTAGAGTGTTTTGGGGCACTCTGGTCCCCCAAGAAACCTTCCCTGGGGACCCCAAGACCCAAATCCCTTGAGTCTCACAACAAAGGGAAATAAACCTTTTCCCTTCCCCCCCCCCAGGTGTTCCTGGAGAGATACACAGAAGCAAACACCGTGAATCTAAACAGAGGGATTCCACCCTCCCCGTTCCCAGCCTGGAGAACAGAATTACCGAGAGTCAATCTCTCTTCCCCCCTCACCCAGAGTGAATGCAAAGTCAGGTTAGTACATCTAACACACACAGGTTTTCCCCTGACTTCTTCCTCCCACCAATTCCCTGGTGAGCTGCAGACCCAATTCCCTGGAGTTCCTCACTAAAGAAAAACTCCAACAGGTCTTAAAAGAAAGCTTTATATAAAAAAGAAAGAAAAATACATACAAATGGTCTCTCTGTATTAAGGTGACAAATACAGGGTCAATTGCTTAAAAGAAATGTGAATAAACAGCCTTATTCAAAAGAATACAATTTAAAGCACTCCAGCAACTATAGACATGTAAATACAAAACAAAAAACCAACTTTGTACTCACAACTTGGAAACAGAAGATTAGAAAGCAGGAAATAGAAAAATCCTTCTCTAGCTGAGAGAGATTCAGGCAGAAGACAAAGAACTCAGATACAAACTTCCCTCCACCCAGAGTTGAAAAAAATCCGGTTTTCTGATTGGTCCTCTGGTCAGGTGCTTCAGGTTACTTTTTTTCCAGGTAAAAGAGACATTAACCCTTAGCTATCTGTTTATGACACCGGCCCTTAAAAATCTCTAAGGAAGGAGATTCCACCACCTCCCTAGGTAACCCATTCCAGTGCTTCACCACCCTCTTAGTGAAATAGTTTTTCCTAATATCCAACCTAGACCTCCTCGACAGCAACTTGAGACTATTTCTCCTTGTTCTGTCATCTGTCACCACTGAGAACAGCCTAGCTCCATCCTCTTTGGAATCCCCCTTCAAGTAGCTGAAGGCTGCTATCAAATCCCCCGACTTCTCTTCTGCAAACTAAATAAGCCCAATTCCCTCAGCCTCTCCTTGTAAGTCATGTACCCCAGCCCCGTAATCATTTTTGTTGCCCTCTGCTGGACTCTCCAATTTGTCAACATGCTTTCTGTAGTGGAGGGCACAAAATTGGACACAGTACTCCAGATGTGGCCTCACTAGTGCCGAATAGAGGGGAATAATCACTTCCCTTGATCTGCTGGCAATGCTCCTACTAATGCAGCCTAATATGCTGTTAGCCTTCTTGGCAACAAGGACACAGTGTTGATTCATATCCAGCTTCTCGTCCACTGTAATCCCCAAGTCCTTTTCCGGAGAATTGCTGTTTAGCCAATCAGTCCCCAGCCTGTAATAGTGCATGGGATTCTTCCATCCAAAGTGCAGGACTCTGCACTTGTCCTTGTTAAACCTCATCAGATTTGTTTTGGACCAATTCTCGAATTTGTGTAGGTCACTCTGGACACTATCCCTATCCTTCAGCATATCTATCTCTCCCTCCAGCATAGTGTCATCTGCGAACTTGCTAAGGGTGCAATCCATCCCATCATCCACATCATTAATGAAGATGTTGAACAAGACTGGCCCCAGGACCAACCCCTGGGGCACTCCACTTGATACCAGCTGCCAACTAGACATCGAGCCATTGATCACTAGCTGTTGAGCCTGACAATCGAGCCAGCTTTCTATCCACCTTATAGTCCGTTCATCCAATCCATACTTTTTTAACTTGTTGGCAAGAATACTGTGGGAGACCATATCAAAAGCTTTGCTAAAGTTAAGATACATCACGTCCACTGCTTTCCTCATATCCACAGAGCCAGTTATTTCACCATAGAAGACAATCAGGTTGGTCAGGCATGACTTGCCCTTGGTGAATCCATGCTGACTGTTCCTGATCACCTTCCTCGCCTCCAAATCCTTCAAAATGGATTCCTTGAAGACTTGCTCCATGATTTTTTCAGGGACTGAGGTGAAGCTGTAGTTCCCCGGATTCTCCTTCTTCCCTTTTTAAAAGACAGGCACTATATTTGCCTTTTTCCAATCATCTGGGACATCCCCCAGTCACCATGAATTTTCAAAGATAATGGTCAATGGCTCTGCAATCACATCAGCCAACTCCCTCAGCACCCTCGGATGCATTAGATCCAGACCCATGGACTTGTGCATTTCCAGCTTTTCTAAATAGCCCTTAACCTGTTCTTTCACCACTGAGGGCTGCTCACCTCCTCCCCACACTGTGCTAACCAATGCAGCAGTCTGGGAGCTGACTTCGTCTGTAAAGACCGAGGCAAAAAAAGCATAGAGTACTTCAGCTTTTTCCACGTCATCTGTCTCTCCCATTCAGTAAGGGTCCCACACTTTCCCTGACTTTCTTGTTGCTAACATACCTGTAGAAACCTTCTTGTTACCCTTCACAGCCCTTGCTAGCTGCAACTCCAACTGTGCTTTGGCCATCCTCATAACACCCTGGCATGCTCAAGCAATATTTGTATACTCCTCCCTAGTCATTTGTCCAAGTTTCCACTTCTTGTAAGCTTCCTTTTTCTGTTTAAGCCCCCTGAAGATTTCTCTGTTAAGCCAAGCTGGGCACCCGCCATATTTACTATTCTTTCTGCACATCAGGATGGTTTGTTTCTGCACCCTCAATAAGGGTTCTTTAAAATACAGCCAGCTCTCCTGGACTCCTTTCCCCCTCATATTAGCCTCCCAGGGGACCCTGCCCATCAGTTCCCTCAGGGAGTCAAAGTCTGCTTTTCTGAAGTCCAGGGTCTGAAGCCAGCAGGTCTGACTCCTAGATGGTGGGAGCCATGGGGCTCCGCATGCTGCCCCAGCCCCAAACACAGCTCTGCCCTCCCACTGACCAGGAAGCATGGCCAATAAGAGCTGGGGGCGGGGGCAGTGCCTGTGGGCAAGAGCACCATGCGGAGCCTCCTGGCCCTCTGTCTAGGAACCGGAGCTAGTGGCCACTTCCAGGGCACAGTGCAATGCCAGGACAGGGAGGGAGCCTACCTTAGCCCTGCCATGCTGCTTATGGGATGGAGGGTTTGGGGTGCAGGAGGGAGCTCCAGGTTTGCAGGGGGGCCTCAGGGCTGGGGCAGGGGGTAAGCCCAAGCACCAATGCCAAGCCCCAACCCCCTGCCCCAGCCCTGAGCCCCCCCCAAACCTGGAGCTCCCTCCTGCACCCCATACCCTTCATTCCTGACCCCACCCCAGAGCCCACACCCCCAGACCAGAGCCTATACCCACTGCCACAATCCTCAGCCCTATCCCACATTCCGAATCCCTCAGGCCCACCTCCCAACCTGGAGCCCCCTCCTGTAACCCAAACCACTCATCCCCAACCCCACCCCAAAGCTCGCACCTCGAGCCATAGCCCTCACCCCTTTCCACAGCCCAACTTCCTGCCCCATCCCAGAGCATCTTCCCACACCCTGAACCCCTCATTTCTGGCCCCACCCCAGAGCCCACGCCTCCAGTTAGAGCCCTCACCCCCTCCTACACCCCAATCCGCTGCCGCAGCCCAGTGAAAGTGAGTGAGGGTGGGGAAGAGCGAGCCACGGAGGGAGGGGGAATGTAGTGAGTGGGGCCTCAGGGAAGGGGCAGGACTAGGGTGTTCAGTTGTGTGTGATTAGAAAGTTGGCAACCCTACTTTACTGCTGCAATTCTCTGGATTGTGGATTTACAACAAAAAGGAGTATCTTGAACTATGGACTGAAGATCTTCAAATCCTTTGAGAGACTTTACTAGCAGCAGTCTATTCCATCACAGCTAAAAACTTGATATAAGGACTTTACAATCATTTGTATGTATATAATGCATTAACCATTTTAAACTCTTTTCTTTTATTAATAACTCTTTAGTTAGTTTACCAAGGATTGGCTGATAGCATGATATTTGGGTAAGATCTGAGATCCCCAGGTCACTATGAATTTGTCTGATCCTTTGGGATTAGAAAGAACCTCACATAATGAAATGGGTTTTCAATAACCTCTCATTGTATTAGATTTGGTTGCCTGGATGGGAGCTAAGGGCTGGAATGCCTAAAGGGGACCATGTTTGGCTTCTGGTTAACCAGTGTGGTACTACAGAAGCTTTTTTGATACTGGTTAGGTGAATCTAATGATAGAATAGACCACCAGTTTTGCGGGATTGTCTGCCCTATTTCTTGCAGCCTGCAGTCTTCCCTCAGCGTGGCCCATCCAGGCAAAGTGGGGAAATGCTATTCAATTTCTCTCTTTCTGATTAGGAGGAATTTGAATCAACGGTCTCCCATGTCCCAGATGAGTAACCTAGTGTCATAAACAGATAAGAAAAGTTAATAGCACAGAAGTACTTTATATCTCTTTGACTGTAAAGGGTTAACAAGTTCATTAAGCCTGGCTGTCACCTGACCAGAGGACCAATCAGAGGACAGGATACTTTCAAATCTTGAGGGAGGGAAGTTTTTGTGCTGTGCTGTTAGTTTTGGTAGTTGTTCACTCTGGGGGCTCATGTGCAACCAGGTTTCTCTCCAATCTCCTTGATACAGGTTCTTATAGATTCCAAATAGTGAGTACTAGATAGATAAAGCGAGTTAGGCTTATGTTTGTTTTCTTTATTTGCAAATGTGCATTTGGCTGGAAGGAGTTAAATGTGTATTTTGCTGAAAGGAGTTCAAATTTGTATTTTTGCTGAAAGGATTTTAATTTGTACTTGAATACTTAGGCTGGGAGAGTATTCCCAGTGCCTATAGCTGAAAGACCCTGTACCTATTCCATTTTAATTTACAAAGATAATTTTTACTGTTTTTCTCTCTTTAATTAAAAGTTTTTCTTGTTTAAGAACCTGATTGTTTTTTTTTTATTCTGGTGAGACCCCAGGGGACTGGGTCTGGATTCACCAGGGAATTGGTGGGGATAAAGGAGGGAAGAGGGAGAGAGAGGCTGATTTCTCTCTGTGCCAGGATTACTTTCTCTCAGGAAGAGTCTGGGAGGGGGAAAGAGAAGGAGGGAGGAAGGTGAATTGTCCTCTCTGTTTTGTGATTCAAGGAGTTTGAATCACACAGTGAACTTCCAGGGGAAGCCTGGGAGAGGCAACGGTGGGGGAAAGGGTTTACTTTCCTTGTGTTAAGATCCAGAGGGTCTGGGTCTTGGGGGTTCCTGGGCAAGGTTTTGGGGGGACCAGAGTGTACCAGGCACTGAAATTCCTGGTTGAATTCTACAGGTTCTAAGCTGGTAATTGAGCTTAGAGGAATTCATGCTGGTACCCCATCTCTTGGACGCTAAGGTTCAGAGTGGGGAATTGTACCATGACACCTAGCCACTGAGCTAAAAGTTGTGAGGGAGCTCCTCCTCCTCGTCCCCTTCCCCTACATTTTGTGAGGAGTTAGGTGTCTGCCTAACTCATTCTCACAAATGAGACTAAGCTCCCAGAAGACCAGGAAGAGGAGTTCCCAGTTGTGGATTGGAAGCAGAGATAGATTCCTATCTCTGTGAGAGGGGCAGAGTTTAAGACACACCCCTCTCATCAGTATCTTCTATTGGCTGTCTTAGGCAGCTCCCCGCCTACTGAGCTGGATTTTGTGGATCGCATTCCTAGGTACCTATCTCTTCCCATGTGTTGTATAAGGAGCCTTGGCACCTCGCTCAGGCTTTGTGGATCAAATTGTTGTTCCAATGATGTTTTTGGCACTTAAAAGTTAGGTGTCATAAAGTCTAAGTCCCTTTGTGAATCTAGGCCTAAGGGCTGATCCAGCTATGATTGAAGTGAATGGGAGTCTTTCTGTTGATTCCAGTGGGAACTGGGTCAAACCAAAGATATACAAAGATAAGAACAGACATCCATTTTCCAATATGAGAGTGCTATCCACATGAGATGATGTAAAATTATCGATCTGACTTACTGCGTTATGAGTCTGAGGCTGCCTAATGTGAACTATGGCCAAAATTTTCAAACGTAGTTGCCTAAAATAAAGATCCTACATCTAGATTTAGGTATCTAAATTAGCACTTTTGAAAATCAGACCACACATTTAGGTGCCTAACCATATATTTAGGAGCCTAACTTTAGGCATGCAGATTTGAACATTTCAGCCTAAATGTTTTTTTAAAATTGAGCAGATTAGACTGAGATGAATAGTCAGCCTGTGCCTTCTTTCCTGAGAGACCTGAATCCTGAGTGGTTCACTACAAATTACACAAGCCAGCTGTAATTAAACTTCATCTAAGGTTTTTAAAAATAACTTCACACAACAGCACCTGGACCCATACCTCTATGTAAATGAGAAGTAATATAGAATTGTAGGACTGGAAGGGACCTTGAGAGGTCATCTAGTTCAGTCCTCTGCACTCATGGCAGGACTAAGTATTATCTAGGCCATCCCTGATTGGTGTTTATCTAACTGGCTCCTAAAACTCTCCAAGGATCCATTAAACACAAGACAATGCTTGACAGCATTTAGAGAGAGAAAAAATCTCTCTTGAGAAATGCATTTTAGAATATAAAAAAAAAACTATTCAAAATAATTAAGGCCCTAATCCTGCTCCCACTAAAGTCAGGAAATTTTATCATTGAATTAAATATCAGTAGGCGCATACTCTTAAAAACAAAAATGAAAGAGAGCAATTGTGGATGAATACCATAGAAAGGGTGACTCAGATTGCTAGAGGGGAGTTTTCAAGCACTAGTGCGAGCTTCTTAGCTCTAGAAATCTGCTTGGTGGCCAGTTATAAATGAAAAAGAATACAAGTAATCATAAAGGTGGTTGACTAATAACAGGCAGTCGGGTAAAAGAGAATTGGAGAAATAAAATAATGCAATGGCCAGTGACCATGTCCTGGGTCCCAGTACAATTTGTCTGTTTAAAAAAATATTGCTGTACTGTCTAAAAATACTCTATTTGGAACCAGTTTAAAGTGACTCAGAAGCATAGTTACTGAATGGAAATACTAATAAGGAGAATATATAGCAAATGTGTGGTGGGGGGAGGTTGTTCGTTTTTCCTTTTGTCTCAACAAAGACAAGTAATTAAAGTTTTCATGGATAATAATGTGGTAAAGATGCTTACTTTTGTGTTGACCACACAAGGAATCTTCAGAGAGAGGTTCATCTGAAGAAGGACCACCTTTCTACCTTGTAGTAAATCCATGGCAGTTTTCTATAGTACAGTCTTTGTTCTGAGCAGTTTTACTTGTAAATGAGCAGTTTGCAATACAGCTCGTGCATCCCATTACTTGCAACTGCTTCCTGGGCCATGGAAGTGCTATATGCTTCTGGAAAGTTCCACAATAAAACCTTGAAACAGGAAATTTTGCTATGATTGAAGAACAGTTCTTCCATATCAGTGGAGGCTTTTAATAAGATCTCTTTGTTATAGAAGATGATGAGGCTTTCACTGGGATTGCTTTTGATCCATCCCTGGCTTACGCCCTATATGTGCTCAGCAATCAGAGAAGAAATAAAAAGGGTGTCATCTTGTTTGAAAAGCTATTGTTTAAACTTAATTTTCTTTTCTTTTCTTTTCTTTAAAGTCACTCTTTTGTGCATTCAGGTGTTCCAGTAATTCTCAGACTGAACATGAGTGGTAGTTCTCAAGTTCTCCTACTTTGTCTCAAAGATAGAAAAAAAAATATCAACTTTGGTTCTTTTGCAATAAAGTATTAATATCCTCTTTAGCAGTGGTGGCACAGTCTCCAGAATCTGCTATTTAGTTGTCATCACAGGTTAAAATTTCTGAACTGCATTTAAATCTGCTTTAATTTCTGCAGAAGGGTCTCTGGAATTCAGAATACTGTTTGTTACTTTATTGGTGATGAATGGCCATGATCTTTAAAGTTATATGGATCCTATGCATCACCATCAGAACAGCATGCACCAGGGTGTAACTCTCTTCCTCATTGTGACATTCCCCTCTGGTGTCATCTGGATCAGTGATCTGCTAGGCCATTCCAGTCCTTGACTCTGGGAGCCAGCCTTACCCTGCTCTGCTATGAGAACCCCCACTTCTGGGTTGTTCATGCACAGCCTCTAGCATGTAAGCTGCTCCCAGCTACCTGCAAGCGAATGACACAAGCCAATATCTCCGTCCCTAGAAACAACCCTAGGAACCTCCATCTTGCAGTGTCCAGTTATGCCCACTGGATGCTGCAAGCTTATATAAATTCATCAATTTAACAAAGAAATTGATATGTACCAGGCTTGTTGTCCCAAGGGGAGCCTCTGACACACTTCAAACCAAACGCATTACTTCAGGTAGAATAAACAAACAGAATTATTAACTATAAAGGTAGATTTTAAGGAATTATAAGTCAACGCATAGCGAGTCAGATTTGGTCAATTGAAATAAAAGCAAAACGCATTCTAGGCTGATCTTAACACTTTCAGTGTCCTTACAAACTTAGATGTTTCTCACCACAAACTGGCTGGTTACTTTTCAGTCAGGCACTCCCCTTTTTGATCAGAGCTTCAGTCGCTTGGTGGTGGTGGTGGTATCTGTAAAATGTCTCTCCCTTTTATCATGTACTTTCTTTCCTCTTGGCTTTGACCCCCACCGCCTTCAGAGTCAGGTGAGCATTACCTCATTGCAGTCCAAAACTGACCAAAGGAAGCTGGTAACTCCCTCAAGAGTCTAAAAGATTTTTTTGTTGCTGTCTAAGCCAGTGTCCATTGTTCCTGTGAGACTGGGTTGGGTTTGTCCCATCCATGCCCTGACAAGGTGTGAACTTTCTCTCTGTTCTTGGAGAGTTTTTGCATTGGCTTGTTTTAAGCCACAAGGATACATGGTCCTGCCATGAGGGCAGGGGACAGGACTCGATGACCTCTCGAGGTCCCTTCCAGTCCTAGAGTCTATGAGTCTATGTTCAGCCTCATAACTATATACATGAAATTATAACCTATAACCTTACTATAATATTACTGTAACAATTACTGTACCATCACTATAAAAACCACGCTCAGTGCATTATAAGTCTTCTGAAGACATCCAACATGACAAACTTTGCATTGGATACCACACAATCATTTTATAAAGATGAACATGAGGGTGTTGGGTGTTCCCTCAAGGTACAAGCAGCAAAGAATCCTGTGGCACCTTATAGACTAACAGACGTTTTGGAGCATGAGCTTTCGTGGGTGAATACCCACTTCTTCAGATGCTCCAAAATGTCTGTTAGTCTATAAGGTGCCACAGGATTCTTTGCTGCTTTTACAGATCCAGACTAACACGGCTACCCCTCCGATACCTCAAGGTACAGAGTGTCACACTCATGTAATGACTGAAGAAGGTATATAGAAAATTATGTACAGAGGGACATACACTACATGTACTGCTACTACTATACGTACTATCACTGTTAACAGAGATTGCCTGAGTTCATGTTTTTTTGTTACTAACAGTGTAGAGCCCCTCTCCACCCGATTACCTCCTTTAATAGCAATCCGCTTACAGGTTCTGATGGACAGGTCTGGGTTCTTTTGGATCCCGCCACCCACTCAGCAGGGTGAATCTTTTTTCTTTTTTTTGTTATGAAATTATTTGGCAGTGCCTCCGCCCCCCTCGCTCTTTCCTGGCAGGGTCACCAGGGCAGCTTGTGCGGAAAAATTCTAACTACAGGGGAATCCACACTTACTTGCCAGATAGTTGGAGACTTCCAAGAAATAACATAACACATAAAAATATATTCAACGCAATGATTATATTAAACAGGCAACAAATACAACATAACAGGGTGAAACACTATTTTTAGGGTCACCGGTGCCCACACTGAAAATACCCCTGACTTGATGTAACAAGTGTAACATTAGTGTCCTGTTGGTACGCGTACTTTGCTGGGGCCCTTGATGACCTATAAAATTCTCTGCAGTGGTTTAGCAGTGCGGCTGACTGAGTTCAGTACAGCCCAAAGAACTGACAAGTGGGAGGAGGTGGTGAATCCCTCCACAGGTGTAATAAACAGCAGGTTATAAAATCCTCAAACCCTTACTCCCTGGCTTGAGGACACAGTTCAGGGAGTAGCAGGTCCCTAAAACAAATTCCCTGACCAGCTAACTAAAAGCTGGTGCACTCACGAACTCCATGCATGACCTTCAGGTTTGAAGATGATGGTGGACTCCTCAGTTACTGCAGAGGGGCTGCTGTCTGCTGGCAGGGATCCTCCTCAGGCAGGATTCAGGCTGCGTTGGTCCCAGGATTTCCTCTCATCACAAAGGGGTGCAGGGTTCAAGGTGCAGGTTATACAACTACCCTAACATCCAAACTGCAGCCTCCTAGCCCAGCCTCCAGTCACACACTCCGCAGGCAGCAGTCCTGGACTAGCAGCGCTGACCATGTGGGGACTGGTCTCACCAGGGGAGCTGGAGGTGAACCCAGCCCGGCTGGGGAAATTTCTCAGCAAACGTAACAATTGGGAATCATCCGTGGGGAAGGAAAACCCAGCTGAGGGATCTGCGGTCTGGTCCCTCGAGGCCAGTTCGCAGGGGGAACCCTGCTTGCAGGCCTGAGACTCACCAGTTCCCCACACAGCTAGTCCTGCCCTTCCCCTGGCTGGCTCCAGATAGACTTCAAAATGGCTTCTCCCCTCTCCTCAACTCCCTGGGAGGGGCATCTCCACTCCCTATTGGTTGCCAGACTCTGAGTTTGCCTTGGCTTCTCCTCCCTGAGCTGCCAGCAGACAGAGCTCCAGGAATCTATGTAATCTCTTTGGGGGTTACAACAGTATATTAAGGACTCAAGTGATATGTCACACAGCAACTCCACTTATGCAAAAGAGTGTGCAATTCATAAAATATCCCAAATACCATGTCTTTCACAGGAAGAAGGTAAACTCTGGTAAAACCTGACCCAATAAACTTTGAAGTCGTTGCAAAGGCTCTCATTGACTTCAACAGCCATTGGATCAGGACACAAATGGGGTGAGTACAATTGTAAGCTCTTCAAATTTGTACAGTATCTAGCACTAAGGGGTCCTCAAAGGGGCTTCTAGGCACTTTTGTAATATAAACAATTACATATGTAAACCAGAAACAAAACAGACATCGCTGTTATCAAAGGATTTGATTCACAGCTGTAAACATTCCTAAAACGGCCAAAAATGTAGTTATGCATAAGTATGTAATAGGCATCATTTGCATAAGTTAAAACAGCAGGTGGTGTTCTAAGGATCGGCTGAAAAAAGCACCCTGACAATAAATCCCTGTAAAGAGAATGTTGTTTTGGAGCCATGTGACCTGTATGCTGACTTGATGATACAGGTGAAAAAAATAAGCTGTCCTATACCTTCTGTTGCATGCGGAGATTTTTGTAAATCCAATCTCTGTGGAAATCAAGTAGCCTGCACTAACTCCTCCACTTTGCACTCTGAATATTATTAATATTTTGGATGTGGGCCACAGGAGGAAGAATTTGCATATCTACAATGTTGATCAAAGGCTCTTAAATACAATAATCTTTTACTCTCTTTCCAGAGTCTCAGTAGCAAAAATACATTTTACCTCCAGATTATACAGATCACAGAAACCAATAAATTGAAACATGCTGGACAGACATGGTCTCAAACTCTGAGTCTTTGCTTGCATGTATGATTCTTTGCCAAAATGTGTAAGAAGGATACAAGATTCAAAGAGACTGTTCTTTCGGTTTTGTTATCCTTAAATTGTTTAGCTATCATACTTACTAAAATGATTTCAGGGCTAGGGTCAGTAGATTCCCACTATCAGAGGGCTAGCTGTGTTAGTCTGGATCTGTAAAAGCAGCAAAGAATCCCGTGGCACCTTATAGACTAACAGATGTTTTGGAGCATGAGCTTTCGTGGGTGAATACCCACTTTGTCAGATGCATGTAGTGGAAATTTCCAGGGGCAGGTATATATATGCAGGCAAGCTAGAGATAATGAGGTAGTTCAATTAGGGAGGATGAGGCCTTGTTCTAGCAGTTGAGGTGTGAAAACCAAGGGAGGAGAAACTGGTTTTGTAATTGGCAAGCCATTCACAGTCTTTGTTTAATCCTGAGCTGATGATGTCAAATTTGCAGATGAACTGAAGCTCAGCAGTTTCTCTTTGAAGTTTGGTCCTGAAGTTTTTTTGCTGCAGGATGGCCACCTTAAGGTCTGCTATAGTGTGGCCAGGGAGGTTGAAGTGTTCTCCTACAGGTTTTTGTATATTGCCATTCCTAATATCTGATTTGTGTCCATTTATCCCTTTCCTTAGCGACTGTCCAGTTTGGCCGATGTACATAGCAGAGGGGCACGAAAGCTCATGCTCCAAAACGTCTGTTAGTCTATAAGTTGTCACGGGATTTTTTGCTGTTTTTAGAGTCCCACTGTATTTCTCACTAACGAAAGGAAATGTAGTTTGTGTGGATTCCAGGTTGGCACATGAACGTTAACTAAACTACTAGTTGCTAATTTATATGTTGTTTGTTAAGAGGCATATGGGGGGTTGGGAGGGGATCCAGTTTTTTATTCCTTTGCTGTTTTTCTAATTCAGAGTTTTAGAAACCGATAGAATGAGTGGCCAGTGAGTTTTATGTCTGTCATAACCTTTTCCCAGATTTGGACCTTCGCGTCCAAAATATGGGGGTTAGCATGAAAACCTCCAAGCTTAGTTACCAGCTTGGACCTGGTAAAGCTGACACCACCCAAAAAATTAGAGTGTTTTGGGGCACTCTGGTCCCCCCAAAAACCTTCCCTGGGGACCCCAAGACCCAAATCCCTTGAGTCTCACAACAAAGGGGAATAAACCATTTTCCTTCCCCCCTCCAGGTGTTCCCTCCCTGGGTTCCTGGAGAGATACACAGAAGCAAGCTCCATGAATCTAAACAGAGGGACGCCACCCTCCAAGTTTCCAGCCCTGGAAACATAAGTATTTCCCTCTTCACCCAGAGGGAATACAAAGTCAGGCTAGTAAATCTAACACACACAGATTTCCCCCTGACTTCTTCCTCCCACCAATTCCCTGGTGAGCACAGACTCCGTTCCCTGGAGTTCCCCACTAAAGAAAAACTCCAACAGGTCTTAAAAAGAAAGCTTTAGGTAAAAAGAAAGAAAAATACATAAAAATGGTCTCTCTGTATTAAGGTGACAATACAGGGTCAATTGCTTAAAAGAAATATGAATAAACAGCCTTATTCAAAAAGAATACAATTCAAAACACTGCAGCAACTACACGCATGTAAATACAAAAAAAACCCAATCTATTTGTACTTACAACTGGGAAACAGGAGATTAGAAAGGCAGGAAACAGAAATCCTCTCATAGTTGAGAGAGAGACAGGCACACGACCAGAACAAAGGACTCAGACACAAACTTCCCTCCACCCAGATTTGAAAAAGTCTTGTTTCCTGATTGGTCCTCTGTTCAAGTGTTTCCGGTTACTCCTTTCCAGGTAAAAGAACATTAACCCTTAGCTATCTGTTTATGACAATGTCATAAGTAGCTGGTTGAATATTTTTTGGATGGAACAATTTTCCTTTGGAATTTGCCATTTCATCAATTTCAAAACTGTCCATGGGAATTTCATTTTGTGGAAAATTTCAGAACTTTATATTTTTTGTTACAGTTCTGAATAGAAACTAATTTTGAAATCATGGAAATTTTATATGAAATGGAAATCCCAGTTCCCAGATAGCACGAATGATAGCTTGTTAAGTGTTTTTTACCTTTTATTTCTTTGTAACCAATTCTGAGATATATGCCTCTGTGACAGTGTTCAACTCACCATCACGGTGCCTTCTGCTGGCCATCTTGGGAATTAGCTCGGGGTTTGCCAGTGCACCCTTTACAGGTGGTGTCTCGCCCATCGTCTTGTCTGTCTTGTCTGTCTCCACCCGCGTCACTCCCCAAACCACATCATCCTCTTCTAGACACTGCCTTCCAGCTTGCCCGCTCCGCTGGCTTTCCTCCCCTTCTGGGGGGCCGGCATCTTCTGGTTCTATCACTGGACTCAGTGGCTCATTGCAGTCCTCAGTCTAGCTCCTTCCTCCAAGGGAAAGCTGCAGTCTGTCTTAGCCACTCTCATCACAGGTGGGGGGAAAAGACAGGGGCCCAGGCCTGCATGCTACTTTGAGCCCTGACCCAGGAACCCTCTAGCAGCAGCTGCTTACTGCCCTCCTCCAACTCTCCACTACTGCCAGCTTCCCTGTAGCCCCAGCACCATCTCTGCCTCTTTGTGTCAGGGCCCCAGTCTGGCAGTCGTCAGCCTAGAGCAACCCCAGCCTCTGCTGGCCCTGCCCAGCCCTGCTCTGTCTTAGGTGCTTCTCTCTCTAGGAGCCAGTTCTTCTCCCTTTGCCCTCCAGGGAGAGACTGCTCCTCTCTGCTCTGCAGCCCCAGCCTGGCCCTTATAGGCTGCTTTCAAGCATCCACTTGATTGGCTCCCAATAAGCCTTTTCATGATCGGCTGGGGCTTTGTGCAGTCTCTCTGGATTACTCCAACTCCTTCCACGCCAGAGTTGGGCAGCAGCCCTACTACAGCCTCATTACTTGTAGTCACTCAAAATCTATCTTTCTGTAGTTAATAAATTTATTTAATTGTTTTAGCTAAACCAGTGTGTTTGGACTGAAGTGTTTGGGAAACTCCATTTGGGATAGCAAGATTTGTGCATACCATTTTCTATTAATAAACGATGGACTTTATATGAGCTTGTATTGTCCTGGAGGGTGCTGGGCGGTACAAAAGGCACATTTCTGGGGAAAAGTCTGGGGCTGGGAGTTTGCTGGTGTAGCCCTGCAGTGCAATTCATGAGTAGCTAGTTCTAGCACTCATACAGTATAGCTAGGAGTGATTTACATGCTGGAGGCTGTGTGTGGGCAGACCAACAGTGGTTGCTCTCACATGTTGGGAACTGAGGGGACACTGCTGTCCGTCAGTCCAGATTATATCGTCAGTAATGTTTCAGAGGGACAAGTGATCTGAAGGAACAAGAAGCACAAGCCAGCAGACCCAACACCAAGAGAGCCTACAGAGATCATCATAGACACCTGGGGAAGAGGGGATGTGGGGAGTTGGGCTGTAAGCAATTCAGCCACATGAACAGAGGAGAGCACAGGGTTTAATGACATTTTTTTTTGTTCAACTCAACGTGCATTCAATTTCCCACTTTATGAATGAAGCACCTCGCACTACGGGTTCTAACGCAGGGACCCTATAACTAACAGCTAATAGCTGTTCTACACAATTCCTTGTGCTGCCTCCCTAGGCTTCTACCTACCCAGCTATGATGAACTGGGAATGTCTGTACAATTTATGAATTTTGTGTGATATTATGAACCCTATGTATCTATGTCAGGCTGTAAACTTTATTTTGACTCTGTACATTTGACAAAACCCTGGAACACTGGGGTGAGGTCTGCAATTCAATAGTGCCAATAAAACAGGTCTTTAACTCCGCCCCCATCTTTGAACTGGCTTGGACAACCAATGTGAGCACCCATTTAAAGACCAAAGTACTTAAATTCTCTCAGTCCGGGCTTTTCTGTACTACAGAAGCTACAGCTACATCATAGTGCAGACACTTGCTACAGCAAAAGAGAAGGGGGGTTACTATCACTATTGTTAATCCACTCCCTTTGGAGGTGGTAGCTAGATCAATGGAAGACCTATACCAGGACTTGGGTTGTCTTAACTCCATATCTCAGGGGTGTGAATTTTTCACACCCCTGAGCGACATAGCTAAGTCAACCAAACTTTTAGATGTAGACCACGCCTCAGATACTAAATGATCTAAAACCTGAACAGCTGCTTCAAGCAGGCACCAAGAACACAAACTCCAAGACTGCACACAGCTCTGAATAAAAAAATCAAAATTAAAAAAATCATCTCCTTGCCAGTTCCTTTGACACTTGCCTTCAGGCAATGTTTGGGGAAATTAAAGCTTTTAGGCTCAGTCTCTTGAATCACTAAAATAAAATTCTTCTTGTTAACATCTTTTCTCTTTTTAATGTAAAAATTTTATTTTATATGCGAGACTGTAATTAGAAATGAGGATTTTCATTTTTTTAATAATGTATGAAGGTGCTCATAGTTAACGATGTTTTGTTTATAAAACACACATACACAAACACACACGCACACACACACACAACCAAGTTTAATATATATCTGCATACCACTGAACTGATCTGCAGTTATGGGCCAAGTTGAAAACAGTCACAAGCTAATGTACTCATGGTGTGTAAATGTGTGTGTACACACGTATACACACCCAGCCATCTGAATCTTTGAACCATGCTAGCTTATGTTTTGTATTGCAATCAAATTAATCAGAATAATCACTTGTGTAAATTATATATCCCAAAGTAATTAGAATTAACTAAGACATTTAAGACAGTAGTCTGATAAAAATTATTTACTCTTGAGTGAATTCTGTGCCAAAAAATAAAAAATTCTGCACACAGTATTTTAAAATTCTGTAAAGTTCTGCATATTTTATTTGTCAAAATAACACAATATAATTACACCAGTTTCAATTATTTTGGTAATTTATTTCAAAATACCTGTCAGCAAATATGTCTATAACAATACAGACAACAAAAAAGATTCAGGAAATGTTTTTTGACAAACAGAGTCCTTACTACGCATATTAATACAGAGCTCTGAGTAATAATTCATGTAAACTACAGTACAGAACCGTACTTCCCACATCCTTCAGAAACAGTGCAAAGGCTTAAGGGAGTCAGGGATGATGGAGGTGCTGAGGGAGAGGGAAGTAATTGCTGGGAAGGAGCCTGGATATGAACTTGCAGGGTTGTTGGGTATGGGTGGGAAAAGTATGGAAGAGTGGGGGGGGGAGTTGTGGGGGTGGGGGTGGGGAGAGATTGTTAGGGAGGGTCCTCCATGCAGACCCTGGCTGACCCTAGCCTTTCCCATTCAGTCTAGCACATCTGCTCCTCTCCACATGTGTCCCTGCACCCCCATGCGTCCTTGTACCCCCCTGTCCACTTGTCCATCCACCCCCACTCAGACACCCCCTCCCCCGTCCTCATGTGTCTCTGTGCCCCCACTCAGCCACCCCTTTCTCTCTGTAACTCTACACCCTCTCCTCCTCTGTCCATTTGTCCCTGAACCCCCTCATATGGCTCCCTCCCCTCATCTCCATGTGTCCCTGAACCCCCTGTCCCTATGTGCCTCTGTGCCCCCACTCAGCCATCCCCCTTCCCTCTGTAGCTCTGCACCACCACCACCCATCCATGTGGCCCTGCACCTCCACTTCCATTCAGCCCCTGCCCCAGTCTGTCCTTCCCCACTAGCCCTTATGAGCCCCTGCCTGATCCCACACAATCCCACACTGTCTGTCTCCCCATCAGAGGCGGCTCTAGGCATTTTCCCGCCCCAAGCATTGCAGGCAGGCTGCCTTCGGCGGCTTGCCTGCAGTGGGTCCACTGGTCCCGTGGCTTCGGCGGACCCTGCGGGAGGTCCACCAAAGCCGTGGGCCCAGCGGACCCTCCAAGCACGCACTTGGTGTGCTGGGGCCTAGAGCTGCCCCTGCTCCCCATATCCCTGACCCCTGTGCTATGAAGAAGGCAGGCCCTTTCTCTTCCCTATCCTAACTGGGGCTGGACAGTCGCAGCTGCTCTGTTCTAGTGCCACAGCACCTTCTGGTGTGCAAAAGTTGGAACGGTGGCAACTTTTCAGCAGAATCTATTTTGTGCAAAAAAAATTATGTATAGCACATGAAATACGCACACGCAGAGTGACGCAGAATTCCCCCAGGAATAAAAATTACAGACAGCAGTGGTGCAAATAAATGGTAAAGGAGTAAAATAAACTTTATCTGGTAAGGCGAGACAGGCAATATGGATTAGAAGGGTCTCACCCAACTGAGACGAGATTATGTGAACAGACAGAGAAGAAGATCTGTGTTACGACAGGTCTACACTTCAATTGGAAGTGTGATTGCAGCACATGTAGACATACTCTAGCTAGCACAGATACCTATAGCAATGAAGCTGTGGCAGCATGCACTAGCACCAGAGTGCCAGGCAGGCTTATCCAATCTGCACTAAAGCTCATGTTGCCACAGCTTCACTGCTATTGGACCCATGATACCTACATTAACACTAGCTCAATATGCCTACACATACTGTAATCTCACACCGCAACTGCAGTATAGACATACCCTTAGATGAGAAGAGGGAGCAGGAAGGACATAAAGCAGCAATGTCCATGAGAGTAAGCTGCAGCAAATCTTACAAAGACAAGGAGGTCAGCTCTGAATTGCTTTAAACATGGGAAATCAATAACGTTGTTTCAGATGAGGGGGAGGGATAGCTCAGGGGTTTGAGCATTGGCCTACTAAACCCAGGGTTGTGAGTTCAATCCCTGAGGGGACCATTAAGGGAACTGGGGTAAAAATCTGGGGATTGGTCCTGCTTGGAGCAGGGGGTTGGACTAGATGACCTCCTGAGGTCCCTTCCAACCCTAATAGTCTATGATTCTATGTATTTCTTTGCGTTCCTGAGAAGGTGGACACTTAGGGCATGAAGAGCAGGAACTTGGTGATAGCATAAAGGATGGAATTGAAATAAACATTATGTGAGGGGAGAAAGACATGTCGGATGATTCCAGCAGAAGTGGTGTTGAGGACAATGTGGTGAAGACGGTGATCAACTGATATTCAGATATAGATGAGCTGGAGTAGTCCAGGGTTAAGATGAATGCCAAGGAGGCCAGAGACAATGAGGCAGATCTTCAGCCTCCTGTTTTTTAGATGGTGCTTTAATGACAACATGCTTGTCAACTATTACTGAGAACCTTGCACCATGACTAGGGCTGACTGTGTGGAGTGCATCATCTCAGGAATAAAACAACAAGGTAACCCAGGGCATGTCTACACTGCAGTACAAGTCCAGGCTCAGATTCAGGCCTGAGGCCAAATCCCCCTTTCATCTACAACAGAAATCTCTCCGGCTCGGACCCAGGGTCGTAGGACACTGCAGGGCTGGAGTGTTCAAACCTGAGGAGACTTTTGATGCCTTTCCCTTGAGGAATGGCCTGCCACAGAACTGTCAGCAGACATGAAAGGAACAGAAGTCACCCTGGAGCCTGGTAGGGTTCTGGCTGCAGTTTAATGTTTATTAATATAGGATTTCCACTCAACGCAAAAGTGGTTACAAGCCCAAGGTAGAACAGGTATCTGCAAATAGTGAATTGTATGCCAATGCCTTGGCACCCTCCCAGCCTCACCCCACCAAGTGGAATTTAAAATGGTAACCAGGAAATGCAAATGGTAAAAATACCTTGAAAATGAATTTTTACTGGAAAGTCACAGATTTTTGCTAAAACATTGCTATTTCTTAAAAATGATAACCTTATATTGCCAGGCCTGTAAATATGTCCCTCAGTAACCACCCAACTGTGTAATGAGCTGTCTGGAAACAGTGGACTGTAAGCGGTGGGAAGGGAAGGAGGTGGAAATGTTTTCACTTACAAATCTAATCCTTTTCAGGTAAAGGCAGTCCGTATAGTCCATAGGTGACAAAATTGTTTGTCCCAAATACAGCTGGGGTTTGAAATTGTGTCCAGAAATATGCTGAGAGCGGAATAGGAAGGGCAGTGGATTTATGTGTGTTTGCATGCAGTCATTACATACTAAGCCATGTGGAAGCTAACACAGTATCCTGTTGATTCCCTCATAAATTCTGACCCAATCCTGGGTGCTGATAGCTCCAAACTTTTCCTATAACAGGAACTCCAAATATGTAGTCACATTTCAGAGAAGGGCATATTTTCCAGGGCCACTTCCATAGCTGACGCAGCCCACTCCATTCATAAATGTGCTGATCAGTCAGCATAGGTTTGAATACTTTGCTGCATACACTGCTGGTTTCCTACTAGAAGCTTAGAATAACATCTCACTTTGAAAGCTGGGCACCACAAGAATTATGTCCTCCAAAATGTGGAAGGCCTGAAATGATAGAGAAACCTTTTGTAGCACGTCTGGCCCCAAATTGTTCTACAATTTTTAGAAAAAGAAAAAAGCAACTTTGATATTTTTTAACCTACAAAAACTGCGCAGGCCAAGGGATGTACTGGCCGCTGCTTCCAGCAACTCCCATTGGCCCAGGGCAGTGATCCACAGCCAGTGGGAGCAGCAATCGGCCGGACCTGCGGACGGGGCAGGTAAACACACCGTCCCAGCCCGCCAAGGGCTTTCCCTACAGAAGCAGTGAATCCTGTTTGAGAAACCCTGGACTAGGGTCTTTGTGCTGCAGAATGGACCCCAGAGCCCCAGGTTTGAGCTCAGGTTAGAATATGCTTAACTTTAGGATTGAAGATCAGTGTAGATTCTCAAGCATTGGCTTCTCTAACCCAGGGTCTGCTGAATTGAGTCCTACTAACCCTAATCTTTACAGTGTAGTGTAGACATACCCATACAGAAAGAGCCACATTCACTTTCCTGGTGCACTCCATTAACTTCATACATCAGTTTTCTTTGGGAAAATACCATAGTGCTTTGCTGTTTCAGTACAAAGAACATCTAGAGTTTGTGTTATGCTTCCCATAGTAGAAGAAAAGGTGGCAGCAATTTTTCCTAGTGAATGTGTTTGCCAATCCTAAAATGTTTGTACTTTATTTTGCAAAAGTGTATCTATAACCATTTTCCCTTCACAAAACTACTACAGTGCTACAATTCTGTCATACTAATTCAGTACCATATTTGTAACAATCTGTGCGGCCCCATGTGATAATTTCAGATGTATATGATTTCAGTCCCCATTACAGAATGATTATGTAAGCACTCCGGCCACATCTGCTGGTAGGGAAGAAAGCTATTGTCAACATTTAGTGATGTGGGCTGTGTTGCTGTGGCAACAGCAGCTGAGCCAGCACTCTGGCCACTACAACTCTAATTAATTACTCTAGAGTAGACCTCATGAAGAAGAGCTGTGCCTAATCCATGGATGAGGATGATCTTAGACACATAGGCAGGTGATACAAAAGGCACAGGAAGGCAATGAGAAAGGGGAAGCAGGAGAGAGAATATGAATGAATGAGACTCTCAGGAGCTGAGAGCTCCCTAGAATCATAGGCATAAGGCTATATAGTGTGTAAAGTTGGTAGAAACGAATATTGTAAACAAACTGCATGGAGTGTCTTACCAGCAGAAGGTGTCTGAGCTGTTTGTGGCTTGAAGAGAGGCAGAAGCAAGTTAACCCTGCCACATGAAATATGTACCTGGATAACATATTTAAATGTCTGTGCAAGTTACCACTACACTCACTGGGGCCTGATTCTTCATTGCCTTACAACCTGTGCAGTGTTTTACACATGTGCAGAGTGGGTGTCAAGCAGTACCAAGTCAGAGTTATCCACTCACATAAACTGATGTCAGCATTTTCACCCATTTTCCAAAGGTATAAAAGGGTACACAATGTACTAAGCAGTGGAGAATCAAGCCCTTTTTAGCAAATGTGTATTATTACCTAGTTATAGAACAGATTATTATTCAGAACCCAGTATGTACTATACAAGTATGACAGCATCCTGCTGTGACAAGCATCATGATACTTTTTACCTTTAAACAGATCCTGTTTTACATTCCAGAATTCTAAATATGTGTTATTTTTTTCCTTGTCAGGTGTTCAATCAAAACACCACTTTTAATATTCTACCTCTGTTGTCCCTTCAATCCATGGTTATGTGTGTGAGGTAGACTTATTGTCTCTCTCCTTGGGAGTGCACATTGAAACATTTTGATGTACAGGGGGTAGGTGTGCATCCGTGCTGGGTAAGTGACACATGCAATCATTATGGGACACAAATTACTTAGAGAACATGTTTGCTAGAACAACTTTGACATTCCTCATACTGGACATAAACACGTAAGCCCATCCCATTCTATTGATTATTTTAATCCACATGAGCACCTACCAGTATAAATAAGTAACAAGTCCATTTATTCATGTCTGAACACTCGTGACGTTATACCAGAATTTTTGGAAGTCTTCTTGAACTATTGCTGTCTTCACAAATTCAGCAGCTGAGCTCTCAGAGATCCACAGTGCCCCATCTATCCATCTCCTTCCTGATCATCCTCTGCTACAATGACCCATCCCCATTCCTTCCATGATAACTTTCCATCTCTGCACCTGAGGTCACCAAAGTACTAAGTTCATGCCTGTTGATTTCTGGGAGCACAGTTTACTTCTCTCCAGCAATATAGCTAACATAAGCATTCATCTTCTTTTCCATCCAGAAGATAAGCAAGAGTCTTTGCCAGCACCACATCTCAAAGGCTTCAATTTTCCTTTGGTCAGCCACATTAGTTTATCAGTATTCACCTCCATAAGTTACAATGGGAAAATTAAGCTTTTCACAATCAAATCTTCATACATTTCGAGCTGCCATGGCTTCCTAACAATTTCATAAGGGAGTCTATGGTTGAGTGAGCTATCCCTAGTCATCTTCCAATTTCTTCGGCACAGACTTCTTGGTTGCATATATATGGTACCAGATAATGACTTTAGTTTAATGTACTCTACAAGTTGACTGTTAATTATGATGTCTGATTGCATTCTTTTTTGCAGTGATTGTTTCAATGTACATGCATTTCATTTTTGCCACATTCTATATTCCATGCTAACTATTTTTAGAAACGCTAATGTTCATTGTATTGCATCGATGGCTATGGCAAAGAGCATCATATGATCAGCATGTCTGAGGTCAGTTAAGAGGTATCCACAAATTGAAATCCCAGTTTCTCCTACTTTATCAAAACTTTCCAGGGCTTGTCTCATTTGGTGTGTATGTTGAAAAGACCTGCGGATAGAATGCACCCTTGTCTCATGCCCTGACACTCTCTGCTGTTTGTTCCACGGTCATAAATAATATGCGCTAATTACCATTAAGTTGAATCTTTGATAAATGTATTAGTCAACTGCTGCCAACTGTGCACAATTAGTAACTCTTGTCAGATAATGCAAAACATGCTAATATCTTTAGCAATGATGGAAGGCTTTTATATATGCTAAGCAGGCAATGATTTTGATTTCAGCGCTTTTCATTTTGCAACTGACTAAGTGAAGGATAACATTTTTAAAAGCACCTAAGTCCCAATTTCAAAAGGGTGTTAAGGCACTTAGGAACCTAAATCTCAGACACTTTTAAGAATGGGACTTCAAAAAGTGCTTAAAGTGACTTGGGTACTTTTGAACATTATAGTAGATATTTGGAAAACAGTTTTTACAAATGAGAATTGGACAAAAAAAACATTAATTTTAGTACATTCATGTTTTCAGGAAATCAGTTGCAAGACATAAAGTTTCATCATAATAACAAACAATGCAATCATGAGGTGGCATAAACAAGAAAGTTTTATGCAGCAAAACAAACTTCCAAACCTGCTACTGTCAAGAAAGCACATTGGTGTGTTTGTTACTCTCGAGACTTACATCTGCACTCAGTACACCTGTAAATCTGAAGATTAGTCAGTGTTTATTTAAACAGCCCCTCAGAATCTAGCAAAAGATGATATGAATACATCTATTCTGTGGTCTGCTGCACTTCATTTCTTGCACAGATATGTGATAAGCAGAACTATTTACTTCTATGGTTACATGCATGAGAAGAAACCTGTAAGGCAGGGATCGGCAACCTTTGGCATACAGCTCGCCAGGGTAAGGCAGGGATCGGCAACCTTTGGCATGCAGCTCGCCAGGGTAAGCACCCTGGCAGTCCAGGCCGGTTTGTTTACCTGCCGCATCCGCAGGTTTGGCCAATCGCAGCTCCCACTAGCCATGGTTTGCCACCCCAGGCCAATGGGGGTGGTGGGAAGCAGCGGCCAGCACATTCCTTGCCCCGCGCGGCTTCCCGCCACCCCCGTTGGCCTGGAGTGGCAAACCACAGCCAGTGGGGGCCGCGATCAGCCAAACCTGTGGACATGACAGGTAAACAAACCAGCCCAGCCTGCCAGGGTGCTTACCCTGGCAAGCCACGTGCCAAAGGTTGCTGATCCCTGCTGTAAGGATTCGTACATGGGAGTGGGAGGGCAACTAAGTTAGGCAATGGCATGTAGCCTAAATTTTGCATCCTGTCTGATGAAAACAGAGTATGTTTTGTGGCTTTAGATCCATTCATTCTAAAACAAACTGATTTTACAGTGCTGATGGCCTTCTATACACTAAGCAATCTATCTTAATTTTCTGTGCCTCTGATGCCCTCCTGATGGGTGGATATCAATTTAGTTTTAGCAACTGATTATATAAGGTCGTTAGCCTACCCACTGGCCATATTTTGTACATTTCTGTGCTTTTCTTTTTGGGTTCCATAAAACCACTGTAATCTGTTGTCCTTCACCTCCATCCTCCCGTCAAGCAATTACTGAATATACACACATTGAGCTCACCTAAAATTATTTGTGCTATCCAAGTAAGTATAACACATCTAGGTTCATTTTTTCTGCTCCGTATATTTGAAGCCATTATCACATTAATGATTACAGACTGAGACATCTTCACTAGAAACTGTGATGTAGTTATCACTTTCACAAAACAAAGGAAGCAATATGACATCCTACATTCTTTTCCTTCGTTGTTTTTACTGGTACAGTCACAACCTGTGAACTGCTAAAGCAACAAGTAGCAGCAACATCATTGTTGAAACACCATAAATCTTACATTCGTGAAGATAATCTAAAAGTTAATCTTTGATAGTAAGAATTTAGTTTTTCCCCACTTTTTTATCATTAGGGTAGTGCCAATATGCGCTATGGATTGTACAAACAGATAAACACACAGTCTCTGTGCCAAACTATTTTTTTCAAGTTTATACATTCCACTCAGCATGATCAACAGGGATCCTAGCTTTCCATGATAGAAAAAAATCCCCTGATAAACAAACATAAAAATCTGCATTTTTCCATGATTTAAAATGAAACACTGAATATTAGTTTCCCAGGCCACAATATATATATTGTGTGTATATATGTGTATATATATATATACACACATATCAGTCGACTGCAATGTTTTATTGGTATTTTTACCATTTTTATGATGACAGCCTGAGACCAGCACAGCCCTGCCCATTCTCCTGGTTATCTTAATTTTTGATTATCTGATCTGGCCCCAGTTAGATCAGATAAACAGGGTTCTATTGTATATATTTTTATTTTTTCACAAAATGCAAATACTAAAGCGTCTCTGTAAAAATGCAAATTCCACATTTTTCCATGGCAAATAGATTTCTAACATCCCTGATGATCAATAAGGCTGAATATTATTCATGATTAAGACAGTAAATAGTATCAGAAAGATTCTCATTTTGCAAGGGAAGATGAAACAGAATTTGCTATTACCACTCATATTAATTTTGTTAGCTTGTTTATATTATTTCTTCCTGTACCACACTCTGCCAGATAAACTTGCTGTGCATTTACTTTTGCAGATATGAGCAAGAGAGAGAGAGAAAGAGAGAGAGATCCAGCACACTGTGGTTAGGGTGAATGCCTGATTCTCTCTATTTCCTCTTTACACTGACTACTCCCTGCTTGCTATATGGACCCTAGTGGCCTCCATGAATAGAAGCTGTGAATATTCAGAACTAAAACCACTTCTCCCTTTGTGAAGACAGGTGATAAAATTTGTGTCCAACTCTTCATTAAAGAGCAACATATAACAAGAAAGAAATATGAATACAGAACAAGAATAAACAGCCCTATGAAGGAGGGAATAGGCTGCCTGAAACTTCAGCTTTATTAAGGGATTTGTTTTGCCCTTTTAAGATATTTGGCTACTACTCTTCTGACTGTCTTGAATTCTCAGGATATTATGTAATCCTCCAGGAATGCAGGAGACTGTATTTCACTAACTGGCTGTCTCCTCACAAGGAGAGGATGCAGAGGACATACTGGCAGTTCTATTAGTTTCAGTCTTGCACTACAATTGTCAGTGTTATATTAACATCAGACTGGGAAGCAGGAAATACAATAGTTTTTCCAGGCCTTGTGTATTTTTAAAAAGACACAATATTCCTACAGCAATTAACTTCTTGAGGGAAAAAACAGTCAGCCTGCTTGCATTACACATGCTATCTAGCCAAAATGACTTGCTATCTGTGTTTTTTAAATCTAGACCACAGAGTTCAGTTTTATCCTAGAGTCACATATTATAGATTAATCAGAAAGCCCTGTAAGGCACAGGTAAGTCGTAAACACAATGGACTTGATTCTGATCTCTGTCATTAGTTTTACACTGAGCTAACACCTGTGACCTATGTGGAGCTACTCATGAATTACATTGGTGTATGTAAGATCAGAATCAGAACCACTGACAAACAGCTGGACTGAATCACTATCGCTAACGGCATGTCTACACTAGAAACTGTATATTGACCTATGTTAGGTTGACTTACAGCCATCGCACTGCTGTGGTTCATGTCCACACTACCCTCCTTCTGACAGAGGTGCACACCCTCACCAGGAACGCCTCCACCAACTTAAGAGAGGCAGCGTGGGGGGCTGAGACAGGGCCGGATTAACTTTTTGTGGGCCTGGTGCCAAACATATTTGTGGGGGCCCCTGCACATCCACCAATGTAATATACGCCATCATATGCCAGCAATGCCCCTCTGCTATGTGCATCGGCCAAACTGGACAGTCTCTACGGAAAAGGATAAATGGACACAAATCAGACATTAGGAATGGCAATATATAAAAACCTGTAGGAGAGCACTTCAACCTCCCTGGCCACACTATAGCAGACCTTAAGGTGGCCATCCTGCAGCAAAAAAACTTCAGGACCAGACTTCAAAGAGAAACTGCTGAGCTTCAGTTCATCTGCAAATTTGACACCATCAGCTCAGGATTGAACAAAGACTGTGAATGGCTTGCCAACTACAGAACCAGTTTCTCCTCTCTTGGTTTTCACACCTCAACTACTAGAACAGGGCCTCATCCTCCCTGATTGAACTGACCTCGTTATCTCTAGCTTGCTTGCTAGCATATATATACCTGCCCCTGGATATTTCCACCACATGCAACTGAAGAAGTGGGTATTCATCCACGAAAGCTCATGCTCCAAAACGTCTTTTAGTCTATAAGGTGCCACAGGATTCTTTGCTGCTTCAACTGCCTATGTTGCTGAATGGTCAGGCTGTTTGTGTTTCAAACAAGCTGTAGTTTTTTTTTTTTCAAGGTTGACTTTTTCCTACTGAGGTACTGAGCCGTAAAGTAATTAAGCCTGGTGTTTATGTGTGCATGTATCACTGTGGTTAGGTCAGAATCCAGCTGGTGGGGATAGAGCCTTCATGCCAGTGGTAGACTAAAAATGACATTTTTCATAGCTTTTTGGCTGTCCAGCATTGAGAAATTCAGGGGGACAGCCGAGCTGCTTACTATCTTAAGAACGTGAGGGCAGGCTCACGCTTTTAATGGATGTTAGAGCATCTCCCCACCAGCATCAGCATAGCCTTTTCCACATACAGCTTCAGCCAGCTGTTCTTCATCCATTTGCTCATCGCATGAAGCTCTTAGGTATATCTATCCTTTGAGCCAGAGGTGTAATTCACAGATCATGGAGACATACCTGTGCTAGCTCTGTTTTAAGAATAGGGCATAGCTATGGCCATGCAAGCAGCAGGAGGGGCTAGCCACTCTGAGTATGTGACTAGCATCTTGGACAGGATCAGACTCAGGGCACTAACCCCTCCTGCTACTCGTGATGCTGCAGCTACGCTCTGTTCTTAGCACACTAGTTTGATCAGAGCTAGTACATCTCAAAGTGTAGATGTACCCTTAGACAGCTGGAATGTTGCTCATTGTATCCGATGTGAAGGTAACATAAAGTGTCACTGGGGTCCCGTGCACCTAAGGCTCCAACGATCAGTGTGTGTGTTTGGACCTGGTAAACCTTAGCTCTCAAGGTTTCGGCCACAGGGGTGGATTTCTCCACCTTTTGAGCAGTAGTTCTTTTGCAGAAAAACAAGCACTAAAACTATAGGTGCAGCTCAAAACTATTGCAGCATTACTCCTTGCAGTTCCTGTTTCTGCTTTCGTGCCTCCTCGCGTATGTCTACACTTGAAGCCAGGGGTGTGAGTCTCAGCTCAAAGGAGACATATCTCCACTAGCTCGGACAGCGTTAGCATGCTAAAAATAGAACATAGCCACAGCAGCACAAGCAGCAGGAGGGTTAGCTGCCCTAAGTACATGCCTACCATCTTGGATGGGTCCTGGTGGTTAGACCCTCCCATCACTTGCACTGCTGCAGCCCTGCTATCTTCAGTGCACTAGCTAGATCAGAGCTAGCATGGGTATGTCTCCTCAAGCTGAGAATCACATCCCCTAGCTCCAACTGTAGACATACCTGTAGCCCTGATACTCAACAGATTAAAGTATAAATACAAGAAGAGTTATCCTCTCATTGAACACTACATAGTGATTTTAGGGTACATTTTTATAGCAGACTTCTAGGCCCATGTTTTGAGATCCATCTGGATAAATAATGGCATTACTCATAGGCACTTTGAAAGTACATCACCCTGCTGAGTCACATTTTAATATCTATCCATCCCTCTGATGTGCAATCTTGCTTTGAGTAAATGTCATCTGTGAGAAATTGCACTTATTGGATGAGCATCAATAAAGTCTTAAAATTAAATAACCATATAATAATCATGATTATGGTAGTTCAACATACAGTTCCTTAAATGTGAATTTTCATAAGTGACAGGGTTTACAAAAAAAAGCCATCCAAAGCTCAATGGATCAACAGTGCATGTTTGTAAATATTTTAAAGTACTGATTGAATACAGTGGTTTCATTTCTAAATTACATGTTGCCTTTTGCAAAATAATTCCGCAAAACAGAATCTTCCTATAAAATATCAATTTTAATTGATACGTGTTAATTGATAACTGTTTGTTATTGGTCTATGTATTTTGTATTTTCTTTTAACAGTACTTCATGGTGCCTAATTACTCAGATTTGCAAAAGTATTAACTGTAAAACTGTAGTTCTCAACAAGAATCATTTTTTAAAGTTTGTAATTTCATGTGTCTTGTCACTGTCATTGTATATGAGTTTTGGAAGCAGAGAAAGAGGCCAGAGAGCAGATTTCCCAAGTACTATAAGTGTCTTTTTCTAATTAAAATGAAGTTTACATTGCTAATGTAGCCAGTAAAGTGATATTCCTTGGAAAAATCACTTTTGACAAAATGTCTGGTACCATGAACTACTAAATCAGATTACATTTAAAATGGAATAATTTGTTCTTTGCTACTATGAATCACATGAGCGTCTGAGAAGGCTAAATTAATTTGAAGGGATCTTGGAACTGCTAATTAGGCAGCTTTCTGATATGCCAGCAAGTGACTTGCTCTTTAAGCAGAGCTAGACTCATTCAGAGTTTTCCTGATTGGCAGACTGAAGACACTGGGGACAGAGGAGAAGATTTTAACATAAAATTCCTGTGGTATGAACAATTTAAAGATCAAAAGAGTTTTTTTATGTTAATACAATTTTGGTTTTGGATTGAATGCTCTTTAGTTAATCAAATTGGTAGTTCCTTTATTTCACAAAACTTTTCTTTGTTTCAGTGTGACACTAAACTGCTTTGACACTACTGAAAATATTCCAGATCAGATTGTGATCCAGTCGCTCACCTTGGGCCTACTCATGTGATTAGCCTCACAGCAATGCATAAAATGGGATAAAATAGGCCCACTTCACCCACTCTACTGGAGCAGAAGGGAGCACTTACATTGGTCGAACTTCCTCAGCAGGGAACTGTGGGGCAAAAACCGGTCATTTTAATGGTTGGACACCAAGTAATTTTATTTTAAAAGCTACTAAAATAGCTTTAGAGAAACATGAAATGACAGGCCAGCTCTTTCTAATTGTTTCTCTTACTGCCAACTAAGTGACATGGCTTCCGCTATTTTAGTCAGAGGGGTTCCACTATCTATCTTTGGGGAGACCATGATCGAGGCCAAGTAAAACAATTACAATTGCTAGCCATGGCTATTGCAGTGTTAAAGAAATGAAAAGAAAACATTAAACCAACACAAATGATAAACTGGTTACTTCAGTCACAATCTCTTCTGTACATCTCTATCTGGAGAGTTTTTAATAGAGATTATACCATTGAAAGTGAACCTGTCACTTTTCTCTTGCAAAGTTGACACCAAGGTCTTATTTCCCAAAATTATTGTAACGCTAACTGCCTTAGAAATCTAAGATATACTAAGGTTTCTAGCTGAGCAAAATAATTTTGTTTAAGGAAAGTTGGATCCTGTTGGTTGTTAATAATGAGGTAGGCAATCTTAACTAAATCATATGAAATTGAAGAAAATATTTCAATTACTTAGAAGAATCCGTTTAAGGAGCTGTCTTGCAACAAACCAAATATGAATATTAAGAATCTTAAATCCAATTAAATCTCACTGTTTCTTTCTGTACTAATATTTAGGCCTTGTCTCCTCTCCAGGAATACACTATCTAACCACTTGTTAATTAACAGGAGAAACTGTTAGTATTTTAAGTTATTAAATCATTACAAGAGTTTTAAATTAGTCTTCTCTCACTCAGCCATGTGGAAGTTTTGGAGAGGTTTTCCTGGGGTTGGTTTCTTTTTGAGTCTTCTCTGGTTTTCTTAGCTGGCTGCAGCATCTTCCTTGTAAAGAGGAATAGAATGAGTTGCGGTATGCTTCACTTCAGAGGGTTTGGGGGTTTTTTTATTATTATTATTCTTATTTCCATGATAGTATACGAAAATACAGTTGTTCCATTCTTGTTTAGATTCAAAGTGGCTTGCTGTCACTCTTTCATTGTCTCCATGCTTTCAGGGTTTGCTTAGGTGACATCTTCAGCTCCTGAATATGCGGTCTGCCTTTACTTGACTTTGTTTTTTCCTATGGTGAGAGAGCCTGAGAACTTTCAAAGTTAGGTTAATTCTCTTATTTAGTCTGTTTTCTGAGATTCTTTCACTTTTCTTAGTTTGACAGAAAATGAAGTTCTGTCTTCCAAAATGTGCAAACACTCCTATTCCTCATCTATTTCTCCAAAGTCTTTTTAAATTAAATAACCCTTATAAAGTCTTTAAGCTTAAATAATTAAAAAGTTGTTGATTCTGATAACAGTTTTTTAGAGATGATTCTTGTCTTCTGGAGTTGGGTCAAGGTTTGCTTGTGCATGCCAGTAATATTCCTCATTAATATACTCTGTACTTAAATGGCTTCTGACATTACTTAATTTAGCATCAAATGACCTTGCTATATTTGTACATAAAACATCTTACTTTTCATATAACAACTATATGAGTTAGTGAATGAAGGCTTGCATTTTGATACAAAATATTTGCAAATATATATCTCAGAAGAAGCTTACGCATCTTAAGCATTTGAGAAACAGCAATGGTTTTCACCTTTAAATGCTTACAGTTGCTGAGGGTCACGTCATGTTGCTGCAGCAGCTGAACAGGGCCTGGTGCCATGTGTCTCTGGGCGGCCCTGCTGCGGCTGAGTGATCTGTTGCCATGGCTGCCACAGGAGTGCACTGCTCCCTGTGTCCTGCTGCACCCCTCCTCCTCTGCCTGCTTCAGCTGAGGTGAGGAGAATGGCTTGTGGCGCTTCAACTATGGGTATGCCCAGTAGGTGCCCAATTCAGGAACTAATTTGAGGGTGCCAGGTGGAGTGCCCAGTCCCTTCCCACTGCCCTTTGGGGGGACAGCTGGACATAGGCAGTAGGGATGCCCTCCCATGGGCATAGGAGGGACCCAGCCCAGCCCTGCCCTACTGGAGGCACTGAGAGTAGTGGCCTCAGAGGTGAGTAAGGGTTCATTTGGGGAGCTTTGCTGGGGAACTGTGAGCCTGGGATTGTTGCCTCCTGGGGAAGAATGTGTTCAGTCTTCACAGAAATGGAGATTGGGTGAGGACCGATAGCCTGCAACCAACATACATAATAGTTGTGGGATAAGGGACACAGCTGGGCAGGAGCCAGGACTGTGGCTGGGACAGTTTGCTATGCAAATGGTGGTGAGTCATCAGTATATTGAATCCTAGCTGTGTTCGGTGAGATACTCCTCTTTTGATGCAACAGTAGCCATGGTCAAGGAGTGTGGCCCTGGGGTGACTTTAGCTAAATGTGACATCAAGTCTGCATTCCAGTTGCTTCCAGCCCATTTCAGAATGTAACTTGCTTGGTTTTCAGTTTGAAGCTATTACTATTTTGATAAAGGCACTCCTATACTTGGCAGAGATTTATTGGCTGCTTTAAATCTCAGGGTAGTTAATGGACGAATTGATCTTCCTCAGCAAAGCACTCTTGTGGTACACATACCAGTTTCAGCTGGGACCCAACACCAAATTGAGAGAAACTCAGCTCTGCTTATGGGTTTCTGCATAAAGTTAAAATGAGGAATAATGTGATGCCTGTACAACAGAAATGACAGCGCTTACCATTTTCAGTCAGGGAAGCTGTTTCAGAGAAACTTAGAAAATTTGTTCAAAAGGACATTATTGAAGATATTAATTCCTCGGAATGGGTTTCACCTATAGTAGTGATGCAGAAGAAGAGTGGAGGCATTCACCTTTATGTGGACTTAAGGGAGCCAAATAAAGCTATTGTGATTGACAGCCATCCCCTTCCTCACACAGAAGTATTTGCAGAACTCTGTGGTGCAAGGATGTATTCTACTCTTGATTTGCAGAGCGCATACCACCAGGTTATGTTGCATGAAGATAGCAGAGACCTCACAGCATTTATTACACATGAGGAACTATTTTATCTTAAATAGGCCCCAAGTGCCTTCCAAAAAATGATGTCATTGATTCTGAAGAATCAACATGGAGTTTAGTGCTATTTCGATGATATTATCAGGTTTGGAAATACTACTGAGGAGCATGACAATAACCTGCAGTCTGTACTAAACTGCATCAGCAAAGCAGGCCTCAAGCTCAGTAGGGCCAAATGCAAATTTAGACAAACTGAACTCTCCTTTTTGGGGCATACAATTTCACAGGCTGGACTAAAACCTGATCCAGATCATTTCCTGGCAATTTCAAATGCTCCTCCTCCAACAGATTTGCAAACCTTACGTTCCTTCTTGGGTCTTACCTCCTGGTATGCAAAATTCATTCCCAATTATGCTTCTGTCATTGAACTGTTACAAGAATTACTATGGAGAAGTACAACCTTAGTGTGGACAATGGATGTACAAGCTAGTTTCGAAACGGTGAAAGACTTGATTGTACATAGTCCAGTACTTGCACTATTCATTCTCGCATTGCCCACAATTATAACTACTGATGCTTCTGATTATGGACATGGGGCTGTCCTCACACAACTTCATGAGGACAACACAGAGAGGACTGTTGCATTTGCTTCAAGGACACTAAGTAATGCGGAGAGAATATTCTACAGTTGAAAAAACCTGTGGGGCTGCACATTCAAGTTGTGCCCAAGCACAGTCCTTTGACAACATTGCTCACCACAAAAGGACTGGGAAGAGCAGGATATGGTATTGCTAGATGGTCTGCAAGTCAACTCTCTTTCAATTATGAACTGGAATATAAGCCTCGAAACAAAAATGTGGTAGCTGATTGCCTCTCAACTGCCTTTGCCTTCACCAGATGGTCCACCGGAGGATGAGAATGTAGTAGTTGTGCTTATTACAAGCACTCTTACTGCAGTTACAAGAGAACAGTTTCAAGCTGTTTGTTCAGCGTGTCCAATTCAACAAAAACTACAGGAATTTCTGACAAAGAGATAGCCCAGTAACCCTAAAAACCTTGACGCAGTTTTAAACTGCCTTATTTTAGAGTTCAGGATGAACTTTCTTTGCTCAATGGGTGTGTGCTATGAGGTACACACCAGCTACTTGTGCCAGAAGAATTACAGTCAAAACTCATACTCCTGGCACACGATACTCATTGTCAGAACCCAACAACGACTGTGGGATCTGTATTGGTGGCCAGGGATGGACTCTCAAAGTGAAGCACTCATAAAATCCTGTGTCACTTGCCAAATGCATGATAAGACAGCAGTGACATGTACCCCTCAATTACAGCCTGTTCCTTTTCCTGAATCTGCATGGGCAAAAGTGGCAATTGACATTGTAGGACCCTTTGATACTGCTCCAGTTGACTGTCATTATGCCATCACTTTAATAGACAATTTCAGTAAATGGCCTGAAGTAGCATTTACCTCGCAAATCTCTTCTGCTACAGTAATTAAGTTCCTCTCTTCAGTTTTTAGCAGGGAAGGTAACCCCAAAGAACTGGTTTCAGATAATGGTAGTCAATTTACTTCCCTGGAGTTTGAAACCTTTCTAGCAGAGAGGAACATTTTACACAGAAGGTCATCCCTATATTACCTTCAAGCCAACAGGGAAATCGAACGGTTTAACAGAAGTTTGAAAAAGAGTTTGCAAATGGCTGAACTGGAAGGGCGATTTTAGATACCCTTCACTACTGATTTCTTGCAAGCATACTGGGCTACACGACATGCCACAACACAAAGATCACCTGCAGAGTTACTGCATGGGAA
This sequence comes from Gopherus flavomarginatus, assembly GCF_025201925.1. Lineage (NCBI taxonomy): Eukaryota > Metazoa > Chordata > Testudines > Testudinidae > Gopherus > Gopherus flavomarginatus. Next base: position 205,714,589 of record NC_066618.1, read on the forward strand.
ACAGATGAATACTAAACTGAACATTGCTGGATTGTTAAAGGCGCTACCTGAGGCCCCAACCAAGGATGATGTGAGAAAAACAGTTGAACAGAACCAAACAAAGTATAAGGCTTTCACAGACAAGCAGCAGGGTGCTAAGGAACCAAAGTTTGAGAGTGGTTCCTTCGTTAGAATACGAAAACCTGAAATTTTACGCAGAGGGTACCACAAATTCACAGCTCCTCTTAAATTCATAGAGAAGAAGGGACCTTACACCTATCGACTTTCTGATGGGTGGGTATGGAAGGCTTCTTATCTTGCATCTGCCTATGCACCAAGAGGAGATTATGCCAACACGCAGTCTGCATTGGATAACTTCACCGAAGTATCAACACAACAAGACATTGCACTGGAACCAGGGTTTGAGAAACTGCCTGTCAGACCCAGATGACCACCTGTCTGAACTGAAGACTATATTAGGTAGTATCTACAGTGTTTTCAGTGTGCTATTTCTGCCAACAGTCTAGAAGCTTAATTATTCAGAAATTGTCTCTGTTCTCTGTGGCCCTGAGCCTGCGAAAGCTTATGCATTTTAGTAACTCTGCTCATCTGATGAGTTTTATTGGAGACAATGGAACTGCCCATGTGAGTAAGGTTACTCGTGTGATTTCAGGAGCTGGCACTATAAATGTGGATAAACCAGGGCTGAGTTTAGCTAGTGTAAGTGAAGGCAACTTCTTTTTTTTAAGTCAATGGGAGTTGTCTCTTGCTGCTTCTAGGGCTGAATTCAGCCCACTATGTTCAAGGAATTGATATGTTCTGACTAGCTCAAAAATATAATTAACAGTTGAAAGGGAATTGTAAAGGAATTTATAATTTAGACTATTAGCAAGAGCAATTTGACCTTAGCAGTTGGCTCAGGGTGATTTGCTTGACAATTCAATTTGAAGATAAAACACTTCAAGCAAATATAATCCCAGAGTAAAATTTCAAAAAGTTACTCTGATTTTGATACCATTACATTGTTTAGGATATATTTTTATATAGATTATTAGGGACCTCAAGAGATCATCTAGTCCAACCCCCTGCTCAAAGCAGGGCCAATCCCCAAAGGGACCCCTCAAGGATTGAACTCACAACCCTGGGTTTAGTAGGCCAATGCTCAAACCACTGATCTATCCCACCCTATCCTTGTACTTAATAGTACAAAGTTTTAAAAGGCTTGTATCCCCCACAAAAAAGGCTCAGTTAAGTAATTATAACCCTTATACAAAACACATATCAACATCATTACAGTTAAAAAGAATAACTAAGCATTAAAAAGTATTGAAATTACCAGTTAATTTAATTTTAAATTAAATATTAGATTACCCTTACAGTTCATGCATGTGATTAAAGATATAGTGACGTGAAATTTCACCTTACACATTTCAACAACAAACGTAACACCTAAGACTCTAGAATTACTGCATCTACACAGGGAAGTGAGAGCATTTGATGGTACCCAGAGAGCCTGCAGAATTTAGCAGCTCCACTCTGCTACTGATAGGCAGAAGCAGTTCCCCACCAGACTGAACTCCTTAAAAGCAAAATGAATTGCATTTTAGCAATTTTAAGTTCATCAGGTTTTGCTGACGCTTGAAATGCTAAACTGGTTGAGTTCTAAGCTGATTTACTTGTACAAATATAAAATATTAAGCAGTTCAGTAGGGTCGGGACCATCATTAACTATCAGGGCCCTATAGAAATGAATTGCCTGATTTATTTCAATAGCCACAGCTCTATCAGGTAAACACAGGTGCACCCCTATAGAGAAGCACCAACCAGCCTTCATGGGTCCTCAAAAATCAGTCTGAGCTATGCAAGATAAAACTACCCTGAATTAAGATTCCTGGGAGAAATCCCAACTCTCTCTTCCTCGATTACTGACATAAAGTGGCTCTCTCACTCCCTGCATGAATGTAAACTCAGTGCTGTTCATAGCAATGCTTGTGAAAGTTTGCAGTGTATGAATGATCTTATTTTTATACAAGATTTAAGACTAATTTTGAAGCCAGAAATTGTTTTATCTCAGTGACTGGGCACACAGACTATCCCATATTAAGTAAATAGAATTTTACATGAGCAGAGATATGAGAAAATTCTCTTTGAGAAAAAGAAAAATATATATAAATTGTAGCCAGTTTACATTTTTTTCTGACTTTTTAATTGATGTCTTGCAGTATCTTTGAAAGAATTTCTACCCTCAATGACACTTCACTGAGAATGAGAAATCTTTCCCTATTTAATAAGGGGGACAGCTTTTATAACAGCTTCTGTTATATTACTTATATGATATGATTGCCTAGGGAGGTTGTGGAATCTCCATCTCTGGAGATATTTAAGAGTAGGTTAGATAAATGTATATTGGGATGGTCTAGACAGTATTTGGTCCTGCCATGAGGGCAGGGGACTGGACTCGATGACCTCTCGAGATCCCTTCCAGTCCTAGAGTCTGTGAGTCTATCTTCTCCATACTGACCTCTAGTTTAAGGATGGTGCTAGAAATAATGGACTGGTATTTTGACTTCATGTATTTTTGTAGCACTGTCTTGAAAAAAAGAAAAACGAAGAAAATAAAAAAACGCACTTCCTGAACAAAGGCACAGCTCCTGCCTACACATAGCCAAAATAAAATGGAATTGTGAGCTCCCTACATAGACCCCGTAAAATAGGTTTGCTTTTGTGGCAGTTCCCTCTTCCACAATGAGGAGTGTTCTGCTTCCAGCCCTGAAAACAAGGCACTCAGAAACTAATTGATAAATGGGGTCACAGAAACACAGAGAACTGAGCCCCAAATCCAACAGCAGGTCAGCCACAGAACCAGGAAACTACCTAGGACTGAAATCCTAGGTAGTTGAAGTGCTATTAAAATCAATGGAAGTTTAGCCAGTGACTTCCTTGGGGCCAGGATTTCCTCCCAAGTGTTTGGACTTGCTGTATCCACTGGACTATGTTTGTTTACATGACTGAGTTATAGGAATGAATAAGCAGACAATTTTGTTTCTGTAATCTATAATCCTCCTTTCTCCACACCCTTTCCTCATTCCTAGTGCATATTATAACTTCACTTGTCTACTAAGTCCATCATCTACGCCCCAGTTCTGCAAGTAGATTGCCAAACACAAGCTCCCGTGGGTATGTCTACACTGCAACTGTGATATGGGACTCCCAGCACAGGCAGACAGACTCATGCTGGCTCACCTCAAACTAGTAAGCTAACACAATCAGTGGGGATGTTGCAGCACGGCCAGCGGCTTGGATTAGCCACCCAAGTCTGCCTCCCTGATCACTTGGGTCCAAGCACAAGCAGCTAGCCTATGCCACTACTTAGGCCACAGTGTTCACATTTTTATATTTTTAGCACATGCTCAAGCTGAGCTAGCACGAGCCTGTCAGCCCACTTTGGGAATCGTACTTCTCAACTATACCCTATGCTTTCAATGGGACTTCACATGCATTTGGATCCTTTTGCTAAAGCATCCACTTGCAAAACGGGGACCTTGGACTGTGAACTTTTTAGGGAAGGGTCTTATTTCTCTGAACATCTAGCATATTTGTGGATGAGATATAAGAAATATTTTTTCACTCTGTTAAAAAGTAGGTAAACATCAAATTCTGAAGAGCATTTAGCCTCCATACAAAAATGCCACATAGATATGCAGTTATAACAAGAGCTTTTTATATGCTACTTGTACAGTAAATAGAAAGTATGCATAGCAAACAAGCTTCTCTTCCAAACACAAATCTTGGGACATAATGCCTCCCAAATCATATAGGTGATATTGATTTGAAAGCAGATCTGTCATGAAACTGACATGGACTGGTCAAGGGAATTGTTTGAATTTTTCTGTGATAAAATGGATTCAACCCCTTTCCCCTTTGTTATTTCCTGTGAGGAGAAAGATGTTGACTTGTAACTCAGCAGTTAATGCTTATTTGATCAAAGGTTCATGTTACCATGACAGCACAGTGGAACCAAGCTTTCCTGTGAAAGACGAATGAACTGTTCGGGACTGGAGGATGCCTTTTAAAAATTCTTATTTTAGCTCAAGTAATTCATCATTATCCTCACCACTTGTTATGGTTTTGTTGGCATTCTACTAAATGCATTAAAGAGAATGGTTTCGTGCTATCTAGTGTAAAGTAGTATTGGTACTTAGAGAAAGAAAGGAAACTCTGACATGTGTGAACTGATGACTGTGTGACATTTCATGACTGTTAAATTAATAACTTTCACTTATTAATTTCTCATTGAATAGCACTTTTGTGTGAGTCACTTCCAATTTGTAGTTTGAACGGGATAACCTATACATTTCTGGTGGCAAAGGTTGTCTATTCTCATCAATGGTGGGTGACTTTTGATGTGAGAAGAAAAGTCTTAAAATATTCTGAGTGATAGCTAATTATGTCCATTCTCCTCTCACATTTTACACATAGGTGAACATGTGGATTTGGAATGGTATAGAAATATGATTTACCATGTGAAATTATTAAGTTAGCACATTATTTATTAATTACACCCCATAACATAAAGAGTCCCTCAGCAACACAGCTATTATTTCCACTTAACAAAAGAAAAAACACATTACTGAAGAAACTATTCAGTACAATTCTTAAGAGAAAAAGCTTCTAGAATAAATTTCTCCTCTCTTCCTTTCCTCTCTCCTCCCCCCACTCCACCCAAACCTTAATCTAGAAGGAATGCACTTCTTATTTTAGAGGGGAAATGTTATCAGCTTGCTGGACAGGTACAGATCCTCTTGCTCTCATATCTCCAATGTGACTATTCTGTAGTGGTAAGATGTTATTTTGATGCATCAGAAACCATGAAGAGATTAGCTTTCATGATTCGGATTCATTTCATTGGAGATGTGAAACAATACTAGTCTTTTATTCTTAGCTACAGTATATTTAAAATCTTTGCTGCAGGGATTGTGCCATAATTCATAGCCCAAAAAAGGAACATTGGCATGCTGGCAAAGTGTGCCTCCCATAGTTAAGCAAACACATTCATTTTTCAGCAGGTTGTGTTCATATCCCATATGCTGCTATTTTCATAGCCTGATAGCATGTTGGAAGCCAAGAAACAGTACTGGTCCTATGGACTGCTTTGATTAATGACAACCTTTTTTCTAAAGTGGCTATGCCTTCATTTCTTTTCTCAAAGCAACAGAATGAAAAACAATCTAATCAACTGAAGTTCATAGCAATATTTTACTGCAAGATACTTTCTGGAGATTAAAGTGTGGTAAATTTAGAAGTATTTTACACTGCCTTTATAGTGCAGACAGTCAGTCAAAGTTAGGAAACTACTAATCCAGACACTGCGAGCACTAATAATGAAAGATGGGCTTGAACCAAAAGCCCAAACTCCTTAGCTGAACTTGTGAGTAGAGTTCTGAACTTGCACCAAGATCAAGATTTGAATTTTCTGGCTGGTTTCTTTCTATATAACAGTCTGATCAAAACCCTGGATCCAAAACCCCAGAAGGAATTCTAGATCTTTAACCTGCTGCTTGAACTCATCTCTGTTACTAACATTTGTAGTTTTGCAAATTAAATGGACAGGAATAAATTAAACTTCTGACTTTAGGACATGAGAAGATAAATCAGAGGACCAAGAAGAAATTCTTTCCCACTACCACCATGTGTAACATTGCATAATTGTCGTGTATTATAGGGAAGGGATGTTGCCTTTATCTAAAGCTGAACATTTCTGAATGTATGTTGAATTATATGGACCAACCATTTAATCTGCAAGAGAAATTTACAGGATCCGAGGAAAACAATTTTGATTAGTATCTATGAGATGCATGTACCAATGAAGCCAGTTCTAACTCCTTTAAGAACAGGTGATCCCAAAGCTCAAACACTGATGCCATTCAAACTTCCTGGGTTTGAATGCAATGAAGAATAAATCACTTTCCCTGACTCAGGCAAGGTTTTGTGTATGTGACAGGCATATTTAAAAAAAAAAAAGATCTTATTTGTGCTGTGATCACTACAGAATTCTTCTTCCTCTGCATTTCAGTTTTGAGAAGAATAACAAACTGTCGGGGGACCAAAAAATTATAAAAGGTATACAGAGACAAAAAGAAGGGACTGAACAAAGGAAAATGGGGAAGGTGGGATGGGTGGCAGGATGAAAATCTAACTAAAGGGGAAAGATTAAAAAACTGAGGGGAAAAGTTTTCAAATATTTTAAAATTGAGAAACAAAAATAGAAAATATAACCACAATGCCAAGATCAGAAACAGAGATCAGTGATGATGAAACACTAAAAGGAAAAGATGTTAGGAAGAAAAGTTAAACCAGAAATGAAAAGAAATATAGGGAAAGTGTGCCAGAACTGACTTAAAACCAAAGCCAGAGAAATGCTGGCTAGAGGGAGAATTTGTGCTTGCTTTCCTGAAATTTTTCCCTTCTTCAGATGGATACATCCACAGATTCTCAGTGTATAGATAGTTTCCTGGGTCCTCACCTGTCTGCTGCTGAAGGGGGCAGAATCAAAATTAATTGGATGGCTGATGAGGGATTAGGCCCCATCTTCTGGAGACCCCATCAGTTTTGAGATGTTTCCAAAGCTTACCCTTCCGGACTGTAAAACAGAAAATTAATCTCATCCTGCATCAGCACCTTGCAAAAATAATACTCAGCAAGAGAATATTATGAAAAAGTTAACGACTGCAGAGCATTTTAACCATAAAAACCATCCTTTTTAGTGGATGGTCCAATTTGTGGACCTGTCCCTTTGAAAAGGGGGAAAATTTCAGGTAAATAACCACAAATTCTCCCATTCTGTCTCAGGGTTAGGTCCACAGATCATCAGTGAAAGATTTTTCTCAACAGTCACAAAATTCCTAGTGAGGGAACGAAATGATGTCACTGATAGATAAGATTCCCTTACTCTGAGGAGTCATTGCAGTGTGCAGTACCTGCCTATGAAAGGCTGCATTGGCTGAAGATCATCTGTCTTGTAAAACTTGGTAAATGTTTGCAGGGACGACCAAGTTGCAGTTTTGTAGATTTCCTCATAAGGGGCCTGCCCCTTCTCAGACTGTGATACTGCCACCATACACACTAAAGTTTGGGGTCCTTTTGCTCACTACATCTCAGCAATGCACCACCATACCCATTGTGACACTGATGATTTAGATTAGGGATCAGCAACCTTTGGCACGTGGGTCGCCAGATTAAGTGCCCTGGTGGGCTGGGCCAGTTTGTTTACCTGCTGCGTCCACAGGTTCAGCCAACTGCGGCTCCCACTGGCCGCAGTTTGCCGCTCCAGGCCAATGGGGGCAAAAGGAAGCGGCGCGGGCCGAGGGATGTGCTGGCCGCCGCTTCCCGCTGCCCCCATTGGCCTGGAGCGATGAACCACAGCCAGTGGGAGCAGCGATTGGCCAAACCTGCGGCTGCAGCAGGTAAACAAACTGGCCCAGCCTGACAGGGAATTACCCTGGCAAGCCGCGTGCCAAAGGTTGCCAATCCCTGATTTAGATGCTTTAGCACCTCCTTTTTTCTTGGCTGAAATAAGACCAGGAAGGCTGCTGTTTTTCTTATTCTTTCAGTTCTTTACAGGTAACATTTTAATGCTCACCTTACATTGAGCAAATGCCATAGCTTCTCCTTTGGGTGAGAAAGATTTGAACAAAAAGAAGGCAATGTGATCAGTTGTGCTCAATGAAAACATTGAATTCACTTTTGAAATAAAGTGGGATCTGTTCTCAAAACCACCTTAGCTTTGTGAAGGACACATGAGGATGGATCACCTAACAAATCTCCCAACAAATCGCCCAGCTCTCTCTTCTTCCTGAAGAGAGAGCGCTCAAACAAGTCATTTTGATAGTCAAGTAAAATGACTTCATTGGTTCAGAGGGTTCCCGCATTAAGGCACTGAGCACAATGTTCAAATCCCAAGACTCAGCTCCATGCTGTTTAGGAGGATGCAAGAGCCGAACTTCTCTAATGAAGCAATGTTTGTGAGAAATACACAGATTTTCTGGATACTCTCAACATCGCAGACTGTGCAGAAATGTCAAAATCATTGTCTAAAATCTCCAGAACTGGGGCGACTTTGGCTACATGACACTGAATATGTCTCTTTCTACACAAAGCTTTGAATTTAGACCAGCTCCTTAGTAAGCCCTGTCTGATTTTTTCTCCCCTAGATGTTAACTGAGTGTCAATGAGAGCCGCAGCATACCTTGGCATTCTAGAAAATTTCTTTCAAATTCCAAGCTACTAGATTTTAACTGGCTTGGATCCTGGTGAAGAACTGAACCCTGGGATAACAAATCTGGCCTCAGATTCAGGAACAATGGTGATTCCACTGACATGTTCATGAGGTTGGTAAACCAAGGCTCCTTGGGCCAGTGAGGGACACTAATATCACTTCTGCTTCCTCCTTTCTAATTTCATGTATTATCCTGGTGATGATGGGCCCTGAAGGAAAAGCACAAAGTAAGCCCTTTGGCCACTTGACCAATAGGGCATCTACACTTCGGGCTCCTGGCTCCCTTTTTCCTGCCAAGTACGAGTGAACTTTCTGGTTTGCCTTAGATGCAAACACGTGCAGAATGAGAACTCTAAAATTTTTGATGATCAATTGGAAGAACTAATTATGAAGACTCTGTTTCACCTGACTGATTTTTTTTTCCTTCTGCCTAGTCAGTCAGCCTCTGCTTTGCTGGTGCCATAGATGGGCCTCTACCTAATGCATTAATGATGTTGCATTTTGTAGATCCCTTGACCCCATATTCTCCTATTGGTTTACATACACCATGACTGAAATGTCTGTCATTACAACATATGACTGTTTGGCAACACTACACCAGTTGTTGAAGAGCATACTTTATTGCCCTCAGCTCTAGAAAATGCATGCTTTTTCTTTCAGAGAAGTACTATTCCCTGAGCCACCAACTTCTCAAAGAATGCAGCCTATCCTTCTAGACTGGTGTCAGTTATGATACACCTCTCTTGCTCTGCCCTGGCCATCCCTCCCTGAGATCTCTTTTGGACTCGTCCATCAATCCAAGGATTTCAACACAAGTGACAGAATGTTCCTTCCCTGCCATTTTCTCATTTTTCCATCTGTGAACAACAGGAAACTGGAGAATCCTCATATACATGCTTGCCCAGGGCACTGTTCTTGTGCAGGATGTGATCATCCCTAGAACGCCAATAGGGTGCCTACTAACATCCTGGAACACCTTCTCAGGAGAGTAACTGCTGGTCTGATCTTGTCCCATCTTTCATCTGACAGATTTTGTGGGCCTCTGTGTCTATAAATATTTCTCCATTTTGGGCAGCGACTGTCTGTCTGTTTCATGTGAGTATTATCCTAAGTTAATGCTGCTGACAAGAAAAAAAAATTGAAGCTTTTGAAATGTAGTGCTGGGCAAGACTTCTGCATATCTCCTGGATGGGAAAAATAAATGTCTATATTAGGAATATTATTGGAGACAAGCAGACCCTGATGTTGGAAATCAAAACACAGACTTCTATACTTTAGTTATATTAGGCATAGAGATGGAAATAACCCTGAGAAAGTTATTATGGAAGGAATGGTGAAGGGTCATCTTAATAGGAGTTGACCAGTGAGGAGGATGGATGATGTGCAGAAGATCACTGGAAGGTCAGCTGCTGAATGCTCAAAGTTAGCAATGGATTGCTTCTGAAAATTCTGCTATGATGTCACCAATGTTCAGACATAAATTAATAGATTTGTGATGTTTTGGGGATCACCCAGACTGGCCTCAGAAACAACCCTAACATTATAATCAAAGAGGCTGATAAAGGAGGTGCTGTTGTCATCATGAATAGGTCTGAATACCAAAAGGAGGCTGCCAGACAAATTCTACAGGCCACCTTCCTCAGATCCCACAGAGGAATACACTAAGAGACTGCACCATCTACTCAGGACACTCCCTACACTAACATAGGAACAAATCAACGTACCCTTAGAGCCCCGACTGGGGTTGTTCTATCTAATACCCAAGATCCACAAACCTGGAAATCCTGGACACCCCATCATCTCTGGAATTGGCCCTCTCACTGAAGAACTGTCCGGATATGTAGACTCTCTATTCAGACCGATGCCACCAGCACTCCCAGCTATCTCTGTGACACCACTGATTTCCCGAGAAAACTACAATGCATTGGTGATCTTCCAGAAAACACCATCCTAGCCACCATGGATGTGGAGGCTCTCTACACAAACATCCCACACACAGATGGAATACAAGCTGTCAGGAATGGTATCCCTGATGATGCCACAGAACAACTGGTTGCTGAGCTCTGTGACTTAATCCCCATGCACAATTATTTCAAATTTGGTGACAATATATACCTCCAGACCAGTGGCACCGCTATGGGCACCTGCTTGGCCCCACAATATGCCAACATTTTTATGGCTGACCTGGAACAACGCTTCCTCAGCTCTCGTCCACTCATGCCCCTTCTCCACCTACATTGATGACATCTTCATCTTCTGGACCCATGGGAAGGAGACTCTGGAAGAATTCCACCATGATTTCAACAGCTTCCACCCTAACATCAACTTCAGCCTGGACCAAGCTACATGAGAGGTCCACTTCCTAGACACCACGGTACAAATAAGTGACGGTCACATTAACACCATCCTATACCAAAAACTCACAAACTGCTATGCCTACCTTCATGCCTCCAGCTTCCATCCCAGACACACCACACGATCCATCATCTATAGCCAAATGCTGAGGTATAACCACATCTGCTCCAACCCCTCAGACAGAAACCAACACCTACAAGATCTTCACCAAGCATTCTCAAAACTACAATACCCGCATGAGGAAATAAGGAAACAAATCAACAGAGCCAGATGTGTACTCAGAAGCCTCCTGCTGCAAGACAAGCCCAAGAAATAAACCTACAGGAGTCCACTGGCCATCACCTACAATCCTCAGCTAAAACTTCTCCAACGCATCATCAGCGATCTACAACCCATCCTGGACAATGATCCCTTGCTTTCACAGGCCTTGGGAGGCAAGCCAGTCCTCGCCCACAGACAACACACCAACCTTAAGCATATTCTCACCAGCAACCACACACCGCACCATAGTAACTCTAACTTAGGAACCACTCCATGCTACAAACCTCAGTGCCAACTCTGCCCATATAATTACACCAGTGACACCATCACAGGACCTAACCAGATCAGCCACAACATCACCAGTTCATTCACCTGCACGTCCAAAAACATAATATATGTCCTCATGTGCCAGCAATGGCCCTCTGCTATGTATATCGGCCAAACTGGACAATCCCTACGTGAAAGGATAAATGGACACAAATGAGATATTAGGAATGGCAATATACAAAAACCTGTAGGATAACACTCCAACCTCCCTGGACACACAATAGCAGATTTAAAGGCAGCCATCCTGCAGCAAAAAAACTTCAGGACCAGACTCCAAAGAGAAACTGCTGAACTTCAGTTCATTTGCAAATTTGACACCAATAGCTCAGGATTAAACAAAGACTGTGAATGGCTAGCCAACTACAAAAGCAGTTTTTCCTCCCTTGGTGCTCACACCTCAACTGCGAGAAAAGGGCCTCATCCTCCCCGATTGAACTAACCTCGTTATCTCTAGACAGATTCTTGCCTGCATATTTATACCTGCCCCTGGAAATTTCCACCACATGCATCTGATGAAGTGGGTATTCACTCATGAAACTTATGCTCCAATATGTCCGTTAGTCTATAAGGTGCCACAGGACTCTTTGTTGCTTTTTCCAGACTGGTAAGGGGTTCTGTCACTACCTGCTCTGCATCATCAGGGTGCCTTGGTGCTGTGCAGCTATGGTCCAGATCCTTGAGACCAGTAGACAGCCCATAAGGATATGGCCTCACCCTGGTTCTCACCAGCCTAGTTACTCCTTGCAGGGTAACATCAACATCCCTTCCAGTTCTGAGTCTCCTCAAATCCGTACCCCTCAAGTTTTTAATTACCAGACATTCAGACCATTTCCTCATGTTCATCACCCGTCAAAGATGTAAAACCAGCCCCTCAGTTATCAGTTCACTTTGGCACACACACTCCACACAGTTTGCACAATAGAGACCTGCTTGGGACATAAAAACAAACAGTTTATTTAATAGAAAAAACCACAGATCCAAAGATGAAATAATAATGGAAAGTATACATATACAAGTTACCCAGAAAATAAACATTAAGATGCAAGCTCAGGCTTTACACTTCCATATTAGATGCAATCTATTTTCCAGTAGAAATTACCTATTGCCTTTGAACAGTTCCTAGCATACCCCCTACCGATAGAGAAGATCCAGCCTTTCATGGGCAGCTTCCTCTCAGGGACTGTCCCTTGGTTTCTAGATGGATTTCACTTCAAACCCCATCAATTTCAAAAGGGTTTGCAGTTTTTTTCCCCCTTCAATCACTACAGATGTTCAAAGTGAGTAAATCCACACTAGTCTCAATGTCTTGCCATTAACTCTAATGGCTCATCATAGTTTTTCCTGGGTTGTACACTGGATCATTACTTGAATCTGTTTTTGTGTAAATATGTGACTTGGGAGGTGCCTCTCCCTGCCTGATCACCCACCACCCTGCTGTGAGATGGAGCCAAAGTTTATGAGCACAGTTCTCTATATGTATAAATTTGTAACGATAGCCTGTATACATATCTTATAATGATGATGAAGTTTAGAACATTACAAGCATTCATAAAAGACTTTTCTAATATATTTTTTACAGTAAAGTAACTTTGTATACAATCAGTTGATTTAGCTGCTTATTTGGGGGTGGGGGTGTTATACTTTCTGTTATCTCTTTAGGGTGTCAGAACCCTGATTATCAGAGGATTTACTTACTTACTTATAGTCCAAAGTACAGTGGAGCCCTGATCGGAGTCTCCTGGCACTATTGTAATGCTGATTATTAGCAGTATGGCCAGGCTTTTCAAAGTTGTTGAGACACTCCAGCTCCCATTGCCATCAATGCAATTTGTGAGTGCTGAGCACTGCTGAAACTTTGCCCAAATGTCAGAATATCTGAAAATTTCAGGGCCCTGTCTTCAGTCCTTATACAAAGTGAGAGCTTTGAGCTTTGCAAGAACTCTGTTGTTGGCAGATTCTGCATTTGCTTAATCAAGCTACCTGTTATTAAATGTTATTGTTCTTTGCTGAATGAGCCACACATTTTAATTATTTCATAATCAAGCTGTGTACTTTACTGAACGGGATTGTTTTCTTGTGAACCCATTCCTTATGTAGAAAAATAATTATGTATCAAGGACACAGATATTACATAATGTTTTCATTTCTACAAGAAAAAAATGAGTTGATTCGCTTTTACTCATGTGTATTGTTCCTTGTAAGAATACATTTTAGAAATAAATCCATCAGAAAATATTCATTACCTGCAAGTATCCTTGGATAAACTTAACAACCATCCCTTCACAGGAATCTTGAACTGTGGCACTAAGATGGCATTTCTGAAAGTATAGTGTTAATTAAATAGAGTTCTCTTTGGGATCTGTTGGCCATTTCTGTCATTCGCCCAATACTGCAGGTTTTAATGATCTCATTGTACCTCTGAGATTTGACAAGCATGTAAATCAGTTCTGGGTAAAAAGTTGGGAAACAGAGTCACAAGTCCACCCAATTTAGGCTTAATCAGTTTTCGCGTCAAACAATTTCAGACAGAATTGTCACATATAGTGTCTGGACATACATTTATGCCAGACAAATAACAGAGAAGACAGAATTGGTAAATGGGCCCAAATTACCACATTCTGTGACACCAGAAAATTCTTCCACCTTCTATGATACTCATCGCCTTCTTTGATCCCTCGGCCTGGTCCTTCAGTTTTTAATTAATGTTTCTCCAGTTTGGGTTCATGTTCATTTCAGGTTTTTTTTATATATTTCTACATTACAAAATATTTAATCTTTATCCAATTGGCCTTTAGCATATCAACCCTTTCAATTTTTAGTAACCCATATATTACACATTTGCAAGCTTCAATTACCCAATTTATGTATTTTTCCTCCTGGGTTTGCAGTTTCTGGGTCATGTTTTTGTTACCCAGCCCTGTGTCTTCCCAGAAAAAGAGGGGGTTTAGCTATCATGACATGTTTGTGTATCTTTTACTTACATCTTCGAACTCAAGATGTTACCTTTGTTTTGTCAGAAATAACATTTTCAGCAAATTAGCAATTTGTGTAAGAGAAAAAAATCAGCAAAAGCACAGTTATGCCAGAATGGACTTGGCCTAAGCATTACCTCACCTGTATTGTTGTGCTATACATAATTACAAATAATTTAAAATATAGCTATCAAAGCTTTTTAATCTTACCATAACATTGTCATATAAAAAGAAGAATTGTTAAGTCCATAAATGTTGTTCTGTGCTACCCTTAATCTATCAGAAAGGGGAAGGTGAGTTATGGAAAACTTGATGAATCTTTAATGTCAACATTTCTCCTTTTTTTTTCCATTTAAAGTCCAGTTTTGTTTGCAGATCATTACAAAGAAACCTCATTAGAAATTTTCCTGTGAATACATTTTGGGGAGTGTCTCAACTTTAGGGACTTGATATTTAGTTGCTTTTAATGGCACCATAACAACCCCTAACAAATTTATTACGTACAACATATTGTAATATTACATCCAAAATACTACATTAATGGAATGTATAGGTTCCAAAGTCAATAACTCAGTTAGGAAATGTCAGAATTACGCTTACCTATACAACTTTCTTTCAGCCCTCTTGCTGATATTTATGTATTATGATTAGAGCTATTCAGAATTTTCTCATCAAAATGTTAGTGCAGCTGTTCAAAACATGTATTTTGATGAACATTTCCATGAAGAAAAGTTATTTTTAATTTTAAAATGTTTTAGAAAGTTTTGTTTTGGATTTCAGTGTATTTTGTTTCCAAACTTTAAAATTTCATTTCAAATGTTATTTTATGGATTTTTTTTCACTCTTACAGTTTTGTTATTTTTACATTATTTCAAGACATATCAGGAGTAGTAATGCATAATGGAGTCAGTAGTGCATATTAGAGGAGTACATAATATTACTACTATTACAAACCATGTAAAATCATAATCTTTCTTGCTTTTTGTCCCACAGCATCTTTACAGACATGGGGATCAGTATAGCATCACTATTCATTTCTGTCTATGGCTTGTTGCTCCATTAAGCCCAGCCTGGTCACATTTCTGCTATAATGTCCCACCATCTAGTCAGGGACTCGCCTCTAGGTCTGACTGACATTGATTGTATTAGGATGTGGAACAAAATAATGCAATCATCTGTTTGTCTTCTACAGTGTTCCCATTATTATAATCTTTTCAATTGCAACTAATGCTGTACCCTGATTTCACATCAGACTCTAACTTCTTCATTTGTCTTACAATAGTCCACTTTACATTTGCTGTCTTCTGAAGAATTGTCATCTCTACTCCCTCCAGCCTTCTGATGTTTGTGTCATTTAATGCAGCTGCTTCTGGACAGAGTAATGCTGTTAATACACTGTTTTGATATAGTTTCATTTTGGTACCAAGTGTAATGGTTTTTATCGGTCCATAATCCATCAGCATCTGTGCTGCACTTGTAGCTAAAGCACATCTCTTTTTAACCTCATCCTTGATGGAACCAGCAGCACAGATCAAGCTTCTTAGTTCCACATATGATTTTACTCGTTCTACAATTTCACCCCTGCTGAATTTCAACATTGTCCCTTTTCCAAGATACCATCACTTCAACATCTTGGCATATCTTTTAAGTCCAGATCAACTACACCCCAATTTTCCAAGATAGCGATGAATATCATAATCAACTCAAATGTGTCTGCCAGTTGTACAATGTCATCTGCATAAACTAAAGAGCTAAACTCTAGATCATCCAATGTCATGCCCTCCAACTTATCTACCATTCTTAATGTCCAATTTAGTGATGGTGATTCCATGCCTTCTTGTCTTACAGAAAACTGACTTGAACCAGCTGCTTAATTTTTCACCAATTCTACTGCACTTTCAAGATCAAATATGGCTCCATATGCACCCATCTTTTTCTTGGCCTTTAACCTCAGTCTTTCTCATTAATAGTTCATGATCACTGCCACATTCAGCACTTCTATAGACTCTAACATCCAACAGTGACCTTGTATGCCTTTTACTGATGATAATGAGGTTAATCTGATTTTTAGTTTGACCATATGGTGAGTTCCAGGTAACTTTTGTGCATATCTCTATGAGGAGATAAAGTACTGCAATCATCAGATTGTGCATTTTACAGCAAGTTTTTAATTTTTCCCCATTATCATTTGTTGTCCCAATGACCCTGATTATTTTTTGTTTTTTTGTTTTGGCAAACAAAAAACATGCACATGAAAAATTGAAAACAAAATTTTGAAATTCCAAAATCTGAAACTTTACATTTCCCACAAACTGGAAATTCAGAAAATAGCTGGCTGTTTCAAATCAAAATAAAAAGCAATTTCTAAATGTCAACATTTCTCACAAACTGGAAATTCAGCTTTTCAACCAGCTCTAAGTATCATGTCCTTCCTCCCAACCCCCTCCCCAAGACTCCAGCATCATTCACTGAATGGGTAGTTATTCAATATTCTTTTATCCTCCTTCTCCTTCAGTGTATGGTCCCAGAGGTTATTTAACGCACACTATCCTAACCTGGAACTGAATACAAAATCCTTAATTTCATCATGGGTATTGTAACCATGCTTCAGTGGATCACAGTGGATCAGGGGGCACTGCTGAGAAACAGGGCAGATAGACCCAAGACTGGTGGCTATTCTCCCATGAGATATACCAAACCAGCAACAAAAGTAAACTTCTGTTTCACCACACTGGCTAACAAGGAGTCAGAAAAGCAGTTTCCTTAGGCATTTCAGTCCTTATATCACCACCAAAACCACTAGACTTAAAAATGAGTAGTTCTTAAAAACCAGTTTCATCAAACAAAGGGTTCTTCTGATCCCAAAGGACCAGCCACATACTCAATATATAACTCAGATCTTACCCAAAAAATCACGTTGTTGTCAATCCTTTGGTATCTAAAATCTAAAGGTTTATTTATAAAAAAGAAAGAAAGATGAGAGTTAAAATTGGTTAAAGGAATCAAATACATACAATAATTGCAAGGTTATTGGTTCAGGCTTGTAGCAGTGCTGGAATAAACTGTTGGCTTAAGGCAAGGCTCTGATTGCTTCCAAATTTTTGGAAGGTCCTCAATCCCTTGGTTAGAATGCTCCCATTAATATAAGTCCATAGTCCAAAGCTGGAATGGGCAAACTTTTTGGCCCAAGGGCCACATCTGGGTATGGAAATTGTATGGCGGGCCATGAACGCTCACAAAATTGGGGTTGAGGTGTGGGAGGGGGAAAGAGCTCTGTCTGAGGGTGCGAGCTCCGGGGCGGGGCTGGGGATGAGGGGTTTGGGGTGTAGGAGGATGCTCTGGTCTGGGACTGAGGGATTCAGAGGGCAGAAGGGATCAGGGCTCAGGCAGGGGTTTGGAGTTTGGGGGGTGGCTCAGGGGTGCAGGCTCCAGGCAGTGCTTACTTCAAGCGGCTACTGGAAGCAGCAGCATGTCCGTCCTCTGGCTCCTATGCAGAGGCATGGGCAGGTGGCTCTGCTGCACGCTGCCCCGTCCACAGGCGCCAGCCTTGCAGCTCCCATTGGCCGTGGTTCCCAGACAATTGGAGCTGTGGGTGTGGCACTTGGTCTGGGGGCTACGTGTGGAGTGGAGCCCCTTGGCTGCCCCTACATGGAGGAGCTGGAGAGGGATATGCTGCTGCTTCCAGGAGCCATGTGGAGCAGCCCCCAACCCTGATCCCTGGCTGGAGTGCCAAAGTAGGGCAAGCCCCAGACCTCACTCCTCAGCAGGATTTCAAAAGATGGATTAAAATGGCTGGTGAGCCAGATGCAGCCCAGGGGCCATAGTTTGCCCACCCCTAGTCCAGAGACTTGAGCAGGAAAGAGGCAAAATGGAGACGTTTCCAGGGCCTTTTATAGCTTCTGCCATGTGGAGGACAATCCATTGTCTCAAACAAAGTCCTCAGCATAGCTAGTGGAAAATTACAGGTAAAAGATGGAGTTTGGAGTTACATCACAAGTCACATGTCCCTGCATGATTCCGCTTAGTCACAGAAGAAGCCATTATGCCCCAGACAGAACATTCACAGGACAGACCATTCGGTGTAGATGCCCGTCTTTCGTTGTGGGTTAAATGTCCTTTTCATGAGCCAATTAACTTGAATAGTTCCTTCACAATGTGCTAGCTAAACATGCCGTTGGGGGGAGGGATAGCTCAGTGGTTTGAGCCTTTGTCTATTAAATCCAACATTCAATCCTGGAGGGGGCCATTTGGGGCAAAAATCAGTACTTGGTCCTGCTAGTTAAGGCAGGGGGCTGCACTCAATGACCTTTCAAGGTCCCTTCCAGTTCTAGGAGATAGGTATATCTCCAATTTTTTTTTTTTTGGTGTTTCCCAGAAGCAAACACATTAGAAATACATGTATGAGCCAACACTCAACTTCAGATACAAAAATGATACATGCATGCAAATAGCATAATCGTATTCAGCAAATCATAACCTTTCCACAGACATCTTACATGCCACATTTTGTACAAGATGTGTTGCAATTATATAACAGTGGTTGCTACCATGATCTACATGGTCATAGTTTAATCAGATAACATCACGGGTATTTCTATGATTCTTTTATCATACTACAGAAACTCCTCACTTAACATTGTCCCAGTTAACGTTGTTTCGTTGTTATGTTGCTGAGCTATTAGGGAACAAGTTTGTTTGAAGTTGTGCAATGCTCCCTTATAACGTCATTTGGCAGCTTTCTGCATTGTCAATTGCTTGCAGGATTCTCTGGAAGAGCAGCCCCTCCTTGTGAGGATTAGAACCAGGGGAGCCAGCAGACCCCCACCCCGATCAGCTCCCCTAAATTCCCTGTAAGGTATGTGTCTCAGCAGGTGTTCCCCCACCCCACCCCACTCCACTGCTGTGCTGCTCTTGCCCTGCCCTCTGCCTTAGAGCTGCTCTCTGGAGCTTCCTGCTTGCTGGGACAATGGGGGAGAAAAGTACTGATATCAGGATGTCCCCCTGCTCACCCCCCCGTATCCCCTCTCCACAAAGCAGAGGAGAGGGACAGAAAAGAGGGAGCTAGCTGGAAACTGTTGCTTCCTGTCTGAACTGGCTGATCTGCTTAAAAGGACAATGTACTTGAAGTGGGGTCAGCATACTTAACGGGGCAATGCACGTCTCTCTCACTCATGCACGCACCCTTCAAAACTTTGGAAAGTCAGCATGTCATAACTATAAAGGGAAGGGTAACAACCCTTCTGTGTACAATATTATAAAATCCCTCCTGGCCAAAGACACCAAAATCCTCTTACCTGTAAAGGGTTAAGAAGCTCAGGTAACCTGGCTGACACTTGACCCGAAGGACCAATAAGGGGACAAGATGCTTTCAAATCTTGGCTTTTGTTTGTGTGCTGTTTGTTTTTTTGGGGTTGTTCACTCTGGGGACTAAGAAGGACCAGACATCAATCCATGCTCTCCTAATCTTTCTGAACAAGTCTCTCATATTTAAAACTTGTAAGTAATAGCCAGGCAAGGAATGTTAGTTTTATCTTTGTTTTCTCAACTTGTAAGTGTTCCTTTTGTTAGAGAGTTTACCTCTGTTTGCTGTAACTTTGAACCCAAGGCTAGAGGGGGTTCCTCTGGGCTCTTTAAATCTGAAAAATTATTTTCCATCTTGATTTTACAGAAATAATTTTTACCTTTTCTTTAATTAAAATTCTTCTTTTAAGAACCTGATTAATTTTTTTCATAGTTTTAAGATCCAAGGGTTTTGGATCTGTGTTCACTGGAACTAATTGGTAAGGGAATACTCTCAAGCCTTTCCTTTTCACCCAAAAAAAGGAGCGTAAGGACTTGTGGGGAGAAGGAATTAGTCTCAAATCTGCCCAGAAAAGGGAGGATTAGAGACTTGGAAATATTTGGAGAAAGGCAGACTTCCAAGTGGCTCTTCCCTAAACACACTTGGTAGTGGGAGCTTACTAATAACCTAAGCTGGTAAATAAGCTTAGGGGGCTTTCATGCGGGTCCCCACATCTGTACCCTAGAGTTCAGAGTGGGGAAGAAACCCTGACACAGCACCTGTGCAACCGTGAGTGTGCTGTCAGGAGGAGGGAGAGGTGCACTCCAGCTGGGTAGCGTGGGCTCATCATCATGTTCAGTTTTTGCAGGGAAGTGTTTGCAGCTACTGCCCTACATCTATTGTATTTCCTCCCTCCTGCCTCAGTCTATGCTGCCTTGCAGAGTGTGAGGCTACATTAACAAAAGCGTATTAACCCTTGAGGGGTCAGCTGAGCGCTAGTTCATCATTTAGCATCAAGGCATTCCACCCTCTTACTCCACCACCTCAACCAAGCTTCACAATCATTCATTGTTGTGTACAGTATTAAACTGTTTGTTTAAAACTTATATTATATAATGCCTTTTGTCTGGCAAAAAAAAATTCCCTGCAACCTGACACACTCCTCCCCTCCCTTTACATTAATTCTTATGGGGAAATTGGATTCACTTAACATGATTTTGCATAAAGTCAAATTTTTCAGGAATATAACTACAATGTTAAGTGAGGAGTTACTGTATGTGAATACTTCAGTGGGTCTTTACACAGACACAAGGGTCTGCCTCTGTGGCGCTCATAACAGGAGAGACGCCCAGATGAGTGAAATCAGTTGCATTATTCTCACTATTTAGATCACTAAATACACTTTATTCATTTAACTGAGACTTCTTTAGGCTATAGCGTAAAAGTATGCCAACAGATATATGGACCATAACTTATAAAAGTAATGAAGTTTTAGTAATAAGAGACTTCACTATGACACTCTGCAGTTAAATCTTCGCTGAGAAGTAGATTGAAACCACCATATTTCATCTTCAAATTATGAGGATTACAGTAGGAAACTTCTGTTGTTACTTATTTTGCATTTGTCCTTTTCGAATCTTATATAATTTAACTTTGTCTCTTTGTTTCATCTTATATTATGGCATTGCCTTTTCACTTTCCTTCTGAAGATCTCAGATTGGATGTCTCCTAACACCCCATGTAGGATGTGAACATTATTAATATGTCCATTTACAGTGGAGGAAACATTTTTGTTGCTTGGTTCCATGATTTGCCCAAAGTGTCACAATGGTTTGATAGTTACAGAACTAGTGGGTGAAAGGAATGCAATAGTTGCAATATATTGTAATTTCACTAACATTTTCATGCGTCACATGAAATTCTTCTCACAACATTAATTCAAATGCACATAGATGTCAGAATTGTCCTCTGGACTGAAAACAGTTTGAAGGACAGAAAAAGATTAATGGTAAACAGCAGTGTAGAAGTTGCAGGGAGGTTATATCTTGCTGCAAGGTTCAGTGACAAGTCCAATCTTAATTAACATTTACACTAATGATCTGGAGGTGTGATTAAACAGCATTAGTGAGAGCCACAGGAAATGCTACAGGCTAAATCCTTTATGTTCAGTAAGTGTATCTGGGCAAGGATAGCTACAAAGGACCCAGCTATTTCTCTCTGATCCCAGGGCTATACCAGTCCTGTTCCTGATGTAGATTAGAGCAGTTATGGGGCAGGTCTGACCTGTACTGGCTGGCTGTGGCCCCGAAGGGGTCATCCTGCAGCTGAGAATCATCGGGGCACAACAATGTTGTAGGCAACATGTTCCACCTACTAATATACCAGAGTCAGGAGAAGGTCAGCCTATAAGCCAGTTATTCGAGCTCTGTAGCACTTGAATTCTGTTGCGCTAGCATTTGAAGACTCTCCCTACACCAGGGAACTGTGCTCTTTTGGGGAGATATATCCCATTTATGGCCTCCTTGTGCCACCAGAACAGCAAAAGCATCTATATCAGGGAGAGAATCTGAATCAAACGATGGAGAGGAATTAATTAAGGTGGTATGAGTAATGGAGTGATATTAAGAACAAAAAAAAAAGACTTGAATAAAGGAAATATCTTTTAAGTTTAGGCTATGGAGTAGCTTCCTAAGACACATCGGGGAAGTTTCATAGGTGGAGACATTTAAACAACTAAGCTGGGCAAAGCCACTAAAAATCAGCTGGAGGGAGCAATCCTGAAGAGGTCTAGAATAGTTGACTTTCTTCCCTCCTCCCCCATCTCAAGTGTCTGTTATACTGCGGTGAAATACAGCTGACTTTGTTAAGTATGTGAAATTTCAAGTGCTGAACTAGGTATTATGATCTGTTTATTACAGTATCATCAGCCACTACAGAAACTGCTAAAGGTCTAATTGTTCAAAATAATGTTCATCATTACATACATAGTGTTGCCACCATTGCATATGAAAACCAGATATTTGGGCATTACAAATGGAAACAGTAGAACCTCAGTTTCACAAACACCAATCCTACAAATAACCAGTTACACAAACCATTTTTCCCAACATGAAAAAAAACTTATGTAATAAAAGTGATGTCACTGAAGAACAAATCAACATCCTTTCATGTTCCACTGCATTGGAAATTACTTTGCAGTGATTTGAAGGACAATATGACAGAGATGCAGTGCACCATAATGCAATTTATGCCTTGTACAAATTGTAATTTTAAGACGTTCAATTTTATGAACTTGTCGATTTTATTAATACCTCAATCCCGGATTGGTTTGTAAAACAGTTTTCTACTGTATTCAGTTTGCCTTCACAATCTTGGTATTAAAATGTATACTTAATTCATGTCTAATCTTCACATTTTTGTACACACTTGAACATTATGTCCCTAAAGTCTGTATTTTTTCATTATGTACAAGAGTGATATATATTTTGCTGGTTATTAATGTTATGTATAAAAGTCTAATACAAACATTTTTACAGACAGTGACTGAAGAAGTCGTAATTAATATGTATAAGGTAAAATGTTGAGTTAAATCTATGCTAATCTAATTACACGCTTTCCCACCTGTCATGTACACTGTATGTTCTGAATATTTGTAAGGAATTAATTCAGCGGTTTTTCCTCTAATGGTCTGGGACACCGTGAAAGTTTTGAAAGTTCAAGTTAGCAACTTGTTCTGTCAGGTGATAATGATCCTTTTAAGGACACTAACCAGTTTCTTGGTGTGAATAAAGACTTTACACTTATATAAAACACATTACTCTTTTTTCTAAGATGTGTACACTTGGCAGAATTTGATTTTTATTTTTTGATCATTTTGACAGATATCTGTTTTCTTTAAAAGGTTCTTAAAATAATTATTGATCACAGTTGTAGGAAATTATGAGGGGGTTGGAGCCTGGGGGAAGTCAGATAATTATTTAATAACAGTAGACTTCGGAGAGTCAAACTTAAACCTTGTTAAAACACACATTATTACATAATTAAATTTATATATTTAATATTATATCATGAAATTTACTGATTACAAATCTATTCCTTCCAAGCATAAATATGTGGAACATCAATCCTAAATAGTCAGGGGTCAAACTAGAAGGAAAGGCAGTGTATTCCATGGGCAGAATTTAGTAAAATAAATCCCGGTGTTTTGAATGGACAAACTGAGGCACTAAACTCCCAATTAAGTCAGTGGAACTACTCTGAAAAATAACATTATGATTTACCCTTTTGTCTGAATTTGGACAGGTATTTGACATGTCTCATAATTCACCAAACACTTTTGGTGCTTCTGGGTATAAATAGCCATCAAGTATTTCAACTCTAGTCAATAGTACAGTAAAACATTAAGGCTGTCAGGTTCCCAGTCAATAGGTCATATCCATTCCTGTCATAGATCCATTGTCTTCAGGCACATAAACAAGACCTGAGGGTTGCTGGCAGTGAAACATCTATTCTGTGGGCCCTTCCAGTAGCATGAGTCACCTACAACCCATGCTTCACAAAAGAACTACCACCAGTCAGCACAATCCCTAAAGTGGACAGCACTGGCCAGAGTGGGACTCCTGGCACCCAGGGAATGCACTAATTCAACATATTCCCAGCTGCTTTCACCAGCACGGCTCCTGTAGTGTCCTGACTATGAATTAAAGTTCTTCTTCCTTAGCAGAACCCCACAAGGAGGGGGAAAACACCACCTGCCTTCCCCTGGGGTTGAATTCTCCCTTGGCACAGGAGCAAATCGTGGCCCAGACCAGACCTTTTTGGTAACTCGTAATAGGAATATTTAATATGAACAATGACAATTTAACAACTCAAGCTCTCAACAGTTAGAATCAATATCAAGATCAAGTTCCCTTTATTTTATGTTGGGAATGAAATACTGTTACCAAAAAGCAAAAGTAGGAGTCAGTGCAGGGCAAGTCATTATAATTAATTGTAAAGAGCTATGTTAACAGATATCAGAGGGGTAGCCGTGTTAGTCTGGCTCTGTAAAAGCAGCAAAGAGTCCTGTGGCACCTTATAGACTAACAGACATATTGGAGCATGAGCTTCCGTGGGTGAATACCCACTTCGTCGGATGCATGTGGACGAAGTGGGTATTCACCCATGGAAGCTCATGCTCCAATATGTCTGTTAGTCTATAAGGTGCCACAGGACTTTGATATGTTAACAGAGCATGTTCCTTCCACAACAAAAATAAGTCATTCAGAATTAAGGATTCCTGCAGCAACTCTACCACTTTCTTTTGTAATTGGAGATGATAAATATCTAGTAGGGGAGTAGGACTACATTTGCAGTGTTTTGTATGGTGTTTTGTGACATTCTACATACCTTTGTACCTACAACAACTATTTGATCCTCCATGAACTATCCATGCTGTTCTCTATCAGAGAAATTCACTGAACTGCTCTGCATGGCACAAAACACCCATCCCTCTCTGAAGGATGGTCATGTTTTTGACCATTTTCTAAGGTTCCAAATCTTATTAAATTTAATTTTTGCAATGCCCTTTTTAGTTTTACCACCAGGATTCATTTGAGGTTCCACCCTTCACCCCACCTTTTTCTCCACCTCTGTGGCCTTTCGTTTGAGAGCTTTATAATAATAATGCTAAATAAGGCAGGTAGTACCAAGAGTTTCCCAAGGAAAAGGCATTCTGCAACATAGAAACCTTCTGAAGTAATTTCTAATAGTACTGGAAATACCATGTATATTCAGTCATTTACTGCTCTTTTTCCTTAAGTTATGTGACTGAGTGAATGCTCATGAAGTGAAGTACGAATAGCATTGGCTTGGTGAGATATGAATGAACATATAATGCAGAAAGAAACTAAAGTTAATAATGGGCAAAATCATTACATTTAGCCTGATTTTTTTTACTATAGAAAAATTCCTATTGAAGTCACTAACATTTGCCTATAGAGTAAGTAAAAACAGAGGGCCAAATCTTTAGCTCCTTATTCAGTGCTTACTCAAGTCAGCAAATAAGGGCTCCAGGGCTGGGTTTGACCCTAAGTACAGACTTCATGATTTAACCTAGTTACTATTAATAATTAATTATCTTATTATACTAGTGGGCAAATCCTAAATTGCTTAGAACTCTTAATTCCAATTGGACTTGATTCATACCTGCTGGCACAGGATGCTTACACCACAGCTGTTTCAGGGGGAACTCACAAGTGGAAAGCTTCTCTCCCTTCCAGCCAGGGCTCCACTGGAGTTCTTTTGGTGGATGCTTCCTGGGTATGTGCTATATCGGTGTACCTCCTTCACCAGCAGGTACAGCATGCCTCCTCTGGTGGCTCCTCAAACAGGTACAGAACAGTTGTGTCTCATCTGTAACTCTGCCAGACTTGCTCTTCAGCCAACTGGAGTCAGGAAACCTGAGTAGTGAGAATTCTGTGGAGAGTCCTGATCAGATTCTGCTCCACCCACCAGTCCTCAGAGTCATAGAGTTTATGGCCACATGGAACCATCAGATTTTTTAGTCTGAACTCCTGTATATCACAAGCCACCAACACCACCCAGCACCTGCACACTAAACCCAACAACCAAAATTAGACCAAAGTATTACAGCCCACAGGACACTAGACTATTATATGTTACAGAGAATAGGAGGGATCTGCATGCACCAGTGCTCAAGGCCCCTACAATGGCAGGGAATGTATTAAGTGAGACATACCCAGGTAATTGTGGCAAGTGACCCATACCCACACGCTGCAGAGCCAGGCAAAATAACCTCAAGGTCATGATGCCTATTGGTTCTCATCTCTTGTCTCTTTTCATAACCTCCTTGAGCCTGAGATTGGTCCCTGTGTGAGAGGTGAGCATGTTCCCACTGGAGTGCCAGGTAAATGTAAATAGCTGTTAAGTGACTGCCTATTTGTCTGTTGCAGCTACCAGTGGTAGTGTGGCTGATCTAATGAGTCAATGCAGAGAGGCTGGGGCATGGTAATCTTCTAATGCAAGCATTATCCAGTACACTTTCTGGTGCAAAACTCTGGCTCTGCAGCCATCACTGGCTCATGTTCACCCCTTAGAAAATCCTTGTTGGATGTAACTTCCAAACAACACCCTATCTAGCATGCACAACTAATGGGGAACCACTTTGTGCCCTTCTCTGAAAATGCCCTGTGGTGAGAAACACCACTTGGTCTGCTATTGCAAAGGCAAGATCCTGTGGCATAAAATCTTAACAGATGTAGCTCTTCATACCCCAAAATCACTGAAGCTGAAGAAAAGAGATTTGACTTTTTCAAGAAAATTTACATTATTCATCAAGTTTAGCTGCCCATTTGACAGTTCATTTTGGTTTAGTTCTGCTTTGCAACAGAGGCTCCACTAACTGTAATTTTCTATTAATATTTATCCCCATTGGTTCCCTAATTAAAACATGTACCTTGACTTTCTTCTGCTGGGTAAACTACATTACTGATAGTGTCCCTTGTTGCATAGCTACACATAACAAGATGCCCAAAAGCAAATGTTTTATACAAGAACCAACTCAGCATATTCAGTGTTAAATTAAAATTTAGGATAGGATTATCAATTTGTAAAGACTGTATGCCATGAAAAGGAACATAAGTAACAGATACGCATTTTAGAATTGAGAGATAAGGACTAATTGCATAAGAATAGCCATACTGGGTCAGACCAAGGGTCCATCCAGCCCACTATCCTGTCTACCAACAGTAGCCGATGCCAGGTGCCCCAGAGGGAGTGAACCTAACAGGTAATGATCAAGTGATCTCTCTCCTGCCATCCATCTCCACTCTGACAAATAAAGGCTAGGGACACCATTCCTTACTGATCCTGGCTAATAGCCATTAATGGACTTAACTTCATGAATTTATCTAGTTCTCTTTTAAACCCTGTTATAGTCCTAGCCTTCACAACCTCCTCAGGCAAGGAGTTCCACAGGTTGACTGGGTGCTGTGTGAAGAAGAACTTCCTTTTATTTGTTTTGAACCTGGCTGCCCATTAATTTCATTTGGTGGCCCCTAGTTCTTATATTATAGGAACAAGTAAATAACTTTTCCTTATTCACTTTCTCCACACCACTCATGACTTTATATACACCTCTATCATATCCCCCCTTAGTCTCCTCTTTTCCAAGCTGAAAAGCCCTAGCCTCTTTAATCTCTCCTCATATGGGACCCGTTTCAAACCCCTAATCATTTTAGTTGCCCTTCTCTGAACCTTTTCTAATGCCAGTATATCTTTTTTGAGATGAGACCACATCTGTACACAGTATTCAAGATGTGGGCGTACCATGGATTTATATAAAGGCAATAAGATATTCTCCATCTTATTCTCAATCCCTTTTTTAATGATTCCTAACATCCTGTTTGTTTTTTTGACCTCCATTGCACACTGCGTGGACATCTTCAGAGAACTCTGCACGATGACTCAAAAATCTCTTTCCTGATTAGTTTTAGCTAAATTATCCTCCATCATATTGTATGTATAGTTGGGGTTATTTTTTCCAATGTGCATTACTTTACATTTATGTATGTTACATTTCATTTGCCATTTTGTTGCCCAATCACTTAGTTTTGTGACATCTTTTTGAAGTTCTTCACAGTCTGCTTTGCTCTTAACTATCTTGAGCAGTTTAGTATCATCTGCAAACTTTGCCACCCCACTGTTTACCCCTTTCTCCAGATCATTTATAAATAAATTGAATAAGATTGGTCCTAGGACTGACCCTTGGGGAACACCACTAGTTACCCCTCTCCATTCTGAAAATTTACCATTTATTCCTACATTTTCTTCCCTGTCTCTTAACCAGTTCTCAATCCATGAAAGGATCTTCCCTCTTATCCCATGACAACTTAATTTATGTAAGAACCTTTGGTGAGGGACCTTGTCAAAGGCTTTCTGGAAATCTAAGTACACTGTGTCCACTGGATCCTCCTTGTCCACGTGTTTGTTGATCCCTTCAAAGAACTCTAATAGATTAGTAAGACATGATTTCCCTTTACAGAAACTATGTTGACTTTTGCCCAACAATTTATGTTCTTCTATGTGACTAACAATTTTATTCTTTACTATTGTTTCAAATAAGTTGCCCGGTACTGACATTAGACTTAACGGTCTGTTATTGCTAGCATCACCTCTAGAGCTCTTTTTAAATTTTGGCGTTACACTAGCTATCTTCCAACCATTGGTACAGAAGCCGATTTAAAGGACAGGTTACAAACCATAATTAATAGTTCTGCAATTTCACATTTGAGTTCTTTCAGAACTCTTGGGTGAATGCCATCTGGTCTTGGTGACTTCTTACTGTTAAGTTTATCAATTAATTCCAAAACCTCCCTTAATGATACTTCAATCTGTGACAATTCCTCAGATTTGTCACCTACAAAGGACAGCTCAGGTTTGGGAATCTCCCTAACATCCTCAGCCATGAAGACTGAAACAAAGAATTCATTTAGTTTCATTTAGCACTTTATTGTCTTTAAGTGCTCCTTTTGTATCTCGATCGTCCAGGGGCCCCATTGGTTGTTTAGCAGGCTTCCTGCTTCTGATGTACTTAAAAAACATTTTGTTATTACCTTTGGAGTTTTTGGCTAGCTGTTCTTCAAACTCCTCTTTGGCTTTTCTTATTACATTTTTACACTTAATTTGGCAGTGTTTATGCTCCTTTCTATTTACCTCACTAGGATTTAACTTCCACTTTTTAAAAGATGCCTTTTTATCTCCCACTGCTTCTTTTATATGGTTGCTAAGCCACGGTGGCTCTTTAATTCTTTTACTGTGTTTTTTAATTTGAGGTATACATTTAAGTTGGGCCTCTATTATGGTGTCTTTGAAAAGTGTCCATGTGGCTTGCAGGGATTTCACTCTAGTCACTGTACCTTTTAATTTCTGTTTAACTAACCTCCTCATTTTTGCATAGTTCCTCTTTTGGAAATGAAATGCCACAGTGTTGGGCTGTTGAGGCATTCTTCCCACCACTGGAATGTTAAATGTTATTATATTATGATCACTAATTCCAAGCAGTCCTGTAACAGTTATCTCTTGGACCAGATCCTGCATTTCACTCAGGACTAAAATCAAGAATTTCCTGTCCCCTTGTGGGTTCCTGTACCAGCTGCTCCAAGAAGCAGCCATTTAAAGTATTGAGAAATTTTGTTTCTGCATTTCATCCTGAGGTGACATGTACCCAGTCAATATGGGGATAATTGAAATCCCCCACCATTATTGAGTTCTTTATTTGGATGGCCTCTCTAATCTCCTTTAGCATTTCATCGTCACTATCACTGTCCTGGTCAGGTGGTCAATAATAGATCCCTACTGTTATATTCTTATTAAAGTATGGTATTATCCATAGAGATTCTATGGAACATGTGGATTCATTTAAGATTTTTACTTCATTTGATTCTACATTTTCTTTCACATATAGTGCCACTGCCCCACCCCCACCCCACACACACACGCGCGCGACCTGTTCTGTCCTTCTGATATATTTTGTAACCCGGAATGATTGTGTACCATTGATTGTCCCCACTCCACCAGGCTTCTGTGATGCTTATTATATCAATATCCTCCTTTAACATGAGGCACTCTAGTTCACCCATCTTATTATTTAGACTTCTAGCATTTGTGTAGAAGCACTTTCAAAATGTGTCACTGCTTATTTGTCTGCCCTTTTTTGTTTAAATCAAGAAGTTTTGATTATAGTTTAGTTTATAGGTTTTAAAGAATGGCAAGTGTACCTTCCCACCTTCCAATTCCCTTTCAAACTCCCTCTCGACACTCCCTGTTAGCGGCCCCTGTTCACAAAGCTCCCTGGTCACTTGCTCACTGCTTTATAAATCCCTGGCCTTCCTGATAGCCCCGCCCCCTGAAGAAGGCTCAGCCAATGAACAGAGGCTTCTCGATTTCAAACCTTGTTTAGAATCTCACAGCTTCCAACTGCCAGCCACAGCACACTGTCCTTCAAACAAACAGACAGACAAACACAAGTGCAGCACATAGCAAGTAACCCCCATACACAAACACACACTACAGACAGCCACTTTCCCCAAAGATCCCATATTTGTGCCTGCTTCGCCTGGAAAATTCCCTCTCAAAACTCCCTGCTAGCGGCCTCTGTTCGTAAAAACTAATTAACATATAAGGTCATTTTTGTCCAATAAGATCATACACTTTGGGTCTGATTCTAGTTTCACACTAGTAACTCTGTGGGCTTCAACTTAATTCAGAGTGTAAATTAAGAGTAACTGGAGAATCAGGACCGGTTCTCAGGGTTTCCAAACTCAGCTTGATACAGTACTCTTGTGCTTGCGGGAAGACAAAGATGATATTATTCTCCCTCTGTACTTCTCCTATTCTGGAGTTGACCAGGGGACAAATTAGCCACCAGCAGTAGTTAGAGCAGCCTCAGAATCCAGCTGTTCATGCCCCTGAGGGCACTATTAAAAAGCCTCTCACTCTTATCAGATATGTTGGAACAAGTTAGGATAATTAAGCTGACATTCCTGAAATCACTTGTATGTTTTAATACATATTATCAAAAGAAAATATTATGCTGCTTCATTAAGATCTCAGTCGAGTAACCGGAAATCTGACACCTTGCATGTGCTGAAAAATAGGATGAGATTATTATCAGTTTGAGAATTAATCTTACATACTCCTGGTGTTTTTGCAAGCACATTCTGAATAGGCAGAGTTGGGGGAGGAGGGGAAAACAGCTATAAGTCGCACATCACTAGAGGATAATTCCACTTATCATAGGAAGACAGCACCTCAAAGCTGTGAAAAAATGCAGGGGAAGGAAGAATAGGAAAAATAAAGAAAGGTGCTTCTCAAAAATAATTGTGAGCATCATAAAAAGTGGTATTATTATCAATGCTATTACAGATATAGATTGTTGGAAACGGAACGAAGATGTACTCTGGAAGGAAAATGATTGAAATAGTAACCTGTATGATAATCAAGCATAATTATATCATCTAAAGTTTTAAAGTGCCTTCTCAACCATAACTACAATTACAGACACAAAAAAAACTATGTTAGAAGATTATTAAGGTTGCAAAGTCAAGCACATGAAAGTGCCAGAATTAAGGTTACCTGTTCAACCATAATTTGGCCCCCTTGTGCCTATGCATTGTCATTACGTTGGTTTTTTTTTTTGCCAAGCACACCCTGCTCCTTGTCCCAATATACTATTCCCCTCTGTCCTCAAAAGCGGGTCCCCTCTGCATTGAACTGGTCAGCTTCCTCCTCCATGCTGACTAGGCCCAGCAGGGGATCACTGAAAACACAGAAGGATTAGGCTTCCTGCTTTCAGTTCAAATGCCTGGACTCTGACCTGAATACAGCTGTAGCAGCTCAGAGCTGCAATTGCAGGAAAAGTTCTGCTGAGTCCCGGCTTCAGCATGCCCAATTCAAATGGAATCTTCAGGGAATTTAGCTAAAAATCAAAGAAGTCTCTACTGAAAGTGCAAACTGTAATTTTTCCAGAGACTTATAACTTGGGCTAATCATTATAGGAACAGCACCCTGGACTCAAAGGCAACCCCCTGCCAAATTTCATATTCCTTCTCCATAGCATATGAAAGCTAGAGCATTTCAAAGAAAAGGTTTCAAGAATAGTTTAACATTGCTAAAAAATAAATGTATTTTTCCCCTCATGCTTGTAAATAGCTAAACTGTTTTGGCTTACCTTTTCCACACAAATTCAGCCTGTGGCAGACATGAAGCAAGGAAAACTTCCACCCAAACAGTAAAGTCTGGCAAAGTTATAAGCAACTGAAAATAGGTCTTAATAGGCCAGGCAATCTTAATAATAATAGGTCTTAATAGGCCCAGGCTATCAGCCCCACCTAGAATAGTCTAATAAATGTCATAGAATTCTGTTTTGGTGGGCTAAGAAAACAGACACATCAGTATGCTGCCCACTCCCTGAACTATGCTGGAAATGCAAGTAGGAAAATATGTTCTAATTTCTCATACAATGTTTGGACTAGATCCCAGTCCTGACTCTGTTCCTTTGTGCCACTCTGATAGCACAAATGGGCTGGAAGTAGCCAGTTCTATGCTTTTAACCCTCCCTCTCCCATTGCCTCAAGCGTGGGACACATTGTGGGAGGAAGGGGACATGGCCACTACACCTTATGTTCTGGTGATTCCCTAGCTGCACAATACTTCTGGGGGGGCGGGGAGGGAGGGCCTTGTCAACCAAATTAGAGCTGCCCTGATGCTGTCTGAATTTGCACGGGGTTGAACCAACATTCAGTTGCCCACAGAATCAGGAACAGCATGGTGGCATAAGACCACCTTTATTCCACGCTCACCCCCTTTCAGGTCCTGCACTGAGTGCAGCTTAAGTAAACTAGATGACTGTGTTTATCTGGAAGCAAAAATCTAAAGAACACTAACCGTGACATAGATATTTGGAATATTTTCATAAACAGTTACTGAAAGTGGGTGTACAAGTGCATTTAAATTTATTGCTGAAAGGAGGCTTTCCTACAGCTCTCTAAACATCTGAGGGATATACAGTATTATTTTCTTTTTTTCTTCCATTGTCTTCTCAGGTTATTTCACTCTAAGACCAGTGAAAGTTTAGTTCTTAAATCAATAGGTAGGCTGGTGTAACTTCAGGATGCTTCAGAGTATGTTTATTATCTAAAAGGACCTACTGTATTATCTTTATCCTCAATTATTTATAGTATTGGCATTCTCCAGACTGTCAGCAACATGGCTGATTTTATTATGAAGTTTAAAATCACAAACACTGTAAAACAAAATTGAAATTCAGTTAATTGCTATCAGGATAAATGTGACTTAGAGCGTTTATCTGAATCTTTTCATGGGAGAGGAAACTGAAATGTTGGCACTGTTTGATTTACAGAGGAGACAAATAGGGGTCAGCGATAAAACCATAGTCTGGGAGCATAATGTAGTAAAATCTCATTCCATGGGCAACTTAGTGATAGAATGTTAAGGGAGGTGTCATATGATTTGTAAAAAAAATTACAGAATCATAACTTCAAAGGTATCATCCTCTGTGGCATGGCGGGGGGACGGGGATTCACTACCCTCCCTCCCCCCCCAGCTATAAGCTCCATGTTCTGATTGTGGAAATTTTCATAATCCAGTGTTTTCAGAAGTGAGTCAATTTAAGTATCATTCAACAGCCCTTACTCCCATGAACACAATGGCACCAAACATGACAAAACTAGAACATTATGTAGATGTGCATGCAACAAAGTGTTTAAAAGTCAACATTTTTAATTATGCTTTAACGGGCTATGTTATTAACATTAAAAAAAAGACATTGATGTTTGGTAATCCTAGGGAAGTTAGCCTTGACATATAGGACTGAAAACATTTATTCATCAAAGTCATCATCAGTGTCATCTCCATCTAGGGCACCACTGCTAGATTCATTGTCACATTGATCCTCACCTGCTTCACTCACACATCTCAGTACCAGGCAGACTGCTGGCCAAACATTTGCTGAGTGGTTAGCATTTGGTTTTTGCACATTTGATTAGCTGAAGGACTGATCTGGGAGCGCATAGTATTTCACACACAATTGGTGCGATCAGTCCATCCTCCCAGACCAATCCATGCCCAGTAGTGGAACGGAGTCTTGGATGCACTCAATCATCCCAGAGCCATTCCATTTCTTGACAATTTGCCAGTTTGATAGCCAAGTATACATATACCCCTTGTTAGTGGCAATTTTTTTCCATTTGTCTGCTTCTTGGAAATCATCCGCATACATAGCTCTGCAAGTGTAGTAATGTTGGGCTTCAAATGGTAAGTTTGACATATGAATGCCTCCAGTGCATTTATGACTTCACTGGTGACTGTCTCAGCTGTTCCGAGCACCTTCAGAGTAACAAGAGTCTTCAGAGGCTGAATTAAATGCCTTTCAGTAAAATAATTTGGTCTTCCCACCCAACCTTCCAGTAGTGTCACACTCGGAAAGAGCATGGAAAATACAGTGGTTTTTCATGGTTTAAGTGATAGGACTACATCTTTGAGGGATATACAGCAATTCTTTTCCATAGTAGTAGACACCAAGACCCAATCCTGTGGAAGTCTTGGGTATCATCTCACAGAGAGCACTGGAACATCTGTGTCTAGTGCAAAAATCTGGAGTTTAGTAGCACATCTCTCTGTGGCATTGATGACATGCAAGATAATTTTAGTGTCAGACTCTTCATGGGATCTACAAAGAAACTACACTGAACTGTATGAGGCAGCAATCTCATGACATTATCTGACAATAATATGTTTTGAGCAATTCTTTGCATTCAGGAGTGTTTTTCCTGCAAGACATACAGTTAACTCATCCTCTGTATGAGACAAGACGAGTATGGGACAAATAGTTTCTTCACTGTGACATTGAAGATGATCATGGAGTCAATGATTTTGTATTGCACAGGGGCAATACCATGGAGTCTCTTCTTTCTGGTAATATTTTAAATTGATTCCTCTGCATACATGTCAAACACAAGGTAGATTTCATCACAGGTCTAGTATTTTTTTCCTGTAGCCCCATAATGAAGTGTTCAGCCAAATCATGACAGATGTTAACAATTTGTCCAAAGCTACCTCAGCCATACCATTTATGGTTGCTACGCTGAAAGGCCATTGCTGGCATAAGGTACGAGTCACATTGTCAGTAGGTGCTGGCTTAGGAAAACTATGCAAGGTGTTCATTAATTAGCTTTTCACCTGGCACATATGCATTGTTCTGTTGCATTCAAACACTGGTCATGGTACCACGGAGAAGTCACACTCTCCCAGAGAATCACCTAGATCATCATCACACTGAGATCTGGACATTACCAGGAGATGAGCAAACAATGACCTGTCTACAGTAGCTGTGTAATAATCCCTGCCACCTTCACTCTGACTTCCTTCTTTGCATTCAAGCACAGCTTTAGTCTGTTCTTTTTTATTAGAGTCCATAGACTGATGAAGCCTTGGATAATTCTTTGGGTCCTTCATGCTGTAGGAGGAGACTTTGGCAAACAAGTAAAATGCTTGAAACCACTATTGGCCATTCAGCAATCTCAGCTTGACCCAGGCAGAAGGGGAGTGGGGGTTGGGTGCCTCAGAAAGGGTGGCTTGACCCCACATCCTTCTTGATGAGAATTGTATTGAAGTTGCTGATTCCTGCTCTTTTAAAATGCATGTATGTCTATGGGGTCTCAAGGCTGCAAACTCTGGAAAAACCCACACTTGGTTAATTAATAATCAGAAGGAACCTCTTGCTGGATCATTGCAACTGCTTACTTAACAAGATTTCTTTAAGGGACATGTCATTCTATTTTTAATGTATAAATAAGGGGGAAAAGCTTGATATAGGGGGGACGCTTCAAGACTGGTCTCTCCCTCTGGATGCATCTTGTGTTCCCCACCGGCAGATGGGCTGCTGCTGTGCCACTCGAGAGCCACACTCAGCGTCGGTAATTACCGAGGGTTGGGGGGTATTTTACTGACCTGTTGCGGACGTGCGCAAGTGCTTGAGACTAATAAAGGTTTGCTTTAAGTGAAAACACTCTTGTGTTGTCCTGTTTGTGCCAGCCATCTATCAGCCATGTCTCTCCTGATTTATATCCTGACACCTCCTCGCACAGCATAAAAGTTACAAAGAGCTTTGGGTTAAAAGAACTCTGGGTAACAATGCAAATCATCACAGGCGCCGACTTTCCAATGTGCCAACTCTTCCCCTAAAGCCCCACCCTGCCTCTTCCCACACACACCCTGCACCACCTATCTCATCACTAAAGGCTGCTTTTGTTATTATATTAATAATTCCAGTCTACTATATGCAAATGGGTTGCCAGTATGAGTAAGCTCATTCTGTAGCTTTAAAATTGCCCCTTCTTGGCATTTAACAGCACCTACTGAGTCTAGATGGTACTTTGATATTTCTGGGGAAGACACAAATTCCATCCATATCCCACAGTTCATTTTCAGTAAGTGCTTTAAGAGCCTTTCTGCTAAGCATTTGTTCATTGCCAGTCCCATTCAAAGCTCATATTTCTCTGTACTTAAGTTTGCATCAGCTAGTGCCACCACTTTCCCATCCATTAGCGCCACTGAGGCAATTTATGAACTTCAGCTGAGTCGCACAATTTGCAGTAGTAAATTCAGTATTTGTTTCTATTGCTTTTACTTTTGACCCAACTTGTTACTTACATTCTTGAAGGAGCACTCCATCTGATATGCAATGCTGTATGCGTGGGCATCTTTAGGGTCAATGCACTCACTTTACTTTCCATGCAGCATTCTTGCTAAGAGTAACTACTTCATAAAATTTCTCACCTGTCTCGTTTGTTAAAATTGTACTTCATGGGCACCTTCAGGCTTCCAGCTTACTCAGAAGAAGCAAGTGTTCTTCTCGAGATGCTTGCCATGGGACCTAGTATATGGCGAGTCTCACTGTCAGCTGGCACTTGTCCCTGCATCTCCAACTTATTCCCAATACTCAGTGTACCTTGCCAACTTGACCCTTTTCCAACAACACTGAATGCCAAATCAAAAATTCCACCAACCAAAGCTGGGAACTAGGGGAAGGATGGTAAGTCTCCTCTGCCATGCCACAGAAAGTGACACCATTGAAATTAGGTTTCTGTATATTTTTACAAATCAAATAACACTCTCCTTACCTTTCTACCATTAATTTGCTCCCATAATTATATATGATCCAAGACTATATACAAAATAAGGGAAAGTAAAGTGAAGTTTGATCAGTGCACCTTTCCAATAATACACAACAATGTTAAATTGAAAAGGAAATACTTCTTTTGCAATGCATAGTTAATCCATCAAAACCAAGAGCTAGCAAGATTTAAAAAAAGATTATATATTTGTATGCCTAATGAGAACATTAAGATGGACCACATCCATAAACTCTAATTCCCACTGAAGTCATTGGAAAA
This sequence comes from Gopherus flavomarginatus, assembly GCF_025201925.1. Taxonomy (NCBI): domain Eukaryota; kingdom Metazoa; phylum Chordata; order Testudines; family Testudinidae; genus Gopherus; species Gopherus flavomarginatus. Next base: position 205,752,014 of record NC_066618.1, read on the forward strand.
ATTCCTAGTGATTTCAGTAACAACTGATCAAGTCGGAAATCCATTTTTCCCCCTTCCTCTCATGCTTCAGGACATAAGGCAAACACTAACTGATGAGGACTAGTAAAAAGAAAAAACCGTCTCCTTGGAGCAAGTCCTCTCATAATTGTCCATTATGGGGATTCTTCTACCTTATTCTGAAATATTTGGTACTGGCCATTGTAGTGACAATATACCAGGGTAAAGCAGTTTGAGCCAAGAGGCAATTTCTGTGTTCCTAAGAGAGAGTGTATTTTCATAGATACACAAAGGAGTACATATTTTACATAATAAAAAATTACTTGAGACTTATGCTGTGGTATATGGTCTCTTTTAACTTCATTTTATATCACAGTTGTCTAGTTAACACACTGAAATAGAAATCTCACACATCACCAGACCAAAAGCTAATATATGAATATAATATGTAGGCAAATACTCAGTAGACAAGACCAGTCTATACAAGTTGTGAGAGGGGACACTCACCTATTGTGAGGTCCTCCTGTTGGGTGGTTAGGAACCTGCACTCTCTCTTTCGTTTTTAGGTGCCCCCTGTCAGCTGTTGCCCTTGTCAGGTGGGTTTTCAGTGGCTCAGCCCTCCAGGCAAGTCACACACAGTCATCTTGGGTAAAAAGGTTCAACAGGGCCTGTCCCTGTGCCCATGATAACATCCTCAGTCCCTTCCTGGCTAGCTTTAAGTATGTGTCTGCCCTGGTACAGAACAGTGCACCCAGAGCTTTCTCCATGAAGACTCTAAGTCCTGCCCTTTACTTGGGCCTCTAAACAAGCCTTCTCTCCTTCTGAGGTCTTAGGCCACTTTTCCAGTGGCTAGTAGGGGAACCTAGGCCCACCCACTACTCCAGCTCTCAAGTAGGGACCCTACAGCTAGTAGCCACATGCTGCTTCCTTTAACTCCATTGCTGCTGCTGTTCCATAAACCATTTCCCACATTGCCCCTTCCTCTTCATCCTTACCTCAGGGCTGAAGTTCTTACTCACACAATGCCAGTGTCACCAGAACCTGTCTTCTGGTTCTCCCTTGAGCTCCAGCAACCAGCACCTTTCTTTCTCCTCTGGTCCTAGCCAGCAACTGATCTACTCAGGCCCTGCAGTTCCTTTTAATTGAGCCTGCCAGGCTCTGATTGGCTGCTTCTCTGAAGCCTTTCTAGGCAGGCCTGGAGGACCTACCCTCACTGCTCTTTTTCTGGGTGGGGTATGGTAGGAGCGAGAGACCTCCAGCAGGGCCTGGCACATCCTGTCTCACAGACAAACAAGTAGACAATGTTTACCCTTATATCTAGGCTTGGAAGAATTTGATTTTTATTTTTTTATAATTTTAACCAATATCATTGGTTTTTTTAAGTATTTTATTTTTAATCTCTTTAATTTTCACATTTTCAGGAGATTATGGGAGGGACTGACAATGGGTGATTCCACCCAAGATGACTCCTCTCTGTGCCTGGGTTGCTGTATCTTGGGAAAATCATTAAAACTACTACTCTATTCACAAGAAATACAACCAAATATATGAACAACACAGGAGACAGGAAACAAAGACTATAGGCAAGGAAAGGATTAAGATTAATTAAAATATCAACAATATAATAAATTCCCTAGCTTCATGCATTTACCACTGGACGCAAACTCCTGGCTGCCTCCCTAGCACCATTCTAGGCAGATGGGACATTGAGGATAAGTCCTGCTACGAGTGCCGCAATGCTGTGGATGTTGGGGTTCCTTTATGGTATCTTCACCCAGGTGGGGTAAGGTCCTCTCCTGGCTTCATGGGCTGGAGTCCTGTGGAGGTTTTGGCTAGCTGTCAGCAGCCAGAATGAGGTTGGTTCTCTGCCTCCCCAATCACTGGTCTCCACAGAACTGGCACTCCTTGATCTCCTGCCCAACAAAAGAAGGTCTATAGACATCAGAGGGGACATGCAAAAACACTCATCCAATTACAGTTTTAACTCTAAAGGAAGAGAATAAAAATCTCTATTCAGGAGAATTTGTTATCACAATGCTGCTTGTAGTTTGGCGAGGGCAATATTTCTAACCACAAGCAAGAGATCCTCAAGCACTTGGTTTTGGTTAGCTCTAACAGAAATATAGAGTTTGCATATCATAGCATTACTATTACCTGTATCTCATTTGTGTGTGTATGTTTATCTGCTTTAACCTTGTAACTAACTCTTATTTCTTTTTCCTAATTAATAAATCTTTAGTTAGTTTATTATAGGACTGGCTACAAGCATTATCTCTGGTGAAAGATCTAAGGTACAATTGTCCTGGGGTAAGTGATTGGTCCTTCAGGACTGGGAGTAACTTGAATATTATTGTGATTTTTGGTGTAAGGGACCATCTGTCACAAAGGCAGGCTTGCCTGGGTGACAAAATAGATCAGAGTACCTAAGGAGACTCTCTGTGACTCCATGTAAGACTGTTATAGTGTTGTGGATGATGTTGGAGGATGTTATGAAGGCCAAGACCATAACAGAGTTCAAAAAAGAACTAGATAAGTTCATGGAGGATAGGTCCATCAATGGCTATTAGTCAGAATGGGCAGGAATGGTGTCCCTAGCCTCTGTTTGCCAGAAGTTGGGAATGAGCGATAGGAGATAGATCACTTGATGATTACCTGTTCTGTTCATTCCCTCTGGAGCACCTGGCACTGGCCACTGTCAGAAGACAGGATACTGGGTAGATGGACCTTTGGTCTGACCCAGGAGGGCCATTCTTATGTTCTTATATTTGAGGAGTTCACACCTGATACTTGGTTGGTGAAATCTAAGTATAGAGCACACAACCAGTTTGGGGTTTGTGCCCTGTGTTTTGGCAAAAAGAACAGGAGTACTTGTGGCACCTTAGAAGCTAACAAATTTATTTGAGCATAAGCTTTTGTGGGCTTATGCTCAAATAAATTTTAGTCTCTAAGGTTCCACAAGTACTCCTGTTCTTTTTGCGGATACAAACTAACACGGCTGCTACTCTGACACCTGTGTTTTGACAGTCCATCCTGAGGTTGACATCCACGGTTGTGAACTACTCTAGACAATCTGACATCCTAGACCCTAACCAGGCTGGGCAATGGTGTCTGGAAGGTATGGAGTCATTGTTGCTCTAGTCCAGAGGGTAGGACCCCTAGAGGCTCAGTTCAGTATTCTAGGAGCTAGCAAACTCCAAAGGGGGTGACAACTAAATCCTCTTTATATGGTTGCTACTACACTTCCTCCTATGTCCTTTCAGACTTTAAGTGGGACTTCTAAAGTGAAATCAGCCTTTAAAGGTTTGATCTTGTCCATAAGAGATTTGATACCATTCAGCCACCATTGAAGGAAAAGTAATGTATAGTAGAAGTTATTTCTAAAAGACTGACATTTTCGAATGCTTGAGTTGAAAAGCCAACTGGACTTTTCAATTCATACAATAGATTTTATTTATTAAAATGCACCTATCCCAGGATTTGTCTTAAAAGCCTGTATAGGATTATAATACATATTGTATCAGACTACAAAATCTTCCTCACAGCTCCTTGACACTAGTAAAAACTTACCACCTCCTTATCCAGCACACTACAATATTTAAATTTAAATGAATTTTCTTACAGTCACCAGCACTCCTTTTATATTTATTTTCCACTAATATTCCAGTTAATGGTTTTGCTAGAAAACAAATTCACTGAAACAGAACATTTGAAGAAACTATTGGATAGTAATCCCAGAAAGCAACTTAAAGATTCATAGACATCACTATTCACACCAGAAACCTGACACTAAGAGTTACTTTGGCCCTCAGCTGGGAGTCAGGAGGCTTGGGTTCTATTCCTTGTTCTGCCATTGACATACTGAATGACTTTGCTCTTCATTTCTCTGTGCCTCTTTTTCCCCTCCCATTTTTTCTATGCATATTTAGCTTCTCAGGTAAGAGACTGTCCCTTGTTGTGTGTTGCACAGTGTCTACATAATGCCTTTCCTATCCATCCTTTCAGCCAGCCTCTCATAATCTCTTACCTTGATTAGGGCAACATCATTCTCTCTGGCCTTGGCAAATGCAGTCATTCCCTGATCATATCCATTGAGAATGCAGCTGCTGAGATCATTTTCCTAGCCCATTGCTTTGGTCACATCTTCCCTCACTTTGAATCCCTCCATTGGCATTCTCCTTTTCTATCACTTCACATGTAAGTTGCTTATATTCACTTTCAAGGCCCATCAGAGTCAATCCCCACCCTACCTAACATCTCTCATTTGCTTTTGAGCTGTGAAAGCTCACTTATGATTGGCAAGTGAAGCCAGTCTTCACTGCCCACTAGTTAAATTTTCAAATATCTTCAGGCTTGCTCCCCAAAATTATCTGAAAAGCAGCCTCATTATCCACCTTCAAATACCTTAAAATAAGTGCTGACTATCTCCATCTACTCCTCAAGCCATAATAGTGGCTGATTTCTTGTAGGGATCCTGGCAGAGGTGAGTCTACAGGAAATGCTTGAAGGAGGAAACAGTATTGGCCTTCCTTATGGATTAGCTCAGGGAAAGAACACCACGCATAAAGGCCAGTGCAGAAGATGATGCAGAGATGTTTGTGTGAGAGGCTAATGACTGGATGGCCATTATTGGCAGAATGGAAGAGGCAGGGTACAACATGATAGATAAGAACAGAGAAGCAAGGAGAGTCCAAGTTACAAAAGGCCTTAAGGTCCACAAGAAGCAAGAATTTGGTGTGGTGAAACAGACACTCCAACAGAAGGAGTCATAGAGGGAACAGCATGGTCAGAGCAATGGGCAAGGAAGATGACCTTAGCAGCTGTATTTGGTATGCACTGTAAGGAGACAATGTGAGGTGAGAGAGTCCAGAGAGGAGGAGGTTACAATTATAAAGACAGGAGATCATGAAGACATGGACTTTTGGCTGGCTAGACAGAAAAAAAAGAGAGAGATTTTAGAAATGCTATAGAGGAATAAGTGGCAAAAATGTGGGCATGATGTGGATGTGCAGGAGAAGGCAGGAAGGATACGGAATTGACCTTCAGAGGGTCAGAGTGACAGGGAATGTGCGGAGTGAAAGTGTTTTGAAGGAAAAGTAAATTTGGTTTCAAACAGTGAATAATTTAGAGAAAATCTTGATCTGCTCCTGGACAGTTTGTGAACAGAAAAAGAAAGTAAAATTCATCCAACAAATAATTGGCAAATTATTCAACCTGCTCCAATAGCAACCAATTTCTGTGACCAAAATTCTTCCCTACCCAATGCACAGTACATTATCATCTATTCATATGACTATCTTCTCCTTTCACCAAAGTTGCTTTCAGGCACCGCTGCTGTTTCAGCAGCCTCAAATAAAAACTGTGCCTCTCAGTGAATGAAAAGAGCAGAGAAGCAAGGTGCAATGTAGCACTATATTAAACCAAGTGAAAAAGGATTTTGCATTGTTGCTTTTAATTAGGTTTCACATTTTGAATCAATCTTAATTTATCCGAGTTAATAACTGTAATAAGCCACAGCCATTCAAATGTGTCTGTCAGTTAATTTGAGCACATATCTTGTGAACAGTAAGCCACTGTTAATAGCGTGCATTTGTGGTGACAGTTCTGAACGGATGAATAAGAGCTTTTGTAACAATTATTATACATCATCAACAATGCCACCCTTAGTAACGGGAGATAGAACATGCTTCATCTTTGCTTTTCACTTCTGAAACACAAACAGTAATTGCCATAATCTAAAAAAATAAGTAAGGAAGCAAAGTTTCCAACTCAAAAATATTTTAATTAAAAATTAGTTCCCAGCTCATCACCTGATCACACTATCAAAAGACCATTCTGGTAGCAAAGAGGTGGCACTGGAGAAAGTAACCATAAAGGGGACTTTTGCAACACCTAAATTTTAGGCACCTTGCCACTTAGAGGAATTCACAACCAGAGTTAGGTATTTGGGCTCCCTATACAATGCATGGAAAGAGGTAAGCACCTAAAAAGGGATTCATAAAAGTCAGCACATTGAGCAGGGAGCCATCTAAATTAGCCAATAGGAATGTGAGGAGAGGGATTAGGTCTAAGCCCCACCTTTAAAAGGGAATTAGGTCCGTAATTGCAGGCTGGAGGGAGACATCTATCTCAGCTCAGGATTCACAGCCTTCCCCCCTCTCCTGGAGTTAGGCATCCTTTCTTGTTTTAAAAAAATGAGGGGAAGGAGGTTAGAGCACTCACCTGGGATGTGAGAGACCCAGGTTCAAATCCTCACTCCAGCTGGTTTGGAGCAGGGATTTGAACCCATGTCTCCTACATGAGTGTTCTAACTACTGCCACTTCCTCCTCCTGGTTGTCTTCTCTGCAAGTTAGGCATGCTCTGAGCAAGCCTAGCAAATCAGGTCCTGCAGTCAAGATAAGCAGGGAAATGCCTAGTTGGCATTCCTGCCAGGTCTTAGGCAGGAATTAGGCTCCAAGCAGGTCAGTACTGTTAGGACTAAGGCAGCTTTGTGCATGCCCCCCAGCAGAAGCTAGGGGATGTTACCAGAGAAACATAAGTATGGTATTAGGCAGCAGCTGAATGATAGTTTTGTGATGTCTAAATGTTGGACTTAGCTGCCTAAGTCCCCCTTGTGAATCTTGACCAAATAAAGAGAGGAATGATGATGATCAATCGCAATCCTTCTTGAAGAATGGGTCTCTAGAGACACTCAGCAATCATTGTTAACTCCTTAAGTGACAATCTCCTTATTGGTTTTGATGGACAAGCCTGGGTTCTTCTGGATCCCGGCTCCAACTCAGTAGGGTGTAACATCCTTATTTTCTTCCCACATGAATTTATTTGCTGGTGTCACTACCCTTCTCACTCCTTCCTCGCAGACTCATGAAGCCAGCTTGGAAGGGAAATTCTAATCACAGGGGAATCCACACTTACTTACCAAATAGTTGAAGACTTCCAAGAAATAACACAAATACAAACAATATATTCATCATAGTCATTATATTAAACAGAAAGTAAATATAACAGGGTAAAACACTATTCTCAGGGTCACTGGTGACCACACTAATATCCATGAATTTCCCCAGGCATGTGACCCAACAGAGCAAGAATAAAATTTAATGTCCCATTGGTGCACAAACTTACTCTGGATGGCCTGTGATGATATATTTTGTGCAGCAATTGCCAGTTTGACTGACTAGGTTCAATACAGCCCAAAAGACTTACATGTGGGATGAGATGGTAAGTCCCTCCACAAGTTTAATAGGGAGCTGATAATTAAATCCCCAAACTCTTATCCCCTGGCTTCATGAGACAGTGTATGGAGTAGGGGGTCTCCCAAACAATTTCCTGAACTGAAAGATGGTGCACTCTGAATTCTGCAAATGATTCTCAGGTTCAGAAACAAATCTGAACTCCTGCCGAGATGCTGATGATCTCAGCTGGCAGGCGTCCTCTTCATACAGGAATCAGGCTGTTTCAGTTCCCAAGATTTCCCTTCACCACAAAGAGATGCAGGACTCAAAGTGAAAATTATTATAACTTTACTAAAAACCCTAACTCTGATTTCCTACCTTAGTGCTCAGATACACTCACAGAGGCAGGTAGCCCTGAACTAACATCAAGAGCAGCACTTACCACATGGTAAGTGAGTTTACCTAGGAACTGCAGGGCTAACTCTGGTTGGTTGGGTAGGGAGCTCTCCCAAAAAAGTTCTATACTCTCAGAGTTACCTTGAAAAGGGAAAGGACCAAGCTTAGGGATATTGCTTTCAGGTACCCAGAGGCCGGTTCTCATGGGGAACCCTACATGCAGGCCTGGGACTCAGGAGCTCACCACATACCAAGTCCTTACTTTTCAGCAGCTGGCTCCGGAATAGCTTCTCCACTCTCCGACAGTGCTTCCAGAGGTGGGCATGTCATTTCCTATTGGTCCAGCTATCTCCTTTTCCTGGGCTTTTACTTCTTAGTCATTTGACTCTGCCCCACTCCTTTCTCTCAGACACTGCTCCTCCTCTGAGCAGGCATGCCGGTAGCTAGCAAGGCATACTTGCTATCCCCCCTGAGCCATCAGGCACCCCTGTTGCTCAAAATAGTGTTTCTCTTCTTTTTCTCTGGGTTTCCCAACAGACTCTGAGCTTGCCCTTGTCCCCCTTCTTCCTAGGGACAGCACACCTCTACCTGAGTTACAAGCACAGAGTTTTGGGAACCAAGGTAAACCACACAGTTGTATCCCATTTTTATTATGGTCCCATCTTGACAGTGCTGAGAATATTTAAATTGACAGTCACTAGGACAATCAGATTACATTTGGATTCTCCAGACAGAATAATTTGTGCATTTAAAAACAAAGAAGAATAAAATAAGCTCATAATAAACTAGTAAAGCAACAAAGCAAGAGTAAAAATATTGAGAGAGGATTGTATGTTTCATGCATTCAGAGCATGCCAAAGCCCTCCAGGAGTTCTGGAGAAGATCAAACCAGAAAACTTCACAGTTTGCACTTCATTATTTGCCTAAGTCATCTAATCAGGCACTAGAAAGTACACTACATGCCTTAGGTTAGTGATTTACATCATGCAAATGTTCAAATTCATGGAAAAATTCAGGAACTACTTGCTGAAGAAAGTTGCAAATAGTTTCTAATAAGTACACCTGAGACTCTATGATCTGTCTGTGAACTATAAAAAAGTGAAATTCCTAGAATAAATGATATTTATAAATACTTCATCCAGCTCTTACTCATGACGTCAGTGAACATGTACTGGTGCAACTGAAAGGAACATGAGACCCTAGGGGTATCTTAACTATGTAATATAGAAACTCCATTAAAAATAGCACTTTGTAAAGGAAATGTTGACACATCTTGATCTATTTTTTATATTAGTTTTGTATATCAAACCACAAGACATGGATTTTTAATAGAAACAGGCAAGAGGTATTTTAATGGGCAACCATTACAGAAATTATTAGCATAAAAGTATGAAATAAAATTAAAATAAATAGTCTATGTCAGTGTTTCCCAAACTTGGGACACCGCTTTTGTAGGGAAAGCCCCTGGCAGGCCGGGCCAGTTTGTTTACCTGCTGAGTCCACAGGTCCGGCCGATTGCAGCTCCCACTGGCCACGGTTCGCTGCTCCAGGCAAATAGGAGCTGCTGGAAGTGGCACAGGCCAAGGGATGTACTGGCCAATGGGACCCGCTATGGGCCAGGCCTGCAGATGCGGCAGGTAAACAAACCAGCCTGGCCCGCCAGGGGCTTTTCCTAAATAAGCAGTATCCCAAGTCTTGGAAGCACTGGTCTATGTCATCATCCCAATCATGGCAGCAATCCACAAAGAATGCTGGAGACTCCACAAAATTATTCTCATAGAGCTTCCTCTGAATCATTCCTTTGTTTGCTCTTGTGGGCCTGTGCACCTGGGCTCTCTTCCAGAGCCATCAGCCCATTGCAGAAAAGAGGTTCAAAGTCTACACATAAAAATTAATGGTGTTTCCACTAGTACTAATGTTTGAGTAGATTACCTATGGGATTGCTAATGAGATGATGCACAGAAAAAGGCAGTCCTTCCAGCCCACAGATTCATATGCCTACAGAGCCATAAGAACATTACCAGTACCAGGTAAAAACAACTGTCTATGGCTGTAACTAATCACCACTGAGCACCACTAACGTAAGCCTAAGGGAAGATTGTAAAAGCAAAAGGAGGGGAAATAAAAGAATACCAAAAAAAAAAAAAACCAACATTTTGCAGCCACTGCACTGAACTGTATTTTCCTGTTTTTTTTGTCTACTCATGCCCTCTGCCCCCGTCATGCAACTGACATTTAACCTGCAGATGCATAGACAGACTTTTACATTTATACCACGGACTATAGCTGGCACACAGCTGGTCTCACTCTGTTAGGGTGACCAGATAGCAAGTGTGAAAAATGGGACAAAACCCTGAATATTGGGACTGTCTCTATAAAATTGGGACATCTGGTCACCCTACACTCTGCATATGTCAGCTAGCCAACATCTAGAGCAGCGGTGGGCAACCTGCAGCCTGCGGGCTGCGAGACCGTGTTTACATTGACTGTCTGCAGACACGGCTGCCTGCAGCTCCCAGTGGCCACGGTTCACCATTCCTGGCCAATGGGAGCTATGGGAAGCGGTACGAGCTGGCTGCCACTTCCCACAGCTCCGACTGGCCAGGAAGGGCTAACCGCTGCCACTAGGAGCTGCAGGTGGCTGTGCCTGCAGACAGTCACTGTAAACACTGTCTCTCAGCCCACCTGCAGATTACCCTGACCGGCCACATCTTTCCCACTACTGATCTATAGTGTTACGCAGAAAAAGAAAGTAGCCTCCTAGGATCAATCTTCTTCCATTATTCTGCTGCCTTCTGCTTTTCTCACGATGTAGCATTATCAGATGGAACACAAAGATATTATAGTCATTGTATTTAAAGGGATATAAATGACACAATAATGCTCAGTGATGGTGTTTCCTTGTGTACAGCAACAAGAGAATGGAAATTTATTTAATCTCTTTTGTACAGTACAAAGTGTCTCTCTCTCTCAAAACACTTTACAAAATTAAAGACTTTACTCACAGTTGGCTATTCAGTATGGGAGAGATTTCCATAGGTACAAATGGCAGTTAGGTGCCTAAATCCCATTGCAAGCCATTTGTGCCTCTGAAAATCTGCCCCTAGATTGTTAAAGAAATATTTACTAGATAAGACTATATTCTAAACCCATCTTTTTCAAAGTAATTTCTAGAACTGTCTGTCTGTTTTGCTATCTCCATTCAATAAATGGACCTTTTTGTTTTTTCTGTTTCTGTTTTTTGCCTGTCTGCAGTTTTGTGGCCTGGCTTCCTGCCATAATCAGTAGGAAACTCCCATGGACTTTACTGGGCACAGGATTGAATTCAAACCTTGGGCTTACAATGCCGTGTAGATATATTTCAGCTTCTTGGTACAGGGAGCTCTCATTGTGTTAAATTGTAAAGCACTGTGCACACACAAGGCACTACAGAGATGATTAAGAGTACTTGACTAACTATATTGTACGGTTATGTAAAATGCTTTTAAAACCCAGTTTATCCTTTATAACACTTTTATTTTGGCACCTATCTTTATCATTGTGTAAAATTGTTATTTGTACTGGAGCTGCCTCTAAAAGACACAATCGAGATTTGGGGTCCCAGTAAACACCCACACATCATACACACACTCATTTAAATGTCAGCTTCCACACCTAAGAATTTATGTTCTAGTTTCTGTCAGAAAACTGGTGGATGCAATAAGCAAATGAGGAATTGGAGGGCAAAGGTGGAAACCATAAAGATACTGTCAGATACTGCTCAAAAGGGATATTACCCAATATCCTGAGATGAAAGTGCTGTCGGTTATTTTTTTTAAACTGAGCAGTTAAGAAAATAGTTTTTGTTTTTTTTCTTCACAATATTGGCTAGTAGACTAGTGGCAGTGGTCCCAAACTATCATCTTTATGCCTTGCTGAAGTGGCAAGTAGCTTTTCAATATTTCCACTAGTTCCACACAGTCGCTAGAATGTTGCATAACCTTCATACCACATACTGCTAATTATAGTTTAAAAAGAAAAGATTGGAGAAAAGTATGCCTGACTGTGTTCAGAGGGTTGAGTGCTAGCTGAAATCTAATTATTAATTAGTGTCTTCCCTTGGACCTATTCAATTAGAGAAGCAAACAATGAATCATAACTATCCTACTGAAAATTCATCAAAAAATGAACATAATGAAAGGCATAAGGCAACTCCTATCATAGGCTTTATTAGCTATAAAAATTGCTTATGAATGTCACACATACACACACATACCTACATTTATCATGCATTGTATTTGCATCTTTTATTAATATTAAAAATCAACACTCTAACTTCTTCTGGAACTTACTAAAATCCTTTTACTTAACTAGTCCAGTACTATAAAGAGTGCTGCATAGATAAACATTTGATAGTTTCATGTAATATTAAATATAAAGACTTACAGAAAATACTTGTTTTTGCATATATTTGCCACTTCTTAGTGTATGGACAACATGCCTCAGGTGACACATGACCAGGATTCTTCATCGAATTTGGTCTGCTGGTTGGATCATTGGCTTCCCCAGCCCAGGCTGGGTACTGACAAGAAGTGTGACGTGAATGTTGATCCATGCCCTCCATTTGCTACTTAACAAAATACATAACTTGGTTTCAATGCAAAGGGTCAATAAAGCTGCCTTAACCAGGCAGATGAGATTTCCTGCAGTGTGTTGAGGATGTGGCTGATGAAGAAACATAGCCAAAACACCTCAGGATTCCGTTTATCTCCAGAAAGTATAATTGCTCTGGGGGACAAAGAGGCTTTATTAGCCTGCACAGGCTATGGCAGCCCTATGGCTGTCATAACTGTCCTACTCAGATCTGAACCTTAGAGTTCAGAACATGAGAAGCTAGCATGAAACCTCCAAACTTAATTACCAGCTTGGATCTGATATCGCTGCCACCAGCCAGAGAATTCCAGTGTCTGGCTCACTCTGGTCTCCCCAAAACCTTCCCTGGGGAACCCCAAGACTCAGATGCCCGGAGTCTCACCACAAAGGGAAATAACCCACTTCCCTTCCCCCTCTTTACCTCCTCCCAGATTTCCCCGCCCTGGGTACTCTAGGATATTCCCTGCTTCAAGTCCTTGAAACACAAGTACCAAGAGATCAATCTCTCTCTCCCCTCACCCAGGGGGTATGCAAAGTCAGGCTTAGTAAATCTAACACAAAGAGATTCTCTCTTCCCCCCTGTCTTCTTCCTCCCACCAATTCCCTGGTGAGCTGCAGACTCAATCCCCTTGAGCCCCCACTAAAAAAAAATCCAACAGGTCTTAAAAAGAAAGCTTTATATAAAAAGAAAGAAAAAGACATAAAAATGGTCTCTGTATCAAGGTGATAATATACAGGGTCAATTGCTTAAAAGAAAAAATGAATAAACTGCCTTATCCAAAAAGAATACAATTTAACACATTCCAGCAACTACACACATGTAAATACAAAAAAACAATATAAACCTATTGTCTTACTATCCTTGTACTTACAACTTGGAAACAGAAGATTAGAAAGCCTGGAGATAGAAAAATCACTCTCAGAGCTGAGAGGGTCACCGAACCAAGACAAAGAACAAAGAACTCACACCCAAAACTTCACTCCACCCAGATTTGAAAAAGTCTTGTTTCCTGATTGGTCCTCTGGTCAGGTGTTTGGTTCCCTTTGTTAACCCTTTACAGGTAAAAGAACATTAACCTTTAGCTATCTGTTTATGACAATGGCCATTCTAAATTCCACCAATGACTGAACCAACCTCCGGTCAGTCCCAAGAATTGTTAAGAGTATACTGATGGTGCATAACCCTTTTGCCCCCATCTGTCCCATCAAGTCTTGTGCCAAACAGATTTTAGCTGCACTCACAGATTGGACTCATAATTCATTTATTTTTTCTTTTCTAGTGTTTTGTACATTTTACACTACCTGGTCAGGAGAGTGAGGCCTCTGGAGCCTCCCCTAAGGCTGTTATCACTGTCGTGAATTTCTCCATAGTAGGACTTAGGCATGAAAGGCTGTTAGGAACCTATTTATATGGAAATAAACTTGTTGTGTGCCTAAAGCTTCTCACTATGGGTGGAATGATCCTAGGGTCATAGTGGAAACTACTCATGGCAATGTGATGCAAAGCTACCACATCAGTGTTGTTCCCATAGATGTTTCTGGACAATGTGTTTACATGTGTATGCTCTGGAAACATTTGCTCACTCACACTGGGTAAGGTCACCAGCTCCAATGAAGGATGCCATGGGAGGAGCTCAGAAGAGCAGAAAAACTTCATAAGGTTCCCTCCACAGAGGTTCCTGTGAATCATCCCCTTAAGGGGGAGGCATTTGGGGCCAATTGAATTTGGCAGGTTGGTTAGAGGGTGATGCAACATTTTAGCAACTGTGGAAATAGTGGAAACATTACAAAGCAGCTTTCCACTTCAGAGAGACATAAAGATGATCCTCTTTACCCTACCAGTCCTGGTATCCTCAGTGAAGGGACATCTCAGATCTTTGGAGGCAAGTGCTGCCTCTGAGCTCTGACACTGATTTCCCCATCCTTTATAGCACCTTAGCTCTCATGTTGCCATTACATGGAGCCCCATGCAACTTCACAGTAGCATCTTCAGGAGGCACCTAGTTCTGGTCCATATTAACTGCTGGCCAGATTTCTGAACAAGTGCACCATTTTATGACATGAACACTTCGTGTGCTAAGTCAAACAATTTAGTTCATATACAATAAGGAACAGCCATCAGACAAAAGACTTCTGAAAAAAATTACAGCCTGTAAGACAAAGGCTGGAATTTTTTTCAGAAACCCTCAGTGCTGATCTAGTTCTGATCCTATTGACTTAAATGGAAGCAGAGTCTACTCCTGGGAGAATTCTGTACCGTGTGCAGAACTCATGAGCTGTGCAGAATTTTTTTCCGCAGAAAATACATTCTGCCAGAAAGGTGCTGCTGTTACTCCTTTTGGCACAGAATTCCCCCAGGAGTGAAGAGTTAGGTCAACGATGAGTACTTTTGAAAATTCCACTGTGAAAGTGTAATACTAATTGGCTTAAACAACAATCTCGTGGAGAAAGATTCTGCATCTTATCTTCAGTTCCCTCAGCTATGTAGTCCTTTCACTTACATCATGTTTTCACAGGTGATGGAACTAGGAGTGCGAGGGATGCTGCTGTACCCCCTGGTTTGAAGTGTTTTCCATCATATAAAGGGACTGCTATGGTGCCAGAACAGAGAACAGCTGCTCCCCAGCAGGAGCAGGCCTAGCTGCTGACAGAGAAGAGAAAGAAGCTGCCTTCCTCACAGTACCCTGCCTATGGGGCCAGGTCAGGGGGCACAAAATATGGGGGGGACAGACAGCATGGAGCACCTGGGGCTGCTTGGGGGGGTCACAGACTGGGGTTCAGAAAGGCTAGTGGGAGAGGGAAGTGGAGGGACACATGAGGATAGAAGTGGCTGAGTGGGGGCATGGGACCACATGAAGGGAGGAGGTGACTGAATGGGGGTGCAGTGCTACATGGGGATGAGGGAGGGGTGTAGGAACATGAGGGAGTAGGTGGCTGAGGGGGGGCACAAGCCACATGGAGATGGGGGGATGGGGTGGCTGAATCAGGATTCAGAGCCACATTGGGGAGGGGGTGTAGGGATATATAGGGATGGGGGAAGGAAGGGTGGCTCAGTGGGGGTGCAATGACACATGAGGACAGGGGCAGATGTGCCTGACTGAATGAAAGAGGCTAGAGGTCAGCCAGGGTCTGCATGGTAGGGCTCCCTAACAACCCCTCCCAGCCCAAAAAATAAACCTGTTCCACACTTCGCCCCCCCAACAACCCTCCAAGTTCACACCCAGGCTCCTTCCCAGCAATTACTTCGGTCTCTCTCAGCTCCTCCATTACCCAGACTCCCCCAAGCCATTGCACTTCTTCTGAGGGGTGCAGGAAATAAATTTCTGTATTGTAGTTTCAATAAATTATTACCCACAGTTCTATATTAATATGTCTAATAAGGAATCTATTTGTCAAAAAAACATTTCCTGTATCGTTTTTGTGGTCTGTATTGTTACAGACATAGTTGCTGACAAGTATTTTGAAATAAATTCCCAAAATAATTGAAACTCATGTGATTATATTGTTTTATTTTGACAACTAAATATGCAGAATTTTAAAATATTGTGTGCAGAATTTTTAGTTTGTTGGCACAGAATTCCCCCAGGAGTGAAGAGTTAGGTCAACGATGAGTACTTTTGAAAATTCCATTGTGAAAATGTAATACTAATTGGCTTAAACAACAATCTCGTGGAGAAAGATTCTGCATCTTATCTTCAGTTCCCTCAGCTATGTAGTCCTTTCACTTACATCATGTTTTCACAGGTGATGGAACTAGGAGTGCGAGGGATGCTGCTGTACCCGCTGGTTTGAAGTGTTTTCCATCATATAAAGGGTTTACGTTTCGTTCAATGCTTCTCAGCGTTGTTTATGCGAGTTGAAAGATAGAAATACACAGGGGTGCTGGAACGAAGTGAAAGAAGCAGATGATAATCAGGAATACCATATAGCATTTGCTCCAGGAAAGGAGTTAAACAAGCTTGATCTTCAAGATGATCTGCAATGCTAACTATGCTCCATTGTCAACAGGTACTATAGGCAAATTGGCATGATACAGTCTCATTGTGCAGGCCCCAAATCCTGTTATGTGCATAAAAATGTTTTTTATCATTATCCATCAGAAAGAAAGTGCTTGTGAAATGAGCCTGAAGCAAACACAGGGCAGAAAGCGTGTCAGAAAAACTTCACAGGTAAACAGTGCTGAAGCAGTGGGCACTTTGGGAAGGAGGATTCGCTCATTAAGAGTCACCTGTCTGTGCAGGTCTGTAACCTGTGTTGTAACATACGCAGCCAGTTGGATAAGTCTGTGGGAAAGACAATACATAGTGGTGAGTTCTAACTGATTAGGAGCTTCTAGAATTAATCCCATGACATGATGTAGAGCAGGGGCAGGCAAACTTTTTGGCCTGAGGGCTGCATCAGGTTTCATAAATTGTATGGAGGGCCGGTTAGGGGAGGGGGTTGTGGCCCGGCCCCCACCTCCTATCTGCCCCCCTCTGGACTCCTGCCCCATCCAACCTCCCCGTTCCCTGACGACCCCTCTGTGACCCCTGCCCCATCCAACCACCCCTTTTCCCTGTCTCCTGACTGGCCCCAGAACCCCTGCCCCTGACTGCCCCCTGCCACCCCATCCAACCCCCCCTCCTTCCTGACTGCCCTTTGAAGCCCCTGCCACCATTCAACCGCCTTTTCCCCCCCAACCACCATCCACCTCCCCGCCCCCTGACCACCACCTCCAACTCCCCTGCCCTCTATCCAACCCCCCACTGCACCCTGCCCCCTTACCGCGCTGCCTGGAGCGCCGGTGGCTGGCAGCGCTACAGCCGTGCCACCCAGCTGGAGCTGCCACCACCGCCACTGCCACCACACAGCACAGAGCACCAGGTCAGGCCAGGCTCTGCAGCTGCACTGCCTCAGGAGCTCACAACCACGCGCCCAGAGCATTGCGCCGATGGAGGAGCGAGCTGAGGCTGCGGGGAGGTGGAACAGCAGGGGATGGGGCGGGGGCTAGCCTCCCAGGCCAGGAGCCCACCCCTGGTGTACAGTGTAAGATTCCACAGATCACTGCTTTAATCCAACAGCTTGCAGAACACAACATTCAGCTTCTCCATTTATATCTAATTCAGACTCTCTAGTCAAATCCAAAACCTGGGATGGACAAATGTTACCTGGCTGCTATTCTCAGTACTCTAAAAGACCAGCATGGATCACGTAATGTATTCTCTATAAACAGTGCACCAAGGAAGTAAGAAAATGAATAAAATAGGAAGGGAAGCTGGATACCTCTATCTTTAATCTTTGCTTTAGCATAATTGTAAAAATGATCAGATGTTCAAAACCTGTTTTAGTTCTGTTAAGTAGGTTTGCTGGCCACTATATGTGTCCTATGTAGAAAAATGTCTCATTTAACCAAAAATATCATGTTTCCTGTTATACCTGAGGGTAATTTCAAACTATGTTCTAAGTAGAACACAGCAGTTAGCAAAATCAGCCATGCTCTAATTCAAATTGAATTGTACAATTAAAATAACAAGATACAATTTGAAGGAAACCACTAAACTAAATCACTTCCATTAACTGGATCAATTTTTCAGTCAGTACCTCTAAGTGTTGGTGAAGTAACATCCCCAGTGAAATCATCTTTCTTGAAAATATCCTTTAATTTTTACCATACTCATTAAAAAAAAATCTCATTTTGCTTGCACTCTCGTTTTTATTTAATTCACTAAATACTCAACCCAAACAAACTCGATCCTGATTGTCAGTACTTGTAACTAATTTCACAAGCAGCATAGTCAGCAGTTTAATGAGCGAAAATAAATCCTTAGGGCTCTGGTCTTAGCACTCTGATGCTGTGCAGACAAACGTGGCATAAAAGCATACAGAGAGAGAGAGAAAAATCAATAAAATAGATTAAATAGATATATTTGGAGCCAGACTCTCTGTGTGTTAGGAGACTGGATGGTAGACACTCATGCCTAGTGGTTGGAGCAGGAGTCAGGTCTCATGGTTGGCATCTGAATGCCAGTGCTCAAGTCAAAGCAGAGTCGGAGACAGGGATTGGAGCCAAAGGTCAGAACTGAAGTTAGAGCCCGAATGCCAGAGCCAAGAGTCAAGACAGAGTCAGAACTAGGAACCAGGGTCAAGGGTCAGAATGGTAATCAGAGTCCAAGTATCATAACCTTAGTCCCAGATTTGGACCTTAGCGTCCAAAATATGGGGGTTAGCATGAAAACCTCCAAGCTTAGTTACCAGCTTGGACCTGGTACTTGCTGCCACCACCCAAAAAATTAGAGTGTTTTGGGGCACTCTGGTGCCCCTGAAAAACCTTCCCTGGAGACCCCAAGACCCAAATCCCTTGAGTCTCACAACAAAGGGAAATAATCCTTTTTCCCTTCCCCCCTCCAGGTGCTCCTGGAGAGATACACAGACACAAGCTCTGTGAATCCAAACAGAGTGACTCCCCCTCTCCGTTCCCAGTCCTGGAAACAAAAAGCACTTTCCTCTTCACCCAGAGGAAATGCAAAATCAGGCTAGCAAATTCAACACACACAGATCTCCCCCTGATTTCTTCCTCCCACCAATTCCCTGGTGAGTATAGACTCAATTTCCCTGAAGTAAGGAAAAACTCCAACAGGTCTTAAAAGAAAGCTTTATATAAAAAAGAAAGGAAAAATACATACAAATGGTCTCTCTGTCTTAAGGTAACAAAATACAGGGTCGATTGCTTAAAAGAATATTGAATAAACAGCCTTATTCAAAAAGAATACAAATCAAAACACTCCAGCACTTATATTCATGCAAATACCAAAGAAAAGAAACCATATAACTTACTATCTGATCTCTTTGTCCTTACACTTAGAAACAGAAGACTAGAAAGCAGAACTACTTCTCCAAAGCTCAGAGAAAGTAGGCAGACAGAAAAACAAAGACTCAGACACAAACTTCCCTCCACCCAGAGTTGAAAAAAATCCGGTTTTCTGATTGGTCCTCTGGTCAGGTGCTTCAGGTGAAAGAGACATTAACCCTTAGCTATCTGTTTATGACACGCCCCCCAAATTGCAGACAGTGGGGAAGCTCACTGGCGGCGATTTCCTCCTAGAACTTTAAAATAAACAGATTAGTACAACACATGCACCTTTACATATACTACTAAGTATATAACTAACAGACTTCTACATTTTAAGAACACTTTTTAACTACTGAATTCTGGGAAACTCTCACGGGAGAGTGCATCAGCTACTTTGTTAGAAGCTCCTGTGATGTGCTGAATTTCAAAATCAAAATCTTGGAGAGCTAAACTCCAACGAAGAAGATTTCTTGTTGTTCCCC
The DNA here is from genome assembly GCF_025201925.1 of Gopherus flavomarginatus. NCBI lineage: Eukaryota > Metazoa > Chordata > Testudines > Testudinidae > Gopherus > Gopherus flavomarginatus. The sequence goes on from NC_066618.1 coordinate 205,771,523, forward strand.
TTGGCGGTATGAAGCCACTTTAGTGCAGCATGGTCAGTTTGTAGTTGGAACCGCCGTCCCCAAACATATGGGCGTAGCTTTTCCAGGGCGTACACAATGGCATAGCATTCCTTTTCACTGACTGACCAGTGACTTTCCCTCTCAGACAGTTTCTTGCTGAGAAACACGACAGGATGGAAGTTGTGATTGGTTGCTTCCTGCATGAGCACTGCTCCTATACCACGCTCAGATGCATCCGTGGTTACTAGGAATGGCTTGTCAAAGTCCGGGGCCCTGAGCACAGGGTCAGACATGAGCGTTGCCTTAAGTTGGGTAAAGGCCTTTTGACACTCATCAGTCCACTTAACTGCATTTGGCTGGGCCTTTTTGGTCAGGTCGGTCAGTGGGGCAGCGATTTGGCTGTAGTGTGGTACAAATCGCCTGTAGTATCCGGCCAAGCCTAAGAAGGATTGGACCTGCTTCTTGGACCGTGGGACAGGCCACTTTTGGATAGCATCCACCTTGGCCTGTAGGGGGTTTATGGTTCCTCGACCCACCTGGTGCCCCAGGTAAGTCACTCTGTTTTGGCCTATTTGACACTTTTTGGCCTTAACAGTTAGTCCTGCCTGCCTGATGCGCTCAAAGACCTTTTCCAGGTGTAGTAGGTGTTCGGGCCCGGAGTCTGAAAAAATGGCCACATCATCGAGGTAGGCAACTGCAAATTCTTCCAGTCCAGCTAGTAGACCATCTACCAGCCTCTGGAAGGTGGCGGGTGCATTTCGAAGGCCGAAAGGAAGGACATTGAATTCATACACCCCCGCATGGGTGACGAATGCTGACCTCTCCTTGGCAGGTTCATCTAGCGGTACTTGCCAGTACCCCTTGGTTAAGTCTATTGTAGAGATGAACTGGGCATGTCCCAACTTCTCCAATAGCTCATCGGTACGTGGCATTGGATAGTTGTCCGGACGAGTTACAGCATTTAGCTTACGGTAGTCCACGCAAAAGCGTATTTCCCCATCTGGTTTGGGTACCAGAACCACTGGAGATGCCCATGCACTGGTAGATGGGCGGATTATACCCATCTGTAGCATGTTCTGGATCTCCCGTTCTATAGCAGCTTGGGCATGAGGAGACACCCGGTAGGGTGGGGTTCTGATTGGGTGAGCATTACCTGTATCAATGGAGTAGTATGCCCGTTCAGTCCGTCCTGGGGTGGCTGAGAACAATGGGGCGAAGCTAGTGCACAGCTCCTTGATTTGTCGCCGCTGCAGACGTTCCAGGGTGGTTGAGAGGTTCACCTCTTCCACGCCACCGTCTTTTTTCCCGTCGTAGTAGACACCGTCAGGCCACTCAGCATCATCTCTCTGGACTGTAAACTGACAAACCTGTAAGTCTCTGGAATAGAAAGGCTTGAGAGAATTAACATGGTACACTTTAGGCTTTAGTGAGGAATTGGGAAATGCTATGAGGTAGTTTACAGTTCCCAGGCGCTCTTGGACCGTGAATGGCCCTTCCCATGATGCTTCCATCTTATGGGCCTGTTGCGCCTTCAAGACCATAACCTGGTCTCCTACCTTGAAAGAACGTTCTTTGGCATGTCTGTCATACCAGGCCTTTTGCTCTTCCTGAGCATCCTTTAGGTTCTCTCTAGCAAGGGCTAAAGAGTGTCGGAGGGTGCTTTGTAGGTTGCTTACAAAGTCCAGAATGTTAGTTCCTGGAGAAGGCGTAAACCCCTCCCATTGCTGCTTCACCAACTGTAATGGTCCCTTAACCTCGTGACCATACACAAGTTCAAATGGTGAAAACCCTAAACTGGGATGTGGTACAGCCCTGTAGGCAAACAGCAACTGCTGCAACACTAGGTCCCAATTATTGGAGAATTCGTTGATGAATTTTCGTATCATGGCCCCCAAAGTTCCATTGAACCTTTCCACCAGGCCATTGGTTTGATGGTGGTACGGGGTGGCAACCAAGTGATTCACCCCATGAGTTTCCCACAGTTTTTCCATGGTCCCTGCCAGGAAATTAGACCCTGAATCTGTAAGGATGTCAGAGGGCCAACCTACCCTGGCAAAGATGTCTGTTAGGGCCAGGCACACAGTGTTAGCCCTGGTGTTGCCTAGAGCTACTGCTTCCGGCCATCGGGTAGCAAAGTCCACTAAAGTCAGTACGTACTGCTTTCCTCTGGGCGTCTTTTTTGGGAAAGGGCCCAGAATATCCACAGCTACTCGCTGAAATGGGACCTCAATTATGGGGAGTGGCTGGAGAGGGGCCTTGACCTGGTCTTGAGGCTTTCCCACTCTTTGGCATACCTCACAAGACCGGACATACTTGGCAACATCCTTGCCCATCCCCTCCCAGTGGAAGGACTTCCCCAACCGGTCCTTGGTTCTGTTTACCCCAGCATGGCCACTGGGATGATCATGGGCTAAGCTTAAGAGCTTCCCCCGGTACTTAGTTGGAACCACCAACTGTTTTTGCGGCTGCCATTCTTCCCGGTGTCCACCAGAAAGAATTTCCTTGTATAAAAGTCCTTGGTCTATAACAAACCGGGATCGATTAGAAGAGCTGAGAGGCGGTGGGGTGCTCCGTGACGCCGCCCACGCTTTCTGAAGGCTGTCATCTGCTTCCTGCTCAGTCTGGAACTGTTCCCTTGAGGCTGGGGTCACCAGTTCTTCCTCAGACTGTGGACTTGGGCTTGGTCCCTCTGGAAGCGATGTAGGTGATGGGGTTGTTTCCGTTGCTGGTGAACCGCTCTCCGCTGGTGCACCTGAGGGTATTTCAGGCTCTGGCTGAGCCTTTTGGGTATGGCTGTCTGTTGCTTCTGCCAGTTGTGGCTCGCTGGCGCCCACTGGCGTTGAGTTTGAAGATGGGGTTGCAATCGCTGGTGCTGGTTGCTGTTCCAGTTCCGGGCCTGGGACTGGAGGTGTTGTGGCTGTTTCAGTGGTTGGCATGGAATCCGGGTCCACTACCTCTGTCGGGGTCTCTGGTAACACAGACGGGGCCTCTGTGGACGGCTCAGGAACAGGAATGGGTCTGGAAGCTTGCCTGGTTTGGCTACGTGTAACCATTCCCACTCTCTTGGCCCGCCTCACCTGGTTGGCCAAGTCTTCCCCCAGTAGCATGGGGATAGGATAATTGTCATAGACTGCAAAAGTCCACATTCCTGACCAGCCTTTGTACTGGACAGGCAGTTGAGCTGTAGGCAAGTCTACAGCTTGTGACATGAAGGGGTAAATTGTAACTTTGGCCTTTGGGTTGATGAATTTGGGGTCAACGAAGGATTGGTGGATAGCTGACACTTGTGCCCCCATGTCTCTCCACGCAGTAACCTTCTTTCCGCCCACTCTCAAATTTTCCCTTCGCTCCAAGGGTATTTGAGAGGCATCCGGGCCTGGGGATCTTTGGTGTGATGGTGGTGTAATGAATTGCACTCGCATGTGTTCTTTGGACAGTTGGCCTTGATATGTCCCAGTTCATTACACTTAAAGCATCTTCCATCTGATGGGTCACTGGGCCGAGGTGAGTTACTGGAGACTGGTGAGGTGGAAGAGTAGGGTGTCTGTGGCTTTACTTGGGTGGTATGTGGGGTCTTTGGCTGTCCTCGGTTGTAGGGTTTATGGTCTGTGTGCCCCCTGGGGTAATCGTTCCCCTTGACAGTAGCTTTCTTGCTTTCTGCCAGTTCCATCCATTTGGCTCCAATCTCCCCCGCCTCAGCGAGATCTTTGGGTTTTCCATCTTGTATGTACCATGTGATGTCTTCAGGAACACCATCCAAGAACTGCTCCATTTGTATGAGGAGGTGCAGTTCTTCCAAGGTTTGAACGTTGTTTCCTGTTATCCAGGCCTCATAGTTTTTTGCAATGTAGTAGGCGTGTTTGGGAAATGACACCTCTGGTTTCCACTTTTGGGTTCTGAAGCGCCGACGGGCATGATCTGGGGTTATCCTCATTCTGTATCTGGCCTTGGTTTGAAAAAGTTTATAGTCATTCATTTGCTGCTTAGGCATTTCAGCTGCCACCTCTGCTAAAGGTCCACTGAGCTGTGACCTTAATTCTACCATGTACTGGTCTTCGGGGATGCTGTACCCAAGACAGGCTCTTTCAAAATTTTACAAGAAGGCCTCGGTGTCATCACCTGCCTTGTAGGAGGGAAATTTCCTGTGCTGTGGAGCAATAATTGGCGCCGGGTTGTTAGGGTTGGCTGGCTCATGCAGCCCAGCTTTTGCCAACTCCAGTTCATGTTTTCTCTGTTTTTCCTTCTCTTCACTCTCTTTTTGTTGTTTTTCCATTTCTTTTTGGTGTTTTTCCATGTCTCGGCGGTGGGCCGCCTCTTCTTCTGCTTGTTTCCTTCGGTAGGCCACCTCTTCTTCTTCTAGTTTTGTTTTGTGTGCTGCCTCTTTGATTTGTTCTTCTCTTTCTTTCATCTCCATCTCTTTTTGTTTTATTTCCAGTTGTTGCCTGTGTTCAGCTTCTTTGTTTTGTTCTTCGGCCTCAATTTTTGCCTTAGAAGTCATGGTTCCTGTTTTCTTGGGTTGGGGTGCCCTCCGGTGTTTATCTTCAGAACTGCAGGTTCTCTGTTGCCTCCTGAAGTCTGCCTAGCAACAGTGCCTTTAGCTAATCTTCAATGTTAAGTAAACCTGAAAAACCACTTTATTTGCATGTATATAGTGCTGGTAATGACTCCTAATGGGAGTGCTATTGCATGACAAAAGACCTGTAACAGCTCCTTAATGGCTTCTTGCTTAACATGCAAGCCACAAACTGCCAGAGAGCAGAAAAAAAAATTCTCTCTGGTTCCCTTTTAAAACCAAACTGGGGACCCCAAGACCCAAATCCCTTGAGTCTCACAACAAAGGGAAATAATCCTTTTTCCCTTCCCCCCTCCAGGTGCTCCTGGAGAGATACACAGACACAAGCTCTGTGAATCCAAACAGAGTGACTCCCCCTCTCCGTTCCCAGTCCTGGAAACAAAAAGCACTTTCCTCTTCACCCAGAGGAAATGCAAAATCAGGCTAGCAAATTCAACACACACAGATCTCCCCCTGATTTCTTCCTCCCACCAATTCCCTGGTGAGTATAGACTCAATTTCCCTGAAGTAAGGAAAAACTCCAACAGGTCTTAAAAGAAAGCTTTATATAAAAAAGAAAGGAAAAATACATACAAATGGTCTCTCTGTCTTAAGGTAACAAAATACAGGGTCGATTGCTTAAAAGAATATTGAATAAACAGCCTTATTCAAAAAGAATACAAATCAAAACACTCCAGCACTTATATTCATGCAAATACCAAAGAAAAGAAACCATATAACTTACTATCTGATCTCTTTGTCCTTACACTTAGAAACAGAAGACTAGAAAGCAGAACTACTTCTCCAAAGCTCAGAGAAAGCAGGCAGACAGAAAAACAAAGACTCAGACACAAACTTCCCTCCACCCAGAGTTGAAAAAAAATCCGGTTTTCTAATTGGTCCTCTGGTCAGGTGCTTCAGGTGAAAGAGACATTAACCCTTAGCTATCTGTTTATGACACCAAGTGTCAAGTCTGATCATGCAAACCTTACTCACGTAGGCCCTGAATCGGTGCAACACTTAACAACATGCTTTGTATTATTATTTATAATTTTATTTTTTTTCCAAACAAATATACCAAATACCAGTTTTATCATAATACATAAAGTAAATAAAGACAGTATGGATCAAGGGAGGGGAGGGGAAGCAACATAGCTATCTTCAGGCCCTATGTTAATCATAGACCTCTACAAGGTTGGCCCCAATTGCTTTGAATTTTTCAGGCATTCCCTTTCTGCAGAAGGCCAGTTGTGCGTTAGCTGAGAGATCATCCATATCACTGAGTATTTGGTGGGGAGACTTTTCCATTTTTGCAGGATTAATTTTTTAACAACCAAATCTGCATGTTGGAACTATGCCTCCTTGTTACCAGATAGTTTCCAGGTATCAAGAATATGTTCAAGAATTAAATTTAAGAGAGAAGGCTCCTGAATGGTAATCGCAAGAAGAAGGAATATTCTTGTGTCCTTCTTTGCACTCCCGCATGAGGGCCAGTTACAGCCTGGTCTAATGTACCATAGATATTGATGTGAGACTGACGGATGTGAATTCCATTTAGTGAGATGAGAAGATGAATAGAGGGTGTGTGGCATGGTTAAGTGGCTTCCTTTAATAGAAGTGTTCCCATGGGTAAATTTAGTTGTCTTATGCATAAAGGAAAGCTGGATGTTCCTAGAAGTCTCTTGGACCAAATGGGGTCCACGCTTATATGTAGCCTGCATAACAAGGATGGGATTTTCCTACTTTATTTTATTATGTGCTAGGATGATATTCAGCATGCTGTAAAAATGTAGTGGAAATGAAATATTAAAGGAAAGGGGATTGGGAGTAAGCCTCTTTGGGAAGAAGAGTAAGCTCTCAGGGTTAACAAGTTTCTCAATAACCAATTTTTCAGAGGTTAAATTAAATATTAACTGCAGGTTTGGCTTTTTGCACTTTTCATAATGTAACGTGTAATTTATTCCCAGGTAAAAACTGTTTGAAACATTAATATAGTATTACTCCCAGCCTTTCACTTTGGAACTAAGGAATGATTGGATAACAATTTATCCTGCTGTTCTTTTACAAAAATCAGAGTTACTGAAAGTAATGTCTTCAGGCATTTTTTAACAACATTTCAAACCATCAATCCATATCTATCTGTTGTATCATATGTTTTGCTTAGATTGTAAGCTCCTGGGGGCAGGGACTGTCTTTTTTTGTTCTGTGTTTGTACACACAGTGGAATCTTGGTCTGCAACTGGGGTTGCTAGGTAATATGGTAATACCGTACAAATCATCATTATAATCATTAACAATAACCCGGAGAACTCTTTCAAATTTGGGTAGATTCTTCAGGCTTATCAAGAGTAAAATCCTGTAAAGACTTATTTTAGTCAGGAACAGAACAGAGCAGTCCTCTGGGATGTTACTTCACGATCTGCATTGAATTAAAGGCAACTCACTGTTGCACCTCTTTCTCTGCCCACTTACAGACTGAGGAACAATCTGGCAAACATTCCCTGCTCTCCACCCCACAGCCAAAATCACAGTCTGAGCAGGAGCAAATGTGAGGGGAGGAAGGGAGTTATTCCACTGTGCAGTTGGGTTGGGGCTACGGGACCCAGCTTTGTGTAACTCTGAATACATGCAGGGAGAAAATGTGTTGAATAAGAATGTGCCAATTTAATGCAGACACTTTTCAAAAACAGATCGGCTCTTAGGCCCGGATACTTTAGGGAAATATTTGTTATTTTTGATTGACCTGATAGTGAATCACACTACACAAAGTTTTAAATTTATAATTAAATGGTAGCCTGCAGATTTGAACATTTTACTATGAACTCACCCTTTTTAGCCTGGCCTGTCCACTCATATCACCAGTTATACTGGTGTTTGTGCTGCTTATGCCAATGATGGACTTATGTAAGAAAAGTGGAGAACAATGCAGCTTCATAAAACATTTAGAAGCCTTGTAAAATACTATTTCACCCTCAACATTTTTAACATCTCTTCAATTCAAACTAGCTAGAAGGAGTCTGCTTTGTTCTCCCCTATTATTATATGATGAGAGTCTTAAGGCATCACTAGCAGCATATTTTAAAAGTACTCAAAAATGTATTTAGACAAGATGAATAGAATTTCCTATGAGTTCAATTTAAGCAGTAATTCATCCCTTGGGTAAAGCTGATTTACACTTCACTCAAAGCAAAACTTAGCTACTAATGGAATTTGGTTGCCAGCCTTTTATAAGAGGAACAAAGATGGAATATACCTTGCTCCTGCTTTGATGTCCAAAATATATTTAGCTACAGATGCAGTTTTGCAAAGAATATGCAGTATTAATGGGATACAGATTGGGAAGATAAATCACAAAGCATCTTTATATAGAGATGATTTAAGCATTGTTCTGGAAGACCTGAAACTAGATTTCTGTGTTGCTGACAGCACTGTTTGGTACGTATTGCAGGGAAATGAGATTTCAGATTCATGGAAAGAGGCAAAAATTGTGGTCATTCCTAAACAAGGAAAAGATCTTACAGAGTCTGCATCATACACACCTATTGCTTTAATTAATGTAGATGCTGAAATGTATACCGAGGTGCTAGCAAACAGATTGTTATTTTTCACAAATATGTTCACCCTGACTAAACTAGGTTCAGCACTAGCAGGTATCTATCTGATAGTTACCTGACTAAAAAAAAAATTAAATAAGAAGAAAATGTGAATCAAAAAGTACCAGTCAGATTTAATGGAAAATAAATACTATGATCAATCTTATTTGAAGATGAACCAATGCCAGAAGTGTGATGTTATGATGTTAATAAAAATGAAGCTGTTTTTATTCAGAAATATTCCTAGTCAATAAACGTTTCTTTTTGAGTTATTGTAGTAATAAAACTTCCTTTCTTATGAAAAATAACTCCAGAAATTGCTAGGTAGAGAACCCCAAGAACAGGAGAAATTAGTGTAAGATCAGTTCCTTAGCTTGGGATGAAATCCACCAGCAATGGCCTAACTCTGTTCCCATTGACTGAAATGGAATAGCTTTAGGCCAACACAGAGCACTTTCAAAAATCTCCCCCTAAGTATTTCTTTTCTTAATTGTATCCCATTACTTATAGGTATTGCCCATTGTACCATCCTACAGAAATCAATCTCCATCCTTGGTGTCAAAATCCTTCAATAAATGTTGACGTTTATTTTGTCCCACCTTAGCCATACTATTGTCAAAATAAACCTATTTTGCTCTAAGGCCCGATCCCACATTGTGATGCACTAGCTGACTATGCATGAATAGAGAGAGGAAATCAGATTAAAATAAAAGAAACTGGGCCTGATTTTCCAATATGTTACACCCGTTTTTCATAAAAATCAAAGGCTGAAGAATCAGATGCACCATCTGTTTAACATAACTAATCTTATATTCACAGTCATAGTTAAGCTAGGTAGGAACAGTATTAGTTATATATAATTGTCTTACTTGTCTAGATAGTGCTTTTTCCCCTCTACCACTTTCCTATTGACGCTGTTGGCCACTGAGCTTGTCAGAGACACCTCCTTCTCAGGGCTTGTTTACACATATAAGTTACCCTGCTTAACTTAAATTTCTTTAACAACCGATTTAGTGTAAAAATCCGGTGTGCTATGTGAACATGCTTACATCAGTTTAAATCTGGTCTATATCAGTTTAGCTTGTGCATGTAAATGCTTGTCCATACACACAAGTAGTACTACTTTAACTGTACCATTATAGTTCAATCCCCCTTGTCCAGATGCAGTTATACAAGTATAAAGGTGGTTATAAGGCACCTTTTACACTAGTATACCAGCTGTCGCACTGGTATAACTTTTTGGTAAAAAATCACACCCCCAACCACAATAATTATACGAGTACGAAAACTCTGTAAATTGGGCCTAAATTACAGGCACAAACTAAATCAATATAGCCCATTTTACATCAGTTTAACAGTGTGTATATACAAAGTTGAATGGACTAAATCTATTTAAAATCACATGTACTCTTTACTTCACAGGCCTATTATATATTTCAGATTGCTTTGATGTGCACGGTTTGTCATCATCCCAGACCTCCCAGTCCCCAAATGAGTCTGTCCCCTAATTCATCCTGGACTGTGGTCAGTGTGCTTTTTTAAAAAAAAAAAAATGGAGATATACCTATCTCCTAGAACTGGAAGGGACCCTGAAGGGTCATTGAGTCCTGCACCCTGGCTTCACTAGCAGGACCAAGTACTGATTTTGCCCCAGATCCCTAAGTAGCCCCCTCAAGGCTTGAATTCACAACCCTGGGTTTAGCAGGCCAATGCTCAAACCTCTGAGCTATCCCTCCCCCCAGTTCTTGCTTTCCAGATACAGTCAGCACTGTTTTCCTGTTCTACTTTTGCATTTTATGCCCCTAAATGGGGAGAGGTGTTTGTGCGCACACACATACACATATCCCACATCAAGGCTGCCTACCTTTTGTGCTGGCCTTAATAATCATGCTTCGGGATGGTAATTATCTTGTTTGAAGGTGTCATCCTGAAATCACTGAGTTTATGCAATTCTGTAACTGTTAACCTTACTTCTACTTTATATCAAATCTGAATCATGGTCAGATTAGCTGATCTGTCACCTAAAGTTATAATTTGTAAAAACAAAAATGTTAAATGTTTAATGCACAATGAAATTCCTACAGTTAGTACCTGTGAGTATTGAATATTACTTTGCTCATAATTGCCAGTTGTATTATTCTTCCACATTAACATTGTTCTTTGTGATGACACTTACAAGAGACTCATGTTTCAGACAGTGGTGCAGGTGGGGACAGAAAGCCCTGCCCAACGGGTTCCCTTCTCAGTTCTATGTCTGGGATGTGTGACAGGATCATTGGTGAAGTAGCCAAATGGTTCCCAAAAATGATCATGTGGGCCAGGTCTATACTGAGAGAGCATTCCCAGTATAACTGTACTGGTATACTATAACAGCAAAGCATTCCTAGTATAAAGCAGCAAAGAGTCCTGTGGCACCTTATAGACTAACAGATATATTGGAGCATAAGCTTTCATGGGTGAATACATGCATCTGACAAAGTGGGTATTCACTCACGAAAGCTTATGTTCCAATACATGGGTAGCCATGATCCAGACTAACATGGCTACCCCTCTGATACTTGATTCCTAGGGCTGCCCGAGGGGGGCAAGTGGGGCAATTTGCCCCAGGTCCTGGACCCCAGAGGGGCCCCACGAGCTGCTCCGGGTTTTTGGCGGCACTTCGGCAGCAGTCCCTTCATTCACTCCGGGTCTTCAGCTGCAGGTCCTTCAGTGCTGCTGAAGCCTCGAAGCGCCGCCCAGTGAGTACAAGCACTGCAAGCGGCAGGAAAAAAAAAAGCCGCGATCAGCAGCACTTAGGCTGCTCTATCGGCGCCGCTTCATTCTTCGGTGGCAATTTGGTGGCGGGTCCTTCCCTCCGAGAGGGACCCACAGCTGAATTGTCCCCGAAGACCCAGCCCTGCCCCAGGCCCCCTGAATCCTCTGGGCAGCCCTGTAGATTCCTAGTATAAATACAGCTTATACTGGCAAAACTGGTATAGATTATTTCAGCCTTCTGCTGAACGAAATAAACTATATTGGCAGAAACACACTATTGCCGGCACAGCTAGATCGATCAGGGATCACTCCTCATCACAATGCTAACCGACATACCTATGCTGGCAAACGTTTCTAGTGTAGACCTGGCTTTAGGGCAGCATTTCCCAAACATTTGAAAGCTAAGCCTCCTTCACCTCTGCCATGTGTTGTTTAAATGTCTGTCTATCTCAGGCCATGTCTACACTAGAAACTTATGTTGACTCAAGTTATGTCAGCATACAGCCATCACAGTTAACACATCACCTCTGCACGTGCATACTTGGCTCCTTCTGTCAGCGGAACACGTACTCGCCATGAGTACTTGCGTCAATTCAGTATGGGTTGCTATCCCACTTTGCAATTCAGCACTGTCCAGCGCATTGTCTTTTGGGAAGTTTTGGCAGAGCATGATGGGGCCAAAATAATTCATGCAGGGATGACTGGGAGCTTGGGATCAACTTCCCAGTTTGCAACAGTCTCCATTCCATAAGGTCATCTGTATCTCATAATTTTTGTGCCTTTTTGTCAAACTGACAAATCTGACTCTCCACCATCTCTGGCGGAAGCATGGACTCTGCACAGCTCTGCACTTTTGTCATGGGCATTGCAAGTGTAACCCTTCTGCCCCTCTGAGTTGGCAGCAACAAGGGCCGGGTTCAGTATCCAGAGGTTCCATTTCAATAACACAATGCAAAACCGGCTCCAGCCCCCACCCAGTGACCTGGAACAATTACATATCACCCCCTCCCGGGCACCTCTAGGAGGCAATACTTCCCCACTTGCAAGCACGGAGTCTGAGTGTAGCAAAATCCTTTTAATAAAGGAGGGAAACAATGTGGCATCACATTGGAGAAACACCACAAACAGGATTATAACACAAACCATGAGCAAAAACCCACCTCCAAGTACGTTTGGCAATGTCCTTTCCCCCTTAGGGTCTTAAGTCCAATCACCCCAAAGTCCAACAACCCAAAAGTCTCTGGTCAGCACCACCCCAGAGTTCAAAAGTTTATCTGCAGAGTTTTACCCGCCCCCAGCCTGGGTGGAAATGGGGAGGGGGCACACACAGGGTGTTAAGGGGCACCTTACGTGGGCCAGGGCCAACTGATCTGCCTCTCTGTGGAGTTCTGCTGCAGCCTTCACCACGACCAGCTCCACTACACCAGTTGTGCCGCCACTCCAGCTGTCTCCGCAAACCGCTCCACTCCGCTCACTGTTCCATGGGCTGCTCCAACATGCTGCAAACTGTTCCACTCTGCCAGCTGCTTAGCGATAGATCTTCAGGCTCCCCCACTAGTTAACACAGCACTCAGTGATCTCAGCTCAGTAACCTTAGCTCTTTTAGTGGTTTCAGCTCTTAGTGATTTCAGCTTGTAGTAGGGAGCCCTGGTGCTGGTGCTCCATTGGCCCAACGTGAATTCAGCTCAGCAGCCTCTAGATGGACTCCTAATGGAACCAAAATTAGCTCTACTCTTCAACAGAGGAGAGAGGAAGCTGTGCAATTGGTGTTCCAGGCCCTCAAAAGGGGCCCATACCATCAGGTACACACACCAGTCCCCAACCTCTCTCATTTCAATGGGTTTTGGCACCCATGTCCCTTGTCTAGCAAGTGCTACTTAATTGATATAGAGACATCTGTCATAAAGCAGTCTCATAGTTCCTCATTCACATAATCAGGTTGACAACACTTTATTCCTCCTGCCCCAATAACAAAGAAATTGGGGATCCCAGAGCTGTCAAAATAACCATCCCAGGCTGCCCTGGGCTATGCTTAGGTGGGGTGGGTATGCCAATGCAAATACCTAAAATTCCTTTCCACACTCCCCATAATTCACCACCAGATGTCAGGGTAGAGCTCATCCTGACTCTGCTTACACAAGCACAGGGTGCACAATCCTGCAGTATTTGTAGAGCTGCAAGAAGAGATACAGGAAACATGACAATTCCTTGGAGGACAGATTGCTGTGGGACATAGCGAGAACCAATTCACAGTTGTTCGCGGAGTTCACAGAGCAGCTGCAAATGGTGGAGTGCCAGTCCTGGGCCCAAGAAACAAGCACTGACTGGAGGAATTGCATCGTAATGCAGTGGCTGCAGAATTTTCAGATGAATAAGGCCACTTTTCTGGATCTGTGTGGTGAATTCAATCCAGTCCTTCTGCTCAGGGACACCAAAATGAGAGCTGCACTGACAGTGGAGAAGTGAATAGCAATCACATGGTGGAAATTTGCAACTCTAGATTGCTACCAGTCAGTTGCGAATGAATCAGCAGTCAGGAAATCTACCATGGAGGCCATAGTGATGCAAGTGTGCAGGGCCATTAATCACCTCCTGCTATGTAGGAATGTGATTCTCAGCAATGTGCAGGACACAGTGGATTGCTTTACAGGTATGGGGTTCCTGAACTGCGGTGAAGCAACAGACAGCATGCCCCAAGCACACTATCAAAAAAAGCTACTTTTCTATGCTTATGCAAGTGCAGGTGGATCACCAGGAATGCTTCACTGACATCAGCGTGGGTTGGTGAAGGAAGGTGAATGACTCTTGCATCCTTAGGAACACAGACCTATTAATTTTGTTTGGGAATGATCTTATGAGTTGTGTGATACTCGGCAGTAACAAGTAATTTATCATTTTCAGAACTGCTGAGCACCAGGTTTATGTTGTGAACTAATAAAGATGAATTATGTTCCAAATAAAAGAATTTTAATCTGTGACAAAATCGGTGCCAAAAAAAAAAAAAGAGGAACAGGCAATTCAAAACCAAATACATTTAAAGCTACACTGGAGACCTGCTAGGTGTGCTCACCATGTCAGGCAATCAGGAAAAGGAATTTCCAATAATTGCAGGACTGTAGAGGAGAGGGGAGACTTCTGGTCCCTGTGATTCCTGGTTAGCAGAGTTCACAATAGTGACCAGAGTGGTCAGTGTGCGGCATTGTGGGACAGCTGCTGGAGGACAGTAATGTGCCTGCACAGTCTCTTCTCCCCACAGACCAAGAGGTTCAACACTTCCCATGTACTCCAGGTAGGAGGGCGACTGCAGCATGGAGCCAGCATGGTCAGTTGGGTAGTTGGTGTGCTCAAGAGTTGCTAGGTGAGCTGTCCGTGCCAGGAAAAGAGGAAATGCAATTTCAAAAATTCACAAGGCTTTAAAGGGAAGCAGCTTCTGTGTACCTGGCCAATAGGCAGCAGAGTTTAGAATGGTGACCAGAGCGGTCAAAGTGAGGCATTGTGGGACATCTCCTGGAGGTCACAAACAGTCCGTGTAAGTAAAGCAGTATCTACGCTGACAATGCATCAGCCTAACTACAATGACCTAAATGCTACACCTCTCATGGAGGTGGAGTTATTAAGTCAGCATAGGGGGTGAGTTATGTTGGCGGGAGCAATATTTTAGTATAGAAACATACATACATAGTTAGGTTGATTTAAGCTGCCTTGTGTTGACCTAACTCTGTAGTGTAGACCAGACCTATCATATATTACATTTTTGCCACTGAAAATTAATAAAACACTGAAAAATTATTATCCACTGATTCACTGTTCACTGATAAACTGTTATCAGGGTAGGAATGAGTTATGTCCATTGATGCTAAATGTACTGCTACTCCAGCTGCAGTGTTAGAAAAGGTAATGCTGATCACTAAACCATCTCTAAGGCTCTCTATATCCGCCCAAACAGTATAATGGCGTTCCTGTCTAACAAGCAGAAACAGGGAAAAAATCGGAATTGTAATGATGTCAGCAGTCCTAATTATAGAATCATAGGACCGGAAGGGACCTTGAGAGGTCATCTAGTCCAGTCCTCTGCACTCATGGCAGGACTAAGTGTTATCTAGACCATTCCTGACATGTGTTTGTCGAACCTGCTCTTAAAAATCTCTAATGATGGAGATTCCACAATCTCCCTAGGCAATTTATTCCAGCACTTAACCACCCTAGCAGTTAGGAAGTTTTTCCTAATGTCCAACCTAAACCTCCCTGGCTGCAGTTTAAGCCCATGCTTCTTGTTCTATCCTCAGAGGTTAAGAAAAACAATTTTTCTCGTTCCTTCTTGTAACAACCTTTTACATACTTGACAACTGTTATCATGTCCCCCTTAGTCTTCTCTTTTCCAGACTAAACAAATCCAATTTTTTCAATCTTCCCTCATAGGTATGGTTTTCTAGACCTTTAATCATTTTTGTCGCTCTTCTCTGGACTCCCTCCAATTTGTCCACATCCTTCCTGAAATGTGGCACCCAGAACTGGACACAATACTCCAGTTGAGGTCTAACTAGCACAGAGTAGAGCAGAAGAATTATGTCTCGTGTTTTGCTTATAACATTCCTGCTAATGTTATGCTATACAAAGCACACAAGATCTTTTATAGGGGAGAAGGCAAAAACGCCACATTTATTGAGAATACAGCAGTTAGCATATGCTTTTTAGTTACCCACACACACACAGAGTCTTGCCAGTTGATGTTTATAGTTACCAGTCCAGAGTCTGGATCAATCTAGTGGCCATCCAGATTGGTCGCAGAGAGAAGCCATACTCTGTTGGTCACAATCTGATGCTCCTGGAGTTGTGGCAAGATGAACCCAAAGTCCCATGGCCAAGCACCCTGTTCTTATAGTCTTTTTTTTTCCTGTTGAAGTCTATGGATTTTGCTGTGTCTGTTTGTGATCGGTTACTTCTTACTTGGTGTTATTTTTTGATGTTAACATTTCAAAACACCTCCAAGAGGGTCATCCTGTCCTGGGATTTGATTTAATTAATTGTCTTTAGGGGTGCCAGCATCCACCTCAGGGTCATCAATCTGCCTTCCTCAATCATGGATACGCATTGATGGTTCCTTGGTGTCGTTAAGTCTCTTCATTCCTTGTTCCTTGACCATTTGGCAATAACAATGGCCTTCACACCTTATCTTTTCCTGATATATACATTCCTCATTCACACAGTCTTTTACCGAGACCTTCAAAAGGTATACATTGTCCGAGACCAATACAGGTTCGAATAAGTTTTTGATCAAGTGAGGAAAATCAAAATGTGATAGATTAAAAGTTCAAAACCACGTGGCCATTTATTGATGGGGGATAAGTTGCAACTTGGGCTGGGCAGGAGCGCTTTTACCAACTAACAATACTATTAGAATGAGAATATTTACACAACTTGAAACAATCTAGTTACAATCAACAACAGGAAACCAAATGATCTGTGATTAACTGCTCACCAGAAATTAGAGCAGATACACCAAACTGAGTAAACTATATACATTAACCAAATATTGTAAAGTACAACAATTAACCACAATAGCAATTAATACAACAACTTAACTTTCATATGCTATATACATAACTTGGTACCAAGTAACAACAATATATACAGTTCATCAAATAAGGGAGGGAAAAAGAGAAGAGGCTAAGCAAACAAAATATTACAGAAATTAGAATACAAATACCACACTCCAGGTGCAGCTGACCAGCAGTACAGACACCGAGAGCATAATGAATTGATGGGAATTAATCCCACCTGTCCCGAACCAGCTAAATCCGCAGGAGACCCTTCTAGCTGGAAGGAGGATCCAAGTCTTCCAGCTAACATGCAGAGACTCCTGCAGATCTTGGCACGAGACATGGTTTTATTCAAAAGCTCTCTTACTCGTGTCTGCATCTGATTGGTCCCTAGCTCCTTCGTCTTCCAGATTCTGAGCTGGAGCCCTCCACGTAAACAGGATCTGCACACAGCACACTACCCTTATGCACACAGCACGCTGTCCTTATGCACAAGGCACTAGACTGACCCCTAGGTAACCAGGCAAAAAGAGTGGGAGAATGCACACGGCACTATAATGTTGCACACCGCACTAGCCTGACCCTTAGGTGACCAGGGAAAAAGAGCGGGAAAATGCACACGGCACTATAATGTTGCACATGGTACCAATGTGACCTTTTGACTGACAATTGGCCTTACAGACACCATGTTTGAGCATAGGCTTAGGGCTGCAACATACATCAGTTTTTATGTTGAGCAAGAAAGGCATTGTAAATTAAACCTTAATAAATTTTGTAATTAAAACAGTTCACATTGTGGCCTGGGCCTTCAACATTCCTCTAATTTCCTTAACATAGACAAAGTATAAGATCCTCTGTCTGACTTACTAAACCTTAAAATAAAGAAATGTATATTTAACTAGAGTGCCTAATTTATAATACATATAGGAAACCATAATAGACATTATAACTTATCCTAAAACAAAAGGGTGACCATAATCAGTCATAAGGATTGTTCTGGTCTGTCCCTGCCTTAACATCAGTACAGACACTGGCAGTCTGTCAGATAATGGGCCTACCCAGTCCTTGGTCTTCCTCTTGCTTCTATTCTGTACTGTAGGGAGCTTACTGGCTGTCAGGACTAAGTGAGTAAATCCAATACAAAACTTTAACTTCATTAACAGTGAAAAATCTCCAAATTTCTATGATCAACTACAGCTAACTTTAATACATGTGGAATCTCTAGGTTGGTTTAGGAGAATTTCGAGAAACTTCATTAACAGGTGAAAAATTGCATTTTCCAATATTATTCCATGGAAACTGAGAACGTGGAACTTCCACAGCAGTACCAGGTGATTACAGATGTACTGGTGGCCCTACACAGAGATTATCTAAAGAACCTGTGAACAAAGTTCAAGTGGCTTTTAAAACTGTTCCACTCAATCCAATTTCGTTACACTCTCCACTGGCTTCTTGTCAGTCAGTTCTCCTCTTACTGATAGGTTCTTCTACTGGCGTTGGTCAGTGGCCATTTTGGTCATGAATGCAACTTAGAACGGCCTCAGGTTTGGTCCAAATTGCACCCAGCCTAAGACAGTATTCTGGCAACCTGGAAATCACTGGAGCATATCCTGCTACTCTGGACATACTCCAACATGTCCTGACTTCAGGGTTGGGAGCATGGGGGTGGAGGGATCTCATATAATTAGCATATCTATCTTTTTCCACCTAAAGAGTCCCCTATGCCGCAGGAATCCCCAGTTGGCCAGTTCGGCCAGGTTTGTTTGGTTTGCACTAGCTGGCTTCCTACTTTTCTGAGCTTTCATCTGTGGAAATTAGACCATTCACATTGTTTTGGAGTTTCCTTCCATAGGCTCTGAATCTGAGGGAAATACTATTTATTTGTTGTTCAGTGTCACCAGTGAATGTATTAGCTAGTATTAGCTGTCTTGTGCTCTGAGGTGACAGTTTATTCTCAGCTGTTAGAAGCAGTTAGAGGAAAAGCACAAGAACATGCCACTGGAAGAAGCACATTGACCATGTGTATTTGCAGAGAGGGAGGAGGAGCTTTGCCTGTGAAGCAGTGATAGGAGCCCCAATGCATTCTAGTAGCCAAGAGAAGAGTGAGCTCTACCCCTGTGCTAGCAGCCAGAGTCAGGGAGGCACTGAACATATGCACTGACAGTCAGCCTAGCCACCAATGAGCCATTACAACCTATGAGCTGGTGGGATCCCTGCATCCATTTCAAGAGCTATTCAGGGATGAAGTGCCTTTGGAACCAATGGATTCATACAGCTGGGAGATGTGAATGTCTCTCCATTGCAGAAGAATTCTCAGTAGGAGCTGCTGTCTGTCAAGTAGGCTGCAGGTCCCCTGCTTGGAAGGGGAAGGAGTAATAGCCACTAACTGGCAGACAGGGTGATTTCCCCTGTCATGCACATGATTCTGCCCAGTGATCCTTCTGGGTGAAATTTTAAAATAGAAATTGCATTTCAACCCCAAATAGCTGCTGGTGACAGAGAAAAATAACATAACAGACAGCTAACAGCTTCCACCTATTGAACAGCTGGAACCTGACAGCCAACAAGAACCTTATAATAACAGCAGAGACATTGAAGTTCAGTGTTATTCCTATCTGTGCCTGCTGGAAAGAAAGACTAGACCTATTATCTGGGCTGGCATAGGAGACTTTTGACCTTTGGCACATGATGGATGGATATTCACTAAATCAATAGCACTGTACTTAGAAGAAACACCATATACCATAAGCCATGGCAAACCAAAACAACTGTTCTTTGTTTTCCGTTTCTCACCTGTTAGAAAATAATATATTAGTTCCCATAGACATTTAGTCAATGACCTCTGGAAAAGACAACTTATTTGGAAATTATTTCAGCTACATCTGTAAGATTTCAGTAATTATAAATTGAGTATTGCGTTGCACGCACTGTGTAAACAGATGGTGTATAATTTACTTAGCAGTTGATGCTGCAAGGGATTCATTTGAGTCTACTAATTGCTGAATATGTGGATGGACTTGCATCTGTCAAGGGATTAATTTATCTCATGGTAAACAAGAAGAAACATTAATTTTCTTGTCCGTTAGATAATATAGTATAAGAGATTTCCTAGAATGGAAATGACAGCTAAATATGCCGAGAAAATTATGTCCTTTCTTGACTGAGTTGTTGTTCATTTTTATTTTTTGACATTTATCTAGTGTAAAGTACTTATGGCCAAATTCATCAGTTAACTCGAGCTGCTATGTGCTACTCCAGCACTACAAGGCAGCCATAACCCATTTTTTGAGAACCCCATTTTAAAGTAAGTTGATTGATAAATGACACAAAGTTCACAGGACAGCCTAAATGGAATGGTTAAGAGAAAGGGTGTATTCAGACTAGCAAATGATAGTTAAGGGGAGATGTAACTGCCCAAACATTACAGTAACTCCTCACTTAACATTGTAGTTAAGTTCCTGAAAAATGCAACTTTAAGTGAAACGATGTTAAACAGATGTAATTTTCCCATGAGATTTAATATAAATGCGGGGAGTTAGGTTCCAAGGAAATTTTGGAGGGGGAAGACAAACGGCATTATATACTGTACAGTACTGTACTGGGGAGGTGCACCTGGCTTACCCCACACAGGCACAGCCCGCTGAAACAATGAGGCAGGCAAGGACACTAGGAAGCACCTTGCACAGCAGCAGCTTCCCACCAGAAGAACAGGTGCTGAGTTTGCGGGGGATGCTCCAGGCCTGCCTCTTCCCATCCCCACTCCACTCCAAACCCACTTCTTCCCACCCCCACTCCACCTCCTCCCCAGAGCACACCGCATCCCCGCTCCTCCCCCCTTCCTCCCAGTGCTTTCCTGCCACCAAACAGCTGCTTGGCAGCACTTAGGACTTTCCGGGAGGGAGAGGGAGAAGCGGAGATGTGATGAGTTGTGAAAGCATTCTATGACTTCAAAATATTACAGTTCTTTTATGCATTTGTTCTTCATAAAAGTTAACCATCCAATAGCAGCTGTTCAGTGACATGAAGGAACACACCACTGGATGTAAAAATGAAAAGTTAAAATGGAGAAAATGTTCTTCTAATAACTTTTCTAAAGGCAAAAGGCACATTCTCAGTTGTTGGAAAAATACTAATGAAATGTGAAAAATCTAGGATGAGAACAAAGCTCTGTTGAAGTTAATTGGAGTTTTGCCATTGACTTTAATAGGGCCAGGATTTTACCCCTGATATCTGTAGTTAGTGTATGGAGCTCTACACTAAAAATAACACCAATGTTATTAAGGAAAAAATAAACAAATTGAACTAATTGAAGGCTAAATACAACATAGAAAAAAACAAGAGTGAAAAAGCAGATAGTACTGGTACCTAATGTGCAGAGGAGAGCCTATGCTGCTGGCATAATTAGAAAAATGCATATACTGTCCAAGTTAGACCTAGGGGAACTTTTTCAGCCAAAACTCTTTTGGAGGAGGGACTTCAGGCTCCATGTTTCATTGTAGATATGGGAAAAAAGAAGCACAGAGGGCTTAGACCTGATTCAATTCTTGTTAAAGTAAAAATTCCCACTGACTAACATTGGATCTGACTGAGTTCTCATTGAACTCATCCAGAAAAATCAGTTCCAGAATAGGAATAGAACCTAGGACTCCCAAGTCACTGTGCTCTGCACCTATCACTAGACAATCTGCCTCTTTAATAAAGCTGAAGCACAAAACTTCATGGAAGCCAAATTGGATAAAAAAGTTCAGGGGTTAGATGATAACTTAAATGAGGGAGACACTTTTTCACTTGCTTTCTGAACACTGGTTTTCTAATTGCAAGAGCCAGAAAATGGTTTGCAAGATGACAAAAGGCAGAGTGATAGCAGGACTTAAAATTTAAAAATATTAACCAAGGAACAAGAACAAGAGTAGCTTTTAAAAGTTATCTATGGAATGTTGTACCTTGTAAAGAAGGCAGGAGGCAAAAAAAACTTAAAAAATATTGGAAGGGGAAAAATTTAGTCTGTCTGGAAAATGAGGCTAGGATTTATAGCTGAGTTAGGGATTAATGAAGCCCTGAAGAAAATAAGCAATTGAGTTGTAAATCACTTGAGGACAATGGTTATTCAGTAGACAACTCAGAGCAATTGACTTCAATATTGGTTAAATCTGAATTACTCATTTGAAGGGTAGATCCTTCCACATAAAGGGACCAAGCCTTACTCATGTGAGTCATCCTGTCCCATCTGCTTCAGGATGCAATATTGAGGCAACTATGAACAATACAAATGTAACTGTTAAAACATAGAAGGGCCCCTCTAGTATGTGGCACTTATGAACGGTGACAAAAGTATCTGATTTTATGGACTATAATATAAATACTAGGTGGTTTGAAAGAGAATATATTGTTAAAACTGACATTATTGGCAATCAGATGATGTTATTGAAAACCATCTTGCTAGTTCTGTGTATCTGAATATGTAGGAATTAGATCTTGGAGAAATACTTATCACTAGCAGTGTTGCTGTTGGCTTTGAAAAACTGAGCGCGTTTAAGTATCAGAGTGGTAGCCATGTTAGTCTGTATCCAGCTTATTTATTGAGCTTATTTATTTATTCATATTAATGTTAATTACCTACTAAAAATCAGCTCCTATGGAATTTCCTATTAAGAATTAGACTTAGGTGAAGCAGTTGACTGTTACATGAAGCAGAAATAACATCAAAATTCCATGAGAATGCCCTTTTAACTCCAGTGCCAGTGAGTTGCAGAAAATTCTGTGTTCTCAAGGGATAAATACTTTCAGACAGTGACTAGAATGTACTTTGCTATCACTTTAAAAAAATCACCAGAGTGAGAGTTCTGTATAGCAAGAATGATCTTGAGATGAGGGCTAATGCCTATGTTGTTTCAAGGTTGGCTTATTTTAATTATCCTTTGGCAGGACTTCCTGATCATTAATCATAGGATTTAGCTTATAAAAAGTCTCAGATTCTGTCTAGTTTTAGCTGGATTGGTACTATTCTAAAATGTTTACATTGGCCACCTCGCACATTTCATATTGATTTGTAAGTTCATTCACTTCCATGACTTACCTCGGTTTATGGTCCAGCATGTCTGACTACGCTTTTATATTCATTTATTTGCCCACTGAGGGCAGAGTTGGCTGTATCTATAACCTTGAGATTTGTGTAATTGTGCTCCCTTGTTGTGGAATCAGTTCTCCAACTGACTGTTATGTGACCTGGGTCTGATTAAGCAATGCAGGTTACAATAAATGGGTATTCATTTGCTGTGGTTTGCTTTTCTTAGCTGCTAATTGACTCTTTCTTTCAGTGCACTGGGACTCTTGTGAAAGAATCAATATAAATGCATGGTAATGAAAATGTTGTTCATCTTAACTACAGTTAATATAGTGTGTCTCTATTTCCCTCTTCTTCAATATTCCCTTAGTTTTCTGTCTTTAATTTTCTCTTCATTTCCCTCCCTCTGTCTTCCCACAGTAAAGGATCATTTATGATGAATATATCGGGTGCGGGGGAGAGAAAAGCTCTAAGGTCTCTTAAAGATTATACTTTGTCACCCCAAGAGGGAAAGAAGAGGTAAGAATAAAATAACACAATACTCTTTGTCCCAGATGTGCAGGATCAAAGCAAGATGTGAGGAATGTGGCTTAATCAAGTCACAAATTTATTGACCTAACTTGCTGGAAAATACCCACAGTGATAACTCTGGTAGTAGAGGTTGTTATTCCTTCCTCACTCTTTTCCACCTATTTAGTGAGAGCTGCCATCAGCCCCCTCTAAACCTGGTCCCGTCCTATTGCTAGGACACCACCACCCTTCCCTGATGAAGGTTAAGGACCTGCAGGGAAGCAGGTTGTCTCCTCACTGTACCATACGTTGGGATTCCCAACCTGATTTCTCCAGCTTCTTCGGAAGATTCCTTCCCCTAAGTCTACTTCCAGCTCTGGTATATCAAGGAATTAGCCCCCTGTGCTACAAGTATTTGCACTGGACACCAGTCACAAGGAGGCACCAGCTTGTCTGCTTCTTCCCTACTGAATTAGCCTCCCCAGGAGGGGACCCCTACACTGGTATTCATTCAATTGCCACCATTGCTAGGCATAACCTATGGGGCTCTTATTCTGTGCTGTTGAATGGAATCCCACTCCACCAGGGGAATCTCAGTATATACTCTGACATTACCATGAACTGAAATTTCCTTTTTTGAGGTAACTCTCTTCTTCTTGAAGAGGTAATAGGGCCTGCAACCACATCTGTGCTGCATTGACTGGACAAATTTACTCATCGTGGAAGGGGGAGGTTGATACTCTGAGTCGGGGTGTCAGCTCTCCTCCTCCCCATTGCAGAGCTCTAAATTCCAAAGCCTTAGCTGAATTTTTCCTTGCTGAACCCCTTATTAGCCTAATAGAGACCACCCCTCCCCTACCCATGACACCACAGATTGTACTGTCAAATACTGAGAGGGCTCACCCCTGCCCTCAAGAGGAGCTGAGTAAATTCCTCCATTATATACCTCAATGTGCAAGGTGCTATTTGTTTTGCATAAACACAAAACTGGTCAAGAACCAAGGCTCCTTGGGTCAAGCAGTACCCAGTTAGACTCCTCTGTGGGTCCCAGCACAGCTCTCAAATTCCATCCACCACATCCTGAGAGCACAACTACATTTGAGCTGGAGGTATAACTTCCATCTCAGGTAGAGGTGTGTGCACTAACTCTGGCCAAGCTAGGACACTTGAATTGGCAGTTATCAAGATGGCCCAATACTTCACTGTTACTTCAGAATCGACTCTTTCACTCTTGACTTCATCCTTGCGTGCAGTCACTGTCACTGGGATGGGAGAGAGCCCCTACAGCTACTCCCTATTATCTCCTAGATCCAATACACATTGCTTGCCCTGGTAAAGCCCACAGACCCACTGCTCCCCAATCAACTTTCAGGTCTAGCTTGGGCATCCAATCCCCTCCTTCAAGGAAACCCTATTCCCTTATTTAAGGGATTGTCTAACACTCGGTAAAAATCTCCATCTTTTCATTTGCAAATTGGGTCTGGCCATTGTAGTTGGCTGCTTCCTCAGTTATGTACAAAAACCCATCCAAGGGTACCAGCTAGATGTAACATTGAAGTTTGCCACACTTGTAGTTAATGCAAAATAATTTTCTTAGATGTCCTAGCCCTTTCTTAGATGTCCTAGCCTTAGGGTCCTAGCCCCTGCACGCTGCCAGTTTACAAGTGACTAGAGATACATGCCTCTCTCTTTAACCTAGCCTCCAGATACTCCAGCCTGGGGGTGCAGGAGATGGACTGCTCTGTTACATTTGCTGGTAATACTCCTGGAGTTGGCCAAAAGCTGGAGTTTGTCGGAAATTTCCACATTTAAAAATGTGGTTCATTCAGAACAAAAAAGATTTTTTCCAAGGAACTAAAAATCCTGAAAAAAATAAAGATTTACCATGGAAAATAAATAAATTTGTGTGCAAATGGGAAGCTAGACCTGAAATTACCCATTCCATGCATACAAATAGCCATATCTTGTACAAATGTACTTTTATTCAAAAAACCTACATGCACATTTTGCAGGTGCAGCAAAGGCTTTCATATTTCAATTTTCAACTATGTACAATTACTTTCTTTAAATAGCTTAAATTAACTTTCCTTAAATACATGCAAGATAGCTTAAGTAGCTGTCTAGCATGTATAAGTATAGGTGACCTTATTTTGTAGACTACTTCTGGAATATTTTTATGAAATATTCATAAACTAAGTACAGGCAGATTTGGAAATACTCTTGAAATTTCTTCATCACTAGGATGTGATCATTTACTTAAACTTGCTGAATGGTTGGGTTTACAAAAGTTTATAAATACAGAGAAAGACACCAAGCATATTCCACAGGGAGCTAATTTTTGCCAGCTGTTCACCTTGTTGATACACTGCCTGGTTATCTCACAGCTTTTAAAAAAAAATCACTTTTTATTTGCTGCACCAAATAGTGACCAACATATTGAGCTCCTCATCTACAGCAGGTCCCCAGTATACGTCAGGGTTGCATTCCTGAAGAGGACGATGGATACTGAAACAAAGATACCAGGGCATTTTTCCCCATAAGGAATAATGGCCCACCCTGGCTCTTTCTGCCCATACCCCCAACCCTCGCCTGGCCTCGCCTCTTCCCTCCCAGTTCCACCCCCTTCTCTGAGCGTTCTCTGTCCCCCCCCCCACTCCTCCCCTTTCCTCCCAGTGCCTCCTGAATGCCAGGGGAAGCACCCAAAGAAAAGCCATGCAAAAGGTGAAGTGATGGATATGCACCTCAGGACTGATGTGAATCAGAACATGTTCCCCTATTGATGAGCGACAGATACGCGAAACAACAGATAAGGAGGAGATGTATACCAGGCACCCCCTGTACCACAAGTCTCACAACCAGAAAATGACATTTGTTTATAAATCAGGCTCCAGTCTGACTTCAAAGCTATATGCATACAAAGTGCTTGCAGGATTGGCACTTTAAAGCTGGATGATGTTCCACAAAACCAAGTAAAATACACTTTGGGTTTGACTACATAACTTCCTTAGAAGAGCTTGTATGTCTCACATAGCTCTCATCGCAGCTAATTAAAATGTTTTTAAAATTCAGATTAACATACCACTGTATTTAATTAGTGGCCATTCATTATGGCCATATTTATTTTTTTTTGCTTCTCACAGTAGCCTGACATCCCATAAGCAAATCAGTGTGTACTCACCATGATTAATAACTAACTCTAAATAGCAGCTTTTCTCAGAGTCAGGCACAGGCTGTGTCAATTGTAGGAGTCCCTGTTCATTCTCACTTTTTGAATGGCTCCACCCTTTCAAGCTTAATATAATTATTGAGCTTCTCTTCAGAATAAAAAGCAAGCTATTCTGGGTTCCATTAGAGGGATGTGGCACTTTAGGAGATCTGAGTGATGTAAGGATGAGATAGAATCAGTTAAAGCACTGAAAGGGACTCAAGGCACTAAATATTTTCTGAGCAGAACGAAGCAAAGTGGATGGCTTTATTAAACTGTAATTCAAAGCATCAAAGACAAAGTGCTATAATCAAGGAGAGGGGACTCTGGATTAGTGTGCCTAATGGGGAGATAAAAACATTCATACTGACAATGTTTACTTGCCCATCCAGATCTAAGAGATAAGGTGAGCTTTGAAGAGGGATTTGAATAAAGAGGCAGGAGAGGATGGCAGAAAAAGTACTTCTCAATAGAACATGTGTTTATGATTTGAGATTTCCCCTTAACAAATCTTCAGTATTATTAATGAATGCTATATTTTAATTTTAATTTATTATTCATTTTGAAAAAATGATGTGACCATCCAGATAATTGTATAGTAAATATCTATTTGATTTATCCTCATAGTCTGGTCTGGTATGCTCAGAATGTTCCACAAAGATTCCTTTCACACTTAAATATTGAAAGGTGTGAAAACAAAGAAAGAAGAGGAGGAAGGAGAAACAACCAATAAATAGGAGAGAAAGGAAGAAGACACAAAGGACAGCAGTCTGCCAGTCCATCTAGCACTCACATTTAAGAAAATATAACCCCCCTTGACTCTATCTCTGCTGTTTCTTTAAGATATTAATATACTTCTTACATAAGGACTTACATTCTCCTGACTTTCTATTGATTTTATATATTAAATCTTCATAAGAAGATAGCCCAGTAATTTCTAATTCCTCTTTCTGATCAATACAATCATATTTCTTCTCCGTCTTTGTGATATCAATCTTATAGGACAAAAGCACTACCCAATTTTTCTTCTTAAAACTTTTTAAATTGTTTGGCACTGAATAGTCATAGTACATGTAAAAAATAAGTTAAAAACATTAAGATAGCAAAGCCAAGCACTCAGAAGTTAGGAAATGCTAGAATTAAGGTCACCCATGCAACCATATTTCAGCCCCCTTGTGTGTATGCATTATGATACAGTCTTTAATTACATGATCTCATACTTTTAACAAAAGATGTTGTGTGTAATTTGCTAGATTTTTTTAAATCAAACTGAAATAATAGTAATTCCATTTTATCAAACCACATTAACATCCATATAGGTTATCAGCAGAGTTGGAACCTTTAGATCTGCAGCACAGATCTGCCACTTGAGTTAATGGAGTAACTGATAACAGTAGGAGGTTTTCATCCTCTATGTGGACCAGCACTAGAGGGGATGAGACAAAGATGCTCTTTGCAGTAGGTTTCACGGATATTTGCTGACAGGAGAGGAAAGCAGAGACTCAGGAATCTTGGGTTCCATTCCAAGTTCCAGAGGAGAGTGTTCACAGACCCTTCTTCCCCATTCCTTCTCCCAAGCCTGACCCATTTTCTCATATCCATTCCAGCTAGTCATATGGCTCCAATCTCCCCATTTCTCCCTGTCCCACTCCCATCCGCATGCTACTCATCTCAGGCTTCTTGTTCCTGTCTCCTTGCACTGTCAGTCCTAGTCTCCTCCTCCAGTTTCCAAGTTTCCAGTCCCACTTACTGTAGAATTGTATGGAGGGTCTGTTAGGGGCCAGCCAGGAGAAGTGCAGCAGGATCTATGTTTATGTGGATTCATTGGCCTTAATACACATGCAAACGATAAGAATGTCACAGATTTTAATGCCAGAGGGACCATTGTGATCATCTAGTCTGACCTCCTGTATAACACAAGCAGGGCTGGCTTTAGGCCGATTCCCCCAATTCCACTGAATCGAGCCCCAACTCTGGATGGGCGGTGCGGCCCCGGCCCCGACTCTGGCCAGGTGGTGCGGCCCCGAGATCGGGGCCGGGGATAAGACGGGGACAGGGAGTCCCAGGGACAGGGAGCAGGTGTGGGTGGTTGGATTGGGCAGAGGTTCTGGGGGGGGGGCTGTCAGGAGATGGGGAAGGGGGGTTGGGTAGGCATGGGAGTTCCAGGGGTCTATCGGGGTGGTGGTGGGTGGGGTTGGGGCAGTCAGGGGACAGGGAGCAGGGCGAGTTGGGTAGGGGTGGGGTCCTGGAGAACAGTTAGGGTCGGGGGTCTTAGGAAGGAGTGGTCAGGGGACAAGGAGCGGGGGGGTTGATGGGTTGCGGTTTCCGAGGGGAGCAGTCAGGGGCAGGACATAGAGCGGGTGGATGTACTCACCAGGAGGTTCCCTACCAGGTCTTCCGCGGCGGGTCCTTCAGTGCCACGGAAGACCCGGAGTGAAGACCCGGAGCACCGCCAGGTGTGTCATCCCTGCTGGGGCCCTGTCAAATCGGGCCCCACACTTCCTAAAGCCAGCCCTGCCTGCAGTGGTCCCCAAAGAAGGGATAGTACCTCAGGAAGATGAGTCTGTGCCCAGTTTAAGAGGGATAGACTACTCCTTTTGTGTTTGCTTTTGGGAACTCTGTTAATTTAGTTAAAATAAAAAGAAACTCTGACCCTGTAATTAGACAAGACTGTGGAGTTTTGATTAAAGTCATTAGTACCATGAAGGCCTACTTCTGCAAGTTGCTGAGCTTGAAATCCTACACCTTTGCAGAGAGCTAATGCAACACCTGTGCACCACTTAAGATGTGAAAAAATAGAGATGAAGTGGGGTTTTGTGCTATCCCTTGGCACGTGGGAGAATTTCATCCTCAGGCTCCGTTTGTCCTTTGAGAAACTGTTTTTTTATTTTATTTTTTTGTTTGTTCATTTGCTTATTTTTCTGAATACATTTGTATTTGCTCATTTAAATCATGTCGGTTAGGAGTGTAAAACTGTTTCCAGGCCCTGATATCCCCAAACCCCTCAATTTATCAGTCTAACCCTGAAGTCTTTCCTTAGACAAAAACTGCCCCTGAATTCATCCCCTCAAAAGTGCTTCAGCAGCTGACTTCAGGACTCCTGCCTCTTTCTGAACTGTCTTTAACAAGCACTACATTTTTTTCCCGACCTGAATATCATCTGGATCTTCCGTAGGAGCTGAAAGTACATGTCCTGCAACCAGAGCTGTCCCCAGGGTACGGCAAATCAGGACCACTGCCCGAGCACTGCACTTTGGGGCCCCCCATGCTTCATGAGGAGGCGGGCAGGCAGGTGAGGCAGGAGGTGGGTGGGCGGGGGGGGATGAGGAGGAGTCCCTCTACCAACATCCCTGTAGCGAGGCACCCTGGCTCCCCGCCGCGCCTGAGAGGGACGGGCCAGAACAGACGCTGGAGTGGGCGGAGCCACCGCCACCTGTCCCCGCCCCCCAGAAGTCCAGGGGCGGAACAGGAAGTATAAAAGCCCGGCCCCAGCGCTCAGTTAGGTGCAGGCTGCCGGAAAGGACAGATGCTGGTGCTCAAGCTCCCGCCGGGCCGAGCCTGCCCTGTGCCTGGTACCCAGAGGAGTGGCCTGAGCTTCCCTAAGCCTGGTACCTAGAGGAGCAGCCTGAGCTTCCCTACGCCCGGTACCCAGAGGAGCCCATGGTCTGGGACCCACCCAACGATGCTGACGAGAGACAGGTACGCAGAGAGGGGGAGGTCGGAAGTGGCCCGGGGGTAACCAACCCTGGTTTGGCTCCCGAAGAGCCTGAACCCATCTCAGTGTGTTGCGGCCAGGATCCCCACTGACAGCAGCATGCCTTTGCTGCTGCTAGGGCCCCGGGCTGGAACGCAGTGGAGTGGGAGGCCTGCGTTCCCCCCGCCACCCTTCCCAGGGTGGCAGACTCCCCCTCTCCCTGGCCTGAGGAGGCCTTCTTTATGGACTTACTGTTTGAACTGCTGCTCAGCCCCTGCCTGAGGATCTGAGCCCCGTGCCTGTTTATTGCCCCGCCCTGAACCAGGGCTTGGGGCTTTATAGACTTCCTCATGGAACTGCTGCTCAGCCCCCTTGCTGAAGGAGCTGAGCCCTGAACTGCTTAGTGCCCTGCCCTGCCCAAGGGCCTGGGCTTATATACTGTGTTTGCTCAGCCTGCTGAAAGGCCTGAGCCTGAACTGCTTGTTGCCCCGCCCTGCTACAGGGCTGGGTTTATAGACTCTGTATTTGCTCAGCGCTGCTGAAAGGCCTGAGCCTGAACTGCTTGTTGCCCTACCCTGCTCCAGGGCTGGGCTTATAGACTCTGTATTTGCTCAGACCCTGCTGAAGGGTCTGAGCCCTGGACAGATTGCTGCTCTGTAGCGAGGCGCCCTGGCTCCCCGCCGCGCCTGAGAGGGACGAATCCAGTACTGGACCCTTACAATCCCTCTCCCCCCAGCCAATCAATGCCTCTCCCTCCCTCCCAGTGCCTACAGCTGATCAGCTGTTTCTTGGCATCTGGAGGTGCTGGGGGGGAGGGGAGAGGAGTAAGAGGGCAGAACTGGGTGGGGAAGAGGCGAAGTGGGAGTGGGAAGAGGCAGGGTGGGGCCTTGGGGGAAGAGGTGGAGTGGGGGCGGGGTCTGGGCTTAGCTGCGGGGGAGCACCCCTCCGACAGATAAAAACTCAGAGCCTATGTCCCGGAACCGCACCCTCCCAGAAGATAGAAACTCAGATCCTGTGTCCCGGGCCCCACCTCCTCCTTTAGGGATGGCCCTGCCTACAACAGCACAGGAATTTACTAGAAACTTGAAATACTATTTGTAATAAACAACATAGCCTACTGTAGATTCCTTGTTGTTTGTTCCACTAAATGTATCTCTTTCAGAAAGACTGGGAACAGGCTAGTCTGGCTGCTTCATTTTAGAGTGTTTCCTCTTAGTCTGAGTGTTTAAAAAAAAATACTTTTTTCAGAAAGTGGATGACTTGTTTTAAAATGACCCTAGCTCAAGGTTGTGATAACAAGACAGCTGTCCTTCTCTCTGATTTAGATGTTCCAGTCTCTTTCTTGCGCAAGGGCTGTGTTGATTTCGAGTTCATTAATAAGTAATCTTGCTCCCGGCAATACCCTCACACTGACTCGAAAGTTGTCTCTGGACCAAGGTAAGTGGGGTTTACTACAACTATCTTATACCCTGAGAAGTCTGTCTGGAAAACATAGAGTGAGAGATGTAATATGAGTTGTGGAATGAAAGTCCTGAATTTTTAATAATCCATGAAATTTCTTGTCTCAGAATTACTCTCTTCTGAGGATTTGGTGCAAAGTAAATGGGATTATTTAATCCTCTACTGCAGTGTATGGGGCTAAAACGCTTGTTCACCCATCTCCATTTGTCTTTCAACCAGAATTAGAAACCTTCAGTTAATCTACCATATCCACATGTGAAGTAGATCTTTCTAACAAAGATCTGTCCTTGCTTGTGCAGATATGAGAGTACTGGTCACTTCCCCTTCCCTGGGCTCTCAATGTGGTCCAGGATCTTTATATGGGAAGGAGGCAGGCTGGAAGCAGCAAGGAGTCCATGGACCTTCAGAGCATCTGAGCAGACCTCTCCCGATGCTCTGGAATGCTTCTTTCACAGGGACTTCAGGTACCTCTGCCCATAGGGCACACCCTGTCGGAACTGGATCCACTCAAGTTGTTCTGACAGGCAAGCAGGAAGACTCACAAAGGCACGGGTCCTTCACACAGATTTCTCTAGCTCAGGGGTAGGCAACCTATGGCACGGGTGCTGAAGGCGGCACGTGAGCTGATTTTCAGTGGCACTCACACTGCCCAGGTCCTAGCCACTGGTCTGGTGGGCTCTGCATTTTAATTTAATTTTAAATGAAGCTTCTTAAACATTTTAAAAGCCTTATTTACTTTGCATACAACAATAGTTTAGTTATATATTATAGACTTATAGAAAGAGACCTTCTAAAAACGTTTAAATGTGTGACCGGCACGCGAAAGCTTAAATTAGAGTGAATAAATGAAGATTTGGCATACCACTTCTGAAAGGTTGCTGACCCCTGCTCTAGCTACTGCTCCAAGATCTATGCAGATTTTTATGGGCAGTGGTTGGAGCTGAACCCCCTGCTCTTTTCTTTTTTACTCTTCACCCCCAGACAGAGTCACCCTGCAGAACTTCTCTCCTTCTCCCTATCCCCTCCCACACGTTTTCCCATGAGAAGTGTCAATCTGGTCCCATTTTTTAATGTTTAATGTTAGTGCTAAAGAACTGTAGAAAATATTCAGTGGCATGTGTTTAACTAATGACAATCTTTATCCTATAAAAAATTAATAAATAAATGTCAGTACATGTATGTCTTTCAGAGTGATAATAAAATGGGGAAAGCTTTTAAATCTTAATTCACTCTGATCTGAAGAGCCTGCACAAGGCCCTGTGCATCACTTAACTCCCATTTAAGACCCAAATTAATGTCTTAAGTGGTACTTAAATGGTACACGGGGTCCAGTGAGGACCTACTGCACTGGGGTGAATATCAAAATTATAGAAGATAGTTTAATCCAGTCAGAAATGTCTTGATCGATATCCTCACCTCTTTCCTAACACCATGTACAGCAGATAATCTTGTAAAGCAGTTGTTCTCACTGAAGCACAATGATTAAGGGAGAAAAAAAATCTTGTCTCCTATATCAGGTAGACAATCTAATGGACAAAGCAGAATTACTTGTAACTTAGAATAGCCAGTTTCTGCCACGCTTACTCATCCTGAGTATTTCCTTACTTGGTCTGATTGAAACTAAGGAAACCAATAAGTAGTACTGTCACTGTGAAAACTAACCATTTTATTCCTACTCTTTGTTTTGTCTTTTAACCCATTATTGATGCCTGAGAGGATTTTCCCTCTTAACTCATAAAAAAGCCTAACTAAGCCAGTGGATAACCCTTGTCCACCTGCTTGTTGGCATCCTCAAAGAATTCTAGTAGATAAGTGAAGCATTATTTTCCCTTTACAAAAGGAGTGTTGACCCTTCCCCAACATATTGTGTTCCTCTATATATCTGATTCTGTTCTTTATTATCATTTCAACCAGCTGGCCTGGCACTGAAGTTAGGTTTACTGACCTATAATTGCCAGGATTGCCTTTAGAGCCTTTTAAAACATAATTGGATTACCTATGCTATCCTCTAGTCATCTGATAAAGTGTAATTTAAGCAATAGGTTACGTACCACAGTTCTACAGTTTCATATTTGTGTTCCTTCAGAACTCTTGGGTGAATACCATCTGGCCCTGCTGACTTATAATTTAAACAATAATCAATTTATTCCAAAACCACCTTCTACTGACACCTCAATTTGGGACAGTTCCTCAGATTTGTCACCTAAAAAGAATGGCTCAGGTGTGGGGCTCTCTCCCATATCCTCTGCAGGGAATACCAATGCAAAGGATTCATTTAGCATCTCCACAACAGCCTTGTCATCTCTGAATGCTCCTTTAGCACCTCAACTGTCAAGTGGCCACACTGATTGATTTGGAAAGTTTCCTGCTTCTGATGTAATTTTATAAAGGTAGGGGTTTCTGTGTCTTTTGCCAGTTGCTCTTCAAATTCTTTTTTGGCCTGCCTAATTAGATTTTTATACTAGACTTGCCGGAGTTCATGCTCCTATTTTCCTAAGTAGGATTTCCCTTCCAATTTTTAAAGTCTTAAAGTGTTTTAACTTCCACTTAACTGGCTTCCTCACTCCTGTGTAGTTCCCTTTGTGAAGTTAAATGTTATTGGGATGGGTTTCTTTTGGTATTTCCCCTCCCTGGATGTTTAAAATTAATTACATTATGGTCACTATTACTGAGTTGTAGTCACCTCTTTGACCAAATCTTAGGCTCTGCTTAGGACTAAATCAGTAATTCCCTCTCCCCTTGTGGGTCCCAGGACTAGCTGCTCCAAGAAGTAATTATTAATGGTGTCTAGAAATTTTACCTCTGCATCCTGTCCTGAGGTGACATGTACCCAGTTAATATGAGATAGTGGAAGACCCAATAATAATGAGGGATTTCTGCTTTTTGTAGCTTATAATCCCCCTGAGCATTTCACAATTACCATCAACATCCTGGTCAGGTGTTCAGTAATATATTGCTACTACTATACTCTTATTATTCTAGCATAGAATCTTATGCCTACAGATTCTATGATACATTTTGATTCATTTAAGATTTTTACTATATTTGACTCCATACTCTTTCACATATAGTGCCACTCCCCCACCAGCATGACCTGTGCTGTCATTCCTATATATTTTGTACCCTGGTATTACTGTGTCTCATTGACTGTCATCAAGTTTCTGTGGTGCTTATTATATTAATGTACTCATTTAATACCAAGCACTCTAGTCCACCCATCTTAGTAATTAGACTTCTAGCATTTGTATACAAGCACTTATAAAGCTTCTAAGCTTATAAAACTTGTCAAAATTTTGTCGTCTGCCTTCATGTGATGTAATTGAATGGAACTCTTGTGTGAAACTGTTTGTTTTCAGTTACTATCTTTATTTTATCTGCTCCTGTCTTCCTCTTTGGTAGGATATTGATTATCCCATTAATGAATCCTTCATTAAATGGTGTCTGTCTGAACCATGTGCTTTCCCCTCCCCCTCTCAATTCTTAGTTTAAGAACTCCATGACCTTTTTTGTTCCATTTTGGCTTAGGTGGAACCCATTCTTCCTGTACAGGCACCACCTTTCCCGAAAGGTTCCCCAGTTCCTAATAAACCTAAATCCCTCCTCCAACACAGTCATCTTATCGATGCATTCAGACCCTACAGTTCTACCTAACTACCTGGCCCTGCTCATGGAACTAGAAGCTTTTCAGATAATGCTATTGTGGAGGTCCTGGACTTTAATCTCTTATCCAGCAGCTTCAATTTTGGCCTTCAGGACCTCTCTTACCTTTCCCTATGTCATTGATACTACATATACCATGACCACAGACTCCTCCCCAGCATTGCAGATAAGTCTTAGATGTCTTGAGGACCACAATCTTTGCACCTGGCAGGCAATTCACCATGTGCTTCTCTCAGTCATCATAAACTCAAATATTTAGATTTTTAATCAAATCCCACCATTACTATTACTTGGCTCTTCTTAATAACAAAGATCCCCTCCCCCAGAGGGGTATCCTTTAGTGTAGGAGGATACCATCGCATCATCTGGAAGGAGGGTCTCAACTATGAGATCATTGCCCTCTGCTCCAGCTTGATGTTCTCCTTCACCAAGACTTTCCTCCTCCTCCTCCACAATAACACAGGCTGTCTGACTCAGGGTGGAACCACTCTGTCCCCAGAAGGCTTGTTTATGTACCTCCCTGTTTCCCTTAGCTCTTTCAGTTCAGCCACTCTTGTCTCAAGAGCAAGTACTTGATCTCTGAAGGCCATGAGTTGGTTGTACCACATATCCACAATCATACATGCTGCACCCAGTGCAATCAACTGGATCATCCCCATTCTGGATTTCTGCCTGCAATATTTTTACTCCTGCAGGTGTTTTTGGTTTGGAGGGGTTTGGGTGGGGGGTTTGGGTTGTTACAGGCCTAACTTTAGAGAATGTTTATTAGAATAATGGAACCATAGAATGTCAGGGTTGGAAGGGACCTCAGGAGGTCATCTAGTCCAACTGGCTCTCCCTCTACCTCACAAAATTCCCTGTTTTCTGTTCCTGTTTGCTAGTTCTCTCATTTCTTAGGAGGTAGCTTTTTAAACCCCTGTTCTTCCTGAGTTAGCCCTGCCCCATTGTCAAGGATTAGGGATCAAAGGACAACAAACTAGAGCCTTGTAAGGAAGCTTCTCAGTTTTGCCTAGCAGGCACTAGGCTCAGCACACAGCCTCCACTCTCCCAAAACAGATCACACAATAGGCACATGGCAAGCAATGAGTAGACAACTAACGCACTCCAAGAGTCATTTAGATGCTCCTCCTTTGGCTGGAAAACTCTTCTTTTTGCTATTCTTGTCTGCTAGCATGAATCTGATTTTTTGGGGGTTTTGTTTTCCATTAATACATCCAGTTAGTCTCTTAATATTCTAATTTCATAATGATTTTAAATTTCACATATTCAAGTTACTCAAGATAGGATTCCTGTAACATTGAAATCAAATCTTTTTCTTCTCCAAATACAATATAAGATTTGTTTCCTCTTTAGTCAGAGAAAAACCCCTTAAGTAGTTCAAGACATTATTTTAATTGTTTCACTTATTTTAACTATTGATTTATTTGCATCTTTTAGTTAGTAGATGCTCTCCTGCTCTCTAATCTTTAGGAACCAGCATTCCTGGGGCAACAAACTGGAAGGAAATTTTCTGCGTCTGAATTCTCCTACCAAAGAATGGTTAATATCTTTCTGTACAACAGATTTCCTTGATGCTTGTTTATAACAGGTTTATGCCAGCAGCATTGCTGGAAGGAATAAAAATAGAACAGTGTCCTCAAACAGAGATGTCACTTGAAGGCCTTTTTTGATTAGTGGGGTTTTTGTTTTTGTTTTGTTTTTTACAGTTAATCCAGAGGACTATTTGTCTTGGACTCAAATTCACCATTATTTTTTATTCCTTGGGAAAGTTACATTTATCTGTCTTTAAATTCATATATTCTGTAGATAGGTAAGAAAGAAGTAGACTGTGATGTCTGGAAGACAGTAACTGATGCTTGAATAGTTACAAATAAGATTCACTTTGTTGCAGTTTTAATAAAGGTCCTGATACTTACCTCACGTAAATTGGTACAGGTTGGCAACAAGTTGACTTTAGTGGAGGGACATTGATTTACACCAGGTAAGGATGTGG
Source organism: Gopherus flavomarginatus (assembly GCF_025201925.1). Lineage (NCBI taxonomy): Eukaryota > Metazoa > Chordata > Testudines > Testudinidae > Gopherus > Gopherus flavomarginatus. The sequence goes on from NC_066618.1 coordinate 205,808,549, forward strand.
CCCCAAATCTTAGGGCATCATTACACAGTAATTATAACTTGGATTGCAGGATTCTCATTACAGTAAGGTTGTTTCTACAAAATACAATTGATTGGTAATAAATTCATTAATATGTCACACACTAAGAAGGCAGTAGCAGCAGCTGTGGGGCAAGTGTGAAGACTTTTACCTCAAGAGTTTCTAATTGAAAATGAATCAAGGTTTTTTGCAGGATCCTGCAAGTCACTTTCAGTTCTCACAGAGAATTAATGAGCGTCCCCATAGATAATGGGCCCAATCCTCTGCTAGTGTATATTGACAGCTCTGTTGATCAAGCTGATCCCGAAGTCAATGGAACTATGGTGATATAAACCATAAAGAATCTGACCCAGTATTTCTAAAGACTCCCATCACCCTGTATCCTTGACCTGCAAGGATATGGTGGGGAGAAGGGGAGAAGAGAGATCCTCAGAGTCTGAGGATCAAAACCCTGCTCATTTTCTCATAGAAATTGGAGGGAATTTCACCTCACCCCCATCAATGGAATGATCAGAGAAAAACTTCATGTTACTCCCTTGTTTCAGGCAACCTCACTTAATGTGATTGTTGGAAAACTTATAGCTCTAAAATACCTACTGCTGGTCTCTGAACCAGTCAATCTTTGGCCCTAGAAGAGAAATGTCCTTTACGGTGCAGATTTCATGTACAGAAAAAAGTCATGCAGTCAGTAGTGCTGTCAGACTTTCACAATCCATAGTTCAAATGTTTGTCACAGTAAATTGCTCATCGCTCATGGATTGCTCATTCCCCTAGATTTGAGTATGAGTTTGTGCATACACAGGGGGTGGTGACTTTGTAAACAGTTTGTGTTTATGACTCACTAAAAATCAAGCACCCTAAGCGAACTTTTGCCCTATGCATTTTACAGGATATTAGAGAATCACAGAAATTAGAGTTGAGAAATTATATATTCTCAAGAGTCCAATTTAACTTTACATGACTGGAGAGAAGAGCATCTCGCCATTTTGCTTAGGAGGGTGCTCTACAACTAGGAAATGTTTCTCGAGGGTTGAGTTTGGGAGTTGTCTTTGTTTTGTTCTTTGAGAACTAAATCTTATTTTTCTCATTGTCATATTAGTACTCTTCATTATCTCCTTTGGAAACACCCTAAAGAATTCCTTTCCCTCTATGACCTGAGTGACACATGCTGGATGTTTCATGCTGCCAGTATTAAAACATCCTTGGAATTTCTAAACATAAGTGACAAACTTCCTAACTCAAAGTGTTGCTGCCAACACAGGGGAATTCTTTAGTTCCTCTTCATCTATTAGAACAAGGTCTAATAATGACAGAACTAAAAATTATGGCTTAGGTACAAGTGATCATCAAAATCATAGTGCCCAAGCCCAGTGAAGTTCAGACCAATAATATATAAATACTTGGTGCCTTATTAGGGCCAAATTCAAAAGGCTGAAAGCAACTCAGCTAAATTAGCTGGATGGAGGAATTTAATCAGAAAAATGTCACTGATAATTGGGAATCATTAAAAAAATACCTTGCTAGATGTCCAAAAAGCCATAGTCAAGGAAGAAGGCCATATGGATTAAGAAACAGACCTGGGTTACAGGGGAAGTGAAGGCAACTATTTAAAAAAAAAGTATATAAAACAAATAGGAGAAGGGAAAGTTGATAGTAATGGATATAAATCAGACATTAGGAATTGTAGAAAATTGATAACGGAAGTAAAGTGGCACAAAGAAGAATCTGTGGCCAGCAGCGTTAAGGAAAATCAGGAGGGGTATTTGTGTTTGTTTTTGTGTTTTGTGTCTAACTGCCTTCGTGCATTTGTTCACTGTTTGCTGACTAAAATCAATAGTACATTGAACATTTATAAACTTTCAAATTAAGAGACTGGGGTCTCTTTGGGCAGAGTTTATTCACTTTATTGAAGAAACAGAATATGTTTACTTTGGGTATTTCAAAGTTGACATCTTATGAAGATAAGAAGGCAGCAGGATTTGTGTGGATGCATATGTACTTTTTTTTTTTAATATTTTCTTTAGCTGTATAGTTTACATGTCTTCATTTTGTCCAGATTCTTAGCTTAAAACTCTTCCAATACTTCTGGATCTTATTGTTAAACATGTCACCTGTAGTCAGTAAAATGTCTATATGGTGCTCTGTTCAACAGAGATGTACATCTGCCATAGAGAGGTTGGCACTAGGGTGACCAGACAGCAAGTGTGAAAAATTGGGATGGGGTGGGGGTAATAGGACCCTATATAAGAGAAAGACCCAAAAATCTGGACTGTCCCTATAAAATCAGGACATCTGGTCACCCTAGTTGGCACATATAAAATGTCTGAAATTAAATTACACAGTACTGTGAATAACTCTGCAGAAACCAAAATGGCTGAAGTAATTCATAAACATCTTCCACAAGGGTCACTGCCACAGAAAGTAAATTGGGGCAGCTTTGAGGGCTGACCTAGCCTGCCAGGGGACAGCTGCGAAAGACCCCAGTACCACTGAATAAAGGAGGTGCCAAGCTGTCCCACTTTTTTCCATGCACAAGCACAACAATGAAGTTCCCTTTATGTACTCACTTTGTACAGGGGTGAGTGACTATACAAGGTGCAAGGCAGTGGAGAAATGCCTTGTGCTCTTCCTCCCCAAGTTTCACGTTCATCCAGGACTAGCATAGTCCTGACCCACACAGAAGACAAGGCTTTATGACTATTAGAGAACTAGTGCAAAGAATTTCACATCCTTGCTACTTGCCTGAATATTACAGTTCCTTTTCCCTATGCTTTCAAGAATGCAATTAGTTACATGCTGATGAAAATACATTAGATAATCCTCTGCTCACTTGCTTGATATCAATAAAAAACCCTTTAACCGTGCTTTTAACAGGCATGGCATGTAATCAAATGCTATTGGAAAACTGGAAATAAGGGAAAAGGTAATTTGCCATAATTTTTGTAAAATATATTTTTATTATAAAAGGGAGCAGTGACTATTGTATTTCTCCTAGCAGCATTAATGTACCTCAGACATAGGAGTTGGGCTGTCATCTACAAAAAGTCTGAAGTATGCTATAAGCAGCGCTACATGGAACCAATCAAACACAGCTTGCAAAACCACCTCTGAATTGAGTCATTATTCCACTACTGGCTATTTTTAGAGGTAGAAAATAAAGTAAACATACTTCCAGTGAGACTTCATGATGAAGATCCTGATTCTGCTCCCATCAAAGTCAGTGGGAGTTTTGCTACTGAATTAAATGGAATAGCTTCAGGACTGAAATGCTGGAGATGCATAACCTGCTCCAGTGACAAAAGCTTTTGCAGGAGCAGTGGATTCTGGATAAAGGAGATATACTTAATCATTTAGAATGCCACCAAGGCTAACGCCACAGTATCTCTAAAAATGCAACTTATCACCTTTCTAGCCTAATAGGTGGCATAAACAAAATCTACAAGCCTGATGTAAATCCATCATTTCTGCCTTATTGATGAGTTTATCATAGTCATTTTGTGCAGTCCAAGAGAACCCAAGAAAAATCATTCCGTGTTCAGTGTATCATGTACAGCCAAGGTTTAGAGAGTAATTATAGATGCCCTCTCTCTAGGCTGGAGTGCAAAGGTTTTATATCAATGATTCAAATATGGCAAAGGAAGCTAAGAAGTAATGAAAGTTTAAGAAATACAGTTTATTGAATGTGTCTCAAGGCCTTATCATTATATGCATTATAGATCAAAGATGAAACTACATCTTACCTGGAGGTAGAAGACAAGGAAAATAAGCCAATTTATAACTCTTTTTTTAGTCTAATGAACTAAAGCTCTATTCAGTAAAAACTCAAGTGCAGAACTGATGAGCTCCTGGAACGTTCAAGTGCTACAGTCTCTTCAGTGCAATTGTAGTACACAGGAAATGATATTTTTTGGACAGATCTACAGGAATTTACACAAAGGGAGCCCTGCATTATGTTTAAGGGCTCAATCCTGTGTAGTGCTGAGAGCCTTCAATTCCCATTGAGGCCAATAAGAGTTCAGAGTGATCAGCACCTCAAAGGACAAGCCCTGGGACCTGATTCTCAGTTATGCAAAGGCTCCTTTATGCCCCTTTGACAGTGTAAATGTGCCTTAAGCCAGTGCTTCTCAAGCTATCTGATGTGAGGGACCAGCAATTTTTTTTTCCAGTGTGCCAGGGACTGGTGCCATATTATTATCCTATTCGGCACTCTTATGAGGAAATTCACTGCGGACCAGCACCGGTCCGCAGACCACTTTGAGAAGCACTGCCTTAAGCTACCAAAGTGGTGTGAAAAAGAGGAGCACTAGGACCCAGTGGTGCCTCCCCATCCTATCCTCATATCATCTTGGGAGGAAACTGCAGAGAGGAGCTACTCTAGCTACCAGGAGTAGAAGTAGCCAAAGCAGGGGCTGAGGGGCAAGAAGTAATATAGGGCCGAGCCTGGACCACTCCTCGACCCAGGACTATGAAGGGGAGATTCCCCCATAAATACTTGGGGACACTAGGACCTAGGTGGTGTCTCCCTTCCCCAACCCCCCACATGGCCTTGGGGGAAAACTGCAGAGAGGCGCCAGCCAGACCCTCTAGCCCATAGAGAGAAGCAAACAAAGCAGGGATGCTGGGACATTCATAGAACTTTTTTACAGTTTTGACTGGAATTTCTCTGTCCTGTTTCCACAACCCTCCCACTCCCTCACAGTCTCTTCACCTCAGCTTCATTCCACGCTTCTTCCTCTTATCTTGTTCTCCCTTGCCCTGTCCCCTTCAACTTCTTCCCCTTCCCTTTTCATTCCAGTTACTTGATCCACTCCTAAGTAAACCCATCCCCCAAAAAACTGCAGCACTAACGTGAGGTTTGCTGCCATCACATTGTTTGCTCTGCTTGTGTGTTATTGCCCTTCCCCAGGCCTGTGTCTGGTTTATTTAGACCATAGGCCCTTCTGTTACCAATTACTGTACTTACATCAGGAAGTTATGTGACTGCAAGTAGTAATAGTGGTCCACTCCATGGGATGCTCACTAGAGGGGAGTGAGGTTGGTTCCATCAAACACTAGCTCCATTAAGATGTGGTCCACCCTAGGAAAAGTTTGAGATCCTTGCTTTAGAAGGCGTTTTTTAATCCACAACCTCTAAGGAACAACAGAAAACTTCAGGACAATGGCAGACAGGCCTGTTCCCATACCAGTTTGAGCAGGTATCATTTAAGGTTCAGTAAGGGCATAACCCTAGCCCATGTCATTGTTTGGGTTACAATTATTTTTAATTAAGAAAAAAAATGGGAAAAAAAAGTATTCAGAAGAAGAAATATGAAATTCTGGTTTTTATTTTGCATTTTTTCCACTCCCCAAATTAACCTTCTAGGCATTGAGTTCCACATATTAACAGTTAAGCAACACTTGTACAGCCCTGTCTTATGGACTTTTATAAGCACCCTCCAATTCTTTTAAAATTAATAGCTGCTGCTAGCCATTGAATGTACACAGTTTGTTCTTGCAGACCACGGTTTAACAGCATCCACTACTTTTTAATATGCCATTGATCTGTGTGAATATGATGCCTTACTTACTAGAAGGTCAGGGGAAATAAGCTCAGTGGTATCTACTGAGTATGGGAACTAAAAGATCTTGTAATGAAACCATATATGAAAAAAACATTGATTTAATAAATGCACTTTTCCCTGTGGGAGATATTTTGCCTAAATCCCATTGAACTACAGTTTTATCTGTTTTTATTAAATGAATCAAATATCAAAATAAAATTGTTCTGAAATTGACTGCTAGCTTTATAAATCCTAAAGCTTCCCTATGGCAGTAGCTCAGAGAGATGGAAAGCTTGTCTTTCTAACCAACAGAAGTTTGGTCCAATAAAAGATATTACCTCACCTGCCTTGTCTCTGGAAAAATCCCTGTCAATTTACAGACAAAGCTAAATCTCCCATTTTCAGTATTAATTCCCTCCTGAAGTACCATGTTTTATTTATAATAGAGAATTTTCAGTTAGATGCAGTGCATTTGTGCCATATAATGTAACTCATTTACTCCACATCAGAGCCTTTCAAATAAACACAGGCATTCTCCAGAATATTTTCTTTTAAACCTAAATGAAGTGAATTGGAGGTGTTCGTCCAGTTCCTGATGGCTATCAAAAGCCATGACTGCAACTTACAACTTTGCTAACAATCTCAGCAGTAGAGAACTCAGTGATCGAATGGTGGTGAACTGTGGTCAAAGCCACTGGCTACTAAAATGGGGCTGAACACAGTTGTCTAGGTTGTGGCTAAACCCTATCAAGCACAAATTCAGCTGCACTTATTGTTGACATCTGTTGTCAATAACAGGCAGTTTGCAGTGGGAGGAAGAGTATAGCATAAAGGAGTCTTTTATGTGTGCCCCTTTAAAACTAAGGCTATATCTACACTACAGATTGCTGTTGGTATAGCTATGTTGGTCAGGCATGTAAAAAGGTGTGATCCCAGATTTATATAGCTTAAAAATCTTTCTTCTGCTGGTTTTAACTATGGGCATTCTCAATAGCAACAGTAAATGTATTCTGCAATTGGAGGCATAATAATGACAGAAAGCTCTAGGTCCTATTGTCCCAAGGGCAAAGTAATCCACCAATTTACATCTAAATGAATAGCTACAAGTAGGGTGACCAGAGTGGAAGGGAGGGATAGCTCAGTGGTTTGACAATTGGCTTGCTAAACCCAGAGTTATGAGTTCAATCCTTGAGGGGAGGCCACTTAGGGATTGGAGGCAAAATCAGTACTTGGTCCTACTAGTAAAGGCAGGGGTCTGAACTTGATGACCTTTCAGGGTCCCTTCCAGTTCTATGAAAAACATATATCTCCATATACTAGATGTCTCATTTTTAAAGGGACAGTCCTGGTTTGGGGGACTTTTTCTTATATAGGCACCCATTTTTTTCACATTTGCTATCTGGTAACCCTAGCTACAAGCATACAGAGCTTGATCCAATTCCCCTAAAGTCAATGGAAAGATTGCTGTTGACTTTACTGGGGGTTGGATTGAGGTCATAATGAAAAAAGAGCATCAAGTACACTGAAGCAAAGCTTTCAGCTTTTCGAAATGTTATTCTGATTTGGCAAACACCAGTAATTTAGGTTGAGTGCCAAGGGAAATTCTTGAACAAATTTTACAGCCCAGCCCAAATACTGTACAATTTGTTTAAGAATTTCCTTTGGATCTCAACCTAAATTACTGGCATGTTTGCCAAATCAGAACATTTCGATTTACTTGAAAAGTGGCTTCAGACAGCTCCACCAGCAAAATAATCCCTAATGTACCTATGAAAAATATTTACAAGTTTTCATATATGAACAAGCAGAGATGACCCATGCCTGCTAACAATGGTGGGGCAGAGTGAGGGCAGCTGGCTTCAGCAGTGTTACTGAGCATGCTCAGTCTGTGTGAGCATGCTCAATACAAGCCAGGCAGCAAAGCTGGGGGGTGAGGGGCATATGACTCCACATGCCTCCCCACGCATTGCTTCAAAACAAGTGTGAAGATAAATATGCTGTTGCCCTACACATCAGCTTCAGTTGGCTTTTATCTAGTTGTTTCTTGTAATATTGTCAATCTTGTGAGAAGTGCCAAAATTATTCAAAGTAAGCAGCTAGGCAAGTAAACATTGCCAGATATTCAGGGAATCTGGGATCGATTTCAGCAAGTGTAGGAGGCCAAATAAGAAGAGAAATATATTTATCTTTATTCAGCCTAAAAAGGACTTAACATTTTATTTTCCTTTGAGATTTAGGCTGAGGCTTAGGACAACTGTTACTTTAGCCAAACCAGTTTACTGATGAAAAATGTTCATTCCATCACAGTAAATTCGTAGGTTGAACTTCAAAATATCTAATTTTGTCACAGAGATGTATTAATTTTCCTCACTTACTTTTCTGTATATTTTATCACAGGTTGCTGAATATTACAGCTTAAGTCTTACAATTGCTCAAGATAGAACCAGAAAGGCTTCACCACAGAAAAGATTATCTGAATGACAGGTCGGTGTCTCAGTGAAGTCATGCCTGAGTAATCACATATTTTTCTACAAGCAGAAGAAATGAGGCCTGATAGTGCTTCTCAAATAATGAGACTCCTAGGGCAGACACGCATTCCTTCATTTGAAAATATCAGTAATCTCTCCATGAACAGTGATTGCACCCAGGTTTTAGTACCAGAAGAAGTCTTTTTCACAATTGCCATTGCTGGAATACTGGAGAACCTACTTGTTCTTATAGCTGTGATCAAGAATAAGAATCTCCACTTGCCCATGTACTTGTTTATCTGTAGTTTATCAGTTTCAGATATGTTGGTCAGTCTGTACAAAACTTTGGAGAACACTTTGATCATCTTATGCAAAATGGGGTATCTGACACCTCGTGGAGACTTGGAGACCAAGATAGATGATGTCATGGATTCTTTATTTGTTCTGTCTTTGCTAGGGTCAGTTTTCAGCTTGTTAGCCATTGCAGCTGACCGATACATAACTATATTTTTTGCATTACAGTATCACAACATCATGACACTGAATCGTGCTTTAATCATCCTGGCAGTAATTTGGGCATTCTGTGCAGGGAGTGGCATTGCTATGACCATCTTCTCCCATGAAACAGCTACGGTCATTTCCTTCACTATTCTGTTTCCTTTTATGTTAATTTTTATATTATGCCTCTATATCCACATGTTCCTGCTTGCACGATCTCATGCCAAAAAGATCGCTTCACTGCCTACCAGTGCAGGTCCCCAGAGAGTTAACTTGAAAGGAGCTATTACATTAACTATTTTCTTTGGTGTTTTCCTTTGCTGTTGGGGACCCTTTCTTCTTCACATCCTCCTCATGAAGTTTTGCCCACTTAACCCTTACTGTGCTTGTTACATGTCCATTTTCCATGTGAATGCTACACTCATCTTGTGCAATGGCATCATTGACCCTATGATTTATGCGTTCCGAAGTCCAGAATTACGGAGTACATTGAAGAAGATGTTCTGTTGCACCAGATCAGACTGGAATTAGTGAATACCAAATTTGAAAAATGTTTGTAAAATTAAGCCTACAGTGCCATGCATAATACTGGTAAGAATGATGTTCAGAATTATAGACACTAAGTAAGACCAGAATTCTACAAAAAAGTATGCATATTCTTAACTTAATACACTTTGGGTAGTCCCACTGACCTCAGTAGGACTATGAATTCAGCCTACAACAGGTGCAGAAGGGCTGATCATGGGAATGGAGATCCTATGTTCCATCTTAAAAGTAATTAAAATCTTAACCTACTGCTTAACTGAAAAAATATGCTAGGCTAAATTTAACCCTGCAGTGACTCCTTTACACAGAGATGCACCACAGAGGTTAGGGCACTGAATATTGTATCAGTGCTTTCAATTCAAGGGGAAAATACTATAAAACTCTTTTAGTGAACTAACTGGGAAATTAGCTTTACATTTTTTTCTAAACTGCTTTATTATTATGTTTTCAGAATAAGAAAATATTTATTGTGAACCAATACACACAGATATGGCTGGGTGTTGGCTGGTTTGATTTTCTTGTTTTTACGTATAGCTAATTTCAAGAGAGACAAGCAGTTTTTTTTTAAAGTGTCAAAAATGTCATTAGGAGGCTGATGCCAAGCAGGAGATATTTTTGATCCTAAAGACATTTTTAGACAAAGTTTTATAGTAATTGGAAATAGGGACTAAGATTACATGTGTTATTAAATTGTTAACTGAAGTATAATGTCACAGTCGCATCGCTGTAATATTGTTATTCTGGAGGATGTTAATGGCTGCCATCTATTGCAGACTGGTTAAAGCTGATAGAGTACTAATCACTCTTCTTTCAGGCTAACTGGACTTCATGTGCATTCTTTATAAATAAAGAAGACTGCACCAAAGAAACAAGTAATTCATGTAATCAATTTCTCCTCCTAATAGAAAGAACTCAGCAAGGCCCCAAATATTGGCTAACTGCTTGAGCTAAAAGGGTAACTCTGGTGCCAGAAGTGGGATAAAGTCTCTATGGAGGGAAATTGTGAGCTGATATTCCGGTTGAAGTAAACTGGAACAAATGAGAGGTGCTCATAGAAATCAAAGATGACCAAATGGAATTAAAAACAAGACCAAAAACAAGAATTAAACAAAAGCTGGAGATTTCACAAAAAGAATTAAAGAAATATCTGGAGGTTTCCTGGAAGTGACTGAGAGTTGACCTGTAGTCAGAGAAAAAATTATTGTTGTGGAAGCAGCCAAAAAGCATGTAGGCAAATTTGGAAGCCCAACCACAAAACTCTCTGTTTGGACTGGTAAACTGGATTAGTGAGATGACCAGAAACCTTGGTCTAATTACCTTGGACCGGGAAATAATGGTGACCAAGAAAGCTTTGACCAACTTGGAACTTGCTAACAATGATGAGCTGCACAAGAATTTATGGAGCTAAAAAATAATCTGGAGCAGGAATTCAAAGAATCACAGACCATAGTGGGAGTAGGGAAGTGATTCCCGATCCATTCTTCCTGGATGGGGAATCACACCAGCCATAAAACCTGTGTAAGACTGGACAATTACAGTATCTAACCTGTTTAATAGATAGAATAGGTGGGATTCCTCTCATAAATAGTAGGCTTTTGTATTATTTGAGAAATGGAAAAGTTCCCTAAAAGAGGCTTATTTGGCTCAGTTCATCATCATAGCCTAAATGAATTCTGGGAAGATGGACAAAAGGCAGGGTTCCAGGCAGGAAGTGGCCCAGCACTGATGGTACTGCAGAACTTACCCCTAGAAAAGATATTACTTGATCCAGATCTGGTACAAGCTCTTGATATGCAGTTCAGAGGTAGCTATCAATCTAGATGGCCAGGACACCGCTAAAAGCTAGAAGGAAAAGGAAAGAAGAGACCCCATCTGAACTGGCAGAGGAACTGAGGGAACCTATACTCCTGGCATATCAGCAAAAATCAGTGATGAGCTAATTAATAGATGCACACTTGGACTGGGACTTGAAGATCAAGATCAGGGAAAGGAGGCCAAAGACCCTTGGACTGTGAGATTTGCCTCAGAACTTGAAACTTTCCTTGCAGCAGTCCAACAGAAAAAGCAGCAGCCACCAGTGAGATCCACCAGGATCCATATGCAGGAGTACAGATTTATATCTAGTATGTGTGATCGAAAAGGGAATCCTAATGTGGTTCATGACATTCTTGAACAGTTGGAAAAATTTTTAAATTTGGTTTCTAAAACGAGGAAAATTGGCAATAATGTAAAACTTAAGGAAAGCAATTTAGTTAAATGCTGGTACATAAACAAATTGGCTACAAAACCTTGGGTCTCACCCTTAGTTCTGATGAAGAAAAAAAAAGATAGATAAGAATCCTTTAAAATGATTTCATTTTCTATAGTCCACACAGCAGTATCAGATTCTATTACCATGAATAGATGATACCCTAGATGCTGTAACAGATTCAGTCTGGTTTTCCATACTGTATATTAAAAGTGGGTATTGGCAAGTGAAAGTAGAGGCAAAAGACAGGGGAAAACTGCTTTCACATTAGGACAAGACCTGTGACAATCTAGTGGAATGGCTTGTGTAATGTGCTGGCCACGTTTGAGAGGTTATGAAGCGGATACTGCATGGAATGTCTCTCAGCCTGATTGTTATGATATCTTAGTGCATGCTAAAACCTTTGAACTTTTGATACATCTACCAGTGGTCTGAAGTTGAACCCAAAGAAATCCAAGTTGTTCCAAAGAGTGGTAATCAGCCTTAGGCACACACTCATTGGAGGGAATTTTCACTGACAAAATGAAAATGGAGGCTGTGCAGAACTGGCTACTTCCCCAGACACTCTCAGATATGCAGAGTTTTGTAAAATAGGTTTATTTGGGGGGTTGCCAATCTTGTGGAACCATTGCATAGGTTGGGCAAGAAAGGGAAACCATTTCAGTGGTCAAGTATGATTTAGTTGTTTTAGATTTGAAAAGAGCTCTTTTTACTGCTCCTGTCTTAGCATACCCATGGTCACTGCTGCTAGTGCTTACGCATTGGGGCAATATTGATATATACCTTCTCAGATGATCCATTAGAGAGCCAGCATCTCTGCTTGGTTGCCCACAAAAACTGACAATGTGGCTTTGGAAGCTGAGGAAAAGTTGTGACTACAGCAAATTCCGCCTTAGAAGAGAATGGATGAAGTCTGTCCCAAGGATCAGATTCCACAGAAACAACACACACTCATCAGGATCCCACTGAAAGTGGCTCCTCCTGCATGTCTGTATAGTATCTTACTCATGAGCTTACAAGTATCAGGATAAAGCCTTTATCGTGAACAGGAACTACGTACAGAAATGAGCTAACTTCCCACTGCTCTGTGTAGCTGCAGCCTGAGATTGCCCTGTCTCATAGACTTAATGCCACTGAGAGCTGCAGGGAGCCATGCCTGCGGACGGTCAATGTCAGCAAAATGTCTCATGACCCCCAATCAGATTACCCTGATACTTTAAGGCCAGAAGGGACCATTTTAATCATCTAGTCTTGACCTCTCCTGAACATCTTTATTTCTGCCCCAGTGAAAAATGTGTCATTTGGGAAACCAAAGACTACATGAAGCATATGCAGGAAATATGGCATTGCTACACTTCTTGGAGGACTTACCCTATAGCACAGACGGAAAGGCAATGGGGTAGAGAGAGAAAAGCTCCACAGAGATTTGGATGGGAGTCAAATTGATTTGGGTTGGTGATTTGAAAAGGTCCAGACTGGGGGATTGTTAGGGGTGTGTGAGCATTAGCATGGTACTGATGAGAAAGAAGCGGTCTGGTTCCAGACCTCCTTTCTACCCACATATCAATTTTCTTCTGATTAATTTCCTAGCAAACTGGCAATAAGTTTCTGTCATAGAAGTTTCAATTAATCCCATGGATATGCTTCAAACTGTTGAATATGGATTCCAATGAAAAAATGAGAGGCAACAAAAGACCTAAGACTGAATCACCCAAGCCGTTGAAGGGGGAGGACCACAAGACCTCTGCAGAACCTAGCACAGGATATTGTGGTACTGAAAGAGTTCCTCACAGACTGACTGAATTTAATCTCAAAAGACATTTGTGGCCTCTCTAAAAATATATGTGATGTAAAATCCCAAATGAGTCACTTGGAAAATGAGCTACAAAAGAATGCCATTGAAACCAGTGAAATTAAAGAAGAAACTGCCTTCTTAAAGCTGAGACTAGACAAACTGGAAGAAAAATGGGATGACTTAGAAAACAGATCTCAAAGAAAAACCCTTTGCTTCCTGGACGTTGGTGAGGTCTAGAGGAGAAGGATATCATTAGCTTTCTTCAGAAATTGCTCCCTGACATATTTAATTTGGACCTCCAGCAGCCCCCATTTAATATTGAAAGGACTCATCAAATACCTTTTGCTAGAAGACTGGAGACTGACAAGCCCAGACCCATCATTTTCAAGCTGCTGAAGTTCAATGTTTTGAGTAAGGTTAATGGAAGCTTCCAGAAAATCTGAAACCATTATGTACAAGGCCACAAAGTTTCTCTTTTTCCTGACTTCTCAGCTAAGCTCAAAAGAAGAAGTCTGCATTCAATGGCATAAAGCAAATCCTGAGGGAGACCAACATCAGATACAGCAAGTACCCAACCACCTTTGCTATGGATTTAGCAGGCTCGAAAGATTTTGCAAATCCTCATAGTCTCATACACTCTAGGACTGGAAGAGACCTCGAGAGGTCATCGAGTCCAGTCCCTTGCCCTCATGGCAGGACCAAATACTGTCTAGACCATCCCTAATAGACATTTACCTAACCTACTCTTAAATATCTCCAGAGATGGAGATTCCAAACTTCCCTAGGCAATCTATTCCAGTGTTTAACTACCCTGACAGTTAGGAACTTTTTCCTAATGTCCAACCTAAATCTCCCTTGCTGCAGTTTAAGCCCATTGCTTCTTGTTCTATCATTGGAGGCTAAGGTGAACAAGTTTTCTCCCTCCTCCTGATGACACCCTTTTAGATACCTGAAAACTGCTATCATGTCCCCTCTCAGTCTCTCTTTTCCAAACTAAACAAACCCAATTCCTTCAGCCTTCCTTCATAGGTCATGTTCTCAAGACCTTTAATTATTCTCGTTGCTCTTCTCTGGACCCTCTCCAATTTCTCCACATCTTTCTTGAAATGCGGTGCCCAGAACTGGACACAATACTCCAGTTGAGGCCTAACCAGCGCAGAGTAAAGCGGAAGAATGACTTCTCGTGTCTTGTTTACAACACACCTGTTAATGCATCCCAGAATCACATTTGCTTTTTTTGCAACAGTATCACACTGTTGACTCATATTAAGCTTGTGGTCCACTATGACCCCTACATCTCTTTCTGCCATACTCCTTCCTAGACAGTCTCCTCCCATTCTGTATGTGTGAAACTGATTGTTCCTTCCTAAATGGAGCACTTTGCATTTATCTTTATTGAACTTCATCCTGTTTACCTCAGACCATTTCTCCAATTTGTCCAGATCGTTTTGAATCTTGACCCTGTCCTCCAAAGCAGTTGCAATCCCTCCCAGTTTGGTATCGTCTGCAAACTTAATAAGCGTACTTTCTATGTCAACATCTAAATCGTTGATGAAGATATTGAACAGAGCCGGTTCCAAAACAGACCCCTGCGGAACCCCACTTGTTATACCTTTCCAGCAGGATTGGGAGCCATTAATAACTACTCTCTGAGTACGGTTATCCAGCCAGTTATGCACCCACCTTGTAGTAGCCCCACCTAAATTGTACTTTCCTAATTTATCTATAAGAATATCATGTGAGACCGTATCAAATGCCTTACTAAAGTCTAGGTATATCACATCCACCGCTTCTCCCTTATCCACAAGGCTCGTTATCCTATCAAAGAATGCTATCAGATTAGTTTGACATGATTTGTTCTTTACAAATCCATGCTGGCTATTCCCTATCACCTTACCACCTTCCAAGTGTTTGCAGATGATTTCTTTAATTATCTGCTCCATTATCTTCCCTGGCACAGAAGTTAAACTAACTGGTCTGTAATTTCCTGGGTTGTTTTTATTTCCCTTTTTATAGATGGGCACTATATTTGCCCCCTTCCAGTCTTCTGGAATCTCCCCCGTCTCCCATGATTCCCCAAAGATAATAGCTAGAGGCTCAGATACCTCCTCTATTAACTCCTTGAGTATTCTAGGATGCACTTCATCAGGCCCAGGTGACTTGCAGGCATCCAACTTTTCTAAGTGATTTTTTACTTGCTCTTTTTTTATTTTATCTTCTAAACCTACCTCTTCCCGTAAGCATTCACTATATTTGACATTCCTTCAGACATCTCAGTGAAGACCGAAACAAAGAAGTCATTAAGCATCTCTGCCATTTCCAAGTCTCCCGTTACTGTTTCCCCCTCCTCACTGAGCAGTGGGCCTACCCTGTCCTTGGTCTTCCTCTTGCTTCTAATGTATTGATAAAAAGTCTTCTTGTTTCCCTTTATTCCCATAGCTAGTATGAGCTCATTTTGTGCCTTTGCCTTTCTAATCTTGCCTCTGCATTCCTGTGTTATTTGCCTATATTCGTCCTTTGTAATCTGACCTAGTTTCCATTTTTTATATGACGCCTTTTTATTTTGTAGGTCACGCAAGATCTCGTGGTTAAGCCAAGGTGGTCTTTTGCCACATTTTCTATCTTTCCTAACCATTGGAATAGCTTGCTTTTGGGCCCTTAATAGCGTCCCTTTGAAAAACTGCCAACTCTCCTCAGTTGTTTTTCCCCTCAGTCTTGATTCCTAGGACTTTCTAGGACTTTACCTATCAGCCCTCTGAGCTTACCAAAATCCGCCTTCCTGAAATCCATTGTCTCTATTTTGCTGCACTCCCTTCTACCCTTCCTTAGAATTGCAAACTCTATTATTTCATGATCACTTTCACCGAAGCTTCCTTCTACTTTCAAATTCTCAACGAGTTCTTCCCTATTTGTTAAAATCAAGTCTAGAACAGCTTCCCTCCAGTAGCTTTTTCAACTTTCTGAAATAAAAAGTTGTCTGCAATGCAGTCCAGGAACTTATTGGATAGTCTGTGCCTCGCGGTGTTATTTTCCCAACATATATCTGGATAGTTGAAGTCCCCCATCACCACCAAATCTTGGGCTTTGGATGATTTTGTTAATTGTTTGAAAAAAGCCTCATCCACCTCTTCCACCTGATTAGGTGGCCTGTAGTAGACTCCCAGCACGACATCACCCATGTTTTTTACCCCTTTTAGCCTAACCCAGAGACTCTCAACACTCCCATCTCCTATGTCCATCTCTACCTCAGTCCAAGTGTGTACATTTTTAATATATAAGGCAACACCTCCTCCCTTTTTCCCCTGTCTACCCTTCCTGAGCAAACTATACCCATCCACACCAACATTCCAGTCGTGTGTATTATCCCACCAAGTTTCAGTAATGCCAACAATGTCATAGTTGTTTTTATTTATTAGCACTTCCAGTTCTTCCTGCTTATTATCCATACTTCTCGCATTTGTATATAGGCATCTAAGATACTGGTTTGATCTTGCCTCCCAGCTTTGCCCTGACCCTCCTTTCTCTCTGCCATTATAGCCCGTGCTCCCTCCTGTTTCCAACCCATCTCCCAGGTCTTGTTCCCCACTTACCTGTGGGCTTTGCTCACCTGTCCCCGTTGAACCTAGTTTAAAGCCCTCCTTACTAGGTTAGCCAGTCTGTGCGCAAATAAGGCCTTTCCCCTCCTCGAAAGGTGAACACCATCTGTGCCTAGCAGTCCTTCCTCGACTAGCATTCACCTCCACGATGCATCTGTCTCTGCCCGGGCCCCTACCTTCGAAGGAAGAATCGAAGAGAATACCACCTGCGCTCCAAACTCCTTAACACGTACTCCCAGAGCCCTGTAGTCACTCTTGATCTGCTCAGTCACACCTCACAGTATCATTTGTGCCCACATGGATGAGTAGCATGGGGTAGTAGTCAGAAGGCCGGATAATCTTCAACAATGCCTCTGTAACATCTCAGATATGGGCCCCTGGCCGGCAGCATACCTCCCGGGATGAACGGTCAGGGCAACAGATGGGTGTCTCTGTCCCCCTCAGCAGAGAGTCTCCAACCACCACTACCCTACGTTTCTTATTATCAGTGGTGGCAGCAGACCTCCCAGCCTTAGGGGTACGAGGCTTCGCCTCCTTAACTGTTGGGGGTGATTCCTTCTCTCCTGTATCAAGAAGAGCATAACGGTTATCTATTACCACAGCAGGAGGGTTCGCAGCAGGGGTGGAGCACTGCCTGCTGCCAGAAGTAGCCAGCTGGCTGTGTCCACCCTGAGCCATCTCCTCCTCTACTGGTGTGTCAGGTACACCCTGAGCCATCTCCTCCTCCACTGGTGTGTCAGTAGTCCTGTGATCTGGGACAGCTACGTCAGCTGTCTCCACATGGATACTGTCCAGGAATTGCTCATGGATACGGATGTTCCTCAGCCTAGCCACCTCCTCCTGTAGCTCTCCCACCTGCTGCCTGAGAGATTCCACCAGTAGGCACCTTTCACATTGGATGCCACCCCTAGCCTGGATATCAGTAAGTGGAAATTGCAAATTACAGTCTTTGCAAGCCCACACCAGAATCTGGGTAAAAGCATCCATGCTTTGGTGCTCTGTCTGGCTACAGGCGCAGGTGGAGGAGACAGAAGCAGTGCTGGCACAGGTGTTGCGGGTCCTCCTCACCATTGTAAGCCTCCCTCTGTCAAACTCTCTCAAATTCCCGTCTGCAGCTCCCGGTCCGCTCTGCTCTGCTTTAAACAGAAAGGTTCAGGATGGGGCTTGGTTTATAGGTTCAGAGGACCAATGGGTCACGGATGAGACCGACAAGGGACCCCCACTCCCTTCCTCCTCCCCTTCCAAACTCCCTTGCGAAACTCCCTGTTAGCAGCTCCTGGTCACTAAGCTCCCTGGTCGCTTGTGCGCAGCTTTATACAGCCCTGACCTGAGTGAATGCCCCGCCCACTGGTTAAGGCTCAGCCAATTACCAGAGGCTTCTAGCTTTCAAACCTTCCTTGGTAGCTCCGCCTCCAACTGCCCCCTACAGCACACGGTCCTTCAAACAAACAAACCAAACAGACTGACAAACACAAGCTCAGCACACAGCAAGTAACCCCCAAACACAAACACACACACTGCAGACAGTCACTTACCCCACAGATGCTGTATGTGCTCCTCCTTCACCTGGAGAACTCCCTTGCGAAACTCCCTGTTAGCAGCTCCTGTCCTCCTCTAAAGCTTGGCAGACATTCCAAAGACTAAGGCCTGGTCTACACTGGGCGGAGGGGAAATCGACCTAAAATACAAAACTTCAGCTACGAGAATAGTGTAGCGGAAGTCAACGTACCTTAGTTCAACTTACCTCGCGTCCTCACGGCGCAGAGTCTATTGCCACAGCTCCTCTGTCGACTGCTTCCGCCTCTTGCCAAGCTGGAGTTCAGCAGTCGACGGGAGAGCAATCGGGGAACAATTTATCGCATCTACACTACACTACACTACACTACACTACACTACAAGTAATAAATCGGTCCCCGATACATCGATCGCTACCCGCCAATCAGGCGGGTAGTGTAGATGTACCCTAAGAGCAGGTTTGACCAAAAGTAGCAGAATGGGGTTTTTTATTATAAAATGCATACCTCAACCAGTTTAAAAATGGGTTTGTTTTCCTGTGTATCTTAGTAAATATGGTAATATTCACTTATATAATCTTCCAACACCTAGCAGATAACCAGCTAAGCTGAATTCTTCTGTTGATTTCCTTTGGAACTGAGCAATAACATCATTTGCATAGCACTACAATGCATAGATTTAACACTAAGCTGGAGGACAGAGCACCATCTACTGATTGAAGTATTATCTGCACAAATGAACACAATTAGCACTGCTAGATAGAATCTCTTCACTAGCTCAGCCACCAATGGATTGTGTTATGGTAACCACAAGTCCCTTGGAACAGTAAATTCTCTTGCCATGTAAAGTAGACGGGCACCTAAATCTTAAATGGCACTAGTTATTCAATTTGTGCAGGGCATTTGACATACTATGAATATGAAATGTATTTTCCATATTTAGATTTTGTACTAATTTATATTTTTTTGTCAAACCAATTGTAAATTTACATGTTCTGAGTCTGTGTGTATATGATATACATATGTGTATGTATGTATACATGAAAACTTCTGTATGTAGGAATATATTATGTGTGTTCTTGGAATACCCAATGTTATTTACAGAGTAATATTTGACTTAAAATACATTTCTGTTTAGAGATGTTTATTAGATAACGTAGGGAGGGGAGAAGCAGATGGCATTGAAGCAATCAGAGATCTGAATGTGCCCACACTGGCTTGTTTTAAGTCTGTTATTTTTGTTTTGTTTTCTCTTATAAATATACTTTGGAAGATGCATGATATTTAACTATAAGTCTTTTTATATACCTCACACCCTAAAAGGTCCAATTGAAGGCATAAATTCATTCAGAACTAACCATTATCTAATATACATAAATATGAACCATGTCCTAGAGGTGTGATTTTTACAATATAAATGGGGAAATGTGTCTTTAGAATAAGGTGATCTTTTAAAACTATGCCATGATTTTTCTTAAAATGTGCTCCTGGAATTTGAGGGGACTTAACTTTCCAAAAGAATAAAAATCCTGAGACAACTCAGATCAAAGAAGTGTCAAGTAGCTTTATTGCAGGAGTCTTATCTACCAGAAATAGATACGGATAAAGTCAAGACAATGTGGGTAGGTACAGTGTATCATTCATCATTTTAATTCTAAAAGCAGAGGCACATTCATCTTAATTCATGAAAGTATAACTTTTCAATATATACAGTCTTGGTCTCATCCTGAAGGAAGATATGTTCCTCTTGAAGGCTGTTTCAACTCAGAAGGGTTAATTCTAGAAAGCATTTACAATCCACGTGGAGGTAATTCTGAATTTTCCAAAGCCATTGCAGACATTCTTTCTAATAAAAAAAAATTCCTGTAATTCTGGGAGGCAATCAGAATACTACGCTAGATAGACATCTGGACAAACCCAATTACATGAGAGCCAGCTCTCAAAGTACAATAGACCAACCCTCATTATTAAAGAAAGAACTTGGTTTAAAGGTTATAGAGAGATTCAGACACCCAAGGAGCATGGCTGGACATGTTTCTCTATAGTATATTCATCTTACTCCAGAACTGATAATTCTGCTCCAGAATTGAAGCTATTATTGATAATATATGAATTTCAGAGTATGTTCCAGTTATACTTACCAGAGACACTGATTACACCTCATTAAAGTCTTCTAGGTGGAAGCTGAACACTGCACTAAAAATGCAAATTTTTGTTCCTCAATTGATTGAATCATCTCTAACTTCATTTAAGAAACCAAGCGCTCAGTTACCTCAAATACCATCTTCTGGGAAGCTCTGAAAGCTAGTGAAAGGGGTGAATGCATAAAATATGCCTCCCAAAAGAAGAAAAATATTACTCATGGTACTAGGTGCTAGCCAAGGAAATAGATTAGTTATAGAGAATGCACAAGACCGACACAGATAATGAATACCTTCCACATTCTCTAATCAACACCAAATATGCTTCTCCAGCCAAGTAGAATTTATACTCAAGAGGGTCAAATAAAGATATTCTGACAGGGTAGATAAAGCAGGTAAACTACTTGCCAAAAGATTTAAGATGGAACTAGGTCACAACAATATTTCTTCCTTATTACAAGATGGCATTGGCATCCTTGAAGCAATAGATATAAATAATCAATTTAAGCAATTCTGTTAAGCTTTATACAAATCAGACAACCAATTTAAGTCTATTAAATTTGATAATTTCATTGAAGGCCTACCTTTTAATATCCAAACTTCAGAACAAGTGCTGTTTATGGACAAAACTTTCACCACACATAAGAACAATCAGGCTATTAAAAAATATGAATTCCAGCAAGAGACATAGGATTGATAGCTTTCCAGCAGATTTCTACAAAACATTTTGTAATTATGCTTCTTCTATGCTTTCAAAGGCCTTCACTGAAACATTCCAAAAAGGAACCATGTCTGATGACATGAGAATTGCTTTAATTAATATTCAAAAACAACAAAGATGATTGCACTTGTGGTGACTTCCATCTCATATTTCTATTAAACATAGATTGCAAAATGTTAGTGACACAACTGAACACCATCATCACCAATTATACACATACATCAGCTTGCTTTCCTTAAAGGATGATTGGCTGCTGATAATATGAGAAATATCACTCACTTGATCCAGCAAGCTCAGATGTCACATGTTCCCTCCATAGCTTTATGTCTAGATGCAAGAAGACGTTTGATAGAATTGTATGGCCTTATCTAATGGCTGTCTTTAAAAAAAATCAGATTTAGACCAATATTCCTGAATTGGTCAGTCTATTATACAACTCTCTCCTTTCTTCACTATCAACTAATGGAATTATTTCTCCCACATTTCAAGTAGAAAGAGGGTCAGGGCTGTCCCTTCTCATCCCTCCTTTTTAATCTCTCTCGAGCCACCTACAATGTACATACGTCAGGACTCAGCCATTGTAGGTGTGACTATAAATAGGAAAGCATATGCAATCAGTGTATATGCTGATGACATTTTTGTACTTTTGTACTGTTCTCATCAATCCCACCATTACTGAATGTAGCTGACATTTTCTGAAAGATCTCTGGTTTTCACGTGAAGTGGAATAAATCACAAGCAATGAATATATCCAAAAGACCAGATCCTTCTCAGTTTCAGCATTTTCCATTTCAAATATGCAAGGAAATAACTTACTTAGGTATTAAAATTTGTCCTAATCCTCTCAGAAATGTTTCTATAAATATGGACTATGTATTTATTAAAAGAAAATTCCAAGGATGTAGAGGAATGGCATTTCCTCCTTCTATCCTTACTGAGGAGACTAGAAATAGTCAAAATGAATATCTGTCCAAGAATGATTTCTATCGTTAGCCTATTGCTTTTCCAGGTCTCTCCCTCACTCTTTGCTCTAGTAAATTGGCTTATCATGCAATTTTAATGGGATAAAGAGCAACCGCACTTGTCACACAAGACCCTTAAAAAATCCTGGAGGGGATTGCCAGATTTGTATATATATATAATCTAGTATTCCAAATGTGTCCTATTGTGAGATGGTTCCCCTCTAGAAGCTCTGTATACACACTGGCCTGGTTTGAAATTAAAAAATGCTTAGTTATGCCATTTGGTTCCCTCTCTTCTTTTATGTACCTAAAGAGGTTTCCCACACCTTTAAGGCAAAATCAAAGCTTTGCATCTACATGGGGCATCCTACAACACTTTCGGACAATTACAGCATCCAATCTTACTAGTCTCTTCTCGTACCACAATGGGACAACCTTAGGCCAACTCCACACTTAAGACAATTTGCATAGAAAAAGGATTACAAGATGATAGACTGGCCGCCTTCAATTACACGAGTAACAAATACCAACTACCACTATCTCACAGTTCCTTCTTTCAGCAACTATGCTCAAGGATTCATGTAAGGATTGGGGACCATTGGTCTGTTTCAACTATCTCACCTTTAGAAGAGCATGTTCAGAAATAGGAAAAAAAGACACTTGGTAGGAATTATTTATAGGTGGCTTAATGCTTTGCAGTACCTTCTCCATTTCCGTCTCAAATTAAAATGGGGAAAAATCTTAGCCTTAATGATCACAACAGAAACCTGGGAGGATATCTGACTTAATATGAAAGACACTTCAAGTTTTTTATCCCTGTGATTCTTCCAGAACAAGATATTTAAACGGGCACTACTGGACTCCATAATATTTGTATAAGTCTAAGCAATACACAGCAATGTTGGAGAAGCAAACAGCCACATGCCAACCTTTCACACATCCTTTATACTTGTCAAAAAATGCCAGGGCCGCCCAGAGTGGGGGGCAAGAGGGACAATTTGCCCCAGGCCCCATGCCCCACAGGGGCCCCCACAAGAGTTTTTCGGGGCTCCTGGAGCGGGGTCCTTCACTCACTCCGGGGGCCCTGGAAAACTCTCGTGGGGCCAGGCCCCCCGGAGCTTCTTCCACTCCAGGTCTTCAGCGGCAATTCAGCGGTGGGGGGTCCTTCCGCTCCGGGACCCACCTCCAAAGTGCCCTGAAGACCCGCGGCAGGGGGTCCTTCTGCCCCGGGACCTGCCACCGAAGTGCCAGGTCTTCAGCGGCAATTCGGCGGCGAGGGGGGAAGACGGGCGGCCCTGAAAAATCCCCTGGGCGGCCCTGAAAAATGCATGTATTCTGGAACACCAGATTCAGTGCTCTCTCAAAAACTTTGTATTGCTATCTTTTCTTTTCCAAGCTTGTGTATCTTAGGGGTGCTGGGTGAGTTGCTATTACCAGTTAACATTAAGAAATGGATTGCAGTACCTATTTTAGTGGCCAAAAAAGTTATTTTGAGAAAATGGAAATCCGCAATTCCTCTCTCATATGCAAACTGGCTTAGTGAGTTCTCCACTACTGCATTAATGGAAAAAATTACTGTCTAAATAGAAGTGCTTGGGAAAAAATATGAGGATGTCTGGTCACACATGAAACTATTGCATACTTTTCCAGTTTAGTATATATTAGTCCCCGATACTCAAGTGACTGTGAACAATCAATTGAGATAACCCACTACCTTCGGACCAGCCATATATTAGTCCCTGTTACTCAGAGATTATGTTCCCACTTATTTATCCATTTAGTGACTTTAATAATTGTTGTCCTGCATGACCTATATCGGTTCAGAGGTGGGGGTTGTTTGTGTTTTTGTTTTTTCCGGTTTTGCAAATAATGAATGTTAAATTTTGTTATTTATATGCTATTTCCATCCTGTATATATGTATATATGTTCTGTTTGGTTGTGTTTATATTCTATATAAAAACAATAAAAGTAAAATTAAAAAAAGAAAAAGTGCTGATAAGAAAAATACTACGTAAAAATGTAAACAGTGAAGCTTGTATTATTTCTTAAAATTATTTATTTTGTTTCTTTCTCTCCCTGTGAAGAGGGGCTCCTGGTGTCATCTCTGGCTGGCTGTGGCTTCCACTGTCAGCTCTGGGCAGCTGACTGACAGTGATTTCTAAATAAAATTGTTAAGCCTGATTCATGGTCTCGGGACAGAACTCTCAAATATCGGGATTTTTTTTTTCAGACAGCTGAAATCCTGACATTTCAGAGTTCCATCACAAGATCATGAGTCAGGCTTAATTTTACTTAGAAATCTCATCTCTTGGGATTAATTCATAAGAGTTGGCATATTTGTACGCATACGCGCACACACACACATCCTATGTTTAATTCCCTCTTGTATCCCACTTTTGTCATTCTGATGTAGAGCATCGAGCCCAAGATGTAGCCAAATACCACTTTGACCACTCTATTTAGATGTTGTACATAGACCCCCAACAACAGTCTTTTTGTCTGTCTGCCTGCCTGCCTTTAGAGTGTAAACAGTTTGAGATTTAGGATTAAGCCTTGCTTTGTTGAGAAGGCACCCAGCATATCTTGGATGCTATCAGATACAAATAATATTTAATAACAAACTAAAAAAAGCCCAGCCACTGTTTTTTGTTTGTGTTTAACTTTATATATGGGGACAGAATATATGACTGTAGCTAGATGAACCAAATCAAAATCTATAGCGAAAGGCAAAGAGTGGGGAACATCCTCCTTGAAACAGTCAGCAGTCTGTGGCTACCCAAACGGTGGACCTAGATAAGTAGTTCTATTTCATCCTCAAAATGGCCAGGCTACAGTTTACAACTGGAAGGAAAAACACATGAGCAATCTAACTGTAATTTATTTGTGATCCATTATAGACCTGAAATTTTCAAATAGAAGTGCTTCATTTTAGGCTCCTAAATCAATATTTTGGCATCTAAATAAGTAGCCTGATTTTCAAAAGCACTGAGTTTCTTCAGCTGCTATTTACTTCACTACTTTTGAAAATCAGGCCACTTATTTAGGTGCCAAAATACTGAGTTAGGAGCCTAACTTTAGAATCCTATTTTTGAAAAAATCTTGGACCAGGTCCTCTGTATGAAGTCACCTACACTTAACTTGCAGGAAAAAAAATAATAAAGAAGAGGGTTTGAAATCACCAATTTAACATGAAACCTAATTAATATTTTAATAGTTATCGCTGCATTGGGGTTATATTCACAAGCTTTAGTGATTAGAAAGCCAGTGGATTCTCTGCTTGCTATTTCAGTGGACAAGAATCTAGGAAGTGATTGCTTCACTGCTATTCATCTGCACTTTAATAAAATAATACTCTTTAAAAACATATTTTTGAGTCCCTTTTGAACAATTGCCCTTCAGGTGCTATAAATTCAGACAATGAGTTCACCCTGATAAACTGGTGTCTGTACTGCAAGGCCTCCTGCTCTGAAATAATTAGTAGATAGCCATCCATCAAGACATTATGTATTCGTTATTCAACAGTGCTTTGACTTTGCTTCTGTTGAAGTGTCACTTTTATAGAACACAACACTCTTGTGAGTTCCTCATTCAAGGAGGATGACTTGTGGTACCAATCTGGAGAACACTCAGCTCAAGGCAGCTTCCTAAAGGCATCTTTGTCCCCAAGTCCCCTCAAAATATTGATCAAGCATAAAGATCTTGAACTCCAGCACATGGCATAATGCATCACGCCTTAGCTTTCATAGTTGGTTACTCTGTATGTGTGTACAGAATTCCAAGAGCTGATTTTCTGAGTTATTCAACAATGTGAGTCAGACAATAGGATAGACCTCCAAGTGTAAATTATATAATGTATAATTATATCAATGTAGTTTCATATTCAGCTCCCCAATGTCCAGTACTAAAACCCAATTCCTAAATTCTAATATCTGGATCTCTCTTTTAACTGTTGCATCATTCCATTCACTCCTAACTGGCTGAGCTGGCACGCAACATCATTTCTCTGTGTCTCTGTATGTAGCACAAGACCTTTTGAATGCCACATCTGCTCAATTCCAAAATTTCAAGTAATGTTTTAGGCATCAGTGATTAGAATCCTACTGATCTGGGGGGAAATGGGGATCGCAGAGTCCCTGCCATTTTTATCAGAGCCATGGCTTCTTGCACCTCTGCAGTTGTCTATAGGTCATACAACTGCTTGATGGAACCTAATAAGTGCCTTTCTGCATAATAATCCCTCATCTCTGCCCATCCATCCAAGAAAGTGTAATATGTTGGCACCATAACTAACTTCTTTCCCAGGCAGACGACAAATAAGAACATAAGAATGGCCATACTGGGTCAGACCAAAAGTCCATCCAGCCCACTATCCTGTCTAGCAACAGTGACCAATGCCAGGTGTCCCAGAGGGAGTGAACATAATAGATAATGATCAAGTGATCTCTGTCCCGCTATCCATCATCACTCTCTGACAAACAGAGGCTGGAGACACCATTCCTTACCCATCCTGGCTAATAGCCATTAATGGACTTAAACTCCATGAATTTATCTAGTTCTCTTTTAAACTCTGTTACAGTCCTGCTGCCCATTAATTTCATTTAGTGACCCCTAGTTCTTATATTATGGGAACAAGTAAATAATTTTTCCTTATTCATATTCTCCACACCACTCATGATTTTATATACCTCTTTCATATCTTCCCTTAGTCTCCTCTTTTCCAAGCTGAAAAGCCCTAGCCTCTTTAATCTCTCCTCATATAGGACCCGTTCCAAATCCCTAATCATTTTAGTTGCCCTTCCCTGAACCTTTTCTAATGCTAGTATATCTTATTGAGATAAGGAGACCACATCTGTATGCAATATTCAAGATGTGGGCATACCATGGATTTATATAAGGGCAATAAGATATTCTCCGTCTTATTCTCTATCCCCTTTTTAATGATTCCTAACATCCTGTCTGCTTTTCTGACAGTCGCTGCACACTGCATGGACGTCTTCAGAGAACTATCCACGATGACTCCAAGATCTCTTTCCTGATTAGTTCTAGCTAAATTAGCCCCCGTTATATTGTATGTATAGTTGGGGTTATTTTTTCCAATGTGCATTACTTTACATTTATCCACGTTAAATTCCATTTGCCATTTTGTTGCCCAACCACTTAGTTTTGTGAGATCTTTTTGAAGTTCTTCACAGTCTGCTTTGCTCTTAACCATCCTGAGAAGTTTTGTACCATCTGCAAACTTCGCCACCTCACTGTTTACCCCTTTCTCCAGATCATTTATGAATAAGTTGAATAGGATTGGTCCTAGGACTGACCCTTGCAGAACACCACTAGTTACCCCACTCCATTCTGAAAATTTACCATTTATTCCTACCCTTTGTTCCCTATCTTTTAACCAGTTCTCAATCCATGAAAGGGTCTTCCCTCTTATCCCATGACAACTTAATTTACGTAAGAGCCTTTGATGAGGGACCTTGTCAAAGGCTTTCTGAAAATCTAGGTACGCTATGTCCACTGGATCCCCCTTGTCCACATGGTTGTTGACCCCTTCACAGAACTCTAATTGATTAGTAAGACATGATTTCCCTTTACAGAAACTATGTTGACTTTTGCCCAACAATTTATGTTCTTCTATGTGACTGACTATTTTATTCTTTACTACTGTTTCAATTATTGTTGCCTGGTACTGACATTAGACTTACCAATCTGTAATTGCCGGGATCACCTCTAGAGCCCTTTTTAAATATTGATGTTACATTAGCTATCTTCCAGTCAGGGGCAGCTCTAGACATTTTGCCGTCCCAATCATGGCAGGCAGGCTGTCTTAGGTGGCTTGCCTGCGGAAGGTCCCCAGTCCCGAGAATTCGGCGGCATCCTGCGGGAGGTCCACCGAAGCCGTGGGACCAGCGAACCCTCCACAGGTATACCACCGAGGGCAACCTGCCTGCCACCCTCGCAGCGACCAGCAGAGCCCCCCCTGCATCTTGCTGTCCCAAGCACGCACTTGGCGTGCTAGTGCCTGGAGCCGCCTTGCTTCCAGTCATTGGGTACAGAAGCTGATTTAAAGGACAGGTTACAAACCATAGTTAATATTTCACATTCGAGTTCTTTCAGAACTCTTGGGTGAATGCCATCTGGTCTCAGTGACTTCTTACTGTTAAATTTATCAATTAATTCCAAAACCTCCTCTAGTGACACTTAAATCTGTGACAATTGCTCAGATTTGTCACCTACAAAGGACGGCTCAGGTTTGGGAATCTCCCTAACATCCTCAGCCATGAAGACTGAAGCAAAGAATTAATTTAGTTTCTCCGCAATGACTTTATCATCTTTAAATGTTCCTGGCTATTTAGCAGGTTTCCTGCTTCTGATGTACTTAAAAAACATTTTGTTATTACCTTTGGAGTTTTTGGCTAGCTGTTCTTCAAACTCCTCTTTGGCTTTTCTTATTACGTTTTTACACTTAATTTGGCAGTGTTTATGCTCCTTTCTATTTACCTCACTAGGATTTGACGTCCACTTTTTAAAAGAAGCCCTTTTATCTCCCACTGCTTCTTTTACATGGTTGTTAAGCCATGGTGGCTTTTTTTTAGTTCTTTTACTGTGTTTTTTAATTTGGGGTATACGTTTAAGTTGGGCCTCTATTATGGTGTCTTTGAAAAGTGTCCATGCAACTTGCAGGGATTTCACTCTGGTCACTGTACATTTTAATTTCTGTTTAACTGACCTCCTCCTTTTTGCATAGTTCCCCTTTCTGAAATTAAATGCCACAATGTTGGGCTGTTGAGGTGTTCTTCCCACCACTGGAATGTTAAATGTTATTATATTATGATCACTATTTCCAAGCAGTCCTGTTATAGTTACCTCTTGGACCAGATCCTGCACCCAACTCAGGACTAAATTGAGAATTGCCTCTGCCCTTGTGGGTTCCTGTACCAGCAAGAAGCAGTTGTTTATAGTATCGAGAAATTTTGTCTCTGCATTTTGCCCTCAGGTGACATGTACCCAGTCAATATGGAGATAATTGAAATCCCCCACAACTGGATAGCCTCTCTAATCTCCCTTAGCATTTCATCATCACTGTCACTGTCCTGGTCAGGTGGGCAATAATAGATCTCTACTGTTATATTCTTGTTATAGCATGGTATTATTATCCATAGAGATTCTATGGAACGTGTGGATTCATTTAAGATTTATACTTCATTTGAGTCTACATTTTCTTTCACATATTGTGCCACTCCCCTCCTCCGCACACACACACACACGACCTGCTCTGTCCTTCTGATATATTTTGTACCTTGGAATGATTATGCCCATAAATTGTCCGCACTCCACCAGGCTTCTGTGATGCCTATTATATCAATATCCTCCTTTAACACGAGGCACTCTAGTTCACTCATCTTATTATTTAGACTTCTAGCATTTGTGTAGAAGCACTTTAAAAACTTGTCACAGTTTATTTGTCTGCCCTTTTCTGATGTGTCAGATTCTTTTTTATGTGAATGTTTCTCGTCTGATCTGGCCCATACTTTATCCTCTTCCATCCTCTCCTCCTGACTAAAACCTAGAGAATCCCTTTCAATAGACTCTCCTCTAAGAGAAGTCTCTGTCCAATCCACATGCTCCTCTGCAGCAATCAGCTTTCCCCCATCTCTTAGTTTAAAAACTGCTCTGCAACCTTTTTAATGTTAATTGCCAGCAGTCTGGATCCACTTTGGTTTAGGTGGAGCCCATGCTTCCTGTATAGGTTCCCCCATCACAAAAGTTTCCCCAGTTCCTAATAAATCTAAACCTCTCCTCTCTACACCATTGTCTCATCCACACACTGAGACTCTGAAGCTCTGCCTGGCTACCTGGCCCTGTGGGTGGAACTGGAAGCATTTCTGAGAATGCCACCATAGAGGTCCAGGATTTCAGTCTCTTTCCTAGCAGCCTAAATTTGGCCTCCAGGATGTCTCTCCTACCCTTCCGTATGTCATTGGTACCTACATGTACCACAACCACTGGCTCCTCCCAGCACTACACATAAGTCTATCTAGATGCCTCGAGAGATCCGCAACCTTCTCACCAGGCAGGCAAGTCACCATATGGTTCTCTCGGGTCATCACAAACCCAGCTATCTATGTTTCTAATGATCGAATCTCCCATTACTAACACCTGCCTTTTCCTAATGACTGGAGTTCCCTTCCCCGGAGAGGTAACCTCAGTGCGAGAGGATACTCCAACATCATCTGGAAGGAGGGTCCCAACTATGGGAAGGTTTCCCTCTGCTCCCATTGACTGCTCTCCTTCCCTGAGCTTTTCATCCTCCATCACAGCGCAGGGCGTGTCTGACCGGAGGTGGGACAAATCTACAGTGTCCTGGAAAGCTTCATCCACATACCTCTCTGCCTCCCTTAGCTCCTCCAGTTCTGCCACCCTGGCCTCCAAAGCCTGTACACGGTCTCTGAGGGCCAGGAGCTCCTTGCACCAAATGCACACATATGCCACCCACCCACAGAGCAGGTAATCATACATGCTGCACTCAGCGCAATAAACAGGATAGCCCCCACTCTGCTGCTGAGCTTCTGCCTGCATTCGCTCCTACAGCTACATAGGTTAATGATACGATTTTTGTTTAAATCAAGAAGTTTAGATTATAGGTTAGTTTAAAGGTTTTAAAGAATGGCAAGTGTACCTTGCCCCCTTCCCAAACTCCCTCTCGAAACTCCCTGTTAGCGGCCGCTGTTCGCAAAGCTCCCTGGTCTCTCGCTCACTGCTTTATAAAGCCCTGGCCTTCCTCATAGCCCCACCCCCCAACTAAAGCTCAGCCAATGAACAGAGGCTTCTAGATTTCAAATCTTGTTTAGAATCTCACAGCTTCCAACTGCCGGCCACAGCCCTGGTCCTTCAAACAAACAGACAGACAGATACAAGCTCAGCACACAGCTAATAACCCCCAAACACAAACAACAGACAGCCACAGTATCCAGTAGCATAGCTAGGGAGGGAGCAGGGCGGAGGCCACTCTCCCACTGAGCACAAGTGGCGCCTTTTCAATTTCTTAGCGCCTTTTTAATTTTTACTCACCCAGTGGCGCTCTGGGTCTTCGGCGGCACTTCAGCAGCAGGCCCTTCACTTGCTCCAGGTGTGTTCAGCGGCACGGAAGGACCCACCGCCAAAGTGCCGCCGAAGACCCAGAGCGCCATCCCATCAGTAAAAATGCTGCCAGGTGAGTAAAAGCGCTGCAGTGGGTGGCGCCTTTTTTTGTGATCGCTCCCCCTGTTCATTCCACCTGGCTAGGCCACTGACAGTGCCCCTCAGGGAGGAGAATTGGGGGAGATGCAAGGAATACCTCAAATAGAAGGTGATGAGAGGGTAGCACAGAGAGATCTCCAGTGCCAAGCTGCGGGGATGTAAGGAGCCCCTGGTGAGTGCAATGAGCTGCCCCACCTCCCCCAGTTGTGTCACTATTAACTAATGTTACTGACTTAAAACAAAAGAATCACAATGATTTCAACAAAAGGTAACATACAAATACGGGTTGTTCAAAGTTTCCAAACAGAAATGCCACTGGTAAGTGTTAGTTCAGTTTGGCTTTGGAAAATTAAAAAAAAAATTAAACACAAAAGCAGCCATCCTGCAGTACTCTAGAAACTGAAAGCCAGATTCACTGGTGCACTTCAGGTGATTTGCACTGCTCCAGCAATGCAAGGCATATATAAAACCAATTTAACTGACTGGTTATGGCTGCTTAAAATGGAACTGGATAAATTCATGGTGGCTAAGTCCATAAATGGCTATTAGCCAGGAAGGGTAAAGAATGGTGTCCCTAGCCTCTGTTCATCAGAGGATGGAGATGAATGGCAGGAGAGAGATCACTTGATCATTGCCTGTTAGCTTCACTCCCTCTGGGGCACCTGGCATTGGCCACTGTCGGTAGACAGAGACTGGGCTAGATGGACCTGTGGTCTGACCCGGTACAGCCGTTCTTATGTTCTTATGTTCTTATACTTTGTATCCCTGGAGAGGAGCAGAGTAGCTGCAGAGTGCCAGTGAAGCTGGTTCTGAATTTCCTCCAGACCGCTTATCTATTTAAAGCAGCATCCTTAACAAAAACTAAAAAAGATCTTTAAACTATAAATAACATGCAAAGGTAGGAAGGCACCTTTGAATTTCTCAAAACATAAGATTGAATGGAGACCAGATTAAAGTAAATTTGGTTTAATCATCCAGGGAACAATGCTTTAAAAATGGAGCAAGTTGTACAATACTGCTATGAAAAGAACTGATTTCTCTTACCATTTTTTGCATTGCTTCAATAGCAGCATTACGCTAATATTCACTGAGGTCTGGTCTACACTTAAAATTAGATTGACTTAGCTACATCACTCAGGGCTGTGAGCACCATAGTTAGGTTGACCTAACTCCTGACATAGACATGGCTAGGTCGATGGAAGAATTCGTCAGTCAGTCTAGCTACCAGTTCTCAAGGAAGTGAATTAACGACAGTGATGGAAAAACCCCTTCCAGTGATGTAGTTGAAAACTGGAGGTTTTCAAAAAGAAACTGGATAGCCATCAGTCTTGGATGGTTTAGACACAACAAATCTTGCATCTTGTCAGGGGGTTAGACTAGATGACTCTTGCGGTCCCTTCTAACCCTATGATTCTATGATTCTAACTAAGCATGTAAATAGTCTCAATGAAGTCAATGGGATTATGAACCTGCTTAATCTAAAATTGTTAAAATCTTAAAATTAAAATGTTTGCCGGATAGGAGACTTAGGGTGCAGAGGGCCTGCAACAAGGCTTATACATCAATTAAACCCCATTTAAACCCCATTATGGCATCTCACAGTATAAGAGGAACTGAGGCCTCATCTTCCACCTGTTTCTAGTTTCCTCTGTTTATAGGATAGCAGTAGCCTGGCCTATCAGAGTGGGGAAACAAGTATAAAAGGCAAGTCTTTTTCCCTAGTAAGAGAAGAGAGCTGGAAAGAACCTTGTAGGTGGGAATTCTCAAGGCATGATGGGGCTGGGCCAAGACTGGCAGTGGTTCCCTGTTGAGAGGAACCATGTGGTAAGATGCCTGAGAGTAGGCCCAAGGAGAAGAAGCTCAGAAGTCAAATGCAGAAGGAACCTGGGCATAGGCAGTGAGTTATATGGACCCACGGTGCCCATGCTCCACCAATATTTAGGAATGTGGGCCTAGCTCCACCAGTGTTTGGGCTTTCCAAGCTTTGAGTGGCCCTGTGCTTCAGGGGGATGCAGCATCCAGAGTGGCCTGGGGCACTAGCTGGGAGCCTGGCACCAGCAGCAGCAAACGACCAGGCCCCAGCCCACCCTGCTCCACTCTGTCCCGCCCCGCCAGCTCCTGGCATCGCTCAGGGGAGCGGGCGGAAGCTGGAAAGAGATAGGGCTGGGGCTTGGGGAAAGGGGTGGAATGGGGGCGGGGAGGAGGCAGAGCAGGGGCAGAGAAGGGGTATGCTGGGGCCAGGTTGCTCACTGCTGCCAATGTCAGGCCCCCTGCTAGACTCCCAGGTCCCTCTGGACCCCATGTCCCACTGA
Source organism: Gopherus flavomarginatus (assembly GCF_025201925.1). Classification (NCBI taxonomy): domain Eukaryota; kingdom Metazoa; phylum Chordata; order Testudines; family Testudinidae; genus Gopherus; species Gopherus flavomarginatus. The sequence continues at coordinate 205,842,146 of NC_066618.1, forward strand.
AGCACTATGGACAGAACCGCTCTACTTGAACCTGTTCTGGGTACCACCAACAATTATATAAACCTGGCACCCTTGGGGAGAGGTTAATTGGAAGTGAAGGAAATGGCTTGGAGCAGAGCAGCACTGCGGACTTGTGACTTTTTTTATATAGGGATCCTATGCTGGGACTTTCTGAGCATGTGGGAGGAAGACCCTTTAACTCCCTTTCTCTAAGGGGAAAATATCAATTTAACTGCTGGAGAGTAAAAGGCAACTGAATCTCTGAACTGAGGTAGAAAGCACAGGCTTAGGGAGGACGAAAGGTGTGTTTTGGGTCTTTGTTTACCCTCCAAGGGGTGGACACTGTATCAATGGAGGGAAACTGAGTCACAGCTGTAGTCAGATGAGTTAAGCAACCCTCTAGCATTCTAATTGCTGTTGATCATGCTTGTAAAGAGCAGAGCCTTGCAGCTATGTATGGCCTCTCAAGTGCTGAGTTTGCTTTTGCTTGTGTTTAAAAATGTAATTTACCATATCTTTTTTTTTTTTTAGTGTTCCGATACCACAGAGAGTAATTGAGCTACAAACCACTGCTAAATACTGGGCTGAAATTTAAATTAGCATCAGGATGACACTAAAATGGTATGAGGGGGCCCCCACCCCGGTAGCCTAGCCTACTGCCAATGCTCAATTAATATCTCCTAGGAATACCATGTAATTTTGAAAATGCACATCACTATGTCAAATTCTGTAATTGAAAAACATAGGACAGTTTGTCCTAAAACAGTTCATAGAATCATAGGACTGGAAGGGACCTCCATAGGTTATCTAGTCCAGTCCCCTGTCCCCAGGGTATAGGGCAAAGTATTATCTAGACCAGGGGTCAGCAACCTATGGCACGTGTGCCGTCCAAGTTATAATGGCATGCTGGAGCCTGCCCGGACTCCAGCCTGCCATTAAAAATCCTGCCCAGCCTCACCCGCTCTCCTCTGCCCTCCGCTCCCCCCGCGGGAGCAGGGAGCAGAAGCACAGCCGTGCACACAGGGCTGGCAAATGGCCCCACTCTCTGAGCATGGCAAGCCGCGGGGCCGAGCACAGCAAGCTGCCGGCCCCTCCCCCGCCTTCTCCCCTCCCCTGGAGCCCTGCCGCCGCGTGCAGCGTTCTGGGGGTCGGGGCTGGGCGCCCCCCGCGGGGCAGCGTTTGGCTCCGCGGGGAAGCAGACACACTCCCTGCTCAACTGGAGCCCTGCTGCCGCCGCGCGCAGCGCTCCTGGGGTCGGGGCTGTGCTCTCCCGCGGGGCAGCGTGTCTGGCTCTGCAAGGAGCCTCAAGGTAAAGGGCCCAGGGCTGGAGGGGTTAGATAAGGGGTGGGGGCAGTCAGGGGACAGGTAGGGGATAGGGTCGAGGACAAGGAACAGGGAGGCTTAGATAGGGGGTGAGGTCCTGGGAGGCAGTTGGGGGCAGGGGTCCCAGGACGGAATAGTCAGGGGACAAGGAGCAGCGGAGTTGGGAGTTCTTAAGGGGGAGTCAGCCAGCACTCTCCCCTGAGCCCTGAAACCCCCACACACACACACACACTCCACACCCTCTGCCCTGAGCCCTGCACCCCCCCAGGCCCCTGCCCTGAGCCCTGTACCTCCCTCATACACACCCAGCCCTCTGCTTGACTCCTTCATCCCCCCCACAAACCTAGCCCTGACACTGGCACCACCTCCCATACCCAGCCCCCCCTCTGCCCTGACACCTACACCCCCCCCACATACCCAGCCCTCTGCCCCTAGCCCTCTGGGTCCCGGCCCCGCACAGCCTGCTGCTGGTCTTGGGTTCTGGCTGACGGACCCTTGCCAGCCGGGGTCCCGGCCGCAGGCCTCGCTCAGCCCGCTGCCAACCTAGGTGAACAGCAGCCCAGACCAGCAGTGGGCTGAGCGGACCAGCAGCGTAAGATCAACATTTTAATTTCATTTTAAATGAAGCTTCTTAAACATTTTGAAAACCTTGTTTATTTTACAATACAACACTAGTTTAGTTATATAATATATAGACTTATAGAGAGAGACCTTCTCAAAAACATTAAAAAGTATTACCAGCATGTGAAACCATAAATTACAGTGAATAAATGAAGACTCGGCACACTGCTTCTGAAAGGTTGCCAACCCCTGATCTAGACCATCCCTGACAGTTGTTTGTCTCACCTGCTCTTAAAAATCTCCAATGATGGAGATTCCACAACCTCCGTAGGCAATTTATTTCATTTGGAACATGCTGGCGTTTATTCACCCACAGTTCAGGAAGAAACAAACATCAATAATCTTTTGTGAACCATCATCAATCTATTCATTAGCATGTCAAAGTCATTTTTTAGCATGTCTTAAATAAGACACAGATGGAGCCAACACTGGATGTGTAATGTGACATAATAGGCTGTGTAATTTCTGACTGATATTATATTAGTGTCATTTCTGAGAGAACATGAAAAAGTTCATAGGTAACTCAACAGGAGTAAATTACAGATAATACAATTTTTTTTACAAAAAAAAAATTAAAAATCACTTTATAAAGGGTGTCCTTAGGATGTTTGAGAGGGGTAGCCGTGTTAGAAGTATTGGAGCATAAACTTTCATGGGTGAAAAGACAAAGTGGGTATTCACCCAAAAAAGCTTATGCTCCAATACTTCTGTTAGTCTATAAGGTGCCACAGGACTCTTTGTCGCTTCTTAGGATGTTTGACTCCCCAAGGGAACCACAGACTTTTGAGCTTGATCCTGCATCCATTGACTTTGGTGTGTTCAAACCTTCTGTTTGGCCAGAGGAGCCTTAGAGCCCTGTTTAATGCTTTATCTAGACAGTATGTATAAATAAATTGATCGGCACCTTACAAGATATCTACAGTATCTATAATACATAGCTATCCACATCTTAGAGCTTATCTACACAGGGAAGTTAGTGTGGACTAAGTTAGGGTGTGAATTTAAAGCGCATTAGCTATTCTTCACTGTGACACACTGATAACATGCTGAACAAACCGTATGGAATTAAGATGAACTATAATTGTATTGGATTAGAGCAGGGGTTGGCAACCTTTCAGAAGTGATGTGCCAAGTCTTCATTTATTCACTCCGATTTAAGGTTTCATGTGCCAGTAATATATTTTAATGTTTTTAGAAGGTCTCTTTCTATAAGTTTGTAGTATATAATTAAACTATTGTTGTATGTAAAGTAAATAAAGTTTATAAAATGTTTAAGAAGCTTCATTTAAAATTAAAATACAGGGCCCCCCAAGACCGGTGGCTAGGACCCGGGCAGTGTGAGTGCCACTGAAAACCAGCTCGTGTGCCGCCTTCTGCACCCGTGCCATAGGTTGCCTACCCCTGGATCAGAGTTAATACCTTTGGGGTACATTGTATTAAAAATGCAATTGTGCGTGTGGTGTTGTGGCATTGTATGTACCTTTTCTAGAAGGAATGGTGGTTGATAATGAACTTCCTCCATTATCAACCTTTGAAGCAACCCCTATGGGGAGACACACCTATACTAGTTCAAACTGAATTCTCCATAGAACAATAGACAAAGAAAAGGCTTTGGGATAAAAGCCTAGGTTTTAAACTGACTCAGGGCCTCCTTCCTGATCCGGCAAAGTGACAGGACCCTTATTCTATATAGGCCCCAATTCTTAGGTGAGGATTGGAAAAACCTGGCCTACTGAGGCCTCAGAAGACTCCGTGCTTGTTATGAGCTGAAGCACTGAGGAACTTGTAACCAAAAAATACATATATACATGTAAGGTGAGATGCCTTTTAAGCTTATTAGCATGCATGTAAGTTCTCATTTTTTTTATTCCTCTCACCTTTAGAGTATATTCAGATATTTCAAAAAGATTCATCAGTGATCACTGTACAAATGTCTCTTCAAAACCTGTTCCCTGTTAATATAATGGGTCTCTATCCTAACATTTTTAAAAGCTGGCTGAATAAAATATCAGAACTAAAAAAAAAAAAAAGCCTAATAATCCTAACATTCAAATTACTGCATGTACTGCAGGGTGAGTTTGACTCTACCCTGCCGTATACTTATAATATGTTACACACATTTTAAACAGGTGTAACTGAGGTACAAAGCAGCATAGAAGCAGGCTCTAAAATTAGACATATTTAAGTGATAAATAAGCATGATCCTGGCAGCATATATTTACAGTACAAGTTAAAAGCTGTTTTAAAATAGCTAACAAATTGTGCTCTGCTCTTGTGCACAGGAGGGGGAGAAGAGTGTGGTGCAAGCAGTCTGTTTTTCCCAGCAGTCCCCCTTCCCCACCGCACATGCACACACACATGATCTGTGCAAGAGCAGCCCCTCCCAACAGGGGCTTGGCTCTTGCTATTTCTGGAGAACAAATCATGTACCAAGGATGGGGAAGGCAGCAAGACCACAGCCCCACCCCCACATCAGCCTGCAGAGCAGGGCTGCTCAGCAGCCTTTGGCATGTGGCTCGCCAAGGTAAGCACCCTGGTGGTCCGGGTCACTTTGTTTACCTGCCACGTCCACAGGTTCGGCCAATCGCGGCTCCCACTGGCCGCGATTCACCATCCCAGGCCAATGGGGGTGGCGGGAAGCAGCGGCCAGCACATCCCTTGGCCTGCGCCACTTCCCGCAGCCCCCATTGGCCTGGAGTGGTGAACTGTGGGCCTGGGAGCCGCAATCGTCTGAACCTGTGGACACGGCAGGTAAACAAACCAGCCCAGCTTGCCAGGGTGCTTACCTTGTTGAGAAAATTCTTTACTGTTCATTGATTAATTCCTTCATTCGTTATCTTTTCTCAGCTCTGGTAACACAACCCTTGAGAGCACAGAAGCTGTCCATTTGTGTATCTGAGATATTCTTGGCTTTTCTGCAGTGAACTGGGAGACTGTCTTATTTGTAGTTTTCTGCTCCAAAAAGCTCAGCATTGTTATACTGAGGCCTCATCTTCATTGGAGAAATCTGGTGTGCTAGCCACCCTTTAATGTACCTCTAACATACTATCCTTCTACACACAATTGCTCTCAGCTCTGCATCTATGTGCAGGATCAGAGCCTGTATGTGCATATGAACCACATCATCATCACCAAATTGCAGCCACCTCTGGGGTTGAAACAGGGAGATGTTTAGTGATGGGCATCTAGTTTCTCAGGAAAGGTAATGCAGAAGAATAGCAACTAAGCTGATGCAGAACTTAGCTCTTGGTAGGAAAAGCAGGGTGGGGATGGAATATTAGCTCCATTCAAGCAGTGCCTTCTTTCAGCAGCAGAAGTGCAGCTATAAGAAACAGGAGTAGGAGAAAAATGGCCAGAACCACAACAAAAAGAGCATACGTCAGTCCTGAGTACCCTTTGACACAACTCCTGTCACAACATTTTTTTAATTAAAAACTAGAAATGGGTTGAAGCTGGGATATTTGGATGTACATTGAAAACAACTCAATGTAGGAGAGTTCAGTGGCAGGTTTTTGGTTCAAGCCCATCAACCTGTGAGTTAGCTGAAGTCCTGACTGTTTTTGCAGACTTTTTCCCAGACTTTCAGCAGCTGCAGGTTATTATGGTATACTGTCTTTTGTATTTTTCTCTGATTTTTCCCCCCTTTCATACATCTATAATAGGAGATTTTCTCTGCCCTTTACAGTTGTCTCTTTAATCTAGCAGACATAGGCATTATGAGAGCCAGTGTCTGGTAGCTGAAGCTAGATAGATTCAGACAAGAGATATGGTACAATTATGTATTTAGAGTAATTAACATTGGAACAATTTACCAAAGGATGTGGTACATTCTCCATCACCTTGTCATTTTTAAATCAAGGTTGTATGTCTTTCTAAAAATATACTCTAGTTCAACCACAAGGTATGGAAATGAGGCAGAAATTACAGCTTGAAGTTGTGTTACACAGGGGATCAGATAAGATCATCATAATTGTTTCTTCGGACCTTAAAAGCTGCAAGAAGGGCCTTGATTTTGAGTGTGTCAGTTTTTGGAGCCCAGCTTAAGACACTGAAGCCATGAATTTCCTGAGGTTCTGAGTTCCCTTCCCTGTGCCATGTCTTCCCTCCCACAAAGCTCTTGACTTCAAGTTGTGTCGTGGAGAAAGAAGCAGCAGGATTTTTGAAGCTCTTGTCTGGATGTCTGGGGCAAGAGGAAGGATAAAATCCTGAGTTAAGTCTTAGGTTAAGGGTTTGAGTGACATCATGGTGGTGGTGTTAACATTAACAGTGGAGGGAGTGGAGAGGATTTCATAATTGCCCTCCCCTACAGTTGGCTTCAGTGGTCAAGAGTAGCTCCATGATTGTCTGGTTTATGTAAATAATTGCAGTTATTTCAACACATAAAACTACTGTAAGGGTTACATAGCTGACAACTTACTCTTGAAGAAAATTAAAACACAAATAATGACGTCAGAAAGCAAAGACAAGAGTAGATGGACACCAAAAGTATGTCTACACTAAGGGCCAGATTGTAGCTAGCCTCTCTGTGGATGCCTGGGAGTGAAGATGGAGATAGCCTCTCTGTGGGTGCCTGGGAGTGAAGGAGTAGATAGCCTCTCTGTGGGTGCCTGGGAGTGAAGGAGTAGATAGCCTCTCTGTGGGTGCCTGGGAGAGAGAGAGCAAGGAAGCTTGCAATTTTTTTGTAAAGGCTCTCCCCAGTTGCATGGGACAGCTGCTAAAGTCTGGTGAGCAGGGGAAGCCTCTCCAAAGATGACATGAAGGAGGACCAGTAATGATCTAATCCCTTAGAACTACATAATTCCTTCTGACTTGGCCTGGACCAAACCAAAACCCATTCCTAGTTCATACCTGAATACTGTATGTGATGGGGGAGGGTGAAGGCAGAAAATTATTAACTACAATTTGTACCCTAGTCAATTAATTTGTTTCATACATGCTGTTTTCAGGCACTTGTTTAAATCACCTGGGTCTTCCACCAAGATTTAGTAACTGTCTTTATTATTCAATGCTGCTGTAAAGATGCAGTAGCAATAGCGGTCTCTTGTGCAGTGCTGTGCTTTATTCTAATAACTTCCCCTTTAGAATAACTTAAGATACAATCTCTACAGGTAGCATTACCTTCATCTGAGAGCTGCTGCAATAGAACATGAAGCTGAGACTAAAGAAAGAGTGGCACCTTCAAATTATGATGTTTCAACAGTTTCTCATGAGGGAGCAAATTACCTATAATATATGCATAGATCTCTTAACTGTATCATAGAATCATAAAAGATTAGGGTTGGAAGAGACCTCAGGAGGTCATCTAGTCCAACTTCCTGCACAAAGCGGGACCAATCCCAACTAAAACATCCCACCCAGGGCTTTGTCAAGCTGGGTCTTAAAAATCTCTACGGATGGAGATTTCACCATCTCCCTAGGTAACCCATTCCAGTGCTTCACCACTCTCCTAGTGAAATAGTTTTTCCTAATATCCAACCTGGACCTCTCCTACTGCAACTTGAGACCATTGCTCCTTGTTCTGTCATCTGCCACCACTGAGAACAGCCGAGCTCCATCCTCTTTGGAACCCCCCTTCAGGTAGTTGAAGGCTGCTATCAAATCCCCCCTCACTCTTCTCTTCTGCAGACTAAGCCCAATTCCATCAGCTTCTCCTCATATGTCATTTGCCGCAGCCCCCTCATCATTTTTGTTGCCCTCATCTGGACTCTCTCCAGTTTGTCCACATCCTTTCTGTAGTGAGGGGCCCAAAACTCCAGATGTGGCCTCACCAGTGCCAAATACCGGGAAATAATCACTTTCTCTCCATCTGTTAGTAATGCTCCTACTAATGCAGCCCAATATGCCATTAACCTTCTTGGCAAAAGGGCATACTGTTGATGCATATCCAACTTCTCATCCACTAAAATCCCCAGGTCCTTTTCTGCAGAACTACTGCTTAGCTATTCGGTCCCCAGGCTGTAGCAGTGCATGGGATTCTTCTATCCTAAGTGCAGGACTCTACTCTTGTCCTTCACCCCAGCCAAGCACCTGGACTCCTTGCCTTGACATGGTCTCCTTCTCCCATTCACCTGGCTCCTTTCACACAATCTCTTCCGCTCAGAACTCTTTTTCTGCCACCATTTGCCATACCTCTTCCCTCCATTTTATTAAGCCCCTTCTCAGGACCAACTTCCTCAATGTTACATATAAGTAAACTATAGCACTTCTAAAATGAAACTACTTGAACAGTAATCACCCGGATGCAGACTGTCTCCCAAGTTGACCCTGTAACCAGCCTCTCATGAAAATTCATAGATTCAGGCCAGAAGGAACCACTATAATCATCTAGTCTGACCTCCTGCATACCGCAGGCCATTGACTTTCACCAAAAGCAGCAAAGAATCCTGTGACACCTTATAGACTAACAGATGTTTTGGAGCATGAGCTTTCGTGGGTGAATACCCACTTCGTCGGATGCATGTAGTGGAAATTTCCAGGGGCAGGTATATATATGCAAGCAAGCTAGAGATAACGAGGTTAGTTCAATGAGGGAGGATGAGGCCCTGTTCCAGCAGTTGAGGTGTGAAAACCAAGGGAGGAGAAACTGGTTTTGTAGTTGGCAAGCCATTCACCGTCTTTGTTTAATCCTGAGCTAATGGTGTCAAATTTGCAGATGAACTGAAGCTCAGCAGTTTCTCTTTGAAGTCTGGTCCTGAAGTTTTTTTGCTGCAGAATGGCCACCTTAAGATCTGCTATAGTGTGGCCAGGGAGGTTGAAGTGTTCTCCTACAGGTTTTTGTATATTGCTATTCCTAACATCTGATTTGTGTCCATTTATCCTTTTCCATAGAGACTGTCCAGTTTGGCCGATGTGCATAGCAGAGGGGCATTCACCTCTCTATAAAGGAGAAAGGACTGTAAGCTGCCTAAACTCCTACCTGCCACATGGGGCCACAACCGTAGTACCCCAACCCACCCAGCAATATCGTCAATCTGTCCAACCACACATTCAGCCCAGAAGAAAAGTCTGTCCTATCTCGGGGACCCTCTTTCTGCCCTGCCACCCCCACCAACATGATACAGTTCTGCGGCGATCTGGAAGCCTACTTACACCGTCTCCAACTCAAAGAATACTTTCAGGACAACACTGAACAGCGCACTGATACACAGTTACCCTCCCACCAACAGCACAAGAAGAAGAACTCCACATGAACTCCTCCTGAGGGTCGAAATGACAGTCTGGATCTATACATTGAATGCTTCCGCCAATGTGTACAGGCAGAAATTGTGGAAAAACAACATTGCTTGCCTCATAACCTAAGTAGTGCAGAACACAATGCCATCCACAGCCTCAGAAACCACCCTGACATTATAATCAAAGAGGCTGATAAAGGAGGTGCTGTTGTCATCATGAACAGGTCTGACTACCAAAAGGAGACCGCCAGATAACTCTCCAATACCAAATTCTACAGGCCACTTCCCTCAGATCCCACTGAGGAATACACTAAGGAACTGCACCATCTACTCAGGACACTCCCTACACTAACACCGGAACAAATCAACATACCCTTAGAGCCCCAACCAGGGTTATTCTGTCTACTACCCAAGATCCACAAACCCGGAAATCCTGGACGCCTCATCATCTCGGGCATTGGCACTCTCACTGAAGGACTGTCTGGATATGTGGACTCTCTACTCAGACCCTATGCCACCAGCACTCCCAGCTATCTCCGTGACACCACTGATTTCCTGAGGAAACTACAATGCATTGATGACCTTCCAGAAAACACCATCCTAGCCACCATGGATGTAGAGGCTCTCTACACAAACATCCCACACATAGATAGAATACAAGCTGTCAGGAACAGTATCCCTGATGATGCCACAGCACAACTGGTTGCTGAGCTGTGTGCTTTTATCCTCACACACAAGAAGCAATGGGCTTAAACTGCAGCAAGGGAGATTTAGGTTGGACATTAGGAAAAAGTTCCTAACTGTCAGGGTAGTTAAACACTGGAATAGATTGCCTAGGGAAGTTGTGGAATCTCCGTCTCTGGAGATATTTAAGAGTAGGTTAGATAAATGTCTATTAGGGATGGTCTAGACAATATTTGGTCCTGCCATGAGGGCATGGGACTGGACTCGATGACCTCTCGAGGTCCCTTCCAGTCCTGGAGTCTATGAGTCTAACTATTTCAAATTTGATGACGATATATATCTCCAGATCAGTGGCACCGCTATGGGCACCCACATGGCCCCACAATATGCCAATATTTTTATGGCCGACCTGGAACAACGCTTCCTCAGCTCTCGTCCACTCAAGCCCCTTCTCTACCTACGCTACATTGATGACATCTTCATCATCTGGACCCATGGGAAGGAGACTCTGGAAAAATTCCACCACGATTTAAACAGCTTCCACCCCACCATCAGCCTCAGCCTGGAGCAATCTACATGGGAGGTCCACTTTCTAGACACCACGGTGCAAATAAGTGATGGTCACATTAACACCACCCTATACCAAAAACCTACCGACCGCTATGCCTACCTTCATGCCTCCAGCTTCCATCCCGGGCACACCACACGATCCATTGTCTACAGCCAAGCACTGAGGTACATCCGCATCTGCTCTAACCCCTCAGACAGAGATCAGCACCTACAAAATCTCCACCAAGCATTCTCAAAACTACAATACCCGCACGAGGAAATAAGGAAACAGATCAACAGAGCCAGACGTGTACCCAGAAGCCTCCTACTGCAAGACAAACCCAAGAAAGAAACCAACAGGACTCCACTGGCCATCACATACAGTCCCCAGCTAAAACCCCTCCAACGCATCATCAGGGATCTACAACCCATCCTGGATAATGATCCCACACTTTCACAGGCCTTGGGTGGCAGGCCAGTCCTTGCCCACAGACAACCTGAAGCATATTCTCACCAGTAACTGCACACCGCACCATAGTAACTCTAGCTCAGGAACCAATCCATGCAACAAACCTCAATGTCAACTCTGCCCACATATCTACACCAGCGACACCATCACAGGACCTAACCAGATCAGCCACATCATCACCGGTTCATTCACCTGCATGTCCATCAATGTAATATATGCCATCATATACCAGCAATGCCACCCTGCTATGTACATTGGCCAAACTGGACAGTCTCTACGGAAAAGGATAAGTGGACACAAATCAGATATTAGGAAAGGCAATATGCAAATACCTGTAGGAGAACATTTCAACCTCCCTGGTCACACTATAGCAGATCTTAAGGTGGCCATTCTGCAGCAAAAAAACTTCAGGACCAGACTTCAAAGAGAAACTGCTGAGCTTCAGTTCATCTGCAAATTTGACACCAATAGCTCAGGATTAAAGAAAGACTGTGAATAGCTTGCCAACTACAAAACCAGTTTCTCCTCCCTTGGTTTTCACACCTCAACTGCTGGAACAGGGCCTCATCCTCCCTCATTGAACTAACCTCGTTATCTCTAGCTTGCTTGCATATATATGCCTGCCCCTGGAAATTTCCACTACATGCATCCGACGAAGTGGGTATTCACCCACGAAAGCTCATGCTCCAAAACGTCTGTTAGTCTATAAGGTGCCACAGGATTCTTTGCTGCTTTTAGAGATCCAGACTAACACAGTGTCATAGCATTCCCTCTCAGATCTGAACCTTAGAGTTCAGAAAATGAGATACTAGCACCTGAATCCTCCAAGCTTAATTACCAGCTTAGATCTGATAGCACTGCCACCACCCAAAAATATAGTGTTTTGGGGCACTCTGACCTCCCCAACCTTCCCTTGGGACCCCAAGAACCCAGATCCCTTGAGTTCTTAAAACAAGGAGAAATAACCCATTCCCCCACCTTTCCCCCTCCCAGAATTTCCCTCCTTGGGCTATCCTGAGAGATACTGATCCAACCTCTTAAATCACCATACAGAGAAGCATCTCCCTTCCCTTCCACAAAGAGGCAAACAGATTCAAGGAAAACAGAGAGAGATTCTATCTTTCCCCCCTCCCATCTCCCCCACCCGTCCTGGTGAGTTATCCCAATCCCCTGGAATAAAACAAGGGAAACAAGAAAAAAAAATCAATCAGGTTCTCTAAAAAGAAATCTTTTAATAAAAGAAAGGAAAAAGTAAAGAATTATCTCTGTAACTTCAAGATGTAAATATTACAGGATCCTATAGCTTACAGACACTAGAAAGAGACTTTCCCCCCAGTACCAATACAAATCAAAATATTCCCAGCAACTACACATATAAACGTTACCCAGCCAGATCCACAATTGCAAATAGAGTAAAACAATCAAAAAGCCTAAACCGCCTGTGTTTACTTACTATTTGAAAAGAAACTTAGACAGCCTGTAGTAATGTCTGGTCTCTCTCAGACCCTCCGAGAGAAGAACACACAACGGACAAAGAACACACACAAAAGCTTCCCTCCACCCAAATTTAAAAGTATCTTGTCTTCTGATTGGTCTTCTGGTCAGGTGTCCAGTTCCCTGCTTGTAACCCTTTACAGGTAGAAGAGACATTAACCCTTAACAATCTGTTTATGACACTCAGCTACCCCTCTGATACTTGACTTTCACCAGTGAGGGGAATTATTCTTCATTCCTGCATCTCTGTATAAGGCTGAGGATAAGGTCAAATTGAGAGGCTAGTGCCTGAACCTTGGTGGTTGGTTGTTTTTGTCTTAACAGGGCAGGCTGTGGGATGGGGAGGGAATCTCTCCTAGGTTCTCTTTGCTGGAGGTGGCCTGGAGTATGTGGGTTTGAGGGCCATCCTCATGACTTGATCTAGGGGAGACATACCTCAGCCATGGAATGATTAGGAAAAAAACTGCAAGGTGAATCTTGCAGAGATTTCCCTCCCTGTCCCACAGGTTTCTCCAAAGGATTGAGCTCTTAAATCACAAATTCTTCTATGCAAACAATTCATTTATTTTTTTTCTGTAATGTGAAATGCAGTTACATGGTGCTTTATTAATATTAATAATTTGTAAGCACACAGGCAACAAGGAAGTGTTGCAATAGAGTGCATGAAATTTGGACCCAGAGCCACCAACATGGTCGGCTTGCTGTAGCATTAAGATCACTTGCCAGAGTGAAGGAAAGAAAGGAAGACATCTGACAGACAAATCCAGCAACACAGAGAATTATTTTTTTCCTTTGTGGTTTTAGAAGCAAGATCATACATGTTAATAAAGCTCTAGGGAGGATTCAGTATTTGAAGTCAATGTAGTTTCACAACCAGAATAATAATAAAGTAGAAATAGCCACCATTCATCAGCCAGACTTAAAAAAAAAACAGAACAAAAACACTGAATATTATCCACAAGAAATCTTAGCTGGGAGCGGGGGAGAGGGGCAAGCATTTTACATCCTTTGTCCTAGGCTTTTAAAAATGAAATACAATATTCATTGCACCAGTAGAATGGTAAGAAATACTACAGTCCTAATTCCTGTTTCATGACCATTGTGAGAGATGTTATTGACAAATGGAATATTCAAAGGGTATACTCTATATGGCTTCAGGCCACAGGGCTTACAGATACATTAGAGTTCACTGTTGGCACCTGTGGGTGAATAAGGAGAAGAGTGGCCCAGAGTTGCTTGAGGACTCCAGATGGGCAGAGACTCCATGGTGGAAGGAACTCGTTGCCAGCATGTTGGTGACCAAAGGGAAATGATTGGATGGGCCAGGCCTCATTTACATTTCAATTATGTGACAGTTTGGGGGACATTGATTAAAATACAGTTATGTTTTTTTAGTTTGGGGGCACTAAACTGATGTTCACCCTGTTGGGAAATGAAGGGATAAGAGAGCTGCACCAAATTTGGCCCCTCACTTCAGGCACTCTGACCGAGATGACAGTCAGGCAGAGCTAGGTAAGGAAGCCTGGACAAGGCTGAAGAGAAAGGATTTCCTGTCTTCCGCTAGGACTGCCTCTCTGGTAATAAGGATGCTGTAAAGAGCCCTATATACCAAAAACTCAGCTCAGAAGTAGCTTTGAGACGGGATGGCTTTGAGGTGATGGACACAGCGAAACAGAAGCAGGTGAGAGGGCTGGGTGGCTTGCTGTGAAGCCACAGAGAGTAGTAGTCTACCTGATGAGTTCCCATGCAGGCTCCCTACCTAGCACTCAAAGGTGAAATCACTTCAGGTGACACAGCCCCCAGAGCACCTCAGGCAACACTTCTCTTAGGAGTTGGAGACTGAACTGGTAGAATTCTTGGACGACTCCACCCTGGACGAGTGGGGAAGCTGGGGAGGAAGGAAGGGACTAGAACACACCAGCCATTCACAGCTGCAAAAGGAGGACTGAGGTTGGGGCTATTGTTAAGACAACCAAGAGGAAGGAGGGGAACTACCTAATAGATATTGGTAACTACCTTATTAATTTCTGGCTTTCTCAAGTTGATTCCTTGTCCTCCTTTTCCCTTCCAATAAAGTTCTTTCTTTTAAACCCATAAACTCAGCACCTTCGAGTGGAGAAGTACTGCCTGTTGGGACACCCAGGGGAGGTCATTTAATGTTCCCAGGTTTCTGGGTGGGAGTTTGAGATGGTGTTATTTAAATTTTCAGAAGGAACCCCTCAATAACTGAACCTGACCCTCATTGCTGCCAATAACACCTAGCAGAAGGACTACATACTAACATTATAAATGTTGTATGTATATTGTGATGGGGCAAGGCCAGATGGCTACAGTAAAGTACTGAGAAACAGATATGTTAGCCCCAGACTAAACAAATCCCTAGGACCCTGGTAACCAAATGGCAGTTGCTCCAGGTTAATCAAGACACCTGGGGCCAATTAAGATCTTTCTAGAAGGCAGCAGAGATAGCTACTTTAATTAGAACACCTGTAGCCAATCAAGGCAGGCTAATCAGGGCACCTGGGTTTAAAAAGGAGCTCACTCCAGTCAGGCAGGGGGGAGCCAGAGGAGAAGGAGTGTGTGAGAGGAGGTGGGAGCAAGAAGGCAAGGAGCTGAGAGTTAGAGAGTGTACTGCTGGAGGATTGAGGAGGACAAGTGTTATCAGACACCAGGAGGAAGGTCCTGTGGCGAGGATAAAGAAGGTGTTTGGAGGAGGCCATGGGGAAGTAGCCCAGGGAGTTATAGCTGTCATGCAGCTTGTACAGGAGGCACTATAGACAGCTGTGATCCACAGGGCCTCAGGGTGGGCCCGGGTTCCCCCCAAACCTCCCAACTCCTGATCAGACACAGGAGGAGCTGACCCAGACTCTGGGTTCCACAAGAGGGGAAGATCACTGAGGTGAACAAATCTGCCAATAAGCACAGGACCCACTAAGGTAGAGGAGGAACTTTGTCACAATATTTATGGGTTAGGGATTATATTCTGGCTCTATAGGGGAGTCACAGGAGGTTCTTGCAGGAACTAAAATCTCACAGGGGTAACTAGTGCCTAGGGATTTGCAGGTTACAAGTCCATAGAGGCCTCAACTCCTTGGGGGAAATTTTATATACCAGTTTAACCTAGTTTAAGAGGCGGCAAACAAAGAACTAAAAATGTATAGAAGTGACCACCCTGACGTGGGGAGAAAGAGACTGTATTTAGAGAAACAGGTCTTTGAGAGGATTTGAAATATCTTGAAACCTGCCAGGGTCTCCATGTGGAAGCTGGTAAGTCAGAAACGTATGTAAGCTGAGTATTGTTTTAAAGATTTTTTTTTTCTGAAATGCTTTTGTTCAGAATAAATAATGCTTTTCTTTATGAAGGCTGGCTGGTCACTGGTTAACTCTGTCATTGCCCCAGAGAAAGCAGGACTGCCAGTACTGAACTAAAGTCAGACCTGCTAAAAATGATCACAGTGAATTGCAGGAGGAAAAACAGTTTAAATACCTGGCAGAGAGAGTCGTGGGACTGTGCCTCAAGAAATGTGACAACCTAGAGACCTGAGACCTAAGAGATGTGTCTTTACCTCAAGAATGTGATAAGTTAACTGACAGTGAACAAACAAGGAGATGTTGAATGCCCAAAGATGCTTACAAGCTACAGTAGGCAATGCAGGCATAAACAAAACAGTTCAGAACCATGGTACATCTGGTACTGGTAAGACTTCAAGGTGCTGTAGGACTCTTTAGGTGGCATTGCTAAGACTTTGCAAAAGAAGAGTATGTTTAGAGGAAGAAGTAACCAAGAAATAAGAGCAGACATGTAAAGTTGGAAATGATGTCCAAGGCTTTGATTGAGGTCAAAAAACATGATGGTTAGGGGAAGCAGCAATAGGCCTAAAGAATGACTTGTCCAAATGTTGAAATAAGAGTCAAAATGCAGAGTGGGAGAATCTGAACTTTCAGGGTATAATACTTTATTATACACTAGGGACACCACCAATGTACTGGATTATTAGATAAATGAGAAACTTTTAAGTCAGTACTAGAAGGAGAACTGCTGACCACAGAACGGGCTGGAGAGTCAGAAAATCACTGTCATCTATCCCTTGCCTATGCCCTTTAATTCCCCATCTCTCTTTGTTATAGGCTCTCTGAAGAATGTTTTAACTTATTTACTGAAGAGTAACCCACTCATTACTTCTGAGCCACCAAGAACAGGAGCTCCTGGACAGGGGAGGATGGATTCACAGGCCATGTGGTCATTAGTTATGAAAACATTTGGTTCAGGGGGTGGGAGGGAGCAGAGAAAAACACAAAGGCTGCACCTCAAGAAACACATAATTTTATGCCTCTCAACCATGTCATCATAGGCCTGTTTCTTTCATTCATTATTGCCTGTGGCTCTAAATTGTGTAATTAAATTGTCTTTATACTGAACTCTAGAAATTCCTTATCACAATTTTCAGCAGCATGTCTTTATTCAAGTAGAAGTAAACCAACCATGGTAATTAGCAAGTGATATTCATGGAATCTTAATTAGGAAACAATCAATTTTCCTAACAATTAAGGAAATGATCACAGACTGGCTTACCAATAAAGATAGGGAATGGGAGGGGGAGATCACCTGGGGAACAAGTTCTTTGTGTCTCAGCAAAAAAAAAAAATCTCTTCAGTTCCACTCTCCTGGGATTCATTAAATCTCCCTGTAGCCAAAGCCAGCAGAAAACTACTATATGATGGGCAGGGCCAATCAGAGAGGGGACCAGGAGGCTATCTGGCCCCGGTCACAAGCTCAAAGGGGACCTCAAATGTAGACACTTGTTAATTTTTTGGCATTTGATAAGTTTTGCAGCCTTGTTTTTATTCACACAAAAGCTAGATTTTTCCTCAATAATTAGTGCATTTGCACAGAAAAAGGCTAGAAAAGCATATGCATAGCCCACACAGGCATGCAATTAGTTAATGTTGGCTTGAGAGGCCAGTTAGCATATCAGACTTCACCTGGAGCATGGGCCAGGCTTAAATGGTGAAACTCAGCTAAGGAAGGGCTTGCATTGGACTATAAACAGAGGTAGTTTACAGCAGAAGGGGTCTGGAGGGAGGAACTTGCTTACTGGGATTAAAGAGTAGGGAAACCAGCAGCATCAAGGAGGTAGCCCAGTAGAGAAGTCTAGTAGGAGGCCAGGGGAAACAGAGAGCAGCTACCAGTGTGGGAAGAGGCTCTGATGGGAATACCATGCCAAAATGGCAGGATTTGGACCTCTGGGGAGAAGGACATAAGGTCAAGAACAAGGAGGGTAGACATGTACTTATGTTTATATATTATGTTTCTGGAGTTTGTTAGGAGTTTCTAGGGGAGGGCCCTGAGAGTTCTTGCCCTGAAAGAAGGGTGAATATAGAGATGTTGTGGGGCAGAAAACCTGAGATGCTGGGTATGAAGAAGTTCAGAGATGAGGTAGCAAGGAATTAGAACAGACCTTGACTTCTGGTTACAGATCCCTGAGCTGGAACCTGGTGTAGTGGCAGGGCCTAGGTTCTACCAGCTGCTGATGAGGTGGCGTGCGGGCCTGAGAAAGGGACAATAATGGCAGACAGCCCTGAAGAAAAGGTGTGAGGACCATGGGGCCCAGAGTTGGGACTGAAAACCTTTTTGTAAGGCATTTGGACTCTTGTTTGCTGGATATTCTCTTAGCCCTGAAGAGGTGGACTTAAGGAGGGCTGAGTTATGGAGGGGAAAAAAGACCACTGCAGGGCTGGACCACTAGTCAGTGTGGGGCACTAGACAAGTAAAAAGCCTTCTGAGTCACACTGAGCTATGAGAGGGTGCACTAGTGGTGAGTGGCACTTTTCAACATACTAGTTTTTCCACTTCCTGAGTATTTACTGATTTGATTAAATATATTTGTCCATCTAGTGAAGTCAGATTGAGTCCAGATATTTGTACTATGCTCATCACCATGGTAGCTGAGCCTGTGCTATTTTGCATCTTTTTCTTTCAGCAAATGCAATTATTATAATTAGTGTTAATACTTCCTGAAAATGATGAAATTCTACTTTCTGAACAAAGTCTTGATTCTTCATATATTTGCTTCAGTTGCAAATTCACCTCTTCCCCAGTTAAATCAAACAAATTTCTGCAAAGAAAAGACTTGGTTTTTTTCTGCTGGCAAAAGCCATCTTCTGTTTTTTTAATAAAAAAGCCTGAGGTTGAAATGCAAATCATTTTGCCCCAAACCTGTGCAAATTTTCCTCTGTTAGGCAAATGACAAACATTAATTTTGCAAATCTAGTGAAAACAGTAAAAGGGAAATGGCAGAGGGAGTTTAAACAATATAGCAATCCTGGTTACAAAGGTTGATTACCAAAGCCCTGCCAACCTTAGCAGTTATGTAACTAAAGGTTTTGGCGAGAGCAGAAAAACAAACCTGACTACAGTTTAGTTTGTGTTGGCATTATAAAAAGCTGAACTGCTTCCTGATTCGCCCTCTCACCCAGAGATACAGTTAGAGATCGGTGCTGACAGGGAAGCAAGCTTTAGCTTTTTTTGTGGCTAGCTACAGTGAGTAATTGAGGATTCTGTGGGAGAGACTATTGGTACTCTGTAAAGATAAATGCTGGCATTCAGTTCCAGAGGGATAAGAGCAAAAGAGAATTGAATGGGCTGTCTGGAATTTCACTACATTTTTGCACTGGCACAGCATTTGTGTCACACACTTGCGGGCAGGTGTACCATATTCCCATTAGAAGTCCTGTCTCATTATAGACTCATCGGACTACACAAGAATAATCCATGTCTAGTCTATCCTAAATTCAAAATACCATTGTATGTTCATATTTCCATTTCTTCCCATTGCTAATGAACACTGTCACGTCAGGCAGGGGCACTGGGATAAATATGAAACTTCAACTTGGAACTGCTTCACGTGCTTCTAAATTACAAATCTTAGGGCTGGACTAACACTCAGTGGTTCTGAAAAACAAAACCCAAAGGTCTGGATTGACACACTGCCACTCACACTAAGTAAGCAGTAGCGTGTATGCCCCAGAGTCACAATTTGGTCTCTGTTTTCCCTATGGCTTTAGAGGTCCCAACTGGCTCAGCTGTGCTGACTACCCCATTGGGAATGGGGTCAAATCTTGGCCCACCTACTTGCACAGGAGAAGCCATCCACAGGCTATCCCTCTCTCCTAGGCAGGATCTGGCATTGCAGTTAACCTGCAACAGGAAGTAACAGGGTTCCTTATGCTCTCATACTTGCCAGCCTGGGCATGCAGTCAAGCTCAGGATTGAGCCCAGAGTGTTTGAAAAAAAAAAAAAAAAAAAGGGGGAGGGGGGAAGGAATTGTTGTCAATTGTTTTCAATTATGGGTGCCATTCGCAGCTGTTAATTTAACAAAACAGAGCTTGCATTGTCCAGATGAATGATAATGTGGGTAATATCCAGTGTCCCTCAGACAGACACCACACAGAAGTGCCTTTCCGCCACAGATGTGCCTAATTATTAACCATTAACATTTTTCTGTAGCACCCTCATAAGTAAAGCAGGGTCGTCATCATCCTACAATATCTGCCCTGATTATGAACCCATGTGCTGTTGAAGAGGGTTACAATGCCCAATCAACCATTCTGAGCAAAACTTGCCACAAGCTACCATCAATAGAAGAAGCACAAAAAAGAGGGAGGCTCACAACTCTAATGAGGCCATTTGTTCTGGGTGTGGGAGGGGAAAGGCAAGCCCAAGCAAACCCAGGCTGAGGAGAGTTCTGTACAGAATGAAGAGCCATGCTCACTGCCCAAGGAAATAAAGTGGCGTCCCTCTCAACCTTGACACGTGCCAGTGTGTGACTCAAGGCATTGAACTATGTGACAAATTACTGAAATGTTGCATGTCCCACCATAAGCAACAGATTATAAGCTTTGTTTTTTAACTATAAAGTCCATCGGTAAGCATGTGTTCTCATTTTTTGTTAATTTAATTAAACCAGTTTTTTTATCTGTTGAAGCCTGGGACCCAGTCCAGGCTGCTGAGGTTGTTGGGAGAGAGTCCTGACATGGGTTTCTTGTGCACTGCTAGAGGGAGAAGGGTAAGCTGGAGAGAGGTGAACCTTGCCTAGGCTGCCACCTTTCAATGACTGCAACACCATGACCATCTGTGGGGCAGCCAAGGAACACACAGGCCTGTGAGGTAAGGAGCAGAGCTGTTCAGAGGAACCAGAACTAGTGTTTGAACAGAGGAAGGAGAAATCAGGCTGTGCTGACAGGTTTTTCACAGGAAGATAGTGAGGCAGAGGGAGTATAAAGACCCCAGCAGTTCAGAGGCAACTGTGCTCCAGTCTCCTTCTATCCTCCTATGGAAAACAGTGCCCCTACACCCAGAACCTACTGTTGGCTCTTGAGCAACTGTTTCCTTCCTCACAGGCGTCTCTGTTCCTTGTACCATTCCAGGAGGCCAGAACTACTCAAGGGGAGTCTTCTCTGCCCCTCACCTTTGCCAGCTGCTCCTTGTCTCAGAACTTTGCTCTAGAAGGGACCTCTAGAGGTCATCTAGTCCACTCCCCTGCATTCATGGCAGGACTAAGCATTATCTAGATCATCCCTGACAGGTGTTTGTCTAACCTGCTCTTAAAACCCTCCAAGGACAGAGATTCCATGACCTCCCCAGGCAATTTATTCCAGTGTTTGACCACCCTGCAGTTCAGTGAGACAGGGAAGCCAAATGAACTCCACTGTAGTACATACAACATGTGGTTCACTTGAGAACTCTGTATAAGGGCACTAGGAGTTTCCCTAAGTGACTCTTTCAATCTTGTTTATAACAACATTTTGTTCAGCTTCACAAGTTCATATTTGTCTGTATCAGCCTCCCTTTGACTGAGGACTTGTCTACACTTAAAATGCTACAGGGGAACAGTTGCACTGCCGCAGCTGTGCCACTATAGCACTTCAGAGTAGACATTGCCTAGGCCAATGGGAGCGGTTCTGTCATCGGTGCAGGTAATCCATCCTTCCAGAGGTGGTCTTCCATCAACATAGTGCCATCTACACGGGGACTTAAGTCAGCTTAACTATGCTGCTCAGGGTTGTAGATTTTTCACACTTCTGAGTGACGTATTATGCCAACCTAATTTTCTAGCATAAGCCAGGCCTGAGAGTTCAACCACAGGTTCTGAAGATAAGGATCTTAACCTTGAATTTGAAATGGTTTTCCATGGGGAAACTGTGGGAGAGCAGAGTTCTGGAGTGTCATGCTGTTAGTGGCCTGTGTTACTCAGATTTGCTGCAGTTGAATTTGTCCTCAGCAGTTACTTTCTTAATCTTAGTTGCCAGTAGGGCTTTAGAAAAACATATTGGCATTAAACTTAAGTTAATGCACCATATGTTTCCTAGCTAGAGGGCAAGGTTGCTGCTTTTATGAAAGCCTGCAAGCTGTGAATCACTGCTCTACTGACTTAACTGTTTGATGCTCTCACTGTCTTTATCTGTGGCTTTGGTTATGGAAAATGCCACCTACATATAGAAATAAAAATATCAAAGCAAAACCGAAAACAAACTTTTCACATTTGAAAGAGGTGACAAACAGAAACAATGAAAGGGAAACAAAATTGGCTGGAATATTTACTGGTCCAAAATTTTGATTTGACTTTCAATCATAATTAGGGTCCTAAGTACCTAAGTCACTTATGAAAATGGAACTTAGGTGCCTAAACCACTTAAATGCTTTTGAAAATTTTACCTAGTCTTAAATTTCAGATCATATACTATTTCTCAATTCAAGAAATACAATATTCTGCAATGCAGGAAGGGGCAGAGATAAGATTGTATATGCAACATAGACTTACTCTTTGTTGCTAACAATGCAATCTTAACCTTATCTTACTGATGTGCTAGAATGATTTTTATAATGGGGATGCTGATATGGAAACCATGTATTTGGTGTTTGTTATTACTTCACGCCAGAGAGTGTGGCAACACCCTTAGTTCCAGCACCACTGTTATCTTATCTACAAGTGTTATACCCTGTGTACATATGAATGAAAACATCTTCAAAAATGTATTATATAAAGGACAACATAATCCTGTTCTATGTGCACATACTGTGCTTGCATTATAAGACTTTCCATTTACTTCAGTGAGCACTAGATCAGGGCATACATCTGCTGATCCAGCATGTGGGCCACTGTATTTGCTATACCTTAACTTTTTCTACAGAATAGAAGTCAAAAATTGAAGAGAAGAAGCCAGGAGTAGAGCTGGGCAAATTTTTTCTTACAAAACTTTCTTGGCAAAAATGCAAAGTTGGTGACACCAAAAGGGTTTGGGAATTTGTGTTGGTTTCACCACATTTGATTTGACTGGGGGGAGGGAAGGGGACTTTAAAAACTCAACTCACTTTTTTAACACTTTTGAAACAGAACTTTTAGATTTTTCAGCTCACTATGACCATTTTGTTTCAAAATTTCCTTTAATTTCATTAAACGTGTTTAAAACTGGTCAAAATCAAACCGACTTTTGACTTCTGTCAAAACAATATTTAGTTTGAGCTCAAACATTTTTTCTTTTGGCTGGAAATTTTGAAAAATCTTGTTTGTGGTTTAACCCTTAAGTGATTGAGAAGAGGGGGGAGTGGCAAGAGGGGGTGAATTGCCAACTGAAAAATCTGCTATTTGCCTAGCTCTAGCAGGAAGAGAGAAGATGATTCCTGTTCTGACTTTTCGCTGTGTATACCACTGGAGATACCCTAAGATTCCTAATTTGCCAAGATAATGAAACCTAGGCAAGACATTCAAGTTCTGGTACAGAAGGGACAAATACTCTAGTGTGTTAAATGGGATTTAAGAATGGCATGATTTATTCAATTTGGCATGATCAGTTGATAGTTGGAGACATCCAAAACAGGAATAGCATAGCTGTTGCAAATCAGGGCTGAGAAACATTGGTGGAACTCTACAGCAATGAAGTTTGCACAAAAGTTGTTCATACTTTGCCTCTTTCAAGCTCTTGCTATTTAATACACTGAATTTCAATTCAGTGACATTCTTCTTAGAAAACAGTTCTTTACGGCGCGTTTTAAAATAATTTATCCTAAGAAATATGTTGCAAATTCTAGCAAATCACTGAAACAGAATTATCCAAAAGAGAAACAGAATTCATGTACTGACATTATTACCAGTCATTAAAGAGATCATTCAGAGTAGCATAATCCATCCCTTCAGAAAATCTAGCCTTCCATTTTAGTGGTGCAGCAGTATAAAATGTAAACTAAAGAAAAAAAAATCAAGAGGCTGTATCTGAATAGATCCGAGAATTTTAAATTCATTCAGAGAGTCCTAGAAAGTTTGGCTAATCGTACGTGGTATAAAATCATGATTGACTTCATAAAACTTGACACTATTTGCACAAAATGTAACACTGTATAGCTGCCAAGAGTATCACCCTTTCAAATGTATTTTCAGTTTAGTGCTACACATCAGAGTTCCTACTAGTAACGGAACAGCACGTTTCTACATCAAGAAAAAATCTTTCATACCTTCCTCTTTTCAAAGGGTTCACATAATTTTTTTTCTTATTTTAATAGTATATGAGCCATATAATGACCCAGATAGACTTTATTCTATGGTTATTAAATTACATATTAGACTAAATTAAGTAACAGAGTAATACAGAGATAGTAATCAGATGTACCATGAAATCATAAACTAGATATTGGATGGAAAAGACCTATTACTATAGGCTATCTGGTCTAGTTTCCTGCCATTGCAAGATTAAGCCTCATGTTCATTTTACTAGTGCTTCTCTAGTCTATGTTTAAATAAGTGGTCCAAGAAACAGATTCCAAAGGTCCTGCAGAAGACTATTTTGCTTTCTACCTATCTGGGTATTGATAAAGACTCCCCTCACTACAGAATCTGAGCACCTCCTGAAGATACTCACAGTAAGCCAGCAGTTTAATTTTCCTTCGTTTTCTCTCTCTCCTCTTTGGCTTCACCTCTTTGTCCTCCTCCTTTCTTCTTTGCTGTTTTTAGTTACAACCAAGGGAAAGCTGAAATGAAGTGAGTGTTTTGTTTTGTTTTTTTTTCACTTCACTCTGAAGGCAGGAATGACCTCAGATTTCACTATCTTCTCTAGTACTGAATTCCAAATCTTTGGCCCTATTACCATGATTTAGTTGGGGATTGGTTCTGCTTTGAGCAGGGGGTTGGACTAGATGACCTACTGAGATCCCTTCCAACCTTGATATTCTATGATTCTCAGAAGGCCCCGCTTCCTGCTCTCACATACTTCTTCCTTGAGGTTGAAAACTTCAGTGATCGTGTGCTGTCAAAGGAGACTTTTGTCACAAAAAGTGAAGTGCTTTCCAAGGACTGTTGCCTGGAAAATTTATACCAGGATCTTGAGTTTGACACTGTATTCTATGAGAAGCAGAGCTCTGGGGTGTTGTGCTTTGGCAGCTGTTGCTTAGCTGGCAGGCTGTCAATTCTGAAATCAATGAAGCTTTTTAATGTAGGCAATGCTCATCTCCAGTCATGATGAGTTACAATAGTCCAGCCTGGAAATCATGAAATCTGAAGGAAAGGTATGTATTTCTCTTTTTGAAAATCAACCCTCCTTTAAGTTTTCTCAGGTTGGACACCCAAATACTGAGGAACACATGAAAATCTTGGTCTGGGTGCCTACAGTTCTTGCCACAAATCTCTCATTTAGCCAATGCTTGTACTTGACGTCATGTGCACATGCTGCATGGGCAGTAAATATCACAGTAAATGTTTCAACCTGCCCTGCTGGAGCAGACCTCAATGTTCTGGGTGCCCCCTCTGCAGCGACAAGTTAGGCAGCACTGTTTGAATTCGACTGCCATTTCTCTTAGCTGCAGTACAATTCTTAATTAGTCCTTTCCTTTCTTGGTGTCTGGATTTGTAGATTAAGGTCCCAGTCTCTCTTCTACGTAGTTAACTCTGGATTTACTTCCTAAATCAATGTCTCCATTCCACTGATCATGTTTGTTCTCTGAACTTGCTTGAATTTGTCAATATCTTTCTGGTCATTAGCTGCCCAGAAAACACAGAATAACAGATCAGTGAAAAATAAAGCAATTTGTTCGGATTCCTTCTGAGGCCTCTTTCCACTTGGCTTCCCAAGATTTCAGTTCAACTCCAAATTTTGTCACTCAGGTATCTTTATTTAGCATGCAGCAAAGCAACACTGATCAGACTCAAATGCAGAGGATGGATCCCCAATCCAAAATTACACAGAAAACCTCTTCCTTTACATATGTTTACACACGCACATTGCATTACTCTAAATTACATCACTCATTCTGGTATTGGCTTGATTATTTTGTAGGAAACAGGCCCTGGACAGCATGCTATCTCCATGGACAACCTACTCTTTACCTCATCTTACATTCAAGGCTTATCTTATCCACTATTGTGCATTCAGTCTCTTAGGTGGCTGACCCATCTTAGCACAGACATTGTTTCCAGCTTGCTAATTCATTTACTTTCCTACTTCTGACTCCTAAGAGAGGCAGTCTCACCAATGTCCAGTTACCCATACCAAGCCAGGCCCACACAATTCATAAAGGACATTAACATGACTTTCCAGAACAAAAAGCCAACAACATGGGCAAAATACATTTTCTTTTCCCTAAGATTTGCAAAGTGCCAAGCAAATTCAAGCAAGTGGTAGTGCTGTTTTTAACTCTCTTAATTGTGTTGAGACACTACTCCCATAAACCGCAGCCCACAATGAGAATCTGTGTGTGAGAAATGAAGCATCAAGCTATTTTCATTAATTAACTTGTAAATTCATTAGACCAGCAGTTATTTATCATTTTCTAAACTAATTAACAGAGTGGCTGATATTTAATATTGCTGTAGGCAAAAGTCCTGAAGAAACAGCTCTTAAAATGATTAGGTAAAAGGGAAAAATACTCTCTCCAATGAGTGGTGATCAGCAGCTATTCCTCTCAGCCTACACACGCCTCTCATACTAGTGTATAACTGGCATAATTCCATTGACTTCATTGGCAGGAGAATCAAGACCTTTACAGCTATCCTTATTTCATCTTCCATTTTGGCTTTGGAAAAGAAAATACTCTCGGAGGATGCCTGGAATATCATTCACAATGTATTTATCAGTGGTTCTTCCTTTCCCACCTCACCACCTAGGGTATGAGAATTCATGACATCCCTTTGAGTTTTCCAGTCATTTTATTATTAAAGCCATTGGGTCAGATCTCCGCCTTACTTCATGCTATGCTGTGCCAGGCTGGGCAGAGAATCAAAGAGCTGGTTATTCCTAAAGGCTCTCTGCTGTGCTGAGAGGAAGCTCAGCACAATGGATTATCTGGCCCCTTATGCTTCAAAGGAAATTTGACAAGAACCTGTACATATGTCTAACTAAAAATGGGAGCTAGGCAAGGAATAAAGATCAAAGATTCTTGTTTTATATAATTCATATCCTGCTAGATTCCAGGACTACTGAAAACCCATTTACTGTTTTTTAAAAATATGCAGCAGTTCAGAACTTGAATTTTACCAGAGCCAAATTAAATGTATGCCCCAGAAAAGTTGTTGTTGTTTCAAACATAGACCTCCTTTTTGAGTTGATTCTAAATTTGGTCAAATAAGTTCTCTCATTCCTATCAGAAATACCTATATCATTTTAATTTATACTTAATGTAATTTAAACAGATTATCACTAATGTTGATGGATTACTACGTCTAAATTGATGGCTTGCCCTTTTTGTACAAGGAAATAAAGTTTCATATTCATTAATGTAAGGTGATTTTATATAATTCCCTTGCATTTAAGATAGTCTAAATCAGGGATTGGCAACCTATGGTCCACGGCCCGCCAGAGTAAGCACCCTAGTGGGTCGAGCCGGTTTGTTTAACTGCTGCATCCTCAGGTTCAGCTGATCGCAGCTTTCACTGGCTGTGGTTCACCGCTCCAGGCTAATGGGGGCTGCAGGAAGTGGTGCGGGGCGAGAGATGTGCTGGCTATTGCTTCCTGCCACCCCCATTGCCCTGGGATGGTGAACTGAGGCCAGTGGGAGCCGCGATCAGCCAAATTTGCGGACATGGCAGGTAAACAAACCAGCCCAGCTCGCCAGGGTGCTTACCCTGGCAGGCCATGGGCCAAATGCTGATGATCCCTGGTCTAAATTCTTCCAGTACAATCCCATTTATCCTAAAAGCTATGGAGGATATGTATACTATATAAAAATGTTCAAGGCTTTGGATAACTGGGGATGCGACTAAGAGACTCACAATGGGGATGAAATAACTATAATTCATATACAGTTAAATTAGGTTAATGAGTCAATTCATATGAGATTAAGCAAGTCAAATAAGAGAGAATTAAATAATGTGCTTCCAACACGTATGTTTTGGAAGCATGTTTTTATGTAGATGAAAAAAATTAACAGTTAATTTATTCATTGAATTTAGCCCTTGTTTGTGAATAAACCATGAAATGTCCACCAACATATTCTGATTTTTATCCTCAGTATTTGAATTTGGGCTATGAACATTTTGTGCAAACATATTTCAGCCTAAAGTTCAAGAACAACATATTCATTTCTGTTATGTCTTTGACTATTCTACATTTCGGGTGTGTAACTGCTCCCCTTATTCACATGGTACTGTTTCTGCTCCATGACTAAAGCTGTTACAAACAAAAGGATTAAAATAAAAGATTTCAAACCGGTCTCCTGAATACTTCTGGCGTGAACCTCCACACTTGTAAATGCTGGTGATTGTGGACCAGGGTGTGGTATTTGACCATCTTGGCTGAGGAGAGCTACCTACATTCCTCAGGAATATGAAGTGAACCCTCTATAACACTTTCAAAGAATTTTATCCACAGATTTTTAAGGCCAGAAAAGACTATAAAGAACATCTAGTCTGACCTCCTGACTAATACAGGCCATAGACTCTCACCCAGAAATTTCTGCCTCGGGCAAAACTTCTGCCCTCTTTTAGTTAACATGCAGATTTCACCAAAAGTACTTACCAGAGCAGTTCAACACATTAATACAACGATGGCACTAGCAAAGGAAATCTACAAGTTCCAACTCACTTGGTTGCATAATTCAGATTTCGGGCTATTAGCTACATACTCAACCCTGCCTAAATTTCCTCTTCTATTCATGTTCCCTCCATTGCAATGTGTCATAAGAAGAGGCCCAGACTGATGATACCTAACAGAATTAAAAGACATCATGAGCTAACTGACATCTTGCTTCAAGGTTCTGAATATTCTAGAAGACCACTTCACTCCTGTGCTTAACTTCAAGTATGTGAGTAGTCCCACTGATTTCAGTGGGATTATCTCCACATTTAAAGTTAAGCACATGCTTTAGTAATGTGCTGGAGTGAGGCCTAAAACAAATGGGTGCCAATCTGCTACAGAAATCTTTAAGAAACACACAAATTAAAAGAAGGCCTAGTGCACCTGGCCATTGATCAAAGAAGGCAGGAAGCCTTACTAAAATGATATTTAAGTGGACTTCAGAGTTTTCATCCAGTCACTTTATTCTGCAGGATACATACATGGAATTTATCCTAAATATAGCGCAGTTTCTGCAGCTCAGGATTTCTTGCTGCCAAAAGATACAAACACCTTAATAGCTGTCTATCATGGGAAGCCACAATTATTTATATCTTGAGTTCTTGATGAAACCCTAGGGGTGTAATCCTGGGGTGGTAGATTACTGGAAGACTCAAACTGGAAATGAAAGCATTGCATTTGTGGTAAAAGACAGTTTCCTACTGCTCACGCTGCAGCTGAAGCAATCAAAAAAGGAGGATCATAGATGAGTAATCAGCAATGTACCTAGTGCGTCTAGCAGCCTATGACACTAATGTGACTTAGCTGGTAGCTAAAAACAAGTTTTTAATAAAAAAAATGTTGGGAAATATGAATGTTTAGAATTTAAACTTATGATTACAGTCTGATTAAAAGTAAATCCATCTATCTTAATCTTACAATAAACAAGAGAAATCAAGAGGGTCTGTATTATAAAAAAGCCATAAGTTTTGCCTAAATATTATAAAAATATGGATTTTGACAACCAAAATCCTCTAATTTTTAATCTCCTGTACATTTCAAGAGAAAGAAATAACTCTGCCTACACTTAGAAAATACCAGGAAGAGGAAGGTGGCACAAGAAGCTTCTGTTTCATCTGCCATTGGCTTATTTGTGGCTTTGCCAATGCACTTAGATAATAAATCATGTTCATAGATTGGTGCTGTCCTTTCAAATCCCCACAACAGCAATTTGTACATATTTTCTAGGACAACCATCCTTTCAAATTACTCCAGCTACACAGGCCAAATGTAAGAGTTAGATGTTGTTATTAAAGTGATCATCTTGACATAGCTGACAATAAAAAAAAAAACCTTAAGGGTTCATATTGAGATGAATGGAGCAGGTCACTTCTTTGTAGTGCTATTTTTCCACTGGGTCGGTGAATTCAGCAACATGACTCTGTAGCACTCCATGTTGAGAAGGTTTTCTTAGTAAGCAGAAGGACTGGCAACTTTATATTTAAATGAAACCTAACATTCTGTTGAAAGCATTGCAAATCAAAAAACTATGCTCTAGCAGAGAATTTTCAGTGTATATTTTTAATGGTCACCAGATTGGCTTATCAGAAAAAAACTCCATTCTAGTAAAGTCTTGGCTGACCATCATCTAAGTCTGTTGTTAATATGCAAATATGTATAGTTGACTGTGAAATGCTGACCCATAAAATCCTATTGGCTATAGTTGTCTCAGTTCAGCAGTAAGAAAACTGGGTTGTATTTGATCTCTCTCTCTTCAGTAGACACTCCTGAGAATTAAAAGAGAGTTTCTGAGGACTTGAGATTCATTAAGCAAGCTCAGAATGACAGAGAGCTATGCAAATTTTTCTTAAACAAGTTAGAAAAGCCAGTCTAGACTTTCATGTTTTGCAAATCTTAATGTCCTACCCCCTCTCTCTTATATTACATTCTATTTTATAGCTTTAAGCATTATGTGAAGTGTATTTTATTTAAGTTCAGTCAATGTAATGACCTTAGCTACTTTACAATTTTTATTGTAATGGGTTGTATTCTGTATGGCTACTTAACCTTATTAAAAACAATTTTTCTGGATGTTTTGCTTCGAAGAAGTGCTGCTTACTTCCAAAAAGGAGACTTAGATTACAGACTCAGGGCTTGTCTACACTTGAAATACTACAATAACACAGTTTCAGCTGTGCTGCTATAGCACTGATGTGTAGATGCTATCTATGGAAGCTGATGGAAGGGGTTTTCTGACGGAAGAATTCTTCTGTCAATCTAACACTGTCTACATAAGGATTTAGGCCAGCTTAGCTACGTCATTCAGTGGTCTGGATTTTTCTTACCCCTGAGTGACGTAGGTGGATCAATCCATTTTCTAGTATAGATCAATAATTTGTTAAACATAGGTTCTTAAAGTTAGCAACTAAATCAATGGTGCTAGTTATAATTATCCAGTTTTGAAAATGCTAGTTTGACCTCTCTGTCACCATTCTCCCAGTGTTATATTTACTATACCATTTCAGAGTAATATTGTGAGATTTAATTCATTAAAGTTGACAAAACACTTTTGAAATAGTCATATGGAAGGTGCTGTAGAAATGTTAAATATCACTAAAATTAGAGCTGGTCAAAAATTGGATTTTTCACTGTGTGGGAAATTCCATATTTCAAAATTTGTTTTCATCCCAAATCAGGATAAAAAGTCAAAATATCCACATTTTTCAGAGATCAGAAATTTTTCAAAATTTCTATTTAGAAATGTCAAAACATTTTGACATTCCTAAATCCTCTGGAGGCTGGCTGCCTGGGTGGACTATGTCTCCTATGATGCATGCTGGTCACAATGTACTACAGCAGATCAATCAGAGGGGAGAGAGCAGTGCTTTGTAGGAGATGTAGTCCAAACAGCGGGCTGAGCTCACAGAGGGAATGGGAATGAGAGGCACCCAAACTACAATTCCAAAGAGGCACTGAGGCCGCTTAGGCAAACGCAGCATAATGTCCAACTTATGCAACATGAAAGAGAGACATTATTAATAACTACAAGTAATTCTTAATTGATTAACATTTACTTATAATTTAAGAAATAATGCACATCCAAACATCTCCTGATCTAACAGGACAAGTTGTTGCATGTCATTAGCAGGAATACTAAGGTTGAAAATCAGTATCAATACAGTCTGAATTACCCTTTTAGATGCTCAGATTCTATTTTAAGTCCTTTTGGGACTGAAGTTTCTCATTCTTGACCTTTATCCAGTGGTAAGTTTTGTGTGTGGGAAAACTTCAGAAAAAAATCCGTACAGCCATTTCTGATTTAGGAAAGCCAGAAAAAATATATATATTACACCGCTACCTCAATATAACACCACCCGATATAACACAAATTTGGATATAACACGGTAAAGCAGTGCTCCAGGGGGGTCAGGACTGCACGCTCCAATGGATCTAAGCAAGTTCAATATAACACAGTTTCATCTATAATGCGGTAAGATTTTTTGGCTCCCAAGGACAGTGTTATGTCGCAGTAGAGGTGTATTTGCATTTAATGGAAAATGAAGGAGTTATCTGTATTATTGTTATAAATATCATGTGCACCTCAGTTTCCCTGTTTGCTATTACCCTGTGTGACTGCCTGGAGTTAAATCAAAGAAGGCTGAAGGGAAACAAACAGAAAATGAAACAATGAAAACATGAGCTATTGCCAGAGAGAATACAAAGGTTCTTGAAGAAACAATGGGGAAGCTATTGAAAGGGAAATGCTCACCTGCCTGGCTCCAATCAGGCCAGCAGGTTACTTTTTCCCAAGACTGAGCCTAGGATCAAAAGAGTATTAAATATTCAAGACCGTAGCATAGGGAGGAAAGGGACTAAGCTAGTAGCAGTTGCTCAGCAGGAGAGACAGAGAAGAGAGAGCTGCAGAGCACTAGAGGTAGCTGGGTTATGTGGAAACTACCAAAACTTGCCAGAAAATGATACATTTAGGTGAACCCAAATGCCTAAAGACTGTTGTTGTTTTAACACTTCTCTCTGAATGTTATGTACTTTTTGAGAGAGAATAAACAATATGTTTGTTTTGAAGTAGCTGGTTTTGAGTCACTTTAATCAATTCCTGGTCATGGGCTGCCAGAGTGACATTTCTTACAGGTGCAAAATACAGGTGGGCCTGTTGTGTTAACATGGTTGGAAACAGGTGGGTTACCCTAGGATCCATTGTGAGAGTGGTAGAACCACAGAGTTCCACCTGGAGAGCAGTGAAGGCAGCAGAACCTGTCACCTGAGTGTACATTCAAGAGGGGCTGCAAAGGGGTCTCAGGAATCACTCACCCTGTTAGCGTGATTGGACTGTGGAAACCAGGAGTGATGAAGCCCAGTGATCTAATCTAAAGTGGGGTGAGCTCCACTGTGGGAGAAGTGCAGGTAGAGACAGGCCTGTCACTTGGCAAGAGTGCCCAGGACAGATGGGTGTACATGTTCGTAAGGAATTCAGATTTTTTTTATTTTTATTTTTTTGGCACAAAGAACTAAAATACGGTCGAATTTACTTGTCAGCTGTGGTTTGATCTCAATTAGCATCTGGATAACTTTGGGGAGAAATTAAGTGATAGTCAAAAACAACAAAATTATACGGAATTAGATACATAATCTCTACCAAGTCTTTTGCCATCATTTGTGGCACTATAGTGTTATGCAGTACATAACGGAAATACTATTAGGGCTTAATCCAAACCCCCCTGAAGTCAATGGAATGTTCTTAGGTAGATTAATAGAGCAATATTCTATCTATCTAGTTAAAGGTGTGGTTCTGGGTCTGGTTCTATGTCATTTTCAGGGTTTTCTTCTCAGGGCTGTTGTAAGATATCAGTCAATAAGTAATACTGTTTAGGAATGATATAAATTCCCTTTGATTTTCTTCAAATAATCTGATTTTCCACCAACACTAACACTTCTCATTCTTTAACATTTCATTAGATATGATTTATTTAGTTATCCTTTACCATTTTAAAATATCTGTATTTCCAGGTTCTCTCCCTTCCTTTCCTTTTCTGGTCTGACTATTGCACCTTTCATCATTCTATTCAGTTACTTGTTATCAACATTATTTTCAAACTGACATTTTCAGCAGCATGTCATTGGATATAAATACTATGTTCTTCATGTTTCTTGCTTTCCCATCTGAAGGTTTACAGTATGAAGGCTTGATGGGACTAATGTTGTATTTACCATTTCCTTCATTAGGTTATCCACTGGGTCTTTGGTTCTCAGCCTCTCTGTATTCCAGTCTTGTCTCAGGTGAGATAATCCAGACATGTGAACTTCCTCCACTAACCTCGTCTCATTAAGCTGCACATATTTTAAATGCACTCTCAGTATAGTCCCATCTGATGAAATCTCCAGGAATACGTCCAACCAAACCGGGCAATCCTCCCTGTGCATCACAAAGCAAGCCCTCAATAGTACATCAATGTACAGCCCCAGTGTCTCTCACCACGCTCAGACTTTCTGCTGCTCCAGCCTCTCAGTCCAGCCTTTAGCTCTCTCTGGCCCTCTATCTTCAGCACTGTGGCTCAGAGAGCTATCAGACATCTCCCCCTGGTGCTCTCCGGCCTGAGCTTTCTCAGGCTCAGAAAGGTCAGCATGCTTCTCCCTCTGCTGGCTTCCTGGAAATTTCTCCCTCTTTCCAAGGAGGTCATCCAAAGCTTTCTGCTTTCTTCAGGTTTCTCCCAGAGCATGTCTCTGCTGCTGCTTCTTGTCTCCAATTTAGGGACCACCCCCTCTACGGCCCAGCTGCCCTCTTTTAAGCGTAATAGGAGGTCAACTGACCAGTCACTGGCCTCTTCCCTCATAAAAGACCAGTGTCACCCTCTGATGCTCCCCTTCCAGAGAGTTACTATGGAATCAATTTAAACTTGATATGAAAGTCCAGTCGAGGGTGTACCTGTACTGTCACCAGTGGGTAGAGATGGACAAAATGTTTCAGTCAAATAGTAAATTTGCTGAAAAACGCAGTTTCAGGGCAACCAAAACTACTTGTGAATTGGAGTGGAATTTGGCTAATAGTGTTGGCTGAATAAAAAATGAAAAAAGTTTCAGTTTGAAAGTAGCTGATTTTTTGTTTTGTTTCAGCCACTGAACTGAAAAAAATTAATTATTCACTCAGCTCTACTGAGAAGAGTTTGATAATGCTAAATGAGCAGACAGAAGGATTCCTCGATCTGACTGACACAATGTCTGACTTGGGGCCTAACCGTGCATGCCTTACTCATGTTGGTACCTCCCTCTAGCCAGTGAGACCAACCATGATGTGTAGGGCATAGGGAAATCTTCAAGTGCCATAGAGCCACTACAGGATCCTGATGGGGGTCATGGCTGGAATGCCCATAAACTCCAACAACACACCTCTTGAAGTCCACTGCAGCAAATTGAACTTAAAGCGGCTGTGGGGCTGCTTTAACTTATACTGAGAGAAAAAAAATCCTCCAGCAGCCCTATGTATCAAGGATTCCAAAGTTCAGCTTTGCTGGGCAGAATTATGGTGCAGCTCTGTGACTCAATTTTCTAACACTCTCCTAGTTCCTTCTGACCTCCTTTGACTGGATGTGTAACTGACACTAGCCCTTTACATCAGTTGCCCGCATGACTTCTATGGAAGTTGCATCTACTTTCAATAGGTCTGAATGCAGAATAAATGAGATGTATAATAATGACTCATAATAGAACACTACTGGTGTCCACACAGAACAAAACAAGTTCTCCATTCTTTTTCTCTCTTGATTTTTGACACGGGGAAAAGGGAAACATCCAATACAGCAAATAATAGTGGTCATATCTGTTGTGTTTAAGGTTAAAGGAAAAATAAATTAACCATCAGAGGATAACTTTTTGAGCTCTTACCACCATCAGGTTGAAAATGAAGTGGCCTTTTAGTGGATCGGCGAAGAAGTAGTGATCAAGTGTCCCCTTCAAAGGGCTGTTTTTCTTGGTTAACATTCTGATCTATTACAGAGTTGTTACTATGCATGTGTCTTCCGAGTGGACAGACCCTCTGTTGAAACATAACTGAATGACAGCATGAGCAAGGGTGGTATCGTGGATTGGTGGGCTGCTGAAAGCAAAACCCAGTGGCTAATTTTCTTGTGGTTTTCTCTTGAGGCTACTGGCATGAAGGTTCATACTTTTAATTAAAACTCAATAATGATGACTGCCAGAAACAATCAGAATACTCACTTTTTTTCCTCATCATAGTCTAGTAGAAACAAAAACAGTATATTTGTTTTCATTCAGTTGTTGAATATGAGGCGTATATATGGTGGTATCTATGTATTCATTTATTTAGCATTAGTTTTAATAGTGTTAGTCACAATGACTAATAAACACTGGGCCTAATTTGCCACTCTGCTATACTAGTTACACTGGCATGAGTCCACTGAAACTGGTGTAACAGAACAGAGAATCAGGGCCACTATTGTGGCATATTTTTCTTGTCTCTTATTACAGATGCTTGCAGTTTCCACTCTGTGCAATCAGTGTCATGCCAGAGAGCCCTCTTCCCCATGTAAAGCTGACAATGATGGGAAAAGAAGATGTCAACAGCTGCAGGAGAAAATAAATTAATTTAAATATCTCTTGGTTAGCCCATAACTTCTTTTATACGGCTTTCATCACTAAATATCAGTTTAGTGATGAAACATGAAATCCTGGTGTGTAATATTCCCTTCCTGGGGAATTCTGTTTGCAATTTACCACTTGAAATAACACCCCAAAAATACTGACAATTTTCCAAATAAACTCTAGAGACTATATTACAATGAATATTCAACAACAAATGGGTTTTCCAACCCTTGACTTTAATAGTTACCTCAGATACTTATCTTTTTACATCAAATAAAATTCCAGAGCAAAAACAAAATGAGGTAATGTACAATTAAGAAAATATCCAAAGCTTTTACAGTTTTGATTTCCTATTTACTGATTTACAATTATTTACAATACAACCTTATAAAATCTTCAAACTGAATTACCTAATGAGGATTTCATGGTTTATTTACATAGTGATTTGAAGACTTGTTGTGCCTTTAATTACATTGCTGGAAATTAAATGTACTGTCTCATTTTCACCCTAGCTAGAATGAAATTCACCCCAGTGTAGAGTGACTATCCATGCTACTTAAAGTGGGATTTAAGTGGTGAACTCTTCACTGGAGTGAACTTCACCTTAAAGCAAAATTCTGCCGACGTAAAATCCCATTCTCAAATGTAACCGAGGGAAGAATCTGGCCCCTAAAGTATTGGTGGGTTCCTGATACAATTGGTGCACTAAAATTCTGTGCTCAACTGTGAGTGAAATGCTCATTCATGTAAATGGGAGCTGAGGATGCAGATCAAGGGCAGTATATGGCCCCCATTTTGTAAACTTGACTAATTTCCAAACACAAGTCCAAAGCTTTATCATCCAGTCTCCACTGTGATCATAATACCACAAACCTCCACACTGAAAATGTAGACATGAAGATATTCAGCTGTCCTTCTAACAGTGTGGCTCTCTGGATTTCTGTGTTTTTGAGGCTAGCGCTGCATAAAGTGCTGAGTTTGGAGCAAAAAATTGACATTTATAATAAAACATCCAAGTTTTTTTTCTATAATATGCTACGCTCTAAGGACCTATTCCAAAGCCAATTGGGATAATGGGAATCTTTCTACTGGCTTCAATGGGCTTTGGTTGAGGCCTTGAAACAGGTTCACTGGAGACAATTTAGCAAGAGTAACCTCTTGGTTTTGGAAAGAAATAATTTAATCTTGTGAGCTAACTTACATTTCAGATGTGTAATCAGTATGAAACTGTTCCCTCTGTGAGTTTTTATATATTTTATATTTAAATGCTAAAGTCCAGCTTTTGAGAGGACATTCTGTAGATTTGTATCATTCCTTGGAAGAGAAATTAGAATATTTTGTGGCTCCTTGATTGTACTTTCTTTATCTGTGATCATATCTCATATTTTTCACATTACATAACTGTTACAGAAGACGGTATTGGAGAGAACACAACAGGAAGCAAATTGCCCACACAAAATTTAAGAGGTTTGCTGTATTTTATGAAAATGGCAGCCTCTTGGTAAAGAGAAAAGAATATCAGATGCTGGCTTAGGCCTATGTAAACATTTTACACGTTCTCCCATGTTCCTGGGAGCCACCCCCAGTACGCCTTGAAAACCATCCCTACTTTGTGTAATGCCCATCTTGAAAGATGTACTCTGGGACCCAAATTTCTCTAATAATAAGTGCCCCAAATCCATCCGCATCTGACAATCTTCCTGCTGCCTCTGTCATGCTCATTGGCCTAACCTCTCCCCACAAAATGTTACATGGGTTACCTTTGTCTACCTTGAAGCCATATATGCTATACTCATTTCAGGGCCCAGAAAAACCCATATCCAGTGCCACCTTTAGGATGAACCACTGCAGCATTAAAATCAGCATGTGGTACACCTTTGCCTAAATATACAGTAATAGGAACACTGGAACAAATACAGACAGGTGTCATAAAATACTATGCTTAATACTGGGAAATGCTGCAATTACATTGACCTCTTGTGTAGTATGTATTTTGTGAGTGCAACAATCATGATTGGGGTACAAAAATTTGTGTATATATACATATACAATTTCTTGTTCATAATTGTGTTGGTTGAGGTGTATAGACACTGACATTTACAAATTATACTTTTCACTTAATGCTGATCAGTTATTCTTCTGGCTTTATGTCAATGAAGAAATTGACAGGAAACCTGTCCATTCTCACACTGCCACAATGAGCCATGTTGTACCCAAAGAAAATGTTAACTAGAAACCCATCTATTGGTTGTGTGTTAGTTAATGCTCACTGCATTTGGCAGTGAGGCAAATAGGGATATCCTACCCACATCTACATATTCATGTACCCTGCCCGTAAAAATCAAAGAGGGGAAAGGATGAAATTTCTGCTACTTTTATAAAATATCTGGCTTGAATCTGGCCCCAAATGTTCTATTCTTCTCTTGATATACATGCATATGCTAACTCCTATTAATGCCAGGTAGAGTTATAGGTGTGTATGGAAGGGGAAATACACCAAATAACATCAAACTAGAAAAACAGCTTTCTAATTTCATAAAACATGATCCTCATTACAAGTATAAGGTAGAAAGATATTTTATAGTTCCTTCAGCAGAAATAGGGCAAGAAGATGCTAACAATTTTGACGCATGATTTTCCTGATAAATAATAATGTTGCATCTTGGTTTCCTCATTCAAAAATGCATTTTCCTAATACTTGCTCGGCAACCCACAGGCCGTTCTTAGGCTATAGCAACAAATAATCTCCTTGAAGGTCTTCCGCATTTCCTGGCTACGAAAGGCATAGATCAAGGGATCGATCACTGAGTTACACATGATGAGGATGAGGTACATGTTGAAGTGAGACATAAAGCAAACACAGTAGAGGTTCTGAGGGCAAGAAATCATCAGGATGAGGTGGAGAAAAAATGGAGCCCAACAAACAATGAAGATGCCTAGTAGCATGGTCAGAGTGATAGCCCCCTTCATGCTGGTTCTTTGATGGACAGAATTGTATCCAGGCAAAGCCGCTATTCTCTTGACATGAGTACGAGCCAGGAGGAACATATGTATGTACAGAGAGACCATGAGGAATAACATGGTGAAAAACATTGTGATGAGACAAATGATAACGTAAGTTGATTCATAATAAAGAATGAAGATAATGCCACAGCCAGTGCAAAATGTCCATATGCATGCAATGATTAGCCCTGATCTTTTCACTGTCATGATGTTGTGATAACGCAGGGCATAGAAAATTGTGACATACCTGTCTACTGCTATAGCCAGCAAACTGCACATGGAAGCCACCACAGATATGCAGATCATTGAATCAAAAACATTGTCTATATGTTGTACAAAAGCATCTTCCATAATTAGATGCCTATTGTTTATTAAATATATCGTTATGGTCTCCCAAGCATTAGAAACACTGACCAGCATGTCAGCTACTGCTAAACTGCACACAAAGAAATACATAGGTGAATGCAAGTTCTTGTTCTTTACTATTGCACAGATAACCAAGATATTTTCAAGGAGGCTTATAATGCCCAGGATTAGAAACACCTCCACTGCTATGACCACTTGCTCACATGGTGATGACTTGTTCTTGACAATAGGCACTGTAAAGTTGATGCCAAAAGTACTCAAGTTAAGTTCTGGAATGTGTATTTGGTAGGATGAGTTCATCTCTGGAGGCAAATATGCTCTCTTCTTTCCAAAGGACTTGTAAAGCAGGGTGGTAAATGCATTTTCCAGAAAGGCAAAAAGCCCTGCCAAAAAAATATGGCAACATGACAAAAACAGGTAAGAGTTGACAAAGCAAATATCAAATGGAATCAAATATTTGTATTGAACTCACTATATCCAGCTCGTGACTGCTCCACATTCTATATTTATTCTAAATTAACCTGTCATATATTTTTTCCAGCTATCCTTGCTCATAGGGAAATTAAAATCACAAACTAATAGAGAGATTTATTATCCTTCTTTTTTCTTTCTCCTCAGACTTTTGCTCATTCTCCAATGTTGATTGTCTTTCCCTGAAGCTAGCATATTTTATCTGGAAATTCTGGTGAACAAAGAATATTTTCAGCTAAATTACTACAGAACAACAAATAGTATCTGACAGGTGTCTCAATCCTGGCAGCCTTGAAACCCATAAGAATACACTATTCATAACTGAAATCAGACTGTATCCTCTCATCTGATCATACTTATATAAAATTTGAATTCCTGCAAGAATTAATGACTGAGCCTTTTAAGCAAAAGATTTAAATATTTTTCTGACCTTTGTACTTCTTAAGTTTGCATAATGTGATATAAACAGCTTATCTGCTCCAGACTAATATGCTCAGCTTAACAATACTGTTTTAAACCATTAAACAAGACAAATCTATATATTTCAGGTTTCACATTGTTTTATTCTCTTGTAATTAAGATTTGAATATTTTAACTTGCCCACTAAAATCACAAGGGAATTTCTGTCAGGAATGGGTATTCTATTCAAATTATGGGTATATTAATCAAGGCTTTTTTTCCCATTAATGATAATATTTTGAGAGGAATGTCATAAGCAATAAAATTCTTAATAAGCAGAACATATTTAGCTTGCTGTTAGTCAGTGCAAATAAAATTCAAAGGCTTTTAAGAAAAACTACTCTCCATTTTAAAAGGTAACATTTCCGATACAATTAAGAAGCAGTTGTACTTATTTACCAGGACTGTTCCTTCAGATCCTATTTCTCTTCATATCCTGTATTCTTTCCCTCTAGCTGTCACAAGTTTCAGCTCCCCTGCCTGTCCATCCTCAAGGGCTAAATGAAAAAAGAATGTTCAAATTCATAGAGTCAAGGCTGCCCAGGTATAAACTATTTACCATGCAACTGCCCTTATATAGTCTCAGAGAGTTAATGACTTCAGTGCTCTGTGACTCCTCCTCTACCACCTTCTTTGCCTCCAACTTCCCTTCCCACACATTTCATTACTGAAGGTTTGGGTTTTTACCACCACCTAGTGACTCATACTTGTAGAGCACGTCAACTTTTATTCTTTATTGGCAGCTGTTTGCAATCCAGAATTCACTCCCAAACTGTTTTGTGTGTGTGTGTGTATATATATATATATATATACACATATAAATATGCCAGTTGCTTTGCTTGTTTTCTTACAGTTATGCACAAGTTCTATTTTTCTTTCCCTATTATTTTTAGTATTGATTGAAAACAAGTCTCCACTGAAATCATCGATCCAAAATTGGTGAAAGCACAGGAACAAAACTTTGTGGTAGCCTTTATTTATTTATTTTTATTAACACCTAGCATTTGCCTTATATGCACTCTCAGTGGCATTTGATCTTCAACAGACAAAGAGCCACAGTGTCATTAAACAGAACTGCAAAAAGACATAAACGAAGAACACGCTATGCCTACCTTTACTAGTAGGATCCCCTCCAGCTTGGAGGATCAAATGGAGGGGTGCCAGATGGGCACTAGGTGTAGAGACTAGCCCATAAGGGCAGGACAGGATAACCCAGACTGGGCAGGCACTCTGTCCTGTGAGTAGAACGCAGACTGGTGGGTCAGGTTTGTGACTAAGGGTATGTCAACACTGCATAGAAAAACCAAGTCTCAGAGCCTGGGTCAGTTGACTTGGGTTCACAGGGCTCGGGCTGCAGGTCTATATTTAGCAGTTCCCAGACGTCAACAGGTTTCATTTCAACCTTTCTAAAACATTTCTATGGTTTCCCAAGCTGCCCAGAGCTCTGGCAGCCTATAGCTTGAGAAGTCTGTGAGAGGGAGCTCCCAGGGCTTCTGAGGAGCTGGGAGTCTTGGGAGCCAACCTGCCAGGCTACTCTGGAGCTGGGGACCTTGAAAGACCTGGAAAGTCTGCCAAAGAACCACAAACCAGGGCTCGCAGACTTCCAGGCTCCCCATTCCAGTCAGGCTGCTGAGAAGCCAGGCAGGTGAGCTAAAAGGAAACAAGGTAGGTTTTGAAATCTGCTTGGCAGGCAGGGAAACACTGGAAACCTGCCTGGCTTCTGCCTGAATTTTGTCAGAATTGGCATGGTCACCCAGGACATTTTGATTTCAACAAACCAGCATTTGTGAAGACAAAAAATGTTCTGCTGGAAAAGTCTAGCCTGTGCTAAACACGGTTTGCCATCGTAGCCATCCAGCCAGGGACAGCTATACTAGCAAACCCTTCTGGTGGGATGGAATTTATACTAGCAAAGGAACGATTCTACCAGCAGAGTTCACGAGTTCCCTGACCGAACTAAGCTATACCAGCAAAAGCTTTTCTTTTTTTAATTTGCTGGTATAACCATGTCTACACTAGCACTTTTACTAGTGTATAAGAACGTTATTTAAAAAATCACACCACATCCAACATTAAAATACTGACCTGTAGATCTACCTGTAGCATGCAAGACAGCTGACTCCCCCTCTCTAAGGTTAAGTGCTGCTTCCACTAGCAAATCCACACAGGGCAGGGACTTGTCCCTTAGATTCCTTCAAAATACAAAAATGCATGTGAGGTATTTATTGTACAATAATGTTACTACTACTAATGAAATTAATCAGAACAGTGAAACAAGCAGAATTTACCTCCCCGTAATCTACCAGTCATTCTCTAATAGAATGAGAACTCCTGAGTACTCCAAATAAAACATTTCCTGCATTGTATCCATCTGAGTGAGATGGCAAGCATATCTGGGCAGGTACCTTATCGCCTCTGCCACTTTAAAGAGCCATGTACACTTTTGGTCCTGTATAAACAACCAACAAGAAATGGTAATTATGTTAAACACTCTATTCTAGATTAAAAGTGTTTGCTGGAAACTGGAACTGAACCAAGACTCCAGATTTAAACACCCCTAAACTTTGGAGGATGTTTGAAATCTAATCCTGCTACTCACCCTGAATTTTGTAAATGCGTATTTTTCTACTGGGCAGCAGATCAGATGACTCTAAAACTGGTGTTTGAAATCTAGAGCTAGATTGCGGAAAATAAGAATTTACCAGAATTCTCCCTGGCAAGGGCCATGTAATGCCTCCCCAGCATCACATCTCCTGCACCGGTGTTGCACCTTATAATCTTCCCTCTGGAAACATGTGGAAGGGAAGAAGCAAACAGATCCAGGATTCCCTTTTCTCCTCCCTCCTGTGCTAGCCAGCAGAGCTGTGTGGCTGCATGTGGAGAGGTATGCTGCACAAAAAAGTTGTGTCCCAAATTTAAGATACACACCCCAGAACATCAATGGGGCCCTGGGAAGCATGGTGCCTTTCTGAGGCACAGTGGCTCTCCATGGGGCAGTGTCATTTCTGCACCACTCCTACATCTGATTGTGTCTACATGTCACAATTTATATTGTTAGGCCGAACTTCTGCCCTGGATTAGATGGCAAGTGAGCATGAAAAAATTGTCCAAAAAGAGAATCTAGCCCTTACAACCTGCTCCACTCACTTTATGGTAAAAGAAAGACAAACCTCTCTCAACAGTGTTATTCAAATTATTCCTAGGCTATTGTGACATGATTGTTTGGCCAATAAATATTCAGCTCTCCAAATAAATTATATTTTTCTTTGTTACTATTATTTGAACACGCAGTGATGGAAAAATAAAACCCAACTGTTCCAT
Source organism: Gopherus flavomarginatus (assembly GCF_025201925.1). Taxonomy (NCBI): domain Eukaryota; kingdom Metazoa; phylum Chordata; order Testudines; family Testudinidae; genus Gopherus; species Gopherus flavomarginatus. The sequence goes on from NC_066618.1 coordinate 205,885,727, forward strand.
TGTTCCATCTGCATTTATAGGATTTTACTGCAGGTCTTTAAAAAATGACATTTTTAATGAAACCACAACAAGGACCTCAAGTGACAGCACAATTTTTGTTTATGTCAGATGTACTTTCAACCTTCGCAAACAGCCATTTATCAGCCTGCCAGACAATGCAGTAGTTAGGAAGATATTTAAGGCTTGCCTTCTGATACCGCCAAATACTTTCTGCACATCACTGAAAATCAAAAATAAGCTATGAAGCTTTACATCTATAGCGCTTCATTTCTTTTTTTTTTTTTTTTGAGTAAATGTATTGCTTGCCAAACTGACTGAACAAGAAAAGTCAATGAGAACTATACATTTCCCCACAAGGATCAACTAGTTTAACCTCCTCTAGTCCTTTGTGTTCATTTTGGCCCTGGTCTAAAGACTTGTGAATTCAGTGGGAGTTTTTCCTTTACTTTCTGTGGGCTTTGTATCGTGCCCTCAGTCTTTTGCCTCTGTGCTATGACTGATAGTTGTCTAAATCAAAATCAGCACAATACCTACTGGAATCAGCACTCAGACCATCAACTTATTCCACATAAGCCACTAATCAGCTAGCAGTTGGTGCCAGATTTGAACCTGATCAGTTGGTCCCAGATTTGTGTGAGGTAAAAAGCTTTGCTGCCCTTAGCCAGCAGTTCACCAGAGTTCTTTTTCCACAGTGCACAGCAATTTAAAAATGCATATTTTTATTCAATATGTCAGTTTTCTTAAAGAATTAACAGCAATACTGGACTAAGCACAAACTGTATTACAATAACAAATGGGGCATGTTATGTCACTTTGTGCGTTTTCAGTGCAATGTACCAGAAATGACAATATAGTGAAATGACAGTTATTTTAGATCTAGGTCACAAGGAATTTGTTATTAATTTTGAATTAAATCAATGTGTCTGTTTACGATGCACAGCAGGAACTTTCTTTAGTGCTATAATTGTTTACACTGTGGTAGTGTCCAAAGGTTCTTCTCAGGATCAGGCCATGCTCTGCGTTAGACACAGTGCAAATATAGAAGACAACATGTCCCTGCCCCCAAGGAGGTTTGATTCATTGTGTTTTTGAGCGTGGATTCATAAAGTTCCTCTGGGAATTAATTTTGCCTGCTCCCACTCCTGTTTCCCACTGTGACCAATGGGAGTTTTGACAATTACAAGAATGGAAGCAGGAACAGGCCCTTAGAAGCTGTTCCAAATAGGAGCCATTTGAACTTTCTCCAGAATTGACACACAAACACAGTTCAAGGCAAAGTGCTGGCAAAGGCCTCACTCAGGAGAGGGAGGATCCTTATTTACTTTTCAAAAGCCCATATCATGATAATTCTCTGGCTCATGCCACCCTTAATGATCTTGCAACATCAAAACATGTTTCATCTGCGTGTATATTCAAGTAACAATATCAAGGCTATTCTCTGACTTGGGATTCAATGTTATTATATCAGATGACATGATGTAGCACCACTACTCACAATTAGTCATCTGTACCTATGTTCTCCAGAAGATTGAAATCCAGAAAAAAGGTATTTCATATCTCTGTGGCTAATTGTCCCATTCTAATGTCCTTCCAAGACAAACTTCTTTTTGGGAGAATGGGCACATTTCTGAGAGTGACAACTAGAGCTGTGTGAATAAAAGCTATTTCGGTTTGTTTGCAATTCTGACAAAAATTTAAAAAAATGTTTCAGGTCAAACTGCAAATGAAATTTTTCAGAAAAAGTCAGGAAAAAAATTGTTTCAGACCGAACCAAATGTTTCATTTGACCCAAACAAAATGTTTGGTTTTCATTTCTATTTTTTAATTATTTTTTAAATTCATAAATTTGAAGGGAATTTCAAACTGAAAAAATAAAATTAGGGTGTTGATTAATCGCAGTTAACTCACACCATTAACTCAAAAAAATTATCACAATTAATCACACTGTTAAACAATAAAATGCCAATTGAAATTTATTAAATACTTTTGGATGTTTTTCTACATTTTCAAATATATTGATTTCTATTACAACACAGAATACGAAGTGTACAGTGCTCACTTTATAGTATTATTTTTATTACAAATATTTGCACTGTAAAAATGATAAACAAAAGAAATAGTATTTTTCAATTCACCTCATACAAGTACTGTAGTACAATTTATTTATTGTGAAAGTGCAACTTACAAATGTAGATTTTTTTTGTTATATAACTGAACAAAACAAACAATGTAAAACTTCAGAGCCCACAAGTCCGCTCAGTCCTACTTCTTGTTCAGCCAAACTCTCAGACAAACAAGTTTGTTTACATTTATGGTAGATACTGCTGCCTGAAATGTCACCTGAAAGTGAGAACAGGCATTCGCATGGCACTTTTGTAGCTGGTGTTGGAAAGTATTTATGTGCCAGATATGATAAACATTTGTATGCCCCTTCAGCCACCATTCCAGAGGATATGCTTCCATGCTGAGGATGCTTATTAAAAAAAAATGTGTTAATTAAATTTGTGACTGAACTCCTTGGCAAAGAATTGTAGTCTCTTATTCTGTTTTACCCACATTCTGCATATATTTCATGTTATAGCAGTCTCGGATTATGACCCAGCACATATTCATTTTAAGAATACTTTCACAGCAGATTTGACAGAACGCAAAGAAGGTACCAATGTGAGATTTCTAAAAATAGCTACAAATTGACCCAAGATTTAAGAATCTGAAGTGCAGTCCAAAATCTGAGAGGGACGAGGTGTGGAGCATGCTTTCAGAAGTCTTAAAAGAGCAACACTCAGATGCAGAAACTATAGAACCCAAACCACCAAAAAAAGAAAATCAGACTTCTGCTCGTGGCATCTGACTCAGATGATGAAAATTAACATGCGTTGGTCCGCTCTGCTTTGGATTGTTATCGAGCAGAACTCACCATCAGCATGGATGCATGTCCTCTGGAATGGTGTGGTTGAAGCATGAAGGGCCATATGAATTTTTAATGCATCTGGCACTTAAATATCTTGCAACACTGGCTACAACAATGCCATGTGAATTCCTGTTCTCGCTGTCAGTTGACATTGTAAACAAGAAGTGGGCAGCATTACCTCCTGCAAATTGTAACCAAACTTGTTTGTCTGAGTGGCTAGCTGATGTAGGACTGAGTGGACTTCTAGGTTCTAAAGTTTTACATCATTTTATTTTTGAATGACTTATTTTGGTACATAATTCAACATTTGTAAGTTCAACTTTCATGATAAAGAGATTGCACTACAGTACTTGTATTAGGGGAATTGAAAAATAATATTTCTTTTGTTTTTTACAGTGCAAATATTTGTAATAAATAAATATAAAGTGAGCACTGTACATTTTGTATTCTGTGTTGTAAATGAAATCAATATATTTGAAAATGTAGAAAACATCCAAAAATATTTCAATAAATGTTATTCTATTATTGTTTAACAGCATGATTAATTGCAATTAATTTTTTTAATTGCTTGACAGCCCTAATTAAAATCTTTTGTTTCCACTTGTTCAGATTTTTTTCCAACTTCAGCAAAAGTGACAAGAATTCAAAAACATTTTAATATCACTGAATCTGCATTTTTTAACTGAAAAATAAAACCAGTTTCAGCCTCAAAATATTTCAGCCAGCTCTAATTACAAACCTAAGTACTAAAGTACTATCCAGGCTGGTATCAGAACCATGTTGGTTGCACAAGATGGTTTAATCCTATTGAGGGCAGGATTCAAGCATGTCTTCCTTAACCATTATGGACAGTATTTTTTCCTGAGAATCATGCTACTAACCTGGTAGGTAGTCCAGTCTTGTCTACACGACTGAAACAACCTAGCCTAACAAATACACCTAAGCATGCGGCCCAAACAGTTTATTTATATAACATCAGTTGAGTGGCTAAATTAAATTGTTCCACTTTGTGTTTTAACAGGGTTAAATAACATAGACTTTTACAGTTTAACACAGTTTGGGAATATCCAACTGTGTTTATAACTCTTTCTATCAGCAACAGCTGTTTAAACCATGCTCAAGCACAGTGGTTAAATATAGTTGACTCAGTGGTGTAGATGGTGCTAGTTAGCACAGTTTCATAATAAGGCTCTAACGGTTCTCAAACAAAGCTTTCTGTTGTAACTAGCATGGTTTATGTTTACAGGGCAATCTCATAGTTCTGATCCCATGGCCTAAAGAGAAGAATATGGGGTTCTCATCTTGAAGTACTTCTGATGTATGGCATGTTTTACCTTTCTTGTGCTTTCTGCATAATTTCTAATCCTTTGTCTGCAGCACCTGGAAATCAGATTCCTAAAGCAAATCATTTCCTTTCATTGTTTATAAACTTTCCAATAACAGTGTATATACTGTGCTCTTTTCAGTGCTGATTATTTTCTTTTACTCCTCTAATTGTTTATTACTTTGTCTTCTTTTTAATTCTTCTAATCTTTCCATTTATAAATTTCTCTGTGCATTCTGCTTGCCCTTGATAATGTTCCTTACATCACAGCTTAACTGCATTTACAATAGCTTTCACTGTTCTTTTTAATACTTTGAGTAGACAATTGATTACAAGAAATCAGTCACCAAACTGGATGGTTTGACTGTTGTCCAGTAGTGCAATGCCAGGTCACACACTCAGACTTTGAGTCAGCCTTTGGATTCTTGTTCCACACGGTTGGAGCAGGAGGAGGCTCTCCACACATCACAAAGAGGATGTACTTGATCTTCTGGAGAAAGAGCTTGATAATTTACTCCAGGAGTGTAAGGGCCATCCTGCTTTCACTGAAATCACCAGGAGTTTGCCACTACCTTTTGTAGGAACAGGGATAGGCCCAAGGTGCACAGATGACCATAATTAAAGAAGGAAATGGAACAGCAGCAGTGGAAGAGCTGGCTGGGCTTGCTGTGGCCACTCACCTCTCCTCCCACCATTACAGGGAACCATTCCAACCACCTCGTGATGCCCACACCTCTTGCAATAGGGCAGCAGCGAGGTGGGAGCAGCAGCTGTGAAAGAGGAGATATGACTGCTTCAATATCTCCTTCAAACAAGGATGCTAGTGGCAGCAGGAAGCCACTCCAAAAAAGTGTTTCTTCTGGGACTGCTTCCACCAGAACAGAGGGAGCAGGAAAGGTCATAGTTAACCCCTCTTCATACATTATTTTTTCATAGGATGATTAACTAGGGCTGCTAAAAATTCCTTCCTGGACAGCACCTCACAAAGGCCCTTTTTGAAACATGTATGATCCTTTATTATGAAGATGGTCAGTGGACGTGCATTGTGTTTTAAAATTGAGAATGAATAGGAAAGATTGCTTTAGATGGTTAATGAGAGGAGGAGACACACTGTAAATTTATTTTTATATATATATATATATATATATATATATATATATATATATATATATATATGTAACCCTTCTGCCCCTCTGAGTTGGCAGCAACAAGGGCCGGGTTCAGTATCCAGAGGTTCCGTTTCAGTAACACAATGCATAACCGGCTCGAGCTCCCACCCAGTGACCTGGGACACTCACATACCACACCCCCCTGGGCGCCTCTAGGAGGCAATACTTCCCCTCTCGCAAGCACGGAGCCTGAGTGTAGCAAAATCTTTTTAATAAAGGAAGGAATCAATGTGGCATCCCATTGGAGAAACACCACAAACAGGGTTATAACACAAACCATAAACAAAAACCCACCTCCAAGTACGTTTGGCACTGTCCTTTTTCCCCTTAGGGTTTTAAGTCCAATCACCCCGAAGTCCAACAACCCAAAAGTCTCTGGTCAATGCCACCCCAGAGTTCGAGAGTTTATCTGTAGAGGTCCCTCCCCCCAGCCTGGGTAGAAAGGGGCACCTTACGTGGTCCGGGGCCAACTGCCCTGCCTCTCCGTGGGTTCTGCTTCCGCCTTCTCCACGAACTGCTCCGCTTTACCAGCCGCTCCACTCTGCTCCTCCAGCCGTCCTCAGAAACTGCTCCGCTCCACCAGCTGCTCTGCTCCATGAGCTGCTCTAGTTCTCCCTGCAAACTGCTCAGCTCCGTTCGCTCTGTGGGCCGCTCCACCCGTCCCACAGCTGCTCCGCTCTGCCAGCTGCTCCGCTGCCACCAGCTGTTCCATGATCCGCTCCAGCCATCCCCACAACTGCTCCACTCCGCCAGCTGCTCGGTTCCACAGTATAGCGTCAGGCTCTCCTACTAGTTAGCACAGTACTCAGTGCTCTCAGCTCAGTAATTTCAGCTCTTTAGTGATTTCAACTCTCAGTGATCTCAGCTCTTAGTAGGGGAGCCCCAGTGCTAGTGCACCATTAGCCCAAAATGAGTTCAGCTCAGTAACCTGTATTTAGATTCTTGAGGGAATAAAAAAATCAACTCTGACATTCCACAGTGCAGAGAGGAGGGGGTGGAAATGGTGCTTCTGGCTCCACAAGGAGACTGCACCACCAGGCACAGACACCTGTCCCCAGCCTCTCTCCATTCACTGGGTTTTGGAACCCATGTCCCTTGTCTAGCAAGTACCACCCAAATGAGGGTGAGTCATTTGTCACCAAGCAGTCCCACAGCTCGGCAGTCTGGGATAGGGTAGGCGTGCCTATGCAAATACATTCTCTGAAATTCTTTCCACCAGATGTCAGGGTAGAGCTTATCCTGACTCTGCTTATATATATATATGTGAACACTCCCATTCATGTAGGGAGTGTACAATTGTTATGTGGGATTCGGGATGTGAAATATGAATCAGGTCAAAGACAGAGCATACAGTACATGTAAAGGAGTATTCAGGTATGGCTCATGGGAGTGTATTACTGTGGTATGTGTGTTCTACTCTGTAGCAATCATTCCGTGCATATGTAAATTATGAATAAAGGATTACAGTAAGCACACTTTCAAAAATACAGTACAATACAGTACTGTCTAAATCCAATGCAGGCCGGAGTGGAGGTGGATGGGAAATAGATTTTTTCACTCCTTTATAGTATATCTGCAAGATGTAAAAAGGAAATTTCATATTACTTTATTCCTGCCAGCGTGACGTAGCAGTGAATAGCATAACATGTCCCCCAGAAGAGATTAATGTTAAAAAGAGCTTGTTACACTCGTTGATTTGGGTGTTAGTTGATGCTAATCCTAACTGATGTAGTATACAACTTTAACTGAAGCCAATGCAAATCTACCCTACTTGCTTGGTGTTAATACACTTAACTACTTTTACTCCAGGATCGCTCTTTGGCTACAGGAATCATTTTTTATTGTTCAATAAAAATGTATTTGTTCTTCTGGTTCTGTCTTATGACTATGTTCTTTGCCCATATGTCACATAACCTTTCTGTATATTCCACATCTGGACTGTAATTATTAGTTTAGTGTAATCTTCAAAACTTAAAATTAGACACCAAGTCTTTACACAGGCACCTAAATAGAAGTAAATGAATTTTCAGAGATACTGAGTACACATGGCTTCCACGGACTGCATTGGGAGTTATTGGTGCTCAGGACATCTGATAATTAGACTACTTTCACCAGAGTGCTTTAAAAGACCAAGTTTAGATATCCAAATTTGAAAGTGTTAACTTTAATGTAGTTCTGAGTTATCCAAGTACTTTTGTGTATCCATGTTGTGTGATCCACAACAGCTGTAGCACAATCAGTGGATGCACACTACATTGTTTGGCCCGTTATTAAAGGTATATTTGCCTCATATCATCACAATCACACAGCATAGTGATGTTTCGAAAGAAGCATTATGGACGGACATCCCATAATGTGTTGCTCTGTGGTGTATGCATTGCGGGATTTTTCACAGTGTGTGTTGTGAGGTGCCTCCTGGAAGGCAAAGACCTTCTGGGGGTCAAATTACATCATTCCCATGACTCCTCTCCTTTCATCCTATCATCCCGCTGGCTTTTGCAAGCCAGCACCATTTTCAAAGCACTCTCAGGCAGCATGAAGGAAATTAGCAAGTACCGTGAGCCTCATGGTGATGAATATGAACTGACTGCTGCTGCTGAAAGCATATTTAAAGTCATATAGTGACTTCAGAACCAAGGTGATAAGGGTACCTGAGGAGGAGGAGGCTAAAAATTGAGCAGACACTTCTAGAAGATCTGGAGCAGGAACATTGCTTTGAAGCTCTAGAGGTGAGACAAGATAGTGCAGCAGACCTGGGACGACCAGTTGTGGCAACAGAACTTTAAGGTGTCGAAAGCCACTTTCCTAGAAAGCTGTGCAGAACTCACAGAACTAGAGCTGCAGCAGTGGAACACCACCATGAAAGCTGCCCTCAGCATGGAGAAGCATGTGACTAGAAATTCACAAACCCCAGTTGCTACCAATCAGTAGCTAACTAATTTGGCATTGATAGAGCAACTGTCAGGGATGTGGTCATGGAGGTGTACACTGCTCTCAAGAAGTTTATGTCACATTGGGGCATAAGACTGGGCAATGCACAGAAGACTGTTAATGGTTTTGCATGGTTGGGGTTCCTGAATTATAGGGGAATTATTGGTAAGACCCATGTGCCCTACTTTTTGTCCTTACATCAGGCCTCAGAGTTTATAAACAAAAAGGAGTATTTCTCCGTGCTGCAAGACCTGGTAGATCACTGTGGAAGGTTTATAAATTGTAAGATACCAGCGCATGAGCAGCATGAGTGGAGCAGGACCTTGTCTGGTGATTGCAGTGACAGTTCAGAGTAAGGGAGAGTGTAGATACAGGAGTCAGGTACCGGGGTGAGGGTGTTCCTGGGATCAGGGCTGAGGAGCCAAGTCAAAGATCTGAACTAAAGTCAGGACTGGGAGCCGGGCATGGAGATAATGATTAGACTGGAGCAGACAGGGGTCAAGGCTGGAATGAGGCAGGAACAAGAACTGGAAGCAGGAGCAGACCAAATGCAGCTGTAGGCATTGTAAGCACAGAGCAGTCGCTGTGCAGCTGCCACTGCAAGGCTCAAGTAGCAGACCGCAGGCTCGCCTGCCCAGTCAGAAAGAACTGCCATTTGCAGATGGCTCACTGGACCCAGCTAAGCTTGCTAGGATGTATAGCGACCAGACTGGGATCCAACTATGCTTCTGACTTTACCCACTTGTTTAGGGGTCCTTCTAGGGGCCTTTGGTCCTGGTTTTTCATGATATTGCTGATGAAATTCCTGTAACAGGACAGGGGCATGGATGTTTTCTACAGGCTCCTGTAACAGGGTTCATGACCCGCCCCTCTTCCTGGGTCCCGTTTGCCCTCCCTAGTAAGGCTCAGACAGGCCTCAGGGTTGTGCACCACCCGTGTCTTTATTTACTTAACATTGTCCCACCACCAGTGTCCATCTATATACAAGCTTTACAGGTTTGGTTACCTCCCTTACACACAGAGTCAGCCTTCAGCTAGGAGCCTCCAGCTCCCTCCCTGACTGTCTTCTCCCTTGTTGCCCCCTTTTCTTCTGGGGCCCTCCCAGCCTTTATAGCCCTTGGCTTGTCAGGCCAGCAGGTGTTGCCAATCCTCAGGCTGGCATCAGGCCTTTTCCATCAGCCCCAATCTGCTTCTCTTGATTGGAGCTGGCCACGTAGGGGCTAATTAGGTGCTTCTGCACGAGCACCCTGCTACAGCGCCCAAGGTGGCTCCTCTGTTCCATACCCCTGCCAATCCACTAGGTATTGGAACTTCCCCCAACCCACTAAGAATTAAGGATTTGATGGGCCTGGTACTCTTCCTGCCCCTGAACTCTTCCTGCCCCAGTGGCAGTGGTGAATCCATCCAACCTGTGGAAGGGGTTGTTGATGAATGGTTTGAGAAAGGAGACATGAAAGGCAAGGTGGACTGTAAGAGACTCTGGGAGCTGGAGTTTGAAAGTCACTGGATTTATTTTCTGAGTGATCTGAAGGGGGCAGAGCTACTTGTGGTCAAGTTTGACAGAGAGAGGGATGGGTTGACTTCAAGTTTTTGGCAGAGAGCCACACCTTATCACCTACATTTAAGTCTGGGGTGACTTGCTGATGTTGATCAGCATAGCTCTTATAAGACTCCTTTGCAGCAGCAAAATGCTCTGGGACAGGGATGGGCAAACTGCGGCCCAGAGGGCCACATCTGGCCTTTCAGGTGTTTTAATCTGGCCCTTGAGCTCCCGGCGGGGAACAGGGTCCAGGACTTGACCCGCTTTGGCGCTCCAGCTGGGGAGCAGCGTCAAGGGCTTGCCCCGCTCCGTGAATGCCATGACTCCGCATGGCTCCCGGAAGCAGCAGCATGTCCCTCTCTGGCTCCTACGCATAAGGGCAGCCAGGGGGCTTCACTCCACATGCTGCCCCCGCCCCAAGTGCTGCCCCCGCAGTTCCTGTTGGCCAGGAACCACAGCCAATAGGAGCTTCAGAGGCAGCACCTGCAGATGGGGCAGCAATGCAAAGCCGCCTGGCCGTGCATCTGCATAGAAGCCAGAGGGAGGATATGTCGCTGCTTCTGGGAGCTGTTTGAGGTAAGCGCCACCCAGGGCCTGCACCTCTCCCTCCCTGCACTCCAACCCCTTTCCCCAGCCGTGATCCCCCTCCTGCCTGCCGAATCCCTAGGTCCCAGCCCGGAGCACCCTCCTGCATTCCCAACTCCTCACCCCCAGCCCCACCCCAGAGCCCACACCCCCAGCCGGAGCCCTCATCCCCTCCTGCACCCCAACCCCCAATTTCATGAGCATTCATGGCCTGCCATACAATTTCCATACCCAAATGTGGCCTTCAGGCCAAAAAGTTTGCCTATCCCTGCTCTGGGAGCACCTGATGAATTTGTTGAAGATGAAGAGCCAGGTCTGTGGTTGCTAGAATCAAGGGGGTTTCTGATAGTTCAGTTGAAACTGAGGGTGAAAACCAAAGTTGGCAGGGGCTTTGCTGAGTGGAGGCATAGGTTGCTTTATTGTAAGTGAATTCAACCAGTCATAATAGGGGGACCCAATTATGTTGGTGAAAATTCAAGAAGCAGCAGACATGCTATTACAGTGTCTGGTTGACTTTTTGAGTCTGGCCACTCAATCTCAGTGTGTTAGGCAGCTGAGATAAAGGGGTTGGTACTGAGAAGTCAAAGGAATTCCTCCCAGAATTATGACATTAAGTGGGCACTCCTATCAGAAATGATATGTTATGGCATGCTGTGATAACAGAAGATATGTTCTAGGAACAGCTGTGCTGTTCATGTGCTGATGGCCGGATACAACAGGGGATGAAATGGGCCATTTTTGTCAGAAGGTCCATAACTGTCAGTACCACTGAATGCCCTTTGTTGGATTATGGTTCACTTACTCAGCAGATAGGACTAACAAACATTTATTAAGGCAAAACACTCAGCAAGTAGTGATCAATTACTTACAAGCAGGTAGCTTATCAGGACAATCTCATCACCGCTGAATCCAGCACTGACAATACAGCTTCAACCTCCCTCTGTTAAGCAAACTTATTTATAACTTTTTGTTATCTTTTCTTATACATATGTATTAGTCTCTCATTTTTATATTAACTCTCCTCTGCTGTCAGTACAGGTGTAGTATTTGTTCAAACTGGTCTTTTCTAGTTTTTTGGTTAGTTTATCTTTTCTTGTTCTCACAAACATGATTACTCTGCTATTTCTTATACGTGCACAGTTCTACTTATGCTTACTCTGTTAAATGTTATCAGAACAGACTCTTAAAATTCTGTCAGGCCTAAATATGCCTTCACTCCCAACATCCTTGGGAACAGGGCAGCTCCACATTGAAGTCCATCAAGAGGGTGGATCAAGGCCATGGGAAGGAGCAGGGGAAGGCCCACTGGCATCATGTGCAGTGTTTTTAGTGTGCTGCAGATATCATAAATCTTAATATAGTCCTTTATGTCTTTTCATAAAGTTGACCACCAGAAACACCTGGAAATCAAATTCCCAGTCTTAAACTGGCCAAAATGTCCTGCCATGGGGGAGTTGTGGCACAATCTCAATACTTGGAGCTGGGGGTCCCCTTCAGAAATATAAAGACCATCCCCTGTAGCAGAGGAGGCCTTGCTATAGACAGAAGCTTGATCCTGGGGAGGAACCAGGGTTTTCCAGGTACTGGCAGATTGGCACCACAGATTGGCAGAGAGTGGCTGGCAGTCATCAGCTGGCCCTTGCCCATCCTGCTGGTGAAATGGGAGGGTTTGATAACAGTGATAAGAGCTTCCTTCTCTACTTTGTGCTGTTTGTCCTTGCAAGACAGAGCGTCTGCCTTCCCATTATCAGTCCCAGGATGATAAGTGACTGTGAAATTGAATCTGGATCGAGAAAATGCCCAGCGGATCTGGCATTGGTTTAACCATCAGGCTGTTTGTAGGTCCTCTAGGTTTTTGTGATCAGTCCAAAGTTGACCAGGGGTGCGGGCCCTTTCAAGAAGGTGCTACCATTCCTTGAAGGCAAACTTTAAAGTCAGGAGTTCCTTATCCCTTATGTCATAGTTTTTCTCTGTGAAAGTCAGTTTCCAAGAGAAAAGGGCACAGGGGTAAAGTACCTTATAGGGACCTGTGAAGTGGGAAAGAACTGCACCTATTACAATGTCTGAGGCATCAGTTTCAATGATGAAGACCTGAGCAGAGTGTGGATGAGTTAGGATAGGAGGGAGTGTGAAGGCTCCTTTCAGGTGATTAAATGAAGCAGATCAGGTGAATCTGGCTCCCTTCTTAAGGACGGACATTAAGGCAATGACCCGACTGGAGAACCCCTTGTTCTGTGAATCACCTGTAAATGTTTTCAAAGTCCAGGAATAACTATACCCCTTACACATTTGAGGGTGCCTTCCAATCTTTGATCACTGCTACTTTGTGAGGGTCTACAGTGAGCCCAGCCAGGGAGATGACATAACCCAAAAATTCCACAGGGTCCTTGTCAAATTCACAATTTTGGCATAGAGTTGATTCTGGCATAGCCAATCTAGAACAATATGTACCTGGGGGTCATGAAGTTCTTGATTTTCAGAGACGATGACAATGTACTGCTCAAGGATTTCCCCGGGGACATCATACATAAAATGTTGGAAGGTAGCAGAAGTGTTACAGAGGCCAAATGGCATGACCAAATATTCAAAAGACTGTATCTGGATCAATACGCCATCATCCCTCTGACTAAGTTATATGCTCCACAGAGGTCTCATTTCATGAAGACCCAGGCTGATTGAGTCTCTCCAGGAGCTCACTGGTGTAGTAAGAGGAGGCCCTGAGATATAAACGTTGGTATCAGAAGCCTGGTATGAGGCCTAAGGCCTGAACTAAAGTAATGGTCAAGACTTTGCTAACATAAAGCAAAGTGAAGCTGTGAGCCAGAGGCAGGCCCTGCTCACAGAGGCTGGCAAGGAAAGGGCTGATGCTGAAAAAGAGACATACCTAAAAGGTCCTGGACATCAGAACATTTGCATACTTGTACACTCCACACAGATAACAAGGAACAGACTGACCCATCCCAATGACAGGGGCAAAAGGGTAATATGATGGATAGAGTTGTTTTGTTCGAACCAACATGTACAAGGTGAGAGGTGGCACCTTACTACATAGAGGGGTTGTACCTTGCTACGTAGAAGGGTTGCACCTCAGTACGTCAGGAGTGATGTGTAACTTGTTTGTACCTGTGTATAAGAATGTATCCCTGGGGCGGTGTCTTTGTCTGGCCAAGGGGGCAGTGGAAAGTCCCGCCACTAACTGAGCCGAGTTATTGACCGTGAGCACGTATTAATAGTATGCCCTGTAGAGTAACAATCTAGGGGGAACTATCGTTGTGTCCAATACGGCAATAAACCTGACCGAAGTGCCTTCGTACCTTACTAGCCTCTGTGGTCATTAGGGGTTCTCTTTGGGTCTGTTGTGTTAGCTATCTGCGCAGAGCTGAGACAGCACACAGAGGGAACACACACACGCAGCCGAGTGATACCAACACTGAACAGAGTAGAGCACCACACCGGTAGCATCTGACAACAACTGGTAAGAGGAAGGGAATATCAATTGCATACTGTGACTTGATTTAATGCCTGGTGATCGACACAGGATCAGAGAGTGCTGTCCTTCTTATGAACAAAGAATAAAGGCGTGCCATCTTCGGAGGGGGAAGGACAAATAAATCTCTTCCATAGGTTTTCCTCTAGGTACTTCCAGAGGGCCTGTAGCTACTCAGGCTCAGAAAGAGCATAAATTTGCCCAAAGGGAGCTTCTGTACCCTGGTGGAGTTCAATAGGGCAGTCGTAATTGCGGTGGGGGCATAGAGTGTCCACCTTCTGTTTGTAAACACCTGTGTAAATTCCCAGTATTTGAGAAGAATCTTAGATGTAGCTAGGCCCACTGTTTATTTCTCTTGGAATTTGGAGCACACCACAGACTTCTATCAACCATGGATGGGAGCTCAGGAGCCATTCTTGCAGGCACCACAGGGAGCAGAAGAGCACTGTCCTTGATTGCCACCGATTAAGGGGTAGTAGGTGATGAGGCAAGGGGACTGAGGATGACTGGCTAGTACAGGGCATAGATCACCCTGAACTGGATAATTTCCCATGGCCACCACTGGTGATGACCTGCAAAAGGCACTGTCTGATACGTGTTGGGCATTGAAAAGAGAGGTGAGCTGTCGATGGTCTTAATGAGCCTGGGGGAGTCTTTGAAGAGAAAAGGAATCCAATGACATTTGACAATTTCTTCGTTGATGAAGTTATTGGATACGCCTGAGTTGACCAATGCCTCCAAGTGGTGGTTGAGCATTGTGGCATCCTGGAGATGGAGACGAAGATGAAGTGGAGTGATGTGCTGGTTTGGAGTTGTCAGGATTCCGGCAGAGCTGTGGCAGAATGACTCACTGTAGGGCAGAGTAAAGTACAGATTCAGCCCTAGCTTCACTACTGGGGCTGGGTCCTAGCATTTCCTGAGCCACAAAGGTGTCCCAGTTCTTGACTGGGCATTCAGCTACAAAATGCTAGTCCTCAAGCCTGGTGCTGGTTATTTTCATTGGCAGAGAGGTTGGGTTAAACTTGCTCGGGGTCTGGTAGATTACCCAGAATTGTATGCAACAGGAGTTTTGGATTTGATGAAGGTTGGGTGCTGCACCTCCTGTCCTAGCTTTGTTCTCCTAGCTGATCATCAGTCCTAATGCACCGAATGATCAGTGCCTCAGGCTAGGGTGAGATTCCATCCAAGCTAATTTGTCTTTAATAGGATCACTGAGTCCTTACTGGAAATTATGTCATTGCATGGCCTCATTCCAGTGGGTATCTGCTGCCTGCCATCAAAACTCGGCTGAGTATCTGGTCACAGACCAGGACCCCTGCCAGAGGGATTGGACACAGCTCCTATCATGTAAGCTCTGATAGGGTCATAAAAAATGCGTTATTGCCTGGACAAATTCCTCGAAGAATTTGAGCAGATGGGTAGACCCCTCCGATAGTAGAGAAGCTCATGCTCATGCCTGAGCCTCTCTGGTCAGCTGGCTAATCACAAGTCCTACTAAGGACAGGTCCATAGGGTATGATAGAGACTTCAGTATGAACAGCAGGCAACATTGATTCAAGAACCCCCAGAATTTGGCATGGTAGGAAAACCTTGAGCTCACAGGCAATAGGTGTGAGAGTCAGGGGGCCTGAAGGGTGGCATTCCTGTCTTGTAGTGTGACAGCCTAGGCCTGCATTTCTTGGGCCTGCAGGACTGCATTCTGTTCTTAAAATGCAGCAACCTGGGCCACCACGTTCTGTAAGGCCCCAACCAAGTCCAAAATGGTAAGCTGGGCTCCCACTGTGGTCATTATAGAAGGGATCTCCACATTATTATGTCGATGCCCTCCCTACAGCTAGCTGCTGGGGCATGGATGGCCTATCTAGTGGGTGAAGCAGATCATGTCTAGTGATTGTAGTGGCAGTTCAGCATACTGGCCAGTATAGATCCAGGAATCAGATACTGGGCTGATTTGAAGCTGAGATCAAAGTTGAGGAGCTAAGCCAAGGGTCAGAACCAGAGTCAGAATTAGAAGGCAAAGACTAGACTGGATCAGATGGGGGTCAAGGTTGGAACAAGAACTGGAAGCAGGCTGGAGCGGGACTGGAGGCAGGAGTAGGGCAAGCACAGCTGTGGGTATGGTATGCATTGAGCAGTCATTGTGCTGCTGCAAGGCTCTAATAGACATAGGCAGCAAATTGTATGGGCCCATGGTGCCCATCTTCCATCAATATTCATGAAGGTGGGCCCAGCTTCACCAATGTTTGGGCCCCAGGCCCCGTGCTTTGGGAGGCCCTGCACCATGGGTCAGCACCATGGGGTGCTCTCACCTCAGGGGCAGCTCCCCCTGTCCCTGGAGTCACTGCGTGCTGCAGGGAGGCCCCAGCGCTGACTCAGCTCCCCAACCAGTGGGAGCTGCAGGGATGGTGCCAGAGCTGCCTGGCCATGCCTCCACAGCAGGGAGGGAGAGGGAACTGCAGGCAGAGATAGCCCCAGGAGTCTGTCACTGTCAGACAGAGACACACAGACACAACTGGGAGGGTTGTGGGGACAGACAGATGGAACCATGGGCAGAGGAAAGAAGCAGCGATGGGCACCCCGGGGCTGGAATAAAATACACAGGACAGAGGGGGCTTCCTGAGTGGGCTATAGCAACACCTCCTGCAGAGCAGACCCGGGCTGCGGCTGGCTCCATCCATCACTCCCTCCCACCCCACAGAGACTCACACAACCCTCTGCCCCCCTCGAGAAACCCCGTGGCCCCTGTCACCCCTCTCCAGAGAGCCCCCTCTTTGTGCCAGATAACTCCCCTCCCCCACTGCCTCCCCTGCTCCAGAGCTCCCTACAATATCCCCCTTTGCCCCCCCCCTCGCAGATTGGCAGAGACCCTGGGGATTTTTCACCTGCCTCTGCAGCATGGGACATGGGTCACTTGCAGGTTGAAATGAGAGTAAATGATGGATTCTCTGTAACATGAAGTGTTTAAATCATGATCTGAGGACTTCAGTAACTCAGCCAGTGGTTAGGCATCTATTACAGAATTGGGTGGGTGAGGTTCTCTGGTCTGCAATGTGCAGGAGGTCAAACTAGATGATCATGATGGTCCCTTCTGGCCTTAAAGTCCATGAGTCTATCAATCCCCAGGTAAGCCTCAGTCTATAGCCATGATCCAGCAACAACGAGTGTGGCTGATAGAGTCTATTTCATGATAGTCATTGCCCACAGAGCTCCCAACTGAAGGAGACGTGTGGACTCTGATTGGCTCAGACTCACTATTTAAGCCAGAAGAGGGAACAGGAAGTTTTCTAAGCACCTAGGTGAGTCTCTGGGTGGCTGTTACACTGGATTCAACCTTCTTCCAGATCCCTGCTTCTGTGCCTCCACAGCACTGGAAGGGGGAGCCACAGGTGAGCAAGCCCCAGTCATCATCATCACAGGCACCTCAATTCTCTAGATATTTTAATTTCACTGAGGCAAGTAATTCAATCTACTCTTCCTTTCCAGACAGTTTGTGGCTTTTCTTGTAAGAAAACTTACAATTCTTTTTGCAAAGAAGTCCATTTATAATTTTTTCACTTGAGAAGTACATTTTCTGGTTGTTCATCAGCTCATTTATTTTGTTAACTCGGTTTCATAGGCAATTTTAAAAGTCACTTGAATTGTACCTGTTTTTTTCCATTGGTCCAAAAATACATGGAAGATGTGCAGATTTTTATTTCTGTGGACCAAACCACCCTGTGTAGAAATGTAAATGTGGGAGCTAGAAAAGCTCTGCAAGGGAAATTGTCCTGAAGTCATTCATTCTTCTGGGCATTCCATTCTATTGTTCCCTCCTATAGTAGTGATCAGTGTTTCCACCCACAAGGGAGACGCAGAAGACTGGGTCAACTCTGCAGTGACTCTGCCTCTCCCCTTGTTCTCTGTCTCCTCCCTCCCTCTGTTAGCCCCTTTGGTCTCCCTAGGATTGCCCCTACCATTACTCCCTCTGGGTCTTCTTTCTCTGGAGCTTCTCGTGAAGTAAAGTCTGTCATTACAGGTTCTTATCTCTGTAATGTAATGTATTTATTAAGTGTTAATTAATGCACTATAGGAGACCCACTTCAGCCCTCTGTATAAATTGTTTTGCCCATAGGGTTTTCTGCAGCCCTGGGGCAGCCAGCAATAACCCTTGTGCCTTTTCAATAAGGTGAGGGAAAGGGACCACGGGTTCCCTATTTATGTGATTTGCAAGAAGTGTTATCATTACTCAAGGTACCAAATGTGTTTAAATGATATAAGTGCCTTGTATAATCCCAACGCAAACTCATTTTCATTTCTCATGTAATAATCCATATACAGTATACACACATTTTTCATTAATTATATGAGTTATTATTATTGTTATCATTATTAGCTAGGTTACAGGCTCTTTTTTTTTTCAGTTTGACAAAATGTGTGCTATTTTATGGGTTGAATGATTGAATGACATAATGCCCCCCTTCCCCAATGTCCGCCACTAAGTCCGATAATTTTGTCAAGTGTTCATCGCACAACATGGTGGTGCCTACCCCTGCCTTATGCTTCAGGGGGTCATGAGGTCCAGGGTGGCCTGGGGAGTTAGCGGGGGTCCTGGCACTAGCAGCAGTGAGTGACCTGGCCCCAGCCCACTCTGCTCCAGCTCGCCAGCTCCCGGCATTGCTCAGGGGCAGGGGCTTCAGGGAAGAGGTGGAGTGAGAGGGGGAAGAGGCAGGGCGAAGCAGGGTTGCTTGCTGCTGTTAGCACCAGGCACCCCACTAATCCCCCAGACCAACATGGACTGAGTGTTCCCTTGAAGCCTGGGGCCCCCCAAAGCATGGGGCCCAGGGTGGTTGCCCTGGTCCGTCCTGTGGATGGGACGGATCCACTTGAACACCACCCAAAATAATACAAACTTGCCACCCATGCAAGTAGACTGCTGTCTGCTAGCTGTCCTGCCCAGTCAGGAAGCACAGCCATTTGGAGAAGGCTCATTGGGCCCGGCTGAACTTGCTGGGTTGCCTAGTGACCAGGATGGGAACCAGCTAAGTGCCTTAGAGGAATATTAATGAGTACGGTCTAGAAAGGTCCATGATGCCAGGATCTTTAGAAACTCTGGACTCTTTTCTGCAATGTGAAATAAAACTTTTGCTCCTGTGGTCTCTATGGACATTGATGGTGTTGCCATTCTTCCACTCATTCTGGGAGACACAGCTTATCCTCTGCTTCCGTGGCTTATGCAGCCTTTTAATGGACAATTGTGTAGGAGAAAGGAACAGTTTAACTATACCCTGATTAGTTGCTAAATAACAGTGGCATTTAGGAGAGCAAAACTTAGATGGAGGAGCCAGATGTTGAGGCTGGAGGCTAATGAGAAATATGCACATTTTAAGGTAGCTGTTTGCTGTACAAACTTTGTGAGAGCAAAGAGAGCCTTGCAGATAGATGGGAGGAGAAGGAGGATGCCAGGCTTGCTGTGTGTTTTGAACAGCCAGAGAAGATACCTCTACAAAGTGCTGCAACTACTCAGGGACACAGAATTAGGGAGGCACTATGCTCCTACTATAAGGGTAAGAGTCACTTGCAAAAAAAGTGCATGCTTTTGTACAACGCTTCAGTCAGGATTACTGAACATATATTAATGTGTATGTGCAGTGCTGCAAAACTTTTATCATCTGGGGATTCTTGTATAATTTATGTGGGGACTTTATCATAGTTCTGGTTAAACTATTTATTATAGTGTATGTGAAGGTGCAGCACTTTCACTAACTGGTTAATGAATTAGTGCTTGGAGGAGGGCATTTTCATTAATTGTTCCAGACGTGGAACCATGACTGCAAAGACATTTTCAGTGAATTTGTAATAAACAATAATATATATACCAATTTCAACTTTGTGAGCAGTTAAAAAAAATTGTTGTACATACACAATGTGCAGACTTAGAAACCCATTAAAAACCAGGAGTTATAAGATGGAGCAAGTTTATGCTTTTAAGATCACAATTGTGTGCACGGAACATGTTCAAAACTGTTCTCTGCAACTCAGAGGAGGGACTTAAGGGGAGCTCCCATTTTCTTTGTTAGTTACGAAAGGACCTGTTTTGGAGAGTTGATGCAGTGAATGGTATATCCCAGAATACAGTAGTCTCAGAAGTAGAGGGCTTCAAGGGGTATGTGGGGTGTGGCACTGTCCTTCACCAGAGAGCCTCTATGTTCTCCAGGAAGGCTATTAACCTCTCCATCATTCCTAGCAGCTGAGAGTGAGAGGCGCTAGTCATTTCCCTGTCTTTTTCTCTCTCTACTTTGTCAAGCTTCAGGAACCCTTGCTTCCCTTCTCCATCTTTTAATCCTACTTTTTGGCTGTGCATAAGAGTTCCTTCCACATGTCATCTCATGAGCTCCTTTTCTTCCTACATAGATTGGACAGATGGTCACTCAGTGATAACACCCTCATCCATAGTCACCACAACATCTCAGTTGCTGGGAGGTGGGGAGAACTAGTTATAGTCAAAATTTGAGTTTCCATGCCTAGTGATAGAATGTTGCTTTTTCCCTCAGTTTTAGCATTCCATTCCCATAGGCTCTTGCCAGGCTTGGGTGAGCTTGGAGTTGATAAGATGTTTTCACAATCTTCCCCATTTGTGTAGGACCCTGGGGTGGGCTGTAATGGACGTGGCCAGGGGGTAGTTGTTCTGCCAACTTGGGAGAAGTGGTAATAAATGCAAACTGGGATGTGGAGGACTACCTAAAGATGGTGAAGCAGAGGTAAGCTAGTAATTGCATGTGCACTTCTGCGGGCTATTTATGAAGTGGGGGTTGGCAATTAAGGCCTGGTCTCGATTATGTACTGGTACTGAAATAGTTATACTTGTATAACCCCTTGTGTGGCCCTAAATTATATGAGTATAAACGTGCCTTATATCAGCATAGTTAGTTCCTGTTCGCATCTAGGTATAAGAATATACTGATATAAGCATCTTAATATCACTGTAACTGTATCCATCCCAGAAGGGTTGTTCCATTTTAACTATACCAGCATTATTAAAGCAGTACCATTTCTGTGTGTAGACAACTCAAGTTGAAGTCATGTTTTTTGAAGACATTCACTACCACTGAAGGAGGTAGTCCTATTCATTCTATTTATATCCACTCACTCCCTATCTGAAGAAAAGGCAGGGTGAATGGGTCCGTAGGATGTTTGCTGTCCTTAACACTCTGTTCCTTTATTTTTCAGATAACTCCTGCTCTTTCCTGATAGCAATCATTGTTTTTAAGTGCAGAGGACTTTTCTTTGTGCTTTTCCTATCGATAAAAGCTGGACTTGAGTTGCAGTTTTAAAAAGAAATAGCTAATAGCACTTTCAACAAAAGTGCCTTTTGAATACATCCACAGCCATGTGAATTAACTTCAAAGAGGGTATTGACAGTTTTTCCCACACTATAAACCCTTTTCAACAATTTTGAAATGGCTTTTAAAAGTAAAATCTCAGGCTGTATTTGTTTTTGCTTGATTTTTTTTACTTGGAAAAATAATACCTAGCAGTTAAAACAAACTTTGGTATTTTCTAACCTTTGCCATTTAGGACCAAGTGCAGTCATGTTGCTCAATAATATTTTAAGATAAAAGTCAGGGCAATATCACTCTTCTAATAATTCTGGGTTGTCAGAGCACAGCTCTCATCATGGTATGCTGTTTGACTAAAGAAAGCCTCACACACTTGCTAATATAGGATACTGAGATGGGCAAACAGGGCAGTCCAGAAACCCAGTGCCAGACTTTGGTGTGGGTTACCACAGGCACAGTTGGAGAAAGAAGAGAAAGAAAGCTAATAATTGAATGTTTTCCTTCCCATTAACCTTCTTTTCTACCTCTCCATCCTAGAGGGAGAAGTACTTTCCATCATAGAGCAACTCTTGCCTCCTGTCTTGCTCGTTTGGCAATTGGTCACTTAGGGCTAGAATGTGGAGGTACCATAAGTAAGGCTAAGATTTTATCATGGTTATTTTGAGTAAAAGTCATGGGCAATAAACAAAAATTCACAGAGCCCATGACCTGTCCATGACTAAATAACCTGGGGCTGGGGCTAGGGCTAGGTAGGGGGGAAGAATGGAGTCCCATGGGGGTGAGCAGGGCTGACAGGCCAAGCTCCTCACCAGTAGCCACAGCAGGGGATGCAGCATTGGGGGCATTCAGCCCCCACTCCAGAGCTGACCGCAGCTGTGGGACATGGGAGCGAGGTCCTGGCTGCAGCTCCTGCTAAGCCCCAGCTGGGGGGAGGAGGGCACACGGTTCTGGGAAGCCATGAGAGGGGTCTTTAGCTCCTCCAGTTCAGCCACTCTCATCTCCAAAGCCCATACATGGTCTCTGAGGGCCAGGAGCTCCTAGCACTGAATGCGCACATACGCCACCGGGCAGGTAATCATACATGTTGCATTGGATGCAATAAACAGGATAGCCCCCACTCTGTCGCTGGACATCTGCCTGCATTCTCTTTTTACTCCTGCCTCTCACTCCTTTGTTGATGCTTTGTTATTATCGAGGAATATTTTTGGCTTTAAGTTTTAAAGAATGTTAAGTGTATCCAGTCCTCCCACACACTCCCCTTCTGAACTCCCTCGCAAAACTCCCCAGTTAGCCACTCCTGTTCGCTGCTCTTTATCATGAAAGTGCAACTTACAAATGTAGATTTTTTTGTTACATAACTGCACTCAAAAACAAAACAATGTAAAACTTTAGAGCCCATTAAAAAAAAGTGTTAATTAAATTTGTGACTGAACTCCTTGGGGGAGAATTGTATATCTCCTGCTCTGTGATTTTACCCGCATTCTGCCATATATTTTGTGTTATGGTAGTCTTGGATGATGACCCAGCACATTTTGTTCAATTTAAGAAAACTTTCACTGCAGAGTTGACAAAATGCAAAGGTACCAATGTGAGATCTCCAAAGACAGCCACAGCACTCAACCCAAAGTTTAAGAATCTGAAGTGCCTTCCAAAATCTGAGAGGGACTAGGTGCAGAACATATTGTCAAAAATCTTAAAAGAGCAACACTACAATGCAGAAACTATAGAACCCAAACCACCAAAATAAAAATCAACCTTTTGCTGGTGGCATCTGACTCAGATGATGAAAATGAACGTCCGTCAATCTGCACCGCTTTGGATCTTTATCGAGCAGAACACGTCATCAGCATGGAAGCTCGTCCTCTAGAATGGTGGTCAAAGCATAAAGGGGTATATAATTGTTTAGCATATCTGGCATGTAAATACCTTGCAAGTCAGCCATGTTCTCACTTTGAGGTGACACTGTAAATAAGAAGCGGGCAGCATTATCTCCCATAAATGTAAACAAACTTGTTTGTTTTAGCAATTGGCTGAACAAGAAGTGGGACTGAGTGGACTTGTAGACTCGAAAGTTTTACCTTTTTTTTTTTTTTAGTGCAGCTATGTCAAAAAAAAAACCTTTACATTTGAAGTTGCATTTTCACAATAGAGAGATTGCACCACAGTACTTGCATGAGGTGAATTGAAAAATATTATTTATCTTTTTTACTGTGCAAATAGTTGTAATATAATAATAATAACATAAAATAAAGTGAACATTGTATACTTTGTGTTCTAGGTTGTAATTGAAATCAATATATTTGAAAATTTAGAAAACATCCAAAAATGTTTCAATAAATGGTATTCTAATATTGTTTAACAGTGTGATTAATCACGATTATGTTTTTAATCTTCCAATTTTTTTAATCTTTCAAGATCTCTAATTTGTACTGTCCAGAAGAGAGCTGGGAAGTACAGGACATATGTTTCTGGGGGGAAATATGGCACTGTGAGTATGTTGGGGTCACCCTGTGATAGTCTTTAAGGCTGGTAAGGGCCAAGGTCTGGCTGGCTGACTGCAGCACACACAGAAATAGTCGGGAGTGACTTACATGCTTTGAAGCTGTTTCTGGGCAATCCAGGTTGGAGGCTACAGCAGCAAAGCATTGTAAAAAGCACCCTAGGTTACAGGGGAGGGGTGACACAGCTACTCATTGGTATGGATTGTTCCCTGGTATGTCACACACATCCACAATTTTTCAGGTCAGTAATATTTTATTGGTAAGACAAAAGCTATGCAACTGTTGCCAACATGTTAGAGGCTGAACCCTCAGGTCTCTGTCAGGTACAATTGATCACCATTGGTCTGCATGTGTGTCTGAAGCTTTAGCCCTTGTGCCTATCCATGAACACACGGACAGTGGAGCTGGCCGGGTAGAAAGCTGGAGACATAGGCTGGGATGGGCTCTGTGGGAAAGAGACACTTCTCCTTTCAGTTCAGGGAGGAACAGAAAGTAGAGGAAAAGCCAGGTGAGATGCATCCTGCTATCACTGGCTCCTTTCTCCAATTCACAGCAACATCACCCGCCAAGAAGGCAGATGGTTTCTAATCACTCCTTCTCCCATTAGCTGCTTGGAATCTAGCACCCGGCAGCCACCCCATGCCAGAGCTATAGGACAAGCTGACAGGTATTTTCCTTTAATTGTTACAGTGCCTCAGCATGGCTGCTTCTGCCTCTGGTGTTATCAGTAGAACAACTCTGTCCCCTCCTTTCAATCAAGAAATAGAAACGTCAAACTTAATCTAAAAGATAAATGGGACGGGTTTTGTTTTTGTTTAATTAAAATATAATCACATTGTGGTTGTATTTTTAAAGTACTTTCAAAATTTTAATGAGCCCCACAGTTTGAGACAAACATACCTCTTTTGAATACATTCATTTTAAAATGCTGGTTTAACAGCACATCAAGTTCAATTATTTTTGGCAGAGAAGGCACAGCCACAGACCGTCAGTACTCAGAACTACTGATTGGTTTCAAGGAAAATATCGGGAGTTCTCTGAAAAGATCGGGAGTTCTCTGAAAAGAAGCAGAGCAGTATGCTAATGAAGATATCAGGCACTAGCCTTTCGCAAGATCTCTGCATCTAAAATGTTACGTGCATGGTCGTGAATTTACTTAGGAATTTAGCCACTAGTAGAGGAAAACAATGTTCTCTGTAACAGGGATGGCAGAGCCTTTCCAAAAATAGGGGGGCCAGCCCCTGGCCTGAGTCCCCACCCTCCAGACCCGCTGCCCAAGGCAGCTGGAGAATCCGCGGCTCCCCACAGTTGCCCAGGAAGCTCTTACCATAGCTGGACTGCGGCTCTGGGGCCCTGCGCCCTGGGAGGGCAGGGCCACAGGCTGGGGGCTGCTCTCACGGGCCCCCACCTTGGGCAGGTGGAGGGTCTGTGGCTCCCCACAGCTGCCATGGCTCTCTGGCCAGGGTCCAGCTGCTGTCTCAGCTGGGGGCAGGGCCTTGGGAAGGAGAGGAAGGGGCAGGGCCTAGGGCAAAAAATGGAAGGGCCAGGCCCATCCACTTTCAAAAAATGGGAGGGCAAGGCCCCCTGGCCTCTCCTAATCTGGAACCCCTGCTCTGTAATATGACACTTTTAAGTACAATTGAGGCCATTCTAAAGGTTTCATTGTACAGATGCAAGTGGCTCATGACTGAAGCTGAATGTCCCATCAAAACACTAAAGGCTTTTACATACTGACAATCCCATGACTTCCAATGGTTTTATTTTTCAATGTTTTGGCAATATCTTCTGAAATTTCACATTCTCCTTACTCCCTATTCTTCCCCCATCCTAAAGGAATCACAGTGATGCTTCCTCTTGTTGGCTTACATTAATTGATAGCACTATGACCACTGGCCACAGAGAGTCTCTTAAGACCCTAACACTGTGTCAAGGCCTGATCCTGCTGCTTCTAGAGTACTCTTGAGGCTGCTGCTACTCTGAAAAGAAAATCTGTACTGAAATATGCAGGACCAGGTGTTGCACTGACACTGTAGAGGTGATCCAGCATTCTATCTTCCCTATTTTAATTATTTAAAATTAAAGCAAAGATATTTTCCTTATGGTTTTATTTTTATTGGATATATGTATCTGAGAAGAACTATGGCTTATTTTTTTTCTCTTTGTAATAATTCTGTTTCAACAGTTTTCCAAGTGCAAAATTAAAAGAAAATTGATCTACTCATGGCCAAAATTACTATTTCTCCTACAGATTAAGTCCTGAATAATTTATACTGTATTTACTGCTACTGTACCCAGTGGGCTAGCTTGCCTTTTTTATATTCACTGCTTTGCATTATATTCAGCAGTAATGCAAGAAACCTACAGGCCTGTATCCTGAAATACAATAGCTTCAGCACGTTAACATAAGGCTTGAAACCTATGAACTTTGCACAGATAAACACCAAGTATTTGACGAGCTGAAAATAGAGTTAAGGGGAAGTTCTGACCACAGGTACATAAGTCGACCACAGAAGTGTCCAGGCTACGAACTGATGTACATAACAGATACATCAGATAGATCTAAGACTAGCGTGCTTGCTTGCCTATCTTTTCTTATAAATTTCTTATTTTCTTATGGGTTTGATTATTTGTTTTATTATAATAAGTTTATAGGTTTATATTAGAGTATGTTTTGGCTGTAACACAAGGGACGTCCAGGCCACATACATCCTTTATGTTGAGCTAAGGCAAAATTAGTATACATATGTTTGGGACCTTTCACCTAGATAGATGGTGATGAGCTAAAGCATAAGGTCCATATATGGCTGTGACCTTTAACACAGAGGATTTGTTAAAGCAGTTGGCATAGGGGGCTTCCTAAGTTCATACCCTTTTAAACTAACAGGTACACCAGAACTTGGAAAGAACCGAAATAACCAGTTAAGGCAGAAATAACAAATGTGATATCTAATGACAAAAGGGCCATGATAACGAATGGACGTATATGATAATAAGTTGAGATCATTGATATACTAAGCTATAGGAAAATGACACTACAACATTAATAAGGCGAAGAAATAAAAATAAGGAAAAGAGGAAAAAATCCCCGATTGAATATCCATCGAACATAGTGGTGTCAGTGTAACATATTATAAAAGTGGCATCACAGCCTAGGGGTGGTGGGAGAGAGAAATGTAGTCCTTGGGAGGTGCCAGAAGGATCGCCACTGGTGATGATGGGGAGGGTGGTGGTGATGAGGAAGATGGTAGCTAACATTTTAGGTTGTTCTACAGGAGATGGGGTGAGCATGTGGATGTGCAGATGTACATTCTGTAGTATCTCTATCTTACTAAATTGTGGTGTTTGTGACTGTGCTAAATGTATTAATAAACTGTATTTGTAAATATAAAAGGAGTTCCTATAGTGTAGTGTTGCAACTGTGCACATCAAGGGTCCCAACTATATAACAATTTGAATAATACTGGGCCTGATCCTGGGGCAAGAACCTGTCAACTCTCAAAGTAATAACTAGGAATTCTTAAGTATTCAGTATAATGAATATATAAAATAAAGATCAGGCAATGCATGGTGTAAACATGAGGACCAATTTGATAGTAAGCACCTCACTGCAAACCCCTGGAATCTCACTCACCGCCTGCACCACTACAGCCAGCACTGAGCTCATATTGCCGTCCATCAATGAACTTGCAAACTCCTCTATAAAGAGACTCCGTATTAAACCAATAGCCAATAAGCAACTGAATAGATCACTGTGCCAAGGCAGAATGAGGTGAGCAGAAACTTGACCAACCATTGTTACACTGTGACTTTTCCATTTGATGAATAATAGGCCTTCTCTGCTAATATCACTCCCTTAGAAGCTCTTGCAATGGTTGGTCAAGTTTCTGCTCACCTCAGTCTACTACATACACTATTACACTCATATTGTCATAGAATGTTTGAACTTAAAACAATGCAGCTGTAAACAGAATTCTACCACAATGCTGTGTATGTGCGGTGGAGCAGATCATGATAATTATTGTTGTATGTACTACACATCAGTTATAGAATTCTCTTCCTTATTTTATTGCTACATTACAATATATAAAGGGAGGTTTTCTCCTTGATGTAGTTATGTAACCTGATGTTAATTTCAACTAGAATGGTGAGGAGCGAGACCACTGCATATCTATCTATCTATCTATTTTGTGTGTGTGTGTTGTGATCAGTATTGTATTTATCTGCTAGAACTAATGAACACACGTCATGACAGCAGCTTATCACAGAGACTTATATATGTTTTCTACATTTTGGCCAAGTTTATTAAAAATTACTAGTGTTTTTGGGATCCCATCAGAAAGGGGCCTGATTTTCAGAATGTGTTGAGCCTTTTGAAAATCAGACCACTTTCAGTTGTTCCAAATTAGGCACCTAAAAATAGTGGCATCTAAAATCACTAGTCATTTTTGAAATCTTGGTCTTTGAGCTTTGTAATGTAATTTTACTGTATTGTCTGTAGATGTTTCTCAATTGCTACTGTAGACTGTGATGGTACAGCTTTATCTGATTATTACCTTGTACTCCCCAGCTGTTGTCTCTTGTCATACTTAGATTGTAAGCGCTTTGGGACGGGAACTGTCTCTGTTATGTGTTTGAACAGCGTCTAGCACAGCGTCCTGATCTGTGATTGAGGCTCCTCGATGCTACTACAGTATAAATAATAAAACAATAATTAATAATATGGACGTTACAGAGAAGGTGCAGTAGTCCTCATCCATTTTAGTGCCAAAGAACTCTGCTTTTTGCTGGGTCCCAACACCACAAAAGTTACCTTTCCAAAGTGATAGAAATCCAACACGTTGG
Source organism: Gopherus flavomarginatus (assembly GCF_025201925.1). NCBI lineage: Eukaryota > Metazoa > Chordata > Testudines > Testudinidae > Gopherus > Gopherus flavomarginatus. Next base: position 205,914,333 of record NC_066618.1, read on the forward strand.
CAAATGAGGCGGCTCCCTCCATAATAATTAACAGCAACCTATTTATCATGAGGTTATGGAGTATAAGTTGTGGGTGAGGTTAGCAGTATAGCATCTATGCACCGAATTGTAATTTAACCAGATGACTTTGAACCACTTTTGATGCACCTAATCCTTATATTTATTTTATTGTACACACACGTTACGTTGCTTAGAATAAAAAAAATTCAAAATGATTCTGTTAGCCTATGGTTCCATGGATAAAATCCATTACATTTAAAGGACAAAGCAGACATCCTATATTTTGGCCACATTGTCTTTTTCAAAGTGATACTTGCTATAACACCGGAGAGGGGGTTTTGTGGTGTTAGCACTGAATTTAGAGAACTATAGTTAGACTCCCTAGAACTACTGGTTCAAATATGAGCAGCAGTCACTCACACTTTCCTTCCTAATTGCTGTGCAGTTAACTGTATGTGGCCTTTCCAATGAGACCTTTAAAACTGTGAGTGTCTGTACTGAACAGACCTTAAAGGGCACTTATACTCTGAAATGTAACTGTAAAAGTAGCTACAGGGCTTCCTGCTATATTTTGCTTTATTGATTCCATATCCCATTTGCTCAGTTTGTAAGTAACAACATGGGGTTTTTCTAATTGCCAGCTCTCCAAACTCAGTCTGGGATCTAGTAGTTAAGTTCTGACAGCAATCACTGGTATTAAGGATTCTGCAGGGACACCTATGCAACCCCATTTGCAACTCTATGCAGGTGTAACTGAAGGTAACATTGGCCTGCAGAATCTTTATTACAGTTGATGATGTGTGAGGAAGAAATTACTCAGTGTGCCTTTTAGAGTTCAGAGTGAGCTTTCAGAGTTAGTAGTTATTAAAAACTGTCATTTTACAAACAGAGCAAATTTTATGAGCATCAACAAGCAGCAGTAAGCATGGAACCCCACAATGTCATTTTTTCAGAGGAAAAGAACTAAAAGCTCTGGTAGCACTGTTTTGGTAAATTAGCAGTTTTCTCTGCAGTCCCTGACCTACATTTCCCCTCTCCACATCACTGTGCAGCTGCCTGCCACTCTTCATCCCAGAGGTGACTTCATTTCATTGAAAGGTAAAGTCATTCCAGCATTTGTGATGTAAGTCATATTATCTCTATATCTCAAGGAGGTATTGTTCCTCCACAACCAAGGTTCTGGACTCATTGAATAAAACATTTTATTCTGATAGCATCCGCCTGCCAACACATCAGCCTGTGTGCACCACTGCTGTAACTAAAATTGTATAACTTGACATTTGTGGGCTGCCTTTTGCCTTCCCTGAGGGCTCCTTCAATGACAGCACAAACTAGTTTGTTTTGGAATTGTGTGAGTGGTTGTACTGTTGTTCCGTTCATTTTTGATTGAATTCTAATATGAGCTGCAGTGCCATTCGTGGCCACACAAAAATAATAACTGCTGCAAACTAATGGAGGCATGGGGCCTTTCCTGCAGACTAATGACCAGAGGGGAGGGAAGTTAATGGCCCAAAATGCAGCAAAGAGTCATTAAACTCAGTCTGATTAATTCTTAGGAAATGCCTGACACCATGGTCCATACTGATAGAACTGTGAAAAATATCGGATAAGAGTTTGAAAAGGCATTTTTGTTTTTTAGTCCATGAAACTTCCATAGACATACAGGGTGTTTTCAATTAAATTTTTCATGTCAGTGAAGGTTTCGCTCTGCCTGTGAACACTCTGGGACAGATTTTCATGCAACATTTTCAGTTACAAATTGGGATTGATTATATAGTGGGATTCGAATCATAGGCGCTGACTCCGTGGGTGCTCCAGGGCTAAAGCACCCACAGAAAAAAAATAGTGGGTGGTCAGCACCCACCAGCCACAGCTGTTTGGAAGCTGACAGGAGGCACTCGGAGAAGGGTGGAGAGCAGCGAGCGGTGGATGGGCGGAGGGCCTTACTCAGAGGAGGATATGGGGTAAGAAGAGGCGGAGTGAGGGTGGGTCCTCAGAGGAAGCAGCAGAGTGGGGGTGGAGCCTCAGGGCAGAGAAGGGGTGGAGCACCAACGAAATAAAAGTCAACAGCTGTGATTAAAATGGCTGAAGTCAGTTGATATTCCTTTAGGTTTCCTGATTGGCTGAGCCTACATGAGGTCCTCAGAAGGGGCAGCTGAAGCCATTCTGATTCCTTTACCCAGGAGGGACTGCAGCCATCAGAAGGAAAATGGATTGTTAAAATAAAATGGCATATTAAAAATTTGTGATTTAATTTAAAGGCCACAAAAATGAGGAACTAAGCAGCAGCTAAACTGAGCCAGGCATGGCACGGCAGCTTACCCATACAATTGTGCCAATGCACTTCAGTCCTAATTTGTGGTTCTGCAGCCCCTGGTACTCAGTAGGAACTGATTCAGGCCACAGAATGAGAAAATTCCCATCTATGTCAAGGCAGTTGAATTGAACCCTTATTCCCATTGACATCTTAAGAAGAGAGTGCCAGCTCTTCCAAGTTACTTGGTGGGCTTAAGGCATATGCAGGAAGTATTATGAAAGCATCTAGTTAATCAAGATTTGGCTGCAGGGCTCCCAGAAGTTAAAGGTTATACGATTAGTCCAGTGACCCAAGACAGTCTGCCATGCTCTTGACACTCTTCATGTCATTTCTTTTTGTTAGGCAACTAGTATAAAGTATAAGCACAGCTGCAATAACATAACATTTACAAATAAAATGCCATATTAACTGGCTTTCTAGTCTATTTCTGTGTCTTGTTAAGGTGAATAGAGAAAACTATTATTAGCTTGTTTCCATATCAAGGAATTTTTTTTACCAAAACTTGCAGCCATGTTGACTAATCAAGCAGCAGGCTAAGTCTCCCCCATTTTGGCTTTTTGACTGACAATGCACTTTCCTCTCTTTTGATCTTTCAGATTTTTTTATTCCATTTTTATGTCATATTTTAATTTTCAAATTAGCATGAATGTGATATCCTGGACTGTATTCAAACTTTATCTTTGTTAGAGCAAAATAACTTATTAACTATAAAACATGCAGTCAGGCTTGGAGATAAAAGAATTCAAGTAATACTCTGGCACAAATCCACTGCACAGATGTCCATAATCTTACAGCTTACCTGCTCAGAAATACTACAGTTTATGTGTTGCCCTAGAGTGATATTTCTTGGTTGCCTAATTACCAGGCATGTTGTTCATGTTAGACCTAAATTTACTTCTGTTCCACACAACCCATGTTATTGTCAATTTCTGACATAAGAAATGTCGCCTCTTGAATCTGAGATCATAGACAATGTTATATACAGAATGTTAAAGAAATAAACTCCAATATTACTCCAAGCTCCTGACAGCTCCTCCTCCTCAGCTGTTCGGATTTATGTATTTTCTAAAAGGATGACTGTTTTGGTTAGTGCCATCAAACCTACACCCAGAGTGCAGGTAGTGTAATGGGTGTCCCATCCACAAGGCATAAGCTGAAAATCATGATGTCATATTTACTGCCTATGCTCCAGTGGCATAGAATACAAACCTCAGAGCGCTTCAGTGATAATAGCTTGAGATTCCTGGTGGATCTAAACGTCTCCTCGACCTTTACAGTGACCCTCCATGGGGCACATCACAGATTTCACCCACTGTTCAATGGAACTCTCCATCACCTAAACACCTTCAAAAACAGACTATAGCATGGACTTACCCCACTGGTTACAGAAACTGAATGCCAGAACTTGACAGAAAATCAGGGGCGGCTCCAGCCACCAGCACGCCAAGCACGTGCCTGGAGTGGCTTTGGCGGACCTCCTGCAGGCATGCCGCCGAATCTGCGGGACTGGGGAACCTCCCGCAGGCAAGCCACTGAAGGCACACCCCTGCCATGCTTGGAGCAAAATATCTAGAGCCGCCCCTGTAGAAAATGTTGATGAAAAGGTGTGGGCAAGTCACACTGAATTTGCCCCCTTGTACCAAGGGACCTTCAATCAAATAGCCTCACTGGAGATCTCATATTTGCTTGGACCTGCCTTGCATTTAGGGACATTGTCCCATAGTTTACAGTATTCACACAATTATCCCGTGGCAGGACAAAAACAAGGGACCAAGCATTAGAGTTGGTTTGGTTTTTGGACAATGGAGAGAATGTCACCCTAACATAGATATGTCTGCATATCTATTACAGGGACACCATCATAGGACCTAACCACATCAGCCGCATATAAGGGGCTCGTTCACCTGTATATATACCAATGTGATATATGCCATCATGTGCCAGCAATGCCCCTCTGCCATGTACATTGGCAAAACTGGACAGTCTCTACACAAAAGAATAAATGGACACAAATCAGACATCAAGAACTGTGACATTCAAAAACCAGCAGGAGAACACTTCAATCTTCCTGGAGACTCAATAACAGACTTAAAAGTGGCAATTCATAAACAAAAAAACTTCAGAAACAGACTCCAATGAGAAACTGCAGAACTGGAATTAATTTGCAAACTGGATACCATCACATTAGGCCTGAATAAAGACTGGGAGTGGATGGGTCACTATAAAAAGTAATTTTCCCTCTGCTGATACTCACACCTTCTTGTCAACTGTTGAGAATAGGCCAATTCCACCTTAACTGAATTGGACTCGTTAGCACTGACCCCCCACTTGGTAAGGCAACTCCCATCTTTTCATGTGCTCTAATATATATTCTGCTTACTGTATTTTTCACTCCATGCATCTGATGAAGTGCGTTTTAGCCCACGAAAGCTTATGCCCAAATAAATAAGACGGTTACTCACCTTGGTAACTGTTGTTCTTCGAGATGTGTTGCTCATATCCATTCCAGTTAGGTGTGCGCACGCCGTCTGCACATTCATAGGAAGATTTTTATCCTAGAACACTCGGTGGGTCGGCTGGGTCGCCCCCTGGAGCGGTGCCACCATACCCCTGCCGACCCAACCGCTCCTCAGTTCCTTCTTGCCGGCTATTCCGACAGTGGGGAAGGAGGGCGGGTTTGGAATAGATATGAGCAACACATCTCGAAGAACAACAGTTAAAAAGGTGAGTAACCGTCTTTTCTTCTTCGAGTGCTTGCTCATATCCATTCCAGTTAGGTGATTCCCAAGCCTTACCTAGGCGGTGGGGTTGGAGTGAGATGTCGCAAAGCGTAATACTGCGGAGCCAAAGGCTGCGTCATCTCTGGACTGCTGAACCAGGGCATAGTGAGAGGCGAAGGTATGGACTGAGGACCAGATAGCTGTGCAACATATCTCGTGGATGGGCACGTGAGCCAGGAAGGCAGCAGATGAAGCATGAGCCCTGGTAGAGTGTGCAGTGACGTGGCTCGAGGGGACATGAGCCAAGTCATAACAGGTGCAGATGCACGATGTCACCCAGGATGAAATCCTTTGTGAGGAAACGGGTATGCCCTTCATATGCTCTGCCACCACGACTAAGAGTTGGGGTGTTCTGCGGAAGGGCTTTGTCTGCTCGATATAAAAAGCAAGTGCTCTACGGACGTCTAGGGAGTGCAATCGTTGCTCCCTGCACGATGAATGTGGCTTCGGGAAGAAGACCGGAAGGAAGATCTCCTGGCTAACATGGAAGGCTGATACCACTTTGGGGAGAAAGGCCGGATGTGGTCGCAACTGCATCTTGTCCTTGTGGAACACAGTATATGGAGGGTCCACCGTAAGAGCCCAAAGCTCGGAAACTCATCTTGCCAATGTGATGGCCACGAGGAAAGCAGTTTTCCAGGACAGGTACAGAAGTGAGCAAGTTGCTAATGGCTCGAATGGGGCTGACATAAGTCTGGTAAGAACCAGGTTGAAGTCCCAGGTTGGGGCGAGGCGGCATACCTGAGGGTATAGGCGCTCCAAGCCCTTGAGGAATTGAGATACCACAGGATGTGAAAACACCGAGCGGCCATTCTCCCTTGGGTAGAAGGTAGAGATGGCCGCCAAGTGTACCCTCGATGATGATATCGCTAAGCCCTGCTGTTTAAGAGACCAGAGATAGTCCAAGATGGTGGGGATCGAGACCTCGGCAGGAAGAACGTTCTGCTCTCCGCACCAGCATGAGAAACGCTTCCACTTGGCCAGATATGTTGATCTAGCGGAAGGCTTTCTGCTACCCAAGAGTACTTGTTGCACTGGGGCAGAGCAACACAACTCAGACTGGGTCAACCACCTAGGAGCCACGCCGTGAGATGGAGCGACTGTAGGTCTGGGTGATGAAGTTTGCCGTGGTCCTGAGTTATCAGGTCCGGGTGAAGAGGTAGAAGGATGGGGTTGGCTACTGACAGGTCGAGCAACATGGTGTACCAGTGCTGCCTGGGCCACACTGGAGTGATCATGATCAAGCGGGCTCTGTCCCTGCGTACTTTCAGCAGGACCCTGTGGACGAGCAGGAACGGTGGAAAAGCGTAGAGCAGGTGAGTCATCCATGGTATCAGGAAAGCGTCTGCTAGCGAACCCTGGGAGAGGCCTTGAAAGGAACAGAATATTTGGCATTTCCTGTTCTCGCGGGACATGAAGAGGTCTACATGGGGAAATCCCCACTTCCAGAAGACCGAAAGAATAACATCCGGGTGAAGCGACCACTTGTGAGAAAGGAATGATCTGCTGAGGCGATCCGCCAGAGTGTTTCGAACCCCCGGGAGAAAGGACGCTATAAGGTCTATAGAGTGGGCTATACAAAAGTCCCAGAGTTGTATGGCTTCCTGACAAAGGGTCGACGACTGTGTCCCGCCCTGTTTGTTTATATAGTAAATGGCTGTTGTGTTGTCTGTGAATATTGACACACAACGGCCTTGTAAGTGCTGCTGAAACGCCTGGCACGCAAGGTGGACTGCTCTCAACTCCCAGACACTGATGTGCAAGGCCAGCTCCTGAGATGACCAAAGGCCTTGAGTGCGTAGATGTCCAAGGTGAGCACCCCAGCCGAGAGATGATGCGTTCGTTGTCAGGGACATAGAGGGCTGGGGCAGATGGAACGGCAGCCCTGCACACACCAGGAAGGGGGTCAGCCACCATTCGAAGGAGCCTAGGATGCTCGGGGGAATGGTGACTATCATGTCTATGGCATCTCTGCCTGGTTGGTACAGTGAGTTGAGCCACAATTGGAGGGGACGGAGGCGCAGTCTGGCGTGTTTTGTCACAAACATGCAGGCTGCCATGTGACCCAGGAGACCGAGGCAAGTGTGAACTGAAGTAAACGGAACAGCTTGCAGGCTCTGGATGATGGCCACCATTGCCTGGAACCAGGGCAGCGGTAAGCAGGCTCTGGCGAGATTGGAGTCCAGGGTGGCGCCAATAAAGTCTATCCTCTGAGTAGGAATCAGAGTGGATTTTTCCACATTGATCATCAGGCCTAGATGTAGGAAAAGGTCCTTGACAATGCCGATGTGATGGGTGACTTGTGCCTCGGAGGTCCCTTGGATGAGCCAGTTGTCTAGATACGGAAAAACGTGTATCCGACGGCGGCGGAGGTGGGCGGCGACTACAGTCATGCATTTCGTAAATACTCTTGGGGCTGTAGAGAGGCCGAACGGTAGGACCGCGAACTGAAAATGTTGGTGGTTGGCTACGAACCGGAGGTACTTCCTGTGAGGGGGGTAGATGGCTATGTGAAAATACGCATCTTTCATGTCAAGGGCGGCATACCAGTCTCCGGAATCCAGGGATGGGATGATGGTCCCCAGGGATACCATGCGGAACTTCAACTTTATCATGAATTTGTTGACTTCCCGCAGATCCAGGATAGGTCTGAGACTCCCCTTTGCCTTGGGGATTAGGAAGTAGCTGGAGTAAAACCCCGTGCCCCTTTCGTGTTTTGGTACCTCCTGTCATAACCTTAGTCCCAGATTTGGACCTTAGCGTCCAAAATATGGGGGTTAGCATGACAACCTCCAAGCTTAGTTACCAGCTTGGACCTGGTACCTGCTGCCACCACCCAAAAAATTAGAGTGTTTTGGGGCACTCTGGTCCCCCTGAAAAACCTTCCCTGGGGACCCCAATCCCTTGAGTCTCACAACCAAGGGAAATAATCCTTTTTCCCTTCCCCCCTCCAGGTGCTCCTGGAGAGATACACAGACACAAGCTCTGTGAATCCAAACAGAGTGACTCCCCCTCTCCGTTCCCAGTCCTGGAAACCAAAAGCACTTTCCTATTCCCCCAGAGGGAATGCAAAATCAGGCTAGCAAATCCAACACACAGATCTCCCCGATTTCTTCCTCCCACCAATTCCCTGGTGAGTACAGACTCAATTTCCCTGAAGTAAAGAAAAAACTCCAACAGGTCTTAAAAGAAAGCTTTATATAAAAAAGAAAGGAAAAATACATACAAATGGTCTCTCTCTATTAAGGTGATAAAATACAGGGTCGATTGCTTAAAAGAATATTGAATAAACAGCCTTATTCAAAAAGAATACAAATCAAAGCACTCCAGCACTTATATTCATGCAAATACCAAAGAAAAGAAACCATATAACTTACTATCTGATCTCTTTGTCCTTACACTTAGAAACAGAAGACTAGAAAGTAGAAACTACTTCTCCAAAGCTCAGAGAAAAGCAGGCAGACAGACAAAAGACTCAGACACAAACTTCCCTCCACCCAGAGTTGAAAAAATCCGGTTTCTTGATTGGTCCTCTGGTCAGGTGCTTCATGTGAAAGAGACATTAACCCTTAGCTATCTGTTTATGACACGACTCCTCTATAGCTCCTTTGGCAAGGAGCATCTGAGAGGGGTCCCTGAAGAGGGACGAGGAAGGGAGGTGGAAGGGGGGCATGAAATAAATTGGAGGTGGTACCCAAATTCCAGCGTGCGTAAGACCCAGTGATCTGACATTAGCTGGGACCACGCAGGGAGGAAAAGGGAGAGGGTGTTGGAGAAAGGAGGGAACAGAGCCTTTAATGAAACTGGTACGTCACTCTCGGGCGCACCTTCAAAAGGTAGGTTTTGGCCCTGTGCGTGGTTTGGAGGAACCTTGGTTCTGGCCCCCTTGGGAGCCTGACTGCCTCCGATGACTGGTTCTACTCCGACTTCTGGCAAAGCCCTGTCTCTGTCTGGGCTGAGGGTAAGAGCGGTGTGGCTGGGGCCGGAAGGGTCTGCGCTGAGTCACTGGCGTGTGCATGCCTAGTGAGCGCATAATGACCCTGTTATCTTTTAGGCTTTGCAGCCTAGGGTCTGTTTTGTCAGAGAAGAGGCCTTGCCGTTCAAAGGGGAGGTCCTGGATTGTATGCTGGAGCGCCGGGGGAAGGCCTGAGACTTGCAGCCATTACATACGTCTCATAGTAACTCTGGAGGCTAGGGTCCTGGCTGCAGAGTCGGCTGCGTCCAAGGAAGCCTGGAGGGAAGTTCTAGCCACCCTTTTTCCCTCGTCCAGGAGGGCGGCAAATTCCTGCCGGGAGTCCTGCGGGAGCAACTCCTTAAACTTGTCCACTGCCACCCAGGTATTATAATTATAGCGGCTAAGGAGGGCTTGCTGAGTAGCCACGCGGAGTTGGAGCGCCCCTGCAGAGTAGACTTTGCGCCCCAGCAAGTCCATGCGCCTCGCGTCCTTTGATTTCGGGGCTGGGGCCTGCTGACCATGGCATTCTCTCTCATTGACCGACTGGACAACGAGGGAGCAGGGAGGAGGATGGACGTATAAGTATTCATAGTCCTTGGACGGCACCATATATTTACGTTCCACTCCCCGGGCAGCAGGTGGGATAGAGGCCGGAGACTGCCAGATCGTGTTGGCATTGGCCTGGATCGTCCGGATAAAGGGGAGGGCCACTCTCGTGGGGGCATCAGATGATAAAATGTCCACCACTGGGTCCTCTACCTCCGGGACCTCCTCAACTTGCAAGTTCGTATTTAGTGCCACCCACCTGAGGAGGTCCTGGTGGGCCCTCAGGTCAATTGGCGGAGGGCTTACAGATGATGTTCTGGCTACTGCCTCGTCTGGAGAGGAGGATGAGGAGAGACCAGGGACAAGCGGGTCAGTTGAGGCCTCTTCTTGGTGGCCAGCATCTGTCTCCATTGGGATCTGGGAGTCTTGTGGCTGGACCGGCGCTTCCTCCGAAGTAGAAGGAGGAGGGCAGCTTATAGTGGGTTCCGGCACCCGGTGCTCCAATGTGGCAGAGCAAGATGGGCCTGCATGTGCACCTTGGGCCTGATGATATGCCCAAGGTGTCCAGAATGCCCATTGGTGAGGGCCATGATCTTGGGCCTGAGGCTCATGGAATATCCTGGCAGACACATCGGAGTCTCTGTCCTGTACGTACGAACTGTCCGCCTGCAAAGACACGGACGGGTGCCGGGACGGCAAGGAAGGAGCTGAAAGACCCTGCTAAGAGTGCTTCTCTCTTGCCGTTGCTGATCTCCTCTGCACCGGGGCTCAACTACAGGCCTCGGTGGGGAGCTCTCAGGGACCAGAGTCGACGGTACCGCAGCAGTCGGTGCCGCGGCAGGTGTAGGTGCTGGGCGGTACGAACAAGTCTGCGTCTGTGGTGTGGAGGGCACAGAGGTAGTGGAGGACTTCGACCTTCTCAGTTTCAGGGAGAGAGATCGGTGCCGATCAGGTCCCTGCGACGGAGATGGCCGGTGCCGCAGCGTCTTAGCAGTGCCAGCATGGTCCAGTGCCGGAGCGCCTCTAGCAGAGTGCTCCACCCTCGGTGCCGAGGGTGGAGGATTGACAGCTGCCTGCATCAGGAGATTCTTTAAGCGAAAGTCCCTCTCTTTCTTTGTCCTCGGCTTAAATGCCTTGCAAATACGGCACTTATCGGTGATGCGCGATTCCCCGGGGATCTCCTGTAGGCATCAGCTTGTGGCAGGCCGAGCAAGGTTTGAATCCCGGTGAACTGAGCATGGGCCCCTGCACCGGGTGCGGGGAAGGGGCTAATGCCCAAACCCCGCTTAACTATATAAACTATCTAAACAACTATCAAACTAACTGTAATTATAAAATTCCAACTATATACAAGAAGATATCGAAGAAAGTACGAGTAGCTAGGGAAGTGGAGGACAGCTAGGCCGCACTCCACTGTTCCAACGACCGACACGGGCGGTAAGAAGGAACTGAGGAGCAGTTGGGTCGGCAGGGGTATATATCAAGCGCCATGGTGAAACCACTCCAGGGGGCGACCCAGCCGACCCACCGAGTGTTGCTAGGGTAAAAATCTTCCGACGAACGTGCACGTGACACGCACACACCTAACTGGAATGGATATGAGCAAGCACTCGAAGAATTGTTAGTCTCTAAGGTGCCACAAGGACTCCTCATTGGTTTTACCCTAACAAAAGACTCATTCACGTCATTGTATCAGCACTGTGTATGAATACAAATTAGTTCATTGAAACACAAAGGTGCAAGACAAGTAAATGATTGCCTGTCAGACAACTACTGACATTTGGTATAATCAGAGTGGGTGTATTAGTCAATCAGAAAGATGAGTTAATAATCTTATAATATCTAGAAAAAGACAACTACAGAATGAAAACTGAACAAAATATCCTTTAATTTCTGTGATGCAGTGGTACCTAAGTACCATAGAACGTTGAAGTTGCACTCTACAATCAGCTTCTGATGAAGTTAGCAGTATAGCCAGGTGCCTGGGGAACCCTGTAGAGGAAAATATTCAACACACTCTTGCTGACTCAGTTTGCACTTCCCTAGTAATATCAATAAGCAACAAAACTAATCAGTCTCTTTTATCAAATCATTCTCTGTAATTGTATGTGTTGGTGGTCTGCCTGATTAATGTGACTGATTTCTGCCTTGTGTCATTAAATGAATTGTATGTACAATTGTCCAGAAATGTGTTGCCTGCCATGTCTTATTAGTATTCCTCAATGACAGCAGTGTTGACTGGTCTACGGTTTACTTTCAAAGAATATTCACTACCTTTAGAATAAGTGACCATAAATAAGTGGCTCTTCAGTGTATAGAACGTCTTGGACCCTGATATTTTAGAGATGTTTGAGCTCTATTTTGGTAGTTCATGACAACAGCTCATCTTGATTCATAGCCTGCTAATAAGGAATCCATCTTCATTCATTATCTCACATATATATGTTTCCATTAGGATTCCCATGGGGATTTCTTTTATGTCTAGTCATTGTTTATAAATGCTCATACTAGTCTGATACAGTGTAGTTGTAGCCGTGTCGATCCCAGGATATTAGAGACAAAGTGGGTGAGGGAATATCTTTTATTGGACCAACTTCTGTTGCTGAGAGAGACAAGCTTTCAAAGAGCTCTTCTTCAGGTGTGGGAAGCATACTCAGTGTGGCACAGCTAAATACAAAGTGGAGCATAAGTAGTTAACCAATATTTCCAGGGACCATTCAAAGTGAAGTATCCTGTTAACATCCCTCAACAAACACTTTGTCCAAACCATGGGAAAAGCCAGGGGTACGAGGATGGCTCCCCAATATGTCAACCTCCTCATGGGCCACTCACTTGCCAGCTACATGCAAATATCACTATGCCAGAGATTATAAACCACTAAAGAGGTGGTTTATTTATTCAGATTAACTGGGGTTACTCATTTGCCAGTTGCATGCAGGCTGAGAGCCACTAAAATAGCCTTCTCCAACCCACCTGAACCCCCAGGGGTAGGGATAGCTCAGTGGTTTGAACATTGGCCTGCTAAACCCAGGGTTGTGAGTTCAACCCTTGAGGGGGCCATTTGGGGATTGGTCCTGCTTTGAGCAGGGGGCTGGACTAGATGACCTCCTGAGGTCCCTTCTAACCTTAATAATCTATGATTCTATGAAAACTAAACATTATGCAGGAACATGGCAATTTTGGTGAAATTTTCATTTCTGAAAAAAAGTGAAACAAAGCATTGGAAAATGTTGAAATGTCCTGGTTTGAAGTTGTTGGAATTGAAAATTTTGATTTTTTTTTTTGTTTACAAATGACTTTTTTGAAATTAAATGTATTGCATTTAAACATGTAAAACATAAAAAAAAAGTAATGAAATGTTTGGCTTGACCCAGAACAAAGTTTTTGGGAACGTTTTGGTTAGTCCAAAAAAATCCAAATTTTTTACTTTTCAGTAAAAAACTCAGCCCCAACTCAAGACAAAAGAGAATTTCAAAATCTCAAATTTTTTCAGAAATAAATTATATTTGTACAGTCAGCATTAGTACAAGATGCCCTCCATATGTAGAGCAAGAAGAAGACTGGGCCCTACAAAATTATTTTAAACTCCTTTTAAGTCTCTTCCCCCATTGCTACAGCCTTAAAACTATGTTCTTTAATTTGAACTTAAGGCTTCCAGTCTCTAGAAAATGTTTTTACTGATTTCCGGTACTCAGAAATGATTTTCATAAAGAGTTTTATTGTACAAAAAAAGTGCACTCTAATCCTACTTATAGCCCAGAATAAATGAAGTGCAGTGAAAGAGAATCATAGCCACAAGGGGGCTGTCTTTAGTTGTTGTCTTAGTTTAAGTTGCTGTCTTTCAAAGCATAGGAAGAAATTGTGTTCAAAACTGCACATAGAATTAAAATACCCCCAGCCAGAGGGGGTGAAAGTGTATGTAATCAGAGAACAGGGAGTCACAACATTTTGATTTTTTTTGGCTCTGTCACTGACTTGTTCAGTAAAGCTGGACAATTCAGAGCACTTCTATGCATCTTGGGTTACTCATCTATAAAATGTATATAAAATATTTGCATCAGAGGAGTGCTGTGAAAATTAAAGGTGGTCAGGAGCTCTTTAAAATACTAGGATTAAAAGTGTTATTTAAATGACAGGAATTCTGATTTACAGAACTCCTGGTACTGATCTAGAGCCAAAACCTGGGATTCTTGCTCACAACTGTGTTCAGCCACAATAACATTTTGTAGTGAAGATGAGTCCGAAAATTGAGTCACTCAGGTGCTAGAGGATACTGTGTAAAGGATGCGGATATTTGCTGAGTCATGGTAACAGAGGGGTTCATTCAGGTCTAAAGAAAATAAAGAGAGTGATTCTGTCTCTTTGGCTGGAAGAACTTGAGATGGGATCTATAAAGGGATTTAGACACCTATTAGTTGTCTAGAATATCAGGGGAACAACACAAAGCCAAGTTAAGCATCTATGCTCTCTATACAATGAATGGTGAGAGATAGGGCGGGTCTAAGGATGCAATTCACAGCAGACAACATGCTAGGCAAGGAGTCGCCTAAGCTAAACAATGGAAGATGCTGAGGAAAGGGGTGTGCGCACCGTGGATAAAAAATGAATGGTTGGAGGGACTGGGACCTTCCACCTCCCAGGTGAGTGCCCTAACCACTGGACTACACAGTCACCCTCTCTCTGGACCAATGACTGTTCCCCTGTATAATAATTTAAATAGTCACTGGGCCATAGTGCACTGGCTTCAACAGGGGAGACTTATCCGCCATCCCCTAACACCTTCTTTTTGCCAGCTTGCCATCCTTCTGCCCTGGCAGTTTTGAGTAATAGTCCATTTGGTGTAGTAGCATATGAAGTCTGGCCATGAGGACTAATACACCTACTTATTTTCTCCTGCTGTGCTAGGCAGTTTACGATGTGGGTCTATAAGATGAGCCATCACCCTTTAAAAAATGCTTAAAGACAGGACCGGCTCTACAGTTTTCGCTGCCCCAAGTAGCGCACCGAATTTCCACCAGGCATGGTGGGGGCAGTCCGTGTGCCCTTAGGGAGGCAGGCGCGATTCCGCCGCGGTGGCAATTCGGGGGCAGCTTCTATGTTTAGCTGAAGGCGCGGCAGACAGCTAAACATAGAAGCTGCTGCGAATTGCCGCCACCGCAGAAACACACCTGCCACCCTAAGGGCACATGGACTGTCCCCACCGCCCGCGGCGGCAATTCAGCGCGCTGCTTGGGGGCAAAACAACAGGGACTGCCGCCCCTTGCAGAATTTCGCCCCAAGCACCAGCTCGGAATGCTGGTGCCTGGAGTTGGCCCTGCTTAAAGAACACCACTGCTATTTAGAATGGTGTTTCTCTATTCTAAAGAGCAGACTGTTTAATTACAATAAAATGTCAGTTCTTCATTGTCAGGCACTGATCCTGTAAGCTGCTCCATTTGGGCAGAATCCTGTGGCCATTCACAGCCCTAGAGAAGGCAAAGGTCCATGCATGCAGAGCTACTTGTAGGATCGGTGCATTCAAATGTAAGCTCTTCGGGACAGGACCTGTACCTTCCCATATTTTTACAGTATCTAGCATACAAAAGTGTAACCTGGCTATAAATAATAGTGACAAACCATAGAACACCCAGTTACAACTACAGTGAACCAAATTCAGTTACTTAAGTGAAAGTCTCCATAACCCATTACCAGCTCTCTGAGACGACTAGTGTCAACAATACCATTGATTTTTTCCTGTTTTTTAACACAGTTCTATTTGATGCAGAAAATATTAAATCCATCCTTCCTGTATAGCTCATAACTGTTACATTATCAACTCAGGTTATCAGCTAATGACTCCAGCCCTTTGCTTCTCATTCACTTTTTACTAGGAGCTGTTAACAAGGAAGTCAACACAGTTTCCAGCACTGAAATTACTGTTCAGCTATTTGTTTGGCACATTTATGGCTCTCTTGATTTACAAGATGCAGGCAACAAATCTAACATCCAAGCTCCATAATGATAAACCTCAAAAAACAGTGGACTGAGAAGTAATCCATTGTTCATCCTAGAAATGAAAGGCTTCCCTAAGAAAACAAGTGAACAAAGTAGCTTCCTGTAACAGTTATTCTGAAAATGTGATGTCCCTGATTGCCACTAGATAGCAGAGCAAGAGCAAGAGCAAGTTTGCTTGGACTCAGATTTAATGATAATGTTGATTGATTTTTGAATGTTTTGATTTTGAAATAAAATCAAATTATTTGTAAGGTCCATTTTATATAGCCGCTAACAAAAAAGGCTTTGAGTTTATTACTTTATGCAGTCGTTTAAAAAGTTTGAGTACTTTATGCATAAGTTAGAGAACTTTTGTCCAATCTGACAGTGAAAAACAGTATGAACTGAGAAGGGAACTTGAGATGAGTTGTGCAGCAGCCAGTTAGAATCACCAGCTACGTAGTCTTTATTTGAAGATGGTGGTGTGAAGAAGTCAGGATTCGGCACCAAGAACTAATGCAGGATTGAGGAAGGATTGGACTCTGGAGAACTCATTCACTGGTGCTCTGCACCTTGTGTAAATCATTCACATCAATATAAAGTGAGTGTAAAATATTACCATTTTGATTTGATTATTTTCTCACCCACTTTCACCATGCAATAATGCTGAGTGAATAATTGATTTTTTAGTTGAGGGGCTGAATTGAAAACTAATAATAAAAGATTTCCTTTCTTTGGCCCAAACTATTACCCAAATTTGACCCAAATTTTGGAAGTTTCAGTACTCTGAAAAATGCATTTTTCAATGAATTTACAATTTGTTAAAAAAAAATCCCCGTTTTACCATTGTAAGTAAACAACTACACAAAATGCAAAACAGCAGGGAATCACACCTTATGCCTGAAAGACTCAGAAATATGGAAGAGTCTAGACAAGGACTTGAGACTTCAGAGTGACCTGAAGACATTTTTTATGAAATTAGTAGTGAGAACAATATGGGCTGTCTTGGGTCTTTTAGTTTAGTTTCAGGGAATTAAAAGTTTATCCCCGTTCCTGAGTCTCAAATTGTTAGAACCGAGAGTCAACCAGGAGAGAAGATACTTGCAAAAGCCTCATGTACTCAGAAGCAAAATACACTTTTATTTGAAACTAAACGTCAACTAATTATTGAGAGCTTAAACTAAAAAAATTATGACGTTTAAGATACGTTTAAGATACCACATAACTTTTGGATGTCAGCTTCTATTAAGAAGATACTTGTGTACTACCAGAAAATCCTAAACCTACAATAAATCAGTTCTATTCTTCCTGGTATTTTCATTCTCTCTCTAAATAGCAAAAGATGTGCCAAATAAGATCACCATCACAAATTATCCTAACAGATAAAGATTTTAGGCTATTTTTCCTCACAGTATTACTTTGGCATTAAATAGCTTACAAAGAGGATTCATTATCAACCACTTGATTATTTTGCAGCTGTTATAGATTTATTTCTATCCTAGCACTGATGTTCCTCAAAGTAACTGTTTAAGTCTTTGTAATTGCTAAACTATATTTGTAGCAAGCTTATGCTAATTACTCCGCTTTTAATAAATGTGTACTTCAGATATGGTAATACTTGGTTATATGGAATGAGATTCTGAAAAATACCTCATTTCAATCAAAGAACTGACATATCCTTTATGTAAATTAACTATTCCAAGACTGCAAGAGGGTTACTTCAAATCCTATACCATTTTCATGAGTATTTTATATCAGAAAAATTCAATACAGCAATCTTCCAACTAAGCACTTGCTTATATTTAAGACCTAGTAGTCCAATAACTTCAGATGCTTGAAAGGTAAGCACATGCTTAAGTGCTTCATGGGATCAAAGCCAAAAGGCTCAGCACCTTGAAAAAAATCAAGCTCATAAGCCACTGTTTTACTGACTAAGCTATTAACTAGGGCAATAAGGATGAATTACAGTTTCTGCAAAAACTGCAACTTTCAATTTTAGGATGCAACTTTCTAGCATAAATTATCATTTTTTTGCACAAAATATTGAGAGGACAGGTATCTATATCACAAAACTCACTACCACAACTGGCACCTATTTTGATAGCCTCAGTAGAGGACAGGAAGACAAAAATACTCACCATAAAAGTTTAGTTATATTGGGATGGTGACAAATTAGCATATATTGCCACAAATAGTGATATAAGTGTTTTGTGAATACAAGTCTTCATCACTCTCTAGCAGTGTTAATATGGACTGGTCACCAGGACTGAATCCACTTTAATAAAAAAGGTACTGGTGCACGACTGTACAGATCAGGTCTCCACCCAGCAGCATCTTAAGAGTTATTTTCAAAGGGATGAAATTTTTCTTGATCCACAAGACAAAAGCCACCAGTATACCAGAACCACTGTTCAGCAGCACCGGAACACCGCACAACAGCTGAACACTGCAGAACTGGGCTCTGAAATAGGCTGTCAAAAGCAAGCTGGGGTAGACTAGGGAAGGCATGGCCACTGGATCAGCCATTACACATACCCAGTGGCCATAAGTCAACACAGACTGGTACGCAGCTCTCATGGCAACCATTCCCCCTCCACAAACCACAACACTCATGCCATCAGAGTGAGTAGGCTGAATTACACATCCTGTGGTGTAACCAACATTTAACGTTTATATCTGTAGAGCCCTGCAAATCCACAGATGCAGCTATCTGTGGACCATTTATGAAAATCAGATGCACATATAAATTTTGCATCTAGAGCTCTGAAAACTGCAGATATCTGCTTTATATCCCCAGACTATTTTTGTAGATCTTGGACTGGACACAGATACAGATTTTGTATCCACACAGGGCTCTATATATCTAAGCTATAATTCTAGCAATGGGCCAGAGACATTTAGCCTCACGGTATCTTAGGAACATTTGTACATGTTGAATTCATTAATATTAACCCCTCAAACTGATTCAAGATGCCTATGAAGGGGGACTGCATCAATTTTAAGGAAACAGATTTAGTTGAGTCAGTGCAATTTCTGTGTGTACACTGGGCCTGTAGTACTAAAAAGTATGCGAGGGCAAAAAAATGCACCTGAACATTCTCTTAGCTGGTTTGTGTATAACCCTTGAGGCCTTTATATTTGCATATTTCAAAAATAGCCAAATGGATGTCTTCTTCTGATCTTGCCCCAGAAGTTCATCTTTGAGCTAAGAATAGGGTTGGTAAGATTGTGCAGTACACTCCCATAAAGCTTGGGGCAGATATTTGGACAGTTAAAGCACGTAATCACATATTTAATTTGCAAATGTGGCAATTACACATTCACACCCAAATCAGTGCATTTGTGCGCAGTTATCTAATTTGCAAAAACTAGCCCCTCTTAAACAGTATTTAAAACTCGCAATGATTCTTCAGTACAACAATCATTCAGCATTGATGAACTGTTTTGCAGTTTCAATGAGACTGCCAGCTAAACCTGCTTTAATTAGCAACTAATTGTTGTCAATGCTGTTACACTTCCATAGGCACTGTGCAATACACCCTTAACTTGACATTTTTTCCTCACAAGTTTCAACTTAATTACTTAGGTCTGCCAATATGGATTTACCTAACAAGTCAGCATGAATGATTAGTTTAGGTAAGTTTGTTCTTTAGATGTTTTTGCCTCTGGTAAAGTAAAAAGAGAGGTAATTCATGAGAAGTGAATTGAAGTTCTCCATCAACAGAACAGTGGAGTTACAAAGATAAAGGTACAGAGTATATTCCCCCACCCCAAAAAAGAAATCTGAAATATTTCAAATCCTAAATTTGCAGACAATTCCCAGATTCTCCTCCAGACCCCAAAAATGTAACTCACCAGTATATTTAGGGTAGAAAGGTACGGGATGGAAAACTAAAAAACACAAGGGAAGCCAGGGAGTTTCAGAAAGTAGTCCAATCTGCTGATATGGTAGTTGTGTTCTTCCAAGTGACTGAAAAGTGGAGATTATTTAATCCTTCGACTGGCCTTAAAATGGCTCCTGCTCGAAGATTTACCATTAGACTTCCAGTAAGATGGACGACATGACACTGCTTATTACATACTTTGTTTGAAATGAGACTCTCTTCCCCACTCAGCTTGTCTACTGCTTTTGTGCCATTTTAGACACTTTACATTCCCGGGGATAGAAAGTCTATTTCTTCTTCTGTTTTAGGTCCAGGCACACTAGGACAGTGACTCAGTCAATAAGTTTCTCTCTAGCTTTGTTACCTGTTTGGCTACTAGTGTGGACTAGTCCACACTCCATAATTACAGAAAGTACGGTAGATATCTGGAGACACATTATGGGCAGTGGGTACAGTTTGCAAACAGAGGTTGTGCATTACTTTGGAATTGTCAGCTTCTCGCATGTTCTAAACATGAACAAATCAACAGCTGGAAAGGTTTTTATTTTCCCATCCAGGGAGCTAGCTTGACTCTTGAACTAACAGGGTATCTGATAGCAGTAGTAGGCTGTTATTCGCTATGTGAACCAGCACCAAAGTGATACAGGACTCTTTCCCAGTGGGCTTCAGTAGAGCTGGGTGAAACAATTTGTTTTGTGGGAAACTGACATTTCAAAATTTGTTTTCATTCCAATCACAACAAATTCTAATTAGAAATTTCCTGAGAAATGGAAGGTCTGAAAATTTCATTTAAAAAATTCAAATTTAGAAAGTTTTGAATTTGTTTAGAACAAAACCTTGTGAAATGTAGTGTTTTTAAACGTTTTTTTTAAATTACTGTCAAAATGTCAAGCTATTTCATTATAACACAAATAAAAAACACTGATTTATAAAATAAGATGTTTCAATCAGTATAAGTAGAAGCTGCTCACTTTTTTTTTTTAAATTTCCTACAATTTCATTCCAAAATAAAATTAAAGCTAAAAAACTTAAAAAAAAATCATTCTGAAAGTTTGGGACTTTTATCAGAATAGATACAATTTCATGAAAAATTTCATTTTTGTCAAAACATTTTTTTCTGATAACCATTTTAATGAATTTTTCTCACCATCTCAAGGTTTCACAGATCTCTGGTATCACAGGAATAGCAAAACTCAGAGATCTTGGGTTCCATTCTAGGCTCTGGAAGGAAGTGTTCTCTAGTAAGTACAGACTTCTTCAATTATCCCCTGCAAGCCTGACCTGTTCTCCCCTTAAACCCGTCCCAGGTCTGTCTCTACTCCACTACTGACTCATTGTCCTGGTCTCCACTCCTCAGGCTTCTGATCCCAGTCTACTTGCCCAGCCTCGTCCAGTTCACTCACTTCCCAACCTCTCTCTCCTTCCTGCCCAAGTTCTCCAACCCCACTGGCTCCCAAACATTGTGACTTCCCCTACCCTACACCTTGTCCCAGTTTCTTTGTCTAGCAACTCCCAGTTCTCCCCTGGCACCTCTTCAGATTTTTTCAGCCCCAAATTCAATAACTTAAACTGCACAAGTAAGGGGACTTTCATAAGGATGTTTAAGTACAGAGCATTTTCAAATACAACTTGATATAAGCAGTGATTTTTTTTAGCTGATCTAGATTTGATGTTTCTATGCAGTTCCATAAAACACTTAAAAGTTCTCACATTTAAAAATTGCTTAGCTACAACATAGGCTGTTTCTACACTACCACAGTAAGTTGACCTATGCTACGCAACTCCAGCCACGTGAATAATGTAGCTGAAGTCAACATACTTTGGGTTGAATTACCACAGTGTCTACATTGGGGGGGGGGTATCAACGGGAGAAACTCTCCTGTCAACTTACCTTACTCTTCTCGTCGGAGGTAGAGTACAGAGTCGACTGGAGAGCAATCTGCTGTAAATCTGATGGGTCTTCAATAGACCCCCCTAAATCGACCACCAGTGGATCAAGCTCAAAGCTTCGATCCCAGCTGTAGTGTAGATGTAGCCACAGGGAAGGACACAATCTGGGAGGAGCTTCATTTACACCAAAGCAGTGGCATTATAATGAATGGAGTTGCAAACAAACACAAACATTTCCCTCTCTCCTAAGCTGTTGCAGAATATCATTACAACCAAGCAATTTAAGTTGCCCAGGCAACTGTAACTCTTCTCCTTTGTGCTTCCATCTTGTACAGTGAATGAGGCAAGGGTCATGTAGACAGTATATGATCACATTATTAAGGATGCCCAGGAAACTGTAAATCTGACATTTCCTAAATTTTGAGTGCTTGACTTTGCAACCTAAATAACGTTCATTTGATTGTGTTGGGAATGTAATTTTAGGATTTTTATTTTTTTTATTTTTTTTTAAGAAAAAAAAAAAGGTAAAAAACCAAGTTCTATTAGGTAGACCAGTAACAACATCCCATACCATGTAACAGCAGGGTTTGAATCCTAAACCTTCAACACTGCAGTACACATTTGTACCAACCGAACTATAAGACTTCATTAGCTGGCAGCTCAAAAGGGCTTTATCCCAAGGTGGGGGAAGTAGTCATTAGTGCCATATGTCATTGGGGGTAAGCTCTCCATGCCCACTACTGTAGGTGCTCGCTCAAATCCCAGGTATTCTTAGTGAAGCATAGGCCCAGCTCTTTAGAAAGCTACTGTTACTTATTTTGATATGCTGCCAAAATTTTCCTGAGCAGCACAAGTGAGAGAAAGGAAATAATTATTTTCAATAGTTTATCAACTCAGCCAAACCTGAATAATATTTCACAGAACGAGTGGAAAGCATGTCTTTAGTCCCCAAGATTTGTCCCTGCCAAGTTTCAAAGAACTGCCACAAACAAGAAAAGTGTTAAAGCTTCTAAGTAAAAAAGACAGGCATCTTTTATAACTGAAAGTTTTAGGCAATCTAAATGTAGGGGTTGCTACCTGTTTGCAGATAATCTGCAGAACATTAAAACTGGCAGAAATTCAGTTATTGAAGGCATCTCTAACAATACTTTCAGCACATTCAGGTACAGAACATAAACCCATTTAATCTTGAAGTTATCACGTAATGACACTACATACCAGTGATCACAAAAAACAAGAACAGTTTGGGACCTTTCTACATAAACTACAACTTCAATACAATTTAACACTGTTGAAGTGCTGCACTGTGATCAATCTGAGCTTTGCTGTACAGTGCTCTAACGCCCTGATCCTACATCACTGCAGTCACTGGAAATCCTTCTATTGACTTCAATGGGTACAGGACCGGGACCAGGACCAGGCCCTTAGTCACCTGAACAAACTTTACTAACAAACTTCTTATTGGAAACAAGAGCATTGTGGAGTTCAAACGGCATTTCTGAGAGCATGCAGATTACTGAAAAATGTTTAAAAACCAGGCTCAGACAATCTCTATATACACCAAAGTCCATCTGTCGCAGATAGGCAACTGTAACTCAGATTCATGAGCTTGCCCTAGTTTTTGGTAGTGTCCTGCACACTTCTAATAATTAAAAAATAAACATAAAAAAATAGTCGCCACAATGGTTTTACATCACTCCAACTTGTACCAGGATGCAATTTCTTCTTGCTACTTCCAGTATTGTTCTTTTCACTGTTGCTTTTCAAATGCAAAAACCAAGTAAATACCTATGAGAGAAGAAAATATTTCAAATTTGCATTACTTTCTGCTCTCCAAAGGTTTCAAACAAACACAAACATTTCCCTCTCTCCTAAGCTGTTGCAGAACAAATTCTATTTATTAAAAGAAACTGCAACAATGGCTACCCCATCAGTTACCATTTCTTATTACAGCAAATTTTTAAAAGCAACTTCTAGTATTGCACCTGCAACTTTTGTATGCAAAAACCCACGTCTCCATTCAAACGTATTTTTGTATTTAAGAGGCGGGATTGGATTTCTTCTGAAAGCATAACCACAAATCTAAGATACAAAATATGAATCTAAAATTAAATGCAAAGTAACTATCAATAAGTATTTTAAATGCAGTTAGTAACACAGTATTATCAGCTTAATTCAGGGGTGGGCAAACTTTTTGGCCTGAGAGCCACATCTGGGTATAGAAATGATATGGTGGGCCATGAATGCTCACCAAATTAGAGTTGGAGTGTGGGAGGGGGCGAGGGCTCTGGCTGGAAGTGCAGACTCTGGGGTGGGGCCTGAAATGAGGTGTTCAGGGTGCAGAAGGGGGCTCTGGGGTAGGGCATGGGTGTAGGCTCCGGCTGGGAGTGCCAGCTCTGGGATGGGACTGGTGATGAGGGGTTTGGGGTGTAGGAGGGTCCTCCAGGCTGGGACCGAGGGATTCGACGGGTGGGAAGGAGATCAGGGCTAGGGCTGGTGTGCAGGCTCCGGGCAGCGCTTACCTCAAGCAGCTCCTGGAAGCAGCAGCATGTTCCCTCTCCAGCTCCTACACGGAGGTGCAGCCAAGCAGCTCTGCTGCGCGCTGCCCCGACCACAGGCGCTACCCCTGCAGCTCCCATTGGCCACAGTTCCTGGCCAATGGGAGCTGCCAGGGCAGCATGCAGAGCAGAGCTCCCTGGACGCCCCTACACATAGGAGCTGGAGGAGGGACATGCTGCTCCTTCTGGGAGCTGCACAGAACAGCCCCCTGTCCTGCTCCCCAGCTGGAGCACGGCAAGCCCCAGACCCTGGTCCCCAGCAGCAGTTCGAGGGCCGGATTAAAACAGCTGGCGAGCTGGATACAGACCACGGGCCCTAGTTTGCTCACCCCTGGCTTAATGCAACATTAATTGCAGTTAAACATTCACATTTCATTACAAGAGTTCTTGACATGTCACCTTAACTCTGCTCCCTTTTATGTATGAGAGAGACAGTCTTCAAATCACAATTTATTCGATTTATAGGTGCACATAAGGTAATATCAACCCTAAATTTAAAGACTTATTTCTATATAGTGGGCAGAATTAAGGCTGTGTTCAACTCTGTACAATTAAAAATAAGGAAATCTGACTAAAATCCAAAAGAAAAAGTTGAAGTTTGCTTATTTTAAAAAAGCAAGACCTGAAAACATACTGCTGGGTTGGAGTTTACAGCTACTAGCCAGCATTTGTCAACTGCAAGATGTACCTTCAGCGCAGTCTTGGCTAGAGTGACACTCCTCAGAAATACTTAATTTGGTATGTCAAAGAAAGATATATGGGATAGTGAAATCTGTGGAGACCCATATGTTTTATAGTAACAGAGACGTTCATTTATTATGTCAGAAAGTGCTGCAAGACCAATTTCTTATGAGAACAAACAGAATCCAATTTGACAGTTATTATGGGCTTCCAGCTGGCATCAAATATATTTGTTTATGATAAGATAAGTCATTGCCAGAAGGTTGCTCAATCTATATAGTAAGCCTGAATGCCTTTTCTAGCAGTGAAACAAAATGTTATTGTTTTTAATTGATCAAGCTATGACTATATCCTACTCCTTATAGGCACTATTCCTCAATCTCTCTCTAATGGAACGAGAAAAAAATACTTTACAAAAATGTGAAAACCCACATTTATGAGATAATAACAACTGCTGAAAAAAAGAAAAATCTTGTAGTTATAGGAGTTTTCCATGTTTTCCCTTTACAACTGGACTGATGTATGTTTATCTAAAATGAAACAGTCATAATAAGATAACATTAGTTTGGTTTGTACAACCAAAGCACTAAAGGGAGTAAAGAATTATTTGAAGAAAATTAAGTCATCTGCTCCACATGAGAAAAATTGTGACCCAAGACTGTATGAAAACTCACATGATAAATAAGGCCTTTTTTTTTTTTTTTTTTTTGAACACACTCCGGAGGATGCCAACACATACCAAACTCTAAAAAAACATTAACCTGATAGTATATGGCTTTTTGTCTGCCATAAGTTATATGAAAACTGTCTCTCGAAAGGAAATACTTTTTCTAATCAATTTCTTTTCTTCTTTGGAAAGAATTTCAGAAGAAAAAAGATGTTTAAAATTTTGTGATTTAGAAAATTTTCTATGACCTCTCTCTAAAAACATTCAGAACGTATGTAACAATGTTGTATTACTTAAAAAAGCCTATACAACATCAGATTGCAGCCTCTATCACCCTCAGACGTCTTATTTTATTCCTAACCTGCTTGTGTCTGAAGTATAACAACTACTGAGAAAAGCAATATGCAATATCAACAGCCCTCAAGAAAATAATCGGGTTTGCTTGATAATTGCTTGCTAATTTTTACTTGGTTCTTTAATTCACCTCAAAACTTGAAATTTCTATTTTATTAAAATTTTACAGCACAATCAGAAAAACAGCCTGTGCTAAGCTAAGGTACAAGGTACCAAAGCACTTAAAGACCAAATCTATCAGCCTTCAGGGTTTCCATTCCATCTTCGCTACATAAAAAGCCTTCTCCCAAACTATGCATTTATTCCTCAAAGTTTTGAGCACTGTAAACTGCTTCTGTTAAGTATATTTAAATTGAAACCCAGTTATAGGGAACTAAATCCATATTTAAGCACCTAAATTGAAAGGAATCTGATTTTCAAAGCTATTGAACACAAAAATGGGTACCTTTTATTTAATGCTTAACCTTAGGTCACCAAGTTTGAAAGTATCTGCTTAATAGTTACACTTATTCACAATGTCCAAGGCAGTCATGTTATTTATTAAACAGTTTTGATAAACAATAGTATTCAAACTTTACAAACAGTACTTACTTGTTGCTTCCCATTCAGATTTACTCAAGGTTCCCTTTAAAGAAATTGATAACGCAATATCACAAATGGAGTATGATAAAATATAAATCAAACATTCCCCATAATCATGAATATTTTAAACAGTTAGTAACTAAAATACTTGTCTAAGAAACCAAGCAGCTTTTTCTTTACATAGGTGATTAATTAAATTAATCTATCAACTAATAGGGAAATTTCTTTTTCAGTCATCTGCAGGTTTGAGGTAATAATTTAGCTAACTCTTTTATTCAGTTTTTCCCCCTTTATATAGGGTTTTATGTTACACTATCACTACATTTTTACTATAAAGGTCAGACCTTTATTTAAATATATCAATGAGTGGATAAACAAGTGCTAGAAAAATAATCTCAGTTTAAAGGGAAGAATGTTTCAACCTATGATTTACATTCTACACGGATACGCTACCCTTTAGTATAAAGGACAATTAAACATCAGGTCTCTTGTGGAAGAGAGCGGGTATTGGTCATTCTAAACTATAGTTGTTTCTTTGAAGAACACAGTAAGTTTTCCATTTAATTTTAACACTGATTTTTATAAAATTTAATATGCCATTAAATAAATTGTCTACTAAGACCCTAATTTTCTGAACACTTATGTATGTACTTTATACAGATGAAGAATTCCATTGACTTCAATCAGGGCCGGTGCAACCATTTAGGCGACCCAGGCGGTCGCCTAAGCTACTGGGATTTGGGGGGCACCATTTTCTTCGGCAGCGTCCGCGGCGGTCAGATCTTCGGCCACCCTGGTCGCTGCCGGCATTTAGTTAAGCAGCCACGGCGTGCCTGGGGAGGAGACGGGGCAGGAGTGAGCTGTTTCACTTCTCCCGCCTCCCAGGCTTGCGGCGCCAATCAGCTTAGGTGCCACAAGCCTGGGAGGCAGGAGAAATGAAGCAGCGACGGCATGCTCGGGGTGGTCATGCGCGGAGCAGGGGTGAACTGGGGCGGGGGGAGGGTGCCTCAGGGCGGAGGTGGGAAGCTGCCGCGGGGGGGGGGGGCGCCCCAGGGAGGGGACGCGGGGCGCAAGGTGGAAGTTTCACCTTGGGTACGAAACATCCTTGCACCGACCCTGACTTCAATGGAGCTGAACTTAAGCAGAATCCTAAGTGTTTGCAAGTCTAGACCCTATGTTTCACTGAGCACATTTTGCTTCTGACAAGATTCTATCACTTAAATAAAAACCACTTACCAGAGGTAACTTTGGTCTGCCATCTTTCATGAGCTTTTCTGCATGCTCATAATCATCAGGTTTATCAGAGACAAGTTTGGAATTATCATTTGCAGGATATGGCTGAAGAAAAGATGTAAGTTACTACATAATGACTAGATGTTTTAAAAAAAAAAAAAAAAAGTGAACCAAAAAAGGTGTCTCCTACATAAGAGTATGCCTACACTCAACTGAAAATAGGCTTGTGCCACCTGACTTTAGCTAACAGGGCTCAAGTTAGGGGAATGTTTAATTGCACTGTAGACATTCAGGCTCAGGCTGGAGCCCAGGCTCCAGCCCAAATATCTACACCACAATGAAACAGCCCCTTAGCCTGAGTCCCACAAGCCAAAGTCATCTGGAACAGGCCATGGGTTTTCAATTACACTGTAGACATATCCTAAAAGATACCTTAAAGGGAGCTCAATACCTATCAAAAAAGTCAATCTGCAGTTATTTCAATGCCTACCATTAGATATCCAAGTCTGAAAATTTAGTCTCATTATTTGCCTTCTGGAAAAAAAAAATTAAACCAATTTTTATGCTCAAGCAGATGTATACGAAATCCTATTTAATTATGTCAAACAGTGAACCAGAATTGACTACTACTTACTGCAGAGAAATGATAGATATGTATCTCTATCTATAGAGCTTATCAATCACATTCACTATTGTAAGACTGTCCCATCACTGTTCTGTAATAGGGTAAAACCGATAAGATTGAAGTGGCTGCCGAACTGTTTGCTCCAAGTACTGGAAATGAAGTCCTATGCAACGCTGAAGTTATAAAAATAGATGAATGTTCAAAACATCAAAAATGAGACATGACATAGCTATCATTTTAAACAAAGTTACCAACTGAAGTTTTAAAATAGATTTAGTACTTGTGAAAGATTCTAGATACCAGACAGTGATTTTTACTTATTCACAGTTCAGCTGTAGGACAGGTACCAGTACAAGTTCCTGCACACTGCCAACACTGCCAGGGCAACTCACCATAGTCCTGTTCTGAAGGTAAAGCTTCTAGATCAGGACATGAATTACCCATAGAGGCCCAATGCTAGCAGAGGTATATCTACAGTACAAAATTATGTAAACCTATGGTATGTCAACACATAGCCACCACAGTAATTAAATCTCTTTTGCATATCCACACTATATTCCTTGTGTCGGCGGTGCATGGCCTCACCAGTATAGCGCTTGCACCGATTTACTGTTAGTCTGGGGCACTGTGGGACGACAACAATAGACGTAAGCAACGCAGTGTCTGTACGGACATCTACACCTAACTACATCAACCTAAGCACTATGCCGCTTGCGGAGGTGGAGTTAAGTCAGCATGGCAGGCAAGTTACATTGGTAAGAGTCACATTTTAGTGTAGTTGTTCAGAGTTATGTTGATGTAAGCTGCCTTATGTTGACCTCTGTAGTGTAGACCAGGGCTTTGTCTAGTATACTATCACAGCTATCAACTTGGATGGGCATCAGTCATCATGTTTAAAAAATAAAAAAGTCTACAAACACGATAAACTACTATCATTTCTCACAAGCCATCACAAAAATGTATATTGCATCTGTAACACAATTTATATAGTATTTACATCTCCAATGTTTGTCCTTTCTTGATGCTGCCATTGCAAAAACCTTGCTTCTGACATTGTAGCGTTCTTTTCATCTCAATAGTTAATCCAAAATACTGTGGCAAAACCATATTCTTCTCTCTGATCCTTTTCCCCCTCCTTGAATCCTTTCATTAGCTTCCTTGCAAAATTAACCTACCATCCCTGTCTTCATTTTTCAACACATCTTTGTCCCTGTTCATACATCTTTAATCTTGTTTCCTCTTATTCTCAACTCTTGCTCTTCATCCTGCTCACTCTAAACTTTCTGCTCTTCCAGTATAAGCAAATTCTCTCCTGACAGATTATGGCTAGGTCTTCACTAACCAAAAAAAAGGTGTGCTTTTATTATGGTGTAACTAATGCTGGTTAGCTATTCTGCTGTACAAACATAGTGGAGACAAGGCCCTTTAGTTTTACTGCAATGTAAACTAGGCAAGATCAACCACGGTCAGGAGTGTGTGTATAGTGCTAACCTCTCCGGGTTTGGAAAACTGACTGAAGCTGCAGAAGATACACACACACACTCCCGTTCCTTTGGGGGAACCAAGGGTAAGTGAGACACTGAGGGTAAAAGATTTCTGCTGGACATAGCTATAAGACTAGTTATGGATTTACATTTAAAAGAATAATTGTCCTGTATATACCAAGTATTTATTTTTGTACACATAATTCAATTCTTGCTCGGTTTTCTAATAAATAGGTTTCTTGCACACAAAAAAGGTAATTTTATGACAGACAACAGCAAGTCCTTCTATTCCAATTCTTTCTCTTGTTTATAATGGAGGCATCGGACCACTCTTTACAATGAACAGTTATTTATTAGCACCAGATATTACAAATATATACACACACACACCCCTATATAAAAAGATAAGCAAATATAATACAAAGCACAAGTGTGCAGAACCTGTTAAATGGAAATTACAAGTATAACATGTATAGTTGCCTAGTAACCTAATATAAAAACCTGTCCTCAACAGAATATACTTGAAACTCGTTAGCTACAAAATTTAGACGATTAACTGCTTTCAGCAGCATGCCATAGGAACTATTTGACTCCTACAATGCCAGCACTTGACTAGTGGTCATAATTTATTGCCCAAAGCTACTGTTAAACTAGATCAACCCCAGCAAGAAGCAAAACACTATTTAAATGAAAGAATGAGTTTTTTAAAATCAGCATTTTTATATTTACCTCCAAAGCCTGCATTCGCTTTAACAGCATTTTATTTTCCTCATTCTTAATCTTTTCTTCGTAGAATTCCCGAAATGTCATTTTGTAGACTAGTTTCATGCCATATTTTTTTGCCATTCTGTGAAAAAGCAACAAAAGCCTGAGTTTATCATAGTTGATAGTTTTGAATCACAGGGACACCATATGGTCTTCAGTAGAACTGAAACCTCTAACGTTATATATTTATGGCTTTTATCAGAAAGACTGGAAAAGTCCACATTGCCATCAAATATCCATTTTCAAGGAGTTATGTCATCAAAAATTCTCTGCTCTATGCCTGGGTATAAATATTTCTGACTTGGACAGAGCAATTTCTCTTTCCTTGAAACACAAAAGTTTTGATGACAACTCAATCTGAATTTGGAGTAAAAAAAAATTTATTTATTTATTTTTTTTTTTGCATTATGCCCCTGCATCAAAATCACTACTATGACCCCTTGAACCCATGAAGAGTTCTGTCAACTTAAATGGGATTCTGCACAGGTCTATATTAACAGAACCTAATACTGGAGCTGGGCCTATAGGAATCAGAGGCCTTTTGCCTAATTATTATTATTGTTTATTTGTATTACCATAACGCCTAAGAGCCTTGATTATGGACCAGGACTCCATTGTACTGCACTCAATGCAGAGAGAATAAAAAGAGAGAGTCCTTTCCCCAAGTATAAGACAAGAAACAACATATAGATATAGACATGGAATACAAGGAAACAATGAGACAGTATTGGTCACCATGATAGGCACTAGTATTAGCATACCAGCAGTCTAACTGTTGTCAAGTTTGAGGCATCACTGCAAAGGCGAGAGCTTTAAGAAGGGATTTTAAGGATAACAAGGTAGCTTTGTGGGTGTTTACATGGATCTAAGAAATTAACAAGTGGGCACTGAAGGCTGGCATTACTGGCCAATCAGCAGGAGCTGACATTTCAATAGTAAATGACAGATGACTAGTAGGGTGGGGATGGGCCTTGAAAGCGAGCACAAACATCTAATGTTTGATGTGAGAAAGGGAAGCCAGGGAAGCCAGTGAAGTGATCCAAAGAGAGAAGTTACGTGGTCAAGGCAGTGGGCTAGAATAATATTCTTTGCAACAGCATTCCAAATGGATATGAATGGGCAAGATTGCATTTGTCAAGGCTAGAAAAAAGAATGTTGCAGTAATGGAGACATGAAATGGTGAGAACCTGGACAAGCTGTATGGATGGATAGGAAAGGCTGTATCTTACATGTAAGAGAATCTATAAGATTGAGATAGACCTTTCTAGATCCTTGCGTCCAGACTCTGAGTCAAAGATGAAGGACTGATTATTGATGTGGGCAACAAGCAAGATGGTTGTGCTTCAGCCAATGATTTAAAAGTCACAAGACAGAGGCCAAGATTTCATTTTGGACAGAAGGATGACGGCCCAGAGGGAAGAGATAGATCTGAGAGCTGTCACTATAGAGAGGATAGTTGAATTTGTGCTGCAGAGGAGATTATCCGAAGTGTAAAGAAGAGAAAGAGACCAATGACAGAGCTTTGTGGAATCCAGACAACATTGGAGGTGGGGAAAAGGTGGATACACTGAAGGACTTGCTGAAGGGACAATTAAAGAGGTAGGAAAAGAACCAGAAGAGGACAGAGTAACAGAAATCATGGGACAAGAAGAGCATGATGACGGTGTCAAAGGCCACTGACAGGTTGAGGATGAAGAGTACTGGTTCTGAGCTTCACCTAGGAAATCATTAAAGATTTTGTCAAGAGCCTTTTCAGTGGAGTGCAAGGGGCAGATATTAGACTGAAGAGAGTCTCGGATGGAACTGAAGGAGAGAAACTACAGACAGCAATCCTAGATAACATTTTCAATTAGCTTAGACCTTGTCTACACTATGACGGGAGATTGAACTAAGTCAATAATGTAGCTGAAGTCGACATACTTAGATCTACTTACCATGGGGGTCCACACTATGCTATGTCCATGGGAGACGCTCTCCTGTCGACTCCCCTTGCACTTCTCGTTCAGGTGGAGTACAGGAGTTGACAGGAGAGCGATCTGCGGTTGATTTTGTTGGTCTTCACTAGACCTGCTAAATCGACCACCGACGCATCGCTCGCTGCGCATCCCCCTCCAATAAGTGTAGACAAACCCTCAGACACGAAAGGGAGATGGGACAGTAGTTGGAGAGGTAAACGGTGTCAGGAGTGGCATGTCTTATTTCTTTTGGGTTTAAGACGGGAGAGGTTGAAGCATGCTTGTATTATGAGCAGAAAGAGCAAAGGGTTAAGGAAAAAAGTAAAGGAGGAGATAAGTATGGGTGAGAGAGATCAGGAGATGGGATGGGTTCAGTGCACAAAGTGGAGAGGTTAGAGGAGGAGACAAGGGAGAAAGAAGAGAATGTGGGAAGGAAAGGCAAGCTGTGGGCAGAGGAAGGTCACATCATCTTTTGTCAATTTCTGAAACTTATTTAGTGTT
Organism: Gopherus flavomarginatus; assembly: GCF_025201925.1. Classification (NCBI taxonomy): domain Eukaryota; kingdom Metazoa; phylum Chordata; order Testudines; family Testudinidae; genus Gopherus; species Gopherus flavomarginatus. The sequence continues at coordinate 205,947,083 of NC_066618.1, forward strand.
ATATTTTTTAAACTCTGTTTCATATATAATGAAACAACTTTTAATTAAAATTTATTTTGTACATATGTATACATTCCCCCCCCCCCCAAGAAGTTAGCTGAAAGTGAGATTTTTAGCTAGATGCATATTTACATATCCTCAAAACACAGACCATAGAGCAGTGTTTCTCAACTACTACTCTGTGGAAGCCTCCTGGGTCCATGAGATTTCACTGACACAGTTTAGGAAGACAGCAAGTCAGTCCCTGATATCAAAAAGTTGAGAAACACTGCTGGAGTATATACTATTTCAGAGGAAGTCTCTAGAGGAAAAAAAATTAGGCTTTTTACCTTCTTTAGATTCATTATGATTTAAAAAGAAGGCCTGAAAGAAAGACGACCCATTTCACAATTAACCCTAATAATAAGAGTTCTGTAAGACAGATTATGCCTTCAGTGACTCCCGTGCAACCCTACAGCCTGCAACTAGTTGTGCTTTAGTAAGCATTTATATCAATAGACTGACAAGTCTGAACAGAATCCTCAGCATTCTTAGATATGTTGGCTCTACAAGCCTAACAGTGGCTTTTTTTTCTTCTTTCCATATATATCACATGGGCAGATCACTTCATTTTTTTAGTGATACTTTTCAGAACAGAAATGCTCCCTGAAGGGTAAAATCCTGGCTCCAGTGAGTCAAACAGTTTTACACTGACTTCAACAAAGCAAGGATTTCTCCCCAAGTATCTTAGCATTTTAAGTAATAGCAGCAGGGGAAATGAGTTCATTCTGAGGCGCAACTGAAATTAGTAGAGTCCTGTTAAAAAACATGGAGGCCTTAAAATAGTTGGCAGCACAGCATAACCAATTTACAAATACCATAAAAATATAAAGTTTTAGCTACCTGATCAAGAATCTGAAACACTGTTTTACATCAGCATCTTAATTTGGGGTTACTACTCAGGATCTGAAGATAGATTTTTTATTGCAAGAATTTTCACTATCAATACTCCAAATATGAACCAGATATGAGAGAATAATAATAAAGCATTTTAAGAAGTATATCCTGATATTACAGTAATGCCTGCTGGTAGATTTCTGCTAGACAAGTGCTTATATAATCCTTCAAAAATTGATTATATAATGTAGTCAGAAGTAAACTTACTCTATCAGCAAAGGAAAATAAACCAAGAACTCAGGGACATCAACAACTCCTTCCAAGTTAAAGTCATACTTGCAGCCGAACAAGGGATACTCCCCCTTCTTCTCAAACTGTACGGTGTACACATCATTCCCAAATGAATCCGTTTCTGAGGCTTCAAGTCGCTTTCTACATAAAAGATATATAAAAAGAGTAATCATTGATAAATACGCTGTTATTCCTATTTTGCAGATAAAGAAACTAAAGAGAGAGGTGCAGGGACCTTGGACAAGGTCACAGAAGGACACAGTCCATTCCAGTGCCCTATTCTCTGCACTGCACCATCTCCCTTAATAAATTTAGCCATCAATTAAGACTAATATAAAAACATGGGAATGAAAAAGTTTTTAATCAAATTTCAACAGTCTGAAGATAATGGGTTATAACACTCAAAGGGGTCAAGAATTAAACAAACATGGAAACTGAACTCTTTATCCTTTAGAGGCAGTTCAGGGTTAGAAATAGGCAGATTCAAAAATGTCAGAGAGGAAGCTTGCAGCTACAGCCCACATTGTACTTGTTTTGTCACCAATTAAATCAATACAGAAGCATTACGTGCTAGGAACTGTAGTACCCTGAGGGCAAGCCTCCCTATGAAAGATAAGGGTGGATGCAATCTGCTCCATTTTATTCAAGTTACTATATGCCTGACTCTCTCGGCAAGCAGGCAACACAGGCCCTCAGCTGGAAACATTTTGCTGCAAAATACATCAGGGGCACCCAAAGAGTGACTCTCCTTTAAATTTGATAACATTTCATACAATTTTAAAAATTAATAGAATGAATAGTACTTACACAAGCTCAAAGCTATTTGGAGTTGTGCCAATAAAATACCCTCCAGGACAGAGATTCCCGCAAGCATTTTTAAGCATCATGTCAGCCTGTTCATATGTCTCAAATGAGTAATGGTAAACAAATTGACAGCTGCATATGTCGAAGCACATATGTGGATCACTGTAACTGTCAGACAGAAGTTCCTGAAATGGATTAAAAAAAGAGTTATGAGACATATACCAAAGGCTGCAGAAACAAAAAAAGTGGTTTGTGTTAATCCTCCAGCAGTGCATGCCAATCCCAGAATCCAAGTACTTGAAAGAAAAAAAATAAAGTTTATTTCCCTCTTCCCTCAGCAAATTCAGACATGAAGTACTGCTTGGTAGAGGGAGAAATAAAATGAAATAGAAAGCCCATTAAGTTACAACTATTAGTTTCCAAAATAAATTCTAGTATTTTTACTGAGAGTTCAGCTGCAAGTGAATTATGGCAAATTTTATTAAGATGAATTTTCAGTTTACAAAATTTGTAGATATTTGTACATGTTTTTGTACTTTCTAAATAAAAACAGCAAAATACATGACTTCAGTTTTGAAATACAATTTACTAGGTCAAAAATAATCAATGTATCATTTTTAATCACATGGTTTTATTGCATGCACTTGCACACACACCCTTTCCCCACAGACACAATTAACCTGTGATTGCTAGAATGAGTCCTTGGAATTTGAGTCAGACTGGTCTTTCCACAAGCCTTGCAACAAGAGTCCAAAGCTGTGAAAAGTTATCAAAATAAGTTCTAAATATAAGCAATATGGAAAATAAAAATGCTACTGGAAAACTTCATGCTACTGAAATGCAACATATTAGGTGAAGATTATTTAGTCCTCCTAAATTAAGTCAGAAAGTCTTCCACATTTGTTCTGGGGGTAGGACAGAACACGGGCCCATCAAGACAAATGTTTATAACTTCCCTAGTGGCTATGTAGCAACAGTTAGCAAAATTTTAGGAATAATATGACCCCACTAGTTAGTGGGGAAATTGAAAGGCACCTCCGGTAGGTGAAAGATGTATTCATCCTTTCAAGACTACATTACAAAACAACGAAAGAGTTTGTCAGAACTCGTTTTAAGCAACTGTTCGTTAACTTATATAGTTCTAATAATTATGTAGAAAAGCTCTAAATTAGAGACTCAGTGTATAGCAAGCTGGGGTGTAAAATCTACAGCACACTAACTTGCTCCGTGCTAAGGGGCCAAAGTGTGTGTGACAGCAGAGTCCACACAGCCAACTAGTGCATTGTACGTTTACAACCCCATCTTGCCACACACTAAGGCCTGGTCTACACTGGGGGGGGAGGGGGAAATCGACCTAAGTTATGGAACTTCAGCTACATGAATAATGTAGCTGAAGTCAACATACTTAGATCTACTTACTGTGGTGTCTTTATTGTGGTAAGTTGACGTCTGACACTCCCCCGTCGACTCTGCCTACACGTCACGCTCCGGTGGAGTACCAGAGTTGACAGGAGAGCGGCCAAAGGTCAATTTATCATGTCTAGACTAGCCGTGATAAATCGACACCTGCTGGATTGATGGCTGCCCAGTGCATAATGTAGACAAGCCCTAAGTCTGCATATAGACAAGCCTTTAGTGCAGGGGTGGGCAAACTATGGCCCGCGGGCCAGATCCGACCTGCCAGCTATTTTAATCTAGCTCTCAAGCTCCTGGGGGAGCGGGGTCTGGGGCTTGCCATACTCTGGATCGCCAGCCAGGGAGCACGGTTAGGGGCTGCTCTGCATGGTTCCTGGAAGCAGGGCATGTCCCCTCTCCAGCTCCTTCACGTAGGGGCAGTCACGGGGCTCACTGCTCCCATCCCAAGGGAGGGCCCCACAGCTCCCACTGGCCAGGAACCACAGTCAACGGGAGCTCCAGGGGCAGCGCCTGCAGACAAGGCAACACGCAGCAGAGCCACCTGGCCGTGCCTCCATGCAGGAGCCGTTTGGGGGACATGCTGCTGTGTCTGAGAACCACTTGAAGTCTGCATCCCTGAGCCACTTCCCCCAACCCTCTGCCCTGATCCCCCTCCTGCCCTCTGAACCCCGGAGGACCCTCCTGAATCCCAAACCCCACATCTCCAGCCCCACTCCAGAGCACACACCCATGCCCCAACCCCCTGCCCCAGCCCTGATCCCCCTCCCATCCTCTGAACCCCTCAGTCCCATCCCAGAGGGCCCTCCTGCATCCCAAATCCCTCATCCCCAAACCAAAGAGCTTGCACCCCCAGCCAGAGCCCTCACTCTCCCCCCTGCACCCAAACCCCCTGCCCCAGCCCTCTCCCACACCCTGAACTCCTCATTTCTGGCCCTACCCCAGAGCCTGCACCCCCAGCTGGAGCCCTCACCCCTTCCCGCACCCCAACCCCCAATTTTGTGGGCATTCATGGCCTGCCATAAGATTTCTATACCCAGATGTGGCCCTTCGGCCAAAAAGCTTGCCCACCCCTGTTTTAGTGTAACAATTAAACCTTAAATTAAAGTGTTCCCTCCTCGAAACACTCCTGAACTTTTACTCTAGTCACTTCCAACATTTATTCAAATCAGAATGCCAAGAAACTAGTTACAACACTAGTAAATAAATAAAGCGGAACAACTGTACCTTGGAGCTATCAGCTGTTATAAATTCTGCATTGAAAATGTATTCATTAGAACGACACCGGGCTTTCATGTCAGCATACCGCTGTTGGCACTGTTGCATGGAAACTTCAGCAATATCTATAAAAAAAATAAACTACATACACAAACTTCTCTTCAGATAGGTATGATTGGAGTTAGAGCTGATATACCATAGTATGAGTAAAAGCTGGTTTTCAGTAGCTATGCTCCATTATGAAGTTTTATTTATACTTATGTGGACTACAAGGAACTAGGCACATTAACTTGTTACACACATACTTGGTACTAAAAATGGCAGAGAGCCAAACCAACGTCCTTAATTTTAATTTAGCCCTCATACAATAAAATAGAAATTCCACAGAATGTAAGGTTTAATAAAAGAAATTTCTAGCCATTACAGTTGTCGTGGAAACCTTCACAATGTGAAGAGATTGACGGATGTAAAAATGATGCAGTGTTGTCTTCAAGAGTTTGCAGAGAACTCTAAAGAGTTCTAAGGCCTTGTTAGACTGGAAAAAAAATGACACACTTGACATGGATGGATACAGTTCAACTCCGTGGGTTTTTGAAGTGCAACTGAAGGTGGTTTCTTTTTCTTTACACTTGCAGATAAAAGGTGCTTAGTTGAAATTATTGAGGACATTCAGGGCTGCTCTGTGCTACAAAGTAGCTGACAGCTTGTGAAAAATTTCATGCCACGGGTGATGTAATTAAGTTGATCTAAGCCCTGATATACACACCACTGTAGTGTTTCTAATGTAGACATACCTCACTGTCAGCAGTAAGAAATTTATCTAGTGTAGACTACATCTAAGAGATGTGAATGGCACAGGCATAACTGCTGACTGAATAACGAGGACAATGAGACAGTTTTAAATACTATTAGTGTGCAATGTGTAACTGGTTTAGACCATTAGAGGAAGTGTGTACACAAATCAGTTAACTGAACATGCAAATGGCCAAAAATACCCAATGAGGGTAGAAAATAACTGTGGTCCTCAAGATATCAAGAATAATTTTCCCCTCTCTATAAAATACATAACTATTAGTAAAGGACTGTTACTATAAAGAAATTTTTAAAATATACCAGATTTAAACAAAAATGCTATTTACATATGGTAAAAAGAATGAAGGGTTCAGTCAATCAGATCCCATCTCCTCCTCATAGCTAATTCTGCAGCAAAGACAATTCCAACCCAGTGATAGCATAGCAAACTGAGAAAATAAAAATTAGCCTTTTCCCTAGCATTATAATTTTTCTCAGAATCTAAAATCTCTAAAAATAGTTCCCTGCTTTTTCCATAGTAAAGATAGTTTTCAGGATAACACCAATGCACTTGTTTTGCAGTGCTATATTGCCAGTATCTTCCTTTAAAACTTCCTTGATAAAACGCTCCAGTAACTGGAAAGCAAATTTAAGATCAAGATTATACAACTCTGTATTATTAATTCTGTAATTAATGGTTGATTAATTTGATTCTGTAATTAAGTGGTGACTAACGGTGTCTACAGTATCAACAGTGCAACTGAACACCGATGGCTGGCCTGTGCCAGCTGACTTAGGCTCATGAGGCTCCGGCTAAATGGCCATTTAATTGAGGGGTAGAAATCTGGGCTCAGGCTGCAGCCTGAGCTCTGGGACCCTCCCAGCCAACAGGGTCCTGGAATCCGGTCTGCAGCCCAAGTCCAAATATCTATGCCACAATTAAACAGTTCCTTAGCCTAAGCCTGTGGGCTTTTAACTGCAGTGTAAATATACGCTCCATTTTTCATGGCAATTTTAAACACACATTTTTACTCGATTCCAAACATTCACTTTGTATTTATGAGGTAAAATGGATGATAACTGAAAAGAAACACTAGGGACTTTCCCCTCTGTTTATGCTAACAAACAGTTTAACCAGGAACCATTATAAAATGAACATCATAAAAAAAGCCAGGGCAGAGCACTGAAATGAAGTTCCCTCACAGCAAGCACAGCATTTTTGGACATATCCAGAAAGAAAGGAATGAAGTGTCATGTTCATGGTACATGCATACATTTCCACAGAACCTTTTGTATTGTCTCTAGAAAGTTACTTTGCCTTCTTACCTGTGCACACAAGTTTGCTGATTTTGCCTTTTTTCCATTTAAGCAGGTCTCCACCTTTGCCACATCCCAGATCCAACACAGTGATATCTCGCTTCCTATGTCGTACCTTTTCTACAAATTCACCTACAAAAGAGAAAGCACACATTGAACTAACAATGAAGCCTCTTTCATTATACAAAGTTCCCTAAAGCACAAAGTCTGGTATTTTAGAATTTCAAAATTCATTGGAAGACTACGTTAGAGTTTGTTTAAAAAAAAAAGTTTGATTCGAGCTCTGTATATTTCTTTTCCGGAAGTGTGGTTTTTTTAAGTGTGTGTGGATGGGTGGGGGGAGGGGTGAGACTTTTTTAAAAACACATTTTATCAATGTCATAAAAGATTTGGAGGGAAAAAAAGGAATGAATGCTTCCTGGGCTGAGTGTGGTGTGTGCAGCATAAGCCAAGCCTTGGGAAGGAAGGGGTGTTTTATAGGACAGAAAAAAAGCAATGTGTTGCTTTGTTTAACCCTGAGCCCGCAGGTGATTAAGAAGCAGGACTGACAAAATACAAAATTAATCTCATCCAGAATGAGGCTGGGTATGAATTATGAGCATGAGAGAGCATTCTTTTAATTAAAAGAAAGAATGAGCTACCCTAGTGGGTCTAGGACCACCACTGCGGACCAACTCAGAAACGGGTGGAGAGTGGAAACGGGCGACAGAATATAGTATTTTTTTGGCTGCCATCATATTGCAAATTTATACATTTGATTCTCTCTTTACTACCCAGTCTAAGTTTTAGTAAGCATTACAAGGATTCTCCTTTCCAAAGAGTATTTTTTATCCCATGTGTGTTAGCTTGCATTTTTCAAAGTGGAATTTCATTTTGTTGCTTTTTATCCCTGGTATTACCCTCTCTAGGATCCTACATTATTTCTCTGCCCTAACCAGTGTTAGGATCTTATGCAAATTTCGTTGATGTCAGTTTACTCCCAGTACATTCACAAAGTTATTAATTAAGCCTACACCCAACAATATTCCTTCTGGCATACCTGCAGACCCTTCCTCCTCAACTTGATACTTCACTACTTCTTACCCTTTGTTCAGGGTCTTTCGGACAGTTTTTAATCCATGTTATAGAGCATGCACCCAAACAGATTTAAATTAATTCTGAATAGGATTTCAAGAGACACTACACAAATGCTTTATAATAATCTAAATATTACCCCTCACTGCTTTTATCCACTAATTTTTTTAGTGCTATAAGATGAATACTATCAAGTTTTCTCTGGAAAAATCTTTTCTTTATAAATCCCTGGCACTTACTTCCCTTGGCTCTGCTATTCTTTATTTACTGATTTCTCTTAGTATTTGTTCCTTTACTTTACTCAAGTTTGAAGGAAGATTTATGGGAAAGTAAGTACCAGGATCACTTTTCAAAGTTACTACATTTTCTTTTTCCTCTAATATTTTGTAGTTTTTCTATACTTTTAAAAATTATTGATCATACAGCAAGTACATTTGTCTTCCTTCACACTCTGACACATCAATGTTTTCAAATACTTAAAATGTACATAGTATAAAATTATTCTACATATGAAGTAATAATACCTCTAAAGGAAAAGATAATACAAAATGAAATATAGGACTTCTATGGGAGATTTTACAAGAACAAATTAACTCCTGAGAAACAAAGATTCTGTTTGCATGCACGTTACTTGTGGGGGAAAGGGGGGGGGCAAACTACAACAAGCAGATTAGCTTCTAAACTTAATATTTATCAAGTTTTCAGGAGCATCAGCTGATGTTTAATGTTTTACACAAATCTGACGTGACCATAATGTAAGAATATCTTATCAGGACTGGGACTCCCATTGTGCTAGATGCATAAAAGCACATAGGAAAAAGGAAGAAAAATCAATACCTTGAAAAGCTTGCAATCAAATTTTAAAAGAGCTGAACTAAATAATTTCCTCTGAGTAAAGATACGCTGTACTGAACACTAGACAGCAGAAAAATGTTTAGCTGCAGTTTTAACATGACCATGATTGTTTTGCAATGACCCCAAGACATATTTGAATGTAACCAAGACAATTAGATACACTGCAATAATATATAGTATAATTACTAACTTTTCAAGTGAGAACAAAAGCAAGCAATAAAGGAGTCATACCAATGAGAAGACTCTTCATCCAGTTATTAAAATTTCTGAGGAAAAAAATGCGACTCTGGCTACGTTTTTCTAGTCCAACTTCTTGAAGTTCATTGTAATGTGCAGCTACAGTTTGCCCATGCCCTTCTTCCAAATGCTATACACAATGGAAAATAAGAGAATCAAATGAGAGAGTGTGAACAGACTTCAGTGTTTAATTAAAAAGACTGATGTTAAGCTCCAGTTTTTAAAACACATAAGTAGTAATGGCAAAGTTTACTGGTTTCGTTTACATAAGACTATTTCCCAACTCCTCCCTTGGTCACTGCCCTCAGTTCTTTAATTCTAACCAAAGAGGAGGACACTCTTTAATACCTAAAATCATTAGTATTATTAGTTATTTGTATTGCTAGAGCACCTAAGATCCCTAGTCATAGTCCAAGATCCCACCGTGCTAGACACTGTACAAACAGAACTGGCCAAAGTGGTTTCTGCTGAGTGATTCAAGGCATCTCTTCATTGCAGAAAGATGGTTTAAGTTCTTGAATGCTATTCCCATTGTTCATTGAAAGAATTAATTTCATCCCAGTGAAGCCATGGATTTAAGGGCTGTATGTACATTCTCCAAAGGTTATTCCAAAGTAGAACTTAAAAGTTTAGTATCAGAAATCCATTCTGAATTCACAGCCTTGGGGTACGTCTAAACTACAGCAGCATAGCTGCGGCACTGTGCTGCAGTTGTGCTGCTGCAGCATTGTAACGTAGATGCTTCTTACATCAAAGGAAGGTACTTTTCCATCAATGTAGATAACCCATATCTCCAACAACTATGTCAATCTAGCCACCTCCACACAGTGGGATAGGCCGAACTAAGTACATTACACAGAATGCAAATTTTACAGCCCTGAGCCATGTAGCTGTATCAACCTAGAAGTGTACCCTAAACTCAGAAACCCTTTCTAAGTGCAGATCAACAAAAGATACATATGCATGGTTCATTTAATCCAACTGCCAGCTGGAGGGCCGGAGCCTCAGACCCCAGAACTCGGGGGCTGGATTAAAATGGCTAGTGTGACAGATCTGGCCTGTGGGCCATAGTTTTCCCACCCGGGTTTAAAGTCTCTCATCATTCTAATTACCATCTTTCTCCCCAGTTCCTTCAGTTCCAACATAATTCTGTACTCAGTTTTCAGACAATAGCAGCAAATGCTAAAATTAACTTTTATGTTAAGTGGATCATGAGACACTAGCTTCTAAAATCTTAAACATACACTGTAAAAATGCTTGTTATAAATACTTTAAGGATTAATAAACTTCTCTAAACCCACACCCTGAAACAAAGATTTAATACCTGCCTATTATCTATTTTCAGTTATGTCTGACCAGTACTTACCACTTTTCTAGGATGATCTTCAAGTTCTGATTTTTTCTTTTTTGATGTGCTGTCCTCATGGTTGCTAACATCTTCCTTTTCATTTCTAGCACAATGCCCTTTACCTGAAGTTGTATTATTGTCATCCGAACTGACAGCAGACTCTGCCTCTGAAGCTTTAGATGCTGTTCTATCTCCTTCCTCAACTAAGCTCTTTTCTAACTCTTGTTCTTCAGCCCTGCTCAAATCAGACATGTTGGAGATTATTCTTCTTGTTGCTTGATCAAATAGCAATCAATGTTTTTTTCATGAATAAATTCTGTGAGAAAAGTGAGATTTGACTTTCAGTTTACAATTTATGCTTGTTCTCCCTTACATTATAAAAGCCCCATACCTAGTGCTATAGAAACAAATTAAAATCAGTTTTTGCTACAGAGGGCACACAATCTAGCCCTCCTATTTGATTAGTCAAAAGAAGACAGCAGGTTAAAAAGTAACATTTTAAATGTATTCAATTGAGTTTAACACAGATAACACCCAAGTTACCATATGAGTCTCTCTCTCTGTTCCAGTTTGTTTTGAGCATTTGACAGGACTTTGGTACAGCTAGTTTCACCTGAGCAGCTCTCCTAGTGGTGTGATTCTGTCTCACAAAAGAGAGGAAAGAAAAAAATTAAAATGTGTAAAACAAGGTGGTGAAAAGCAAGGGCTGGCAGAAAGGTCGGGGCTGGCATAGCCCAGGTAAGGGCCAGACACTCCTGTCCCCAGCTGACCAGATTTCAAGCTGACGTTTTTCAGAATCTAAAGCCAGAAGGGACATTAGCTCATCCACTGGGTCTCCCTCCGCACCCCGGCTCTGCTCGGCTAGGCCCAAGGCAGCCCGGTGACACCACCCGCCACGTTCTGGCCCGGTCCCCGCCACTCGGGGAGTCTCGCGCTGGCGCCAGGCCTAGGCCCCAGCAAAGGGGGAACTAGGGCGGGGCTCCGGGCGGCAAAGACCCGCCCCCCGTCTCTGACCCGCGAGCAGAAGAGACTCTCGGCAGATCACCTTCACGAACCACGCCCCCCCGACAACCGAGAAGGGAGCGGAGTGATCAGGCTGGAACAGCTCCTCCTCCTCCTCCGCCCAAACACCGGGCCCAGGCTCCGCCCCTTCGGCCCACCCCCCCATCCCTGGGCCTCTCACTGCCCCGCCCTCGCAGGGCACATGCGGACGGTAGCGCGAGCCCCATCCCGTTCCCCGGCAACAGCGCCCTCCCGCACCTCCCTCTTCTGCGTCCCACCTGGCAATCAGCAAGCGACGGCGCTGCGAGCCCCTCCCCCCTGCACCACTTTGCCCCGCCCCCTTCCTCCGCAGCGCGCGCAGCCCTTCGAGCTGTCTCCTCCCCTGCGGTGCGCGTGGGAACGTGAGCGTCAGCCACGCCCCCAAACTTCCCGCTCTGCGGAAAGCAAATGACTCGAACCGCAGAAGCGGAGCGGGCGCAGGGAAACTGTTTTCTGAGGGGCGGTTTCGCGCTCCGAACCCGGCCAGTAGCCCCCCCACCCGCACGCGGCTCCTCAGGACCGAGGAACGTACTGGCCTGAGAGCCTGCGCAGCGATCACCAAACCAAGCTTTCCACCATCCTGTTTGCGGAAGTGACGCACATAGAAAGATTTGCGATGTTTATGTCATATCCGGTGGGGGGAAAGAATGAGAAAGCCGCAGTGGGGTGACAAATGCGCACGCGCATACTTGGCTCCTTTCCAGTCTCGAGCGTGTGTGAAGGGAGGGAACTGGCTGCGGGGACAGCGGCCTGACGATTTCCATGACTACGGGCCCCAGAAGGCCTTGCAGTGGAGCATGCGCAATGTGAACAATCGGGCCTGAAGGGGGTGGGGGTCCGGGCGCAGCTTAGTACAAACACGTTGCCTGGAGGCAGGGCGAGGCAGCTGCAGTCGGGTCCCAGCTCTGCCCCCCGAGTGGGACCCTGTGGCTCCGGCCTTATGGAGCAGCGGCCTGAGCGCAAGGTACGATCCCCGCGTTCCGCCGGCAGGGGCGGGCGGCGCGTCGGGCCCGGGGGTCCCTGGTCGGCGGGGAGCGAGGGGCGTGACCCCGGACAGCCTGACCCTCCGCCAGCCCCCAGGACAGCGCTTCGGCCCCTGCCCGCCGCGGCTGCAGCGCCAGGGACCTGCCGCCAAGCGCTGCGGGGAGGAGACGTGCTGCGCGCCGCCCAGGGCCTCCCTGCTACTCCTCCGCGCCCGAGGCGGTGGGGGTAGGAACGGGCTGCGGCCGCTCCCTGCTTTGGAAACCCCACTTCGCTCAGGCGGCCGCGAAGGAGCTCGTGCGTGAAAGCTGTTGTGTACAAGTGCTTTTGCCATCTCAGCTGTGCTCACTCCAGCATGTTTCCGTCTCCCCGCGAGAAACAAGTCTGGGTGGGCCTCGACTCGTTACACTCTCCTTGAGCTGCTCTCTCCGTGAACGTGTTGCATCAATGCGTTATGCTTTCCATGTGAGTAACTTCTGAGTTCATAGGATGTGGCTACAGCTACTGCTAGTAGAGAGGGTCATTTCAGGCAGGGACGGGAGCCTCAGGTTTGAGAAATTCTCTTCCTCGTACCCCTCCTCCCATGTTCTGCTCCCTTTTTGTTCTCTGCCTTTTTTGCAAGGAGGCAGCAGGAACCTGCCTATTGAGTGTTTGGGGTTTTCTTTGCTCCCACCTTGCCTCGGCTAACCTTCCTTGGGACCAAAGCAGAAAGTAGCTGACTGGAATCAAATTAGATAGAGAACTTTGTGTCAATTTTTGTTACAAAGTTGCTCTGGGGAACTCTCATCGGATGTGCTAATGACCACGTGCAAGACAGCAAAATGATATTCATTCATAGTAGACTAAAGATACCTTGTGGGTGTGTAAATATACCCATAGGCTTGGCTCCCCCTCTGTAAGGCTCAATGCCTACCCTCAGTGGGAATTGGATTCCATGCTGATCTCTGTGTGCCTTCATTGCAGAATTAACCTGAGCTCTTACTCAATTGTTGTTCTTAGTGTGACTTCTGTCAACAAACTCTCACAAAGCTCCCTGAATTTGGTGCTTTCAGTCTGAGCTAAATTGGCCCAGGTGGGGCTATGGACTATAATCTGAGTGCTGCTTATATTGAGGCTTGTAACCTGCCCGCTTTACAGTGTGGATATAGGCTAAAGGACTGGAGTGCCACTGCTGATAGTCCTCCAGTGCCTTCCCACAATTCCCCATATATCCAGGAGCATTAGCAAGTTCTCTTACAACTCTAGGAGAGAACTATAAAGCAAGTCTGGTTACTGAAGCACTAAGAACCATGAGTTAGTTATGACCCCAAAATCTCTAACACCTTACACTAGTGTGAATGCAGCAGCTCAACTATGGCTTTGCAATTGTGACAGCCATCACCCACAGTAGACCAACCAGGTGATAAGACACAGTCACCCAAGTTAATATTTCAGAGGCTTTGTCTACACTAGCACTTTTGTTTGTGGGGAAAAAAACACCCCTGACCGAGATAAGTTTCACCAACAAAAGCACCAGTGTGTACAGCTCTTTGTAGGTGGGAAATGCTCTCCTGCCAGCATAGCTACCGCCACTCATTGGGGATGGTTTAATTAAGCTGGCGGAAGAGCTCTCTTCTGCTGGCATAGAGCGGCTGCATGTGAGACCTTACAGCGGTGCAGCTGTAGCAGTACGGCTGTGCTACTGTGAGGTCCGTAGCATAGACATAGAGAAGAGATGGTCTGACTTTCTCTTGATGTGGTATGGGTATGTCTCCTCCCCCACACCTGTTCCCTGAATTCCACACCCTTTGTTTTATAGGCTCCATGCGTCAAATTGAGGTAGAGGGAGTGGTGGTGGCACACACCCAAACACCACCTTCTCATGGAGTAAAAATAAAATATCACAGCAGACTGTGCTCATATTCATGATTTGATTGCTGATCAAAACATGTAAGAGAGGAACAGTGAAGTAGTTAATGTTAATATCTATCAGATGGCATCTGAATTAAAGTCCTGTTGAGGTGAACGGGCCAGTTCACGACTCCTAGCAATTCTGTCAGGCTTACTGAAAATATGGATAGACATAGCTGTATTTTACACTTTGTTCACTTTAAGAAGGTTATCTTTTTCAAATCTAATCTTACACTCAGGAACACAAGGTAGCTTCAAAAACAAACAACTGCATTTGGGTAAAAATCAGCATCCTGGCTTGCTTTCTTTGCTCTCTGCGTTTGTTCTTGAAGAGGTCAACATCTTCAAAATTCAGCTTAGTGTATACTTAAGTTTGACAGCATAACTATGTTGGTAAAAAGTCTTTTTTTTTTTTTTTTGTTAGCAACATGGTTATGCTGATGTAAATTCTAGTGTAGATGCAGTAGTAGTGCTATAAAAGTGCTTATATGTTAATATAACTAAGCCTATACTATGGTGTTTTTGCCATTTTAACTATGCGGACATAGTTAAAGCAACAAAACATATGTGTAGGCCAAGCCTCAGATTTTTACTCCTTCCCTTTATCACAGTGAATTTATTGGAAGACAACCTCAGCATTCTTCTTAAAGAGTTTGCAGCGAAAAAAGTGTCACTTTGTATTCCTACAATTCTTAGCATAACCACAATAAAAGAAGGGCATCATTCCTTTTGACTTTTACTTTCCATTCCTGGAGTCCAAAATGCTAGGAGAAAGGATCTCTCTTTTTCTGCATACTTTTAGAAGATCAGATATGTGGGTCTTCTCAGCAGTGAGTTGTTTCATCATGTTACTCTACCTTGCAACCTTCATCTCTATCAGACCAATTCCCTTGAACCAAACTTTTAGGGATCTACTTGAGGCACATTGTAGTCCACAGGAAATTCGGAATCTGAGGCTGATCCTTGCCCTGAAGTGGCTGAACCAATTCGTAAAATATCAGTAGGTCTAGCTAGAATCTTGAGAATTCACTGTAGTGGTAGCTTCCTGATGTTTTCAGTGGGTCAGCAACATTTCCAATAGACTTCTGTCTCAGACTTTCACTAAGAAAATGGTGATAAAAGCAGATGCTCTGACAGGAGGGTCCTCTCTAATCATCTTTCTCTCACTCTGCCTGTTTTGTCTATTTAGATTGCTAACAATTGCTGTGGTTGGGCTTCTAGGTGCTACTTCAATGCAAATAGTAATTTGTGACCTCTTTAGTCTCTGAATTTCCAGGAGATACCCTCTACGAGCAGTTTTGATCCTTTCTTTAAAAGTACCCAGTCACTTCTCACCCTCAATGTTTCTCTCAGTTCTCACAAATTATGCCTCATCACACCTGCCCATTTCATGATCCCTCACAAGAACACAGTTCAGTTCATGGTGCACTGACAATTCCAGAGATGAAGTTTCTTCTGTTGTGGAGCAAAATGGTATTGTAAAATGCTTTAGGTAAGTCCTATGTTATTTGTGGAGACTTGAAAGGGGAAATGCCAGTTGGCCCAGCTATTCTTGTCATCCTATTGCTCTGCCATCTGATGTTGCCCAAAAACTGATCTTGTTCATGAGTAAAAGTTAAAGAAACAATTAAAAACAGAGTTGTACAAGTGTACTGGTGATTGTCATCAGTTATCAGAAATAATGCTTATCAGTAGTCTCTTTCCAGACTGTAAGGAAAAATGGAAGAATTAGTGAGATGGTTGAGGACACATAAAATATCATAGTTTCTAGATTATATTTATTTAGATTTTTTTTATTATGTAACTCCTTTGGGGTTTAGAGAGCATGGCCCCTTTACATCTTTTTCCCAGGGGGAGGGAGAGGAGTTTCTCTCCTTTTTTCTTAATCTCTCCCTCCCCCCTGGGAAAAAGATTTAAAGGGGCCATGCTCTGTAAACCCCATAGGGGTTACAATTATAGCCCTGTTCCTACAGTGACTTCAGATGTCTTTTTCCAACAGAGGGTGGTGAGAGAAAAAAAGGTTCAAAGATGCTGTTTGATGGATCTTGTCTCCAGCATGTGCCAGTTGATCATCTGTCTGCTTTCCTTAAGAATGTCTAGATTTCTTATTTACTCCATTAGATATCTTTTTCTCTTTTTTTCTTTCTTCTCTTTATGAAGCAGAAGGAATAATGCATTGAAGTACTGCCCTTAGCAATTAGAGACTTTTTTTTTATCTTATCTCCCGGAATCCAATATGCTTTTGGAGGATACAGTGGTCATAATATCTGCAGTCCCATCCCCATTACTTTGCTCTGTTCTCCAGTTATAAGTGGCTGACTTAGGATTTGAAAAATTCCCTTGCCAGCTGAGCATTAGTGCTTTTCAGAGGTCTAAGCAATGGATTTAGAAATTTAATTTTAAAGTGAATCATAATCATGATGGTTGTAAAGATAATCCAGCAAAAGTAAACATGCAGTGTTGTCATCCTGAGTCTGCAGACAGCTCCAGTATCTCTGCTGCCGCTCATAGCATTCCCAGCCATAATGATATAGTTCTGCTCAGTTTCATGCTATTTTTGCAGCTCTGACTAGCAACGCTTACACTAACCAGAAACGTGTCAGTCATGTTAAAGCTATGAACGACAAAGGTAGGTGCTGAAGTAGTCACGGGGGATGGAAGGAAGACCAGTTTTCATAATGAGAAATATATTTCTTGGCAATTTGTGACCAAATGAAGGCGGTAAAGATATGTTGCTGTGCGCAGAGTAGCGTATCTGAGCTAACTTGAATCCAGCTAGCACAAGTAACAATACAAGTGAAGAGAGTGCAGTGTGGGCATTAGAGCAGGCTAACAAGCCAAGTACATAATCAGGTTCTGCACCAGGCTTGTACTACCTGCGCTGAAGCCCCGACTGCCATGATGGCCTCTGAACCATTGTGGAATATCCACATTTTAGCTGAAGAAGAAATTGTTTAGTGATTTGGATGCAGAGGAAGTACATTGAAACCAAAGGCCTCCCTTGAAAGCGGTAGAGCAGGATCTGTATGTTCAGATGAAGGTGATGTCACTGTAGTTATTCATGCCAGATGTTGCTAAAGGGCCCTTCTGTTTTACTATATTCCAGATAGACCTGAGGATTTCTGGTCTTTGAACATGTTAATATTCCAAACATCTATAAAACATTAAAGTGCTAAGTCTGTTACAATTACAGCTTGATGGGAAAAGTTAAAGGTTTGGCTAATGTTATATTCCTTTAGCAAAGGAAAGAGTTCCATATTTTGAAGTAACTATGAAAAATTGTTTTAAAAATGAAATTAAGACAACTTAAAAAAAAATCGCTACCTTTTAGCCAAGGCTTGCTTGCTTAAGTTTTAGCTCAAAGAGGACTTACTGCTCAGTTAACAACCCCCAAACCAAAAATGTATAAAGCAAATTTTGGACTATATTGAACCTCCAATAATTGGCCATAAATCCAAATCAGATATTTAAAAGGCCATTTGTTGGTTTATGGATCTAGTCTCCTATTCATCTATTTCATAGGTAGTTTTTACTTAACTCATGGGAAGAGTACAAACAGCCCGGGGACCTGTTGAAGGAAAAGGCAGTAACCAATTTTTCTGAAAGTTGTATTTTTTTAATACAATATAATGTGGTAAGGGGACACAAATACAATGCTAATAGTTGCAATACATTCTGAAGTTGAAGTGTAATTCTGTAATAATGCAATAGAGGGCAGAATAGAACTTCTAAAAGAGAGAGCCCAGCGTAGCTGCTCAGTATTACAGAGCAGGGATACTGAGTGGTTACTATGGAGTTGGAATTAGCACCATCCAATAAAAAAGTAATCAAAGCAGTGACTGCAGTAGGGTGCAGAAATATAACAGCCTGGAAAGAGCTATAAAGCGTTTTGTATGTTGTATTTGTTTTAAGAAGCTGTAGAGATTTAATTTAGTGTGGTGTTAAAAGGTAGAACTAAGTACAATCTAAAACTTCAGATCTCTGACTCTTGTCAAAGTAAAGGCGGGGGTGGGAGTATTTCTGTCACTTCTAGTTAGATGCAGATTAGCTAAACTGCACATCATTTTAAAGAGTAATTGAAATGCTTTTTAAGTACAAACCTACTGTTTAACATCCCACGTCTTTAACTGAATACACAGATATAAAATACAGCTCTTCTACTTATATACTTTCTAATACTTTTTTCCAAAGTTCTGTCACTAACACTTGAAGATCTTTAAGAAAAGCTGTTCCCTATTCTACTTAAGGTCTGTTTACACTATAAATACTGCTTTGTCGATAGACTCACTTACAACAGTGAATATTAAAATCTAGATATAGACTTAACTTGTCCAAGGCTTTATTATGGTTCTGTGATCTAGCTAGATCCCATCTATCTGCATATTTAAACTATGTTGTGACCAAGCAAGGCAAGGTTAGATACAATAATGTAAACATGTTGATGACTAGCCTCTGCTAGTGCTAGTGCCACTGGAGCTGCACCAATGTAGCACAGTGGTGGGAGATTTAGAAGTGCCACGGCCACATGTGGAAATACCACAGAGAATAAGCCCTTGTCTACGCTACAGAGTTTTGTTGACAAAAGTTTCTGCTGACATATAGCCACTACTTTAATTAAACCACTGTTGTATGTCCACAGTAGCATGTCTTGGCAGAGTGCATTCACACTAGCAGCTCTTGCATCAACAGAGCAGTGCACTGTGGGTAACTATCCCACTGTGCAACTGGCAACAGGGTGCTTTGGGAAGGGTTTGCAGTACCTCCTGTGGCAGGTACAGCGTCAGGTGATGTACTTTTCTCAATCCCATTGTTCCATGGGCATCCTACTAGATTTGTAGCTACTTTTCAACTGAAGCAGGAGTGGGGTGGGGAGGATGAGTGTGGGGGCGGAGGGGAGAGACCGTGTGTGTGTTGGGGGATTGGAGTGGGGGAGTGTATGAGAGAGAGCGATTGTCTCCATTGGGGCAGAGTGAGTGTGTCATGTTGGCATGCTGTGTCTTTAACTTCAGACAGCAACCCGAAGCAACCAGTCCTAAGGTGGTGGAGGGGAACATCCTCCACACATCAGTTCCCACCTCCCTTCTTGGTTCTGCACAGCGCACCAGTCCACTCCTTCCTCCCTCCCTCAGCAGCAGCCTGCCTGCCACTGTTCTCCTGGTGCTGAAGAGAGCAGGATTCCACATTAATTATTTGCTCATTACTGTTGGAACAGAGCAGCATGCCGAGCTGTCAGAACTTCCCGGACCTTTGAAAGGAGAAGGGCACATGCTTGTGTAGCTGTGTGCAGGGCAGCCGAGTTCAAAACAGTGAGCAGAGACGTCTCTCACGGTTGGCATTGTGGGATACTGGGGGACTCCTGTTATGGCAACGTAACAAATCATCAAAGTAGATGCTGCCATTCGTTACTTTAACTTTGATTCAAAAAGCATTATGCCTCTCATTGAGGTGGTTTTATTTTGTTAGCAAAATAGGAGAATTTTCCCCAAAAAAGTAGCATTCCAGTGTGTAACCGTCACTGTTTTGCCAGCAAAAGCTGCCTTTTGCTGACAGAACTGTGTGGTATAGACAAGGCTAAAGATCATGGCACAGTATCCTTCACTGCTGCTGGAATGTGCAACAGTTTCCTGCTGAATGTGGTTCACATTACAGACATTTCCTAACTTTATGGTTAACATACCAACATCTTAAAAAATTGGTGTTCTATCAATTCACTTCTTGGCAAGCTCATGTGCTACAGTTTGGGGACCCTATGCAAGAATGTATGACTGTACCAGGTATGTCCAGCTGCCTTGGACAAACACAGTTGCTGGATTTTCCTAGTTAAATCACTTAGCAGAATAGTCAACACTGTCACATTTAAGGATATAGATTAATACCCTGTTAAAGACTCACTGATAGTTCATGGAAAAAAGAGGGAAAACATTGCATTAAAGAAAATGCTTTTAAAGGTTGAGGTGGGGGGAAACTAATTACTCGTCCCATTTCTGTAGAGGGATATTTACAAGAAAAACTGGATGTCTCTTTTGTTGGCGGAAGTGGTGGTGGTATAATTCTGCTGGCAATAAGCCGCAGAAAGGGATGAATTTAAGTTCTTTAAGATCTTGTTTTCATGTTAGCCTTAAACTGTTTTGTCGAAAATATTGTATTAGTAGAAGTCTTCCTAAACAATATTGAACACTTCCATGGGGCACCAGTAGACTTTTCAAATGAATGTGGGGAAGTCACATCTTAAACTTTTGTTTCCTATGATCCTAGGTCTGCATGCAAAGTAAGGCTGGAAAGTTAAAGTGTTTGGAGATTTTTAAGAACAGGTTAGATGATGGGAATTTCACAGCCTCCTTTGGAAGCCTATTCCAATGCTTAACAATCCATATAGTTAAAAAGTTTTTCCTAACATCTAACCTATGGTGCAAATCTCCCTTGGTGCAGATCAGGCTGATTACTTCTTGTCTTGTCTTCATTGGATGTGGAGGACAATTGATCACTGCTCTATTTCTAACAATCCTTAACATATTTGAAGACTTCTCAGGTCTTTTCTCAAGACTAAACATACCCAGTTTAACTTTTCTTTATGGATCACGTTTTCTAACGCTTTTATTTTTGTTGCCCTCCAGTTTGTCTACATCTTTCCTAAAGTGTGGTGCCTACAACTGGACACAGCACTCCAGCTGAGGCCTCGCCATTGCTGAGTAGAGTGGGACACAGAGCTCCAATCTTACATATGACACCCCTGTTAATGCATACCAGATGTATTTTTCCCGACTATACATACTGTTTGCTCATAATTGGTTTGTGATCCACAAAAACCCCCAGATCCTTTGAAGCAGTAATACTGCCTACTAGTTATTCCCCTTTTTTGTCTGTGCATTTGCTTTTGCTTCCTATGTGCTTTTGAAATTATGTAATTGTTGATTTCAGACTAATTCTCCATTTTGTCTAGGTCATTTTGAATTCTAATCCGGTCTTCCAAAGTGCTTGCAACTCTATCATCTGCAAATTTTATAAGGATATAATACACTCCGTTATCCAAGTCATTCATGAAAATATTGAATAGTACCGGATTCTGCAGGACCCCATCAATAACTACTGTGAGTGCAGACTTTTAACTGGTTGTACACCCATCTTACAGTAAAGGTAACCTATAAAGCAGTGGTTCTCAAACGTTTTTTTTCCCACGGACCACTTGAAAATTGCTGAGGGTCTCGGCAGACCACTTAATGATCTTTCCAAATGTTGTTTGTACCATTAGCTAACTCTTGTAAAGCACTTCGGATAAAAGCGGTATATTTTTTTTAAAAAAAGCTTAATCTTTTTTTGTTCTACAAATAAAAACACACAACTCATATTTTCATATCAGTAGTTTTACCTTTTAGATGTGATGGATGTGCCCTCTCTCCCCCACAGTGGCAGCCCCTGAGCTGGGGCTGGGAAGGAGGAGTATCTCTCTCCACCACAGGAGGTGCCGAGGAAGGACTCTGGGGTCAGGGACCCTCGGCACTGGTGTTCCCTGGTGCTGAACATGGCATGGGATCAATCTCAGCACCGCTCGCCGTCTTCTGTTGTGAAGAAGCAGCACAGGGAGACTGATAGAGGGCACTCCCATTCCCACACACAGGAATGTGAACCCAAGGGAGAGAGACCGCACCTCCTCTCCAGTCAGCGACTGGCACCGTCAACTCTGGGCCCACGGGAGGGACTGCTGAGTTCAGTGCCACTGGAGGAGACCTAGGTGGAGGATTTGGACCTCCCTTCCACACTCAAGACTTACAAGGTAGCACAGGACCTGATAACATTGACAGGCTTGCACTCCCCCAACCACGGTGTCTCAGCACCGGTTCTGAGTCCCCAAATGACTCAGAGGCCACTGGTAAAGTTCAGGGGCAAGCCAGCTATGACTCGGCAACTATCTGTTACCCCAGCAACGATCCCTGGCACCTACAGGCATGGCTCTGCCATGGTCCCTGCGCATGGACTCATTGGAATCCGCATCGGACACAGACTCGGGTGTGCCGGAGAAGCCGACATAATAGCCGCTGGCACTCTCAGTCAGCAGGGATGACCCAAACCTTTCCTCCAGTACCATGGCCACCGCAATGGCTCAGATGCTGACCCAGTGGCCCTTTTGGACCCCATAGGCTTACCACCAGTCCCAGGGGTCCACCTCTGTACACTCCTTTTCCCTCACATCTGAGAGAAGGGCTGCGTCTGGGGCCAGGGATATCTCCCGGGCATCAGCCAGCACCATGATTGGTACCACACCCGGCACCGACAACAGACCCAGCACCGTACCTGGCATCATGGCTTCACTTAGTACCACAGACGGTACCACCACTGCTACCAGGGCCAGGGCGGAGCCGCAGCATTTTGAGGAGCTGGACGGGCAGAAGAACCTCTCCCATATTCTGGGCTCCGCCTCATCGTTTCCAAATAAGATGATGGCGCCTCCCCCTTCCTGACAGCAGAGCTCACCTTGAACTTCTAAGGCAGATTGCTCAGAACCACGGGGTACAGATGGAGAAGTTGACCGAGGTATCAGACCCAGTGGTAGACATTTTATCCTCAGCATGACGCACCAGGGTGACTCTTCAAGAGAACACACAAACCCTGTGGCCCATCCTCTCTGGCTCCTACAGCTAAGGGAGTCAAGAGAAGTACTTTGTACCCTCCAAGGGCTAGGAATACTTGTTTACCCACCCCACACTGGACTCGGTAGTGGCAGCTGTTAACACGAGGGAAAGGCAAGGACCTACCCCTTGAGCTAAGACTACAAAGAAGCTGGACTTCTTTGGGAGGAAGATGTACTTCACCAGAGGGCTCCAGCTTCGGATTGCAAACCAGCAAGCGATCCTTATCCAATATAACTTCAAGTCTCTAACTTCTCGGACATTGTCCCACTGGATTCTAAGCTGGAATTCTCAGTTCTTGTGGATGAGGGTAAGACAATTGCCAGGACGTTGCTGCAAGTGGCATTAGACTCAGCAGACTCTGCAATGCAGATGATGGCTTTGGGCATCGCAGTGCGCTATTCCTCATGTGATGAGTTGGATCACAGAAACCCCCTTGGGGCTGCCAAGTGATGTGCCAAGACTACGTCTGCCCCTGCTTTCTCTGCCAGCTTGGGACTCCAGAGCCCTGCCTGGATGTGCCAGACACGCTTGCCGGCCACAAACACAGACCCAGGTCTGAAACAGGTCCCACAAACTGCAAGCTTAACTGAAAACAGCTTAAGAAGTGTTCCTGTCTTTAACAATCAGATGCCCAACTCCCAATGGGGTCCAAACCCCACATCTGTTTTACCATGTACAAAGTTTATACAGGGTAAACTCATAAATTGTTCACTCTCTATAACATTGATAGAGAGAGAGAGACAGCTGTTTGTACCCCCCCCCCACCCAAAGTATTAATACATACTCTGGGTTAAATAATAAGTAAAAAGTGATTTTATTAAACATAGAAAGTAGGATTTAAGTGGTTCCAAGCAGTAACAGAACAAAGTAAATTACCAAACAAAATAAAATAAAGCACGCAAGTCTGAGCCTAATACGGTAAAAAAACTGAATACAGATAAAATCTCACCCTTAGAGGTGTTCCAGTAAGCTTCCTTTTACAGACTAGTCTCCTTCTAATCTGGGTCCAGCAATCACTCTTACCCCCTGTGGTTACTGCCCTTTGTTCTAGTTTCTTTCAGGTATCCTTTGGGGCTGAGAGGCTGTCTCTTGAGCCAGCTGAAGGCAAAATGGAGGGATCTCCCAGGGGGTTAAATAGACTTTCTCTTGTGGGTGGACACCCCTTCCTCCCCCTATATAGAATACAGCTACAATAGAATCCAGCTACAAAATTGAGTTTTGGAGTCACATGGGCAAGTCACATGTCCATGCATGACTGAGTTCCTTACCAGCCAAGCCACATTCCTGGGAAAGCTCAGATGTGGATTGGCATCTCCAAGTTCATTGTTGGCTTAAGGGCTTCTTGATTGGGCACTTACTGAGAATGGTCTTTTCTCAGGAAGCTCACCAGCTGCTTCACTGAGGCTATTTAAAATTAAGCAAGCATACAACAAATATTTGTAATTTTGAGTACAAAAATGACACATGCATGCAAATAGTATGAATGTATTCAGTAGATCATAACCTTTACAGAGCTATGTTACATGGCATATGTAGTGTAAAACATTCCAGTTATGTCATATATACATTCATAAGCATATCCCATAAAGCATTATGGGGTGCAACTTCACAGCTCATGGCTGCAAGCCTCAGGCCTTCCTGGGGAGGTCCAACAGAATTCAGGATCTACCATTCGAGGGGAGTCACATTATTTTCGGAGAAAACAGACTCGAGACTACACAGTCTGAAAGACTCCTGAGCCACTCTAAGATTGCTGCGTCTGCACACTCCTGCCACCCAGCGTAGATGATTTAAGCCTCAACCCACACCACAACCATACCAGAGGCAGTTTAAGTAGGACCAAAACCATAGGCATCCCAGAAACTAGAACCATCATTGCCAGTCCCCAAATAAGAGAGAGTTTGGGTCATCTAGGCAGCCACTAGGCCCTAGGCAGACATTTTGAGGATGCACCTGAGGGCGTTATACCAACCTCTCAAGTGGATCTTTCCAGTTTTTGGAACGTCTATCCCGTTTCTACTGAGCGTGGTCCCAGATCACCCCAGACTGTTGGGTCTTTCACACAGTAGAGATAGGATATTCTCTCCACTTTTCCTCAGTCCCCTCCCCCACTCTCACCTCCCTTCCCCGTCCCTCTTCAGGGACCCCTCTCAGGAGCAACTTCTCGTCCAGGAGCTACAAACCTTCCTATCACCAGGGGCTGTGGAGGAGGTTCCAACGGAGCTCGGGGGGGAAAGGAGTTTTACTCTCGGTATTTGCTAATACTGAAAGTAAAAGGGGGCCTCGGACCCATCTTGGACCTGCACAATCTCAACAGATTCATGAAAAAACTAAAGTTTTTCAAATGGTCTCTTTTGCCACTATCATCCTGTCCCTGGATCGAGGAGATTGGTATGCGGCCCTCAACTTGAAGGATGCATACTTCCACATTTCCGTAATCCCACCCCACAGGCGCTTCTTAAGGTTTACAGTCAGGAGTTCCCGCTACCAATTCACAGTACTGCCGTTCAGCCTATCATCAGCACCTTGGGTGTTTACCAAATGTATGTCAGTCATGGCTGCTTTTCTGCGGAAAAGACTGATTCAGATATTTCCTTACCTAGACGACTGGCTAGTCAAGGGCCCGTCCAGAACACAAGTGGATCAACATGTCTCCCTCATAAGATCCATTGGGCCTGCTCCTAAACACTCAAAAGTCAACGCTCACCCCTATTCAGAGAATTGAGTTCATAGGGGCAGTGTAGACTCAGCACAGGCCAGGGCATTCCTACCCAATCCTGCTTTCAGGCTATTCATGGTATCAGACAGGACCTCAAACGATTCCCTATAACCACAGTAAGGAGTCGCTTAAAACTCTTAGGTCACATGGCATCTTGCATGTATGTTGCACAACATGCGAGGCTCAGACTCGGACCTCTCCCAGCTTGGCTGGCATCGGTGTATCGGCCAAGCAGGCACAGTCTAGACATGGTGGTTACCCTTCCACTGGACGTTCTCATGTCTCTTCATTGGGGGTTCGTGGTATGCACGGTGTCGCATTTTCCAAATCACATCCATCCCTATATCTGACCACTGATGCCTCAGTCTTGGGGGGGAGGGCACACCTTAGGAAGCACAGAACTCAAGGCTTCTGGTCTCAGGAGGGACTGATGCTTCACATCAATGTAAGGGAGCTCAGGGCAGTCCAGCTGGCATGTCAGGCCTCTCAGCCTCTCCTGGAGGGCAAGTGCGTAGCGGTCCTGACAGACAATACAACAGCAACGTTATCAACAGACGGGAGAGCACGCTCCTCTCCCCTGTGTCAGGAAACCTTCAAGCTCTGGGAGTTCTGCATAGCACTTCATACTTTTGGAAGTTTCCTATCTTCCAGGGTCACAGAATGAACTAGCAGACCACCTCAGCAGATCTTTCCGCAACCATGAGTGGTCCAGATGTGATAAACAATATCTTCCATCAGTGAGGAGTTCCCCAGATTGATCTGTTCTCCACAAGGGGCAACAGAAAGTGCCTACAATTCTGCTCCTTCCTAAACCATAGCCCAGGTTTGTTGGCAGACATGTTTCTTCTCCCATGGAAGGGCTACCTCTTTTACAGGTTCCCTCCTATACCACTGGTTCACAAGGTCTTCCTCAAGATCTGGAGCAATGGAACTGCGGTGCTCCTGGTGGCACTGACCTGGCCACAGCAGCATTGGTATACCATGCTGCTGGAGCTATCAGTGGACACTCCAATCACTCTACCGCTAGTTCCGGACCTCATCACTCAACATCACAGAAGGCTTCAACACCCTAGTCTCGAGTCTCTCCACCTCATGACTTGGAAGCTGCATAGCTGAACCCACTAGCGCTTACATGCCCAGACCCCATGAGGGAGGTTCTTCCGGGTAGCGGAAAGCCTTCAACTATAGCGACTTACCTAGCCAAGTGGAATAGATTTGCAATTTGGCGCTCACAGAGTTGTATCCCTCCAACACAATTCTCAGTCCCCTTTATCTCCTAAAATTGAAACAGCATAACTTGTCTTGCTCCTTGATAAAGGTTCACCTGGCTGCCATCTCAGCTTTTCACCCAGGAGAGTATGGACGCATCATCTTCACTGACGAAACAGTGCAGCAGTTCCTCAAGTGGTTAGACAGATTATATCCTCATATTCACCAGTCCACTGCCGCTTAGGACCTTAACTTGGTACTCTCGAGGCTGAAGGGGGAGGGAGGGGGCTGTTCAAGCCCCTAAATATATGCTCACTCCTTTACCTTTCCTACAAGGTGGCCTTTTCCTACAAGGCTCTCACATCTGACCTTTACCTTTCCTACAAGGTGGCCTTTTCCTACAAGGCTCTCACATCTGACCTTTACCTTTCCTACAAGGTGGCCTTTTCCTACAAGGCTCTCACATCTGACCCTCCGTATACCATTTTCTACAAAGATAAGGTGCAACTGTGACCCCACCTGGCATTCCTCTCGAATATGGTCTTGAGTTTCCGTGCCAATCAAGACATACTCCTTCCGGTCTTTATCCCAAAACGCCATGCCAATAGCCACGAGCAGGGGCTTCATTCCCTGGATGTGCGGCGTGCATTGGCTTTTTATATTAAACAAATTAAGCTGTTCCGTAAGTTGAACCAGCTGTTTGTTGCTGTAGCAGACAGGATGAAAGGCCTCCCAGT
The DNA here is from genome assembly GCF_025201925.1 of Gopherus flavomarginatus. NCBI lineage: Eukaryota > Metazoa > Chordata > Testudines > Testudinidae > Gopherus > Gopherus flavomarginatus. Next base: position 205,974,512 of record NC_066618.1, read on the forward strand.
GTCCACACAGAGGATATCATTGTGGATCACATCCTGTATCCGGGTTTGTTACGACCTCGCTACGGTCCCTGCCTCCAATCCAATTGCACACTCCACTAGAGCTCAGGTGTCTTCAGCAGCCTTCCAGGCCCAGGTACCGATCCAGGAGATATGCAGAGTGGCTGTGTGGTCTTCAGTCCACACCTTCACATCACATTACGCTATCACTCAGCATGCCAGGGATGATACAGTGTTTGGCAGGGCTGTGTTTCAATCAGCAATTCCATAAACTCTGACCCCACCCCTAGATAAGGCTTGGGAGTCACCTAATTGGAATTGATATGAGCAAGCACTCAAAGAAAAAGTGGTTACTCACCTTCTCGTAACTGTTGTTCTTCGAGATGTGTTGCTCATGTCCATTCCAAACCCACCCGCCTTCCCCTCTGTCGGCATATCTGGCAAGAAGGAACTGGAGAGGCGGAAAGTCGGCAGGGCCCTATATGCAGCATCATGAAGATGCAATTCCAGGGGGCTCCAGAGCCGACCCAATGGGTGCTACCAAGGGAAAAACCTTCCAGCGAACTGTGAACGTGGCACGCACACACACACCTAATTGAAAGGATATGAGCAACACATCTCGAAGAGCAACACTTACGAGAAGGTGAGTAACCGTTTGGTTTTTTTAAGTTCACACTTGGTCCTTCCAGCTCCTTCCACCCACCCCGCCCTCCCCCAATCAAATTATTCATGTTTTAAGTTGCCCTGGGTTGAAAAAATCACTTAGTCACAGCTTTCCCTAACATCAATTCCTAATAAAATCAATTCATAAGTCTTTTCTACATTGTATACACTTCATTTATTAAATTACATTCTCTATACCATGCTATCTAAGTACAAGCACAGGGATTCCCGGGCTCATAGGGGCATTAGATAGAGGCATCCTCTCTAGCAGGTCATAACATCTCAGAAGTCTCCTCACTTCCCACCCATTGATGAGACTCTCTCCCTTGCTCTCAGATGTGAAAAACACAGCAAGCATCTATGATACAAGACAGATATCTCTCAGAAGCCTCTGGCCTTGTCATGAGATACATTAACCTTTCTTTCAGTCTTCCAAATGCTCCGTAGTCATTCTGCAGCTACTCAGGTTATGGTTAAACAGTTCTTTCTCCTATCCATGTGTTTAGGAAAAGGCTTCATAAGCTAGAAAAGCAGAAAGTAAACCTGTTCTCCCTGACAACTGGCTGGAAACCTGGCACCATACATGTTTATAGTAGTTTTGGGAGCAAAAGTTCCATTTTTCGTTGCCTAAACCAGAGGTGAGTTTCTACATATCCTGGCATCAGAGAGGCCTGTGTCCATCAATGGCCTCTATATGGGATCCCCAAAGGTTCAAAAGCCATCAGTAACCTTCTGTGCATCGCCAAGCTTAATGACCCAGGACAGCAACACCCTCACAGCCAACAACGTGTATCTCCATGACCAACAACCCTGAAAGTTGATCTACCAACCAGACTAGTCAGTTACTGACTGGTAGCAGCTGGGCATTGCAAGCTTCCAGATGGCAATGACCATATGCTTCTGCACATTGAGTGGGCCTTGTTGGTATTTCACCACTGTAACTCCAGGACGAGCAGCCTTCCGTATCATAAAGTTCTGTAGCCAAACATCCTGGGTCTGCAGCAGCGTTCTGTCCTATCAGGCAGTGATCATTGGCTGAGCCCAGAAGTGGCACTCTACTCTGTGACACCAGCCTAAGAAAATATCATGTAGAAATAACTGCCCAGTTTCATCGTCATCATCCTTCAATAACTGTTTCTGTACAGTATTGTGGCGGTGGTCGGTCTGTCCTGCCACCGACTTGAGTGGTGGCCAGTACATCGGGAGCATCCTGTTTGTATGCAGGATGGTCAAGCTCACGGTGCTCAGAAATGCTTCCTCCATGCTGTCTGAGAGCAGTTTACAAAATTTGTTTGAAACCAACAGTTTTGAAAATGGTATTGGTTAGTGATAACCAGATGAATTTTGGAATATTATGGAAGGAATCATAGGAGTTTGACCACACGACCCAGAATTTCAGAAGGTATCGCAAAATCCACCAGGAGAAACAACTTATAATGATTTGATATTAGCAGCAGAACTTTCTTGGGATACCTGCCCAGAATGCTATACACTTTTTAAGAAAAAGCACAATGTTTTGTGGATGCTATGATTCACACAGGGATGTCACAGCTTCTTTAGACAAAGCAGTGTGGACTTACTCCTTTGGTTCAGTTATATCTCTGTATACTGCAAAAGTTGAGAAAATGTGTAGACAGTATTCCAATACTAGTGTCTTTTTTTTTTTTTTTTTTTTTTTAGTTTAGCTTATGTCACTTGGGATAAACTTTAAACCCTACTGAAAAAAGCCAATCTTGTACCAGAATAAATATGTCCACCGGGTAAACCGTTCCTGTGTAGACAACCCTGTGTAGAATGACCAAAAATCCTTTCCCCTCTTAAATTGCAATCTTGTAATGTCTGTTTCTCTACTTCTCTATTCATCAGAGTCTTCAGTGTACACAAGAATTATATTTCTAGGGTCCAGAAGCTTCTAAGTCTTTCATTATATTATACACCCATAAAGTAGCAAAAAGCACATGCCTAGTTTTTTGTGTGCTTCTGAGACTTCCATTTACATCATGAAGTCTTTCTTAGCAATCTAAAAAACATTAACTTTGCACCTCAGCTACCAAATACAGAATACAGCCAAAGCTGCTGTTTATATACTTAAAAAAAAAAAGCCACATCTGAAGGGAGACCAGCGATGGACAATTAAATGCCACTGGTTTTCTAATGTGGATTTAGACTGTTCATGGGATTTAAAATTCTAAATGCTATCAAAGGCAGATTTGAAAGGTATGAAGGTTGGAAAGGTAAATGGAGCAGCAACTGGCTTAACCAGCATTAACCTAAGTAAAATTAAGCTAGAGGTCTCCATTCAGCTGGGCTGTAACATGCTATCATTATGTAAATGAAAGGAAATAGTTATCTTTTAGGGCAATAAGTGAAATGTTGTTGTTCACAAAAATTGCAAGACATTGCAATCTATGTGTATTTATTTGAAATGATCTCCGTGTGTGTGTGTATATATGGGAGCTATCAGTTGGTCCTGTTGAACTTTCAGAAATACTCACCAGACATTGAAAAGGAAAAGTTCATTTGGGTTATATATAGTTAAAAAACGTTCATTGTATTATAATTTTGGGAGGGAGATTCTGAATTACAGTATAACTACAAATTCTTCATGTTAATCTTCATTCACACACCACTTCTCAGCATAATTCAATAGGAGCATTCCATTGTTAGGTCTGGAATTACTAAAATGTCATTGGTTTAACAAAAAAACAATAAATTACTTAGTACTAAAATAGTAAAAATTATGTAAATCATTAAAACTAAACTCCATTATCAGTACATTCTTTGTCCAGTATCGCTAACAAGAGCGCCATACAGTCATTAGAGCAAATTAGTGAGGTTATAATATATTTTTGTCGGCTAAAAGTATCACTGTTACACACAAAGCAGTAGAATAAGCACACTTTTTCAGAATATTAAATATATGCACATTAAGATGATTTGGATGCCACTAGGAAATAGCTGCAAAACTTTTCAGTTTCTTGTGTATCTTTAGTTGCTAACTGGTTTAGTATAATACATTTTTATTCTTCTAATCCTTGAAAGTATCCTCAGATTTTAAAGTCACATTGAAGAAGTTGAAAATTAATCTTTTGAAATACAATTATTATGGCCATTCTTAATTTAGAAAAATCAACTTTTTTCTTGTTTGCTTTCCCTAGGAACTATAGCCAGGTCTCATCAGTCATCAAAATGCAAAGGAATTTAATACAGACTGTGTTTCAGCTGGCACATCGGACATGTTTGGTACCACATCGCACTGGTTTCCTTCAACACTTAAAAGGAAAACCAGTTTTGCCTCAGACTGGATGCAAAGTGATTTTGGCATTGGGCCCTGAAAAACAGTGTCTCCATGCATCTGCTGCACTCTGTCTCTCAAAGGAAGGAAAGTCACTGGGTGTATTTTCATCCCAACCAGAAGGCACTCACCACAAAGAACAAAAGGAAGAAAACCCTTTGAAACCAGCTAGTGATATACCCCAGGGGAAGCCTGTAGAATCAAGTTCTTTAGAGCCTGATCCATTACAAGACAAATCAATTAGTCTCTTTCAGAGGTTCAAGAGAACTTTTAAACAGTATGGAAAAGTTATGATTCCACTGCATCTGTTGACTTCCAGTGTATGGTTTGGATCCTTTTACTACGCAGCCATGAAGTAAGTTACTGATTTGTAACAAGGTCATTATTGCTTTTAATCTGAGACAGATATATACAAGAACATCTGCAATGTAGATCTTATTAGTGTCAGAAATTACCCAACTTACTCCATCAGCAAAAGGAGTTTCCATGTCTTACTAAACCCAAGATTGTTAATGAAAGGGAATAGACCTCATATCAGTGTGTTGTTTATGTACTATTTAACTTGCTACAGTTTGTCTATACAAAATACTTCTATCTTCATTTGGAAGGAATGTAATTGTCACCAAAATAAAACAATGCACACATTATAGGTGCCAGCTTCCTGCGGGCCCAGGGGGTGCTCATCCACCCCAGGTCCTCCTCTCCCCCCTCTTTCTCCCAAGTCCCCACCCTGCCTCTTTCCGCTCATTTCCGTCTCCTTCTTCCCAGCACCTCCTGCCCACGGCGAAACAGCTAATTGCATCGGGCGGGAGGTGCTGGAAAGGAGGGGGAGGAGTTGATCAGTGGGGCACCCAGCGGATGGGAGGCCTGGGGGTCGGGGGTGGGGGAGCACCATCCCTGGAGCACCCACTGAATCGGTGCCTATATTACGCATGACCTTACACACACACACAGTGGCATCTGCTTCCAGTCTCTGCTGTGTGGCAAAAATGGTGGCTTGTCCTCCCCTCTCTGAAATAATAGTAAAGGGAGGTGAAATCCGCTGTAGGCCTGACCCCTCTCCCTTCTGGTTTTCCTCCCCTATGTAGGTAGAAGAAACTTAGGAGCGTGCTCTACTATAGGCCAAACCTTCTTTTGAATTTAATTTTGTTTGTGGGGGTTGAAATTTGAATGATAGAGTTCATAGGTTAAAAAATATATATACCATATTTGCTTTTCAGGCTGTCTCAACCATAGAGTGTACCAGGTAGGTTCTCACTTCTTTAAGTTGAAGGGGTTAGGAGGTGGAAGAGGTAGGAGAAAAGGTGGTAGCAAGGTGCTTTCTTGTCTTTGGTATCTGCTACCTTTTTTTATTCAATAAAATTATTTTTACTTTGCCTCTGCCTGTAACACCACCATTAGAAGATACAGGAGTGATCTACTTTCTCAATATCTTTCTTTTCGCCCCTCTTCTCACTTTGGCTTAGAACTTTTTTCTTTGATTCTTCCAAACAAGCATATGCAGAACTCCCTGTATGGTTGCACTGTCCGCTGAGCCAAAAGGCCAGCCATTTCACATGGTACCTTTTTAATGTACAGTAACTCCTCACTTAAAGTCATCCCGGATAATGTTGTTTTGCTGCTGATCAATTAGGGAACATGCTCGTTCAAAGTTGTGCAGTGCTCCCTTATAACATCGTTTGGCAGCCGCTTGCTTTGTCCACTGCTTGCAGGAAAAGCAGCCTGTTGGAGTTAGCTGGTGGGGGCTTGGAACCAGGGAGTACCAGCAGCCCCCCTATCAGCTCCCCTAAGTTCCCTATGCAGCAGCCGCCCAGCAGGCTATCAGTTATTCGCAGTTCAGCTGTCCCTCCCCCCCGCACTGCCATGTGCTGCTCCTGCCCTCTGCCTTGGAGCTGCTTCCAGGAGCCTCCTGCTTGCTATGTGGCATGGGGAGGGCGCTAATGTCAGGGTGTCCCCCTGCTTCTGCACCCCAGTTACCACATCTCCCTGGGGGGTGGTAACGACAGGACAAGGCTCAGGATGAGGGAGCTTCCTTGGGAGCAGCTGCTGTCTCAACTTGCTGATCTAATTAACAAGGCAGTTTACTTTGAGTGGGATCAGCGTACTTAAAGGGGCAATACGCATTTCTCTCTCTCACACAGGGTTTGTGTATCTGTCTGCCATGCTATCTCCCCTCCCTCCATTTGTGCTGCCTTGTAGAATGTGAGGCTACATTAACAACAATCGGTTAACCCTTGAGGACTCAGCCGAAAGCTAGTTCATCATTTAGCACTAAAGCATTCCCTGGGAAATATCCCACCCTCTGACTTCATCACCTCAACCAAGCTTCACAACCATCATCGCAGTGTACAGTATTAAATTGTTTGTTTAAAACATATACTGTGCATGTGTGTGTGTATGTTTACATAAATATAAATAAAAATAGTCTTTTGTCTGGTGAAAAAAATTTCCCTGGAACCTAACCCAATATTTACATTATTTTTTATGGGGAAATTGGATTCGCTTAACATCGTTTCACTTAAAGTCACATTTTTCAGGAACATAACTACAACGTTAAGCGAGGAGTTACTGTAGTTCCCTCCCACCCCCCTATCTTTGTGTTCAGAAGGTTTTTGTGAGAGGGAGCCTTTGATGACTTCCTTGTTCTTTTACTGTCTCCTTTATCTTTAATCCTATAGAAAGTATTGGGAACTAAAGCTTCCAGTTTCAGTAGGTGTTTGGTGGTCTAGGCTATGCCCATTAGTAGAAACTCTCTGAAGAAAATGTCATTCGCTCCTGTTCCTCCCAAGAAACTATTTTTATCACTGAGATTAGTTGTCATCTCTCTCCCCATGCTTCTCCAGAACAATGTGGTGGATGAAAATGTATTGTATTATGATGCTTTGTTTCTGGGGTTTTATTTAAATTAATCCTTTTCTTTTTTGGACCCTCACGAAGGCACTGGGAGTGTCAGGTGTGCATGGAGTATGCAGCATTTGCTAATATACTGAAGTCCTTATTTGCAGTGCCCATGCTATTTCAGGTCTGGACATCATTTGGACACGCTGCCAGACATACACACTTGTTTGAATATGAGCTCTGGATACCATCAGTCATCTGCTTTCTCTTTTTTTTTCTTGTTAGTATCTGTACATCTTGTAATAAAACTAATGTATCAACGCTCCGCCATGTCTACTCTCATCTAGCCACACTAGATCTCATGTGAAATTGCTGAAGACTTACGGTGGTGTGTTTGTTTTGGAAACTCACCTTGATTGGAATAAGTAATATTCATGTCAACTACAAGATCAGTTTAGATTAGAGGGGAGATTTTATTAGTATGTGACTTTTGTTGAATTGGAGTAACTGTTTATCTCTGGACTGTGCATGTTGCATATTTAATAATAGAAGACATGAAACAATGATAGTTTATGGCTGGAAGGATGGGCCTTTGACATCAGAATGCATTATGACACAAGTGTTTGTTTTAGTTACTCTAACCAGCTGGCATAATTGCCCTTTCTAGGTGCTATAGATCCAAATGTCATTCTGAATTTAGCCCATCTCAGAGTAATAAAAGTCCCAAGCTATTAAAATATTTTGCTTTGGATGGATCTAAGCTGATGCTCACATCCAGACGTTTTAGACTGAGTAAAGTTTAGCTAGTTTATCTGAGTCTTTAGTTAGCAGTTAAAACACAAGTTTGACAAATGGACACAAATTAAAACATTTAATTAGAAACTAGTTAGAAGCAGAGCCTCAATATATCATACTAGAAAAGCAGCACCATCTTGAGGTGAAAAGTAAGTTGGATCATGAATAATAGTTACAGAAAGCTAAATTATTCAAGTCTGAAATTATTTATCAACAGATTTAAAAGGGGCAATGTCAACATATTTAGGCCCATCTTATTTTTCTAATCTGAGTCTTCTAATACTTAGTAGTTAACATTTTAATGTTTAACGCTATAAAAAGGCACTTTGTTTTCTAGAGCAACAGTTGTACTGTATTTATTCCTGCTGATGCTGATATCCTGAGATGAAACTCAGTGTTGCTTTCAAATGTTCATCAGTGAGCCTTGACCTTAACACAGATTTGTTAATCTTCATGGAAGAAAAAAACTCTTCACATATATATGTACTTCCAAACATTACCATAATCCTTGCGGAAGCAGAGAATAACTTGGGAAATCATTCTTGCGAAAGAAACCTGTATAATTCTGGAATTCGAACATCTGTAGACTTCTGCTTCAAAATGGTGGTGCCACACTGAAGCTGCACTAACTCCATCTGCATTTCCTCTGCAACAGTCAATTTCAACAGCAAATGGTGTGGAAAAAAGTTGAAAATGTGGTTCAAGGGCCTAGCAATCTTTAAACTGCACATCAAACTGTTTGTGTAAGTTAGAAATGATCTCTGCATATTCTTTCAAGGATTTGGGTTCAGCTTTTCCTAAGGAATTCAGAGCTGAGAAATGGACCAAAGTGCCAGCAGTCAGCTGTTTCCCCCACAAAGTAAGCTTGACTTTGAATGACTTAACACTGTCATACATCTGTGTTATCACCTGTTTTCTACCCTGAAGTTTCAAGTTCGGTGCATTCAGGTGATCAGTTACATCTGCTAGAAAAGCAAGGTTGCAGATAAAAGTGCAATCAGCAAGCTGTGGAACCTCCTTGTTTTTCATTTTCATGAAGGAATCAATCTCCTCTCTAAGTGCAAAATCCGCTTCAAAACACTTCCACGACTCAACCATCTAACTTGAGTGTGATACAGAAGTTCCCCATATTCACTGTCCATACTTGCTAGAAAAGAGGTGAACTGTCTGTGTGACTCAGCCCTCGTGCACGTATAAAATTAACAGTTATAACAACTACATCCATAACTTCCTTCATTTGTAGACTTTTACTGCCCAGGGCTTCTTAGTGCAAAATACAATGTATACTGGTGAAGCGACAGGAAGTAACTGGGGAAGGGGCACAGGGAGCATGGTGGACCGCAGGGAAGAGCTCCGTGGGCCGCATGTTTGAGACCCCTGGTTTAGATCAATATGACTTTGTCTTTGCACCAGTTTATCTACTTACCTCCAAATATATTAAATAGGGACAGATGCAGTTTAATTAAATAGTAGCTCAAACCATCAGGTAGAATTTATTACTTTCATTTCTCAAAATAAAGTAAAAATCTTGTTTGTTTACATGTAATACAAACATACCAGAAAATCTGTTTAAAAACAAGCATGTTGCTTAGAGTAATAATGCTGTGCTGAATGTTTTAATGATTCTTTCAAACATAATCCTGTTTTTATATATAACTTTTTTTTTTCTTTGATAGAGGAGTGAATGTTGTTCCTTTCCTAGAGTTCATTGGGGTACCAGAAAGCATTGTAAGCATTCTGAAAAACTCTCAGAGTGGATATGCACTAACTGCGTATGCAATGTATAAGGTAGGTACCATTATAGTTAATTGGTTCTGACATTGCCCAGTGATCTGAACAGTTCTCTTATTTCTCTTAGATCAGAAAGAATTAGCTCTGTTCTCCCTCTTAATAGTTTAGACATTTTTAAATGAATGTTTTAAACCTAAATATTCATGTTACTCAAGTTAAAAGGGTCATAGTGCTTTTAAGCACCTTTGCATCACTATAAAATACTCCTGAACTGTTTTGTTTGTTGTTGAATAAAAGTGTTCTCTAAAAGTGGTGACAATCCAGCGTAATATCTCTGTTTTCCCCGTACGTAACTCACAGAGCTAGAGAGTGACAGTTTAAATGCTTTGAGTTCTTCAGGTGACAGTGCATTTTTTTTTTCCTACTGAATTTTTTTAGTTTAGTGCTTATGCTTTCATCACTCTCTCTTAGTTGAGATTTCATTGTCCAATTGTCCTAATATACTACTTTAAAGATCAGATTTTGGATATTTTTTTCTGGGTTTAGATCTGCATAATCTGTTTTTATGGTGCTTTGAATATGTACAAGAGCTAAGTATTAACACCTTTATTTACAATACATTGTCCTTTTGTTGTGCGAACATCTGATTGATTGTTTTAATGCATTTTACTAGTTATGTAGCTAACTTTTGTCCTAAGTAAAGGGATGATGAAGTAAAGGCACAGATACTTGCCAGTTTAAACAGTTTAGTATACTGGTGCTTATAGGTAGTCAATGGATGTATGCATTTAAAATATAAAGATTTTATAATAAACACAACCTATTCTTGGATTGGTATATAGTGCATATGTGTACTATTTTCAGGAGATGTGGCCGTGCCAAGTATATGTACATTTTCTTGATTTGAGTCCAATCCTGCTCCCATTGAAATGGAGGGAAGTAGGATCAAGCCTGATATAAATGTAAGGGCTACATTTTCAGAAATACGCATCTCCTATCTAGGTCCATAAATGCAGATGACATTTTCAAAACAATGAGAGCTGCTGGGTGCTATTTTCTTCTGAAAATCTGGCCCTGTAGCTACTCGGAGTTGACTTAATGTTTAACATCAGGTGGTGTCTTGAGGCCAGCCACATCCAGGCCCCATTTTGCTAGTCACTTGTGCAGACATTTAAAAAATAATTCCTACCCCCAAAGAATTCATAATCTAAAATCGCATGCTAGTAATCTTTTTCTCAGGGTCTTTGCTTTTTGGAAGAGAATATTCATTTGACCAACTTTATCTCTTTTTCTTTTACATTTCCTGCCTCCTCTGTAGCTGCTCACGTTGTGGGGTAACTGCTAGATTCTCCCAGTAGTCTTCATTTTTGGATATTGGAATAACATTTCCCTGTAAAGTAAATACCCTTTTTAATAAGAGGGTTTCTTTTAACCATTAGCTGGAGGCTAGGTGTCCTAGAATCCCAGAAGATAGTATAGAATGTGTAAGTATTCAATGAATTTTCTAACAATTTTTATAAATATTTGCCACTGTTTTTTGAAAATTCTAGTCAGTAAGTAGAAGTCCCTTTTAATTATACGTAATCAAGGGCCTGGTTTGATGCAGACTAGGACTGAATCTGCTTTGTTGCTAGAAAACAGTAGAAAATACAGTTTCAATTCAATACTAACTTATCTTTGCTATTGTAAACTTTATGAAAAATGAATTGGCATTTAGTCTTACATCACCTTTTTACATTTTTGGTTTTTGGTGTTTCTTTGTAATGAAACAGATTCTTTCAGTCTTACTTTGCATGCTGAGTTATCAAATCATCCTGGTGGCTGCTCACCATTCGCTTTCTTTTATTTTTGTTTTGTTTAAATGGTATTTAAAATATTTGTAGGAACTTGCTCTTTTGTTACAGGGTGCAGTGACTGTCAATAACATGACAAATTATGACTTCCTGGTTTTCTGTTTGGGCTTATCTGTCTTATTCCACGCCAGCGTCTATCCTGTAGTAAAGGTGACTGGCCTTCAAGTCTTATAGCATTGTTTAGTATTTTCCAACAAGGAGCAATTAAGCAAAGTGAGATTATTCTAAAGTGAGAGACAGATGCAGAGAGTATTTATAAGTAGCTAAAGAGCTGTCAAATCTTCAGCCCTTGGAGAATTAGGAATTAGTATTTGTCCTCCCACTTTTATTTCATGATGATATGTCATCATATGGAGATCAGAGCTGGGAACAAAGACTTGGGTAGGAGAAGAAAAGGAGCAATAAAGGATGAGAGATTAGACAGCACGATCCAGAGGGTTCATTTAGACCTTGTTTTCACTAGAGGTTTGTCTGCACTAGTACTCTTGTCAGTAAAACTTTTCTGTCAGAGGTGTGAAAAAACACACCTCTGACTGAAAGAAGTTTGACCAATAAAGCACTGGTGTGGACAGCACTGTGTCGGCTGGAGATGCTCTCCATAGCTACCGTCGCTTGTTAGAGGTGGTTTAACATGCCAGTGGGAGAGCTCTCTGTGCTGGTGGGAGAGAGCGGCTCTGTGGGAGACCTTACAGCGGTGCATCTGCAGTAGACATAGCCTAGAAAAAAGAGTACTAATGTGGTAAAATCCTGCTGTGGACAAGGCCATTTGTAGTTTTCACGCATGTTAGCTGATGGAGAGGTTAATGAGAACTACTTGTCGACAGCAGGATTTTACCACATGTTTGCTAACACATGGTAAAAAGGCTACCTTTTTTTTCCTAATGTGGATGCTCCCTTAGCCACTGCGCAAATCCAGTCTGCATTTCTTTAACGTATATAGTTTTTAAACTTCTCATTCTTTCAGTTGTCACCTCCTCCCCCCTGCCCCCCGTCACACTTTTCTCGATCTGCATGATCAAAAGGAAGTATTACGCTGGTACATACTTTTTAAGAAATTAACCTACAAACCTTCTGGTTTTATGCACAAGGACAAAATCACCTTGTTACCTGGATGGGAGACTTCTAAAGAACCTCTAGGGCCTAAATGAAGAAGTAGTATTGGTTATTTAGTATATGTAATTCAGGCAAAATGCTCATGTCATGGTGCATATTGGTATATAATAAAGAGGCACTGTGCTTTTGCAGGAGATGGAAAATGGAATTCCTGATCACTTGCAGTCAGCAAAGATCCTGTGGTACTTTGCATTAAAAAAAAAAAAGTTAGTTTAGGGGCAAACTCATTGCGATGTTAAACAGCTGCTGTATTTCATCCCAGAAGTGATACATCTCAGGGGTACATGAAGTTTTGCCTAGTTGGCAATTTCTCTTCAAACCTGTAATACTTGGGATACTTCAAATGAAAAAGTGTATGTGTGAGAGAGAGTGCCTTTCTGAAGAATTCACTTCAGAATAGGTTAATTTATTTCCTTATAACTTGGAGCTCCTTTTTTTAAAAGTTGGAATTGGCCAATATAAGCTTTATAAAAAAATGGAGAGATTTTCTAAAGAATATCCTTGGCCCATTTACACATAATTTTGATAGTTTTTTGGTTTCCTTTAAGATTGCAACTCCTGCCAGATACACGGTAACTTTAGGAGGAACATCCATTACTGTCAAGTATCTTCGTAAGCATGGCTACATGTCCACACCTCCTCCGGTAACAGAATACCTCCAGGATAGAATGGAAGAAACAAAAGAGCGTCTCTCAGGGAAAATGGAGGAAACCAGGGACATGATTAGTGAGAAAATGGAGGAAACAAAGGATAGACTAACAGAGAAGATGGAAGAAACAAAGGATAGAATAACAGAAAAAATACAAGAAACCAAAGATAAAGTTTCATTTAAAAAAAGAAAAGAATAAGAAAATGCTCAGCTTAGGTTGTACAAAAAATTATGCAATTTAGCCTTTTTTGGAGCATCCTGATATGGACTTTCTCCTGAGCTTTCATTTGGCTGGCTGGAGAATATCCGTGTTCTAAGGAGTAAAGATTCTTAAATGCTAAGCTTCTTTTTAAAAGAAAAAAATCTGTCTTATGAAAGAAAATGAATCTAGTATTAAAAATCCATATGTGCAATGGCCAATGGTGGTCAGTTTTTGGTAAGTCACAATGCTTCTCTAAGATCCACAATATTATTCTGGTCGTCAGCTGGGAACCACCATTGTCAGACTGGTTCCTCCATTCCCTGGGAATACAGATTTTGTTTTTCAGAGAGAGGATATGTCTCTTTCAGTCACATATAACATACGCACTGATCTCTCTCTAACTACTGCCATCTCAATTCTGAGACAAACCCTTTGTGCTGCTGCTGCAAGTGAATGAACTAATGGGCCAGATCCTTAGCTAGTGTAAAATGCCATAGCGACACTGTCTTCAGTTGAGTTACAACAGCTTACACCAGCTGGGGATCTGGATCTTTGTTTTAAAAAATGGTGTCTTGAAATTTTCAAAGACCTTTCAACTGAAAATTATAGTAAGAGTTAATTACAGTAGCCAGGTATTCATTTATACTTTTTGTGTTTTATATAAAGTTGAATTACGATTGAGAATGTTGTAGGATTGAATAAAATGTACTGACTGTAACTGCATACGGACTAAAGCATAACTGGTTCATTTTCATCCAGAATGATGCTGTAATTTACTGACGGTGTTCTGCTTTGTACTAGCTTGCAATAATAAACATTAAAGGGAGATAAGTCTGCACTTACTGATGGCATATAGTGATAATTTTTTAAAATATAGTGGTGGGCCCAAATGTTGCTCACTTACATGAGAATTTTCACTGATGTCAATAGGACTGATAACATGCAATAAGCAGGAATCCTATCAGACACTTAAAACGAGTTTCCTCCACACACACTTCTGGTTTTAAATTAACCTAAAAATGTTAATTGGAGTAAAGGTTTATGCACTGTTCCTGAACACCATACAAGGTCTCTGGCTGAAACTATAGACCATCTGACTACCAGGGCACCATCATTTCATGACCCATTTTGGCCAAAATCCATATAGAAGCAGGAGAGGAGACTGAATTCTTTCTGTTTGGTGTGGGCTTCCCCATTATTTCTATTACAAGTTATCACTTTGCAGCAAGAAGATGGCCTCCACTACTTGTTTCACAAAGGTTTCTTTTAGGAGGAGAAGAAAAGAGAGTAATGTTGGAGGATTGAGTGGGGGTCAGGAAGTGAAGAGCAGCTCCAGTTTAAGCAACTGTCGACTCTTTTTTCTGTGTCTGCTTAGACACAGAAAAGCTTTTTTTTTTCTTTTTTTTTTTTTTTTTTGCCAGGGCAAGGCAAAATGGGGTAGTCAGCTTCACCTAGAATAACAGTGGGAACAGTAACTATTTATGACAACGTTATTTGGTAGGAACAGTGTCCCAGCCTGGCCATGAAGGTAGACTCCCAACTGGCAGAAAACCCAGGCACCATGAACTTTTTCAGTACAGGCCACATTGACATCCATAAGTGAACCTCTCTTGCACCAGGGCCTGCATAACAATGGAGTAGGACCCTGTGTAGTTATGTCCTCTTTGAAGAGGGCAAAGTGTGGATACGTGAGTCCCATCAGTGTCCTCAGCACAGCTTGGGACTCCATTCTCAAAACCAGCAATTGCATGTGGGATACTGTTTTTGTCCACCAGCTGTGGTTAAATCAGGTGCCCGATTGTTACAGAAACCTCTGCCCCCACTTTATCCACAGTGGATTTTTCAAATGCCAGACTGGTTAGCAGTGACCTTGTAGCAGTCTGGACTAGCACATTTCCTGCGGCGTATAGCAGTCTGCTTCTGGAGTGGCATGTTGGCTCTCATGCATTTGCTGATGCTGGAAGCTAGGAGTAAGTGGCTCACAAAGCTCCAGGAATGTAGCTTTTGTCACTAAAAGTTATGAAGCCATTTTGGGTCATCCCATGTCTGCATGACTACGTGAGCCCACCAGTCTGTGCTTATGGCCCTGCTCCAGAAGAAGTCTACATAAGGGTCACCAGCATCTATTCCCTGAGCGGCATCAGCGAGTTGGAGTCTGCCATGGCTGTATCATTATCCACTTCATCCAACAGGTGCCTTTGGTAGGTCAGAAAACACTGCTGAAATGTCCATCAGTGCTTCATGGAGGCACTGCCTGTTCCCTGAAACAGGCATGAAAGCCCAAGCCAAACAAGTTCTTCAAATGGTTTTGCTCCATGTTTCTTACTTTAGGGTCTGGAAATGGGCAGACCCAAAAGATGACATGGCAGCTTGTGGTGGTGGGCTGTGACAACTTCCAGCAAAGTGCCACTGGCTAGACCGGGGTGACCAACCTGCGGCTTGGCAGCCACATGCCTCTTCAAAAGTTAATAGGCGGCTTCCTGTATAAGCACAAACTCTGGGACTGGAACTTCAGGCACCAACTTTCCCATGTGCTGGGGGGGGGAGGGTGCTCACTGCTCTGCCATAGGCCCTGCCCTTACTCTACCCCTTCCTGCCCTCCTGAGCCAGCTGTGCCCTTGTTCCTACCCTCTTACCTCTCAGAGCCTCCTGCATGCCATGAAACAGCTGATTGGGAAGTGTGGGGAGGCACTGATTGGTGGGGCTTCTGGTGTGTGGAAGGTGCAGGGGGAGGGGGCTGCTGACATATTAGTGTGGCTTTTTGGCAATGTATGTTGGTAAATTATGGCTCCTCAGGTTCAGGTTGGCCACCCTGAGCTAGCCAGTCAAGTTTTCCCACTATGTACCATGAATACGGCTAGCATAGTTGCACCTGGGGAGGGTGCTAGGAAGCCTGGGTAGGCTGGCTTAACTCAGCTCCGCATAGTGTAGACAGGTGAGTGTGGGAATGAGAGCTGGGTCCAGTCATTCTAAACATAGGGTCAGTACGCAGTATGGATGCTAAAGGGCAGGTCTACAACCATGAAGCCTGTGGCCTTAAGTACCACAGACCTTGGGTTTACATTGCAGTGTACACATACCATTAGGGCTTGAGCTTGCCCCAGTTGAAGTCAATGGCAAAGCACCCATTAAACATGCAGGATGAAACCCTTATGCTCTGCTTCAGTTTCACCAGCTATATAAAGATATAGTGATCAAACAGTGTCTACCTCACAGGGGCTGTGTGAGGCATATACTGTGCCCCAAAGAGCTGAAGTGCTATGGCCATGTTTCAGTTTATTAAAAATTAAATTGTCACTGAACAGCATAATTGCTGGTCATAATTATGTACTTTAAAAAAAAAAAAAACCTGCATTCCCGCTTTCCTCCCACTTACGCATTTTAAAAAAAAAAAAAAAAAACGGACTCAGCAGTGGTATAACACAGGGGTCAGCAACTTACTTATGGCACGCATGCCAATGGGGGCCTGTGAGCCGATTTTAATGGACGCGTGCCATTAAAAATCCAGCCCAGCCCGCTCTTCTCCGCAGGGACCGGAGTGGGGTGGGGCAGAAGCATAGGCGTGTGCACGGGGCGTGCCCAGGCACACCCTGCCAAATCATCCCACTTTTCCAGTGCGGCAAGCTGCGGGGTCCACGCTACTAGGCCGGAGTGCCCGGCCAAGCGCACCAAGCCGCCGCCCTCCCCTGGAGTTTTGCGGCTGCGCACACGCACAGCGCTCTTGGGGGGAGTCAGACACACACCCCCACCCCCACTGGAGCCCTGCCGCCATGCATGCAGCACTCTGAGGGGCAGGACTGCCCGCTCCTGCGGGGCAGCATGTCTGGCTCTTCACGGAGCAGAACATGCTGCTAGGAGCCTCATGGTAAGGGGTCCGGGGCCAGGAGAGTGCAATGAGGGGGGGCTGGATAGGAGGTGAGATCCCAGGCCGGGTGGTTAGGGATGGAGGGGGTCTCTGGAGGGGGGGATTGGATGGGGCATGGGAGTCCTGGGGTCTGCAGCGAAGAAGCAGGGGCAGGGCCTTGGGGAAGGGGTGGGTGGAATAGGGGCACACATACCCCCTGCCCTGAGCCCCACAGCCCTGCACACACCCCAGGCCACGGCCCTGAGCCCTGTACCCCCCCCTTATGCACCCCAGCCCTCTGCTTGACTCCTTCACCCGCCCCCAGCCCTGACTAGCACCCCCACACATACCCAGCCCCTCCCTCCCTGACACCTGTACCCCCTTCACATGCCCTCTGCCCTGACCCTTTCACATACCCAGCCCCCCCCACACCCCATGCACCCCCCCCATCCCCACCCCACCCTGAGCCAAATGGGAGCTCCTGCATTAACACACACACACCTGCAACCCTCGCACCAAATGGGAGCTGCCCAGGTAAGCAGGGGCGGCTCCAGCCCCAGCACACCAAGCGCGTGATTGGGGTGGCATGCCGCAGGGGGCACGCTGCCGGTCGCCGGGAGGATGGCAGGCAGCTCCAGTGGGCCTCCTGCAGGTGGGAGGTCCACCGGAGCTGCGGGACCAGCGACCGGCAGACCGCCTCCCCACGGCATACCGCCGTGCTTGGGGCGGCGAAATGTCTAGAGCCGCCCCTGCAGGTAAGTGCCCCACACCCAAACCTCCTGCCCCAACCCTGAGCCCCCTCCCTCATTCTAGCTCTTGGCCCAACTGTTCACCCTCAGCCCTGTGCTCAGTGCACTCCCATCCTCAGCTCAGTGCAGAGAGAGGAAGAGAATGGGCCAGAACCAGGGAGAAGGTAGGTACCCACTGTATGTGGACAGGGCCGGGACCCCAGACCAGCAGCAGGCTGAGCGGGTCCAGCAGCCAGGATCCCAGCTGGTAGGAGCTGGTGGATGGAACACCTGAGCGGCAGTGGGCTGAGCAGCTCAGCCCACTGCTAGTCAGGGGTCCCGGCCGCCGGCCCCACACAGCCTGCTGCCGGTCTGGGGTTCTGGCTGCCAGACCCTTCCCAGCTGAGGTCCCGGCTGCAGGCCCCACTCAGCCCACTGCCGGCCTAGGTGAACGGAACCCCAGACCAGCAGCGGGCCGGCGGCATAAGATCAACATTTTAATTTAATTTTAAATGAAGCTTCTTACATTTTTAAAACCTTGTTTATTTTACAACACTAGTTTAGGTATATAATATAGAGACTTATAGAAAGAGAGACATTCTAAAAAACATTAAAATGTATTACCGGCACATGAAACCTTAAATTAGAGTGAATAAATGAAGACTTGGCACACCACTTCTGAAAGGTTGCCAACCCCTGGTATAACACTATCATTGCGATGCACATTAACTGGATTAAGAACTGTCTAACTGACAGATCTCAAAATTAGTCATCAGTAAGGCAGCACCAGTGACTAACAGTGTTTCTGGTGGGATACAACCAAATTTGGTAGTAGACTTGCCAGTGCTAGGCAGTGATCTGGAAGTAAATCTAAAATCACCACTGATAAAAGTTGTGGCTGACACAAAGAAGTGTAAGGAGCGGGTATGCAGACAGAGCCATCTAGAGCATGTGCTACGCTAGGCACATTCAAACAATGTTTTTTTAAAAAAAAAGCCAAATGCAAAGTTTAGGAACATGTAATGCCGCCCATACCTATGGATGGTTGGGGCAGAGACTATAATGGAAAGTGGTGATTGGATCTAGGGGGTCATAGTAGACAAGCAACAATGTGTGCACCCAGGATTATGCTGTTGCAAACAGGACTAATGAAATTCATGAATGGATACATAGAGGAGTCGTGAACTAGTGTAGGAAAGTGATTTTTTACCTGCCTATATGGTTTTAGTTAGACAGATGCTAGACTACTGTTAAAAAAAAAAAGATGGAAAAATTGGAGATCTGTTTTCTTGGGGAGGGCATTGCAGCAGTTGACCTGTTTGCTACAAAAGACAAGAAGAACTGTTGGTCTCAGTTTTGCTCTCAGAGTGGCTTCTGTGCTGGCTGATTGCCCAATGCCTTTCTATTGAAATGGCAATAAGACCTATTGTATACCTTGCCCCTAATTCCATTGATCCTGCAACTCATCTTCAAAGTAAGCAGGATCACATCAAGATGATTCTATTACCTGGGCTTGGTGAACACTATTCAGAACTTTGTAGCTTCGTACAAGCTCGTGCAGCTCTGCTCTCACAGCATCATGGGTTGCTCCTACATCCAGACCCCAACAGCCTATGCTAATCAACTAGGGCCACTTTTAGTTTAAGTGGAAGCATTTTTTTACTTTGGGCTTCTGTTCAAGGGACTCAGCCTATGAGAGCTTGTAGCAAAGATGTTTTGGAACAGTTCCAGTGTCTGAAATTGTCTGGCCTTTTGTTAAGTTCTTTGAAGGGTCACCTGGCATCCATTTCTGCCATTCATCCCCTTGTTCAAGACAGAACAGTGTTTCTCAAGGGAACTACTCACCTGTATCCACCTGCAAAAGCATAAGTTCCACTTTGGGAGCTTAATAGCGTTAGCTGCTTTCATGGGCCACCCAGCTGAACTTTCTGGCTACTTACTCCTGGTGATATATTTTCTCAGATGATGACCATTCCTATTGCCATCAGATCTTGGGGTTTTTTAAGGACAAGGTAGCTTTGGGGCCTCACCCAAAGTTTTTAAATTAAGTGGTGTCAGGCTTCCACTTCAAGCAGACAATGTACCCAGCTGTGTTCTTTCTGAAAGTGCAGGCTGGTCAGCAAGAAGAGTGTTTACATACCTTGGATGTAAGAAGGGCATTGCCCATTCATGTGACGTCATTTATCCAGCCTCTTTGACTTTTATGTGGGTAGGCTGAAGGGTCAGGCAGGCTCTAGATCAGTGATTCTCCATCTATTTACCATTGTGGGCCGCATATGCAGCTCTCTTTGTTATGTGGGTTGCATCCATACAATACATATACTAGCTGTATGGCCCTGAGAATGTCACATGGGCTGCAGCTGTGTTCTGATTGGGCCGCAAGCAGCCCACAGATTGAGAGTCACTGCTCCAGATGGACCATATCCTGTATTACAGCAGCTTATGGTTTGGCCAATACACCACCTCTGCCATGTCTTTCTGCACCGTTGAAGAGCGCTCAAGCAATGTATATAGCTTTTCTGAATGATGTACCTACCCTGTACATTTTCAGGGCTGCTACTTGGTCCTCCATAATGCAGTGGCATAATGCTGAATGAATGGAACAGCTTCAAGGGAAGATGCAAACTTTGGCAAGGTCATATTTCAGTCACTGTTTATACAGCCTCCAAGTCCCATTGCCTACAATGCTGCTTGTGACTCACCTGAATGCAATATACATCTGCAGCCATTGGAAGAAGGAGGAACGGTTACTTACCTGTAGTGTAACTCTTGTCTGCAGCCACATGTTAAGAATAACCCACCCTCCATATCTGCATTGGCGTTGTAGGCCACTTTGGAGTGCTGGACCAGGGATTGGGGGGCAGGGGGGAGAAGCAGGGTTGTGCTACCTTATAGACCCTTGGGAAGGGCCACAAGGTGCTGCACTGTGTGTGTGCACTGCCCTGACAGGTACTGCAGCAGAAACTGTTTCTGGCTTGGACACACACACACATACACACACCCCTGAGTGGAATACACGGCTGCACCCACAGCTTAAAGAGCAACAGTTACAATACAGGTACATGACCATTTTATACACACACACACCCCCAAGGGCTCGTGACACACCTGCAAGCAAGACCAGGTAAACACATTAACTCAAGTATGGCTCTGCAGTGTGGCTGCTCACACCTGGATTAGGCTAACCCAGGTGCCACACACTGCAGGGAAGAGCTACTACTATAAAGCGTCTAATGTGAGAGTCCAGTGGTGCTCAGGCCATTTCTTGAGATGTCTGACTCAAAGCAGCCACGCCTGCCATAGTGGCTTAAATAGACATAACAAATCTTGGGCATGGAAGGGTGCCAGTGGCTCTTAAGCCAAAAAAATGCAAACAATAGTTGCAGTAAAATGTTATGGAGACCTGAAGGAAAAACAAATTGTAATTACTGGATCCAGATTACAGATAATAGTTATAAGGCATTAACCATAACTGGTAAAAGGTTAAGTAAAATACTTGGTACAGATGGGCTTTTTTGTTGTGTTTATGTTTTCTTTGGCTTCCAACGATTGCAACGATAATGCTGATGTTTCTCCTATTTTGTGTTCTCCTCCTCCTTCCCCTCCCTGCCATTTCATTTTCATTTATTTCACCAGCTCAGTGCAGCTGCTGTAGCTGTTATTGCTTATTTTATACCCAAATTAACGTCCTTTCTTCTCAAATGGGCATCGATTTCCTCTCCCTACTATTGAAACCTGAAAGCTAACACGCAGACCATGTTATTTGGGCTAAAGAACTGATGCTGGGTTTTACATGTTCTGTGCTCTTTTCTTTGGCCACAGGCGCATGAGCTGTCTTATTGAAATAACTTTAAAACGGCAGTGCCTGTCTTCTTTCAGACACCTACTGTAAAAATAAAAAGGTTATAAATGCAGTTTTAGTGGTGGTTCATTATTACTGGCAATATTAAGAGCTGGTGCTTGAAAGATGAGCTATATTTACAACTAGTAGAAACAGGAAACAGACGCATTTACAGACACCGAGCAGCTGCCTCCTTAGCTCAGTATCCCCAAAACAGTTAACTGATTTCCAGTTTTAGCTGCTTGTTTAGTGTAACGAAGGGTGGAAAATGAATATTCCTTGAAAAAAACACACACACAAAAAGGCTTGTCTCCATTGGGATGTTAAAGCCTGACAAGTTGCAGCCCACTGGTTCATGTTTAATCAAGTTGATCTCATTTTTAAAACGCCTAAACTAACATTTCTTTGTGCAAGACCATTACAAACACATCATTTGATAGCCCACTTTAGCAGAGGCTAACCCTTAAGGCTAGAGTTCAGAGCAAGAAGTGATTTTTGGCAGCTCAACCTAAGAATGTGAATGTCGTTGGAGGGTCCTCCCTTCTGCCTCTATTAAAAAAAATGTTTTTCAAGGCACCAGCAGTGGCTGGGGGAGGGGGAGAAATCCAGCCTTTGATGCATCTTCAGCAAGGAAGCAATAATTCTAGTGATTATCTAAATAGAGAAGCTGACTCTAGAAATGTGTTGTTTTGGTGTTGTATTTGGAATTTAGAAAGTGTATTAAGGAGTCAGAGCAGGGTAGTATATAAGAATTATATAATTGTATTACATCACTGAAAGCCAGTCATGTTCACACAGGGTGCTCAAAAACATTTTATAAAAGGCTCTTGGTTGTTACCTTGTGAACTTTTAAGTATTTAAAACCTTGCATTTTGTTAAAAGAAAAAAAAAAAGCCTATTCCTTCCACTTTTCATCTTTCATTGCCCGGATTATTGGTCACTGAGGTGCAGCCTTTAAATGCAGTAGAATCCCCTTCAGCTTGGTAGAGAGTATGCAAGTTTTTTTTCCTTTTGTAACTTCTCTGTCAAGTTTGTTCAGTGTTCTAGTCAAAACAAGTTTTCTGATTGTCTGTCTCTCTTCTGGGGGGGTTTCAGCTTAGAAAATCAAGCTGTATTCTTCCTCGTACATCATTTACTGTCAGCAACAATAATAATTACAGAATCATAATTATCCCCTGGCAATTATCTGACTGTTTTGATGACGATAATCTTTTAAGTAGAAAGAATACATCTTGATTTCATAAGCCTGCAGGGCAGTATGTAACATTAAGTTTGTTTTATATTCTGATGAGTTGATTGGACAATCATAGGGGAGAAAATGTACAGGCAACACAGAGTCATTTTGGGAAAATGAGGTTTCTTTGCTTTTTTTCAGGCACAAAGAATTCCAGAGGAAGATAAATGAAAGATTTTTTCATAGTTTAATTATGCAGTTGCTCCCTAAGAGAACAGGAAAGGAAGGACACTTACAGAGCAGAGATAATTTTACAGCGTAATGGTACTGAAGAGACCCAGTGCTGAGTGCTGTTGAGCACTCTCAGCTCCCATTGATTTTGGCACTCAGCATGTGATAGGATCCAGCCCCATATTCCAGTACACTACCAATGCACTGTGTAACACTCATTTAAGATGCCCCTTCCTGAAACAGGCAGGTGTTTAAAACATTCAAGCTAACACAATCATTATAATAAAATACACATTGTGGCCGTGCCATTATTGCTTTAATTCTTAAGGAGACGCTTTCAAGCATCTTGTTTTCTATCCATTACTGATAACTTCAAAACTATAATCCCAGTTAGTCAGGTGTAGAAAGATTTACTTCTTTACATGGTTTACATTAGAGAATCAGTGCAAATTAAGACAGGACACAAACCATGCATGATGTAGACCACTACAGTTTTGCATAGGGTGACCAGATGTCCCAATTTTATAGGGACAGTCCCGATATTCAGGGCCTTTTCTTATATGAGCACCTATTACCCCCCACACTACGTCCCAATTTTTCATACTTGCTATCTGGTCACCCTAGTTTTGTACAAGAAGTAGCTTGTGAGAACTGTGTGTTGTCACTACTACAGTACTTCCTAGAAATATAGGATCTTTCTGCAGTTAGGTGTCTGGGATGCTGCATTTAGGCATATACATTTACACGTAGCTGCATAATGGGTGGCACACACGCAACCATTCTGTACATAACTAACTAAACTGCTGTTGCATAAACATGTACATTATGGATGCATAGTTCATTCACAAAAGTGTAAAGTTCTACCATTAATGAGCACATTATTTTTTCAACACTACTGTCAGATGGTGAATATTTACATACCTAATGACCCTTCCCTTTTGCAGCATAATTTTGCATGAGATCAAAAGTGGCTTTTGACATATGGCTATATCTGAGATTCTTATTGTCTTATGTATGGGCATAGCATGGTATAAATAGAATATACAAGATTATTTAGAACATTTTTTTTTGTAAAGGATAAAGCCATGAGTAGATTATGAAGTTATCACTCATGTGTAGTTCTGAATATGTATAAAGACATCACTCACTGACACTTCAACTACTGCATGTCACCTGTATTGTACCTTTGACTGCTAAAAAAAACACACATATTTAGGCTTAGAGTAACTACCTCAGCCTTTCATTTACAAGAGAAATGGGCCAAAGTAACCAGATTTACTTCACAAACAAATAATCCATGAGGTGTCATGGGATACCTTTCAGATTATAGATGATTTCATTGTGCTGAAAAAGAATATCCAAGTGATCTTCTCAGAGACCCTTTCTGTCCTGCAAGTGGAGGAAAACAGATTCCAGAAGTGCACCACTGGTTGGAGTCTAGAGTGAAGGAAACTGCCTTCTCCTTTCTCCCAAAGCAGGATTAGCAAGAGCAATGCTTTCTTGAGTCAACCGCATGGGTGATTTGATTTGATTACATGCGGTATTCACTGGATGATTTGATATATAAATCTCAGTTGCTACCTTGTATTGTTCTATTTGTAGTTAAAAGTCACAGTACTTTAGTCAGGGTTATGTTTGCTCAATTTTACATTTACTTGCTTGTTCTTTGTAATAAAATCCATTAACACCTACAAAGAACTGGTTTATTTTTTTCAAATTGCAACATGGGTCAAGTAACTCAGAGGGCAAAGGTAACTCAGAGGGAAAGGTAATCTAGTCAAGATAGTTAAGAGCCACTTGGCTCAGGTTCTCAATTCCTACCTATATATATCTTCACAATTTTTATCAGTGATCTGAAAGAAAACAGAATTATCACAGACAGAGTTTGCAGATATATTCATTTTGAAATGGTCAAATGTAACGTGTCTAAGAACAAGGTGCAGAACCCCCCAGACTAAGGCGTTCTCTTGCCTACCTTGTCTTACAGGCCTAACCCAGTAGACCTGCTCTAAACACATCTAAAACTACACAGATGATGGAGGAGGAGGTGCCACCACCCTTATAATGTTCAGTCGTGTGGTTAGAGCACACACTCAGGATATAGGAGAGCCTGGTTCAATTCCCTCCCACCATGTTTGTCTTCCCCGTCTCAGGAGAGTGCCCTGATCACTAGGGTACAGGGTATTCTGGGGTGGGTGTCTCAGTCTCTCCTGGTGAAGCTGTTCCACTTTGTATAAATACTTAAATATTCATTAGAGCAGGGGCCATGGAACCTGGGCCTCCCACGTCCCAGGTGAGTGTCCTACTCACCAGGCTGTAGTCACACTCTCTCTCTGGCCCAGTGCGTATTGAATTATGTACACATAGTGGAACAGCTTCAGCAGGAGACCCCAGAACAGCCTGTATCCCTGGGGTCTGGCCAAGACCACACTTCAAGTTCCTGATCCATATCAGGCAGATGGGGGCTTTGAACCCATTTCCCCTATAACCTTGAGGGAGTGCTCTAACCATTGGACTAAACATCATCGGGGTGGTGGCATCTCCTCCAGGGCCGGCTCTAGCCATTTCACCGCCCCAAGCACGGCGGCATGCCACAGAGGGTGCTCTGCCACTCGCCGGTCCCGCGGCTCCCGTGGACCTCCCGCAGGCGTCCCTGCAGAGGGTCCACTGGTCCTGCGGCTCCGGTGGACCTCCCGCAGGTGTGCTTGCAGATGCTCCACCAAGCCGCGGGACCAGCGGACCGTACGCAAACATGCCTGCGTGAGGTCCACCGGAGCCACCTGCCGCCCTCCTGGCAACCGGCAGAGCGTCCCCCGCAGCGTGCCACCCCAAGCACGCGCTTGGTGCACTGGGTCCTGAAGCCGGCCCTGATCTCCTCCTCGTTTTTTCTTGAAAAATGACTGACCTGGCTTAGACACCCTAACTCCAGGAGAGGGTTTACATCTGTGAACATCGAGAGGATGGAGGTGCCACAGTTAGCCACCTAAATCCCTTGGAGGGGCAGGGCTTAATCCAGGCCCCTCACAGCATTTCCTACTGGTAACAGAGGTGGCTCCCCACTCATCTTACGGGCTTCTAAAAAACCCTTTTTTAAGCACCTGACTGTTCTCATGCATTGTGAAGGAAGCCTGGGTCCTGCAATGCCTAAGTTCCCATTATGAGCCCTACACACACAATGTGGGCCATACTTACAGGATAGGAGACTCTATCCTGGAAAGTAGTGACTCTACAAAGGACTTGTGGGGGGGGAAGGGTAATAGTGATGATAATCAGCTGAACACAACTCACAGTGCATTGCTGTGGCCAAAAGGGCTAATGTGACCTTTAGATGCGTAAACAGGGAAATATCAAGTAGGAGTAGGGAAGTTAAATTACTGCTGGTTTTGTCGCTGGTGCAGCCATTACTGGAAGACCATGTCCAGTTCTGGTGTCCACAATTCAAGAAGGATGTTGATAAATTGGTAAAGGTTCAGAGAACAGCCCTGAGAATATTAACAGCTTGGGAAACGTGCCTTACAGTGATTGACTCAAGGAGATAGAGAATGGTATAACAAGATCCAATGGCTGGACGTTGAAGCTAAACAAATTCAGACTGGAAATAAGGTGCACATTTTTAACAGTGAGGGTAATTAACCATTGGAACAACTTACCTAGGGCTGTGGTGGATTTTCCATCACTGGACATTTTTAAATCGAGTTTAGATGTTTTTCTGAAGGATCTCTTTTGGTTCCAACAGCAATTTCTTCAGGGAAGTCCCCTGGCCTGTGTTATAAAAGAAGCCAGACTGGATGATTTCCAGTAATCCTATCTGGCTTTATAAGGATGTTCTTAAGTAAGGCCTTAACAAAAAGGTTCTTTTTAGCACATTGATAAAAATCCCATCCCCATCAACATTGACTGGGAGCTGTAGAGTTGTATAGATCTAGGCCAAGTGGAAAGCATTGATAATGCTCAGATTCTAGTCATATAATAACCAGCCCCTGATATTTTTCTGCTGCGCTAGACCCAAAGTGCTATACTACAACATCAAAATCTTTACCTTTTAAAGGGAATTTAAACTTAATATGGATTAATAACTTTGCCACTGCTAAGTAAAGCAAACCTGGGTCAGTTACAGACTGATACTATAACCATACATAGGTGCGCACAGCGTGCACACATACACAAGTGTAATAAGTTTGGGCAAAATCCACATCACTGTGAAAAGTAGGTTTCTTTTCCCTAAGTGCTTCCTGCTATGTAGGTCAAACTGGCTGAAACTACTTCTGTGGCACACTCAGAGCTAGATTAAATGGGAATTTTCTACTCACTCTCAGTGCATTAAATGTTAATTTAATCTGGCATGAGCTAGAGTTGGCATTCAGGGAAGCTTCTGGAGCTCCAGGGTGGAGCTTAGCCTTCTGTAAGGAAACTACCATTTTCTCTCAATAAAATGTGGCTACATCCTGGCTTCTTGCCTCATATCCTGGGAATCTCAGTGGGTGAAACAAACCAGTGCAGTACAAGGCAGCAACGTGATTTTTATTACAGTAGTAACACAATGAGGTGAGCAGTCTAACAGTTAAAGAAGAGGGGTCTCAGCATCAGGAGGATGTTGGGGTCTGTTCCTAGCATTGCCAGATGCCTCTGTGATCTGCCCCGCCCTACCTCTGCCTGTCTCCCAAGCTCTAAAAGGGAAATCAGCACCTACCGTGCAGGCTGCTGTGAGATGGAGTTAATTCAGAAAGTGCTTTGAGATCCGTGAATGGAAAGTGTTATGGGTACAACGTCTTAATATTCAACTGAAGCATCATATGCCGGGAACATGTACCTTCCATGGGCCATCTGCAGCCGTTCTTCCCATCCCCTCCACACTAACGATAAGTGAGTCTGCGCCGTTTTATGAGTAGTAAGTGCACTCTATACAGGGCCGCCCAGAGGATACAGGGGGCCTGGGGAAAGCAATTTCAGGAGCCCCTTCCATAAAAAAAAGTTGCAATACTATAGAATACTATATTCTCATGGGGAATTGCCGCCCCGACCCCCCCACCCCCACAGCCCTGGCAAAAATAAACATTTCAAAATCTTCTGCATCTCGGCACAAACGCCGAGAAAACTTCTATTCAAGTCACCTTTATCACTGGTTCTCAGCATCAACTAGTGCTAAAAGGCACTAAAGCTCATTAAAAGGATTGAACAAATATTTTCTGTCAAAACTTTTTTTGGATCGAAAACTAGGGGTTTTTAAAAGCAGAAAAAAAATCACGGACAATGTCTGCTTTCCTTCAAAATTTGTTGTGTTTTTTTTTTTAAATTGAAAAGCTGAAATTACAGATCTGTCTCATCTTACACTGGGGTTACGTTCCGCAGTCAGCGCATAAAGCGAAAACCGCATATAGTCAAAATTACATTGAGTGTAATGGCGGGCGGAATAGCCCGCACTACAGGAAAAGTATTTAAATTGTTATTTTTCTCTTTTGTTTTTGCCAACCGCATAAAGCTGAATTCGCGCATGTTAAATGCGCGTAAGATGCGACAGACCTGTAGTCTGCCAAAACCTGAACACGGTTTGGGGTTTCCGAAGTGTGTGGCCAAATATTTGCTGCTTGCTGTGTTTGATTGTTTAAAGAAGCAATAAAAAAAATTTTGCTTAAAAAAAAATCCAAAACTTTTGAACCACCTCAGTTTGTGACCAAACACCTGAGCCCATCCAGTCAGAGATTTTTCCAGGTTTCTGATACTCTGCTGGCTTCTTTGACTCATATCTGTCTCCATAACTTTGGGCTCACTTAGCTTATAACATAAGAAGGGCCATACTGGATCAGACCAAAGGTCCATCCAGCCCAGTATACTGTCTACCAACAGTGGCCAATGCCAGGTGCCCCAGAGGGAGTGAACCTAACAGGTAATGATCAAGTGATCTCTCTCCTGCCATCCATCTCCACCCTCTGAGAAACAGAGGCTAGGGACACCTTCCTTACCCATCCTGGCTAATAGCCATTAATGGACTTCACCTCCATGAATGTATCTGTTTCCTAGCCCTCACAAACTGGAGATAGTTACTGTGGGTTTGTCTATAGTATAGTTTATGTACATACTCCACGAACTGAGCATTTGAGCTTGTTCCAGAATCTGGGATGAGCCTATGTTGTGAAAACTGAAATGCTCAAAATAGCACATGCATGTGAATGGACATAGGGTGCTAAAATTAAATTAACCCAGGGGTTCTCAAACTGGGGGTCAAGACCCCTCAGAGGGTCAAGAGGTTATTACTGGGGGTCGCAAGCTGTCAGCCTCCACCTCAAACCCCGCTTTGCCTGCAGCATTTATAATAATGTTAAATATATAAGGGGTCACACTCAGAGGTTTGCTATGTGAGGGTCACCAATACAAAAGTTTGAGAACCACTGAATTAACAACTCTGGAGCCTCGGGGAATGCAAGGGAGGAGAGGGGACCTGATAGGGTTGGGAAGGAGGGAGGTGGTATAGGATAGTGCTCTTCTCATGTGAGCCGTCCACCATGGAAAAGACAACAGCTTGGCTCTTTGTGTTAAATAGCTGTCTGCAAGCCTCAAACTACTGAACGAGCTTTAGGGTAGGGAAGGCTGTGCCTCTCCAAACAGCCTGGCCGTGCCCCCTATTCGACCCCCATCCACTTCCTGCCCCCCGACTGCCCCCCTCAGAATCCCTGACCCATCCTGCTCCTTGTCCCCTGACAGCCACCCCCCTAGATTCCCCCCAAACACCCCCCTGGACCCCTCCCCACAACCCTCCCCGTTTCCTATCCCCTGACCAGGGGCGGCTTTATGTATTTTGCAGCCCCAAGCACAGCAGTCAGGCGGCTTTTGGCTGCATGCCTGCAGGAGGTCCACTGGTCATGTGGATTGAGTGTACCTGCTGCTGAATTGCCGCCAAATCTGTGTGACCGGACAGGCATGCTGCCAAAGGCAGCCTGACTGCTGCCCTCGCAGCGACTGGTAGGGTGTCTCCCGCAGCTTGCCACCCCAGGCACGCGCTTGCTGTGCTGGTGCCACCCCTGTCCCTGACTGCCCTGAACCCTATACACCCCACCCTGCAGAGTCCTGACAGACCCCCAGAATGCCCACTATCCAACCCCCCATTTCCCATCCCCTGATCACCACCCCCAGATCCTCTGCTCCCTTCCTGTACTCTGATTGTCCCTGGGACTCCTTGCCCCTTATCCACTCCCCCCCGCCCCGGCCCCCTGCCATGATGCTTACTCCCGCCTCCCCCCTCTGCTGGAGCCTCAGCATGCCGCGTCCAGGAGTGGCCCTGGACAGCGCTGCAGTGGTGTGGCTCCAGCGGGGCCTGTGCTCCCACCGCTCTGCCTGGAGCTCACAGCCCCACCTCTTACCATGTAGCTCTGAGCTGGGAGGAGCTCAGGCCCTGCTAGAGCCACGCTGCTTTAGCCCTGTCCAGGGCCACTCCTGGATGTAGCGCGCTGAGGTGCCGGGAGATGGGGGAAGGCGGAGGCGGGGCTGGAGCATTCTCATGGGGACCCCTGCAGGGCCCGGGAACGGGGGCAAACTGTCTCACTGCCTCCCCTCCCCCCGGGCAGCCCTGATTCTATGGGATCTTGGCAGTGTGGTCTTCAGTTGGACATCGTCTGGCCACCGTTGAGTACAACTGGTGAAGACAGTAGCCTGAAATGGACACATTGGCTGAAGCAATCATTCGGCTGGCAGACTGGAGAAGATCTGAAGGGCAGATTTTTAATAAAATAAAAATCATGCAAGTATTTATAATGCCCAGAGCTAGAGTTCTTTAAAACTGTCACAATTAGGAGCCACAAGAAAAGAGGGACATTGTAAAAGTGAAAATGGTCTTGTATTAGGAGAGGATTCAACAGCAAAGGTTTTAAAACGTGCATTTTAATTACAACTCATTCAAAGCACGACAGATCAAAACCGTGATAATGAGAGAGGACTAATTAATTTGTGTCTACGTAACGCCATCTCATTATAAACCTATCTTTGGAATGTTAAAAATACGATGGTTATAATGCAGATCAATACAACTGGGAGCCTGAGAGCAAGACCTGAAGGTTTTACAAGACTGTGCCAAATACTGTGTTCATCATGTAGCACTCCTACTGCTACGAGACAGCCCATTTATAGCTGGTTTGGGGTAGCAATCCATAGACAAAGATATTAAACCACAAATCGAATGTCATATGATAAAACATATATAATTATAATTAAAAGCAGATTAATTAAATTACAGTTTCCAGAGAGGGTTTGGATCAATGGGTAGAACAGGAGCAGAGGCTCAGAGATTTGGAGCACTTCTAAAAAACCTGTATATCTCAGTTCAGGGGAACAGCCTCTATACTCCCCTCCTCCATGCCCCACTCCAGGAGTGCCCAAAAGGTCTCTGGTCTCCAGCCATCACCTGTCTCTGGGCAGGGACACTCTGACTGGGGGTTTTAAGAATGCACAGCTCCCTGCCAGCTACTGTGATATCCCCAGCCAGTCTGCGCATTGCACTTTCTCCCCAAGCACTATAAACAGTCTATTGCCAGCAGTACCTGTTACCATGGAGCTCTGACAACTCCCCTCCCTGTCCCCTGGAGTGGCAAACAATCCCTGAACCCACAGTGATATATAAACTTAGTACAATATGGGCTCCAAAACTATTGCATGTGGTTACAGTATCTGTCACACTGAGGAACTACTTCGTTTTTTTCAGTTGCATCCTTGAATTGAAGTGGTATGACAGGAATTGAAACGCTGGTGGTTAACATACTGAGTGAGTCAGAGAAAAAGGAAAATTGGTAATAAATTAGTAATAGGTTTGTTGTTTGTCAATAAGCATGTACTCAAGATTTATATAATCAAGTCATTTGAACGCATGACCAGATATACCACAATATAGAGCAGCAAATATATCACTCCATTGACGACTCCTCTATTTTATAACAGAAATCAAAGTCCTGGTCCCTATGTACAAAGCTCTTAATGGAATGAGACCTGGCTGCCTCATCTTCCACAGGAAGACAGAGAAAAACCAAGGTTTAGGTTGACAGGCTCTGAGCAGCAGAGCATTCTAAGCACCCGCAATCCAGCCATGAAACTCAGTTGGAAGATCTCAGACTCCAGCAAGCCTGAGTTCAGATCAAATTGTGGGATACAACTTTTTCCCCAGGAATAATGTTAAATAAAAAGCTCACCATGTAATACCTGTGCCTTGAAACCTAGAAGGCAGAGAACAGCTCATGTTTTGGGAGATTTTCATTCTTCATAATTTTGTTTGACTCTTCAACAGCAAGGTGCAAGGCACCTTAAAATACCATTGATGGGCACATTTCAAGCTATCTTGTTAAGACTTGTCTCACAGAGGTGGAAGATTTTCATAGGATCATTTCAGCTGATCTCTTTTGAACCATCTAGTCTATCTCCCCCCCCACCGCCACCCTCCTCCATCTCATGACAAGATTGATTTAATTTTAATCAATGGACAAAGCGGAACCATGTTTTTCAGGACAAATGAACTGTATCCTGTAAATTACTTTTTTACTCAACCTTTTTAACTCTGGGGTTTTGGGAACATAGTATTTACTATACTTGGTCAGACCATAGGTCCGTCAATCCTGGTATCATGCCCCAGGCAATGGCCAATAACTAATCCTTCAGATGAGACCCCCATTAAGGAGGAAGTTTAGGTAGTTTAAATGAAGATTATCTGTCCTTAGCAGGGGTTCCTTTTACTACTTCACTTCTTTAGAATTTAAGAACCAACTAATTCCATTCTCCAATATTCTCTAATACTCAGGAATGGGAACCAAACCAGAAACAATCCATTTCCTAGGACAGTCATTAATTGTGGGAGGCAAAAAAGATGGATATGTTTGGCTGAGCAAAGGCAGCCATAGCGGATCAGTTTGATGTCACCTCCTTTCACTTTTGTAGCTCCCTTGATTTGAGGAGAAAATAAACTCATCAGGAGACAAATGTTATTTCATGATTTTTAATAATTTTGTGCTGTGGTTCGACCAGAGCATATTAAGAACAAGCATAAAATCTGTATTTAAAACTAACAACAGCACTTAGAGCAACATCTTTCTTTAAAAGTATTGCAATAACAGACCTTAGGTCTAAAAACTAGGACATCACCATTTGCTCAATTAAAAGAGGCAGATACACAACAGATGAAATCTTCTTCTCCTGTATATAACTGGGAGTTATGTTGGAAAATAAGCAACAGGTTGATTGTGTTAAAGGAAAATAAAAAAGTCTTTAAAGCAAGCCAGGTTTGTCACAGCTTCACATAAACAGCTACTGAGAAGTTCCAATACAGTTGTGAAAAGACTTTCTTTTAATAGACCTGTTTTTACAACAATAAAATTTAAATGAAGGATTAAATATTGTGGATAGTGCTGTACATACTTCGGAATAACTTGAAACAAAATGGACAAAAAGCCAGACAGACGTGTTGAAAATGTGATCCTGAAAGCCACAAAGTTAGAATCACACAAAAAAAATCATACAGCAATAAAGCATATTAGGCTGTAAAATAATAACTAGCAATAAACAACAAAAATGGTCAAAGCGCTGAAAACAGGCATTAATCTGATGATAAATTCTAGGTATAATAGCTTGATCAATGTACACACCATCATGAAACACTCTGACACAGAGGCACTAGATAGTTGAGAGCCACAAAAGACAAATTTCTTGGCAATGTTTAGCAAGCTGTTGTACTGCGAGTAAAGAAATGGTAGTTTTGTTAAAGGATATTAAGCTGAATGAGTTTTGTGTTTTATTTTTGCTGTCCAGCAGTAAGATGCCTTGGGCTCTCATAACATCGGCTCATAGTTCTTTTTAAATCACGGATGCCTGCTGTGCGTGGTAGTAAATGGGAAGCGTGAACACAGAGCTATGGTTACACATCATAGACTTTATAATCTTTTCACTGCAGCTTCAAAGGAGATTAGTTACTTTTAAAGGAGATATCATCTTGTTTGGTCCACTCTGTATGCAAGGTTTGCTATTGTAAACCATACCCCAGACTCCCCCTGCACAAGGTTTACTTCGTAAATGTTCTTCGGAGTCGAGGTTTTTTCCCCAGACACAGAAGTTCTACTGCAGTGCAAACAGAAATGTGGAAATGGCCAGCAAGACCTATTTGCAAAACTGTGTGCCTGATAAACAATGAACAAGTTAACAAACAACAATCATAAAATATGCAGATTCATTTATGTTACCTGCTTACTGGATAGCACAGCACAATATATATAGGAAGGGATGGACAGAGCTACTTGCAAGGGCATGAGGAGGAACTGGCCACAAAATTTACACCGTTCTTTAAAACAAAACAACCGTGATCACTAGTCAGGTACAGGACTGCTGTGATGGTTTCTTTAAAAGAGATTTAGAGACAAATGGACAGCTGAAGTTTCAGGTCAATAGAGAGAGAAGCCATGATAGGCCAATAAAAGGACAAAGTAAATTCTTGAGTGCTATGGACCTGATCCAAAGCCCATTGAACTCAATGGGAGTCTTACCATTGTCTTCAGCTGGCTTTAGATGAGGCCCCCTGAGTTTTAGTGTAGAATTAACTAGATATCTGAAAACCAACAAAAACGCCACCTCAAACATATTCCAACACATTGCTATGTTATGCTTGTGGTTAAAGCCTGACAAGTATAAAAAAGTAGCCATTCATCAGCGGATTATTCAGTCTTTGACAGTTAACTTTTATATCATCTACCTTCCCGGGCTATTTAAAACAAGCAGTTTAGAAAAATAAGTTCACTATCTGCAATTCTAAACTCAAACACTGTGTTTGTTTTCCTGAGGTATTCGCTTCACCTAACAAGCCACGCCAAGAGTGCACACGGACAACCAAAAGTGTGGAAAGACTGGAGGAGCAAACTGTCGAGAGGGCCTTGCCATGCACAACAAGGCCCTGGACAAACTGCAGAAGGCTTTTCTTGCTTGTCAGCCTTAAAAATAAACTGGCTCCCACTCCATCCTCAAAATCGAAAGCTTAGGCTTTGTCTACATGAAAAAAAATTTGCTATACAGATATAACCATACCAGCAAACCCTCCTAGTGTAGACAAAGGTTATGCTGGCAAAAGCTTATATCAATTTCCTGAATGACAAAATGTATACTAACAAAAGGACTTTTATGCCGGTATAACTATGTCTACACTTGGGCTTTTGTTGGTATAAAATGTCATAAAATAAAATAAGTCACATGCTGAATAGACATCATTATACTTGTAGAAGTTTTAAGTGTAGACCTGACCTGGCCTTATACCACTGCTCCCTGGGCTTGGACAGATTTAGGCTTTGAATATACTCAGTATTAGCCCCATTTCAGCTATCACTGGTCCGACAGTGCTGCAAACCCCAGCGTGAACAAGGAAAGTCGCATATTTAACCACTTCAACATGCTCCCATTTCAATCGAGGTAAGATCAAACCACGTAAATTACAGCTTTAAACGGTAGCTACTCAAATTGCTGAATCCTGAATGCAGACAAAGCCTTCAGAGTATAGAATGAGAGGGTTGTGTATCAGATATAGGTGCAACACAAGGACTGTTTTTGTTTTTGAAAAACTCTGCTAGCCTACTTTTGATTTTTGCAGGGCTGGTTTTGATCCAGGTTTCAATTTATCCAAGGCCCATACAGTGTCATCGGGATTGGATAAAGAGGTTTTATGGTTTTAGTCCATTTTTAGGCAAATAAGGTAACTGAGGGTATAAATAAAATATCTGCTGGAGAAGAAGTAGTAGCTAACACTGGTTCAGCTCAGCAACAACAAGGTGACAATAAAGAAGAGAAGCATCTAGCTGCAAAGTTAAAGCTGTGAAGGTTTGTTTGTTTTTCTTTTTCCTTAAAGTGACACAAAAAAAGAATGATCTGCATCGCAAAGATGCATCAAACAACCAGTTGCTATATACAAGCTGGTCAAAAGTGATTTGTTCAAACTCTTCTTTTCCCTTATGATATTATATTGATATTTAATAGGAAAATAAAATACATAGACTTTTTGTCATTTGTATGCATACATTTGCAAATTTTCTTACAAAAGAGGACCAAGCACATAAGTAGGCATTCACAAATTCAATGCCATTTTTTGTGTTAAAATTGGTATCATCTATACATTATCTTACAGTATTAACAATGTCTTTTTTTGTTTGTTTGTTCTACCCATTGGGTAGGATATGTGCATAATATATTCAAGTTATATACAGCACCTTACAAATAAAACTCAGAAGAAGAGACAGACAACTGAAGAAGCACCATTTTAAGTGAGGCACAACAAAGGTGGGAGCAAAGGACTTGAGTCAAAGTCCACTGAAATCAATGGGAGTCTTTCCATTGACTTCAATGAGCTTCGG
Organism: Gopherus flavomarginatus; assembly: GCF_025201925.1. Lineage (NCBI taxonomy): Eukaryota > Metazoa > Chordata > Testudines > Testudinidae > Gopherus > Gopherus flavomarginatus. Next base: position 206,010,818 of record NC_066618.1, read on the forward strand.
ATCCGGCCCCTAGAGTGCAAGCGGATTCCTATCTGCTCAGACCTGAACATGAGGCCCCTTAGTTGCTTACAAACTACTAACATGCAAACCTCCTCAAAATGATATCTAATATATATGTATATATTTATTTATTAATACCCCTACCACAGCAGACAGACAAGCACAAACTGAGGAGAGAAAGGATGAAGAAAGAGACAGCTTTGTCACCCACAAGATCCGAACACATACCACATGGTATCAGAAAACTCACATAGCAAACCACTTAAAGCAGCAGCAGCAGCAGCAATATAGCAAAGAAACCAGCCACAGTCATCTCTGGCAGTAAATCACATACAAGGTGGGGTTTCTTGGGGGAGGGGGGAGGGAGTATTTTTGTTTGTTTCTCTCTGTTTTAAACATAAAAAGGTAAAATATTTTAGCATTAAAGCAATGCTAGCTTTGCTTGTATTTATTCTAATGATGTAACACAGAGTACGCCAAGGCAGAAGTACAGCCAGAAGGAGAGTTTTTGACATTTTCAGTACAAACCAAGCTCAACCTTCCCTGCTTTGCTTTGAGAGCAGAGAAATGTAGAGTGAATGACTGCAAAAGAGGTGTTAGTGGCCTTTAAATGTATTAAAGCAAAGTATTTGTGGCTGATTTACAAAGCATGAATAGGCTTCTAAATTTTGCATTGGTGCTATTTACTGTTTGACAAAGCACTTCATCTATACTGAGCCTTGCCACACAGGGAAGGGTGTGCAGGTATAACTATACCTATATTCTGGCAAATCCCTGGTGGTGGAGATGCAGTTATATCAGCAAAAGATCTTTTACCAGTTCCCCGAATGGCGTACACTAGACTAGCAAAAGGACTTTTGTGCCATTTGTTTAACTGCATTTACATTAGGGCTTTTGCTGACATACCTATGTTAGTCAAAGAGGTGGGGATCATTTCCAGAGCAACACGGCTATGCCAGCAAAACTGCTAAGTGCAGACCAGGCCTGAGCCAACATTCGTAGGTGGGCCTTGGTCTGGATTTTAAAGTGGGACCCCTAATGAGATGTGCAAATTGTAATTTAAAAAGGAAACGTAGCAAGTAAAGAGAAATTAAAACGAAACTCTGACAGTTCAGCTGAAACGATGTAACTCAGACAAATCCCCACAAGGTTTTTTTACACGTGAAATGCTGCTATAAGGGCCTCTATAGATGTTAAACAATTCTATGACAGTACCTCCTTGGGGGGAGGGGGGAAGAGGTTAAAACAAAAGTGACACATTTGGGCTTAGTTTCGAGGCATGTACAGAACAGGAAAGACCAACAATATTTCACAAGATTCTTGTAACAGCCCTTAAATGAAACAGAAAACAAAAGTAACCTAAAGCAAAGCTTCATCTGCGCCAACTCTCAAATGTGGGTCCCTTGTTAGTACCACCTAGGTTTATTAGAGACAACGTGCTTTTGTAGTTTTAAAAATCTGTTTCACTGCAGGACCTCAGTACAAGCAGTCTTCCTCAGAGCAGTCTCCAATATATGAGGACTCCTTTCAAATGCATCCTAATGAGGAGAGCAGTTGGATGGAAGATGCATCAGTGCCCCATGTCAGAGTTGGGAACCTGGGCAACTGGTTGAAGCAGGGTACGGTACATTATTCAAAGGGCGAGGGAAGAGAGCGGGTGCTCCTCACACTTTCAACTTTGAGTGGTTACCTGCCACTGCCCAGGCATGTAACAAAGCAGGATTCAAAATAGTTTCCTATGGCATGAAAGGGACATTTTAAATTGGCTTATGACAGAAAATAAACCCACGCAGGATCCCTGGAAGTTGGTTATAGAATAATAATGAATATCTGGATGACTAGAACAGATAGAGAGAAGGTGTACATGTCTGTGTGGGCAAACACAAACAATGGTCACGTATGGCATGAGTCCAGCTACAAGAGTTTCTGGGAAAACCCCAAACACCCAAATCCCAATTAATCCTTTCAAACACACCAGCAGGTGTTTTGTTTATTCCTCCTGCTTACAAGCTTTTTAAGAACAATTTTAGAGTGTGTGTGTTTTGATTGGTACTATTTTTTTGTATCCCTTGCCTGTAAAGCCTGGTTGCCTTAGTTACCATGAGTGTGCAGGCCTTAGAGTCAGAGAAATGTTAGTTATAAAACATTTTTAAAACCTTCAAATATGTCTTACAAATGAAGGTGTCAGTTTTAAGGTTCAATGATACACTCTCTGTCAGGGCTAGAAATGAATGCTTCCTACAGAACAGTAGAATGCCTGCACTTTGAGTTATTCACTGGGCTAAAGCTTTTTTCCTAGTGAATTGTGCTATTCTTGCAGCAATGTAATATCAATCCCCGTTTTCACCCAAGCCACAATTATAGGAAAAAAATTAGTGGCAGGCTCTTTTTCATTTGAAGCTAGTAGTATTGCGATTTGGAACATCAGAAGTAGCTCCAACTGGGATGGATTAGTGAGCAGAATGAAAATGAGGTCAAAGGTGCAAAATAAATGCAATTAATTGCACGGTTCCAATTAATTCCATGGTTGCAGAAACAAAAATAAAGGCAGTTATTCTGTTGATCATGACAGCATGTATAGAACATGTGCGTGTTTTCTCACATACAGAGAATGAACAACAGTGTGGTTAAAATGTTATCAGCATGAGTTTGGGTTAGATGCATTGCTCATGAGTGACAAAGCCATGAGTGGGGCATACGGAAATCATCCCAAACTAATGATGACCAAACTTTCCTATCACATCACAGTATAATGTATTCTCTATATGCCATACACCTCACAGAAATGCTATCTTAAGAATACTTGAGAGAGCTTTTAAAATTTTTACTGGGACTATTTTTCATCTCTCATTCATACCTTAAAGTCAGATGCCTCACATACCAGGAGTCCAACTGCGCCATGCTCAGAAGGAGCCAGGCCAGCCTCTAAAAATAGGCTTGAGAGATTTTTCTGTAATTCCAGGGCTAGAAGTCAGTGATATGTATCCCTCTGAGAAGTTTGTAATCCCCACTTCCTGATAGCATAAAGCTCCCTTTCCTATTCCTGTGAGACCACCAGGCAACACACACTGAAGATTAGACATTAGACTAGAAAAGCTGACACCAGTTCAACAGCTGAAACTTGTCCAGCCTGGGCCTTAGAACAAGGTCATTTTGTGGAGGAATTCTACGTTTGAGGTGGAGAGAAGAGGAGGGAATATCTATTTCTGACAGATTAAATTTTTTAAAAGTAATAGCTGTTTGAGGTTCCTCAGAAATGTGGTGTGTTTCAGTAAATCTTGAGAAAGATAGGTTATTGGGCAGAGGGCAAGTAAGGCAGTAAGAGGATAAAAACCTAGATAAAAGCCTCTACGTATGTGGTATATTTGTGTTTATTTTACATATACTATACATACATGGACACATACACAAAAATGTACCATGTATGTGGAGTTTTACCCATTTGATAATCTGTTGAATCAATTTAATAGTTTAAAGATTACATTTGGGTGGCTAGGACATTGTAGAATATGGTCCTGAGTCTTTTTTGCAGACTCCTCCATAATTGCTGCATAGAATTTACCTCCCTTGAGAGAATGCCCATTTTTGAGCCTGAACAGACTGACAGTGACTTCTTGTTTGATATCATTTCTTATTTTCTCTTTTGGAGTTCAGTTCTAACAGTGCTAGCATGTTCTCTGTTCTTTATGAGAAGAAAGAAAGAAAGAGCACTCCTTTGTAATATTGTTGACAGAATCCACATCAGAGATTACTAACATTCATTAAGATATAATCAGAATGAAGTCTAAAAATCTCTTTTTGCAGAGCTGAGATAATATGTTACTTCCTCTGCAGTGTTTGTAACCCTAGTTCAAGGAAACCAAACAGACCATTTTGATAGGTGTTTTCTTCTGTATGTGCATGCATCGCATCCATCAATGTTAACAGGAGTTACACAAACACACTGGGACACTAGCGTGGAAAGATGGTAAAGGGTTATCCTCAAAGAAGATACATTCCCAAGAGGTGGCTTTGAAGTCAATAGATGTGGCTTTAATGAGATCTGCAGAGCAGAGGGAAAGCTTGTATTCAAACTGGTCCAATGCCAAAGACTGCTCACCTGCCCTTCTCCTGGCCCAGTGGTTCCCTGACTGAATGACAATTGATTTCCTTTTGTTCTCTGACCTAGATGTCTCAGGGCTGAATAATCCTGATCTAGGCAACAACTCACTTCTGCTCACCTGTAATAGCAACAAAGTCACTGAAGTGACTTAAATTGTTGATACTGCCTCTGAACTAAGCCTGCAGGTCATCTGTAAAATCCTAATTCCAAGATGTAACACTCCCAGAAACTATAAAAGGCAAGAGCTATAATCGACAGACAGCTAGTCAGTCATCCCATAAACATCTGTGCTGGAGGCATTAGTAAGGGAAACTGCTAAATCCAGTCTCCTACTTCTCCCTTCAAATATAGCTACATAAATAAAAGGGGTTCACTTTGCATTACCAGGGACAATTCCGATCAAGAAACAAGCAGATTCTGATCAGTTATAAATGGGGCTGTCTGTTCAGAATAGAGTTATTCCAATATTCATCAAGCTAGAATAGTAAAAAGTCACCTCACTAAGGAAGTTATCTATACAGAGATCCATAAAATGAACACACACATGCATACATACATGCTGTTTTGGCATTAAAACTCTGCATAGATCAAAGATTCACTTCAGTAATCAATGTTTCAATCAAGCCCTGTAGTATGTAGAAGTCACACAGAAATCCAACCTCCAGCAATCGGAACATGTGCTGTACAGTACAGTACTTTTCTGAAGTGCATTTGATGCACTCGTTGGTTGCTGCTGTTAACAAAGCACTAGGCTTAAGACTGTAGAAAAAGTGAGACCTTACAGTGAAAACTCTACTACACATATATATTAGGAATATTAAAACTAAGACTCTAAAGATTCTTTTTTTCTTTTAAAGTCCATTTCCAAAATGCATTTTAAGTGCATATTGTGCTTTTTCTGTGTGCTCTTGAAGTCACTACTACCATTCTTCAATTGCCTTCCAATTCTTACATTAACTTCGGCAGAGAAGCTAACCATGGAAAGAAAGCAAAACCCTAGGCAGCATTCGACAGGCAGACACATCTTCCAATTACTTTAAGACCACTATTACAAAAATAGGGCCAGATTTCCCCCCCCCACACACACACACACGTAATCTTTACCCATGTGCCTAGTCCCATTGGGCTCAATGGGATTACGTGCATGAGTACAGGGTTTCAGGATAAAGGCCAATTGCTTACAGCGAGATTAACCAGGGCTCCCAAGTCACTTCCAATGGCTTTCAAATGCTGCTGAAACTATTGCCAATATCACTAGCACTGTAAAAAGTATCAAATGTGTTGCAGAAACTGCACAGGAGGGGATATGGTTACTGAGGTCCACTTGCTTAAACAGGATGGATCTCAGTAGAGAATTTAAATAGAAACTGGACAGTAAAATGCACAAGAAAGAGTCATATATTTTAGCTGCATTCTGGGGGGGGGAGGGGATGGGGGGGACAGAACCACCTTGCATTTTTAAACAATTTATTGCATAACGTCAGGATATGTGACTAAATATATTTCAGGCTACACTGAAGACAAAAACTCTTAAATCTTAAGTATTAACGATACTGCATTGTGAAAAGGGGAAAAAATGACAGTGCTTTGTTAGTAATTAATATAAATTAGTATGTTTTGCTTTTAATGAAACAAATGGCCTAAACCATGTAATAGCTAAAACAACCTAAGTGATATGAAATGCTGGAATTTCATGTTTGCTTACTTCCATCCAAGAGTCTCCAAGACACTTCACTGATGCACTGTTATTTTAATGCAAATTACTGCAAAGATAACAACACGTTAAGTGTCCCTGTATTTCCTGATTTATGTAAGTCAATACATGTTAGGCTAAATTCAACAATTCCCTTTCAGTGATAAATACCAGGTGGGGCAAACTCCTCCAGATTACTCCTGGGGTCTAATCATTATTCCACAGGTTTTTGAAAAGACAACATATAGAAGAACTTCACGTAAAACAGTTCCCTCATATATATATTTTTTAAAACATTAAGATAGTGCAACTTTTTAAAACACATTTTTCACAACACAAATTAACTCCTTGCATTCATCTAATTTCTCAACTTTACACCTTGGCACACAAAACAGGAATTTTGATTCATATAAAAAAAATTCCACGCCTTGGGAGAAAAAAGCAAACTGGCCGATTCTTCTCCCATTTACCTAGCAAAACTTTCTTCTTTCTGCCATTCAGTTAATATAAAACAGGCTGTACAAGCCTAATTTCTGTGCTAAGTTTCCTTTTAGAATTAAATAATCCAAATAGTTTATTTTAAAAAAAAATATATTTTCCCCCAAAACACTGCTCATGGCCAAACTGAATGGAAGTTTGTATTATCTCAATCCACTTTGCATGCAACTCCCCTGAAAGGAATCAGAAACAAAGAACTGGTTTGCACGTTTGGTTTTACTAAGTTGTACCACGTGTAACTTAACAACATTGTGCCCAGGAATGTGGGGATTTTCCTCCACATTCCTGTTTGATTCTCTTGTCTTCAGTTCAAGTGCACCTGGGAAAGTAACTTAGACAAGGTTTCCTGGTTTCCTGTCTTTGCCTTTAATAGAGACTATTGTGCTCTCTGAATTGTTCTGCTGAAACTGATGTCTGCTCCCCCTCTGTGATGAAGGAGGTGCATTGCTGTGCTGGTGATGGAAAAAAGAGGAGCCTGGGTAATTACCCATGACCTCACTGTAAGTTGGGGGTGGCCCTTCCATCCTTCCATTACTGCTATAGTTGGTTGCACTTATGCCCGAATTGCTGCTTGGTGGGCATGGGCCCCCATTGTACACTGAAATGTCTATCAAGTCACTGTCAAAAATGGTTCTGTTGGGTGGTGCCCTGACAGACTCTCGATTGAGTTCCATCTGCTGTTCTGGGTCCCGGAGCTGCAGCGTGCATGGCCCTTGGTACGGTGGTGGCTCTTCTCCATCAGAGAGGGAGATGGTCGGAGGAAGGTCAATCTCGTGCTGCATGTAAGGGTAGGTTGGCTGGAAGCGACTGAAACGGTCCCTCTGCATGAATGATGGAGTGGTAAACCTGTCCCTGGACCTTGGGGCATACATGATCTGAAAAAGGGAAGAGGGAGCTGTGAATCCACTTCCAAGCATCACCCAGCAAAACATCACGAGTATTAATTATTTATCAAGAGCCGACAAAGAGAAAATGGTCCCTGCCTCAGGGAGCTAACAAGCGAGCTCAGACACAGATTAAACAAGTCAGATGCACATACAGTCAAACACCGTTCATGGAGACATACACAAGATAGCTTTAATCTAGCTAGTTTGGGCACCAGAGCAATGAAGCTTCAGCAACACTTGCTTCAGCACAGGCTATACAAGCCTGCCCGGAGCCCATGATAATTACTTGTGTGGCTAACCTGTGCTGAAGCTCATCCTGTTGCAGCTTCACTATTCTGTTCTCTGAGATAGCTAAACCAAAGCTAGCTCAGGGATGTCTACACAAGCTGCAATCACACCCTATGATTGCAGTGTGGAGACACTTGCCCATCAGTGGTGGTGTGAGCTGGAGGCGGGATAAAAATCCAGAAGAAGTAATTTGTGAATGCCTTTAAAAATAAGGAGTGTTCCCTAAAGGGTTTTCATCCCCTACTTCTTTGTCAAGTGATAAAAATGTTTGGGGGGGCGGGTGGGGGGGGGAAGGTTCTAGTTCTTTAAACATAAAACATTCCAGAAAATTTATTTCTGTTTCCACCCCTGAAATAAATTAGTTGTGAACCTCAGAAAATATCCCACCATTGATTTTTGGCAATGAAAGCCTTTCTTCCTAAACAGATTAAAATCTTGCTTTGTAGGGGAATCCAGAGGGTCTTTTTAACCGAATTGAAAAAAATACATTCCACCATGAGAAAATATGTCATCTGTTTCCTTCTACTCAACGCTTAGCCAGGGCCCCAATCCCTTACTCCAGTGCAGAATCCTACTGATTTCATACAGATTTTGTGTGAACTTACAATTTAAAGACAATGATTCACACAGGCCTAAAGTTATTAAATTATTGTTTTACACTTTTGATCTATATTAAAAAGACATAATTAACCAACTCGTAGGCAAGCCAACCAAACAATGGTTTTTGAGGGAGGGGAAATATATGTTAGAAGCAGTAAAGCAAATCATTGAAAGTTACCAAGAAATTAAGCATTACCTCTGAAGCACCTTGTTGTGACACTGAGCTGTCTGAAGGCCACAAGCACCCTTCCTAGCAGGAGAAAGAAAACAGAAAAGAATATTAACTTCTTGCATAATGTTAATTTCAATGGAAGAGAACTTTTCAGAACTATCAGCTTGCACAAGTTGGTAACATTCATCAAAAGAAGCATTATTAAAAAGTAACCTATCACTTCTTCTACCACTGAAAACTGAACTCAGAACTCAGCCAAAAACACAGAAAGCAAACATAAGTGCGACATTCAAGTTAAACCATCTTTAAAATTTGCTTTTTTTCATTTAGTACAAGCTTGCACATTCACCTGTTTTCCTTGAATTTCACATGACTTTCCTTACCTTTCTTGTAATAGTATGGGCTACTACTGCACAAGACTCAAATGGTCCCCAACAGAATCTAACGTTCATGATCTCATTGGTTAGTCTCTCTCTCATGCCACATACACGTGAAATAATATTCTGAACCCAGGATCTCTTTGGCCAACCCAGTGTACAATTATGATCATTCAGGGTAAGCAAAGTTTCACCCACCAATTTCCATTTCTCAATCCCTTTCCCCAACTATCTTCCTGTTAAGGATTTTCTTTTGTATGCCACTAACACATTTTTGACACTTTAGAACATTAAAGGCAGAATGACAGCATGAACAAAAAATAAGAAAATGTCAATAAGGGAAAAGTGCTTAAGGTATATTGTTATTTCATTACATTTTTCTTTTCAGCGCAGCAATAACTACCTTGATGGATTTATTTTACTTGAAAATATCACAGCTGAAAGGAATACAGCTTTAAGATAAATCCGAAAGGGACAAGAGAAGCTGTAAAGCACAGATATTCAATCGAAATGTGGCAAAATAAAAATGTTATTTCTAAGAAGTAATTGGCTTTGCTGAAGCATCTCAGTCATGATAACTTTCCTGGAACTAAGTCAAGTTCTGTCATTATACAAATATAAGAAATGCCAGTAAAAGGAAAAAGCCATTTATCCCTTTTGGGTTTATTGTAAATTTCACCTTCCCGCTTTTTCACCAAGCCCCTCCATCCTCCTCTACGTAGAAAGCCTGGGAGCTCATTCATTTACATACTCTCTTCTTCAGTCCCATTCCCTGGTACCTTATGGCATGTTTACTCACTTTGCAGCAGCTATTCTGCCTCAGTTTCCCATTGCTCATTTTTAGCCTTTTCCAATGTGAGAAATGTGTACCTGCTTTCCTAATCCCTATGTGATGATGCGGTTCTGGCGGGACCCAACTGAGACTGCCAATTCAGGACCAATTGCTCAAACCGGGCAGTCACAGCCCCAGGCTGGGGTTTTTCACCTCTAAGGCAAACCAAACCAGCCAGACAAAAAGGACTTTGGTTTCACCCCACTGGCTAACCACAAGTCACACATGCAATTTCCTTAGACACTCCAGTCTCCCAGTATCACCACCAGTGCCACCCGTCCTGGGGATGAATGGTTATGAAAACCAACACCCCAGTAAAAGAAAAAGGTTCTCTCGATCCCAAAGGACCAAGCCCCAGGTCAATATACACATTAGATCTTACCCACAAATCACGCTGTTGCCAATCCTTTAGAATCTAAAATCTAAAAGTTTATTCATAAAAGGAAAAAGATAGAGATGAGAGCTATAATTGGTTAAATGGAATCAATTACATACAGTGATGGCAAAGTTCTTAGTTCAGGCTTGTAGCAGTGGTGGAGTAAACTGCAGGTTTAAATCAAGTCTCTGGAATACATCCCCAGCTGGGATGGGTCATTCAGTCCTTTGTGCAGAGCTTCAGTTTGTAGCAAAGTCCCTCCAGAGGTCAGAAGCAGGATTGCAGACCAAATGGAGATGAGGCAGCGCTTTGAAGTGTGAGTGTAGTCAGAGCGGCAGCGCTGGGAGAGAGCTCTCCCAGCGCTGCACGTAAACCACATCCCTTACGGGTGTAGCGTGTAGCGCTGGGAGCCCGGCTCCCAGCGCTGCCGCCCTGATTACACTGACGCTTTACAGCGCTGTATCTTGCAGCGCTCAGGGGGGTGTTTTTTCACACCCCTGAGCGCGAAAGTTGCAGCGCTGTAAAGTGTGAGTGTAGCCATGGCCTCAGTTCTTACTGTGGAAAATTATAGCAAAATGGAGTTTGGAGTCACATGGGCAAGTCCCTGCATACTTTGCTGAGTCACAAGGCATATCTGCCTCCTCTCAATGGGTCAATTGTGTAGCTGATGGTCCTTAATGGGCCATCAAGCAGGCTAAGCAGAGCTAACACCAACTTGTCTGGGATCTTTCCCAGTAACACAGCACAAGTTTGAAATATAGACAGTATACAGCCAATATTCATAACTTCAACTACAAAATGATACAGACATACAGACAGCATAATCATAACCAGTAACTCATAACTTGGTCTTAGACACTTTATATGACCCCCTTTACATAGGATTTGGTGCCACTACAGGACCTTGGTTGCAACCCATGTTCTATATGGTCCCAGTTTATATCAATAACCTCACACCCTACAAGAAAGAAAGAAAGCACTGGCACACACAGTTTGAATAGTGAGGGGCAACTGTGTCAGGGAGGAAGGGGTAAGACAAGGATAGTCTCCTGGGCTTGCACACAGCACTGACTCAAGTTCCTTCGACATCCAGGGCTTATCTACATGAGAAGTTATATCAGTATAAGGTAAGGTATGAATTTACAGTGGTATAACTATAGTGATTTAACTCCTTGGATGGACATTCTTATTGTAGAATAAGAGTGGCTTTTTCCAGTTTAGCATATATCGTTTTGCAAGCATTTTAAGCCAAATTGGAAAAGTCCACTCTTCTCCAGAATAAGAGTGTCCATGCAGTGCAGGGAATTATACTAGTATAACTTGTAGCAATTTACCTATACCAATATAATTATACTGATACGACTCTCCCATGTAGATAAGGCATAAGATTAATCACATGGAAGGGGATTCAGGGAGAAAGTGAGTAGGATGTTAGTAAATTTCCACTGCAATACGCAGCTATTCCATGTGTAAGAACCTAGACTCATAGACTTTAGGGTCAGAAGGGACCAATATGATCATCTAGTCTGACCTCCTGCACAAAGCAGGCCACGGAACCTCCTGAAGAAGCAGAAAGAAATATTCTGCCCCACAAGAACAATTAGAAACAAATTTCACAACACTGAACAAATAAAATGCAAAAAAGGAGAGAAGGTGCCAAAATGGGAAAAGCGGAAGAGAATAGAAAAAAGTGAAAAACATAGAAACGAGAATGAGGGAGGGGAGGTAAAAGACAAGAGAGAAATAAATGCATGTGTACAATCTTATTTATAATTTTATTTTATTAGATTTTATATATTAGATGGATATTGTAAAGTTTTGCAAACAAAAATCTTTTGTATTTAATATGAAGCACTAAATGCTTCTCATCCCTCTTATTAAGTATATTTCAGTTTGTTAGGTTCTTGCTCTTACAGTGGGGTGTGAGGGGTTGGATGCGGATTTCCTACATTAATTAAAAATTTTAGTTTAAAATGTAGCACTTAATATACTTACATGCTTTGCTGCATCAGAGACTGAGATGCCATAAAAGTTGTTTGGGATTTTTTCCTCACTCTAAAAAGAAAATCTTATCTCCATTATGAAAGGAGGTATGTATTTGGTCAAAGAGAGTTCTGGCTGCACAGGTATCTGACACCAAGTTAGATCTTTTCAGCCACTTTGCTATCCTTGAAATTATTTCACTTATCAAAGGGACCATGTTAAAGAAGTTTTTCCTTATACTCTCCTTGCCCCCATACTTGTGGATTCCACGTGACAGCCAGCAGATGAAGAGTACAGGCAAGTTTTCACTCAGCTACTGGCTGCCAGCCAGAGAACTCCCTTATCTCCTTTCCTGGAATCTGAAGTTGCACCAATTAAAATAAGATCCAGATTTTATAGTATTGTATTGTAGTCTCTCTCTCGCTATTTCTCTATCAATGAATACACTGACATATAGTAATTTAATACTAAAAAAAAAAAAACAACAACCCATCTATGGTTCTTAACTTATTTTCATTCATCAGCTGATCACAGGTATAAACACAACAATAACTACTTTCCCTTACCAAAAAATTCACAAGTTATTTTTTTTAAATAAAAAGAGTTGTGATTTTTATACTTAAATAAAGCTGCCAGTACCTCTCAGCCCTGGCACCAGCTCCTGCCACTCCACTAGCCAAGACCAAGCTCCATGTTCCTGGCCAGGGGTGGGAAGTTTGCCTCCAGAGGGACTGCCTCCTGGCTCAGTTCTTTTACCATGTGTTGCTAGGCTGGGCTATGGCATTTGTGACACGTAGGACGTTGTGGGGTTTTGAATATTCTAACTGAAGGGATGCTGTTCAATGATGTTTTTAAAAGATGTGGTTTCTGCATTAACGATGATGCTACCAAGGCAAAGCTGGGAGCGTATGGTGATCTGGCTCCCTTAAGTTTTCTCCCTAGTATGGTAGATGATGGGCATTGCCGAACTGGGCTCCAATATCTATAATTAGATGGAACAATGTCATATACTGAGCCCTACATTTGATTCTTTTCAAACAGCATTAGGTTTTGGGATGGAAGAGGATATGTCTCTTCATGATAAACTAATAATTAAAAAATATTAGAAGTAAAAACCTTAGTGTTCCAGCTAGGTGTTCTCATGGGTATATTCCTGCTTTTGGTAATAATTTATGGAGAAAAGCTTTAGATTTAGGTCTTGAAATAATAATGGCAGTTGATAAAGCTTATTGTATTCACGCTAAAAGGCCTAAAAGTAAAGATAATAGTCAAGGTTTAGAGTTTGTGATATTGGATATGCTTCATACAATAATTTCCTTGTTTTGTATTTCACAAAGAGATTTATCAGGCAGGAGACTTTTCAAGGCCATTTTTACATATTTTGTTTCCTGATGCCTCCAAAATCACCCAGCTTTCTCAGTTTACATTCAACACATCAACAAATTGGGGGGGAGGGGAAGGGAAGGAATTTGTTGGAAGAGGTGCAATAGCTTCAATATTTTTAAATTAAACCAAGGTAAATTAGAAGCACAAAATAATGATTATTAAAAATGCAGAAAGTACAATGAGGCAAAAACATCTGACTGGCTCCACATTCCAAAAAGGAATATTTCTAGTGAGACTGAAGAGAAGCTCCCTTTCAACTGATCGACATTCTCAACCAATTGCATCAAATCCTCTGTCGCTTTGGGAACTTCTGAATGATTTTTGTTTCTGTTTTATTGGTGGGGTTTTTGTTAGTTTGTTTGCCATTTATCACATGGACTACAGAAATTCTATATTTACTCTAGGTTTGCTTCGATATCATTTAAATAGATTATCCCCCTATTCCACCCCCCCCCATTTAAATTTCAGGGCTGATCTGTCTGTGATACTCTCTTTTTGTCATGCACTACGAGTGTTTACAATATTACGCAGCAAGTCTGGCAGACAACCAGAATGAGAACCCTGATCTCAGTTCAGTACTGTACTTTCTCATGGCTTATCGTCACTACCCTTGGATGCTAGTGAAAGTTTGTTCCATCAGGTATAACCAACATTAAGGCTGTTCCCTTCCATGTACATGACATGAGGGCACTGGGATGGACTTGCCTTCACTAGCAAAGAGTGTGGGAGAGAGAAATGAGAGTTTAAATTAGGAGAAGGAACCCAAGCAAAAAGGTCTAAGGCTGGAAACCCCACCACTACTCCAAAGTCCAAGGCAATGTTCCCAGTAGAATATACGTTGAAAATGTTCTGTTTGCATGCTTACAGTAGACAGGCATATCAGACACACAGACAATAGTGACTGCTGCTAAGTCAAAGCACTCTCCTTTCTTTCTGAAACTAAGCCCATCTACACTGTGCACCTTACAACAGCGTGGTTGTGCTGCTGCAGCTGAGCCATTGTATGGTGCGCTGTGTGGTCGCTCTTTGACACCAGGAGAGAGCTCTCCCGGAGACAAAATAAAACCACCCCAATGAGTGGCAGTAGCTTCGGTGCCGGGATAGCATCTCCTGCCACTGAAGCGCTGTCCAAACCAGCACTTTTCGTCATTAAAACTTCTGTCATTCGGGGGGATGTTTTTCACACCCTTGAGTGACAAAAGTTTTAACAACGGAAGTGCAGTTTAGAGATGGCCTAAGATTACTCCCACCCAAACTGTGCACCTATTGGGTTTCTAGGCCCCCAACTGTGCAGCCACACTTTCTGCAGATGACATTTTTCTGCACGTAGTTTTTAATTTTGACCCTAGGTGGCAGTAAGAGGTTAGTGTTCGAGCCTCAATCTTCTGTTTTTAGGATCAGACAACACACACTAGCTCTCTCCACAATCTATTTCTTCTTTGGAGGCACAGACTGTCATATTTCTTAATGATCGCCAACACTTCCCCCTTAGAACATAAGCAAAGCAAAACTGTTGTATGCCCCAATAGAACAAGCAAACATTACAGCAAGATTTCTCTCTCCCTTAGAAATCCTGAGTGCAAGCACAGTGATGGTGTTCTGCACGAGGCTGTGCAATTACAATGGGATGGTAAGCTGCGAATTAATCAGGGAAAGAACTGCATTTATACTTGTCTTCTGACTAGCTACAGCTAGCAGAAATAATGACTATGAATACACTTAAAGCTTTTACATCCTTGGACTTCACTGTACATTACTGTAGAAGCATTAGCTAACCTTCAACTCGTCCCTTAAGGTGAGTGAATATTATCCTCACTTTGCATCTGCAGAATAAGAAATGACCTCCTCAAGGCCCCTCATTGAATCAGTGGCAGATTAGAATCCCAGAGTTCCTTGCTGCTTGTCCCTGGACTATTTTGCCCCCATTAAAGGAGATGCTGTGCCTTTATTAGCTAGGCTTCAAACAATAATGGCCAGAACACTCCAATAAACGAGCAACTTTTTAAACAAAATGTTGTGGCTTTATGTTTACTTGTATCACAAAATCACCAAGCAATTTCTCCTAACTGGCCACCTCTGCTTAGCAACTCACGGGCTAGAGCCCTCTTTCCGACAGTGGGACCGGAGAAGGTGGCATACAAGACCCAATTCCTCCCACCTTACGGATGAGGGAGAAAGGCAACTCAGCCCAATTCAAATCAGTGTCCCTTCTTGGAGTATACCTTGAGGAGAAGCAGAGATGAGAAAATCCCCCGGCACACCAGCAGCAATCAGAGAGCAAAGGCGATACAAGTTCAATCCCCTCCTGACAACTTTGGGATACTGCCAACTGCAAGGCCAACGCTGCACACAAGAGTTAATGAAGAGGGCAAAGAGGGTGAACTACATTGCTATGCTCTGGTGATAAAGTTATACCGTTGGCACTTACTTATTTCTTGTGGCTGTTATCTGGGAACTTATTCCCACTGGGTTTCTTTTATTTCTGAAGTTAAAATAATGGAAGAAAAAATAGGTAATGCTGGGCTGCCAGCAGCGGATAGACCTAGTAATGCTAATGCAATAAGAAAAGGAAATACAATTTAAAAGGGATCATTCAAAACTAAAGTTTGACATCACCAAGCTAATCCCTGGAGTTTTCATATTATTGAACAGTTTCTTTTGTTGTTGTCGTCATCGTTCCACGCAGGCCAGGACTGCTGTTTGTTGCTTTTCTCCTGAATTGGCTGTTCCAGCTAAATTCAGGAAGAGCACAGTACTTTCACAATTGCTTTCCTGGAACAGTATCTCAGAGTACCAGATAGGCATTATCAATATACATACTAATGAAAGCTGACTGGCTTTAACAGCTCTGCCTCCCACAGACATTGGAAGCAGGGATGCTGGGGCCAATCATTCACCAGTGCTTTGCATTCTGCAGGGGATTTTTTGCTGCCAGGAGTGGGCCTGGGGCAGTGAAAGTGTTCAGAACTCTTTCAACGTCCATTTTAGATCAGTGGTGCAGAGAGAGAGAGAGAGAGAGAAATCAACACTGGAATGTCAGAAGTTTGCAAAATGTCCTCTCAAATGTCGTTTTCAAAATCAGCTTTCTTCCCATGTCCCCACTGACAATGCTGCTTATTCCACTATGGGTTTACCACCAGAGGGGAACATTTATATTTAGTTCCTGGCCTTGCAGATAGGAGAGCAGGGTTGCCACCCTGAGCCAGTGTCTCTGGTTACATTCTCATGGAATCATTTTGATTTACCAAGAAGGCTGAAATTTCAATTCTCACAGGACATTGATCCACAACTCTCTGTTCCATAATTTAGATCCAAAAAGACACTGGCTTCACCATAGGCTGGTGTACCCCTAAAAGGCCACTGTACAGCTGTGTTCTTAGAACCCCGGTACTGCTGATAGAAGCAGTCAGCAGCACATGAGATGTTACAGAGTATGAAGCTGGCTGATGGCACTCTGCTAGCAAACAGCATTGGGCCTGCTCCTGGCTGCGTGAGCACTAATTTCCTTCGCACAGGATGGTACATATTATATAACATTTGCCTTCCCACTCACCTTTGATTTTGTATCCAAGCACTGCTTATCCCACTATTGGTTGACTAGCAGGGGGAAACATTTAATATTTTGTTAATCATAATGTCTGTACAATTAAGTACTACCTTGCCATTTTAGGTCACCTGTACAATACAAATCCAGCCATGTCAGGGAGCCCATTTACAGCATAGCTGTCCCTTAACACAGTATAACCCTGCAGCATAGTGAGACCTAACTCTGTCCTTAAAATCATATGAAAGTTTGAGTTATTTCCATTATGATCTGAAGTCATGGTTAGGTTCCATCTACACTGAAGAACAGTGTTTTTAGCAGATAGCAGGACTGGTTATGTAGCAGAACCTTAAACATCTGCCTGAAGCAAAACTGCTATGGAAAAATCATGTATCTGTGGGTCTGATTTTGACACACGTGATGTTTTCAGCACATTAAACAAGACAATTTAAACATTAAGGAGAGTAGAGGAAAACCTGGAGAAGAGTAAGACAAAAGAAAAGAAAAGCAGAGAATTGATGGGTACACTGGACAGCGCATTTCAACCTGAACACTGAGACAGTTATCAGCATTTTTTTTCTTTTAAAGAGCCAGTGACTTTCCAGGATTAGTCCCTTTTTGTCCTTTGAAAAGCTGGGCTGTCAGTTTTGACAACTCTTGTGATCTTATTGTATTTTGTGATATTTGGTGTTATTTTTAATGCCCAACTTCATGAATCAAGAGATTGTCTGAGAATTCCAATTAAAAAAATAAGTAAGTTTCTGGCCCTCAAGTTTGCAAAGAAAACCTTGAAAATGTGAATCAAGTGCATTCTCTCTGTAAAGACTTCAAAATAAAATAACCCAAAATGTTTTTTTTTAAAAAGATCCAATGACTTAAGCGAATCTCATGATTTTTAAACACTTGAGGCTGGCAATAAGAGAAGGAAGGGTTTTAATCTATTAATTTAAATCGGGGGTTTTTTTGGAAAGACCTGAATAAAAAACATGAGGAGCTGGGTTTCTAGTCTTTGTGGTGTCAGAAACCTGTGTGATCTAGCTACAGTTCAGACATTAGCAGCACCAGGACTGGTTGTGATAAACGGAGCAAATCTAAGACTTATGCAAATATGAACTCATATGAAAATACCGTCAGAGCTGTCCAGTGTATAGAATTCAAATTAAAACAAAAGAGGCTAAGATTCTGCCCGCACTTACATCTGTGCAACCTCAATGAAGTTAATAGGACTGCCTGGATGTAAGGAAACAACAGCAGAAATTGGACGAAGTTCATTGAAACAGAGAAATGATCAACTGCATAATTTTATTTTTAAAAATAATTCTTCTATGCAAATACTGAACTGCCACTCTTTTTAGTTACCGCTGCTCAGAAACAGCAAAGGGCTGAACCAGAGTGATGTGCACCTTCTTTAGCACTTAGCAGTCAGTAAGTATTCTAAATCCATTCTCAGTCTGCGCACCTTAATCATTGCTCCCATGACAGAGAACCCAGTTATCATCATCAATTAAAAGAGAACAAGACCTGCAAAATACTTAAAGAGACACTTACAGGTTGAAAACCTATATACAGAATTTAAAAAAAAAAATCCGTGACTTCTGTTACTTTTTATCATTGAAGCTGTTTGTTTATCTTGGGCATTTCACTCAGTTTAGACAACTAAAACAGACTACTTATTTTCAGTGCTGGTTTACACAATAGTGCATTTTCTGGTTTAATGAACTGGCACAATCCTTCACTTCCTGGACTGTGAACATTGCTTATTGTTTTTAACATAACTGTTTCTATTGCAAATTCTTTCCAGTTTTATAGACATGTGCCTAAGGATACGTCTACACTGCAATGTAAGCTCAGGGTTAGTAGAACTCAAGTTAGCAGACCCTGGGTTTGCTAACCTAGTGTTTGAGCATCTACATTCATTTGTAACCCCAGGTCAGGAACTGAAACTCTGGATCCCAACCTGGGGCGCCAGCATTTACACTGCATTATGTTGACCTGTGTCCAACCACCCATATCCCAGATTTCCTAGTGCCCTTCCAAAATATGGCTGCTCTAGCCCTTTGTTTGTGGTGCAGTGTGGAAAACTTAACTGTCCAGAGAACAAAGGAAGTCGGCCCATGGGATTGTGGGATACTTTTGGAGGATTCCTACAGCATGAAGCCGGTAGGGCTGTGTCTACACTGCAAAGCAACAGGGTTTAAAACCTGGGTCCCAGCTTGACTCAGACCCTCCACCACCGTGGGGTCCTTGGACTTTGGGGCCGAGATCTGGCTTAGCACAATTGCAATGTAGACATACCCCAAGTGTTTGCAGGATCAAACCTCGAACTGATCCAAAGCCCAATGAAATCAAAGGGAGTGTTTCTGTTGACTCTGTGAGCTTTGGATCAGGCTTTAGTTAGGGACTATCCCAGGAGCGTCACCTGTTGTGCCCTACAAAAATAGCAAAATCATTTGAAGTACAGTTCTTGGCTGAACAGAAACCCAAATGAACAACAACGATGGCAACCCCATCCCAGAAACTTTCTTGACTCTTCCCAGCCACTAGCCTGGGATTGTCATTATTTAAAAAGGTATCATCAACCAGAAATGTAGTTATTATTTTAAAAATGAGTTAAAAATTGTTTCAGGCATGATACCTGCTCCTCTCTTCCCAGTGTCAAATTACATTTTCTTATTTAAAAAAAGATGTTTTTCTCTCCATAGTTCCTATGACCAAAGCCCATCAAAAAACAGGGGATATTGACTATAAAAGGGAAATCTTGAAATGGACTATTGTACACATTTGACAGCACTAGGCATTAAAAAAAGGGGGGGGAGAGAAAAAATATTTCTTAACCTCCTCTAGTTATTTCAGCCCATGTAGCAACTGTAGGTAAACAATCACACTTCTGTCTGAAAAAGTTTAATAAAGTTCACGGTGTCCATTTAAGAAAAATCCTCAAATTAGTCTAAATGATTTCTCCAGACAATAAGAGGTATGTGGGAGAAAAGTTTTAGGAGCTCTGATTTTGTTTTAAGCCAATTAGAATACAATATCCCGGGGGTACCTTCTGAGAGGGAACATGTCTACAGCATGTACTCTCAATAAGACAGTTTCTCTCCTCCTTCTCTTAGATGCAAGAACAAATAGATCCCCCAGATACCAACAGAATGTAGGTGGTCTGTAAAGAAGAACTCCAGGGACTATAAGTTTACCATATTTCAGGACTGTTGTCTTCTCATGACACTAACATCATAATGTGTGTGTTGGCAGGGAATATATTTTGAGATGCTTATAGCATCTGTTGGCCTATGCTATAGGATATAAAATAGCCCACTGAACCAAAAACATGTGCAAAAAAACAAAGAATGCAATTTGTCCTACCCAAGAAGCATTTACTAGGGCCTTACTACATTGTTTTAAAATGACACCATGAGTGAGAGGACCAGGTGGAACAGTGGATCAATGCTGACTTAGGTCACCCGTTTGATAGTGTCAGGCTTAGTCCCCATTCACCTACAAATACAAAATCACTCCACAAGTTGAGACAGTGTCTCTCTCCGCTCAGAAGAGGTCCATCACCAGAGCAGCAGGGGCTGGTACTGGTGGGGAGTGAGAATGCTATCAATGTGTCTAACCCTAACCAGTGTAATTCATTCATCATTTCCATCAATACTAACGTCACTCAAAAACATAAAACTGGGACTTAATGCAATTTTTTCCCCTTTGGATCAACTGTATAACCATGTTACAAACAGATGTAAAAAGAAGCAAGTTCTTGGGTGGCTCAGTCGGTTGGAAAGGGGATACACCTCTAGTCACTTGTTTGAAACCAGCCCAATGCAGTAGTGGTTGAAAGTCATCATCATCTGATGGACATTGGATGCTCGATGGCATGTGAAATAAGGTTGTGTTTTCAACCCAGTTCCTGAGGGGGTATGCTGTCTTTATCACAAAAACTATCATCATAAACATTCTTACTGCCAACCTGAGCTCAAAGAGTAAGAGCTCAATGGGCACAGGTAGCAAGCTCTCCTTTCACCACTAGAGGTGCTCTAGAAAACAGAAGAGAGACATGGGGTTACACGCAGGACCTTGGGTCTAAGTGTCAAATTCCTGGCATAAAATTCTAGCCCCATTGAAGTCAATGTGAGTTTTGCCATTGCCTTTAATGGGCACTGGAAACATGAGGGGCATTAGTAGGGGCTGCCTGCCTGCAACATCTCAGGACCCTCGATGCCACAGCTGCATGTACTGCAACATGAAAATGACATTAAACTGAACAAGAGTCCAGAGGAACCACAAAAAGGCAATTACTCAGTTACTGGGCCCCATCAATGTCAGGATTCTCCTCAGTTGGGGGATATATCATTTTCCTGATTTAAGACATTTGTTTGATGCCTTTCCACCCTCCAGATGGCAGAGACAAGCGTGGGAGTGGAAGGGAATTACCTGAGAGAAAAATGTCAGGCTTTTCACATTCCCCCCAGTAGCTTGTAAGGAGCTAAGGCTACTGCTGCCTCTGCTGTATCTATTCTAAGGATAAACAGGAAACGACAAATCTTCCCAGGTCATCACTGCAACACCTTCCGTAAGGTGAAAATTTACTAAAAAATTTCGGTAGAAGCAGTAATCAGGGCTTTCACATTCTGACACCACCAGACAAATATGAAGCATGAAAAAGCTGCTATTTAAAACACAGCAGTGCCTAAAACAGCTGTGCAGTGAAACTCTAAAATTGGGCACTGATTTTTTTTCATTAATACACACAATGGCAAAAAACTAACTCACTAACAGAGAATAATAAAACTGATGCCAGAAGTTTTTCATGTGGCTGCCTATAATCAGAAATTCATGTATTTTTAGGCTCTGAAAGAGACTAGCATGAATGAGGAGGAGGATGGGATGAAGGAGGTTGGACTTACCGGCTGCAAAGTTTCTTCCTGCCTCCTGTTTTGGCTCTGTCGGTTGATGAAAGAGCGTGTTGAGAGTTTGTAATGGTTCAACAAGCAGATGATCACTATCACCATAACAGTTATCACCACAATTATAATGATTATCTGAACAAACTCCAGTTCAGCTGAAACAATGAAAGGGAGAAAAACCATCAGCCTGGACACAGAACATTCGTTTTCTGCAACAATACTCTACAAACATTCAGTTTCTCAACAACTGTCTCAAGCTATTTATTGATGGCCATTTTAAAATGGATTAAAATATCAGTTTTGTCAAGAACTCTGCACCCCAACCAAAATGCAGAAATCACATTTAAGCACTAACAGAGTTTAGGCCATTGGGTAGCTGCAAATCAAAGGTTCAGAGACTTCATGATGCACTCTCAGTGCAGCCTCCACAAAGGTAATTCTTCCCGAAGAAGACGCAGTCCTTTGGAAAATATAATGATCCCAGTGGGAAAAGCTATTTTGTTAACACCTTACAGTGTGAGGACAATCCTGGGATCTCCAGCAGCAGCAGAGCAGATACTGCAGAGAGAAGAATCAAGACTTTGTTTCCAGTATCTCAGTCATGCTAACAATTTGAAGCTGATAGAACATAATTGAAAGAGTTAAAGTCTATGGGGAAAGCCCAGTCTTTAACTCGATCTGCGAACTCAGATAAAAACTACAAACTGCCTGGTCTTCAGTAGGATTTCATCTTGAGTTACTGAGTTCTGGTACCCCAAACTAATGCAAAGTCCAACATGGTTAAAAATGAAAGCCAGCACAGGCAGGATTGAGGAAATGATGTTATTTACAACATAAACATTACAAAGTCTGCCATTCTGGCAAAAGACTAGCTCGTACCACCAAAAACTTGTTATTTAGAGGCAAAAAGTTCCCCCACTTACACCCATGCAACCCCACTGACTTTACTGGAGCAGCATGGGTGTGACTAAGGGAAGAATTTGCCCTTAGGAGTTATGCATTTGCTTACATTTCTATGGAAACCGTGCATCACTCACAAGGGATGCTCCAGTCTTCAAAGAGAATGTCTAATCTATGGGAGGACATCTTTGGCTGCCATGCAGGTAAAAGGAGAAAAGGGCACTTCTGAAAAATGACACCACCTAATTAGATGCCTAAATAAGGATTTAGAGCCTAAATTTAGGATCTCGATTTTAAAAATCTTAGCCAGATAAAAAAGAAGCTAATAAAGTTAAAAAAGCAGAAATTTAAATGCACTGGGGAAAAAAGAAGGACTTTTTTCCTTTTATATCTTTCTTTTCCAGGGTGATTTTTAAAAGTTGAGTGAAAGGAAGATTGCGATATGTATTCTTCAAAATGTCCTGTATTGCAAATGAAAGCAAACCAAGCTTTTTAGCTTCTAAAATCTCTTCCAAACAAAACCATCACAAACCTTCAGAAAATGCAAAGAGGCAAGCACACTACAAGGTTATCAGTGCTAGCAGTAGTAATACCTGCTATATCTGCCTGTGCTACAGGGTTTTGTTACTTGTCAGAAGTTATCAATGAACAAGAGCATACAAACAAAAGTCTAGCAACTTAATTTCACTGCCAATCACAGTAGGTGTAACTGAAATTATTCCAAGATTAAAAGTTTCTTTAACAATGCAATTACATTTTTAATTTATTTTTGCTTTTCAGTTAAGTATAGACCATTCATTAATAACACAATCAACTCCTACACACACTTTCATTCTTCAGTCTTTTATAACCTCCCATTACTCCTGCTAAGAACACCATATACAACAATCAGTTTGTCAGTTTTTTCTCAGGTCATTGTACTGATAGCTAAAACATCTAAAAGCATGGAACACAGAAATTACTTGTGTGTTTTAGGATAAGGTCACTTTGCCTTAGGTCACAATTGCAGGTTACCAACTTGAAACAGAAGACAGTTGCTATACTACAGAATATATAAAGGCTAGATATTTGAGCATCTCCATACCCACAACTTTTTTTTTTTTGGCCTATATAATACTTCATTACTGTGGAAACTGTGAGACTGTTGCTAAAGGGCAACATGCAAAATGAGTAATGTTGATTTAGAGACTTTCCTAGAATGTAGAGATCACTGGAATGACATGTTAGTTCTATATCTGCCAAGGGCCGAGTCTTCCAAATGTATCGAGGGCCCAATATTTCTATGAAAGGGCAGTACCTTCTTTCTCTGAATAAATGTTTCAGGATCTGAATCATTTGAGAGACTTACAAATGAAAAAATATAATCAAAATATGGTCACATATAATAAAATCACAGTATATTCTATTACAGCACGTACACACAAACTCTTTCCATATTTGGCTTTATGATGCAAAAATGAAAAACAGAGCATAAGAAAACACCTCATTAGATTTTCAAGGGTAGCAATTTCTTTTCAAAGGGTGGTTGTGGGGGGCGGGGGGAATATTTAATCTTTTCCTGTACCCAGTTTGTCCCCCTGCCAGTTATTAGAACAGAAGAAAAAGGACAATAGCAGAAGTAGCCTACATTTATTGACACAACTCAAGGCAATTAGTGCAGTTTTTGATGTATGCCAACATACAGTCACGTACCCCCACACACTCCACCAAGGCTCCCCAGTTAATGGCAAATGTGAGAGGCACCTCCCGCTAACCACCACCACCACCCACATCCCCTAGTAAAGCTTTTCTTCAAAAATTGAGCATGGAAAAAATTATATCTATCCACCCACACACAGGCATAAAGGAGTAATACAGTTTTTCCAGGGGAATACTTTTTTTTTTACTTCACAAATATGCAGCAAAAAAGGCAATTGTGTATTTATTGAGAACACCTTCTTAAGAGAATAAATTAAGAATAGAAGAGGGGATACATTAGCTTATTTGTATTCATGTGGGTAGAAATGCCTGGACCATTTTCCTAAAGAGAGAGTTGTACAAACAACTGTGTGCATATATAATAGAGTCCCTTCTATTTATATACCTCTGCTTATAAGAGTAGCTCTGATACAGCAATATTGTAACTTGGCAGATCAGACAGAAGTCACAGATCAAATTTACAATAAACTGATTCATGCAAATTAAATACATATTTAAAAAATACAACCAAAAACTGGAGTACCTTTTTCCAATAATAGGTCTTTTAACTGAGCATCCTTCAACGCTGTACTGTTACGCAGTTCACTGGACATAATCGTGTCCTCTGGAAAAGGGAGTCAAGCCTCTCTGTGAACCCCCCCAGCACACACAGCATCACCAGACAGCCTCAGGTAAGTTCCACGCAGTGAGGCAATATCCTCTTGAGGCCGCTCACTCAGAGTTGCACAGTTACAGCTAGCTTATTTTCTGTCTGTGTGTGTCTCTCTCTCACTCCACTATATATCAGCAGGGCCCAGCCCAGGTGCTAGACAAAAAGCTGTGCTCAGACCACAGACTGTGGCTACCAATTATCAACTGCCATCAGCAGAGAGCAAAATGTAATGTAACAGGAACTTGGTGCTGTTGTGGAAAGAGATAGTCTCTCCAAGGCCTCATATCTTCAGGCCAGCTGAAACGGACTTTTACTCTTGTTTACTCAAAAATGTACATACATAGACTGCGTGTGTATTGATATACACACACACACACACACACACACAGAAAGAGACAAGGAAAGAGCTAGCATTTCAACACTGACTAGTACAATCTTTTTGCTTCAGACTAAACATAAAACAAAAAAGGATTTTTTTTTAAATTAAAGAAAAAGAAAACCTGTAAAGCCCAACCAAATCATTTCCCCCTTGATCTCTGTTAAAAGCCTTGTGCTATGTAAGCCTTGAGGGGAGGAAAATGGGAGGGAAGAAGGGAAGAAAATGAGCGAGAGAGAGAGAAGTCAAAGAACGATGTATATCTTACCAGCGCCACACAGAGAACAGCTTCGTAGTTGTGCTGCTTTGCTCTTTAAACCAAGACTAGCTGACACTCAGAGGCTTCTCATTCTTCCGCATTTCTGATCCAGCACAATATGTGCGTCATTCCATGCCCAGAACACTGCACTCACTACTTTAGTCAAGACTGCTAATGCTCCCTCCCTCTGTCTCACTCTTTGCCAGAGGTCTCCAACTATTGGGAGTTGCTCACACATGCTCTTTTAACTAAGCTCCGCATTGGAAACTGAGGATGTCATAAGCACACTGGGAAACACACACACTCTCTCTCTTTCACACACATACAATTTTCTACTGTATGCTACTAATGTAAGCATAGTCGAAGCCTGGATGGAGACAAAAGCACTGTACTGCTAATCTTCCGTCCAAATCACACTCTGTGAACAATACAGTCATTTTCTCTGAACCGTAACAAGTGAAATAATGTTAACAAAAATTGTTTTAATTGACATTGGGTATGATACTTATTACATTCTATTCAGACATTTTATTATTTCTGATTTATCAACACTTTTCCCTTGTATATTCTGAGTGGTTCTAAATTTATACATGCCAGCTGTTGAAAAGAGAATATACTCATTTAAGCAATATATTTGCTATTTTTCCTCTTTATCCATCCAGACTGTGCTCTGTGTCCAGCTCACTCCAATGGACTTAAAAGGTTTCAGTGAAAACATTTATCGACAAACTATTTATCCCAGGCCTTTCCAAGGCTGACACGAACAGAGCCATATAGAAGACACCTTTAGAAACTACCTGCAATTTTGTTATGTTATGTTTTAGGGAGAGTGATAGTGTAATTATGGCTTACAAAAAACAGGGAAATATCCTGGTGTAATGTTGCCAAAGAACAACCATTATGAGAATTGTTTTGTAGCTAAAATAAAAGTTTTTTTCCATTTTTAGTTTTGAATACTGGAGTAGCCACACTAGATCTGACCTTTGTAAATTAAATCAACTCATCCACTTTCCAAATTTAAAGGAGTGGGAGAGAGGGAAGAATAGTAGTTTCTATCCACATTCCATTTTTAACAAGTTATTGGCATGTCTTGTTCTTAGTACTGCTTGTACGTGCACATCTATAGTTAATATTCAGTAACGGTGTTTCACCCCTGCCAGATATATAGGCTGACTATGATTGTCCTCCAGTAGCTTTTCAGCTCACTATTTTAAAAAATGCTTACAGAACCCCTAAATATGCCTGCATAGCCAGTTTGGTCAGTTTTCCTTCCTCCCATTAGTAATACTATTTATTTCTATTGCAATAGTGACCCGATTGATGTACCATCTGAGACTGGTTCTCCATCATGCTAGACACTGTTCAAACACATGAGCATGAGACAATCCCTGCCTGACCATCTCACAATCCAAACAGACAAGACAGAAAAGAGTGGGACGGGAAACAGAGGTACAGAGAAATGAAGTGACTTGCTCAAAGTCACACAGCAGGTCAGTGAGACTGGGAATAGAACAGGTCTCCTATCTGCTAGGAACAGAACAGATTTCCTGATCCTAATGCCTCCTTGATTGCCTGGATTTGTGGTTTGTTAGCACTATACATTTTTTGTAAGTTCTGATATTCAATACTGCCAGCCCTATGGCCCTGGTCCAGCAATGCACCTGAACACACACACACACAACTAAAGCACACTGATTAAAATAGTTGTAGGTTGGTAATGCATTGCAGAATATGATTTTGAGATTTATTACTGTAAGAATGTCAAGGATTCATCTTGCTTAGAATATATATACACCCACACCCATGTATATACTGCATTAGGGGTGTGTGTGTGTGTGGGGGGGGTTAATGGAACATTAGAATAAGTTTTAAAACATACACTCCTGAACTGCTGTCCAACTTGAATATTATCAACTGCAGCATTGCTAACAGTAATGAGCTACAGCAGTAGTAATAGAGAGAAGTAATATAATACAGGTCAATTTAAAGTTCAGAATCTTATCACTGGCTTTATAGAATTAATTCTATAGATTGACCTATACATTTTATATATCCTTGTTGTGTGGTTTTGTAGTCTTTCCTTTTGTGGGTCATCTGTGCCCGTTAACAGCTACTATTAAGGTCAATCGGCATTTCCATTATGAATTCCTGTATCCAGGGATTTATAATTCAGCTATAACAAATTTCTCTGGGTTGAAACTTGCCGCACAAAATATCATCTTTGGACTTAAATTTTAAAATGATAAAGTTGATTTCAGAGAAACTTGGTTTAAAAAAATAAGTGGGAAATAAATTATTCGGCAGTTTCAAATGCTTCCCCCCTTTGCTCTCCTGCAACTGAAGAAACTGCTTTGAATGTTTAAGTGTCTCATGTTTGAATGGGTTTCTCTTCCAGTACAGAATAACTGCTTTTGTTATGATGACAATTAGGTGTGCAGAAAGCCTGATATGTCAGTTTCATCTATGCATTAAATATTGTACCCCCCAAAAAACATTATTTTAATTAAATGTTATTGTGCATGTGCATGCACCACCCACAACATCATTATAGCATATTGTATCCATATGTTCCTCTGAATAATATTGTGTTAATGAACTATGTATTAAAGAATCCTGAAGTAAGTGTTTCTGTGTTCTGAACCATTAGGGGCACCTAACAACAAATTAACTAGCAGTAGACATTTTGTAAGATAGGCTCTTCTGATGTGGCTTGGTGGACCTACAATATCCTACCATTCCCTTTATTTGAATGAAGATTCTGTAGTGAGCTGTATAACTAGAACATGTGTTCCGGTGAAAGTGCCCTCAAGTAGTAGGGTTGCCAATCCTCCCGGTTTTGCTGGGAGTCTCCCGGAATTGGGCTCTATCTTTGGAAGACTACTGAAGCCAAACCGGGAGATTTTAGGCCGCTAAAAGTCTGGCGGCGCAGCAGGGCTAAGGCAGGCTCCCTACCCGGCTGCTCCCGGAAGCAGCTGGCACATCACTGGGGAGGGGCAGGGGTCTCCGCGCACAGCCCACGCCCCAAACATCAACTCCGCAGCTCCCATTGGCCAGGAACTGCAGTCAGTGGGAGCTGCGGGGGTGGTGCCTGCAGGCAGAGGCAGCACATGGAGCCTCTGAACGCCCCACAGGGGCTGCAGGGATGTGCTGGCCACTTCTGGGAGCTGCCTTTGGAGGCACGCTGGCCCGCTGCCTTTGCACCATGGGAACAGGAGTACCAGAAGCTGCCTGAACCGTGGCCTCACCCCTGCTCCACCCCTCCCCTTAAGGGTGAGCGACAGGGGTTAGGGTGTGGAGAGGAGAGAGTGGTGGGTAGGGCCTCAGGGAAAGGGGTGGAGCAGGTGGCGAGCCACAGTCTGGGTGCTTTTAGTGCTTCTGGGAGTAGCATTCCCAAACAAAAGACTCACATGCTGCCTATGCAAAAATCCCTTGTGGAACCCACAAGATTGGAAACTGTCTTCTTGATTAACAAACATGAGAGATATTATACTCAAGTACGCCTCTACCCCGATATAACGCTGTCCTCAGGAGTCAAAAAATCTTACTGCGTTATAGGTGAAACCGCATTATATTGAACTTGCTTTGATCCACCGGAGCACGCAGTCCCACCCCTCCAGAGCACTGCTTTACCGCGTTATATCCGAATTCATGTTATATCAGGTCACATTATATTGGGGTAGAGATGTATGATGAAACAGTTTCATTTCTCAACATTTGAAATCCTACAGTCAAATTGTTTACTTGATATTAGATACCAATTCTTAGCCTCTTTACTTAGGTTCTGTGGGGACACGGTTTATTGTGGCTCATTTCTTGACACCTCTCTAATAGGTTCTTATTTTTATGCTTTGTAAAATTCAATAAAGTTTTTAAAAAGTAAACAGTATTCACTAAAGTGCAAAAGTTAGTATAAAATGGTGTTATTCACCATGGTGGAAATTCACCTCTGTGTTGAGGGCTTGAGTAGAAAAAGTACATAGTGCATAAGACTCACGTTGAGCCTTTGCACTGGGGTGAATTTTACCTCATTTGTGCTGTAAAATATCTAACACTCACTTGATAAGCTGAGCACAGAAAGACAAATTAGACCAGCACAATGACAGTATTATTATTTACATAGCACCATAAGTGTTCACTGTGCTTCACAGTCAGGTAAAAAGACAAGTGGACAAATTCACTTCATGGCCTATGCCATCTTCCTGTGATGTACAGCCTGGTGGAAGATCCATGCTGCAGGATCTCTATCCAGGGGAGGTGAGCTTGTGTGGAGGAGACCAGCAACAAACAGACTGGCAGAACTGACTGAGAAGGGTACATGGTAGGCTCTGGTTGCGAGTTATCTAAAGTCCTGGTAAACTGCCCTTTCTAACAGGCAACTCCATTTGCCCTTCTCTGTGGTGGATTCCCACTTCTGTGCACCAACTCTGGTAAATCTGGCCCTGGAGTTCACACATAAGATACAGAGAAATCCCCATATCATGGGGAAAGGAAAAACTGCTCTTCTCATTTACAAGGTATTCAAACTTGTGGCACCTGTATGTCTTGCTTTTTAATATTTATTTTATTTTTGTTTCAATGTGATTAGGGGAAAGTGAACAGACAGCACGAGTGTGATATTAGTGACAGAAGCCAAAAGGAGTGAGTTTGGAGGAGGAATTGCACAGACCTCTACATTAACTTGCCAGTAAAGCTGTTCTTTATACTACATGAATAGGAACAACTGTGAAAATTGATTTAAAAAAGCATCACTAATTTCAAGCCTCAACTAAAGAACTGCCTCTAAACCATGTTTCCTAGGCAAAGCTGCACTTGATCCACAGTCACAAAGCCCACATGGCCCATGTGCAGGCCATACAGGTGGTGGTTTGTTTTCCTGTAATGGAACAAGTAGTCAAACTGGGGCATGGAACTATAACATGACACTGTAAAAGCAACCCACATTTCATATCTGCCTGGCTCACGAGTGTCCCTAGCTATGTATACACTGGCAATTTTGGGGATATCGACTATTGAACTAACACCTCTGTAGGTCTACTAATACTAGCTCAGGCTGGGCACAGCCATTTTACCACTGTCATGTAAGCAGAGTTAGATGATACAATGGTAAAAATCCCTGCATTCTGTCTACACTAGAGCTTGCACTTCTGGTAACATTGGTGCAGCCGTGCCATTGCTGAAAAACAGGTAAGGAATTTGCTAGTATAGATGCACATGGAATGAGAAACTGTGTGCATGGAAAGGCTGCTGTAAGTTTGATAGTGAAAATTTGCTCAGGGCTATTCAGACTATGAAAACATCCCTAAAGGGGTGGTTGAGAATCAAAATTCTGTGCAGAGATCTGTTAGTTAAACACCGGTATACAGTGACTTCCACTTAATTCAATCATTGGCTAATTCAATCCTCCATTTAATTCCATTAAAACCTCAAGAACCAAATCATCTGTACTGAAAATAGCACAACCCCTTCCGTCCTTTATTTTGATCATATTTCACTGCTTTTTCCCCTGTCTGATTAGCTAATTTAATCAGCAGCTGTAGAAGCAGGATGTATAATTATCAGGAAAGGCCAGACTGAACACATGAAAAAGCAATAGTAATAATAATAATAATAATAATCAGGAATGAAAAGGAAAAAACTGTGTTCTTCAGACATTTGTCCTGACAATAAATGCAATGCTGTGCTATGGAAGTCGTGGACAGAGTTGTGACGACCTTCTATGATTTGGTTTGGGAACTTAATAGTTCAGTTCACAGGAACACAGTGGCACTGCTCAACCTTCCTGCAAACTCCCACCACTCCCAGAGTGGCTCCAGCCAGTAAGGGAAGGATTCAGCCTAAGTTTTTCTACAGCCCATTCAAGAAGTAGCTATAAGAGGTGAATCAAGAGATACATTAAAAACCTGAGAGATCACATAATATATTATCCTTCCGTGGAAATAACGCAGATGAGAGTGAAAAGAGAGAGGTAGACAGAATTAGCCGCGGGTGCTAGAATGTCTGCATATGCAAGAATCCTCCCCCAACATAAAACTAAAGCCAGGCTGTTGAAATACATGTTGCTAAATAAGCCATTAACAGTATTTTACACACAAAAAGGAATATTCACTGTTTCACTAAAAAGAGACCCTTTGGCACTTCAGTGAGTCTCATGCAGATACTTTATTCACTTGCATCATCCCACATTGCCAGCAAACTATCTGGCAGTCAGAGAGAGACAATGGTGAGAAACTGATTGTAAATGAACACGCTATCAAAATATTTTATCAAACGTTATCAAACAACATTAATTGCAAGGTTTCACAGAGCTGGACAATGCACAGACCTTCTTTGAGAAACTTTAGATAGAACAGGTAGACATGCTAAACTAGGTTTTTAAAAATTGCAACACACATGAAGGTGTGAAACCAGGATTACAATCAGAGACTGAAAATATTAGTAGGAGGAGATAGTTTCCTTACTGAAATTATATGGTATATCAATATTATCAGTTTGGAGGATTATGGCTTTGGGGTGTGGCCAGATTCCAGGGCTCTGCCAATCCACGGGTGCTGGCTGATAACTGGAAGCAGAGGTTTACATCGTGCACACTGCCCCATTCTACAGTAGCAACAAGGACTACGAGGCCTCAGCTTTACTAGTATTTCTTGTAAATCTCCCACTGCTGCACTACCACCAGTGGGTCTGACTGCGGAAGGGCTAAGTATATACAGGCTGCCAGTGTTTTAATCATCTCAATCTGCTCTGACCAGCATTCATTGACACAAGTGGTCAAAATTCCTGCGACCAGCCTGCAGCGGTGCTTCAATCACTGTTAGCACCAGTGGAAGAGTGCGGGTGCTATCACAGCAGTTGGAGATTTTAAGAATATACAAGACAGCCCTACTGAACACATTGCCCTCACAGATCCATCTGAACCGTCCTGTCCAGTGGAGGCAAAATTGCTCAGAGAACTTCCCCTTGTCTGTTTCAGGTTTGCTGTCTCCCAGGATAGGTCGGAGAGGAAAAGCAAAACTTTGGCTATGTCTTCACTGCTAAAAGAGGAGTATTTTGAACTGAGATATCTAACAGTGTAAATTCCTAGTGCAGACAAGGCACACTGGTGGTTTTTACTGCAATGCAGCTAGTCAAGGTAAACTGCAGGTGGCAGATGCAGTGTTGACCTCAATTAGTTACGCTGAGGTAAACACTAACTGCATCTTGTTGCTACTAGGATTTTATATCAAGCTAACTCACTTGAGTTTGTTAGCTTGGGTTAAATCACACTCTTGTTTCACAGTGAAGACATAGCCTATAGCTCTCATAACAAACCTGTGAATTCAATACTGTGTTATTTTCCCCATAGAAAGGAAAAACAGACACAGAGAAATTAAGTGACTTGCTATAAGTCACACAGCAAGACAATAGCAGAGCTGGAAACAAAAACCAAAACTCCTGATTGTCCAATTAATTTATCATATTTTTTCTCTCCAAGGAAAACTTTAAATTGGTATAAAGGGAATGGCTGTTTTTAAAAATGTATGGAATTCAGTTATCTTATTTAGACCATAGGACTGCATATGATTGACTACTGTATGTCAGTCAATGTGATTATATGTAGAGTAAAAAAGATTCCTCCACCCTTTCCCCAATTTCATGAAGGAGAAATCAGTCTTCCTAACTTCAAGAAGGATTTGACTAATTCACAGCAAACCCAAGTCTAATATCTGCAAAAATCCCTAGCAGCCCCAAAACAGAACCAAGCTTTCAGATTGCTAATAATTAGCATGTACTAAAGCTTCAAAAGCAGGTGAGGTGATCATCCTAGCAATTATAGAGTTCGAAGAATTATTTTATTCTCAAGGATTGTGCTCATGACTCCCAGAATGTCAAACTCTTCGGTGCCTTGAAGGCTTGGTTGGGGCCCAGATCAGTACTTCCATCTCATGATTCATTGTATACGCAAGTTAAGCATGTGATCTTGGAATGGAGAGGAAAAGGCACGAGAAAGCTGCAGTAAAATAGCATTTTTTAAATTTCTTCTCCTAAGTCATTTTAGACTGATTAAAAAATCCTGGGAGGCAAGCACATAAAATAGCTAAATGAGAAAAGAGGAGGAGTCACTGATCCACCAGGTCTTTTATGTTACAAGCTAAGTGTGACGTATCATTCCATAGTCTTTATGAAATGATTATGACATAACTGAGATATACTTTATGCAAGGTGGCTCATGTGAGATATCATTGGAAAGGTTATGATTTACTCAATGGGATTATCCTATTTGTATGCCTGTATTCATTTATGTATCTGAAATTAGGAATATTGACTATGTATCTGTATTTCAACTGTGCTACTTTGGGTGACGCCCACTGCTAACACTTCAGGTACAACAATGGAAAAGCCAGACAGGGCAGATGGCCCATCAGCAAGGACAATGGACTGTAAGAGAGCTGAGTCTTCCTGTAGACGTGTGGGTCAGCTGTGAAGAATGGTTACAGGGGCCCTACAAAGTCAGGTGGTCTTGTCATCTGATATTAAAACATTACCTGGGACTTTTTGTAACTTTCCACTGGAAAGGAAGGGGGGTCAAACTAGGAAACAAAGGACTCCCGCCTAATGCAAATCATATTTAAGGGTGGGAGTGAGGTAATCCTAGTCGTCAGTTCTCCCCTGCTAACTCACCCAAATGACTGCTGGAAACAACTAAGACTGAACTGGGGGAATGCACTGGAACCAGGCTGGAAGGGTGTCTGGCCTGTGAAGATTATTAGAAACACATTTAGGGTGAGAACTCACCTGTAACCAGCTTCTTTAGTGTATTAAGTTTAGTTTGCGTGCTCTGTTTTATTTTCTTAGTAACCTGGGGGGACGGCGGGGGGGAGCAAGAAATTGTGCATACCCTCCTCCACATTGAGGGAAGAGGTGAATTTCATATAATTTTGGGTTTGTACTCCAAGGGGGGTGGACATCTGGGTATTGTGGCAAGTCCCCTTAAGCTGAGCCTTCCCAGAGCAGATCTCTGTGTCTCTGTGCAGCTGGGTGGGGCCCTGCCTGTGTGCTTGGCTGAAAAAGGCTGGTGAGCCTAGCCCAGCAAGACAAGGTAAAAGGGGGCCCAGGCTGGCAGAACAGTCTGCCTCAGTGGCATCCCAGCACACCAGGTGACATCCCAGGGGGTCCAGCCCGTCACACTACACATCTGAAAATAATGTGTATTTAAGTTTAAAAGGTGGAAGTAGACTTCAGACAGCAAACAACTACTGGAGAAGCCATTTGCTTCAAAAACATTATGAAGATTCCTGCAGGACAAATACAGCATATGTTTATGACTGTACTTAAGCATCAGAGTCATAACAGACCAAGCCTGGCTGTTAAAGATTCATTAGAAGAGTTCAATCTGCTCATTTCTCAATGACGGGTAAGCATATCACAATATAAAGCATTTTCCTCAGATCTGCACAGCAACACTCCGCCTGCTATGCATGTATGGAAGTCCATACAGGAGAGCCACACACATAAGGAGACAAGAATAGCTAACGGTGAATACTGCTTGCATCTAGAAAAGTTTTTAAAAGTGTTTTCTCAGGCCCACTCTGGAAAGTTAAAAGCAGGAGCATGGGGAAAATTCTGTCCAAAAGGGAGAAGGGGGGAAATCAACACAAATGCACAGTCTGATCAATGGCGGTAGAATCAGATTTTTTCAAAATCCACAAATCCCATCATCAGCTATTTTTAATACTTAAAGAGGTATAAAGGGAATTGCACTCATGCTGACATTGGATCCGTAAGTGGTATGACAGACTGGATCAATGAGTGATATTTCATGCCCTTAGTCTGTGATTCTACTATTGTTTCTCTGGCAACGCTTGCATGCACACTGTCTGGCTACATGCACAAAAAGTGGACCAACCCTAGCTAACCACACGATATAGCAGAACTGCATTGCACTGCTGGGGAGGAAATAAGTCTAGCAATAACTATGGTGTGTGCAGGTTGATGGAGATCAAGTGCATCATAGATGTGATAGTCTGAGGAGGGGAAAATCTATTTATGAGAACATGCCATTAGACATTACAATGAAACACAAACTGTTCTACCACAGTAATTTGCTTTATTTATATTGTGAAATTTCTTTCCCTAGTTATAATGGATGGTTTACAGTAGTAATGATTTATCCAAAAGGAGCTGAGCTAATGAATGAGATATTTGTTTCCTAAGAGTTGTGGACTCAGTTTCTGTTTGTCTGGTGGAAGAGTGCTGACTCACTATGAATTTCACATCTGTCTCACAACAGCATGCATGCAATGGTGCAATTTTTATGGAGATCTCATGACAGACCAAGTTACTCCAAAGTTACTGCTGCAAGTGGGTGTAAAAGCCTATGAGCCACCACTGGAAAGTAACGGGAAACTCACCAATCCCTGAAAACATCCACATTTTTCCCCACTACAGTACATATAACATATTGCTCCCTAGTAATGACTGCCATCACTAAATTCTGTAGCGCTATTTAGCAAAATAAGGCCCTTTCCTATATTGTACTTTCAAAGTAAGCAGATAAAGCACATTGTCTTTTGGTTGTGCAGCCCTGAATAAAAGAATTACTGTTTATATATAAAATCGCACACATGGTATTGTCCACTCATAAACAAATATAAATCAGCAGAGTACCGGTCTGAATGGTGGTCTCTGTTTAGGAGAACTGAACTAGTACAGACAATGGATTCATCTCAGTCACACTCCAACCAAGACGTACCCCATTGAGATCACAATGAGATATTTGACCTGATGATAGCCTTTGCCATAATTAGAATCCACATTACCATGGAACACACAGTATTGCCATCCCCTAGCCTTAAAAATCACGAGTCAGGCCCCCTCAAAATCATGGGCTTAGCTTAAAAAAAACCAAATATCAGGTTCTTTTTATTTGTCTTCTGGTTCTGAGCCTTTAGAGTGCATTTGAGTCATATTTTTCAGCTCAGATACTCATGCAGTCTCTTGATTCCAACAGCTGATGCTTTAAGAAAAACACAAAATATCACTAGACTCGCAATAAAATCATGAGCGTTGGCAACACTGCAAGTCTGGTTTCAGGAGCTAGACTTACTTTCCTAGGTCTGAACTGAGAGCACAACAGAGGTAGCATGCTCACCCTTTGGAGCGGGGAGAAGTGACTCAACGTGGCTTTGCTGCTACTTTTCTGACTCAACTGTCATACCTGAGCTTCTAAATAGTACCATGCAGTCCCCCTTACCTAAGAGTAAAGCTGATGAAAGGGATGAGGCTTGAGGAATATGTAAAAATGTAGACCCTTTTCCTACAGTCTTACATAAGCAAAGCTATCATGCATTTCACTGACCAGATTCCAGAAGCAGAGCTAGATTCTTGTTTCTAATTTAAATTGTTGGTATGGCAGAAAGGCAAAAAAAAAAAGATTTCTTATTAACTTTTATTAAGCAGGGGTGTAGTATCAATAGGGTCAGATCAAAGTTCTACAAATGAACTTTTCTCCACCTGTGCTGTCCCCCTCCAGCATACCACCACTGGAAATTTAAGCAACGTGTTCACTAAACGGAGTGGCAACAGGATAAAACTTTCAAACAAAATAGATTCAGGCTGAGATTTTGAAAGGACCCAGTCAAACCTTTGGCTTTCAATCAGGGGCGGCTCTAGACATTTCGCTGCCCCAAGCATGGTGGCATGCCGCGGGGGGCACTCTGCCAGTCACCAGTCCCGCGGCTCCAGTGGACCTCCCGCAGGCGTGCCACAATTTTTTCTTTCCTGAACTTTATCATGAATACAAATCTGAAGTTTCACCACTCTGTGTGCCAAGTGAAAAGCATGCCAAAAACAGC
This sequence comes from Gopherus flavomarginatus, assembly GCF_025201925.1. NCBI lineage: Eukaryota > Metazoa > Chordata > Testudines > Testudinidae > Gopherus > Gopherus flavomarginatus. Next base: position 206,048,176 of record NC_066618.1, read on the forward strand.
ACTTCCTGATACACACAAATACAAGAACAGATAGGACATACAGCACCAAGCCATCACTGACTTGTCAGTTTTCACCGCAAAGGAGAAATGAGATCACAGTCTTATTTTGTGTGCGTGTGTGTGTGAAAGAGAGAGAGAGAGAACGCTTCACTGCTATGTGTGATGACAACAAAAGATTTCTAAGTCTTTCTATATTACAGCCAGAAAACATTAAAACAGAGTGTCAAAACTGACTTAGCTTCTAGGGGAGGGATGCCCAAATATCGCTCAATGGAGAACCACCCTAGCAATCTCATTTACATAAAATAGATCCAATAACAGCCACCAGAGTGAGAAAACTGCTTTTCAATAGTACAGCAGAGTACACATGCAATTAACTCTAGCCACTCCCTCCTACACAATCTTCTCTTGACAAATTATACATACTGATCAGCAGCTAGAAGATTTATTGCACTGGTCACCAAAGCCGGGTGCATTTGTACAGTGGGGGTGAGAGATGGATGGGTGAAACTGCTTGACAGTTCCAGACGTGTACCAATATTTAGTGGTAAAATGAATTCAAACCATGGGAGACACAGAGAAGCTTCAGAGTCAAACCCACTGAGATGAATGGAGACACTTTATCTCCCTTTTAGGGGCAAATCTTGGTCCTACTCCTGCAGCTTGTGGAGTATCAGCTTGTTAATCACTTAGGGGGGTTTCCTTGCATCAGGGGTGAGCAAACTACAGCCCACGGGCCAGATCCGGCTGCCAGCCATTTTAATCCGGCCCTTGAACTCCTGCTGGGGAGCGGGGTCTGGGGCTTGCCCCACTCTGGAGCTTCAGCCAGGGAGCAGGGTAATGGGCCGCTCTGCACAGCTCCCGGAAGCAACAACATGTCCTCTCTCCAGCTCCTATGCGTAGGGGCAGCCAGGGGGCTCCGAACACTGCCCTTGCCCCAAGTGACGTCCCTGCAGCTCCCGTTGGCTGGGAAACGCGGTCAATAGGAGCTGCAGGGGCGGGGCCTGCAGAAGGGTCAGCGTGCAGCAGAGCTGCCTGGCCACGCCTCCACATAGGAGCCAGATGGGGGACATGCTGTTGTTTCTGGGATCCACTTGAGGTAAGAGCCGCCTGGAACCCGCACCCGTGAGCCATGCCCCCATGCCTCAATGTCCTGCCCCAGCCCTGATGCCCCTCCTGCCCTCCAAACCTCTCAGTCCCAGCCCAGAGCACCCTCCAGCACCCCAAACCCCTCATCCCCAACCCAGAGCCCGCATCCCCCACATATGTACCAACCCCCTGCCACAGCCCTGATCCCTCTCCCATCCTCCTCCCAAATGTGGCTCTTGGGCCAAAAAGTTTGCCCACCCTGTCTTGCATGGTGGAGGGAATTTAGGGAACCGATGCAGGGAGGAGTGTATGAATGTTAATCAGACTGGTCCAGGGCACAGTGGAGGTTTAATGTGGGTTCGGTGGATCTCAATGCAGGCAAACATTGTAGAGCACCAAAGATGAAGTAGCCAGAGCACCAGTGAAGTTGGAATGGCAGCTACTGCTGTGTAGTAGTGAGGATTCTTGTCTCCAGGTTACAGGAACTCCTATACAAACAGCCTGACTGCTTAGCCTGCCCATTGAAACCAAACCTTACACAGTTCACTGTTCTCCATTTCAGGCTGCCTGCAGCTCAAACACAGAAAAGCATTTTCCTTACATTCGGTTCACATTTTGAAGCTTTTCTTCACAACTTATGGGCTTAACTTAATGGGCTTTAAAAATAGAGCTGAAACTGATGGACAGGACTCCCACTACCCTGTTTACCGGTGGACTTGTCATATTCTTATAGGCATTTCTCCTAAACAGAGGGCTGATGATAATACACTGTCACCTGCACTAATACCTAATAGAAGAGAGCTCTTTTAAGTAAACACTGTGCATAAAAGAGATGTACCCAAGAGTGATTTCCAGATGAAGTAGGATTAGCAGAGAGCAGGCTTCCTGGTAAAAGGGGGTGCCTTTGCATCAGTAGAAACCTATCTTGCCTCTGCCGTGATAATGTACATACACAGCAAGTTCTGCCACTGGGTGGTGGACTTTACTCATGGAGTAAGCCTGGCCAGCTGCTGCCAGGTGACATGAATCTATTTTTAAATAAAAATCTAAAAATAATAAAAAGCAATTGCCTGCCAAATGGTGAAAGTGATCATAAATCTCTTTAAATGCACCTGTCACATAGGCCTGCTGTTGATGTTTCATATTTGGCGAATGCTTTAAGTGAACATGATGTTTTACCAAAACTAAGAGAAGGTATGAGGAATTCAGAATCTAATTCAGATAACAATGGTAATAGGGCTTCTACAAGCCTTTTCATCTGTAGATATCAAAGCAATGATATATCATTTGGGAGAATAAACCTAGAAAGTCTTCATGAAAGAAATGGGTTTCAGAAAGGGATTTGAAGGAGAGAGGAAGGATCCCTTGCACACAGGAAATTGTTTCAAGTGTTAGGGTAGCTGTCCGATTAGGGTCACAATAATAGGTTCCATAACACTCCCATTTTCACACACTCCTATCTTTCTGAAACATTCAATCTTTGAAAATGAAATTTCCCATGTTTCATCTCTGCTCAGTTGGGAGAGTTTGAGCAAAACCTCTTCAGCTTGTTTTTGGAGTAGAGGAAGAATGAAAAATACCCTATTGCCACAGTGTGTGCGCGCTTGCACAAGTGTGTGCAAAAATACTAGAATAATAGAAATATAGGTCTGGAAGAGACTTTGAAGGCCATCTAGTCCAATGGTTCTCAACCTTTGTGGTCTTAGGATCAGTTTGTAAACCTTGATGGCCTGTTGTGACCCAGTATATAGCTTTAGGGCAAAAACCATCTGGTTTACGAAATAGTTCCTTCTGGCTCAGCCACTTCCCACGGGAGGCTTCTTGCATTTCTGAGGGGCCTGACCCAGGCAAGGACAATGGTGCTGGCAGGGAAAAGGTTAACACCTCAGAGTAGGGTGCCAGAGGCAATTGCATCCCAATGCCCAGCCCCCTGCTCCCCAACCACGGGGACAGTCCCCACCACTTGGAGCCAGACCCAGTCCTGCCCTGGAGGAGCCCCATTTTCCTAGTGCATGAGACAGGGATGCCCCTGGTCCAGTGGGGATCCAGCCACTTCTCCATCCCCTGGGGCTGTGCCCACCCCTCACATACACACACACTCACCCCTGCCAGGCCCTATATGGGAACATGGCTGGATCACCTTATCTCACATTTCAATCCAGAGACAAAAATTCATGCTAGCCTAACAGTATTGTTCAAAAAATTAACAAATTTCACTCCCTCTCCCTTTCCCACCTCTCCTGCCTAAAGCCATGCAAATTAAATCCTAAGGAAATTTTAGAGAAATATCTTATTTGGAAAACAAAGGTGACTGACACAGTTATTTGTCACTGAAGTAAATAAATTCATGCAGCTTATGATGTTTACTCTGGAATAAAGAGGGGTGGTAAAAAGATTTGTTCCCAATGCATTAGAAATGAGTCTCAATAACAAACTCCAGCTCTTTGCTCTAGCAAAGCTGATGTATTGACTAGACAGGTAGATATTAGATACTCTGGCTGTCTGGATGCTATGGAAATCATGCTGTATGCATTTGACCATTGTCAACGGGACAAGACAAGTACAGGGCTCATTCTTATTCCATCCAGGAAAAAGGCCTCGTCTGCATTAGCCTTTTTACTGAAAGGCTGCCATATTTGTCAGTTCAGACGCATGTAAGATAAGCTCTTTCCCCGTTATCTAATATTTCACCAGGCAGTGGAACCAAAGGATAAGCAGAACCTAATAGCCTATGTGGGCAGGATATCTTGAATGCTGTCAAGCTCAGCATAAAGCTTGGATGCCCCAGACAAGAGGAAGTTTACAACAGAAGTTAATCACTTCATTTTGAAGAAAAACTCATAGGGATTTGAGCAAACAGTTACGACTTATCCTTACCATACAATGAATCAGGAGACAATCATAAGGCCCTTCCTACAGTATTATCCTCATCACCTCCCCCCTCTATAATATAATAGGTAGCACCCAGCTGAAATTAAAGTCCAGTCAAAGAGGGTTAAGAGGTGAAAATGTATAACCCACTGTTTCCCCTGAGGGGAAGGAGGGAACAGAAAGGCAGGGAGAGGCAAAATAAAGAATACAAAACTCTACATTCTCCAAGGGTATTGGCTTATTCAGCTCTGTCCACATTAGCTGAAAAATAAACCCTAACTATGTCAAAACCTGGTTTGTACACTCACTCACCCCTCTCGAATTCTGAGAGAGTCTCAGACATTGTTCCTGCAGCATTAGCAAAGAATTTAGAAAAAAAGTGTGTTTAAGACTCCACCCTGCAAGATTCAACACAGCTTTGTACTATGCTTTGCAAACTTCACAGTGTGGATGCAAAGAGGGCATTAATCAATTTAAAAAACATGGATTTATAGGGTTGCCAATTTTGGTTGGATGTATTCCTGGAGGTTTCATCATATGACATAATCTTTAATTAAAGATTAATCTTTAATTCCTGTAATCTCTAGGACAATCCTGGAGCGTTGGCAACCCTAATTCCCAAATCCATTTTAAAACTAGCAGCATAGGCGTGATTTAACAGCACAACACTAGCAGCATCACAAATTTACCATATTGGATCATTGTGTTATAAGTAAGGCTGCGAGTCTGTCATGGATTCCATGACTTTGCGGGACCTCCGTGACTTCTGCAACAGCCAGTGAGACTGGTTCCAGGGCTGTCTGAGCAGCTTGAGCAGCCCCTGGGCCAGTCGCATTGGTCATGGCTGGGACAGTCTTGGGCTGCTGCACTCCCCCACCCACAGCAGCAGCAGTGGGAGGCCTGGGCTGCTGCCAGGAGCCCCCCTCCAGCACTGGAGAGGGTCCCAGGGTGCATGCTGCCGCCCAGACCCCACCTCCCCAGCACCAGCAGGGGTCCTGAGCTGCGCGCCGCTGCCCAGCCCCCTTTCCCCACCACCCACAGGGATCCTGGACCCCGCCATCCCAGAGCACCCTTGACACCCCATGGCCATGTGCCCTCCCCTAGCACCCTTGGGCTGCTTGCCTGCACCCCGGGCTGCCACTAGAGTGCCCACGGCACCACAAGCCTCCTTGCCCAGCACCCAAAATTTAGTCAGGGGTAGATAGTATAAGTTAAGGACAGGTCACGGGCCATGAATTTTTGTTTACTGCCCGTGACCTGTTCATGACTTTTACTAAAAACACTCGTGACAGAAACGTAGCCTTAGTTATAGCAATAGTGCCCATGTCACAATACAGTTTGGCCTTCTTGCATGGACAGAACCCAAGCATCCATAATGAAGTTACAGAACTGTGTTAGCTGACTGTGGTACAGTGACACAAGCAGCTTCTAACATGGCTTTGTCCCATCCATACAGGCAAGACTAAACTACATTCTAACCATTTTTTCATTTCTACTCAGTGAGGCTTTATTGGCATGGCAAGCTATACAGACATTGCCAAAGTGTAAGCAAAAGAGAAAACCCGTCAAGTACCTCTGAGCAGTAGGTACAATCCACCCAGGGAACTGTTATACACTGTGCTTGGGATGTGATCCCCAGCATCCATTTGTCGTTACTGTTCATTCCTAGTGTGGTGGCTACTTAACGCAAAGCCATATCAGGTGTCTCTCTGCTTTCTCCCAGGGTCAGGAATAATAAGTGATGTAGTAAAATCCACACTGTAGGCGGACTTTATGTCAAGTCCAATCCACATAGATCACCTGAACGTAGACACTATTTTTAATCCCCACTATAACTGACAATTCCCATCTCCATCTCACTTAACACTCTATAGATATAGTAAACATATAGAGTATTGTCGCTCCCATCTTGTCTACATACACCGAGAAACTTTGAAAAAAATTCCCATGATTGCTAACTTTTCCACTCCATTGCTCTTCACAGTATTAGAAGCCCTGCTGCTCATGGGATTCTGTAGTTTTAAGTACGATGTTGTCTAACTCTGCTCAGAGCAGGTTTAATTGACCAACAGCTATGATTAAGCACTCCCAGCTGAGCTTTACACATTGGCACTTGACGTAAACCTACATGTCATGCCATTCTTCTGTTCCCTCCCTGTGACTGGGCATAGCGTAGCAAGTCACAAGAATCCTATTCTCAAAGAGCAGAATTTTTGTAAGCGTCATCAGTCTCCCTAGTCATGAAGCAGTCCACCCTAAAGGACAAAACGTGATGCCTATACGCCTGCGTGCAAAACAAAGTCCGTATCTAATTTTAGACTTTGCAGCCTTAACAATGTCATCTTTATCTTTGAATTTTCTAACCTCTCTCTTTAGGACATATCATGAGTGTTTATCCACACAGGTTTTCATTTTTTCCCTCTTTGTATGTAATAATGAATAGATTAATCAGAGTGAACATCAGTATGAAATAACTGACTGCACTAGTTACCTCTCACCCTAGGGCAGTAACTGGAACCAATTACATCACGCAAAGACATACAAGTAGAGTCCTTAAAATGGTACTTGGCACACCTGGTAGCAGAGAATGGAAGAATCCTGCCCCCTTTTCTCCTTATAAATAAATACAACCACCTCTCAAATCCCACAAATGCCCTGAGAGCAGGAAAATTCCCCACCCCCCCACACCTCCACCAACACACTTTTTGAATATGCTTGTGATATATATTTTTATCCACTGGGAAATTAGAAGCCAATAGAAACCACAGACTTAAAGTTACCCATTTAAGGTTGCTGGACAAACTTTAGAAGAAACAGGAACAGAAAATTAACAGTAGACAAAACAAAAGCTAAAGTTACAATGCAATTTTATAGCTGGATGATCTCTGGTTTCTTTATGTAGCTGAATGATCTCCACCTTTGAGACCTCCATAAAAAGAAGCCTCAAAAATGAAAACATTAAGTACATCTGTAAAGAGAAAATGCAGTAGAGCTGTATAAAACACAGTGATATTGCCAAAGGGAGGCAGCAGGTAGGCACCAACCCTGGCGTACAGGAACAGCAGAGCACTAACATATAAGCAGCAAATAGCAGTAACCTATGCACTCAGTCCAGAATATCAAGCAAAATGGGAACCACCTGTAATTAATGAGCATGGAAAAAAAGAGAGAAAGACTGATGTTGGTTTTCTCTTTGCTTCAGATATGTCCCACAAGGGATATTTAAATCCAAAAAACATAGCAATACTCAGTTTAAAAAGTGAGACAAAGGTAATTAATTGTCAGCCGTAACCCATTAATAATATATCTATATATTTCTCTCTCTCTCTCACACACACACACACCCCAGAGTTATTCATTGTAACATAATTGATAAAAGTCAGCCTCAGGGTTACCCGATAGCAAAGCTCTCATGCACCTCTGGGATAGCACTGACCGAAAATACTGGTTTCAGGAGAGAAATAAATGTGTGGCATAGCCCTGTAACATAACCTCTTCGCTTTATTTCATGTTGCAACTAAAACTCAGCAGTTTGGATAGAAAGAAAAAATTTTAAACTGCTCTTCCTATTTATACATATTTTTAAGGGACAATACCTTGGTTAGTCACAGACATGACTCCTTAAAAACAGTCTCCAGTAAGTCAATTCTCTAATGAAACAATTGGGGCAGAATGTCTGCCTGTGAACGTTATATTTAGTCATTAAAAATGTGCATTTGTGATTTTAAAAGCTGCTAGAGGCAAAACACAACAGAAAGGGATATACATTATCCCGATTTACATTTAGTTTCCAACCCAGCAGATTTAGTAAAACTAAAATGAACATTTCCTTCTCTCGCAGGCATTTTATGACAGATAAATTTTGTATAATAAATAATAATGCTGATGCTTTACATTTCTATAATGTCCTTCATCAGAGGATATGGAACGCAGCGGATGTTATCACACAGGAGGGCAACACAATGGCTTAGGGCAGGAAATGAATAAAGAATTAAGGTAAGAAGAACAAAAATACTCAGGTCATACTGGGTCCAGGAAATCAAGGTTTAATAATCCTTACAAAAACTGCTGTGGGATCTTTAATCCTCAAGGACCTCAGTTTCATGCCTGATTCAAAGGATGATGGCAAATCCTATGCTTCTTAACAAGACGCTGGGGCAATCAGTTCACTATTATTATTCCTTTATATTACAGGGTCATTCAAGAATCATGGCTGCAGTGGGCTAGGCACTGTACAAATAAAAAAAGACAGTCTGACTCAGAAATCTCACAGTCTACGATCATGACAAAACCCAATAGGTAGAAGAAAAAATTAAAAGTTAGTGTGGGGGAAAGAGATGAGGCAAGAATAAAATAATCGCATGTGCACAATAATTGGCTCATTCAGCTCCCCACCTGCCTAACTACTATTAAGATGGGAGGATTTTCAGGCACCATATTGTAACCCACACATCTTCTGAATGTGGTGTTCTGTCCCATGGGGGTAGGAGGGAGGGAGGGAGAGAGAGAGAGAGACGGTTTAGCTCATGCAGTAGTGGTTCATGCATTAAACTTCAGAGGCCCCAGGTTTGATCCCGACCACCAGGGTCTGTCGATGTCACAATAGCACAAGTAACCCTTAGAGAGGGATTCAAAGGAGGACAAGCTGGTGAATTTAGAGATTTTGACAGTAAGAAAGATGTTCCCCATGTATAAGGGGCAGCAAGAGCACCACCTACAGAATTGGCAGTACCACTGGGGAGTCTCCAGTCCAAGCATTTATGGCATGTGGCCAGACCCTGATCAATTTGTGAGGCCTGATGGGATCAGAGCAGACACAAGCATCCATTTTTTAAAAATTCCAAATGCCCTGCCCTTCTTTTCTTGTCAAACATTAAAAGAAATTGGTGAAAGAGTCCAAGCTTTTACTGGAGGGAGGGGATTACCTACTAGTGACAATTATTTGCTTTTGCCTGTATTTGTAGTGTCTCAAAAGCCAATATATAACCGCACACGTTCAAAGGCTGGTCAGCATCTCATGCTAATGTTTTCCTATGCAATCAACCTGCAAGTTCAACTCAAGTAAAATCACAGGAACTGGAAGGATTAGTACAGCAAATCCTGTAGTCATGTTACCTAAACCCAGTCTTCTAAAACCATCAGCAGTTGGAAAAACAAAGTTATACAGCTGCTTAATTTTTAGTTTCATTTCCCAAAATAGCCTGATTTCCTTTTAGGCAATGCAGACCTCGAACAGGGAACTATAATTTGGTTTTCTGTGATAAGTTTTATTTATTTACTTTCCCAGCAGCTTCAAATCATTTGAAAATTGCTTTTTTTTAAGCTCTTTGAGGCAGGGACTTTTTATTGGTGTGTTTGTACAGCAGGTAGCATAATGGGGTACTGATTGGGGCCCCTAAGAGCCACAACAACAACATGCAATGTCAGTGTCAAGTATTACAGTTTGAAAAAGCCACCAGTAAATTACACAAAAACTTGCATTAAATTAATTTTTAGTTTAAAATGCATCAAATGAAGGGATTTTTTTGTTTCAGTCCAGGGTAACTGTGTGAAATTTAATGGCCTGTGACATACAGAATGATCTAGTGGCCTTGTACTCTATGAATTCCAAGTGAAGACTCCTTATAGCATTTTAATTCAGTCTGTTGTTCTTATGTATTGACATCTAAAAGATGGTACCTAAAACAGTAATGCAAAAATTCTACCTCCTCTCACTCACTAAAGCAGTAGTCCCCAAACTTTTTACATTGCCCTCCCGTTTATCCCTGTCTGCCTCCATCCCTACCCCCACCCCATCCTCACCCCTGGAGCCAGGAGTGTGAGCCATTGCTCTGGGATGGGGGGATGCAGACAGGTAACAGGGCTGAAGGTGGGGCCATAGCTGAGGGCGGGGCAGGAGCAGAGCCTTGGCTGGGGCCCAAGGCCAACAGCTGGTGCCCCAGGCATGGGGCTCGCAGCTGCGACCGGAGGCAGAGCGCCGGGAACAGGGATGGTAGCTGATGCCCTGATTGCAGGGCCGCCAGCAAAAGCTGGAAGAGGATCCCCGGGCGCGGGGCTGGAAACCGGGGGCTGGAAACCGGGGCCAGGACCGGAGCTGGGTGGCGCTCCCTCCCTGCCTCCCATGGGGGCTGGTCTGGGCCTCAGCTACACCCCCCCCAAACATTCCTCCACGCCCCCCTAGGTGGGCAAACCCCACATATTCGGGACTTCTACTTTAAGCTTTGTTGCTAAAGGTAGAGGAGCAAACACGCACTGCTCCCCTTATGTGTAGGTTTAATTATAGTGTGATTTTAAGGGCAGATTAAAGTTTAGTATAATTATTTCCTTCCTACATATCTTTATAACTAAATGTAACAGGTCACTAAGGAAGGGTAAAACAAAGGGTGAATCTGCATACAGTAAACAAAGGCAAAGAAACAAGGACACTTGAACACTATTTATAGATGCATAAGGGAAAACATTAAAACCAATATTAAATATACAAAACCAAACAACTTACTGCTAACACTGCCTAAATAAATGTGGAAATAAATTGGTCCTCCTCACATCTTCCATACTCATCCTATCTGGAATATCAGCGCTGACTTAATTAATAGCCTTTGGTTCTACTGACCATCCATGAGGGTTTGAAAATTCCAGTATTGCCAACACCAAATATAAAAAAAAAAAGAAAAAGAAAAAAAGGCAGCCGCCCCATGTCCCCCATCCCCCAAAAAATTCTGATTTTTTTTTTAATATGTTCTTATTTAGCCTTCTGGTTTTTAAGCCTTTACTGTTTACTCTCGTCATGTTTTCAAGCTTCTCTCTGATAATGAAGACAAGATATTTACTTTTATTTTTTAATGAAAGGTGAGATTCTCTTGTATTTACATGACTCCAGGAACTGCAGCTTTAAGAAAACCTCCAAGTATAGTAGAATTATGATAAAATCATTAGAGTTGGCAACACTGTGAATTCACCCACAGTATATTGCAGGAGTGAATGGCCATGTCCTTCACACCTTCTTCTCTGGGAAAGCCCCAAAGTGAACTGTGTTGGTGTTACTTTCGGCATGTCTACACTTACCAGTAGATCAGCACTGCTGCGACTGATGCAGCGAATGTCAATTTAGTGGGTCTGGTGAAGACATGCTAAATCGATGGGAGAGCGCTCTGCCATCAATTTGTGTATTCCACCTCCCCAAGAAGCATAAGGGAAGTCAATGGGAGATGCTCTCCCGTCGACACAGCGCAGTGTAGCCACTGTGGTAAGTGGATCTAACTACGTCGACTTCAGTTATGTTATTCATGTAACTGAAATTAAATAAGTTAGACTCATTTACCACAGTAGTGTAGACTAGCCATTAGGTCTACTACCCAGTTTTCTTCATGCAACTGTTCCTCCTGATCCTAACCTACATGGTGAGCTCTTTGGGCAAGGAATGCGTGCTCTCCAAAAGAAAATGATAATATTACTGCATTTATTTTATTGAAATTTAATTAATTGACTGAATTTCCTAGAAAGGTGTAAACTCTTTCATAAATGTCATCTGTGCAACAGTATCAACAAAGCATCAACATTTGAGATGGAAAAGACTTATTAGGTGATATTGTCCATCCCCCGGCCAACACAGAATTGTTGTCTTTGGTGTTTGTTCCTGTGCACACTGTTCAAGTATTGTTGTCAAGAAGTACCCATAGAACGTAAGATCACTCAGTGTAGTGAAGCTTTTGCAGAGACCGTAAAATACATACAACATCATATGCCAAAGCACAAAAAGAAAAGGGCAACCCTAGCATTGCTGTTAAAACCCATTAAATGAAGTGGTGTTCTGAGAAGAGTTTTGGTATGTGTGCAATATACAAACATTCTGCCTGTTTCAAGACCTCTTCCCACTGAAAAGAATAATCTCTGGGAAAATGCTTTTGTTCCAAAGCAGTGGTGCATGGATTATTTCCACCATCTTCAGCTGATTCAAAGAGCATTCACAACACTCCAAAAATATTAAGGAAAATATACTAGAGGATTATAGATAAGTAAAAACTTCAGTGGAGTATTTTATTTATCCCTTTAGTTCCTTCTTTTATAATAATATTTTGCAGTTCCATTGCTCCTTTCGCCTGTGGATCTCTAAGTGCCTTACAAACACCTATTACTGAAGCCTCAACACCCATGAGGGATAGTCTCGTGTTATCATTCCTAATTTGCACACGGGGAAAGCTGAGGCACAGAACTGTTAAATGACATACCTAGGGGCTCAGGCTGAGTCAGCAGCAGAGTCAGGAACAGGACCCAGATCTCTGAGTCCAGTTCTTTGTGCTCGTTTAAGTTTTCAGTGTCAGTTGTTTGACGGTACTTTTCTGTAACAGATCACAATTGTGTAATGCACAGTACAGATCTTCACTAGAGTTGCCAACTTTCAAAAAGCAGAAAACCAAACACCCTTACCCCGCCCCCTTCCCTGCCCCTTCCTCAAGGCCCCGCCCCTGCTCACTCCATCCCCCTCTCCCTCTGTCACTTGCTTTCCCCCACCCTCACTAACTCGCTCATTTTCACTGTGCTGGAGCAGGGGGTTGGGGTGTGAGAAGAGGTGAAGGCTCCAGCTGGGGGTGTGAGCTCTGGGCTGGGGCCAGTGATGAGGGATTTGGGGTACAGGAGGGGGCTGCAGATGGAGTCAAGGGATTTGGAGTGTAGGAGGGGGCTCCGGGCTAGGTTAAGGGGTTGAGATTCGGGGGGGGGGGTGTGTGTGACAGAGCTCCGGCTGGAGACGGTGATGAGGGATTCGGGGTGCAGGAGGGGGCTGGGGCAGAGGGGTTCTGAGTGTAGAAGTGGGCTCTGGGCTAGAGCAGGGGGTTAGGATGCGAGGGGGGTGAGGGCTCTGTCTGGGGCCAGTGATGAGGGATTTGGGGTGCAGAAGGGGACTCTGGGCTGGGGCCAAGGGGTTCAGAGTGTGGGAGAGGGTGAAGGGTGCAGCCTCTGGGTGGCGCTTACCTCAGGTGGTTCCCAGGAAGCAGCGTCATGTCCCTCCAGCTCCTAGACGGCTAGGGGGCTCTGCGCACTGCAGGCACCAACCCTGCAGCTCCCATTGGCCGCAGTTCACAGCTACTGGGAGTTGTGGAGCCAGAGCTATGAGTGGTGGCAGCGCGCAGTGCCGCTGTGGCTGCCCCTATGCCTATGAGCAGGAGGGACATGCTGGCTGCTTTCTAGGAGCCGCATGGAGCTGGTTAGGGAACCTGCCAGCCTGCCACCAACCAGACTTTTAATAGCCCAGTCAACAGAGCTGACCGGCGCCGCCAGGGTCCCTATTCTGGTCAAAAATTGAACACCTGGCAATCCTAATCTTTACCATGGATTATTCCTTTTGCTACAAACACCAGACACAGGCACACTATCAGCCATAGCTTACACAAATGATTTGTTAAGAGCTCTGTATCTACTGCCTCTGTCACCTTTTCTATGCGTCATTCTTCTGTTGGCATAAATCTCAGACAAAGCTTGAAAATTAAGGACCATTCCAGACATGTCTAGACTCTCAGTTCTGCAAGGTAAATGTTCTTGAATCCTCTAACCTTTACGGGAGGTGATTATAGCCAGCTCAGACAGATTAACTGACACACAACTAGCTAATACCCTGAACACCTTAACATGCAAATATCTTTAATCTTATTAAAATTACAATTCACCATACCGTAACAATAAGATGAGGAGAGGAGAAGGTGCCAAAAATAACTGAATGTACAGGCTATCTGGCTAATCAGACAAAAGCAGGCCCCAATGTTTATGGAATTATTATTTCCATTTAGGAGCCAAAGGGTTCCAGTCATCAGCCCTCCTTACCCACATCGAACTCAATTAAATTATTATAATTAGGTGGGGAAGTGAGGAACAGTCATCATCTCCCTAAGACAGTGACTAACGTACAAATTTAGTAAGTCAGAAAGGCAGTGCTAAGTCTTTTATCATATGATACTACAGGGATGAGAGCAGCATAATTACGTAGATAGATCATTCTAGTGTGGACTGGGTGACTCTGTTCCCTCACTTATTAAAAAAATAGAAGATACCAAAATATTTTACAGTGATGGTCCAAACAACACAGGAATACAGTTGTAAAATGAAGTGTTATGGATCATTACCATACAATGCTGTCCTAGCTCCCTGCTAGCAACTATAATCATTACACTATCTCCTTAAAGGTGGAACAGCAGGGAGTCTCCATCAATTGTATGACTGTTCCAGAAATATAGCAGTCAGAAATGGGATGCTACTTGTAGAAGTAAAACATGTAGCTCTGATAACTGACCCCTATTCTTGCCTTGATACATTTTCCACAAAAAGCAGTAATGTTAAACCTATTAGAAAATATTCACTTCATCTCCAGCTGTACAAAAATAATAATCTGAATATTAGACACAGCAAGTGTTCGATAATAATTACTTAACTATGATTAGGTTAATTGTAATCAGTATTCAGAAAAATAACAATGCTTTGCGTTTCTATAGCACCTTACACCTGAGGAAACCCAAAGCCTTTTCAAACATTAAGGAATTTAATCACAAAACAACCCTTTCAGGTAGATACGATTATACTCATTTTACAGATGGGCAAACCACGGGACAGAGAGGTTAAGTGACTTGCTAAAGGTCCCGCCAGGAAATCTGTGGCAGCGCCAGAAATAAAACTTGGGTTTACTGACTTCCAGTCCTACACATTAACCACAAAAATATCCATTCTCCAATAATATGAACATATGATCAACCAGGAAGAAAAAAATTAAATAAATAAAACAGGAAATCATTAATAAGCTGGTTATGAGTTTTTTGTAAATTAGTGCTTACCAATAAACACCAAGGTGATAGCTGCCTCGGAAACAGAAAGGATTGTAGAGATTTGTGCAAGAATAATATAAATGTCTGTCAGTCATATACAACAGTAAAGAGAGAAGGTTGAAAGCTTTCTTAAGATATCTTATACTAGTTATTTCTTACGATAATTTGCTACTTCTAGAAAGCATACTGGCCAGAAAGAGGAACTGATAAAAAGGGAGGAGTAAGTTACTGTATTTTCCAAAGGCTTTGCTCAGCTGTATCCTTATGCAGTAAAAGCAGTTCAGCATCACTAGGTGTGGAGAGGGAAGACTGATGTGTCCTGAACTGTCTACAGTTTCTACATCCTTAGTTTTATAAAGAATGAACCCCTCACAACATACGTTTCATATCAAATGGAAGTCCTGCCAAAAGTGATTTAAATATTGAATCACCCCATGAACACTAGGACATTATCAAACACGTATTTATTCCTAAATCTAGGATTACTGATCAACTGCAAGAAATCTCCTAAAAGTATAAAAAATATACAAACACCATCACACAATCAGATACATACACAACTGATATATAATATCTTTACTTGAAACTTGGGTTCCAGTCTGCTTTAAGTCAATAATTATACAAACCTGTTGGTATCAGATGAACATTTTCCATATCAAAAATAACTTCACAAATTCAGCACCCGTGAGAGTCCTGACTCAAGGCAGACTCCTGGAATAGGAAGATGTCACAGAATGGGATGGCCCTTTAAGCGAGCTAGATTTAGCCCCACCTATGACAAATTAACTGCCTCTCAGGAGATGGATTTGAGGCCAGGGATCAGGTGATAGCTCTGCAAGTCACCTGGTCCTCAACTAAGAGGCCAGCAAGCTGTTCAGTTAGGAAAAGAGACCTGCATGGTGCAAGAAGATCCTGGCTGGAGACCCAGTGTCAGGGGAAAAAGTTCCAGAATGGCACCCTCCACTCTAGCTAGATGGAAGACCTGGCTGGAGATGCCTGTTGTATGTGCAGGGGCCTTATCAGGAAGAGGCTTTAAAAGGGCCAGGCAGTAGGACTTGGTTTATCTCTCTTGATTTGTGGTGAACGGTTTTAGTTTTGTAAAATAAACACATCCCTGAAGAAAAGGATTGAGATTCTGCCACTGTTGGGAGCTTTGTTTGACACAGTGGCCAGCAAATTAACCTACTAGCCTGTAGAAGGGTATCACAGATTAGGATTTGGGGCATTACTACTGTGTATAGAAGCTTGTGCTGTGCCCGCCCAACTTATTGCTACCACTTTTATGAGCACCAAATTAATTTCAGCTGGCTTTTCTCCTTTAAAGTCCAATGCAAGTCATTGTCTATCATTGGGACTGCTCCCACAAGAATTTTTCCCCTGTTGGGTTCTAAGAGTTCCTCTGGAGTAGACTGAGAACAGAATTGTAAACAAGACAGCGCCAATTTGGTACAAGGTGCATCAGATAAAAAATTTCAAAGATTTTCTTTACAACAGCAGATACTGTAGGATAGAAAGTAATCAGAGATCTAATGGTAACACTGTCTAGGAAAAAGGACTTTTAAAAAAGGAAAAGATTTAGTTGCAAGCGCCTTTTCAGAAATGCTTGAAAGGCCTGGGGGTCAACCCTCCTGAGCAAATAAGTAAAAATAACATAAGATATCATACTATGTAAATTCACATATATCAGCCTTTAAAATGAAATTAATATCATGGAAATCATGCTTTAATTTCAGTGGAAGCCAATTTATACCTGAGTACAGGCCATGAAGGATGAGCAATTTGTAAAATGAATCTAAATCTTCCACATATTACAGGGTTCTTAAAAGTAATTAAATAAAATTATTTATATTAAATCCAAAAACATCTGATATAAGAACACTATATTTCAGTTGGCCATCACTTTTCAACTATTGTAGAGTAGTTATACAACTTAGTTTACAAAAGCCTCCTAGACCAAGCAGTCTGGAAACATATTATGATCCAGATGAGGCAGTCTGATGTTCATAGCTAAATACAATAATAATACAATATTTTGCATTTCTCAAAGAACTTGATCCAATACCCACTGAAGTTCATGGAAAAACTCCCACTGACTTCAACTGCATTGGATCAGGCATATGGTACTTTACAACTTAGCCTAAAACCCTTGCTAAAGGATCAAATACATTTCGTAACTTAAGAATTGTGAGATTCTCACCTGACACTTGAGCTATGAGGAGAGAAGAAGGTGATACATTTTTATAGGGCCAGATGATCATCTCTATGTGGCATGGAAGACAAAAGGGAAGAAAATATCTTGGAAAACTGTGAAACCTTGAGAGCTGCATCAGCTCACTGTGTTACCCCCATTTTATCTGGGAGTTTGTGGAAGGTGCTCCATGCAAAACTACTCAGTTGTGGTGCTGAGGGATTTGGTTGGCAGAGGACAGCTGTCTATGTGGCATGCTCCTCTGCATATAAATAAATGATTTTCTGTTTCAATTAAACCATCCATATTGAAACTTTCAATCAATTCTGTCCTTTAATTTAAAGTACAACAAACAAGTCACAAATGGGGTCTTTCCTCCTTCCTTTGTAAATTCAAGTCAGTATACCTCTATCACAGCCATTATCACTTATCATGCAGATAAAAGTTCACGGAATTTTAAATCACACAGACTGATGCTGAGATCATTTGTAGTAGGATTAAAATTTGAAAAAACACCTTACAATTGTTAAGGGTATAACAAAATTAACACTGTTGGAGCAGTAGAGGGATATTTTCCCAGTAAAAACATACATATAGTTTGTATTATGACTTGGGGAAACACGGTATATAATTTTTCACCTTTGAGATCATCAGTACAGTATCAGTATTATCAGTGTCAGCATACTTGATGTCTGAAGAACCCTCTAGGCAACATGAAAACATATGATTTCAGATAAGCAACTACTGTAATAGCTCAGTTTGTGGCCCACTAGCTGACAGTGACAAAAGAGACAAATCGGTAAATATTTTTGTGAAAATCCTTTTTTTCAAATCAGACAATGAATTGTATTTCCAGTATGCTAAGTATCCTATTACAGAACTGAGCAATTTTCAAAAAATATAATACTTAACATAAGAACATAAGAATGGCCACACTGGATTAGACCAATGGTACATCTAGCTCAGAATCCTGTCTTCCAACAGTGCCCAATGCTTCAGAGGGAACGAACAGAACAGGTAATCATCAAGTGATCCATCCCCTGTCAACCATTCCCAGCTTCTGGCAAACAGAGGCTAGGGACACCATCCCTGCACATCCTGGCTAATAGCTATTGATGGACCTATCCTCCGTGAACTTGTCTATTTCTTTTTTGAACCCTGTTATAGTCTTTAGCTTCACAACATCCTCTGGCAAGGAGTTCCACAGGTTTCTTTTGTTTGTTTTAAATTTGCTGCCTATTAATTTCATTTGGTGACCCCTAGTTCTTGTATTATGAAAATGAGTAAATAACACTTATTTACTTTTCCACACCAGTCATGATTTTATAGACCTCTATCATATCTCCCCTTAGTCGTCCTTTTTTCAAGCTGAAAAGTCCCAGTCTTATTAATCTCTCCTCATATGGATGCTGTTCCAAACCCCTAATAATGTTTGTTACCCTTTTCTGTACCTTTTCCAATTCCAATATATCTTGAGATGGGGCAACCACATCCCATAGGTGCTGACTCTGTGGGTGCTGCGGGGCTGGAGCACTGACGGGGAAAAATTAGCAGGTTCTCCACACCCACCAGCAGCCAAGCTCCCCTACCCCTACCCCCTTCTCCTTCCCTGAGTGTGGCATCCCCGTTCCGCCCCCTCCCAGCACTTCCCGCCCACTGCCTAACAGCTGTTTGGTAGCACTTTTGACTTTCCAGGAGGGAGGGTGAGGAATGAGGATGTGGCGTGCTTGGGGGAGGAGGCGGTAAAATGGCAGGGCAGGGGCGGGGACTTGGGGAAAAGGGGTGGAATTGGGGCGGGGCAAGAGTTGTGCAGGGGTGGGTCAAGCACCCATGGGGCAAAGGGGAAGTCGGCACCTATGACCACATGTACACACAGTATTCAAGATGTGGGTGTACCATGGGTTTATATAGAGGCAATATGATATTTTCTGTCTTATAATCTATCCCTTTCCTAATGATTCCCAACATTCTGTTAGCTTTTTTGACTGCTGCTACACATGGAGTGGATGTTTTCAGAGAACTATCCAAAATGACTCTCTTGAACAGTAACAGCTAATTTAAACCCCACCATTTTATATGTGTAGATGGGATTGTGTTTTCCAATGCGCATTACTTTGCATTTATCAATAATGAATTTCATCTGCCATTTTGTTGCCCAGTGACCCAGTTCTGTGAGAGCCCTTTGTAACTCTTTGAAGTCCACTTTGGACTTAACTATCTGGAGTAGTTTTGTATCATCTGCAAAATTTGCCACCTCCCTGTTTACCACTTTTCACATACTTCACAGAGCTGTAATTGTCTTGTAAGCGTAATTCCTGAGATTTCACCAGAAATCAGATTTTTTTAGGAGATAATTACATGTGCTTTTATTCTTCCTAGCTCTACCATCACAACTGAATACAGAAAGTTTGTTTTTCCCTCCCTCTAAAATAACCCATCGCCGTTATCATGAGCTAAATTACACACACAGCTGGCATGTATTCTAATGATAATAAAACTGTTTATAATATGATTTTTTAAAAAACCAGCAGTTATTAATTGACTGACCTATTTCTTCTATAATACACAATACTTCTAAAAATAATTCCAGGTGATCATTTTAAACTGTCTCTTGAAAAATGAAAAGTTGAAGGAGTGATAGGAATGCCATCATCAGCTAAAATCTGCAGAGAACAATTTGACAGAAGGGAGCAAAATGAAGAGGAGTAATAGGAACAATTTTGTAAAAAGGAAAAATGTAAGCTGAATAATAAGGAAAAATTCCCACCGTGATATGTAGTAGACTAGTGTTTCCCAAGCTTTTGAAAATTAACATTGTTCCTCTCTGCAGAAAATTAAACCAATCACCCCTCCTCCCAAAACACAGACCTTAAACACAGGCCTGCCATGGGTTGTTAAAGGCCTAACCATGGTATGTCATCATTGCACAGTTAATGACAGTGACTGACATGAAGCTCTGAGCACCCAGGCTAGCCTCATCAAGATTCCCACAACAAAGCCCTACTGCACTTCTATATCCTCACTGTTTCTGCATTTATCCATGTGCATCTGGGGGGCACAGGCCATGCTTCTTTGTGCTGAGACGCTAGGATTTTTTCCCTCAGTCAACTGTGGGAGAACTTGTCTGTCCTTTGGGGGCAATTATGGGAGGGAATTAGAGGACTACCAGCACTCAAGTGATTTTGCCTGTGCACTCACTGCAAAGTGGGCAGGTTCTAGTCTGAGTTAAAGCAGCATCCGGGCTCTAACCTCAGCCCTCCCCGCAACAGATAAGGTAGCTGGGGGTTAACAAAACTCTAAACCAGGGTCAGAGGGTTTTTCTGTGGGGAAGTTGGGCTAAAACTCAAGTAAAGAGCTTAGGGTAACTGCAGTGAAGACATACCCTTAGTATACACATCTACCACATCTCCCAGCTCGTTCTTCATGCCCCACATTCTGGGAAATACCACGTTACACTGTGGAACCATCTCCCAGAGGATGTGGTGGAAGCCATGTTTCTTGGACACTGAGGTGGAGACGGGCAGAATTAAATGTATATATTTCTTTTAAAATGTATGTCCTTATCTATATTAGCAGGAACATGTCATTTAAAAAAAATAATTTATTTTCAACTACCTGTGCTGCTTGTTTGCCTTTTCCCTTTCTCTCAGAATGGGCAATGAAAATAGTCGAGTCAGTTTTCCTTTCCCTTGCTGCCACAGTTCCTGTTCCCACTAACGTTACTGGCAAGACTCCTGTTGATTTCAATTAAAAGAAGATCAGGCCCAGTCCTGCAAACCTTACTCATGCAACTACTTCAACTCCACCCTTCCTTTTTGACATTATTCCACAGTTTAATATTTTTAAAACAAAGACAAATTGGAACTAACTACATGTGTGTCTAAGGGTGTGTCTACACATACACCACTGCAGCGCATCTGGTGAAGATGCTATATGCCTACGGAAGAGAGCTCTCCCATCAACATAATAAACTAAGGTTGCCAGGTATCCGGTTTTTGACCCAGAAAGTCCAGTCAAAAAGGGGACTAGGCAGTGTCCACTGCTGACCGGACACTAAAAGTCCAGTTACCAGAGTAACCGTGATCAGCCTCCCCGTCAAGAGGGCAGGAAGACCAACAGCTGCTCAGGGACAGCCTCAGTGGTGGCTACAGGGGGCCTCCTGCAGCACGGGAAAGCGGCTCCGGCTGAGGAAGCGGCCCGCTTGGGGCTGGGGAGCGCCTGCAGATTTGTACTGGTACTGTGAGAACGGACAAGGGGAGGACAAGCTCCAAGGACGCCAGAGAGGCTGCAGGAAGGAAGGACATAGCCCACTACCTGTGGGGCATGGATGCCTCGAGAAGGGCTGTTCGGAGAGCAGCCCCTGGCCCTGCTCCAGTTGCCCCCTGCTAACTGCAGAGGGACCCAGGATCAGCATGGGGCCGCTTACCCCTGAAGGGCTGGGCAGGGCTACCAATCCCAGCTCTACGCATGGTGCGATCACCAACCAAGTAGGAGCCTGGCCACCCCCGGCACCACTCCGTGGGAACTCATAGCCTGGGAGCCGTGGCCCCAAGAGCCTATCACCGTGGGGTGCGGAGGAACCAGGAACTGAGGCTCATTAAACCCCTTGGGAGAAGCAGGGAGACTCTAGAACCAATATATCCATTTTGGAGCCAGCCAGGGCACATGGGTTGTGGCTGCCTGGGGAGGTGGGGACGACTACAAACAATGGGGCAAGTTCCCCAGAGGGAAGCGAGTAGCACCCTACCCCCAGTTCCATGAACCCAGACAGGCAGGGGATGCCTAGGCATGTTTGGGACCGTCTCTTCCCTTGGCATTGGGGGCCTGGAGGAGCTGGGAGCCAGGACACCTGGGTTCTCTCCCTGACTCTGGGAGGGGAGTGGGGGCTGGAAGTCAGAACTCTTGGGTTCTAGTCCCAGCTCCTCCAGGGACTTGTTATGTGAACTGAGCGAGTAGCTTATAGAGAAAGTCTCCCCCCAACTCCAGTAACTGGTGGGGTGGGGAGAGCGCAGCAGTCCCAGGGCTGGGTGCAGGGGAAGGGAAGGAGAGAGAGGAGCGAGCACAGGGCAGGGCCTTGGGGGAGGGGGTGAAGCAGAGGGTGGAGCTTCAGGGGGAGGAGGCAGAGCAGGGGAGTCCAGTTTTCAGAAATTGGAAAGTTGGCAAAGCTAAATAAAACCACCCCTGCAAGTAGCGGAAGCTATGTTGGCGGGAGAAGCTCCCCAGCCGACCCAGAGCTGTGCACACTTGTGCTTATGTCGGTGTAATTTATGTTGCTGTGGGGTAACTTATGTTGCTTATGCCAACATAAGCTGTAGTGCAGACATAGCCTAACGCTAAGCTTATTTTATAATTACTCTCTGTTGTAACATGAACTCTCCCATACCCATTCAAAATCCTTTGCCATTCCTTGCCTGATTCTACAAGGTGCTTAGCACCTACTACTCCCACTTGTCATATCAGGCCATTGGATTATGGTTCTTAATGATAGCAACATACTATTCTAATTGTTCGGCTTCCTTGGCACTATGAACACAGTTTTACAACCTTTACTCATGCCAACACTCAAGATTTTATCATGAACATCATGATATTTGCCATTTTTCTTAAAATCCCAGCTCCTAGAGTCATCCTATTTCTTAAGAATCTCAGCTTTCATTTAAAAACAAGTCGTTTCTAGCCCTCATGGTTGCACAGAAAAGCTTGAAACTCCTCAGTATATTCCAAAGGTTCAAAACCCAGAAGATAAAAAAACCTCTATTTTTAAGTCTCGTGATTTTTTAAGCCAAATCTTGTGATTTTTGGAGCCTGGCTCATGATTTTTGAAAGCTTGGACGTTGGCAATACTGCTCTAGGCCAGATCCTGAGCTGATGTAAATTGGAATGTAAATTGCTGAAGTAAAACAATAAAATAACCCCCATCCCAAGTTTCCCCTGTTTTGTCTCCCCTGATGCTGGCCAATGTAAACCTAGCTAACATTCCTTATTTGCACTGTTGTATGTAGTTTATATACTGCTGCTGTAACTTTAGTAAGTGGATCAAAAGGATAACCCTGTGATTGAAGTTTTGATTCAAATGTTGAAAGAACAGATTGGAGACAGAAAATCCTGTCTACCTTTAAAAATATGAAAAAAAGAGGCCAGTTTGCTATGCTATTTGATGATTGTGAATCAGAGGCCTGGTCTACACTACGCGTTTAAACCGAATTTAGCAGCGTTAAACTGATTTAACCCTGCACCCGTCCACACAACGAAGCCCTTAATATAGATATAAAGGGCTCTTTAAACCAGTTTCTGTACTCCTCCCTGACGAGAGGAGTAGCGCTGAAATTGGTATTGCCACGTCGGATTAGGGTTAGTGTGGCCGCAAATCGACGGTATTGGCCTCCAGGCGGTATCCCACAGTGCACCATTGTGACCATCTGAACTTGGATGCACAGGCCAGGTAGACAGGAAAAGCCCCGCAAACTTTTGAATTTCATTTCCTGTTTGCCCAGCATGGAGCTCTGATCAGCACGGGTGGTGATGCAGTCCCAAATCCAAAACGAGCTCCAGCATGGACCATACGGAAGATCTGGATTTGATTGTTGTATGGGGAGACAAATCTGTTCTATCACAGCTCCGTTACAGAAGACAAAATGCCAAAGCATTTGAAAACATCTCCAGGCTATGATAGACAGAGACCACAGTACAGTGCTGTGTGACAAGCGTAATGGAAAGCCAAAGAATCAAATGGACGCTCATGGAGGGAGGGAGGGGGTACTGAGGACTCCAGCTATCCCACAGTCCCCACAGTCTCCAAAAAGCATTTGCATTCTTGGCTGAGCTCCCAATGCCTGATGGGTCAAACACATTTTCCCGGGTGTTTCAGGGTATATGTCATCAATTTACACCCTTCCCCCCAGCCCCCGAAAGAAAAGGGAAAAAAAAAGTTTCTCGCCTTTTTTCAATGTCACCCTATGTCTACTGCATGCTGCTTGTAGACGGGGTGCTGCAGCGCTGAACACCAGCATTCCCTTCCCACCTTGGCAGATGGTACAATATGACTGCTATCCATCATCATCATCAGCCCGTGACTGCTCCTGGCTAGCCTCGGTGAAAAATGGGAATGACTTCCGGTCATCCCCAGCAGATGGTACAGAACAGCTGGTAACCGTCTTCATCATAGCAACTGGAGGCTGAGCTCTATCAGCCCCCCACCCACCCTTTCATGTCTAAAGAAAAGATTCTGTACTGCCTGGACTATCATAGCAGTGGGAGGCTGGGCTCCTCTACCTCGCCACCTTTTAATGTCCTGCCTGGACTATCGTAGCAGCTGGAGGCTGCCTCCCTCTCATTTTATCTCACTAAAAAGTCAGTGTTTCTTATTCCTGCATTCTTTATTACTTCATCACACAAATGGGGGGACACTGCCATGGTAGCCCAGGAGGGTTGGGGGAGGAGGGAAGCAACGGGTGGGGTTGTTGCAGGGGTACCCCCTAGAATGGCATGCAGCTCATCATTTCTGCGGGATCTCTGGGGTTCTGACACGGAGTGGCTGTGCTCTCTGGTTCTCTAGTACACTTGCCCCATATTCTAGGCAGAACTGACTATTTTTAAACAAAACATAAAGAAGGGAATGACCCGGGAAGTCATTCGCATTTTTGTCCATGTGCCCCCGGGCGACCTCAGCGAGGCCAGCCAGGAGCACCCATGACAGCAGCAGACCGTACAGAATGACTGATAATGGTCATCTCATCGCCAATTTACAATGGCATGGCAGACGGTGCAATAGGAATGGTAACCGTCTCTGCTACCTTGCAAAGGCAAATGAAGGCTGCTGTGTAGCACTGCACTACCGCGTCTGTCAGCAGCATCCAGCACCCATACGGTGACAGTGACAAAAGGCAAAACGGGCTCCATGGTTGCCATGCTATGGCGTCTGCCAGGGCAATCCAAGGAAAAAGGGTGCAAAATGATTGTCTGCCGTTGCTTTCACGGAGGAAAGATTGAGTGATGACATTCACCCAGAATCACCCGCGACACTGTTTTTGCATTGGGATCTCAACCCAGAATTCCAATGGGCGGGGGAGACTGTGGGAACTATGGGATAGCTAACCACAGTGCAACGCTCTGGAAATCGACGCTAGCCTCGGTACATAGACGCACACCACTGAATTAATGTGCTTAGTGTGGCCGCGTGCACTTGACTTTATACAATCTGTTTTACAAAACCAGTTTATGTAAAATTGGAATAATCCCGTAGTGTAGACATACCCCAGACTCTTACACTTGTAAGAGAAAGGCCCTTCTCAGATTAACAATTGAAAAAAAATTCCCAAGACATTTTGGAAAGTATTATAAATGTATAAAGTCGTTGTGAGAAATATGCGTATAATACACACACATTCATATACCTTACTGCAACTTTTTGATTAACTTTCAGAAAACCTGAATTATTGACCTTTTCAACTGGATACATTACACATAAATAGAAAGTACTGCTCTGGTTGCTGACCTCTCTGTAACTTGTACTGTTTCAGT
Organism: Gopherus flavomarginatus; assembly: GCF_025201925.1. Classification (NCBI taxonomy): domain Eukaryota; kingdom Metazoa; phylum Chordata; order Testudines; family Testudinidae; genus Gopherus; species Gopherus flavomarginatus. Next base: position 206,073,652 of record NC_066618.1, read on the forward strand.
ATTTCCAACTAAAACAAAATGATACCCATCGGAAAAACAGTCTGCTTATATGATCTCAATGCACAAAATAGTTTTACCCTTAGAGGAACTGAAATGGAAAACACAGATTTCCTTCCCCCCACACCCACCTAACCCCCTTCAATCCCTTATGGAGAACAAAATATGCAGCTTGGACAACTGCAGGTGTTTAACAAGAAACCTTTACAATCACTCCCTTTCCATGCGGAGAAGTTTGTATTTGCAGAACGTGTATGTGTGTGCGTGTGAGAGAATGTGTGTGTGCAACGGGCTGTATTAGTATAGCCCCCTTTCATATTGTTGACAACAAATGGAGAAAAGAATGAGCCTCTCAGCGCAGCTGGGGTCAGCTTATGCCATGAGACTCATATCTGACGCTGGCACGGCCCAGCTGTGTGAAGCAGCTTATGCCAATGCCATGACCCAGCTACTACAAATGGGAACTATTGCTCTGTGGTAGCAAGCTCTAGCAACAGGCTGTTGTGGCTGTAAATATGTAATCCTGTTTTATCCCGTGCATCCTGGAACAGTGCCTGCATTAGAGAAGGTCCTGCTCTCAGACTGGCACTGGCTGAGACGTTGATGCATCCCAGAATCTATGACTCTGTGTGCTTCAGCTGCTTACAATAACCTCTCACATAAAACAGCATCAACTAGGATATACTGTCTCTGCTTGGGATCATTAAAGTGGGAGGTTTCCCTCCCTCCTTCAGAAAGAAATTTCAGGATCATGCATGTGGTTTTTTGCACACGTTTCCTTTCTCCTCCTGCATCTTGCCGCCAATCTGATCCCATGATCTACCCCCCCTCAGAGTGCCCTAGAAACAAACACGCAAACGAGAAATATTGATATGTATTTGTTTTTAAGGTTGGATGTGGTACTCTAAGTGTGATGGACTTCAGGGGTAGATTAGTTACCTCTAAAGCAGGCCTGCACAACATGCGGCCCACAGAGGCTCACTGTGCGGCCCGCGGCAGGGATTCAAAAGGCTCTGAGCTGCCCACAGCCACCGGGAGCCTAGAGTCCTTTAAATCCCAACCGCAGCTGGGATTCAAAAGGCTCTGAGCTGCCCGAACCGGCAGGGAGCCTTGAGCCCTTTAAATCTCAGCCGCGGCCGGGATTCATAGGGCTCTGGGCTGCCTACAGCGGCGGAGAGCCCAGAGCCCTTTAATACCCAGCTGCAGCCGGGATTCAAAGGCTCTGGGCTGCTGGCAGCGGTGGGAAGCCCTGAGCCCTTTAAATCTCAGCTGTGCCCGAGATTCAAAAGGCTCTGGGTTGCCCGCTGCAGCGGGGAGCCCAGAGCCCTTTAAATCCCAGCCACAGCTGGGATTCGTAAGGCTCTGGGCTGCCTGCAGCGGCAGGGAGCCCAGAGCCCTTTAAATCCCAGCCGGTCATGGCTGGGATTCAACGGCTCTGGACTGCCTGCAGAGATTCCCGGCCGCGGCTGAGATTTAAAGGGCTCAGGGCTTCCCGCCACCACGGGCAACCCAGAGCCCTTTGAATCCCGGCGGCAGCTGAGATTTAAAGGGCTCAGGGCTCCTCGCAGCTGCAGGCAGCCCAGAGCCCTTTGAATCCTGGCCGCGGCTGAGATTTAAAGAGCTCTGGGCTCCCCGCCGGATGGGCTGGGGCTGGGATTTAAAGGGCTCGGGGTCCCCTCTGCGGCAGGAGCTCTGGGCCCTTTAAATCCCTGCCCCAGCCCCGCAAAGCTCCGGGTTCCCCCAGCTGCCAGAGCCCTGGGCCCTTTAATTTGCCCCTGAGGGCTCCCAGCCACCTCTTCAGCTGGGAGCCCCTGGTTGATTTAAAATCAAGTATCACCTCCACACCCCCAACCTTCCTTTTTGGCCCACAGCTATTTTGGTGGGGCGGCACTGGGGAAGGAGGGTTTGTTTCTGCAGGGCTGGGCGGTGCTGGGGTGGGGTGTTTCTGCGGGGCCAGGAGGTCCTGGGGGGAGAGGGTGTTTCCGCGAGGCTGGGGGGTTTCGGCCCTCAGCTGTTTTCTTTGGAGTAATGTGGCCCTCGCCGCTTTACAAGTTGTGCAGGCCTGCTCTAAAGAATTCAACCACCTGGACAGGAAAATATCATTTTACAATAATACAGTTCCTTTGGTGTGGAGGTTAGAAGGAAGACATTATACAGCAGAATAGTGAACAAAATCACAGAGTACTTTCTTTCAAAGCAGCTTAATTTTATATAACATCTTTGGCTTTAGTTCCACTCCTGCCTGCCCAAATAACCAATTGGAAAAGATAGTTTTGGAAAGCCCATCGCCTGTTTTTCTTTTCCATCAGCTCCCTGAGTTTTTCCAGGGGTTCCCTTAGACCTCTCTGTATTCTTTAGGGAAGAGAGTACAGAACAGGATCCTGGGACATAAGGAACAACGAAAGGATTGTGACAGAAAATATATTATTTACAGTGCTCACAAGAACCTTATCTGCCTGTTAAGAAACACATCTGCAAAACTCAGCACCACATTTTTGTAGGAAAAACAAGCTATGTTACTGTAAAAAAAACCAAAACCATTCTGAATGATGTTAACCCCTCAGGTCACAGGAAGACTAGTAAGAGAAGCTTGGAGGCCTGCCACCATAATGAAAGTAATAAGATGTTCTAGGCAATGTGCCTCAGCTTGGGGAATGGAGGGGAAAGGGATGAGATAAAAGAACCAGAAGGACACAGATGTGATGAATGTACTATCAGGACTGGTTCCAACTCACTACAGCTGCAAAATATTCTCATGTATTAATAGTAAAACATGGACTTTTTGTCTAAGGTTTTGATACAGACTAAGCAAAACCAAGGATGACACACTTGAATTTAGAATTAAAACTTTTTCCAAGTGCATTGAAGCCTGACCAAAAAGATTGGGTGGGGGAGGAACTAACGAAAAAACAATAAAGAAACTGAATCTCCCAGGAAAGATGCCAAACTAGTTATTTTCCATGTCATACGAATTTACATTCATAAGCAAAATGGTGCAAAAGATTTAAAAATGAGTGTCAGTATCACCTGCTCTTCAAGATCGCTAGCTGTAAAATGTCACACAATGTAGAGGAACCATGAAATCTCAGCATTCTCCATCACGCCTGATAATAAGGAATTCTCTACTAAAGATGGCCTGAAAACTATTTTTAGGACACTTCAGTTCATAGGTGCTGGCACTAGAGGTACAGGGGGTGCTGCCGCACCCAGGTTTTGAAATGGTTTCCATCATATATAGGGTTTACAGTTTGGTTCAGTGACTCTCAGCACCTCCCCCTCCCCATAAAAACTGTTCCAGCACCCCTGCTTCAGTTGCTTTATTATGATGTAGGAAGAAAACATAAATGTTTTCTTTCCCTACTTTAAAAAAAAAATTTTAACTTCACAAACATCAGGAATGCCAAATCAGGCCTTGTCTGTCTTTCCTGAGGACATTTTTAATTGTGGGGGGTAGGTGTCACAGGGTATTATGATCTCTCACCGCTTAACTGAAAATGTCAGGGATGCTGAAACTTTAACAAAGACAGTTTTTCAACTAGGTATTTATTAAGCACTAGAATTAAACAGATGTTAACAAAACCAAACAGCCCTTCTCTTCTCACTCAGCTCTGAGTGATGTCATATATTCATGAGCATTCCAGTTACCAAAGAGGCTCCCAGAATAGATAAGACCTGATTTTCTATTGAAAAAAAATAGATTTAAACAAAAAAACAACAAAAAAAAACAAGCAGAAATCTCTCCTCTCTCGTCTTCTCCTTTTCCTTTTTTAATATGAAAACACATCAGGCCATCCACCTTTGCAGGTCACCTTTATGCTCTGAAAGTTTTACTTTAAGTGTCTATTTCATAAAGTCAAGACCACTCATAAGTCTGTTCTCTCACTAACACCTAGAGAATTTGCCTGCAAAATACCAAGCATGTGATTCTGATGTCTCTTACAGTGGTGTTAAATCAGCAATAACTTCACTGAACTCAGTGACCCACAGCAGTGTAAAAACAGTACAAACATCAGAGTCAGGCCTCTGGTCACTACAAAAATGGGACAATGATGCAAGTTTGTGCAGTGACTTTTCAAACATGCACAGACTATTTAGGAATACGTAGCCTGAACATTAAACAACACCCTGAAGTTCCTAATGCTCTGCTCAGAACTAGCTCTTCATTAGGTGATGACTACTTTTCTCTCTTCCTTTTTAACGAATGCTCACACCCCAACAGCATTAGTGAGTGCTATCTATGTAAATCCACTAGGCTTCAAAGTCTCAATATGGACTTGGTCAGCAAAAAGATACCGACCTTTAGCTGGATTGTGAATGTGTTCTTAAAACATATGCACACATAGAGAAAAATAATAGGGCATTCAAATCACAGGTCTCCCCCCCTGCTTCCCCAAAGATAAAAACATGATTTACCAGAAAGAGTTTATAAAAAAAACAAAAGTGCTGCTCTGGATGAGAAAGTACACTGTGAACTTCACGGCAGTCCCAAAATAGACCGAAAAGAGGAAATGGGTGGGGGTGAGTTTCTTTCTTCTTCTCACAAAGAAAACTTCACCAGCCAATATAGATCAAGAAAAACAGTCCTGACATGCAGTGCAACAGTTGGTGAAAGTCCTCCTCTCTTTTCCCAGTCTGGTTTATTTTAAGATCACAGCACAGGAAACTTGGCAGCTAAATGTTTCCGAAAGCTCCCCCCGCCGCCACTTCCACAAGTTCAGATCATTTATAAGGGCCCAGCTCAGAGCACAGACAAGTTTGTGGGGAGAGAAGAGATACCATTTAGCTTATTTAAGAACAAAATAAATTTAAGAGCATAATAAAACTAATTCAGAAGTCACTGAAATAGTAACAATATTCAGTTGTGGGTAGATATTTTATTATGTTTTAAACATGCAACATTCACATTGGTTTACCATTTATTAGCAGCCCTAGGTGCATGAAATCGTGAGCATGCATGTGTGAGAGAGAGTTCCTGCCTTCAAACCATGTAAATGAGAGCCGGGGTCTAGGAGAAATATTTCTGTGTTATGGATTTTTTTTTCCCTAACGTTTTTTCAGAAAACCTAGCAAATTCCTTTAGGGAAAAAACACTATGTCAAGAGAACATTAAGGCTTCATGCTTACACGTTTGCCAGGAAATGACCATGTTATGGTTGCACTTGTAGTCTTAACTCTGGCCCCATATGAGTCTGAATTCCAATAAACTTTAATATTACGATCAAATAGGATTTCTCGAATACTCCTCATAAATGAATAAATATCACACCTTTTATTCTACAGTCTTAGATACACACATAGCATCTTCCAGCAGTGTGTATTACTTACTCCTTTTATGCCCGATAAGCAGTATCCATAAAAGTAAATTGTATGACAAAGTACAGAAAATCTGTATTGTCAATTTACTATAGATTAAGCATATAACAAACCGTAATAGTGAAAATTTGTGGCATATATAGTTCATATAAATTTGCAGCTAAATAAGTTTAACTGTATCTAAGAAAGATGAACTACACATGTGGATGCATGTAAATTAGCTTTGCCGTGAATTGTCTCTTCCTCTGTATCACACCCAAGGAAAGCTGTGGTGATGCTAGAAAACAATGAACAATATCTGGTTTCTGATAAAATTATCACTTGTCCTACAAGATAGCTAAGGGCATTTGTGGGTGCTCAGCACTTCACAGGCCTAGGTCAATAGAGATCTGTAGAATCATTATTATGGTTGAACTAGTGTAAGTAGAAAAGGATGGGGAAATATTTCAAGATACTATGGTATACATATGTATCTAAAATTTTAGATAAAATTTGCAGGACACGTATACATGGGAAATAGTATTTGGTTATATAATAACAATACTATAATACCTACACACAAGACGACACAAATTTGATTGTGCATATGTAACACCGACAGACCCCAGTCATCGGAGGGCAGGATTGAACCTGGGGCCTCTGGAGCTTAGTGTATGAGCCAAAAGGATGTAGAGCAGACTTATTTTTTCTCTCTCTCTCTCTAACTGATCTCGTTGCCACTAGATGGGACAGAACACCATACCCAGCAGGTGTGTGCATTACATACTTCCCCTAGCTGAGGAAGCGCATCCCGAGCTTCAGAGATTACCCAGTTGAAATCCTGGCTCAGCCTCACTTGTAACGCCAACAGACCCTGGTTGTTGGTGGGCAGATTGAACCTGGAGCCTCTGGAGCTTAGTGCATGAGCCTCTACTGCACGAGCTAAAAGGATGTAGAGCAGATTCTCTCTCTCCCTAAAGGTCTCGGTGCCACTAAAATTTTAGATAAAATTTGCAGGACACACTGTATACATGGGAAATAGTATTTGGTTATATAATAACAATACTATAATACCTACACACAAGACGACACAAATTTGATTGTGCATATGTAACACCGACAGACCCCAGTCATCGGCGGGCAGGATTGAACCTGGGGTGTGTGGGTTACACATACAACCTTAATGTTGCCATTTCCTGACTCTTTAAGCAAGTACTCTCTGTTCTGCATGGACAATAAAGATCTCATGGTTGTTTTCAAGTACGTGGGAGTTTGGTCTAGACCAAAATTTCACCTTTCAGTGCTTGATTACTGTACTGTTATAATGTCCACTTGGAAGCTGCCTTCTACCCTAAAGCTGGTGCCATATGTAAAAACACTTTGGGATACTTCAGGATGAAGTTTGCTTTATACATGAAAATTATGATTATTTATTATTGACCTGTAGGGCTAACTTTAAGAGAAGAAAATTACCTTGTGCATCAAAATTCTAGAGTCCCAAAATGTTCCAAGTACTAACTCCAGAGCCATTCTTCCTCTGAAGCATTTGTGTAACTTGTGTAACGTCAGTGGGAGCTCTGCGTGAACATAAGTGGAATATGACAATTTATAGTCAATATGCCTATCTATCAGGCATGCCCGGTATCTACTCTACATTTGGAACTAGGAACCTTGCTGGTGGTAGCAACACTGGAAGCATTAACATAAATAGCTGTAGCTGATTACTGATCAGAGCCCAATACAGTGCTGAAAAGGCTGATGGCTGTGTGTCTCGTCTACATTAACACTCCCACCTTTGTTGCAACCAGTAGTAATAAAATGTCCCAAAAGTGGGACATTTGTGGGGGAAAAAACAAAAACCAAAAAACCAAACAACATTGTGTAAGCAAGCCTATGATGCCGTCTTTTAAACGGTATTAGACAGATAAAGACTTCTAGCCTTTGGCTGTGTTGAGAAGTCTTGTAAGACTCTCAATAAGGTCAGAAACACAGCAAAGTCTGGTGGAAGTGACTAAAAGGAGACTGAAATACTGATTGCGTATCAGATGTGAGAAATCTATGATTGCTATCATAAGAGGCCCACTGCCAACACAGGGCACCAAAGGACTTATGGGTCAGCCCTGTTGGTGCTGTATCAAAGACACATGGTGTTTTTAGCTTGGCAATTAATGTCCCTTTTGCATCGGTACTTGCTGCAGACATCTACCATTTACTCTACACAATTTTATTCCCACTTCCAGCTTCTTGATATTATTCAGCTGCATCTGAGTCACCTTCATTTATTATCCCCAGCATCAGGGGAAAACTCAATGAATTGGTTTAATAAACAAGTTCAGCAAATGAGATTAGTCAGTACAGTGCTTCAGCTGCATGTGGGATGAGATTAAGTTGGAAGAGAGCTTATTAAAAAAATGAAAAGGTTTTTCAAAAACTTTGTGACTTCAATAGCATATGTGTACTGAAACCACACCTATACTGCATGAAAACCATACCATGCTTAGGTCTTTTTGGTTCTTAAGGACCCTCACTAACACCAATGATATAAGGAAAGAATTGACATTAATCTTTGTTGCCAGGTAAATTAGATGAAGAAGATAAAACTGACCACTGGCCACAATAGCTTAGGATGAAGAAACTGGAAGTGTGGAAGCTAAAGGAGATGACTAGCTGAAATTACAAGCAATGGAAGGGGAATGTGATAGATTTTCATTGATACCTCAGTACTCCCTAGTAGATATCTCTATGGCTAATTGCAGGAGTCACAGATATAATTTGTTAAGGAAGCAAAGAATGAACTAGGGAGAATCAAAGCAGGCTCCAATAAAACTCCGTTTTGGAGTTCAGGTAGGGCACTAGACAATCTCCTGTTGTCAAACTTTTTTGCTTAACCATGCTTAACTTTAACCATAAACTTTTACCAGTTTAGACATTAAGCATAATAGGGATGAAAATACCACATACTACCTTTAGTTGATAGGCAGCATTAAACAATGGTTTAAAGGACAGGAAATGGGACTAGAAGCTTTGGAAGACTAGGAACAGATCCTGTCTCTGCCAGTAACCTTCTGTATAACTTATCTATCTTGCACAAGTCACTTCACCTCGGTGACCAGATCCCCATTCAGTAAAATGGGAACAATGATATTTACCTCTCTTTGTAAAGACACTTTAAGATTTACGGATGAAAAATTCTATAGAAGAACGTATACAATTAGTTATATAGGATATTATGAACTGATGAATGGAGACACACAGAACCAGTTAACACGTTAAACTTCCGTATCATCACCATCAACACTTTAACTCAGATCTCTGACAATAAACAGCCACAGAAATGAAAAGTAAAAGGATAGGGGAAAGAATCTGCCTCCTACAACATCTGATGCTAATGTGGACAAGCTAACAGTGAGAATGGCCTGGATCTGAGCATGGAGCTTCGTCAAATGGGTTGAAAACTGGTTGAAGGACTGTAAACAAAGAGGAATGTATCCAGGTGGTGGGAAGTGTCCACTGTGATGCCACAAGGATTACTGCTGAAGCCAGTCTTCTTACCATCCTGTAATAGTTGATGATGATGTAGAAAGAAGGTGAGCAAGATAGTTGTTTTGACCTTAAAGCATAACAATACTTCTACATACATACACAAAGTTGAAGAAGTTTTTTTAATTGTCCAGTGGCACAATATTTTTACATAAAGCTAAGTATATAAAGCATATACTCCTATTACTATTATTTACTATTTGTATTACAGTAGCACCAAGTCCCAACTAATACTGAGGCCTTATTGTGCCAGGCCGCTGAACAAACACATAACAAGAGACAATTCCTGCATCAAAGAGCTTACAGACTAAATACAAAGGGGAAGCAAGTACACAGAGGTGAAGTGATTCTCTCAACATCACACAGCAAGTCAGTGGCTGAGCTGGGAACAAAAGCCATGAATCCTGACTCCCAGTCCAGGTCCCTGTGCAATTGGCTACAATGCCTTTGTGGCTGCCTGGATTTGTATCTTGTAATGACTTAACTTTTTCAGAGTGGTGATATTCAATATTTCACTATGATGGGCCACATTTTCAGAAGTGCTCAACACCCAAATTTTTTTCCAAATTTTCAAAAGGATTCAGCTCCCATTTAGGAATTAAGTGGCTAGATTTTCAGAAGTACTCTGTACCCAGCAGCTCCTATTGTTTTCAACTCATTATATAAAACTCTGGAAAGTACTCACCTCCCCTCCCCCCCGTGACACACACATGCTACAAACTGGCAGAACTGATAGTCTTTTGGCTTTTTCACTTTGGTTTAAAAAAAAAAAGGCTCAAAATGATCTTAATTTAGTTAATTGAAAAATAAGTACAAGTTGGAAGACAACATGAATCCTCTGTGAAGTAGAGAGAAAAGACCCCTTCACAAGAAACGACAACCAGACCACACACATTTTGTCATCCCTTAACTGAAGGTGCTGAGTGCCTGTTAACTTTTAATGTGCATGCTTGCTTGAGCTATGCTCAGACACACGTCTTACCACATTTTACTATTCACACACTTGCATGCTTTTAAAGAAGATAAATCTCTAACAAGTAATGGCCTGACTTTTCAGAGTGCTGAGCACTTCTATCTCCTGGTGACTTCTCTGGGAATAGTGAGTGCATAGCAGCTCTGACAATCAGGTCAGTATTAAAAGTTGGGCTAACATTCATGGAGAAAGAGGTCCTCTACTCATGTAAAGAAGTCAAAACTTTCCAAGCCCATACACCACCAATAGGGTTGACCATGATCCTCTAATAGGCTTTTAAACACAACTTGCCATCTCTACACCGGTCAAAGATCCCATTTAAACTGGGCTAATTAAACGCGCCAGTTAACATATTTTAAAATACAACCTATTTTTCTAGTCTAGACATGCTCTAAGGGAGACCCAGTGGCACATTAGCCAATTGGGCCCCAGCACATTGACCTGCTCTGTCTGCCCAGGGTCGGGGCATGGGGGCTTGCCCTTCTCGTCTAATCCATTGCTCCTGCCAGGGAGCAGGGGATGTCCCCATGCTCCAACCCCCATCCCCAGCAGGAGCACTGGGCAAGCGCAGCATCCGACGAAGTGGGTATTCACCCACGAAAGCTCATGCTCCAATACGTCTGTTAGTCTATAAGGTGCCACAGGACACTCTGCTGCTAGTATAAAAAAGGTTGAGAACCACTGATCTAGATTACGCATATATTAATAAACGACATCATGTAGGACGTGTAAATTTTCTGCAGAGGACAAAATTCTGACACTTATGCAATAAAAAAAAATTCTCTTATGCAACATATACTGAGGGGGTTTAGGTTTTTACAGATCTGCTGATGGCAACAATATATAAGAAAGGTAGGTACTATTGGGGACACCCTAACATACACACCCCCTTTATAATCACTTACTATTATTTTCCTTCCACTACAGTGGCACCTATTGGTGAACAAGAGTTAATACAATAAATATCTTTGTCAGCAAGAGCCTTGACTTGTTCTTCGTTGAGTTTTAGTTTCTTTTTCTGGAAGCATTACAACAATCCTGGAATAGACAGGAGTTGTATGACGTGAAAACAAAACTTGGTGACGGTTGTTAAGGGAGTGACAACAGTGCAATCAACAGACCGTTTTATGTATAGGGAAGTTTGATTCAGTTGATTTATTTAGATGCACTATTATGTCTGCAATCAGCATTAGTTACAGTATACTGAACAATCTGGATCTTTTAAATATACAGATGTAGGCCTGTCTGCAGGCCTAGAGTTTCTCCACATGAAGCAAATAGAATGATTAGAGACTATTTTTTGAACAGCATGAAGCTAAAACTTGGATTCAGAGGGCCTGATTCTCATTTACACTAAGGACCCCTTTACAATCACTTCAAAGCCCATATATACTGCCAGAGCACAGTAAAGGGGTTTTTAATCAATGGGATTCAGGTCCAGAACGTCTAAACAGGGAATTAAACCTAATTGTTAATATGTATTTGGCAGTTTCTTCCTTCATGTTCTCCTGCTACCTAGCCCCAGTCCAGAGTCACCATGCACAAGGTGGTGTCTGTACTAGCAACCAGGGCTGCCTGGAAAACAAGAATTTTGTTTCACAAAAAGACCCTGAGGTTTTGCCATTTATTTCTGATTTTATGCAGAATGAAACTCAGAACTTTCAAAAACTTTCCAAGTTGGTGGCAAGAGAGAGAGACTCCAACCCAGAACTACCAATAGCCTGGTGTTTAGGACACTCCCTGGGATGTGGAAGACCCATTCCCTCTGAACTGATCAGAAGAGGGACTTGAACCCACTTTTCCCATATCCCAGCCCACAGCCTCTAGAGTCTCTCTCTCTCCCCAGTTGAAGCTATTCCACTTTGTATGCATAATTGAATACTCATGGGCGGTGGAGGGCTGAGAGACAGAGAAAGACTCTATATCCCAGTAGTTGGGATATTCACTTGGAATGTGGGTGACCCAAGGTCAAGTCCCTGTCCAAATCAGGGAGAGTAGGGACTTGAACCTGTGTCTCCTATATTTGGGAGTGCCACTGGAGTACTGGCTATTATGGGTTGGATCTCTCTCTCTCTCTCTGACCAGAAATTCCATCCTGGACCTGAGAAAGTTTAGTCCAAACCGATACATTCCTGCAAAAAGTTTCAGTTTTGACAAAGCAGGACTTTCAGGTGAAAAATGTTTCACCAAAAAATTCTCAACCAGCTTTACCAACGCTAGGATGCACAGCAAGGAGTTTTGCAGAGGATGCAGCTGTGATGTACTGAATGAGCACATCCTCAGGACACACTGACCACACCCTTTTTCAAACCAGGGTATGCTGGTTGCTCATAAGCCCTCTACTGGAGTGAAGGTAGTTGGCACCTGGTGCCACAAGGATCTTCATTGGACTTTCCAACACCCAGCAGCCCTGCTCTAGGGTGTATGCTGATGGAAATCAGCTCAGCACCTGTTTGAACCGGGCTCTAATGTTTAGTTTCCGTGGTACAAACATCTACACCCAAGGCCAGCCCACAACATTTTTGCACCTTAGGCAGGGAGCTCAAATGACACCCCCATTCCCCCTCACTTGGGCCAAAACTTTGAAAGGATTCAATTCTGCCTTCTTCCTGTTCTACTCCTCTCATGGTATTGCTCTGCTCTGCTACCTACCCCAATAAAGGAGAACTAACAACTTAAAATGCCTTGTTCAAAAATTTTAAGTAACACTTAACTTTCAAACACCTGAACAGCAAATGTAACTTTTTCTTGTCTGCATAGTAAATACTGGCTTTTTTATCTGTTTGAATAATCAAAGTGGTCTTTCCGTGCCTTCTTGGTTGCAAAGATTTGAACTGCTTCCAGAAGGTTGTCTGGGCCAGCTCATGCTCTATTGAGATGGTTGCAAGGCCAACCAGCCTCTCCTGTGTCATTGTGGAGTGTAGATGTGTTTTTATTAACTTCAGCTTGGAGAAGCTGCATTCTCCACTGGCAACTGTTACAGGAAGTGTTAGAAGTATGTGCAGAGCAACAAAAGCACTTGGAAAGAGGGTGGTCATCTTATTTGCGGACCTATATTCCAGAACAGCCTTTGGAGTTGATCCTGATGAAATGTATCTTGAAAGGGCTTTCAGTTCGTCACCTAAACCACTCGCATCAATATCGCGCATCTCATCATGTGTCAACTCTGTCTCTAGTGCCCTGCATTGCTGGTGTAGGTCTTCAGGTATAGTGAGGAGTTTTGGAATATCATACAGCATCCCAAATATACTCCTGTGTTCCTTGAGTTGCATGAAACATTCTTCAACTGTCTGTCTATATTGCACAATCTAGCACCTGGTTAAAGAATTCAACTTCGAATTGTTGTTTGGGGTCTCTTATGGGATCATTCCGTGCCTCGTAATCAAAATGTCTTCTTCTTTGGTGACTCTTGTATTCCTGAATGGGTAGGAAAATAGCTTCAGTGTGAAGTCCTCTGCCAACTTCTATGCACTCTTCAGAACGTTTTGTAATTCCTCATCTGACCGGTAAGACGGTAGGTATGACTTTGCTTTGTCCAGTTGTTCCATTGCTCCAGATATATCAACACGTTAGAGTCTCTTGCTTACAACCTTTATTTCAAACAGTATGTCATGCCACAACACTAAGCCACACAGAAATTTGAAGTTATGTATGATTCCATTTCCCTCTGCCACTGTTCCACGAACAGTTTCTGTCATAGCATTATCCTCCATAATGGCAGCTATGGCATCATCTAGCTTCCCAATTTGGCATTTGATAGGCTTTATCACCTCCACTCAACTTTCCCATTGTGTGGCACTCAGTGGTTTCTGTGTCAGAGAGGATGTTCCTAGATTTTGCTTCAAAATTTGCCATCGATGAGTTGACACAGAGAAAAATACATAGATGCTTTGAATTACATTAAAAAATTCAGCAGCCTCAATAGAAGCTGATGCTGCATCACTGACCACCAAGTTCAGTGGAACTGCAGGGGATAAAAACTGCTCAAGGTTTAACTCTTGGATCCATATCTGCACTCCTCTGTTCTTTCCTCTCACGTTGGCACCATTATCGTAGCCCTGACCTCTCATGTCAGCTATCACAATTCCCGTATCTTCCAGCTTTTTAAGAAGCACATTTGTCATACCAGCTCCTGTAGTTTAATCAACGTCAATAAATTCTAGAAAATGCTCTCTGACAATCCCTATTGCAGGGACATTTTCACTAGGTTCTGTTGTTGTTACAAAACACACCATTACAGTCATTTGTTCCATATGGCTGATGTCAGGTGTGCAGTCCGGAATAACAGAGTAATATCTTGCTGACTTCAGATCTGCCACAATCTTCTGTTTGACTTTTGTTGCCAGTAACTGTATGATCTCATTTTGAATTGTTTTTTCAAGGTACTGGTGTGTATACATTTCTTGGGTGGTGACTCGTCTTAGATGCTCCTGGAGTACAGCATCAAACTCAGCCATCAGCTCCACAATTTTAAGGAAGTTTCCACTGTTTGGCACATACAGCTGATCTGAAGTGCCATGCAGTGCTAGATTTTGGGTAGCAAGCATTCTCACAATGGCAATGAACCTTTTCAGAACATTTTGCCAGTAAAGAGACTCTGATGCAATCTTCTCTTGATGCTGATCATCCAGAGTGGTCTTTAACCTTAGTCTCATCACAAGCTCTTTCCACCTATGGAATGTTCTGTGGTGATTTGCTGCTTTCTCATGGCATGTCAGATTTCTAGCCAGATTTTTCCAGTCTTTGTTCCTGTAGAACCCAATGTGGCTGGAACATTAGACTGGAAGAGTTTGCAACAAAAACAGTATGCAGCATTCTGGTTTTTTGAGTACTTAAGCCATGGCCTCTCCACATTGGGATTTCAAGCCAGTAATGTGTTGGATGGAAACTTCTATTTTCATTGTCTTTGGGGAACATGAAGTTTTTCACTTGCTGTGGCTCATGCAGTACAAGGAAGTCTCTCAGGCTACTGCTAAAGCGAGTCCACAGTCCTGGATCATCTAGACTTAAGGAACTAAACTCAGCAGCAGCAGTTTCTTGCGCCTCCACCACACTTTTCTTCAGGAATGTACATGGTTACATTCATTTGAGATGGAGATATGGATGCTGCAGTAGCTGCCAGGTCACCTGCACTCTGACTAACTGGAAGATCAGGCATCTCCTCACCACCTACAGCCTCACTGGGGCTAGAAGGTTCACTGTGAACATTTGTGTCTATGTATCTCAGGAGAGCTCCTTCCTGCTTAGATAGAAAAGCTTCCTTTACTTTCTTTTTCTGAATGCTGCCCCAGAGGGACATTTTCTTCTTTTGATCATGACTGCTGTTCTGTGCCAGCTATAGTGTCTTTCAACACTCAGATGAAGGGAACAAATAAGCAGGCTGGTAGCAGGGCCTGAGTGAGGGAAGATATCAGCGTCTTAAGGGCCTAACTGGCGCCTACTACTTCAGTTGACTACCTGTTCTCCTCAAGTGGGTTCAGGAAAGCAGCAGGAAACAGGAAACTCCCTGAGAAGCTGGTTTTAATCAGTCCAGGCTCTTGGGGGTGCTAGAGGCTCCTCCTCCTCTCCCCCCTGCAGCTTTCTGTTACTCCCTCTCACCTTTCTCCTGCCTGCCTGTTATGTCTCTTGTGCCCTTCTTCCTCCAGCACAGCACTCCACCATCTCTGTGCATCTAGAGCAGAGAGAATGCATATGCACCAGCAGCAGACACAATTTTCTACACTCTGGGTCCTAGTGGCGCCCCCCCAGAGTCTGGCACCTGAGGTGGCCCCCTCAGTTCTCCTCATGGTAAGGCCAGCCCTGTCTACACCGTGACAGCTGATATGGGGAGACTGAACAAACTCCACCTAACTGACTATGGATTCAGGAAGGATGCAAAAGAAAGCTCAACTATTCTCCTTACCTCCCCCCCTCCACACACACTACAAAATAAGGGAGATTTAGAATCCAACTCTCACAAAAGCTAATTTGCTAAACCTGAGCAAAAACCTTCACAATCAAAACTTTTGTTTCCATCAAGCAGTTGCAATAATCTCCTTAGCTCCTGTGGCAAGGCCCTGAGTCAGCTGTATATACACATTTCTCCTGTTAAAAAGAAAAAGAGAATTAGAACATTTATTACGCTTTTAAAAGAGCAAGAGATTGCATACCTTTAAGAAAGACTGATATTTCAATGCAAATGTAAATTTACCATAAGCTCCCTGATGCACACACAGCATAAGACAATCTTATTGTAGAGAAGGTATCTGCTTTCAGGGGATTTGCATTCTCATTAAATGCTGGACCAAAGTCCAGACCAACCCGGGGATAGCCACCCTCAAACTCCCCGTGGAGACGTACAGAGACAAGACTGAAGCAGTATCATTTCTGACAGAAATTAAATCCTGCCTACTCCACAGCCGGGAACACTACAGGCAAGAAGAAAAAAGAAAGGAGGGAACAGGAATTAAATAATTCTGTAGAGCTCACTTAATAGATACTTGGTTAAAGGGCCTGATAAGGGAGCACATTTTACATTTACCAACAAATACAGAAATGAAAGATCTGCTAACAGGCACTGTCCTACTAAAATAAAATATACTCCCAGTGTGGCAAATAGGGAAATACAAACATTAGAGCTGACCAATTAAAAGCAGGGGTTCAGTTAACTACTACTCTGTTTAACCAAACTAAATAATATACCCTGTCCAACCGCTCATAAAGCCATGGAAACCATTAAAAAACCCACACTTTTATAATTCAAATGCTAGTACCGCCATTTCTGATGAAACACAAAGCAATATGAATATAAAGATTCAAAGGTGTCAATAACCGATCAAAAAAAAAAAGGTGTCTTTTCACATCACACATCCTAAAAGCTCACAAAACATGAGGATATCACCTTTTAGCCTTTCTGGCTGTGTACAAAGTACTTAGCCATTATCTCTTAATTGAATGCTCCATGAATATATGCAAGAGAATTAACTTCTTAGAGCCTGTGGGAGACAGATCACCCCTAATGTATCTGAGCTTAGTTTGTACTGAACTTGAAGGAACCTCCAGCCATGCAGTTTGATCCCTCTGTAAGGATATGTCTAGATTATGATAAAAGGTGTTTTTTTAAAAAATGAGCTAGCAATGGCAGCGAACACATTTTAACTACAGTACTGCAAACCTCAAATGTTTTAAAGGTCCTGGAGATAAACCCCTTCTGTAACTATGATGGCTACTGCATGCATGCACACCCAGGTTTGTAATCCATATAGGGACCATCACCCAAAGAAGAACCTACTTTTTAAAAAAAATAAATGACAGCTGAGAAATTCTCAAGTGATCATTTGACTCTAGAAGCTGGGACTTCAAAAAACACATGAAATACCCTGATGCTTGTGATAAAATCACAAGAGCTAGCAGCACTGCAACTAGCACTTTTTAAAATCCTAGCACAGACACGGGCAAATTGTATTTTTATATAGTGGGTCCACAAGAACCATAAGCAACCCAAGGAGGTTCACTTCAACTAGTCAAAATGTCATGTCAAAACACAAGTTGCCCTGTCTATGTTAGAGGTTTAAAGTGTTTTTCAAAACACCTTTATCCTAATCTAGACACATCCTATGGGGGCTGCAGGTGGACCCCGTCAGCAACACACGACTTGAGTAAAGAACCAAGGAATATGCAGAAAGCATTAAGGAACCCCAGTTTGGGGTCTGAATCCACTGCCAGTTCTGTGTAGGGACTAACCTGCTGGAGGAAAGTGGAGAGAAGCTTTTGAGGAAAACTGTAAAGCCTCTTCCTATGGATTTTTCTATGGTTAGAGCAATCTGGTGCATTGCTTGTCCAGGATTGATGGGAAACATCTCAGAAGAACCAATGTGACTTGAGGGCATGAAGCGATCTCCACAAAGTTCTGAATCTGTCATTGCCTGATGCTGAAATTTCAGTAGTTTGTAACAAGATGTTAAGGTGGCATGTTCCAAATAATTTATAACCCCCGCACTGGCAGGCTTGTCTTGGACCTACCTCAGAGCTGTATTTTTTATCAGTATCTGTAACCTCATTTCAAACCTAGAATAACTTCCAACTCAGAACAGTAAACGTTTCTCTCACATACTTAAAGTGTTGCACAGGAAGGATACACATGAATAATTATTATGATTTGCAGTAGTCATTGTATGCCTCTGGAAACAGGACACCAAGGTCCCCCCTCCTCCTGGGAAATGGACACAGACAGTGAGAGTATTCAACCAAGAATATTCAACCAAAAATAACAAATCTACCTTCCCTGAGGGAAGACAACTCCTTTATTAGATTATTAAGGGAGAGAGGGTACCCTACTGGGTGCTTTAATTGAAGTCTAGACATTGATTTGCTGCAGAAGCCCATTTCTGCAGTGCTAGACTGCAAATCTACACTTCATCTGATGCTGCATTCAACAGGTCACTGAACATCAAGATGGTTAATCAGAGGTAATTTAGACAAAGTTTAAAAGGAAAGAAAAAAAGAGACAATGAAATGAGAGGGATGACTTGGGGCCGGTTCAGGTGGTTGCTGCTTTCTGATTTTAGGACTTAATAATTAAAAACAAAGAAAGTTAAGCAAGTCTCCGGGAGATATTAAAAGTTCTCTTGAGCTCTAACATTCCAAATAATGTTATTACAGAAAAAATATCATTCAGGTTAATCAAATAATATTTTCCCACCTAAATAACTGTTCAAAGGATAAGTCCTAACCCACTGAAGAATGCAGAGAGCTTTAGACTTTCATAATGATCAAGGAAAGTATGGAGATTTACTGTAATATTTTACATTGATAGAAAAAATGGCCCCATATATATATTTGTGGCTTCTAAACATTCACTCACAATACAAATATTCAGCAGTTGTTCATGCAAATCAGAACTGGGGTGACTGACTACCTCATTTGCACAAACACACATAAGGCACTGCTGAAAAATGTGTCCCATTATATCTGCATGTAGTAAAACATGTAAATACACCTTTACCTCGATATAACGTAGCCCGATATAACATGAGTTTGGATATAACGAGGTAAAGCAGCCCTCTGGGGCAGGGCTGCGCGCTCCGGCAGATCAAAGCAAGTTTGATATAACGCAGTTTCACCTATAATGCAGTAAAATTTTTTGGTTCCCGAGGACAGCGTTATATCGAGGTAGAGGTGTACTAGCATTTTGCAAATTTGGGGCTCCATCCTGTAAAATGCTGAGAGCTCTCAACTCCTATTGAAATTAATGGACACTGAGGTCAGTCAGCACCCTGCAGGACTGAGCTTTTCTTACACATAAGAGTGCATGCAAGCACACACGTGCACACACAAGGATTTTAAAGAAAATTTAGATGGTTGGTAAATTCCATTTTCACTAAAATTATGCTTTGTGGGATGACATTTCCGTGTATTTTTGACTGTGCTTAAACATCAAATGAATGAACATTTAAAACTCAGACAATTTATTTTTAAAATGTTCTAATTAATTCATATACATTAAGAATTCACATTTTTACAAAGACAGACAGCCATTCATTATATTTACTATCATGTGCTGGCATGTGGTCCCCAAGGAAGCTTTATCTATTTGTATATCCCAGTCACCAAACATTTGCCAATAAGTATTTTAGTTTTTTTTTTTAAATCTAAATCCTGTGGTCATGAATTTCAATAAATTGTCATATTTTTAAAATGCAAAAATTCGTTTAAAGGTTTGATGTGGAATTACTTTAAAAGGTCCCTGTGTCCCTTAAAATCTCTTCTCACGTTTTCAGACGTCTGCCTTTCACTCTCTCTGACCGAAATGTCTAGACTGCCAAATTAAGCACTGACTAGTCATCAACAAACCAATCCGTCTGCAGATAATGTTAACCCCCACCACACTCACACACACTTACTTTCAACATGCACCAAGTAGGAGACCTTTATTTGTGCACAAAAATATTGATGTTGCTAAGTGATACACAGCTGGTCTCTAGCTATAAGTCTTTGTTTATTTCTGTCTGTCTCAAAACAATGCTACGGTGTTGCAAAGCTGCATGGACTCTGCTAGTTTAAAATTGCAAAGGGAACCAATTTACTGTGACTATATCATCAATCTAATACCTTTCTTCTATTATTTTATCAGAAAAAAAATATGTAAGAGGAACTCTAAATAGGCCATTCTGAATCACTCTATATTATTCTTGCTTTTGTTTAGTAATAAAAAACAAATGTATTTTTAAAGAACTCTGTACATTTTCAACACATATTTAGAATTGGATTTACGATACTTTTTTAAAATGAAAATCATGACTAGATGTATTTATACTACATGAACATGTCTAGTTTATTCCTGGCAAACTGGAAAAAACAATCCATACCATAATATCAGACTGTAAAGCATGGACTCAATTTGTTTACCTCAAAATCTGTTTACATTCCATACAGTATGGAAAAAATGAACAGGCTTGCTTATCGTTTGCTAGAACAACTTTCTTTATAGAAACAGTGGGAAAGGGACTCCCAGTTCCATGCAAAATTTCAAGGTTTTCGAAAAAATTTCTTCCTAAATTGGGACAAAAATCTGCAATCTTGAAATATTTTGTGGAACTCGAAGTCCATTTATTTCCTCTTGGAAACATCAAAAAATTCTCTATAGTGCTAACATTTTGGCATTTGCAAAATTAAATATGCTCTCCTGGCTCCCCAGAAGCCTGTAAGTTCTGGCTCCATGGCAACCTTCCAGGAGATCTGCCAGAGAGCTTGGGCGACCTGGAAGCCCTGGAGCCCCTGGCCCCAAGGCTGCCTGTCTGGTGGGATGCCCCAGAGCTAGGGACCCTGAGCCCCTAGAAACCTGGGCAAGCAAATGAGCTGGCAAGAAACTAGGAAAGTTTCTATCAGAATCTTCACTGTTTTTCTCAAAAGTTTAGTCAAAACTGACATGACCTGGCAGAACATTTTGACTTCAACAAATCAGTGTTTTCCAAAAGGAAAAAGGTTCTGTCAGAAAATTTCTGACCAGCTCAATTCATAGAGCTAACCACATCTTAACAGAGAAGCTGTGTTACAGACTATCTCCCCTCTCACTTGTCATCAAGTCTCATCCGTGTGGCAACTACAGCAACCGCTTGCATGGAAAATATTATAACGAAAGCAATGAATGTATTTTAGCTGTCTTTTAAAGCAGCAACTGGACATGAAGATGAAAACCAACAGCACGTGATTAAGCCAGCCCTGCACAGACCACAATCAGAGGACGTGAGTTCTAGAACCTTTTACACACTGTCTCAAATAAGCAAATATGTTATTATGAGCTCCACACTAATGACAGCACCGATTCAGGTCAAAAGAAAAGTTAAAACATTTTATTTGATGTAAATTGCTGCAAGTCACATAAGAAATTCTAACACAAAGGAATAAAATTCTATTAGCAATTATCATGTGCACACAGTTCTGCCCAATTTCTGTCTCTTTGTATATTGTTCAAACAACTGAGAGTTTAAAAATCAATATTCTAAAATGCAATTGGTCAACAGAAGTCATGATACATCATAATACCCACAGCAGTATTGCTCAGAACAATTTTCTGTTTAATGAGTCTAATCAGACATGGCAGTATTTGATAAGCAGGAAATTGGGGAGTCAAGATTACTGAATTCCTTCTTTGTTCCACCAAAGACTCACTGTACGAGTCACTGAACTTCTCCATCTCTCAGTTTACCCATCTGTAGAATGGAAATGATATCTTCCACACAATGAACCATTATTTTAAACGCTTAATGTCAAAGAGCAGGAGTATTATTGTTAGAGTCAAAGGGAGTGCTTGTGACCAGTATTGGGAACAGCACTCATTACTCCTCTCCAGAGGGAGCCATGTCCAAGTCCTTCTTGGCTAACAAACGTATGCTATGATACGATACCCAGGGAGATGGGAGGAAGTAAACAAGAGAGAAAATTATTAGTCTTTACGCACCAAATCAGCCATCTCAAATAGAATTATGTTTGCAGCTGCACTTGAATGTGTATTAAGGGGGGGGAAGAGTGGACACAAAGCGCACAGAATTGTTTTATTTCACTGTAATAAATTGACAATAATATATTTTAAATTGTTCTAATAAATTAAAAACATATTTTTAAAGGTATCTATCTAAAACTGCAATAAGACACTTTGGACAAAGTGAATTAAAATTAACTGCACTTCTTGACTGGTCAGAACAGTTTGGCTCTGCCTTTACCAACCAATGTGACCTGGTCTGGAAAACAGCACTGCATAGATCATACCATGTCATTTAAATTACATACGTGTAATTATGCATTATTTTTCTTCTTCCTTTTGTTTTTAAAACCTCTTTCCAATTACACTTTTCTTAATCATATGGCTCTTGTTTTGTCTACACAAAGGCATAAGCCTTATGGGCCACCCGGGGGGGGAAAGATGACAAAGAGCAAGAATCAAGTCATACAAGTGCGACTGGGAAGTCAGATGTAATGAATTTAAATATTTTGAAGGATGTCCTGATAAATGTTATTTCCACCTCACTTCAAGCAAAAAAGATCATGTATTTACTCATAACTTCATGCTTCAGAAGAAGGTTCTAATTATATTTCACACTGTTCTGAAGGCACTTGTAATATAGACACATCTTTAATGTGGAATTTTACACCTTATTTATAGCATATGAACATTTTGTGATATTATTGCTTTTCTACTGAAGTCCTTTTAAAGTGAGGGAAATTATCTCCAGCAAAACATTTAGTTTATTCCGAGAACTTTAACACAAACTGTATGTGGATGGAATAAATGATGGGATGTAAAGGTTTTACCAGTTTTAAGCTTGGGATGGAAACATTACTTAGAAGTAATAAAACCATGAGTACATTTTACAGACCATCCCAAATAAGAATAGATAAATCTGTATACCACCTCATCCTGTATTCTGCATGAGCCATATATGTTACCGAAAAATGATGTGAGCAATGTTTTAGTGAGTTTTAAAATACTTCATTGAGAATATTCTTCTGTCTCCCCCATAAAGGCAGGTGCTAAGGTTATCGTATGACTGTGCAGAAGTCAGAAGGCGCTATTAAAACAGCTAATAATGATCTAAAGTAGCATCTGTATAACTAAAAGTGTCACATCCTTAAAATCCAGTAATCTGGATCCTTCCTGAGCTAAAAGCAAGTACTGCATCTGCCTGTGCTAAGCTGTGAATCTCCCCAGTGGGATAAACATCCCAGGGCTGCAAGATATCAGCAGTTATTTTTATGTAATACCTGTCACTGTCTGGTCCAGGACTGATCCTTGAGCCTTCTAGGCCTTGGAGTGGGGAGAGTTTTCAGGAAAATTCCACATTTCGGGAGTGAAGAAGAAAATGTTTATAATGATTTTTTCCCACAAATACAGCTGTCTGAAGTTGATTAGGGATAAAGAACATTAATAACACATCACATGGCTCGGAACTTCATGACATAAATATCACCCCACATTCCCTGTGTATATATAGAATAATATAGTATGTGCAATTAAAATTTATAATCAATTACACACACACACATATAGATATGAACACACAAAGAGATTAATCGCATTTGATGTAGAAACCAATTAACTTTCATTTTGTTTATTCCTAGAACAATACAATTTACTGTATCAGCTATAGTGTTTGCTTTCCCAAACAGTATGTACTTTAATAATCTGAGGAATAAAGACTGCTGTTTCTATTATGTTTCCTACCCTAAACAAAACACCAATTTCTTATTAAGAATGTTTAATAAACTCAACAGAGCGTTAAAAACAGCCAGCAGGGAGCGTCGCAAATTAGACGCTTGCACAGTGCCTCCCCCTGTGCCTAGATGCAAATATTTCTCATCTTTGTACAGCTTTTCAGAAACATCATAATGTTATTGCAGCTAGACAGAACACTTCTCTCTTCTCTCCCCCAATGTGAGGCTTTGAACCATCATACAGTGCACAGCACCATTAATTTATGGAATAAAGTGAAACTGTTGTTCTAAAAGTGTCTGAATTTATTATGGTGAGATACCTTTTACATTCTAAGAAAAGACACTCCAGAGTTTTAGCCACATTAAAAAAAGGTTGGGAGACAAAGAGGAGAAGAGGGTTGAGAATGCATGAATCCTGCAACAGAGCTGAGGGAGCATTAACAGAGTAATATATTGAGATATACCTATCTCACAGAACTGGAAGGGACCCTGATGGGCCATTGAGTCCAGACCCTGGCCTTCACTAGCAGGATCAAGTACTGATTTTGCCCCAGATCCCTAAGTGGCCCCCTCAAGGGTTGAACTTGCAACACTGGGTTTAGCAGACCAATGCTCAAACCACTGAGCTATCCCTCCCTCCCTAAAACATGGGGGAAGGACCATAACATCCCAACACCCTCCCCATGCTTACAGCTACCATGGGAGACACTTGTTATGACAGAATGAAGAGATGCTGATGCACTTTTGAAAATAGGTATGTTCTGTTCTCAACATGAAAACTTCAGACCCACATGAGTACATGGATGGAGTTCACGGTGAGGGCTGTTTGTGGACCACATTTTTTTATTGTACATCTTCATACTGTTCTTCACATGTAAAACTGCCATTGACTACAATCGGATTCATACAGAAGGCCGAAATCTAGAAGAGGTGGAAAGCTCTCAGCCCTCTTTCATTCCAGCTAGAATGGATGGTGCTCAGCACTATGCAGAAGGTACTCAGCACCTTTTAAGATTGCACCTAAGTGACTGCAGAACTAGGGTGTATGTTTGATGGTCAACAAGAGCCAGACTCTTGCTCTGTGTTTTCCCCTCTTGGATAGCTCAGTGAATGCTAAAGAGATCACCAATTCTTGGGGCTAATTTCTGACCTCTACTGCTCTGGTGAGTAAGCAGTTTGGCAGAATACTTCATTGGGACACAAGAACTGATAAGAGAGACAACCAGGTAACATGCAAGGGTGAGCACTGTGTCCCAAAGTGTTCCCAGTCTCATAGAAGAGGGGCATGTCTATTTCCCATGTTACCCAACACTGTCTCAGCAGCAAGTAGTCACTGGCAGCAGGTCCTGATCAGCATGTGCATTCATCTGACACCATGTCAATTCCTGGCTTGCACTGACAGGATTCCTTGTGCAGATAACATACTTGCCAGAGTATGTGGTTATCTTCACTATGCTGATGTGCTGGCACAAGGACAGGATTTGGCTCTATTCACAGATATTAGGGTCAGAAAAAGCCTCTGTGACCCATCTAGTCAGAACTCCTACACAAAAAAGGCCACAAGACTTCTCTGAATTAATTTGTGCTTCAAGCCCAATAGTTGTGGTTGAATCAGAGCACATCTTTTAGAAAATATCCAGTCTCGACTGAAAGAATTCCAGTGATGGGGAATCACTTTCTATGAAAGAAAACATAGAATCAAAAGAAGTAAAAATCTTAAATGAACCAAACTGTACCACAGAATCTCTATGGATAGTAATTCCGTGCTCAGATAATAAGAATATAGCAGTAGGGATATATTACCGGCAACCTGACAAGGATGGTGACAGTGACTGTGAAATGCTGAGGGAGATTAGAGAGGCTATTAAAATAAAAAAATCAATAATAATGGGGGATTTCAACTATCCCTATATTGACTGGGTACATGTCACCTCAGGATGGGATGTAGAGATAAAGTTTCTTGACACCTTAAATGACTGCTTCTTGGAGAAGCTAGTTCTGGAACCAAGAGGAGAGGCAATTCTTGATCCTAACTGTAGCACAGGATCAGGTCCAAGAGGTGAATATAGCTGAACTGCTTGATAATAGTGACTATAATATAATTAAATTTAACATTCCTGTTCCAGGGAAAACACCACAGCGGCCCAACCCTGTAGCATTTAATTTCAGAAAGGGGAACTATACAAAAATGAGAAGGTTAAATAGAAAATAAAAAAGTACAGCACCAAAAGTAAAATCTCTGGAAGATGCATGGAAACTTTTTAAAGACACTATAATAGAGGCTCAACTTAAACGTATACTGCAAATTAAAAAACATAGTAAGGGAACTAAAAAAGAGCCACCATGGCTAAACAACAACGTAAAAGAATAGGTGAGAGGCAAAAAGGCATCCATTAAAAAGTGGAAGTTAAATCCTAGTGAGGAAAATAGAAAGGAGCATACATTCTCACAAGTGAAGTGTAAAAATATAATTAGGAAGGCCAAAAAAGAATTTGAGGAACAGCTAGCCAAAGACTCAAAAAGTAATAGCAAAAAAATTTTAAGTATATCAGAAGCAGGAACCCTGCTGAACAACCAGTGAGGCCACTGGATGATTGAGATGCTAAAGCTTCAGGAAAAGGCAACAAAAACAATTAGGGGTATGGAATGTCTTCCGTATGAGGCGAGATGACTAAGACTAGGACTTTTCAGTTTGGAAAAGAGACGACTAAGGGGGGATATGATATCTATAAAATCATGACTGGTGTGGAGAAAGTAAACAACACACGAACTAGGGGTCACCAAATGAAATTATTAGGCAGTGGATTTAAAACAAACAAAAGGAAATATTTCTTCATACAATGCACAGTCAACCTGTGGAAGTCTTTGCCAGAGGATGTTGTGAAGGCCAAGATTATAACTGGGTTAAAAAAAGAAGTAGATAAATTCATGGAGGATAGGTCCATCAATGGCTATTAGCCAGGATGTGCAGGGATGGTGTCCCTAGCCTCTGTTTTCCAGAAGCTGGGAATAGGTGACAGGGGATGGATCACTTGATGATTACCTGTTCTGCTCATTCCCTCTGGGGCACCTGGCATTGGTCACTGTTAGAAGACAGGATACTGGGCTAGATGGGCCTTTGGTCTGACCCAGTATGGCTATTCTTACGGTATTATCTAGGGTCAAGTTTCACAACTGTTTTTCCACACACTTGTTCCTAATATAGGGTTTGAGTTCCAAGGCACAACTGAACGGTGTAAAGAGACACACAGATCATCTGCTGCATAAACTGACCTTTCAGTAAAGCTTATATACAGCTTAAAGTGGAGCAAAGGGATACGTGGACACTCTTATTTCAGCTGACAGCAGGCTTGTATCATTTTAACATAAATCAATTAGGAACAGACCTAAGACGAAACTAAATAAGCTGGACAAACTGAAATAAGCAAGTCCACATAGGAATTTGCATTGGTTTAATTAAATCGATGCAAGTCTATATGTAAGCAAGGCTCACTTAACAAAATTAGCCACTTTGCCAAGCGAGAAGCAAAGAAGAGTGATAGCCAGACAAAAAGATCGTACATCAGAGAGTGAAAGAATTGAGAGGGAATAAACAAGAGCTGGATACAAGGCACATCTGATTCTCCTCCTCCTCTATGGAGTCCTACCACTTTGTCTGCCCCAAATGATACTTTCCTGCTCTCTCCTCCAGAAGCGTGCTGGGCTGGAGCTTCTGTCATGCTGGCTGCCTCCCTGCTTATAGACACCAGGATAAGAAACAGTTAAGTTCTGCTGCAAAGTAACAAGAGAAGTAGCAGCCTTCTGCAGCCATGGGAGTAACAGCTTCTAGAGACCAGAGGCCAAAAAAAGAGTCCAATCTCAACTACTCAGGTTAGAGAGAGAGCCTCAGGACACAGGGTTAAGGCTCAGGACAAAATTATACTGTAGACAAGTATGGGTATGTCTTTACCAGCCCTTTGTATAGTGCCATAATGATAGCCACATATTTGCATGAGGTAATAAAGCGAAACAGTAATTTTGCTTGCACAAAAAGGTAAATACCAAACAGCTGGCCAAGCATGTCAACCAGTTAATGTTGGATGGGTGCTGTGGAGATATAAAGCACAAGTGTCATAACCTAGTCCCAGATTTGGACCTTAGCGTCCAAAATATGGGGGTTAGCATGAAAACCTCCAAGCTTAGTTACCAGCTTGGACCTGGTAAAGCTGCCACCACCCAAAAAATTAGAGTGTTTTGGGGCACTCTGGTCCCCCCAAAAACCTTCCCTGGGGACCCCAAGACCCAAATCCCTTGAGTCTCACAACAAAGGGAAATAAACCATTTCCCTTCCCCCCTCCAGGTGTTTCCTCCCTGGGTTCCTGGAGAGATACACAGAAGCAAGCTCCGTGAATCTAAACAGAGGGATTCCACCCTCTCTATTTCCAGTCCTGGAAACAGAAGTACTTCCCTCTTCACCCAGAGGGTATGCAAAGTCAGGCTAGTAAATCTAACACACACAGATTTCCCCCTGACTTCTTCCTCCCACCAATTCCCTGGTGAGCACAGACTCAATTCCCTGGAGTCCCCCACTAAAGAAAAACTCCAACAGGTCTTAAAGAGAAAGCTTTATGTAAAAAGAAAAAAAAATACATAAAAATGGTCTCTCTGTATTAAGGTGACAAATACAGGGTCAATTGCTTACAAGAAATATGAATAAACAGCCTTATTCAAAAAGAATACAATTCAAAGCACTCCAGCAACTACACACATGTAAATACAAAAAAACCCCATATAAATCACTATCTGATCTTTTTGTACTTACAACTGGGAAACAGAAGATTAGAAAGGCAGGAAACAGAGATCCTCTCATAGCCGAGAGAGAGACAGGCACAAGACCAGAACAAAGGACTCACACACAAACTTCCCTCCACCCAGATTTGAAAAAGTCTTGTTTCCTGATTGGTCCTCTGGTCAGGTGTTTCAGGTTACTTCTTTCCAGGTGAAAGAGACATTAACCCTTAGCTATCTGTTTATGACAACAAGTACTAAATATTATGCTCTTATCTAGACACCATTAGGCTCATTTTTAGATTGCAAGATCCTCAGGGCACACAGCTCCTACCACAACAGGGCACTAATCCCAAGAGGATTTGTGGAGGAGGGAGAATAGTGCAGCAGTTATTGGAAACCAAAAACATAAGCCAAAGGCCGCTGCTGGCACAATGTAGAGGAGCACAGGGGAGGTTCAGATTACTGGGGAACCAGAAGAAAGTCACAACAGGGCAGACAGCACGAAAGGAAACGCTGGAGACTTTGGCAGAAGGTCTTTGTCCATCCCCCTCAACTGTGTGGGCAAACTCAGTCCATTGCATGTGTGTGTTTTTAACACATGCATCTGAACACAAAGGCTGTTTATTTCTCTATAGGACTAAGTAAAAACAAAGGCTGTCAGAATAGAGCTTTTAGCACGGCCAGTGCAAGGAAGTTTCATAGCACGGCCGGTGCAAGGAAGTTTCGTGCCCTAGGCAAAACTTGCACCTTGCACCCCCCCAGCTAACCCCGCCCCCCCACGGCAGCTAACTCAGCCCCCCCCGGGAGCCCCCCCCCAGCAGCAGCCCCCCCCCCCACCACAACAGCTAACCCCTCTTCGTCCCATCCCCCCATGGCAACTAACCCTGCCTGGGGAGACTTCCCGCCATCCCCCCCGCTCCCCAGCAGCTAACCCTGCCTGGGGAGACTTCCCCCCGAGCAGCTAACCCTGCCTGGAGAGACCTCCTGTGAAAACTAAGGGTATGGCTACACTTACAGTTGTACAGCGCTGGGAGTTACAGCTGTCTTCGTACAGCTGTGTAGGGAAAGCATTGCAGTGTGGCCACACTAACAGCTACCAGCACTGCAATGTGGCCACATTTGCAGCGCTGTTGGGAGTGGTGCATTGTGGGCAGCTATCCCAGCGTTCAAGTGGCTGCAACGTGATTTTCAAAAGAGGGGGTGAGGGGGAATGTGGGGGAGAGAGAGAGAGTGGATTTTTGGATCTGTCAGCTCCCTGCCTTGCAAGTTCTAAGGACTGGAACATACAAATCACCAACCTGCAATCAATTTAAAAGTTTCGAGCTCTTCCCCCACCCCTCTCTTTTTCACTAAATGCAAATTATGCACTCCTAAATAGCCTTCAGACCACATAAGCAGCTGCTCAACATGGACTCCCCGCCCGCCCACCGTGTGACTTCTCTCTTCAAGCAAACAGCTGTGAACCTTCCAAAGCAATTCCCCTGCCTGCCTCCGCTCGCTCGCTCCAGCAAACAGGAGCTGTGTTTGTTTTTTAGATAAGCAGCTCGGGGGAGCTCAGAGTTCAGCCATTCTTCCGGTTTGTTGTGAGCAGGAATTCTGGGATACCTCCTAATACCCTGGAGGCCAATAACAGCGCTTTTGGTGGCCACACTTGATGAGCAGCGCTGCATCACCAGCGCTGCAATCGTTACACCCCAAGCAGACCAGGTGTACAGCCAGCGCTGCAGCCAGGGAGTTGCAGCGCTGGAAGTACCTTGCAGGTGTGGACAGTTACTAAGTCGCAGCACTGTAAACCCACCACCAGTGCTGCAACTCTCCAGTGTAGCCAAGCCCTAAGTCTGCCTGAGTTGCCCACCCCAGCTCACCTCCACTCCGTCTCGTCCACTGATCACGTCGGCGCTGCTCTAATTCTCCTCCCCACCCAGATTTGCGGCGCTGATTGGAGGAGACTTAGAGCTGGGCTGTGTGCTCAGCAGAGCCGCCAGAGCGGAGGTGAGCTGGGGCAGTGAGTGGGTCCCCCTGTGCGCCCCCTCTCGTTATTGTGGGCAGCCCTCCCCGTGCGCCGCCCCCACCCAGCTCACCTCCACCTCCTCGCCTGAGGCTGCTTTTAGGCGCCCCCAACTACTAGGCGCCCTAGGCGGCCGCCTAGTTTGCCTAAATGGTTGCACCAGCCCTGGCTTTTAGAATCCTTTACCAACCCATTTGCCACGCAGGAGTGTATTTAACTGCACCAACAATACAGCCTCAGAAAATAAGATTTATTTGACAGTGTGATGGGGTGAGCTCCCCACACTGGCCCTGGAAGAGCTGAATCATCTAATTAGATTGCATATGTGGGAGCTTTAGGATGGAGGCAGCTAATTAGAGAGAAGTGGCTTTCCTGTGCAGGAACAGGCAGGGCCTATATAAGCCAGGAGGGTGGCAACAGAAGGGCTGGCTGGGAAAGGCTGCAGTCCCTCCATGGGAAGAGGAAGGAGTGTTTGGGGAGCTGCAGAGATGAGTTGCCTAAAGTTACTCCCTGGGAGGAGGGCGTGAAGAGACTGGTAAACCCAAAGAAGTGGGAAGGGCCAGGAGGTATGGAAGTGGCTCAGGGAAAGGCAGCAAGGTGCAGGAAACAGACCTTGGCTGCTGTATAGAGGGTCCCTGAGCCAGAACCTGGAGTACAGGGTGGGCCCAGGTTCCCCTGCCACCCACTGTGGGAGTGGTACTGAGAGGGAGTGAAGCAGAAGACTGCTTGAGACTGCTGGTGAGCAGAAACCTTGATGCAGCCCCTCCACCCCAGAAGGTGAAACCACAACAACGACCTGGCCAAAGGGCTGGATAGTTGCGGCTCCTGAGAGCAAGAGAGGGGCTGCAGAGAAGAAACTGATGGTATATAACTGCTAGAAGGAACATCAGCCTGACTGAGCTAAACCCCAGAACAGCCTGTAGGTGGTACTGCCCAGCAGTGAGTAGAGCTACCCCGCCACAGACAGGATGACCTTTAGTAGATCTAATGTCACTGTGAGACGTAATCACAGTGGCACATGATACATTCATGTACAGGCCAAATGGGGAGTTCAACAAAACAAGTTGTGAACAGTGAGATCACAGATTTTGGTGAGGGTAGAAAAAAACGTCCTTCTAAAATGTCTTAAAACTTCTACCGTTTAGCTGATCTGAGCAACATGAATCAAATATTTGTCCAATCTCCCTGGACTTTTCTGCAATCATTGAGCCTTCTGCGTCAGATTTTCCTGCAATGCGAAATGAACAGCTACTGCTATTCTGATGTCAAGAGACTGCCACAAATCTCAGAAACCTTCCTACTTATGCTGGGTAAATGGGTGGGCAGTTCACTCCACAAATGGCAAAGGAAATACTGTGTGCTCAAAAGATGTAGACAGCTGAAAAAAGCAACTCTTATTCATCTTTTAAAAACAGATCCAAATTGGCCATCCGAATGAATACCCAGTGCTACCATGCGTGGAAATCAGAGTTAGAGATTCTAGCTTAGTCACTGGCTCCTGGGTTAGGAGCATTACCAAGTCAGTTTGTTCAACCCCCGGTGGAGAAAAAGCTTCATACTACTCTACAGGGGTTCTTCTGACTGGCTTAGAAGCAGCACCGATCAGACTCCTAACATACACCTCTACCCCGATGTAACGCGACCTGATATAACACGGGTTTGCATACAGCGTGGTAAAGCAGTGGATCAGCGCATCAGCTCCCAGCCGTGGCGCTCCACTTCTCGCCACCAGTGAGTGCGGGGAGGTTGGGGAAAGGACGCCCCCTGTACTCACCTGCGGCGGGAAGCGGAGCACCGCGGCTGGGAGCTGGTGGAGTGGAGCGGGCTGGGGCCGGGCTGCTCCACTCCCACTGCTGCCGGTGAGTGCGGGATCTTTCCCCAACCCCCACCCAGGCGACACATCTGGGGCTGGGGTAAAGAAAGTGGAGCGGGCTGGGGCCGCAGTGCTCCGCTTCCCACCACAGGTGTGTACGGGGGGCGTCCTTTCCCCAACCTCCCCGCACTCACTGGCAGCAGTGGAAGTGGAGCAGCCCAGCTCCAGCCCACTCCACTCCCCGCTCCCAGCCATGTCGCTCAGCTTCCTGCCACAGGTGAGTACGGGAGGGCATCCTTTCCCCAACCTCCCTGCACTCACCCGCAGTGGGAAGTGGAGCGCCGCAGATGGGAGCTGGCGGAGTGGAGAGGGCTGGGGCCGGGCTGCTCCACTTACCACCGCTGCCGGTAAGTGCCTGTCAGGGGGCGGGGTGTGTGGATAGGGGTTGGGGCAGTCAAGGGACAGGGAGAAGGGGGGTTGGGTAGGGGGTGGGGTCCTGGGGGTGATTAGAGATGGGGGGCTCTGGAGGGGGCGGAGAAGGGACAAGGATCAGGGGGCCAAAGAAAGTTGGATATAACATGGTCTCACCTATAGCGCGGTAAGATTTTTTTGGCTCTGGAGAACCGCGTTATATCGGGGTAGAGGTATATGTAGATCCAACTCCTTTTAGCTAGAATGGCTCTTGGACTTCATACAGAGGATAGGGTAGAAAAGACTGAAGGAAATAGGGTAAGGAATTTGCATTTAGTAGTTCATCTCCTGCATCCTGGAGTGAAAAAGTATGCACCTGTATAAAAACTGAAAGAGGTATGCTGAAAGAAAGGTTTGGCTCACTGCGGAAAGAAACTGTTGTTTTTTTTCCTCTCTATACTTGTGCAGCACCTTACAACAGTCCCCTACTCCTGTTTGGAGGCTCCAGGTGCTGCTATAACACAAATTAATAATAACCACAACAACAGACAGCTTAGTTACTCACTGAGCTCCAGCACCATTCTGAACTCCGGGGGGCCTTTTCTGTCAAGGGAATAAGGAGGAGAAGATTCTATAGTACTCCTCCTTCCTACCTGCCCCCCCTCCCCCATCCCATATGAAAAATGTTTCTCATTAAAGGATAACTATAGAGCTGGGTGGCTGGGGAGGAGGGGAATTTGCTTGCTTGCTTTTGAGGTAAAACTATTTGTTTTACAGATTCTCCAGTCTTCTCAATCCAGCATTTTAAAAATTCATTTCAAAAGCAAGAGCAAAGCACATCGTTAAGCCTCTTATTTCTCAATTTGTTCCCATGTCATTTGTCACTGTCCCTAACATAAAACTGCCATGGGCTTTCATTGGAACAAATGCAAAAAAATCTTTGTAAGTCTACTGGCAAAGCACGCTGAAGAGTAATGCCAACACCATGCTTCTTCCTACACTACCATAAGGTAACTCTCTCCTTTCTCTCTTTCAATCATGGAAAATGTGCATACAATGGGCCCTGACTTCACCTTGGGCTTAACTGTGCCACACTTTTGCATATATTTAAATAATTATGGGCTATATTTTCCATATGCACTTACTGGCAGAGTTAGATGACTAAATTTTTTATTGCAACCAATGGAAACATGCTTAAGGTTTGGAATCACATGTATTTTTTTTTTTTACCAAACCAGATATACTGCCTAAATTACTGTTGTTTTAAGGAATCACGAACTCTGGTCAGCCATTTAGCTCTGTGGGAGAGGATCAGATATATTCAGAAAATATCTTTGTCTACTGTGCATGACATATCTGGCAAGTCCTTTTGTTTGAAGGATGTTCCACTGGAAACTGTTTTTTCCATGTATTCCAGGAAGCGTGATGTCTGATATTCGTTTGACCGGGGAGGGCCATGTGCAAAAATAAAACTTAACATAAAATTAAATGTGTGATCAGGGCTAGCTTAGTTGATTCCAATAATAATTATAAAAATATACACATTTTTTGTAAACACAAGATAAATATCTATGTTGATATCCACGTGGATAGACAGGAAATATAGTATTTATTTCTCTCACACTTCTGCAACACACATTATAAAACTGGTAGCTTCTTTTTAAGGAACAAAGTGGTCAAATTTCCAATCAACAAAATTCTGTTACTTAACAAAAACCAGCAGCGTTTTTGCCAGAGTTTGAATAGTTTCCCCACTGACTGACCATTACAATGTTTGGTTCCCGTTAGTATAAACGTAGCTAATTTGGAGACTTGCATAATAAAACATGGGCCAAGTGAAACAGAACACAGAGAAAAAAACTGCTACTGAAATTCTGCACATTCTAGGCACGAAATTCTGTAGATTTCTACACGTCTTGAAAGGAAATCCCTACAGACTTCTATTGGCTATTACAAGCCTAATTCTGTTCCCACTGGAGTCCAGTGGAGTTTTGTCAGCAGTTAGGATTTCCCAACGTTAACCACAAATGCAAAACTTCTAACTGGAAGATCTATTTATATAGGACTGATGGCATTCCAGGAACGATTATGACCAAAGACTTTCTCAGTAGGGAAAGGAGGGGAAGTCCACCAGTAGGATGCTACAAGAATCAGCGTGAGATTCGGTTTCATTTAATAACATTAGCAGTTAATGGAAAGTGGAGGTAAGCGGCCCAATAATGACTCTTTGAACATGGATCCAATATATCTGTAAACACCCAAACTGGAGAAATATTAATGAGACCTAGAGAAGTTATCAGTAAGGACACAAAGTAAAAGGATGTTTCTTGTTGCTGTTTATGACCTTGTCTACACTTACGAGGCATGCAGGATACATGTAGCTACAAGCTACAAAGAAACACTGACTGTGTCCACACACACTGCAGTCTGTGGCTACATGCAGACATGACACTGCTAAAAATAGAAGTGTAGACATAGAAGGCATTGCTTGGATGCCAAATAGCCAAGTAGGGTATAAACCCTAAGGTTCAGGCATATAGGGTACTGCTCTACTGTACTCGCCTAAGCCACGCCCCACCATATACACTGCTATTTATACCCATGTTAGCTAGGTATGCAGTGTCTATATTGCACATGATGCCATATGTTTAGACTTATTCTCTGTCTTAATTTGATTGTGTTGCAAGCATTTGATAAAGTGACTAGAGCCTGGAGTAAGCATTAATTTTATGTCTATATGTTGAAATTGAAATAAACATAATAAAAAACACACCAGATATTTAATGGGAGAGACACACTTGGAATGCATTAGCATGAAAAGTATTTCACAGTGCGGCCAATCCCGGGTGTTCAAAAATCATGAGTCAAACCCTCCCCGCCAAACCATGAGATTGGCTTAAAAGTTATAAGAGTTTATTAAAATAAAAAGAACCAAAAATGTATCAGTTTCTGAGCTTTTAACAATCACATTTTCAAGCTTTTCTTTGGAACAATGAGGGTTAGAAGCTAACTTTTTTAAATGAAAGCTAAGATTCCCATGTCCTCACTAGACTCTGGAAGCAGGAGGTTTAAGAAAAACACCAATTATTACTCCTGAGGGAATTCTGCATCACTCTGCATGTGCAGAATATATGTCCCCCACAGATTTCTTTGCTTCCCCATAGAAAAATGACTTTCTGATGGGGAAGCAAAGGGAAGTCATCAGAGTCCCCCAGCAGTATGTTTCGGGTGCCCAGGGCAGCTGGCAGAGAAGTAAATCACTGTGGGGCAGGACTGGGGAAGACCCAGCTGGTGGCTCCAACCCTGCGCTGGGCTCAGCTGCTAGCCCCAGCTGGGCTGGGAAGGACAGTACTTCCCAGATTTTTCCCCTGGCTGTCGAAAGCTCTGCAAACTGACCTCCCCTACCCTCAGCACTTCCTGCACCCATCGTTCCTCAGCTGCAGGGGGAGGGATGCTGCTCCCCCATCTGCCCAACCCCCATGCATCCAGACCCCCTCATACCCAGATCCTTCCACCGAGCTTCACCCCTCCCCACCAATAGAACCCACTCCTACTGCACTTGGGCTACCCTGACAAGCCACCCACACCTGGATCCCCACCCTACCAACTAACTGCACCTGAATCCCCGCCCCACTGAGCCCCAGTCGCCCAGCATCTGGAACCCCCTACTGAGCCCCCCACACCAAGATCCCCCCTGCCGAGCTCTATCCCTCCCCACTGAGCCCCAACCACCTTCACCTGGACCCGCCTGCAGAGTCCTATTACCGTTGCACACAGAACCCCCGCAACAAGCCACTGTGCATCCAGATCCGGCCTCCATACCCAGATCCCCCATTGAACCGCCCGCACCCACTGTGCCCTACACAGAACTCTCTCAACCCCCATCTGGACCCCCACACTAAGCCCCTCTACACCTGGATCCTGTCTTGCTGAGCCTGCCTGCCCACACCTGGTGCACCTAGCACAGAGGGGCAGGGCGCTAGGGTGTTTCTGGGGCAGACCCTGTCCTCACACTGTGTCAGGGTTTGGTGCTGCCTCATTGCTGAGTCTGTATCCCAGGGATGGGTGTTCTCCCATTTCTGTGCAGCCAATGGCCTGTGCTCCCCAATGCCATGCTGCAGCCTCCACATTTATTTGACAAATAACATTTGCAGAATTTTAAAATATTGTGCACATAATTTTCAATTTTTGGCGCAAAATGCCCTCAGGAGTAAATAATTATCACAAGACACTCAATAAAATTAAAAGAGTTGACAACACTGACATCTAGGCGTGACAGAGCACAATACAGTGGATACAAATGAGGCATGATGAGGCAGCAAAAATACTAGTGAAGTTTTGGGCTGCAAATACAAAAGCACCATGTTACAAAGCAGGGAGGTAGGTGTTTCTATAGAGCACTGCTGCAGCCACAGATAGAACACTGTACAGTTCAAGGCATTGAATCCTAGAAAAATGTCGACAAATTGGAGACTTTCAGAGAAAAGCAAAACAATTATTATGGGGTCAGGGGGACTGATTTTTGAGGAAAGATAACATTAGGTAGGGAGACTTTATAATTGTCTGCAAGTATTTGAAAGGATCAAGGAAGAAAATAAGTTGTTTAGGGAACTAAAGGAGCATACAATTATGCATAACAAAATGAAGTCTGCTTGAGTCTTTAAAAAAGGACTGGACAAAGCTTTTGAGATATACTATAGGGAACACTCCTGCACTGCAAGGAGATGATCAAGATTATCTAATAAATCTTTTCCAATTCTAATTTCTAGGATTATAAAATCTGGAGAATTTAGATTTTAGATGCATAAGTTGAGAAGTCATTTTTGGCAAAATATACTGATTTAGAAGACTCTCTTTAAACGTGGATAAGTATATAGGACATATCTCCCTTCACAGCAGTGCAGGGTGTACTGTCATTTTTAACATGAACTTGAATGTGGTGGGTTATCTCTGCTTCTCTGCACCTTCAGTTTCAAAAGTTTGTGGTGACCAGGATCTGGTCATGTGCCTAAAAAGCACTGCAGCCCTAGAGTACTAGAATAGTATGCTTTATCAGCTGTGCTTATAAGACTAATTCTACATATACGCAATCACACAATGCTATGGAGAGAAGCAAACAACTTTTCCACTCAGCTGCCAAGTACAACTTCTGAAACCAGCCCGAATTAGTATTTTCATCTCACACTTTTGTTCTTGTTGGACCTATACGAAACAAAAGATATTTAGCCTGGTAGGTTCTACACCTGCAAGGTTTCCATAAAATGGGACAAAACCACCAGTCGGGCTTTCATGTTGTTGCCTAGGGAGGCAAACCTAAGGAGGAATGACACTATGTTTAGAGTTCATGGGGCTCTGAACTCTCTCTAGTTCTCTAAATAGGAGAAAGACAGCAAGACTGCAGCCTGTCTGACTACATTTAACATTTTTCAAACTTGTTCAACTCTTTGCACTACTCCAACAGCATTACATCTATTTGGATGGTAAACAACCATGTAACAACTGGAGACAAAAATAGCTCGGAAAATATAAAAAGCTCCTTGTACAGTCAGAATAAAAAGAAAAAGATCAGGCCTCATTGAATCTTCAAAGGGGTAAATATCTGGGAAACTCCAATTTGTGAG
Source organism: Gopherus flavomarginatus (assembly GCF_025201925.1). NCBI lineage: Eukaryota > Metazoa > Chordata > Testudines > Testudinidae > Gopherus > Gopherus flavomarginatus. The sequence continues at coordinate 206,111,766 of NC_066618.1, forward strand.
TTCTTAAACTATAGCTGCTGCAGTTACAAGCTGCACATTATTTTCGGATATGGAGATAAGAGAGTACGTGCCAGCCCAAACTAGCTTTTGTGGTAAAATTAGTGGAAAGGAAAAGGCTGATGTGGCCTATCCAAAAATGCAATTGTTTGCATACCTACTAGCGACCTTTCACCCAGAGATTTCAAAGCACTTTTCCCTCAGACTCCACAACACACTCCTGCAAAGTAGGCAAGCATTATTGTATTTATTTCACGGATGAAGAAACTGAGGTACAGAACAGTTCAGTGACTTGCCCAAGGTCACACACTGAGGCGTAAGCAGAACCAGGAATAAAATGAAGACCACCTAAGACATACCCAGGGCCCTGTGCTAACCACTAACCCCACACTCCCAATAATGGCTTATCTGCCATCTATTATCACAACCATAAAAGTTTGTAGTATGTCTAATTAATGGCTCTTTTGGTCGAACAAGGGAGATGATATTAATATTACAGAGGAAGAGGATCATTGACCTGATGAAGCCACCTGTCCGACCAGTGAGTCATTCTGTATGTGTCTTTATTGTTGAAGGATTTCACTGAAGACAATGGATGATCTACAACAATGTATTTTTATAAGTAGCCCAAAATAAAATGGGATGTAGAGTTCCCGCTCTACAAAACTGATCACATACCCACCCACCCACCCACCATGATAGTTTTACATACATCCTCTCTATTGGCTCAGAAACTAATTCTCTAAACTGTTCAGGCTTCCTGTTATCAACGTCCCAGGTTTATGCAGGTGCCTTAATCCATGTAGGTGCTTTAGTCTTGCTATCAACCAGTCACAAAAATCACAAGGAGAAAAATGGTAAGGTTCCCATTAGTTTAAAACAATAGAGTGTCTCTTGTAGTTATTAGAAGAAAAGCTGGCAAATCCAGCAACCACAGGAGTCAGCAGCTGGGTCTGTTTTACCCTGACCCCTTCACTGAAGACTCTATTCAACATTCCTTACACAGGCAAATCTGCCATGGAAGTTAGTGGGGGTTTTGCTGCGCAAGGAGTGCTGAAAAGGAAATTCCACAAGGTTTTTCGGGGAGACCTCTTCTTAGGTTTCTGTGGGCAGCTCAGGAAGTGACAAAAGAAATACAAACAATCAGTTCAGTCATCAAAAGAGTTTTTATGTCTTAAAAACAGTTGGTCCACTGACACTGATTAACTGTATATTTCACACTAGGCACTTCTTTTGACATACTGTAATTAACAACAGGTGTTGGGCTTCACTGATATTGGCTTTCCTACCACTCATTATAATATGAAGCAATTTATAATGTTTCTGCAAATCACATGGATCGATTTTCTTTAATTTCAACCAGCAGCTGCTGCAGCAGACTAATAAATAACCACAGCAGAATCCCCACTAAGCTCCCAGAAAAGGCTGTAAATATATTTAACAACCTACAGCATAAACACATCTCCAGCTTTCAACCAGGATTGAATACCTTTCAGAAAGTGTGTTAGTTATGAGTGTATCTGAAGAGAAGAAAGGCTTTAAAGGACATATTTGAAAGGCCTGGGTTTTTTGTTTGTTTTCAGAATAAAATATACATGCTCTCCTGCTCATTATCTCTCTCAGACTGATCTAGTTATCTACAAATACCAGCATCTAACCATCCAATCTTTCTTTAAAAAAACGTAATAATCAGTGTGATTTATTTAACACTTGTTTATTTTAAAACGCAAACCCTGCTCAACTTTAGGGAAGATAAGAGAAGTAATGAAACATTCAGTCATAAAAACCTTTAATTGTTTCTGGTTTAATCCATACTTCTTCTGTAGTACCTTCTACGCTATCAGTACAATGTTAGTTTCAGCACTGCAGACTCAGAAGGCAACCATACCTATACATTCCATCGAACTTACTAAAGAACCACCACAATAAAAAGAGGTCATTTTAAAAACAAACATTTGCATGAGCACGAAAAAGAATGGCTCGTGTTGCTACCATGATTATTATTATAAGGTCTTTCCAACCATAAAATGGGACACATCTACTTAAATTAATCAAAAACTTTTGCTGAACTTGGATTAAAAGTTACATTTTTAGGACTTCAGGGCACTCAAACTTTGTTCCAATTTGTCAGGAACCAAAATGCCAACAGAGTATGTATAAAATGAAGTAGATGACAGTCACTCTCATCTTTAATAAAGAGGTGAGGCCCTATCCAGGGTCCAGCAGTCAGTACTCTTGAAGCAGAACCCCTGTGGCTTTTTCTAGGATGAAGCATTGCATGCTGGGAAGATAGCTACTACAGGCTGCATTGCCTCATTACAGATGAGGCTGCAATTGACTATGTGGTTATTAGTCCACACATTGGCTTTTCCTGATGTCCATCATCATTTTTTTTTTAAAGATGATCAATGTCATACAAGCCAATTGGATTTAATGGTTCCTGATACTTACATTAAAATAATTCAGAGCAAGGAAACACCAACTCAAGTTCCTAATGATTATAGTGTAGCAGTAGCAAGGGAAAATCACTGCCCAAATACTTCATTAATGCAGAGCTAAGTGACCAGCAGCGTCTCTTGCTCTTCCAGAATGTCAAGTGCATCTATACTTACCCTTTGAAAACCAGGAAATGCAATGCGTTAGCTGGTACCTATCACCCCACCCACCCGGGTGATTTAAAAGGGCCTGGGGGCCCCCAGCCATCACCACTGGTAGTGCAATGGAGCTAAGGTGGCTTCCTGCCCGCCCTCACTCGGCACCGCATTCGGAAAATGTGCCATTTGACGTGGTGTGTACTCTCAAAATCAGAATGAAGTTACCAGGCAGCAAATAACTTTTTAAAGTTAAGGAGGCAGAGGTTTCTAGTGCAGAGGTTCTCCAACTATGGGGCACGCCTCCATGGGGAGATATAAGCATGCCCCAGGGGAGGCATTAGTAGCCTGTCTTTTGCTCAAGAGTGCTATCAGAGCAGATCCAAAGCTATGCTCAGCCTGGGGGTGGGATAGAGGGAGTCAGACCTTCACCTGGAGGAGCAATTCTGGGATGGGGCAGGCCAGGGGTGTGTGGACACCTCAGGGAGCAGCTTGCAGGAGCTCTCCCACTCCACCCAATGCTCTGCTCCCCAGATTGCCCGGGCCGCAGCAGTGCAGGGATTCACCTCCTCCCTCATCTTCCCATCAGCATCACAGAGCCTCCCATGCCACCGGTCTTCCCCCTGTGCTTCACTCTCCAGCTCAGCCAGGGGATACGCCATCACCCCCTCTGCTCTCTTCCAGCTCCCCTTCTCTCCCCTTCTCCCTCCAACACTGAGACCTCTCACATAGCTCTCCTACCTCCTGCTCCCCCGTTACTTTTTGCATCGCCCCCCCAAACATATTCAACAGCAACACCGGCTCCTGTCCCGCAAGGGTTAAACTGACCTTCCTCATAGGGCCACTGGGATGAAGCCAGTGGGACTCACTGCCCTGTACAGGGCAAGGTCACATAGCAAAGCAGGGCCCATGGAAAGAGAGACACAAAGCATCAAAGAGCCGCAGACGCCATCTTTGTTAAGGGCATAGCAATCCTTTTGGGCATCAGCTGTGATGCAAGTTTACAAATGCAATAACTTTACTTACTTTCTGGTGGCACAGTGTGCAAGGGTCCATTCATCCACCTATCCCCAGCAGTGGAGTGTCCATCTAGAACAGCAGCGCCAGGCACACTGGCAGACAGACCTGCCCTGCTTTGCCATGCAGCGAGAGCATCTGTCGTGGACACACGCCAGACAAAGATGACAGGGCCCTACTTGTTTAGGGACCAACCCTTGCCACCATCACAACAGGCCCCAGTGGCAGCCACCTTGCCTGCCAGCTGCACTGCCCTCTTTGGTGCATCAGGCAGCGTAATGATTGGGCCACAACAGTACCTAGAGAGAGACAGACAGGCTAACAGTGAGAGCACATCTGCGGTGTGCTCCAGTGCATAGGGTCTTTAGGCTACAGACATTCCTGCACTGGGTGCTCTGACTGTAAATCAAGCACGCCTACAATACAGGCCATTCTCAGTCAATGGACCCAGCTACTCACACTAATGTACTCACAGCCTGCTTCTTTATAGGCTGGCACCATTCCTTTTACCCCTAAACATCACTTCTGCAGTTGATCTCACCAATTTTATTTTAATTGCTGCAAATTGTACTCTTTTTGTAACAGAACTGGGAGATAACATGAAAGATGCTTTATGAATGAAAATTAGTATTTTTGACACTTACACTCTCATTATAACAACATTGATCACAGCCTTTTAACTTTATTACTTATATTCTTGCAGAGTAAAGGATTTTCACTTCTTTGTGAAACTTATGATTTTTTGTTTTTTTCTATTGTCACAGATCCAGAGTAACTGCACCTGTATTCCCCCCTCATGGTCCCTCGACGGCACTACCTCTAGGCTTCTGACTGTTCAGCTGTCATCTCTTTCCCTCCTGACTACAGGATCTTTAAAGGCTGCATCAGTTCCTTGCCTACACTGTGATATTCTCAGCAAGCCAGACTGCTTAAAAGGCCAGTGTCTACACTTTGCTTTCTGAAGGGCTATGCCTAATGTACTGCTCACAGTTATAAGTTACCACACAGCTCTCTCTAAACAAGCACATTTATTTTTAAGGGGAAAGCATTACAGAGAAAATGAATTAAAAACAATTGAAGACCCTACACTCATGCTAAAAAGCTTACCAAAAGTCTTCCCTCAGGCTCTGGTAGGTGTCAGTACTTCAAAATCCACAACTGGATTTCCACTATGGTTACAACTGCATAGGCTCAGATTCAGAACCAGAATAGTTCAGTCTTTCCTTTATATAGTTTGGGCCTTTAATATGGGCCTCATGTAACAGGTAATCAGCAGACAATGGCCCACTCCTCAGAGTGCAATTTCAAAAGAATAGGTTTTTTACATAATCCTAGGTGGGGAATTTGCATTTACCTCTCCCTAGCTATTCCCAGGAAAGCAACTTAATACTTTTGTTCCAAAAGTCTATTCTTGTCTGGCACATTGTTCAATATAGTCCTTTGAACCCCCAGGTCTCACATCTCTCTCATCTCCCCACTCAAGAGGTTACATATAATCCCATCCCACAATAATACATAACCCATTTATTTAATACAATGGACCCCAAAGACACAAACTTAATTCAGTAAGGTCTCCTCAGGATACGGTAGGAAATTGCCGTATCTGTCACAACTATGATAAAATTTGAGTATCCTGCTCTAGTGAATAGAGCACTCGACTGGGATGAAGGAGGTTTTTAATCCTGGTTCTGCCACTAAGCTACTGTGTGACTGCAGGCAAATCACTTCACCTCCCTCTGCCTCTATCTTTTCTATTTAGAGTGTTAACATTTTGGGGTCAGGAACTCTCTCACACTGTGTGTCCATACACATGTAATAGAAGGGGCCCTGATCTCAGTAGGGACCTCTAGATGATACTATAAGATCAATAAGAATACATCATACTAATATTCAGACTTTCATTCAACTTGAGACTTTAATGCATCATGATTTTTAGCAAAAGGGTTGATATGATGTCTTGCAGTATCCTTCAGCCTCAGCAGGACATCACCTTATTTCTATTACTTTTGTCCACCCTCCGTTTCCTCTTTTGTCTGTCTTCCCTTTCTTCATGTATCTTTTCTGTTATAACGAAGTAAATTACTTCAGGCAGGGATCGCATATTTTTGTGGAGTTTTTTAAGTATGTTGCAAATTATAGGCATTAAATAATTGCTAGCAATAATATAGGTCACTAGAATAATTTTTAGAATGCACTCATTATAGTACTCTACAAATGTAATGTATATGCTCTGCAAATTACAAGCATAGAACAGTGAATCTTGAAATATGGTGTAACTGGGGGAAGAGACCTAGTAAGGAGAGACATTGAGTTTATGTTCTTCTAAAGTAAAAACACACCCTTTTGTTCACAACACCACAATCCTCCTCTTCTTCTAACCTTAGTCCCATCTATACAGAATCAGCTCTTTCTCCTCCACTCCAGTCTGCCTTGAAGCACTTCCCAGGAAACTCCACAGCTAAAATCCTTTTGTGTAACATCCTTCCACCTAGTTTTGGATCTTCCAACCTTTCTGTCACCCTCTACTTCCAAGTTTAACATTCTGATTTTCTATATATTCTTCCAATCTTCATGTCCCCAAACTATCTAAGCCTGGATTCCCTCAGCTTTTAGATAATTGGTACCACCTTCACACTTCCATTAACTCGTTCATTCTGAACACAGCCCATCCTTGTAACTCCAACTATCCATTTTAACATTTTTATTTTTACTGTATTCAAGATCTGCTCCTGTCTCTACCTCAGCACCCAGCATTTGGAACCACACTAAAGTGCAGGCCTAATTACTGTCTTGTAGATCTTACCTTTTAATTTGATAGGCCTTCTCCTTTTGCAGATCACTCTGCTTACTTTTCTCCATTTAGTCCATGCCTTTCCTATTCTCCTTACAAGTTTGTCGTTGAGCTCACCATTATCCTGTACTACCAAACCTAGGTACTTGAACTTCTGTACCTCTGTAGCAGCTCTCCCGTCCCCACCGATTTACAGTCTCATAATCTTCCTACAAGGTAGTATCATGAAATTTGCCGATCATATATTCCATTTTTTTCTGCTGATTTTCATGCCATTTATTTCAAATACACACCTCCATCTCTCATCTTCTTCCTCTCTGCTCTCCCCCACAAGCACTGCACCATCTGCAAAAAGTATGCACCAAGGTGCATTTCTCTGGTGTTTTCTGTAAGTGAATTGAGCATCAAAGTGAATAAAAAGAGGCTTAGTATTTGATGTACTCCAGCTCTTACTAGAAACTGTAACAGCACCCCCTATATGTCCTGGATCAGTCTGATACATTTTAAGGTACCTGTTTCATTCTCATATACCACCAGATGACTTCTCTCAGAATGTGACCCTAAGCCTTTGAATTGATTAATACTATCTGCATGTGGGTAGAGGCACCTCGGTGGATTTGTGTGTTGCTTCACTCACCAAGAGGGTGTCCCAACCAGGGGTTTTTACTGGAGAGGAAAGGGAAGCCTGTTCCACAGTTCACACTATGTTTCACAGGGGGACAATCAAAATAGTAAATGCATCTTTTTAATTTAGCAACATAGAAATATTGGTTTATTTTAAGATTACTTTCATCTGCTGAACACTGTTTTCAATGCAAACAAACTGAAATGTAACCATCTTCAGCCCCAGAAAAATTAATGCACTCCTTTGCTTTTGTCAACAGATCTTCAAACAAATGCAACATAACTTGGTGCGGGGGGCTTTTTATTTGCACTTCAATTAAATATCTGACTCTTAAGCTATAAGCAAGTTCCTTAGCATTTTCCTGAACAAGTGATATTGGGAAAGCAGCAAAAATGAGCCTACAACAAGGTTCTTTTATTTAAATACCATACAAATATGAAGTTTGGACAAGAGGTATAAGTAAATATCCATTGTGACATTACCCCAGCTACATATTTGTTAATAAAGCTGAACACCAGAGTCTGGGAAAAGTGCAGCTATTTCTCAGTAAACTCTTGTCTGTCTGGTACATTTTAAGGGACAGGATGTCTGGGTCACATAGGAAGGCAAGTTGGAATCCCTGTGAACCCTGTAATATCAGGGCTATGTTGCAAGCTGTGTTAACTGTTTAAATGGAAGAATTTTTTTTGTAAAGAGTGAGATTTTAAATGTCTAACTGAAACATTTAAAGCACAGCTAAGTCCTGCTATGTAAGGAGAAAGAGTCAGTTTTGCCAACTCTTGAAATTTTATTGCAAGTCTCATAATATTTTATGTTTTACTTAAGTGGTAGCTCCTGGTCACAAGTGATTACTTGAAAATCTCAGCTTTCATTTGTGAAAAAGAAGTATATTTCTAGTACATTTCACAGTGCAGAGAAAAGCTTGAAATCATGACTAGAGTGCACCCTAAAGGCTCAAAACCTAGAAGGCAATGAAGAGAATGAAACATTTATTTTTGAAAAGTCTTGTGATTTTGGGGCTAATCTCATGATTTGGGGGGATTAACTCATAATTTTTGAACTATTGAGGTTGGCAATACTGGAGATTTTTAAAACTGTCTTAAAATTAATCCCAGCGAAATGAGTCTTCATTCCTCAAAATAAATGAAAGAGCTGAAGGTAGGGTTAATGTCGTTCAGAAAACTATCATTACTGGCTTGCACTTGAGAGGCTCACAGCAAAGCAGATGCAAAATTTTCCTCATGCCTTCACAAATCAATCAACTAATGGCAGCACAACAAGGGCAATACATGGGCTTGCAAGAGACTGGTGGTAGGGTTCATAGAAAAATGATAAAGAGGACAAGTACAGTTGAGAGTTCTAGCTAGGTAGTGGGAATCAGCTGAGGTGCAGCAGCTTCAGGAGCAGGAGACACAGGAGCTGGTAGAAGTTACAGTGAGGTCTGTTATTGATGCTATACTAGGGAGATTGCAGCATTGTGCTGTCATCAAACCCCCACATGCAGAGCAAAACTCCAATGTACACATTGCAGGAGCACTCTAGCAGGGAAGAGGAGCTGGAGATTGGCCTCAGAAGCAGTAGCAGAGGAGGGCTATCATCAGTCACCAAGTAGGTTGAATGGCAATATACTTTCCTCCTTCAAGTAGGTCAGACAAAGTTAATACAGATATAATGCTATGATTAACTATCACTTCTGCCTTTGCTGCATTTATCCCCCTCACCCCCGTCAACCACACCTATGCACATCTCTGGTTTTCTGTTTCCAAGAGAGATGGAACGATCACATCAGGCATTTGAATTTAAAAGAAAAAGAAGAAAAAAAACACACCCTGAGTGACAGAAGTTACACTGGCAGAAGTGCTGATGTGGACAGTGATATGTTGACAGGAAAGCTTCTCCCGCCGTCATAGCTACCACTGCTCGGAAGAGCTCTCTCTCCTGTCAGCATAGAGTAGCTCGATACCAGTCAGCTCTGTGTTCTTGGGGAACCAGGGCGCAGTATCTAGCCTGACTCATGAAAGACACCCCCACCAGCCTCTGTTTAAACCAAAACCCATCACAGGAAAAAACTTGCAGAGAACAGTGAACGGCGTTGGGAGACACACCTAGAACCCTCCTGACAAGGGTGACAAGATTAAGACATCTCCATTAGCATATAGAGTGAAGAACAGAGACAACTCCTCTAGTCTCATCTGCATGAAAGATGGGATGGGGAGACATCTTAATTTACATACAGAATGGAGAACAGAGAACTGCAATGAACTCTGGGACCAGAAAAATCAAGGAAGCACTGCATCATGGGAATCTCTGCTCCAGATGCTAAGGAACCTACACCTGCACACACCCAGCTCAGCAGTTATTAGACCAATTCTAGTAATGAATCCTTGATTGATATCCAAAATACTGAAGCAGGTTAGTTGCATTGTGAGCTCCATGGAAGAAAACACCACCCATAGCCAAGAGTGATCAGCTCCTATTGTCTAGCCTAAAGAAAATCCTTAAGTCATCAGCTTACCTATAAACAAATCTAGTGTTCTCCCTTGAACCACTGTATTTTCTCTACAAAAATCCCTACTCACCATCTAGTCAGGGTTCTAATGCTTAGATCCAAACTAGATGCTTAGATTCACTGGGACTCCATATTCACCTGACTGATTGTGCTGGGGACTCTGCCTGTCTCCTGTTCTCAGAACCACCACCATTACCTGGGAACCCTGACCAGTTTAAGCTTCAGGGAGCAATGAGACCCCCCCCTCTTCTCTGTCTCTCTCTCTCTGTGTTTTCCTTTCTACCTTAGGTATTAACCTTTAATAATGGTTCAGTTTGACAGTGCTGATTGACCCGGTCTGCTCAGACTTGCTCTGTTAATGTATGTGTATGTGTGTGTGTTCATCTGGTTCTGGGGCTGGAAGAACCCAGCCCTAGGGAACCTAGGTCCTGCAGGATAGCTCCATTGGGAGGGGACTTGCAGAAGGAAGAAGTAGAGCTCCATATAAAAACACAAGTGACACAAGCAGTACATTGACAGAATTACAGAACATCCCCCCTCCAGAAGAGTAACCCGAATAAATAAGCATACCCCAAAGTAATGGGCAAATCTGGTCACAAGCTACACGAGCGATCTTACAGTGGTGCATGCATCTGCATTGGGACAGCTGTGCCGCTGTATGCTCACTACTGTAGACGTGTCCTGAGTCTCCCACTTGGAGTTTGGTTTGTGTGTTTTTTTAAAAGTCTGTTCTGAGTGTGCTCAGTCAGGAAACAGAACCAAACAGAGCAGCGTAACATCCACAGCACAGAGGAGCTGCAACTAGTAGTGGCAGTATCCATGGCATAAAGGAAAGAAGGAGCAAGGCAGGGGAAATCCTTGGGTTCAGCCCCTGTGGCTAAGCAACGGGGTATAATGGAAATAGCTACGCCTGCATGATTCTGTAACTTAGGCTGCTGAGCTCCATCAAATATGAATAGGAATAACCTTTTCCCAACCCCTTTCCATACCCACACACCCTCTCCATAAAGAAGCCACTCTACAAATACTGAATGCAAGGAGAAACCAGCTTAGTTTCTCTATAACTGAGGTGGCAGATGAGCAAAAAACAAAAACAAAAACAAAACAAAAAGAAAACTCCATACCATCCCTGGAGGCTCTCAACCAATACCTGTTGCATTTACCCTACTGAATGTGCTGCACAAAAGTCATTCAGCGTTACAAATCAAACCATACAAAACATAGGGGGATAAGTAGTCCTCTTTTTGTTTTTGCTTTTGGTTAAAGATAACTTTACAATTTATTTTTCATCTCCACAGAAGTCTCTCCCCCCAATTTGTAAAACTATGCAGAACTTTCATTCATTTGGTTAAAAATACCTTCTGAATAAACTAAAACAAACCAAAAATGCATGGACAATTTAAATAAAGGTTTAACTTAAAATGTACCAAACTTTCCGAAATACAATTTGACTCAGTCAGTGAACATTCAAGCAATTAACAGATTCAGACTATGAGGTTCTGATGCAAAGAAAAAATAGGAAGAAAAGTAAGAGGTCAATATGACTCGATCAGGAGCTCTTCAATGACTGAAAATTAAAAAGGAATCTTACAAAAAGATATTAGTGATGACATCAAGAAGGCTGCAATGGAGAGGGGAGGGATAGCTCAGTGGTTTGAGCACTGGCCTGCTAACCCCAGGGCTGTGAGCTCAACCCTTGAGGCAGCCACCTAGGGATCTGGGGCAAAAATCAGTACTTGGTCCTGCTAGTGGAGGCAGGGGGCTGGACTCAATGACCTTTCAAGGTCCCTTCCAGTTCAAGGAGATAGGATATCTCCTTTAATTTAAATGCATATGTTGCTTCAGTCTTCACCAAAAAGGTTAATTGTGACCAGATACGCAACACAGTTAATACTAACAACAAGGGAGAAGGAATGAAAGTCAAAAATAGGGAAAGAACAAGTTAAAGAATAAGTTGGATGTATTCAAGTCAGCAGAGCCTGATGAAATTCACTCTAGCAGATGTAAGAAACTAGCTGAATCAATCTTGGAACTATTGCAATTACCTTCGAGAACTCATGAGGATGGGTGAAGTCCCAGAAGACTGGGCAAAAAGAATACCTATATTGAAAAAGGTGAACAAGGAGGACCAAAGAAATTATATACAAGCAGCCTAACTTCAATACCTGGAAAGATACTGGAACAAATGATTAAACAATCAATTTGTAAGCCCATAGAGACTAATAGGGTAATAAGGAATGGCCAGCATGGATTTGTCAAGAACAAGTCATGCCAAACCAACCTAATATCTTACTTTGACAGGGTTACTGGCCAACTAGACAGGGGGAAGCAGTAAATATGATCTATCTTGATTTCAATAAGGCTTTTGACACAGTCCCAATATGACATTTTCATAAGCAAATTATAGAAAAGTGGTCTTGATGAAATTACTTATTGATGGGTGCACAACTGGTTGAAAGATCAGACTCAAAGCGTAATCATCAATGGTTCTCTGTCAAACTGGGAGGCCAATTCTAGTGGAGTCTATTCTATTCTATTTTTCTATACTATTCAATATTTTCATTAATGACTTGGATAATGAAGTGGAGAGTGAAGATATAAATCAGCACAATCTAACAGGTTAAGAATGGTGTTTCAGTTGCTATGATAAAGGGAAATACTTTTACACATGTATAATTAGACTATGGAACTCACTACCATAGTAAGCCATTGAGACCAAGAATTCAGCAAAATTAAAAAGGGACTAGACATTTATATGGATAACATGGCTATCCAGATTTATAATAACTAATGCTAACAAAAATTTGGGAAGGGAAATTAAACCCCTTGCTTCAGGGTTTAAACTAATCTCCGATTATTAGATGCCAGGATGAGACCTAATGTGGGGGAGCGGAACTGATCATCCCACATTAGGTAAATGCAGGATTAGACATCTAGAGCTGGGGCATGAACGACTATGGCAATTCCTGTGTTCTGCTCTAAATCTGAGTTTAGTCTTCTTTGGTCAATTTAATCACGACCTATGACATAGTTTTCTGTGTATAATCAAATACAGCAAGCTGATACAACATAATGAGCTGGCAAACATTTAAACGGAGCCAGAAATGCCTGGCTTTTTCAGTGCAGAGAATCTCAAAAATATTGTGACATAGTTAAGCCCTGCATCTACTTAGATAAGATATGAATGATATGGGAGGAAAGGGGGAGGAAGGCATGGTTAACAGAAGCTTCAGTGTTAACTGTTATACATGAAAAATACATGGTGTTTACTTGTGAACATCAAAGGCATATTGCCAAAGCTGGTTAGACATGACAAGAACATAAATGTTATCAGAATAGCACCTTGGCTGAAATGTGCAATCCTCCAGAGATCTCCATGTGCTTATTTTCTGTCCATTACATTCATCCAAAGTTCTCGCTGGAGGATCCTTTTCTGGGCTGGCAACAAATGTTTATACGTACATGATGCTAAATTCACAATGTATAGCCTAGGGGTAAATCCTAAAAATGTGTGTGACAAAAGCGTTTCTCTTTCTTCACTTAAGACAGCATAAGGCAGTCATTCCCCTCCTTGCAAGCACAGGGCAAATGAGGAAATCTACCAAAAGCTGATGCTGCTTTTTTTTGTTTTGTTTTGTTACTTTGCTTGAGGCTTCACATGCTTCTCTTGCAACTGCATATATTTCTGCAGAGCCTGGCGGACTGGGCCGGTGTGTTTACCTGCCCCGTCTGCAGGTCCGGCCGATCGTGCCTCCCACTGGCCGCGGATCGCTGCTCTGGGCCAATGAGAACTACTGGAAGCGGCGCCCAGGTCCGGCCAATCGTGCCTCCCACTGGCCGCGGATTGCTGCTCTGGGCCAATGAGAACTACTGGAAGCAGCACCCAGGTCCGGCCGATCGCGGCTCCCACTGGCCGCGGATCGCTGCTCCGGGCCAATGAGAACTACTGGAAGCGGCGGCCAGTAAGTCCCTCGGCCTGTGCCGCTTCCAGAAGCTCCCATTGGCCAGGAGCAGCGATCTGCAGCCAGTGGGAGCCGCGATCGGCCAGACTTGTGGATGGGGCAGGTAAACACACTGGCCTGGCCCACCAGGGGCTTTCCCTACACAAGTGGTGACCCCTGTTTGAGAAACCCTGAGCTACATAGTTACTAGGTCCACTGAACTGGAGGCCACTTGTGTTGGCTAAGGGCCCTTAACCCCATTCTCTTTCAACTACGTTCAGCTACATACGATGTTTCAACATGGCTATACTGATTCTGCATCTCCCCATCGCTAGAAATTTTGGTTCCAAGCTGACTGCACTGGAGACACATTGCTACGAAACTAAAAGAAAATTGCTGTTCTGTCTTGGATGTCAAGTTTGGAAGGTTCAGAAATAATGACATTTCTGGCTTAAAATAAAGATGGAGCAAGCGAGGGCAGAGATAGCTCAGCGGTTTGAGCATTGGCCCCCTAAACCCAGGGTTGTGAGCTCAATACTTGAGGGAGCCATTTAGGGAGCAGGGCAGAGGGGGAAACAATCCTGTCAAGGACAGTACTTGGTCCTGCTAGTGAAGGCAGCAGACTAGATTCAATGACATTTCAAGGTCCCTTCCAGCTCTATGAGATAGGTGTGCACTATTGTCATAACATTTCTTCCCAGATCTGGACCTTAGCGTCCAAAATATGGGTGTTAGCATGAAAACCTCCAAGCTTAGTTACCAGCTTGGACCTGGTATCGCTGCCACCACCTAGGGATTATACAGTGCCTAGCTCACTGTGGTCTCCCCAAAACCTTCCCTGGGGGACCCCCAGACTCAGATGCCTTGAGTCTTACAACAAAGGGAAATAACCCCCTCCCCTTGTTACTTCCTCCCAGGCTCCCCTCCCTGGACGACCCTAGGAGATTCCGTGCTTCCAGTCCTGGAAACACAAGTACCGAGAGATCTAATGTCTCTTCCCCCTCACCCAGAAGGTATGCAAAGTCAGGCTTAGTAAATCTAACACAAAGAGATTTTCCCCCTGACTTCTTCCTCCCACCAATTCCCTGGTGAGCTGCAGACTCAATTCCCTGGAGTCCCCACTAAAGAAAAACGCCAACAGGTCTTAAAAAGAAAGCTTTATATAAAAAGAATGAAAAAGGACATTAAAAATAGTCTCTGTATAAAGGTGACAATATACAGGGTCAATTGCTTAAAGGAAAAAAATGAACAAACAGCCTTATCCAAAAAGAATACACTCCAGCAACTACACACATGTAAATACAAAAAAACAATATAAACCTATTGTCTTACTATCCTTGTACTTACAACTTGGAAATAGAAGATTAGAAAGCCTGGAGATTCCTGTGGTCACTCTCAGAGCCGAGAAAAGAACCAGACCAAGAACAAAGGACTCACACCCAAAAACTCCCTCCACCCAGATTTGAAAAAGTCTTGTTTCCTGATTGGTCCTCTGGTCAGGTGTTTGGTTCCCTGTGTTAACCCTTTACAGGTAAAGAACATTAACCCTTAGCTATCTGTTTATGACGACTATGGACATATTAAATTAGTACTAGGTAACCATGACATTATTTGAGAGACTTCTGGGAGGACATATTCCGTGCATGAGTTAAACAAAGATATAATTTCCTTTACCATCTGCAGTATCCAAGACACTTTAAAAGGGGGTGTCTTTGTACTCATCAGTGAAGTGTGTCAAGTTGGCACCAAAATGCAACAGTGACTTTTTAAAAGTTAGTTCTTGAGGACCTGAGTCTGATTTTGCATCTGATTTCACATGTGAATAATTCTGCTGACTTCAACTTGGTTAGTCCTGATTTATAATGATGTGAGAGAGATCAGAGTCAGGCTCAAATTCTTCACAATTTGTACTCATGCGGGTTGTTTTTTCCCCATATATCCAAAATCTATGTAATGAAATCGTGTGTGATGTTTGTGAGCAAGATGTAGTTTTGTAACATCAGCAGATTATCTGCTGTACATGTGTTTTCATGCATCTCGTCCATATGTGAAAGGAAAAAAATCTTTATTGATCTTGAGGTTTATTTTCTCTCCATGTTTAATATTGCAATGGCTGTCATTTCTACTCCTCCTTCTTGGCACAGAAATATAAAAAACCCACTTTACAAAACAACTTGATAGATTTCATCTTAGCAGCATGTATTATTTACATCAGCGTTGTGATCTCAACTCTGAAGCAGTCAAAATTCCTATAAGGGTTTTCATAAGTACTATACCATACAGCACCATGTACATATCATTTTTCACACGTGGATGACCTTCTTTAAAAGAGAGCAGAACGTCCAGGTAGCTTTCAATAATCACAGTCCATCTATGTTTTAAAGGCAGTTTTTATTATTTCATTCTGGGGTAGCATTCTGCCTGGAGTCTACAGGAAATAAACCTGAAATTCTCCAACTCTCCTGGAAAGGTCATTGTTGCTGCACCTTCACTACTACAAGAGACTGCAGAAGACAAAGATTTATATTCTCAGCTCTCTTCTTAGAGTAATGAAATCACTGCAGATCTTGTTTTCAATTCCAAAACAATCTCCTTCATTTTCCACACATTTTTTTCAGCAATTTTGAGTTCCAGGTATCCAAGCTCCTCCCTTCTATCCCTTTGAATGGAAGGATGATCTTGTGATTGGGGCTCGAGTGATCTAGGTTAACTTTCCAACCACTCACCCTTTTCTATTATTTGTTTGCATTGCCCATTTAGACTGTAAGCTCTGCTGTGCAGGGGCTATCTCTCACTACATATTTGTACATATGCACAAGCTCTGTACAGCCACTGCACTCACCCTCTGGGCAAGAGACAGAGCAAGCTCATCTGAAGCTGCCACACCATCCTGTAACCAGCCACCTGAAGAAAGAAAAAGTGAGCAAGAGCGTAAACAGAGGGCATTTGACAGAAAGAAGTTAATGAGTTTGCATTCTGAGACCATGAATTGGATTGTCTCCTCTAGTTTTTAAAACTTCAAGATTTGTGGGTTCACATTTAGCGTGGGCAGGTGTACATCAGTTACACTGGAAATGACCAGACTCCAGATGTCAAGACCTCACATATGACTATCATGAAATAAGGTAAAATTCTATTTAAAAAGAACCATCTTTGTTGACTCGAGGAAATACATCTCTTTCTTTCACCTTTCTGACAGCCCTATATTTTGTGTTATCAGTACCAGAGCACCTCTGTTCCTGGAGACTTGCATTTCATTTCTTTATATGTTTTAAAATGCACCCATCTATCATTAGGAACTTTTTTGTACAAACTGTGGTCCATTTAACTATTGTTACCCTCCCTCAATAAAGACTGTGGCTTTTCCAGCAAGAAATTTGCTAATGTTGGGAAAAAAATCACACTTTTTGATTTCAGGACATAAAATACAAGGGCACCTTGCAAGACATACATAGGGTTTTGCACAGAAACCTAATAAAAATAAAAGGGAAAAGACTACACTGAAGAATGTGAGACCAAAATACAGTTTTTAATGGAAAATTACAAACTGCCACATACAGATTAATTTGGCAGAAGCTAAATATCATCTTGATCTAGTATTCTATAAACAGGTACCTTATACAGGCTAAGGCAGAGTGAATGTGGGGGAAAAGCTAGGAAGTTATTGACAGCTCGGCATAAAACACACCAGGCCCACAGAAATAGGCCTAAGAGCACATTTAGATGACAGATCATTAGCTGAGACTGTTCATATAGCCAGCAACTCATGCATTTTTTTCAAATTATACACATCTGATTGTGATTATTACTCAAATTTGCTAGCATACTTGCCAGGATGGACTTGACATAGCATCTATTACTAATGAAGAGCAAAGGCTTTTAGGAGATGGAAAGCAGTGAGGCTATTAAGTCCTTAAATACTGGAAAAGTGCCAGATGATGAGGGGTTGCCGAGTTCTATAAAGCCCATCAAGAACAGGTGGCTCCAATTTTACAGGCAGCATCTGAGGAAGTGGAGGAAAAACAGATTTTTGCAATCAATCTGTATAAAGCTGTCATTTCTTTGATAAACAGGGACCCACATGAAGGTGCTTAGATGCCATGTTGGTGACTGCAGTATAAGAACTAGACAGACAGATCAGCATGAGAATTATCTTCCAGTATCATAATATAAGTGGAGTTTAAGATGCATGCCAAAGAACAAGATAGTCTTAATACCAAATTAAGTGCAAGTAAGGGAGTTGGTCTTTGTAAAAGATAACAAAGCAAAAGCAAATGTAAAAGCATAATTCCATTTGATATGGGAGGTGACTGTATGTCATAGCTCTGTTGCTGGATAATGAAAGGGCTTTTGAAAGAGTTGAGTGGAGTAATTGGTTCAATATTCTCATTGCCTACACATTTTGATCGAATTTTATTTACACGTTTATCTTCTTTACCCTAACGCAGAAGAATCTGCTTTGTGAAATGGTACCTGTTCCTCACCGTTCAAAGCGTTAGACAAAACTGCTCACTGTCTCTTCTTTTATTTATTTGGGCTTTGGAACTTGTGGCAACAGTAATTTGGAGGAAAAGCATGAATAAAAGCAACTAACATGAGAAATACAATCTATAAATAATTATATTATGCTCACAGAGTATTGCTGTTACTCACAGGTCATTTTAATGTTGTCAGTAGCTAAGTTTTCTGAATTTGTGGCTATAAAATTCTTAACAATTCTATACCCACGTGTAACTGTGCCTGAAGAGTCATTTCAGTGACTAAACAACAGTATCTGAACAGAACAGTGGATGATGTGGTTGGTACAGAATTAGGCTACTCAGTGATTAAAGACAATGGGAGAGATTCTCCGCAGTGTAAGAGTTCCTGCTTGGCACAACAGAAAGCGAGGATCACCAAGGACACAGTTATAGCTCCCTGATTATCTGCCCAGCTCTAGGTAGCTTAGAGCAATCTGGGGACTGCTTTAGCATGTACCAGCTTGCAACAGTTCCTGAGGTACCAGCTGAGGACAGCTGGAATTCAATGCACTCTCTATACCTCCAACATGCCCCATAAGGCCTCCTATGCCCAGGGCCACAGGGAGGCTGGCATGGAAGCTGACTGTCTTGATTCTATACCTGTTGGGGATTCTCTCATGCCAAAGTTGTCCCTAACCAGGACTAAGGGGTGGCCAGTTCTCTCACCTTATGTGCCACTCCAGAGGTACAAGGGGAGATAAGCAAATTGGAAAATCTGCCCCATTACGTACACAAGCATCAAATTACATAAAGCCCCTGCACTCTCTATACATTGCTTTGCATAGAGATCACTTAAATGGTTGTTGCACCACAACTGGCCTATTTATTCAGTAATCTACTGTTGCAATTGCCTAGAAATTACAATAAACAGTTACAAAGGATAATCAAGGAATTCAAAATAAGGTTGTTGAACCCCAACAGAACACAAGCAAAGGTGAGAGAAAAAAATCAGAACAGGATCCAAAGCCTTAAGGTTTTTGCCTTTTATATATATATTTAATGGTTCAAGTTCAGGAAAAACATGAAGTATGATGGTCAAAGAACTATCTGGGAGCGAAAGGGACCCATTTTCATTTTAAATGTTTTAAATATTGCTCATCAGACTAGTCTGGCTGAATTCAAGCCCTCGTTAAACGGGGTGGAGGATGACAGCGGTAGATGGCCTGAAAGGAGCAGATAACTTTAAATGCAGAGATGTCTCCCCTCCTGCTGGAGGGGCAGCTGCCATTTTGTGTTTCATTTCAGATATGCAATATTACACTATGATATACGCCTTTACTCTGATGGACCCTTTGGGCCATATCCTGACCCACTATACAGTTCCTTTGTAATGCTAGAAGCAAGAATATTTTTAACAAACCATACCTGCCTCCATGAATCAGCAGAATTTTGGCAGCTTTAGAGAGGGTTTTAACATCATCTAATATGGTAGGTCATCAGAAAAGCCCTGCCACTGTTAGACCGTGTCTAGAAATGATTAAGTTAAATATGATTAAATGAAATATGGAACAGTTTTACTGGTATTTTATCTTATATGTATGCATGTGTCATTTCCTTGTTAATGTATTTATCCTTTCCCTTGTCTTGAAAAGAAAAGATTCAAAACCATAAAAATCAACAAATAACATCTGTCCTCACTGCTCTGTATGGCCTTAATATGTCTTCATAAATTGTTATATTTGTTAACCACTGCAAAATTGCAAACACATTTTATACTGTATCAATCTTAATTTAAAGCATTCTATTCCCCAAATGCACATTAAGGCATTCCTATTCTCCTCATCAACAAATAGTGACTAATACAATGTTACTGAAATCTTAATAGTGGCAAAGGATTCATTAATATAAATGGAGAAAACATACACAGAGATATTTCACACACTCCCATTGGGACTGTTTACTTTTTAATGCTACCTTAAAACAAACAAACAAAAAAACACCCACAGGACATAAAATCTCAAAAAATCCTACATCGGTATAACATTTAGACTCAGATACAAGCTAGCAGAAGCAAAGAACTTCAGAGATAATGTTCACATTCTTTTTCCAGCTCACCCCGTTTTTCATTTATACAGTCCAGAGGCGCTGGAACGGGAGGAAGGGGGGACGTGAAGGAGGAGTGGGGGCTAAGAGGAGTGAGTAGAGGGTAGGGCTTTGGGGGGGGGGGAGGCAGCATGGGAGTGAGGCCTCAGGGAAAGAGGGGCGGTGCGAGGGTGAGGGCTTGGGGAGAAGGGGTAGTGCCTCGGTGGGGGCAACATGGCGAGGTGGGGTCACAGTTTGGGCACCTATGGCCCCTCTACTTTTAGAATATTGCTGCTCCTGATACAGCCTATTGTTATGTATGTGCATTCCCAGACAAAAATAGGTACTTAATTGGAGTTAAGGTTGAGAGACCATATCAGTAATTTAAGAGTGAAAAAACATTACAAGAATGTTATTATCATCACCAAAACAACCTTTATAAACCCAGGAACTTCAGAGAGAAGGTTAAATTGTAAAGTAATCAAAACCTTTTCACAGATGTAAATGCTCAGTTAAGGAAATTAAGCAACTTTAACCACAGGGCAGAGTGAAGCCATAAATTGATAATAAAGCATAACTGATCTTCCTTTAAGAATCAATTAATCTAATCTGAGATCACAAACAATAAAATGCCTTAATCATAAATGTATGTTTATTATATGGTGCCACTAGAGGAGAATTAAGACTGTGTGGATTTCTTATAGGTTTAACATTAACTGAGTTTCCTAAATTAAAAAAAAAAATTCCTTAGGATAATTTCAACATTTCTGTAACTTTTTACCTTTTACATTAATTTGTGTATTCTCAACTTTCATTCCAATGTAACTTGTTTTTTTTTTGTCAAGCAATACACATACTTCCATATATCTGATCTTGGGACCTAGAAGTCACTTCAAATCCTTGGAATTCCCAAATGAAATATCAGTGCAGTGCTCTTGCACCATAGGCCTATCTTTCAGAACATTTTTTTCTATATAGTCTAGTTTCATAGTACTTTACTCATACTAGAGGATCACCATGCAGTGGAATTTACTGTATCTTTGTTCATAGACAAATAATATATTTCAGTGTAAAGGAAAACTGCTGACTGCTGCTGCAAAAATGAGCTGCAAATCAATTTCTTCTACACATATGATTTTGAAAGCCTTCACTGGTACTTGCAAAGTAAGGGATAGACAGAGTATACTTTAACAGATTTTAAAACAAGCAAACTAAAAACAAAATAAGGAATTAGAAATCACACATTCACAAGGTGACAGACACATATCACTCCCTATCCGTGGCCCCACGAAGTCCCGGGACCTCCTGGTCAACCTCCTCCTCGCCCTGGCTAAAAAGGCCATCTACACGACCAGGGAGAGGAGGTTGGCCGATGGAGACCCCGGTGACTGTGGGGCTTGTTTCTGATCCATGGTCCGTTCACGCATCCGGGCGGAGTTCCTCTGGGCGGCATCCACTGGCTCCCTTGACTCCTTTGAGGAGCAGTGGGCGCTGGCCGGGGTTCTCTGCTCGGTGTCCCCGTCAGGTTCCCTTCTTATGACCCTTTGACCTCACTCCTGTCCCTGTTCTTTTATTAGTTGTCCCCCGAACTCAGTGGGTTCTGTGGTCCTGTGGGTCCCAGACACCCAATAGATACACTGCCCCAATCAAAAAATCAATTTACTTTCTAGTTACTCTGCAGGTCACAGAATTCTTGAGGGAGTAAATCACATTCAGCATCCTCTGAAGTAAAAATAAATTTTGTTGAGGAACAAGATAAGCCAAGGGAAAGGCAAAGACAACAAGACTTAATAATCATAATTATAGATAACAAGGCTCAAAGAATTGTGCAATGCATTTTTGAAGTAGATGCTGAATTCTATATGTCACTAATCATCAACAGGTAAACTATCTCCTAAACTCAGACTATGATATCCACCCATTTAGTCAACAGAAAAGATCTTTAGAAATTTCCTTTCAACTGAGATTAAAAAACTGTTTGGAAATGAAGGCCTAAAAATGAGGCAATCTTCCCTATTTGCCATCTCAACTAAGAGAAAATCCATAGAAGAGAAAGGTTTAGATGTATCCATTGTCACACCTTCTTCGCTCTTGTATTTTACCCAACCTTAGTTCACAAGCCACATCTCTGTATGGTTTGCTGCATACAAGAATACAAAAGGAGGTCAGCTTCCCTTCATCCCCCTCAGAAGCCACAGCTATTACTATCTTTTGGAAAACTACACTCATCAGTGTCAATGAACATTATCAATCGTTGGGCCAAGAGGATCCAGGCAGGCATGGTTACCACTATTTTTGACACATGCTCAGCCGGGGTATGATGGGTAGCAAGGCTACCTCCTTGGTTGCTCAGTTGGAGGCCATATTTAAACCAGTGACTGGTCTTGGAGTGCCACCTTTAAAATATTTTATCATTAGAGCGTGTTAGGGATACTTAACATAGCTTTAAATTAGCACTATTGTTGTATGTAAGGTAAATAAGTTTTTAAAATGTTTAAGAAGCTTCATTTAAAATTAAATTAAAATGCAGAGCCCCCCGGACCGGTGGCCAGGACCCGGGCAGTGTGAGTGCCACTGAAAATCAGCTTGCGTGCTGCCTTTGGCACGCGTGCCATAGGTTGCCTACCCCTGCACTACAGCTATGTGATTTAGATACTGCTGTGATGAGCAAATAAAGAAGGGAAGGCATTGAATATAAAAGCTTACAGCCCATCCTAAAATAAATCATCTAACCTGCTGTGGAATTTCAGTAATAAAGATAATTCACATTTTTACTGCTTTGGCTGCTTTAGTCATCCAAGCGTATTACACCTTTGTGAGCGTAACTGAGAGAATACTCTCCAACACCTCAACACCAGGCAATTTAGAAAGCCTTGTTCTTCAGCTTTGAACAGCAAGGTGCAAATTAAATATTGTTCTGCTCTCATCCCTGGTGTGCTGAGACTTTCAGGAATCAAAATATTTTTAACAAACTCAAGGAAAGCCCTCACAAAACAGAAACACTTCCAAGAGCTGCACACTTAGTATAATTTCAGACATTTGGAGCTATAGTATTTAGCATTTCTGCCCCATGGTTATGAAGTCTGCTTCTTATCTCTATTCAGAGCCAGAATCCATTTTAGTTTTTCAGTCAAAACTGAAGAAATATCTGTTTGATGCTGCTTTATATTATGTTTGGATTCTGACATCTCCATGGACTTTTTGTAAAGAGTTTTATATACATATTTTATTATTATTATACTGAGCAACATCACAGAAAGGACTCACAGGGACATATTCTTCACAAACAAACAGAATTTCCATGCAGAAGAAAGTGGGTAATTGCATGTCTAGACATCCAATTTAAAATTGAAAATTCTAATTTGTGCAAGCATGTATGGGTTTTGTGTGTATAAATGGGTGCTTAAGCAGTTTTAGAGCAAACGTTTCAGAGAAGATGTGGTCCTTACATTAAATAGATATAAACCATCACCTAGATAGCTGGTTGAATTACCTGATAGTATAACCTGGCACTTCAGAGTTGCCTCTACTGTATAACCCTGGCAACCTAGTGTGTCAGAAGTAGGGTGACCAGATGTCCCGATTTTATAGGACAGTCCCGATTTTTGGGTCTTTTTCTTATATAGGCTCCTATTACCCAGGGGTGAAAGTAACTTACACGACTTATCGGTAGAGCTGGAGTTCTGAGGGAGGGGTATGGCCTCAACTGGAAGAGGCAGGGCCTCTCAAGATTTAAAGGCCCTGGGGCACGGGCTGTGGCTGGGTGCCCTAAGGCCTTTAAATCACCCCAAGACTCCCACTTGCAGAGGTAGCTGGGAGCCCCCGGGGCTCCAGGGTGATTTAAAGGGCTCGGGGCTCCCCGAAGCTGCCGGAGCACCAGGCCCTTTAAATCCCCACCGTGGAAGCAGGTGCAGTCCGGCACGGCGTACTGGCTCTTGCCAGTACGCTGTACCGGACCATACTGGCTTACTTTCATCTCTGCTATTACCCCACACTCCAGTCCCGATTTTTCACATTTGCTGTCTGGTCACCCTAGTCAGAAGTGTTATATTGTCATATTTCTAAAACTATTGCTTCAGGTTCAAACCTTTCCTTTGATCACTGTACAACAATAAACAATCAGATATCTTGGAAACAAGGGTTCTGTTGCAGTATGGCTATCTTTTATCCTCTGTTCCGTATTATATGTTTATCAGTTTTCATAGGGGAACCAAAGAAAGCTCATGTACAGTCTAATGGTTAAAGCACAAGACTAGAAGTCAGGAGATCTGGGTTCTAACCTTGATACTGCCACAGATTTCCTGTGGAACAATGGGCAAGGCCCCTAATCTCATTATGTAACAGCTTCTCTGTTTGCGAGAAGAGGAAAAGGGGTGGGGGATAATAATTACTTTATCCAACAACACTGTTGTGATGCCTAAGTTAGGCTGTGTCTACACTGCCACTTTCAGCGCTAAAACTTTAGTCATTAAGGAGTGTGGAAAAACACACCCGAGTGACAAAAGTTTTAGCGCTGAAAAGTGCCAGCATAGACAGCGTTTAAAGCTACCACCACTCATTCGGCATGGTTTTGTTTTTATTTTTTTATCGCTGGGAGAGCTCTCCCCTGGCGATTAAGCATGTCTACACTGCCCACGTCACAGCGCTGCCGCGGCCATGCTGTAACAAGGGCAGTGTAGATATACCCTTAGTAATGTTTGTAAATGACTTCAAGATCCTCAGATGGTGGGGACTGCAAAAGTGTCAATTATTATTGGCACCCAACCCAACAGCATTGCTGCATTTGTCTGTTTGTGACTGTGGCAAGGCACCTTCTCAGTCTCCCCAGTCTCTGGCTGCTTTTAGTCCTGGTGAGACAGGCTCAGGTAATGCAGTTCCCCTTGGGACACAGGGGAAGTCTGCTCCCCATATCTCCACCAGTCCTGGTTAGCGAATTCTTACCCCCTTGTGGGAGAAAGTACTGCCTCTCCTCCTGGTGGGTCTTGCTGTTTTGCTGCTCCTGCACTCCTGGCAGCAGGGCTCCTTCTCTCTCTGCTCTGCCCCCCTTTCTTCCACAGGGAAGGATTTAAAAAGGTCTTGGGCACACACACCCCCCCCCCCCGTTGGAATCAGCTGATCCCAATTAACCTCAGGTAGCTCCCCCCTCAGCTGATTCTAATTTGCTACCTTGGTAACCCTTTCACAGCTGAACCTGATTGACCTGTGGCTGTCTCTCAGTTGATAAGGAGGAGGGCCTTTTAACCCTCTGGTACTGATTCCTACCCCTCCCTTGCAGCTGTCTGTCCTGAGTTTATCACGAACATAGTAACTTTTCCCCCTACATTCAATCAATTCCAAAATTTCAGAGAATGTTCTAGGCATCAATAGCCAGAAACCTACTGATCTGGGGGAGAAATCAGAAAACCAAGAGGGGAAAAAATGGGTGACAAATAGAGCCCTGGCCATTTGATCAGCATAGCTACAGTTTCAAACTACTCCGCAGTTGTCTATAGATAAGACAACTGGTTGATGACACCAATTAATGCCTTTCAGCATAACAAAACTCCTGCTCATCCTCCCAATAGAGTTTAACATGTTGACACCCTGAATGAGTTAATCAATCAGACAGAAGGAAGAATGATAGTGGTGGGGTGAGGGGAAATGGTTACCTGCCTACAGTCCCTGACATGGTGGAGGGAGTTAGGGGATCACACAAATCTCTAGCCATGGGGAAGAATGAGTGACCCTGGTATGGAGAGCAGGAGGAATGGGGGCACACAGAGCATCTGCCATGGGAGGGTAAAGGATGGGAAGGTGGCAAGCGGGGAGCTTGTGAGAGCAAGGGAAAATGGAAGAATGCAAGGAGCCTGTGGTGTGTGCAATAAGTTCGGCCTGTAAAAGCTATGAAGTATGTGCCCTCCTATTTATTATCCCTGTTAAACCAGTCCTGTTCAACAAATGTCATTCCTATAGCTGCATATTTGTACTGTTATTCATGTAAGGAGCAAAGAGCTTTACACAGTCAAGAAAATATGAGAAAAGCTCTTCAGTCCGTTACCTAAAGTTGGTCCCTTACTCTCAGGTTTCCAACTACAAACTCACTCTCTCTCTCTCACACACACACACACACAATCATTCACATACTCTTTACAATGTCCAGAACTTGGAAATCTAGACAACTGAACCTTAACACAACACAAATCTCTTCTTCCTCTTCCCAAATACTGTATAATCCAGAAGCACCACCACTAGCAGCTCTTCCATTTTCAAGTTGATTTTAAACTGTAGTCTGTGATCATGGTCTTTTGAGAGTTCATTAAAGTCCCCTTGCAAGTGCTTACTGTTAGTGTTATTAAAACAGCTATAAACATGGATTGCACTCAAAGACAGAGAGAAAGGAAGAAAGAGAATATATTTTCATTAATATGCTTCCATAAGTTAGAAAGGTTTACAGTGTGTGTTCTTCTCATTACTTATTCTCTTTCTCAAGATCTGATCCTTTAATATTCACGTAGTTTAATCTTTTCTTAAATATTTCTTCCAGGTACACAGAGTAAAGACTAAGAAAAATCCAAAGATACATAAAGTAACATCATGAATTTTTAGTATTTCAAATAGTTCAGCAACAAAAATAAAATTGACATTTGGGGCAAATCCTCAGCCAGTGTAAATTCTCTGGAGCTATGACATTTTACTCCAACTGAAGATCTGCCCTTGTTTGGTTGGTTGTGTATTAATTAGTGCTGAATGCTGTGACCCATGAACCTCTTAATGCCAGCTGCCAAAGGGGTGCGGAGGGGTTACGGGAATCTGCTGATTCTGATATATACATTCTGATTCATCAAAAAATGTCATGTGAGGTCTCAAATGAAAGCTGAAGGCACACTGGTCATCACTATTATTGTGAAATGTGTGTACACATACTATTAAGGATTTACACAGACTGAAAATATGTTATTAAAATCTGTATCATGTCAGACAGAAGATGTCCATCTATCTGTTTACATGTAAATTGAGTATTGTCTCATTCGCAGTGGGTCCCTAACAAAAAGACTGAACTGAATGGAAATGAAAGACTAAGAAAGAACTTCAGAAAAGAACTAACAGGCAAAGAAACATAGCAGGGGTAGAGAATCTTATCTTGAAGTATACACTGAAGGTTTGCTTGAGTATATCTGGGGGGACACAAGGCACCCCGAGGAAGCAAAAGGATAGAGATTTTGCTACCTGAAAATGGGGCCTTAACCAGGCTTGGCTGAAAATGCTGGAGATAACTTTGGGTGAGATAAGATTCTTTAAACAAGAGAGTAACTTGTTAGTTAAGTTTTGGCTTTAGAACATGCGTTATGATTTTGTTTTATCGGTAACCACTTGTTTCCACTATTGCTACTCACTATTGCTTGAATGTCTGTTCTTTGATAATGAACTTATTCTTGTTTTCACTGTAAATATGTCTAAATCCTGTAGTGTAAGCAAAGTAATGATCCTAAATTGGATCTTACAAACTTCTCACACACCTTTGCAATTGCCTAATTTATCATCAGTTGAAGGTAGTATACCAATGAATCCCACCACCCAATACATTTTTTGAATGGAGTTAGGCAGAAGAGATCAGAAAGCAATTTACAAATATAATATTAATCATTAAAGGACAAAAATTTATAAATATATTCCTTATTTTTAAGAACAATCGGTAGACTCAATACTAACATCAGGATATAAATAACAAATCCTCATAAGTCTTGTGGTCTGATCTCATTTCAGCTGCACTATACTTAAAAACACTAAAGTCCTGAATGACTCTGGGGATTGGTAGATGTCTTTTGCTTCTAGGTCACTGGTTCAAATCCATTTTTCGGCTGGTAGTGACTGAAAGTCAATTGCCACCTGAAGGCTCTTTGGCACATGTGAAATGAGTTTGTGGTCTCAGTCTAGTTCTTAGAGGAAAGGTAACACCACCACACTACCAAGACAACTGTCTCTACCTGGCAAGCTCCACTGCTGGCTGCCTCACAAAACAGCCAAAAAATTCCCTGCCATTCTTACAGGCAGCACCTCCATAATTTGGTTGAAGGACACCAGTGGTACTACTGTCCGGGCAAACTTGCGTTGCTACTACACAAGCTGCACCTGCTGCTAGACAGAGGGATCAAGTCCCCAGAGATGTTAATCCAGCACCCTTGATAAGTACTACATTTTCTTAAAAACGAAGATTTTTTTTAAAAGGGAAAAACTATTTTAAAAGATGTTTTTAATTCACAATAAAAATATTTTAAGTTTGCATTAAAATTAAATTTTACTGCAGAAAAACATTAAGGGCTCTATTATACATTGTGCACCCAGCCCTACATGTCTCTCAGAGCTCCTAGGTGGACAGAGGCTGTGCTCATTACTACAGTCCTTTGTGGGGTGCAGCCTAACACCCAGTGCAGCCAGCCAGGTCTCTTGGTCATTGCTTAGGGGAATGGACCCAGGCCCTCTTGCCATTGCCCCCATCCCTTTTGGGGTCTGGGGTACCCCCATCAGAGTATGATGGGTGACGTCCTAGCATTCTTTTCTATGCAGGAACTAGAATTCTGCTTACTCCTTTTACAGTTGCATGAAACGGGAAAGCTGTTGCACTCTCCCACGCACACAATGCATCTGAATCTGATCCTAAATGTTTACACACCAAGCTTTCAAAAGAAGCATTCATCACTCGGACATCTTTTACTTTGATGTATACAGTAATTCATCATCAACCTATTGTATATTAGTTTAACACAGATTACTTTCCACACACTGACATTATATGCAATCCAGAACATCAGAATGTTTAATATGTAATCACTAAATTTATGCAAGAAGCAAGTGTTACAGCACTCACAAGTATGATCTCTTAAAAATACACGCAGGAAACATTTGAATTTTGTGCATCGATGCCATGGTCCCTGGGAATACATTTTATTTTAAAGCGAAAGCCAACACTAAAAAAAAAAAAAAAAAAAAAAGACCTCAACAGAAATGACAAAGCCAGATTAATAACACTCATGACAGCATAGGAATTGAACGACTGACAGATGAATGGGCAATAGCAGGCTAGAGAATTGAAGTCGCATGCATATCCATTTCACAATTATTGACACTACCATTACAAAAGAAAAATAAGCAAATTCTGCCCTTGATGTATGCAAGTAAAACTGGAAAGTCATTAGCTTTTAATCAAACTCTAGGTAAAATCATTATGTGACAAGGGTCATAGGAATTGCAAATGAATGGTAAGAAAAACTGAAGAAACAAAAACCAAGAAAATTTGCACAGTGATCATAATTCAATTTTTCTGTGAGTATATAATCATCAATTATCTGAAAGGAATTCAACCATTTAGATAAGGGCCCCATAACACTTACTCAACAGACTAGGAGCCCAAAAGCTACCAGTAATATGCATTAAGTGGAGCAGTATGCAGCTGCCATCATGTTTAATACATAAGATGCCAAGGCTACCATGCCATCTTGATGGAAGTAGAAGTTGCTTGAATGAAGATGGAATGTTACATGCTGGAACCTGTCACGCCTCCGTATTAGGAACCTGGCACCCTTCCATGTTAGGTCAGGATGGATGTTCTCATGGCAAACACTGAGCCATGTGACACTCTCTGGACACATCTCCCTTTAAAGAACTATATTTGAAAGAAAGCAAAATGACTTGCTGAAGAGTTAAGCTCTAGTCATTGGTTTGTGGATTTCTACATAGAGTGTTAAGTGTTATAATGAAAATTAATCCTGGGGCTATGCTGGGAGATGTCCTAGAAAATACAATCTTAACTACCCTGGCCTGGTGACTCACTAAAGAATAGCATGGAAGTTTTATTTTTGCATTGCATGCAACTGTTATAACAAAATCATATTTTCTGTCATGTAATAAGCAGCAATATTTCTGTTTTTGTATCAAGTGAACAAAAACTGTGATATCAAAGTGTAGATTATTCAACACATGTTCATTTCATCTAATGATGACAGAATAGAAAATGCCACTTTAGAAATGAGCTACTTTTATTTCACCCTCTGTTAGTCATCCCTGCCTGCAAGTACAAGGATTATGCAGTTGACTCTGTAAGTACCACCACCTCTCTCATCTGACACGCTAACTACCTATACTTGGTTTTATGAGATAACTTAGAGTTGACCCCTTCACTTGTTTGCCAGTTCTGACTACATTAAAAGATGGCAATCTAAGATTTTCAAACTCAATTACTTATATACTGATTTTAGCTATAAATTATCATCCAGCCATGTCTCAATGTGTCTACTTGTCCTGTCATGACTTCTTGCATCTGACCTCTTGCAACTCTTACTACTTGAGTAAAATGTCTGAAGTGTCCTCAAGTTCCTTTATCAAGCTGAATTAATCCCTGCCTTCAGTGGATGATTCTCCTATATACCAAGCCTTCGTTAAAAAAAAAAAGTATTTAAAAAACCCCTCTATGCCTTGGAATAAAGACATAAATGCACCTAGACAAGTATAAACCCAAACTGATAGGTATTGTCATATCCATAGCTAACATCTGGTATAATGCATCAGTTACTCCTTGGGAGAATTCTGTGCCACTGCGCAATGCTGAATTTTGCAGAAATTAATGTTGTGTGCTAAGAATTTCCTTTATCCCCACAGAAGTGGGCTCAGAGCTGTTGGCCACCAATAGGGGCTGCTGGACCTAGAAGACCCCAGCTTGCAAACAGAAGACAAAACCAGGGAGAGGGGGAGGAAGAGGAGGGAACTAGAGGGTTCCCAGCAGCTGCAGTTCCCAGCATGCTCTGAAGGAAGGAAGCGGTGGTGTGCAGGAAACTCTGTGCAAGCCTGGGACCCAGCACCAGGCTGTTTCTCCTTTTGGATCTCTGGACTCTGGGGGTAGAGGGTGTGAGTGTCTGGACTGGGGGAGGGCATGGCTGGGCTCTGGGAGAAGGCGGGAGGTTTCAGGCTGGGGGCCCTGCAGCTGGACTTTGGGAGGGAGGGGGTGAGAGTGTCTGGGCTGGGTGGGGGGCATGACTGGGCTCTGGAGGGAAGGGGGGTGAAGGATGGACTCTGGGTGGGAAGGGGCAGAGAAGCAGGAACTGGGTTGTCAAAGGGGTTTCTTTAACTCTCTGCTCCTGGAAGAATTTTTCTGTGTCTGTATTGTTACAGACATACTTGCTGATAGGTATTTTGAAATAAATTATCAAAATAATTGAAACTGGCAAGATTATATGGTGTTATTTTGACAAATAAAATTTGCAGAATTTTAAAATACTGTGCACAGAATTTTTAACTTTTTGGCACAGAATTCCCCCAGGAGTAAGAAAAAGGAAATTGGGTCTTCATTTGACCACAGAATAATGGAGTATAGGGACAATACAAAATCTGATTATTCTGTTTCTATTTCTGGGGGGTGGAAATCTTAGCCAGGAGACTCATAGATTCATAGACTTAAGGTCAGAAGGGACCATTATGATCATCTACTCAGACCTCCTGCACAATGCAGGCCACAGAATCTCACCCACCCACGCCTGTAACAAACCCCTAACCTATGTCTGAGTTACTGAAGTCCTCAAATCGTGGTTTAAAGACCTCAAGGTGCAGGGAATCCTCAAGCAAGTGACCCATGCCCCATGCTGCAGAGGAAGGCAAAAAACCTCCAGGGCCTCTGCCAATCTGCCCTGGAGGAAAATTCCTTCCCGACCCCAAATATGGCAATCAGCTAAACCCTGAGCATGTGGGCAAGACTCACCAGTCAGCACCCAGGGAAGAATCCTCTGTAGTAACTCAGATCCCACCCCATCTAACATCCCATCACAGACCATTGGGCATATTTACCTGTTAATAATCAAAGATCAATTAATTGCCAAAATAGGCTATCCCATCATACCATCCCCTCCATAAATTTATCAAGCTTAGTCTTAAAGCCAGATATGTCTTTCACCCCCACTACTCCCCTTGGAAGGCTGTTCCAGAACTTCACTCCTCTAATGGTTGGAAACCTTCATCTAATTTCAAGTCTAAACTTCCTAGTGTCCAGTTTATATCCATTTGTTCTTGTGTCCACATTCGTACTAAACTTAAATAATTCCTCTCCCTCCCTGATATTTATCCCTCTGATATATTTATAAAGAGCAAGCATATCCCCCCTCAGCCTTCTTTTGGCTAGACTAAACAAGCCAAGCTCTTTCAGTCTCCTTTCATAAGACAGGTTTTCCATTCCTCGGATCATCCTATCCCCTCTCTGTACCTGTTCCAGTTTGAATTCATCCTTCTTAAACATGAGAGACCAGAACTGCACATAGGATTCCAGATGAGATCTCACCAGTGCCTTGTATAATGGTACTAACACCTCCTTATCTTTACTGGAAATATCTTGCCTGATGCATCCCAAAACCGCATTAGCTTTTTTAACGGCCATATCACATTGGCGGCTCATAGTCATCCTGTGATCAACCAATACTCCAAGGTCCTTCTCCTCTTCTGTTACTTCCAACTGATGTATCCCCAATTTGTAACCAAAATTCTTGTTATTAATCCCTAAATGCATGATCTTGCACTTTTCACTATTAAATTTCATCCTATTACTATTACTCCAGTTTACAAGTCATCCAGATCTTCCTGTATTATATCCCGGTCCTTCTCTGTGTTAGCAATACCTCCCAGCTTTGTGTCATCTGCAAACTTTATTAGCACATTCCCGCTTTTTGTGCCAAGGTCAGTAATAAAATTATTAAATAAGATTGGTCCCAAAACCGATCCCTGGGGAACTCCACTAGTAACCTCCCTCCAGCCTGACAGTTCACCTTTCAGTATGACCCGTTGTAGTCTCGCCTTTAACCAGTTCCTTATCCACCTTTCAATTTTCATATTGATCCCCATCTTTTCCAATTTAACTAATAATTCCCCACGTAGAACCGTATCAAATGCCTTCCTGAAATTGAGGTAAATTAGATGCAGTGCGTTTCCTTTATCTAAAAAATCTGTTACCTTCTCAAGAAGGAGATCAGATTGGTTTGGCAAGATCTACCTTTTGTAAAACCATGTTGTATTTTGTCCCAATTACCATTGACCTCAATTTCCTTAACTACTTTCTCCTTCAAAATTTTTTCCAAGACCTTGCATACTACAGATGTCAAACTAACACGCCTATAGTTACTCGGATCACTTTTTTTCCCTTTCTTAAAAATAGGAACTATGTTAGCAATTCTCCAGTCATACGGTACAACCCCTGAGTTTACTGATTCATTAAAAATTCTTGCTAATGGGCTTGCAATTTCATGTGCCAGTTCCTTTAATATTCTTGGGTGAAGATTATCTGGGCCCTCCGATTTTGTCCCATTAAGCTGCTCGAGTTTGGCTTCTACCTCAGATGTGGTAATATCCACCTCCATATCCTCATTCCCATTTGTCATCCTACCATTATCCCTAAGCTCCTCATTAGCCTGATTAAAGACTGAGGCACAGTATTTGTTTAGATATTGGGCCATGCCTAGACTCCCTCAGGTACTTTGAAAAAATACAGGATTCTGACACTGAACATATGTAACTGTGATCTAATCTAAGTCCTATTTCCTTTCTGTGCTCAAAAAAAAAATATCCATGAATTCCCTAGATTAGGACCAGGATTCTGTTCCTTTTCTGCTAGTGGCACTGGTTTTGCTTACTCTGTAATATTTGTTTCATGCTATTCACAATCTCTGTTATAACCTATCCTCTCCTGGTTCTGCTTGGTGTTATTGTGTGAAGAAATTTAATAAAAATAATTTTAAAATCCCATGAAATTAAAAATCCCATGAAGGGCCTGGTTCTCCATTGCCTCATGTCATCCTTTACAACAGTGCAGGGTAAATGTAAAATAACACTAGATCAGAGCGGTAGCCTTATATCCAACTTTGCACCTCTGTACATGACTATGATGACAGAATATACCCTTGTGTTCACACCCTACACATTATTGTAATAATTTTCTGTACAAAGTATGCCTTGTGGGGTATCTTTTGAAAATTCATAATTTGCTAGTCATTACTGTCCTTATAAACTATGTGTGGCAACACTGTATGTGAAGTTATAAGGTACTTCTGTATGATATTCAGGGGCGGCTCCAGGCACCAGCATGCCAAGTGCGTGCCTGGGGCGGCAAGCCACAGGGGGAGCTCTGCCAGTCACCACGAGGGCGGCAGGCAGGTTGCCTTCAGCGGCATGTCTGCGGAGGGTCTGCTGCTCCCGCAGCTTCAGCGGACCTCCCGCAGGCGTGCCACCGAATCCGCGGGACCAGGGACCTCCCACAGGCAATGATATTATTAACGCATATTCCACACCCCACAGCCCAGCACAACCTGAGACTAGCAAGCAGATCTGTTCTAAACAAAGAAATGTGACTTAATTTGCATTTAAGCAGTAAAGAGAGTCATCAAGCAGGAAAGGAAACAAAGGAAACAAACAGGTGAGAAAAAAGCAACAGGGAACATACTTCCACTGCCCAGCTGGAAATGATTTTCAAGAGGTGGACTGAACCTGCAAAAAGGAGGGATCAAGCCCTCCTCAAGGGACCCTCTCCCTCCCTGCTCATTGCATTCCCTGCACCTGAAGCAACAAAGGAAGCCTTCGCTGGACTGTGGGAGAAGGGGTTCTGATCTACAGGATTTGGACAATAAAACTGCTGAAAGCATGCAGTGAGAAACTTTCCTTGAGTCTGATACAGTTTGTTAAGTTAGGTATTAGTAAATATCTGATCTTTATTTTTCTTGTAACCATTTATGTTTCATTACTTGAACTCACTTAAAATCTCTCTCTTTGTAGTTAATAATTTATCTAATCCAGTGTGTTTAAATTGAAGTGTCTGGGAAACTTCATTTGAGGTCACAAAGGGTGTGCATATTATTTCTTTTAAGGAATTAACCAATTTATTGCAGGTCTACACCATAGATCTATATCGATATGTCTATTTTGCTGAAGGATGTGATAAATCCATACCGCTGAGCGACATAGTTATATTAACCTAACCACCCGCCCCCTATGTAGACAGCATTATGTCAATGAAAGAGCCTCTCCCATCAACACAGCTACTGCTTCTAGGGGAGGTGGATTAACTATGCGACTGGAGAAGCTCACCCATCTGCATAATAGCATCTTCAATAAAGCGCTACAGCGATGCAGAAGCACTGGTGCAGCTGCGCTGCTATAGCACTGTGGGTGAAGACAAGACCTGCATATATCTTGTATTGTCCAGGAGAGGGGTGGGCAGTAGAAAACATACATTTCTGAGGGAAAATCAAAGACTGGAGGTGTGTTGGGGTCACCCTGCAGTATAACCAGGCTGGTAAGAGCCAGAGTGTAACCCAAGTGTGTCTGTAACGCTGTTTGTGAGCAGCCCAGGTGAAAGCTAACTCAGCATTGTAAGGCACCCAAAGTTGCAGGGCAAGTAGTGGCGGACTTAGAGTTAGTGGGGTCCTGTGCTTAGCTACATTTTTAGGGCCCCTCCTTGGGACTCAGCCAAGAAAAAGAACTCACTCTCTTATCTCTCCCCCCCCGCCCCTGTTTTTCATTCTTTTTTTCTTCATCCTCCTCCTATAAGTAATAGGAAGTAAATGAAAATAAAGTGAGGTACCTTGATTGTTTTTGTAGTCTAACTTATTTTTCCACAGACCACTTGAAAATTGCTGAGGGTCTTGGCAGACCACTTAATGATCTTTCCAAATATTGTTTGTACCATTAGCTAACTATTGTAAAGCACTTTGGATAAGAGTGCTTTATAAAAAAATGTAAAAAAACATTGGGACATGGGGTCTGGCCAGGACTTAGGGTGTAGGAGGGGGCTCAGGGCTGTGGTAGTAGCGTAGCTGGCGGGGGGGAGCAGCGCAGTGGCTGCTCCCCCACTGAGCGCAAATGGAGCCTTTTTAATTTTACTCACTCGAGAGCAAAAAAAAAAAAGGCGCCACCCGCTGCAGTGCATTTATGGACGAGGCAGTGCTCCAGGTCTTTGGCAGCACTTCGGCAGTGGGCCCTTTACTAGCTCCAGGTGTCTTCAGCAGCACTGAAGCTTCATCGCCAAAATGCCACCAAAGACCCACAGAGTGAGTGAAGTTCCTGCCACTGAGGTGCCGCCGAAGACCCAGAGCGCCGCCCCTGCTCCCCATTCCCTGCACCTGGCTACGCCACTGGGCTGGGGATACAGGGTCTGCAAGGAAGTTATGGTGCAGGAGCAGGCTAGGAATTGGGGTGCAGGGTCTGGCCAGGAGTTAGGGTGCAGGAGGGGGCTCGGGGCTGGGGCAGGGGTGGCATGTGGAGCGCTTACCTGTGGCAGCTCCCATTTGGTGCAAGGAGTGAAGGTGGGGATGTGTGTGGGGGGGTTCAGGAGTCAGGGTAGGCAGGGGGCTTGAGGTATGGGGGGATCCAGGAGTCAGGGAGGGCAGTGGGCTGAGGATGTGTGGGGGGTTACAGGAGTCAGGGAGGGCAGGTGGCTGGGGCTGTGTGAGGGGGTACATGAGTCAGGGGTAGGGGCATGTGAGGGGGGTGCAGGAATCAGGGAGGGCAGGGGGCTGACGGTGGGTGATGAGGTACAGGAGTCAGGGGTGGAGTGTGTGAGGGAAGGCAGGAGTCAGGAGTGGGGATGTGTGAGGGGATGCAGGAGCCAGGGAGGGCAGGGGGCTGGGAGTGTGTGAGGTGGTTCACAAGTCATAGCTGGGAGTGTGTGAGGGGTGCAGGAATCAGGGCTGAGGGTGAAGGGTCTGGGAGGGAGTTAGGATGCAGGAGTGGCCTGGGGGTTGGGGTGCAGGGTCTGGCCAGGAGTTAGGATGCAAGAGGGGGCTCAGGGTTGGGGCAGGAGGTTGGGGTGTGGAGCACTTACCTGTGGCAGCTCCCATTTGGTGTGAGGGGTGCAGGAGCTCCTGTTCTGTGCTCAGGGTGGGAGTGGGGGGATGCAGGAGTCAGGGCAGGAGTCTGGGGGTCTGGTCTGGGGTCATGGGGGTGCTCCCAGACCCCTCCCCTGAGCAGCTCACAGCAAGGGGCTGCAAGAGGTATGTGTAGGGTGAGTGCGGGGGACCCACCTTTGCTCTGCCCTACCCCAATTCTACCCCTTTACCCAAGGCCCTGCCCCCATCTCTTCTCTGCCTCCTCCCCCAAGAGCGCTGCAGCCTCGCTCCTTCTACTCCCTCCCGGAAAGACCTGAGCGCAGGCAAACAGCTGTTTGGTGACAGGGGAAGTGCTGGGAGGGAGAGGGAGGGGCAGGAACGTGGCACGCTTGGGGGAGGAGGCCGGGAAGAGGCAGGGGAGGGAGGAGCTTGACTGTCAGTGTGAGAGGAGCCTGCAGGAGGAGCCCCAGGATCCAGCAGCATCAAGCTTCTACCCTGGCAGCTGCTCAGCTCTGGGGCTCCCTCTCGTTGGAGGGCCTCGTGCCAGCCAGGGCACCCTGTGTTTTACTGTAAATCGCCTCTGAGGGCAGGGGTGCCACAGCTGCTCATTAGTCTGGCTTGTACCCTGGCATGTCACACTATACAAAGAGTGAATGGAGAATCAGTACCTACTGTACAATATTTTTGTTGTTTTCACTAAAAGACAGAGGCTGAATTCTCTAATCAATTTCCAGCTCCTTTGTGTCACTCCTGAGGCGGAAGCCAACCGCTACTTACCAGAAGAAGATTCCTTTATTGGAGGGAATTATACACCTGTAGATACTCTATTTACCAAACAAAGTTACCAATGGTCTAGTGACAGCAGCAGGGGATGAGGAGTCTCAGCTCCTAAGTACACCACTGAATCACTAGGAGATCTTTGGTAAGTCTCTTGAGGCAAAATTCTGTCCTGAGTCATGCAGAGAAGAAAATAGCGTAGCCAAGCAGAGGAGTCCTGAGCCGTTCTGTCTTCTTAGGGCAGAATGATTCAGGGGTGCCTGAGACAGCAGCATGCTCAACAATGCTCCTTACTGTTGCTCTTAACTGTCCCAAAGGTGTATTATGAGGCTTAATTCTTTAAGGGTTGCAAAGCACTTTGAGATCCTCAGATATACAAGTGCCAACTATTATAATTATGCTATGATTTTACTCCCAACAGAGAATCCTAAAATTTGTCACCCAAGAACAAAGCTAAAGATATTATCAGTGGCAGACAATTAAAGTTTTCAGAAAGGAACCTCCATCTACACTCGAAAAACAAAATTTCCTTTTTATAGCCCCATCCTTGTACTTATCTCTCCCTTCCTCATTAATCCACTTTCACCTCGTTGGCACTGATACATGCAGAGAGAAAGGGAGGGAGGGACACAAACACTTTACTTTTCTTCCTTCTGTTCATCTTGACCTTTCTGATTTGGATCAGCATTTATACTTGCCCACCTGTCTGGAAAATCTTCCCCGCGATGTGCCCTTCAAGATGAAAAACAGCTTGATAACGCATAGTGACAAACCTTTCAGAGAGAGAGAGAGAGCGCAAGAGAGAAAAAGCGCTAAGGGAAATCGCTTCCAACCAGGATCTGCTGCTGCACAGCTAATCAGGCAGGTATTCAGTTGTTCACTCCTGCAGACTTGCTTAGCATAGAAATAGGCTGTCTGCCCAGGAAGATGAGGTAATGTCTAGGTTTAATGCCAATCTCTCTAACTGGCAGGACACATCGGGTAAATATTTCTCCTGCAGGAGACCACATTAATTTGATTCTGCTACCAGTTTTATTATTGTTGTTATTTTCATCCATATGAATACATAGGAGACATACCTGTTATGGCTGAGGATGTGGGAGGCAGGAAGATTTCTCATACCACGTAATGGGGTCAGGTAGACCTCTGCAAATTTCCTTCTGCATGATAATTGCAATATTGGCCTTCCCCTTCAATCTCTCTCCCCACTACTCAGCAAAGGCTCTTCCACTACATTCCTCTCCTTCCTCCGTTATTGTAGGGTTGGGCTCCTTCATCCTCATTTGTCATCTTCTCTATCCCAGTGCTATAGTACTGGGCAGTCACTACGCTTCCATCACTACATGTATTTAATCTCCTCACTCCCATTATTGCAGCACTGGGAAATACCTTTCACCTTGTTATGGTAGCACTGGGGCCCTCCATAATTTCTTCCCATGCACGTGGGCATGCGCAGATGGACACATACACACTCTAATGCAGCCCCACTAGTCCCTGCTCAGTGATTTCTCCTCTACCCATACCTCCAAAAACAAAAAAGACTCAGGGCAAGAGATCTTTCTTCACAAAACACTGCTAAACAAGAAGGGGAAAAAACCCTCTTTTTTTGTCCAAGCTCTTCTGTTTTCACACTCTTCACAATATGGAATCATGCAGAGCAGAGAGTAGATGAGCCA
Source organism: Gopherus flavomarginatus (assembly GCF_025201925.1). Lineage (NCBI taxonomy): Eukaryota > Metazoa > Chordata > Testudines > Testudinidae > Gopherus > Gopherus flavomarginatus. The sequence continues at coordinate 206,151,058 of NC_066618.1, forward strand.
AAGAGATGGCACAAATGAGAAGTGGGAGCCAACTTGTTCACCTAGCAGCTTCAGGAGCACTGCAGGAGATACAAAATTCAAGAGATGCTTTAAGGAAGTCAGGAGTATGGAAGATTGTGGATAATATGAGGAAACAAATTAAACAAGTGTCAGAATATTAAAGTCTGAACTCTTCTGTGACGGACCTGGTCAATAAGTATCAAACCTGCTCCATGAGAGAGAGGTGCATGGTCTTGTTTGAGCACAGGACTGGGCGCCAGAATCTCCAAAGTTCTGGTCCTGATTCCTGGACTAACTTCCTCTGTGGCCTTGTCACAACCTCTATGCCTCAGTCTCCCATCAGTGAAATGGGAATAATAAACACTTGGCTAATCTTCCAGGAGTGCTGTGAGTTAATGTTTGCAAAATGCTTTGAAAATACAAATGTAAAGTATTATCAGGATGACTGAAGGGAGCTAGACCTTTTTAAAAAAAAATGGCTGCTGAATTTACAATTTTATTAAAAAAATCACCACATATACAAAAACAAAACAAAAAACCTTTGCCAAACTGTTCCACTGTCTATTTTTCATCTATTTTTCATCATCTATTTGTAGCTGTACAGCTTGCCTGGCAATAGGAATCTGATGCATACTGATCCCTATAACAGACTCACCTGACAACCTTCCAGAGGTAGGGATATCAGTAAAGACTTATTTTGAAGAGAATACCTTATAATGACATTTAAACGAATACTCAATGTTGGTTTTATTCAATATTAAATTACTGTGGCTACAAACTGCTTTTGGCTCTAAGTTTCTTTTGTTTTTTTCCCCCTTGCTTAGTCAGGCCCCTGCACCTAAAAACAGGTGCAGAAATTATGAGTCATGCCCCATCACCTAAAAACTATTCATAGTCATTTATTTTAGTCTTTGCATATTACACACATAAACATATAAATGTAGGATCAGATGTAATACGTGAAATGAAATACTGAGTCACTGGTTACATTCAAAAGTCAGAAGTAATCTGCTCTACATTAAAAGTGACAATATGATTAACATCTTTTCTAACAATCCATTGCATATGGAAAAGAAATAGGAATAAAAGGACTGTTCCTTTTCCCACCATTCACCTCTCAAACGGCAAAACAATATATAGATTTTAAACTATAGTGCAGCTTTAAAGAGGAGGGGGGTCATGGTTGCATCTATCTTTTTTACTCCTGAGTCTAATAGATATGAGAGTATATTATATGTCCAAAAATCTGTCAGCATGTACCACCATGGTGGGAGGCAATGTATATTCGTGTACGAAAGACAGTACTCAAGCTCTTGGATATATATTTTTCCTGCTTGCTTTGAGATCAGGCTTTCCATTTGGTTCTGCCACTACCATTCCAGTTGAAAAAATTAGCACATATTTCGATGTTGCCAGATTTAATATTTTAGATATTGCACTCATGAAAGCAGGGTACTACTTTCTGATGAGTTCAACCAAGCGTACTGTAAGGCAGGGATAATATAGATATTCCACCCAGTTATATTCATGCCCTTAAGTCATGACTTGTGCTAATCCCCTCCTTTGCAGTGACTCAGGGAGATGAAGAGAGACTGTCATCTTCTTTGAGAGGGAGGCAGAAAAGGAACAAGAGCTGCTTCCAGTCAGTTATTGTGGCAAGCATTGCAGCTGCAGGAACCTACTGAAACAGAACCCTTCCACATGCCCCTGTGTCTGATATAGTGCATGCCAAAGGAATCTGACTGAGACAGAAGAATAACCAGAGACGTCTGTCTGAAACGGGATCTTGCTAGGCAGGAATCCAGCAACTGTTTAGTCTGATAATATCAGGGACTGTGGGCCTTGAACCCCGGTCCACAAGGCTCTTAGGAGGCAATAAGTTCAGATCTGCTACCCAGTGACCTGCTAACAGTCACCAGAACTAGAAGCTGAGTTCCAACAAAGCACTCCAATCCTGGGGTTTTATTGGCATAATGCTGGAAGTCCCGATTGCTGGTATTTAAACCGTGCACAGGAATAGGTCGTTGTCCATGCAACTGCGTTTCCCCTGTTTAAGACTGCTTCCCTTGTGCTACCTGCTCCTCCTGCCTAACTCTGACCTCCGGGTGACCTGGCACTGCCTGTCTCTTGACACCTGACTCTCAGTTTGCCCTCTGGCCTGTCTCAAACTCCATCTCCTGGTGACCTGACCCTGCCTGCCTCCTAACACCACACTCTTGGTGTATTAGCTGACGTATCTCAGACTCTGATCTGGTATCAGCTCCCGACTCACACTCTGCCTACTAGGTCAGACTGTCCATGTGCCAGTTGTGACAGTTTGAATGGTCCACACAGGCCACAGGAGTGGGCCTGGTGCTTGCAGAATGGACTGGCTAACCCTTTGGGAGCACTGGACATGCTTAAGTGGGCTGCTCGCCTTCAGGCAGTCAACTAAGGCCTACAAGCCCAGATTGTCGAGATAACCTCAGAGAACCATACCACAGAATAATAGCTCCTTGCTACTACAGGAGCAAGTCAGACAGCTACAGACTGAAAATGCTGCACTCCAGACGTGGCTTGGGAAGCCCTGTTCCCCAGTACATCTGATGGAACGGTTTGATGGTAATTGCCAGTAATTCCAGGTTTTGTAAACTTGTGCCACCTCCCTTTTCATGATGCATCCTTCGTCCTACACTACAAATCATGCAAGGGTGAGCCTGCTGTCCAGGGAAGCATTAGACTGGGCCACTTTGTTCTTGGAGTGCAACAACCCAGCACTGTTGCACTGGGAGGTCTTCCTCCAAGCTAGATCAGTGCCATTTGACAATCAGCAGAAAGGATCCTCATCTGAACACTGGGTAGCGATTGCCATAGACTTCATTGTAGAATTACCAGAGTACAACAAATTTATAACAATTTTGGCAATCGTGGACCACACTCATTCCCTGCACAGGCCACTCCTTTGCTGAAGAGATGGATTAGCCATGTAATCTAATATATAGAATATATAAAAGCCTCCATGGTCTTCCAGAGCGCATCACCGCCAATCAAAGGTCTCAGTTCATGGCCCAGTTCTGGTGGAAGTCCATGCACCTGCTAGGGGTCTGTACGACTCTTTCCTCTGCTTACTATGCCCAGTCCAATGGCATTAGTCCGGATTGTACCCTGGCATGTCACAACACGTAAGGAAAAATCTCCCCCTATTGTGAATAGACAGAGGCTATGATGAAGCCATCATGCTCGGAGTTACTCGTGACCAAAAGGGCAAACCAAAAGGTGTGGTTTTTTTTACCTGCCAATACTTGAGTCACTGGGTTAATATCATCAGCAATTAAAGCCAAGATATTGAACACTGCTCCTCACATTGCTTCAGATATCAAGTGATGTCTTCTGACCCTGCAGGAGCAATCTGGGACATGGCAGATAAAAATGAAACTCGAGTCAGTTCTGTCAGGAAAGGTGTGGAAATTATTTTTCTAATATTTTGTATAATTTTTTTTTGTTTCTATTGGTAGGCTAGAGCTGCCTGTACTCAGGGTGATAATTGCCCCCAAAAGAGTGATACTGATTGCGGGTACACAACACACCGTGCCACTGATACACTTCCATGCAAACTTCTGTGTCTGGTCTGAAGAAAAAAAGCAGGTTTCAATCTTTAGGACAGTTAGTTCAGCGCCTTTCACCAAGGATATTAAATTAACTGTAAAATATTAGGATTATTTTAATTAATTCCAGTGTTAAGCCATGATGTCACCAATACACACTACTCAGGAACATCTGCTTCCTAATGGCAGTGCTATGACAGGTTGATAATAATTAGTCTTGTGCCCTTGACACACTTCCTCTGTATTTCAGTAAGAAAAAGCATCTCCCCCATCCCCAAATCCTTTGTCCACATTACACATCTACCCTGCAGACTGGTTGCAACATCTGATAACAAGATAAAAAGAAATCAAGACTGCAGCAAGAATGCCTATTGCAACATTTGGTCTTCGGGATGCCCAAGTTATTTAACAGTTTTTCAAATTATTCTGACATGTTTACAAAGTTTAGCATGTTCCTTTGCTGACAGACTGACGTTAGCTTTGTATCACTGCACAATAACAACAAAAAAAAAAGGAGGAAAAGACAAATAAGAGCTCTGCCCATGAGCTAGTGCGATCGTATGTTAACATACTGCAGTGGGAGAGGTCAAGCTGAGCCCCAACATTGCCTTTAGAGTTTCCAGCTGTGAAGAGAGACAGAGAGGACAGAAGAAAGCAGGGCAAACAATACTGTATGTCAGAGCTTGTTTGAAGTAAGATTTTCAGGAAAACATTATAGCCCATGTGGCGGGTGGAAGACATGGCAAGTTGAGGGATCCAGGCGTGGTTAGGCACTTCTGACTACTCGGATCAACTAAGATGGCTGCATCAACTAGGAGAGAAATCAAACATTTGCCCCTGCGAGGAAAGGAAAGGAAATCCATGTGCTTGTCACTGCTGGGGAATTCAGGGAGGGTTTCAGCAGCTGGAGACAGAAATTGGGGCATCTGTCACTACTGAGGAATGGTTTGGTTATCTAGAAAAGGAGGTCAGGCGGGGGTATTAAGGGGGCAAGAAGAACTCTGATAACAGAGGAAGTTCAAGAGAGTTTTGGCAGCTGGGTGTATTAAGGGCATCTGTCACAAAGGTCAGTCAACAAACCTCACTTATCTCTCCAGGCTGATGTGAACTTTTTCTCCTTTCCTTCCTTCTACTGACAAAATTCTCAAAATCCCCCTCAAGCAGCGACAAGTGTCATTAATTCTGCTTGCCGCCAAATCCTCCCACGCCCCAATAGCAAGGGGGAAGGAAGAGAAAGGAGGGAAAGAGATTCCCTAACGGAACTTTTTCAAATTCCAGTCATAGCAAGCAAAGCCAGTGGTGCTTGTTCTGAGAGTGAAAAGGCTGCTAGGTACGCCTGATAACCTGGACTGTGGTTCACATCCCTCCACTGCTTACCTTACAATTCAGTCTTCAGCAATACTGCCATTGCAGCATCTCAGACCAGACTGCATCAAGCTTACATGTGCAAGGAGAAAAACAACAGTGATATTTTGTATCAGCTTGACTTCAGAGCTTACTGAGCACTTTTTAGCTTTATTTACTCTAGCAGAATTTGTATGAGTTCAGCCTCTCTGAAAATCAAGCCATCTGCAAACCTTTAATAAGAAAGCATCCTGTATTTACTCCACTTCACCCAAAAGTCTATTACCTGATTAATGCTGAAACTATGTAAAAGTTACTATGTTACACTACCCATTTACTCACTACACACTCCAGTTGACAAGATGTCGTTCTGGCATCTTTGAGATGTTCCCAAACTCTGGAAGGCCAGGAATAAGGTTCTGGATTTGATATGGATCCTCTGCACTGCTCTATCACTAGAGCTACAAGAACTTCCAGAGGTATTTTTATGAACGAGAAAGTAAGGAACAGTGCTTGCTTCTCTGCCATATATAATTGGCTCTTCCCTCTCCTCTGCCCTACAGTTAGTAGCTGAACAGAAACACACTGCAAATGTTAGCTCAAACCTAATCCCTGTGAAACAACAGTGCTTCTGATAACCTGTTAGCTATCAAGCACAGTTATTACAGGAGGAAAGCTATTCTACAATCACTTTCAAGGATACTCTACCAATTCTGAGATCAATTTTAAAGAAGACAGAGCAGGGAAAATGAATGCACCACTTCAAAATTTGCTCTAAGCTACATTATCCCTTAGCAATCCCTGCTCTCCAGAGAAAAGCAGTATTTTTTCAGGTTTGTTATTCTATCTTGTACTTTACAGACACTCTCTGAAACTAAACTTCCTGTATAAGACAAATGGGCAAGCTCCTAGTAAGTGGCAGCCCTAAAATTGTTTCTCAGACTGATGAATAGAAAACCATCTGATGACTCAAAATGAGTGTGGTAAACATAAAATATTCATTTAGAATTTCCTTTGTCAGTAAATTTTTAACACTGCATCATTGACAATTCTGATCTAAAAAGTACATCCACTGTATTTTCTTGAGCTTCTTTTTCTTGAAATAATTTTATAGAAATCAGCATCAGATTATGTTAACAGTTTCTCTGATTGTATAATTCCATCACTTCTTATTCATCTCCACTTAATGAACCATATAGACAGATATTAACAAATATTCACCCAGCACAAATCTTGTCTTATGTCCACAGTGATAAGAAACTACTTTGGAAAGTAACAGCTCCAGCAGACAAAAATAACTTATTTTGGCTCTATTTCAATATAGTAAGAATCATATGAAAAAGTGAATTAAGATTTCAAACTCTTACCAACATCTACTTCTGACATTTTCCCAGATTTTAGGCTAGTTTATGCTAAATACTCATTCGCAAGTTATCACCTCTAAGTTGGATAACACCATCATGGTGGAAAATTAATCAATATTACAGGAGTAGTATAATTTTAATGTCAAAGTAACTCAGCATGCAACAGCACTTTTTCCTCTCTTTTCTCACCTCATTCTTCTCTCATACGTGTACAGACTATTTATATTTTAACAATTAGGTCATGGTATCACCCTCATTACAATCCTGTGCCTAACACAGCTTATGAAATTCACATCAAGAAAATGTGCCACCATGAGAATTTGCTTCAGCGGCTTAGCCTTGTGAAGTTACAGTTTCTTACTACATTTGCCTAAAAACAAGTCATAACCCTTCAGAGCTTCCACCTACTATAAATACTGCACTGCAAATGCATTGAAAGTTACTTGTTAAGAACAGCATGTCTAGCTTTCTGTAGGCTTAGGCTACATTTTCAGGTTTCTCGCTACTACCAACATCTATTTATTAAACCCATTTTATGAAACTCAAAGGCATCATTAAAATTTGTATTTAAAATAAAACTTTTCATTGGATACAGTATATTGTGTAATCTTTGGCACTGAAACACCCCTAACCCTTACGAAAAGTATTTGTAGGGGCCTGAGTGGCTTATACTTTGGAGTATACAGCTACAGCTGGAGCAACACTGGATAATGAATCATTAAACCTTTTCAGCTTGGGACATACAAAAGAATTTAGACGAAGGTTTTATTTCCTGGTTTCATTGAATATATGCTTTTATGTCAGACAAACTGAAAGGTAACACAGTTGGAATATAGTAAATGTCAATATTTAATCTTGCCTTTCCTTTCTCATTTTTAAAACCACAATGCATCATCTCAGCATGATTCATAAAAAATGTCCTGCTTCTCTCCCTCAACTGACTCAAACTATTTGTGTTGCTAGGTAATGTCTGCAGCGAGCTGTCCTCCTAACATGGGAAAGATTAAGAGATATCAGATGGAAGACAGCATCCCAGTAATCACAGCTGAAAGACACCTGCACTTAACATCTTGGGACGGTAGCACCATGTCTTACTGTTTGAATCTATTAGACCTCTGCTGTAATACATGACAAGCAACACCACTTACTTGTCAGGAATCAGGAACTTTGTCAGGTAGCCATTTGTACTGATCAGATAAAGAGATGGGGTATCCAGAGAAATGTACACATAAAACAGGCAAACAAAAGGCGTTATAAATGAGTCTAATTCACCAATACATTCCAGAGCAAAAAACAGCTCCAAATCCAGTTGAACTGTTCCCGCGAGAATCCTCCATGAGGAAGGGGATCTTCCACCAGCAGGTGGCTGCCAGAGAAGCTGCTATAAGACTACTCTTCATGGCTGCCAGTGCAATGGCCAGAGAAAAATGGACATAGCTAGGGCACATCTTCATCTGGCTAATCTTCATCTCCATAACAGACCGTTGGAACCTCTGACAGCTGGTGCAAGAGAGAACAGCCTTAATTCTTGTATTAACCTGCGCAGAAGCCATAGCCCATCAGCCTCAGGATCAGAGGAGCTACCTTTCTCCCCTCCAGACTTGCCCTGAGTGCTCCTTGGCCTGTTCAGAGAATCTAGCACAAATATCTTCTTCTGCGCACAGGTCAATTTTCCGGTTAATGTATTTACAAAGCATAGCCCCAGACCTCTTAGATTCCAAGATATAAACCCAATGGAGATAAAGGAAGTAGAACTTGCAGAAAAATTATACTTCAGGATTACTGTATTTCTGCCATAGGTTCATCTATAAATACAGCATTAGTAAAAAGGAAAATCTTTCCAGCCCTAGCAAACCAAACCACAGCTCACTCCCTACTGTAAACATCACCCCATTGCCTACAAAGTAAGAAGGGGAGGGAAAAAAACCAATACTTACCTGGAACACCTAACTTCTAAATCTTTTGTGCTTTAAGGAGCATTTAACACAAATAGAAACTCTTTGCACTTTTCTCAATGAATTAACAATAAGTTATGTAGTTGTATATTGATAGCACCAAAGAACCTCAGTCTAGAATCAAAGGCTCAATTGTGCTAGATGTTGTACAAATACTTATTAAAAGAGACAGACTCTGCCCCGAAGAGTTTATAATCTAGGTTAAATAAATGATCATTCATGATTTAACCAATATTATGGTTTCTTCATAGGAAACATGCACCAAAATGGTTTTTCCTTAGTGAATATAATTGTTTTTTGCAGTTTAAATATGTGAACAGCTTAATCTATGCTATATATCTCACAGTTTTTGTGCAGCTGCCATGATTATTTGTAGCATTAAACAATCTCTCCCCAGTGGCTCTTTAATGAACAGCATTCTTCCACTGCATATCTGGGAGCTTCTCTCCCTTTATTAGCCACGTTATAGACCATTGTGAACATGTGGTCAGAAACAGCGTGATATCTCGATAAATTATTCATAATATTAGTAAAGTACAGAAATGCAGTAAACAATTAAAACAAACTTAATAGCTATCTATACAATCAAAAATCTGGTGCCACTGCCCAGAAACTTCACACAGTGTAATCAACAAAACAGATTCCAACCTTCAAGGATATTTAATTATTACAATTACACCTGGTTAGCTCACATTATGAATGCACCCTGAAAACATTCTTCAAGGAGACTTCACTGCAGTGACATTAGTTTTAATCAAAGTAGTTTACAACACACTGACTAGATACGGCTTCGAGAATGCATATGTAAGTATGTATTTCTTCATCGAAAAGGTTAAATGGCAGCAAAACTTCAAAACGTGGCATATGAAGTCCAATATCCCGTAAAACTGGTATCTTAAAACAAAAACTCCTGGAATATAATGGAAGTCTCTAAGGCTTTATTTGGAGTGGAGATTTAACTCAGTTACACCCATCAGTGTAGCAGTATTGGTTCTACCTTTAATATAGGCAGATCAAGATGCTATTTTCACCAATGGAGCTTACCCCACTGTCAAGCACAGGTAAGTTCCACCAGTATAAATAACAGCTTTGACCGTCTACACTAGGGTTTTGCACCAATACAGGCACACCAATAGCTGTGACCAGGGCCACTTCCAGTGCAGACAAAGCCAAAAGGCCTGTATAAGAATGCATGGTTCTTCCATTGTGTCACCCTAGATTGCAGGTGAAGAATCTTGTATTCCAGACAATTACTGCTAAGTAATGTTGGCAGGTAGGTCCAAACAGGACCTAAGCAGGGTAGAAATTAAAGGTTCTGGAGAGAAATCTTTAGAACAGCCAAGTTCAGAGATGAAGCTTATTCTGAGGTTTATGTTGTTATCATTATGAGTTACCAGGTAAGTCAAAACATAAGAAGGGATGACTTTAGACACTAACTCAGAGTCTGTGTGCAGAAATTGGGTTAAGTTGTCGGTTCATTTACAAACACCCTTCAAAAGCCATCCACAAAAGTACAGCTATCCAGACTACATGTTCAAAACAGCATAGCAGATGCATCACTTGCACAGCGGTTTATTTTAACCATAACCTTGAGAAAAGATTTAACTGAAGACTCAGACAGGAGTCACCTGCTTAATATAATGGTACTCTTCACGTCCAAACTCGAGAGAAAAAAAGTCTCTAATAAAAAGAAACAAGACAACAAATAAAGCATGGCAATAAGTAGGGTTTCTGAGCAGCAAGTGTCTCCTTGACCAGGCAACAGATGAAAATAATCCTGTTCATCAACAACACAGAGACTCCAAAACAACAAGGGTTATTACTTTGAAGACCATGCCAAAAACAGTATCACCATCAACATCAAGTAGCTGGCAGTACATACTGTTGTGTGAAGAGATCATCCGAAGGTTATTAAATATTTACCTTATGGTTAAAAGCCAAATAAGATTATCCTCATGCCAAATGAGATTATCCACGGATGTCACCTAATAAACACAAAATACATTTCAAGGGATGCCAATTCGAGAGTAGTGACCACTCTGTGTAATAGTTTACATAGAGTAATGGAGAGAGAAGGGGAGAGCATACAATGAATGTAATATGTTCACGCCCAGCACTCATTTGGAAGAAACTCTAGACACACACACAAACTGTGTTATCATTCAAAGGATCATTCAGTGTATTCAAAGGATCATGCAGTGTATTGTAATCTAAGACCTTGTCTACACACAAAAATAGCTGTTTTAACAATACCCACATAAAGGGGTTTAACTAGTGTGACACAGTTACATCTATATATAGGTGCTTTGTACTGGAATAGCTATTCCCTAACAGCAAGGGAATAAATGAGACAAGTGTAAGGCACTTTTACACCAGTGTAACCGTGTCCACACTAGGCCTTGTACCGATATAGCTATATCACAGCTCTAATCGAAATAGAAACAAAAACTGTATGCAGACCAGGCAGGTCTCAAGCTCAGAAAAAATACATTGGGAGCTAATATTCCTGTGTAAGAGAGAGTACCACAGCAAACTTTCAAACCACACAGATACCAAAGTCGATTAAAGAAATTAGGACAAGCTACTGTAGACTAAAGGCTTCCCCCCCACATCTCAATTATGGGAAATTCCTCTATACAAAGTTAAACAAGCTGAAAGAAAAAGGGATGGGGAAGGATTTTCTTATTTCTTTATTTACAGAGCGTGCTTTCTTTACAATATGCGTTGATAAACAACTGCTCATTGTACTCTTTCTACACTTTCACCTTTCCCCAAAAAGGAAGATTACATAACAGGAACATAGGGATACCATCAATTAGCCAAGTTACTGCAGAATAAGAAATATTATATTAAATAAGGACAGCATGAATAAAGCCATCTGCAGTTCTAAAAGAAGCAAATGATTTAGAAGTTCCAGGCTACAGAAGGCTAGATTTTACCATTTAAAAAAAGTCTCCTTTGTTACCATCAATGTGCCTGTTATAATTGCAATTGACATTCACAGGTACCTGCTGGGTTATAATTTTAGTGCCAGAGACTCCAGCCAATGGCAGGTACATATTTCATGCTTCCAGTTACCTCAGTAGTATTTTTCTCTTTGTCTCTTCCCATCCACACAGAGAACAACCTGTCTATGGAGAGACACCACACTGTCATCACCACCTGTTGCATCAAGGACCATCTCTACTGTAATTATGAAGCTGTGGCTGTGCCTGACCTTTAGCAACATTCATATGTTTGACTCACTTCAATACACTGACTCAGAGAAGCCCTGCCTAACCCCAGATTAAATATAGATCTTCAGTAAGAATACCAGGAAAGGTTTTATAAAGTGTTCCAAGGCCAAACTTTCTCTCTTTCAGTCTTTCTCACTTCTGCCTGAAGGCTGGAATAAACGGTCAGATTTCACCAGGGAGAGGGGTAAATAGCAGGGTCTCCAAGGATCTATACTGGGACCAGTGCTGTCAACATATTCATAAATGATCTGGAAAAGAGGTAAACCATGAGGTGGCAAAATTTGCAGACAATACAAAATTACTCATGGTAATTAAACCCAAAGCTGCCTGCAAAGAATTAAAAAGGGATCTCACAAAACTGGGTAACAAAATGACAGATGGGGAAATTCATTATTGAAAACTGCAAAGTAATACACATTGGGAAACATAATCCCAACTATACATACAAAATAACAGGGTCGTAATTAGTCATTACACCTCAAGAAAGAGGGCGACATTGTGGACAGTACTATGAAAACATCTGCTCAATGTGCAATAGCAGCCAAAAATGCTAAAGGAATGTTAGAAATAATTAGAAAATGGAAAGATGATAAAACAGAAAACATAACACTAGTATATAAACCCATGGTATGGTCACACCTTAAATACTGTGTACAGTTCTGGTCACCACATCTCAAAAAAGATATATTAGAACTGGAAAAGGTACAGAGAAGGGCAACAGAAATGATTAGGGGTATGGAACAGCTTGCATATGAGGTGAGATTAAAAAGACTGGGACTGATCAATTTAGAAAACAGAAAATTAAGGGGGGGAATATGATAAATGTCTATAAAATCATAAAGGGTGTGGAAAAAGTGAATAGCAAAATGTTATTTACTCCTTCACATAATACAAGAACCAGTGTCATTCAATGAAATTAATAGGCAGCAGGTTTAAAACAAACATATGGAAGTATTTCTTCACACAATGCACAGTCAACTCATGGAACGGGTTGCCAGGGGATGTTGTAAAGGCCAAAAGTATCACTGAGTTAAAAGAAAGAATTAGATACATTCATGGAGGATGGGTCCATCGATGGCTATTAGCCAAGATGGTCAAAAGACACAACCCAATGCTCTGGGTGTCCCTAAACCTCTAACTGCCAGAAGTTGGGGCTGCATGTTAGGCGATGGATCATTCAATCAATTGCCCTGTTCTGTTCATTCCCTCTGAAGCCTCGGGCACCAGCCAGTGTCAGAAGACAGGACGCTGGGATAGATGAACTATTGATCTTACCCAGTATGGCCATTTTTATGTTCTTATACCTTTCCTCCCTTCTATTTTCCCACTCCCAGTTTTCCTTTCTTTCTTGGATGCAGTATTGCCTCTTCTTTGGATTAACTATATAACTATTTGCTTACCTAAAATCCAACAACAGCATTTACTTGAAAAAAATCATAATTTTGTCCAGCATTGGATATGAAAAAATATCAGAGATTTTCTCTTCTTGTGTCACCATCTGTCATTCTTTTGCTTATCATATAACAATTAAGCAACAACAAATAACTTCCAACTACTGCATCTACAATTTGTGACGAGAGAGAACAGAGGAAGAATAAATGATACTGCTGTGAGAACACTATATCTTAAATCTGCATGACTGTACTTGAGAAACTCAGTCTCTGCATTAAATAATGAGAGGTGCCTACCTATCTAAATAACTTTAGATTTATCTAATAATCTTCAGGGTGTTGCAGTGTTAAAAAGTGGTTACTAAGCTGTTTTGTAACTGTTCTTCTTTGAGATGTGTTGCTCATGTCCATTCCATTTCAGGTGTGTGCATGCCCAGAGAACTCAAGCTGGAGATTTTTTCCTTTAGTGATACCCTTTGGGATAGCGCATATACCCTCTGCTGCCTTGTGCTGCTGCACAATGTTTTAAAGGTTGAAGCCACGCTTTTCCCCAATGTCATTTCCTTCATACTAGACCGACTACAATAAGGAGGGGAAGGAAGGTAGCTCGTGGAATGGACATGTGCAACATGTCTTGAAGGACAACAATTTTCTTCTTCAAGTGATTGCACATGTCTATTCCACTTCAGGTGACTTCCAAGCAATTCAAATTAGATGTGGGTTTCAGAGTCTACCTGAACAATGACTTAAGAACTATTTGTGTGAACTTGGCAACATCTCTGGAATGCTGAGATACAGCAGCAGCAGTTGTAAAGGTGTGTGCTGATGAACAAACTGCAGCCCTACAACTGTCTGTTATAGGCACTTTAGCTGAATAAGCTCCAGAAGTTACTTGAGATTTTGCCGAGCATGCTACTACCCTGCCTGGCAGGATTATGATGTCAATGTCATAGAACAAAAGTATGCAGGAGGAACTCCATGACAAGTTTCTCTGAATTGAGACTGGAATGTGACAGACATGACAATATCCTGCACTAGGCTGAACAAACCTGCTGGAATTAAGATAAATAAGACTGAATTAAGTTCAATGCTTTTGGGGTCCTTTGTACTAAACATGCAATTGTTTGTGTGTCATTGTGAGACTGTATGTAACTTTGAGTATGCTAATATAATTCCTCCGGTTATCAGCCCTTTGAAATGTCCACCAACATCTCCCTGGAAAAGGTTCGCATATACTAATTCAGACTGGATTCTCCAGGGACAAATAGACACAGAATGGGTTTCTGAATAAATAGCCTGATTTTAAACAGGCTTAGGGACGTCTTCTGTATCAAGCAAATGGACAGGATCTCTGGTCCATGGAAGGTCTCAAGTCCTTAGGGAAGGGTTAGAAGGACTCAGTCTACTAAGGTCCCATAAGACAGGGTATGTGTTCTGAGCTGAAGCTGTAATGAACTTGAAACCACAAGGAATCCCTTTGGGTGGGGTTTTGAAGGATAGCTCCTGCCAGAACCCATGTTAGGGTTGGGGTGATAACATGTGTATAGGTTCTTTTATTGTTTTTTCTCTAGAGTACTTTTACCTTAAGACAAAAATAGGCTTGCATAGAAAGTGTTGTATGGTATCTTATAACTATGGGCATTTACTCTTTTATTAGTTTCTGAAGAGAGAGTAAGCAGGCCTGCTTAGGCAGAGTTGGGTTTTTTTGTTTTGTTTTGGTTTTTTTGTTTTGCTAGGAATAACACAGTGAAGGCAGGGAACTGTTCAGCCTGGAGACACCCTGGTCTGGAGGGACAGAGACCTATGTCTCCACATAAGAAAGGCGACAGCCAGGGAAGCTAGAAGCCTGAAGGTGGGTGCCCTTGCTGGATGATAGAGGGGGAATGCAGATGCAGTTGTCCTGAACTGTGACACCTTCATCCTGTCTGCAAATGCTACAAACAATTGGGATGACATCTAAACAATCTGGTTTTGTCCAAGTAAAAAGCTAATGCCATTCTGATATCTAAAGTACGGATTCTCTCTTCAGCCTTAGGAAAGAAAGTTGGTGAGAATATTCCTTGATTGACATAGAATTCCAACACTAGTCTCAAAATTCAGATGCAGATGTAAGTAAACTTTGTCCTTATACAAGATTGTGTAAGGATAGTCAGCAACCAACACTCATAATTTCACCACATTTCTCACAGGGCAATAGTTACCAAAAATGCTATTTTAATGGATGGATACTATTGGTTCAAAAGGGTGGACCCATCAATGCTGTTAACACCAGATTCAAGTCCCAGGGAGAAATAGGATCTATCACTAGGGATATAAACTGTTTAGACCCTATAAAAATCTAACTGATATTGGTTTCGAGAATACTGAGTGGCCAGCAATTAGAGAGTGGAAACCGAGATAGCTGCCAGGTGAACATGAATGGAACTAATAGATAGGCCTTGTTGTTTCAGGTAGCACAAATAATCCAAAACATGCCCGGACAGCAAAGTATCTTTCTGTTATGACCATGAGGAGAATTGTTTCCACTTTAGCGGGTAAGCAGATCAAGTAGAAGGCTTTCTGCTATTCTGGATGATGTTCTGTATGTTCCCCAAACACTCTGCGTCCTGAGGCGTTAAACATGAAGCATCCAGGTGGAAAGATAGAGAGAAGATGGGTTGGGATTCAGAAATTGACCATGGTCTGGGAGATCAGGCTGGTTCTGTTGGTAGTGTCAAAGGAGCCCTGGTGGAGAGGCTCTGCAGACTGGAGAATCAATGTTGGCGAGGCCAAACTGGTGCTATGAGAATAATGCAAACCTGATGATGCTTGAGCTTAGTCAACACCATGGGAATGAGTGGGAGGTCAGGAATACAGCAGACTCTCTCTCCAAGACAGTAGGAAAGAGTCCATCAGAGACCCCTGCCTGACTTGCCATTGAACAAGAGAGTTAGCACTTCCCGTTATGGTGAGGTTTTTTTAAATGTAATCAAGATTATATTTTTGTCAGCAGCCTAAAATGTAACGTACTGACCGTAATGTTCCTAGACAAATGACAGTTTGAAAAATGAGTCTCATGATATCTGACCTGAGAGACTACTCATGATCTCCGCTGACAGATCTGCTTAGCCAACCTGTCAAACTGTTGTGAATCCTGGGAAGAAGGGATGCTTTGAGGTGAATTGCATTGGTGATGAACAACTCCCAAAGCTTGTCAGAAACTATCCGACCTGGCCCCTCCCTGTCTGTTCACATAGAACATTGCCACAATGTTGGCCTTGAGGACAAGCAGAATCTTTCCCTTGATGTGAGGGAGAAAAGTCCACTAGGCCAGATGAACAGACCTCAACTCCCGATGTTTATGTGGAGAGCTAAATCTTACTGTGGCCATGTACCTTGAATCTTTAGATTGCTTAGATTCTGTAGAGACGACGTGTCCATAACCAGAGCCAGTGCGAATAGGGGAGAGGCAAAGAGAATTGCCATATTCACGTTGGTTGCATCCATCTACTAGTCTAAAGAGGCTAGCATTCCTACGAGCACCTAAATGAACATGTCCAGTGGTGACAAACCAGGGAGTACACTAACTTTAAACCTGAAACTTTCTGAGTTGAAGTCTGTCATGCTGAACTGCATAGGTGCAGGAGGCCATGTGTCCCAGAAGAACTACCTTACAGTTGTGGTTGGATGGGCTTTTAGGTCTGTGGAAATGGTTAAGATTGTCTGCAATCCGGCTTGATAAGAAACCCTGGCAACTGTAGAATCCAAGACTGTCCCTATAAACTCTATCCTCCAAACTGGGGAGAAGAATGACTTGTTCTTGTTGATCAACATACCCAGAACATTGAAGAGGGGCTCTATCTTGACTAGACTGAGTTCTACTTGGCTCTTGGACCTATCTTGTACTGGCCATTTGCCCAGGTACAAAAATACTTGTATCACTGTGTTCCTTAGGAACGCATACCTGAAGTAGACTGGCAAGTGCAATCACTCAAAGAACGGCTAGGGATGTCCACAATCTCTCAGGAGTCATTCAGCACCTTGCAGGATCAGGCCAGCAATAAACTGATGTTTGCAAAAGCCATAAGGTTTTACAAAATAATCAGTCCTCTGATTCCATTGTCTTCATGTCATCAAAAAACAAGTATCTCTTCTCACATCAACAACTAACAATGAGCTGTCATCACCTATTCAGAATAGAGACATTTGTGGGGTCCCAGGAATATCCCACCAGGCCAGCAAAAGACACCAGATGGCCTACTATATTGGTGTGATATCAAATTTCTAAAATTATGTAGGGCACTCTTTCAGAGAAGTAGGTTGCTGTGATATTTTGGACACAGAGGTCTTCCACTCCTGGAGACCTGAATCAAACTTACATGTAAGCATAGCGCTTGTTGCTATGACATAATCGCAAGCTTGTTTATGTTATGAATACTGTGTAATGAAGTCTGCCTGCAGTCCTCTCTATTCTGGGACTGAAAGCACTTTGACTTATGAGTTATGGCAAACATTTTTAGTCTGGGTATCTGTTGTCGCAGTAACTGTTTGGGAGAAGGAGAGAGGTGGTCAAGGATGTGACCAATCCCCAAAGGGACAAGGGCTCTATAAAAAAAAAATCCCCAAAACAAATCAACTGAACAAACAAGAATTATGTGAGGTGATGTGCACCCCAGACTCTACTCTTTTTAAGGACAGGCAAGGTCTAGCCAGTTTCCCTTTACACACACATTCTCTCTAGAATAGGATCACATTATGGAGGCTGCTAGTAGTGTGCTCTCCCGCACAGAGGCATCTTCCCATTTAACCTACACCACACACAACCTTTCCTGCTTTCCCACAAAGTGTTCCCAAATCTCTCTAGAGAGGCAAAGTGCATACCCTCCCGATTAAATGCCTCTCCTAATGCACATTCCTCAATTTGCGAGTCAGCAGGTACCGTCCCTTGCATACATATAGACTTCATTTGGGATGTTTCTCGTACACCCATGTTCACTAACATCCCTATGAGTCGAGAGGGGTGCCCCAGGAACACGCAAGTAGTGGTGATCTTGCACTACTGATTCTCTCTCACATTGCCTTAAAACAGGAAAGACATGCTTATGGCTTCCTGTGTCCAAGTCACAACAGCCTCCTTCCCCAAAGGAAGTAAAGCAAACCTAAAAAACCTTATTTTTTTGCAAATTGTTGAGGGATGATTCAATATAAAGACCTCTGTGTGATGGAGAAAAAAGTTTTGTCTTTTTCAGTGCAGGGTAGTAATAGTGAAGCTTTGAGAGGCTCTCTCACCTCTTTACTCCAAGACTCTGACTGAATGAAGCTGCCCTATCCAGAAATCTGTTCCTGCTGAGAAAGAATGAGCTGTGAAAGGTCTCCCCATTGCTTTTCATATATGAGTTTTTTGGGGAGATGAGCAATTTAAAGTAGGAAAAGCTATCCTCCCCCACACACTTCCCACCAGTATTCCTCATGACAGGAATAGGGGAGAAGGTTTGCTTTACCTCCTTTGCAAAAAATAACTTTTAGTGTGAATGACAGCAGAGAACAAAAAAGAATAAGGCTATTTAAATTCAGTTTTAGATGTTTTTAAGACAGACTACTTTTAGCAGCTTGTGAAAGAACATCGCTACATTGTGGAGCGCTCAGTGTCACTGCATATAATTGCTCTAGCTGAGTGCATAACAATACAGAGCTGTGCTTCTGCTCTCTGATTGGAAAAAAAAAAGTTAATTTGACAAAGCTGAGTCACAGCACAAAAACCTTATTTTTGCTTGTGAGGGAAAACCATTACAAAACATTTTTTCCCCCTGGGATTTCAGCCTGACCCATGTTAGAATTTTGTGTGTGCTTTCCTTGATCTAGTAATGAAAGATAATGGAACTAAAAACGCACTCGGTGCAGAAAGAAAGATGAAAGAGTTGCTGAAGTATCAGAAAGGCCACAGTAACTTATAAACTGAAAATCATCTAAAAAATGGAAGCTACAAAGAAATTCACTGCACTAAGTTCTACAGTGGGGAAAACACCTCTGGCACTGGTGCTAAATTCAAAAGGAAAAAATATTAAATTGTCTAAGGCAGTGGTCCCCAACCTTTCGTTTGGCAGGCGCCAGATGAAGGACCGTGGCGGCGGTGGAGCATCCGCCAAAATGCCACCGAATTTCTGCAGCGTTTCAGTGGTGATGCCTCTCGATGATGCCAATTGCTGCCGACAAGTGACATCATCGAGAGGCGTCGCCGCCAAAATGCTGCAGAAATTCGGTGGCATTTTGGCGGATGCTCCACAGCCAGCGAGGATGCGGGTGCATTTAGATGCCCCTGCGGGTGCCATGACGCCCATGGGCACCATATTGGGGACCCCTGGTCTAAGGGTATGTCTTCACTGCAGAATTAACTCATGTGAGCGGTACCCAGGTCTGAGCAGCTACGCTGCCAAGCCACACCTGAGTTAATGTTTCCTCATTGGTGCTGCAATCACCCATGTGTGTCGCTAGGACTTCTGGGGACAAATCCCAAAGGTTCTTTCTGCTGCAGTAGACTGAGCTGCTCGGATACTTTCACAGTGAATTATGGGAAAACTTGTCCGTCCCCCGGACATAAGGGAAATTGTGGGGTGGTAATGGAGGACTATCAGCAGTTGAGTGATTTAGCCTGCACCCTCACTTCTAAGTGCATGGGTTAGCAGAGAGAATGAAAATGGCACTTCTGCCTCCTACATCTGGGCCTGCTCGGCTGGGTTTTAAACGAGACTGAGATGGACAAGAGGGAGGTAGGGGCAATACCTGAGCAAGGGCTCAAGATACATTGGACTGAAGATATAACCTAAACTGCTGATGAAGAGGCTGTGGCTGAGCAAGAAGAAAAACATTTATTTCTAGCTAGTTTAAATTCCATGGATAGAAATAGGGACACACTGCACTGGCCTTTGACAACAGCTCAAAAAAGGTGGATAATTCTTAAATGCTTTATATCAAACATGGGCAAACTACAGCCCGCGGGCCACATCCGGCCTGCGGGACTGTCCTGCCCAGCCACTGAACTCCTGGCTGGGGACCCTAATCCCCAGCCCCTCCCCCACTGTCCCTCCTCCCCCGCAGCCAGGCCGCCATGCGGGCCACACTCTGGCCCACCACTCCCGCTGGGCAGCATGGGAAGCGCAGCTGCTTCTGGCCGGGTGTTGCGGCTGCAAGCTCCTGCTGCTGGTAAGGGGGCAGGGAGGTTGGATAAGGGAGCAGGGGGTACTGGGGGACAGTCAGGGAGGAGGGGGTGGTTGGATGGGGCAGAGGTTCTGGGGGGATGGGGAACAGGGATGGTTGGAGTGGCAGTCCCAGGGGGCCTGTCAGGGGGCAGGGATGTGGATAGGGGTCAGGAGGACAGTCAGGAGATAGGGAGTAGGGGGGGTTGGATAAGGGGGTGGGATCCCAGGGGCAGTTGGGGCAGAGGTCCAGGGAGGGGGTAGTGAGGAGACAAGGAGCATGGCGGGTTGGATGGGTTGGAGGTTCTGAGGGGGGCAGTCAGAGGGCGGGAAGTGGGAGCGGGTGGATAGGGGGCGGGGGCCAGGCTGTTTGGGAAGGCACAGCCTTCTCTACCCATCCCTCCATACAGTTGCACAACCCTGATGTGGCCCTCTGGCCAAAAAGTTTGCACATCCCTGCTTTATATGATTCAACCTGTCTCATAAAAAATTTAACATCCTCTTATAGAATTTACACACAGGAAAATCAAAAACTCCCTCAAATCCAAGGGGAGTGCAGCATTAGACGGAAGTATGAGGAGGAGTACAATGAAAAAAGAGCGTTTCAACGGAGTGAAACAACAGTATCGTAGTATTTTAAAGACAACCTAGCCAACTGTGCCCTTACAGCATTTGGCTTTATGCACATCGCTCTGCACTGTCTCTGGTGATTTGTGTATTGTCTATGCATTTGTCAAATGCCATCAGTAACCTTTCAAGTTTCTTTTAAATCAATGACAGACTATTTGTTTTCCTAATTAGCCAGGCAGGTATATTTGTGGCTCTCTGGAGAAGAAGTCATGTTGCTTTAGCATGGAACACACATCCTCAGAAAAGAAATGGCAATGTCAACATAAATTTATATAAAAGATACATCAAGAAAAAAAAAAAGCTACTCAGGTGCTTCACACATCCCAGGGAATTAAGTAACAGACACACAAGTCTTTTTCACATTCAGCACCTATAGGTGAAATCCTGTGAGGTACCAAGCACTTGTAATTCTTTTTGACTTCAGTTATACAAGCTTTAATCTTTTGATGGAATATGGAGGCATTCCCTTCTACATCACCAGTTTGACTTCAATGGGAGTTAGAGGTAGCAGGCATCTGCCAGGAGCTGCCTCGGAGGCCTGGTCCACACAACAAGGCCCTTTATATCGATATAAAGGACTCTTTAAACCGGTTTCTGTACTCCTCCCCAACGAGAGAAGTAGTGCTGAAATCGGTATTACCATATCGGATTAGGGTTAGTGTGGCCGCAAATCGACAGTATTGGCCTCCGGGCGGTATCCCACAGTGCACCATTGTGACTGCTCTGGACAGCAATCCGAACTCGGATGCACTGGCCAGGTAAACAGGAAAAGCCCCGCGAACTTTGGAATTTCATTTCCTGTTTGCCCAGTGTGGAGCTCTGACCAGCACGGGTGGCGATGCAGTCCCAAATCCAAAAAGAGCTCCAGCATGGGCCGTGTGGGAAATACTGGATCTGACCGCTGCATGGGGAGACAAATCTGTTCTATCAGAGCTCTGTTACAGAAGACAAAATGCCAAAGCATTTGAAAAAATCTCCAGGCTATGATACAGAATCCACAGCACAGTGGATGCGTGACCAGTGTAATGGAAAGTCAAAGAATCAAATGGACACTCAAGGAGGGAGGGAGGGGGTACTGAGGACTCCAGCTATTGCACAGTCCCACAGTCCCCAGCAGTCTCCGAAAAGTATTTGCATTCTTGGCTGAGCTCCCAGTGCCTGTACGGTCAAACACATTGTCCGGGGTGGTTCAGGGTATAGCTTGTTAACTTATCCCCCTCCCCACCCCCGGTGAAAGAAAAGGGGGAAAAATCGTTTCTTGACTTTTTTCAATGTCACCCTATGTCTACTGCATGCTGCTGGTAGACATGATGCTGCGGCAGTGAATAGCAGTATCCTCTCCCCTCCCCTCCCCGGTGGCAGACGGTACAATATGACTGCTATCCATCGTCATCATCAGCCTGTGAGTGCTCCTGGCTGGCCTCAGGTGAGGTTGGCAGGGGGCGCCTGGGTAAAAATAGGAATGACTCCCGGTCATTCCCAGTCGATGGTACAGAACGGCTTGTAACCATCTTCATCATAGCAACTGGGGGCTGAGCTCCATCAGCCCCCTCCCTTTCATGTGTAAAGAAAAGATTCTGTACTGCCTGGACTATCATAGCAGCAGGAGGCTGGGCTCCTCTCCCCCGCACCTTTTAATGTCCTGCCTGGACTATCATAGCAGCTGGAGGCTGCCTCCTCCTCATTTTATCTCACTAACGGTCAGTGTTTCTTATTCCTGCATTCTTTATTACTTCATCACACAAATACAGGGACACTGCAACGGTAGCCCAGGAGGGTTGGGGGAGCAGGGAAGCAACGGGTGGGGTTGTTGCAGGGGCACCCCCTAGAATGGCATGTAGCTCATCTTTTCTGCAGGATCTGACACGGAGCGGCTGTGCTCTCTGGTTCTCTGGTACAGTGGTTCTCTAGTACACTTGCACCATATTCTAGGAAGGACTGACTCTATTTTTAGATACCATAAAGGAGGGATTGACTCGGGGAATCATTCCCATTTTTGTCTTTGTGCCCCCGGCCGACCTCAGCCAGGGGCACCCATGACAGCAGCAGACGGTACAGAACGACTGATAACCGTCATCTCATTGCCAATTTACAATGGCATGGCAGACGGTACAGAACAACTGGTAACCGTCTCTGCTATCTTGCAAAGGCAAATGAATGCTGCTGTGTAGCGCTGCAGTACCGCCTCTGTCAGCGGCATCCAGTACACATACGGTGACTGTAAAAAAAAGCTGAGCGGGCTCCATGGTTGCCGTTCTATGGCGTCTGCCAGGGTAATCCAGGGAAAAAGGATGCAAAATGATTGTCTGCCGTTGCTTTCACGGAGGAAGGAATGAGTGACGACATTTACCCAGAACCACCCGCGACACTGTTTTTGCACCATCATGCACTGGGGTCTCAACCCAGAATTCCAGTGGGCACGGGAGACTGCAGGAACAATGGGATAGCTACAGGATAGCTACCCACAGTGCAACGCTCCGGAAATCAACACTAGCCTCGGACCATGGACACACACCGCCGAATTAATGTGCTTAGTGTGGCCGCGTCACTCGACTTTATACAATCTGTTTTACAAAACCGATTTATGTAAAATCGGAATAATCCTGTAGTGTAGACATACCCAGAGTTAGAGGAATGTGCAAGAATAAGGGTGTGTGCTCAGTTGTAGCTTTTTCTCTAGTTTACTTATTTAGAGACGGGGCAGTTAACTGTGTGACCGGAGGATAAAGAGGGTTCAAATCCAGTTGCTGGGATTTAATCTCTTACTTCAGGGATATTTCTAAAGGGCTGATGTGTCACACAAGCACAGAAAAAAAAATCAATACTTCTCAGTCACTTCTGAAGAGCAAATAGAAAACAACTTCTGGGCCATTACAGAAAATGAGTGTGAGAGAGGGGGAAAAAGGAAAGAAAAGATGAAGTACACGCATTTTATACAAAATATCCTCCCCATTTTCAGATTCTCTGACAGACAAAAATGGTATAATTCTTCTGGATGCTATAATCATACTACCTAAGCATCCTTAACTCTAATACAAGAAAGAATTAACAAAAACATATGGCAGTGTGCTCTCATGACAATACCTTAACTAGGCAGACTAAAACAACATTTTTCAGAGTAGTTCTGAGAGGATCTGGCATTAAAAGACTTGCTTAAAGCAATATGGCTAGTGAAGTGAGACAAAGGCTCATTACTTAGTAATGGCTGCCATGGACTGGTAATTCTTGTCCTACCACTTATCCTAGTAGTTATTCTATTTAAGAAAATAAAGGCAGCAAACCCAGATCACAGAGCATCTCAAAGGTCTCATTTGAGCCAGAATTGCCTTCCCAGGTACAGAAACATAACATTAATGGTGAGGACAAGGATGCAAATGTGCAGATACAGTGCACAATTACAAAAGAGGAACACAGTATTGTTCATGATAAGCAGCATCCCTTATAGACAAATAGGCTTCTGAAAATTATCCTTTACAACTCAAGGAAAGCAAAGCAACTGGTTCCTTTAAGGAGTCATTGGAGATTAGAGCTTTTAAAAAATTGTCTGTTGTAGTTATGAATGGCTTGTTAGCTGAGTTCAACAGCAGGGAAGTCTGCAATTGATCAACTTTGCTGGTACCAATGGGAACTGCTATAAAGGATTTTGGCAGAGGGACAAGGAAGAGATGAGGAGGATATTTTATTCAGCAAATAAAAAGAGGAAATAATGTGTACAGCATCCTTTTCCTTGGAAATGATTTTCAAACTGTGGCCAATAGTTCAACATTTTGAGGTTCTGTCTCCTACCGATTGACCCCACAGTGGACCCCAAATCACCATAAAATTCTAATCTTTTACTATAATGCAGCTTAGAGCTCTGCTTTTTTTCTTTAGGGTTATGATCTGTTAAAAGTGTTGGAACATGTGGGTAATGATGTTTCGGTAGCCAAATCTGATCTGAAGTAATTAATTTATGATATAAAACAGAACATTTACAAACACTTTTGCAACTCTAGAGAATCAGCCAAAACCATTTGGCCAACAGCATGGAGATTCAGAAAACTGATCTAAATTGGGTAACACTGCTGGTCTGAGAATATTCTGAAGGGCCAGAGGAAGGCTGACGGAGTTTTAACCAGAGGGAGACGAAAGCATTCTATTCTTTAAAAAAACAAACATGAGTTTGTAAAAGTCTCTAACAAACAACTACTCCATTGCTCCCTAGCTTCCTCCCCTTTGATGTGACAGCCAACATGATCTGCACCAGAAGAAAAGGCAAGTTTACATTATATCTGTCAGTGTGAGTCAGGAGAGGAATCAGAAATGAACAGAGCAGAAGTTCTCAAACTGTGGTCCATGGACTACCCTTGGTCCGCAAGCTCCATTTAGGTGGTCCACGGATAGTGCCCTCTAAGGTGAGAAAACAAAGGGCCATCCACCTAATGAGTGGAGCTGCGCTAATTAGGTGCCTGGACCATGGAGAAGATGCACATGTAAGTGGAGGTGGTGGCCTTGGGGGGGAATAGGGGGTAGGTGGGAGGGGGCAGTAGAGTGAGAAGAGGGAATGGAGAGAATTTGGGACACGCAGGGCTGCGGCGGCCAGAGAAAGAGGTGATTTCCCCCAGCTCCAGGGCTGCAGCTGCCAGGGAGAGATGGCCCTCCTTCCCAGCCCCAGCTCAGCGGCTGCTGTGGTGAGGGAGAGAGGGTGCATCTATCACATTAGAAAGGTAAGACCACTGATATTAAAATATGAGTTGTGTGCTTTTATTTGTAGTACCAAAAAACAGCCCGTTAATTATTATTAACGGGTTTTTTTATACAGCGCTTTTATGCAAAGCGCTTTACAATAGTTAGCTAATGGTACAAACAACATTTTGAAATATCATTAAGTGGTCTGCCAAGACTCAGCAATTTTCAAGTGGCCATGAAAAAGAAAAAAGTTTGAGAACCATTGCAACAGAGTATTCTGATCATTTTGACTTCTGCAAATCAAGGCAGATACTGTCTATAGAAACAAGGTAGTGACGAGCAGAATTCACCCCAAAGTGAGAGAGCTACCAGTAATGCATGAATAATACAGTACTTGTTAAATAAAACTTAATTCTTTGCTATGGAACTCTTCCCATCTGCACAGCTAAGCCCACATGCGCAAAAAAGAGGGTGTGTGTGAGACAGAATGGATGCCTTAGCTGATTAAATATTCTAGTTCAATTCCATTACCAATTCCAAAATGCAATGACCACAAGTGTTGTGGGTCTGATTTTAATAATCTGACTGTTAAGGATGAAAAGATACTCTTCCTCAGGAAGGAAATTAAACTACAGCTATGTCTACACTACAGTTTATGTTGGAATAACTTGTGTCGTACAGGTATTTAATAAATCACTCCCTGAATGACATAAGTTACACTGATGTAAGCGCCGGTGTGGACTGCACTCCGTTGGCAGGAGAGCTTCTCCCGCCGACATAGCTACTGCCACTCCTGGGGGCTGAAGCAGTTAAGCCAATGGCATAGAGTGGCTGCATGAGAGAGAGCTTACAGCAATATAGCTGCACTGCTGTAAACTCTCTAGTCTAGCTGGGCCCTTAAACGAGCACACAATGCTAAAATGATGACTAGCAATATTGAGATATGATCACCAGTGAGTCTGCAGTAGCACAGTGTCTAGAACACTGCTGACGCGTGGTGCTGAGGGGAAATATGAGCAGACGTACTTAAAAAAATTGTAGCTACAGAAATGACTAACACCCCTTAACTATTCCACTTTTAGACCAAAAAAAAAAAAAAAGGTGGCCATTTAGTTTAAAAGATATGAACCATGGAGGGCTGGAGGGCTCAGAGGATTAAAAATAAGATATGCAGCTTTTCACCTCTATGTCAGCAGCAGTCTGAACAGTGACTGTAACTTGTTGCTATTGGATGGCAGTTCAATAGCTTGTATGAAAAGAGTTACTGATCTCAGTCCAGAGCCTAGTGAACAAGTGTCCACATCAGAAAACCATCATCACAACAGGCACTCTTATTGGCACTCTCAGCGGAGAAGCCAAGAGTTTAATGGTATGGAGAAAGAACTGAGCTCTTACCCCTAAAGGATGGGTGGGGGTCACTTCAGAGGCTAGGGAAGGATAAACTTGTCATATTATTGCCTATATGATGTGCCTGTTACAGCACTGCCAACCCAAGAGTTCAAAATCATAAGCCAGGCCCTCAAAATCATATGTTTTTTAAATAATAAATTACAAGTTATTGTTTTCCTTCTGCTTTCTAAGCCTTTAGGGTGCACAAACCTCCTGTTTTTTTTCCTGCAACTATGAAGTCTAGAAATGTACATTTTAAGACTGAAAGCTAAAACTTTCATGAACTGTCTTGA
Organism: Gopherus flavomarginatus; assembly: GCF_025201925.1. Lineage (NCBI taxonomy): Eukaryota > Metazoa > Chordata > Testudines > Testudinidae > Gopherus > Gopherus flavomarginatus. The sequence goes on from NC_066618.1 coordinate 206,178,084, forward strand.
CTCCAACAGGTGGGGCTTTAAGAAAAACACCAAGTATCTTGAGACTCATGATAAAATCATGAGAGTTGGCAACACTGTTATGTGGATATGCAGAGAACTTCAGTCTCCAGACCAGTCAGTTTGGCGTAAGAGCTGACTCCCAATCTTGTATTTAAATCACAAGTTCATCCTTCTAGTAGAAAACATAAATGAACATGCAGAAAATGGAAGCAGAGTGCTAATGCATATTCTTCAGCCCTGGGAGTCCAGATTTAAAGGTAGAGTCTGGCGAAAATCTTGTTTTACTAGTTTATCTGGACATACCTTTGCTACTGCGAAGTAAGTGCAGCCTGTGTGCAGTGTGTCTGATTGCTTCATGTTCTAATTCCGCTTCACTGTCTATGCTCTAGAATGGAGAAGATTGGCACAGACAGCAGTTCTGGAAGGAAACTCTCACATGTGACTACACAATTGCTTTTTTGCAATGTTATTGTAGCCATGATGGTCCCAGGATATTAGAGAGACAAGGTGGGTGAGGTAATGTCTTTTACTGGACTAACTTCTGTTGGTGAGAGACGCAAGCTTTCAACCTTACATAGAGTTCTTCTTCAGGTCTGTGTTATATGTACCCACTTCCTCAGAGAAAGTTTTTTTGTAGGGGAGCTTAGCAATGCAAGTATTTTTTATTTGAAGTGACTACTACATCACTTTTGGTTTGTCGTTTCACGGTTTTTATCTTTTTTAAAAAACTAATAACTCCAATATTTTGGGGATCCAAAAGTTTCAGCACAATGAATCTTTAAGCCCAGTCAGATTTTTGCTCTCCCAATCTTTTCTGTGCACCATGAAATTTATTTTCCCTTGCTACACAAGAATCAGTTCCTTCTTTGCTCCTCACATTTCTTTAGTTTAACAAACTCAAATACAGTAAAACCTCACTGAAGATATCACTGTTTTATGGACCAGACAGATCTCCCCCTCTGGGTCTGTTCACCTCAAGCACCTCAAATCCCTCTGCATCAGTGTTTGAAAAAATAATGCTTTTTCAGGTCCTGCTCTGACTATCATCGCTTTAACCAACAGTTTTCTCAATCTCATTATGTTGTGAATATACTTTTCCAAGCTTCAAGGCTCAATGCTCCTCACTACAGAGTCAGGGGACTGCTGTGATTTATCCCTCTGTGATTCCTCACAGCACGGCTAGAACTGCTTCCACAAGGAAGAGGATAGTCAATAGCAGCAGTCAGTATCCCAGGCTAATTATTAGTGCTCCCACAGGGAGATTGTATCATGTAAGCACTTCATCACTGTGAACCACAGATCAAATAGAGCAGAGGATGAGTAACTCCCCGGCAGTGACCTGCAGGCTGTCAATTATTCACCTGTTGATGCCACTGACTCAGTCCAGTCAGATTCACTAGATCATACTAATTTACTCCTTCTAACCCCACACAAGTACTGTTATTATCATCATTGTTCAGTCAATAACAGCCAACAGATAATGAGATGCCTGATTGGTTATCAGTAAGTTCTACCCCGCTCCCTTGCCACTCTTCTCACACACAGTTATCTAATTTATTATTTATTCACAGCAGAGACCACAATGCTCCAGGCACTGTACAAAGGGCACGTTCACTAACCTGTAGAGTTTACAGTCTAAAAGGGCAGACAAAGTATAGAGGTAAGGGGCTCAACATTCAAGTAAAGTGGACCAGGTGATGATGGGCCACATCTGGGTATGGACCCAGGTGATGATGGCCTAGGGTATTGTTTAGGTACAAGCTGCTTATCATCTTGGTATCTAAGTGCCAAATCTCCCCCACAAAAATAGTTGGCCCTGGAATATGAAATGCAACTAGTTTCACTCCTATCTGTTTTATTTAAACTACTTTTTAAATTTTATTGACTAGCGATTTGCATCACTTAAAATTATTTCAGTACTCCTAATACAGGCAAAACTATATGCCAAAAATCCATTCCTGTAGGGATATATATCCAAAAGTCAAATTTTAGATTAGCTCAGTTTCCATCAAGAAAAAAGACCCTGCAAAAGGTGACAAATGGAGGCCTTTAGGTTATATTTTTCAGACTTTCTTAATTTTTCCCTGCACCCAAGGACTCTGTTCCACCTCCTTCATGTGTTCATAGAATTTCATAGTTGGAAGGGACCTCAGGAGGTCATCTAGTCCAACTCTCTGCTCAAAGCAGACAGATATTTGCCCGAGATCCCTAAATGGCCCCTTCAAGGATTGAACTCACAACCCGGGGCTTAGCAGGCCATTGCTCAAACCACTGTCTCCCTCTCCCACTGCACTCCTGGTAATATTGCACCTTTGTCAAAAACTTCTTCTAAAATAATCTGTATAACAGTTCACAAAATCCAGCCACTTGGACTAGCAGCTCTACCTCAAACCTGTAGAAGCTATTTCAGATTCAATGACCTGCAAATAGTTTAAGCAGCAAACCCCTCCAAACAAAGATATATTTCTAGGTACTGTACCAAATGCAGTAGATAGAGGAGGTTGAAAAAAAATCAACATTTTTTCTGTGAAACAATGTTGATTTTTTTTGCCAACATTCAAAACAAAATGAAAATGTTTGTGTTGTTCTCATCTTAGAAAACCAAAAACCATCTGGAATTTAGTTTTCAGAAAGGTTTCCTCCCACCCCCAGCCACCTTCTCAACTGCTTCCACCCGCTTTTCTGCACTGGAAAAAGTGAAAAAATCTTCAAACTAAACTGTTCTCTGTTTTGAAAACCAACGTGAAAAAATAAATTAAATCTGAAACAAAACTATTCTCCAAATTTTCCCCCCAATGTTTTTCCATGTAAAAATTTCATTTTCAACAAAACCACATTTTCTTGAGAGGAAATTTTTGTAGTCAAAATTTTCAACCAGCTCTAGCAGTTGTACAGTTGGATAGTGAGTACTACCGGATGGAGCACTAGGCTGGACTCAGGAGACCTGAGTTCTAGTCCCAGCGCTGCCATTACCTGCTGGGTGATCTTGAACAAGACATGTCACATTTTTGTGCTTCAGTTTCCCCATGTGTAAAATATGGATAGTCATGCTGACCTCCTTTGTAAAGCGCTTTGAGATCTACTGATGAAAAGCACTATATAAGAGCTAGGTATGATTAAAATGAATAGGTAAGACACAAACACTATCTACACCGGGATAGGCAAACTAAAGCCTGGGGGCTGCATCCGGCCCTTCAGATGTTATAAACCAGCCCTCGAGCTCCCGCTGTGGAGCAGGGTCCATGGCTTGCCCGGATCCGTGGGGCTCCTGGAAGCAGTAGCATGCTCCTACACATAGGGGCAGCCGGGGACTCCACACGCTGCCCCGCCCCAAGAATTGCCTCCAGAGCTCCCATTGGGCAGGAACTGTGGGCAATAGGAGCTGCAGGGACAGTGCCTGCAGACGGGGCAGCGCACAGAGCTGCCTGGCCGCACCTCCACGTAGGAGCCAGAAAGGGAACATGCCACTGCTTCCAGGAGCTGCTTGAGGTAAGCACTACCAGGAACCTGAACCCCTGACCCCCTCCCGTGCCCCAACTCTCTGTCCCATCTCTGATCCCCTTCCCACTCGCCAAACCCCTCAAGCTCAGCCTGGAGCACCCTCCTGTACCCTCAGCCCCTCATGCGCAGCCCTATCCAGAGCCCAAACCCCAACCTCCTGCTCCAGCCCGGAGCCGCCTCCTGCACCCTGAGCTCCTCATTTCTGGCCCACCCCAGAGCCCTCAACCACTCCCACACCCCAACCCCCAATTTCATGAGCATTCATGGCCCACCATACAATTTCCATACCCAGATGTGGCCCTTCGGTCAAAAAGTTTTCCCACTCCTTAGCTACGCCGTAACTCTGTATTTCCTTAATTTGTTTAGTGACTTTCTCTAACAAGATCAAGCCTATTAGCCATTGCAAACCAAATGAAAAAGTAAATAAAAGGATTAAACTAATAGTTCAAGTTAAGATGTTTCCACTGAAATGATAATGTAATTAAGTATAGTAAAAGGGGTATTAGGTCATCAGTGATCACCATCTTCTGAATACAACACATTGACATTTATGTTACATCAGCCCCTGGTATAAGAACATTTACTTAAACAGCAGTGGAGATGACTGTACAACACCCATGTGAAAAGGTTTCCATTATAAAAGCAAGTGAGCAATTGTCAGCTATTGAGCGATGAAATAGCAATACAAGCATTGATACTACAAATAGCAACTTAGACCTTGTTTTCCAAATATGAGAGAGATTAGAAATAATATCATGCTGTACAAACAAAAGGAAAAGATAACATCTTCACATTACAGAAACTTTCAAAATAATAGCAGATGGCAGTTTTGAGGGTTTTTTGTTTCACTTACATTTGCTGTGAATTTGAGTGCTCATTATGGGTCCAATTCTACTGTGATTTACTTTTCTATTGCAGGATGAGGCTTCAAATGTAAATCTGATCCCACTGGCTGGCACTAGACACAGGTGCTATGCAAGATATTTCACTCAAGACCTCAGCCCTTAGCCATTATTTTTATCCTGGACTACGAAGAATGACAATAACTCTGATAGTAGTCTTAGGACAATTGTAAGCTAGCTTGAGGCCACAAAACTTATTTTACTTTTTTTACCTAAGCACAGTTTAAATTCAGGTCTCTAGAAACTGAAAGACAGCCACCCTCCCCCCGCATCCCATATCATAAAATTCCCATTATGTTAAGAAAAATACACTACTTTGTCTTTGATTTTAATGTAAAAATAATTGCAATTAATTTCTAAAGCTAGCAAATTTCTAAGGTCAGTGTTAGGCTGGCAATGCAAATATACAGTTTATTTCCAATAATTTGTTTTTCTCGAACTTCTCCATGAATTGATCAATGACTCTCTTACGGTAGTCCCACTAGAAGTAGCAGACTCATAGAATCAGAAATGTAGGGCCGGAAGGGACTTCGTGAGGTCATCTAGTCCATCCTCCTGTGCTGAGGCAGGACAACGTACACCTAGACCATTCCTGACAGTAATTTGTCTACAAACCTCCAGTGATGGTGATTCCACAGCCTCCCTTGATAACCCATTCCAGTACTTAATTATCCTTATACTTACAAAGTTTTTCTTTATATGTAACCTAAATCTCCCTTGTTGCAGATTAATCTGATTACCTCTTGTCTTACCTTCAAAGGTTATGGAAAACAATTCATCACCATCCTCTTTATAACAGTCCTTACATATCTGAAGACTTACCAGGTTTTTAACCTTTCCTCATAGGTCAGGTTTGCTTGACCAAGAAGTAAAGAGAAATTGAGAAATTAAAAAAAAAATCTCTATAAATATCTGTCAACAAGTAAAGGTCAACCTTGAAAGTAAGAACAATGACTAGAAGCTGCACAAATTCTTGCCAGAGAGATCCATGAGTCAATAGTCCATTAACAATAGGGAGTGAGGTCAATCATAGGACAACAAGGGGGGGAAAGGTAAAAGTTCATTTTCTGTTTTTCTTTATAACATACAATCATACACTTGTCTTGGTATAAACTGATCCATTTACCACTGTAAGGTAGCAAACAGTGAGTAATTAATTTCCAAGACCAAAAAGTAGTAAAATTAAAAAACTGTTTACAGGATGCAATAAGAGAGATGCCATAGCTGAAACGAAAAGGTCCACTGTATGTTTCATTTAATGAATGGATGTCACTCTAGCTCACAGTTACATGCTCTTCCCCTGAAACATCCCTCCTCTATCCAGCCCTGCACCCCCAGCCCAATATCCAGCTATCTGTAAATTGCTTTGAGAATTAATGTCCCAATAGCCTCACAGGTTTTGTAAACAAATGCTTATGACCAACCTGCTATTGACACTTTTCAACCGTGATGAGCAAACTACTAGGCCATTATTCCTAGGCTCATTCACAATATATGTTAGTGTTCCTGACAGCTGAACAACGCTTGCTTGTCGGGAAAATTAGAAACCAAACTGAACTAAAACCAAAACTCACTCCAAAATTCTATGAAATTCCAAGTTTTCTTCAGTAACAGATTTAGGGATCACCTCAGGGAAACTATCTTCAGGAAACAACTAAAGTATGATTTCTTGACAAACATTCATCTTTTCCTTCACTATTTCAGTACAGGAATAGAAAGCAGGGCTCAATTCTCCTCCCATTGGACACAGAAGGAGAGAACTGCTGACAAGAGGGTGTGAGGAGCGGAGGAAATGGGGCTTCAAAAAGACAGTTTTAATGTAGACATGATCTATACTGGGGATTTGTCCCAATTTCAGATATCACCAGCCAGCAACCAGCACAGCTGCACTGGTGCAAATTCCTGGAGTAGACAGGATGAACTTGCTATAAACCGCAGTACATATCAGTTTATTCTGCTTCCAGAGATAAGCTTCGCTGGGCAAATAACAGCTTCACATATCTACATTAAAGGTTTGTATTGGTACTGCTACACTCACAGCTAGCCACTGATGGCTGCAGTCAAGGAAAATCCCCAGTGAAGAAAAAGTTTTATTAGCGAAAATGTGATGACTTCTAATCCACTCATTCAAGAGAGAGGCAGTGTAAAATTAGTACTGAAAACATTCAGATGCTAAGATGACTGTATTTCATTCATTTTAGCCCTCTGAATCTAAGAATCCTTGAATTATTTAACTTCACATCATCTTCTCTAGGTAAGATTAGATTGTCAAAGCATAAATTCACTTAATTCCTCAAACTGAGAAAAGGGGAGGTGCAGGAACCAATCTGAAATAATTTCTTCAGCAATGGTCATATCTATCCAGTAGAATGTGTGACTATTTTCTCAGCCCTGGAGCAGAAGAGGTCTCCAAGTGAAAGCATCAGGAGAAGCGAAGAGCCATCTGAAGAGGACACAAATCCACTTTTTCTCCCATTGACTTTAAATCATTCTGTTTCAAAGGGACAGATACTATTACTGGCCCAGTGAAAAAACACTGTAGCCTGTAGCCAATAATAAATTTGACTCAGACAAGTAATACAGAACAGTGTGTACATTTTCTAAACTTTTGGCTGTCATTTGCAGCTGTCTTCCAGAAAAAAAGACTTAACCACTAGAATGGAAAGTTTATTAAATTCTTTACTGCTCAAATAGTAGTTTAGTGACAGAATAATATCATGAAGATAATGTGTGATAAACCAGAGAAGAGAAAGATGATCCTGAATTCATCCCTCAATCTCTAGGCCAGCATGGGCTGAAAACAATGGTAGTGAATTAAGCACTTAGAGGTGGGGAGGACAGAACCAAATGTGCTCCACACAGGTACTCATATCCACCCCATCTATCTCAGAGGGAGCATATCCATAATATGATAGTTTCGAAAGATGTGCAGTGAACGTGTAAGAAAAGACAAAATGGGGAATGCTGAAAGTCCTGTATCCAAAAAGGAGAAAACTGAGCAAATAGAAAATTGTCAGAATCACCAGAATCACCAAATCCAAGGCAGAATATCAACCCACAAATATCTGTTGCACTTAATGAAAATTTCGTGGCCAAAATTTTTTGATATACGTGAGAAAAATTTTAATAGGAAGAATACATTAATCACGTTCTGGCTCACAAGTAAGTTATTTATAACACATCTCAAAATTTTGGAAGGTTATATTATACAGTCCCAGTCGCATTGTCTATTGTTTCATAACCAGGTGCAGAAAATCAGGAAATAGAGCCAACATGCTTATTTATAAAAACCCTTCAATACTGCAGGACTTGCTGTTTGCACAGTTTCAGAATTCTTTTATCAGCGGTATGTGCAGAGTATTTTTTTGTGCCAATGGGAGAACTCTCTCTCATTGGCATAGAGCGTGTTCACCTGATATGCAGCAACACTGCTATGCTGTACAGTAGACATAGCCTTCAGCTTTATTAATTTTAGTGTAAGGTCATATTCCCAGTACAAAGTTTGTGTCTGGGGAGGTTATATTTATGTATTACTTATCTTTTTGTCCCCACTCTCAGAAAATTCATTTCCCAGGTTTCCTTCCTGCCTCACCTTAACCTCAGATGCTAAAAAAGTATAAAAATCTGCGTACAAAGTTTTTTCTACAATCAGATGCAAATGATTCAAGTGGTTTAATGAGAATTTCTGTTGAAGCATCTAAAACTGTTCTGTATTTTTTTAATTAGTCATCCTAAACAAGTACCTTACAATTCAATGTACTATTCTGCTTTATAATTTCCTCTGAATGGGAAGAAATCTAATGACTAGTCCACAAGAATTTTGAAATGTCTATGTGACCTTCCTATTACTATTATGCATGTAAAGTTAAAACAGTCACCCATTCATCATAGCAAAGAAATCTGATTCTAAAATACTGGGTGTACTCCTATTAATGCAGACTTTAACCTGGCAGTATCCAGCTTGAAGTGGAACTTTTTTCTCATGCCATAATAATAGTGTGTCCAAAAGACATTTCAAATTCTGGGAGATTGTGGTAGCACTAAAGTTAACATATAGACTGCAGAACCTCCAACTTCATGTCTTTAAATATTAGTCTAGTACAGTGATACACAGACTGAGGCTCACATGTCACAAATGGCTCTTTAATATGTCTCCTGCAGCTCTTTGCAGCACATGATAGTAAAACACTGAGTGATTTAATTATTAACTAATCTAAGTTATTAACCAATCTGGATGCTTTTACTATTATTAACCAATTTCAGTTGATAAAATAATAATAATACTTGGTCAGTCATTTTGCTATAAGATTTTTAGATAGATAGATATTTAAAAACTAATTATTTCCCCGTCATACTGTTTAAATATGAATATATAGTACAATAGTAAATGAAACAATGAATTCACACCACTGAAACTAATTTGGGCAAAGTTGATCGCTAATTTGGCTTCTGAACCACTGAGGTCTGAGTATCACTGGTTGAGCAGAAGCACATTACAACATAATGACATACCTTCTTCATATGTAAAGCTGAAGCAACCTACTGAACTAATGATAAAGTTCATTTGCAATGTTTAAAGCTACAAAAACTAATTTCATAGCCCATAGAATTTTCTCAAAATGATAAGCTTCTGATTTATCTGTTATCTCTGTGTAATTATAAAATTTCAACTTAATATATCTGCTGATTTAATTTGTATTTGTGATATTGTAAATGCATATTATATTTTCTTCTGTTTTCACAAGATTTTCTGCCAACTTTCTCCTCTTGCTCTGCCTCTTATGAGTGGCAGGTCCTCTGACATTTATTTTTGACATTGACTTATTTTCTTCTTTACAGATGCGCATCTGCCATTTTGTCCCAGTAACTTAGGGTGCTGCTGACTTTCTGTTCTGGGTGGGTAGGTGTGAGAGAGAGAGAGAGAGAGCGCGCGAGACAGACAGACAATTCAATTCTCATCCTAGATTCTGAGCCCTGACATGAAATTCCTTTAGTTATTCACAGAATAGGTTCTGTATGACTCCCTGCCAGGTAAATTTGAGCGCTCCTTTATCTACAGCTTGCCTTGCTCTTTCACAGTGTACACCGTGAATACCTTTTCATGATCAGTTCCTGAATCTGCACTGCTGGGTTTGGGGTCTTCTCTTATGCTGTTAACACTTCTGAGCTTTATACTGTGGCGTTTCATTTGGTAATGAGAAAGTGTTGCTCCAATACCTACTGCAGGAACTGTTGAGATTCCACCCACCTTTATTTTTCTTGAGTATGTTTGTTTTTTATCCGTTGCAATCTCTGAAAGCTATTGTAAGTGTTTGGCAGTCACTCTTCAATAGTTGGCTTTGTCTTCTGGTGCAGCTATTTCTGCTCTCTCCTATACTCCTGTGTTTTTGCTTTGGGCAAAAAATGACTGCACAAGGGACTTGCTGAGGAGACACTTCCTAATGCAGAGTGTGAGGTTTCTCATTTTTTATCTAAACTAATTATGTTGCCCTCCAAGTGAATGAAAAGGATTTGGAACTACTGAGTTAACTGCTGACTGGAAGACAATGGAGCCAACACAGATCCAGGAGATTGAGGGCCTGATCTTCAGAGATGCTGAGTAGCCATAAATCCAATTCAAGTAAACAGGAGTGCAGGTGCTCACAGTATTTCTGAAAATCAGGCTTTAAATTCCATTAAGCCAGAGTCATCCTGGTGGAGCACTGAAGTGACAGTAGGATGAACTTGGTCCCTCATGAGCAATGGTGGTAGACAATGGCCTAAAGCCTGTTTCTAAATCTGCACAGATTTTGCACACACCAGTTATGAGCATCCAAGAGGGCAGGATTTTGCATGCAACTAGTAATTATGTGACAAAATTGGGAGAGCAATATCCACCAAGGCTTCAGGAGCCCAAAGAGATGGGATTGCAAATGTATAAGCTGCTTTTGAAAATTTTGTCCTTTCTGGCTTTGAGCAATTACTCTATTATACTAGCAACAAAGATTCCTGTGGTACCTTATAGACTAACAAATATATTGGAGCATAAGCTTTTGTGGGTGAATACTAGTATTTGCTTTTTCATTGTACTTTCCTGTGCTCTAAAGCAGTGGTTTTCAACCCACAGACCCCTGGAATCCTCAGACTATGTCTAAGATTTCCAAAGGGGTTTGCACCTCCTTTTTAAATTTGGTAGGGATCTGCAAATGAAAAAAGATTGAAAACACTGCCTAAAAGAAACTTTAGCTGATGCTTTTTTTAAATGCCTCCTTTCTCTTTTGATTGGTCAGCTTAATTAATACCTATGTCTATTAATACTATTCTAAACTATGCTAACAATGTACCCAGCTTCTGAGAAAATACCTAACAATGAACCAAATTTCTATGAGAGTTAATTTTAAATAAACACTCTCTCTCTTTTGGATTACTTTAACATTTGATCTGTAAGAAAATGCCCCACTTAATATTAGGCATTTAGGAAAATGATAAATTATCGTTTTCTGTGGAAAAGTTCTGTAAACTTGAATCGGGATAAAGCCAGTAGAGATCCAAATAAATTATTCTAAAACGTTTAGCGCTTCATACAGAATGATACCCTTGACTACATACTAGGGTTTTCACTTGTTTGCATTGTTTTACTATCTGATATAGTCATATAATTTTCTATTATATTCTACAGGGCTTTTCATTAAGGTTCTCTTTCCATGGAAATTAATACTTTTAAGCACTTTGGTGAAGAAACACTGCTAATTAGAGAATTAAGCTTTGAAGTAAATTAACGATGTGGCTTAATATGGCCTGCTGACCTGGTATGTCTCTTTAAAGTACATTTTACTGACAGTCTTTGACCTGAACTTGCCCTTGATAACCCATCATTAAGACTGGCAATAAGACTAAACAATTCCTAGTTTGGGGGAGGAATGTCAGGTGAATTTTTAATTGAATTCTCAATTTCTCAAACTTGGCTTATAATACATGGCATGGGTAAAGATCTAGCTAATTCTGCATTTTACATTTCTTTGCTCATATTCTAATACATTTTGCAGTGACGAATAGAAGGTACACTGTTACACTGGAACAGTTCACCAACTTTGATTCTTTTATCTGGAACCTAAGCCTAAATGACTTCTTTTATCTGCCTTGCTTGTTGGCCATCCACCCTGCAAGAGCATGAATGAAAACGAGGAAGGCAAAAGCTGTCAAATTTCCAGATTTCAGTGGACTTTTCAGCATCAGTACTTTGAACAGAAGGAAGTGAACTTATTTGGTTAAAAGGATTTTAGATGGCAAGGCATCAAAAGATGGAACGGAGCAAGTGAAAAGAGGCAGCCCACCAGCTAGCTGTAGTCTTGGTGTTGATTTAAATGAACAGAGATCAGGCTTAATCTAACGAGTCCCTTTTACTGCTTTCTTCAGCAGTAGAAACGGCACTTATGTTTCAGTGACAGATATCCAATTTGCTGAAGCTGGGCACTTATGTCTAAAACCAAGAATTCAGCTCCTCAGAATTGATACAGTCATGCTCAATTTATTTTCAACACACTCTGATGCATTCTACACAGTGTCTGTTCTGGGTGTCAAAAATACAGGAATTCATTGATAGATATTGCATCAGTGCTCCACAATAATCAAATCATTACATTCTTCTCATCTATCCTGGAGTTCACCTGAGTATGTATTTGTTCAATATATACAATTTGTATATTACTAAATGTCTATACCTAAAGGTATTTTAAAAGAGACCTCCTTTATGCTACCAATCACAAACTATATTTAGTCTGAGCACCCACATTAAGAAGTCACTCTCTCAGCAGTGTGGCTACAGACTGCTCTTGAAAACAAAACAAAACCCCTACCGCTCTGTGTGCCTAAATCTGTTAAAATAACTGAAGGCCTGAAAAAGTTAGGAACAGTGGACAGAGGGACTTATAATAAATAATTGCCTTTGGGTATCCATGCTGCCAGGCAACCTAACATATCATACAGTAGGTTTTAAATACATTGAATCATATAAAGAGGTTTTTTAAAAAAAATAAATAAATTTGTGAGTACGCTAGGTATTTAGTTATTTTAGTTAGTACTCATGAAAGTAAGGGGTTAATAGCAGGAGATTTGAGCTGCATTCTTGATTCTACCACTGGCTCACTGTGTCACCTTGGACAAGTCACAACCACTTTGTGCCTCAGCATCCCCAGCTGTAAAATGGGATACCACCCACCTTTGTAAAGGGGAAAGCTGTTCTTGTGAATAAGGGATAACTGGTCTGGGACTCAGGAGCTCTGGGTTCAAGTCCCAGTTGTGCTACAATCTCCTGCATGATCGTGGACAAGTCAATCGCTCAGCCTCAGTCCTCCATCTGTGAAATAAGTATAACACTTTCCCACCTCATAGGGGCATGGAGAGATTTATTTCATAAATATCTGTCTTTCATTCAGAGGTGATGAGGGCCATACAAGAACACAAAGATGGAAAATGTGTTTCAAGATATATTACGATGATTAATAAACATTTATACTGAGATACCTCCTAGAGTCCACAGCCAGATTGGGCCCACTGTGCTCGGTGTTGTACAGGCAGATCATGTATTGAATGAAAAGTGGTACACTGTGTCGTTTTAGCTACTGCTACACTGGAATACCTAGTATTTGGCCATGTGAGGGCTGCATTGGCAATTTGCCATGAGTCCAAGAGCCAAAGGTACTTGAAATACAGCAGCTTTCAGCTACACTCATGTTTAATATGGTATGGCAGAGGGCTACAAGGCCCAGCAAATAATGCAGGGGAGGCTGCTCAAACCGAGATGCAGCTATGTATACTGGGCACAAGTTTCCTTGGATGGCATTTCCTTTATGAAATGAGGATGACTATGGGCTGAGCTGAAGAACTCAGGGGGCTACACTTCGTTCACCCCTGCAGGACACTAATAACTGCAAGCCATCTTACTCAATCATCCGAAAAAAGATACATAACTACTGCTGAAAAGCTGCAAGTACTGGCTTGTACACTTGCCCATGTGTACATCAGAATAGTTTTACATGGTGTCTGTATGTTCTAGCTCTCTGCTAAGGAAGAAGCAAAGTCCACGCTATGATTTTCAAACAGCGACACTGCTACAAACTGTATCAGTTCATTTGAACAGGATTAGACTGTATTTTTGCAGCTGCTGTCACTTCAATTAAATATATCAATTTTGGTAGTCAGTGAGTTTTCACATGGATGCTCAGAGATTTCCAGCCAAAATACTGTACATTACTGTGCTGAAGAACAATGCACCTTTCATAGGTTTTCACTGACAAAATTATTGTGAATACAGTACCATCTGGAATAGGAAGACATTTCTTAAAAGTAAGCCATCTGTAATGTAGTTTATGTGGAATTTTAACAGCCATGCTTGCAACCACCCATTCTGGGCATGATACACTCTCAGCTTTTGGCCTCCATCACAAGTTTTCTTCTATGCCCAGAAGTAGCTGACACTGAGCCTTTTCTTTTTGGGTTCCCTGCATTTTTTTTTAAACACAATAATGGACTATTATGTAATGATGCAATATCACAATGCACAATATGGAAGAGAAAATACAGAATTTAGTAAATTTTGAATGTGATGGAATAGCAGACCTATAAGAAATGCCTGGAAATTGCATTGTTATTAAGACCCAGAGAGTTAATATCTTTAATTTTTTAGCCACCTAAAATACACTAGAATGCGTAGGCAGCTCTCCAGCAGCTGATGGCCCGCAGTTGATCAGGCTTATCTGGAAAATCGCCTCTGCAAAAAAAATTTAAATGTTGACAACTATAACTATCTATAATGAATAATGGCATGAGGCACAAGTGATGAGACATAAAAATGATGTCCTGACCATTTGTGGCCATTAAAAAAAATTGTATGGTACTTTTCTTAAGAGTCTTGCAATGTGGATAATCGCATTCTGCCTATTTAAATCTCTCTGCTGTGGTTTCAGTTTTAGAAGTTACTATATGTTTTACTTCCCCTTGCTATAAATTATTAATTAAATACGTAAATACATAGTGTGGCTTGCATAGCTACTGCAAAGGTATGAACTGTATTTCTGTGAAGATAGAATTTCTCCCTCTCTCTGATAAGATCCTCTCTGCCTATAAAAGCAGTTCAAAGATCTCTGAAATCTGTTCCTATTGCTATTGTGCATAAATACTTCTGTGCAGAGTTATCGGCTGTGGTAAGCACCGACTTATGAAGTCATAGCAGAAAATGCAACCAAACAACCAACTGAAGTGTTCCAGGTAATATGGAGAAATAGTTGTGCTTACTCAGATTAGTCTTGCAAACTGAGAGCTCTCCAAAGCACCATTTGTACAAGAAAGATCTCTCTCTCACATGCGCTTTTTTTTTTTTACACCCAATAAGTATCTCATTTGTAATCTACAAAGCAAAGCCACAAATTGTGGGGGGGAAAGGAAGGGAGATAAACTATGTCCCCAGACACTTGGAAAAAAAGATAAAAAGCTCTCTTGTAATTTACAAGTTTCCTTCAAGGGTGAAGCATCAAGAAAGAGGAAGTCATTTCAGGAAAGAGTGAGAAACATTTTATAAATACAGAAACCATCAAAGAAAAAGCCTTCTCATCATTTTTTTTTTGGTAACAAATATCTTGAGTCATAATTTCTTTTGAGCTATACACGATGTTTAACTGGAATATAGCACATAATGACAAATAACCTATGAACATTTTGGTACAACTAATTGTACTGTTTGTTAATCCATTATCCTACATGATGGGCAGGGAGGGGCTGAAACTGCCCATGTGTCTGGACTGCGGTACAAAAAGAGAAAGGGATGTTTTAGAAACAATTTTACTATGGAAACAGTCAACTGGAAATTCTAATATTTAGTATTTCAATATTTAGAGATAATATTGAGAAATGGGAAATTTTACATGAGTTGCAATTAAGTTTCCCATTGAATCACTGATCATGCAGGTAGCATTATCAAACATTTTCATCCAATTTATGGCAATTTAGAATCTGGTTATTCTATTTATTTAAAATAAAACAGGAGCTATTTGTGATACATTAGTATACACAGAGATAAATGAATGAGTTAAGTTACACCTTTAATGTAAACCTTCTTCATGAGTTCTAAATACTGATGGCACTTAGATTTATATTCATCTGCAATAAGGAGTTTATTCTTTGAAATCAAAACATTTTAAAAGTTCTAAATTAATCATCCTTCTTAATATTTTTTCATTTAAGCCACATTAATTATGCTGAACTGTACGGATTAGGCAGGTCAGGCAAACTAAACATTGCATTTAACTGAGCATGAATACCACTTCTAGACACCATTAATCACTATTTATTGGAGCAGCTTGTCCTGGAATCTACAATTCTTGATTTAGTCTGGTGGAGCGCAGGATCTAGTCCAAGAGGTGAATATAACTGAACTGCTCAGTAAAAATAATGATTGTACCGTAATTAAATATCCTTGTATTGGGGAAAACACAAACAAACCGACCACGGTGGCATTTAACTTCCAAAAGGTAAACTACAGAAAAGTGAAGACACTAGTAAAACAGAGGTTAAAAGGAAATTAATAATCACAAGAGTGAAATGCCTGCAAACTGCATGGAAAATACTTAAAAATACCAGAGTCTCAAACTAAACTGTATACCCCAAATTTTAAAAAAATCAGTAAAAGGACCAAAAAAATGCTGCCATGGCTAAACAGCAGAGTAGAATAGGCAGGTGACAGCAAAAAGACATCCTTTAAAAATTGGAAGTCAAATCCTACTGAGGCAAATAGAAAGGAGCATAAACTCTGTATAATTAGATAGGCCAAAAAAAGCATTTGAGGATCTAGCAAAATAGATAAAAACCAACAGGAAAAATGTTTTAAAGTACATCAGAAGCAGGAAGCTTGCCAAACAACCAGTGGGGCCACTGGACGGCTGAGTTGCTACAGTAGCACTCAAGAAAGACAAGGCCTTTGCTAAATAAATATTCTGCATCTGTCTTCCCTGCAGAGGATGTGAGGGAGATTCCATCACCGGAGCCATTCTTTTTAGGTGACAAATGTGAGGAACTTTCCCAGATTGAGGCATCAAGAGAGGAAGTTTTGGAACAAACTGATAAATTAAATGGCAAAAGTCACCAGGACCAGAATTTATTCACTCAAGAGCTCTGAAGGAAATCAAATATGAAACTGCAGAACTACTAACTGTGGCATGTAACCAATTGCTTAAATCAGTCTCTTTACCAGATACTTGGAGGACAGCTAATGTGACACCATTTTTTAAAAAAGTTTCCAGAGGTGATCCTGGCAATTACAGCCCATTAAGCCTATCTTTAGTACCAAGCAAATTGGCTGAAACTATAGTAAAGAATAGAATTATCAGACACATAGATGAACACAATATGTTGGGGAAGAATCAACATGGTTTTAGTAAGGGAAATCATGCCTCACCAATCTACTAGAATTCTTTGAAGGTGTCAACAAGCATGTGGACAAGGGTGATCTTCTGGATATAACGTAATCAGACTTTCAGAAAGCCTCTGACAAGCTAACAGCAAAGGCTCGGAAACAAAGTAAGTAGGCATGGGATAAGAGGTCCTCTTGTGGATCAGTAAGTGGTTAAAACATAGGAAACAAAAGGTGGAAATAAATGGTCAGTTTTCAAAATGTAAAGAGGCAAACAGTGGGGCTCCCCAAGGATTGCACTGGGACTTGTGCCATTCAAAATATTCATCAATCATCGGGAAAGGGAGTCAACAATGACATGACCAAATTTCCAGAGGATACTAAATTACTCATGATAGATAAGTTCCAAAACTGACTGCAAAGAGTTACTAAAGGATCTCACAAAACTGGTCGACCAGGCAACAGAATGTCAGATGAAATTCAATGCTGATAAGTGCAAAGTAATGCACATTGAAAAAAATAATCCCACTTATACAGAAAAACGATGGGTTCTAAATTATCTGTTACCATTCAAGAAAGAGATCTTGGAATCAATGTGGACAGTTTTCTGAAAACATTGGTTCAATGTGCAGACACAGTGAAAAAAAGTAAAACAAAACAAAACAAAACAAAAACTAATGTTAGGAACCCACTAGGAAAAGGATAGATAATAAGACAGAAAATATCACAATGCCAACTTTTCAGGGTATGCCCACATCTTGAACACCGGGTGCAGTTCTGATCACCTCATCCCAAAAAAGATATATTAGAATTGGAAAAGACACAGAGAAGGGTAACAAAAATGATTAGGGGTATGGAACAGCTTCCATACGAGGAGAGATTAAAAAGACAGACTGTTCAGTTTAGAAAACAGACAACTAACGGGGGATAGGACAGAGGTCTATACAATCATGCATGATATGAACAAAGTGAAACATTATTTACTCCTTCACATAATGCAAGGATCAGCAGTCACCCAATGAAATTAATAGGCAGGAAGTTTAAAACAAAGATAAGGAAGTACTTCAACAACGCACAGTCAACCTGTGGAACTTTTTGCCAGAGGATGTTGTGAAGGCCAAAAGTATAACCAGGAGGGAAGGTCCATCAATGGCTATTAGCCAACATGGTCAGAGATGCAACCCTATGTTCTTGGAGTTCCTAAACCTCTTACTGCCAAAGCTGGGACTGGACAACAAGGGATGGACCAGTCGATACGTTGCCCTGGTTTTTTCATTCCCTCTGAAGCATTTGGCACTGGCCACTATTGGAAGACAGGATACTGGGTTAGATGGACCATTGGTCTAGCCCAATATGTTATGTTCTTACCAATACTGTTCACTTTTCAGGCAAGTAATTATCAACAAAATATCTAATATTTGCCTGATGAGTCAGTCTCTCTCTCTCTCACACACATACACACACACACCCGCTTTTAAGTCTCAATTACTCAGTTGTCTGTGCTGCAATAAATGGAGAAACTGTTGATGTCACTTATTGGGGGAAAGAGATAGTATTGGACTTGTTGTATATTGTTTGTTTTAATTTGAACATCTATATGCTGATTACAGGAGTGTGTGTTTAAACAGTCATATAGTGCATGTTTCTGAACCCCCAATTATTAAATAAGAGAGCTACCAGAGGCAGAAGGGCTGGAAGAAGCTTCAGAGGATCAAATGCAGATGTGTGTTCTAGTATGTTTAACTGTAAACCCTTCCTACTTAGACTAACAACCCTCAGCAATTCCGAATACATGTCATGTCAGCCTGTTCTCTCCCACTGTGGTTCTACATCCTGCTAGACATCCTCCGCAAAGCTGACACTGGCTATGCAGTAGGCAACACCAAAAACTGGCAGAACTAACTCAATTCCCACTGTTAAATGAGTCAGTGTTCGAGCCAAGCTACCTTGTCCTCTGCTTTGAAAAAAATGATTCACAAGACAGTCTAGATTTGTCTATGTTTCTCTCTAGCCTGTACAGTATAATTCTAATTTTAAGTGTAATTCATATTAATATTTAGCAGGGGGTAAATTATTTACATGGGGAATCTGATCACAGTGACATACTCTTACATGCTCTGTTGAAATCATCAATGGATGCTTTGGTTTCTCATTACAGATAGGAACATAGAAATTGCTGAAGTAGATCAGCCCTATGGTTCATCCAGTCCAGTATCCTCTTTGATAGTGGCCAACACCAGATGCTTCAGACAAAAGGTACAAGAAACCCTAATAGGACCAGATGTATTCATTTGCCTGCCATGAAGGGCTCATCCTAATCACTAATAGAGATTAGTTTAAGGCTTGATGCAAGAGATTTCATATACTATCTAAACACTCTTCTTTTATTATTCTTGTTATTTTTATATAAATATCCTGTTCTTTAAAGCTAGTTGAGTTCTTCCCCTTATCAACACCACATGGTAATGAGTTCCAGAGTCTAATTATGTGCTGTATGAAAAAGTTGAATTTGCCACTAGACAATTCAATTGTCTGCCCCTTTTTTCTTTCTTTCTTTTTTTTTTTTTTTTTTTTTTTTTTTTTTAAAGATTATGAGACAAGGAGAAAAAGCTCCCGGTCTATCTTTTCCATATCATTCATTATTTTGTGTACTTTTATCATGTCCCCTCTTCTTGTCTACTGTATGAAGTAACAGTCCTGGTCTTTTCAGTATCTCTTCATATGAGAGTTTTTTCATTCATTCATTTCATTGTTATTGCTCTTCTCTGAACCCTTTCTAGATAGACATATTTTTTGAGAAGAGATGACCAGTATTGAACACAGTATTCCAGATAAAGGTGAACCAATGATTTATGTAAAGGCATTATAATACTTCCCATATTGCTCTCAATCCTGAGCCTTATTAATCCTAACATTTTATTTCATTTTTGACTACAGAGGTCTTCAGTCAGCTGTCCATAATGATACCTACTTTCCAGAGTTAATACAGTTAATTTAGAACCCAATAACATGTATGATTACTTGACATTTTCCCCTCCAATGTAAATTACTTTACATTTATCAATACTGATTTTCATCTGCTATTGTGTTGTCTATTCACCTATAGTAATTAGATCATTTTGATGTTCCTCAGAGCCCTCTTTGGACCTGACTAACCTAAATCATTTTGTGTCATCTGCAAATTTTGCCACTTCACTTTTCATCTCTTTTCCAGGCATTACTAAATACATTCAACACTACTAATCCTAGTATGGATCTTTGTGGTACCTTGCTGTTATCTTTTTGCCATGATGAAGATTGAGTCCTACTCTGTTTCTTGGGTCCTAATCATATTTTCACCTAAATGGGTTCTCATGTGTCTACCTACACTATTTCTGGAGCATCTATTACTGTGGTACTTAGAAGCTGATACAGCAGTGGAAAAATAAAGCTAAATCTGTAAGTGTTAAGCAACAGATCACAAACAATTCATAATTACAAAGAAGGCTTGAGATTTTTTCTGGAGGTTTGTATTTTGAACAAGCTCTCTTTTGTTAATTGCTTGGGTAAAGGGGTGATTACTCATAGACTCATAGACTTTAGGGTCAGAAGGGACCAACGTGATCATCTAGTCTGACCCCCCTGCACAAAGCAGGCCACAGAACCCTACCCATCCACTTCTATAACAAACCCCTAACCTATGTCCGCATTATTGAAGTCTTCAAATTGTGGTTTGAAGACCTCAAGCTGCAGAGAATCCACCAGCAAGTGATCCGTGACCCACGCTGCAGAGGAAGGTGAAAAACCTCCAGGGCCTCTGCCAATCTGCCCCGGAGGAAAATTCCTTCCCGATCCCAAATATGGCGATCAGCTAAACCCTGAGCATATGGGCAAGACTCACCAGCCAGCACTCAGGAAAGAATTCTCTGCAGTAACTCAGATCCCATCCCATCCAACATTCCATCACCGACCACTGGGCATACTTATCTGCTGATAATCAAAGATCAATTGCCAAAATTAAGCTATCCCATCATACCATCCCTTCCATAAACTTATCAAGCTTAGTCTTAAAGCCAGATATGTCTTTTGCCCCCACTACTCCCCTTGGAAGGCTGTTCCAGAACTTCACTCCTCTAATGGTTAGAAACCTTCGTCTAATTTCAAGTCTAAACTTCCTAGTGTCCAGTTTATACCCATTTGTTCTTGTGTCTACATTGGTACTAAGCTTAAATAATTCCTCTCCCTCCCTAATATTAATCCCTCTGATATATTTATAAAGAGCAAGCATATCCCCCCTCAGCCTTCTTTTGGTTAGGCTAAACAAGCCAAGCTCTTTGAGTCTCCTTTCATATGACAGGTTTTCCATTCCTCGGATCATCCTAGTAGCCCGTCTTTGAACCTGTTCCAGTTTGAATTCATCCTTCTTAAACATGGGAGACCAGAACTGCACACAGTATTCCAGGTGAGGTCTCACCAGTGCCTTATATAACTGTACTAACACCTCCTTATCTTTGCTGGAAATACCTTGCCTGATGCATCCTAAAACCGCATTAGCTTTTTTAACGGCCATATCACATTGGCGGCTCATAGTCATCCTGTGATCAACCAATACTCCAAGGTCCTTCTCCTCCTCTGTTGCTTCCAACTGATGTGTCCCCAATGTATATCTAAAATTCTTATTATTAATCCCTAAGTGCATGACCTTGCCCTTTTCACTATTAAATTTCATCCTATGACTCCAGTTTACAAGGTCATCCAGATCTTCCAATATGATATCCCGGTCCTTCTCTGTGTTAGCAATACCTCCCAGCTTTGTGTCATCCGCAAACTTTATTAGCACATTTCCGCTTTTTGTGCCAAGGTCATTAATAAAAAGGTTAAATAAGATTGGTCCCAAAACTGATCCTTGAGGAACTCCACTAGTAACCTCCTTCCAGCCTGACAGTTCATCCTTCAGTACGACCCGTTGAAGTCTCCCCTTTAACCAGTTCCTTATCCACCTTTCAATTTTCATATTGATCCCCATCTTTTCCAATATAACTAATAATTCCCCATGTGGAACCGTGTCAAATGCCTTACTGAAATCGAGGTAAATTAGGTCTACTGTATTTCCTTTGTCTAAATAATCTGTCACCTTCTCAAAGAAGGAGATCAGGTTAGTTTGGCACGATCTACCATTAGTAAAACCATGTTGTAATTTGTCCCAATTACCATTGACCTCAATGTCCTTAACTACTTTCTCCTTCAAAATTTTTTCCAAGACCTTACATACTACAAATGTCAAACTTTTTTTCCCTTTCTTAAAGATAGGAACTATGTTAGCAATTCTCCAGTCGTACGGTACAACCCCTGAGTTTACCGATTCATTAAAAATTTTCGCTAACGGGCTTGCAATTTCATGCGCCAGTTCCTTTAATATTCTCGGATGAAGATTGTCTGGGCTCTCCGATTTTGTCCCATTAAGCTGTTCAAGTTTGGCTTCTACCTCAGATGTGGTAATATCCACCTCCATATCCTCATTCCCGTTTGTCATCCTTCCATTATCCCTAAGATCCTCATTAGCCTTATTAAAGACTGAGGCAAAGTACTTATTTAGATATTGGGCCATGCCTAGGTTATACTTAACCTCCTTTCCATCCTCAGTGTTTAGCGGTCCCACTTCTTCTTTCCTTGTTTTCTTCTTATTTATATGGTTTTGATTCCTTTTGCAAGGTTCAACTCTACTTGGCTTTTAGCCTCTCATTTTATCCCTACATGTTCTGACCTCACTAAGATAGCTTTCCTTGCTAATCCCACCCTTCTTCCACTCCTTGTAGGCTTTCTGCTTTTTCTTAATCACCTCTCTGAGATGCTTGCTCATCCAGCTCAGTCTACAATTCCTGCTTATGGTTTTTTCCCCCTTTCTTGTGATGCAGGCTTCTGATAGTTTCTGCAGCTGTTACAAAGTAATTCCAGGCCTCCTCCGCATTTAGATCCACAAGTTCTTCAGTTCAATCCACTTCCCTAACTAATTTCCTTAATTCTTTAAAGTTAGCCCTTGAGAAGTCAAAAACCCTAGTCCCAGATCTATTTTTGTTTATCCTTCCATCTAGTTTGAACTGAATTAGCTCATGATCACTCGAACCAAGGTTGTCCCCTACAACCATTTCTTCTATGAGGTCCTCACTGCTCACCAAAACCAAATCTAAAATGGCATCCCCTCTTGTTGGTCCTTCAACTACTTGGTGAAGAAATCCATCTGCTATCACATCCAGAAAAATCTGAGCCCTATTATTCTTGCTAGCACTTGTCCTCCAGTCTATATCTGGGAAGTTAAAGTCTCCCGTGATCACACATTTCCCATTAGTGTTTACTTCATTAAAAACATTAAAGAGGTCTCTATCCCTATCCAAATCAGATCCTAGCGGTCTGTAGCACACCCCAAGCACTATCTCAGGGGAGGCTCTAGTAGCTTTCTTTCCCAGTGTGATTTTTGCCCAGATGGAATGGACAAGACAGAGTCTATCACTTCTTATTTCTTTACAGTTAACCTCCTCATTGATGTACAATGCTACTCCAACACCTTTGCCTTTATTTCTGTCTTTCCTAAACAGCACATAGCCTTCAATACCTGTACTCCAGTCATGACTACTATTCCACCATGTTTCTGTTATCCCTATAATATCCGGTTTCACTTCCAGCACCAGTAGCTCTAGTTCCTCCATTTTGTTATCTAGGCTCCTCGCATTAGTGTACAGACATCTTAATTTTTGCCGTTTGGCTTCACTGACATTCTTTACCCTGTTAGGCACAGACATTCTACCACCAGCATCACCTGTTAGTCTGCTACCTACACTACCCTTCCTCCTTATGCCAATTCTTCTGTCCATGGCTGTATCCCCTCTTACTTTGTTTACTTCCCTCTCAAGGTTAAATTCCGGCGTGGAGATCTCCTGGACATCTCCCAACCATCTCCCCCAAATTCCTAGTTTAAAGCTCTCTTAATCAGTTCGGCGAGCCTCCATCCTAGAAGTCTATTTCCCTCCTTGCTCAGGTGAAGTCCATCCCGAGACAACAGTCTTCTGTTCGTAAATGCTTCCCAATGGCCGTACATCCCAAAGGCCTCCTTATAGCACCACTGCCTGAGCTATCTGTTGATCACCATAATCTTGTTACACCTTTGTTGCCCTTCTCTAGGAACCGGCAGAATCCCACTGAAGATCACCTGAGCCTCGATTTCCTTAAGTGTCTTCCCCAGTCTGGCATAGTCTCCCTTGATACATTCCGGAGAGTATCTAGCCGTATCATTCATTCCCACATGAAGGACAATCAACGGATTCTTTCCCGCTGTCGCCAGGATCCTTTTCAGCCTCAGGTCCACAACCTGTATCTTAGCACCTGGCAGACAGCACACTCTTCTGTTCTCCCGATCAGCTCTAGTTACAGGCCTATCTATTCTTCTCAGTAAGGAGTCTCCAATCACGTAGACCTGCCTTTTCCTGGTGACAGTGTGATTCTCCGGTCTATCCCCTGCGCCCACTGGCTGCAAGTCCTCTCGATTCCTATTCACCCTTGCAATCCTCCTGGGGCTTATATTTGGTGTTGCCTCCATTGACTCCTCCCCTCCTCTTGTAGGACTATCAGCTCTTCTCTTTTTCCTTGCCCTCTCTCCTTCAGTGACCACCTGCTGTGCCTCTTCTTCATTTTCCAACTCTGCAAACCTGTTCCTGAGTTCTATTTCTCCTTCACTGGCCCATCTTTTCCTCTGCCTGGTCCTCTTAGTCACATGCTTCCACTTTCCTCACCCAGCAGTCTCTCCTCTGAATTCTTTGGTCCTGCTTCCATCTGCACGTCTGAGCTTACCCCTTCAGCCCCCTCGTGTCTGTGCTCCATCATCTGCTCAAACCCCCTTCTAAACTCGACCAGAGTTTCCACTTGCATCTCCAGTCCTTGGATCTTTTCTTCCAACAGCTCTATCAGGTGGCACTTCATGCAGACAAAACTCTTTTCAGGCACCCCCTCCAAGATCATGTACATGCCGCAGCTTCCACATCCAGTCATCCTCATTGTGTCTTTCACTGTTACCTATGTATCAGTCATGGCCTTCCCACCTAAAGCCTGGTAGTCCACGGAACACAACACAACCCAAACCCCCAGCAGGCACCAGACCACCACCCAGTCCCTTAACTAGCCTGTCAGTTCCTCTGCCTTAGTCTCCCCTGCAACCTCCCCCTGGAAACTCCCTCTGAAACTCCCCTGTTTACAGCTCTGTTTGCTGGCTGCTGTGCCGCTGCCTGACTGGCTGGCTACTTTTATAGGACCCCTAATCAGGTAAGCCCCGCCCCCTAACCATACACGATGAAATTGTTAATGTGGGCTGGAGAGGCCAATTAACAAACCTCATTGCCCCTAGCGGTTGGACCAGGCCCAATTAAATACGAGTCCCAGCTAGGGAGCAGCTGGATTGTTTCTTTAAATAGAGGAAGCTCAGAGAAGAGGGCTGAAAAGAGATGGGGAAGCACTCTGTAATTCCTCTTTGGGTAGTAGAGGGCAGAGAAACTTCAAGAAGAAGTTAATACCCTGGCCCTGATGCAAGAAGCTAGCAGGAATAAAAGAGACTCTAAATGGGCTTGAGAGAAGGCCAACACAACCACAAACGGCCTTGGGAGCAAACTGGAGCTGAGGATCCAGATCAGGGACAAGAATACAGGGAGGCAACCTCTGAGCCAGCATTCTTAGAAGAACTGATGGCTGTGGAGGACTCAGGATGGATTAAAAGTTCAATCCTGGGGAAAGTGCAGATAGTTGGGTTTTTTTTTTCTAGTTTGTATTTCGATTTTGACTTTGATTAAAAGACTCCAGAGGGAAGCTCTGGGCAGCACTGGGTTTACAGTGGCACCGTGGCACCAGGCCCACACTTGGAAAGGGCCCATAATGACTACCTGGGGGCGCACAAATGGTTAATCCAACCCTGGCCACCGCCTGGCAATGTCAAGAGTGAGCAACTTCCCAGCACCTGCTGAAACACTCAGCAGCTCAGGGAGTGCAGTGCGCAGGCGCAACAAGGAGTTTATGGGGTGGGCTGGGAGTTGTAGTTTGCGCGCCACTATGTTCTGCTGGGGCCCTTGGACCTGCTCTGCCAACTGCACTACTAGTCCCAAAATGCCTTGAGCCACGCTGCGAGCTGCCCCAGTTGAAGTGGGTGAAGTGGATCAAAAAATCCCAGTCAAGGAAATCGTGCAGGGAGAGGGTTCCTGGCACTGATCCCACTGCATCCCTCTCCAGCATTGGGATAGGGACTCCTGGCTTGGCCTCCTCAACCCTGAGCCTCCTCCGCTCTCCCTGGAGTGGTGCAGCCCCCCGGCAACCATGATGCCTGGCTGCAGCCTCCTGGGCACCATCTCGACCCTGCAAATTTGTCTGTGGCCACCAGGGTGCAGGGGGGGCAGTGAGAGAAGGGCTGAGCAGTGCTGGCTGCCACGCCCCAGCCAGTGGGAATGCCCAGAAAATTCCCCCTGCACTCTGGGGACGAAAAGGGGGAGAGCACTGGAAAAGGGACCCTCCCCAGCCTGATGCAAATAAGTATTTAAGAGTAGGTTAGATAAATGTCTATCAGGGATGGTCTAGACAGCATCTGGTCCTGCCATGAGGGCAGGGGACTGGACTCGATGACCTCTCAATGTCCCTTCCAGTCCTAGAATCTATGAATCTATAAGCAAGTGAGTGAGGATGTGGGAGAGCGAGCAACGGAGGGAGGAGGGTTACAGTGAGCAGGGTGAGGCCTCGGAGAAGTGGCAGGGCAAGGGTTTTGTGTGTGTGCGTGTGTGTGTCCCCTTCTCCCTGCAAAAGATAGGCACCAGCAATTTTCCTCCCCACACTCCACCGCAGTAACTTTACTGTTTCACTTGAAGTGAGGCAAAAAGAGAAATGAGTGAAAGAAACTAACCTTTAAAAAAGTTTTGTAAACATTACTGTACCAAAGTAGAAAATTCAGTTACCAAAATTGTATTTACAAAACATAACTTTGGGTAGAGGTCATGATGGTAGGGAGATGCAGAGCCCCAAGCAGGTTCTGAGCATTTTAACAAAAAAGACAAAACTAAAACAACCCCTTCTCACACAGGTAAACCAAATTCAAGAGTATTCTGGGTACACTGATGCTAGCCCAGTCTGTTCTCTGTGGGCTGAGTGGAGGTCTCAGCCAAGGGTGGTTTCAAATATCTTATTTTGTTTTTGAATAAATGTTTTCATCTCCATCCCAGCAGTACCAGATTTACTATGGCACCAATGGTGCCGTCACAGTGGGCCCACACTGACTACATTGGGGTCCACAAATATGTTTGGTGCCAGGCCCACAAAAGGTTAATTAAGCCCTTGCTCTGGAGCCACATTACTCTGACAGAAGAGAGGAACAGGAGAGGAATCCTGTATGGGCAGAAAACATCAGACCATTGTCAAAAGGGGGACTGTCAGTGTGAGACGTTGATACTCTGGAAAGGGAGAGAGCTGGAGCAACTGTCTGAAGTGGTAGCTAGATGAAAAATGAGCTGTTTCACCAAACCCAGGCACAAGGAGCATCCTGTGATGAGTGCACTCCACACAACCACCAGCACACACACATTATCCTTGTAAATATTCAGCTGAATTTAAGATTCTGGGAATTCTCTAAAAGTATGTAAATGGTCCTGTTCTCTGTAGCATATTTCTCTCATGTTATTTATTTATAGGCACTTCTGTGGCTTCTCATCATCTCATTGCAAGTGCCTCATGAACTTTAATTAATTTATTCTGACAACAGCCCTCTGATGTAAGGAAATAAAGGCAAATAGGGAAATGAAGGCAGAGAGAGATTAAAATGATTTGCCCATGGTCATTCAGGAAATCTGTGACAGAGATAGGAAAAGAGCCCAGCTTTCTTGACACCAAGACCCATGCCTTGTCCACAAGACCATCCATATTCTTCATGTCTTCTCAGTCCCACTCTTCCTTTTCTAGTAGGCACAAATGGAATTCATTTCCTCACACTTTTAAAAGGTTTGGTATAATGCAGTATGGTTGAAAAGCCTTGTACTGTAGGTACACTGTAAATGCACTTCCTGGACGGAAGGTATCATGTACCTCTAATATCCAGAGCCATTTGGCCGACCATCGGTACTGTAAGTATCTTAGCGCAAACAGGCGTTCAATACAAAAGCTACAGAGTCTGACAAACAAAAGCAATATGGGCCTTCCATTTTGTTATTTACTAAAACTTCTTTAAGGAGAAAGAAGAAAAAGACTGCTAACAAAGGTAATGATTCCAAGTGGCATCTGGCAAATCTTTTGCCAGCATGAATACAGATTTCTTCAGGAATGCCAGAACCTCCTGGAAGCAAGTCAAGACTGTTTGTTATTAAAATAATTGGACGGTAGGGAGGAGAGGGAGAGATGATTGTTATTTTCTGTTAAGTACTGACAAAGAAAGGGCGACATGGATGGACAGACTAAGGTGCTGGAGTGGGACAAATGAACCCAGAAGTAAAATTTCCTTCCAAAAGAACACAGAATTTTAGCATAGAGAAAGATAGGAGCAGGTTGTTTGTAAATCAAACT
The DNA here is from genome assembly GCF_025201925.1 of Gopherus flavomarginatus. Taxonomy (NCBI): domain Eukaryota; kingdom Metazoa; phylum Chordata; order Testudines; family Testudinidae; genus Gopherus; species Gopherus flavomarginatus. Next base: position 206,206,419 of record NC_066618.1, read on the forward strand.
GTGTGTGTACAGTATCTCACTTATGTTTCCTTATGGTTTAGTTCTTCTCATCAAATGAGCAAGATTTCAAGAACATTGACCCTTAATGTTGCAGGAGACCTAATAAACACACACACGATCTAGAAACTCCTCACCAGCACCTCTGCAATACTGAATGAACACATATAATACTGTATGGCTGAATAAAAATAACTCTATGAAAACAAGACACATCTGACTTGTCATAACCTACTACTTCCAGACAGCTGAAAGCAAACAGCCACAAACTAAGACGTATAGATTTGTTTTATAGATATACTTACATTCTTTATTTTAGTCCATAGAGGAGAACATTCTAAACCTTAGCAAAACATAAAGAAGCAAGAGATCATTTTAGAGAACAGCACTGCCAAGAACACAGTAATATCATCATCAGTTCCACACATTTGTTACTGCATTCAGCACAAGTGCTGGGAGAACATCTGCAGTGTAAAAATTCAGCCCATTAGTTCCTGCAGCTTGTTAGCATATTTTAATACTGTGTTCACAGCTTTCTATTTCTATCAACGTGTTACTAGGTGCCAGACTCTGTATTCACATACTGCGTCATTATTCCCTCTCACCTCTGCGAATCTATTACACAGCAATACTGGAAGGGAAAAAGGGGTCTGAGGGAGAATGCAAAGAGAAGAAAGAATAATAGTTATTGGTACTGTCACAATCTGTTAGACGAATACATTCTACAAGGAAAGATTCTGATTTAAGCAAGCACTACCAGAACATCCATTCCCTCAGGTATATATCTCTCTAGTTTCTTGAACAGTTTCATTGTTTGGAGAAGATGCTTATCTTGAATAAGGCATCCAACACAGCTTAACATTTATAGAAAAAAATATCACCATTGCTGAATCATCACTATTTTAGATTACTCTGACAGTGGCTCAAGAAGAGTTAGTTTGCATTCCCTGTTTGCTGAATCAACAAAAATATTTCTTTAGAACCTGATTTTATTCCCAACATTGTAACAATTTCTGTTTCTGCCTTGGAGCCGGAGAGAAGCTGCGGCCCCGCACCTGCCAGGGACCGAGAACTCCGGCGCTGCAAGCTGCGGGCACCAGTGTTCTCGGTCTCTGGCAGGTGCGGGGCTGCGGATTAAGCTGGAGCGAAACCGTGGCCTCACGCCTGCCGGGAACAGAGAACTCCAGGGCTGCAGGCTTCATTCTATGTGAAAGAAAGAATAATAAATATATTTGGACCAGCAGTTCAACGTTTTACTTTTTTAAAATAAATAAGAAGAAAACTGTTTATGATATTTATTTTGTAAAAACTCCTTAGTTTTTCTTACAGGTAGATAAAAAAGAGCAAATTCACATGGTAAAGTGAAAGAGTAATTGCCGAATAATTTAATTAATACCTTTTATATGTAAAATTACCCTTTTTAATCTTATGGATTCATATAATATGTAATATTAAATATGATGTTTTTCGTATTATTTAATGCACAAATATAAAATAAGCCTTGAAAAATTGTTGGTGCCTGCCACACTCTTCTGAAAACATGAAAGTGATACTGGCCACAAAAAGGTTGGGGACCACTGGAATAATAGATTCAAAGGCCAGAAAGGCCCACTGTGATCATCTAGTTTGACTCCTGCATAACACAGTCATAGAACTTCCCTGATATAGTTCCTATTTGAACTAGAGTACATCCTTTAGAAAAACATCCAATCTTTATTTAGAAATTGCCAGGGGATGGAGAATTCACCACAACCCTTGGAAGTTGTTCCAGTGGCTAAAATGTAAATGTTAGAGGATGGCTTCCTAGGGCGACATATTTCTGCTTAAGAGAAATTAAAGTTGTTCCATTTGATCAAAATATGAAGAGTCTCTGGAGGTATAGGGTCAGGCATACATCCTCAGAATAAAAAAATATCAAATATTAGTCTGCAGTACTTTTAGGGCATAAGAGTTATTTATTTGGCTTGTTATTGCACATTATTTTTAAAAGCCCCTTCAAAACACAACCTCTGTAATGCTTTAACAATTATGAAAATAGAAGCAGTGTTTATACTAGCTGCATACTTGGGAGAAGACAATCTAGAGATTTCCAATGATGTACAATTTATGATTGCTCATCTAGACACCTGTGTTAGCCAAGTACAAACACAGCACAGATGTAATGCTCATAATTAGGAGTTATTCAATTATCATTATATTTGAATGAATGAGAAAAAAAAGTAAAAGTCAGATTGGAAAGATTTTAGAAAACTGTATTAAGAAATTGTACAGAGATTTAGCCACAAGATTTCTACCAAATTCTATGGCCAAATTCCCCTGCAACTGAAAATGTATGGGGATGAGAACTGTAACAATTTTGGGGTTCATGAAATAACAAATCAGTGAATGAGAAAGGAATAAAACTTTAATAAACTCTGGTGATCTGCTGCACATTGACATGGGGTGTTCCCAACCCTCTCCCTCCAGGACACATCTCAAATTCCCATATTCATAATACTGTACCTTGTGATGGAGCATCTTTAAATCATAATCTTCTACAAACATATCTCTACAAGAACAATGTCCAACATGTGGTACTGTGGGCTGAAGTTAACATTACAGCACAGTTTCTCCACTCTATTCCAATTTATGTATTTTCTTATACTAGGGTTACCATATTTCAGGTTCCCCAAAAGAAAACACTGCTGGGGTGGAGGGAGAAGGAGCTGGGGGGGTACAGTTGGGGGATGTTGGAAAGGGTATTTGGGGGGGATGCTGGAGGGGTGTGTGTGTATTGGGAGAGGATATTTGGGGGGATGGGCAGGGTTTTGTGTACTGGGAGGGTGCAGGAGGGGGCATTTTGGGGGTGCTGGAGGAATGTGTGTATACTGGGAGGAGTACTGGGGGTGCTGGAGACGATATCTAGGGAGTGCTGGAGGGGGTATCTGCAGCCTCACTCTAGAGGTGGGGGGCAGTGTTGCTCCCTGTCATGGTGGCAGGGTGGCTGGCACAAGCCCAGGACTCAATGCCAGCCTATCAGTCAGCGCCTCCCTGTGGGCCTCTCCCTCTTCCCAGGGCTGGGAGCTGGCGCCTGGGTGGGCAGGATGGCAGCTACAAGGGAGGGAACAATCTGGTCACAGAGACAGCTCTTTCTGAGCTGCAATGCCTGTTCCGCAAAAATCTGAAAAATCCTGGACATTGCCTCTTATTTTAAAAATCTGCCCGGATGTTTACCACACTTTTTAATACCTCAGTGTTCCAGAGAACTGTGGGTGCACTCTTGCACTGAAGTCAAAGGAGTTTCGCCATTGACTACACTGGACCAGGATTCCACCCCATGTCTCCACACAAAGGCAAACAGCACTTGATATTTTGAACACAAACAACCAAAAAAACACAATTAAATAAATACAGAACTTAAATACTACTCTCAGATCATGCTCTGCTCATTCAAACTTTATATTTATATTAACAGCAATTTTTTCTTGATGGACTTCAAAATCTGCAGAGAATAAACAATTTAAAAAACAAACACTTTGCATACAACTTCAAGCATTTCAAGGTACAAGACAGGGGTTAAAGAATTGAAACAACATGGATTTTCTAAAAGTAAACAAAAAAGAACAGATTAAATGGAGTATTTGGTTTTATACAGAGAACTAGAACTGAGACCACTGTGGGTAATTCTGCAACGAATGCACCAGAGATTCATCTTGCCATTTCCAATAAGATACCAAATTTATTAAATCCAACCATTGTTATAACTCTGTTGGTTAAGAAGCATACACTTCTAGGTCTATTTCACACAGTTTTATTTAATGAGCAAGAAATGACTGGTATTTAGTAGCAAAGCAATGAAAATGTACAGTACCAAAGAGCATTAAGCTCAATAACATCTCCCAGAGGCTTTCCCTGGTTAGCACACCATCCCCAGAGCGAGGGCAGAGCGGGCTGGATACCCTATATCACATCATCTGAATGGAGGTAGGAGGGAAAAAAGGCCAGAAAAAAAATGCTTCCTGACCAAGCGGACCAAACTGAGGGAAAATGAGCAGCAGGGGCATTTTCAAGTATATACACTGACTAAACCAATCAATAAATACAGGCCCTAACTAAACAGATTGATGTGTGTGTTTTACAGCCATACGACTGCTTCCCCCTCTCTACCATTCCTCCCAAGTACCACACTCCTGAATTAAATCATTCTGCATTCTCTGGACATATACATTTGAAATCAATAGCGTTATAATACTATGCCTCTTTCTCTCTCCCTCTAAAGCCTAATAATAGACAAGTTTCAGCTGAAATCGGTATTGACCTGTTATCAGTAACAGAGGGCCTTGTGTCTAGCCTGGTGAAGCAGGATCTGCATTGATTGCTATCTGATTAGAGGAGAGCTCGTTCAGACTTTCCCCAGTTACTTAAGCTGGCGTCTCATTGATTGTCCTTAGAGACCACAGCTCCACTCAGGCAGAGAGAGTCTAGACAGTATTCATGATCCATCTGTCTGGCACAGCCAGGCTGATGGCAAACTCTATTAGAAGTGAAACAATCTTTTTTCTCTCTCCTCCTCCCATCTCCCTTTGCCTCTGCAAAGCAGTAATCTGACACTGAAAATTACTATCATTGTTGCAATTCTCAAAATAGCAGTGCCAGACTTTCATTAACATCTACGCTAGACTGCTAAATATTTAAAGAAATGGATAAATTTCACCTGAAGTGGGACAGCCCGGCACACATGAAAGCAGAAACACAATCAAAATGTAAATCTGAGAGGTTGTTTTTATCTGCACAAATTCATTGAAACAGTAAGAAAGCCTTGCAAAAGGCTTTTGTGAACCCCTATTTTTTTATTGAACAAAATATTTTCCTTTGAGTTTCTTGTTTTTAAAGCAGAATCATTCTTCAAACCCCCTATAGATTTTTACAAGGTACACAGCTGTCACAAAAGGTGTGGGGAAGTAATATTTATTTACCTCATCAAGGAAAATAAAGATTCCACAGTAAACCCTGACATTAGTACCCCAAACTGTAATGAAGTGTCAACCTCATTAAAGCTGACAGCTTACCACCTGATGTGTACATAAATTTCATGTGATGTGAGAGATGCATTCTGCCTCATTCTATAGTTAATCTCATTTTCACACAAGTCAGTATTTTGTTTAAATAGCATGCCCATGTGCACACACAGAACACTTCACGCAACCAGTTTCACTGAAAAAAGGCTATACAGTCAACCAGATAAACTAAGAATTAGATTTCCAGCATCTCTAGAAGATGTAATGCTTCTTCGTTATACGTGGCTGCAGTACTGTGTGCTGCAAAGAGATAGCAGCCTTAAACTTTCCATTCCTTATGCCACTTTCAAAATGTAATTGCTTCCTAGAAGTCTGGGCAGGCTAAGGTAGGAGTGTCATAAACAGATAAGTAAGAGTTAATAGAACAGAAGTACTTCATATCTCTTCTGCCTGCAAAGGGTTAACAAGATCAGTGAGCCTGGCTGTCACCTGACCAGAGGACCAATCAGGGGACAGGATACTTTCAAATCTTGAGGGAGGGAAGTTTTTGTGTGTGCTGTTAGATTTTGGTGGTTGTTCTCTCTGGGTTCTGAGAGTGACCAGACGTGTAACCAGGTTTCTCACCAATCTCTCTGATACAGTCTCTTATATGTCCAGAATAGTAAGTACTAGGTAGATAAGGCGAGTTAGGCTTATGTTTGTTTTCTTTATTTGCAAAGGTGTATTTGGCTGGAAGGAGTTCAAATTTGTATTTTGCTGAAAGGATTTTAACTTGTACTTGTATACTTAGGCTGGGAGGGTATTCCCAGTGTCTACAGCTGAAAGACCCTGTAACCTATTCCATCTTAAATTTACAAAGATAATTTTTACTGTTATTTCTTTCTTTTTAATTAAAAGCTTTTCTTGTTTAAGAACCTGATTGTTTTTTTATTCTGGTGAGACCCCAGGGGACTGGGTCTGGATCCACCAGGGAATTGGTGGGGAGAAGGGAGGGAAGGGGGAGAGAAAGGTTAATTTTCTCTCTGTGTTAGGATTACTCTCTCTCTCAGGGAAAGTCTGGGAGGGGGAGAGAGAAGGAGGGGGGAAGGTGAATTTTCCTCTCTGTTTTAAGATTCAAGGAGTTTGAATCACAGTGATCTTCCAGGGTAACCCAGGGAGGGGAAGCCTGGGAGAGGCAATGGTGGAGGAAAGGATTTACTTTCCTTGTGTTAAGATCCAGAGGGTCTGGGTCTTGGGGGTCCCCGGGCAAGGTTTTGGGGGGACCAGAGTGTACCAGGCACTGGAATTCCTGGTTGGTGGCAGGGCTACAAGTACTAAGCTGGTAATTGAGCTTAGAGGAATTCACGCTGGTACCCCATCTTTTGGACGCTAAGGTTCAGAGTGGGGGATTATACCATGACAAGGGGGATCACTTGCTGCACAAACACTGGAAAAAACTAGCACAAATGAACTGTGCCCTGGTAGAAACAGGCATGTTGTTGAATTCCTCAGACAGTCCTAATTTTACAGGTCTTATACAAGTAAGCGTACAGGAACTTTGCAAGGCATGTCGAGTCATTACTGAGCCCAATACTGCAATGGTGAAAACTCTGCATTTGCATTCTTATCCAATGCAAGTTTAGCTGAGCTTTTGTTTAATTTTTTTCCTATCACAGTTTTCTGTAATCACTGTATGCTAGACCTCTAAATAGGCACATAGCTGCTATGTGATCAGTGCTCTATTACCAGAGCAATAAATAAGTACTACTACTGTTAGTAATAATACAAAATGAAACTGTGCTGCCTCAAATTGACAGAGACTGCTTTCTAGGAGGCTAGTTGGACAGAGTCATTCACCACAGTAAAGCCTTGTTTTAACTAGGAGAAAAAGTGAATTTTAACACACATTAACTAACATATGTTAAAATCCTAGTGTAGACAAGGCAAGGTGTAGGTTTAATATGTCTGCTGGTTAGAATTTACCTGCACCAATTAACATGCATTAATATTACAACTTTTCTTGTCTGCACTAGGATTTTAACTTGTGTTAGCAAACACACATTTTTTTCTAGTATACATATGACGTAATTGGCCTATAATCTCTCATTACTGTACAGGGGCAAATCCCTGAAGAGGGAGAGAGACTCTTCCTGTAAATCAGCAGAGGAAAACTGATCAGGCCACAATCCTGCAAACACATATTTGCTTAACTTTTCATATGTGAGTTGTCCCATTGAAGTGGGATGACTCATGCAATGTTAAGTAGGTAACTGTTTGCTGGGCTCCCTATATGCTGCAGGGAATGTCCTGGTTAGTACTGGCATGTTTGATTTTCCTTGGATGCTCCTTCTGAAGAGCACTGTCTTTGCCATTTTGCACTCATTTATTCTCAGTGTTGTGGGTGACCACAAAAAAAAGGTCAGTAACAGTATCTGGAAAGGCCAAATCTATAGTAGAGTTCACAATGGCATCAGGTTGTGGTAGCAGATTTATCCTATTACAAATGTTCAAGCACAATCTTTTCTGCCATCACTGAGTCCAGGCAACACGTACTCCACAAATCATTCTATCAATTTCACATAACTAGATCAAGCAATAAGCAAAAACAGTGTGTTCAATGCTTGACTATTGACATACATGTCATCAGTAGCCAAGGAATGCACATCCTAACATGGATTACTGTTGTCGAGGTACTGAGTGTTTAAACAAATTCAAGCAGAACATTCATAGCAGTGTTATTTTTGCATTATTGTGAAGTCAAATAAACATAGTTTGTACAGAAAAAGTCAAAACAAAAAGAGAGGGGTCACTTTTAAATACAATATAGCAGTGGGAAGTCATTAATACTTTTTAGTGCCAGGTGACACCACCTAAAGATAAAGTGATTCCAGGAGAAAAAGAGGAGGTCAATCCTGCTGGAATTTAGACCAAGACAGAGATTTCCAACATATTTACATATTGTTTCAGTAATATTTTCTGTGTATTATATGGAAGGTGGTGCATATCAACCAAAAGATCCTACAATACAGGTGACATAGTGATACTAATGGTATAAATCTCTGAAAACACTTCTGGTGAGCAGTGGTGTTACTTTTATTACCATTCAGTCACTGACATGGGGGCCACTAGAAATATTAGCTGTTGTGTTATTTCAAGCCCACACAATATCTGATAGGGGTTCCTATTAAAAACACTATGCAAAAACATGCAAAATCTCCCTTAATTCAAAATGTCATCTCTTTAGAGCCTGTGGACTTCACTTTAACAACTATTTTAGAAGCTAGTTTCCTAAGCTGGAAAGCTAACAGACTACTAGATCTCTTGCCTTATTCAGAATAATGTTCTGTTACATAACACTACTGGTACTAATTTGTATCATATAAGAGCATATTTAATGACCAGTTGGTGACAAATACCACCAATCCCAATTAGTTTGAGCGTTGTTCATAACTACTATTTTGACTATTGGCTTTTATCTTTTTCTCCTTGGTTCTACATTGAGATTATTATTTCCCCATAAATCTTTTTATTTATTCTTTGGATTTAAAACAGATGTTCCTCTATTAACAAGCTCCCATCCTGGGCTCTAGGAGTCCTTGCAACAATTAAAATTGACAACCTCATAATATTCAGTATAACAAATAATGCACTGTCCATTCCACTACAGGTAAATAAACAGTTAACCCCCTTCACAACACCCCTAGCAATGAATGAAATGCTCCCTCTTACAAACCACCTTCCCCCAAATGACTGGGAAAAGAAAAAGGCCTTAAAGTATGACCAGAAAGTTAATAGATCCTGGATCTGAGAGACCAAGGAGGCAGCAAATTCCAGAGTCATGGAGCCTGCCAGCTCCTCCATGCCATATATAGCACGGATGATTACAACTGCAGTATAGCACAGAAAGAGTAGTCGTGCATACCATGACTCAACCATTTGGGCCACAGATCCTGGTCAATGGGAGTGCGGAGCTGGTACTTGGGGTGGGGCAATACGCAGAGCCCTGTGGTGCCCCCAGCTAGAAGCCGGACCTGCTGGCCGCTTCTGGGGCGCAGCACGATGCCAAGACAGGTACAGACTAGCCTGCCTTAGCCCTGCAGCACCACCAACTGGACTTTTAACAGCCCAGTCACCGATGCTGACCAGAGCCGCCAAGGTACCTTTTCAACCAGGTGGTCTGGTCGAAAACCTAACACTTGTGCAAGTTATGACATGTAATTTTAAAAACTCCAATACTTGGATTTGCACAAGCATACCAAGTAGCACATATAACCATCTGATTTGCACCTGCCACTGCAGTCTGCACACAGTAATTAGGGTTTGGCATGTAGAAAAAGTTTTGTGTTTAATAAAATGATTGAAAATGGCCGGCCCTAATCCGTCCTCTCAACTTGAGTTGAAATGGCTTAACCAGTACTGTATAACAGGACCAAACTATTAAGAAAAAGTGCTAGCTGACCCATTCCACTGGGGTATAGCAAGCTTTCTGTAACGGGTGTTGAAAATGGTATGGCTCTGTATGCACAACAGATTTACAACCAAACAATTTTCAATGCCAAAATATGAAAAAGCATTAAGGCATAAGAATACATCTTAGTGTGCACCGGTCAATGTGAAATATACACGGAGGCCAGTGAATATCAGTCATTCTGTGCAAAGAGATTATTATATTTCAAAGAATAGGAAATTAAAATATTTTACACGGACACACAAACAGACTCACTCTTGTCAGAAAGCAGGCATTGCTTTTAGAATAAAAATAAACTCGTTTGCATAAAACACAATTTCTACATGCAGCCAAATTAAGCTCTGGAAATTGACATAACATTTAATTTTTCTAGGAATGTGGTAAAATAAATGAATGCAGATTGTATATTTTTGAAACAAATTTTCTCAACAACTGGCAATAACCTTGTATGTCCCATAAGAACTCATTGTCCTGTGAATAGCTGCAGTACTGAAAAAAAGATGCTATCACTTTCCAGAGTTAGAAACTTCCTGACTGAAGGAAGCTATTGCTTAGAGAAAGCACATTACAAATTACTGTTGGTGAAGAAAAACAACCTTTAATTCCTGTTTCACCCAGCACCTTCCCAAAACATACTGTAAACCTAACTGACAACCATAAAAGTAAATTCTGAAGTGACAGTGTGCACAACAGACACACATAAAAGGTAAGTTAAGTACTTACAGCTGAAGATGCCTGGAGGTGGATGCTCTGTTACAAGTAGACAGTTCTCCTCATCACTGTTATCCCCACAGTCGTTCTGTTGGTTACAAATCAGCGAACCAAGATACAAGCATTTACCACTGGTGCAGGTGAATTTGCACTCTGAAAAAGCACAACAAAAACTGTCATGTAATCAGTGCTTACTTTTCTCTTTCATTGTACAATACTGCTATAATGGCAGCTAGTACAATTACTGAAAATGAATTTAGTTTCAGGGAGGGGCCATAATAGTGGATGCGCCATTCTCATTCTCTTGCTGAATCACACAATATAGTGCCGGCTTAATAACTGTAACTAGTGAATGATGATCAATTGTACAAGATACATTTTAGACCACTAGGTTTCAGACTTGCATGATGTAAAATGGTATCAACTTTTAAAGAGGTAGCGTAGTCAATAATCTCCACAAATCCCATTCGGCCCTGTAAAGTTATTCCTTTACCCACCTTCCCAACTGCCAGTCTCCTAGCTAGTTATGATCACGAACTCACTGTCCGCACATTGAACTTCCAGATGCCCCTACTGTTTTGCAACTGTTACGTATCATTATTAGTAAGTTTCCAAAACATCTTCAATTTAGTGTGAAGGTGTAGAGCAAGGGATTCTAGATTTCTAAATCCTGTTTTACTACAAAGAAATAGATGATTTCCCCTGAATGATGCAGGAATTCTGAGGAAAAATTAATATGTGATCATGTATTTAAAGACCGTGTCACAATGCATACACTCAAGAAGGCAGTCTTAATTTAGGTTTATCCTAATTTTTCAGTGCTTGACTTTGTAACCTTAATGTTCTTTGTAACCTTAATGTTCATAGATAAATGGATAATGACATCAAAACCTATCTATCTATATCTACATATACATAGCTTCCAGTAATGCTATTGAGGGTAGTGCCACTAAAACCCTGTTCATCAAATTAAGATTTGACCAGCTAGGGCTAAATTCTACTCTCATGAAGGTACATAAAATTCCCATTGAAATCCAGAGCAGATGTAGACACACTTCTAGACTTCAATTCAGTCAAGAGTCTACATGAAGGATCTCTACATATTCCATCCTCCTCAAAGACTTTCTCCTGCAAACTCTTCCTACCACCCACAAATATAGTACTAACAAAGTGGGAAAGATGGTTTTTGCAGTATGTCCGGAAAGTTACCACATATCAGCTCTGCAGACAATGCAGGGGGAGCGAGTTTCAAAATCAAGGACCTCTGACAGAGAACATCCTGCCAGCAGCCTTCTCTCATTTATACTGAGGCAGCTCCTACTCAAATGCCTCTGCTAATCTCAAGTGTGGCAGTGTGCCAAAGGAAGATAAAGAATTTCTCACTAATCAATGGGGCTTACCCAGGAGTCTGCCTATTCTTTACTTTTTCACCAAGGCAGGTTCTTCTAACAATGGAAGATCTATGCCTCAAATTCTGTAAAGCTTTGGGACAAAACTTCCTCAAGATCCTTTTTATCCCTCTGCTTTTCTTCTTACTAGTACGAGAGTGCAAGTGAATGCCAGGGCGTAATCTCTTCATTGTGAAAGGTGCCAGGCTAACAGCTCTGGAGACTGAAATCCTTCATCTACTCAAAGAACATACAGAAGGAGTAGTGCCAGCACAAGCAATGACTATGTAAGCTTCTCCTCACATCATCCAGCCAACATGCATGACGTAGAGAAGGGGTCGGCAACCTTTCAGAAGTGGTGTGCTGAGTCTTCATTTATTCACTCTAATTTAAGGTTTCACATGCCAGTAATATATTTTAACATTTTTAGAAGGTCTCTTTCCATAAGTATATAATATATAACTAAACTATTGTTTTATGTAAAGTAAATAACATTTTTAAAATGTTTAAGAAGCTTCATTTAAAATTAAATTAAAATTCAGAGTCCCCGGACTGGTGGCCAGGACCCGGGCAGTATTAGTGTCACTGAAAATTAGCTCACGTGCCACCTTCGGCACACGTGCCATAGGTTGCCTACCCCTGACATACAGGATCACCTTTAGGGGCATTCAGTATCCATCCTTACTGTGGCTATGTCTTCACTGCCTTTTGCTTCAGTCTGCATTAAAAGGTTAATTGTGACCAGATAATTAATATTGACAGCAAAGGGGGAGAAATGCAAGCCAAAACAGGGAAAGACCAGATTAAAGAATACTTAGATACATTAGATGCATCCAAGTCAGCAGCGCCTAATGAAATTCACCCTAGGATACTTAAGAAGCAATCTTGGAACTATTAGCAACTTTCCGTGAGCAGTCCTGGAGGATACGTAACGTCCCAGACGACTGGAGAAGGGAAAACATAGTATCTATGTTCAAAAAGGGAAACAAAGAGGACCCAGGAAATTATAGACCAGCCAGCCTAACTTTAATACCTGGAAAGATCCTGGAACAAAATGATTAAATAAGCCAGTTGTATGCAGCAAGAAGGCAATAGGGTTCTAAGGAATAGCCAGCATAGATTTGTCAAAAACAAACCATGCCAAACCAACCTTATTTCTTTCTTTGACAGTTTATTGGCCTAGTGGATGGGGGGAAGCAGTAGATGTGATATATCTTGATTTTAGTTTCGACGAAGTCCCAGATGACATTCTTAGAAGCAAACTAGGGAACTGTGGTGTAAATGAAATTACTATAAAGTGGGTGCACAACCAGTTGAAAAATTGCACTCTGGTCAGTTATCAATGGTTCACTGTCTAACTTGGAGGGCATATGTAGTGGGGTCCCACAGCAGTCAGTCCTTGATCCTGTACTATTCAATATTTTCATTAATGACTTGGATAATGGAGTGGAAAGTAGATTTATAACATTTGCCGATGACACCAAGCAGGCGGGGATGGACGACACAAGATTAGAATTCAAAATGACCTTGACAAATTAGAGAGTTGGTCTGAAATCAACAAAATGAAATTCAATAAAGACCAGTGCATAGCACTACATATAGGAAGGAAAAATTGCAGGCACCACTACAAAACGAGGAATAACAGACTAGGCAGTAGTACTGCTGAAAAGGATCTGAGACTGTTTTCGATCACAAACCAAATATGAGTAAACCATGTGATGCAGATACGAAAAAGGCTAATATCATTCTGGGATATATTGACAGGAGTGTGATATGTAAGACAGGAGGTAATTGTTCCTTTCTGCCTGGCACCAGCGAGGCCTCAGCTGGAGTGCTGTGTCCAATTCTGGATGCCACCCTTCCGGAAAGATGTGGATAAACTGGAGAGAATCCAGGGGATGGCAACAAAATGACAAAAGGTTTAGAAAACCTAACCTATGAGAAGAAGTTAAAAAAAATGAGTGTCATGGGCAGCAAGTGGAGCCCCACTTCAGGTAGGCTAGACCCAGGCTCTGCCACTTCCACCTGCCCCTTCCCCCGTGGCTGGAGCCCCAAGACCCTCTGCATGCCCCCAACCCCCACAGACCAAGCCCTGAGACCCTTGCCCCTCTCACAGCCCAAGATCCCCTCCTCCTTCCGTGGCTAGAGCCCAGATACCCTCTGCATACACACAACACAGCCAGAGCCCCGAGACCTCCTTCCCCCCAATAGCCTGAGACCCCCTGGACTCCCTCCATGGCTGAAGCCCCAAGACCCCTTGCAGCTCGAGACCCCCTCCCTCATCTGCAGTTGGAGCTCTGAGACTCCCTGCCCATCCTCCCCCGTGAAGCCAGAGGAGCCCCGGGCCAGCCGGAGCCACAAGCCCCCAACCTGCTCGGAGGAGCCCTGGGCTGGCCGGAGTCCCCGCAGCCACACTTCCCCTCTGCAGATCCCAGGCTGCCCTGCGAAAATTCAAAAGCTCTTCTCTTCTTCTCTCTTCTGGAAGATGAACCTGAGCTTTTGCTATGCTCCATGCGGGTTCTGGGGCAGCTGAAGAGGCAGTATGTGTTAGTCAGCATCCCAGAAGTCCTGGGAGATTACTAATGAACCCAGGAAACTGAATAGCATAATAAAAAGCAAAAAATTCCCCCACCAAATCTGCAACCAGGGAGACAGAGCCTTCCCTGGCCTATTATATCTGCTGCCCAATGCTGAGTGTGTTAATCTTGAGAAAAGAAGACTGAAGGATAGTTACGCTCTGGAATAGGCTTCAAAGAGAGGTTGTGGATGTTCAGATATGGCAATATCCTGCAGATCTTATTCAATTATATTTAAATAGCTGTGGAGTCCATTGTATTACAAATGCAAAGTTTATGTACAATTGTGGAACTGTATGTAATTTCTCTAAGGGGAGATGTGGCCAAGTTAAACCCTGGGAAGTGTTATGAGCTTCAAAGGACTATTTTAAACAATGTGCCAAACAAGAAGGAAATTCTGGGACAAAGTTATGTGGGTTTCCTAGGAAACACCTGGAGGGAGGAAAATGCAAATTCCCACCACCGGACCCAACCTTTTGAAGCTACACCCTGAGGAGAGAATCAACGCCTGACGCATTGCCTGTTCACTGTTTCTGAAGATCAAAGACCCAAGCTGTATAAAGGAAAGGCTAACCTATGCATTGTGGGCTTATTCTGAGAAAAAGCTGTTATGAGCTTGTAACCACAGAAAAATCTTTAGTGAGGTTTGAAGGACTGAACATCTGCCAGAGCCCTTGTTGGAGTTGGCAGTGATCTCTGGTAAGCTTATTAGCATGCATATACATTTCTTGATTGTTTTTAATATATTTTCCCTGTAAGACTTTAATATATTCTAAGCAAGAATAAATGTGCTTGCTTAGAAATGGCTGTGTGATAATTTATAACTGCAGCCATTTATGCTGTTCATACCTCAGGAGAAAAAAATAGAAGTGCAGATACTGGCCATTTAGGCTGTCTGGCTTGCTGTGGGGAACTGTGCAACCTGAAGAAAACCCAGTCAGGAGGGAGAAAGACAAAGGTCTCTGCCCAAGAGAGATGACAGCTGAGGAGCCAGGAGCCTAGAGTGGGTGCCCTCGAAATCACTTGGCTTATCTCTCAAACTGTATCGATCTATCCTTGAGCAGTGTTTGTGAATACTAAGGATGCCCCACAATTCCTAATGTAGATAATGAAAATTTCATTGCCGTGAAGCCAAACAGACCCCAGACACTGTAAACTTTTAATGGTATTTTCTCCTTTAAGCTCTACACTTACTATTTCTGCCACCACACCGGTTATAATGCCCTATTGCTCCAGAGTGTAGGGAGCCAGGGTAGCTTCCCTCCGAACCTGAGGGTGAAGAGCCACTCTCTCAGCCTGGGGCGGGGGGTGGGCAGACCAAGCTTACTCCACCCCCCGGAAGGGGAGGGATGGAACAGAAAGTACAAAGGGCGGGGCCCTTAGCCCAGTCAGGGCAGCACCAAGGAGGGAGGCAGACGCAGACCGCTGGTTGCTCCCTTCAGACCCTGCTGCTGGTCCGGGGAAGGCCCTGGCAGGGGTGTCCCTCCCTCCGCTAATTCCCCAGTGACAGACAGCCTGATGCAGGCTGGCCAGTGGCACATTAGCTACTCACCACCCCCCTAGCGGCTCGGTGGGCCAATTGACACAGTTCACACAGAGCAGTAACATTTACAAAATTTCAACAACTGTACAAAACATATTTCAAGACTGTCTCAGGGTCTCCTTGGAATTGTTTTTCTTGTCCTTTCTGGAAAAGAAGAGAGCCATTCTGTTCTCTCAACAGTCATTTATTTTTCAAACATTTTAACGGCTATGAATGCAATTCTTTCCTCCTATAGCCACCACATGGCTCTCATACTAAAAGTTTAAATGTTTTGTTTTTAGGCAAAAGGGGGGAAATTACCAAGGAATGAAGCCCAATAGTAAATATTTAAATTTTAATGTCAAACAAATACTTTTTTCAATTAATATGATTGCATTAGGCTTTCTCACTAGACCAATTTCCATGGCAAATATTCTCTAGCTTTATCACACAGGAGCTAGGAAGTATCTATTTCTAAACAAAGGTATAATTCAAAAGAATCAGTCTCTCAGAATTCTGACAATATTCTTCTGGGGTATTCTGATTCCAGACTTTCATACGCAATCAAAAGGAAAGTAGCAGGACTCAAATGGAAGTGTCTCTTTAATATCAATTTAAGAAACATGCAAAAGTATTTTATTTTAAATGGATTTTTTCAGTACTCAAGGCTTCCCTGGAGCTAAACTCTGGAATAGCCAAAATTCTGATTCTGCATAACTCTGAAGTGATCTCTCTCACTAATGATATGGGACTGTATCCAACTCCTAGTGAAGTCAAAGGGAGTCTTTACATTGACCTCAATATGGCTTGCATTGGACCCACTGTGAACAGACACAGCAGGAACAATAATCACATCCCTACAGAGCACTTCAAATAGCTCCAGAACATGGCATTTGCCTGTATGTCTGGTGTGAAAGATAACAATGGTCAGAGCAAAAAAGGGGAAGTATGAATGGTGAGAAGAGAATGGTAATAACTTTTCCTACTGAACTTTCTGAATAAATATAAGTGGTTTGGGGCTATATCAAATGAAACATCAGGAGTACCAAACACATTTCTTGGACATACAATAGCAAGTGGATGGCGGTACTGTATGGAAATGTTACAAAATAATTAACCAGCTTACTTCGTACTTAGACAGATTTTTACATTTTATTTATACTTGCTCAAATCTTGAGGTCCTTACTCCAGCAAATCACTAGGCATTTTGCCTAAATAAGGTCCCCACAATTCAGCTTCAATTTTATTTCACGCTTACTCTATAATATTTCAATTGCACAAATTGTGCAAGAAAATATTTTTCTCTTCCTGACCTATTGTTCAAGAGTAAAGAACAATTTGAGGGCTTGGTTATCTTTCTGTTCCCCACTAAAGTACTTCTTGTAAAGTCGTAGCTAAACAGAGCAATCTTTTGAAACTAAGAATGTCATTATCTGCATATTTGCAAAGACAACTAAAAAATCTGCTTCAATATTAACATTTTATAGTTACAGCACTTTGGAAATCATTTCTATAACAAGTTCACTAATGCAGTTTCATGCATAACTGTGACAACAGGGGAGAAAAGCTACTCTGGCAGATTGCAAGAGCAGAAAAAAACGTTCAAAAGGGTTTAGATTTTGAAGATATTTTAACTGAAAAGTGCAACAGAAAATGTGGGGGGAATTCTATTAAAACGAACATAAAAATGAAAATTAACAGCTTGCTAAGAGATACACCACTTCTGCTTGGTCAATATCAAACACAAGGTTGCTGGAGGTTAGCATATCTGGACTGCTACTTTGGGCCTACGCTTTCAATGTCTTCATGCTGAAATTTAATATGAGACATTTTATATCTCCTCCTGCATGATAGCAGTTCAAATCAATTAAAGCCAATCAATTTGCTTTACATTAATTGCCAACATACGTGGCATTTCAGCAAGGACTACAAACAGTAAATAAACTGGTTTCAGAGTAGCAAGACACTGCATTTAGCCATATGAAGTGAAAATCCATCAACTTCATGAAAAAACTCATACAGAGACAGACAGACATCATCTTCCTTTCCAAATGCAAACAGATGGACATCACACCAAAAGGACTAAAGGTAAAAAATCCATTACAATCTACATATGACACAGACTAGGCTGACAGACTGTGCCACACACTCTCAAAAAAACTGCGAAACCACCTGATCAACATCCTATACAGCAGTGTTTCCCAAACTTGGGACACCGCTTGTTTAGGGAAAGCCCCTAGCAGGCCAGGACAGTTTGTTTACCTGCCGCATCCGTGGCTCCGCGGGCCTAATACTCTTATCACTCACAGGAAATTATAGATGCCAGAAGACCTTACTTGGATTTATAACATCACTTTCCAAAGTTTTTATAGTTTGCAATTTCCTCTTTTTAATGGAAACCAGGAGAGGGAAAGGAAGGAAAAGAGGTAATTATCGATACACGTGTACACACATATCTACATAGAGTTCATACGCTGTAGTCATAGTGAAAGTTAACACAATAAAACTGATATGACTGGTTTCAGAGTAGTAGCCATGTTCGTCTGTATCAGCAAAAACAATGAGGAGTACTTGTGACACCTTAGAGACTAACAAATGTATTTGGGCATAAGCTTTTGTGAGCTAAAACCCACTACATCAGATGCATGGAGTGGACAATAGAGTAGGAAGATATATAGATAGATATATATCTTCACATACAGAGAACATGAAAAGATGGGGGTTCCATACCAACTCTAACGAGATAAATCAATTAAGGTGGTCTATTATCAGCAAGAGAAAAAAAAACTTTTGTAGTGATAATCAGGGAGGCCCATTTCAAACAATTACACAAACTAGAAACTATTTCCCCATGCTAATTTTCCCCCTACTGTTATTTACACCTTCTTGTCAACTGTTTGAAATGGGCCATCCTGATTATCACTACAAAAGTGTTTTTCTCCTGCTGATAATAGACCACCTTAATTGATTTGTCTCGTTAGAGTTGATACAGCAACCTGCATCTTTTCATGTTCTCTGTAGAGATATAGATCCATCTATCTATAGATCTATATCTATAGATCTATAGATAGACATATAGATATCTTTCTACTGTGTTTTCCACTCCATGCATCTGATGAAGTGGGTTTTAGCCCATGAAAGCTTATGCCCAAATAAATTTGTTAGTCTCTAAGGTGCCACAAGTACTCATCATTCTTTTTACTGATATGACTGAGTCAGTCCCTCTAAGTTAAAAGGGACTACTGACACAAGCAAGATTCTGTAAGATAGGGCCTATATAAATTAAATAATTCAGCAAAATGTAGCAAGACATTTCCAAATAGTCAACCTGTGTATTATTAGAAAACCTCCAACTTGCACACTAAAATTAAAAGTCTAAAATAATTTGTGTACCAAACACACATTTAAACTGTGTGCCCTTTAAGTAGAAACAGGACAGAATATTTTATCTTAGAACAACATTGACCAAACTCGGCTCACTGCAGATAATATATTATAGAGCTCTGTAAGACTGAGTGTTAGTAAGTAAAAGTACAGAAATCTATATTGAGCCACTTGGAGTGACTTCAACTGACAGGGAAACATGGGCCAGTCCAGACTAGACAAATGTACCTACAACACACCAGAGAGCTCTTTTCAATGTGGTGGCTTGCCTAGACAGAAGGAGGGAGGAAAGAGTTCTGATTCTGAACACAAGCCAGCATGATCATTCTTTTATTAATAACTTTCCAAGGCTACCAGATTTCTCCTCTTCATTTTCAAGTGACAATTAGGGAAGCATCAGTAGGCTGGTCAGACAGGACTCTCTCTCTCTCTAGCTAAACCTGAAGCTAGCAAATGCTAGCAGCTAAAGATTAAATCTTCCTGTAATGATGTCTAGTTATTTTTCCCTAGAACACAATTATAAAAAACATTAGCCAACATACTGTTAGTTAACATTTTATTTTTGAACAAACATATTTGTTAATGATGGGGCTTATGTCTGATGCACAGGACAGAACACTGTTGTGTGAATTCCATATTTTTATGTATAACTATTTTATATATTTCACATTAAGTATATGTCTACAATATGTATATATAACATCGCTTTCACACTCAAGGCAGGGGCGTGTGCGTGTGAGAGAGACACATACATTGCATACACATACTCCAATAATACAGCTCAGATCTTGTAAACACTTAATAAAAAATTAAAAAATCATAAAATGCAAAAGGTAAGATTTCAATAACAACAGCAGGGAAGAATTTGGCCCAGGAATTACAGCAATACCTACTCTGATTACAGAATGTTAAATTGTGAAATGCAAGGTCTGCTTTATTTACACCTGCTTAATTAATGCTTAATCTACACCTGCCGTATCTATTCAGCCAGACAATCCCACCCTGGCATTACACTTAATGCTTTTAGACTTCCCTTGCACTTGACTTCACACATATAAACAGCATTACTATTGTTTTGTCATCCCATTTACTGTAGGGCATTTTAAATTATAGCTAAATGCTGTTTGTTTTGATAAATATAAGCCAACTACAGGCCAAAAGAGGAGAAAGAGGGGGGGCAGAGGAAGTATTAGACCAGTGTTATGATGCATGCCAGTCACAGCTCTTTATTTAACAGATCTGAAATGGTTATCTGGCCCTGGGGGATAATTCCATTCTATCCACTCAAATAAAAGAATGCAATCATATGCAAACTATGTTGGCCGAAAACTGCTATGGCAAAGTGTAGCAGCAATACACATGATGAAATCTTAACACAGTAACTTGGACACAACTATATAAAGGCCTAACCCAAAGTCCACTGAAGTTAACAGCAGCTGCTGCAATAGAGGCAGCCAGCAACGTGTGACCAGATATTCTGTAGGTGTAATGTAAGGTGGCAACCAGGCACTAAGGCAGTCCCAGTAAACCAGGACACCTGCTCAATCAGTTTCTCAAATATGAACTCACTTTTAAAGGAAACACCATTAAGATATATTGAGTTCTTCCTATCTCTTCACATTTCTGCGCTGAAAAGCTTGAAAGAAAATCTATTCACAATATCACCATCAGCTGCTATATGGGTACCAGGGGCAGGGGAAGGGCATGGGGGGGCGGGGAGAGGAAGCACACTTCACTAGAGATTAAAGAAATATAAACTACAAATGCCAGACTCAGTACAATAAAACCCTGTTCAACCTTCGATAAACATCTGGCTGTGTATTATTTTTAATATTATAGATTGTAGCTTTATAATGGAAAGTAAATCATAAATAGAAGGCAACATACACACCAAGGAACATGTTTATTTGGGAAAAAAGCTTTCGTTTATGAGAAATATGGCAAGCTGCCATCTAATATAGCAAAAGTCCATTGGTGCAGACAAGGCAGGGATAAAAAGATCTTAAACGAGAAAGCACTTGCTAAAAAGGATGCCAAGCAGAATACTAACAAAAATCAAAAATAATCTGCTTATGTAGAACAAGTAGCAGAACTGTAAGTGATGAAGCTGTAGACAAGTTGATCACCCTAAGCAAATGTTATTATTTGTGTTTTGTTAGTGTCCAGAGGCCCCAAGCAGTGTAGCTCCTTCCCCGCCACCAGCGCTTTTACAGAACAATGTACGAACACAGAGCGAGGGACAGCATCTGCCTGGAGGAGCTTACAATCTTAAAAAACTCATTTGAGGAAAGACATCAGACCAAAGAGAGTTTCAATTCTACTTCAAATTCCACTGCTGCCCCTTCTCAGTTCTCACACTCCTTGCTCATTCAGTGATTACCTTTCAACCACTTTATTAAGGCACCCCGCATGGCAGAATGTTTAACTTAAGAAGACCCATCATGGTTTATTTAACTGTTAACTATTTCTTCGATTAATCTTTTTTTTTTTTTTTTGTTAATGCAACAGCTTTATTGGAACAAGGTGCCATGAAATTTTTATTCAGATGCTAGTAGGAGCAAGTTCAGTTACCGCCCCTTAAATGCAGGACCAAGTGCAGGGTGGATTCTTTCTGGATGTTGTAGTTGGACAGGGTGCGCCCATCTTCCAGCTGAAGGAGGTTAAACTTGCCTAAAGCTACAAAGCACCAGGCTAGCAGAACTCAGACACCCAGCTATGTTTGTCTTGACTAAAAGGTTGAACAAAATTACACTAGAAACCTTGGGGCTCACTGAAAGTGGGGTAGCATAAGACAAGTTTTGTCCATAGAACCAGTTTTTATCTATGGCTGGCTAGGAGTCTGTGATCTTTCTTCTCTGATACAGACCTTACCATTGTTATCCATGATTGTCCCTGCAGCTGCTTACCCGTGAGGACCGCCCAGAAGGTTAAGCAAGTACAGAATGCCAGAAGCCCACCTCTTGAGTCCATCAGGACACTAGGTCCATGTCTACACTTACTGGGGATTAATGCTGCTGCGACTGATGCAGCGGGGGTCGATTTAGCAGTCTGGTGAAGACCCACTAAATCGACTGCAGAGCGCTCTCTGGTCGACTCTGGTATTCCACCAGAACGAAAGGAGTAAGATAAGGTACTGACTACCTCTTCCATGCAGCTGAGAATAGCAGTTTCCTTGCATGGACCTTTTCTAGACAGAAGAGCAGACGGTTCTCATTGGAGGGCTCATCTCAAACTTGCCTTTCCTGACAATGGTCCAAAGCCTGACCTTGGAGGCCGTAAGGGCACCATATAAAGTTTACCTGATTAATCAGATTTGTCATGCTAAGGGGGACGGCGCCTTTTCAGCAGATCAAACAAGGGAAATTTTATTGCCATCTTTATTGGTGACGAGATTTTTCTCTGTTTCATTTGTTGTTTACCACAAAGCAGCCAGATGCTATTGGGATCAATGATGCAGAAATACTTGTAACAACACTGGGAGCGCTCATTTCACTATGAACATGAAAAAACAATTATGTAATTTTGCCCAAAAGTCCATCTTGCTGACCTCACTTTGGAAACAACATATTTAGAGTTAGCTGTGCTATTCTAGTATCATCCATGATACTAAGAAGTTACAGCTTTGTTTATTACATTGGACCCCCTGAAACTCCCCTTAAAACCAATCTAAAACACTCACATTTAAACTAGGGATGTAAATAGCACATAAAGTAACAGTGTAACCTATTACAATTCTATTGGTTAAACCAGGGACTTACGGGTGCAGGGAGATACTGCGCCACTGCCATATTTTATACGGGGCTCCATTGCCACCCCCATGCCTGGAATCCCGGCTGCTGCCCCCACACCTGGGATCCCAGTGCGCCTGGATCCTGGCTGCCAGTCCTGCACTCGGGGTCCCGGCATACCTGGCATCCCAGCAGTCAGGACCCCAGGCACGTGGGGCAGCAGCCAAATGTAATTGTTAAGTTAAACTGATAAGCATCAAGTTTATTGGTTAACCAGTTAAAATTTTACATCCCTAATTTAAACTCCACATTCTACATAGCCTGCTACATTTCTACTCAGCACTAGAAGAGCTCTTGAACCAACATGCCATCCAGGGAACTCACTTTTTATTGTGTTACTAGTTGGTCAGAGACTCACACCAAGATTCTGGTGGACCCATGCTGTGAGGTAAGTAAGGAGCACAATTTGTGTGAGTGCCTGGGAAACAATAAGGAGACAGGAAGTTCAAACCAATGCTTTTAATAAAGTCACAGGTTAAGAATAGATAAATAGCTATATGTAGTTCAGGTGAACTGCATAACTCCACAGTAGAGAGACCAGGTGGGTGAAGTACTTTCATTTACTGGATCAAGTTCTGTTGGTGAGAGACACAAACTTGTCTCTCTCACCCAATAAAAGATATTACCTCACTCATCTTGTCTCTCTAATATCCTGGGACAGACATGGCTATAATAACACTGCATATAACACTACATTGTCACATTTCCTACTGCAAAGTAAGAGTGTTGGCACACCAAGGCATCCCTTACTTGTTCTCTCCCTCTCTTGGACCCAGCCCCTCTTATCAGGGTGCACACTTTCTGGATGCTGGCCTGTAAACCAGCACCCACTCCTAGTGAAAGTTCTCTATCTTATCCTCACATATACTGTGCAGTATGCAGCAATAACATGAATGGCACTATACACGGTGGCATCTGAACAGGTCAGCAGGCAGTACCATCTTGCCGTCTGTTGGCCGAATGCACATTCCACCACTGGCCCTTTAAGGGGAATCAGGGCCGTAGTCTATCTGTGACTGCCTTCCTAAGGCCCACCCCAGAGCAGATGACTGCCCAGGTGGCCAATTAACCGTTCATTAGTAAACAAGCACCTGGGCCTAGTCTAGTACTGCTCAGCCAAGCTCAGTTAGAGGAGGCACTCCTTGGGAGAGAGGACACTCTTGAGGAGTGCAGTAAAGCAAAAAATTGTCTCCTAGGGCAAGCAGCTTGGAGACAGGGAGCTCTCTGGGGAGCCTAGCAGAGCAGGAAGAATTCTGGAGAGAGAGCTGCAGTTGGTAGGCATCCAGAGGGCTTGGCCTCAGCAGGGGAAGGCCCCCAAACAATGGTAGGAAGTCTGGCCTGTCAAGACCTACAAACTGTTCTTGGGAAGAGCAGCCCTTAATAGACTTCCACGAATCCTGATACCAGACGAGAACTCTATCCAGATAGCAGCAGGAAACATGACTCCAGGCACGGAGACCTAAGCATAGAGAACCCAGGTGAAGAGCCTGAATGGAGGCAAGCGGTGGACTCAGGTGGGATCACCTGGGATTGACTCAGTCTCTCAGCTAGGAAGTTGGGACAAAGATTTTGTTTATACTTGGTGGCGGACTTTCTGGTAAATAAATGAGAACCCTACAAAGAGGGTGCTTCTTAATACTAGAAGCCCATTTGAACTTGGCTGGAGCAAAATCAAAGCAGGCCTCACCAGCGGAACCACACCTGACCTGAAGGAAATGCACTGGGGAAGTCTGCACTGCACCACACCACCATCCTGCAGCTGTTCAGCATGTAATTAAACATTCTTCTGCCAGATGCTCTGAAATAAGGAAATGTGTTCATGAGCCAGGGCCGTAGAGGCTAGGCTGGGACTCCTAAAGTAAAATGGGCACAGATACCCCACTGATAGCTATATTATTGGGAGGGACTAAAGTGCTTTCTTGCCCAAATATGTAAATGCCAGATCACCAGAATAACCTGCTGTCATGCACAGTGGCAGAGCCAGGTTTTGCAGTTACGGGGGCGATGGGTCATTGGTGGAGGTGACCCCGTGTACTGTGTTGTAGCACTTGGAGCAGGGAACTGGGCTCAGTTCAGCAGACAGGAGCCACCATTTCTGGGTGAATATGGAACAGACTTATTCTCCAGCTCCATGTGACAGGCACCACACATACACCTAAAGGCTGCTGTGAGGGGCAGTTGCCTCCTACTAGCTCCTCCACTGTTCATGCATCTCATAGACTCATAGACTCTAGGACTGGAAGGAACCTCGAGAGGTCATCGAGTCCAGTCCCCTGCCCTCATGGCAGGACCAAATACTGTCTAGACCATCCCTAATAGACATTTATCTAACCTACTCTTAAATATCTCCAGAGATGGGGATTCCACAACTTCCCTAGGCAATCTATTCCAGTGTTTAACTACCCTGACAGTTAGGAACTCACCACATTGATGTTCAGGAAACCTCCGTCTGAGGTCAACCCAGGCCTGCATAACAAATAAGTAGCATCCTTTTAGTTTACATATTCACGTGCACCTTGCAGTGGAGGGGTCACATGTGTGCCATCAACAGTCCCAGCATAGTTTGGGAAGCCCCTTAGCTCAAATCCCATTACTATTTCAAAGACATTAGAAATTTCCACCGCAGCAATAGCTTTACAAACCTCCATCACCACAGGGCTGACCCTTGACTTGCAAATGCCAAACTGATTAGCCGTTGACCTGTAGAAGTCTGGGGTAGCCAGCTTCCAGATGACAATAGCAGAGAGAAATAGGAGAGAAATGTTACTGTGGCAGTTCCTTGTTCTATGTCAGAGGGTTTGTTTCCATAGTAAACTACAGGTGTAACATACTTTCTCTGGGAGCACCACATTCTTTGGGCTTGGGCTAGTGCAGACCATGTCGTTCCACCTGACACACACATTGCCAAGTTGCAGGTGTAGTTGTGAAAAGGGTTTCAGATTAGAACAGAGCAGTAGCCTCTAGCTTTGTAGCAGGTTTTGTTCAGAGGGTCTTTTGGGCAAAAAAAAAAAAATCTGAATATTAAATAAACATTTAATATTTGGTTAAATTCTGCTCTCATTTACAACTATGTAACTTCATTTCAGCTAGTGGGGTCATAAAAGTGCAGCTAAGAATTTGTCCCTCCCTACACGTAATATAAAACGCAGAGAGAGTGCGTCATGGCCAGTTTCTCCGGGATTATGGGTGGCTGTTCAGAAGATAGTGAATTATTCAACTATTGCTAACGTTATTTGTTTGGGTCTATGTAGGTGAAGCAATAGATGAGTTTACAAAGGCCACTTTACAGTGCTGAAACTTTCTCACTCAGGGATATGAAAAACACACCCTGAGTGCTGCAAGTTTCAGTGCTGTAAAGTGGCAGTGTAGACAGTGCACCAGCTCTGTGAGCTGCACTCCAAGCGCTAGGAGCTATTCCCCTCATGGAGGTAGTTTTTTCACAGCACTGGGAGAGCTCTCTACACAGACACATTAAAGCAGCGGCAGCACTTTAACATTGCTAGTGAAGACATACCCTTAGGACATACCCCTAGGATGCAGAATGGTTAGGCAGCTTTCATTAGGGAGTGAATTTCCAAGAACTGGGTAGTCTCTTTTCATTTCTCCAAGCATTTGAATTGTGCAATGTGTCCTAATGTGACTAATACCAAGTTTCTCATTACATACTGTGCAGCTTTGAATGTGATTAGTTACAGATATCTGTGGAATACGTTCTTTAATCCATATGAATAAAGATTTAAATGTTCGTCCAGTACAGACTTCACTGTAGAGTCTCTGTACTCTGAGAGTGATTTCTCTTTAAGAAGGCTACAATTATCTAACTAGTGCTTAATTTTGGCCATTGTGTTTGAGTACCGCTTCACATAAATTAAAAGAAAAACAATACATAAAACAGATACATACAATTCTGTCAGTGGCCTTCCGTTTACAGATGAGACAACCAAGGATATAATCAAGTACAGTATTATATCAGTTCGTTGATTATTGAACTCTTTTTTAAAAATTAGTCACTCTGTGTTCTTTCACTGACTTTGCCACTGACAACCATCGTTCCAGGAATAGGCTTGCTGTGGTTTTTTTTTGTTTGTTTGTTTGTTTTGTTTTTAAAGTGTTTAAGCCTTTTAGCAGATTTTCCTATAAGGAAAATAGATTCTTTTCTCCCTCAGTTCCATCTGAGGACATGAGGTAAGGGAAAGGAAATAACAGCCTGCATATTTTAAATATTCAACTGTACTATGCACAACTTGAGATCCTTCCTGAAATACTCAGTGTTACTTGCCACTATTTAGATATATTAAACATTGAGATATCAAGCAATCATACCTTCCTTTTAATATTTAATATCCACTCCCAAAAAATCCTGAATGGCAGCTATGTACATACACCCACTTATATATATGTACATCATGCTCAGGACACAAGAATTGCGAGCCACTGTGTTACCTGTCTCCCTTACCAAGAGTGAGAGCATTGCTGCTGCTAAGCTCTGTGTCTACTCCCAGATACACCAGTCTGTCTGCCTTGCCAGCAAACTCTTCAGAACTCTGCCATCTAAACCTTGCCTTGCAGGTAACAATCAGTGAAGCCCAGGTCTCCAGAGATGTCCATCCCCTTGCAGTGTCCAAACCGTCTCACAGAAATTATTAAATTTGCTCCCTCCAAAGAGAGAGAGTGCACAGCAACCTGGCAGGTTAGCTTAAGACTCACTTCACCTTAGTACACAGCACAGAGATGGTTTTGTAAGAAAATAAGAATAAGTTTATTAGCAAAGAACAGAGATCAGTGATACTAAGCAAGAGAAAAAGAGAGAGATTCAGGTACAAACAAAATTAACATGAAACACACTTTATAGTAAATAAAACTTAATCTTAGCAAGTTACAATCTTTGCCTAAGCAATTTTCTTACATCAAGTTACCAGCATCCTTAGCCCTCCAGATCCAGCTTTCACAGATTAACAGTAGGCTGTTGCCTATGTCCCCTAAGTAATGGATGCCAAAATGGTTTTGCTTTTATTTCCCAAAACTCATTTTTTGTCCCCAGTCAGGAAGACCTCTGTTGTTCCTCCTTTCCTGTTGACTGCCCATCTCCCTGCTGATTTGTATGTAAATAGAGCTTCCACTCTTTTGATTCCATAATATTTAAATTACATTGGAGACAGGTAGATAGCGACTGTTGGCCCTGTCTGGGAGAAAATGTGTTTCTCCCTTTGCTTGATCACAGACTTTAAAGCATAATATCAGTGGGTGTCCATAATTCCTCATGTAGTGTCAATGCATCCATTTCAAAATGACATTAATCACAGTTGTGTCACTGGCTTTCATAAAAGACCTTACTCAATTTCTCCTTTATAGTACATAATGTTCTATACAATCAATTGATTCAATTGCTTATTCTTTTGGGTTCAAACCCCCTGTTTTCACCCTGGGATGGCTGGATTCTGATCGTCAAAACACAGTATAGGGAGAGCTGGTAATGATTACGTTGACCAACACTTTCTACTACAAAAGTTTTTTGCAACCATTTCTCTGAGAACCTACTCTGTTTGCAGCCAGCTTCTGAGGTTCTGCAAGGGAATGCCCAGAGGCCATAGATACGTTTTTTCTTTGTTCCATGAAATTCTGTTCAGGTTTTGCTGAAAAATAAACTGTTACAAATCACCATTTCCTTTCTCTTGCTTGTGCTTTCAGGAAAATTTTGGCAACATTCCAAAATAACTAAAAACATACAAACACTCTGAAGCTGGGATGATGCTACCACCAAAGCAGTGGCAGCACAAAATGTACTAAGACACATGGGAGCAGTCAGAGCAACTGTAACAAAGGGAGAAGGGGGTTTGCTGCCAAGACCCAGAATATACAACTTTAACTCTACCCCCTTGTGTTTATTCTATATGGCTGTGGTTCTGAACCAGGAGCACACATACCCCTGGGGGAACACAGAGATCATCCAGGGGATACATCAACTCATCTAGATATTTGATCATAGAATCATAGACTATTAGGGTTGGAAGGGACCTCAGGAGGTCATCTAGTCCAACCCCCTGCCCCAAGCAGGACCAATCCCCAGATTTTTACCCCAGTTCCCTTAATGGCCCCCTCAGGGATTGAACTCACAACCCTGGCTTTAGTAGGCCAATGCTCAAACCCCTGAGCTATCCCTCCCCCCCGTAGTCTTACAACAGGCTACATAAAAAGCACTAGCAAAGTCACTACAGAAACTAAAATTTCAGACAATGACTTGTTTATACTGCTCTATATACTATACACTGAAATGTAAGTATAATATTTATATTCCAACTGATTCATTTTATAATTATATAGTAAAAATGAGAAAGTAAGCACTTTTTCAGTAACAGTGGGCTGTGACACTTTTGTATTTTTGTCTGATTATGTAAGCAAGTAGTTTTTAAGTGAGGTGAAACTTGGGGGTTCGCAAGACAAATCAGACTCCCAAAAGGGGTATGGTAGTCTGGAAAGGTTGAGAGCCACTACTGAATGGTACCATCCTTAAATTACAGGATCACACACTATTTTTTCCACAGGATCTTCTCTCATTTAATGCACAGGATGGATGCACTGGGGTGCAGAATTAAAGGTTGCTTGGCAAACTGTAAGTCTCGTGTTTTTTAACTTTTGACTGCTTCACTTTGCAACCTAAATAACATTCTTTGAATGTAGGCTCTCCAATGTAATTATTATATAATATTGGATAAATGTCAACAGTGTACTTGGCACTGAAAAAGGCATAAAAGATACAGGCCCTACCCAAGGTGCTTATAGACTAAACAGATAATATGACACACACCAGAGATAACTGTGTATTCACTCATGTAGATTTTTTGTATTAAAAATACCAGAGAAACAGCTGTGCTGATTTTAAGAAATGTTTTCAGTGGTGAACATGAAAACATGATTAATATGGAACTGTATTGTGTCATGTCTTACCCATGCACCAATACTTTGGGTGACTATTTATGGCAGACCAAACAAAAAACAGTTATCTATGCCTACTCAGTCGTAACAACTGTTTCCTTTTCTAGAATTATATTTAACATTGCAAGTTAATCAGCAGACATTCTGTGCAATTAACTGAAAGATTATTATTGAACAAACATTGGCAATGAGCTCCACCTTGGACAAGACACAAATATCACTCTCTGCCCTGCGGAGTTCACAGTCTAAATCAGGGATCGGCAACGTGCGCCTGGCCGGTTTATTTACTTGCCGTGTCCACAGGTTTGGCTGATGGCGGCTCCCACTGGCCGTGGTTCTCCACTCTGGGCCAATGGGGGCTGCGTGAAGCGGCGCAGGATGAGGGATGTGTTGGCTGCAGCTTCCTGCAGCCCTTACTGGCCTGCAATGCCGAACCGTGGCCAGGGGGCTTACCTTGGTGGGCCACGGGCCAAATGTTGCCAATCCCTGGTCTAAATGCTAAATAATAATAGCTAATAGTAATAGAAAAATACTATAAGTGGTAGCTGTAACAGAAAAACCAAAAATATGTCATCCACTGAAATGGAATAAATAAGCAGGACCATCAATATCTCAAAGTCAGTTAAATTGTAATTCAGTTGTAATTGATGCAGTTTGTAACGTGTCAGACCAACTGATTATTTGTATCTCTGTATTTTTACCTAACCATTTTAATTAAACTGAGAACAGCTTCATATTCCAACTCTCTTATTTGCAGGGTTCAAATACACAAGGAACCCAGGAATACCCATTACGGTGGAAAAGGTCAGTTCATAAAACAATAAAAACAAACAAACAAAATATGTCATAGATTCATAGCGTGTTCCATAACATCTCTCAAACCAGAGCCATGCTGTTTAAAAAAATATGTTCAGACATTAAGAAATACCGTAGGCATCTAAAAGACGTCAGTGTTTGCTGTTGCTATGATCCCCAGCAATGACTGAGTTGTGGGGTTGGGGGGCATCAAGTCCTCAAAAATGGCATCCTGTTTAGAAGTGAATACTTTAAAAATACAAATAAAATGAGTGATACAACATCCAGGATTCCTTCCCAAGAGACGTCATCAGTCAGAGGTCTAGAGTGTTTATAAAAGAGAAGATTGTGAGTTATATTTGTGCTTCATTACAAATCAAGCTTTTACCCTAAATGCAGGAGCCTAAAGCTTCGTCTACACTGGAAAATGAAAGACAAAACTTTTGTTGTTCAAGGGTGTGCTCTCCTGCCAACAAAGCTACCGCCGCTTGTTGGAGATGGAAGTTTTTTGTCGGCCAGAGAGCTCTCTCCTGCCGACAAACAGCGGCTACACTGTGCACCTTTTAGAGGCACGGCTGTAGTAGCACAGCCATGTCGCTAAAAGGTGCGCAGTGTAGACAAAGCCACAGATAGAAAGATAAAGCGAGAAGAAAATGATTGTACATCCTCAGGAAACGGTAAGGAAGTTTCACTGTTCTACAGTACCAACTGAGCAGAAGGATTTGCTAACTAACAAGTACACATATGGGGGCCAAATTCAAACGTGAGTCTGAGTCTAAATTGATGTAATACACATTGTCCAGCCTTCTCTTCTATCAGCTTAGACTCACATCTATTTACTGATGTGTAACTTCACTTTACACATCACCTCTGAATTTGACTCAGCAGCAATTCATTTGAGCTACAAATACTGTACAACATATGGAGGAGACAAATAGGAGATAGCATGATAGAAGTATATAAAATGACAAAAGGTATAAAGAAGACAGTGGGATACACCTGTTTGCCCTCTCATAACGGAACAAAGCAGCATTCAAATGAAACTGGAAGACACAAAACATTAAATCTGAAAAGAAAACTGTTTAATTTGGGTATGTGTGTTTGTTTTGTTTTTATTTTTGTTTGATGTAATGCATAAATTAACATGTGCAACTCACCGCTACATAATATCAAGGCCAAGAGATTAGCAGGATTCTAAAAAGGATTAGACATTTATATGGGATGAGCATATCTAGGTAAATAAAATAGATCACAAATGTATAATGGGCGTGAACTTTCATTGTGCAAGGTTGTGCTAAGTGCCGGGTTTAGGAAGAAACTTCCATGTGCAGGCAATTCTATAATTGGCAGTCTTCCTCTGACGCATTTAATATTGGACCCAGTCAGAGACAGGGTACGTGAGTAGGTGGACTGTTCAT
The DNA here is from genome assembly GCF_025201925.1 of Gopherus flavomarginatus. NCBI lineage: Eukaryota > Metazoa > Chordata > Testudines > Testudinidae > Gopherus > Gopherus flavomarginatus. The sequence goes on from NC_066618.1 coordinate 206,238,375, forward strand.
CTGATACAATACTTTTATCCCTAGTCACATATTGTTTCATTTCACAAATTATTATTTCCCTGAATTTTGCAAACATGCAAACACTTATGAACTGTAGGTGGCAAGAAAGATTCAATAGCATGTTCCTTCAATTAAGATCTGAAAGAGCTCTGTCTACACTTCTCTGATATTCCCAGCTGTAGCGGGGTGACCACCCGTTCCAGCCTGGAAGGGGTTGGAAAAGCCTTGCAGAGGGCAAAGTAAAACTCTGGCTGACTGGGGGAAGTGGCTGCAGCTGGGGCCATGCCCCAAACTGAGCAACAGGGTCTTATAAGGTGGCTAGGGAAGCCAGGAGCAAACAGTCTCCTCTGCCTGTAGAGGGAGAAGGGCCTGGCTGCAGGGAGCTAGACACAAGGTACCTGAGTGAAGCAGGGCTGGGGACAGGCTGGGGAGCTCCAGCCGGGAAAGCCCCAGGCTGTGGCCTAGCACAAGGCCAAGAGGTATTGGGGGTTGCAGCAGGCAGCCCAGGGGCAGGCAAAGGCAGCAGGTCCAAACCCCTTTGCCTATGATGAGTGGCTAATACTGCAGTCTGCCCCAGTGAATGGGGGCTAGATGGAGACTGGGCAGTAGCCAAAACTGAGGCAAAGTGGGGATAGTAGGTTGGGGGTTCCCCGGGGAGAGAGACCCAGATGGGTGGGTTACTGCCAGGGGGCAGCACCCCATGTAAAAGGGCACCGGGTCCAGGGAGGGACACGGGGGCCAGAGGACAGGAAGATCACCAGCCTGCAGAGGGCGCTCCGGAGCTGAATCGAGCTAATTCCCAGAACAGACCAGCAGGAGGCGCTGCAGGGGTGAGTCCCCACATCTACACCAACATACCAACGGAAGAGAAGACTCAATAAAAAAGCAGATCCTACCACTATTTTAAAGAGAAAGTTCACATTTTTATACATCCTAAGGAAGCGAAAAGGTCCAAAATCCAGTTTCCCTTGAAGACGTAGTGCTATAAAGATATATACAGATATAGTCATATACAGTACTGTAAATAAAACTATTAGTAAAGCAACCACTAGACAAAAATCAGTTAGCTATAGCATCAATTTCCTAATATTTTTGTAGTGTTTTAAAACCCGAAGAGAATATTTTCCAAAGAGTGCTTCAGAGCCTTGTTTGAGGTCAGTTTCTGGAATGGCTCTAACTCCTCCAAGGACATGTGCAATTGTACCCATGAGCTACTAGAAATCCCCACCTCCTTTCTCGGATCATGATTTAGGTCTCCTCAGATATGAAAATAAAATAACACTCCCTTATTAGTTAATAAAATAGATTTCACAAGTAGGACTGTCATGAATATTCCAAATCTCTGAGCACACAATCCTTCCCTCACACACAGAAAAGGATGTTCAGTTCCACTCTACAGTACTTTGCTCTCTAAAAATACAGGCCCTGTGCTCAAACACTGATTATTCCAAACGTTCTCTTTTGTCAAACACTTCCACAGTGTTTCCTGTAGAAGATATTCTATGAAGATCATGGATAGACTTGAGCCAGGTCTACACTAGGAGCACTTTCCCTGTATTGCTGTACTCCTATGCGAACATAGCTTCTACCAGCAAAACTGCGATTTTGACAATACAGTTTATTCCGGCCTCACACCAAACAAATAAGTTATACTGGGAAAACTGCATTTGCCAGTGTAAGTGAGCCTATACAAAGGGATTTTGTCAGCACAGCTCTGTCCAGCAGGGATCACACCTCCTTACACCCCAACCAGCAAAAGTTTGCAGTGTAGATCTTGCTCTAGTCAGGCACCTTTGACCTCAAAGTCACTCAGTCTGTGGGTCACACAATCTAACACACTTAAACTCTATATTTAAAATTCTCATAAAAGTCTTTGCTTATCGTGCATGAACTTTTGAACAGATCACACGATACAAATTACACTAAAATATTTCTTACTGAGCCAGTTTTCCAAGATACAGCAACTGTTAAGTTTTACTGGATTTTGAAAATCATTTCTGTTAAGATCACATAAACATGCATACTTAACTATATATACACAATATTTGGTTTCTGAAAATTCTCACACATCACCAGGAAACAAATCATTAGTTCTGATGTGAAATCATATAATAATATTGGAATCAGTAATAACATACTGAGATCAATACGCCTTGTTTGCAGTATGAAATGTAAACAAGGACTAGTTCAAACAGTAATTCTTTACCATTTGGGGAATACTCATTTCTGGACACTATTCTTATTTACAAGTGTGTGTTGGTGTACATTAAATCATCCCTCATAATATACAAAATGAAAAGACATTGTGATGGGTTAGACCCCCTTTTTGGGATGCCACCGGATGTGCTGGGGTCCCACTGAGCCCACCAGTCCTACCAGCCTAGGTTTCCCTTACTCTGTGCTGCTGTGACAGGCTCTTAAGCCCCTTTCTAGCACACACAGGCAGCGACATGCCCAGCTGTAGAATCACAAAGTCTACCATTAGCTCTCTGTGGGAGGGCTCAGCTAGGGGAATGCCCAGCTCTCCTGTGCACACATCCTTTGGAGTGTATACAGCACAAGACAATATAATTTTGGGTTTAGAGATCTATATAGATCCCGCAGGGGTCTGTTTTGGGACCGGCTCTGTTCAATATCTTCATCAACGATTTAGATGTTGGCATAGAAAGTACACTTATTAAGTTTGCGGACGATACCAAACTGGGAGGGATTGCAACTGCTTTGGAGGACAGGGTCAAAATTCAAAACAATCTGGACAAATTGGAGAAATGGTCTGAGGTAAACAGGATGAAGTTCAATAAAGATAAATGCAAAGTGCTCCACTTAGGAAGGAACAATCAGTTTCACACATACAGAATGGGAGGAGACTGTCTAGGAAGGAGTATGGCAGAAAGAGATCTAGAGGTCATAGTGGACCACAAGCTTAATATGAGTCAACAGTGTGATACTGTTGCAAAAAAAGCAAACGTGATTCTGGGATGCATTAACAGGTGTGTTGTAAACAAGACACGAGAAGTCATTCTTCCGCTTTACTCTGCGCTGGTTAGGCCTCAACTGGAGTATTGTGTCCAGTTCTGGGCACCGCATTTCAAGAAAGATGTGGAGAAACTGGAGAAGGTCCAGAGAAGAGCAACGAGAATAATTAAAGGTCTTGAGAACATGACCTATGAAGGAAGGCTGAAGGAATTGGGTTTGTTTAGTTTGGAAAAGAGAAGACTGAGAGGGGACATGATAGCAGTTTTCAGGTATCTAAAAGGGTGTCATCAGGAGGAGGGAGAAAACTTGTTCACCTTAGCCTCCAATGATAGAACAAGAAGCAATGGACTTAAACTGCAGCAAGGGATTTTAGGCTGGACATTAGGAAAAAGTTCCTAACTGTCAGGGTAGTTAAACACTGGAATAGATTGCCTAGGGAAGTTGTGGAATCTCCATCTCTGGAGATATTTAAGAGTAGGTTAGGTAAATGTCTATTAGGAATGGTCTAGACAGTATTTGGTCCTGCCATGAGGGCAGGGGACTGGACTCGATGACCTCTCGAGGTCCCTTCCAGTCCTAGAGTCTATGAGTCTATAATGAAAGCTCATAAAAAACACCCCCTCCCTCAGTGTGGATGGAGATATGCACAGCTCTTTGCCTCTCCCCACCCCCAGTTATGCCCAGGGCCGGCAATCGCCTAGGGTGCCAGGATTATTGGGAGGTGGCATTTTGCCGGGGGGGGGGGGGCAGCAGGCGGCTCCGGTGGACCTGCCGCAGTCGTGCCTGCGGAGGGTCCCCTGGTCCCACGGCTCCAGTGGACCTCCTGCAGGCACGCCTGCGGCAGCTCCACCAGAGCCGCGGACCGGCGGACCCTCCGCAGGCACAACTGCGGCAGGTCCACCGGAGCCGCGGGACCAGCGTGCGGGGCGGCGAAATGGCTGTGCGCCTAGGGCGCTAAAAACACTAGCACCGGTCCTGGTTATGCACAAACTGGGTTTTGTAGTAAACAAAAAATATGTTAATTAACTACAAAAGTTAATAAATTTTTAGTGATAAAAGACGGTTACTTACCTTTGTAACTGTTGTTCTTCGAGATGTGTTGCTCATATCCATTCCAGTTAGGTGTGCGCGCGCCGCGTGCACGTTCGTCGGAGAAACTTTTACCCTAGCAACCCAGTCGGGTCGGCTGGGCGCCCCCTGGAGTGGCGCCGCCATGGCGCCCAATATATATCCCAGCCGACCCGGCCACCCTTCAGTTCCTTCTTGCCGGCTACTCCGACAGTGGGGAAGGAGGGTGGGTTTGGAATGGATATGAGCAACACATCTCGAAGAACAACAGTTACAAAGGTAAGTAACCGTCTTTTCTTCTTCGAGTGATTGCTCATATGCATTCCAGTTAGGTGATTCCCAAGCCTTACCTAGGCGGTGGGGTCGGAGCGAGATGTGGCGGTATTTAAGACTGCTACGCCAAAGGCCGCATCATCTCTAGATTGTCTGACTAATGCATAGTGATCGGTGAAAGTGTGTACCGATGACCAGGTCGCCGCACGACATATCTCCTGTATAGGCACGTGCGCCAGGAAGGCCGCCGATGTCGCCTGGGCTCTTGTGGAGTGTGCTGTGAGGTGGCCAGAGGGGACACGAGCTAAGTCGTAGCATGCGCGGATGCAAGCAGTTACCCAGGAGGAGATCCTCTGAGAGGATATAGGTTGCCCTCTCATGCGTTCTGCGATCGCCACGAACAGCTGAGGGGACTTCCGAAACCCCTTGGTCCTCTCGATGTAGAAAGCAAGCGCTCTACGTACGTCCAAGGAGTGTAGCTGTTGCTCCCGCCGAGAAGAGTGTGGTTTCGGAAAGAAGACGGGGAGGAAGATGTCCTGGTTTGTATGGAAGGCGGACACCACCTTAGGGAGGAACGTCGGGTGGGGTCGTAGATGTACTTTGTCTTTATGGAAGACGGTGTAGGGTGGGTCCACTGTGAGAGCTTTCAGCTCTGAGACCCGTCTGGCCGATGTTATGGCTACCAGGAAAACCGTCTTCCATGATAGGTGTGTGAGCGAGCACGTCGCCAGTGGCTCGAATGGTGGGAGCATGAGCCTGTTCAGGACTACGTTGAGGTCCCAAGTAGGGGCAGGGCGGCGTACAGGGGGGTATAGTCGCTCCAGTCCTTTAAGAAATCTGGTGACTAAGGGATGAGAGAATATAGAGCGGCCATCTTCGCCTGGTCGGAAGGCTGAAATGGCCGCCAAGTGCACCTTTAAGGAGGAAGTTGCTAGGTCTTGCTGCTTAAGGTACCAGAGGTAGTCGAGGATTATGGAAACTGGGGATTGTGTAGGGTTCACCCCTTGAGAAGCGCACCAGCAAGAGAAACGCTTCCACTTGGCCCTGTACGTAGAGCGAGTGGAGGGCTTCCTGCTGTTAAGAAGTATATGTTGGACCGGTGCAGAGCAGCTGAGCTCCGCCGAGCTCAGCCATGCAGGAGCCACGCCGTGAGATGCAAGGCTCGCAGGTCCGGGTGGTGAAGCGTGCCATGATTCTGGGTAATCAGGTCTGGATGGAGAGGAAGGTGAATTGGGGGGGCCACAGATAGGTCCAGCAAGGCGGTGAACCAGTGCTGTCTGGGCCACGCAGGTGCGATCAGGATCAGGTGCGCCTTGTCTCTGCGCAGCTTCAACAGGACCTTGTGTACCAGGGGGAACGGAGGGAAGGCATACAGGAGATGGCGGGTCCACGGCAGGAGAAAAGCGTCCGTGATCGACCCCGGGGAGAGACCTTGAAAGGAGCAAAACTCCTGGCACTTCCTGTTGGACCTGGTTGCGAAGAGGTCTATGCGGGGAAATCCCCACCTCTGGAAGATGGAATGGATGACGTCCGGTCTGATCGACCATTCGTGGCAGAGGAAGGATCGGCTGAGGTTGTCCGCCAGCGTGTTCTCGACCCCTGGGAGAAAGGATGCCACTAAGTCTATCGAGTGGGCTATACAGAAGTCCCAGAGTCGAATGGCCTCTTGGCAAAGGGGAGACGACCGGGTTCCCCCCTGTTTGTTGATATAATACATGGCCGTTGTGTTGTCCGTGAGTACGGAAACACAACGGCCTTGCAGGTGACTGAGAAATGCCCGGCAGGCAAGGCGGACTGCTCTTAGCTCCCGGACATTTATGTGGAGTGTTAGCTCGTGGGACGACCATAGGCCCTGGGTGCGAAGGTTTTCTAAGTGAGCTCCCCACCCCAGGGATGACGCATCGGTTGTTAGAGTTATCGATGGCTGTTGCGGATGGAATGGCATCCCCGCGCATACCAACGATGGGGTCAGCCACCAGTCGAGGGAGCGAAGAGGGTCGGGGGGCACCGTCACTAACACATCCGGGTGGTCTCTGCTCGGTCGGTATACTGAATGAAGCCACGTTTGGAGGGGCCTCATTCTGAGTCTGGCATGCTTTGTCACGTAAGTGCAAGCGGCCATATGACCGAGGAGTGTGAGGCATACTCGAGCAGAGGTGAGAGGGGATGCTTGCAAGCTCCGGATGATCGCACCGATCGCCTGGAAGCGGGGTTGAGGTAAGAAGGCCCTGGCCTGAATCGAGTCCAGGGTCGCACCTATGAAGTCCAACCTCTGTGTTGGAACCAGGCTGGACTTCTCGGTATTGACAAGCAGTCCCAGTCGGGAAAAGAGGTCCGTGGCGGCCTCTACATGTCGTCGTACCTGCGACTGGGAGGAACCTTTCAGGAGCCAGTCGTCTAGGTACGGAAAGACATGGATTTTCCGCCGACGGAGGTAGGCAGCTACGACGGCCATGCACTTGGTGAACACCCTCGGGGCCGTCGAGAGACCGAAGGGTAGAACTGTGAATTGAAAGTGCTGATGTGCGACCGTGAAGCGGAGGTACTTCCTGTGCGGTGGGAAGATGGCAATATGGAAGTACGCGTCTTTCATGTCGAGGGCGGCGTACCAGTCTCCAGGATCCAGGGATGGGATAATGGTTCCCAGGGAGATCATACGGAACTTCAACTTGAGCATCCACTTGTTGAGGCCCCGAAGGTCTAGGATGGGTCTGAGACCTCCCTTGGATTTGGGAATCAGGAAATATCGGGAGTAGAATCCCTTGCCTCTCTCGGCTAGAGGTACTTCCTCTATGGCCCCCGCCGCCAGGAGGGAACGAACCTCCTGTAGGAGGGTTTGCTCGTGAGAGGGGTCCCTGAAGAGGGACTGGGAAGGGGGGCGGGAAGGGGGTGAAGAAGCAAATTGTAGATGGTATCCATGCTTTACTGTGCGTAGTACCCAACGGTCTGACGTTAATTGAGACCACGCCGGGAGGAAGCGGGAGAGGCGGTTGTAGAAGGTAGGGAAAGGATCCTGAATTGAGACTGATAAGCCGTCCCCGGGCGCACCTTCAAAACCCGGACTTGGGGCCCGGTTGTGACTTGGAGGGCCCTTGGTTCTGGCCTCCCTGGGAGCTGGGTTGGCGTCTGCGTCCCCCGCGTCCACGCCGTCTATTGAGGTCTTGCCTCTGACGGGGTGGGAAGTATGGGCGCCGTGTTTGGGGCCTGAAGGGTCTACGCTGGGTGGACGGGGTATGCATCCCCAGAGAGCGAATAATGACCCGATTGTCTTTTAGATTTTGCAATTTTGAGTCCGTCTTCTCCGAGAACAACCCTTTCCCGTCAAAGGGTAGGTCTTGGATAGTGTATTGTAGTTCTGGAGGTAGTGTGGAGGCTTGCAGCCATGAGATGCGCCGCATGGTTATTCCTGACGCAATGGTTCTGGCTGCCGAATCAGCTGCATCGAGGGAGGCCTGGAGGGCAGTCCTGGCCACCTTCTTACCTTCCTCCAGGAATGCGTTGAATTCTGGGCGTGAGTCCTGGGGTAGCAGTTCTGCGAACTTACCCACCTCCACCCATATGTTGTGGTTATAACGTCCTAGAAGGGCCTGCTGGTTGGCCACACGGAGTTGCAAGGCCCCCGCTGAGTAGACCTTGCGACCCATGAGGTCCATGCGCTTAGCCTCCTTGGACTTGGGGGCCGGTGCCTGTTGTCCATGTCGTTCCCTGTCGTTGACCGACTGGGCCACGAGGGAGGAGGGGGGAGGGTGTACATACAGGTACTCGTACCCTCGAGAGGGTACCATGTACTTCCTCTCCACCCCTTTAGCTGTCGGCGGGATGGAGGCTGGTGACTGCCACAGGTTTTCGGTGGTAGACTGAATAGTCCGTATAAACGGTAGAGCTACTCGGGTAGGGGCATCTGCCGATAGGATGCTCACCACCGGGTCCTGAACCTCTGAGACTTCCTCCACGGGAAGGTTGATATTAAGGGCCACCCTACGGAGGAGGTCCTGGTGGGCCCTGAGATCTATTGGTGGAGGACCCGATGTTGAAGTCCCGGCCACTGCCTCGTCCGGCGAGGAGGAGGAGGAGACTCCGGGGATGAGGTCATCCTGTGCAGCGTCTCGTTGTTCCTCTGGTTCCTGCTCGTGACAGCCCGGTGAGTCTGGACGCGGCTGTTTGTCCGACTCAATCACGGGAGGTCGGGAAACAGTGGCCTCTGGCACCCGATGCTCTGCAGTAGTGGGACGTGGCTGAGGTAGGGGGGCACCCTGGGTCTGTTGGTAAGCCCATGGTGTCCAGAAACCCCACTGTTGGGCACTCGTGTCCTGTGTGTGTGGGTCTTGAAACTCTCCCAGCGGTACTTCGGGTTCGTAATAGCTACCAGCATGGGAGGATGCCGACGTGCCTCTTGATGGCCACGGTGGTGCTGCAAAGGTCGGTGCCGAGGTGCCGACCGACCTCACACCTCTGGATACTGGCGACCGGTGCTGGTATCGGTGGGGAGAGCGAGACCGGGACCTGCGACCGGCTCGGTGCCGGGAGGTCGACCGGGATCGCGAGTGCCGTTGTCTGGATCTGCTTCTATAGGCACGGTGCTCCCTGCGGTGCCGTGAGCTGGAGCGGTGCCGGGAGTACAAAGTTGACGCACGTGACGTCGACCGGTGCCGGGAGCCTGACCGGTGCCGGGAGCCTGAGCGGTACCGGGGTGATCGGTGCCGAGAGCTCGACCGGTGCCTAGGCGATCGCCGTCGAGGTGATCGGTGCCGGGAGCCCGATCGGTACCGGGATCGGGATCGGGACCGACGCCGTGAGCCTGAACGGCGTCTTGAAGCTGAGCGTCTGCCGGACCGCGACCTGGAGCGGTGCCGGTCTGTTACACTGACTGAAGTTGGTCTGGTCAGGGTCGGCTTGCCCATAGAACACAGGACCCGCACCGGCGGTGCCGGGGGTAAGGGCATGGGTGCCTCCGTAATGGCGATCAGCTCTCTCGCCGCGGCAAATGTCTCCGGGGTAGTAGGTGTGGAGAGCTCTACCACTGTGTGCACCGGGGAGCTACCAGGTGCCGGACTCGACGGACCTCGCGGGGCCGGAGTCGACGGTACCGGTTTGGGCGGTGCCGCGGTCGGTATCGGTGCCGGGCAATCCGCCTTCTGCGCAGGGTCTGGCTGCGGGGCGGCTGATGGTGAGACGATTTGTGCCTTCGCCGCCTTCGGTCTCGGGGAGGTGGAGCGGCTCTGGCCCGGTTTCGGTGCCGCCTTCTTGGAGGAGGTACTCGGTGCCGCGGTGCCCTTGCTCACCGGCTTGCTTGCGCTCTGAGCCGAGGGTGAAGGTGTCAAGGCCGCTTCCATTAGGAGCTGTCTTAATCTGATGTCCCGCTCCTTTTTGGTCCTTGGTTTAAAGGACTTGCAGATTGAGCACTTAGCAGTTAAGTGCGACTCCCCTAGGCATTTTAAGCAGGAGTCATGAGGGTCTCCCACAGGCATAGGTTTGTGACAAGCCGAACAGGGCTTGAAACCGGAGGAGCCGGGCATGGGCTCCGGCTCCCCGTGTGGGGGAGGGGGGGGGTACCCCGATCCCCTCGCTACCACTAAAAACTAAACTAACAACACTAAATTACTGACTATTGATAACTATAAACTATCTATATACAATAATTAACTATGTACAACGAAAGCTAAATGAGCTGCTAGGGAGTGTGGAGATCAGCGAAGCCGCGCTCCACAGTTCCAACGACCGACACGGGCGGTAAGAAGGAACTGAAGGGTGGCCGGGTCGGCTGGGATATATATTGGGCGCCATGGCGGCGCCACTCCAGGGGGCGCCCAGCCGACCCGACTGGGTTGCTAGGGTAAAAGTTTCTCCGACGAACGTGCACGCGGCGCGCGCACACCTAACTGGAATGCATATGAGCAATCACTCGAAGAAGAATAAGGAATAGCAAACAGAACAAAGCAGATTACTGAGCATATAAAACAAAACATGCAAACTAAGCGCCATACACTGAAGAAACAGGTTACAAATATTAATTCCTCACCCTAAATATTGTTTTAAGCAAGTTGCAGAGTTTCTGCAGCTCAGAGTTTCAGTTATTTTTCTTTACAGGCTAGACTCCCTTCTCAGCCTGGACTTAGCTCTTGCCTTTCCCCAGCTTAGTTCCTTTGTTTCTTCGGGAGCTTTTAGCAGTTTATCTTCTTGGGCAGGGAGGCAATGGAGAAGAGCCCTGATTGACTCACTTTCCAGTCTTAAATAGGATTTACATAAAAGTGGAAATCCTTTTTTCCAGTGGAAAAATATCAGCAGTGTCCAAGGTGGTACTCCATACTAGGTGCCATCATCACATGGCCTTGCAGTATTAAAGCAACCATGAGGTAAGGTTTATTTGGTATGTCCACGGGAAGGAACTCCAGGAAGACCAGACACCATCATCTGCAAAGACTCATTCCATTGTCTTTCCTAATGGCCTATTCAGGCTGACTGCCTACTTTTTGGTGAGCATTCCCCGAGTGTACACACAGTTATAATTGTTACATAGTTATGTAACCCCCAAGGAGACTCCTAGATTCCTGGGGCTCTGTCGGCTGGCAGCTCAGGGAGAGGCACACTGTCCCTGGTGGGGAGGGGGAGCCAAGGCAGACTTGGCTCCCCGTCCCCTGGAGAAAATGGAGATAATTTTCTCCAGAAGAGGTTAAAGACTCGCTGTCTGCCTCCTCTGCAGATTTAAGTTGTGCAGTAAGGCTTCTTTCTGCAGGAACTTGCTTCCTTAGTCCTGAACGAGTAATGGATCGCCGGGAGGAACCACATTCACTCTTGATCTCTTCACCTATTAACTGTCCCACTGGCAAGAGGTGGTTTCGGTGAATAGCCTTACAAAATTTTTTCCATTTTCCATCCTAAGACGGTATACAGACAAGTCTGGTAGCTTATCAACCACTATGCAGGAGTCCGCATTCCAGCAGTCAGCTAATCTGTGCTTTCCAATGAAACCTAGATTTCAGATTAAGATTTTGTCTCCTACCTGCAGATCCTGTTTATGGACCCAACCATCATATCTCTGCTTGGTGGCAAGGTTGTTTTTTCTGGCTGCTTGGGAGGTCATTTGTAAGCTTCCCAGAAGTCAAATTTAAGACTCTGAATGTACTGGAGATAAGTTGTTTCGCTAGCTTCATCAGAGGATATCCCAAAATATAAGTTAATTGGTAACCTTCCTTCTCTACCAAACATTAAATAGTAAGGGAAAAATCCAGTGGACTCATTTTTAGTGCAGTTATAGGCATGCACAACGTAACTGACATGCTCACTCATCTGGTCTTTTGGGATGGATGCACAGTTCCCAACATGTTCAGCAAAGTCTGGTTGATTCTCTCTGGTTGTGGATCTCCCTGAGGATGGTAAGTAGTGGTTCTGGACTTCCTTATTTCCAGGATTTTTGTCAGTTCATGAATTAGTCTGCTTTCAAAATCTCTTCCCTGGTTGGAATGGATTCAGGCAGGGAAACCATAATGTATAAAGAATTTGTCCCATAAAATTTTGGCCACTGTACTGGCTTTTTGGTCTTTTGCGGGATATGCTTGGGAATATCTTGTAAAATGGTCAGTAACTACCAGTATACTGGAGTGCTTTTTTCCATCAGGCTCCAACAACAAAAAGTCAATGCACACCAATTGCACAGGTGCATCTGTAGTGATGTTCACCATAGTAGCTGCCTTTTTTGCAGTGGTTTTCCACAGTTGCTGTCATTTTGGGCCAATAAAACCAGTCTTTGACCAATTCCAAAGTCTTGTCTACCCCCAACTGACCATGGTCATCATGGAAGGACTTCAACACCGTCCCCTGGTATTCTCAAGATAAGACCAGTTATTTTTGCACATGGTCCCTTATAGTCCGGATGGTCCGGAATAACAAGCCTTTATTGATCACTAAACGATCTCACTCTTTTAAGAGAAGAATTATGCTGGGAAGAAAGTTAGCCTTGGAGATGGGATTTTCACCCTTTTCCACAGCTTCCAGCACAAGCCCACTGTCTGAATAGTTCCACTTAGCTCTTCTCAATTCAGTCAGAGTTAACTGGGTCTATTAAAAAGTCTTTAGCCTAACGAGGTTTGCATAAACTGTAGGTATAGCCTTGTCAGATAACCCCAGTGCTAAAAACTCAAGTTTGTGCATGGGATAGTGTCTTTTAGATGCAGTTAGCCCTCGACTGACAAAGGCCATGAGTTTCCATTGATTCTCATAATTTTGATAGAGAACTGCTCCTAATCCATCAAGACTAGCATCTACATGCAGTTCATAGTGCTTGGTAGGGTCCGCAAAGGTTAACACTGGTGCAGTAGTGAGTTTCTCAATAAGGACATGGAAAGCATTGTTGCATTCCTCGGTCCAACGGTCCCCAAAGGGTTCATTCACCTTGAAATACCTCTCAGAAGGACTTGCAAGCTTATGTTCGGGTGATCTCTTCCATGTTGGGGGGTATCCCCTTGTCAAATCGGTGAGTGGTCTCACAATGGAGGAGTAATTTTTTACAAATTGGCGGTAATATCCACAGAAGTCTAGGAAAGATTTTAAGGCTTTCAGGGCTTTGGGTATAGGCCAGGTGGTTAATGCCATAATCTTCTCGGAGTCAGTCGCCACACCTTCTGCTGACATAATATGGCCTATATATTTTACTTGGTTCTGACAAAATTGATATTTATCAAGTGACAGTTTCAACCCACTAGCTTTCAGGCGGCCTAACACTTTCATTAGTCGAGCTTCATTGTCTTCCAGAGTTTTCCCCAAAACAACTAAGTCATCCAAATACACCAGCACTTCTAACAAATTCATATCCCCCACTCTCTTCTCCATCAAACACTGGAATGTAGCAGGAGCTCCTGAGATACCTTGGGGGCATCCTCTCAAACTGGTAGAATCCCAAAGGGCAAATGAAAACTGTTTTTGTCTTCAGAGCTCATTGGGATCTGGTAGTAGCTGCTTCATAAATCTAAGATAGAGAACCATCTGCTTCCTGCTAGGCAAGCTAAGACATCATATACCCTGGGTACAGTGTATTGATCTGGGACGGTCCTTTTATTCAGTGTGCGATAGTCCACACACATGTGCACAGTCCCATTTTTCTTCTGTACCACCACAATGAGGCATGCATAGGGGCTACAGGATTCAGAAATGTTCCTGCTTCCAATAGTTCTTGGATATGCTTTCTGATATGCTTAATGTCTGCAGGTGCCAGTCTTCAGGACCTCTCCCAAAAAGGCCTGTCATCTGCCAAACGAATGGTGTGTTCCATGTGAATGGAACCCCCATATCCCATTCCTCAGTGGAAAACACATTAGGTCTCTCACTTAGCTGTTTTTTCAACCGGTCTTTCCAACTGGGAGATACAGGAAAATCACCAAAATTAAAAAGATCAGGATCCAATGCCTTACAGTTGCAGGGTTCACAACACTCTCTACCCTATACAATCGTGCCAACGCCATTCCTTTCCTGATGTCTATGGGATGGTTGGTTTCATTTCTTACTCTTATCATAATGCCAGCTTCCTCCATCATTAGTAAGGACAATAAACGTCTCTGAACCATCAGACCACTAGGGAGGTTATCTCCATCAGAGGACTCCATCATCACTGTATGAGGAAGGCTGCTACTGTGCTTCTCAAGTTTTCCTCTTAAGTCAATCTCACCATGTGGGGGGGGGTATGGACAAAACAGCCTTGAATACTCTTACAACTTTCCCTAGTGACTCATCAACAGAGCTATCATGGTCATAATGTGTCGTAGATGGGCCCAGGGTTGGCTCTTGCCATGGAGGGCGAGCCATGCCTGGGGTCTTCTGGCCCAAACGATCACGAAGAGTGGCCAAAGACTGGAACATGTTGCTGTTGGTTCCAATCAATATGGGACTGCCAGCTGGTGGATGTCATTAGTGCTCTTGGTAATTGTAGAGGGAAATATAAGAAAACCTCTCCCTAGAGTTTATACTAACCTATTGGTATGACCAGCTATTCTAACAAACAAAAGTTGATACCTGTAGTTTAGACATCAATAACTTCTCCCTCCTTAACAGATAAATATAATCCAATATACATTATATAAAAATTCCTTGACACCTAATGCACAACTTTGCATGGCAATGGCATTAAGAGGTTACAGGTTATTTAATGGCTGAGATGACACAACTGTGGATAATTAAAGTGCAAGGAGTAATCTTGCAAGTTGAGGATGCTCTCATAACATATGTGCAAACAGAGAGAGAGAGAGAGAGAAAGAAATGGATAACATAAGATCATCTTGCTAAAAACTTGTCAGAACTACATTACCATACCTCACCTTTCTGAAGAAAAGAACTCTGTGTATTCTGCTCTGTCAAGTGTTACTAGACTAGGAGGGTTTTGTAGTAGCAGAGCATGGTACTGGAGACTAGAATCAGGACACCTCAGTTCTGATTCCTATTTGTGGTTCTGCCTTCAACTTATACGACACTGGGCAAGTCACTTTGTTAAGTGTGGCTCAGGAAGGCCATCTTCAAAATGGGGATAACACTCCCTACCTATCTACCTACCAGAGTTATGAAGTTCAGTTAATGTTTGTAAACATGTAGATATCCTCAGATGAAAGGTGCTAATAGTAGTGCAAAGTATTATAATGTCTTTAAATGTTCAAAGAACTAGGAGTCATACATCATTTACCATTATTTTATTATCCACAAGAATCCCTCCTCTGCCTGAATCCCTTTCTGGTATCTGTACAGGCATCCTGGATGGAAACATGCTACAAGGTCACTACAGGCATTTCTATCAGAAGACAGCCTCTGAGGAGTCCTGTTTCAGTGGTTTCCATTTCCAAGTTCCCTTCAGTCCAGAGATTCATCCACCTTAAAGTAAAACTAACCCTTTATTAAATCTCAGACTCATAATTGCTCCTATCTTTACTTGTTCCAATTGTATGCGAAATGTTCTATTTATAGTCTTCTATGAAGAAAAACAGTCATGTTAATCTGTACCAGAACTGCAGTCTTGGCTGGGGGAGTTTTTTATTGATAATTTTAATTTCTTGAAGCAGATCTGGTACCTAGTGTAGAAACCAGGTGGAATGCTATTCTACAAGAATAATCCACAACATTCTTCTTCCTAGAATAATCCACAACATTCTTTTTTCTTTCAGTTGCTTTACACAGTCAGGGCATGCCTCTATGCTCAATTGAAGTCAATGGAAAAGCTCCCACTGACTATAATCGTGCAGGAACAGTATCAGGGATGATCGGAAGTTCCTTATGCAGGTTTACAAGATTTTTCTCTCCCTGATGATAATTTCCCTAGCTACTTCAATTTAATTCATGTATTCAGATAAAGAAATTTCCTTACCTATGCATGAGGCAAGCTGACACTAGAAATTGTAAAAATGGATAGCTGTTATGCACCCTTCTCTGTATTACTATGTGACATGCTGTGAGCAGGTTGTCCACATACCTGTTGCTTTCCCACTCCTGAGACTATAGAACTATGCCGGTCCAGGACATATATAATATCTAAAGAGCTCTGGGATCCTTCAGGGTGAAAAAAACTAAGTACGCTTTAAATAGATTACTAACTTACGGCAAGAGTAGTAAAGAATTACTTGGTCATTACAACTTCTACCTATGCAATACCCTCAAAAAAGCTCTTCAGTGAAGAACAATAACTAGTTATTAGCCAGTGATAGAATTCAGCTTCAGTAATCAAGACTGTATCTTTTGTTTATTCCACAATATGTCAGTGAGGGATAAATTGGGGAGACTTACAAGAGAGCAGTGGGCAGTAGCTCTTGACTTAAACTGCCACTAATAAATGAACAGTCATTATATTTTATAGCCAATTCCATCATTAGGTCAAGGGCTCAAATCCACTTTCTTTTGACATTTTGCCCTCAATTCTGAACATGCGGCTGATATTATTTCTCTTCACAACCAGTTTTCACTAGGCCAGGTGAGACTGTATCTTTATGCAGGAACTGCCCATTTCTGTGACTGCACTCCAGTGCTGTCCCAGTTAATATTCCCAAAGCTCCAACTGACCGATACGCACAGAAGGCTGATGGAAAGGATTTTCCTCTCCAAGAGCCCTACTAACTTGTGCAGATATATTTGCTGAGTGTGAAGTATCCAGGTGCCTCTCCTAGTTCCCCTATTCCAGGAAATTGAGCAGGATAATTAAGCATGTCTGGAATTTACTGAGCTGGCAGATTCAGTATTCAAGGAGAACGACTTCCACATTAAACAAAATCCTGATGCATGCTGTGTCATCTGCAGTGGCAAGAAGGAGACCGTCTTCTTCACGTCAGCTTGCTCTCGGTCCCATCTCCAGCTATTTTCCTTCTTTTCTTATGTCACAAAGAGATAGCTCTTGTAGTACCACCAATGTAAAACTTCAAACAAATATAATACTGCCATTAGCCCCTGATATCTTATGAAAGTGAGTTTCTATATCTCTTTAACAGAGAAAGCCATGCAAACAACATTTTTCTAGGGCTAAGACCAATCTAAGTAGTAAATCAGCCTAACAAAAGTCTGTCATCCACTCATTTGGGACAAGCAATTTTTTGATGAGTCAGTAAAAGAATATTTTTATAATTATCAAGCACTATAGTAAAGGGAGAGTGAAGAATTTTTGTGCCTGGAGTAGTAAATTTTCATGGCAGTTTTGCAAGGCCATCAGGGAAATAAAACACGTTATATACAAGTGTACTACAGAAATTATATCCACTCTGCTCAGCACACGCATGTAAAAAGTTGACATAAAATAAAAGCCATGCAATTATTAACAATATTATTTGATAACATCATTGTGGACTTATTTCTTGGAAAGAGGATGGAACTGAAATATGGAATTTAAGTCCCCTTGAAATTTGTGGAAATTTTCAAACTGATCTAAATTTTGCAGCTCAGATTCATCTCTAAAACTGACATTTCTAAATCTACTGCTGATGGTTCCATCTTTATGAAAACTGTGAAATTTAACATATGCTGTTCTTGCAACTCTAATTTCAGAGATTGTTTCCAGCCTGCTTAGATATTAATTCATTGTACCCCCCATCATCCCCATAAAAGATGTTACCATGGGAACAAGTATATTTTTTCATTATTAAACATTTCTTCTTAGGGGACTGTGGCAGAGACTGTATGTTCAATCAGCAGTTCTAGTGGTCAGGCCCTGCTGCTCCAATCTCTCTTTTAGTTCAGTGAGTCTGGGACCCCCAAATGGGGTTCAGCGGGGTCAGTTTCCTTGTTGGTAATCTCCTAGTCCTGCTGATGCCTGGGCTAGTTGCAGGGAGGAGCATTTTGTTCTCCTACTGTGGGATGATGTGACAAAGAAGGGGAGAAGAGACTCATAGCCAGACCTCCTTGGTACCAGCTTCTTCTCCCCTGCCTCAGGGCAGTGCTCCCCCTGGGAATGGCTTCTCTCCTCCCCCCACCTGTGCTGCTGGAGCACTCTTTGTACTGCTCCTTTCCCCAGGAGCAAGCTTGGGCTCCAAGCTTTCCTGTACTGCTCCACCCTTTCTCTGCCTCAGCCTTAGTGTTGGGTTTGTAAACACCATCACAGGGACAAAGCGGCACAAGGGACTGATAATGGGAGAGTCCTAGTTTGAACACAGGCTCACTCACTTGTGAACAAAAGACATACATGACAGCTCTCTGGAGGTTTCACTTCAGTTCCAGACAGAGTACATTTTACAAAATCACAGA
Organism: Gopherus flavomarginatus; assembly: GCF_025201925.1. Taxonomy (NCBI): domain Eukaryota; kingdom Metazoa; phylum Chordata; order Testudines; family Testudinidae; genus Gopherus; species Gopherus flavomarginatus. The sequence continues at coordinate 206,256,387 of NC_066618.1, forward strand.
GAAAGAGGGATGGTATAAGGTCTAATACTTCAAGCACAGGAATGGGAGTTAGGACTCCCCAACTCCCTTCCTATTTCTGCCATTAACCTGCTGTGTGGTCTCAGATAATTGTTTTTCTGTTGTTTTTTTTCAGATTATCCATATGTAAAATAAGATGCAATATTACTGTCTGTACCTCAAAAGGGTAAGGCTTAACTGAGACATGCAAAGCTCCTTAAGACTCTCTGACCAAGAAAAGTAATACTAATAAGTAATGACCCTGATGACAGATTGAAGAAAGCCTGTATTGAAGCATGGTTCAACACTGAAACTTAAATATGTGTTTTTAAGATTTTGCCTACTAATAATAAATACATACCTGAAGTGTTCCATGCTGCTGTCTAGTGTTTTGGGAGCAGGTCAATAAACTTACAGATACCCTGTGCTTCTCGCAGAGAGAATGAGACCCTCACTTTATTAAGTCTCCCAGACATAGGCCTGGCAGAATTCGATTTTTCTTCTAATTTTGACAATTTATATCAATTTTTATTTTTAACTATTTTTATTTTTATAATAGCAGGAAATTAAAGGGTGGTTAGAGTTGAAGTTAGGAGTAGGGCAACATAGACAGCGGGGCTGCGAGTGGCTCTCAGCACAGCTGAAGGGCCCAAGACACTGGAGTGCGAGATATGGGGGAGGCTGCGGTCTTGCCTCGGAAGAGCAGAGCCCTCCGGCTAGGACTGAAAGGAGGAGACAAGCCCCCAGTCCCACTGCTGAACACTTCCTGCCCGAGGACAACTCCCACACTTCTGTCTGGTGACTAAGGGCTTGTCTACATCACAAAGTTGCAGCGCTGGTGAGGGGGTTACAGCGCTGCAACTTAGGAGGTGTACACATCTGCAGGGCATCACCAGCGCTGCAACTTCCTGTTTGCAGCGCTGGCCGTACTCCCGTTTTGTCTCGGGTGTAGAGGATCCAGCGCTGGTGATCCAGCGCTGGTAATCAAGTGTAGACACTTACCAGCGCTTTTCTTGACCTCCGTGGAATAAGCAGGTATCCCAGCATACCTGAGGAAGCCTCTGGTAATCAAGCAGGTCTCCTTCCCCGGTTTGCTCTCGCGTTCCCCGAACCCCCGTGCAAGCAGGTCTCCTTCCCTGCGGTTTGCAGGGGGGTTCGGGGAACGCGAGAGCAAACCGCGGCGAAGCTGGTCTCCTTCCCCGGTTTGCTCTCGCGTTCCCCGAACCCCCGTGCAAGCAGGTCTCGCGTTCCCCGAACCCCCCTTGAAGCCGCCCAACAGCGCTGCAGTGTGGCCACATCTAACACCACTTGTAGCGCTGGTTGCTGTAAGTGTGGCCACTCTGCAGCGCTGGCCCTATACAGCTGTACTAATACAGCTGTAACAACCAGCGCTGCAAAACTGTAGATGTAGACATACCCTAAGTGAGCCATGACAGCAGGGCTTTAGAAGGCACCCTGCTCAGCTGTGGAGTCAGTGAGACCCGATCCCTGCAGGCACAATGTGCGGGGAAGGCTATAGTGCTGGCAAGGCAGAGCCCTCTGCAGCTCCGCTGTCCCAAGAATGAGGGAGTGGGTCTGTGGAGCCGCAAAGGGCTCCCTGCTTTGTCACAGGGCTGGTTACACCGAATCCCTGCAGGCACAAGGGCAGGAGACTTCTGATGATTGTTACCAATGGATTTTTTTCATCGACTTCCGTGTGTCATCTGAAACTGACATGTACCAACATTATTGATTTAAATACAATCCAGCCCAGCTTTTGGTTTTAACTTGACTATACCTACAATCAGCACTTCAGTCTCAACTACGTGAAATCCAAATTCCATACTGACAAGACAAAGTTGCGTTCAAAAGTCAGCAAACCGCAAAATTAACGTTGGACATACAACCTTAATGCTGCTCTCTTGCACTTACATATTATGAAAGAACTTCAATATGTGCTCAAATACTGTTTCTCAAATAATATCTTACAAACTTTCTATACCATTAGAACAAACATCTTGCAATTATTTTTAAAATGTATATTTAATTTGACAATGATACCGTATATTTTAATGACAATTTTTATATGGTAAGTTTTCTTGTCTCATAAGAAATGCATTTTAATAATCTTATCACTGCAATATGTCTCAAGTTGTTTTTCAGCGAAACACATGTACATAACTGTTAGAGAATATTTTGAATAGCTTGTTTGACCATATACCTTATGTAAAAGTTTATTTAGTAAGTGTTATTCTCAAACAAGATTCGTATTTTCTCTTTTGACTATTTGAAAATACTTTAAAACACATTAAAAGCTACTTTAACTATTGAGAATTTGTGTACAGAATTTACCATTACACAGTATAGTTTAAAAATTATCAACATATCAGGATATTTCTAATTAGGTAAAACTGAAAACAAATTTTTTAGATCCATTGACAAAATATACTTTATTAAATATAACTGATTTATGTCTTTTGAATAATTAAAAAACAAAATTTAGAATGAGTTAGGTTGGAAATTTACAGTTGCTGTTGGAGCAGACCAGGAATCCAATTGTGACTGAGAGTCACAAGTCAGACCCTGGTTCTTTCTTTGTTCTAAGGAGAAGTAATCTGCACCAGGTAAAGGGTGGCAGCAGCCGATTCTCTTCCCCCTGTGCACCACCTCAAGCTGCACCAGATGGCACACTGAGAAGAGCTAAGTTAAGGCTCTTCCAATATCCCATTTATCTACATGGAAGGAGGTGTGATGTGACCAAGGCTGATCTTCCCCCCATCCTATGTGCTGTAACCCACAATGTGGGTAGCCTGCAAAGAAATACCCTTCTATCCCCTTACTCATCAGAGCAGGTACATCCCAAAAGCCATAATCTTGCCCGAAGTGATAGTGTTGATTTTTATCTAAGGCTTTTATGCTCTGAATCCTGGTACCAGCAAATAAGTGAGAAGGTTTAGGGAAAGCTGAAACACTTGCAGGACTCCTTTGAAAGAAACATTTCTCTCTCTCACTGCGTTGACTCACTTTCATCCTCTTTTGTTGGTCCTAAAAATGTTAGGGACTCTGGATGTTGGGAATGCAAAGACCTTTAAAGGCTCTGGTCTCATCAGAGGAACTGGGAATCATGAGGAGGCCTCTAAAGTCTGAGGAGACTGACTGTAAATATTGCGAAGAAGGTATCAACATAGATTGGTTTCCAGTAGAAACTGATGGAGCTGTTCGCAGGGGAAAAAAAAAGTTTAAAGGGCCAAATCCTGTATTTCTCTGCCACTGAAGCCAAGGTGATCTGCTTAAGGAATATCAGATCAAGCTCTAAGTGGATAGTGGCATTGCAAATGATTGGCCACTGTGTACCAGTGAGGTGTGAAATCTGCAGCAGGAGGAGAGGCTGGAATGGAATAAATTAGAAGGGAAAATCACAGGCACAAGTACCTTATCTGGTTTGCACCCTAATACATTGTGAGCTGAAGTCATTGGGTGGATCGGACAGCCCCGTCGGCTAGAAACAGAGTAGGAAGGGACAACTCCTTCCTGAAAATGTCGAGGCTAATGAAATTTAAAAAAGGAACCTAGTCAATCAAAAGAGAAATAGCAAAATATAAGTCTAGTTCAAGCTGTAAAAAAAAAGTGTATATCCTCAGTTACAGCTTGATAACATTACCCACACAGGGACATGCAGCTGGATTTCAAATATTTAACAGCAAAGGGGACTGCCCTGGTCAGTTATGAGGGTATGTGATGTGAACAGCTGGTCCAATGCATGAGATTAGACACGTGGTTAAACTTCCAACATCACCAGAAGTCATTAAGTAAAATTGAATCAGCAAATACTTGTCTAATACAAAAAAGTAAAACAAAATAAAATGGAATATAAATATATTGTATGTGGTCAAAAAAATATTATCTTGTAATTGCAATCAGATATAAGTGATCCAGATCAGTGTAGCTGACAAGATAAATTTTACTCTAGGTGTCTGTTTCTTGCGATTGCAGCAAAGCCATATTATGAAGATGGGTATTCTACTATATGTTTTGAACCAAAACCATTTCAAGGCATGTCTACAGACATGCACCTGTTAATGTCAATTTTAATGCTCAAATCACATGCATTTTACTATTTACAGAAGCTCCAGCTGCTGAGGAGGAGCACAGAAAAGGGAAATCTCTCCAAATTTCAGCATCTCTGCTATATAAAGCAGTACCCCAGAATCATCTCATTCTGTAAGGAATCAGTTTGGGGCACAACAAGCTACTGGTGTTGCTATTGAGAATGACAAAACTTTGTCACAACTGTGTTCTGATGTCCAGTTTTTCTATTGCTGTTAGTTTTGTTTGATCCTTTATTAGTCTCCTCTCCTCTTTTTGCTTTTCTTTGGCTTTTCTTTTAATTTCTTATTTTAATATAAACCCTATTTGCTATTTTGAGTTTGTGGTTTCAGCTTTGTTTGGATTTTTCTGACATGCATACAAAAACTGACAGCTGAACTCAAATGATTACTATCTGTTTTGAATACTGAAATCCAACTGAATCTATGCAGTGTGCTTCTGTAACTTCTTATGGATTCTACTTAAATTGTAAAAACTAACAGAAGGAGAGAAAGAAAATAATAGAACGTGAGCAGTATTAACATTTAACAGAATTGCAGAATAAACGGAAATAACAGAGTGACAGGGAGAGAAAGAACTGGACTGCTTCCTTATTTTACCAGGATTTATTTAGCCATCTAGGTCAACAGCAGCAGAAGGGTGACACCAGCAATACATTAGAATACTTGTACAACTCTAGAGAATATATAACAAATGTCTTTCCCAATATGGGTTACAGCAGTGATGTATCTTTTCCTTGTACCACAGGTGAATAAAATTCTTTTTAATCATGTAGCAGAACTTGAAACATTCCATTTAAAATGTACTAGATATATTTATTGAGCTGTATGCTCTTGGCAGATGCATCTAGCCAAAAGAACTGCTTCTAACCATTGAGCAAGTCATATTGAAAATGGGGCTTCTTGTGCTATTTATACAAAGACTGTTTATAGTACACAATATAGGCAAACACTATTTATAAAGCAATAACATAGGAAATAACACATATATTGGGTCTGACTTTAAAGACAAACGTGTACATAATAAAAAAAATTAAATCAAGACACCTATTTGTAAAGAGAAGAAAAAAAATCACTAAAAAAGGCCAGAGCGTTTTAAAAATTAGATGTCCAAATATACTAGATCATAAGATTAGTATAAATACCACTTTTCAGATGCAAAACCTCCATTAAAATACTCAATATCTTTTTGTGAAAGGGGTAAATGACATGTAGTACAACAACTGTAAGTGACACTTACAAAGATTATATGCACTAAGACTCCTATTGACTTCAATAGGAGCTAGATGGAGTCCTTTGAGAATATAAACACAGGACAAGTTTTAAACGCTTTATGTTGATATGTACAATCAGCACCAGATTTATGGTCTGGAGAGAGAGAGGCTCACCTATGCTCCCAACTGAAAGTAAGATGCTTTAATGGGAGAGACAGCTTAGAGCAAGAGTGGAGGGAATGGTGAAAACACTGGGACTCATGCCTGCTGTGGAATTGAGTAAACACCGTGGTGTGTATATAAACACCAGCTTCAAGGTGGTATCTTTTGCAGGGAAAGAAGGACAAGCAAATAGGGTGAAGAGGATATCTGCTTCCTTCTTACACTCTTAGAATGACTAATAAGAACATACTTAGACACACACACACACACACGCCTAAAAGTTGCATGAAAGCAATTCATGTCCTGTGGTGATAGTTATTTCTGCAAATGTTTACTTGGCAATCTGAGGTGGTGCTCAAGTTGCAACTCTAGTGTGACAAACCTGAACTATTTTTTTTAAATTTTAACACCCCAAAGCCCATATATTCATAATGACTTTAAAAATAAAAACATTAGCCTCTGGACCAATAAAGATCAAGTTGAGAAGTCCACTAAGCACAAGTTTCTCCTCACTTTCAAAGTTCTCTCTAACCTCTTCTTCTGCTACTAGCTTTCCCATTCCCTGTACTCTGCCAACACATCTGTGCTAGCTATTCCTTTTGTCTCTTTTACCCTCTCCTAAGTATCTGCCATCTCTCGATCTTTTTTTAAACCAGCCCACACACTTGGAACAGCCTATGAACTGTTGTCTGCCCACTTCTTTCCCTCTTTTCCAAAGAACAGACCCCATCTGTATCCATGAAGCATTTCAGCAAAAGACACTGTGCAGCATTCCATGGTTGTTTCTGTGTTTTGTACTTGACCTTGACATTAGACAGTTAGTACTTCGGCGCAGGGGTCTGTTGTCTATTTGGCATACTTCACCTCTTGTAAAAGTAACTATACACTAATGATGCTACACAAATAATCTCTCTCTCCTTTCTCTCTTGTCCTACATAAACTGAACTTTTGCCCCACTTCTATGACATGATTTTGTCCAAGAAGATGGTAAACAGGATTAGTTTTTGCTGAGACCTTTAGGCCTTGGCTACACTGGCACTTTACAGCGCTGCAACTTTCGCGCTCAGGGGTGTAAAAAAACACCCCCCTGAGCGCTGCAAGGTACAGCGCTGTAAAGCCTCAGTGTAATCAGTGCCGCAGCGCTGGGAGCGCGGCTCCCAGCACTGCAAGCTACACCCATAAGGGATGTGGTTTACGTGCAGCGCTGGGAGAGCTCTTTCCCAGCGCTGGCGCTCCGACCACACTCACACTTCAAAGCGCTGCCGCGGCAGTGCTTTGAAATTTCAAGTGTAGCCATACTCTTAATCTTTGCTAAGGTGATAGTGAGGCATGATTCTGCCACTGTTACTCATTAGTACCTTACTTCAAAAGTACCCCCTTCAACTGAAAAAGGGCCTATTTGCAGAGTATGGTACTTAATGCGAGTAAAGTTAACAGATTCCTGATCATAATTTGTAATGCAGATATCTATAGTATTCATGCACAGCCTTTGTGAGGGAGTCTTAGAAATAAGTTTTAAAATGTTCCATGTGGTCCATGTGAAGAAAGCAATTAAAGCAATATGTTGCCTTGTCACCCACTTTATGCTGCAACCACTATTTTCAAAGATACTGGGTCCACTTAGTGTATGGCTACACTCGAAACTTCGGAGCGCTGCCATGGCAGCACTTTGAAGTGTGAGTGTAGTTACAGCGCCAGCGCTGGGAGAGAGCTCTCCCAGCGCTGCACGTACTCCACATCCTCATGGGGTTTAGCTTGCAGTGCTGGGAGCCGCGCTCCCAGCGCTGCGGCACTGTTTACACTGACACTTTACAGCACTGTATCTTGCAGCGCTCAGGGGAGTGTTTTTTTTCACACCCCTGAGTGAGAAAGTTGCAGCGCTGTAAAGTGCCAGTGTAGCCATGGCCTTAGTAGCCTTATTCTAAACAAAATCAATGAATAAAGGGAATTAAACCACAAACCTGGTGAAATTATTTTACATTTCTAGAGAAATTTTCATCTGTCGGAGAAAGGAAATGATGTTCATGCAGACAGCTTTATTTTCATGTGTCTTACTAAATTTTATTCCCACATTGGCACCACGGCAAGTAATTCCATTCTCTGGTTAGCAATTAAATAATTTGGGGGGGGGGGTTAAGAATTAAAAAACATAATAAATAACCCTTAAGCAATCCTCCATCCCCAAATCATATTCTCCTCACAACCTAGATTTATGGATGACTAGGCAGTTACTGCCAATTAGGATTATTATAGGTGCCTAAAAAAATGATGCTAGGAACAATAATCTTAACACCAGAATCCAAACCACATGATATTCTATTGGAATTACTGACTATTTATTTACTACTGACTTCAATTGTTGAATATTTATTTTTGCTTTTACTTCCACAATAAACCCGAAACCTCCGATCACCCCAGCCCAATATGCACACTCTTCTATCTTGTTGATTTAACAAGTACTCAAAGCTAAATTCCTTCTTCAAGAAAATTTCTGCCATATATCAATATATATCCTCAAATTCCAAAACTGCAGAAAAAAATTAAGCCTATCCTATGAAGTCGCTCATCTTTCAAACAAAAAAAAAAGTACTATTGAGTGAGGGCTTTTTACCCTTCATGGGAGGCAGGGTAAACAAGGATAAAGTAGAAGAAAGTGGTGTGGTGATGCTGACCCAGATATTTAAAAAATAGATTATTACTTGTGGTTAAGACACTGGACTGGGACTCAGGAGTTTTCAGCTCTCCAGGACTTCCTGTCTATTCCTAGGCAAGTAATTTAATATCCCTCTGTGCATCAGTTCCTCATTGGTAAACTTAGAATAATATTTCCTTTCTCCCAATTTTGATCTCCCTCCCTGTCTATTTTATCTATTTCAGTTGTAAACTCTGAGACAAGGGCTCAAGTATTTGCTCGTATGGAGAAAAGGGGCCCAGGAGTCAACTGGGTATCCTTGGAACTACAGCAATATAAATAATAAACAACAACAATGGTACTCAGGATATAGTGCTAACCCTTCACATTTATATCATTAGATTGCATAACACAGTTTTACAAATGCAGCACACTTGAGAGATTGTGCAAAACCAACTGAGAATTCATGCTGACTGACTTTTTCCATTCCCAGATTATAGAAATACTCTAAAATACGCATCTTCTGGAGTCACACTTCCTGCTTTAATGGTACAGTATACCCTGCTTTCTGAACCACACAGACAAGCGTATAATAGCTTCTAAAAACAATATTATGTTTGGCACGAACGTTACATTCCTCCACAAAAGAAACATGTTATTTCTTTATAGCTACTACCAATCTCCTGAATTAACCACAGAGAAGTTTTTACTATTATTCTGCCACTATCTTGGCAGATCACATGCCTCTCAAAATTCTTGCTCTGAGCAATTGGGAGCGGATATTTGTAACTGAGCGTAGGGACTATTTCTTTTGAAATAAACAAATTAGGTATAGTAAGTCTCAGAAGGGAGGAAAATATAGTGAGTCATCCACAATCTCCAATTTTTCCATTTAAATCAAGGACTGAATACACAGCCAATCTGTAAATTCATCTTCAGCCTGTATAAATTACAAGTTTATATAGTCTAAGCCTCCAGGATAAACAGATAATTTCTTAACCGGTCATATCCCAAAGAAGTCTTCCACGTTTTTCTGAAGCTACCACCTTGTCCTATTTGTAGTGCTCTTTCTCCCACTACCACCAGTATGCATATATCCAAACACACACACAGTCATCAGCAACTAAGCTGTTTCACCAATTGTCAACAGGTACAATCTCACTCTCAGAATCGCTGATTGAAGATCTGGCTGTGCACCATTGTACTGGAAAGAAGAATTCTTCTTGGCTGGGTTCATCTTTAAAATATATCATTTCTCTTTACTTAACAAAGCTCCCTCTATTCCTGCCCTTAAATCAAAATGGAGTGACTTTGTAGTGTAGAAAATGGGAACATCACACAGACAAAAAATGGGCTACCTTCCTCGAAAGAGAACTCAAAACTGGACAAAAAACATTAGGACAAAATGAAAACAAGTTCAGAATCAAAGAGTCCATGGCCACTTCTCACATCCCTTATGTTTCTCTGTTCTTTCTGGTACAGCATCTGCTCTCTAAGATTTACTACCTCCTTGATTTATTTTTGCTCTGGTTTTATTTAGACAATTGTTACCTGTTACCATGGCAGTGTTATACTGAATGCTTCTCGTGACAAACCTAAATTTTTAGGTACTTAGAACAGCTGCAAGGAGCTGGTTGAAACTTCCTGCTCTTCAACTGCTTGACCTAGTCAGAAGCCGGAGAAGCAAGGAAGCTACTACAACTTCCACCATATACCTTATGGAGATGAGGTGCAGGGAGCTCAGGTGCAGTGGAGTTCCACTGGACCACACTCCTTCCTGTTAATACCTTTAATGTGCCCCCTCACATTAGGGATATGAGGCGGCTGGCACAAGAGACAGCCTTGCTGTCTCTGCCAACTTTCTGCAAGTAGTCGTTTCCTTACACGAGGGTTTCTCCCCAATGGCTGTTTCCAGGCCATTTTGTTTATACAAAGTAGGCTGAGCAAAGAGGAGAATCCAGCCAAAATTCTCATATAAAATGTAAGTCTCTAGTCCTTGTGGCTGTGAACATAACTTTAGCAATGTGAACTGACAACTACAGACAACTTGAAGTAAGAGCTAAGAAGTATACATTGTCTCATTTACTCACATTTATTCTATTAGGTTGTTATACTGCACTCATTACTGTAGTCTCAGAGCACCTAGGATTGGGTAAGCTCTAACGCAGGGGTAGGCAACCTATGGCACGGGTGCCGAAGGTGGCACGCGAGCTGATTTTCAGTGGCACTCACACTGCCCAGGTCCTGGCCACCAGTCTGGGAGGCTCTGCATTTTAATTTAATTTTAAATGAAGCTTCTTAAACATTTTTAAAACCTTATTTACGCTACATACAACAATAGTTTAGTTATATGTTATAGACTTATAGAAAGAGACCTTAAAAACATTAAAATGTATTACTGGCACACAAAGCCTTAAATTAGAGTGAATAAATGAAGATTCGGCACACCACTTCTGAAAGGCTGTCGACCCCTGCTCTAAAGTCTAATTATGTCAACTTAAATATCAACAATGTTAACAATGATGATCAAAGCAGGCAGGAAAGAAGAGAAGTGATATTTTGGGTGCAATCTTGTTTTGTTGTTAAATAGGTACAGCCTGGTTGTGGGTTGTGCTTCAGAGACAGTCAATTCCTCCTGGCCAACATGCCCCCTATTTTAAAACTCAGCAGTTTCTGCTGGATACAACCCTGTCTTGAAAAGGACCAATCTCTGAAAGAATGAAGGTTTGTAAAGATATATACGTGTACCTTTTCTTTCTTTCCCTAATAAAATGGAATCATTCTGAGTGCAGGTAACAAGCTGGCAGTGTTTATAAACTACCCAAGTGATGCTAGAACCTTGAGTAAATTTTGCTTACTCCTTGCTGCTGCTGATTCAATAGTCCACTGCCAAAAGGGAAGTTGGAGTATCTTTCCAAGGAAGACCTCAGCCATGATCTGGGAAGTCCTTGGGGAGGAAACCTGGGAGTAAGCGAAGCCTGGAAAAAAGACTTGGGCTGGATTTTATATTGTTTCATTATGAGCGCCTTTTATAAATAAAGCCAAACCCCAGGAACAGGGCAAATTTTGGCCCACTGGAACTTGTGTGGAATGCACAAGAAGGAATGCAGAAGAAGGTTGAGGGGAACCACCAGCAACAGAGGGATTTTTTGTGTGCCTACCCACAAAAAAGCTTTGATTTAAGAACAATTATACCGGGCAAGCAATTAATCATGTGTGATTTGACCTATTCTAGTGCTCACTGAAAAACTAATGGGGTAATATATTGATATCTCCACTGACCCCACAAGATCTCAGAAAATTTAAATAATTATCTTAGGTATTTCTACAGCTTATGAATACATAAAATAGCACAATAAAATAGCTGTGTATGTTTTCATTGAAAGTTTCTTTTTCTTTATTTAATGGAAATTAAGAAAAAAGAAATGGTATTACGTCAAAGGGTCTAGTTGAAACCAAGCAGCAAAATATTAGACTTTTGACCAAATCCTACCAATTTAATAGGAGTTGCCTTTGTGAAAGCAGAATTTGGCCCAGCATTCTTCACTTGCATCACTGCAACGAAGAGTACAGTGCTGCTTTCCCATATTTTTCTTGCCTCCACCCAACTAACCAATGATGTAATAAACATGATGCATCAGCTTCAGTTTTAAAAAGGACATGGGAAAGTACTTCAACAGTTTAATCTTATTTTTGCTTTTGGTTTTATGCTTCACTTTTTAATTCTCTCAGAAGCTTGAAAATTAAATGGGTTTTCCAGCCAATTCCCCTTTGGCAGCAACCAACTGTTTCTGGCTGTGCTTACGTTACTGTTCTATATTAACATTGTCTCTTTGTTTTGGTTACCTCCATGTTTCTGAATCAGCATGGTCACTGACATCATCGATATTGTCACCACAGTTCTGGGAATGGGCTGTAACTATCTTGGGCTCCTCCTGCAGGAAAAAAACAACACACTGCAGGCCCTACATAAATGGCGGTGTGAGTAGGGGTGAGCCTCCCTGTCAGGCAGCTGCAGTCCATGGTGGCAGCCTGCCTAACGGTTATGGGATAGGGGAACCTGGGCCCTACCAGTCCACTGTGTTCTGTCTCAGGGGCCCTCTTGAGCACCATAATGCACAAGTCTGCTACCTGAGATCAGGCTAACCTTCTCCCCTAGGGCTGCCAGAAGTCTGTTTGTTGACCGGAATGCCCAACTGAAAAGGGACTCTGGTTGCTCCAGTTAACACTGCTGACTGGGCTGCTAAAAGTCCAGTTGATGGCGCAGTGCGGCTAAGGCAGCCTGCCTGCCCGCCTGTCCTGATTCCATGCGGCTCCCGGAAACGGCCAGCATGTCCAGCTCCTTGGTGCGGGGCAACCATGGGGGCTCTGCATACTGCCCCCACCCCAAGCACTGTCTCTACAGTTCCTATTGGCCAGGATTCCACCCCAGAGCCCACACCCGCAGGCAGAGCCCTCACCCCCTCCCACACTCCACCCCCCTGCCCCACCCCAGAGCCCACATCCCCAGGCAGAGCCCTCACCCCCTCCCACACTCCACCCCCCTGCCCCAGCCCAGAGCCCCCTCCCATAACCTGAACCCCTCATTTCTGACCCCACCCCGAAGCACGTACCCCCAGCCAGACCCCTTGCACCCTCCTGCACCCCAACACCTGCCCCAGCTCAGTGAAAGTGAGTGAGGGTGGGTGAGAGTGAGCGACAGAGGGAGAGGGAAATGGAGTGAGAGGGGGCAGGGCCTCAGAGAAGGGGTGGGAGCAGGGGGCAGCCTCGGGGCTGGGGGCAGAGCAAGAGTGTTCAGTTCTGTGTGATTACAAAGTTGGCAACCCTACTTTTCCCTGGGCCTCTTCCTACTGCTGTGCCCCTCCTCTTGGGGCACATAGTGGCTGATGGTTGTCCCTGGTGAGCTGGTCCATGGGTCGCAGCAAGGTTGTGAGTCTCGGCTCTGTGCTGCAGACCTCCCTCAGCAATGCTTTCCTGGACTAATCCCTCAGCAGCAACGAGTGTATGTCTGCCTCTCTCCATCTGCCCTCCTCCTGTGCTGAAGACACCCTCTTTTAAGTCTCTCTTCCAATTGGAGCATGCCCAGTAAGCCAGTCCAGGCATGGTATCTTGGGCCCAGAGTTGTTCTTGCATTCTTTACTCACCAGCATGGGTTTTATGCAAGGTAATACAAGTGGCTTCTTTCCTCTCTCTCAGTTTTTGGAGGAAGATTGATTAATTTTAAAAAGCAGGTATTTAGAAGCCAGAGGACATTCCTTACCCAGTGGATCTTGATTATAGTTCAGCCCCCAAATCTGAGGATGAACTAACTACGGTGCAGGTAGGGTAAGAGCACTGACATTTTCAAATAGCATCTTCTTGCACCACAGATCTGTTTCTTGCGTATTATCTGTTTACTTTACTGACAAAAGTAAGTGTAATTGCTTGTTACTCCTGTCAGCCACTCAGAGCCAATGTACAATGGCTTCTTTTCTGGCTCATGCATTATCAAATGAATTGCTACATTCAAAATGCAAAATCTTCATCATTAGTAATGATGCATGAACCAGCAAGAACACAGCTGGACTTTCATATCCCATCTTTTTTCCCTTATAAAATGAATAATCATGTTTAATTAGGGAGAAACTACAATGGTGCTTTTACAGTCAATTTTCATTTTAAAGTATCCCTTTTAATTTTCTGAGTTTTAGTTGAAGAATACTGCATTCATTTTGCTCAGTCAAGAAAATCCACCCTTTTTACTGTGATAAAAAAATTGAAATATAGCTAATGTGCTTTTCAATGGAGCAGAGAAAGGTATAATATGATCCAATGGCTGAAAGTTGAAGCTAGACAAATTCAAAATGGAAATAAGGCGTGAATTTTGAACGGCGAGAGTAATTAACCATTGGAACAATTTACCAAGGGTCATGATGGGCTCTCTCCACCACTGACAATTCTGAAGTCATGACTGGATGTTTTTTAAAAGATATGCCCTAGGAATTATTTTGGGGAAGTTCTATGGCCTTTGTTATACAGGAGGTCAGACTAGATGACCAGAATGGTCCCTTCTGGCAAATAAGTATTCAGTATACATTCTGCTGTCTGACTCAAAATCTATAAAAGGGTCCACTGAAAATATAAAATTCTCCATCTGTATGAAATGAATGGCTATTTGTATATGGAGAATACAGCTTATTAAAGTCAATATTTGTTCAGTAATTGATTAGAAGATTCCAGGGTAGATTGATTTAAATCTAACAATACTGTAATTGACAATTATCACTATCATATGGCACTGTCATTGCTGAATAGCTTTATGAGTGGCTTTCTTATCTGTAATGACAGCAATTATTTTCAAGTATTTAAGCCTGAGAAACAGACGGGTGAAGTATATGTTACCATATTTAAACTAATTTCATTTCACTATGTTTTTCTCAATCTTACTGAGTGAAATATACTTAGATTGTAATCTCTTGGGGCAGAGATCAAGATCATGTATTCTTCTGTGTACTGAAGTGTAGAGAATTTTATTAGAGCTCAACATATAACACATCTACAAATCAAATATTTAATAACTATAGCAGAATGCAATCTACTATTATCGCTGTGCTAAGGAGCATTAACAAATATAATCAGTATCTCCCAAGAATTAAGAGGCAGTGAACAATTTGCATGTGACACACTAATCTTGAAAATTCACAAACAGCGGATTGTGTCCAGTTAGTTCATTTGACCACTGAAGTGTCTTATTGTCATGGTAAACTCTTATGTTATGTCATAAATAATCAATGTGAAATGAATAGATATAAGTAGAACAGGACTATAGGAGTACACGGTTGACAAGTATACAGGAGTGATGAGTGTGTATTAGGTATATAAGTAAAACAAGGCAGTAATGCAAGGTCTACAGGCTAAGGCCTGTAGGATTTCAGCTTAGCCACACTAGGACTCAGGCTTAAGGAGACTTGATTTTAGTGGGTGACTTAAGACTGACCCTATGCCAAGAAAGCCACAAGATTACTACAAACAATGTGCCAATAGGTGATGTTACAGAAAAATAGACCACAAGACAACTGATTGTAACATCATGAAAAATTCTGTTCTGAGCACAGGTTGCCCTGGAAACAGGTTGACTTAAATGTTAATATGATGCAAATAAGAAAAAGGAGAAATAAGAGAACAACCTATAGAAAGTGGAGCAGCCCCAAAATTCCTGGGGTGTGGAAGTAAAGATAAGAAAAAGGAGGGTTGGAACCCTCATGCATGTGCATAAGGTGTTAGAACATGGTCAGAACAACAAGATAAAAGAGGTGCCCTGGTTGAGATAAAGTGGGAAGACCTAATTGGGACAACCCCAGCAGGAACCATCCTTCTATGACAACCACTTGTTGAATGATCCACTACACTCTATACAGTATCTTTGGATATGTGAGTATGAATACAGCAGAAGTTATTGAATGGCCTCTCAGGTTTTATACACAAATGTGAGATTGTAAAGCTAATTCTCTGCTTAGTAAAACTTATAACACAGACAAAACTTCTTACTTATGATTGTGTGTGGGGTCACTGTCTTCGTTCTTCATGTGTTCCTAGAGCCTCCAAATCTAAGGGTGATTTCTACACTAATAATCTTAAAACTGTGGCCCCACAGGAGCTCGACTCACTGTGCTTTACCACAGAACTATTAATCAATTCAGAATTAAAATAAAGGCTACAGAATTGTGATTGTACAAGCAATTCCTGAGTATCCAAGAAGGTCAGACTGACCTAAGAAGACAGGTGCAAATGTGCTTGGCACAGAGAGGAGAGTGAATGTTCTACTGTACATGCAAGTACTGTTTTTCAAAAGTAATTTTTTCATTATAGTTGGATATCTGAGCCTACTGCCAGTGGCGGCCATCTTGCTAGAAAGTCATGTAAATTTGTGACTATGGCAGAGTGGTAGCTCAATAGCAATCTATGAATGAATTTCCAACTCCCTTTAATAGTATCTTTAGTGCTATTATATTTTATTTACTAGGGCAGATTTGGAAAATGCTTATATTGTTTTACACTGAGCTACCAATGACTTGACTTTTGAGAAAGATGGTTACTTCCAGCATTTACCTGAAAAAGGTTAACTACATATTTGGAGATGAGGAAAAGTCAGGCTTTGTTTTGGCAAAAGCTTTGTCAAGTTTTGTAAAGACAATACCAAGAGTGGTTTGGCTCTGGGTTGTGTTTATCCAGATTCCCAAATTTCAGAGGTAATTGGATAAATGGTTCTCGCTTTGACCTAACTTTAAATTGCTATTAAAAGCTGTCATTACAAATCTATGTAGTATTGTGCTTCTTACAGTACGTGAGAATGCTCCGATAGTTGGACAGAGCAGAATGGGTAATATATTCCTTTAACACTCAAGCATGTCTATACTATTTACTTACTTCTATCTATTATATCTCTGTCCACACAGAGAATATCACATAAGAAGGAGGAGAGGGAGGAAGGGCACAACTAAATGCTGTTCGAGTAAAAATAATAATACCATGAACATATAATAAACTGAATCTGGTTCTTATCAATTATTATTATTGAGTGGAAGAAATGGTAATGGACAGTGGGTTGCAGATTTAGACAAAGACTACTCTCTGTTGAGGGACTAGATAATTCAGGGAACTGGTAATGGAATATTGAGCTTTTCACCTCTAAGCCAGCCATTCAGATCAGTATATAGTCAGTACAGACAAAAAGCTGTGTTACTGTCAGATGCTATTGGGTCATCTAGGTGAAGTGATTTAATGACTTCAGTCCATTTCTTAGGGACAAGTGATCAAATCACCAAACAAATAAATAAATTTCAGTTTGGAAGCCTTGACAGCTGTCCCAACAAAATGAGCATGGAGACTGGACTGAACTACCCTCTTAGTCTTAACAGTAGGCCTTCTAGGTTCAGGGTTAAAATGTGTTGGTGAGCCATGGTGTACCATAATGGATAAACAAAAGCATACTGTCTTCCAAGGTTCTTTCCAACACTTAATTCAGCTGTAAAGTGAAAGTGATTAGTCTGCTTGTAGCTATAGTTGCTCTCACTTAGTACTACTAGGCTCAACACTGAGGCCATGTCTACATCTAAAATTTTGCAGCGCTGGTTGTTACAGCTGTATTAGTACAGCTGTATAGGGCCAGCGCTGCAGAGTGGCCACACTTACAGCAACCAGCGCTGCAAGTGGTGTTAGATGTGGCCACACTGCAGCGCTGTTGGGCGGCTTCAAGGGGTTTCGGGGAACGCGAGAGCAAACCGGGAAAGGAGACCAGCTTCGCCGCGGTTTGCTCTCGCGTTCCGCGAACCACCGTGCAAACCGCAGGGAAGGAGACCTGCTTGCTCGGGTTCGGGGAACGCGAGAGCAAACCGGGAAAGGAGACCAGCTTCGCCGCGGTTTGCTCTCGCGTTCCGCGAACCACCCTGCAAACCGCAGGGAAGGAGACCTGCTTGCTCGGCGGTTCGGGGAACGCGAGAGCAAACCGGGGAAGGAGACCAGCTTCGCCGCGGTTTGCTCTCGCGTTCCCCGAACCGCCGAGCAAGCAGGTCTCCTTCCCTGCGGTTTGCAGGGTGGTTCGCGGAACGCGAGAGCAAACCGCGGCGAAGCTGGTCTCCTTCCCCGGTTTGCTCTCGCGTTCCCGGAACCACCCTGCAAACCGCAGGGAAGGAGACCTGCTTGCTCGGGGTTCCGGGAACGCGAGAGCAAGCCGGGGAAGGAGACCAGCTTGATTACCAGAGGCTTCCTCAGGTATGCTGGGATACCTGCTTATTCCACGGAGGTCAAGAAAAGCGCTGGTAAGTGTCTATACTTGATTACCAGCGCTGGATCACCAGCGCTGGATCCTCTACACCCGAGACAAAACGGGAGTACGGCCAGCGCTGCAAACAGGGAGTTGCAGCGCTGGTGGTGCCCTGCAGATGTGTACACCTCCTAAGTTGCAGCGCTGTAACTCCGTCACCAGCGCTGCAACTTTCTGATGTAGACAAGCCCTGACACAGATTTCAAAGCTTCTTTATTGTACATATAAATGCTAATGAGGCAAATAACTGCTTTTTTCATGCACTCACACCCTCCCCCTCACTACAGACTACACTAACTGCAGGATATTATTGTATTACTTTGTTGTGAGGCTAAATCCCCACTCCCATAACTGAAGTAAGTGTGGGTTGGGGGAGCAACAGTACACTGCTAACATTCCATTTTGATTGCAACTGTTAAATTAAAATAAAAATATCTTTAAATGCATTCCTGGGCATTTCTCTAAGGAACACTCACCTACCATGCAATTAACTCACAAGCTGTCCACTGAATGTCATTGTTTATCTCTAGATATTGTACTGAAATAACAATGAGGAAGCAAATATTCTCAAAAAAGCAAATGCAGACAGTAGTTTGAAACAAGTTTGAAGAAAATATGCTTTTCTCCTTGTCATAACATAAAGGGATGCATTTTCAGCTTGGTTCCTTTACAAGTCACCTAAATGTACAGTGTGCGCATATATACCTATAAACGTATTTAAACACTTGAGTAACTCTTCACTATGGAAGAGTCCCCTAATGCCTTTATGCGAGGGCAGATCTCAAAACCTTTTGTTTTGAGGAAGAAAAGGTAATCCCTTATGAGACAGAGTGGACCTTGCATGCCACACTACATGACAAGATAACCTCATTTAGAGAAAGCTTTAAACCCTAGTTCACTAGTCATGTTTCTTCAATATAAAAATAACTGGACTTAGGGTTACTCTCAAATTCAGGCAAGAAAGAGTGGGAAGTATGTCTGTGTTGAGGAAGCCGCCACCAGAAAGCACAACTGGGATTCTGCCCCTGGAAAAAACTACCAGTCCAGCCAGGAGCACTGATGAAAGTAGCTCTGAAAAAGGGACATTATTCTTTCCTGGGTATATGTATCCAAAAAAGCATAACAACCAATAATAATAATAATCCAGTAATTCATCACCTGATTTTAAAATGGGGAAAATGCATGTTATACATCCTATACTTAATTTGTGCTGTGGTACTAGACCATTATCTAAATTCTTCTAAAGACAGAAATTCCAGTAGAATTTTCAACCAGTTCCTGCTGGTTCTCAGTTGGCCAGTAGGCATGGGAACAAAGCAACAAGGTCTATTGACCACCCCACTCCCATTAGAAATCAAGAGAGACATACGGAAAGATGATAATGGAATTTCTCATGGAATTTTCACTAGGAGATTGCTTGAGAAGAAAGCACAGCCTTATTTGCTTTCTTATTTTGTTTCCAACCCACCTACAGGAAAATAAATTTGAACCAGTTATTTTACTGGCTAAATACCCTGGCAACTAAAGCAAGAGTGGCTCAAATGACAATCACAAGGCAAATTCAGCCCATAGACACCACTTGCGTATGGAGACACAGCCCATGGAGACTACAAAATCCAATATGCAGCAGCTCTGCTTGAGACAAGACAGGGCACTTTGCCCATTGAGACCTGTAGTCTCTCCAGGACTCACTTCCACATTTATAATAAGAACAGTTGTAACCTGCTACATTTTATGCAATTTAGGTGGCCCCTCCTGCCCTTGACAAGTTGTCAGGGAAACACTTGGATCAGCAAAGTTTGGGGGCTCCCTTCCAAAGGCACGTATCGATCAATTTCAAAGAACTTAAAATAACTGAACCAAATGCTGAGTTAGTCTCTGTTATCTTATAGGAGTTGAATTATTTATTTCAGTGAATGTAATGTTCACAACAAGTGCTGTCTATTGCCACATACTAATGACACTTATTTTCCCAAACAACAGTAATCTGCCCAGAAATTATTAGTTTAATGATAGCGACAAAGGTCCTTACCTGTGAAAGCATTTGTGGCCTGAAAACCAGCTTCCTGCATACTGCTCTCTCAGCGAAACTTGTGATTCCAATCTTAACCTGTCCTTACTAGGCTTGAAGCTGTCAAGTCACTTCCATCTTAGCTTGTCACAGTCCATTTCTCTCCCCATTCCAGCATTTGGCATCATCCAATTCCCACCTGCTCCCAGGTCCTTTGAGCCGTAGGTACAAGGGATATGCACTGAGCCCAAACAGCAAACGTACGACACTCACCTCAGCCGTCCAGCCAGAGGATTTTGGCCATCATGAATTTGAAAGTGAAGACAATTGTAAGACTGAGATTGTATTTCCTTTTTAAAATTTAGTTCTAATCCACTGTTCATCCAGCATCATTTTTTCAAGACTGAGCCACTTGTGATGTTCAGTTGTCTTGTCTCTCTTGTGCTTCTCTCCCCTTTCAGGCACACTCACTGAGAAATTAAAAAAGAAGAGATTATGTTTCCTGATGACCTCTAGCAACATTAATATTAATAGACTCCCGGGAACAACAAAAACCCAAAACACATGATCGGGGATTGATTGTACACATTAAAGGAGATCTTCAGAAGGCAAATATTATGATTTTGCTGAGATGCAAAGTGTGACCGCACAGCTCTTTGAAGTGCAAAGAGAAACATTGCTGAGGGTGTCAGATAAGATTTACATTTCAAAAGCCATATTTAGTAGAGATGGGGAGATACAGTACAATAACAAAATTGCAGTTAAAAGGGAAAAGGAAAAGCACTTAAGGATCTCAAGTCTAGCCTATTCACAATCACAGTGAGGTTAGCAGCATTTTATAAAGCTGCTTCCCTTCTTTTCTGGAGCAAGATGCAGAGTACTGCAGACTGTGAACCTGCGTGTGTGCGTCTAACAATTGTCTTCCATGGTTAAAAACCCCTTTGTTACAGGTGCTGTTAACAATTTGTTCAAAATCTCAGTTGAAACACAGAAGATGCTACCTAGATGCTTAGCAAGGTTAAAAAACAGGTTATAGAGCTGTGATTCTCAACCAGGGGTCCTGGGGCCCCCTGGGGGGCTGTGAGCAGGTTTTAGGGGATCCGCCAAGAGGGACAGCGTTAGATTTTCTGGGGCTCAGGGCAGAAAGCCGAAGCCCCCCCATATGGGGCTGAAGCCCAGGGCCCTGAGCCCCGCCACCCATGGCTGCAACTGAAGCTTGAGCAATGTAGCTTTGCAGGGGCCCCATTACATGCGACCCCAGGCAACTGTCCTGTTGGCTACCCCCTAACACTGGCCCTGGCTTTTATATGCAGAAAAACAGCTATTGTGGCACTGGTGGCCTGTGGAGTTTTTATAGCATGTTGGGGGGCCCCTCAGAAAGAAAAAGGTTAAGAATCCCTGAGGACAAAGGGGGCCTAACTTCTCCACAGTACTTGTTGTTCTCTCTAGGACAATTAAGAAACAGGCATCTGTGAATGACTATGTATGTTAAGTAGTAGGGTGCCCAGACTATTTCAACTAGGACATACATTTAGTCTCATTATGGGGACACAGTAGGATGCATATGGGATGGTTTTGGCAGATAGGGAAGTATTTTGTGTGATTAGTCCAGAGGGATGAAGTAATGTTTCAGCATCTGAGACATTCTCTGGTTCGGGCACTTATTGCTGTGGGGTACAGGAAAGCTGACTGCTGAAGGGGGCTTAGAAGTGGGGTCCTCTATGATCATCCCTCCCTCAACCCACCCATTGATGCTTCAGCGTCCTCCCTTCCACGCAGCAACCTCTGGTGCACCATTCCCTACTTGAATGACACGCTCAGGGCTGAACTGTCTCTGTGCAGGGCCATTCTATATTGTTTCTCCACTGGCCCACATGTTGTGACCTGAGAAGAGTCTCCACAGGAACATAGGAATTGTCATACTTGATCAGACCCCAGGTCCAGCTAATCCAATATATTCTCTCTGTCAATGGCCACCACCAAGTACTTCAGGGGATCTGCTTAAACCTTGTAACATAAGGTTTAATGTCCTGGATGGTCCTGAACTGCACAGGAGATTCTGACATGCTCTTTGGACTTATCTGCATAAGGATACTCTGGAGAGTTATACTGACTCAGTTAAAGGTGTGATGTCAATAAGCATAAATTGAAGTGTGCTAATCCCCCACTCGACTCTGCCAGGCTCTCATTCAGGAGTCAGATGGCTTTAAATCACTTGAACTTAATCCTCTTCCAAGGAGGCATACACACAGGAGTTTCACACACTTGAATTTATGGGTACTGACTTCACACCTTTAGCTGATTCACTTTAGCTCCTGAGTGGCCCCG
This sequence comes from Gopherus flavomarginatus, assembly GCF_025201925.1. Taxonomy (NCBI): domain Eukaryota; kingdom Metazoa; phylum Chordata; order Testudines; family Testudinidae; genus Gopherus; species Gopherus flavomarginatus. The sequence continues at coordinate 206,278,618 of NC_066618.1, forward strand.
TGTAGTTGTGCCTTTTGGAGCAACTTATGCTGCAAAGTGCACCAGTGCATGGGCAGCTGGTCTTCAAGTTCATCATTAAGGCCCCATCTTAATAGGCAAAAAAGGTCTGTTTGTTCTGTTAGCTCAGTGAGGATTAGCTTAATGCTCAGTTGACCTCCCATCCCACCCAGGCGACACTATAGCCAGCAAATGGATTATCCTGAGTCTTAATGGGATTTTTCAAAATGTTAAGACAACATATTTGAAAAACATATCCTTTCTGTCCATCAAGACACAGCCTTGGGGTAAAGAGGGGTGGCAGGTTGGCTGGCTAAATACTCGTATTCAAACAAGGAGGGGCAAGGGGCAACATTATCAATGCAATCAGTCAAGACACCAATGCTGTTTAGTAATTGTTCCAAATAGGCTTGTTCAGCATCCCTTACTTCTTCAGTTGGAGTGGTTATGGAGTTGTACGACATAGCATAATAAGACTTTTATGCAGCACAGCTAGTGCATCAGACTTTCACCATTGGTGTTCTGGCTTTAAGTCTTAACTTAGGTGACAAGTAAAGAAAACTTCTGATAGCTCAGGGACATAACCTGATATCACAAAAGCATAATCTCACTTGGTACACAGTAAGCTTCCCTCAAGAGATTCAGTACTGAATTAGCAAGGGTGCTGCAGGAGAGGATTACAGTGCTCTGGAAAACCATTCTGGGGAAGCACGCATAGTGCTGACAGTCTGCAGTGCTAGAAATCAAATTCACTATTTGAAAACTTTGTTTCAGAGTTGGTGTAAATTCTTTTGATCAATCAGATTTCCAGTGCTTTCAAATGGTGAATGTAATTCATTCTGTCCTATACGGCAGCCAAACATCAAAACGGTAATTTCCTATAATTTTTAAAAATAACATATTTGATGCTACTAAAGTAAGTCAGTGATTTACTTCAGTTTACAATTAAGAGATAATCACTGGAATTGCATGGAAATATTTTAGTAAGAACTGAACTCAGACTTAAATAGCAGATTTTTTTCTTTATTTTCTAAATACATGTTTGTGTATACATACACATAAACACACAGGCCAGAACCTAGTTATCAAATTCCTTTTCGAAACAGTAGACCAGGTCCTCAGCTATACCAAGTCATACTAGCTGGCCCATAGATTTTAAACTAACTTTCTAAAAGGAGTTTGACAATATTTAAAAAAAAAAAAAAAAAAAAGATCAGTAACAGCTGAAGACACACTATCACTATTATTGTAAATCCCAAGCTATTATTAATGTTATAATAGCCCCTAGGAGCCTCAGTGTAGCTCAAGCTCCATTATATTGATCAGATGCAAAAACATGTCCATGATACAATGACTATATTTTGCTCCATCATCTCCATTCCAATTCCTACAGGAATTCTGCTTCTACTTCTGCTTCCACTTGCACGACTGTGCTGTTATGCTAGTCTCAGAAGCAAAAGAAAACATTGTTTTAAAAAATATGTTGCTGTTTTTTAAAGATTTCCAACTACTCATGCCCCACATGATTGAAGCCCAGGCGACACTGACTAGGGAAGAGGGAAACCATATCCCTTTGCTTCTGTCCTCTCCACTCTGCTTAGATTTGTTCCCGACTGGAAGAGCAGAGAAAGACAATGCCATTTCGATACACAGTGAATATGGAACATATTTTCACTGCTCAACACACCGCATAGAACAGTAAAGTCAGTTAGCGAGTCTCATGATAGATTTATCTACTCCTCCTGCTTTATCCCTTGCTATCTTCTCTTCTGCCAGTGTTTGGCAAACACCACCAACAGACCAGTTTAACAAAAAATGGAAATGAGAGAGAAAAACAGCAGCAGTAGGTTAAATAGTTAGTGGATTTAAATCCTGTAATAATATTTACATACTGTATAATTGTTAAAGCCAATTCTCAGTGGGTCATACTCAAACAAGAAGTATATTTTTCCAATACTGATATCTTTGTAATGTCTTAATTTAAAATATATTTAAAAAGTAAATGTTGCATGGTTCCACCCCCAGCCCCTACACATCTCATTTCCTTCCACTGAGTATTGTCTGTTTCTTTGGTTGTGTGCTGTTCCCTTGGTGATAAATATGCAGTGAGAGCCAATTGATTGTATTCTCAGAAAGATCAGAGTTGTGGGCAGTATCTCCTGTGACAGTCATTTGCACGTGATGTCCAAAAAAAGAGTAAATACTTAGCTAAGATGTTTTTAAATCTATAACAGGAACAGCTACAGTGAAAGACCGTATGTTTATACTTTTGAAAAATGTAAGAAATTAATTGCGCGGCTGTGGTTTACTTTACCCTGGCGCAAGGATCAGTTCTCTTGTTGGTAGTTTCAGCAGAAGGCAAGGAGAGTTTAAGAACAGGGGGACTGAACTACCCTAACACCCACTCTTTGTGGTGCCTGCAGAAGCAATTGACAGAGCAGTGTAGGAAAGCTTGTCCATTGGTTGCCTTATGGGTTCTATGGATAAAGAGATGACAAAGCTACGACTGTCAATCATGCAGCTTTCAAGAGCACTATGGCCCCGATCCAGCAAGGTATTTTCACACTTGCCTAAATTCATGTATGTGAATAACCCTACTGAAGCCAGTGGCACTACTCAAGTGGATAGGCACATGCTTGAATACTTTGCTGAATCAAGGCCTATATCCACTATATTTTAATATCCTTATATTTATATTATAGTAGTGATTTAGTTGGAAGGATTGGTATACATTTTATAAAATACCACAAAGGATTTTAAAGATGTGCTGAAGCGACTGAAATTATTAGAATGTAAACATATATAAACTGCCTACAGTTTATACATATATGTCTACAGTACTGTAGTCCTGCTTACTTCTTCGTTCTTCTGAGCAATCACACAGAGTTTTGTAGGTTACATTTTTCTGTCTCTGAAAGCAGTCTTTAATTTTTTAAGCTCTGCTTTTGTTTCTCCCTTGGGATTTCTCAGTCTGAGATAAATATTTACCAGTTACACAGTCTCCTTTGTTAGATGGTAAGGTATGTATTTTTCTGTGTGACCCTTTGTTAATTCTCTAGCTCTTATGTAAAATTTCTCTTCTTTGTGAGCTAGTGCTGTGCCAGTGCCTGAGCATGCCGTTAATGGAGTACCAGGCCGCAGGAAATGCCACCTTTCAGATAAGACCACTTATAGGCATTAAAGATCTCGTGACATTTTTCACAAGAGAAGGTATGCAAACCGAGTTTAAAGTCAGGTGGTTACATTATGCCTATCTAATTTCACCACCACCACAGCATCTAACACACAGACAGTTTCAAATGCTTCTGATACTCTTTACTACTACGTATCCTAAACTGTTGTGTAGCATGGCTGTACACTATTAAACAGCTGCTGCATTCCACCCTACTGGATAACGTCAATTATGGGTGACATGATTCCTAGTGTATGTATTGGGTGTATGTGTACCATACAGTTTGAGATACTTTTGATATATTAACTTGTTCAGGAAGCAGTGTTCTCTGAAATTACTAATTTCCCCTCTTTATTACAAAAAGCCCTTCCCTGAGGTGACCTGTCCTTCTAGACAAGCTCCCTCCAGATCCAGTCATGCTCTTTTTGGGTTGGCTGGGGTAGGAGAATGGGTCTAGGCAAGGAAAATGACAAGTTCCCAGAGTAACATATGAAGCATCCTCTTTCCTGCCCTGTCAAGAAAATGAGCTGTGGCATTCCAAGCCACTTCAAGTTTGGAAAATGAGACCAAGATTCACGCAAATTCCAACCATGTGCTGCCAGTGGAGCTCTTCACAGGGCCAAGTTGTTGTTCTTTTTAAAAAAATTGCTTGGGTGAAAGTCGTTTATATCACAGTTATTTTCTTTTGGGTGAACCTGATGAGTCCAAGAAGCCATCTGGGAAATAAGCAATGCTGTAAAACAAATCCTTTGAGTGTCTCCTCATACCAAATTAAGCAGTCTCTGGTAAATCATATAGCTGAGAATATTTCAACTATAGTAGGCCTTTCAATGATTTATTCATGGATATTACTTACAGAAATCAGTCAATATTCTATGCAACTCCTAACATCAGCAAGCACACCTAATCAGGGCCACCTTAGGGAAAAATGCGCCCTGGATGAACTTGTATTTTGGCACCTCTGACCCCCGCTGCCTCCCTGGGGTCCCCACTCATTCCCCTGGCCCCAGCGGACTCCCCAGGCTTCTCACACACACACACACACACACACCCCCATCACCTCCGGGCACTGCTGCCTCTCCCTGCCCATTGCTGTGAGCTCTCTTCCACAGCCTCACACGCCAGGCCTACCCCACTCCTTGCCTCTTGACCAGAGTGCCCCCCTGACCACAGTACCCTTGGCGGTTGCCCACATCGGCTACCCATAAGGCCAGCCCTGCACATCATATTCCTCTCATTCATTTTATAAGCCAAATATTTGTGGTTTGGGGCCTGTGATGCGGTGCTCACCCCACACTAACCCTGAAGGGCTTAATAGAGGCCAGATAGGCCAATTAACCTATCAGGCTGCAGGTTGGGAGAATTAAGGCTGAGAGGAAGGCCCTAATTACCTGTGGGGAGACAGAAAGGGCCTGTATAAAGACCAGAAGCTGAGAGCAGCTAGGGGCTGCAGGGAGTAGATTGCAGTTACTCCCTGGGAGGAGGGAGTTGTGAGGCTGGAAAATGCGGGGCAGGGTACGGAAGAAGCTCAGGGAAGGACAGTAAGGACCAGGTGGGAACAGATCTTTGCTGCTGAAGAAAGGGACCCAGAGCCGACACCCAGAGTAGAGGATGGGCCTGGGTTCCCCAACCAGCCACTGAGGAAATGGCACTGGCTGGGCAGTAAATGGGAAGGCTGCCCAAGCCCATTTGTCAGGAAAGACTTTGATACCCCCGAAAGGGGAAACACAAACAGTGACCTGGCCAGAAAGCCGAATCACAAAGAGGCAGCTACAGCGCCCAGAGCAAGAGAGGAGCCACAGAGACAGCAGCAGCAGGGCATGCAGCAAACAGCAGAAGACGGCCTCAGACCTAGGGTGACCGATTTTATAGGGACAGTCCTGATATTTGGGAATTTTTACTTATAGAGGCACCAATAATCCTGCACCTCCTGTCCCAATTTTTTCACACTTTCTATCTGGTCACCCTACTCAGACCTGTATGGAGCTAATTCCCAGAGGGGCCAGAAGGAGGCACCACCTGTGGTAAGTGGACCGCATGACAGGGCCTTCATCCTAAAGAGCTTCACATTTCCATACAACCTAGGAGGCCACCATTTTTTTGCTAAGGGTGACATAATACCTATGATGGGAGCTTTAGAAACGTGTGCAATCATCCTCCTCCTCCTCTAGAGAGCCTCAACACCATTCCTCAGTTTGTAGGAGAGGCCAATGTCAAGCACATGGTCTCTACAGTACTCTCAAAGAATGCTGAGGACTGGGAATCAAGCTTTGGAATCCAGTATTTCCATTTCTTCAAAATTTTCAGCGTTCTAAAGAAAAATGTAACCAATTAGATTTGAGGTGGGGAGAGGGAAGGGTAGCTAAATTTATTATTTCCAAAAGTCTGATGTCAAGGGAAGAATAAATATTGTTCAATTCTATATTTACTCCCCTAAATATGACCACTCAAAATGAAAATATCAATGCAATCTGAACCACAAATTATCGGGCTTGATACAGTAATTACTGGAAGAAATTCTATGGCTTGTCTTTTATAGATGATCACAATGGTCACATTCTAGCCTTAATCTGTGAATCGCTTAGAGCCTACAAGGGAAAAAGTCCTAAATCACATTAGTCTATGAACCCAGAGAGATCAAGGAGATAAATGTTTTATTTTCCAATAAATTTAACACTAAACATGATAGCAACATAATTCAATTTTGATTTACCTTTGGCAAAAACAACCCCTTCCAAAATTCTCTTGGTCTGGACAGTTTTTAAATTTGCAGACGACTGGCAGGCGCATAAATTAGAGTGGATGGAAGAAAGTGATATTTTAGGAATGAGTCTAACAGCGTTGTGCAGCAGGTGCCTGTGTTGTGCAGGAGGTCAGACTAGATGATCATAATGGTCCCTTCTGACCGTAAAGTCTATGAGTCTATAATATCTAATTTGTTATTTTAACATCTAGGAACAGCATCTGAAAGCCTCTCCAAATTCTTATTTAATGGCCAAACTAAAATCATAGTATTCTGTTGCCAACAAATAGTTGAGTACTTGTATGCAAGAAAAAGTAGATTGTGATGTAGGTACCACAGGTTTTGACTTCTGTTCAGATGTTTACATTACAAATGTAGTAGCTGCTACACCTCCAATTTAGTTCCTCCTGCCCCCATGTCCACACAGGAGAACCAGGAGTGTGGCGCCTGCTCACAGCACTTGGTCACCTACATCAGATGGAGAGACAGAGTGAAGCTGACATGATTCCTATTCGTTTCACTCTACTATGCCTCTTGGGAGGGACACAGTGGAGGAACAGCATAGTGATAAATTTTGCTGTTGTCAGGAATGCTCCCAAAGAAGCCAAGTGGAAGAAGAAATTAGTATTTCTCTGCTTTACCTCTCCACCTTACATCCATGCTTCTCCCTGACTCCCTTCATCTCAACAAAAGCAGCAGCACAAAAATAACCTGCACAATGTGTAACTTTAGCTAGGGCTATCTCAGTAGCTAAATATTTTAGCCACTTAGTTTATCACTAATTCCAATATCCTCACAAAAAATGTGTATTCACTGACCCAAGAAAATTACAAAATGAATGGACTTTCCAAATACTTTACCTTATACACTTCCCAATTTCTTCCCTCCCAGCTCCAAATTACCTTCCTGATTTCTCCATTACTTCCTAGCCCTTTGCTATAAAACAAGTTCATAAGCCATTTGTTCTCTCTCCACTGACAACCGTTTTATAGGAGAGGCATGTTGGCAGTGCCTCCTTCTTGCAGGAGATAGTAGTTATGTCAACCATAAACCTCTTGGGAGACCCTGAGGTGGTCATCTGCCAGATAATCAAAACATGAGACAATGCCTTTTGGGTGCACGGGGGGAGTGCACACAGCTGGAAGGAACTCTTCCCACAGAACTGGTTATAACAGTCAATATTTCCATACACACGTGCCCACACGATACGCGCATTGATAGAGTTTCTCTCTCTCACACATACACACACAGCATGTTCATAAAGATGAGTCTGTTTCTGAACCTAAGTAAAGTTTCATTTAAGTTCTTTTTAAAAAGCAACATATTTGAGCTCAATAGCTTTTCTGGGAACTATGGGGACCTAAAGACATAGATTGTGTCCTCAACTCAAACTAAAATCTTGAGAGCTACACAGCGATACTCACTCAACACTACCAAGAACTTTAATGGGAATTGTGTGACTAACTCCCCATGGGACTCTGCAAATACAGAAGTTAACTTGAAGAGTCAGCCAAGAAAGTCATTTAACTCCTGTAGAATTACTTGATTTGATTGCAAAGGCACAACAAGATGCACATGTTGGCAAATGCTTTCAGGATGCAGATGAGAACATACGTATGTCAGCTATAATACAAAATACGTTGATGTTTAATATGTCAGACAATGATGAAGTCAAAGACATAAAGGAAATGAGGTACTGTCTTTGCTGTAGTTAAATACAAGGCCCAATCGTGCTATTCACTTTTTGATGGGAACTAAGGGCGCTCTGCGCCTCTCAAGAGGCACTTAGCATTTTACATAATTGGGCCCTTAGAAAAAAGCAAAGACTTAACCATGTATTAAATCGTTTAACGAGCACACCCTGGCACCTTCTATACTGAGGAAACACTGATAGAGTTTCAGATCTTCCTGGAAGGCTGGATCTGTCAGTGCTGTGAAAGTTCATCTGTTGTGAGCAACAGCTATTCAGGAGTGCAAGGAACTTAGGGGAAACGCCCCCTTGTATTTTATATGCATTACTATGTAAATCCAGTTGTAGTTTGTCCTGCAAATCAAACCATGCTGAAATAATTCATTTGATATATTTACAGTGTCTTAGTAGTTAAGTAGTTGTCTGCTTGTGCGCTAGATAAAGAAGTGCAAATAGAACATTATCTAGACAAGCACCCCAGACATTGACTGGGCATATCTGCTGTAGGGTATTCCTGGAACCATTGTTAGTAACATAGGAAACTATGTTTTCCTGCAATACAGTAATGGCAGCCTCCAAAAATAAGACTTGTATGAGTAAGCTTCTTGTGACATAAGAGAAGGTTTGCATTTATTTACCCTTGGTTATGTTTGATCATCTACTGGAGAAATCCACTTCAGCAAATTGACAAAGACAAATAAATTATATTATACTCATTTTATCCAGAACTAATCTTTACTGCAAGAAATCACAAAAACCTCTACTAAAGGATTGTCCTTGGGCTCTCTATATCTGAAAAAGCCACAAGTTGGCTGATCTGTATTCCATCAGTTTTGATATTTGGTTTAAGCAATAATGTTTTTATATGGAACAATAAAAATATAAACCTTGTTTATCATCATTAATTGTACTAAGGTAACACTTAAAAGCCATAACTGAAATCAAGGTGCTGTTTTGCTAGGTACTGAACCAATGTATAATAAAATAAAGTCAGTGTCCCAAAGAATCTGCAATCCCAAACAGGCAAAACAAAAACATGGTGGGAGAAATTAAGTATTATCATCTCCATTTTTATAGACCAGGAACTAAGGAACAGAGAGATTAAATGACATGCCCAAAGCTGGCATTTCTCCTGAGTCCCAGTTCAGTGTTTTAACCACAAGACCATCCTTCTTCTCTTGATAGACCATCTACTTGAATAAACACCATTTTCTGCATTATACAGCTAGGAAGTGGTCAAACTAGTACAAGTGATTCAGCAAAGCTTTCACTCAAGTCAATGGGTATACTGCTGGAGTCAGGACTGCAGAAATGGACCTTGCTGTAGTCCTAGAGCAGGGGTCCCCAACGCGGTGCCCACGGGTGCCATGGTGCCCACCAGGGCATCTAAGTGTGCCCGTGTACTGGCCGGTGGATGAGCATCCGCCGAAATGCCGCCAAGAAGCAGCGTCATCCAGAGGCATCGCCGCCGAAATGCTGCCTGATGGCGAAGCCTTTGGATGACGCTGCTTCTCCGTGGCATTTCGGCAGCGACGCCTATTGACGTTGCCACTTGGCGGCATTTCGGCAGATGCTCGTCCACTGCCACAGTCCTCTGGCACCTGCCAGACGAAAAGGGTTGGGGACCACTGTCCTAGCTAATCTAGTCCCCAGTTCAGGAAAGCACTCAAAGATGTGCTTAACTGTAGGTACTGAAGTCAATGAGACTTACATACTTGCTTAAATAGTGTCCTGAATCAATAACTACCACCCTGGGTACTACTGACTAAAATTTACTTCAAATTTTAACTTTTGAAAAGGAAGAAGAAGGAGGATACTCCAGTGGTTAAGCACCCCCCGCCTAGGGCTTGGGAGACTCATCTTCAATTTCCTGTTCTGCTGAAGACCTCCAGTATAACCTTTAAGAAATCACTTAGTCTCTGCTCCCCATCTGTAATATTAGTAGACTACTACTTCCTTATACATTCAATATTGCGAAGTAGGGAAATGGAGGCCAAATTAGTAAAACACATCAGACAGCAGAAAGGCAAGCAAAACTTGAAGTGGCAATGACTGCTAGTTTTAAGCCACAGAAGAAATCTACACACGTCTTCTCGACACTTGAAATTCAAGCTTATATTTAATAAACACCACACCAGTCTGCCAAACACACTGATGTTAAAAAAGAACCAAAAGGACAGGTTAAAAAAAATGACTATTAGTAGGTGCTCAAATTGACCTACCTTAAAAAGTGTCATTTTGATAGGGCAGAACGTTCAGAACTTCTGAAAATCAGGCTCCTTGAGGCACTTTATCTTGGGCACCCAAAAATCAAGGCACACAAAATCACTACTCACTTTTAAAATTTAGGTCAAATTCCATAGTGCTTTTCCATTGACATTTATTTAGCTCTCAGATGAACCAATCCTACTGTAAATGCCAAGTGACTCTCTCTTCTTGTGTTCTAAAAATCACCTCTGATGCCACTCTTTTTTATTTAAGTATAGATCAACCATATTGTTCTTCCATGTCCAGCAGGCTCTTTCACAGGGAGTCATTCCTGCTGCTAACAGTCATACATGCTCCCCTTAACCTCTCGGAATCTCAGAAACTATATCTGACAACAAAACAATTCCACACGCACAAAACACAAATATAGTAGGGGAGTGGTGCAGTGGAAACAATATCCAAAGATAATCAGGTAAACCCTTCTTCTCAGAAAGCAGCACAGAGTATTCTGCCCTAATTCAGAGTCACTTAATATACCAAAACCAAAGAGACTAGTGCTTTTTCTGGTCTCAGTGGACAATTTGGTGTGTAACTATTTGTTTATGTAAAGCAACAGTATAGAGACAAGGGACTAAATTCTGTTCTCAGTTACATCCAAACAACTCCATTAAAATCAGCTCTTCTGCACTACTAATGTAAGGAAGGTGAGCAAGACATAGCAAGTTGAGGCTCTCTTTTCAAATGTAGTTCAGTCAGAGGTTTTGGATAGCACTGCAATGCCAAACAATTCACCAACCACCCGGATATTTTTATTTTTTGACACTCAATTTTTTTTATCGATAACTTTTCACTAATAAATAATATCCATGTCATCCTTTAAAACCATTCTGATATATTTGTTTCCATGCTTATGTGTATTATTTTAAAATTAAAGCACTGCGAATACCATATCACTTTTGTTTAAAATAAGCATGGCAGCAGTTCAGCTTTAACAATACTTTCTCTTATCAATTCATTAAAGGCCACAAGAGGGAAAATACACTTTGCAGAAAAGGGTCTAAAATTACTATTTTTATGGTCAAGAATTAGGCTATTTTTTTTCTTTTATATGTGCAGTTCCTTGTTCTCTTTTCTTCTACAATTGTCCATACATTTATGGACAACAGACAACCATGTCTCTGGTTTGTGTTTCTTGTTGTCCTCATCAGGATTACTACATTATGTTTACTTGTATATGTCCACAAGTTGCATGTATGGTCCCATATGTCCAACCTAACTGGTAACCTGGAAAAAGCCTGCTGTTTGTTCTCCAGCAAAGGAAGCAGATATGCAGGTTTCAGTAGGATGGGCCCACACAAACAATTTCTGGATAGCTACGTAATTCAAGAGTCAGAGTTACAAACAGAAACACTGCAACCATGGGTTAGAAGAAACTGATGATATTCACACACAAAAAGCACTAGCTCCTTCATTCAGCAATAGAGTATCTTTGTATTACATGGCCATTTACCTATCATCAATCATAATGCACAGACATATTTACTGTGGGCATAATAATTTTTTTCACCCAATATAAGTGTCAAGTTCAACAGAAGTTTGACTTAGTGGCCTTCAGTAAATAATCTTCAGATATTGTGGAATGTTTTTCTAACAAACAGTCACTGCCCTCTGTGTCACTAACCTCATAGCTACTGAGGGCGGAAGGAAGTTCGACTTATTGATAAAACAACAAAGGACAAACACATGAGAGAAAAGGGAAGGCTATCTTCTCCTTGGCTAACCTGTAATATGAAAATGTTTCAAGTAAATGGGGTTCTTCTTCTGTGCAGACAACAGGGGACTAGCAAATGTCACTGAGCCCTATTTTAGTATTTCTCACTGCAAGAGACAAATCTAGTTACAGGAAACACAAGGTAAAGAAGGAAACATCCCAGCTGCATTAACCTGCATCACAGAGCTCAAGTCCCTGACAATGCAAACCATTCCCCCAAGGTGCACCAAGACTGATGGTAGGAGATGTCCCTCTGCTACACAGAGCATTAACAAGACAGAATTATATATTGGCACTATTTACCACAGAAATAGAAATAGAGGGAATGCTGGAGAAAAACTGCAAATCATCATACAGACCAGTCAGCTTAATTTCTGTACCCAGAAAGATAATGGAGCAAATAATTAAGCAATCAATTTGCAAACATCTAGAAGATAATAAGGCGATAGGTGACAGTCAGCATGGACTTGTCAAAAACAAATCATGTCAAACCAACCTCATAGCTTTCTTTGACAGGGTAACAAGCCTTGTGGATGGGGGGGAAGCAGTAGATACGGTATATCTTGACTTTAGTAAAGCCTTTGATACTGTCTTGCATGACCTTCTCATAAACAAACTAGGGAAATGCAACCTGGATGGAACTACTATAAAGTGGGTGCAAAACTGGTTGGAAAACCCTTCCCAGAAAGTAGTTATCAGTGGTTCACAGTCATGCTGGAAGGGCATAACAAGTGGGGGCCTGCAGGGATCAGTTCTGGGTAGGGTGACCAGATGTCCCAATTTTATAGGGACAGTCATAATTTTTGGACCTTTTTCTTATATAGGCTCCTATTACCTCCGACATCCATCCCAATTTTTCACATTTGCTGTCTGGTTACCTTAGTTCTGGGTATGGTTCTGTTCAACATCTTCATCAGTGATTTAGATAATGACATAGAGAGTACATTTATAAAGTTTGAGGACGATACCAAGCTGGGAGGGGTTGCAAGTATTTTGGAGGATGGGATTAAAATTCAAAATAATCTGGACAAACTGGAGAAATGGTCTGAAGTAAATAGGATGAAATTCAATAAGGACAAATGCAAAGTACTCCACTTAAGAAGCACCAAATCAAAATGGGAAATGACTGCCTAGGAAGGAATACTGCAGAAAGGGATCTGGGCGTCATATGAGTCCACAGCGTAACGCTGTTGCAAGAAAAGCGAATATCATTCTGGGATGTATTAGCAGGAGTGTTGTAAACAAGAAACGAGAAGCAATTCTTCCTCTCTACTCCATGCTGATTAGGCCTCAACTGAAGTACTGTGTCCAGATCTGGCACCACATTTTAGGAAGGATGTGGACAAATTGGAGAGAATCCAGAGAAGAGCAACAAAAATGATTAGATGTCTAGAAAACACGACCTATGAGGGAAGATGGAAAAAAATTGGTTTGCTTAGTCTGGAAAAGAGAAGATTGAGATGATAACAGTTTTAAAGCATGTAAAAAGTTGTTACAAGGAGGAGGGAAAAAAATTGTTTTTCTTTACACCTGAAGATAGGACAAGAAGCAATGGGCTTAAATTGCAGCAAGGGAGATTTAGGTTGGACATTAGGAAAAAATTCCTGTCAGGGTGATTAAGCACTGGAAGATTGCCAGGGAAGTTGTGGAATCTACATCATTGGAGATTTTTAAGAGTTGGTTAGACAAGCACCTGTCAGGGATGGTCTAGATCAGTGCTTCTCAAAGCCGGTCTGCTGCTTGAAGAGGCGGCCAGCACATCCCTCGGCCTGCACCGCTTCCTGCAGCCCCCATTGGCCTGGAGCGGCAAACTGCGGCCAGTGGGAGCCACGATCATCCAAACCTGCAGACGCAGCAGGTAAACAAACCGGCATGGACCGCTAGGGGTTTTCCCTGAACAAGTGACGGCCCAACTTTGAGAAGCACTGGTCTAGATAATATTTAGTGCAGGAGACTGGATTAGATGACCTCTCAAGGTCCCTTCTAGTTCTATGATTCTATATATCATGTAACCAGTCCTCCCAGTGATATCCTGGTCTTTCTTATTAGCTCTTCCAGCGAAGGTGGCTCAATAGCAGAGCCATGTTGCTAAAACTAAGGCAGTGCACTGTGGGTGCAGGAGTCTGACTGCATTCTTTAAAAAACTGAACCTTATTCTGTTAATAGTTTAATTTATTTTACAGGAGTAAATTACTACTCAATGTGAATAACCATACCAGAATCTGGCCCTTACTGCATATCTAGGGATTTCATTTTGATACTTTTCAGTCTCTCTCCCACTGCTTTTTGCTGAACCCTCAAGTTTGTTCAACTGGCAAAACAAAATAACTTAAAAGAAAAATCAGGAAGTACCAAATATCTCCAAACAACATTTTTTCCTGTAACATGTGAGGTTCCTGTACCAGACATGGACTGGTCATGGAGCATACTTATACCCACCAGATGTATTCATAATGAGGTGCTTTAATGCTTTGCCAGGTGTGTCTGAGGTTTGTTTAAATAACATATTTTACACACACAGTGCCACCTAGTAGCTGAATAGTATAAAACAGTTTAGCATTCCATTACATCTCCTCCTTTAATTCTACATTCCAATCATATACAATATTTACACTATCACACTGTCTTTGAAGTTCAGTACGGATCAGTCTGTTAAGTGTCTCTGAATCATACTGGTTTTCTAATTACACGACCTGAATGTATAACAACTTGATCATCTGGCTGTCCATTAGTTGCAACAACTGACTGTAGTTGGTTTGAAATCCTTTAATCTTCTTCTTCTTGTTCTGTTTCTGCCTTCTGTAGGGTTTGGTCTGTTGATTGTTCTTTCACAGAAACAAATTGTAGCTGTCGACAGCTTCTGTTGAACTTTCCCCTGTCAGTCTCAATCACATATGAATTCTTTTTATTTATGACAGCAGGAGTTGTCGATCCTTTTCTTCATCCAGTTTGACATACATCGTCACCAGGTGCCAGACCTTGCAATTCTCTCATTGAGTGATGTCTATTGTACAACGTGTTCATGAGCTATTAGCCTTTTTATCCAATCTGGCTGCTCTCTTCATGTCTCACCACTTTGGAAACAGGTTCTTTTCCAAAGTTGGAGCAGTAATTCTGAGTTGTCATCCCATCAGGAGTTGTGCTGGACTATATGCAATGGTGTTGATCTGTAACTCAGGAAAGAAAGGAATGGATCTTCCTGCCGTAGGATTTTCTTGGCAGTCTACAGCTTTCTCAGCCTCTCCCTTATGGGTAATGTGGGCTGCTAGTAATATGATCAAAATCACATTTTGTTTGGAATGACTTAAATTCTGCTGCAGTGAATTGTGGTCTGTTATCCATCACTACTTGTAATGGAATACTGAAGAGCACAAAAGTGCACGCTAGTATCTCAGTAACACTGCAACACTTATGGTTTTCAAGTACATTATTTCTACATACTTGAAAAAATAATCCAAAACGACCAGAAAATTAAGTCCTCTGAATTCACATAAATCTGCAGCTAGTCTCTTCCAAAGACTGTCTGGTAGATGGTACTAAAGGTTCTTTGTGTTGTGTTGGTCTGTTAGTTCTGCAGTGTTCAAATGCAGATATTTTATTCTTCATGTCCTTACTGATGCACGGCCACCATACTTACTGGTTGACCCATTACAGCATTTAGTTAATCCTTGATACCTTTAACGGATGAAGTTTAGAATGTCTCTTCTCATTCTGTTTGGAATTATGGTACAATTGCCTTTGATCATGAGTCTATCTGACTCGCTTAATAGTCCATGCACCACAAGGTACACGTTGGTCAATTCCTTAGGGTCTTTTAGGTACTTGGACCAGCCACCCCTAATGTAACTTAGAACTTCCTCAAGTTGAAGTTGCTGTTTGTAGCTAGGAGTGATCTTGTTTCTGACACTGGTCTGTATGCATCCACATATGCCTTTGCATCATCGTCAAGCTCACAATGTCTACTACTACCAGTTTTCTCCCTGGAACATATTTTAGCAGTTGGGTACATTGAATTGACCTCAGCAATAGACGCTGGCATCTCAGAAGTGCTTGATCCAGGCCTCTTTCCTTGATAAGGGTTACAAGCAACTTATGGTCTGTTGTTAGTGTAAATTAATCCGGTCAACAGAGATATCTATAAAGCTCTCATGTGCCATACACTTGCCAGGCACTCCTTTTCAATCTGTGCATATCATTTTTCTGCTTCTGTAAATCTATAAGAGCAAAATGCCACTTGCTTCCACTCAGTGCCATGTTGTTACAAGAGCATACAACCTAGGCCATAGCTTGTGTCCACATGGACTATTGTGAGTTTGTTCATATTACAGTATTTGAAAACTGGAGCTGTTGAGATCATTCCTTTTTAATTTGGCCCTCATACACAAGATGTATTGTGCTTTAACAGTTCATTCAGTGCTTTTGTCATTGTAGAAAGGTCTTGTAGATATCAACCAAGGTAATTTACCATTAATTGGGGTATTCAGTTCTTAAATTGCTTTTAATTTCTCAGGGCAAGGCATCTGTTTTTCCTTGTTTAGCATCAGTCCAGACTGACTGATTAGGCTTAGGATTTCACTAAGGGTTTTGTTATGCTCTTCCGTTGAAGATCCACGCATTAGAATGTTATCCATGAATACTACAACTCCATTTGTGTTTGTTAATAATTCTGCCACCTTTCTTTGGAAAATTTCAGGTGTATTGTTAATCCCAAAAGTTAATATTTGAAAGCAAAATCTCCCAAAGGTGGTGAGAAATGTAGTCAGTTTAGCACTTCCTTTGGCTAAAAGAATTTGCTAGAATCCACTTGAGACATCCAACTTGGAGAATACTGTAGCTACTTTAACTTTGGGGAGGAAGTCATCCTTGTTGGGAGAATATATTTTTCTTTCACAACAGCTTCAATAAGTCTTAAGATCCACACAGATCTGTATTTTTCTATTTTTCTTTACAATTGGTACCATTGGGGTACACAATGCTGTGGGCTCAGAGATTTTTCTCCATTATGCTAGTTTCCTCCATTCTTTTTTTAACTCAGTTTCCACTTTATGAAGTAATGGAAAAGGAATCGTGCAAGGTGTATGCACACTTATGGTTCAGCATCTTTTCTTAAGATTATTTATAACAGGGGTAGGCAACCTATGGCACATGTGCCAAAGGCGGCACGTGAGCTGATTTTCAGTGGCACTCACACTGCCCAGGTCCTGGCCACTGGTCCGGGGGGCTCTGCATTTTAATTTAATTTTAAATGAAGCTTCTTAAACATTTTAAAAACCTTATTTACTTTACATACAACAATAGTTTAGTTATATATTATAGACTTATAGAAAGAGACCTTCTAAAAATGTTAAAATGTATTATTGGCACGCAAAACCTTAAATTAGAGTGAATAAATGAAGACTCGGCACAGCACTTCTGAAAGGCTGCTGACCCCTGATTTATACTGAAACTCCTTTCATAAGCCCAGTTTCACCAAATATTCCACTGAGTTCTGCCACCTTTCTTCCACTACGCCCATCATGTTTGCCACACTGTGACTGAGAAGGCTGTTGGTTTGTGATCCTTTGTTCACATGCACTCTGAATACACAGCTTTTGTCTTTGCACATTGTTTCTATGGTGAACTGGCGGTTTAGAACACCTCCAGTGCTACTCAGAGCTGTGTCAGGTGACTTCAGCTCTGGCAGAGTAAAGATGATTGTAAGCCCCTTCTGAGATGCCTGTGATGTCAGCTCCTGAGTCAGTTTTAAAGTCAATAGTCTTTCCATGAATATTCATTTTCACTCTCCAGGCAGGCTCTATGTCATCACAAGTGATATATCCCAAAAACAATGGCTCTTGATTGTCTGCAATATGAATCAACTCCCTGACTGCTTTGGTGTGGGAAATGGTTGCAAAATGGCCATGTTTCATACATGTATTACACTGTGCGCCTTTGGCTGGAGATACATAATTTCTTGGAATATGACTTTTTCTACACCTTGGGCACATTGGCTAGAATTTGCTCCTTCAAGTTCTCTCTGCTTGTCTCAGGGGTTTTACAATAATGACTTTTAACATTCATGTCTGTTTATAGCTTCTAAGCTAGTTTTAGGTTTTCAAGTTGCCCCTGCTTTTGTTCTGTTCCTTGACTAATTCTGACTCTTTTGCTATCTGTATAGCTTTGGCTAGGGTTAAATCTCTCTTCAGTTGTAGCTGCTTTGAAAGGCTTTTATCTAGTTAACCAATAACCAGCCTGTCTCTCATTTTCCATTCCCCAAATCACAGTTTTCAGCCAATGTATGCTGAACTCTCATAAAACATTCAACATTTCCCCTCATTCTTGAATTCTCTGATGAAAACATGCTCTTTCTTAAACTACATATTTCTGAAGTATGAAGTATGCATCAAATATAGCCAGAACCCTTTCTCAGTCATCATTGTGACTGTCTTCAGTAATGTCAAAGGATTTAAAGATATGCTCAGCCTGCTTCCTCATAGCTAGGGCCCTACCTGGGTCATGAAAAACACGTCACAGACTGTGAAATCTGGTCTCCCCCATAAAATCTGGTCTTTTGTGTACTTTTACCCTACACTCTAAAGATTTAATGGGACAGGCCAGCGATTCTCAAACTTGGGGTCCCAACCCAAAAGGAGGTTGTAGGGGGAGGTGGCAAGGTTACTGTAGGGGGGTCACAGTATTGCTGCCCCTATTTCTGTGTTGTCTTAAGAGTTGAGCGACCAGAGAGCAGTAGCTGCTGGCCAGACACCCAGCTCTGAAGGCAGCGCGTCACCAGCAGTAACACATGAAATTTACGATTTTTAAAATTCTATGACCATGACATTGACCAAAATGGACTGTGAATTTGGGAGGGCCTTAGCCAAAGCATAAATTAGGGAAGATAGTTGTATATTTCCAGTTCCTTTGTGGAATTTCTTTTCAATTTGAAATCTTGTAAAATACTGCTTCCAGACTGTCCAATAGGAAGATTTATCAAAGTTGAAGTCCTCTGGGACAGTGACGAGTGGCATGTTGGAAGTTCCTTCGGTCTGCAACCTTTGTTACTGTTTTCCTTGTGTTTCTGTTCTAAATTTACTCATGACACCATGTCATTCTCCTGTACCAGATATTGACTAGCTATAGAGCCTGCTCATACACACCAGATGTATTCATCATAAGATTATGTAATGCTCTTCCAGGAATGTCTCCAATTCATTGAAATAAGGCATTTTACACACAGTGCAACCTACTGCTTAACAGTATATCAGAGTTTAGTATTTCATCACATCACTTATGCAGTATATCTCTCTGTCCCTCTCCAGTGGCTGGGCACACAGAGAGGTTTATGAGTCCTCCTCTGGCTTTTCGATAACACTGATAGGTCTTCTAGCTCAGGCAGTAGGGACTCTAACTTTTAAAACTAGAGATCTGGTTTGTTTCCTGCTGCAGACATCACACCTAGAAGCAGCACTTTACATTTAGATTTGGATTAAGTGTAGTTTGAGCCAACTACACCTCACTAAAATGTCTGCTCTCAGTGGTTATTCCCACTGTTAAGGATTCTTTTCAGATGCTTCACTTCCCATGTCAGTAGCAATACCATTGAAAGTCTTGCGGGCATGGTCACAGCCAGTACAAAACCCTGAGTTAATGTAATGATGAAGGCTGAGATTTTAAACACAATATTTAGTAACCTCAAAGATTTTGGTTCCTGCAGACACTACAGCTCAGCCCATTTGCGCACATGTAGGATTTTTAATAATATATGTAGTGTCAATGACTTAATTTTATGTGCAAGGCAATCAAGTCTCAGTTACTGTATAAAATATAATTCTAAACCACTTGCCTTTTGTATACTAAAAATCCAAAAACATAACAATCCATACGCAAGTTCTTTGTAATTCATTTCCTAGTTTTAAAAAAAAAACTATAAATGAATATGTTTATTTCAGTGAGCAATGTGTGAAAGAAGTGTAGTATACTAATACCACCCAGATCTTTTCCCATCTATCTAACTCAGAGCACTTTACAAAGGAGGTCAGTATCATTATTCCCATTTTACAGATGGAGAAACTGAGGCACAGAAGGGGAGGTTTGTTGCTCAAGCTCACCCAACATGCAGGTGGCAGAGCCCCAGACAGAAACCAGGTTGGCTCAGTCCCAGTCCCATGCTTTATCATCCACTAGGCCATACTGCCTCTTTTTGTCTCTATCTGGACTTCTGTAGCATAGCGCAGTGTAAATGCACATCTTCTATATTTGTAATATGCAGTTTTTAAGTACTTATAACTTTACAATTCCAAAACAAAATTACTTCCAATATGTCAAAAGCCCTGAATTTGCAAGGAATGCGCTCTGGGATGCCCCCTAAGCCCAGTGGAATTCATTATAGGGCAGGGGCCTACTTTCATGGCAAAACTGAAGCTCTAAAGAAATCTGTTTGAATTATGAGAGATTAATAAAATAATGCAGATGCTTTTTTTAAGTACAGAAAAGAGAAAATAAATTCCACACACTATTAACTCAACACACAGTCAAATGAATTTTTACCAAATTTACCAAGCCAAATTTATCTGGAAGTTGGGGAGAAATATGAAAAATTTTAGCCCACGGGGCTAATTCTTTTCAGTGACACCATCATTTTGGGAGACTACCGACGTATCACGGCTTTCCAAACAGTATGGGATATGCACTTCAACTCAAGTTTCCAGCTAGAAGTCTCTTGCAAATATATGCTTTTTCCTCTATTACTCAGCTGCATGATATTAGCCACAAAATTGCACTTTAAAAAGATCTTAGTAGACAATGACAAGATTTTAATTCAAACATGCTGAAGCACTTGAGCAATATACTAGCATTTTATACGGATGTTACTAGTGTTCACAGCTGGAGTAAGCCTCCACTCAGGAGCAGAAGAAAACAAGAAACTTAGTTTCTCCCCCTTTTATTAAATGCTTGTTTATTGCAAGCCAGCCTTTAAAAAAAATTAAATCAGCTAAATTAAAACAACAAATAAAACAACTATGAATTCTTCTATATATTTTTCTGAAAAATCTTCCTATATTGTAATATGTCCCAAACCCATCCATAGTTTGATTATTCACCACATTAGCAAAGATAACTTAGCATTTTGCATACTCTTTGAATCACAAGAGGCCAAAGAAACTCACATACAGCCTCCAACACACACATTTTTATTTCACTGAAACTTTAATTAAACCATTGTTAGTATGATAATATACTACCTAGAACCCAATGCCCAACCAAGATGTGGGCCTCATTGTAGTAATAAGCATGTACAAACATATAGTGTGAAACAAACCCTGTCCCAGAAATCTATAAATATACACACAGGGTACATGTTGGATTAAACAGAACTAAGGCATTAACATGGAAACCGTTTGGGATAAACCCACTTATTGTTCTGGTAATTATTTGTAAAAACTTAAATGCTGAGATCAACGTAACTCAACAAGGTCTGCTGTGTGATAGGGGTGAATAGGAAATAAGTTACAAATAAACATGTACAAAATCAATATAAAAGCTACTACAGTTGTAATTTAAGTCTGCAAATTCTGAAGGTTCAGGATTTCTCTCTTTCTTTTTTGCCACCCTACTGGGTGTCAAAACTTCTGTTTATAATAGCTGACTGAAATATAGCCACTCCATTTTAAAATCCATTTTGTTCTCTTCAAGTATATGTGCATGTGTGAATGACACCCCGGGAGATTGAAGTCTGTTGTTTACCCATGGAACAGGTTACAACATGGACAGCAGCAGTGAAAACATCCTGAACTGTCTAGTCAATGTGTCCACTGAGAACTGGATTAGGATCACACAGGCCACTGAACAGCCATCAGAGGATACTGACTTTCAATTATTATCTGCAATTTATTATCGGCTGGTTAAATTTACAATCCAGTTAAACAATAGCACCAGCAAAGTCATGAGCTTTTTTCTTACTGAAATTTTTAACCTCACCTTCATTAGATATACCGCTAATAACATAATACAAGCAACTAGAACAAAAACAGCCATATTATGTCAATGAAATTTTTCTATATCACAGCTGGATTTTTTTTTTCTGGCAAGCTGAGGATCCAGGCTAACGCCACCCAATACACACAATTAAAAAACAAATAAACCCCATAACCATGAAATCATTCATTGTGCCTGGAATTTACAGATTTCATTTCTATTATCAGAGGGGTAGCCGCGTTAGTCTGGATCTGTAAAAGCAGCAAAGAGTCCTGTGGCACCTTGTAGACTAACAGATGTATTGAAGCATGAGCTTTCGTGGGTGAATACCCACTTTGTTGGATGAATGTAGATGCATGCATTTCTATTATGTTATTTATTGTTTAGCTCTGTAACTAAATTGTATCACTGAAGCACTTGCTAAACATTGGTACAGCGGAGAGATGCTACATAAAATAAACTTGTTTATTATTATAATTACATTGACTATACCAGCTTAGTGAACTAAAATATTTTTTAATTTATTATTATTATCATTATTATTATTTTTACGTCCTCCATGCAAAGACTTAGTTTATCTTGTCCGTCATTGACAAGGGGACTGGTAGCTCTCATGCCTTATTCTGCACTATGACTCTCCTCTTTAATGCCAATCCATCTTCTGCTACTTGATTCTCCACCAAGCACTGAGAGGCTATTCATTTTATATACATACATACATACACACACACACATATACGCAGAGAGAGAGACAGACACAGCAGATCAATATGAAGCTACTGAAACATTACCACCAGGGTCTCATGCTCCCTGGAGACATCTAGATACAACCGTGCACCCCTTTATCATTCTCCTTCCTTCACCGAAGCAAACACTGGCACTCCTGGCTAACCCTAGTTATAATTTGCTATTTTCTATACAGGTCCTAATTGACACTATCAAGCTCCAGCAGTCTGATCAAGCTGTTATTGAAATTAACAGTGTTTTAAGCATGCAAACCACCTAGCACTTTGTGGGCACCCCTGGAAATAAATAAATAAATAAATAAAACTGGAAGTTTCACAGCTGGTGCAGAATGCAGTGATTCATCTCTAGAGTGGGATAAGCCTTTAATTGCCACAGTTAAGTTACCACACAGCTCTTTCTAAACCTGCAAATTTATTCTTAAGGTACAAACATTACAGAGAAAACATATTAAAACAGTTAAAGAACCAGCACACATGATATTAAGCTTTACCAGAGATCACCCCCACTCCAACAAGGGCTCTGGTATGTGATGACTCCTTCAAACCCCACCAAGGGATTCTTCTGTGGTTACCAGTTCATAACCACTTTGACTCAGAACAAATACATCCAGGGTTCTCCCTCCTCCCCTGGCTACTTAATTACTTTGCAGTGCAGGACAAGTAATTGATCGTAAAATATATAGTTGTACATGATCTAGGACCCAGCTATTTGAGGGGAGGTATATATACATCCACAAATACAGAGGGGAAAGAGATACACGTACAGATTGAGGCCAGATCTACACTACACATAGCAATGTCACTTAGAGATGTGATTTTTTTTATTTCTATACCAACAGCCAGCCCAGTCCCACACCCTGGCTCCTCAACAGATTTGTCTTCCCTCTCCCCAACTCCTTCCTCCACCTCACTGGTTCCCAGTCCGAACCTCCTTGCCCAGCAAGTCTTAGCCTCCCCCTGTGCCACTAGCTGCCAGTGCCCCTTCCAACCACTCCAGGCCTCCTTGTCCCAGTCTAATCCCTCCCTGCAGGTTCTGCTCTTCTCCATTCTGCATGTGACTCAGGCAGCTTCCTCCTCCACACTGCATGGGCCTCAGCAGGAGGGCACTGAGAGCCCAGGAGAGAGACAGGCATCCTGCCCTCAGTTCCGGGGCCCAGACCTAGAGCAGCCCACAGCCAGGATTGCAGGAAAAGTCCCATTGGCTCTAGACTGAAGCATGCTCAATGCAGATAGAATCTCTGGGGAATTTAGCTGCTAAATTCTAAGATGAGCAAATGACAGTTTTTCAGAAGCTTATAGTTTGGCCAAATTTGAGCAGATTTTCACGAGGAGAGAGCAAAAGTAAATCCCCGCTAGAAAGGCCTGCTGCCCCGCAAGCCCTTTGGCAAATGTTAAGTCCCTGCTTCAAAGCATGGGGATGGCTAGAGCATTTCAAAGGAAAGATCACCAGAAAATTTTTAACATGGGTATTTTTCCCTAGCCTTGTTCTTGGAAATGGCTACATCTTTTTGGCTCAAATTTCCGAAAAAAGAAAATTCAGCCTGGGGCAGACACCTGGTATGGAAAATTTCAGCCCAAATGGTTCAAATTTTGCAAAGTTATATGTCGCTGAAAACAGAATGTTATTATAGGAAGTACAGGGCAATCTTAGTAATGGTCAGTGCTTCACATACATATTCATTATACTCTGTATGTATATGCACCTTTTACATGTTTATTCCACTCCTCACCTGGGGGTGCTTTGAAGACCAGTACAGAAATCAGGAAAAGAGTTCTATACACAATAATAATGCTATTGCCAATAATGATGCTAAAAGAACTTTTACTAAGAAACCCAGAAAGTGCAATCCAAAAATGTAGTAATAAAGTCACAGAAAACTATAAATATATGTGGCTACCAATTTAAAATAATGCCTCCTTTACATGATATTCCCATGTTTATAATCTGGCACATTTCCTCCTTCATATTACAAGAAAGTCTAAGAGTTAGAAGGCACATTCCTGTTAGTTGGACACCCCAGATAGCATGAGCAGAACTGCAAAACTTCAAAAGAATTCTCCCAGCAGCACTTTCCATAATAAGCCACACACCAGGGTCACATTAGCAGGTTTTCTTTTTTTTTAATTATTCTTAAAATGGGATTTCAGTACAATGCATCCTCTAATCACAATGTTTCAGGCTGAGGAACTATACTATTTACCAGGTTTTAAAACAACTTAGTAAATATTTTTACAACACTTATAGCGCAGCAACCAGTAAAAAAGTTAGCATTCGCCGACTATTACAATGATATCTCAGTTTTCTCTGATATTTAGGATATGAATAGGAAAAAAAAATTCTGCGTCAGGTCTAGTTTTGCCCCCAAGCTGTGAGCAGGCTGAAGGACCCATTGTAATGGATCCATGGACCTCAGAAATATGAAGATATGATTGTGGTATTAACACAGAGTAAAGCAACTGCATCTGTACTAGCCCTCCGTGGTCCAGCAATGGCAACCACTCTTAGGCTTCCAACTTCCCAGCTGTCACCTCTCTTGAGCAGTGACCCATGTCTCTCTCCCTCCTGTCCGGGATACTGCCAGGCTGCACAACTCCCTTCCTCCACTGTGAACTCCCCAGTGAAATTAGACTGCCTAAGCAGGCCTGCTTTACTTACCTCCTCAGAAATGGTAAACTTTGGGTATGTCTACACTATGAAATTAGTTCCATTTAACAGAAGTTGATTTTTTTAAAAATCGATTTGATACTGTCGTTTGTGTGCGTCCCCCACTAAGTGCATTAAGTCGGCGGAGTGTGTCCACAGTACCAAGGCTAGCATCGACTTTTGGAGCATTGCACTGTGGGTAGCTATACCACAGTTCCCGCTGTCTCCACTCCCCACTGGAATTCTGGGCTGCACTCCCTAAAGCCTAATGGGGGCAAAAACTTTGTTGCGGATGGTTTTGGGTACATGTTGCTTTCACGGGGGGGAGGAGGGGGAAAGGAATAGGGCTGACGACATGTACCCAGAACCACCCGCGACAATGTTTTTGACCTATCAGGCATTGGGAGCTCAACCCAGAATTCAAATGGTTGGCATAGACTGCAGGAATGTGGGATAGCTACAGTTGTCAATTGCCCCTCCCTCCATGAAAGCAACTGCAGACAATCGTTTTGCACCTTTTTTCTGCGCAGACACCATAGCACAGCAAGCATGGAGCCCGTTCAGATTGCAGCAGCAATTATGAGCACTGTAAACAGCATGCGCATTATCCTGCGGTATATGCAGCACCAGAACTTGCAAAAGCAGGCGAGGAGGCAACAGTAGCGACGGCAGGGCAGTCACAAGAGTGATGAGGACATGGACAAAGTAAGAGGGCATACAGCCGTGGACAGAAGAATTGACATAAGGAGGAAGGGTAGTGCAGATACCAGTCTAACAGGTGATGCTGGTGGTAGAATGTCTGTGCCTAACAGGGTAAAGAATGCCAAATGGCAAAAATTAAGATGTCTGTACACTAATGCGAGGAGCCTAGGGAACAAAATGGAGGAACTAGATCTACTGGTGCAGGAAGTGAAACCGGATATTATAGGGATAACAGAAACATGGTGGAATAGTAGTCATGACTGGAGTACAGGTATTGAATGCTATGTGCTGTTTAGGAAAGACAGAAATAAAGGCAAAGGTGGTGGAGTAGCATTGTACATCAATGAGGAGGTTAACTGTAAAGAAATAAGAAGTGATGGAATGGATAAGACAGAGTCTGTCTGGGCAAAAATCACACTGGGAAAGAAAGCTACTAGAGCCTCCCCTGAGATAGTGCTTGGAGTGTGCTACAGACCACTGGGATCTGATTTGGATATGGATACAGACCTCTTTAATGTTTTTAATGAAGTAAACACTAATGGGAACTGTGTGATCATGGGAGACTTTAACTTCCCAGATATAGACTGGAGGACAAGTGCTAGCAAGAATAATAGGGCTCAGATTTTTCTGGATGTGATAGCTGATGGATTTCTTCACCAAGCAGTTGAAGAACCAACAAGAGGAGATGCCATTTTAGATTTGGTTTTGGTGAGTAGTGAGGACCTCATAGAAGGAATGGTTGTAGGGGACAACCTTGGTTCGAGTGATCATTAGCTAATTCAGTTCAAACTAGATGGAAGGATAAACAAAAATAGATCTGGGATTAGGGTTTTTTACTTCAAAAGGGCTAACTTTAAAGAATTAAGGAAATTAGTTAGGGAGGTGGATTGGACTGAAGACTTGTGGATCTAAATGCGAAGGAGGCCTGGAATTACTTTAAGTCAAAGCTGCAGAAAACTGCATCCCAAGAAAGGGGAAAAAAAATATAGGCAGGAGTTGCAGACCAAGCTGGATGAGCAAGCATCTCAGAGAAGTGATTAAGAAAAAGCAGAAAGCATACAAGGAGTGGAAGATGGGTGGGATTAGCAATGAAAGCTACCTTAGTGAGGTCAGAACATGTAGGGATAAAGTGAGAAAGGCTAAAAGCCATGTAGAGTTGGACCTTGCAAAAGGAATTAAAACCAATAGTAAAAGGTTCTATAGCCATATAAATAAGAAGAAAACAAAGAAAGAAGAAGTGGGACCGCTAAACACTGAGGATAGAGTGGAGTTTAAGGATAACTTAGGCATGGCCCAATATCCAAATAAATACTTTGCCTCAGTCTTTAATAAGGCTAATGAGGAGCTTAGGGATAATGGAAGAATGACAAATGGGAATGAGGATATGGAGGTAGATATTACCACATCTGAGGTAGAAGCCAAACTTGCACAGCTTAATGGGACAAAATCGGAGGGCCTAGATAATCTTCATCTAAGAATATTAAAGGAACTGGCGCATGAAATTGCAAGCCCATTAGCAAGAATTTTTAATGAATCGGTAAACTCAGGGGACTGGAGAATTGCTAACATAGTTCCTATCCTTAAGAACGGGAAAAAAAGTGATCCGAGTAACTATAGGCCTGTTAGTTTGACATCTGTAGTATGCAAGGTCTTGGAAAAAATTTTGAAGGAGAAAGTAGTTAAGGACATTGAGGTCAATGGTAATTGGCACAAATTACAACATGGTTTTACAAAAGGTAGATCGTGCCAAACCAACCTGATCTCCTTTTTTGAGAAAGTGACAGATTATTTAGACAAAGGAAATGCAGTAGATCTAATTTACCTCGATTTCAGTAAGGCATTTGACATGGTTCCACATGGGGAATTATTAGTTAAATTGGAAAAGATGGGGATCAATATGAAAATTGAAAGGTGGATAAGGAACTGGTTAAAGGGGAGACTACAACGGGTCGTATTGAAGGGTGAACTGTCAGGCTGGAAGGAGGTTATTAGTGGAGTTCCTCAAGGATCAGTTTTGGGACCAATCTTATTTAACCTTTTTATTAATGACCTTGGCACAAAAAGCGGGAATGTGCTAATAAAGTTTGCGGATGACACAAAGCTGGGAGGTATTGCTAACACAGAGAAGAAACGGGATATCATACAGGAAGATCTGGATGACCTTGTAAACTGGAGTAATAGTAATAGGATGAAATTTAATAGTGAAAAGTGCAAGGTCATGCATTTAGGGATTAATAATAAGAATTTTAGTTATAAATTGGGGACACATCAGTTGGAAGCAACAGAGGAGGAGAAGGACCTTGGAGTATTGGTTGATCACAGGATGACTATGAGCCACCAATGTGATATGGCCGTTAAAAAAGCTAATGTGGTTTTAGGATGCATCAGGCGAGGTATTTCCAGCAAAGATAAGGAGGTGTTAGTACTGTTATATAAGGCACTGGTGAGACCTCATCTGGAATACTGTGTGCAGTTCTGGTCTCCCATGTTTAAGAAGGATCAATTCAAACTGGAACAGGTTCAGAGACAGGCTACTAGGATGATCCGAGGAATGGAAAACCTGTCATATGAAAGGAGACTCAAAGAGCTTGGCTTGTTTAGCCTAACCACAAGAAGGTTGAGGGGGGATATGCTTGCTCTTTATAAATATATCAGAGGGATTAATATTAGGGAGGGAGAGGAATTATTTAAGCTTAGTACCAATGTAGACACAAGAACAATTGGGTATAAACTGGACACTAGGAAGTTTAGACTTGAAATTAGACAAAGGTTTCTAACCATTAGAGGAGTGAAGGTCTGGAACAACCTTCCAAGGGGAGTAGTGGGGGCAAAAGACATATCTGGCTTTAAGACTAAGCTTGATAAGTTTATGGAAGGGATGGTATGATGGGATAGCTTAATTTTGGCAATTGATCTTTGATTATCAGCAGATAAGTATGCCCAGTGATCGGTGATGGGATGTTGGATGGGATGGGATCTGAGTTACTGCAGAGAATTCTTTCCTGAGTGCTGGCTGGTGAGTCTTGCCCACATGCTCAGGGTTTAGCTGATCACCATATTTGGGGTCAGGAAGGAATTTTCCTCCGGGGCAGATTGGCAGAGGCCCTGGAGGTTTTTCACCTTCCTCTGCAGCGTGGGGCATGGGTCACTTGCTGGTGGATTCTCTGCAGCTTGAGGTCTTCAAACCACAATTTGAAGACTTCAATAACTCAGACATAGGTTAGGGGTTTGTTATAGAAGTGGATGGGGGTAGGATTCTGTGGCCTGCTTTGTGCAGGAGGTCAGACTAGATGATCATATTGGTCCCTTCTGACCCTAAAGTCTATGACTCTATGAGACACAGACTTCTCTAAAAGCGCAGTCCACAGCAATTTGTCCATCCTGGTGACAATGTGGCAGGCTCATGCCATGGAACACCAATTCTGGGCCCGGGAAACAAGCACACACTGGTGGGACCGCATAGCGTTGCGGATCTGGGATGATTCACAGTGGCTGTGAAACTTTCGCATGCATAAAGGAACTTTCATGGAACTTTATGACTTTCTTTCCCCTGCCCTGAAGCACAAGAATACCAAGATGAGAGCAGTCCTCACAGTTTACAAGCGAATGGTGATAGCCCTCTGGAAGCTTGCAACACCAGACAGCTACAGGTCAGTCGGGAATCAATTTGGAGTGGGCAAATCTACTGTGGGGGCTGCTGCGATCCAAGTAGCCAAAGAGATCTTTGACCTGCTGCTATCAAAGGTAGAGACTCTGGGAAACGTGCAGGCGATAGTGGATGGCTTTGCTGCAATGGGATTCCCTAACTGTGGTGGGGCGATAGACAGAACGCATATCACTATCTTGGAACTGGCGCACCAAGGCAGCGAGTACATAAACTGAAAGGAGTACTTTTCAATGGTGCTGCAAGCACTGGTGGATCACAAGGGACGTTTCACCAACATCAATGTGGGATGGCCGGGAAAGGTACATGACACTCACAACTTTAGGAACTCGGTCTGTGTCAATGGCTGGAGCAAGAGACTTACTTTCCAGATCAGAAGTAACTACTGGGGATATTGAAATGTCTATAGTTATCCTTGGGGACCCAGCCTACCCCTTAATGCCATAGATCATGAAGCTATACACAGGCAGCCTGGACAGTAGTCAGGAGCTGTTCAACTCTAGGCTTAGCAAGTGCAGAATGGTGGTAGAATGTGCCTTTGGAGTTTAAAAGCACGCTGGTGCAGTTGGGTTGGCCATTTAAGATGGGTTGGCTATTCAAAAGGAGGGGCTGTGGTTTTAAGGTTAACATGCAGCACAAACCCAACTAAAGCCCTGCACCCCACCCTATTCTCTGGGATGATAGCTTCACTCTTCCCCCCACTGCGTGGCTAACATTGGGGATGATTTCTGTTCAGCCACAAGCAAACAGCCCAGCAGGAACAGCCAACACTGAATGTCCCCTTAATAAAATTCCCCTATTTCAACCAGATGACCATGAATGATATCACTCTCCTGACGATAACACAGAGAGATAAAGAACGAATGTTGCTTAAATGCCAGCAAACACAGGGACCATACACTGCCATGCTTTGTTATGCAATGATTACAGACTACGTGCTACTGGCCTGGCATGGTAATGGAAGATGGAATAAGGCTGCCCTCCTCAGAAACCTTTTGCAAAGGCTTTGGGATTACATCCAGGAGAGCTTCACTGAGATGTCCCTGGAGGATTTCCACTACATTCCCATACACGTTAACAGACTTTTCCAGTAGCTGTACTGACTGCGAATGCATCTCAAGTCTTCAGGGCAAATTAATCATTAAACACACTTGCTTTTAAACTGTGTACAATATTTAGAAAAGGTACACTCACCAGAGGTGCCTTTGCTGCCTTCAAGGTCCGTGAGCCAGCGTTGGGTGGGTTGGGAGGGTACTGGCTCCAGGGTAATAAACAGTTCCTGGCTGATGGGGAAAACGTTTTCTCCACTTCCTGGCTGTGTGCTAACTTCAACGTCCTCCTCCTCCTCCTCCTCCTCTTCCTCATTTCCTAAATCCGCATCCCTGTTGCATGAGAGTCCATTGACGGAGTCAAAGCACAGGGGTGAAGTAGTTGTAGGGGCACCCCCTAGAATGGCATGCAGCTCATCATAGAAGTGGCATGTCTGGGGCTCTGCCCCAGAGCGGCCATTTGCCTCTCTGGTTTTTTGGTAGGCTTGCCTGAGCTCCTTAAGTTTCATGCGGCACTGCTGCAGGTACCTGTTATGGCCTTTGTCCTTCATGTCTTTGGAGATTTTTTCAAATATTCCAACATTTCGTCTTTTGGAACGGAGTTCAGATAACACAGATTCGTCTCCCCATATAGCAATCAGATCCAATACCTCCCGTTCAGTCCATGTTGGAGCTCTTTTGCAATTCTGGGACTCCATAGTCACCTTGGCTGACGAGCTCTGCATGGTCACCTGTGCTGATCAGCTGTCCATGCTGGGCAAACAGCAAATGAAATTCAAAAGTTTATGGGGCTTTTCCTGTCTACCTGGCCAGTGCATTGGAGTTGAGAGCGCTGTCCACAGTGGTCACAATGGAGTACTCTGGGATAGCTCCCAGAGGCCAATATCGTCGAATTGCATCCACACTACCCCAAATTTGACCCAGCAAGGTCGATTACAGTGCTAATCTCCCCGTCGGGTAGGAGTACCAAAATTGATTTTAAGAGCCCGTTAAGTCAACAGAAATGGCTGTGTCATGTGGATGGGTGCAGGGTAAAATCGATCTAATATTGCTAAATTCAACCTAAACTCGTACTGTAGACCAAGCCTTTGTAACTGCCACAGTTAAGTTACCACACAGCTCTTTATAAACACACAGATTTATTCTTAGGGTAAAAACATTACAGAGAAAACATATTAAAACATAAA
This sequence comes from Gopherus flavomarginatus, assembly GCF_025201925.1. NCBI lineage: Eukaryota > Metazoa > Chordata > Testudines > Testudinidae > Gopherus > Gopherus flavomarginatus. Next base: position 206,310,145 of record NC_066618.1, read on the forward strand.
AGAACCTACACATGCTATTAAGTTTTACCAGAGATCACCTCCGCTCCAACAATGGCTCTGGTAGGTGATGACTCCTTTAAACCACATCAAGGCTTTTTCTGCGGTTACCAGTTCATAACCACGTTGGCTCAGAACAACCCTCCTCCCAAGTATTTCCTAGGAAACCTACTCAACTAACACTTCTTGTCTTAGTCCACTGTTGTTTTTTTAAATTGAGTCCTTTGAAGAACACTTCTCTAAGGCTTACATTACATTCATGTTTCCTAGACAAGTTACATACAGTCCCACAACAGCACACAAGTATTTGCATTTTTAATACAATGAGCCCCTAAAATGTTGAAACTTAACTCAATAAGGTTTGTCCAGGATACTACAGGAAACTGCCACTCCATTGACAGCATCATCTGTTGATATTTGCTGTAGTGAATTTGAATGCTTACTTTTGAGTGAGTGAGAGAATCAGGGGAAGCTCAAGAGCTGTCCAGAGTAGCCCAAGAGTAAATCCAGAAGAAGCGCCAGTGCCTCCCTGCAGTCTGTACTCAATTTCTTGTGGGATTTGGCACAGAGTCCTACTGCTGCTAACGGGAAAAGGTTAATCCAGTGGAGAAGGGAGAGAAACATTCATGCCTTTCCCTGCCCTCTACTTTTACGCCCCTGAGTTTCTCCTGACCACAACCACCAATCCACAACCAGGAGATAATTCCTCACCCAGAACCCTGCATCCAAAACAGCTCCCACCCAATCACTTGGTCTCTGGTGGTAGTGATGGGGTGGGGAGGAAGCAGAGCTCTGTAGATGTTAAGGGGGAAAGAAATAATATGAGTATAAGGAGGAGAGGGTTAAAAAAAAAGAAGTGCTTTCCTGAAGAGTATAGTCAGTGTCTGCCAGAAATGGTGACTCAAGAACTAGGAAAAGAAGAGTTCCTTGTTAACTTCCTTTCCTTCCCTTAAAAAACAAAAGTTCCAACACAAAAGAACCTCCCAGCTTACAAGGCCAACATTTTCACAGAGGATCTTTTCTAGATGAAAATAAAAACCTGTCAAAGCACATTAGTGGGAAGGCAAGACCCAAAGCCACTTATGATCTCAACTCACACTGACTTCAACAGGTATTTTGCCTGCCTAAAGTCTGCTGGATCAGACCATAAATGTTATAATTAAGCCAAATTTTAAAAAATAAGATGGTAAACGAGGAATGTAAGCAAAAAGTAAATCATATCAACATGGTAAGTTGCAGGGCCGTCTTCTAACCATTTTGGTGCCCAATGCAGACTCCCTGTGAGGGGTTGCAGGGGGCTCCAGGCCTCCGTTGGGGGGGGATGGCTTGGCGAGCAGGGGGGAACCACCCCCCAGAATGAGCTGGCGGGGCAGAGCGGGTTGGGGCAAGGTCGCTCTACTTCCTGTCACCCGGTGAGTGCAGGGCAGGCCCAACCCGCACTAACGGGGTGGGAGGAAGTGGAATGACTCGGTCCCAGCCCACTTCATTCTGCTCTCCTGGCTCCCAGCCTTGGGGGAGCAGGGGGAAACTGCCCCCCAGCACTCACCAGCGGTGCAGCTGGGAGCCAGGGGAGCGGTGCAGGCTGGGGCCGGGTCGTTCTTACCATCGTCTGGTGAGTGCAGGCCCATCCCCTGCTGCAGTCCTCGGGGAAGTGGGGGCAGGGCGGGAGCAGAGCAGGGGGCAAGGGCTTTGGGGAAGGGGTGGAATGGGGTGGAGCCGGGCTGGAGCAGGGGCGGGAAGAGGTGGGCCTGGGGCGGAGGCCACGGGGAAGAGGCAGAGCAGGAGCTGGAGCAGCATGCAGCTGCGTAGGGCACCCCAAATTTCCTGGTACCCTACACAGCTGTGGATTTTGTGTATGGATAGGAACGGCCCTGGAAGTTGTAACCAAAAGGAAAATAGCACCAGCAGCTACAGCTGCTTGCTGGGATTAAACAAGGCCACTAAGAAAATATATTTCAGTGCATTAGACCTTGTTTACTTAAACCAAATGAGCTATTAACAGATTTATGTTTAGTATGTACCTTCATGGCCTCAACTGAAACAACATCAATGGAGCCAATTTATCCCAAAATTCCTTCAAGCTTACATGGGTGAAAAATTCAGAAACTTTCTCATCAACCACATGAACGATGACTTCTTGTTATATCTAATATATGGTCAAACCACAGGTGCCTACTTTCATAAAAGACAAATTTTAGCAATAAAAAGTATAGTAGAAAACTCCTTAAATTGTCTGGAAAAATAAAAACAAAGGATGATGTTCAAGATCCTAGTCTAAAAATACTAGATTAGGTGAAATCCTAGCTAACATAAAACACTAGGTGAAACTGAAAATAAACTGTAGGGAATGAGCCATCTACTTTGGTATTTTCTTCCAAAAACTGAATTATTCGCTGAATCTTCTTACACAGTACATTAGTCGTTAAATAAAATTATTTTTTAATAAATAAATAAAATTGAAGAGTGTGATCTTTTATGGGTTGATTAAATTTGTTTAGATAATTTATGAAAATGTAAGCAGTACAGATAGGGAGAAATGAATAAAGCCAAAATGCATTATAATACATATTATACACAAACTGTGAAAAAATACCTGGAAAAATGCCTTTGTAAGAAAAAATTTGTAAAAAGGACATCTCTGCATGAGGAGCGACTTCCCCAAGTGGTAGGGTACAACTTAGTGCACAATAACCAAGTCTCTTACCTCTCCCCCATCTGATCCTGCATCTGCCTCAGTTTTCCCTCTGACAAACTGATTGTCATATTTGGGGTCGGGAAGGAATTTTCCTCCAGGGAAGATTGTCAGAGGCCCTGGAGGTTTTTCGCCTTCCTCCGCAGCGTGGGGCACGGGTCACTTGCTGGAGGATTCTCTGCACCTTGAGGTCTTTAAACCATGATTTAAGGACTTCAATAACTCAGACATAGGTTAGGGGTTTGTTACAGAAGTGGGTGGCTGAGATTCTGTGGCCTGCATTCTCCAGGAGGTCAGACTAGGAGATCGTAATGGTCCCTTCTGACCTTAAGTCTATGAGTCTATGACAACAAGTGGTCTGCTGTCACCAGCTGGCAGAAGGGAGAGAAGAGATTTAGTCCTCCAGCTACACCTCTGATTAAAGGCCTTCCCCTTACAAGGGACGAAAGAATACAACAGTCCCTAAAACAACATAGTCTCTCCCTCTGCTCTCTCTGGGCTCAGCAGCCCTTTCAGTTCCTCATTGGGAGAGCAAAGAAAGAATATAATAGTCCTTTTTCTCTTCCAGCAGGGTATTAACTTGCCACTTCCTGGGCACAGTTGGGATATAAGGGAACCTGGGTACCTCTCCCAACTCAAGGTTCTGACCTGGAGCTCACAGACTTCAATCAAACCCTCGCTTCACTCCTTTCCAGGCCACTTCCTATATGGCCTCACCACAGCCTAGCCAAGATTCCCTGGCTTGAGAATCTCCCTACTGGCGCCTCTCAGCAATTTTCAGGTCTTCTGCCAGCTCCTTTCCCCCTTACTGAGCACATACTAAGAAGACTACACTTGACTCTCTAGGTTCCCACCTGTGGACTGCATTTCCCACAGTTCCTCTTTCCTTAAAGATCCATGCCCTAGTGACTCCAGGTGACGGTGCTTCCCCTTTAAAGGAGCCACCATACTCTGTTACATGGACTAAGCACCAGATGCGGAACACACCCCCTGGAATCACACATTCAGATTTCAGGACGGTCATCTCAGTCCCTCCGATGTAAGTAAAATGAGTAGCATTTAGACTACCGTAGGGAAGCCTTAAGCATGAGAGCTTAGACTTGGTCTACCCTACAGAGTTAGGTAAACATAAGGCAGCTTAAGTCAACCTAACTCTGTAAGCGTCTACACTAATAATAATTGGAGATATACCCCTCTCCTAGAACTGGAAGGGACCTTGAAAGGTTGAGTCCAGTCCCCTGCCTTCACCAGCAGGACCAAGCACTGATTTTTGCCCCAGATCCCAAAGTGGCCCCCTCAAGGATTGAACTCACAACTCTGGGTTTATCAGGCCAATGCTCAAACCACTGAGCTATCCCTCTCCCATAACGTTGCTCCCGCCGATGTAAGTCACCCACTACACCAACCTAATACCTCCACCTCCGCGAGAGATGTAGCACTTAGACTGAGGTAGGTAGTTAGGGCAATACAGTGTCTGTATAGACACTGCATTACTTACATTGCCTGTTGAGTGTTAGCCCTACATGGGGCTTACAGCTAGATCCCTGTCAGCCCGCCCCCCAGGATGGTCCAACTATCAATGCCCCCACAATGCCCAACACTATTAAGTCGGTGGAAGTGCTCCTGATGAGGATGTGCAACACCAACAGAGAGGGCGCAATGTGGACATGAACATTGACCTAACTTAGGTCGACTTAATTTTGTAGTGTAGACAAGGACACAGAAACAGAAGGTCTTGATAGACCTCACCAATATAACAATCTAACTGCAATTTATCCTTGGTTTATATTATCTAGATCAGTGTTTCCCAAACTTGGGACGCTGCTTGTTTAGGGAATGCCCCTGGCAGGCCCGGACAGTTTGTTTACCTGAGCATCCGCAGGTCTGGCCGATCGCGGCTCCCACTGGCTGTGGTTCACTGCTCCAGGCCAACGGGAGCTGCTGGAAGTGGCGTGGGCCGAGGAACATACTGGCTGCCGCTTCCAGCAGCTCCCAATGGTCTGGACCAGCGAACCACAGCCAGTGGGAGCCGCGATCGGCCGGACCTGTGGATGCGACAGGTAAACAAACCGTCCGGGCCTGCCTGGGGCTTTCCTTAAACAAGCAGCATCCCAAGTTTGGGAAACACTGATCTAGATTATTTTGTTGATATACTAACATCATAGTTGGTACCATTCTTCATCCACAATACTCAGAGATCAGTGGAGGCACCATCCTCTAATTTCAAAGATCTTTGAATAAGTTACAATATAATAATACAAATGAAATGTAAAAGGCATGCTGTCCAGTCTCTTGGAATTAACAAAAACAAAAAAAAACCACCAGAATAAATAGTGTGTGTCAAAATTCAGGCTCTAAGTACCACAGGCAATGTCAATATTTACAATATTTAGGATTCAGCTTTTAGTCTTTACAAATTTTTAGTCATGAACACCTGTTCTACTATGTCAAAGGAATTCTCCATATGTAAAGCAAGGACATGACTTCTCAGGGGAATATTTGAGTAAAGCTATGAATGTCAATAATTGCTAATATGGTGTGGTCGATACTGAATTTATAGCTTATTACAACAACAACCCAATAACCCCCTCTCTTTGTCCTACAACTGCAGAGATATTAATGGGCCACTCTACTTGAATGGTCCCTGCGACGTTGCAGCCTATATGATTTTATGAAAATATGCTAATGTAACTGGAATATGCTTCATGCAAATGGTCTCTTGAAAGGTATCATTACAAAGCTTATAATCTACTGAGTGTGATCATCCTATTTGTATAAATGTACTACTCTTGTATCTGAACCTAGAAATATGAAATATAACTCTGAGGGCCTAGTGTAATTATGCAACATGTGGGCCATTAATGGTGGTGTGGAATCTTGATGACTCCCATTAACCAGGACAATTGTCTGTAGATGGCTCTGTTTTACCTGTAACTCTTCCTGCATGTGTGTGTGCTGGCAAGTGGGTAATGAAGTCTTACAGGAACACATGATCATGTCATGTGAACTGGAATCCATCTTTAACCGACTGCTTTTCCATTGAGAAGGAGGGGGGGAACACAGAGGGACAAAGGATTCCCACCTTATGAAAAAGATATATAAATGGGTGGAACACAGAAAAGAGGCAGCCATCATGAGGAATCCCCTAGCTACCACCTGAGCCGTAACAAGAGCTGTACCGGGGAAAGGACTGCGCGCAGACTAGGAAGGCGTCCAGTTTGTGAAAGTAACTTATTGAAACGTCTCTGAGGGTTAGATTTTATCTGTACTCAATTGTATTACTGTATTAGACATAGACTTGCATGTTGTATTTTATTTTGCTTGGTAATTCACTTTGTTCTGTCTGTCACTACTTGGAACCACTTAAATTCTACTTTCTGTATTTAATAAAATCACTTTTTACTTATTAATTAACCCAGAGTATGTATTAATACCTGGGGGGAGGGAGCAAACAGCTGTGCATATCTATCAGTGTTATAGAGGGTGAAGAAATTATGAGTTTATGCTGTATAAGCTTTATACAGAGTAAAACGGATTTATTTGGATTTTAGACCCCATTGGGAATTGGGCATCTGAGTGTTAAAGACAAGAACACTTCTGTAAGCTGCTTTTAGTTAAGTCTCAAGCTGAGGGGCAAGTAATTCAGACCCTGGGTCTGTGTTGGAGCAGACGGGCCTGTCTGGCTCAGTAAGACAAGGTGCTGGGGTTCCGAGCTGGCAGGGAAAGCAGGGGCAGAGGTAGTCTTGGCAAATCAGGTGGCAGCTCCCAAGGGGTGTTCTGTGATTCAATCCGTCACAGTCCCTTAGAACACATACTAACTACTTATGCTAAACAATCTATTCCACCTTGCATTTAGCTGTGATGCTGGGAGTATCTTTCTCTGACTTGAAGAAGAGCTCCGTGAGTAAGTTTACATAGCAATGTAAGCCTAGGGTTAGTAGAACTCAAGTCAACTGATCCATGTCAGAGAACCCTGGGCTTGAGTGTCTACAATGCATTTTAACCCTCAGTTAATGATTTTCTGACCCATGCTCAAATCTAGGGCTCTGGCGTCCACTGCAGTACATAGACCCAAGTCAAAGTAAACCTATCCCAGAGTGCCTAGCACCCCTGTTCCCTGGTGTCAATACTCTACCCCTACGAATGTGCTGAACTGTGGGAAAACTCTACTGCCCACCCTGTTTCCTAACTGTGATAGTGTCCATAAGGAGCACATGAGCACATAAATGGCATAATTAGCTCCTTTAGTGGCTGTCTCAGTATAGAATCATAGAATATCAGTTGGAAGAGACCTCAGGAGGTCATCTAGTCCAACCCCCTGCTCAAAGCAGGACCAATCCCCAGGCACATTTTTGCCCCAGATACCTAAATGGCCCCTTCAAGGATTGAACTCACAACCCTGGGTTTAGCAGGCCAATGCTCAAACCACTGAGCTATCTGCCCCCGCAAAATGAGTAGAATGAGTGCAGTTTGAGAAGGCTTTATACTGAACTACCATCTAATCTGGGAATTGGGCTCTCCACCTCTAGGCTGAGTCCCATGGCAGGAAGATGCCCACGTGCACCTGGTCTGAGGATAATAGGGACATCAGTCTCCAGGGCTGTCAGACTATTACAATGAAATGTTACAACTCTTCATTTTAAAAATTAGATGTTGAATGAAGGTAGTTTCGTTTGGTTGGGTTTTTATTTATTTTTGTCTGTTTGTTTTGAAGTTTTACATAAAATGTAGGTTTCAGAGGACAAACACTCCCCGCTCCCCACCCCGGCTGCTGCGGCTGTGGAGTGGTAAAGTGTATCGCCAGGGCTTGGGGTGCAGTGTGCTCCAGCACCCCCAGGGGATCCCTTATCCCTACCCCTGCTATATTCTGGCAGGCAGAGATAAGGGATCCCCAGGACGCTGTAGGATGTTTTGGGGCTGGCTTCTACTCACCTCTCTGACAGTGCACCCTGCCTGGGCACCTCTGCACACACAGCTCCAGGGAGGCAGGGGGGTCCCAGAGCAAGGGACAGAGAGCAGAGCGGGGACTAAGCGGCTGCCCTGCAGGGAGGGGGAGCAGCACAGCTCCCAACTCAGCACAGCTTTGCTCCCTGCAGGAATGAGGAGGAGCCGGAGCTGCCACCACAGGATGTTGCAGGAACATTTTGGGGCTGGCTTCCACTCACTGCCCTGACAGTGCATGCTGCCTGGGTGCCCCCCCCCACATATGCAGCCATGGGCGGGGTGGGGGGGGTATAGAGTGCTAAGCAGGGACCAAGTGGCTGCCCAGCAGGAAGGGGGAGCAGCTGGGGTGTTAGGGTCATCCTTCCCCAATCATGCTGAGCCAGGAGCTCTGCCACTCCCCCTCCCTGCAAGACAGCCTCCTAGCCCCCACTCTGCTCTCTGACCCTTGCTCCCAGGGACCCCTGGGGCTACGAGTGCAGGGGAGCCTGGGCAGCGTGCATCAAAATCTGCCTGTGCTCTTGTGACCAAGAAGCAGCTCTCTTTGCAAAAACTTATTCTGACTGGTCTCCATTGAAAATCCTGCAAGTTCTCTGATACTGCGCTTGCAGACTGGTCTTCAGCAGACAATGGGTTAACACTGATTTGAGCTGCTGCCATTTGCAAAGGAAGATGTGGCTGCACTCCCAGATTGTCGGCATGGAGAGGACTAAGGAAGTTGCCCCAAGGCTCCCTGGGATACATCCAGAGGACTTCTGGGTCAAGCTGAGGCTGCATGCACACAAGAAACCAGTAAATCCCAAATTAACACGGACTCAGACCCTCCAGCACTGCAGGGTCCTGGGACCCTGGGTTTGAGCCTTAGATTAGCACAATTGGTGTGTGCATGCAACAGGCGCTAGGCTTGAGCTCAGGATCAAGTCTGGTCTTACATTTTATATATACCTAGTGGGGCTCAAAAGCTTGTCTCTCTCACCAACTGAAGTTGGTCCAATAAAAGATATTACCTCACCTACCCTGTTTCTCTAATTGCTGATAAAATTCACAAGCACAATTTTATCTTCTGGAGGAAAACTGAGTCTGGCCTGGACATAGTAATGTAGACCACAGAGATCCAAACAAAGACATGTTTATTTTGGTGAAAATATATACATTCATTTGATTTTAACAAGGATATAAAGTAAATGGAAAAACATTGAGCAAGATCCATTTTCTTTTTCCGTTAGATCATCAAATAATCTCTCTCTTAAAAGTTGGGGAGGGAAAAATTTAACACTGGGTGAAATGCTGAAGTAAATGTGAGTTTTGCCATTGACTTCAATAGGGCCAGGATTTCTCCCTTGGGAGTCATTTTGGTTTCACAGCTAAGTAGTAAGTAAGTCCAAAGACAGAATACAAAGCTTATTACAGCTCAAATATTTTTTTTAAATCACTAAGCCTTCCATGCTTGTTTCCTTCCCCAAATTCAGTCTGAAAAAGTAACCCTACAAATTAATATTCTGACCTAAATATTTTTAAGATTTAGAGTACTCCATGAGTACCCTCAGCCTTTATTTTTAGTCAGCTTTTCAAATCAAGAAAAAAATCCTTTCTGGTCTCTCTCTTCTCTGAAAACAATTCTCAGCCATAAAGCAAGACTTTTTGGAAAGTCTGATAAAATTCCATTTAGGCATCTGTTTTGTCTGAACATAAAAAGTTTTGCATCCATTAATGTATTCTGAAGCTTTTATTGCAGTTGAAGATGTCAAATGAGCTGATTTTAATAGATGACATTTGCTATGGACACACTGTTTCAATTTAGTTCACTAAGCAATAAGGGAGTAACTCCCTCAAATATTCATAAAAAGAAATTCAGTGTAGTGTTGATGCAGGGTGAATGAACTGTCACTACAGAATGAAGTTCTCTGTTTATCAGCTGAACAGATATATCACAGAGACAAGGTGGGTGAGGTAATATCTTTTACTGGTCCAACTTCTGTTGGTGAAAGAAACAAGCTTCAAGCTTACACAGAGCTCTTCTTCAGGTATCACAGGCAGCAACACTGCAAGTGCTCCCCACATGGTCCATCCTCATTCCAGATCTGGAAAAACTATTTCTAGGGGTAAAAAGATAATTCAAACTCCATGCACATATTTAAATCTTGTCTCCTTTGCTACAATTTCCAACAAGGCTGGCAGCTACTGCTAGCTCTGGTAGAGATTTTGTGATATGGACACCTGTTCAGCGGAAACTGGACAAGATCAAATTTGTTTCACATAGATCACTGAACAGCCTTCAGACAATAATAATGATTTTTGGTCATTGACAAACAGGTTTAAATTCATATCAGTGACCTAGTGATGAAAGAGTCAAGAGCCATTGACAGTTCCTTAAATCAACTACTTTCCATAGACTTTTTTTAAAAGTACAGCTTGAAGCTCCAATTGAATGTATTTTATAAGAGGAAAATAAAATTCAAAATCTATTGGAATGCAAAGTTCTGGATGAGATTTTAAACACACAAATCAGGAATTTTAAAAACTTACGATTCTCACTACAATGGTTACTCAGCCACATTACACATGAACAGTAAAGAATTAAACTTAACTTTCAAATGCAACAATACGGAACATTGCATATGTGCAAGACGTTACTGTATGCCCTATATTTTTCAATTTCCTGAGTTTGGTGCACTTAAAATCTCAATCCAAACTTTAAAGCAGCATACTCTTTCTTCATTAAATTGTAAAATGTTTGAAGACAATTTAATTCTATTGCCGTCTTAGAATCTCAGGGAAAATACTGATACATAAAAATTCTTTAAAGAGCTCTATTAGACAAAACAACTACACTAATGTGACTGAGGAAGTGGCAGTTGTTAATGGACCAGTCAATACTGATTTCCCAGCCGTAGAAATGTAATATCTTCAATAACATGCATATAAGAAGTCTTCCCTCGTCACTAGCCACTGAACTAGGCATTGCCAGAGAGGGAAAGAGAATCATAGGGTGCTCTGTGTACTCTCTCAATTTATGAGGGATGAGGGGTACAGGTCCTATCCCATGTCCTCCAACAGAAGGAATTTGTTACTTTTTAGAACAAAATTCAAAGACCTAGAAATTATTCTTCTTTCAATAGTATTTGAGGATTGTGAATGTAGCATTTGATTTAGTGCTGGGGAGAATCAAGCGCAGTACAACTCAACAAGTATCACTCTCATTTCCTGGCAACTACAATGTGAGTGATAAATGTGAAAGTCAGCAAAACTTTTCAGAATTCCCTTACAAGAAGGAAGTTACAAGAAAGCACCAGAAATAATTGATGCGAACTGTTACCATAGCAGCAAGAAACTATCAGAAAGAACCTTTGAAAAAATACCATATTAACTTCTGGATAAGAAAGTTAACTAGTAATTACAGCTTATGATTTAGGCAATCGTGAGTTTCACACTAAGAACAACACTGTAATTGGCACAAGGATATCCTTGCTCCTAGTTGGGAGAAGAATTATAGGTGTGCCAACGAAAGTTGAAATAATCAGCAAAATCCTTTAGCCTGACAAGGTATCTGATTGCAATGTAAACATGTAATACTGAGAGGTAGTTACTATACAACGTTTTTAAAACCCTCTTTAGTCTGCTTCCTTGCTTGTGCACATCGTCATTATCAATGCTGTCAACATAGCTCTGTGAACAGTGCTAACTTAGATGGATTTTCAGGACCAGCACTGAAAGCACAACAACTGGGGGGGGAAAACACAAAAAAACACTGGTCAGGCTCTCCGCTATTGTGTATCAGCATAGTTCCACTGAAATCCATGGAGATACACTGATTTGCACTGGTTGAGAATCTAGACACACTGTTTTGATAAGTACTACAAATACTATGATGACTATTTCAACTAATAAATAAGTAATTGTCATTTTGCTAACATTCATGCAAAACCCTGACATTTTTTTTTTTCAGGCAAAACTCCCACTGAACTCCAACAGCATCAGGAAATTCTCCATCCGATTACAAACCATTTTAAAAAATTGGAGAATGTGACACATTACCCAACATTCTTAAGTGTCCTTTTTAAATTTAAAGTGGAAAAAAATGACTGGAACTTGTATTTAAAAAACTTGTCTCTACTCAGGGAAGATAATTTCCAGCTGAGACTACAAACTTATTTCAAAAAAATAATGCATGAAAAAATTTAGCAGCTCCAGGTACTGTTAGGCACTATGAACAGTCCAGTGATGTAATGTTTTAAAACTCCACTTAATAAAAGATATCATAGGGTGATGTTCATTTGAAAGTTTATTGTTTTTTAGAATGAGAACATATTTTAACTGGATATAATTACACCTTTCAACCATAACCTACCAATGCAATAGCGTTATGCACACTGAGAACATATTATGCTATGTCTGTACTGCTTTCACACCAGCCCTTTGATCAATCCAGCCTATTACAGCCCAGATTTTAAGAGTGGCCACCAGAGTGGGGACCTCAGCAGATACCTTGTGAACCGTTTTCAGATGTGCTGAGTACCCACAACTCCAAAGGAAGTCACTGAGGGCTGCGGATGTTCAGCCTTAAAAACAGGCCCAACATATCTCAAGTGGAACACCAAAACTTTAGGGCATCCACAATCGGTAGCCACTTTTGAAAATGTTGGCTGAAATGTTTGGAACTGTACTGTCAGTCCATTTTAGCGACTAGTATCTTGGGGCAGGAACTCTGTCTTCTTTGGCTTGTTGTAAAGTATTAAGCTCCTTTGTACTGCTCATGTATAAAATATTATTTCTGATACGAAGGAGAGGTGGGCTCAAAGCGAAAGCCTGAACTATTGGATAGTCTGAATATGAATCCAGATCTGAATTTTGATGAGTTTAGGGTCATCTCAATTATAATCTCTGAAAGCATAACTAAATAATTATTTTAATTTTACTGCACTATCACTAGCGTTCCTATATATGTTAACATGACAGTAACCACTGTCAGCTGTTAAAACACTTAATAAAAATAAGGTTCCTAAGCCAAAACTAATGCAAGGATAATGTGATGGCTAAAAACACACAACTGCCTTTACTGAAGACGCCCCAAATTCCTTCAACATGATGCATACCATCGTTTGTCTCAGACTTTCTTTTTATTATAATGTGTTTTTTTAAACTACAGGAGAAGGTTGCTAATTTTTACTTCACTAATGCATACATCTCATAAATCTCACAAAAACATCCAAAACTCTGTGGTCTCAGCCAAGCTTTAAAAGAGTTAGATAATGAGATCTCATGTTATTAACACAGGAAGCATGGCTTTGTGGTCGAAGCACGTTACTGGCAATCAGGGCTGTTCTCTTCCTGGCTCTGTCAAAGACTGCATTACATATGCTCTCCGCTCCATTTTCTGATCTGTAAAATGGGAATAATATCTACCTCACTGGAGTGTTCTGAGGCATGATTCATTACAGGGAGAGTCTCATACAGAAGATGCCATATTCTATTCAAGTGGTATGCGAGGAAAAAAGTAGAGGGAGAGAAAAAGATAACAGATTTTCTTTACCTTTTTTTCTCATTTTTGTGTCTCTGGGCTCAGACCTTGTCTCCTCTCTCTGTTCTGTTCAGCACTAAGCACATTTGTACCACTCAAAAAATAGAAAATATTAGCTTCCAAAATATACAACACACTTATTAGCAACTCTTTTGAGCAGGGATTGTCTCTTCTTTATTTGTTTGTGTGGTGCCTAGTACAATGGGGCCTTGGCCTCCAGACACTATTGTAGTACAAATAAATAACACCACACTGTGTTATGATGTTTTCTTCTAATATAAAATGAATTTGTACCTAAGATATGGAGTCCAGATTCCAATTCATATTTCAGGGTTTGGCACTCAGATTTTAAATTCAGGCCTAAATCCAGTTAAAACTAAAGTACACTTGTTAAAATAAATGATTGAAGTACATTTTGTTATGCAGTAATCTTTGTTTGTCATGCTTGTTTTGCTTGTTATTTCACAGAATTTAGTCATCTGTGTTGGATCTCCTAGTCAGTTGAACCTTGCTAACTTGCACTACCAGGAAAAATCAGTATTTTAATTTACAATAGTGGCCTGATGTTGAACACCAGTACTGGTTCCAAAAGGAGTTACAGGCTCTCGATATTGTTAAGGGTCTGACTGTTTGGACTCTGTACTAGAATATATACATTCAAAGACCTAACTTTAGCCCTTTTCTCATCTTTAATGGTCTCGGTAGTCTGGAGGGACGTGCCTGTTAGCATTTACGGTTAACCTGAATACTCCAGTATACTTAATGTGTTATCAGCATGATGATTTTTTTCAAACGATGAATCAAGCTCTCAAACCAGCAAAATAAATATTTTTATAAATGCTTTTTTCCAATTACACTCTTTCTCCTGAGGCATTAAAGCTCCCAACAAGTTTATATTCAGAAATCTTTCTCCTCCTCAAATAATTTTCATAATGGCAGCCAGAATAAATCTGTCTTTAACACAAATAAATGCTAAATTTTATTCCACAGTAATTTATTATATTTACCATCTTGATGTTTTCTTTCCCCATTGAGCAAACTCTTCTCCTAATCAATGCTTGATCTCTCAAGGAGTTTGTAATTTTGATCAATTTGATGATTCACCTACCTTTTCTTCATTTCTTCTTCCAACCTGTGTTAATTAAATTTTTTAATATATTTTTTCAACCTACCATCCATTTCACATGCTGGTTTCCCTGTTCTGACTCTAAAACGTGCTTCTTTTTTAAACTGGAAGAGGATGCATTTTAAAAAGTTATTGAGCATCAGAACTCACAGTACTTTGCCTTTAGGCCAATATACAGATGGCAACTCAGTTCTGTAATGATCATGGTCCAAGAGAAAAATGAGCACACACAAGGGAAGACTCCAAAAATATAACTGCCAACACAACTACAACAACAAGGAAAACTCACAGCTAATCACTTCATGTCCATCCTGCTTATTACAACAAACATTTCCAAGCTCTGAATCATATAGTTGTCTTCTACTTCGGTACATGCTATGAAGGATGTGGAAGCTGCCTGCAATATTTTATTACTATTATATGTTTCATTTGTCCGTCTGATTGTGTTTTGCTATATTATTATGGGGTTCATTCAAACAGGGGTTAAATTGTACCTGCATAGGAAAGTGGACTACGGCTTCATATAGCCCCATTTACCAATACATAAAGGTCTGTGTAGGTGGCATTTGCAGTAACATTTACCTACACCCATACTGAGTTCAACAGTTGGGCTTGTAATTAGAAAAGAGGGAAACCTAGTGGGAAACTGGAACAAAGAACTTCGGGAAAAGATGAAAGGAGAACCCCTGAACAACAAGAGAAAGACAGGAAGAGACTGCTGGGGAAGAGACTGAATCCCACTCCCCAAGCTGGGGTGTGTGGGATAAACTAGGCTTTTAGGTAGACTGCTCATTGTGTTAAGGCCCTTTTCTCTTGTTATGCTTTGCTTTTACTGTTATGATTAAACAATACTTAGTTTTGGAAGGGCTATTTGGGTCACTGTATTCACCAACGGTCACAGCTCTTCAAGGCATGACTTGCGGGAGCTGAACCCAGTTGGGTCTGCTGTGTAATCACAACTGGCACAGGGTGCTGTAACCTGGGGACCCACTCTGACAGTGGGAGAACAGAGCATTTCACCTTGAGAGACAAGGTGCAGGACCAGTCACCTGCAAGGGAGCACTCAGAAAGACTAGAGACGGATCAAAGATATAGCTAGCCTTGAGCAGTAACACATGGCTGGTTTTAGGTAAGGCTGAACAAGCTTGTTTACGCAACCTCTCTCATGCAGCTCATCAGAAATTTACCATGTTCAAACACTAGAAGCATGTGCACTTCACAATGGGTTTAACCATTCTGGAGATATGACTTTTTAATGGCAGAGTACTGTACTTAACAGATATTGAACCAAGGGAGCCTGGTGTGTGAGCTTGTCTAAACAGTGCTTTAGTTTGCACCAGAAGGGGAAACATTTTAGTTCACACTCATGGGCTGCACACTAACTGGCCCATGTGGACCCTACTGGTACACACTAAAAGTTCCCTAGTGTGTATTAATGTAGTCCTGTTTCAAACAGAACTACACATGTTAATTGTTCCTTTCCCCACACCAGAAGCTGCACTCACTGTTTTATCAGCTAAGGGGGGAAACATTTTTAAGTTGGCCAATTGGAACAGAGGGGTGGGGAAAAAACCCAAACAACCAGCCAATCAGAGGGAAGAATAAAAAAGAGTGGCCAATCAGAGCAGAGTAAGAAAAAAAAACAGAGTGACACTGTAGATCTGTATTCCTTGGAAGCTGGTGTGCAGCTTGTCTGACCCTAGAACCAGCCTTGCTCTCCCCACCTCACCCCACCCACATCACTTAAGGTATTATTTGATTGCCCTTTTAACTTTCTGGAACTGCTGAAATAACGAAACCACCACTGACGAATTTTGGACATTATTCCCTATTTCTGTTCTGTCATCCTATTGCAAGCAAACCTTCAGTCCAAGAACCACAAAGGAGCAAATAATCCCTCTCTCGCTTTCTGCCACTCTGTGTACTGAAATATTTCCACATATGGCTGGGAGTCATTTCAACTGTGGTCTGGGTTGATGATGACATGCTGCTGGCCAACAGGAAGATCAGTGGCATGCAGTTTTAACACTGACTTTCAGAGTGGGAGGGCAAAATGCATCCATCCCTCAAACACAGTACGGGGGTCACTGTGAGCTCTGATATCTGCTGCACATTGAAATAGAGGGATGAGAATAGAATAGCATGTAGAACTGCACCTGAGCTGCTTATATTTTTGAATCCTGATTAAAAACATAGATAGGCCAACCTGATTTTTGTTAAATCTAGGTTAAAAATAATGCAACAGCAATTCCTAGGGGATTCTGAGATACAAATAATATCTGTATTATAGAATTAACATTATGGGCTTTTTCAGACATCATGAGGAAATTGATAAGTTTAGGTAGATGTCACTGATTTTTCTAAGGAAGTTAAAAATTTAAAATTAATTTGTCACTGAACTGAACTGACAAGTATCATGAGGCCTGGTCTACATCGGGGGGGGGCGTCTCAGTTACGCAATTTCAGCTACATGAATAACGTAGCCGAAGTCGACGTGCTTAGATCTACTCACCGCAGTGTCCTCACTGTGGTGAGCCAACAGCTGATGCTGCCCCGTTGACTCCGCCGGCACCTCTCACTCCGGTAGAGTACCGGAGTTGACAAGAGAGCACTCAGTGGTCAATTTATCACATCTACACTAGACCCCCACTGGATCGATTGCTGCCCATCGATCCTGGGGGAAATGTAGACAAGCCCTGAATTTCATCATGCTGCTCTGTTCAGTGTCTACACTAGTTTTTAAACAAGCAGATCATTTACTGGTATTGGTGGATGCTCAATGACCATTGTTCCCGGTGGCCTAGAGCAGCTGGGCTGCAAGGTCCCATTTCTACGAAGAGGCAACAGACAGAGAGCGTGTGCCTATGAAGTATGCTGGAGAGGCCAAAGAAAAACAGTGCTGCAATCTACTCAGAAGAAGGGAAGCTTAAGAACACATGGTTCTAATTTGTTGGGACTCAAACACAGCAGCCTCGTGAGTGTCCAGTTATGGGAGCTCTGTCACGGCTGTACATGACAATGACTAAACACACTCCACAACGTGTCCTTTAGAATAACATTTTTAATCCTGATTTATATTGTTTTGCACACTCACTCATTACTTTTTATTATGTGTATTACGGTAGGGCCTGGCAGCCTTAGTTGTGAAGCAGGACCCCATAAATACTAGGTGCTGCACAAACAAAATGAATAGAACAAAAGACAGTCCCTCACCCCCCCATCCATGCTTTACCATATAATGCTGAATTTTGTTTTGTTCATAATTAATTCAATGAGATTCTGTACTTCAGTGTAAATATTCTTGTTCCTGTGTTTATGAGCTACTCCAAAAAACACCAACAAGACACATGGTGGTTACATCAAGAGCCCGTGCTGTACAATGCCTGGAAAAAACCAGCTTCCATGAGCAAATACTGACACCACTGGACAGCTCATTTTTACGCTACCTTCAAATGCTGCACCAATCACACAGCTTTAGAAAGTCAATCAGAGAGAACGGAAGAGGAGGCAAAGGGCAGACTACTTCTTCAGAGAAAAAATTTAGGAGGACTGACAGTTGTTCATGTCACTTTCTGCTGAACATCAGTCAGTGTCAGAAAAAGACATGCTTGCAACAGTCAAGTAGTATTTGGATTTCAAATTGGACTATGAGCACAGAACTATGACATGGTCCCTTCTGAAGTTGTAAAAATAAAAATTTAGAGTAGTAAGAGTGTTCTGAATCTTTGATACTTTGAATAGGATAATAAGAAAACTGATAAATAAAGAATCTCTAAATATATTATCTTTACACACCGATGTTAGTCACGGTAAAGTTGGAAAACAAAAACCCACAGAGACATTAAGTTTCCATTCCTTACAGCTGCAGCTAGATCAGAGCCTAGAGAACTGCACATCTGCCTCTCTGGAGGTGCATCGGAATAGAAAAACAACTGTTCTAGCCCAAGAGAGAGAGACTTATCCAAGTGCCTGAGGCAATAAGACACATACTAGTGGAAGAAACTGTAGCATAAGCCATAACTGATGTATCCCTGCTAATCACAGAATACTCTGGAAATTGCTCTCCATCCTTCTGTCCTCCAAGCAGGACAATTCAGACCGAGCAATGCCATTTCTCAGAGACAATCACTCTTTTTGCCTCTGACTACAAAAGATTAATAGTGATGACAATATTATAGCAACTTCTCCAACAAACGTCCACACTGCAACAGGATGGCAGGAATTGGAGTAGAGAGCTTGCTATATGTCTTAAGTGCAATAATTCGAGAACATAAACACATTAATATAAAACTTGCTGAAGGTGTAAGGGGAAGTAAATTATCTATAGCACTATCCATAGGCTACACGAGAGTAGTAGTGCCATAGACTTTGCTGTCACAAACCCACATCATAATCTGAACTCAGAAGAGAGAAGTACACTTATTATTCTCTAAATATCTGGTACTTCATGAGTTCACCACCAAGGGCAATTAGGTCAGCCATGCCCTCACCCATTAACACCCCACACACACACACACAGGGAATCACAGAAACTTTAGCCAAATGCTGTTCAGCATAAAACATATGGTGAACAATCCCTGCACCAGTTACAGTTTTATAACAAATGAGTCACCTGACACATTTGCATCATGGAAACCTGGCTAAATGACTCTTCATGCCCAGCGCTGACTCACACTGTATCTTTATGATACCCTGTACTCCGCAGAGCCAGAGAAGACAAATCAGGAGGCAAAACAACCATTCTGTGCTGTTCCCAGCTCAGCTCAAATCCAAAAAGAGGCTCACTTGAAACAAAGCCCTTTTATTGAAGCCAGTTAATTTAGACTCTCAGACTCCAAGATCAGAAGGGACCATTATGATCATCTAGTCTGACATCCTGCACAATGTAGGACACAGAATCTTACCCACCCACTCCTGTAACAAACCCCTAACCTATGTCTGAGTTATTGAAGTCCTCAAACTGTGGTTTGAAGACCTCAAGCTGCAGAGAAACCTCCATCAAATGACTCATGCCCCATGCTGCAGAGGAATGCAAAAAACCTTCAGGGCCTCTGCCAATCTGCCCTGGAGGAAAATTCCCTTCTGACCCCAAATAGTCTAGAAACAACACCAACTTGAGCACTCTGTTAATATATAAATTTCCAGACATGAGGGCTTCCACGTGGGAATGACAGACATATAAGGCTCAGTCTTTGGAGACCTACCTCTGATGAAATGGCATTGCCTTCTGTGACACTCCCTGGAGGTACTAGGGCTATCAGTCACCTTGCTACCACCTGACTTTAGCGTGAGAAAGCCTGGTCTGTGCCTGCCACAGGTCAGCTCTCCAACTCAGCCGGCCATGGGCAACCAGGGCCAGCTCTAGGTTTTTTGTTGTCCCAAGCAAAAAAAAATTTTGGCTGCCCCCTGTCCCAGCCCTGGGCTCCCCTGCATACCCTCCTGCTGCCCCAGCCCTGGGCTCTCCCCTCACCCACACCCCCTGCCACCCAGTGCTGGGCTTCCCCCTTTCCCCCCCACCAGTGCCCCCCCATCCCCTGCCACCCCAGCCCTGGGCTGCCCCCTAACCCCCCACCAGTATGGTTACAGAACTGCAGTAACGTGGAACAATTTTCAGCTTGTGTGATTGGAGGATATCTGGATGCATATTATAAGACTGTCCTACATAAATGAGGAAAAGTTGAGGTGTCTTTATTATTCTTTTGTTCCACTCTTTCTTTCTATGGGGAATTTGCCAATGCAATATCACTGTCTTCCTTTTAAACAAACAAACAAAAAAGGCAATGGCTGTTGAAAATAGCAATTCCAGTCCTAATAACCACTGGGAAGCATTTCTTGCTCAATTTTATCCGACTTTTTCTACAGCAAGTTACAGTGGATCAGTATATTTGATTTGGGAGAAATGAAGTAACAGCTGCCCAAACGGAGTTTGAGCACTCCTGAGTTTTGAGATGTTCAAATCTGGAAGGCAGGTGTTGGAAGGAGGGGGACCTCATAGCACACTGCTGCATGAGGTCCCCCTCCTTCCTTTCCAGTTGGTAGAGGCCAAGGGAATGCTGGGAAATGTAGGTCTTTTCCTGCTCCAGGGCTGGCTCTTTAGGCAAGGAGCTAACCAAGGAACTACAGCTCCCAGAACCCCCTGTTGGTTCTCAGCTCCCATGCTGGATCCCTGCCACCCCTGCAAATGGGCTGCCCCAAGCAAGTGCTTGCTTTGCTGGTGCCTAGAGCTGCCCCTGTGGGCAACACAAGCATTACCTTCTAGGCCTTGTAGGCCCTCTGTTACACCACAAGTTAGTGATTGGGACACTCCAACCAACCGAGACCTCCAAGTGACTCCCTGGAGTGTCCAGCCCCTGGTCCACTGGACACTCACAATATTCACAAATTCACTGCTTTCAAAAAACAGTACATCCCAGCTTACCAGATCCACTTCAGATCACTCCTCCACTTAACACACAGCACTTAAATATGTTTATAGTGAAATCAAATATAAATGTTCTTAACTAAGCACACAGATTTAAGTGATAGCAAGAAGTAGTGTTGGAAACAAATGGTTATACATAAAATAAATCGTAACTTGCATCCTAGAGCCTAGCCTTAATTAACAAGATACTCCCATGTCTTGAAGAATATTGCTCACTCCAAATCCTTGCAGCGCTTTATGAATCTCTGTAAAACTCTATGCATCTCCTGTGCCCGGTCACTTGGCAGCAACTGATGCCTGAGTCCATAGGTGCTGACTCCATGGGTGATCAGGAGGGCTGAAGCACCCATGGAAAAAAATAGGGGACACTCAGCAACCACCAGCCATACAAGTTCCGGCCTGGGGCTAGCCACTGATCAGCTGTTTGGCAGGGCCCCCAGGGCTGGTCGTTGATCAGTGAATGGCTGGCTGGAAGTGCTAGGGGATAGAGGGGGTGGAGAGGCAGGCGGGGGGCCTTCAATGGAGGGGGTGAAATGAGGGCAGGGACTCGGGACAGAGTGGGGATGGAGCACACACAGGGAAACATAAAAATCAGCACTTGTGCCTGAGTCTCACACTCCTATCAATTTCTCCGCTTTAGCTTTCTCAGAGGATATCTCCAGCCCCACATGCACAGCCAGCCTGCAACAGACTCTCAGACTGGTTGTGGACATAAACACAAGAACTGTCAGAGTCCAACCACTTCCGTGGAAATCCAAAGCCACCTAAACAGGCAAAAATAAGACTAGTGCAATGGCCTACCACCTGGAAACTCAGGAACGCCATCCAATTTGGAAACTTAAGGAAAAAAAACTCTACCTTACCACCACGGAGCGAAAGAACTAGTAACTATTAAACCCATGCCTCACTATTACTTCTGCCACTAAATGGAAGCTCCCATCTCACTGACCACACAGATTTGCATGGCTTTGGGATGATCTGCAGTATGGAATGCAGGATAAGAGAAAACTTGAGTGTCGACTGCAGAAAATATTAGAAAGTACAGAGACTCCTCCTCTAAAAGTTTTTAAAAACATATTCTACTCTTATTAAGTCAAACAGATTCTCTCCCTCCTCTATTGCTGGATTGACCCCAAGCTTCTGGGGAGATGATCTATAGCTTAATACAGGGGTTGGCAACCTATGGCATGCAAGCCGATTTTTAATGGTACACTGCTGCCTGCCGGGATGCCGGCAGGCAGCAACATGCCATTAAAAATCCTGCCCAGCCTGGCCCACTCTTCTCCGCCCCTGCCCCCCTACCCCCTCCCACGGGGGCAAGGGGCAAAAGCTTGGTCCTGACAGCTCCCCTGCCTCTTCCCGCAGTGTGCTGGGTTCCTGCCCCTCCTCCTCCTCCTCTCCCTCCCTGCCGGTGAATTAGCTGATGGCCCTTAAGAGGGAGCAGGTGGGGGAGAAGCAGAGTCAGCATGCTCATTGTTCCCAGCAGAGGCAGCGAAGAAGTGGGAGCAGGGCCTTGGGGAACGGGGGGTGGTGTAATTGGGGCATATTCCCGCCAGCCCCTTGCCGTGAGCACCCCACGATCCCAGCCCACACCCCCATCCCTCTGCCCTGACCCCCCCTCACACACACCCAGCCCTCTGCCCTGAGCTCTGTGCCCCGCACATCCCCCAGGTCCCTGCCCTGAGCCCTGTACCCGCCTCACACTCACCCAGCCCTCTGCTTGACTCCTTCACCCCCTCCCACAACCCTAGCCGACTCTGGCACCCCCACACATACCCAGGCCCCCCACACCCCATGCCCTGACACCTGCACCCCCCTCACATGACCCCAGCCCTCTGCCATGACTCTTGCACCCCCAACATACCCAGCCCCCCCACACCCCATGCACCCCCCATATCGCTACTCCCACCCTGAACATCAAACCGGAGCTCCTGCACCCCCCACACACACACATTCCCACCTGCACCCCTTGCACCAAATGGGAGCTGCCCAGGTAAGCGCTCTACACCCGAGCCTCCTGCTCCAACCCTGAGCCTCCTCCCTCATTCTAGCTCCTGGCCAGACCCTAAACCCCAACCCCCAGCTTTGTGCTCAGTGCACTCCCACCCTCAGCTCAGTGCAGAGAGAGAGGAAAAGAATGGGCCAGAACCAGGGAGAAGATAGGTACCCACTGTATGTCGGCAGGGGTGGGACCCAAGACTGGCAACAGGCTGAGCAGGTCCAGCAGCCAGGATCTCGGCTGGCAGGAGCTGGCAGATGGAACTCCTGAGCAGCAGCGGGCAGAGCCTGCTGCCAATCTGGAGTTCTAGCTGCCGGCCCCTTGCCAGCCAGGGTCCTGGCCACAGACCCCCCTCAGCCTGCTGCCGACCTAGGTGAACAGAATGCCAGACCAGCAGAGGGCTGAGCAGGCCGGCAGCGTAAGATCAACATTTTAATTTCATTTTAAATGAAGCTTCTTAAACATTTTGAAAACCTTGTTTATTTTACAATACAATAGTTTAGTTATATAATATAGAGACCTGTAGAGAAAGACTTTTAAAGAACATTACAATGTATTACTGGCATGTGAAACCTTAAATTAAAGTGAATAAATGAAGACTTGGCACACCACTTCTGAAAGGTTGCCAACCCCTGGCTTAATACAACAGCTACGTTCCAATGTCAACCAACAGGGGGAGGCTTGTGAGCACAGGAGACAGATTTCACAAGAAATGGACTATATATTACGAAACTTATTACCAGAAGAGTAAGAATAATTAACAACCTCCATGTGCTCAGAAAAAAAACAAACCTAGGGCTGTCAAGCAATTAAAAATATTAATCGTGATTAATCACGCGATTAATTGCATTCAAACAATAATAGAATACCATTTATTTAAATATTTTTGGATATTTTCTACATTTTCAAATATATTGATTTTAATTACAACACAGAATACAAAGTGTACAGTGCTCACTTAATATGTTTTTTTTACAAATATTTGCACTGTAAAAACAAAAGTAGTAGTATTTTTCAGTTCTCTCATTACAAGTACTGTGGTACAATCTCTTTATCATGAAAGCTGAACTTACAGATGTAGAATTTTGTACAAAAAAACCCTGAATTCAAAAATAAAATAATGTAAAACTTCAGAGCCTACAAGTCCACTCAGTCCTACTTCTTGTTCAGTCAATTGCTCAGACAAACAAGTTTGTTCACATTTGCAGGAGATAATGCTGCCCGCTTCTTGTTTACAATGTCACCTGAAAAGTGAGAATAGGCATTCCCATGGCACTGTTGTAGCCAGCATCGGAAGATATTTACGTGCCATATAGCTAAAGATTCATATGTCCCTTCATGCTTCAACCACCACTTCAGAGGACATGCATCCATGCTGATGACGGGTTCTGCTTGATAACGGTCCAAAGCAGTGCAGAGCAATGCATGTTCATTTTCATCATCTTAGTCAGATGTCACCAGCAGAAGGTTGATTTTCTTTTCTGGTGGTTTGGGTACTGTAGTTTCTGCATCGGAGTGTTGCTCTTTTAAGACTTCTGAAAGAATGCTCCACGACTCTTCCCTCTAAGATTCTGGAAGGCACGTAGATTCTTAAACTTTGGGTCAAGTGTCGTAGCTATCTTTAGAAATCTCACATTGGTACCTTCTCTGTGTTGTATGAAATCTGCAGTGAAAGTGTTCTTAAAACGAACATGTGCTGGGTCATCATCCGAGACTGCTATAACATGAAATATATGGCAGAATGCGGGTAAAACAGAGCAGAAGACATAATTCTCCCCCAAGCAGTTCAGTCACAAATTTAATTAATGCATTTTTTTAACGAGCATCATCAGCATAGAAATATGTCCTCTGGAATGTTGGCCGAAGCATGAAGAGGCATACAAATGTTTAGCATATACATTGTATGTAAATACCTTGCAATACCAGCTACAAAAGTGCCATGTGAATGCCTGTTCTCACCTTTAGGTGACACTGTAATCAAGACGTCGTCAGCATTATCTTCCATAAATGTAAACAAACTTGTTTCTCTAAGTGATTGCCTGAACAAGACGACAGACTGTGTGGACTTATAGGCTCTAAAGTTTTACATTGTTTTGTTTTTTAATGCAGATATGTAACAAAAAAAAATCTACATTTGTAAGTTGCACTTTCATGATAAAGAGATTGCATTACAGTACTTTTATGAGGTGAATTGAAAAATACTATTTCTTTTGTTTATCATTTTTACAGTGCAAATATTTGTAATAAAAAATACAAAGTGAGCACTGTACACTTTGTATTCTGTGTTGTAATTGAAATCAATATATTTTAAAATATAGAAAAACATCCAAAATATTTAATAAATTTCAATTGATATTCTATTTTTTAACAGTGTGATTGAAACTGGAATTAATCGCGATTAATTTTTTTAATCGTGATTACATTTTTTGAGTTAATGTCGTTAGTTAGTTAACTGCGATTAATCGATAGCCCTGTAAAAAAACCATTATATAGGAAAACATCCAAAATATTTAATAAATTTCAATTGATATTCTATTTTTTAACAGTGTGATTGAAACTGGAATTAATCGCGATTACATTTTTTGAGTTAATGTCGTTAGTTAGTTAACTGCGATTAATCGATAGCCCTGTAAAAAAAACATTTTTCAACCTATGTTTCCCAGAATAAGTTGTGTTCTCCCACAAAGAGGCCTGTAAACTAACAGACAGCTTGATGGTGAGGTTTGGGCTCTGGTGAGTAAGAATTACAATATTCCAACCAGGGGACAGAAATTATTGGTTTCTAAGTAGAAATAATCATGAAAAACACTTCTGCACTACAGAAATTTAACTGCCCAGTAGCTTGGGTACATGCAAAAGGATGAACCATGATTTTCTGTAGATTAGATGCCCACAAAAACCGTTTTTCTTTTAAGGCTTTGTCCATGAAAATAGATTCCCCCTCTCTATCAAAGTGCCGTAATACTCAGTCATAAGCTGGTTCATTTATAAGCCGACCCCCACAAGATGGATAAGTAAAAATGGCAAACTTTTATGACCCATTCACAAGCCGACCCTATAATTCAAGGGTAAGCAAACTTCGGCTCCCGGCCCATCAGGATAAGCCGCTCGCAGGCTGAGACGATTTGTTTACCTCGAGCGCCTGCAGGCACGGAGGTAAACCTAAGTAAACAAAATGTTGCGGCTCACCAGAGGCTTACCCTGATGGATCGGGACAGCAACTGGGGAGGGGGAGGAGGAGGGATTTTTGAGGGGGAGGAGAAGCTGACCACCCCCCACATAACCCCACCCCCAACCTGGGACCTCCCCACATTACCCCTCCCCGTGTAACTCTTCCCCATCCTACCTCTAGCCCGGGACCCCCACACTCTCCCCATCCCATCCCTTCCCACCTTACCCGGGGCGGGCCAGGGGAGGAGGTCTCTGACCTTGCTGAAGCCAGGTAACGAAGATTGCTGTTAAACACTGTAACACAACAATAATGCAGTGCATTCAGTTGTCGCTTATTGAGTGTCAGACCTTGAGTTTATAGTGCAACACACAATGCAATACTAAGTCAACTGAGCAAGTTTAACGAAAGCTTTACTTTAATTCTTGCAATCTGTATGGTATAAACAGCTACCTTCCAGTGCAGGCCTGCCTGTCATTATAACAGATGGAATTACTAGTAAATAAATATAAAGCTTTGAAAGCTGAGGAAAAGCTACAGGAAAACGCAAGTTTCCGCCAGTCTATTAAGCAGGAGTTTGCTTTTGCACGGTGGTCTTAACAGGACACTGTCAACTCAAGTTAGCTAAGTTCAGCAGTTTGAAGTTAATTCTTTTTGTTTCACAGCCCACCCACAGCCCCATCTAAACTTTCCATTGTACTTTGTCACAAGCAGAGATTTTAGACCCAGGTGATCTGAAAGGCAGGTGGCAGTTGAAACCAATTTAACCAATTTCCAACTGTGCGTAAGCCATATTACTGTAGTTTAAAAGAAAATCTTTAAAATATGCAGACAAATCCTAACAGTGTTTTGGGCAGGAGTTGGGGGGTAGAACTGAGTGAAAGGGAAGAAATTTGTGCTGCTTGGCTGCTACATTTAGCTGGATTCACATCAATACATTTGTTTGTTCTAGAGGCTTATTTGAAGCAGCTAAGAATTAACTACTGCCAGCAAGAATTTTGTGTTCAGAGAAAACTTTTATATTTGTAAGATGGATGATATTAAAGATAACAGTAACTATCAGGTCACCTTTCTTGTGACAGAAGGAAAGCTGGGTTTCTCCAATGCTACACCTCAATTCTGCCACTCCCTCATCAGGGATCCAGAAGAAAGTCTTCAGTAAGGGCTAGATTCAGCATGCTGCTGACTGAATTCTCCACTCCCATTAAAAGTAAAGGAAGTGGAGGAAGATTTGCACTGGGAAAGTTCATAGTGACTGAATGGAAGCAGGAACAGTCTTTAAATTAGCAGCCCTGTGAACTCATAGGGCCTGATTCACCCCTGGTTTACTCCAGATGTCTGACAGTGTAAATTAACTGATCTCAGTGGAGTTACACCAGCATAATGCAGCCACAAACTGAGCCCTGTGTCTGAGTCACACACTGTAACTTATTCTCATACTCCAGGGCATTCTATTTCATCTCCTGCATTTACTAAAACTATTTTTATTTTTTCCAAAGGAGCAGCTTTATTATCACGGCTGGCCCCGTTTCTTTTCCCCTTCTTCCTATTTATTTATTGATACTCATCTCACTTGTTCCTTCTTTAAAGTTTTGAGAATGGTTTTTTTTCAGTAAAGTATTTACAAGTTTTATTATGTTTTCCTTGTGTGACTGAGGGCTGGTCTACACTAGGGGAGGGGATCGATCTAAGATACGTAACTTCAGCTACGTAAATAACGTAGCTGAAGTTGAAGTATCTTAGATCGAGTTACCTACCATCCTCACGGCACAGGATCGATGTCCGCAGCTCCCCCGTCCACTCCGCTACCACCGTTCATGTTGGTGGAGTTCCGGAGTCGACAGAAGAACGTTCAGGGATCGATAAATCATGTCTAGATGAGATGCAATATATTGATCCCTGAGAAATCGATTGTTACCTGCCGATACAGCCGGTAGTGAAGATGTACCCTGATTTGTGGCTGTAGCAGGATGATTACCCTACTCCTGCCCTGAAGGGCTTAAAACAGCCCTAGGAGAGGGCTGTGGCAGGGAAAGCAGCGAACAGGCTGATTGAGGAAGCAGCTGCAGCTGGGCCACGCCCCAAACAGGCCTCAGCTGGCCCTATATTACTAGGGGCGGCTCCAGGCACCAGCACACCAAGCGTGTGCCTGAGGCGACAAGCCGCGGTGGGGCGGCCTACCAGTCACCGTGAGGGCAGCAGTCAGGCTGCTTTTAGCGGCATGCCTGCGGGAGGTCTGCCAGTCCTATGATTTCGGTGGCAATTTGGCGGCAGGTACGCCGAAGGCCCGGGACCGGCCGACCTCCTGCAGGCGCGTCGCCGAAAGCAGCCTGACTGCCGTGCTTGGGTTGGCAAAATACATAGAGCCGCCCCTGTATATAAGAGGCTGGGAGCCAGGCGCTCAGCAGTCTCTCCCTAGCTGTAGAAAGAGATGGACCTGGCTGCAGGGAGCTAGAGACAGGATACCTGAGTGGAGCAGGGCTGGGGAAAGGTAGAGGAGCTGGGAAAGCTCCAGCCTGGAAAACTCCGGAGCTAGCAGAAGGCCAACAAGTACTGGGGGTTGCAGAGGGCAGCCCAGGGGTAGGCAAAGGCAGCAGGTCCAAACCCAACCTTGCCGGTGGTGAGTGGCGTCTACTGCAGCCTGTCCCAGGGTATGGGGGTTAGTTGGTGACTGGCAGTAGCCTATGACTGAGGCAAGGTGGGGATAGGAGGTTGGGGTTCTCCGGGGAAGGGGAGACCTGAGACTGAGGGGTGTACGGCCAGGGGGCAGCACCCCAGCTAACAGAACACTACATCTGGGAGGGACACGGGGGTCCAACCAACAGCGGGACACCAGTCTGCAGAGGGCGCTTTGCACTGGAAAGAGCTGAGTCTTACATCGCTACAGTGGCCCATGCCATACTGTGGTGATGATGGTAACTTTCTAAATAATATTATCAGATCAATTTCAAATATTAAATTGGGCTGAATAAATAAGACAGAAAAGATGATGTAACAAGTAAAATATTTAGGAATAATCTCAACTATTAAAATTCAATTAAAAAAAGTATTACAAATTAAGAAGGTTTAAAATAAAATGTAGAATGACAAATGTTTAGCTGAGCCTTGGATAAGGAGCTCCTAGCTTACCTATATGGAAGAGGGTTTGTGTAGGGTGGAGGAAAATGGTTTTGGCACTAAAGCACAGTACAGGGCATCCAGAAATCTGAGTTCTGATTTTGACAGATTTATTTGACTTTGGGAAAGTATTTAAGCCCAAATTTGCATAAGTGGTTATTCATTTTAGGCACCCAACTTAAGACATTTTAGCATGAGGTTCATAGTTACCAAGCCAGACAATTCCAACGGGAGACAATGCGAGCTGCAGGTGCCACTTCCCTCAAACTCAGAGCCTTTGGCTCTCAAGCAGGGCACCCAAAATTAGCAAATACTTTGAAAATGTAAGCCTTAACCTCTCTTGGCCTCAGCATTTGGAAGAGCTAAAACTAACTGCATTGCCTACATTAAAAACTTTAGTAGCTGTTTATAGAGGGAAATGTTTGGTTTTCTTGATGGTGCGAGACAGGCTGCAGAGGGTACCACTAAGGTTTTAGAGACTGGGTAGTTAAAATAATAAGCAAGAAATTAATTGACAACACAGACAAAAGAAGAGTGTTGCACAGATCATACTCTGCTCTATCCGTATACTGTGACAATGAGCATTTCACCATCATCTATTACACTTATCATGAAAGTGTCAAATCCAGAAGTAAACGTGGCTGAAGCAAGCTCTTCTTCCTCCTCATTCATTTCCCTTTTACATTTCTGATCAAATCAAATTGGGACCCAATTCAGTTTTACCAATTCTTGCAACTTTATCATGAGTCTTAACAATATTTAGTGTTTTTCTTAATGCACCACATCTTGGAGTCAGATAAGCTGAGAACCTCAGCTTTCTTTTAAAGAAGGATTTTTAGCCATCAAGGTTGTGGAGAAAAGCTGGAAAAAAGTGAAGCCTAGAGGCTCAAACAAGAAGGCGAATGAAAAAAAAATCCAAAATGTATTATTTTAAGTCTAATATTGGAGAGAAAGGAAATGTAGTTTGACATGAATTTTTAATGCTTTGGGGTGGTGATACTGGACCCAATACATAGTAACAGTAGGTTCCAAAGCAGCAGATTTAAGGACCGATATTTGTGACAGCTGATATATGTAGATTTTAGGGCTGTCAAGCGATTAATTGTGTGATTAATGGCACTGTTGAACAATAATCACACCTGGACCACATGGATCGATTAGTCTTCAGCTGTCATTAAGACTGCACCGATCATAACACATCCGCCATTCTTCTCGCATCTTGCCTTTCTTCTCAACGTTAGTCCGAAATGTTTTAAACAATAATAAAATACTATTTAAATATTTTTGGATGTTTTCTACATTTTTAAATATATTGATTTCAGTTACAACACACAATACAAAGTGTACAGTGCTCACTTTATATTTTTCATTACAAGTATTTGCACTGTAAAAACAAAAGAAAGTATTTTTCAGTTCATCTAATACAAGTACTGTAGTGCAATGTCTTTATCATGGAAGTTGAACTTACAAATGTAGAATTATGTACAAAAAAACCCTGCATTTTGTGAAATCTGCAGGGAAAGTGTTTATTTTTTAACATGAACAAAATGTGCTGTATCATCATCCAAGACTGCTATAACATGAAATATATGGCAGAATGATGCTAAAACAGAGCAGGTGACATACAATTCTCCCCCAAGGAGTTCAATCACAAATTTAATTAACACTCTTTTTTTTTTTTTAAATGAGATGCTTCCATGCTGATGACAGTCCTCTGGAATGGTGACCAAATCATGAAGGGGCATATGACTGTTCAGCATATCTGGCTAAATAGTTTGTAAATACCTTGCAATGCCGGCTAAAAAAGTGCCATGCAAATGCCTGTTCTCACTTTCTGATGACATTGTAAATACGAAGAAAGCAGTATTATATCCTGTAAATGTAAACAAACTTGTATGTCCTAGCAATTGGCTGAACAAGAAGTAGGACTGAGTGGACTTGTAGGCTCTGAAGTTTTACATTGTTTTTGAGTTCAGTTATGTAAAAAAAAATCTACATCTGTAAGTTGCACTTTCACGACAAAGATTGCACTACAATATTTGTCTCAGGTGAACTGAAAAATACTATTTCTGTTTTTTCATTTTTACAGTGCAAATATTTGTAATAAAAAATATGTGCTTTGATTTCAATTACAACAGAATATAATACATACGAAAATGTAGAAAAAATGTAACAGTGCAATTAAAACTGCAATTGATCGCAATTAATTTTTAACTGGAATTAATTCTTTTGAGTTGATCACAGTTAACTCACGTGATTGACAGCCTTAGTAGAATTTATTCTCAACCCCAGCAGAATACATTAAAACAAAAACTAAATGCATTTCTTTAAGTGCATATTGCTACTTATTAGCAAGTGCAATGACTACCAAAACTCTGCATTAGATTCTGCTAGTTTTGGTTCAACTTCAGTGACTTACAGAAGTAAGTGTATGTGTATTTGACGGTTCTGGTAGAATAACCAGAAGAGGTCTCAAATTCTGTACTACTTTGAGCTTGTGAGATTCATGAAATTACAGGGCTGGCCAACTTGAGCCTGATAAGGAGTCAGAATTTACCAATATACATTGCCCAAGAGCCACAGTAATACGTCAGCAGCCCCCCATCAGCTCTTCCCACTCCCAGCACCTCCTAGCCACTGGCAGCCCCACCAAACAGAGCCTCCACCTCCCTCCCCGCACCTCCTGATCAGCTGTTTTGTAACATGCAGGAGACTCTCTCGGGGGGAGCAGCGAGGGCAGGGCAGGCTCAGGGGAGGGGGTGGGAACAGTTGGAGTGGGGGCAGGGCCTGTGGCAGAGCCAGGGATTGAGCAGTGAGCATCAGCCCAAGTGTTGGTGCCTATACAAGGAGCCACATATTAACATCTGAAGAGCCACATGTGGCTCCGGAGCCACAGGATGGCCACACACCCCCTTGAAAAGCATGCAATTTCCAAAAATTATTCCCTTTCCTTTTTTACTGCAAGCAAATAAAAAGTTACAATAATTTATCATACATTGATACTTTTTTCCCCATGGTAATTTACTTTTTTAAAATCCTATGAATAAAAAAAAAGGAATCTTCTCATCACATTATACAAGCTTAAGGTACCTCAAGCTTTTATAGATTCGAAAATTTTAGTTTACTGGACACTGCAGCTCACTATTTAAGAATATAAAATCACTGCTGGCATTCTTCATAGTGCAGGTGTCTAGTAGATAATTGGCTTTGTGGTTTTATACAGGTCTGCACAAGTATACTTGTCAGCTTTCTATCACCACTCCATCAGAAACTCTGAGGGAGCCTTTTAAATTGACATTTTGTTTGATATGCACACAGAAGGTGCTTAGCACTCATAGCAGGTAATGAAATGAAGCTTTTTTAAAAAGAGCTGTGTTTTAGTTAAGGATGAAAATGTATTGGAAGCCAGATACCACTATGACTTCTTAATGGGTCTGGAAAGCTTAGTCACCCAGTAGAAATAGGGTACCTTACGACAAACAATAGGCATTTCTGCACTTTCTAACCATGTATTTTATTGTCTCCCCCCAATTAAATATAGCTAAAGTCTCAAACTATTGTTTTAAAGTATGGCTATGGAACAGGAAATAAAACAAATGACCCTGCTAACTTTCAAGTTTTATTTCTGACACTGCCTCTATTCTTTGGTGACAAGTTCTGCCCTCAGATATACAAGTCCATTTCCCATTGACTACTAAGCTCACATATCTGAGAGCAGAATTTATCCTATAGAACTGGGGTGCCAAACATACAGTCTGAGGGCCGGATTTCATAAGGCCAATGGACTTTCCATTAATCTTTGACTTGTCTACATGACCCCACAGCCTACAGTACAGGGATGTGATTTGCACAGCATCCCAGGGTGCTGCACTCTAGCTCCCCAAGTCGACTCTGCTAGTGAGCACTGCTGTAGTTTCAAAGAGGACTATATCAGTTAACACAAGGAACAGTTAGTGCATACCAGCAGGGTGAACATAGGGTAGTTAGAGTGCAACACACTGGTGCACTCTACAAATCATACCCCCATAGTCCAGACTTCGTGTAGAAAGCCAGCAAAAATCTTGCGTACAGCTGTAGGATCACCTGGTTCCTTTTAAGAGGTGCTGGAGATGCATAAGTCTGGTGGAAGCTCACATGTATCTGGGCAAGGGGAAATGGCATGGAAGAGTGTTTACCCACCAGCTGGAGAGTAGATAGCCCGGCCTGGCAAGTCAAAGAAAAGGAAATTTCAAATAAGTCAAAGGGTGAATGTCTATTGCGCCACTCACAGTCCCTAAAATCTAAAATAAATGTAAGCAATTACCAACATGGCTTTTATATTTTAATAACTTTTGCTGAATGTGGCCCATGCCTAGAGGCAGGGTATCAGATCAGGACTGCCATATGAAGTAAGCTGGACATCCCAGTCTAGAATGTTTTCTTTCAGAGTGTAAACACTTTGGGGGCATAGATTCTCTTTTAATCTTTGTTCCATGCTGAACAAAAATAATCAAAAAAGTAAAATCTCCCAGACTCATCTTTATCCATATCAGGAGTAAAACAAATGCATCCAGATTTTAAAAATTCCCCCTCTTTCCCCTTCCCACCTACGTAGTCTGTCCATGAAAGACCCTCCAGCTTTACAGAAAAAGGAACATGTGAAATGCAGAAGTTAACTAGCAAGACAGCATGGTGATTTGGGTATTCAATTTTGACACACTGCAACAACAACAAAAGGCAGCACAAACCTTACATATTAGTGATTTCATCAGCATTCTATAATGAAAAGAGATAGTGAGTCCTCTGCAGCCTCTAGGAACTAATCAATATTCTCCGTGGAATTGCAATGACTGAGAATTCCAGACAGTGCCATTCCATTTTCTCTGAAATCTTATCTTTTCAAAGTAAACAAACGTGTGATAATAACCACTAAAACTTTCCACAACCATTTGAAAATAGATTCACCACTACAACGTAGTGAGAATCTAATAAAATGTGCCCACTGCAACCTTCTTGTGGGGGGTTGGGGGTGTCTTTGTGCAGCTAGCTGGAAGAAAAACGATGTTGCCTCTTTAAGGGCTTCCTAAAGGAGTGGGAGAAAGTTTACAGGGATGGACAAGAAGAGCAGAAAGCAGTTGCGACCAGGTCAGCAGAAGATCATTGCACTGCCCTTCCTGCTGACCTGAAAGGGGGGGGGGTATTTTTACCCCACACAGACCCAGAGAGGCCCTCTTTTACCAGGATTGAACTGGGAGCACCTACCCATGAACTTGGCAAAAGGACTGTGTTCCCTCTTAACTGCTGTAGACATTACAATAGTTGCCCTTTTTCTTGGAATCTGGGAAGGAATTTTTCCCTCACTGCCAGACTGGCCAAGGCAAGGTGGGCTTTTCCCCCCACAGCTGGTCTGGGACCTGATGGAATGGAATAGGGGTTGGGTTAGAATGTCACAACTTAATACATAAAACGTGTGGCAGATGTCTAGTGCATGTACTCAGCATGGAAGGGATATGGTTATTGGAGAAAAAGGACTGGAGAAGGTTTGATGGAAAGGGAGCTGAGGAAGTGGGTATGGGCTCCTATGTCTGGGACAGTGGGGAGCTGAACATTCTCCTTTTATAGCCCTCTATCATGTAGGGTTGCCAACTTTCTAACTGCACAAAACCAAACACTATAGCTCCGCATCTTCCCCAAGGCCCCACCTAGGGTGACCAGATAACAAGGG
The DNA here is from genome assembly GCF_025201925.1 of Gopherus flavomarginatus. Lineage (NCBI taxonomy): Eukaryota > Metazoa > Chordata > Testudines > Testudinidae > Gopherus > Gopherus flavomarginatus. The sequence continues at coordinate 206,344,829 of NC_066618.1, forward strand.
TGAAAAATCGGGATGGGGTGGTGTCGGGGGTAATAGACATCTATACAAGAAAAAGCCCCAAATATCAGGTCTGTCCCTATAAAATTGGGACATCTGGTCACCCTAGCCCCACCCCTCACTCACTATATTCCTCCTCCCTTGATGGCTTGACCTCTCCCACCCTCACTCACTTTCACTCGGCTGGGATGCAGGAGGGGATGAGGGCTCTAACTGGGGGTGCAGGTTCCAGGGTGGGGCCAGAAATGAAGGGTTCAGGGTGCAGGACGGGGCTTCAGGCTCCGGCAGGGAGTTGGGGTGTAGGAAGGGGGTGAGGACTCCAGCAGGAGGTATGGGCTCTGGGGATGACAGTTTGGGGTGCAAGAGGGGGCTCCAGGCTGCAGGGGTGGGGCTGAGGGATTCAGAGTGCGATGGGCGCTGCGAGTTGAGGCAGGGGTTTGGGGTGTAGGAGGGGTACAGGCTCTGGGCTGGGCCTGTGGGCTCTGGGGATGAGGGGTTTGGGGAAGGGCTCAGGGCTGGGACATGGACTTACCTTAGTCAGCTCCCGCTTAGCAGCACAGCAGGGCTAAGGACAGGCTTTTCTTTCTAAATTACATTACTATTAAACCAGCCACCTTTGAAAACAGTCAATGACAAAGTCTGATTCTGTCATAATGGATTATTTCCTTTTCTTTCATTTATAGAAGTGGTAAACAGCCTCATTGGGTCCTTTGGGAGCCACCATAATGCTCTTCTTATCAATATGTGGACAATATATTCTTATCGTCTTAACATTATGTGGACAGTAAAATATTACACCGTTAAAGATGTCATGTTTTCACTGCAAGTTCTACCTATGCAGCAGCAAACCCAGAAGGATAGGGAGCAACCTTCTTTCTTACATAATAAATCCCTTTATCTTCTCAAATGCAAAATCTACTTATTCTTAATTAAACAAATAGTAATTTGTACCATCCATAAATTAAAACAGAATGAAGTTCTAACTTCCTCTTAGTTCAGAGATTAAATTCCTCTGTAATCTACTACTCCAGCACAGTCTCATGTTTTATCACCAAGTTACTCTTGCAATTATATATTAGACTTCTTATTAATATATTCAATTCAACATTGCTACTCTAAGCTTATTGGGTTTTTTCTGATCAAACAATGAAGGTATGCAACTCACCTTCCCAAAGTCAAGCCTTTGAACAATGAAACCCTAAAAGCCTGCAGAGATGGAAAAATTCTTAACTTCTGTACTCATAGTTCTAGATTCTCTAACTCCTACTTAAAATAAATGAGAGGGCTAACCTTTTAGCCTGCAACACAATGGAAACTTTTCTGCAACAGGATGCAGTGGCAATATCAGGACTACAGTAAGCAAGGTATTAGGTCTGGCTTCCCTTCTCTTGCCCTCTGACCAGGTGCTATGGAGAGAAGCTATAAAAATGGCTACTGGGATGTCAAAGACCAGAATGCCCGAGGTAAGACAAGGCTATACACCCAGACCCTCAAGTCTGGGAGAAGTCCATACTAGGGATGTTTCTGGAGGGAGGGGAAGTTCTGCACCCTGTTGTAAATTACAAGTTTCTGTCCTTTGGTCCCACTACTCCTGCAATCTTTCAGTAAACAGACCTCCAAAACCTGCACACATGTCATGGATGCAACTGTATGCAGGGGGAGAGGTCTTCAATGCAGAGCAGCTCGCAGGAGTAGGGCTTTGCTAATGTAAGGGATGAAGCAGAACCTGATTCTTTACAGTATAGAGCTGAAGTCTTTTCCTAACTGTATTCGTTGGGTTTGACTCTCCCCCCTAACCACCACCCCAAGCCAAAGATTTGGCTTTGTAAAGGTGACTTGCATCATTCCAATCTTTGGCAGCAGTATCAGGGATCCACTGGATCTGTGCTACGCCTCAACTTTTAAACAGTCTCTTAGATGAACACTTCAGTGTGGAAGACCCCCAAAAGGGTCCCACTTTTCCTTCAGGACAGGCCTTGTAGACTCTACACCTTCGAGACTGAGCTCATGGGCTCCAGCTCTCCTGTTCACCCTCTGAGTTCTGCTCTGCAAGTCCAATTGCGATAGACTTCTAGTCAGAGAATTTTACATTATTCAGTGATCAATTCACCTCAGCAAGTATATGCAGACACAACCAACAGCCTTTTCAAAACAGAACAGATATATTAGTCAACTGGACTACAGCATTGGAAGTCCTTAAGTTAGCAAATACTTTCAGTCCAAACTGAGCCCTTTGTGTCTCTCCAGAGGGCCACATTTAATCCTGCCACCTAACACATTTTCCTTTGTTCTTGAGCTGGGATCTTGGCCGTTTTCTTATTTGTTAGGTGGGAACATTCTTGTCATTGGGGCTCCCCGTTGTCTATTTTGGATTCTCCATTGATATGAGTTGGTTTCAGCAGGTTCCAAGCCAGTTCCTTAACAAGTCATTCACTGCACCCCGGACAGCAAGGGGACACCTCATGTGTCCTGTTCTGCCCCAAGAGCAGACTTAACTCGTTTGCCCACACTGGGTAGCAATGCAAAGTACTGAGGGAAACTGAGGCACACATAATTCATAAAAATATTACAGAAAATCCAACTTCATCATACAGGGGAACGAATCAGCTTAAGGTAACAACTTTTAATGAATATCAGAGGCCTAGTATATAATGAGGTACCAAAGCTATGGTGTTTCTTCTCAAAAATGCTGGCTGATTACTGCTGTCAGTCACACTTCATATTAAGGTTCCATTTATAATGGCTAATATGAGGTTATAAGCACGTTACAGACACAAGTAGCTTGCATTATGAGAATATCTGTAAAAGAGTTTAAAGATAGTTATTACCAATCTATTAACCATTTATTAAAGCATCAATATGTATTAAACCTTATAAACGCATCGTTAATACCCTGCTGTCTAATTTTCTGTCAAATTATGCCACCAGTTTACATTGTACAATGCCATAACCAAATTATCTGAGAGGCTTTATATGAGTGACACACAGAGAAAAGACTCCTTAACAGCTGAAATTGGATACAGTTAAAAATAAAGATGTACTCCTTTTCCCTGACTATCAGAATCATAATATTTAGGGAAGAAAGAGGGTTACTTGCCAGGTGTACACACAAAATTAGCACTGAATGACTGAAAACTGTGATGAAAAGAGGAAGTTGCATAAATGCAGAAGAATAAAAATGCAGGCAGCCAAAGAGTCAGACAGCTTGATGTGATAATATGGAAGAGTCATTGAGAACTTGGATTCTGCTACCACTGACAAAGTTTTCCTGGAGGCAGCTTAGTGTGGCCAGATGTCCTACTTTCAGTAGGATTGTCCTATTTTTCAATAAGTCAAAATATGTTTTGTTTGGTATAAAAGGTAAAAGTCCTACTCCGTGACACTGTCATCCTACGTGTGCTACCTTGCTAGAACCAAGTGAGCAGCCTTAGGCATCATGAAGGCAGAAAAACTACACCATCTTCCTAAACACAGCCATCTCAGATTTTTTTTTCAATTTACACATGTAAACTCAAACCATTTCCACACTTTTGTCCTGCTGGTCATCACTCATGCAGTAGAAATAAAAAAGGAACAGGTTTTATTGTCTCCTTTTTTATTTTCCTCTTGGCTTTGGTCACACACTGGATATTCTTTTTTACTAAGCTCAGCAAGTAAAAATAAGTGCTATATTTTTTGCTTCCAAACATCTAGTTATGCAAAGTAGTTTGCCCAGTGCTGCATTAACCAAGGACTTCATAACAAACTTCTATCACTATACCAACAGTCTGCAGTTGAGATTCCTAGCAAAGCCCTTCATGTACTTTTGCTATAAACTAATGTCAGATTTGTTTTGCTTTTTAGTTAAAATTTGAACATTTTACAATGTCAAATTATTTTAACATTGAGATATTTAACAACTCATTAAAATATGTGCTACACTCAGGCCACATTTTTCAGTTAATTAAATAGGCTTTCTCCACATTTATGCCTCTGTTCATAATCCATTCATATCTTCAAGTGATTTTAGTTGTTGTGGGTAGTGTTGAGCACCACTGTAGCATTTCTAGCATAGACATAAGATGTCAAAAGTACCACTTATATCAAAGGAACAGTATCAACTCATTAGTCTTCAATAAGTACACCGCTACCTCGATATAACGCCACCCGATATAACATGAATTTGGATATAACGTGGTAAAGCAGTGTTCCGGGGGGGGGGGGGGCTGCGCACTCCAGCAGATCAAAGCAAGTTCAATATAATGCAGTTTCACCTATAACGCAGTAAGATTTTTTGGCTCCCGAGGACGGCATTATATCAAGGTAGAGGTGTACCAGGAATGGAAGAAACAGCAGCTGACCCAGGACAACAACTTTCTTAGCTTACAGGGACAGTTCCCTACGAATACAGATGAGCTTCACCAGAAGAGCAGACTGACAAAGGGTATGTTTGAAAAATATATTTACCTTAAAACTATGCCTGATTCTCTAAATGCCTAGAAATCAAAGTATTAGCCATATGGGGAGAGGGAGGAGCAGTAATTAAATGTATCCATTCAACAGGTTCAATATGCCTTCTGACTTTGCTTCTCTAAATTGGTGTTTAATTTGGCTACTATGATGAAACAAAGGAGTCTAACTAACCAGTACCACCCAGCGGCTCTTCAGAATGGGCAAGAGACGGAAACAAAACAAGGAGGAAGAGAATTTCCTCTGAGTAAATCTTTTAAGCCTATAGTCCCACAACTGCAGGAATAAAAGATAAAGCTTTTCCTCAATAAACAGCAGTGGCTGCTGCTCTAGATAAGAAATGTGCAGCTAAATCACAAAGAATGGACTAAGGTATGCATGAGTTTCAAGTACAACAGTCTGCATGTTCCAGACAGACACATACTTTATAAACAAAAAAGGAAAGTACAGGACAAGTGGTTATCTATAAAAACAAATGTCTGGAGAGATACTAAAAATAGTTGACAAGTCTGATATATGGTACTACCACCCAAAAGTCCTATAAAGATTTCTGTTAGCTTTACTACTGTGTATGTATTTGTTTTAAAACTAATTTTAAACTGTTTCCAAATCCATATACATACGACACATGCATTTTTTTAAATTAAGTCATTTCAAATAATATTTTAATAGTACATGCATTACTATTTGTGTAGATCAAAAGAAATTATACGATAACAGTGCGTAAAAGATTTCATAATTGGTGTTAACTAAAGGCATGAGGGAAGAGGTTTCACCAAAGCATCAATCACTAATCTTAGAATAAAACTCCAGATGATGCACACCTGCATCCTGCTGCAAAATGAAACAGCAACAATAAATAAGAGATTCCAATTGTATTTTATGCTATTTAAAAATTCTCAGCCTCTTATAAGAATAGCTAATAATTCTGCTTTGGAAATTGCTATGCATTGCGGTTGACTATCATTGCTGCAAAAGTAAAAAAATATTTCTATTTAAAAGTTATAGCAAATGAACAAAGACTGGGAATGGGAGGAGGAAGCTAGGAAAAGGAAAAGAGAAAACTGCCTCAGGAGGCAACGTAAAAACTTTTTTGGTAACATTGTGACAGATCAGACTTCAAATCAGATAACTGTGCTAATTCTGTGAACAAGTTTTCAAATCAATTGACTTTGAGCTTTAATGTTTGACTTTTCTGCAATACTGTCCAAATTAAGAGCCCTGAAGAAGAGCTGTGTATAAGCTTGACTCTCTCATCAACAAAAGTTGGTCCAATAAAAGATATTACCTCATCCACTTTGTCTCAAGTTAAGAGACACGTTATCAGCTATATTGATTTTTCTTATTAAATCCCTGGATTTTCAGCTAAAAAAAAAGCTTCCCTATTTTTGTAAAATAGAATCACTGTTTGCACAAAGACAGAGTGTACAAGCTAACTTCAACAGACATGACCTTTAGAAAGTATTAACGTTCACCCTGTGCTTGTGGGCACTTTGACAGATTAGCACTTGGAGAGATCTCCAGGCAGTATTTTATCAGCAGGGCGCATCCAGGCATGATGTGCACTTTCACAGTGTATTAGCATATCTAGAGGAGGAACACTCCAGACTGCACTGGCCTTTCATTGCAGAAGAGACCTGAAGTGTGGGGAAAAAAACCCATTGAAGTTCTCACTGACATCCAGAAGCTCTGTTATGTACCTAGGACTATATCTTCATCATCATCTAATACTTTTATATAAACTAGAGAATCCTTTATAGATACTCACTCCCAAAGTATTTTAATAATGAAAATGCTCCCCCCCCCCAACCCCCACATCCCCAGATTTGCTGGTAGCTTTATATTCTGAAGAGCGAATAATCTTGACTTCCCTCTCTTTATTATTTGCATTACAATAGCACCCAGAGGCCCCATTATAAAGGTGTTGAACACATACAAAGTAAGCAGCAGCTTCTGGGATCCCACAGCACTTATAACCTAAATGAACAAGATAGATCAAGAATCTGATTCTCATCTCACTTACACTGTAGGAAATCAGAAGTAAATTGCATTGAAGTCAATGGAGTTAACATAAGGATAATAAAAGGAGCGAATCAGGCCTGAAGAGTGAGTGAGAAGAGTATTATTATTCTTGTTTTGTAGATGAGTAACCAAGAAACGGAAAAATTAAGTGAACTGTCCAGGGACAAAAAGGAAGTTGGTGGCAGAGCCAGCCAATGAACCCATTTCTTCTTAACCACAGTCTAGCTTTCTTCTCACCATGTTTTTGGTGGTCACTGAACCCTTCTATCTGAGCAGGGGACTCCCCTTGTATTCTCAAGTCCGTCTGCATACATAAGAGGCTCAACTAACAAAGCAGCAATTTGAGATTACTGCAGGTCTTCTAGGGTCAGAGTGGTGGGGGCTATATAATTAGTTATGTGCAGTAGAACCTCAGAGTTACAGACACCTCGGGAATGGAGGCTGTCTGTAACTCTGAAATGTTCATAACTCTGAACAAAGTGCAGTTCAGGCTCCAGATCCAGCAGCTGACATTGCAGGCCAGGCTCCAGCAGCAGCTGAGCACCCTACTCAGCCCCAGCATGAGTTTGCAAGCTTGTCCCCCTCGTGTGCGGGGGGTAATCTGCGTGTGAACATTGTCTCCCCCTCCCAGCTGGGGTGGGAGGTGGAGAGTGGGAAGGGTGAAAGCTCCAGATGCCTTGGGCTGGCAGCCCCAACATCTTGCTGTAAATGGCTGCCCCGTGCATGGGGTTAGGAGTGGGGTGGGGACAGGCAGTCCAGATGTGCCTACCTTTAAGATGCGATAAAGCCACAGTACAGTATTTGCTTTTTATTTTTTATTGTTTTTTGTCTCTGCTGCTGCCTGATTGGTTACTTCCAGTTTCACATGGTGTCTGGTTGACCAGTCGGTCCGTAACTCAGGTGTTCATATCTTTGAGGTTCTACTGTAATTTGCTTTAATATGATTTAAGAAATCTTCTTTGACCCTACTTAAATATATAATTTTCAATCACCACAGCCAAAGAATTGCTTCTCCTCACATCTGTATTAAAAAACATACTGAACTATTTAAACTTTAAGATACTGACCCTCCCTTTTCCTGTATCTGTCCTCCAGCTGTAAATGTCCACTTGCCTTTAAGATTTTCTGAAATCATGGGGAGCAGGCTCCACGGTTTTTGCCGCCCCAAGCAGCAAAAAAAAACAACAAAAAAACAACAAAAAAAGAAGCCACGATCGCTATCTGCAGCTCTACCGCCGCCGCTTCTGTCTTCGGTGGCTGGTCCTTCGCTCCGAGAGGGAGTGAGGGACCTGCTGCCGAAAACCTGGATGTGCCGCCCCTCACTGTTGGCCGCCCCAAGAAGTTGCTTGCTGGGCTGGTGCCTGGAGCCGGCCCTGATGGGGAGACAGTCTTGAAGAAAGACTTGGACCTTCTTCATTAGTGCCAATGTGAAAGATCACTGAGCTCCCCTCATTGAAAACACAGGGCAACCGTTTTTTAACTTTTGGGCAAATCATAGAGATAACCAAAATGGCTAAATAGTAAGAAGGATTCTGAGACCTGCTCTCTCATTCTGCTTTAAATTCCTGCTTTGAATGTTCCAGGGACACACCTAGTATGTAGTCAGAGTTGCTTTACAAGATGTTAAACAAATTAGAACTGCTTCACTTCACAAATGGGATCAACAAAACTAACTGAGCCAGCTATACCCTGGCATGGTGCCACTGGCTGCACAGAGGAGCTACCCCAGGGAATGAATTACGCTGACCAAGCCCTCAGTGTCAAGGTCAACTCTTCTTTAAAGTCATCCCCATCACTAAACCATAATACAATACATTTTACTTCATTCCACAGCCAAAGAATAATGTTTACACTAAAATTCTGGATAAGGTTTCCCCTTTCACTGGAAAGAGGTACGTTCTAATCTGCATTCATCAATTTCAAAATAAATACAGTAAGTTAATGTTCCATCTTCTTTGTTCTGAGTCCGTATCTTTAGAGTTTGATGGTAAGGGGTGAAGGATTTTATTTAATATATTAGACAAAGCACTAACACTGATCTATTCCCTTCCCAAAAAATACCAACAAAGAGAGCTATGGGTCACTGATCCAAAAAATTAAATGCTGGAATGTACAACCAACGTCACCCTTCACTAGCAGGCATCCTGTGGAGAGAAAAACCAAACAAATATAACTCAACTGTCTAGCCAAAAGAAAACATTTTGAAAAGAACAAGGTGAAATTCAGTCCCACTTCTCTGGAGGAAACATATCTGATTACTGCTTCAGACCTCTATCAGAGTCCACTTGAATACAGCTGGGACATGTGGAGAAAATTTATTACATTTGTATCATAGCTGGCTTGGGGGAAGGAAGAGGTTTCTTTCTGAGGTCAGGCTCGGGAAATTATTTGCCTTTTTCTTCAATATTGTCCTCTGCTGCAGTAATTTTGCTTGGAAAAAATTGAGCAGCTGAAACATACCTGAAGGAGGTTAGTTTTCACCATAAGTGACCACCTTGGTAGCTCTCACTCCATCTTCATCAAGACTATATTTTGCCATAACATGGTCAAATTCCCCTCTTGTGTATTGATGGTCGTCAAACCCCATCTATGCGACAATTTATTTAGATGGATCAGAGATTCATTTTTTACTAGTGTTTCCTTTCTCTCCCATAAAAAATATGCACCCTTTCAATACCTGTCTCTCTTTCTTAAAAAGACTTTATCAAATATTACTACAGCTTGTTAACTGAAGTGCATTATGATTGTATCACTATGAGAGACAATATTGTTTTCTCAATACTCCAAGCCCACTTCTGCACACAGATGTTCTGACCACATTTTCTGTTGGGTGGTTACTTGTCCAGACACTAAAGTCAGAACAGAGGGTGGCAGGACACTAGAAAGATTCCTGGATAGCATCCACTATAACGGCAAATGGTAGAAAAAAGCATATATGATTTTAGACTCCATGAAAGAAAAATCAAGTTATCAAAGGTAAGATACCAACGTGTGTATTCTTTTCCAAACCCAACAAGGTCACTGTAGGATTTGCTGCAATTCCTTCATGCTAAATTAGACAAATTGCAGGTACTGTTGTCCTTGTTTGAGGAGAAGTTAGAATTGCTATCAGCAAAAATTGATGGTCTGGATGGCTAGGTGTAGGAGACTGGGTATTGTAGAAAATCAGTGATCTAGAGAAAAATGAAAGTCATCACATGTTGTATCATGTCATTAAAATATGAATTTGCCAAGTGGATGATGCAATAACTGAAAATTTTAGGCACAGGTAAAAAAAAAATTTGAGTCTTGTGCTGCCTAGTTGTAATCGGGGGCTATGCAGTTACAATCCAGCAGGCTCTGCAATCATGGGAAGATTTCTATACATTAAGATACACCACTCTGTAAAAATGCACTGCAATATTTCTACTAGATTTCTTTTGAAATACAAAGCATTTCATAGACATATTGCTATTAGTGTTCAGTACTGTAAAAACTTATTTTTACAAAATCCATCTTTTGACCTATATGTTTCATACATTCTTCAAAGTAAAGGAATATTTTAGAAGACCAGCTAAAAAAGGTTTAATTGTTTTGCAGAAGTCTTAATGAAACAAACAACAAAACTCTAGGACTTCCTGATTTAACAAAACCAAATTTATATGGGAAGATGATGAATCGCAACTCCAATGTTACATATTGCATTTGTATGAAACAGACAAGTGACTCTTTTTGCATCTACACCTCTACCCCGATATAACGCTGTCCTCGGGAGCCAAAAAATCTTACCACGTTATAGGTGAAACCGCGTTATATCGAACTTGCTTTGATCCAATGGAGTGTGCAGCCCCCCTCCGCCCCGAGCACTGCTTTACCGCATTATATCAGAATTCACGTTATATCGGATTGCGTTATATCAGGGTAGAGGTGTATTAAAACACAGAGGAAAATATGCTTTTCTTTTCTCGGGTTATTGCCAAACATCCTTACAAATCTTCAAAATCACAGACAGACTAAATACACTTGAAATAATTTCCAAGGGGACAACATTTTATCAACAGAAATATATGCAATTACTAACAGAAATGAACACAATTCTTCTTAGGCTGGTAGTTGACGGTACTGAGCAGGAAGAACATTTAACAGGAACTTTATATACCATCCTATAACTGAGCTCTCATAGTTCCTCCTGGTTAATACTATGAAATATCAAATTCTGCACTGGACTGTATGAATAAAAATATACAGAATTAAAAGAAGAATCAGTTGTTTAAAGTAGGCAATTGTAAGCCTGAATGAAATGAAAGAAAAGTTCTACAGACAAACTTCTTTTGGCAAAATATTTTGCCTTCAGTGAATCTCTCTCTAAAGAATTTCAGTTTAGTTTCAACTACTGCATTATAATTAGACCTTGCAGAACAAACACCTCTCCCTAAAACACACCAACTCTTCATCTTCCAAAGATATTCCTCACAGACACTTTTTTTTAAATATGCTATTAATGGAAAACAGCATCAACATGTGGTGTGGGCTGCTGTTATATATTGAAATGCTAAATTAAATGCAGAAAGCAAGTTAAATAACCACTGAAGAAGTTTTCATCAGCTTAATTTAATTAAACAAAAAGATCCAAGCCCTAATTACTATGGCCCTGATCCAGAAAAGAACTAAAGTATGTGCACTTAAGTGCTTTTTTCAATTTAGGTGAACTTCAGCATCATTCCGAAAAGCAGAGATGCGCTGGAAGTACAATCACAAGTTCAGAGTTGATAATTGATAATTGATCGAATTATTTGAGCAGACATGTAGGATTAAAGTAAAAGCAGCAAAGAATCCTGTGGCACCTTATAGACTAACAGACGTTTTGGAGCATGAGCTTTCGTGGGTGAATACCCACTTTGTCAGATGCATGTAGGATTAAAGTGATATTCAAGTTTGTCTGTACATCCCAAATGATGGCATTGGGGTCATATACCTGCTACAGTGCAAAGGCTTGTTGAGTGTCCTCTGGCATCTCAACTCATCTCTCTCCACAGTTAGTATCTTATTACCTAAGTAAGGACTAAGTGCATTCTATAGGGTTTACCGCATACTCGAGTATGAAAACCTCATGCCTTCAATCACTTCCAGAAATTCACTGCTGCCTTATTGCTGATATGAAATGGAACTTATTTAAAATATTTCATAGCCATGCTTTTGGCTAAACAGATACTTCATACCATGGCAATGACAGCCAATCAGAAAGCTTAGTTTGTGTCTATACTCCAAATTTACTGTAATGCTTTAGTAAATGTGCTAACCACCAATGACCTCCGTGACTTCGGCAGCAGCCCATGTAGCTGGCCCAGGAGCTGCCTGAGCAGCTCAGGTAGCCCCTGGGCCAGTCGCACCGGCTGCCGCTGGGGCAGTCTTGAGCCTCCTCTCTCACCCCTGCCCCCAGCAGCAGGAATTTGGATGTTGGGAGGTTCAGAGCTGGGGATTGGGGGGCGGGGCGGGGCTTACCAGTTTGGGGCTCCCTGGAAGGGTGACAGAAACTCCCCTCTCTCAGCTCCTAGCTTCTGCTTCTGTTCACAGGCACCATCCTCATAGCTCCCATTGGCGGTGGTTCCCAGCCAATGGGAGCTGCAGAACCAGGGCCTGGGGCGGAGCGGAAGCAGCACATGGAGTTAGGAGCTGGAGGTCGCCGTTTCCCAGGAGCTGGGTAAGGAACCTGCCCCAGACCCCCCCAGGCTGTGCCCCCCCAGGCCACACCCCCCAAGCACCCAAGGTGGCCTTCCAGGGCCACCCCCCTGAGCCACCCTAAGTTTTAGTCAGGGGTATACAGTAAAAGTCATGGAGAGGTCACGGGCTGTGAATTTATGTTTGCTGCCCATGACCTCTCCATGACTTTTACTAAAAAATAAAAAAAAAGTGATTAAAACATAGCCTTAATTATAATTATATAGGAATACAGGATTTTTATTATGAATATTTATTTGTATTATTATCCTCTCTGAAGTCTGATTTATAAAATGAAAAATCCTCCCCAATGCAGACAGAAATAGAAATCTAGAAACATATACGGGGAGTGTAAGATTTCTTAACTAAACAAAATTTTCTGTTCTTTAATGCCTTCTCCCCCAATGTCACATGGGTCCTTCCAGTTCTAAATGATAGAACAGTTTTCTTTGAAATGAAGTATCAAGCTCTAGTCTATCAAGCTGCCGCTTCGCTCCAAAGAGCACCCTGCTTAAAATCAACAATTGCAATGGAAATGCCAGGTCTGGTGAACTTTTGCTAGAAAGGCGATTAATCTCATGATGACATTTTGGAGGTCTTGACAAAGCAACATTTCCAAGTGAGATAAACCTCATCTCCTAATATTCAGCATTGGAATAAGGAAACAACCAGTGCTTGAGACAGCAATGAATTACCAACTGCAGGCTAATCACCAGTCTGCATCTAAAAACAGCTGCAGGCTGCAGGTTTTTTGTTTTGTATTAAAGATCAAAATCACAGGAGCCAGTTGGCCTGTATGTAGTGTGACAACACACCTCTTTCATCACATCAGGGCTCAGCATTTTTCCTTCTGGCATTGTGAGGGCCTGGAGTAAATCAGTCCACTCTGGAAGTTTAATACTTCACATTGGTTTATTTACAATATGTACAGGTTAGTTCTTAGGGTTGGCCCAAAGGCTTCTTTAAGCAAAAACAAGACAAATAAGTTTCCTAACTCCCACTGGAGTACAGTCTCATCTTATGATGGCTAACAATCGCCAGTCACCCTCTCTAACCCACTCTTGGCCCTGCTACACTGGCAGCCAAGACCCCTTCCCCAGACAGAAATAAACACAAGATTTCTTCGTATAGGGGAAAAACAGCTCTTTACCTAAGAGAAGCCATTTCCCCTGGCTGCACACAATCCTTCCGCAGCTTGTTTCTCCTTTCACATCCCACTCACTGGAAGACGTTTTCAAAGGTCACAGTCTGTCTGCCCTTAATTAGACTCGGTGTCCATCATTAACTTGAGGTAACCTCTTTCAATTCATAGGGAAAAAGGGCTTTAGCCATTTTAAGAGTGATATACACCTGCCTTCAACCAGTCTTCAAAACACTTTACGAACAGTAAGCCTTGCAACATCTCAGAGAGAAGTATTAGCCTTGTTTTACAGATTGGAAAACAAACACACAGGTTAAGTGACTTTCTCAAGGTCACACAGCCAGTTTATGTCAGAGCCAAGCATAAATCTTTCAGCCTCATGTCTTTCATCACTAACCCAGGCTGCATTGTTTAATAAACAGGATGAGAGACAATGCTATATAAATCTCTCGTGCAGTTAAAGTGTTGATTCAGTCTAATCTTTTCTGAAGAGTGATGAAGATTTTTCCTGCCATGTTATTTTAAAAGTTATAGAACATGTTATATATACACATTTTGTTGAATATTTTTTGTCCTCCCCTTCAAGCCTCTTCACAGTTCTACTCCTGCCTGTTTATTCACTTTCCTTCTATCCTGTCCTTCCAGCCTCTCTGCTCTGCAAACAACCAGTCTTGACCCTCCAACCAAAGTGACTTTTTTCCATGCTGCTTCTTACTTCTAAAACTGATCCATAAGCACACTACTCTCCCCCTTCTTGTGATGCTATTTGGCTGTCATCTACAGGAGAACTCCCAACAGATGAGATGATGGCTAGGTTTAGGATTTTACAATATAGAATCTGTATATATTCTGGCAGTTCCTTCTCCTTATGTCATTTGTCTTTCAAGATGGTAAACTCCTCGGGTCACATCTCCCTCTGTTTTTACAATGCCTAGCACAACGTAACTTCAATCCTTACTGCAAGGCTTTTAGTCTCTACTATGAGAAATAATAATAATAATAATTTACAGACTGATCCAATTGGACAATGATATCACCCAGCAGCAGCAGATCAGAGGCAGACCCTAGAACAGAACACAAGTCTCCTGGCTTACAGTCCAATTTACTGGATCACACTGAGATTCCAATAGGAGCTATACAACTGGGTGTCATCAACATATTGTTGGCAGTAGAGTTCCTATTGATTCACCACCTAACCAACTGGTCTATGTAGATATTGAAGAGGAGAGCACAGGACAAATCTTTCTGGGACTCCACTACTGAGAATTTGGGAGCAAAACAGGAACAGTTGCTCACTGCCATCTCTGGCTCCTGTTAGAGAGTAATGACTGGAGCCCCAAAGTGCAATGTCATCTGTATCATATAAGACAGTCAGCAATACACCGTGACTGACTGTGTCAAATGCTACACAGAGGTCAGATAATATAAGCTTTGAGACATGACTTCCATCTATTGCCAATAGTAAGTAATCTTTCAGCCACTAGAAGACCCTTGTGGAACATGACCAAATTTTTCTTCTTCAGTTATTCACAGGTTTTATTTCACCGAACCCCACTAAGTGGAAGCTGAAAAAAAGTGGAAAAAGCTCTCTCCTTGCTACATCTGAAGCCAGACTACAAAACATCCAGGAAGTTGGTAGATATCACATGCTAGAGCTTTTTCATTGCTATTTTCTCAAAGATTCTGCCTAGGAATGGAAAGTTTGAAAGACAGGATAGTAGCTAAAGAGATTATCTACAATGAGTGTCTGCTTTCTGAGATCAGGCAAAGTACTGCAATTTTTCAGGGAGGTTGTCAGTTTTGTTCTCTGTAGAAGATGTTGATGACTTTCATTAGTAGTGGCATATGATTTGTTTTATTTCAGGGGGTCTTTCCAGAGAAGAAAATACTTTCTACACCATAGTGCTAGTGACAAAACAGATTCTCTGTACAGAGCTAAGCATGCTCATCAAACAGTGAAAAAATTCAGAGACCTGGAGATATTTTGTGCTGTAGAAAAAGCAGCTGCTTTTATTAACAACTATTGAGGTACAGAGATGATGCATACCTGCCTGATGGTTAAAATGTACTAGGCAGTACCTAGGCCATATGTGTTATGATTTGAAACCATAAACAGCTGTTATACAAAGTTTGCTAGATGATACCCTTTGGATATGGATACACAGAGCATAGAAAAAATGTATAGACATATGAAGGCCAAGTCATTAACTAACATGACTGTACTCTGCCCCCTGACTTTGGAGTGTTCTAATTGTAGAAACTGGGTCAGTCATTTAAGGACCGATACTTATCCCTGGGGCTGGCTCTAAAGGTTCTGGTACCTATGTATACACAGCAGGTGACTATAGACTGGTAGGCCCAAACAAACAGTTATCAAACATTTTGCTGCTTTATTTCATGTGTATAGCAAAACATGCCTTCCCTGGCACTTAACCTAGTCTTTTTGAAAATCAAGTAGTTATACTAACTTCTGCACTGACTTTGATTAAATGATATCAAGTAGGTAGGGCAATTTGGGCCTCATTTTCCAAAGAACCCATAACCATCTATTTTCACTTAGGCACCCAAATAAGTGGCCAGATTTTCCAGAATGCACAGCAGCCAGTAGTTCTTACTGAGAGCAACTGTGTTATTTATATCCAGGATGACCCAGGTAACAATCAGCTGGTTAGACTGACATCAATCCTGGAAAAATAATAAATAAACTGACAGGCTTCAACTGATAAAGAATCAAAGTATAGGAATTATTGTCAACATGGCTTTATGGAAAACAGGTCTGGTCAAACAAACCTGATTTCATTCTTTGATAAGATTAAAAGTTTGTTTGATAAAGGGAACAACATAGATGTCATACACTTAGACTTCTGTGAAGGCTTTAGACTCGGTACCACAGGGCATTCCGAGGGTAACAAACCACTGAAACAAACTACCAAGGGAAGTGGTGGATTCTCTCTCTTGCTGCTTTCAAATCAGGACTGGACATCTTTCTGTAAGACAAGGGTCGGCAGCCTTGCAGAAGTGGTGTGCCGAGTCTTCATTTATTCACTCAAAACCGGTAATACATTTTAACATTTTTAGAAGGTCTCTTTCTAGAAGTCTACAATATATAACTAAACTATTGTTGTATATAAAGTAAATACGGTTTTTAAAATGTTTAAGAAGCTTCATTTAAAATTAAATTAATATGCAGAGCCCACCGGACCAGTGGCCAGGACCCAGGCAGTGTGTGTGCCACTGAAAATCAGCTCGCGTGCTGCCTTTGGCATGTGTGCCATAGGTTACCTAGCCCTGCTGTTAGATATACTTTAAACACAACTTATAGGGCTCAATATAGGGGTTACTCAATGAAATGTATTGGGCTAAATGCAGGGGTGAAGTTTGATGGCCTGTGTGATACAGAAAGTCAAACTAGATGATCTAATGGTTCCTTCTAGCTTTAAACACTATGAAGGTGATCTATCAATTGTGTAAGGCAACCCAAACAAATTCTTCCATGAGATGAAAGGCAGAGATTCACCAATCAAGACACTGCTGGAAACAGGTTCAAACAGTAGCTAGGTCAGATTGTCTGAAGAAAAGCAGAGTGGAGACTAGAGAAAAACTATCATGCAGGGGCTTGGACACTTCCAGGGGCATATAAATGTCAACCTATGATTGGCTTTTCTGGCACTTGAACATGCAAGAGATCAACTTCTTCCTTCTAGACTGTTAAGTCAGAGGCATGAGAAATATATTTAAGCAATGCAACATCTAACTACCAAGGGCAACCATGTTATCCTAAGTTACAGTACACAGTAGTATTGCTCAAGTCCCACGAGAGATCATCATTCTATCCACAATACTGAGCTCTAGTTTCAAATCAAGATCACACCTTAGGGGCTAAAAAATGACCCTCCTCAGCTACTGCTAATTGAGTCTGTAGGTTAAAGGAAATCTTCTACATCAAAGAAGTCTTCTTTCTTGTCAGTTTTTTTAAATTAGTTTATATTACAACAGTAGACCAGCTTGTTAGTGTGCAGGAACCTCATTGGTGCTGACCTTTTTACACTTCAAATGGAAATTGTTTATTCAACTACATACACAATGACAGAGTCAGAAAAACTATAAAACATATGTCTGAAACCCTGCCTCAAGCCCTCTTGTGAATGAAATACAGAAGAATTCAGATAAACTAAAATACATCCTAAAATATAAATCATCAAAAGATATTTGTGGCATTTTCTGAATAGCTAATAGCTAAGCAAATGAACTGTTTCTAAAACATTTATTTACATTAGAAATCAAATGTAGTTAAATAAAATGAGATTATCCACTCTGCAGTATGCATAATAATTATGAAATCATGTTAAAGGCAGTGTTCTCTCCTACAGGTATAAAGCATAAGACTCTTGCTCTTTCTATCTAAAACATAAAATACTTGGTTTGCATATATATACACATTGAAATCTGTTATAAAATCCATAGAATGCTTTCATCAGCATGACAAGATGTGTGAGGTACTCTCTTTTATTGGGCCAACTTCTGTTGGTGAGAGAGAAACTTTCAAGCTTACACAGAGCTCTTCTTCAGATCTGGGAAAGGTACTCAGTGTCACAGCTAAATACAAGGTGGAACAGACTGTTTAGCATATGTAGTTAGCACATATTCTAAGGGACAATTCAAGATAAAGTGGCAAAAAAGAAGGGTTAAGGAGTTACAGAGATTGTTGTAATAAGCCATAAATCCAGTGTCTTTATTAAGACCATGATTTTAGTGTCTACCAAATTTATGAATTTAAACTTCCAGACTTGTCTTTTGAAGGGCTTCTGCAGGTTTCTTTTTATGAGAAGGAGTGAAAGGTCAGAGATGGAGTGATTATTTTGTGAAAAGTGTTCGCCCACGAGTGATACAGTCTTTTTGGTTTTTGTCTTTTATCATTATTGTGTGCGAGTTCATTCAAGAGTGTAGTGATTGTCTGGTTTCACCCACATAGTTATTATTGGGGCATTTAGTGTACTGAATGAGGTACATCACAAGTTGCGATAGGTGTATGAAGGATCCACGGATCTCAAAAGGTGTGTTGTGGGTGGTATTGATCACTGTAGGAGCAGAGATGTGTCTCCAGCTATTGCATCTGTTGTTACAGCAGGCTCTGGTGCCTCTGAGTTGGTGTGTCCTGCTTCCTATGATAAGGTTGGGAGGTTGCTGAAAGCCAGAAGACGGGGTTTGGGAAAGATTTCTTTCAGCATCTGGTTCCCAGTGAGTATGGGTTGTAACTGTGTAATGATACCCTGTATGGGTTCCAGTGTGGGGTGGTAGGAGACCACTAGGAGTATGCAGTAGGAGGGTTTTTTAAGGTATGTATGCTGGACTTTCTTCTCGGGGCATATTCTGTGGTATCTGAGGGCCTGGCTGTATATAACAGATTTCTTGGTGTTTGGAGTGTTTACTGGATCTGTGAAGGTAAGTGCGGTAATCTATGGGTTTCCTGTACAGAGTTGTCTACAGGGTTCCATTACTGAAACTGATTCTGGTGTCCAGGAAGTTGACGTTGGCATGGAAGTGTTCTAGAAAAAGAGTTAGGGGTGGATAGTGGAGGTTGAAATTGTGGTGGAAATGTATATGAGGGAGTTTCAGTAATCTGTTCAGAGGATGAAAATATCAAGATAACCCATGAAGAGGTTGGGATATTGGGGAACCATCCTACCCATGGCTGTTCCCATGATTTGGACAGAGTGTTCGTTGTTGAATATAAAATTGTTATGAATGAGGATGAAATGGATGAGTTTAACAATGTGTTTGGGGTGGATATCTGAGTGTGGTCCATTGTTGTGTAAATATCTCATGCAGGCAGTGATGCCATCATTGCAAGGGATGGAGCTGACATCCATGATGACAAGGATGGTGTTCTAAGCAAGGATGTTAACGTTGCTGAGATTCTGGAGGATGTTGGTTGTGTCCTGGAGGAAGCTGGCTCTTTTGCAGTGAGTGGTTTGAGGATGGTTTCTATGAGTCCTCAAAGTCCTTCGTAAGAGTGACACGGCCAGATATGATGGGTCTGCCTCGGTTCCTGTGTTCGTGTATCTGGGAAGCATGTTGAAGATCCCTGGTGGGTTCATGGGTGAATGAGGCTGTAGAGTTTCTCTTGGAGTTATCTGGGGAAGGATTTGATAGGACCCCAAATTCCTGGGTGAACTGTAGCATGAGGGGTCTTCTTTGAGGTCTTTATATGGTATCACATCGTTGTCGATTGATATATTCATGATGGTTGAGAACTACGATGGTACTCCCTTTGTCTCCTGGCTTGCTCATTATCTGGTGGTTGGATTTCAGGGGCTGTCGTCATCATCATCAGTGATCCCTTGATTCGAGGATGATCTACCACATATTTACATATAGGTCCTGAGATAACTCAGGAGTCCGATCTTGGAACCACAGATCCGCCCAGATGTTTCCTGGCAGGCCAGTTGCCTGCTAGGAAAAATTTCTTTTTCCTTCCTTCTTTCTCTCTTTTCAGCTTTGAGGGCAATGCACTTTGCTTCAAAGTGAGCCACTGCCTGATGGAGGATGTGGTGCCACTGGGGTCGGTTGGTGACTTGCTCCTCCCAGCTTGTGATGTCCACATCAGTTTTCTTAAGATATACTTTCAGTATGTGTTTGTAGCGTTTCCGCTGACCACCTCAGGATCTCTCACCATGGGTGAGCTGAGAGTAGAGGACTTGTTTTGGGAAGTAAGAGTCTGGCATCTGCACACGCTGTCCAGCCCAGCAGAGTTGGTGCATGAGAATCCTTCCTTCAGTTCTAATGACATTGGCTTCAATGAGGATGCTGGCGTTAGTGTAGCAATCTTCCATTTGATCAGAAGGATCTTCTGGAGGCACCGTTGGTGGTACCTCTCCCAACTCTTGAAATGCTATTGATAGGTCACCCAGGTTTCGCATCCATAAAGGAGTGTAGGAATAACAATTGTCTTATAGACCTGGATCTTGGTATCCTGCCACCGGTGACGGTCCATGAAAATGCATTGGAATAATTTCCCAAAGGAAGCACGTGCTCACTGGATCTTGTGCTGAATCTCACTGTCAATTTTTGCCTTTTGAGAAAGTTGACTACCGAGATAGCAGAAGTACTTGACAGTCTCCAAAGTCTGTCCCTGAAAGGTGATTTGTGGTGGGTCGTATGCAAGGCCTGAAGTAGGCTAATAGAGCACTTCAGTGTTCTCAATATTGAGTGAGAGTCCCATGCTTCAGTAAGCTTGTGCAAAAAAAAAATCCAGTGTGGACTGAAGGTCATTCTCAGCATGCGCGAGGATGCTAGATTCATCAGCATACTGAAGATCAGTGATGGATCCCCTGAAGCCTTTAGACTTCAAGAGGAGATGTCGACAATTAAAAAGCTGCCCATCTATTCTGTATTGAATATCAGCTTCATTGGGGAGGCGGTCTTTAAAGAGGACCAATATGACTGCTAAATAGATGGAGAACAGGGTTGGGGCAATAATGCATCTATGCTTAATCCCAGTTTTGATGGCAAAAAGGGTGCATCTCAAGGCCATTCCAGAGAACTATGGCAGTCGTCTGATCATGGAGAAGCTTTAGGACCTTAATAAATTTTGGAGGGCAGCCAAATCTGGCCAGCACCTTCCACAGGACTTCGCGATTGACCGAGTTGAAGGCCTTTGTCAAATCAATGAAGGCCATGTGCAGGTCCTGATTTTGCTCCCAAAGACTTTTCCTGGATTTCATGAGCAATGAATATCATGTCGGTTGTCCCATGGGATGGTCTAAAACCACACAGATTCTAGCAATATTTCCTCAGCAATGGGAACTAATCGGTTTAAGAAGATACGGGCAAGAATTTTCCCTGCTGTGGATAGCAAGACAATGCCCTGATAATTTCCACACTCCAACTTATCTCCTTTCTTAAAGATTGTAACAATGTTGGCATTTCTCAAGTCTTCCAGAATCTTCTCATTATATCAGACAAAGAAAAAGTTGGTTGAGCTTCCTTTCCAGTTCTTCACCTCCAAACTTGTAGACTTTAGCTGATATGACATCTGGTTCTGCTGCCTTGTTGTTCTCGGTTTGCATAATGGCTTGTGTTATTTCTACAGATCAGCAAAAGATTCTCTTTCATGTTGTTGAGGAATAGATTCGATACTGGCATCAGAAACAGTTGACTCACAGTTCAGGAGTAACTGAAAATGCTCCTTCCATCTGGCTTCGCTGTCCTTAAAATACATCGACCCTTCTTGGGCTTGCAGCAGTGTGGGACCATAGGAGCATGGAACGTAAGTGGCATTTACTGCTGAAAAAAAGCTCCTCATGTCATGTTTATCAGCATTAAGTTCAATTTCCTTGGCCTTTTCTCACCACCACTTATTTCTGATGTCACAAATTTCCCTTTGGGCTTCAGACTTGAGTTGCTTTTATGACTCTTTCTTCTGATGGTGTAATATGCCGTTTTGCCATATGCGATAAGCTTTTCTTTTCTGAATAAGCAGGCCCTGAATCTCAGCATCATTCTCATCAAACCAATCTTGGTGATGGCAGGTGACATAGCCAACGGACTCAGCACATGCTGTAAGAATGTCAGTCTTTAAATCTTTCCAGAAATTTTCATGATCATCAACTGTAAGCATAGCAGTGAACCCCTCTTTGAGAGGCTACTGAAGTTTCTCCAGCGTCACTATATCTTCAAGATACTTGACGATGAATTTCTTTCATACGGATTTTGCCTGGTTGTGATGTCTTGAGGCGATCTGGAAATTCATGACAGATCTAACAAGGCAAAAGGTCTGTCCAACAGTCCTCGGATCCATGCATGGCCCTCATGACGTGGACATCCTTCTGATCTTGAGCTCTAACAATAACATAGTCAAGAAGATGCCAATGGCTGGAGCGAGGGTGTCTCCAGGTTGCCTTATACTTCTCACTTTGTCTAAAGTGATGAGCAGGCTATGTTCTACACATTTGCTCAGAAGGAGGATGCCACTGGAGTTGGTCTTTCCTACTCCTTTTCCAATAATGCCATTACAGAGATCTGACTCATTCCTGACTCTAGTGTTAAAATCTCAGAGGATAATGATTTTGTCCTCCTTGGGAATGTTGGTCAAGACATCGAGCACTGGGACATATGCACTGATGACAAAAGCAGACTGGTTGTTGCTGAGCTTAAGACAAAGAGTCATAAGACATTCATTGATTCCTACAGGAAATTCTGTAAGCTAACTGAAAAACTTATTCCTAATTGCAAAACTGACACCATGGATGCCCCTGTTCTTTGCAGATTTTCCTTTCCAGAAAAATGTGTAGGCTTCACCTTCTCTCAGTTGACTTTATGGGGACTATTACCTTGTTGTGGTGAAGGGGCTTGTGTGTTCCAATGATCCTCAGAACTATGTTGTCGGGAGCATCATGCTCCTGGTAGGGTCTCCCAAGGCAAACAGGTCGGAGAGGAGGTCCCAGACAAACGACGATCCAATCCCCCAAGTCCTCAACAGTGGATCAGGCCGAAGAGGGTCTTTCGATCTCAACAGCTGTGAAAGCAGATGAAGGCTGTAGCAAGTTGGAGACCTCCAGTTATCCTGGACTTTCCTTGCCACAGGGCACCAGACCTTGGCTGGATTACCGTGTCTAGCGGGATCACTCTGCCTGCAGTCGAAGCTATAAAAAGAAAGTGACTTTTGTTACATGGAATGTTTGCACCCTGATGGATAACAAAGATAATGTATAACCGGAAAGAAGAACTGCTGTCATCGCCAGGGAGCTTGCAAGATATAACATCGACGTCGCTGCCCTTAGTGAGACTAGGTGCTCAGACAGCAGAGCAGAGATTGTCTGGATGTGATGTCTGTTAAGGATTTAACTGTCAATTGTTTTCCTGAAGCAATTAAAGTAATGATCAAGTGTGTGGTTGCATCCACTGTGGAGTGTCCATTCAAATTATTCTTTTTTCTTATGACTGTCAGTGGGGACATGGTAGTTGTGGGTGGTGGTTTCATTGTTGTGAAAGAATTCTTTGAGATGGAGTTGGCAAAAGAATTGTTCTAGTTCTCCATATGTTTGCACGCTATCAGGGTCTGTGGTGGGGCAAAAGTTCAGTCTCTTGGAGAGTACATATAATTCATCTCCAGTTAGGGATATTCCTGATAAATTCATGATTCTGGGGTCATGTAGTGCCCAGGCAGTGGGTCCTAGTGTCAGAGATGAAGTTCTGTGGGTTGTGGAGTTGTAGTTGGTTCCACTTTTTATTTTATGTTGAATAGGTGTCATCAGGTTTGTCTGATAGTTGTTTTGGCTTTCTAGCATAATCTCGATGTAGGCTTCCGGATTGTTCCTTTCCAGTGTGTAGGACTACGTGATTATTTCTTGTTTCTGGAGCATGTGAAATGCGTGAGATGGTTCCTCAGTTTTTCTGCAAAGCTTTTCAGCATATTTCAAATTGTATGTAGTGGTCAGAGATTTATAGATGGCGAGTCGTCTGGGGATGATTATTAGTTTCTTGGATTTGCTCAGGAAATAAATGTCACTGTTAAGTTTTGCTTCTTTTAGGTTGTGGAGTTTCCATTTCACAGAGCAAATTTCGTTATCTTTCATTGTTATTTGCAGTATTGTTGTACCCATGCTGGTCTCACAATATTAGACAAACCCAGTCTTTTCATAAATTATAAAGAGACCATTATATTATAGATTGAATTTGTCCTTATCTGTTTAGTTTTTTTAAGCTTCCACATTACTTCTGGACCCGAAAGTTATACTGCCTACCCACCACCAAGGAAGAGGACAAATTTCTTTTTTTAAGATTCTTCCCTCCACTAATTGTTCTCCCTTTCTTTTTTCCAGTTGATATACCATTGAACAAACTGACATATAGTTATACAAACACACATTTCCTTTGTTGGGGTTTTTGTTTTTGATTTATGACAGTTGTAATAGAAGTCCAAATTTCTAAAAGAAACTTACAAAAAAGTAAATATAAAAGGATGGACACAATCCATCTCTTGTATCATTTCCAGACCACCCTGGCAAGAGCGACTTTGAAAAAGGTAATTTATCACTAAAGGGAAGGAAATAATTGATGTTTGCAGCATCTCTTCCTTTATACTGCTGTCTGACCACACTGCTTGTTTATTCAATCCATAGTTCTCTGAAAGAGTGGAGATAATATTTGTATACCTGGCCAACAAGTTCTTTAGAACTTTTTAATCTAACATGTTAAAAGTTAACATAGATTCTGCAGAAAGTGGTAATTTCCCATTATATTTGAAGAAAGCCATATTAACAATCCATATTAAACCAGAAAAGCACTCTTTGGATCCCAATTTTTTTCCAATCCCGCAGAGATTGATCCTGGGTCTGGTTCTGTTCAATATCTTCATCAATGATTTAGATAATGGCATAGAGAGTACACTTATAAAGTTTGCGGACAATACCAAGCTTGGAAGATAAGATTAAAATTCAAAATAATCTGGAGAAATTGGAGAAATGGTTTGAAGTAAACAGGATGAAATTTAATAAGGACAAATGCAAAGTTCTCCACTTAGGAAGGATCAGTCAGTTCCACACCCAGAAAATGGGAAAGAACTGGCTAGGAAGGAGTACCGCAGAAGGGGACCTAGAGGTCACAGTGGGTCACAAGTTAAATACGAGTCAACAGTATAATACTGTTGCAAAAAAAAGCAAACATCATTCTGGGATATATTAGCAGGATTGCTGTAAGCAAGACAAGAAGTAATTCTTCCGCTCTACTCTGTGCTGATTAGGCGTCAACTGAAGTACTGTGTCCAGTTCTGGGCACATTTCAGGAAAGATGTAAACAAATTGGAGAAAGTCCAGAGAAGAGCAACAAAAATGATTAAAGGTCTAGAAAACATGATCTATAAGGGAAGATAGAAAAAAATGGGTCTGTTTACTCTGGAGAAGAGAAGACAGAGGGTTCATGATAACAGTTTTCAAGTACATAAAAAGTTGTTACAAGGAGGAGCAAGAAAAATCGTTCTTGTTAACCTCTGAGGGTAAGACAAGAAGCAATGGGCTTAAATTGGAGAAATGGAGGTTTAGATTGGACATTAGGAAAAGCTTCCTAACTGTCAGGATAGTTAAGCACTGGAATAAATTGCCTAGGAAAAATTGTGGAATCTCTCTCACTGGAGGTTTTTAAGGGCAGGTTAGACAAACACCAGTCAGGGATAGTCTAGCTAATACTTAGTCCTGCCTTGAGTGCAGGGGACTGGACCAGATGACCTCTCAAGGTCCCTTCCAGTCCTATGATTCTATCATCAGTTTGGATTTCTAGGCATTTGGCAAGGAAAGTAACTGAATGGATATCAGTACTTAGCAGTTATACATTACTTCCCACTGGAGAATCTCAAAGCACTTTACAAATTTAATGAGTTGAGCATTGTAATATCCCTGTAGGGAAGGAAAGAAAATGTTTAGTGGAGAAGGTAAACACTGAGTCTGCTACTTCTCATATACTAGGCAAGTAATTGGAAGTATTTGTGTTGGGAAGATTAAGAAAAGTGAGTTTGGACAGACTGTGTCATAGTTACTCCAGTGGCTCAAACTATGGATTAGTCATATCTGGTAGCCTTAATGCATAAAAGGCTCTTTGACCACACCAACTATGGTCATTTGTATGCCGTACTAGTGGCCATAAGTGTGGAAGATTATTTTTTCCAAATAGGTAAGTACTATATATTGTATTATGGATCTTTCACTAAGGTTAAAATTAATAATTAAGGTTTTGATATTTTCATTTGTTTAGGACTACTGGGCAAGGATAATTGCCTCAAAGCAAGCATAGGTGAACATGCCATGCAACAAAATCTACCTGGTTCTGGAAACAGGATCTCATAACCCAACAGAGAATAATCAGATTTGTTCTAATCTTATCTAAAACTTCAAATCATAGGTCAAACACAGCAAAATACAGAGTATGCAACTGCTCTGCATCTTACAATGTCCACCAGTATCCATGTGTCCCCAGTACAGTTATGATGTTTTTGCCTCCTCTTTTATTCTGAAGGCAACAAGAGACACATACATCTACTGGTCTTAAGACATACCAGCTCCCTAGCCAGCATTTTTTAAACTACTGGATGTAAATTATTTGGACCCAATGATTTAAAAAGTGTCTAATTGTTTAATCTTCTCCCAAGTTAGTAGTGAAGTGGAAAGAGTGCTATTATATGATATAACTACATCATCTGTTTTTTTCCCAAATACAGAACAGATGTATTTATTGAACACTTCACTTCTCTGCACCATTATTGATAATTCTGCCATTTCCCATTGAGTAATGGATCAAAACAATTACAGGATTCTGTTTGCACCTAATGTACTTTAAAAAACTACTACTTATTGTCCTTACCCCTGCTGGCCATAGATTTTTCCTTGTGACTCTCTGCTTCCCTTATCAATTTCCTACAATTCCTAGGAATTATTTTGGGGCAGTTCTATGGCCTGTATTATACAGGAGGTCAGACTAGATGATCAAAATGGTCTCTTCAGGACTTGGAATCTATGAATCTTTGTGAAAAACTGAAGCAAATGGCATATATTGATAATAGCTACTAGAAGCAGAAGACTTAGACAGCCCACTGATAGGATAACAGACAAACATCTTGTATCCCTTAGTAAATGGACAAATTTTCACAGATGGTGGCATAATAGACAAGAACTTCTTTATCCAAAGTTTTTGTGTAAACAAATTGATATCCAATGATAATTAAGTACACATGTTGAATCCTAAGCATTTTGCCACTGCTTCCTTTTCTCCACAAACAAGAGCTGAAAAGTGTGTGAATCTGAAGTTCAGTTTTCATTTGTACATTGTGACTACAAAATTCTTAACAGGGCTTGAAATTCGCTGTAAGAAGCATTTTTCATCTTCTGCATAATCAGATTGCTATCTTTTTCCATTTCCTATGTAAATGCTCGTGTTGATACTTGCAAGTTTTTGTTATACAAACCAAATATATAATAGCTGACTTACTAGCAGCAAAAATATCAGTGATGTATTGATGATGTCAGAAATACAGATGTGGATTAGTTTTTTTAGATTATCTTCCTTTAAATATAAATTTAATTTTTTTAAATCCTGCAGTGAAGTAGATTTCAATACGAATTTAGAGATGTTGTTTATTAATATGGATGAACGGTCTTGTCTTTTACGATCATGGGAATATTGTGCCTTCCAGATTTACATTAAACAAACAGGAAAAGGTCACATAATTGAAAATGTCACAGTTTAGGCAAGACCCAATAACAGAACCTTACCAATATATCACTAACCTTTTAGACACTAAGGCTACGTCTTCACTACTCGCCGTATCGGTGGGTAGCAATCGATTTCTTGGGGATCGATATATCGCGTCTCATCTAGACGCGATATATCGATCCCAGAACGTGCTCCTGTCGACTCCGGAACTCCGCCAAAGCCAACATCAGTAGCGGAGTCGACAGGGAGCCGTGGATGTCGATCCTGCGCCGTCAGGACGGTAGGTAATTCGATCTAAGATACTTCGACTTCAGCTACGTTATTCACGTAGCTGAAGTTGCGTATCTTAGATCGATCCTCTCCCTTAGTGTAGACCAGCCCTATAACAGCCATCACTTTGACAGAGTGTATCCATCAGCTCTCTCATGATTACACACAACAAGAAGCTCAAGCATTTAGCCTTTAAGAGTTCAAAAGCTTTGGCTTGCAATGCTCAACGAAATACAGTTACTAAGGAAAAAAGGGGAACCCTGCCCTGCTTAGAAATCATATGCCACCTATTCAATAAATAATTTATCAGTTAAGAGCTGTATCACTAGGCTTTATCTTAAGGAGTTAAACTGCCTATCAAATAAGCCGCTAGTAGAATGATGTTTTTATTTTTACAACTGGAAGTGGTTAGCGAAAGTGACAGAAAGAATCAAAAGACCTGGGTTCCATTCCCAGCTCTGAACCCATGTTACTGTGTGACCTTTTAGTCACTACTTTTTTATACCTTAGTTTCTTCATCTGTTAAAAGGAAACACTTTATTCAGCAATCTTGGCAAAACACCATGAGATCCTACCCTGAAAGGTACTCTGCTCTTCCCCTTCTAAGAAGGGTCCAGAAGAGCTCTCCCCCATCACAACTGCCAGCACCAGCCTGGCTGAGAGCCTTTAAAACAACATCTTCTCCAGTTTCAAAGGTAACTTGTGAGTGGGGCTTGGGTGCCCCCACTTTAAGATGGAGGAGGAGGGTTCAAAGTCCTTCACCTTATGAGAGAGAAGCTGTGTCTGCCCATTACTCCAGCCATTATCCAGCAAATGAGGTTCCCGTCTCAGTTCCACACCCCTCCAACTCTGCACAGCACCAGAGAGCCTTCACACATTTGCCACTTACAGACGTCAAACAAGTGATTTAAACATAAATAAAGGGCAAGAAGGAAATGCTCTTTACATCACAATACAGTCGGCCAGCACCAGCTTTCATCAGCTGGGCCCATATAAGAACCATCATGGAAACTTATGGAGTACAGCACAGCATAGAACTGCCAGACCCTTGAAATGTGAAGTAATGAAACACTAGCTCCTTTAAAACAGTGGCTCTCAACCTTTCCAGAATATTGTAGCCCTTTCAGGAGTCTGATTTGTCTTGTGTACCCCCCAAGTTTCACTTCACTTAAAAACTACTTGCTTTCAAAATCAGATATAAAAATACAACAGTTTCACAGAACACTATTACTGAAAAATTGCCTATTTTCTCATTTTTACCGTATTATAATAAAATAAATCAACTGGAATATAAATATTGTACTTATATTTCCGTGTATAGTACATAGAGCAGTATAAACAAGTATTTGTCACTATGAAATTTTAGTTTCTACTGACTTTGCTAGTGCTTTTTATGTAGCCAGCTGTGAAATTAGGCAAATATCCAGATGAGTCCATGTATGCCTTGGAATACTTCTGTGTACCCCTGGTTAAGAACCACTGCTTTGAAAGATCTATGAACATAAGAATGGCCATAGTGGATCAGACCAAAGGTCCATCCAGCCCAGTATCCTGTTTACCAACAGTGACCAATGCCAGGTGTCCCAAAGGGAGTGAACCTAAAACGTAATGATCAAGTGATCCCTCTCCTGCCATCCTCTCCAGCCTCTGACTAACAGAGGCTAGGGTCACGATTCCTTACTCTAGAAACTAATCATTCCCTACGCTCACTAGGATGAAGAGACATCTTCCAAGAACACCACACAACACCACACCACCAAAAGCTGGCACCTAAAACGAAGCATCCAATAAGCAAAGTCAGATAAAGACAATGATGCAACCCGGAGCTCCTGCTGCTAACTGCAAGGTCAGCTGTCAAAAAGAAAAAAACTAGCACTATTCGTGATCTAGCTTCATGGGTGGAGGATATAATACGCCAAGGAAGGCTCTGCCTCCCCTAGTGCAGCCAGGAAGGATTAGACAATCTGGTTTGGAGGGGAAACATTTTGCTTTTTATTATGCCCCATGCAGGTTCCGGGGTCGCTGAGAAGGTAGTATGTGTTATTCAGATTCCTTGGTTCATTTGTAATCTCCCTGGATTCCCTGGATGTTGAGTAACACAGATTGCCTCCTCAGCCACCCCGGAACCTGCATTTTTGCGGTATGGCTTGGGGTCTGTGAAGGGGAGGTGCAGCTACAGGGGCTCCGGCTAGCCTGGGGCTCCTCCAAACAGGTTTGAGTGGGGGAGGCTCTCAGGGCTCCAGTTGGCCAGGGATCCCCTGGCCACATGGAGGAGGTGGTTGCAGGCGTTCTCAGGGTTCCTATATCTAGCTTGGCTATAGGTCCCAGCCTCTCCTAGTTCAATCGCCACGTTGAACCAGACCCTAGCACAACTAGTCCTCACAGGATATTCAATATAACAGAAACTGAGAAAGACTGCAGAACGAACCAGAACAATGAAAAAAGAATCCAAGTTATAGTACTTTCTCAGATTCAGAATATTGTTCCAGCCCAGAAACAAAAACAATTGAATCCATCTACTTGAATTGTGAAGCAAAGAAGAAGAATCTAGGACTCTTAGTAATGTACTGACCTCAAATGGAAACCCTGCTAATGTTCTGCAGGAACTAAATGGACATACTTCCCACCAACACAACGGAATCCCGCAAATCCCTTGGCAGCCTCATCCTCCAGATACAGGATGCCAAGGGTGCCAGCATGGTACCCAGAAAACATGGGATCATCAAAGATCATCATCAGATCCAATCTTCACCCTAGGAGTGGACATTAGGGTGTACTAATTTCTCATTGTGACCACCACCTCATCCAGTGGAAAAAAATCAGAGCTTTCCTCATTCGTATTAGGACAATGAAAATCACAAAGCCTAGAAGCACTGAAGAGCCAGGATAAAGCATTCTCAGTCAAAGGGATGCAGTTATGAAACAAACTTCTATAGAAGGTAGCAAATTTAGAATCTGACCACCTTTTGGAAATGGTGCAAAAATATTCCTTTCTTAAAGCTTTAACATGGCAATCAGAATGAGATTTTCAGCACCAACACCTCCTCTCCTCCCGCCACCAAAAATAACCTAACAAACAAAGAAAAAACAAAAACCTATCTAAACCAGACCTTTCTATGACCCCAAAAGGGAGAAGAACTGGAGCCCCTATGAAGTCCAGCAGGAACTTCACTACTGTAAATCTATTTTACATGGAAGAGGATGATAGACAGCGATACAATACAGATTAGATGGATGTTAAACACATGAATTATTATGATTATTAAAAGACTTGACAATAGCTCTTCTCCTGCATGATCTATGATCAATGCCTGCATGATTTCTCTACACTGTGTCACCAACATATTGCTGTCATTCTGACAGCAAGGTAAGAAACCTTAAAAGAGTTTAAGGCGAACTATACAGTTGTTTATAAGTGTAGTGAGCAGATGACTATCATTAACAAAGCAACACAAACATGTATAACTTAACTGGAACACATACACAACCAAGGGAAGAGATGATATTTAATTGACTTATTTACTGTATATACAATGAGCAATCATGTAATGTGGTGTTATCTAAAAAGAAATCTGACAAGAAGAAACAGTTCAGATTTTCAAAGCTAGTGACATACAGAATTCAAACTGTGCCAGAACAGCAGGTAAATCCTTCCCTTAGAAGAAGCTAAGCCAGCAAAAACACAAAAAAGGAAAAACACATTTACGAAAGGTGGTAGTGTTTCTACCCGAGAGGGTGAAGGAGCGAGAAGACAGATACAATGCATTCTTCCCATGTCAAGGCCTCTACCTCTTCAGACAAAATGAAAACAAACCAAAAACAAAACCTTTTTGTCTTTTACTACATGAAATACTGTGAGGGAGGGGAATCTTGGCATCACTGAAGTCAAAGGTCCCACTGATTTCAGTGTGGTGAAGATTTCATCCCAGCCAGCTGGGCAAGTCATGCAACTTGAAATGTTGTGCCTATAGTTCGTTTTTGTACTGTATATTTTCTAAATGTCAGGTAGCAGACATCTCTGTATTACAGACAAGAGTGGTGGCACTGCCGTTTATTCAGATTGCCTAATCCTTCCCATTTTAAGAATCTGTTCTCAGTTGCTTATAACATTTACAAAACTTTAACCCTGGGGGGTGAAATCTTCCATGCTGGGTGTCTGCCTCAGGCTAATTTTTTTTTGGAAAGTTTCAGCCAAAGTGGTTCTCTTGTTTCCACAAATACAATGTTAAAAAATTGTAGTGACTTTTTTTTTTTTGGAAAGCTTGGAAGTGGATGGGCTTTATGTCAGGCATGTGCCGTTTGCTGCCCCCGTGAAAGTCCTTCCAAATTCAATCATGTTACAAGCCTTCGAGGAACTGCAGTTCACACATGCTCAGCAGGCACTTGCTAGAGCTCGACAACTAAAATCTCAGAAAATTCCATCCTCACTGAGCCTGCTTGAGCCTCTCATAGTGCTGACCAGAGTATACAGAAGTCATGACCTCATAGCTCCTACACGCGACAGGATTACTCATCTTCCATCTCCACAGAGTGACTGAGCATATGCTAGCCCTGAGATATGGGAGCTTTCCCTGGAATGGCTGCTCCCAGCTGCTTCAGGCCAGGGAAGTGGAACCATAATTGGGTACTTTGATATGCATGGTTCAAGCATGGTTCCAACTTCTGTGTAGCGCAAACAGAGCCTTAACTATGATCCCAAGCCAGGCTAACACTTACACAGTTCAGGACAACCGTTAAAGTTCCTGTTCACATGGTAAATTGAAACTATCTTTTATCTATGTCAGGGACAACTATACTGAACCAAGTTCCATACCCGGTTCCACTTGTTTGGAGACTTGCTTCCAGACAACATAAAAGTTCATAGCAAGGACTCTATCTTTGTTTTATAAAAGACCATGCTTATCTATGGTACTATTTAAACATATAAAAACTACCATCATTGTCCATCCCCTTTCCCTCCTGAGGAAATATAAACTAGGGAAAGAGAGACACTACCACATAGATAGGGCAAGGCAGTGATAGAGATGGGAGCAGAAGCCAGGACTCCTGAGTATCAATTCCCATATTCTCACTGTCAGAACATGCATTTTAAAGAGACTATCACTTTGTAAATATATTTAGGAGAGCAATCTTCCTAGCAAAAGAAGGAATGGTGAAAAGAGAGAGCTCCAATTCTGGTGTGTCCATGTTCCTTGTTAAATAACCATTCAAAATACTCATGGTTATACAAAGAATTCTATGGACCTTATCATGGGTATTGTATTTTATTCATTCTCCACCAAGGATAATAAATTACATTCTGCCTTATAATACTTCTTAGGATTCACAGTATAAGAAACACACTACACACATGCCAATCATCAGACCGACTGCACGCCTAACAGACATAGGCACTATTATTCATGCTGGAATAAAGTTTAGAGAACTAGACAAAAAAATAAGGGTGGTAGTAAGAAAGTAGATATATTACATCTCCCCTCTGACCCTCCTGGTTTCTTTTGCCAGTTTGGACAGGTCATAAGTAAGAAAACATGTTACAATCATATTACCTATTATAAAACCCAAGAAGCGATGTTCTGGTAAATCGCAGAATCATAGATATACTGAATGAAACAACACCATAAAGCTCCCTACAGGAGATGAAATCATGTGGCTTCCCCTTACTTAATGTTCTATATGTTATTGCAGCTTTCACTAGCAATATTATAGTTAAGATTGTCAACATTTCCTTTATGACCCCTGTTAAATTAGCCCCAAATTCATACTCTGCATACAAATCCAAAGCCCAAAATATAATTTAAATGTTCAGATTTTATTCCTATTGTAAAGAGGACAAAAACATTCAGGATCTAAAGTGTCAAAAGAAAATTTTAACGTGACACAGTGAAAAGGGCTGATTTAAAACCTGACATTTTGCTATTCATTATTCCATTATGTAACCCAGACTTTGAGCATTACAAAAATGGTAAATAGATCTTAATTCTGGGAATTTGAAGTAAGATAACACCACAAATGAGGTTTTCACCTCAGTTAGGTGTTTCCATGCAATGAGATATTTGGTGTTAAGTTGAAAGGAAATTTGTCTGCATTTTTATTGAGAATTTTTAAAAACTTTGTATTTAATCATTTTAGAAAAATATAAGCCTTTAAAGCAATGGTAAAACCTTTATGGAATCATAATGCATCAACGACGTAATTTCTCTCTTTTTTCCAAGTAATTTTTCCACTGATGCAATTTAAAAACATTTTATTTGCATAAAATGGATGTGTTTATTAAAGAAAGCCTCTCGAGATTCCCAAATGATTGCATCCAGAAACAAATAATGAAACTAAATGAAATTCTGTGCAACAAACCTATTTCTAGACGTCAATATTTTGCATAATACTCAAAGTACTGATGCCAAGTGTATGCAAAATAAAAACTTAAAGAGTTTCACACATCTTCCTTGAAAATCTCTCATCTGTTCTGGCATTGAGTGTTCCTAAAGCTAAAATAAATATCCTTAACTTCAAGATAGTTCATTAGGATTGGTTTTATTTTTAGGCTATTTCTTCCTGGTAACCAATCCTTTTTTATTATTTTTCTTACATACGCTTTGATCCTTCTGGGCTTGCTGGTTAAGCTGCTTCACACACACAACCTTCCTTTGAAATCCTCAGTCGTTCCACAAGTGGAGTGGGCTGCATCATTAGGCTCTGTGTTTTTCGGTTATGCAACAGATTAGATCACTATGAGAAGAGTTAAATGAGTCCAGCAGACAGTGGAAATCAGAGTTTCTGCGAAAAAAGATTGTTTTCCTTTCCTTTAAAAATTGCTGGGCAGGATAGTTGTGTGTCAAGTCAACTTGAAAAGAATGGAAAGCTGACAACATGCAATAGCTAACTGTCTCCAATCTCTATGTGACGGAACTCTTTGGTTAGATGCCTACTGGTAAATATTATTGAAATTTTCTCATCTCAACTTTATAACTTTCCTGAAGCTCTTTCACTCAGACATCATCTCAGTGTTTCTGGAGGCCAATATTTGGCCCAAGCTGATTAAAATAATGTAATTGTCCAGTGTATTCTCACAAGTACCAGGAAATTCAGGGTTAAAGACATTCAATTTAAATGAGTGGCAACATGCTGACACTTTTGCAGGAGACTGAAGAACTTGAAATCACTCTCAGGCAGAAATAGGATACAAATTAATTGTTAATATGAGTCTGTGCATTCTATAAATAGTATGTTTGCTCACATACAGTACAAGCAAGCAGAAAGACAGTACTACATACCAGAGTCACAGATCTCCTTTTTCTAGTTACTGTATAATCTATAACAACTCTGATATCATAAATTGTTGACATTCTTATTTTAAGATGCGTCATTTCACTTAAGGTGTAATATGTTCAGCATAGGGTGTAGGAATTTGGCCATGTGAGTGGACAGGAGTCATGGAGTTCAAGTCCTCAAATATCATACAGAAAAAATACACACTTCAGACCACAAGACACTAAGTTGTCCTCCTCCATCATTGTTCAAATGATACATCAATTTTGTGGATTACTTGCAGATAATTGAGAAAGAAGCATTATCTCACTCAAATGAGTCATTCCCCAAATCATGACAATTAATATAAAGTGGGAGTGGAGAATTAAGAATGAACAGTCACCCTTAACGTCTGCAGTGTTGTTGTAGCCATGTTTGTCCCAGGATATGAGAGAGACTAGTGGATGAGGTAATATCTTTTATTGGACGAACTTCTGTTGGTGAAAGCGTGGACCAACCTTGTCTCAATCAAAGTTCATGGCATTTTTCCCCACATCATGCCATAAGAAAATTAGTCAAGCTATTCTATAAGTGCTCTAGGAGTGGCATCTAAAATATGATTCGTAAGTCTTTGCTTCAGATTCAGTTCTAGAGAAATGGAAACACCCATCAACAACATAAGAGATAAACCTGTCTTAAAGACTTATTTTACTTACAAAAAGTACAGAATTGAAGATAGAGTAACTGTATGACTTTAATTTTGAATATGTAGTTAACCATCTCTCATGTCATATTTTATGTACGTTCATAAAAAGAAGGTAGTAAAAGTATGGCCTATAATCTTATCTATAATCTAGTTTATAGTACCAGAGCATTTATAGATCACAAAATGGCACAGAGTACATTTAACAACATGACCATAGAGATTCTTAACGATTCTTAACAGTCCTCCCAATAGCTATAGAAAAACTAACTTTAATGTCAACTAGCTGAACAAACAAAAATTAGAAGTTCACTACTAAAATCACAAAGACACTCTCTTTCTAAGAAACAACTCAACTGTTTGCAGAGATTATACAGAACACTTAATAACTGTGTGTTGGCTTATATATGCTTACAACAATAGCAAAGCAGCTCAATTTGAACTTAAAAACAAAATCAAGAGAGATGAAACCACAGTCTGAAAACCAATCTTAGTTAAATTATACCAGTTCATAGGAATCTACATGTGGGAAAAAAATTCCTACAATATTACACCTCTCAGACCTCCTGCCCACAATACCATGCCACAGATGTACCATGCCACGGATAGTAGCTTTGCATGGAGTTACATCATATAGTTGTTTTCCAACCTCAGTCCCTCCCCTCTGCCTTTTAACTTGATTCCATTTTCCTCCTGCTCCGTCTCACATCCAAAAATTAAGTTGTCCAATTGTACCTCAAGGGATGTGTCTCATAAGTTTATCTGTAACATTTAAATGTAAGGAAGGGGGGCAATACATGAAAGTCTAAAGAAGATATAGAAAAACACACAAAATAAAGGTCTGGGGACACATTTGGTTAAAGATCCATTCAGCTAATAGAGGGTAAATATAACTGCTTTAAAAATCAGAGGAGTAGCCGTGTTAGTCTGGATCTGTAAAAGCAGCAAAGAGTCCTTTGGCACCTTATAGACTAACAGACGTATTGGAGCTTGAGCTTTCATGGGTGAATACCCACTTCATCGGATGCTACTTTAAAAATGTTCTAAAAAGTCCTATAAGATTATTAAAGTGACTTCACTGCACGGTCAAAACTTTTAAGACAAATAACCATTCAAAAACTGTAAAAGAAAGCTCCTTTTCTGTGTTGCAGGTTATAAAATAAGTGACAAAATTGCAACATCAAAATCCAATCCCAGCTTTTCTCATAGGAATTTGTGAGACATTCTATTCCTTCTATACTGGATTGTCAATATGTAGCATTCCACGTATCATCTCTTATTCAGTTGTTTTTTAAGCACATCAGTGATGACATTGCTAACAGTTTTAAGTTTATCTAATATTCATAATATACTGTAGGTACCATGCAACATAATTATCCATTTAAAAAAAAAAAGCCAACTGGATTTGCAGTATGTGCCATTTACTTGACATTCTCAGTTCAGACAGGAAGTTAAGGAAGATTGTCAAACACTTTATCCAAGTAGGTGAAATCTGAAGGCTGAACAAGTGAGCAATGACCTTGGATTCCCAAACATCTGAATGCACACAAATAATAATCACCTAACAGACACAAATGAACATCTGCTTTGTTTAGTTTTTGTAATCAAATAGTCAGTCACCTTTTATTGTGTGTGCTCATTTTGCTATCTCCTCAGAAATAATGTATAGTGACATGATCAGTAATGATGGTACATAAATAAAAATAATACTTAGCTAATTTAATGAACAGATAATTAATCCTCACAATACCCCTGGAAGGCAGATATAATTTATTATTTCTATGCGGAAAGGCACTAAGGCACTGTTACAAGATTGCCCAAGGCTACACAATGATTCAGTGTCAGAGGATTAAAATGTGATCAAAACCTTGGCTCCTAATCCTGTGCTGTTATCATTGGACTTTGCTTTTTTAGTATGCAAAAGAACCACTTGGATTTTGCTCCATCACAACTGTGGTGGAAAGCTATTGTTTATTAAAAACTCTTTGGGAGCTTGAAAATAAACTTGGGAAAAATAGAGAGATTCCCTAGATATTGCTTTTCAGCTTCCTGAAACATGGGATGATGGGTATTAGGCACTTACTAGTCCCACAAGCCAACATAGCTCACAGTCTGGACCAAACAGCTGGGTTCTTCTTCCTCCCCGTCCTGCAAATGCCTGTTTTACAGCTGGCCCTGCAAGACTGGTTTCCCAGTGTCTTCTGCATTGGGATCAAACATTATGATGGTGTCTTTCCACTGCTCTCAACGTAAGCAGAATAAGCAGTAGCTATTCACAAAACAGAGGAGAGTTGTTGCAGCACACAGTAAACAAACTGATCTTTTCATTTCCACGTTATTCATGGGGAAAACTAAAATTATATGGCTTGATGATACAAACTGGTAGATGTTTCCAAGCTACTTTACTGCAATTTCTTGATGGAGCAGCTGGAAAAGAAAGCAGAGATGTACCGAAAGGCACAGAGCATAGCAGTAAGGAGAAACTTAGTAATGGGGCTCACAAACCTCAGAAACATTGCAAAGGTAGAATCTGGATCCACATCCAGAAGCTGGAAAGCTCAACCACAAATTATTTGCGCTATCAGAGAATCATAGTAAAGCTTTTCAAAGCTGACTAGGAGATTTAGCTGCAAAACTCCCATAGAAATTATCAGGAGTTGTGTGGAGAAATCCCTTTACCAGCTTTAAAATTTCAGCCTTGAGTCTGCAAAGTTAGGTACCAAGTTAGTTTCTTGTGATATTTGACATAAACAGAACCTATGAAGGCAAGAAATTAAGAAATAATGGGAGAAAACTAGACTATATTTAAACTTTTCAAAAAGTTTGGTTGGAGTTTTGGACAGAGATAGGAGTCAGTTTTTATATGGGCTGTATAGATTCAATCACCCTCAATTATTTGACATCTGTAGGGGTGACAACACAAAGGGTTTGTCTACACTACAAAATTAGATCGATTTAATATGTTGATTTTTTAGAAATTGATTTGATACTGTCGATTGTGTGTGTCCCCACTTAAGACCACTGAGACCATTAAGTCGGCGGAGTGCGTCCACAGCACCGAGGCTAGCGTTGACTTTTGGAGTGTTGCACCGTGAGTAGCTATCCCACAGTCTCCGCCATCCACTGGAATTCTGGGTTGAGCTCTCAATGCCTGATGGGGCAAAAACATTGTCACAGGTGGTTCTGGGTACGTGTCGTCAGCCCCTCACCCTCCCTCCGTGAAAGCAACGGCAAAAAATTGTTTCTCGCCTTTTTCCTGGGTTACCAGTGCAGACGACATACCATGGAGCCCGCTCAGCTTACTGTCACTGTACGTCTCCTGGGTGCTGCTGACGTACGCGATGCTGCAGTGCTACACAGCAGCAGCTCCATGCCTTTGTAAGTTAGCGAAGATGGTTAGCAGCCGTATGGTACTGTCTGCTGCTGTCTCCTGGTTCCTCCTGGCTGGCCTCAGTGAGGTCGGTCAGGGGCTCCTGGGCAGACATGGGTGCTCCTTGCCGGCCTCAGTGAGGTCGGCTGGGGGTGTCTGGGCAGACATGGGTGCTCCTGGTTGGCCTCGGTGAGGTCGGTCGGGGCACCTGGACATAAATGGGAGTGACTACAGGTCATTCCCTTCTTTAAGTTTCATCTAATGGAAATTCAGTCCTGCCTGGAATATCAGGCAAGCCTACCAAAGAACCAGAGAGGCAAAACGGCCACTCCGGGTCAGAGCCCCAGACAACCCGCTTCTATGATGAGCTGCATGCCATTCTAGGGGATGCCCCTACAACTACCCCACCCCTGTGCTTCCCTCCTCCACCACTCCTACCGGGCTACCTTGGCAGTTATCCCCCCATTTGTGTGATGAATTAATAAAGAATGCATGAATTTGGAACAATGACTTTATTGCCTCTGCAAAGGGGGAAGGGGAGGGCAGTTGCCTTACAGGGAAGTATGGTGAACCAAGGGGGCGGGTTTTCATCAAGGAGAAACAAACAGAACTTTCACACCACAGCCTGGCCAGTAATGAAACGGATTTTCAAAGCTTCTCTGATGCACAGCTCGCCTTGCTGCGCTCTTCTAACTGCCCTGATGTCTGGCTGCGCTTAAGCGTTGTGTCTTTTCATTTCCCCATACAGCAACCAGATCCAGTATCTCCCATTCAGTCCATGCTGGAGCTCTT
Organism: Gopherus flavomarginatus; assembly: GCF_025201925.1. Taxonomy (NCBI): domain Eukaryota; kingdom Metazoa; phylum Chordata; order Testudines; family Testudinidae; genus Gopherus; species Gopherus flavomarginatus. The sequence continues at coordinate 206,384,720 of NC_066618.1, forward strand.
TTGCAATTCTGGGACTCCATGGTCACCTGTGCTGATCAGCCCTCCACGGTAGCCAAACAGAAAATGAAATTCAAAAGTTGGCAGGGCTTTTCTTGTCTACCTGGCCAGTGCATCTGAGTTGAGAGTGCTGTCCAGAACAGTCACCAATGGAGCACTCTGGGATAGCTCCCGGAGGCCAATACCATCGAATTGCATTCACACTACCCCAAATTCGACCCAGCAGGGTCGATTTCAGCGCTAATCCCCTCATCAGGGAGGAGTACAGAAATCGATTTTAAGAGCCTTTTAAGTTGACAAAAATGGCTTCGTCGTGTGGATGGGTACAGGGTTAAATCGATCTAATGCGGCTAAATTCGACCCAAACTCATACTGTAGACCAGGGCTAAGTAGTACACTAAGGTTAGGTCTACAGTGCGGGGGGAGGCAGGGACGACACACGGACCTAAGATATGCAACTTCAGCTATGCAAATAGCATAGCTGAAGTCAGCGTATCTTAGGTCGATTTACCTAGCCATGAGGACGGCAGCGAGTTGACTGCTGCCACTCCCCTGTCGACTCCGCTTCTGCCTCTCGCCGTGGCGGAGTTCCAGAGTCGATGGCAGAGCAATCGGGGATCAATTTTATTGCGTCTACACTGGACACGATAAATCGATCCCTGATAGATCGATCAGTGTAGACGTACCCCTAGTAACCTGCACCTTTAGTAAATCCCAAAAATGTCATTACTGAAGTTTCAAAAACAGATTAAATTTCTGCATTTACCTCTCTCCCTTTCAGAACTTCCAGGAAATACAGAGATACATGGATGAGATGAACATTCAACCTACTTGGTAATATAGTGAATAGGACTCTTATATTATTGTATCCAAGGAATACCCATTCCCTAATTTGCAACTGATTATCCAACTGAAAGCCCTTTAGTGCATATGGTTTCTTGCTTACAATAACTGAAGACAACACTTGTTCCCAATGTCTCTCTCTGGAATAACCAGCAAAAGACTCGTATCAATGGGATTACAAGTCTACATGTTTCAGCACAGATATACAATGCTGCTCATTTCCAAGCCCAAAGATGTACTATGTGTATAGTACAATTTGTCAGAAAATCAACCTTCACAAATTCTGAACAGAGCTATCATACCATATGCTTCCTTTGAGAGCTGGGTCAGTGAAATACACTAATACAAGTAAGGAGTTGGGGCTGCAGCTGATGTTTCTGCAGTTTGAGAACGAAGTAGGCTATGAAAAACTATATGAGGGTGTCAGGTAGAAACTTGCTCCTATTGTACTTGTAAAAAAGGTTAGTCTTATTGCCTTCAATAAACTTCAGAAAAGAAAGAAAACATGCATTTTCCTCAATAATTTATATATTTTAAAGCCTAAACAATAATGTTAGATGGGAAAACATAGACCCCCTTCATAAGGTGCTTCAGTGGCTTGGATTTCTCAATTCCCCATATCTCTAAACAGTTTATTTATTATTATTATTTCACCATGACCTGAAGTTCCCTTTGGTGAAAAATAAACATTTCCCCATAGCTTTCCCGTTGAAAATGTGCAAAGCCAGATCCTCAGCTAGGATAACACATCATACCTCCATCTAAGAATCTGGTCTTATAATTTTTCATGGGGAGGCTGAAGGAAAATTTTTTGATATTTTATTACATGTTTTACAGGCTTCCAATAAATTAAGAGCAAGGGCAAGAGTGAGAGGTTAGTTCGGGGGTGCTGCGAGCCATTGAACCAAACTGTAACCCTATATATGATGGAAACCACTTTAAGCCAGCAACCCTAGTTCCAGCACCTCTGGGTTAGTTTAAAAATTAAGTGTAAACCCTAGAATACATTACCATTTTGGGCTGCAGTACTGAGGTAATAGTTAAATTCAGAAATAGGTTTGTACAGGAGACAGAGAACCAGAAAGAGGAGAGTACATTAAAGTCTCGACTGCTCTATGACCAAAAAAGAAGTGAACATCTCAGGTAAAATAACTGATTGTGACACAAGACAGAGCTGGGTGTGTCATTAAGATTCTGAAACGGAAAACATCTATGCACATAAGCAGCTTTATACATGTGACTACAGTAACTCCTTGCTTAACGTTGTAGTTATGTTCCTGAAAAATGCGACTTTAAGTGAAACGATGTTAAGCAAATCCAATTTCCCCCATAAGAATTAATGTAAATAGGGAGAGTTAGGTTCCAGGGAAATTTTTATCACCACCAAACCAAATACTATATTATATATATGTATACACAGTATAAGTTTTAAACAAACAATTTAACACTGTACATAGCAATGATGATTGTGAAGCTTGGCTGAGGTGGTGAAATCAGAAGGTGGGATATTTCACAGGGAATTCCTTCGAGCTAAATGATGAAGTAGAACTCGGCTGAGCCCTGAAGGGTTAATAGTATTGTTAATGTAGCCTCATACTCTACAAGGCAGCAGGAATGGACGGAGGGGAGACAGCATGGCAGAGAGAGACAGAGACACACACTGTGTGTGTGTGTGTGTGTGTGTGTGTGTGTGTGTGTGTGTGTGTGTGTGTGTGTGTGTGTGTGTGTGTGTGTGTGTGTGTGTGTGTGAGAGATGTGCATTGCCCCTTTAAGTACGCTGAGTACATTGCCTTTTTAAGTAGATCAGTAAGTTGAGACAGCAGCTGTTGCTGCTAGAAAGCTCCCTCCGTCCTGAGCCCTGTTGTGTTCCCCCCAACCCAAGCTCTGTGGAGACAGGGTAAGCATGGTGCAGGAGGACACCCTGACGTTAGCCTCCCTCTTCCGCCCGCTGCACAGCAAGCAGGAGGCTCCTGGAAGCAGCTCCAAGGCAGAGGGCAGGAGCAGCACATGGCAGTAGGGGGAGGGACAGCTGCAACTGTTGGCCTGCTGGGTGGCTGCCGCACAGGGAACTTAGGGGAGTGGGAGCTGATTGGGGGGGGCTTGCCAGTCCACCCTGGTTCCAAGCCTCCAATGGGCTGCTCATTCTGCAAGCAGTGGACAAAGCAGGCAACTGCCAAACAACGTTATAAGGGAGCATTGCGCAACTTTAAATGAGCATGTTCTCTAATTAATCAGCAACATAACAACAAAACAACATTAACCCGGACGACTTTAAATGAGCATTACTGTAGTTTCAATTAATTCAATAGGACTACTCTTGCCAATTTAAGTTACTTCTCTGCATATGTGTTTGCAAGATCAAGGCCTTAAATTACTGACTCATTAATTTACTTGTGACTGCAGTCATTCAAAATCCAACATCAAACCCAAGAGAGAAATTGAAGATGGTGATACGTAGAAACACAGTTGCATAGTACAGCTCTTTCAACTAAAGATGGGATTTTAAGCCAAAAATCAAAATCAGGATGTGGATGTCAAACAACCAGAAGTTCATCTCCAGTCCTATCCCTCCATCCCATTCTCTAAACTTCTTAAAAGTAATCCCATTGTCAGTCTTCCACTATAGACAGATCACCTCAATCGATCTCACAAAGCTGTGGGATTAGATGCTTCGTACAGAAGTGATTACTTTTACAATTAAATTAAATGTCGATGTGTATGTTTATAGATCAGGAAACTACCAAAGGAATACTGTGCTCTGTTATTCTAAGTATAAAATTCCTTCAGAAGGGGCTCAGTCAGACATTAAGCAAGTGAATGAAAGTGGTGGAAGAGACGCAAAGCCCAGTATTGTGTGCAGTAGAATAGGATCCAGGGATTCTTATTGCAACTCTAATAGAGACTTGCTTTCCCTGGGGGAGTCAATGTTACTTCCTCCGTTATAACAGTCATACCAATTACCAGCTTTTGAACAAAAAATTCGATGCTCAGGGACTAAACCTAAGTTTTAGAAGAGATAAAGAGTCTGGATGTTTTTTTCAAATGCGTCTCTAATCAGAAGCTGGTTGAAGGCTTTGAATGAATCTTAATAAAATGCTTTTATCCATTGACATCTGCTAAACACGGATTTTTCCATTCTTCCTCCTTTTATGTTTTTAATGCAGCAGTCTCAATATGATTGTGTCAAGAAGCAAGCCAACCACAAAATCCTCCATACAACCCGCAAAACACACAACAGTGATGCTCTATTACATTCCACCTTCTTTTATGAAGAGTCCCTGAAAGATGAGGCAGCCCACTATTTAAATAAATGACTGAAATCACTCGTCTACCCAAAAGCCTCTTTAAGGGCTTCTGTAGAGCAGGACTGTCCATCTTGTAGATAAAACAGATTCCAGGCCACGAGGCAGGCCCAGGCTAGTCATGAAGAGTTAAATAAATTTGCAGAAATTCAGCAGCATTACAAGCCTTTCCAAACTACAGTTACTATAACCTAGACTGGCTGTCCTCTGCATAAACACCAATGTGACTTTGTGGACTGCTGAGACTCAGTCTGTTACAACTGGCATCAGTTGCCACAGGCAAGTAATCACAAGAAACTGACCTTGGCAAAAGCACATTTTACACTTCAGCGCTGTTCAACTGTGTTAAGCTAGAGAGGGCAAGAAAGACAGAGGGGGAGGGATGGAGGAAGAAAGACTGAAGGATAGAAATGATCACAGCAATTTTCATCTGTACCCATATTTAAACGGCTGTTTACATCATCTATACAAGGAAACTGAACCTGCATGGCCTCATTTTCAAACCATTGTTTAAAATAAGTTGACACTAAATTAACAGAGCTGCTACTTTTACCCTCCAGGAGAGTTAAACTGTAGAACACACAAGACACTCAAGAACTAGACAAGTTTTAGTTCCTGCCCCTCTCTATCACCAGATTACTGACATGACAAGTGGTACATTTTACTTGCGCTCCTTCAGCCATAGAAGAGGTCTGCTGAGAGCATCCTGGGGTCAGCAGCAATAAATGAAGACTAAATTCAGTCACTGAAGTGTGAAACAGGAGATTTTAGTTCTAATTTTAATCTCAACACAACCTAACAATGGAGTCCCTTCAAATAACTCCACAGTAATTAGTGTACACAGAGATCTACAGTGGTCATGAGTTTAACTGTAGATCTGGATCAAGAACCAGGTATCAGCTGTGGATTTGAAACATTTAAATAATCTCATCACACAGCAGCTCACTTGCCTGCTCTCCCTCTTGCTTGATTCTTGGAAGATCATGAAGTATACTTTGTAGGGTGACCAAATGTCCCGATTTTATAGGGACAATCCTGATTTTGGGGTCTTTTTCTTATATAGGCTTCTATTACCCTCCACCCCTTGTCCCAATTGTTCACACTTGCTGTCTGGTCACCCTAATGCTTTGTGACCTCAAGGCTTGACTCCTGTCATGAGGTGTCATGGGCTGCCAAAAAAGGTTGATTCCTCCCCTGCAGTTTGTACAGGATGCAGTAGCCTAATTACTGTAAGGGACGTGCAGAGAGTATTCTGCCTACCTGCTGCTGCATTCGTTTCACTAACTGTGCATATGGGCATGGATCGAGTTTAACTTTTACAGGACTGGGTCCTAGATACAATGCTGAAAGTGGCTCAAAGTAAGAGGAGAGGAGGCATCAGTTCTGTGGCAGTCTTCATCGGTCTTGAGGTTATGCAATGATTTGGTGTCACATCAACTTGTGCAACGAAGGGTATGTAGCAAGAGGAAGAAAATGAGGATGAGGAAATTTATCTAAGGTGTTCTCATCCACTGCTATCTTTAGCACCCTGACACCAGGGATTGCTTTTCCATTTAACACTAACAACCTTAGTTCAGAGCATGGACTTTCACCCAGGTCTCCCACATCCCATGAGTGCCCTGACTTCTGGACTACTGCCTATTCAAGGTGGGTGTATCTCTCCACAGAAATTCCATCCTAAACCTAAGAAAGTTACCATTTTAAATAGTGGACATTTTCCAACAAAAGCATTTAAAAAAATAATCCCAACCGTCTTTAAATATAATTATGCAGTGTCTGTGTGTGCATAAATTTTTATACATCTTATATACAAGATCTTGATAATATGATTTGAAGTGTTACTGGCATGAATTTACGTTGGCTATCTTACACCCATATTCCCACAAGAACACCAGAAAGACCCACACTGCTATCAACTCACTCACTGAATAGTTTTCAGAAACATTCCAGTTGCATCCTTTTCTAGGCATTTTAAACAATGATATGCAGGGGTGCTGGAACAATGTGTATAGTAGGGGTGCTGAGAGCCATTGAACCAAACTGTAAATTCTGGATATGATGGAAACCACTTCAACCAATTCCAGCACCTATGATGACATGAAGTGACCAGTTTTTCCATTCAGAATATTATCTGCCCCTTTTAACTCTCTCCTACACAAAGATGACTTAATGCTAATAAAAGTAAGAAGCTTGTTTGCTTTCAAATATTTTAAATGGAGCTTAGGTTTTCTATTACAAATCTAATTTTGCATTTGAGAAGTTGAATCTTTTTAGTTTGTGCTTACACTGCTTTGTCAATCTTTAAAATTTTCTAAATATTTTTTTTAAAATACACAAAGTATGAAGTGTTTGTGTTTTGCAGGGGAAACACATGTTACAAAACCAGCAGAGCTTTTGAAATTTAGACAAAGATCTGAAAAAATATTAAAAAAAAACCTCTTCTCCCAACAAAAGTTTCAACTATGCGAACAATGAAAATTACAAAACTTAAAGAATAAGCCAATTACTTAAGTCAATTTGCTCCATTATCATGTCCTTTTTTAGTCCAGAGGAAGGTGTGGAAATTTAAGTAAACTTGATTTCTGTAATATCGTTCAACTTTGTGATTTTATATTTTAGTGAAAATTGCATTCAGACCTTTCCTTCCTTTGGGATACTGCAATATACAATTTCACAGATATTTATGCTGTATTTTATCAGCGCAGTGCTGCTACTGCTTTTAGAGCTAAGCAGTTTGCAAGAAAACTCACAAAAGCTTTGCCTCAGATTCCACAGGCTTGTGTGTGTGTGTGTCTCTCAGCACCCAGGCCTTGCCAATATGTAGGATTAAACTACTTTCCAAGGTTGAATAAGCCACCATCTGTCTATCTTGCATTGTGCTGCGTGACATCCAGAAGACTTGTCCCTCGGAGCATGTTTCTACCATATGTCACTCGAGTGATCAGCCATGCCAAGACAATTGGGGGAAAAATGACTGTCTAGCTGGAAAACCCTCTTAGAATTCCAGAGGAGATTCGCCAAGGCTGCATTTGTCAAATAGCAAAGTCCTCCCTAACCTCTAGTGATTTTTGTAAGGCTGGAACTTGACGAACATATTTTCCCAAAGCCCTGTAATTTGGATGATGCAACTACACTTCATTGCCCGCAGGCCATGCACTTTTAGTCAGTTTCAAGAGACTGCGCATAATGTATTTTGGAGACAGAATCCAATGGGTAACCAGGGAAGAGTTTGTGATTTTATCTGCTTTGGGTTTCATAATAACCAAATTAACAAGACACACACACACACACAAAGTTTAGCACATACTTAAAATTAATTCCAATAAAAAGTCCAAACTTTGCTTGGTATTAAAAAAAATCAAATAGCTCTCATTCCAAACAAACAAAAATGTTAATGATTTAACAGGCTTTTTTCTAGCAAAGTGTTGCATCCAGGCTGGCTGCTTCTATCCAGAGTTAGTATCTAATTAAATCTTAAGCCTTCAATTTAATAAGCTTCAGGTGATCAGGATGCATCTAATGGAAAATGACTCACCACCTTACTTCAGGCTCAAGAAGGCCACCAAATATGGTGATTCCTACAACTATTTAAAAAAAAATGAACTCAGAGACCAGAGGTTCATTTACTATTACCCAAGTGACTTTCCAAGGCATATGGTTATGCACCAACTTAATACCAACAAGGAATTGACTGGATCTATTTCTTAGTTCTAAGGAGTACTTAATTAAGAATATGAAATTAACTGTGTGAATTAAAGTAAAAAGTTAGACAAAACAAAATCTGCTGTCTCACCACCTACTAGTAGAGGTAGAAAAAGTTTGTAGGAAAGCAAACATGGTACAGATTAACCACTTGTTTAGATAATACTACCATTTCAATTTGCTGGTAATGACTCTGAAATCAGTACATCTTCAACATTCAGCTCCTCGTTGGCTTAGTCACCCAGACTATGGGGTTTTCTCTCCTCAGCCAAGAAAAACTAAACATATCAATCCCATGACATGAAATTTCAGCTGGCTCACCACATCTCAATAAGAAACCAACAGTTTGAAGCATATCCAAGCACGCTGCTCTGTCCGACAATCTTCTCCCATTACCTTTCCCTCCTTTAGACCCAAATAATCTTCCCTTTGCTATAAAACATAATTTTTTTGGTGGCATGAGTCACTGTCTGAGAGGATTCCGAAGTGTTGGAAGTGGGTTAAAGGTAAGGGAAGGAGAGTGAAATCATCCTGTGTTGCCAGTTCCGAAAAGTTTTTCTTCATCACCACTTGCTCAAAGTTAGCAAACTCAGTTTTCTCAGGAAGCACTAGCTACATTATTCCTATAGTACTCTCTGTAGCAAAACTAGAGTAGAACCTATATCAGCCAATATTAAGACCTTCACCAGGTCAGTGAAGCAATGAGGCAAACAACAGAGGGAAAACACGTCACAGTGGGGGGTGGAGAAGGAATGAGTTTGGTTTTGTTTTTCACTAGCTATGATCAGATATGTTAATGATTTGTCACTGGCTTGTCTTACGCTATTGGAGACCCAAGAACTCAGTACACTGGTAACTTTAGAGAAATATTACCACTTTCAATATTACTTAATTAGCACTTAAATTGTATGGTGATAAGTGTCTTCAAAAAAGACATATATGCACATCTGAGGAAGCATTTGCTTGTCTTTCCCTAAAACACACTTGGAACATAAAGAATCACGGTGGTTATACTCTCAAGCACTCACTGGCTCTTCAGTAAGATTCCCATAAAGAAGTCTGTGAAGCATACACAGCTATGTGTAGCAACCATGCCCCTAGGAAACAAAGTCACTTTGGGAGGCAGCTAAAATTTTTCTTAATATATGCGCAAAACTCCAGTGAACCATCTATTAATAGCTATACAACTAATGTACATAAAGGGCAGCTGTAGTGCAGTCTCTATTTCCATGGGAAACTTCACTCAGAGAGGAAGACTGTTGAGAATATGTTTATAGACAACTACTCTCTCTTAGACTGAGGCCAAGCTGTCAAAAGAGTTTTACATATTTATCCAACTTCCATTCTGTGGTTCAGTGGGGATATTTCTAATGTTCATTCCTCAAAGTCATCAGCACAGCACAGATTATAATGGGCAGAAACCAACATGAACCTAATTAGTTAAAAAAAAACACAATTTGATGAGAGCTTATCAAATACCACTAAAAACTATGTAACAGCTACCCCTCTCTAATTATAAGGTCAAAGCTGCAGCTCCCTGATACCACAGCCTAAGAGAGCTTGTTGCTATGAAATGGTATGTTAATACAGTATCTAAAACAAAGTCAACTCTACCCCACTCTCCAATTGGAAACTTACATGCAAGTTATAACTCAAGTGAGCAAAATCTTAAACATGGACTAAAAACAACTCAAGGTCTGCTAGCTTAACTCAATAGGGGACACGGGAAGAGGGGCTAGGGAAAAACAGACCCGGTCTTTCAAAGCAAGAGAGAGATTAAACTACTCTGCTCTGCTCATCCAAACTCACTCCCTCTGCTTCCCCCTCCTCCACACCAAACCCAAGAAAATCTGCCATCACTCTAGGGTCAAAGGAAAAACAGGCTCAGCTGCCTTAAGCCAAACAACATGCAGGTTTGCTCTCTTCCCTGCTGTTTTGGCTTAAGCTCTTCAGACTGGAAAATTCAGAAGCACGATCTCCCCAGCTTTATAAATGCCAGAACCATCTAAGAGGAAAATAGGACAAGGCCACCCCCAGGCAAATTTGTACTAAGATCTGCTAGCTGCAAGGCAGAACTACAGTAAACATCACATAAGACAATCTGCTCCTTGGAACTTATTCCATAAGAACAATGCGGCCTCCATAGAGACAGCGTGTTAAGGGGACTTTTGGAGAACACAGAATATGGTGCCTTAGTGTCACTATGAAGGGAGAGAAAAAGGTGGCCAACTGAACAACAAATTATATGAAAAATACACTGTATCTTCAACAGTAATCAAAAAGACAAGCAACAGCAGAATTATCTACTCCCTCCCAAGGAAAACACACACTTCAGTAGCCTAGAATACCTCCAAAATGCATGAGGGAAAAAACACATCTATGCATTACAATTAACTTAGTGGAATGAAAAAAACAACAATGAGCAATTAGATTACTAATACCATTTTTTTTCTTTTTGCTACAGAAAATGTTTTAATAAGGATTCTTGAAGTAACTGAGAAACAAGCACTGCAGAGATGAGCATATGTTTTAACACACCTTAGACTATGTCAACCCAGAAAAAATAAGCCAAAACAGGAGTTGAAATATTTTTTTTCCTGTGTGGCTCCAATTTGTAAGCAAGTAGCTAAACAACATGCTCTCTAGCCAGATGGCTGGAAAAAAAAAGCACACACTTTGATTAATCAGGAAATAAATGGATCTTCTATTAGCACAACAATTTACCATGCAGGAGACCCTGGCTCCTGTTAAATTTTGGGACTCTCACACTGTAGAGCATCATGAATTATCGTGCTTTGAATCTGGAGCCTCCAGATTACAATTTCCCATTAAAGAGGTGAATACTACACACTAGTCCAGAAAAGTATCACACCCAATACTGAGGTACTGGAAAGATTATCAATCCTTTCAGCAGCCAATTGGGAAACAAAACTGTATGAGGGAGAGGTTTTTTACAACAAAAAATGGCAGCCCAGACTAGAAGAGGATGAAATTCTTACAATCCCAATAGGGATTACTAGAGATTCTGAGTCCCTGCTGGAATACATCCTTCATCAGGAGTGAGCAAGAGAGGTTCCCACAATGAAGTTGATTTTCCTGCTCAATTTATGTGTTGGAGAGTGAAATTGTTTGGCAGAAAAGCTAAAGAACAAGAAGCAGCACACCAAGCTTCCCCACTGTCCTGCAAACACACCACAATACTGACCCACAGGGATCTGCTTCTACGGCTAAAAATGGGTGTTCAGTCTTGATGTCCAATCAGTCCCAGGATTCCCTGCTGGTCCTATTAGCTCCTCTTGTGATGGTGCTGCAGGGCCACAGGGTGCTAGGGAGACACTAGGAGAGGAAGGGGATGAATAGCACCATGTACAGACATATGATCACACAGGCAGATGTGCACACTTAAGGTATCAGTGTAGGATATGGTGATGCTAGTGGCTTTTCAGGAGGAAGGGAACTGAGCTCCTCTGTGGAGCCAGCTCCTTATCCCACCACCAACTTTGGGACAAAAATCACTCCACTAGACCCTGCTCATCCAACATTTTTGCAGTGGCCCATGTGCCTGCTTGTGACCAGCCTGCTCCCAGTTTAGGACTTGTGGTGGAACAGCTGCTGTAAGTGCAGTTCCATCAGTGGCCACCAAAAACGCCGTTGAAGAGCTTCCTTCTCTCTACATGAAAGATCCATAAGAACATAAGAAGGGCCGTACTGGGTCAGACCAAAGGTCCATCCAGCCCAGTATCCTGTCTCAGACAGTGGCCAATGCCAGGTGCCCCAGAGGGAGTGAACCTAACAGGTAATGATCAAGTGATCTCTCTCCTGCCATCCATCTCCATCCTCTGACAAACAGAGGCTGGGGACACCATTCCTTACCCATCCTGGCTAATAGCCATTTATGGACTTAACCTCCATGCATTTATCCAGTGCAGGAACAGCCCCTTCAGTGCCCCAACTCTGCAGAGTATATCCCAGTGGGAGGCTCCAGAGCAGGGGCACTTCAGAAATGGTGCCTCTGCAATGCATTGAAGAGTACAGCAGCCATGCTTGATGACTAAGGGGCAATTTCAAGACTGCCCTTAGTGAAGGTGTGTAAAACTAAGGAGGATTATAATGCTCCACCTCAGAATTATGGTTCAGAGAGGCCACTGAAATCAGAACATTACAATGCAACTGTGCTACATGTGCAACTGAAGTCAACACATGCTTTAGAAGCCATTTCTGCATAAAGGGAGAGGCAGAGATCCCCTGCCTAGTAACCAGCTCCATAATCTTTTTTTTTTTTAATACCAAGTAAAGATTCTGTATCATCTTTAGTAATCAAGGGAGAAGAGGAGGAACGATAATCAAAAGCAAAACCACGTTACAGCTCACATTTCAAAAGAGACATTTTACCTGCTCAGGGAAGCCATGTAACGTCTCAGTGGCACGCTCACATCACTTCTCCCTACAAGGAGTAACTGGCCACTGGGGAGGTGATCCATTCTGAAACTGAAGGAGAAATCTACAGAAAACCCTGATATTCCAAAATGTGTGTGTCAGTTCTGGCATATGTGTAATAAGAAGAGAGTGGAACACAGCTGTGCCACTGTAAGCTTATAAGTGTAGACGTGGCCTTACGCTCTTCCCTCAAGAAATTCCACAAATGTGTAACATGACACCAATGAGGCAAATATTTGCAAATTTAACATGAAGATTGCCTGACTTGGTTTAATGTGAATCACTGCACTCCCTCTGAAAGCACGACACATCCCTAAAACAAGAGAGGAGAACACTTTCTGATGCTTCTGTATCTAAAGTGGTAGAGCCCACTAAAATCAATTACTTTACTGAAATAAAGATCTGAGATGGGAACCGCCAGAAGGGGTTAGTCGTCACTGCAAACGCTTGAGCTGTTGTGATTAAGAGTGAAACATGAGTCGTTTCCTTCTGGTATTGCAAACCTGCTAGACATACCTGCCCAACTTCAAGATAAATATTGATGCTTTGGTGCTCCTCTCCTCCTCGCAGTTCTGAATCAGACAGCTATAGACTGCGATTCTGAATGACCACTTTGAGCACACGAGCATAAGGATTTAATGCATTTGGGGAGAAGTTAAGGATACAGAGCAGCAGCGACAGTACCTGCAAGGAAGGAAGTTTGCCTGAGAATGTCAACTAGTAAGGATGCCAGGTGGCTTTTTATGGCAGTTTTTGGTTTTTCTACTTTTTTACTGAAAGCCTCAGGTTACTGTTTTATGATGATACTGTATTAAAAGTTAGATACAATCGGCAATACATAACATACATCTGGGTCAGCTAAAGATATTAGACATTTCTCTTCCCTTACCTGGGAGACAGGCCTGTGTCACATCTTTCTGGGATTCTGGCAAATACTAGTAAGAGATTGATTAGAATTCAGGCTACAGCATTCACAGGATGTTTTTAAGCTATAGCTCATGACTGAAAGAGATTGTGATTAAATAGTGTTAAATTAATAGATTGACAGGAAAAAAGTACAGAGAAATCAATTTAATCATCTAGACTAGTATTTCTCAACCTTTTTGATACCAAGGACCGGCTTGCTGCCTTCCTAAACTGTGTCAGGGAGATCTCAGGGACCAGCACCAGTCCATGGACCGGTTATTGAGAAACACTGATCTAGACTATCAACTCAGATTAGGAGACGTTAGGAAATCAGCAAGGGCAGTTCCTTGAGGAACAAGCACAGAAGAACTCCAAGGCATTTTTTTCCCTTTATCAAAAAACAGTGGTGGACGTGGACAATTTAAAATTCCACATACAGGCCATACATGGTGCATTTTATCTTTGGAAAGGCAAGGAAGATAACACCATATACCCAACTCATGAAATACATGTCAGCATTCTGAAGCAGACGTGTACATTAATGTTTTTCCAGGAGAAGAGAAAATGCCTGAATGCAGATTGATTAGAAAAGAGGAGTGACAGAACTCCTGCCTTTCCTGACAGGGAAAATGACTTAACCTTTGTGTGTCTCAAACTTCTTTGACATTCAAAGGATTAATGTTTAGAGAGAGTCAGATAAAGATCAACGTTTACAAATCCTAACAGAAATCTTTTAATTACTTTTAAAATTTCAATTTTAAATGTGTTTTCATTTGGGATTAAAACATTCCCTTGTTGGGTTTACAACCCACATACTGTGCTAGTCTGCCCGAACAAGAAAGTGAGATAGACTCAAAACAGAAGTGAAGCAGACTAAGGATATGTCTTCATAGCAGAGTTAACCTGGGGGATCAGCACGTAGTTCTGAGCACTCAGGTTAACCTAATTCAAGTCTGAGTAGCAACAACTGCAAAGCCAATTGAGCTGCTGCAGACACATGGGTGCTGTGCTCCCCTGTGTACATGACTAGGATTTGTGGGGGCAAAATCCGTGGTTCTTTATGTTTCAGTAAGCCAAGATGCTCTATGATTCTTTCCCAGTAAATTGTGAGAGAATGTGTCTGTTCTTCTGGATCTGGACACATTGTGGGGGGACAGGGGTGGGGAAGAACTGTAGGAAGGTGATTGAGGACTATCAACACTCAAGTGGTTTAGCCTGCGTCTTTACTACAAAGTGGGGAGGTTACCGTTCCAAAGGTAAGCAGCATTCAGGCTTTAGCCTATAGCCCCACATAGGCCAACTAGCCCGGGTTTAAAAAGCGCCACGAAACTTGGCAAATGGATTGCATGTGTGGACAGAAGCCAAGAGAGGGACAACCACCAAGTAAGAGGCTGAGCTAACTCTGCAATAAAAAGCCCTTATTTGTTTTTCTAATAGCCAAGCTGAAGTACAAAGAGTAAACAAACAGTATAAATGAAAAATAAATTTGATTTTTTTTAATTGTGTTTGATGCTCCATGTTGCTGCAGCACCCCAGAAAAGTGTGACTCAGTCACAATTCCTCCCCACCTCTCTCCTTCTTCCTGAGGAGGAGTAATTTACTTCAGTCCTTTCCAGATGTACCATACACCTCCCAATGGTTCAACTCTGTTAGCCAGCAAGTTGATGGGGGTGGAGACCTAGCTCTCCCACTTCGCACTCTACCTGTCCACTCCCTGCTTACCTGCTCAGGGAGTATGCGGGAATACTGTTGTGCATGGTCCAGGCTCCTCCCACCCAGGCCTAGAGAGACCTAAGATTGTTGATCAAGGAAGTCAGGGAGTGGGAGATGCCTTCACCTTAGTCCTCCGTGTAGTTGGATTAGGGCCAGCCATAACCTGGCCCTGGTATTTACACCAGCACTCTGCCAATGATTCCCCCATAAGATCTGCTGTTACAGAAGTACATGTACCATCCCCACAGGAGCTTCCCAAATCATTGGTCCCAGGTTAATTCTGCCAAGCATGTTACCCTGAAAACTAGTCTCAAGTTTTAGAGAGAACGGATAGCGACCTGAGCTGTGAGAGTGTTTTTGTTTGCATTATATGTGCACCACAGTGCAAGACACAACTGTATTTTGACAGGATAAAAGAACAAGAAACTAAAATCAAAATCCAGCATATTGTGGCTTCATCATTCAAACCTTGATTTGATGCTGCTCAGCCTATCCTCATTCCTGTCGATTTCATTATACTAAGAGGCAGAAAACTCTGTAAACAGATTTGCTTAGTTTCCATACAGGTTGCCAAATTTCCATTCTGTGGAACCAATTTTAATCAGGAAGGAAAAAAAATGAATCCAGTGTACCTCCCCAGTCCGTTCTTCATAATGTCTCTCTTATCCAGAATACAGGGTAAAAAGTTGGAAGGAAGGGAATCAGTCATAGGGGATCAAGTCTGAATGTTAATTTCTTTATTTAAAAAGAAAGGACGAGGGACAGACACACACACAAACAAACCATACTGTTCCATATTTCTTCCCTCCATGAAGCTGTGGAAAGTTTTTAAACTTAAGGCTGCCAACAATGACCTTATTATAAACTGGAGTTCCCAGTTATTTTTAAGGAATTTGGTTTTAGTAACTTTCATCTGAGGCAGTTTCTCATGAAAATACTTCCAAACCATCAACTTGGCTAAGAATCTTTATTAAAGCAAAATAGTGCCTAGCTTCTGAACACACTGTATTTCCTTTGTACTGTGCCCTAGCCTTCAAAAAAAACTGGGGCAGCTAAAAGATTAAAAAGGCAGTTGAGGGAGAGAGGGAATGAATGCATGAGAACTGCAAGTGGTCTTCAATGATTCTGTGTTGCAGCAGAAGCTGAACTGGAGATTAAGGTAAATTGTATGGGATAGTCTTCCACATACACAGTGACAACACAGTATAAGGGGCAATAGCACTACACTAAAACAAAAACAAAAACACAAACTAGAAGCAACGAGGCATCTAATATTCTAGCAGAGGAAGCTCACATGTAGAACTGGCCTTTGCCAGACTGTGAAGCTCACAGCCATGTGTCCCCCCCTCCCTTAATTTAAGGGAATCCAGAAGTATGAAAGTAAATCTCAGCCACCAGTTAAAAAAAAAATTATGATTTCTAGCCCTTTTCAGATCTTACAAATGTTTGCATCTGCTGTAACAGTCACACATTTGGTAACTCTTTCCCACCTGTCTGTATTCCAGGGAAGACCTCATGAATTCTGTGTGAGAAGCCTTCCCCCAGAATAACCTTTGGTCTAGGATAGGAGTGGGCTGGCCCGCCAGCCATTTTAATCTGGCCCTCGAGCTCTCGCTGGAGAGTGGGGTCTGCGGTTTGCCCCACTCCGGCACTCCAGCTGGAGAGCAGGGTCAGGGGCCGCTCCATGCAGCTCCCGGAAGCAGTGGCATGGCCCCTCCCTGGCTCCTACACATAGGGGCAGCCAGGGAGCTCCACTCTGCACACTGCCCCCATCCCAAACACCATCACTCCAGCTCCCATTGGCTGGGAACGGCAGCCAATGGGAGCTGCGGAGACGGTGGCTGTGGATGGGGCAGCATGCAGACACCTGGCCATGCCTCCGCGTAGGAGCTGGAGAAGGGACATGCTGCTGCTTCTGTAAGCCACTTGAGGTAAGCGCCAGCAGGAGCCTGCACCCGAGCCTCTCCCTGTGCCCCAACCTCTGCCCTAGCCCTGATCCCCCTCCTGCCCTCCGAACGCCTCGGTCCCAGCCCAGAGCACCCTCCTACAACCCAAACTCCTCATCCCCAGTCCCACCTCAGAACCAGCACTCCCAGGCAAAGCCCCCAGCTCAGAGCCCCCTCCCATACCCTGAACTCCTCATTTCTGGCCCCAACATGGAACCAACACACCCAAGCAGAGCCCTCACCCCCTCTTGCACCTCAATCTCAATTCTGTGGGCATTCATGGCCATCCATACAATTTCTATTCCCTGTTGTGGCCCTCGGCTGAAAAGTTTGCCCATCACTGGTCTAGGAGAAGCACATGAGCTGGAAACAAGGAGTGAGGGATAGTTCAGTGGTTTGAGCATTGGCATGCTAAACCCAGGGTTGGGACCTCAATCCTGGAGTGGGCCAGTTAGGGATCTGGGGCAAAAAACTGTCTGGGGATTGGTCCTGCTTTGAGCAGGGGGTTGAACTAGATGACCTTCTGAGGTCCCTTCCAATCAGGATATTCAATGACCCTAGTTTTTGGTCTCATCTCTTCTAATTAATAGTGTCCCCTTCTCCAGGCATTCGTGGGAGTTTGTTAGTTTGATCCCAGTCTCACCATTTCTTTAGTTTCTGGTATGCATGCCAGAACGTACCACACAAAAAGCCAGGGCATAGGAGAGTGTGATGGAACAGTGCACCATGAGATAGCTGCCAAGAATGCTGAGAGGTCAGTTTGAACTAACGCTGAACCATGTGAACGCAATGATTAACAACAAACATACCATAACAAGCGTGTGGATGCTTTTCAGTTCGCTACAGTTAAATCGATACATTTTAGAGCAAACAAACTACATCTCCAGCATATCACCATGTAGGTATTATTCCTTCCAGTTTACGAAAGGTGACCCAGGGTCAGCTCAGAGCTGTGAACAGAACTCAAAACTCATGAACTCAGAACAATATGATCCAAGCAAGTCTCATTCACTCAGTCTCTCTGGCTTTCAGAATGCATATATGCCAGATACGTGAGCTTGGCTCTCCTGTCCGTAACCACTGCTAACCAGCAGATCAGACTCTGCTCTCACAGCTCGGAATAGAATCCCCAATCTTGCACTGCTGTATCACAAATAGTTGTTGACTCCTAGTGAACTGTGTGTTACATCCAGCACAAGGGGCTAGCCCACACAGGGCATGTCTACACTGGAATAAAAGACTGTACAAGAGGGGAGTGCCCCAGCCCAAGCACAGCAATTTTACAGCCCCACATCTCAAGTCCCGTGAGCCCAAGTAAGCTGACCTGAGCCACCTGCAGGTGTTTAACTGCTGTGTAGACGTACCCATAAAGGGTAAAAACCTGCTTCCAATTCACTTTGTCCCTACAGTTTGAGAGGAAGAGGTCTGTGATTAGATACAAAGACCCTGGGTTCAAACCCTGCTGACCATCCATGTGGAATTAACAGTACATACCATCTTGTTAATTAATAATAATGTAATTAAACTCTGTTGTAATGCATAAGTAGAAGGGGGCCGAATAAAAATTGTACAGGGAGGTTCTTCCTGATCAGGGTTGTAACATGCTGGAAGGGCAACGTTTGTGGAAAGCTCAAATTGCAGATAAGCTGAAGACTTTATTCACTGGGATTGTCAAGGCAATGGCTTTCACTGGCACTAATTACGCACAGTTTAAAAAACAGAATTGTGTTATGCACATTATTTGCAGGTACATATACTAGCTCATTAAATTATCTGCATAATTATTTGAACATATGGAGCTCCATAAAACTTGACATAAAACTTTTTTTCAAAGATAGCTTGGAAAACATAAACCAATGCAAACTCATCACCAAGGTTAAAGGGCTTTCGATTAATCACAATTAACTCAAGTGACTGACTAAAAAAAATTAATCACGATTAATCACAGTTTTAATTGCACCATTAAACAATGGAATACCAATTGAAATTTATTAAAAATGTGTGCATTTTTTTTATATTTTCAAATATATTGATTTAAATTACAACACAGAATACAAAGTGGACAGTGCTCACTTAATATTACTTTTAATTATAAATACTTGCACTGTAAAAAATGACAAACAAAAGAAATAGTATTTTGCAATTCACCTCATACAAGTACTGTAGTGCACTCTCTTTGTTCTGAAAGTGCAACTTACAAATGTAGATTGTTTTGTTATATAACTGCGCTCCATAACAACACAATGTAAAACTTTAGAGCCTACAAGTCCACCCAGTCCTACTTCTTGTTCAGCCAATCACTAAGAGAAACAAGTTTGTTTTCATTTACAGGCGATGATGCTGCCTGTTTCTTATTTATGTCACCTGAAAGCGAGAACAGGCATTCGCACTTTTATAGCCAGCATTGCAAAGTATTTATGTGCCAGATGTGCTAAACATTCATATGGCTCTTCATGCTTCCATGAAGCAGGAGACATACAATTCTCCTCCAAGGTTTTACTCACATTCTGCCATATACATTGTTTAAGAACGCTTTCACTGCAGATTTGACAAAACACAAAGAAGGTTCTAATATCAGATTTCTAAAGATAGCTACAGCACTCAACCCAAGGTTTAAGAATCTGAAGTGCCTTCCAAAATCTGAGCGGGATGAAGTGTGAAGCATGCTTTCAGAAGTCTTAAAAGAGCAACACTCCGATGCGGAAACTACAGAACCCATACCACCAAAAGAGAAAATCAACTTTCTGCAGGTGGCATTTGACTCAGATGATGAAAATGAACATGCATCGGTCCGCATTGCTTTCAATTGTTATCAAGTAGACTCCATCATCAGCATGGAGGCTTGTCCTCTGGAATGGTAGTTGAAGCATCTGACACACAAATATCTTTCAATGCCTGTTACAACAATGCCAGACAAATCCCTGTTCTCTGTTTCAGGTGACACTGGAAACAAGAAGCAGGCAGCATTATCTCCTGCAAATGTAAACAAACTTGTCTGAGCGACTGGCTGAACAAGAAGTAGGACTGAGAGGACTTATAGGCCTTAAAGTTTTACTTTGTTTTATTTTTCAATGTAGTTATTTTTTGTACATAATTCTACATTTATAAGCTCAACTTTCATGATAGATTCCACTACAGTATTTGTATTAGGTGAACTGAAAAATACTATTTCTTTTGTTTTTTACAGTGCAAATATTTGTAATCAAAAATAAAGTAAGTACTGTACATTTTGTATTTTGTTGTAATTGAAATCAATATATTTGAAAATGTAGAAAACGTCAAAAAATATTTCAATAAATGGTATTCTATTATTGTTTAATGGCGCAATTAATCACAATTAATTTTTTTAACTGTTTGACAGCCCTACTGGTTACTGATGTTTCTTACAGAAAAGAGGTAACTCTCAATCCCCCCACAGCCAACTGGAGTGGACTTTGGGATCCATAAAAATATAGCCACATGCCCCTGGATTGGGGGAGAATTTTCTGTAAAATAGGGACATGTATTTATTTATAAAAACTAAATTGGTGGTGGTCAGGACTTATATTAATGTACAATAGGAAGAATGCGATTCAGTATTTTGAGAAGAAAAAGGGAATGGCAGGTGAGTAGGAGAGGGAGATTGTGACAAGTTGCTTCACTGACCCAGGGCTTTGGAGCTGACCTCCGGCTCTGCTCCAGCTCCAGGCAAAAACCTGCAGCTCCACTGCTTCGGAGCTGCTCCGCACTCCAGCTCCAGACTCCGCTTCAAAACCCTGCACTGATCTACCAAAAAAAATGCAAAGTCCAGCCAAGACAGATGAGCAGGAAAGAAGTTTAACGGTATCTAAGAACCTGTTGTGTCTTAATCTAGAAAATCAACTCTGATCAGTGTGGAGAACAAGAATGTACTCTACTGCATAGGAAGGCCTCTGGGTACAAAAGACAATACCTGGTCAGAACTGGCTACAGCCCTAATTTATCTGGCCTTGACAAAGAGCAGCTTGGGATGCAAATTCCTATATTATCCCTCACTGCCCAACCTGAACACAGCACAGCCACTAGCTCTGAAAACAACTGCTGGAAAGAAAGTTCTTCTAAAGAGCTGTAGAAAGGATTTAATAGAGAAGTCAACAGAAAGGCACTACCGTGCCCCGACCTTTCAATTACCACAACGTCCCACATCATTGCAACTACTCACATTTAATTACAAAACTTTCTTAATTTTAATTTCTAGGAATTTACAAATTGGGACATGCTTAGATAGGACTGCTCTGGGGGAAGAATGGAATATTTCTGCAGCAATCAACATTTTTGGGAAGCAGCGCATATTTCATGAAAAGTTGGGAAATAAAGTAGAGCTTTGTAGTTAATTGTTTCAAATAACTGAAAATTGGCTAAGGAAAGTACCACATTTGTATCAGAAAAATCTAGAAACTAAAATCCAATCATCAGGTCCTCAAAGGCACCCTGAAAAAAAAAAGACAGAT
This sequence comes from Gopherus flavomarginatus, assembly GCF_025201925.1. Classification (NCBI taxonomy): domain Eukaryota; kingdom Metazoa; phylum Chordata; order Testudines; family Testudinidae; genus Gopherus; species Gopherus flavomarginatus. The sequence goes on from NC_066618.1 coordinate 206,406,035, forward strand.
GATTTTTGAGATTCTTCTCCAACCTGATTGTATGATAACAGGATCCAAGTTCATGATAAAAGACTACAGTAATACAAATAATGATAATATGCTGATAAGACTAAGTTAAATAAAATTGACAATCTTGCTAAATCTGCCAAATAGATTGCAGGTATAAGTCTGTTATCTCAGAGGGAAGTGAACTAAGTAACCAAGTTGGTTAAAGAATGAAACTATACAGAGCATGTCTTCTTATTTTTATATCAAGTGACTAGCATACTGTTAGATGCTGAATACAAAAATACTAGATCATCATCATCCTGGTCCCTCATTTTTCAAACTCAATAAATTGCTTAATATTTGTTAAGAAGAATATAAATCAAGGTATAAAGACTTTGGTGAATGCTAAATGGCCTTTCTAGGTAGTCTCTCAGTTTCTGACGTCCTATTTAACCTTTGAATTGGTCAATAATTGTACAAAACATTTTTTAACCTTCTAAATTATCCCAGAAACGAAGATCCATACCATACCATATATCTCAGTACAGTCCTAGTATGGGTAACAGTCTCATCTCCTGATTAAGAAACTATTTACTTGTGTTGTTAGACACCCAGTACCTCCTGGTTAGGACGTAAACAAAACAACACTACTAACAAAATAAAAGTACCTTGAGAGCAATGCACTCAAACAAAACTTATTCAACATAGGGTTCCTGAAAACATACTTCTCTTAGATACTGCAAAGTTGTAAATAAATGTCAATACCTTAAAATAACAAGGTGACAGAACACCAGGATTTTAAAATACTTTCTTTTAAAATGTTGGAAGTACAGAAATGCAGAGTTAAGATACCATAAACAACCTCAACTCTGTCCCAACTCCCCAATCACCTTTCACCAAAATACACAAGACAATGTTATACCTGCACATCAGTGACAAACCCTCCACTACACTGTTCCATACTTGATATACTGTACTGATTATTTATTCAACATGCATACACTACATAAATTCCACCTATATGATGAAACATTTCCTCAAGGTGTTGCTGTCTTGTTAGTGGAACATGACAACTTCTCATGTCTTATTCTTCTTATAAAACCTTGTACTTCCTCCTCTCCCTCCTGCCAGCCAAAGGAAATTTAATAACAGCATTACTTTTAGTTATCCACAGTGATCCCACTATTGGTTGTAAACCCCCAGTGGAGTGCGTATACCCCATTACATAAACCACTGATGAATATTTTTGCAGACCTTTAAAAATTTATATGCAAATTGCAAAAGTACAGAAAATTTAAGATGTTCCCATCCACCAAGTTGAACACACTGTCAATGTATGTAAGTCCAAGTAATAAGCTATCTATGACATTGTGTGATAGGGGTCACCTATTAATACTTTATGTGGAGAGTATTCCGGTTAACAGGGACTTGTATTCCAAGTTAAGGTTACCTTAAAACAAAGTCTTAATTTAACTTATTTTCCCAACTTTCTAGTATCTTTGCAACCTTACAATGTTAATTTTAAGATTTAAGCTTAAATTGTTAATATGACCTTTATGCCAACTAACCACATTTTTGTCTGGGAATTTCCTTAGTTTTGATAAAGTTCTCAAGAGAAAAGTTCAAAACAAACAGTATTCCCGCTGCAGGTTAACTTGTCTGGTCTTTCTGAACGTTGCAGGGTTTTCACTAGTCTATGTCAGGTTCCTCTGGTTTATACATTGTTTTTTACCCACAACTAGGACCCTTCACTTCTGATTTCTAAGAAAGGAAAACAAATATGCTTCCTAGAAAAGTAAAGTAAAAACAACCTACTAAAAATAAAATTTCAAAAACATAAATGGGTTCAACTTAATCCTTAATGGCAATGAGATCATGATTGTAGCTGCATTACACATTGAGAAGGATACAGAGAAAACAGTCTGATGTCACTTGTTATTCATGTCAGTCAGACCCAAAACTTTGTGTGCAGTATTATTTATTTACTGATTCAGTAAAGCACATTATATTATATAATATATCCTATGGATAGATTTATAGAAATAGAGCATTTTGCCTGCAATATTCTAGCTGTGAAACTTTTGATACTTTAGACAAAGAGATGCTTTTGTAATCCATTAAAAGAAAAAATGAGAACAGGGAGTTGAGACAAGAAAACAGAGTTCTTTATTTCTCTGAGGAAACCAAGGCAATTTATATAACCATTTCAGAAAATATTCAAGTGAAGGGAACAGGGAGTTAACTGATGATTTAAAATACACACACATTTGATGATTATATAAAGATAACTAAATAAGCATCCACCTTAAGTGATACCAACTTTAAAAAGATCACACAGTTCCATCTGAATTTTTTTCAAACCTACCAATATTTGAAAGTACTGTAACAAAGATAGCAAAACCTTATCCATATTTTTCTTTTTCTTTTCTTTCTTTAGCTGTTGTTCATTTGACAACACTTTATGTCTAGTTAGTCAGTTTCCCCTTTTGTTTGACTGGGTTCTTCACATGGCAAAAAGGAAGGGAAATATTAAATAAAATAGGAAAACTGATTTTAAAATAAAAAAAATTAGCAGCTGCTGTACCAGAAACCATTTGAAATCTAGTCATTTCCAAGCAATGAGTGAAGGTTGATGATGTCATTTTTATTATTACTAGTAGCCACACAAATCCCAGCTTGTATTGTGTATGCTAAAGAGCAGAAGAGGGCAAACGGCAGAAATGAGGGAGAGAATAATGAGGGAAATGAAAGATAAAATCATACAGCCCAGGGCAATTTTAAAGACGTGCTGCTAGTTGCAAATTTATGTCCTAAAAACCAGAAGGATTATATTACCAGAGATTTTTTAAGGCATTTTTTGATCATAATGAAAATTTGTTTCAAGTTCATTTTTATACAAAAATGATGAAAAACAAGTAAAATGTATATAATAACTGTAAAGCTTTTAATTTATTTTGAACTGATGGCTGTCTCTATACCTCAATCTCTAGTGGTCGATACCGGAATACGTACAGCATTCACACACACTGAGGGCTCTGACTAGAAGCATAGGTATGACAGAAGGGAGATACTTGCCTTGCATGCACACTGTCATTCTGAATTAGATACAAGTTGACAAACTAAAGACCTGGCCTGAGGTCTCATCATTCAATCATCCATTCAATCCCATCAATTGAGCAAGACAGTTACACATGTCCCCTCTAGCTTAAGTGACAGCAAAACCATGGGTTGTAATCACAGGTCATCTTCAAAGGACACTTGTCAATAAGGATGACTTTGTTTTGAAATATTTATCATGAATTAGTCCAATATAATTCCCCCTATACCCCAATTGACTCTTGCATTTAACACTGCATTAGAAGATTTCTGCAAAGTTTATCCTTTCTTGGGAATAAATCAACATTTTACAATTCAAAAACTTTTGACAAAAAAACAAGGTTATCTAGAGGAATGTCCAGCTAAACCTTTGGCTAGTGGTTTACCTGTAATGTCTCATTTACTAACAGTTTTCACCTCCTAGTGGCCCTCTTGTCTTAAATTTCCCTACGAGCATATTTTTAAATACTAATAATCAAATATACATTACTAAATAATTACTATTAAAAATCCCATACTGTTCAGCCATGAACATCTACTGCTATTATAACCTGTGAAGTGAACCCTGCACTTGCAGTCTGACTTTCACCTTAATTTCTGTTCCCTAATAAATATTTAACTCCAGTGCCGGAATCCCATCTCCCTAATTAAACATGGGCATTGACTCCAAAGGATGCAGGATGAGCCCTGTGGAGCAAGATAAAAAGAAAAACAATAGCAGCCTACAGACAGAAAGTAGAGAAGAAAAACAGGACCCCGTTATTCAGACCAATTTTTTTGTGTGCTTAGAAATTGATTAGTTTATTTCCAATACCACCTACACAAAATGTACCAACAGCACCAAGTAAGAAATAAGAGATGGAGGGGCAGGTTCTCAGCTGGTACAATCTGTCACAGCTTTATTGACTTCAGTGGAGTTTTTGACTTCAATACAGGAATGACAACTTACACCAGCTGCAGATGTGCCTCAGAGAAAACCCTGAAGTCATCTGGTCTCCCTCCAAGCCAGAAATACTGTATATTCTTCTAATAAATTCTAGCAAGTGTAAATAAAACCATGACTACCAGATACTAGTATTTTATTACACATTTATTTTTCTATATTGCAATCCTTGCTCTTCCCAAACATAGCAATCTCAGTCACATTTTATGGCAGCTGCATCTTAAATGGGACTAGACTACTGTGTACACAGCACTGAAAATAAAGTATTGTCAGAAAACGTATTTCAAAATTTGCACATAGCAAACTCTTACACATACAATTTTCCCTTCATTCTGACAGAGGAATGTGTTTGTTCCTGTCAAATGTAGGATAGGATGCATAACATTTTCCAAATAATTGCACTTTCTGTGAAATGACTATTAAACTTTAGCCATATTAATATTTTCAGCTAGCAGATGTTATAAATGATCACACATTTATTAGAAGCTGTAGTACCTGAACTATGCCTCATATTGATCCTTCCTTCCCAATTTATTCCTCATGTCAACTGTCCCCTCCAGCACCAGTGCACACACAGCAGCTGTCCTTTCACCTCATTTCTAAGAGGCTTTCAAGACCAATGTTTGTATGTTGTTCTGGCACTGGAGATGGTAGGAGTATTACCAAGCAGATACTGACTCTTGACAGACTTTGAAACCTCTGTATCTCTCCCAGCCTGCATGTCAGATGTAGATTATTAGTCTGTGCAGAAAGATCATGTGAGACCAACAAAGGTCAACTTTTCACAATGCTCACTGGCATGTGGGCTCTTCCAGTCCTTGACACATGCACACTCCTTCACAAACACACACCCGCCCACCATATTTCACAATTTATTTTTAAGAGAGGGAGACTCTCAAGCCACAACTTTTAACAAGCATTTCTAATCATATGGGATTACAGTCTGCTCACCTAGAAACCCAAAAGGATTCCAAATATTAATGTGAAACTTCCACTGATACACACTAAGATATGTGCTGACTGCCATTAACGTAAGTAACAACTGTTACGACAAAGATGGGGAATAAATTTTGACCTAAGTGTTCCGATTTCGAAAGTGTCCAATATCCAAGATATTATGATTGTGAATACATGTGCATATGTGAGCGAGAGAAGTTTTGCTTTGTGGTGACCAGGGGCGGCTCTAGACATTTCGCCGCCCCCAACCACAGCGGCATGCTGCGGGGGGCGCTCTGCTGCTCACTGGTCCTGCAGCTCCGGTGGACCTCCTGCAGGCATGCCAGCGAACCCTCAGCAGGCACGCCTGCAGCAGGTCCACTGGAGCTGCGGGACCAGCGGACCCTCCGTAGGCATGCCACCGAAGCAGGGGCAACTCCAGGCTCCAGCATGCCAAGCGTGTGCTTGGGGTGGCATGCCACGGGGGGCGCTCTGCCGGTCATCGGGAGGGCGGCAGGAAGGCTGCCTTTGCCGGCATGCCTACGGAGAGTCCGCTGGTCTCACGGCTCCGGTGGACCTCCTGCAGGCACGCCTGCAGAGGGTCTGCTGGTCCCACGGCTTTGGTGGAGCCGCGGGACCAGCAGACCCTCCGCAGGCATGCCTGCAGGAGACCCACCGGAGCCGTGGGACCAGCGACCGGCAGAGCGCCCCCCCGCGGCATGCTGCCCCAAGCATGCGCTTGGCGTGCTGGGGCCTAGAGCCGCCCCTGGTGGTGACTATGATGATTCAGCTAGCAACAGTGAGGCAAAAAAGGGAGTGTATCGAGGCTGAATTACAAAACTGATTTTGTTATTGTTTTCTCTTTAAAAATGAAGACTTATTTTATGTATAAAACCAAAGAAACAGAAAATTTTGTTGTCTTCTGAACAGCAACTGGTAAATTTGGAAACTTAATTAAATTACTGAACTGCAAAATAGAGGGATTTGAATCTCCAAGTCAAAGCTTAGTGCAATCTTAACTATAGAGTCACTGCCAACCCACCATAATTACATGGTTAATTTAAAACTGTTAGTCACTGTACTTACTATCTGTTCTTCCTCAGAAGTGATACCTATGCAGTTGTGATAAAATCAATTAGGAAACAACTTTGATACATCAGAGATTGCCTAAGAAGGCAATCATATGTATGAACATACGAGATTTTAATTACTTAGATACTAATTTAATAAGTACTATTCAAAACACAAAGAGGCTATTTCTGAAAAATGAAGCTGAGAAGTACATAGGATTGATGCAACATTACCAACTTTGAAGTATTCATGAAGAAATGCAGGTGCTGCACAAGGATGTGGTTTGGGGAATTTGTCTGTACAACTTGTGACTTCTGGTTGATATTATGAAGTTGTTACTATGAAAACTGCTCTATCAGTATCACAGTAGGAATCCACATCCCCCAAGGGCTGTGTCCCTGCCAGACAATGGAGAGATGTTAACCTTAACCACTGTATTTGACCAAGCAATGAAGATGCTAAGGAAGTTGGCTGAAGCTAGTTTCTTCAACTTCCCGGCATGGGGCTAGGGAAATAGAGAGAGTGGAAAACCACCAGAAAGAGAACAAAGGAAACAGGTTTCAGTGGGACAAAAAAATTAGGGAGACTCACTAGGACAATGAAAAAAAGCTTTGGGCAAGAGAGGAGAAGGGCATAGACCAACCAGGATGGTCTAAAGAGGCTCCCATGACTGAGAAGACAAGCGCTGCTAGAGAAGGACTCTGGACAGTCCCAGCAGACTCTGACCACATCCCAAAGAATGCTCCGGAGTGGTGAGGAAACTGAGGCAGGGACATGCCTGTAGGTTTTCAGGGTTTTTTTTTTAAATAGACCTGTGTTTTTCTTGTGCGATTAAGGAATAAGGGTGGGTTAGAGTCCCATGCAAAGTCTGTGTGTATATTGTGTCCCATCTACTAGGTGCTCTTGAAGAGTTAACATGTGAACCCAGAACACCCACGCCACTAGGTGTGTAACCTGTCAGAGAGTCTGGAAGGCCAGTACAGGTCCTAGTGGCTAGGTAAGTGGATTGTGAGGTCTGAGCTCTCAGGAGGGGAAGACAGACAGAAGGTCTGCACCCCAAAAATGTGCCTAGATGCTCCAGGACAGAGACAGTGCTTGGTCTCTGTTCAAACCCCAGAGGTTTAAAGCACTTATGTATTCAGCAGCTGGATCCTCTCCAAGAAGTCTGGTTAGTGGAGAAGATGGGGTGCTTAACTAGACCTGTGATATATGATTTAGAAGGAATATGTCCCAATAACTGGTGTTCTGAAACTTACATTGGGGAAAAAAATTAAGTAACAGCTGGAAAAACTGCATCTGAAAGTCATCCTAGCCAAGTTAAAAACAAGAACAAGGCCAAATCAGAGTCCAATATGCTTAAGGTGCAAAGCAAAATGTATTGAAACATACACAAAAAACTCAGCCAGTCAAGTCTTATTTTCTTCAGGATCTAACTCACAGTAATACACTTGCAGCATTTACCTTTTTATTTCATCTTTTTGCTACCACTTTCCCCCATAATGCATATGACAACTCTATTCTTATTATAACCCTTGAAAAAAATTTAATACTGTCTGAAGAAATGACTACCAAAAAAGAAACCTTCTGGGTAAAGATTCAAGGGAAAGCTCACAGAACTAGCTCAGATGTCAAAGAGGATACTAATTCTGAATAAGAGTGGTGTAACATGGCGATTGCTCAGACAAAATGAGCAACCAAGGGAAAACTTGCAGGAGAATGCCTAAGAATCTTCCCCTGGCTATTCCTTCCAGTCACCACTTTTCCTCAAATTTCAAGGGTAATTCCTCTTTGGGAGTTGTATTGTTTCTGTGAGATGCAGAAGAAATGACAACAGGAAGTCACTTGACCAACCTTGATTCTGATGTGAGGAGTGGCAAGTTCTAATAGCTAAGGCTGCAAGTCTCTCATGGAGGCCACGGAAGTCACGGATTCCATGACCTCCATGACTTCTGCAGTAGTCAGTGCTAGCTCAGGGGTTGACCGAGCTGGGCAGCGCCCGGGCCAGCAGCAGCAGTTTGGGTGTGGGGGAGGGGATTGGGAGGTGCAGGGGGGGCACTTACCTCAGTGTGGGGGGCTCCCCGGCTCCCACTGGCATGTCCCTGAAGCTCATAGGCAGAGATGGGGCCAGGGGGGCTCCGCACACTGCCCATGCCCACGGGCGCTGCCCCACATCTCCCATTGGCTGCAGTTTCCAAGCTTGTGGCAGAAGCAGCACGCAAAGCCCCCTGGCACCCCCAACACCTAGGAGCTGCAGGGACTCGCGGAGCTGGATAGGGAACCCCTGTGAGCCCCACCAACCCCAGCACCAGCAGGGTTCCCAGACCTGCACCGCTGCTCGCCCCTCCCTCAGCACCAGTGAGGTCCTGAGCCACCTCCCCCAACACTCACGGCACCCCCAGATCACACCCTCCAAAGCCCCCCACAGCCCAAGATTTAATTAGGGCTATATAGTAAAAATCATGGACAGATCACAGGCCGTGAATTTTTGTTTACTGCCCATGACCTGTCCATGACTTTTACTAAAAATACCTGTGACTAAAACGTACCCTTACTAATAGCCAGTCGATAGCTCAACAGAATAGCCAAGGTGAAAATGCATCCCAGCACACCTAAGGTTGTGTAGAAATGTGGAGAACACCAACAGGCACTCTTACACCAATACCAGTATTAAGACTGCATGCCAGATTTGGCACAACATCTGGAACACCAACTCCTTTCAGTAAAAGCCTGTGCTGACCAGCTGACTGAATCAAAAGCTGCTTTGAGGTCATATACTCCATATGAAGCAGGAGGTTAAATTCTCAATGCAGCTCAGCCAGAAGCTGAAGAGTAAGAACCATCGTCATCTGCCCAACAAAGAAACCTGATTGCTGTGGACAACTATGTCTGTTAGGTGCAGCTAAAAGACTTTACCAGGAACCAACAACAATGAAATCAGCCTGTAGTTGCCACCCCCAATGCGAGTTCCTTTGCCCTTGTACAGGGACACTGTGAAGACATGGTACATCAACTCTTCATTCAATATAGCAGCTTGAGTGAAAGCCTATAGGCGAGCTTGGGGTTGAACTCAAGCTGCTAGCCTGACGAAACAAGACTACATTAATGTGCTCTAGGGAACTTTTAGTGCGCATCAACAGGGTCCACACAGGGCAATTAGTGCATGACATGCTAGTGCAGAATAATGCACCATGTAGACAAGCCTTAAGTTCACAAAGCACATTTTAGATAGGTCACTACATAGCCATCACAAGGTAACAACTTTCAGATCTGGGCTGGATTTGAATGAGTAAACTGAAGGGAAGACACTCTATATCCCATTCCCAGTTCCTTGATCCATCAGTGTTCCTAAAAAATTAAAACAACTAAAACGGATAGAACTCCCAATGTTCATTTTTGGACATGTTTTTGTAGTGCTATGTACATTCTTTAAAGTAATCTGTTATTCTCAGGTTTTGCTTTTCCAAGCTGGTACATCTTTTGTCATCACTTGCTCTCAGATGTGCTTCTCCCCCCATCACCCATTTGGTTCAGCGTTTTCACAGATCGTCTCCACTGTGCTGTATCACTGAGATATATCATTACTCCCCCATTTCTTCTTCTCCTCTCTAGTCCCTAGCCTTACACAGTAGTTCCTCTCTAACTCCTGATACTACTCTGCCCTCTCCTGCCACTTCCCCTTGACCAAGAGCTTTTTATATTTTTCTGAAGCAGCAGTACAGAGCACTTTAGAGTCTGGAATTCCAATCTATTTCACCGTGTTGCTAACACAGACAGTGCATGGCAAAGCAGTAGGGGAAAGGGACTTGGGAACAGTAGGAAGAGTGAAAGCACGTTGAGATAAACAGAGTGAAAAGCATGCATCCTGCATTCTTTAGACTGCACATGCTGTACAATATGAATGTTCTTGTCTTATGCAATCCATCATGCAAAGCTTCGTCTGAACGGGAACCCTGTTTTGACAGCAATTAAAAAAAAAAAAAAGCTAATGGGCTATTGGAATGCATTAGAATAAAAACAGAATGTGAAAATGAAGTGGTATAGCTAATGTAGATTCTGTTTAGATCTTTAGCAGATATTGAGGTATTAAGGAAAGATTATTGACCTGGCGAGCTTGCATTAAAGGCAGAAATTTTTTCTAAGGAGTTTGTTACGGGGAAAGTCTAAAAAAAGCCCAGTTTACTTGCAGTGGGAACACACAAGTTTGAAGTGACCTACCAGTGATAGAATACTAAAGGGCAAATGGCAAACTGCATATACTTGGAAAGAGGACTGGTATAATTCCTGACTACTTGACATTTTGTTTATAAATTCCATTGATACTGTCTGCCATTTTGTAAATGCATTCAGTGGCCAGGATTCCCTGGAGGGAACTTTTCTGAGGTTATCACTACCCTTAAAACTCTGCAGCTGTCCCACTGTAATGCTTCAGTGTAGACACTCACTACAGTGATGGGGATGAGTTCTCACTTTGGTGTAAATCCATCTCCCCCGATTCTTTCTTCGACCTAGCACTGTCAACACCAGAGGTTAAGTTGCCATAGCCAAATCTCTCGGTGGTATGGATTTTTCACCCTTGAGAGGAGTAGCTATGCTGATGTAAGTTTCCAGTGTAGACCAGCCATGAGCAAATGAGTTTTCTACTTTCTTCTGGTACTGTACATGAGACTAGGCTTAGAGAACAGGCATAATTGTATTACCCAACTATGTAGACTGCAAGCCAACCTACCATGAAGACGTTATTTAAACATAGTATTAAATTCACACTGTTCAGCAAGTATCTATTTAATACTTTAACCAGAAGTTGAGAAATCATTTCCCTCTCTTCTTAGTTTTTATTAAGTGAGAATTTTTCAGAGCAAAATATGAGAGAAGTACTCATGCTGTGTCTGGAAGTGTTTTTGATCCTTGCCTATTTAATAGCTACACGTGGCAGACTAGGATAAAAATTTCTCTCCTGTTCTGATGGAAAGTGGCCATAATCTGGTATAGCCGAAATATTCAGAATAGGAGCTCTGTTTGCTCCACAGTCTTATTCAAGTGACCAAAAAGACCTGGTTATAGTTGCCAGGATGGTGATTTTTATTTCAAGTCAGTCTCATCAATGGCACTCTGAAAGCACTGACCCACTGCCAACAAACTTCTTTCATACACAGTGAATCTGCATCTAAACGAGGTTTCCTTGCACTCTGAAACAAGAAGTTGTATTTTTTGCTTTAAGTGTGGAGTGCTCTTCTCTACAATAACATATTACATTTAAAAACTACAGTAAAAGAATATAAAAATTACAAAATCAATCAAAAGATGCCTGTACCACCTTATTTCAGTCTCTTCATTCATATGTCCCAACAGCACTCCTTCGCCTCCTCACCTCCTGCAGGCAGTAGCAGCAGCACTGAGGAAGCAGCCTGTCTCCACCATGCATGTTTTCTGGAGGCGCTCCCCCATCCTGTGCTCTCATTTTCCCTGGGCAGAAGGCGGCGGCCCGGGGAGCAAGTTCTGGGCAGCAGCAGCTTGGAGGAAGTGGCCAGAGCCAACAAGCAGACTGTCAGCAGCCTGGCAGCAATCACAGCCTGGTTGCACAGACAGCACGGGTAGCTATGGCTGCAGGAGGGGCCAGGGCTAGGAAAGCAAGAGCGAGAGGGCAGTTGGAGCCGAGCAGGGAGCTCGAGGGCTGGGAAGCCAAGTGGGGGGCAGGGGGAAGGGAAACAGAAAAAATAGTCGTTGCCCAAAAAAGACAAAACAAAGTAGGAGGATCACCTCCGTAAAAACATTGGGAACCACTGTATTATGATACAAAGTTTTTAATTACATGATCACATACTATTTTTCTAAACTATAACAAGCTTTCCCCCTTCCCCAGAGGCTTACAGCTTTGACTAATTTTTACAGAGATGGCAAAAGGTACATCCTTCCTGACACCATAGTGACACATATACACACACCCTTGCCAAATTTCAAGTCCTTTCTCCACAGCATGGAGACATCATGGAGCTTTTCAAAGCAGTTGTAAGAACTTGTTTTTTAAACAGAAGCCAAACCATTTTTTTCTAACCTCACCCGCAGAAACAGCTAGGCTGTTTTAGCTGAAATTTCCCTTCAGTAAAATTCAGCCTGAGGCACACACCTAACTTGGAAAATTTCAGCTCAAATAGTTAACAGTTTGGCAAAGTTATAAGCAACTGAAAACACCTCTTATACTGAAAAGAGTCTGACGACTTTAATTATAGATGGTACTGTCAGCTCTGCCTAGAGTGTGTGCGCACACATGCAACCCTCATATATGAATATGTATACAATATATTTTCTCCTTACAATTGGTATGTGATACAGTATTAAATTGTCAAATCTTATGTCACTGGAATCCATCTGAAGTTATTTGAAAGAGTTTCAATTTCAATGCACTTTGTACATGTAAAACATTCTTCTTAGCAGATTCATGATTTCATCAAGGTACTATAAACATTTTAAGTATAAGCAGCAAGCGGTTATCCAGGGAGGCAGAAACAAGGACCTCCGAACACTGTATCACACTAGACGCTGGCATGTCTGTAACTGAAGCTAGTTCCAGTTGTGTTGGCAAAGTGACAACAGCCATAGAACTGAAAGGGATGGACAACACCAGATCTGGTTTCCTTTAACTGCTACTGAAAATAAATATCTGCTTTGCCAGAGGAAAATGGAATATTTTCATTTGTGATTTGCCTTGAATAACACCTCGAGGCCAGGAGGAAAAGCAAACAGCCTACTCCTGCATCTTTGTGAAAGTATACAAACTGGTTCTTTCTGGCTGTATCCAGGCTGGAGAAGATTCTTCAGTCCACGAAAATCCCAGAAGATGGAATCCATCCACAACAATGTTTAACTAAGGTAAGATGAGAAAGGAGTGATGAAACAGAGCTTCACTAAACTTCAGCGGGCACAGAAATAAAGGTGTTCACAAGGTGCCTGAGATCTCCTGGTTTAGATCATTAAAAAAGCCCCAAATCTCACCATATAAAAGTTGGATGTGAAAACCAAGTGAATATAGAAAATGTCTCCACTGAAAGTGGAGAAAGAGGATTTCAAAACCTGTACACCTCACAGAATCTAGAGCTGTTCAAGAAGTTTATAATCCACTTAACCATCCTTACCATTGACTTTCTTATTATACCTACTATTGACAAAAGATCTTTTTAATACACAAGTAGCATATAAGAAACCCAAGTGCCCAATAAACTTGAATTTCAGCTGAAAGCAAATAAAAAGCAACAGCTGAATACTAAAATTTCAAACAAACCATTAGTAGTGGTGGTGGTGGTTGTTGTGAAGAAAGAGAAGAAGATTATCCTATGCATTAATCCAGGTGAGAGAGAGGAGCCAACAGTCCAGTTCCAGGTTGGGAAGACATTTAACCAATCAACTCCCCCTTATTAATATATTTACTAAACTAATCTACAGTAATGGTCCAAAACACTATAGCTTACTGGAGTGATACTGACATGTTTTGGGCTACTTCTCTAGAGAAATCTGGTTTGATTTAAATACGGATTTTCCAAGACTCAGGTTTAAAGAAGTGCTCCCATTCAGAGCATGCAGCACATAGAATCATAGAAATGTAGGACTGGAAGGGACCCCAACAGGTCATCTAGTTCAGTCCCCTGCACTTAGGCAGGAATAAGTATTATCTAGACCATCCATGACAGGTATTTCTCTAACCTATTCTTAACCTCCAATGACAGAAACTATACAACCTTCCTAGGCAAATTTGTTGCAATGCTTAACTATCGTTACAGTTAATACTTTTTTCTTAACATCTAACCTGAATCTCCCTTGCTACAATTTAAGCCCATTGCTTCTTGTCCTGTCCTCAGTGGTTAAGGAGAACAATTTATCACCCTCCTCCTTTTAACAACCTTTTATGTACTTGAAGGGTGTTATGTCCTTTCCTCAGTCTTCCCTTCTCCAGACTAAGCCAATTTTCTAAATCTTTTTCATTGTTCACATTTTCTAGACCTTTTGTTGCTCTTCTCTGGACTTTCTCCAATTTGTCCACATTTTCCCTGAAATGTGATGCCCAGAACTGGATACCATACTCCAGCTGAGGCCTTATCAATGCTGAGTAGAGTGGAAGAATTACTTCTTGTTTCTTCCTTACAACACTACTAGTAATGAATCCGAGGAATTATGTTTGCTTTTTTTGCAACAGGATTACACTGTTGACCCATATTTAGTTTGTGATCTACTATAAATTGCCAGATTCTCTTCTGCAGTACTCCGTCCTAGGCAGTCATTTCTCATTTTGTATTTGTGCAATTGATTATTCATTCATAAGTGGAGTATTTGTCCTTACTGAATTTCATCCTATTTAATTCAAACCATTATTCCGGTTTGTCAAGATCATTTTGAATTCTAATCCTATACTCCAAAACCTTGCAACCTCTCCCAGATTAGTATCCCCCAAAAACTTTATAAAATGTATTTTCTAAGCCATTATCCAAATAATTTATGAAGATATTGAATAGGACCAGACCCAGGACAAATGACTCCAGGACCCAACTTGATATGCCCTTCCAACTTGATTGTGAACCATTGATAACTTCTCTCTGAGTACAGCTTTTCAGCCAGTTGTGCACCCATCTTATAGCAGATTCCTCTAGGCTATATTTCTCTAGTTTGTTTATGAGAAGGTCGTGTGAGATGGTATCAAAAGCCGTATTAAAGTAAGAGACATATGCCATCTACTGCTTCCCCTGTATCTACAAGGCTTGTTTCCCCACCAGACAAGGATATTAGGTTGGTTGGACATGATTTCTTCTAGACAAATCCATGTTGACTGTTATTTAGTATCTTATTTTCTTCTAGGTGCTTTACAAATGTATTGTATTATTCGTTCCATTATCTTTCCAGGTACCAAAGTTAAGCTGACAGGTCTATAATTCCCTGGATCATTCCTATTCCCCTTTTTTGTAGATAGGTACTATATTTGCCCTTTTCCAGTCCTCGGATATCTCTCCCATCTCCATAAGTTCTCTAAGATAGTTGCTAATAGCTCAGAAATATCATCCAATCACTGCAAACTTTTTTGGTAAAAACTGAAACAAAAAAGGCATTTAATACTTCAGTCATTGCTGCATTTCCTGTTACTGTCTTTCTCTCCTCATAGAACAATAGGTCTACTCTGTCCCTGGTCTCTTCCTCCTGCTTCTAATGTATTTGTAAAATGCTTTCTTGTTACCCTTTATATCCCTAGCTAGTTTAACCTCATTTTGTGCATTGGCCTTTTTATTTTGTCCCTAAATGCTTATGTTGTTTTTTTATATATTCTTCCTTTGTAATCTGACCTAGTTTCCACTTCTTGTATGATTCTTTTTTGAGTTTCAGGTAATTGATCTTCTGGCTAAGCCAGGGTGGCCTCTTACCATACTTACTATCTTTCCTAGGCATTGCTATTCTTTGCTCTTCTGCCCTTAATAATGTTTCTTTAAAAAACTGCCAACTCTCCGGAACTCTTTATGCCTTTAGACTTGCTTCCCATGGGATCTTGCCTACCAATTCTCTGCATTTGCTGAGGTCTGCCTTCTTGAAGTCCACTGTCTTTTTTTTCTGCTGTTTTCTCACCTACCATTCCATGATCACTTTCACCCAAGCTGCCTTCCATCTTCAGATTCTCAACTAGTTCCTTCCTATTTGTCAGAATCAAATCCAGAATAGCTTCTCCCCTAGTAGCTTTCTCCATCTTCTGTAATAAAAAACGGTCTCCAATGCAGGGGCGCTGAAAAGGGAGGTGGGGCAGGGGCCATGGCTCCACCACTTTTAAAAAAGGGATGGCTATGCCCTCCCACTTTTTACTGGCTGTAATGGTAAGCGATGGGGGGGAAGGGGTGGGGAGGAGTGAGCAGGGGGTAAGGGTTTGAGGGAATGGATGGCTTGCGGGCAGGGCCTCGTGGAGAAGGGATGGTGAGGGTTGTTGCCTCAGGACGAAGGGGTGGTGTGGGAAACAGGGCCTCGGTTCAGGTGCTGGTGTCCCCCCCCACACTTTTAGGGAGCTTCTATTGTTCCTGCATCAGGAACAGGTTGGATAATCTATGCTCTGCTGTATTATCTTCCCAACAGATGTCTGGATAGTGGAAGTCCCGCATCACCACCAAGTCTTGTGCTTTGGATCATTTTGTTGTTGTTTAAAAAAAGTCTCATCCATATCTTCTTCCTGGTTAGGTGGTCTGCAGTAAACCACTACCATGACATCACCCTTGTTTTTTACCCCTTTTATCCTTACCCAGAGACCTTTAACAGGTCTGCCTCCTACTTCTCTCCCAACCTCAGGGCAAGTGTACACATCTTTGATATACCAGGCAACACCTCCTACCTTTTTTCTCTGTCTGTCCTTCCTGAACAAGCTCTACCCTTCTATACCAATATTCCAATTGTGAATTCTCCCATGAAGTCATCTGTGATGCCAATTATGTCATAATTGTGATTATTCACTATTATTTCTAGTTCTTCCTGTTTATTTCCCACACTTCTTGCATTAATATACCGATATCTAAGATGTTCATTTGATTTCTCCTCTATATTCTCTTCTTGTTTGTCCTTTGTCCATGTTGCAATTTCCCACGTTCCCCCTAGATTCTGATCCTTTACCGAGAGCTCCATGTTTTGGACTTACCTGTGGGCTTTTGTCTCCTGCCCCATCAAACCTAGTTTAAAGCCTGCCTCATTAGATTAGCCAATCTGTATCCAAAGATACTTTTCTGTTTACTTGAGGTGCACCACCCCATCTCTGCTCAGCAGTCCTTCTTGGAACAGGATCCGCGGGTTGAAGAAGCCAAAGCCCTCCTGGCAACACCATTCATGCAGCCATGCATTTATCTCTAGAATGTGTCTGTCTTTGCCTGGGCCCCTACCCTTGATGGGAAGGATCGAAGAGGCCACCACTACTGCGCCCCCAACTACTTCACCCTCCCTCCCAGAGCCCTGAAGTCACTTCTGATCTGCCTAGGGTTATATTTTGCAGTATCACTAATGCCCTCATGGATGAGCGGCCTGGAGTAGTAGTCAGAGGGCCGGATGATCCTAGACAATCCTTCCATAATGTCATAGGCAGCACAGCTCCTGGGATGCTAGATGGATGCAACCATTCGCCTCAGAAGGGAGTCACTGACCACAACCACTCTTTGTTTTGTCTTGGGAGTGGTGGCCATGATCTTCCCAGCCTTGGACATACATGGTTTCTCCTCTACTCATCCTTCATTGCCAGGGCAGGATATCCTTTTTTTTATCTCTACAGACAGTGGGTTGGGAGCAGGGGTGGCTGCTGCCAGAAGTAATCAGTCACCCAGTTCCTCCCTGTGAAGGAGCCGTTTCATCCTTCCCTGGTGGTGCT
Organism: Gopherus flavomarginatus; assembly: GCF_025201925.1. NCBI lineage: Eukaryota > Metazoa > Chordata > Testudines > Testudinidae > Gopherus > Gopherus flavomarginatus. The sequence goes on from NC_066618.1 coordinate 206,423,422, forward strand.
GCTGCAGTCCTCTCCAGCTGGATTGCTTCCTCAAACTTGGGCTCTCCATATGCATGTTTTAAATTAATTCCTCCTCTGCACAGATGCTCCCCAGCCTAGCCACCTCCCCCTGTAGCTCTCCCACCTTCCTCAAGAGATTCTACCAGTGGGCACCTCTCACACTGGATGCTCCATTCCCCCCACAGCCTGACTTTCTATAATGAGGAAATTTGCAGGCCAGGGACTCTGCAAATCCACACCACACATGTGGATCTTATCATATGGACACAAGGAAAACCTGTTATTTAAAACCACTCCTGAGCCCAGGAAGAGAAACAGGTTGGATTTTATATGGGTCACTTATTTTTAGTTAGAAGGCAGACTGTGGTCAGATGTCATTTTACATGTTAGTCCTCAGTACCCCAAGAACTGTCACACACACCATTTTTAAAATATAAACAGAATACCTTCAGTATAAACACATTATTCCTTAAATATGCATGCATACATCTCAATGATTATGAATCTTGAAAAGGTATGAGCTTTTAGTACATACACCTTATGTGTGTAACTCTTTGTGGATAAATATCCTGTAAGACATGTTTAGTGTAGTGAGTGTGTCAGGTATGAGGCGAGAGATGTTGCAAAAAAAAACAAAAACCAAGGGACCCTTTGCCAATGTGTGTCTGAGCACAAAGATTCTACAGTACACTTACCTCACTTACAGAGGATTTTTATCCAAGTTCCAATACAGTACTAATATAAATTAGTATAGATATTTTTAAACACAAATATTCTCTCCTCCCGAGCATTTCGTGGATGTTGTAGGTGCCTCTATTAAATCCCTAACTCAAAACCACAGACTGAGTTGCAAGATTGAACTTGTTTACACCAATTTATACAAGCTCCCCACCCCAATTTACACCCTCACAAAGATTTTCAACATGGCACTTTTCACTGTGGTATAACAATTTCCTTTCTCTACTCAAATAGCCCCTTTTGGTTTAGCCTAGGATCCTACAAGTCTTCTTTGCAGTAACTGAATAGTGTGTATCTAATTGACTTCTAATATGCATTCCTGTATCCTGTCTTTGTCTGTACATTTCAGTTTCTTCTACAAAATAACTTACACTTTGAGCATCAATTTAATGCTGAGCCAAAACATCATGGGTTTCTCATCAGAATGAGTGTTATAACTGAGCATCTCTGGAGGACTTAGATTAAATATTACCACAGTAGAAAATGCTGAAGAGCTGTTCAGCTTCACTGAGGATGCACTGTGACAAAGCATGTACCTTGGTATTTCATCTGAAATGGACAGGAATTGAACCACTGAAGAACAAGCTAAAATGTGGTAAAACTGAATAGTGCCACCTAGTGTGAGCAGGGGAGGTTTGGGAGGTTTTTTAATGTTGATTTTACCAATTTTCAGAACACTGCCAAATAATTCAAGCTGTAATTCCAAACACATGGAAGGAGAAAAAAAAAAAACACTGAAAACAGGCACAACTTTTATGGCAAAAGGAGCTATAACAATTTACACCAACTGAGGATCTGCACCTGTATGTTATGGGTCTATGGAGTACAGTTCAATGCCCAATTAGAAACTCGGTAGGCTTGGTTCTTGTCTTCATTTTCCAGAGGTTGTCATCCTTCTTCATAGAGTGATTATTATCCTACTTTTGGAGCAAAGTTCATAACTGAAGTCCGTATTACACTCAAAAAACTATGTTCACAGAACTTTAAGGTTGCAAAGTCAATCACTCAAAAGTTAGGAAAGCCCAGAATTAAGGTTGCCCATGGGCTTTAGTTTGTATCATAATGTATACGCACTAGACAGCTAGTCTTTAAATACATCACATACTATTTTTTTCACAGGACCCCTGCCTCTTTCAGCGAACAAGATCGATATCACTCATTTAATGAGCAGCTATTCAGTATTTGGTTTTCTTCTCTTTGTTTAATGTGTGGTCCCAATGACTTATTTTACTAAACAATATTCAAACCTTTCTCTGAAGATAAAATTATTATTTTCCTCCTGAGTTTTTCCTATGGCACCTATCACTACATCTGAGTGATTCACAAACAATAATTAATTTATCTTCACAAAACCCTGTCAGTGCAGGGGGAGTTATTATCTCTATTTTACAGATGGGGAACTAATGCATAGAGAGACTAAGGTCAAAATGAACCATTAATTTTAGGTGCCCAATTTGAGATACCTAGGACCTGATTTTTCAGAGACAGCACTTGGCGCATTCAAACCAGAGGTCCCACTGACTTCAGTTGCAGCTGCAAGCCCTCAGCACTCCTGCAAATCGAACACCACCACCACTCCCAGATCTCAGGTTAGCCATGCAGAAAATGAGGACCACACTATCGAAGTTATCAGACTAACTGCACCTCTGACCCTCCAGATCTCTAACTGCACCCAATATCCTGTCACTTCTCTCAAGGTGCCAATTCTCCCAGTTTCACACTGGGGCGGGGACTGCAGTCGCCATGACCCAACACTGATTACCTCAGCAGGCCCAAGCCAAGGTTCAGTACCTGCAATTCTGCATTTTGGGAGAGATGACCAGCGGTATCTACAGACAGCCTTCTTATAGAAAAGTAGTTTATTTAGAACTAAAGCATTTCAGAGAAATCCATCTTTAAAAAATAATGGCTATAAACAGTCTGCACCTGTCTTCCTTAAGGCTTACATCCACTGGAAATCTTGGGAGGTCCCAACTGCTTCAGCCATTCCTTCAGTGCTGTCTGACAACTCCTCCCACCCATCACTCCAGAGAATCTTTTAAACCATTTAGTGTCCCTCTGATCTCTAGACTGCCAGCCTTGGCAAAACAGCTGTGTAACTATTGCTGAAACCTAAAAGGAACATCTTTGGCACTAATAGGTTGGCCATGGTCTTGTAACTGCCCCAGTATGTGTTGGGAGGCTGTTTATTTAGAAATATTGTGTTGCCTTCCTCCTTGTTTTTCCAAAACCCACTATTAATGTAAACCAACATATTCATACAGGAAAGCCCAATGACCCAATATACACAGGGGCTCTCTTACTAACCAGATCACATGCAATATTCATAACATTATTACAGATCAGTACTCCTAGATTGTTATATAGCAGCCTCTACATCTGCTACAGACAATTAGTGACCACAGGTGGTTTAAGTGACTTGAGTAGCATCACACAGGACCTCTGTGGCAGAGGCAGGGATAGCATCCAACTCTCTAGGGGAGCATTCAAAATGTCTTAACCATGAGATACTTTTCCCTTACTGCAGTCCTCTGCCTTATTCACTATGCGCCTTCCAAAGTCTGCAATAAATGAACCAGGGGTCCTACAGACAACAGTCTCCTTTACACCCCTGATGCACACCTAGAGCAGGCCCATCCTGTACACTGGACAGGGATCCTATGGAAATAACATGTGATTGTATAATTGAAGACTACATCATAAATGTTGGGCGCTTTACTTTACAACCCTAATAATATTATTTGAATGAAGCTTTTTGTGTTCAATTTCCTAGGTTTTTTAAAAAACAAACTGAGAAAAACAAATTGCATCATGTGCATACTGACATGCATATGGGTCATCAGCTGAGTTGGAACCATTAGATCCACCATCCATACCTCTGCCATATGAGCTAATAGAGTAACTGACAGCAGTAGTAGATTGTTATTGTCCATGTGGCCGGGCACTAGCGGGGGAGGGGACACTCTGCCAGAAGGTTTCACAGATAACTGCTGATAGCAGAGGAAGGGTGAACCTCAGGAATCTTGGGTTCCATTCCAGGTCCTGGAAGGGAGTATACTCTAAACAGCACAAATTTTTCTGCCCTTTTCCCCCCAGCATGATCTCTTCTGCCCCATCCTCTTCAACCTGTTCCTGTCTTACCCACCTGGCTCCTTGGCCCAGTCCCACTTTCCTTGTCTACAGAGTCCCAGTCTTCATATATCATGCTTCTCATTCCAGTCCCCTCATTCTGGCATCTTGTCCAATGTGTATTTCTCCTACAGACACACAGACAAGCTTCCAAGCCTAATCTCCTTGCCCACCCAGTCACAGTTTCATTTCCCTTACCTCCAGTCCCAATCTCCTCATCTCAATCTTCTCCTTTCCCCCTCTCCCCCAGGTCTGGCTTTTGTTCTCTCTGCTTTGTTACCAAACTACTACCTCCTCCACGCTGCCTGGGTGCCAGCCAGGGGTGTCACTGAGAACACAGGAGAGACAGGCTCCCTGCTCTGTTTCAGAATGTAGCCCTACTCCAGCCCACAGCAGCTAGAACAGGCAAAGTCTGGCTACACCCAGGTAGTTCTAGATTGGAGCATGCTCAGTCCCTCTGAAATCTGTGCTCAGTCTGGTCAGCACTAGGAGCTGTAAGAGGCTCGAGTATGCTCAGGGAGGGAATCTTCAGAGCTCACCAGCTAAAATCTCTGACATGCTAACTGAAATTTTTCAGACGTATAACTCAGCCAAAACTGGGCAAGTTTTCACACGCAAAGCAAAAGGCACTTCCCTGACACAAGGGCCACCCCTCTAATCAATCTGAAGTCCCTGGTCCAAAGCCATATGAGGCACCTACAACTTCCCAAAGAAAAGTTTGCCAGACATTTTTTTAACATTGTTTTTTCAATGTATTATTCCCAAGTCTCATTTTTGGAAACTCCTAAATCATTTTGACTGAATTTTTCCAGAATACTTCAGCCTGAGGCAGACATTGAGAATGGAAAATGTCAGACTGAATGGTTAAAGTTTGGCAAAGTTATAAGCAACTGGAAAACAGGCTCTGTTAATGAGAAATGTCAGGTAATCTTATTATTATGTGATGCTACCAGCTCTGCCTATAATTTGGAAATGTTCATAAAACTACAACATTTTGTCATTGTCCAAATTCACTGCATTATGGTAGGTAACATCAAGTGACCAAGGGAATGGTTAGCACATTAAATACCATTGTGGCATCGTATCCAATCTCAACTATTGCAAAAGAAGATACTTCAGCTGTCATCTTAGAATGTGCTGAGGGAAAAAGAAGAGGAGAAAAGAAAAGGAAAAGACTCCTACTGGGGAATGTTAAGTGTTAACCATCTTGTTACAAAGTGGCTCTGGTTGTCACTGATTTAATTTGGTTTCTTCAAGTATCATCATCAATTGCCATTTTTGAGTAGTGAAACACCATGAGTAACAGTTTAGAGATCAAAAGGTCTACACCAAGTATGGATTACGTACTATGACTAAACCAGTTCCTGTTTTCTCTCACACACACATGCAGTGTCTCATTGAAGACAGCAGTACATTCTTGTTCTCTGAGTTTCAGCTGGAACTCCCCCAGACCAGCACTTATCATTGGCATTTATGATTCTAAATCAACCTGTTCTACATCCTTATATTTTAACTCACTAAACACATACCCACGGATGTATGGAGCAGCCATTCCAGTGCAAAGAAAGGGAGCATTTCCCTTACAGGCAAAAGGCACAGAACATTCTTCCAACGCAAACAAAACTAAACAAAAAAATCTGTTATAAAATTAAGCTACTATGGTGAAATTAAAAAAAAACTGTACAGAAACAATTAATATAAAATCCATATACATGTCCCAACCTTTTTGCAATCAGCTCTACATTTAAAAGTAAATCTGAATTGTTTCAAGAAAGTATGGCAAATTTGGACTTTCAGAGCACATTTTTCTTCATTTTCTATTATTAGTTGGAATTTAGTTGTCAAGACAACAGCTCTACAAAATGTCACTTTATCTGAAAGCAGAATGTCATGAAGTCAATATCAAAAGTTTGTCAGATTGGCCTTGTCTCTAGCCAGGAAATGCACTGTGTCTCATTGTGATAGGGTCAGGATGCTGTCAGAACAATGATTAAATGGATTAGATGCTTGTGCATATTTGTACAAGATCACATGAATATTTGGAAGAGACTGTAAGATTCAAGGTCCACCTAAACCAACTGAGCATCAGTTAGGATGCATTAGCATCAGCAAATCTGAATAGTATGTAAGATGTCTAGTACAAGGTGGTGGAAACAATATAATGCATAGAACCTAAGTGATGACTGCGTACCTTAGGGCAGTGCTTCTCGAAAGTCGGGCCACCACTTGTTCAGGGAAAGCCTCTGGCGGGCTGGGTCGGTTTGTTTACCTGCTGTGTCCGCAGGTTCGGCAGATCGTGGCTCCCACTGGCCGCGGTTCGCCACTCCAGACCACTGAGGGATGTGGGAAGCAGCGCAGGCCGAGGGATGTGCTGGCTGTCGCTTCCCACAGCCCCCATTGGCCTGGAGCAGGGAACCGCGGCCAATGGGAGCCACGATCAGCCGAACCTGCTGACATAGCAAGTAAACAAACCAACCGGTCCAAGCAGGGGCTTTCCCTGAACAAGCGGCAGACCAGCTTTGAGAAGCACTGCCTTAAGGGACTCCCACGCCAGGTATGGAAACATTTAGTGTTTGTATTTTTCTGTAATGCAGCACAAGAAGAAAACGAGAACATTCTTTACCCCCCAAAAAAATCATAAATGCCTTACAATGAAGTGCATTTCATACTAGCAGCGAAATGGAGCATAGACAAACGTGTCAGCATTATTTACTGAATACATCGCATGCAGCTGCAACCAAAAAGAACATGCTTCCAGGAATTAGGTCAAGTTTTATGCTGTGAGGTAAAACTAATGTACAAAAGATGCCCTTCTCTTTTGACTGTGTGATATTTTCATTCTAGTAATAAACCTGGTGCAACATGAGACATGCACAAGGTCTATAATTCACAAGCTTACTGGGTAGCCATGCGGTACCAGGATTTCAGGGCACTGTCAACTTCAGATTTAGCTTTTCTGTAGCCAGCAAGTAGGCTAAAGTCACATCTTGGCTTAACTATGACTTATTTTAGCTACTCTTTATTAAAAAAATGAAAAAAAACTTTTTTAAAAGTAAAGTGAACTTTTTATCTGGCTATTTAAATTCTATCTGCTTGAACTGGCTGTTGAAAATGCATTTGGATAACCACCAACTTTCTTGGACTGTCAAATCATTAATGCCTGTAATTCATCTTGACTCATAACAATTAATACATATTCATTAGAACATAAGTGGGCACTGTTGTCAGTAAAGTATCAGAGGTGTAGCCGTGTTAGTCTGGATCTGTAAAAGCAGCAAAGAGTCCTGTGGCACCTTATAGACTAACAGACATTTTGGAGCATGAGCTTTCGTGGGTGAATACCCACTTCGTATTTAGGATCTACTGAATTTCTTATACAAGTTGCAGGTGAAAAGGGAGAACCAAGTCTGTTTTATCTTCTAAGAGATCCCCTCCATATGTTTTATACATCCCTCGTCCTTAAAACACAGCTGGCCAATGTAATTGACTAGTACAGTGAATTTCCCAACCTGGGGGGCAAATCAACAACATGACACCCAGATTCACCCCAGCTTCCATGGCAAATGTGTTCCGAATGCTATGGATAAAGTAGTGGACAGCTCCCTTGAAAGGGGTCTGCCTTTCCTTTTCCTGTTCCCAAAGCATCCCTGAATGCACCACCTGTTGGAGCAACTTATGTGTACAGGATTGTAGGACTTTTTTCCATCACCACTCAGTTGGAAGCAAAGAAGCAAAGAAAAAGTTTAAAGAACAGAAAAGGAGAGGAAAGAAGATGGACAGAGAAACAGAGATATGGTGGCAATGATCCATCAGAGAAAGGCTGAGAAGCACAAATTAGTAGCATTCATAAATAAATATATTTCGTTCACCTTATACCACTTTGCTGCCCACATCTGTTCTCATTTTAATTTAGAGAAAGCCAACGCAATCAAATTGCAAGTCCCAGATGCCATCATCTGCCATCAAGCAACTGCATCATAAATACCTATGCCAGCTCTTATAATCAAACACTATTTTTTGTTGAAGGGGACAAGGTGAGCAAAGTGAAGTTGGGAGACTCTGCACTACCCTTCCACTAACCCAGTTTTTAGCAGAAAGACGACGGTTCTTAGTTTAAAAAAAAATAATTAAAAAAAAACATATTAGTCCACAATTAATCCACAGCATGTTTAGAACGGTACCTGGGCATTCAAGAGGGGGAGGATTGGGAATTACCTCTGCAGTACAGTACACACAGGAATAACTAGAAAAACTGTCTGGAGAAGTTAGAAGCATTCCCATGGAGCAACAGGCACTTTCACCTACCTTGCATTTTAGAGGATAGAAAGGATCATTCCATGAACCCCTATGAAGGAAAAAGGATGAGAGAATAGATCCTCACTCCAGCCGAGACAGCAGGCAGACACTGGTTGAATTGGAATCCTCCAGCTTCATACCCCTTTCTCTTTCAATTATGATTAATGTTTTATTTTACAGGTGATTTCCAGTACGTGGCCAAGCTATTGTGGCTCTGCCTTGTTGTGTTACAGTATCATCTAGATGGAATGCTTAGACTGTATTCAATATTACCACCGTCACTGATGGTTCAAACTACAGTCACATTCCCAGAAATTCATATGCATACCATAGGATTAGGCAGCCCAGTACCTACCTGGATCATTATTACTATTTTCACCTCCGATTAAGGTTTTAAGGATGGGGTCACTCTTCTGGTTTAGGAATTAAAACCGAACTGGTAGCATCACAGCTTACTGGGACACCTTTCACAATGAGCCAAAACTGTCCTGTAAAAATTACACTTAAGACAAAAATATGTATTCAACATTTGACGCTACAGAACTTTTGTTGCTTGATAAGAAAATCAGGTTTCAAATGTTCAGAATGTTCTTTTACTCCCAATGCTGAGCAATAAGTGATATTGTCTCATACCCTGCACGAATGTCACCGTTTAGATAGCATTAGAAAAGCAAGCGAAGGATTTTCCATTTTCAAAACCAACTATAAATAAACCATCATTTTTTACATCTAGTAATATGATTTATTCAAATTCTCCAGAACTGCAGGCATTGCAGAAGTTACACAATTGGCATCGCCTTTGCAAATGCAGCAAATCATGAGACCACATAACTACAGTACAGGATTGCCAGATTCCTCCTAGACATCTTCCCCCCCCACACACACTATAAAAGTATTTTTCTTACTATTCAAAATATAGTAGCACTGACATCAACAGGACCAATTTGATGCTACATTTTCAAATGTGTAGACATACACAATAAGTTAAGTACGTATTCTTTTTTCCTTGTACATAGATATGAAAACAAAAATGATTTCAGGTTTAAACATATCCAGTGTTTCCATTTTACGTACACATCCTCTTTCTCTGTGGCATATGCTTATTTCACTTCAGCTATGTAGGTTCACATTGGGAGGCACCTTTTTGCATATTTTGCTTTTTCCTTTCAGTGTGAAATAGGCACACATCAGCTTAAATCATTAACAATCTGCCATAAATTTATCGACAGAATAAGAAGTGTGATTATTTTCCCTCACTGAATGAGCGAAGTGAGTTCGCTTGTAAAAGAAGAAAAAAAAAAGTTTTTCTTGGGAATTGAAAACTAAACACTTAAAGCAAATTTACAATTCTAGCACATTTTAAAGGAATATGCCAGGGAAACAAAACTTCTTGAAGTGAGGAGTGAATTTTGGTTTGTGTCAACCAATGAAGACACAGTATTTCTTGTTTGGAAAACATTACACAAAACACTTTGCTGCTGTGAGAATACAGAAAGCTAGAAGCAACATGACTATAAAAAAAGTTTAGGCCCTGATCCTGCAACTGGATCCATGTGGGCAGATCCCTATGCCCCAGTGAAGCCAATGGGGTAGAGCAGCTTGCCTGTGTGGCTCTGATTACAGGATTGGGGTCTTAATTATAGAAGTGGGATCTGTTCTAAGAGTAGCTAGGAAAGTCTGCACTGTCATCTTTATATTATTCCAAGTAAACACATTTGATGGCAGCGGGCCCCAGCCCTGCAATCCCTCTCTGCACAGGACTCCTGAAGAATCGGGTTCAGTAAGTCTACATCTTGGTCTGTTAGAAATAAAAGGATAAATAAAAATAAGGATCAACTCACAAGAAGGCCCTTGCGGTGCCTTTTTCAAATTAATGTGTTTTAGTCAAATTTAAATATAAAAATAGAAGATTATTTCCATCTCTCTCTCTCGATCAATATAATAAGTACTGTCAGCCTGGAATCTAGCCTTCATAAATAAATGTGTATAAACTTACGGCTGGATTGGCACCTTGCAGTGAACCTTAAGTAATTGCTGCTTTAGGAGCAAAGTAGACACCTATTTGTGATTCAGACACAATTGAGACTCTGCTTACCATTTGCTCCATTGGGGAAGTAAACTTAGCCACCTCCTTTCCTGGCACAACTTCCCCCTCCACAGTGATGGCTCGTACTCTTCCCCCTCTGCAAGGTTTAGTTACACAAATAGCCCAGACAGGGAGAAGCTGTGACAGAGCGGCACCCACCTCTCATGAGCGCCCCCTGGTCGAGTTTGTGTGTGCCTGCTGTTTTTCCTCTGCTCACGGTGCCCCCTCTCGGCCGCTGCACTTGTCAGCCAGATCTTCAGTGACCCAACCTTCCAAACGAGTCACACACTGTCCGTGTGCAAAAACAAACAAACCCCTTCCAGGGTACACAGTCCAAAAATGTCCTCAATGTCCAGCAGCCCTTCCTGGTCTCAGGCCCTTAATCAGTCCAACGGGAGTTCCTAGCAAAACCCCCTCCGTTGGTGTATCTTTCTGTAGCCCTCTCTGGACTCAGTCTGTAACCAGTCCAGCAGGGCCCATCACAGTACTCTTGCTTGGTCCAGCTAGGTAGCAAGATTCTGACTCTGGAATTGAGCAGCGCCCTGAGGGCTTCTTCCCTGGGGACTCCTTCCCTCCACATGAGTCCTCAATGACCCCAGCCTCCCTACTGAGCCATCCCTCTTGGACTCAGTTCTCTGACCACAGCTTCCTACTGAGCAGTCCCAGGGCAGCCCCCTTCCCTAGGGTGCCACAGTTCTTATTCCCTTCCTTAGAGCATAGCCACTCCCCAACCCAACCCAGTAACCCTTTAAGTATAAGACAAGTCTAAAGGGAAAACCAGTGCATGAGAGTTGGCAGTTTTTCAAAGAGACATTATTAAGGGCACAAGAGCAAATTATCCCACCACATAGGAAAGATAGGAAGTATGGCAAGAGACCACCCTGGCTTAACCAGGAGATCTTCAATCATCTAAAACTCAAAAAAAAGAATCCTACAAAAAGTAAAAACTAGGTCAAATTACAAATTATGTAAACAAATAACACAAGTATGTAGGGAAAAAATCAGAAAGGTCAAGGCACAAAATGAGATTAAACTAGCTAGAGAGATAAAGGATAACAAGACAACATACTACAAGTACATCAGAAGCTAGAGGAAGACCAAGGACAGGGTAGGCCCATTACTCAATGGAAGAGGAAAAACAATCACTGAAAATGTGGAAATAGCAGAAGTGCTAAATGACTTTCTTGTTTCAATTTTCACCAAAAAAGGTAGTAGCAATTGGACATCTAACATAGGGAATGCCAGTGAAGATGAGGTAGGATCAGAGCTTAAAGCAGGGAAAGAACAAGTTAAAAATTACCTAGACAAGTTAGATGTCTTCAAGTCACCAGAGCCTGAATAAATACATCCTAAAACACCCAAGGAGATGACTGAGGAGGTATCTGAGGCATTAACAATTATCTTTGAAAAGTCATGGAAGATGGGAGAGATTCAAGAGGACGGGAAAAGGGCAAATACAGTGCCAGTCTATAAAAAAAGGGAAATAAGGACAACCCAGGTTATTACAGACTAGTCAGCTTAACTTCAGTACCCGGAAAGAGAATGGAGCAAATAATTAAGAAAGCAATTTGCAAACACCTAGAAGATAATAAGGTGATAAGCAAGGCTATGATTTAGTCACGGGTATATTTAGTAAAAGTCATGGACAGGTCATGGGCAATAAACAAAAATTCACAGCCCATGACCTGTCCATGACATATTAAAAATACCCGTGATTAAATCTTGAGGGGGTGGGCCACTGGGGCCGCTGCTGGGAGGGCATCTGGGGGGGTCTGCTGGGAGGGGGCTCCCATAGCCAGCGGCACCAGCTGCCCAGGCCAGTGGACTGTGGCTGCTCTGGCTGGTTGGCCAGGGACCACTGCTCAGGCCAGCAGACCACATCTGCTCCAGCTGGCTGGCCAGGGACTGCTGCCCAGGGGCTGCTGGAGCAGCAGCTAGTATGGTTGTTCCCTGGGCCACTCCAGTAGTAGCTGACACGGCTGTCCCAGCAGCTACCTGAGCAGCTGGCCCTGCAGCCAGCCGCTTGGGGGCCCTGGAGCCAGCCACACTGGCCACTGCAGAAGTCATGGAGGTCGGGGAAAGTCATGGAATCCATGACTTCCGCAACCTCCATGACAGACATGGAGCCCTAGTGATAAGTAATGGTCAGCATGGATTTATCAAGATCAAAGCATATTAATAATAGCTTAATAGCCAACCTAATAGCTATCTTTGACAGAGTAATAAGCCTCGTGGATGGGGGAAACAGATGTGGTATATCTTGATTTTATTAAGGCTTTTGAAAGTGTCTCGCATGACCGTCTCATAAACAAACTAGAGAAATACAACCTAGATGGAGCTACTATAAGGCGAGTGCCTAACTGGTTGGAAAACCATTCCCAGAGCGTAGCTATCAGTGGTTCACAGTCAATCTGGTAAGGCATATCAAGCAGGGTCCCGCAGGGATCAGTTGTGGGTCCATTTCTGTTCAACATCTTCATCAATGATTTAGATATGGCATAGAAAATACACTTATAAAGTTTGTGGACAATACCAAGCTTGGAGGGGTTGCAAGTGCTTTGGAGAATAGGTTTACAATTCAAAATAATCTGGAAAAACTGGAGAAATGGCTTGAAGTAAACAGGATGAAATTAATAAGAACAAATGCAAAGTACTCCATTTAGGAAGGAACAATCAGTTGCACACATATACATTGGAAAATGACTACCTAGGAAGGAATACTACAGAAAAGGATCTGTGGGTCATAGTGGATCACAAGCTAAATATGATTAACAGTGTAACATTGTTGCAAAAAAAAAATCATTCTGGGATGTATTAGCAGGAGTGAGTTGTAAGCAAGATACAAGAAGCAATTCTTCTGCTCTACCCTGCACTGATTAGGCCTCAACTGGAGTATTGTGTCCAGTTCTGGGCACCACATTTCAGGAAAGATGTGGACAAACTGGAGAAAGTCCAGAGAAGAGCAACAAAAATGACTAAAGGTCTAGAAAACATGATGTATGAGTGAAGATTGAAAAAACTAGGTCTGTTTAGTCTGGAGACTAAACAAAGAGAAGACAGAGGGGACATAACAGTTTTCAAGTACATAAAAGGTTGTTACAAGGATGAGGAAGAAAAAATGTTCTCCTTACCCTCTGAGGATAGGACAAGAAGCAATGGGCTTAAATTGCAGCAAGGTGGTTTAAGTTGGATATTAGGAAAAACTTTCTATCTGTCAGGGTAGTTATGAACTTGAATTAATTGCCTGGGGAGGTTGTGGAATCTTCATCACTGGACATTTTTAAGAGGAGGTTAGACAAACACATGTCAGAGATGGTCTACAATAGTCTTGCCAGCAGTGCATGGGACTAGACTAGATGACCTCTAGAGGTCCTTTCCAGTCCTATTATTCTATAGCACCCTCCTGCTGTGTCCCTTTACTAATTGCTGCTCTTCATTTCTCTGGGCCACTTCCCCTTAGCCCATCTTAGTTGAGTCTCAGCAGCCAGCCAGATGCTCCTTCCTTGCGCCCCCAGTTCCAGCCAGTAACTTCCTGCTTAGTCCTAGCAGCCAGCCAGGAGCTATTCGTGGGCTCCTCCAGTCCCTGCAAGCAGACTGGACTCTCTCTCTGACCCTGCAGTTCCTTTTATACGAGACTATTGGGTCCCGACTGGCTGCTCCCTGCAGCCTCTTTCCTGATTGGCTGACCCCCAGACAGCCTCTCTAGACAGCTTGGTGGATCCTCTCCACTGTCCTTTTCTGGGGTGTGGCAGGGCTGCAAATCCTCCAGCAGGGGTCCACAGGGCATAGTTCACCTGTCACAGAAGTAATGGTCTCATCATGCCTCCTCACCACTGTGTGACTGTGTGAGCAGACTCATGACTTCGCCCTTAATGTTTCTGCAAAAATTTTATTTGAAAGATGGAACTGAGGAATGGAAGCTGGAGTAGTAGAGATGAGGAAAAGATGGCAACAGCAGTAGAGTAACTCCTCACTTACCGTTGTAGTTATGGCCCTGAAAAATGCGACTTTAAGTGAAACGCTGTTAAGTGAATCCAATTTCCCCATAAGAATGAATGTAAATGGGAGGGTCTGCCAACTGGTGGGAGACACTCTGGGGGGCCATAGGGAAGCGGATGGGGGGCTGCCAGCTGTGAACAAAGCAGGCAGCCAAAGGACGTTTCACAACTTTAAATGGAGCATGTTCTGTAGTTGAGCAGGGACATAAGATCGAAACAACGTTAAGCGAGAGGATGTTAAGTGGGGAGTTACTCTACAGAGGAGTGCCCAAATAGAATCACTGTTCCCTATTGAATGTTTGAGAAGCAAGGGTGAGGAGAAAAGGTGTTTGAATATATAGCTACAATTTAGAGCACACCTACACTTGCAAAATTTCAACAGTTTTACAAAACTGACCAGAATTTTTTCAAATTTCGTATTTATTCTTGCAATGAGCTCACATCTATTCCAAACATTCATGAACTTTTGAAAAATGCCCCCAAGAAAGTTAGAAACTCATTTTGTTTTCCATTTGTTATTACCCTCTACAGCATCTTTAAACTGAAAATGACAAAAACAATGATATCCAAAATCACTAATATATGTGGGTATGTCTCTCTATTTCTCTAAATGTTTAAGAGAAAACAGATTTATAGAAACATCTCTGGGGAATTTAATTGTTTTTATTTAACAACTACATTTTACAATATATACCAATTTTCTCCTGGGTAGCTTTGCAATACCTTTTGACAAGAACAGATTTTAAAATTTTATTAAAAGCTAATGTTAACATTATATAATACACACATTAAGGAAAGAATGTCTCTCTATCGGGGTGTTGTGCTTAGATTATCAAAAAGTACAAAATCTGATTTAAAAATCACAAAATACATATAGTACATAATGTGCAATAACCCATATTTAGGTGAATAAATTTATTGATACAGTTCAGATATTAGAATCCACAACAAAAAGAACATGTTCATAGCACCAAGCATAGAAACCGTTATTGCGGAGGAGATTGTACAATGACACACTTATGCTGCTTTAATCCAGCCTAATTCATCTGATGATTTTACATTCTGACATCGTTTTGCTGAAAACAGACATACCTAATTAGAACATGACTTGTTTATCCAGCAGCCTAGGGTTCCAACTCTAAAAGTGATGTTCAGAAAACAATTGTGCCCTGCAGCATGTAATTTACTTTCTTACAAAAACCTTGAAACAAAAAATGATGCTGTGTCAGCAAGTAGACTGCTAAACGGACATTAAAAGGTGAGCTGATTATTCTGGCCAACTGATGCCACCAATAGTTACACTTTATGTGCATTTTATATTATATTCTCCCTTTTTCAGGTGTTCAGAACCCTAGTGCAGTAATTCACTATTGGCTGTTTCACTATTAACGTCAAACATAGTACTGGCCCTAAATATATTGCCTGTTAAACATTTAGCACAGTTAGTGCAGCATAAATGTACAATAACACAGTAATCCAGTTGGCTCTGACAGAACCATACAAGTCTATTGCATACACAAAACAAGCAGTACACAGTTTCATATAAGAATTTTGGTCTTTCAAAGCAGAAGACAATAACTTTTTTTTAAAAAACTGCATATACATAGCATGAAGGTTATAACACAAAACAATACTAAACAAAAAAGACACTAAGCAGCAAGGTTGATGACTCTCCTACGTTAACAAATAGCATTACCTCTTTTTTCTCTCCTTACAAGTGTCATAAGTTAAGGAGAGTGACCTAAAATTTCAACTAGTGCCTAAGGATTTAACTGCATACATCATGCTGAAAATCCGCTCCAGATAAGAGCACTGTCTGCATATCCTGTGTGTCACAAGTTTCATTTAGCTGGCATCAGCTGCAATAATGATAAGAATTATTAAATCTCATGCTAAATGGCAGGGGGAAGGAGAGGAGATTCAGGAAAGTAATCTTCCCTCTAAATCAGCACTTTTGAGTAAATGGACAGGAGCATCCTATGGTAGGAAGTTCATATGTGAACCACCAGCCAATGGACACTGTTAGTGGAAGGGCACCTGGCTAAATGGATCAATGATTTGATACGGCCAGTCCTATGCTCTTAAGAAACTAAATGTATTTTTGGCTTGTAATTAAGCCCACCTTATAAACAAGAGAACAAGTTCAAATAGATTGATTATGTTTACCCCGGTCTTCTCCAAACTATGGAAAAAACCAACCATGTAGAATTAGTAGCAGATAAATGAAACAGGGGAGTCTGTTGCAACAGGGAAACTAATATATGATATGTGGATAGTCAAATATACCTGCAACTGAAAGTAGTAACAAAAAGGTTAAAACAACTGATAACCAAGGCAGGGTAGCCACATTCAACAGCAGAGAATTTCATCAGTAAGACAGACTAGCAGGACAACAGATGATCTTACGTGGTAAAACAATTGTGAAAAGGAAACAATTTGTCAAGAAATAAATCAGAAATAAAGGGGCTTAGTGACTGACTCCCATGGAGGAGACCATATATAACTGAAGTAAAGTAATGAAAGCTGCACTGAGCTAGAAGGGAAGACTGCAAGAAAGTGAAAGATCTTAAACAAAGTTAAAATAACAGAGGTTGAGACAAGCCCACAAAACACAGAGTTCTAGGTAGAGCTCTTAGAAAGTTTCCATTAGAACCTTTTCTCCTGGAAAATGCACATGTGTCAAAAGTGGATTGTGTCAAACGTTTCATGGAACCTTGTCCATTTCAGAACAACTGAAAAAGCTTGTTTTGATAAGGTCAAAATTTTCAACCTTTTCAAAATGGAATATTTTGATTTTTTGTTTCAAAATCATTTTTATTTCAACCTTTTTTATATTACAAATTATAATATAAAATGGAGAACAAGAGTCAAATCAAATCAACCCCAAACGAAACTGGTTTCAGAATTTAATTGTGTGGGGATTTTTTTTAAAGTAAGTTTTGTTCCATTTTGGAATGGAAAAAATTTCAAAAATGTGAGTTTGCTCATGAAATGAAAAATCCAGTTCCCGGTTAGCTCTAGTTGTAGATGAAGATATCTTAACTCATCATTGGTGATCATGAATCGCTACACAGTACTGGCGGGATCCAGCAAAACAAGATACTCCATGCTGCTATACAACATGGAGGACGACAATTGGCAATGGTTCTTCGGCACCAGATAGTAGTAGTATGCTAAATGCAATAAAGGAAGTGTGTGTAGAACTATATATATTTAGCATATATCATTGAAGAATTCCTCCAACTGGAAAACTTCACAGGATGTTCACAGCAAGAGAATATAGCAATCATATAGACACCCTTTAAAAGAATACACCTTGAGGAAATAAATAGCAGGGATTGCTTCAGTGTTTCAACTTCAATGCACACCCACATTAGCTTCCAGCCACTTTAGTATAGATAATCTTTCCTCCTATCTACTACAGGAGTTGCCATAAACCTCTCTCTTTTTCAGCACTCATCTTCTGAACCTTTAGTAAACTGGCTTTTAGCCACTTCCCTCGGCACCCATTCTATGGTTTTCATCCTATCACCTCTCTGCAGTGCTAGGGTTTTTTCAGTTTGACAAAGCAACTGCCCACAAGAAAGCTTTTCAGAAAGTAGGGGGAAAAAACATGCTCAAGTATTGAAATGAAGGCTTTGGCAGCCAAACATTAGGAGAGGTCTCTTTTAGGAAGACCTTAGCACCCTTACTCCTTCATATAATCAATCAGACTTTAAACTAAGAGAGAGGGTAGCGCAACTACCCCTCCTCTTCTTTAGCTTTGTTAAATAGAGCGCCCGTCTTCCATGCTTGATGCTATGAGAGTTCCCCCTCCTACTGCAATCTGCGTTCACCACTGCACACAACCTGCATTCCCCCTACATAAAAATATCACACTAAGACTCCTCTCAAGCCCACAGGAAAGAGCTAAGCTCACTTTCTGTGTTTCTTGTCTCTCACCCCCTGCAGGTTACTGTCCTAAAACCTGAATTCTGCAAACTGATGCAAGCAGGGAGGGCTCTTATACCCACACAGAATCCCACTGAAATCAATGAAACTACACAGGAATAAGAGTCCTTGCACAGCGGTTCTTTGCCAGGACTGACTCACTGTTGTATCTTCATTCAGATGTATGTTACTATTCTTCTGCTGTACAAATTTATTTATTTTTTTAAGTATTAAAGACAGAATTACCTCTGCTCAAAGTACAGGAACAGATTTACTCACATAATTACCATTAATAAAATAAAATGTTTTATCCTCCAGGTTTCTATGTTTCCAGTAGACTTGTTGAGATAGCACACCCTGTACTTATTGATCATCACAATAAAGAATCAAGCTGTATTGCTACTGGGAGCAGTTCTGCTCCCTTCTCAGCTTGACTGTTTGGCTGGTGGAAGGATTAGAAATCAGAGATCAGCCTAGACTTTGCAACAGAGACTTAGCCACTTTAGACTAAAAATAAACAAAAAGAGAGAGAGGCTGGAAAAAAGGATTGATCGATCCTGTGACAGCCAGTCCCAACGTGCACACTTTTACCATAAAAAGTACAAGCACCATCTGAATTTTACAGGGTTTATCTCCCCACAGTACATAATTCCTGTAGCTCTTAACTCTACAGGGTCATCTAAGAATACAAATATCTATACTATACCCCTCCCCCTCACACACACACACACACTCAGCAGGCCATGGACACCTCAACAGTCTGACAAGCATTTCTATTAAGCATTAAAGTGAAATTTTAAGCATCTAGTTTATACAGTTATGCAAATTAGATTTCCAACTGCTGTTGCAGCAAATCTTCATACAGCTCTGTGTGCTAAAATAAAACTTTTAAGTACTAGCAGCTTGACTGGATTCTACCTCCTTGAGAGGTCAGACAGGTTTCACGTCCAATCTATTGAGCCCTTCTCTACCCACACACCTAGTTTGCACAAGCTCCCTATCCAGGAAGACTAGAGTATCATTTACAGCAGTCTCATCAGGACTGAGGAGCCCAGCTCCCTGGAGAAGATGAGCAGGTTGGGTTCACCAGAGAACAGACTTCCTGATGTTCTTCAGAATGGAGAGTTTCTTCTCCAAAGCATGAAATTTGTGAGATCACTTACAGTATGGAGGAAAGTGGAACTCTGTTGTGAAGAGACATCAAATCAAAGACAGAAGTCATTAAGGCAATGAGTTGCAGGACTGTCTGGCAGATGGATGGGTCTGTAAGGGAACCTTGGTTGCTAGAGGAACCATTTTCTGAAGCCTCATCTGAAGCAGTCACATATGGCTCTCCCAAGTACTGATGCAAGCTCCCAGATGGATTAGTTCTTTCTTGACGTCTGATTATAAACCCCTATGATGAAAGAAGGGAGCACATTTTTTTGAATCACAACATGGGTCTATGAAATAAATTTGACTTTTAGCAACTGCATAAATGACAGAACCAGAAAGCCTCTCTGTTAGAGGTGGCTGCTACTACAATCAGATTCTGCGAGAACATTCATGGAGTTGTGCTAGAAGACCTTGGTGAAAACTGAAAGGACTGGGTGATCTTGAATCGTAAGTATTTATGATGAGATGCTGAAATAGGTATTATGAAAACTAGCCACCTTTCAGACCTGTAGATGCTAAAAGTTCTCTGTTGTACAGCTGCTACTGAGAACAAAGAGATTCTATCTGGAATTTCTTATATTTCTAAAAAACCATCTTAACCATTTCAAATGCAAGACTGTTCTGAGGCTTCTATATCCTTCAGCACTAGAGAGTAAATGTCTTCATCTAACTTCTCAGAAGGGACAGGAAGACTAACACAATATCTAGGAGGAATGGGGCACTCTTGCTTATAAGCATCTCTTTTGGCAGGGTTCAGAGACACATTTATTGAAATGAGGGAAACCGAGGGAAATTTTATGTAGTAACTCTCTGAAAAAACTGCAAGAACCCATTTCTTGGATAGTTTTTTCCCCCACTTTGAGAAAATAATAAAACTACCCATGCCCCGACACTGGAACAAGTTTAGGGGAGTCAGGGTATAGCAAATGCAAGAAGTCAGAAAGTGGAAATACTGGGATTGGGACCTCCCAAGCATCTTCTCTTGTCCCTTCGATATATACTGTAGCTCACCAAGCCACAAACTGGGAAGATCTATGAGGCTGGCATGAACTTCTAAAGAAGTTTTTCAACTTTTAAGCAGAAACGGACTGACCAATCTTGGAAATATCTGAACTTCTCTAGGCTTAAAAAAAAAAATAATTCCCTGATTTAAAACTGTTTTACATAGGCTACCCCAAAAAGTATACTTACTCAGAGTGGTAGGGAAAGGAGTTTTAGCTTGTTCCTAAACTCAGTGAGCAGTGGGGTTTATCAGATACTGCTCCACTGCCCATGGGTTTAGCAAATATAAAGAGGTATCAGATAGCAAGGCAGTAGCTAAACTGACATGATCCAATTTGTCTCTTTCTCCTCCTCTCAAGGGAGGTTAGCACCTTCTCAACATCCTTAAATGAGATAATAAGAGCTCTTGTGACAAAAACTGAAATTAAAGCTGCTCCCAAACCCTTAGATTGTGTATTTTGTTAAGACAGAAGCTATCTTCTTGTCAGATGGTTACACAGAGAAGATGATGCTCTGTGTAAGGAAACACGACATATCTTAGAGCACCCTGCAGTATAGGGATTTTTTTGGCATGGAGACCCAGGTTATTTTTCCTCCTTACAGCGCATATATGCATTTTGTCCAAAACATCAATCCTTTCATCGAAGAGGAAACAGTGCAGAAATCTCTTCTCTTTTTGGGAAGGTCATTGAAGGTAGTAGGTGGTACAGAATCCTCAGACAAATGTAGTGCCTTGACTACTACTCTAAGTGGCTCATGCCCCGGCCTCTGCATTCAGAAAAACTCCTCAGAGAGACAAGCTCAGAGTCAGACACCAAAGAAGATTAAGACATTTTCCCTTCTTCCTCAGAATCCCACATGGATGGAGGCCTGGGTTTACTGTGGTTTACTTAGTTAGGCTGACAAGGTGAGGGGTAAATGAAGGGGTGGAAAGGGACACCAGGGTGGTGAAGGCTTTGACTCACTGAATGTCTTGTTTAACTCCGAACTGAAAAAAAAACCCAAAGGGGAATAAAAAGCACTAATTGGAAGCCATGAGAGGCTGACTGGAACATATGAACTCACCTGAGATGCATCTTGGGATTGTAGTATGGGAACTGGCAAGGACTTTATCTTCTGCCTGTAGTCCTCGTCAGAAGTTAACACGGAGCCTGGGGAAATGGGAGGAGGCACAGGTCCCACCTTACTAGACTCTACAGCTGGCTGGGTATTGGACTGAGGGTAAAACCCAACACCTCTCTCTCTCTCTCTCACTTACACACATACACTCACACAACCTTATGCATTGGACACTGCAGACAGAGCAGTTGGTAAAGACTCTTCTCTCTATTTTTCACATTTTCTCCCAGGCAACTTTTGAAGAAAAAAGGCTCTCATATCAACAAGTGTGTGTCAGCAAATGTTTCTCACTGAGGCAGAAAAGAAACATTTGGGATTAGCTTCCTACAAATGTTCATAGTCACTTGCTTTGGAGTGGCAAAGAACTGCATGTCTCCTCCACATAAGATCTGCAAATATTCAGTTTCATTTTGCTTAACACTAGTCAAATCCTAGGAGGCCGGACATCTGTTAGGATGATATGTGGAAGAGCAGCACAAAAACTAAAACAAAACTTTGTTTTTTAAAAAGTGTTTGTGAATTTCAATTCTCATGACAGGTGTCAGCTTGACAACTCTGGAGATCAAATCAGGAACAGCACAAGCCACACCACCCACGACCCAAAATGTTCTTCAACTCTGACGTAAAACATATGAGACCGTGAAGTCACCCTTGACAGACTATTGCCTCTGCTGAAAATGCCAACAAAGGTTTAATCGATTTAAGAGCAAAAGGGACCATTACAATCTGCTAGTCTGCATAGTATGGGACATAGAATTTCACTGAAGAATACTTCTGCAGGGGAAGGAATTCTTCTTCCCCACTATGGAAGTGAACATATTGAACAAAATAACTTGTGGTTAAATGAGAACAGTACGTGCTAGCTGTAACAGGAGCATTTAGATCTGAATACGTCCTCTCTTTTAAACAAAAAATATCGACATTCAGGAAACCCCACAGAACAGCTTTACCTAGCACTACTAGTGAGGGCTCACAACTGCATATTTTCATACTAATCCTTGCTCTAGGTGTCAGAAAAAAGCCAAGGCTACTTTTATGGGAGTTTACATGTCATAAGTCAAAATGGCTTATTCTTTAATTAATGCATACACTATAACAGCTTCACTCCAGTCTTACTGGTAGAGGAGAGGTGTCGAATAGATTGGTCTGCAATATCTTTCCTGTGTCTCATGAAACAGAAGAATCCAAAAAGTTTTTAGGTATGAGAAACCAAAACTGTAACCGTGTCAACACAGCTACACAATAAAAAGAGGTTACTTAACATCCTTACACACACACACACACACACACACACACACACACTTTCATTCTAACATCTTTTGGAACCCAGCAGGGTGGAAATTCTATTTTTAAAATTAAAAATGTTGTTACAATGAGTATCTTAATGATGGACACTGAATGAAGATGAAAAATGAGGTACAGTAACCTTGTATCAGAATATAACGATGTGATGCTCAGACAGTCACTAGACCAGTGAAATATTGATTACTTTAGAAGTATGAATAAATATAGAATTCCTCATAAGGAGGACATTTTGTTCTCCTCCTGGGAAAGTTTAGGGCATTTACTGTATTTATAAGTTCACATTTATTCTAATGCTTCATAAGAACTTTATATTCTGCTCCAAGATCATAACCAAACAGATCTTATGCTCATAGTCCAAGGATTGTGATAGTACTATTCAGCTAAGGGGGTCTTCAGCCAGACACAAATGTTCAGACCACACCAAACCTTACTAAAAACAGATAACCTCAGAGCAATATACAGACTAGAGAGCATTATAGTCAAAGTGAAATATTATTGTCAGAATATTATGCAGGAGATGGGAAATGTATAAGATGCAATGCCTGCACCTGGTATTTGACATACACAATTGCATGCTCAAGGTTTCATCTTTACTGTTTTTGAAAGGTCGACTTTGAACTACATTATAAAATATTGTGATATTTTCTCTTCTTTTATATAAAATTAATCTATTTAACATGAAAGAAAAACATATCACTAGCTAGTGCCACCCATAATGAATGGACTGCAAATACTACCCCAATACATCTTCATTCTCATTTGCAATGTTTTATTACTGTCTCTTTTCTATGGTATATTGCTCTCTTATTTGGAATTAGTCCTAAATGAATGATTTGGAAATTTGGGCACAATGTCCACCTATTCCTAAAATGAGACCATGAAGCTTGTTTACTCATGGGGGAATTCTGAACCACTGTGCACGTGCAGAATTCATGTCCCCCGCAGATTTCTTTGCTTTCCTGCAGAAAAATTACTTCTGACAGGGAAGCAAAGGGAAGCCACAAGAGCAGTCATGCACCCCGCCCTGGCAGTGCAGGCACACTGGTTTGGGCACCCAGAGTAGCCTGTGGAGACATAAATCACCACTGGGGGCAGGGGAGGCGGAGTTAGGTGGGAGTGCATGCATGGGGAGACATCAATCACTGCCGGGGTGGGGGGGCTGGATATGTGAGCAAGCGAACGAGACTTTGTCCCTCTCACTTGCTATTGCAGTACATCCGGTGTGGAGGGGCAGGGCTTCAGGGTGTTTCTGAGGAGGCTGGCATGGGGCAGGCTCAGTCCCCTCGGGCAGAGCAGAATGTAGCAGCCTGCCTGCTTAGTGAATTGTTTCCATTGTTCTTACTGAAGTCCCCCAGGAGTATAAAACTGATATAAAAGATTTAAGGCTCCTTTACATTGCCAGAGTAGTGTAAAGGAGCCTTATTGTAAATGACAATATGGCCTGATAAATGCTTATGATGCTTTAGTGATTAGAACTGGTCTACATTTTTTGACTGAAAAATGTTCTTATAAAAAGGGCTTCATCAACTGTTTATTACTGACCTTTCTGAAGATGGTCAGTAGCCCATATACATTGTGAGTTTGATTCTCCCTCCCTCACTTGCTCTCCAGTTGCCTATGATGTAATATGAGCATACGGCTACACATATTCGTTGAGTAATAACTAGAAATAAAGGGTCAAATCTAACTACATTACTATTAGACGAAGGGAGTTTGAGGATTTCCTCCAGTGCTCCCCACTCCCATTCTCCATCCACTGTATTGTAGTTTAAATAAATTACCAAAATAATTGAAACTGGTGTGATTATATTGCATAATTTAGACAAATAAAATATGCAGAATTTTAAAACGTTGTGAGAGAATTTTTTGGCACAGAATTCCTCCAGGAGTATTTGCTGCACCTGTCACATAGCCAACTAGAAATCTGCATTGGCAGAGATCAAAGTACATTATACCACCAACAAAGAGCTCCACACAACTCTCTCCGTACTCCCCCCACATTTCCCCCACCCTCCATTGGTTCATTCTGGGACATATACACCTAAACACTCACAGGTGTATCTATATCACATAATCACATCAAAAATGCCAGGAGCTCAAGATGTAAAGAAGACATAATTTAGTTCTATCCAGACCAAGCCTACAAATAGAAATGGGTGCTGCTTCATGTAAGGCAGAGGGAAGGTCATGTGAGGAAGGTTCAAACTTGGGATTGGAATCCTAAAAAACAGCTACAAAATATGGGATGGACATATTTACTGTTACAACTAAATTATATGTATGTCTGAACTAAGTCACAAAATTCTCATCAGAGAACAAAAGACTAGCCATGAGACAAAAGGTAAGCAAACACAACCACAGCAAGCAAGGGCACACCACAGGTTTGCAGTGACTGTGTCTCTTTCAGACAGCAGTAATTTATTTATCCCCGTCATGTAACTTTAACAGTCTGTCTGCCTGGTTCTTGGCAAGCACTGACTTGCACTGTCACAAACTGTCTGACAGACAGAGTTTTTTAAATGCTTTTTCTGTTTTAGCAATCAATAAAACTTCATAAAATAACCATTATTTCGCATTCTTCTTCCATGCCCTCCCCACCACCACCACCACCAAAAAACAACAAAACACATAAGAAACCTTCACAAAATAATTCCTATAAAGTTCTGCCACAAACCAGGGTTATTTTAATTTAAACATCCAAACTTTTGTGCATACAAAGCTTTCGGAATCTGGTAGAGAGAATTTCTGTTAAGTTTAACTGAAAAATACAGTAATTAAAAATTAATAATGGGTGTGGGCACGCAGCTTCCCCAGCCCTCCCCCACCCCATATACACTCCCACCCCCAAACTTCTTTGCTGTTGTTCATGTGGATTTGTGCCAGACATTCTGCATCCTCATTAAGTGGTGTCTGGCAACCTGCCTGAGCTTTAGTGGGTTCTGGGAATGCCAGTATATTAACCAGAGGACTTTTTGCATTACCCTTTAGAGTTTTTATTCTAGAAAAGTCAACCATTTGGCACAGTGCAAACTTATTTCATCCGGGAAAGCTCTCAGTTGCCAATCAAGAGAGAAATCACATTTCGATTCTTTGTCATTTCCAAGCCCTCCATCTGAAAAACAAGCTCGGTGGAAAGAAAGTGTCTCACAAATACAATTTTAAAAGCCCAAGTGCCATTTTTAATAGGATTTCAAAGAAAAGGAATCCAGATGTGAACAATATTGAGATCCATCATAACACACACAAAAAGATTAATTCTCATTTCCTTATGCGTTAGTGGCAGAAGCTATTTTAATTAGGAAGAAAAGGCTTGCACAATATTACTCTGGTAATTAAGGATCATACAGGTGCCTGCATGTTTCCTATGCCCAACTAAGTGCATTATGTTATTGACATGAAAAATAACTAACAAAATACACTACCTACAGTATCTTTCAGACACCAATCAGTGCCTACTATGCTAGTGAAGGATTTTACTAAATGCCTATATATTATACACAAACAGATGTTCAGGACACAAAAAACTAATGATTTTGCACTCAACCTATACTCTTCTTTAATCTACATACATATACAATTGTCTGTAGGGTTTGGGAGACAGCAAATAAGATACTAAAATAAAATGTTGACATTTTTCATATGAGTAGCACAACTGAAACAAATTTTAACTGTTCTTTATTGAAACATTCAATTTTTTGTGTACAACACATGGAAAAAGGTAAATCCATGAACCTTACACTTATCTCATTTACTTCAATTTCTCCTGCTTCATTGTGCTTTGAGCCAGATCCTGCAGTCCAGCTTAGCCAGAGGTACATACCTGAATAGTCCCATTAAATTCAATGGGACTACTAAATTAATTAAGGGCTGCAGGACAAGTCCCTTGGTACCTCTACTCAGCAGCATTGAAGACATTGTTATATACTGGCCATCAATTACTTTGTTCTCTGTATAATTCTGGTTTGGGCAAGAATTTGCTGACTGAATGACAAAAACTCCAAGATGTAATCTCCCCTCTACAGTGAGCATTTACCTAAGGATCTAAAAAATTACAAACCAAATTTACTCAGAACTTCCCATTGTGTCCAGAGGGGTAACTACCTTAGCAGACTGCTTCCAGGTCTCAATGTGAGAGGCAAGACAGCTATTTTTAGAAACAGTCACCAGCTGGGTAAAAGAAAAATGTGTGTGTATGAATGTTTATACTGAGGGGGTGGATTCTCAACAACTGATGCACCAATGTACTGGCACAATCTCCTTTAACAAGCAGCTGGTGCTGGCAGGGCGCCATTGAAGAATTCAGTGGTTATGCACATCAAGCCTGCAAAGAGACTGCACTAAAATCTCCTAGAAGTGTACAGATTCCCTTCCTGTTATTGATGGGCATGCACATATGTATATGCATAAAGTTGTTCTAAATTACAGCAACTTCAGCTAGCGTAAAACTTTTCCAATGCTAATTATGGGGCAAAACACAAAATGCAACTGCATTTCATGTTAACATATGGAATGTAAATGTGCGTAACTCTTTAAAATTTATTTCTCTTAAAGTTTACACCGAATAGGAAGTGTTTTTTTTTCAAATCTAGGATGATTTTTCATAGTAATTTACATTCAGACAGCATTCTACATCCTGAAGGGATACCAAAGGCTTATTCATATACAGTACCACTTGAGTGCTGTCACTTTTTGGGTAAAGGGCAGTAGCCAGATAGACAGACACAACAGAGCATGTTGTACAGCAGCTGAGGAAAAAGAAGGAATGAAATTCTGATCAAGCAAACTGGGGCAAAAGAACTCCTCTTCCAACAATGCCATGGCACTTTTAACTTACACACAGAGCAGACAGAAACTCAGCTTTTAAGGTCTCATCTGAAAGACCTTACCTACAAGGAACTGCAGGTAACTCTGTTTATCTCCCTCAAAATGATGAAGGGATGAGTTATTTCAAGATTATCCGGTAATGTTTTTACTGATAAACATTAAGCCTCCCAAAAATTTTGGACAGTTGTAGCTTTTCCCAGAATCCAATTTTCCAATTTTGTTTCCCCAAAGTTTTCGTATAATATGTCCAAGACACTGAAAAACTCAACTTCATCCATCAAAAATTGTGCCAGAGCCTGGAATGTTTCAATTAATGTAAGCCAATGGACTGATCTTACATTGTTAACTCATTCTTTGTCTTACATTTATCATCATGTAGCTTTGTATGGCCACCTCAGGTTGCTGAAAGAGCACACACTGAGATGCATTATGTACATGCAATAGCAATCTTCATGTACTCACGTGGTCGAATTTAATACACAGCCAAAAATACAGAATATATAAAGATGTGTTTTATGTACATAAACATATATGTAGATTTATATTTGACACGCTGCAGTTAAAATTCTCTTACTACTGACTTTGTGGTGTACTCAGAGTAACTCAATAGTCAGTGCTGCAACACTAATACAGATATAGATGTGGAGAACATTTTGTCACTATTTCAGTTGGCAGTGAAGTGGGGACATTCATCAGTTAATAGACTGTCTCCCCTCAATGTCTTTCCAGCTGAAGAGTCCTTTATATTTCTAACAGAGATGAAGCTACAGCGTCTGCATGCTTGCTAGTGGCAGCCTGCACCATCACCAAAGAGCTCCACTTAGCAGTGCACCAAAATGAGTATCATTTTATTTAAACCAATTTTGGACTGCTATGAAATGCAAAGCCATTAGAATATTATTCTAGAAAATAAATTAGCAAGTGGGGGCAAAACAAAACTCTGTCCAATTAAAGACACTTAGGGTTTGAAAACTCTAATGCAGAAAAACATTTCCCAGCAGCAAATGTTACTGTAGTTACCCATCATATTAGTTCACCAACTTTCCCTGAAGTCTATTCTTTTTAGATTGCTGTATAACTGCCAGTAATTGTCCCTCTGCTTTCTTATTGCTGAAATACCTCTGACCTGTTGGCTAGCCTGAGAAATGAGATCCTGCATATATTTGTCTGTACATCTTTATGCGATGGACGTTTTCCTTGCTTAAGCACTTTTTAAAAAATAAGTCTTTTTAAAACAGATCCTTTCTAATTACATATGACTCCTTCCTAATTGAAAAATATTACTCTAGGCGTTCTAAAATTATACATTTATCATTCCAAATGCCCTTTTCAGTACCACATAAAATTACTCACCTGATTTTTTACTGTCATGCGCAACCATCACCAGTTACACATAAAAAATACATTTTGCTAAGCCTTGAACATTACAGAGAAACCCTCAGTTTAGACCACACATCATCATATATGTACAGTTTAAGACCACTGAACAAAGGGAAGTTCTTTTCTGGTTTTGTCTGTTTCCTGTTTATTCCATCGTGAGGTTTAAAAGAAAAAAAACTAAAGGGTGCATTTTATCCATTTAAATCTTCTCAGCAACTATTATATGAATATTATACATACAGTCACATAATTAGCTTCCCAGTTAAAGCCATAAACTTCTGATGTCCCTACTCCTGGCGTTCTCAAACTGGGGGTCATGACCCCTCCAAGGGTCGTGCAGTTTTTATTTGGGGGGTCGTGAGCTGTCAGACTCCATTCCCAAATCCCGCTTCGCCTCTAGCATTTATATTAGCGTTAAATATAAAAAAGTATTTTTAATTTATAAGGGGGGGGCACACTCAGAGGCTTGCTGTGTAAAAGGGGTCACCACTACAAAAGTTTGAGAATCACTGCCCTACTCAATGCCCTACTCATCTGTGCAAGGTAGATCAGAGATACAGATAAGGCTACATTAGACTTGTGCTAATATGTGGAAAAGAAAACAGATTTCAGTAAATATGAGTCTGTTTTCCATGACTGCAACAGATAATAAGCAAATGCTTATGTGCTCCCTTCCTTCCTGTAAAAGTTGTCTGCATGGGTCTGCTGAACAGTTTTCTTTACAGTACAGACAACTCTGTTATAATCTTTCTTCTTCAGGGAAGCACAGGACTGATGTTGCAGACCTGCCATTTAGTATTAGTCCACTGTGCTATGTAAAATTAACTCTTCATAGCAGTAGATGAATATCCATACAAAATGTAAGGATCATTTTAAGTATCCTCCTGAAGGAACATGCTGACAGAGAGCAAATGGGGTAATACAACTCTAGTTTTGCAGCCTGTTCTCTTCTCTGAAAAGCCTCAGGGAAGCCACCTTTATAGTGATCTATGCTGAAGCACCCCAGTAAGTCCTCTCCAATCTGCATGCAGCATCCCAAAACAAACCAATCCATTCAGCCCACAACGCAAGACAAATAGATGCATGATACATTCCCAGATTTCCCTTCAACGATGAAGAACACAATTTAGAGGGAGAAGTGAAAAAAAAAGTGATTATTACACACCGAGACAGACCACACGCGTAGACAAAACCCTCCCGACAACTGAGTCGGAGTTTTGCAAGGATGACAACAAAAAATCTAACTAAAGGTGGATATCATCGCCATCGCCTTTAATTTAAAAGCCATGTTAACCCTATTGCCGGTCATTCCTTCCCACGCAAACTAAGCCCGCACTGACAAGGTAACACGACTAACGAAGCGGAGCACCGGGCAATCATTTAGTTCCCTTTGTCATGTCAGCTGCAGCCCCGGAGCCACCTCCTCCCTCCCGCAAACTCTCTCCCGTCAGGCTGGGTCACCTGCCCCCCGGGAAGGCAGAGCTGAGCGAGTGTACATGACCGGCAGCTCCTGCACCCTGAGGCTGGATAAGAAGCTGCAACCCAGACCTCTCTCCCCTGGTGCACACCCAGGTGTGTTCGCGCGCTGATGGGGCTGCAGGCTGCACGCACAGACACACGCGCAGGTCACCAGGGAAAAGGGAAATCACCTTTTCCGAACAACCTGGGTCTTGTCTCTTTAAGAGCCGCAGACCTTAAACTTGGGCCTCTCCTCACTTTTCCAGTCACTTTCTGGCTGCAGCAGCAACTCTCCGGCTCTCTCCCTCCCTCCCCTCCCGGCGAGCTGCATCTCCATTAGCAGCAGCAGCAGCGCCGGCTGCAGCCCCGAGCCTGCAGGCGGGGAAAGGGGGAAATGCCCAGGCAGGCGCTGCACTCACCTTCTCCGCGAGCCCTGCCGCTCCCCCCCTGCAGCCCTCACGGAGCAGCGGCAGTGCCCGCCTCCTCCCCCTGTCTGCAGCTGCGGGCGCTCAGCCTGGGGCTGCCTCCAGCTCATTCCCAGGCTCGCCTCCTTCCCCCGCCTCCCCGGGCTGCTGCCTGTCTGCAGCCAGTCGGGCTCCCAGTGACAGGCAGCGAGAGGGAGACGGGGAAGGAAGCAAGCTGGGGGGAGGGGAAGCTTCCTGCCCAGCCCCGCCGCCGCCGCTATTCGTAGGCCACACTGACATCTGCTGGGCTGGATGTGCCACAGGCGGGTGCGCCGCCAGCTGGGCTAGGGGGTTTAGATGGACCTGCCCGACTCACAGGTTAACCCAGCACATCAAGCGTCAGGCCAGGCAGGGCTTGGTTTGCAGCTGGGGTGACCCAAGGTCCCGATTTTATAGGGACAGTCCTGATTTTTGGGTCTTTTTCTTGTCTAGGCTCCTATTACCCCCTACCCCGTCCGGATTTTTCACATTGCTGTCTGGTCACCCTACTTGCAGCTGAGGTTCAAACCTGTGTCCATGCCTCAGTGGTTGGAAGGGTGTTACAGGCTGATGCAACTCTCTGCTGTCAAATGTCACACACACACTTTCGGAGCTCTGCTGTTTTCCTCAAGGCGTCTTACTTCCCAAATGAAGTGACCAACACTACAGTGGCTCTAATGTTGACTAGCCCTTACTTGTACCTCTGCTCCACCTTGCATTTTTACATAAAGTGGGGTCATCGCATGCTTGACGTGCCATGGGCAGCTAATGCTGCTGTGTCCTTTGTATGTAGTTTGTTAAGCATGTAAATATTCATATATATGCTCCTATCAAAAAAAATCTTCTTAATTGCTTAACATAACATTTCTCCTCCCTACCAAAAAGTCCACCCTCCACACCAAATCTCCTTTTCTTGCCAAAACACACGACCCAATCAATTCCCCTTCGCCATGCAGGCTGTAGTTCCCCAAGTGCCTTCCCTGCAATTAGTTTACTGGCTAATTTTAGATAAGACATACTGAGTGGAGCAGGGAACAAATCGTAACAAATGGACATGGTGAACAATGACAGGAGTTACAACAATAAGATTACTTTGTGCATTTCTGATGGTTCAAATGTGTTTGGGGGATTTTTGTTTGTTTTTGTTTGTGGGGCTGTGTTCTGTTTGCTCTGCTTTGCTGTTTTGGTTTTCTGTTTGCTTGCTTGGTTGGTTTTGTTTGATTTTTATGCTTCCCCTTTTTTTTAGGTATTAAGATGTGAGTTGTAAGACGAGTGTGGGATGCACCACGGATAGTGATTTGGCAAGTCAGAACTGGGAAAGCTTTTAATACCTACATTGCATATTGGGAAGAGGCACACAAATTATTGTGGGAGATGCAGTTGAACAGAGCTGGCATTATAAATAAAGCAAAGAAGGCTGGCTACCATGCAGAAAAGTCCATGCCTGATACAAAAGAAAGGGCAGAGTTATGCAGGTCTTGAAAGGACAGGCAAGCAGTTTGAACTAGATGGAAAATGTTAACTAATATTGGGAATCCAAGAAAGAGACATACAGGGTCAGCTTGACACTGACGAAGGTAATTTTAGCATTCATATTCTGGATGAACTGGCGCAAGGAGCAATAGGAGTATCAGGTAGGCTAGAGAAGGTAGATTGCATCAATCAATCTGATAGATCACAGGTTTTCAACCTGGACGTCTCAGTCACCAGAAGATCACAACTACCCTGCCCTTCCTATGGAAAAGGTTGAGACACGGTGCTTGCTCAATGCTTCCCCTGCTGGCTCAAATTGGCAGAGCTCTAGCTTTGAGTCCTCTAAACACATACCTCTGGATTTTGGAGCTGAAGGTCAAGAGTTCTACAGTCCTGAGCACAGACTATCCTCAGCCCTATCCTCCTCAATGCCATTGCAAAGAAAAAGAAATACAGATTGTGTTTAAAGTCCCTCACTTCTGTGACAGAATCTTACAAAGTCCCCACAGGCCCTTTTTTAATCCAAAGAAAAGTTCTTGAAACATAACAAATAAGCCACCATCTAACAGGTTACCCCCATGTACAGATTCTGGAGCTGAGGTCAGATTACTGAGGGATTTTGCTTCTTAGAAGAGGAGAGGGGATATAGGGGGAAAGTGAGCTATTTCTGCTTGCCATCACACAGAAAACCAATCTTCCATCCTGATAAGTACACAATGAATAGCAACACTTCTCACGTTGTACCTTTAGCAGGTATGGGCAGGCATAAACTGGTGTCATATATTAGACATTCAGTAATGGGCCAGATTACACTCTCAGATGCACCAGTGTAACCAAGAGTACACTATGGCCTTATGTTCTTAATATCTAAGGGTGGATCAATGAAAACAAGTTTGAATTCATGTTATAACCACAACATTCAACAAAGGCAAATAGAAACTCCTCCCTGTATCCTGGCAATGCCTTTTACCACTGTTACAACCCGAGGGAATTTGTGCCACTACCTTATTGAATCTCTATCATGCCAAACTCACACTTGGTTAAGCCAAGTAGGTCGTCAAATGACTGTTTTGGTTCATCAATCACCTAAACTGCTCATTTAGCCCTAATACACATTTTACAAATATTATTTACAGCTAATGAACACTTACAATACTGGTATTTTTCTAATCTTTTTAACTTCTTTCTTCCTTTTCCTTCTTTCTAACTTTCCACAGGAAAGGCTAGAAAATGGGGTTGAGAGAAATATGCAAAACACATTTTCACAGTGTCACACATTTTTCCTTTTTTTTTTTTTTTTTTGGTAGTTAAATTTCACTGGCTCAAAAGTTTCCTATTTGAAAAATGTTATGGAAGCAGGATGGTTTACCAGACCGAAGTCTACTTTTGACTCAAAGGTTTACATGCATTTCAAATTTCACACGGACGTATAATGGCAGACCTCTTTTGGGAATTTGGGCTCGTGCAAGGAAGATTGGGAGAGAAGGCACGATACAGGGACAGTCACACAGGCACTGAGAATACGTTGTACACATTGGCATATGCCAGGAGAATGAGAATGGAATACCCAGAGAGGTAGGCAAAACAGAAGTCCATTCTTGAGACACCATGATGTTGGCACCTGGAAAGAGAACAGCTGTTACTAGATATTTTTGCAGCGTGGAAGCAGGGATTCACACAAAAGAGAAGGCTGCTCTTCTTTGTGTCAATCCCTGTTCCTTCACTGCAAAAATACATTGGAGGATCATGAGCTCTGGCTGCAGTGTGGAATACATAAGCCCATCCTGCTGATGCCTTATGGAAGGTGATGTGAGTGGTCAATGTATCTAAAGTGTGGAGAGAAAGCAGCCAATACTCACTACTAGTTAGGCACCTCCTCTGGGCCCAGTGCTGATCCTGCCACTGAAAGCCCCTTTGTCCCTACAACGCAAAGGATGCAACAGGCTCCTCTGAGGAGAGACAATCAAGGAGGCTAGAATTTTAAGTAGTTGGAGTCAGAGGACTGAGTTTGACACTGAGGACATAATGGATGTTGGTTTTGGTTACTTTTATGGTGTGGAAGTAGATGACCTGGCATGTTTCCAGCCAGGAAACCACAAGCAATATATTTTAAGTATTACTGATTCTTATGATCTTTAACACTAGGAGTTCAAGGGAGATCCAATTAAAAACACAGAAACCACAGCATGAACATAGCCAGATTACATACAGGAGCACATACCAAACCAGTCTCACTACAGCTAAACTACAAGTAAAAGCATGCTGCAAACCAGTCTAGCCATAACAAAACTACATCTAAATCTATCACTAGGAGAATTTCAGATTATTTAGGTTCAGAATTTGGGTGTTCATCTTAACTATTTTACCCCAGCAGGCCACACAACCTATTCTCCCTGCATATGGCTTTCTGCCTGGAGGGCCATAATGACAGACCTTTCCCCCAAATACTGCTGATCATCTTTTCCTGGTGCTATCTTGCAGAAAAAGACTGCTGGCCTGCTGCCCCTTTCTGGCATCTATGGATGGTTTACTCTTCACCTAATGTTCTCCAGAGGCCACCAAGAAGGGCCAACTACTCCCTCAAACCTCGATGGTCTCTGCAGCAGGAGGAGATAAGCAGTCTCTCACCTGACAATAGAGGAGGAAGCAGTACAGAACTGCTCCTTGTTGCTGGTGCAAACAGTTATTTCTCCCACCACTTAGTGGTTCAGGGAGACCATACCATATGCAGTCGGATGAATAAACAAGTCTGAGCTGTGTAGATCTAGGGTTACCAACTTTCTAATTGCACAAAACCCAAACACCCTTGCCCTGCCCCCTACCCCGAGGCCCAGGCCACACCTCTTCTCCACGGCTCCACCCTCTCCCTCCATCCACCCTCTGCCTGTCGCTCGCTCTCCCCCACCCTCACTCATTCGCTCATTTTCCCTGGTCTGGGGCAGAAGGCTGAGGTATGGGAAGGGGTGAGGGTGTCAGCTGGGGGTGCAGGCTCTGGGGTGGGGCCAGGGATGAGGGGTTTAGGGTGCAGGAGGAGGCTCTGGGCTGGGGGGTGGGGCCAAGTGGTTCGGAGTGTGGTTGGGGTCTCCAGGCTGAGGCAGGGGATTGGAGTGTGGGAGGGAGTATGGGCTCTGGGCTGGGAGTGCAGGCAGAAACGAGGGGTTCAGGGTGCTGGAGAGGAATCTGGGTTGGGGCAGGAGGTTTAGGTGTGGGGGAAGTGAGGGCTCTGGGCTTTGGGGTGAGGCCAGAAATGAGGGATTTGGAGTGCTGGATGGACCTCCAGGCTGGGGCTGACGGGTTTGGAATGCGGGAGGGGAATCAGGGCTGGGGATTGGGGCACAGAAGGGGGTCACGGCTGGGGCAGGGAGCTGGGGTTTGAGAGGGGTTTCAGAGTGCGGGCTCCAGGCAGCGCTCATCTCAAGCAGCTCCCCGCAAACAGCATCATGTCCCTCAGCTCCTAGGCAGAGGCAGAGCCAGAGCCAGGTGGTTCTGCACGCTACCTCTGCCTACAGGTGCCGCCCCTGGTCAATGGGAGCTGCGAAGCCCCTGTAGCCATCCCTACACCTAGGAGTTGAGGGACATGGCGCCACTTCTGGGGAGACACATGGAGCCAAGAAGGGAGCCTGCCAGCCCCATGCCAACTGGATTTTTAATGGCCTGGTCAGGAGTGCTGGCCGGAGCTGCCAGGGTCCCTTTTTGAGCATGCATTCTGGTCAAAAAACAGACACCTGGTAAGTGGCAATGCTATGTGGACCCCTGCATATGCACAGACCTCCATTGCAGGATCAAGGCCTGAACTGTTATCTTACACACTAATCCTGCAATCTGATCCACGCAGGTGGACATCTGCACTCATGCACATTCCATTGACTCCATCAGGGTTCCATCCAGGCACAAGGGTCTGGCCCTGTGGATCAGATTGCAGGATCAAGCTGTTGGAATGGTACTCCATTATATCACAAGGAATTGTCATAGTGTTACACTGAAAATCACCATCTAATATGTCTGATTAAAACAGGCAATGAGTTTCAACACAAAATGGGAAAAAGTAAATGTGTACATAGACTAGAGAGCATAAGAAAAATGAACTATAATATTCTGAGATTGAATTAAATTTCCCCTCTCATTCCTATGTATTAGATTTAGGGACCCACAGCCTTTTTATAACACACTGCAGAGGAACCTTGTTCATTCACTGAAATTACAATAACTAGTTTGTTGTTTCTATTCACACTCAGACATCTGTTCTGTTCTGTGCAGTTCCTCTGCCAATTCCACCCACACACCTGAAGACCTCTCCACTGGATGTCAGTCCCAGCTTTAGATAATCATTCAGATCTGCAAGACATGTTTTAGTTGTCTTGTCATGTTAGGATGTAACAAAAACAAACCACAGGGTTTCACAGCAAGTAAAATGCGGTGTGAGAATGTAAACTGAGTGTGAGAGCTCTATGAATATCAGTACTGAATTCCCAAACTTCTAATAATGAGCTAACATTTTATATCAATGTAAAGCACCAATTGCTTTGATTTAATATGCTTAAAGACAAAAAAAATTGAAATAACAATTATGAAAGGTGATAAACATCTGGATCAGGAATGTAACTCTTAAAAACTAGCTGTTAGAGGAGTATTACTTTCTCTATGGCCCTTTAGCTTGGAAAGACATGACCGTAATCTGTATCGCACACTCATCCTGTACCTGTGGTTGCAATCATGTTCCGAATCAGAGTGAAATTTCTCATAAAACAATGTAAAAATGTTAGTGAATTTGACACTTGTGAAAGGTTCCCAATTACAAGTCTTCAGATATTCAAAAAACTGTTACAGCATAGGCAGCAGTAGTGCAAGATTCCTCACACCACACCATCAATATGGCCCCCAAGGAAAACCTCAAAGGAACTCCACTAGTCATCTGTGTGTCAGGTCTATACTTGGCCTCTCAAAAGATAGTCAATAAAGATGCCAGTTGTGGTAGTTTTAAGATGTGGAAACTTGCTGCTAGAAATGATGGAAAACTGACTGGAATCAGATCAGATCACAGACTATCACAAAGCTTTCATATATAGGAAAACTTTCAGTCACTACCAACCTAGGCTAGATTCCAACCAGCGACCACAAGTGAAAAGTTCTGTATCCCTTTGCCATCATCCTAAGTCACAAAGGGTCATAGTTTTATGTCATGGTTTGGCAATATCCAGGTTTCTTTGACTATCAGAGATATAAAGAAACAAAGCTGAAATGTGTGAGTCTTAGCTTAGCTATCCCCTTTTTTTTGTTGCAAAGATAGGTAGCTAGTTTTCAAACATAGGCCCTGATTTTACACACTAATCCACCCTTAATTCCAAATTGAATTTCCTGCCTAGTATGTGTTTGAAATGTCAGATGTAGCAAATGATACCTTTTTAATTATTAATTTATTACTCAGACATACTACTGGATTAAAAAGAAAAGGTCACCACCAATATCCTCCAGGATATTCCAACAAGTGGTTCCCTAGTTTACAAACTAGACAGCAAACTTTGCATTGCAGTACGGAAAAAAGATCCCACTTTGCAAAATAGGTAAGAATCAGAAGTTGGTCCAATAAAAGATATTACCTCACCTACTTTCTCTCTCTAAGAATCTACTGTCAGCTTTGGGAAATGCACATGAAAGAGAGTTGACCAGGACAGGATATAGTCCATTTTGTATAATAATAGACAACATAGTCTTTCTGATTAACAAAATACACTCACAACAGTTGTTTCTTTTTAGGCCATTACCTATTTTAAATAATGATGATAAAATGTTGTTCCTAAACCTTTTACATTAAGCCAAGGCTTTGGACTCTGTCTTACTGATTTCATATAGCAACATAGAATTACAGTTACTCTGTTTTGCTCATGGCCTTGCTTTCAGTTCTGCACAAAAAAAAAAAAAGCAGCAAATTTGGTTTCCTCTGCTGTAAAAGAGTCAAGATTTTAGAATTTTTAAAATATTATATACTGCTTTTCATCCAAGGATCTCACATTGCTTTAGGTAGGCAGTAAATATTATTGTCTCCATATGACAAACAAGGAACTGAATCACAAAGAGATTATGTGACTTGCCTGACGGTACACTGCATATCAGGGGACAGAGCTAGGAATTTAAGCCAATTCTCCTAGTTCCTACCCCAGTGGTCGATCCATGGGACCACACAGAAGCTGTTGTCACTGCTATCAGTTAGGCTTCCATCTTATCTATTGTGCAAAGTTGGGCATTCTTAAAATTAATCATCAAATATTAGCACACACAGTCAGTCTATAAATAAGATTGTTTCTCTATATCTCGCTATTAATGTTCAAATAATTGCTGTGTTCTGGAGCATTCCCTCTGATATTTATGGCGCTTTGACATTAAACTAGAAGATTAAAACAGTCCCAAAAATGCCTCTAAGTACTTTCCATTCAAGATGTGGCAGCAATAGCTGAGCAATGCACAGAGCTCCCAGTGTATGATTATGTATCCAGGGACACCACTGTGATACTATTATGAAGGATTACAGTGCCACTGTGTCCAGCCAGGAATGTAAATGTCATCTGGTCAGAGAGGCAACTCTTGGTTATTTTTAATGATTAAGTGACCTGACAAGAAAATAGTTCATGTAATTAAGTTTAATGTTCATATAATTCATGCATGTCAGAAGATTCAGGGTTGCTTGTTATTTTTCAGGTTTTTATTTTAAACATTTAAAGTGTTAAACTATAAATCACTATACTCCATAAAGTATTGAACTATAAAAGAGCTGGCCAGAAGTACTTCCTTAGTTACAAATTCTGCCATGCAGTCTTAACTTGAGTGCAGAGGAAAGAATTAATTAATGCTTGTAAAGCACTTTGAAGATGAAAATTGATATAAGTAGCGTTGGGCCTGATCCTACTTCTACTAAATCCATGACAAAACTTCCAAGATCAGGCCTATTTTACAAAACAAAATTCCTTTCTTCCATCTATCTGTAGACATTATTTAATAAAAGGCATTATTTTTACCCTTATTGCCACATAAATTAAGCCATGAGTCCATAACTGTTAT
This sequence comes from Gopherus flavomarginatus, assembly GCF_025201925.1. Taxonomy (NCBI): domain Eukaryota; kingdom Metazoa; phylum Chordata; order Testudines; family Testudinidae; genus Gopherus; species Gopherus flavomarginatus. The sequence continues at coordinate 206,462,811 of NC_066618.1, forward strand.
GATAATCTTACATCTAATCTTTATGGGGTTTAGAGAACATGGCCCCTTCAAATATTTGTCCTAAAGAGAGGACGTGCTGATTGTTCCAGAACAGGAAGTGCTGTTTTGGAGAAGGCCCTCACATAGTGAAGCAGCTGAGAACCTGCCTAAAGCCAGGGAGGGACAGAGTGGCTGACCAGGGGCTCCCCAAGACAGAAACAAGGAGCAGCATTGTGCCAAGGAGGAATCGCCCAAGAAGGACTAACCAGAGCTGGACCCAGTATGATGACTGCCCCGTGCTGTATGGGGCCATGTGTGCTGGGGACTGTGATTTTGCATTGGGAATAAGAGGGAGGCTGTTAGCTAGCTAAGTGAGGAGGCTATCTCTATGTGCGCCTTTGCAGAGAGCGGCAGAAGAGGGCACCGGAGGGGTTTGTGGGGAAAGTTCACTGGCGCTAAAGACAATCAGGAGCACCCAAAACTCACCACCAGACTGAAACTTTGCCCAGGATTCCTGAATTCTGACTGCAGACATATTGCTCTGTCTGCCCTTAGACTGTGGTACCATGGGGCCTGTGGGGCCTTGTGTTCAATGTAATCCTGTTTTACCGCTCCCCCATCTTCTCCTCTGTTGTTTTTCTCCATTCATCCCTCTGTAAATAAATATTTCCCTTTCATTGTACTTGCCCAGTGTCTATGTGTTCACTCCAGGGGGTTTGGAACAGGTGCCCCTAGGGTGGAAGGGAGTTTCCCTGCTGCGTTCCTGCACACACCTTTTCTTGGCCGGAGCTGGCTTCAGAACAGACATGAGCCTAGCCATGAGGGCACTAAAGTTACATATGAAAAGAGTGAAACATCTTGGAGGGTATATAATAGAGGTGTGTCTCAAACAAGAAGATTATTGTTCCCTTGTGCTCTTTTTCCCATGATGCCTTCTACTCAAGGAGATCAGTTCAGTAGGCCACCTTTCCTGCTACCAAACCCCTCCTAATGACTTGCTTCTCCAATCTTTTTTTCTTTTTAAAGCTAATCTGTTATATTTCCAGGTTTCACAATGCTTTCCCCCTCTTCTCCATTTCTGTTCACCAGAATGTAAATTGTTCAAGGTAAAGATCATCTTTATTGTGTATCTTGTGCAATATAGATCACATACCAGTACTGAAAAAATAAATAACCATTGTAATCTAAAGAAGCATAAATCTCAAGAAATTCTCCAGAGTCCTGCCACAAAGGTCTGCCAAAAGAGAAAGCTAGAAAGTGCCCAGTGACCCATCCCTTCTTGTTTTTTTTTTATTTCCAGACCAAGTCTTTTTAATTATTTCCTTTGCTTTAACTGAACAGTCCAGATTCAAGGCTGTTACAAGGGAGACAATTAAAATTGAGAGGAAGAGGTTGGATACATTACACTACCAACAAGAGGGTTCTAGTTACATACGTTACCTCACAAATAGTGGCTGACTTCCTTTCCTGTCTAAGAGCCAACTTTGGGCACCACCAGGCCTAAACGCAGCCCACGACCGCATGTGGCAGCTGCTCTAGTGTCTACAGATGTAAGCAAAAGAATCTGGCTGCTGTTCTGTTTGAGTCATTGTTGCTGTAACCAAATATATTCCATGGCTGAAAAAGAGTTTCTGCTGTTGCTCAGACAGCTCCTCAAAACAAAACTATCATGTTATTTCTTTCTTGCTGACTCATCCTGAATTCCTTTCTTACTGCTTCCCCTCCCACCCCCAGCGGTGCTGTCCTAGGAGCCTTTTAATCACCTCCCCCACCCTTGTGTGCTGGTCATCTTTAATGTTTTTTTTTAATATGGAATATTCTAAATATTGCACAGTTGTGTAATGCCTTCCTTTAAAAGATCTCAAAGCATTTTACCAACATGAACCAATTAATCCTCACAACCACCCTCAGAGGTTGGAAAGCATTATCCTTATTTTAGAGACGGGGAAGCTAAAATACAGACGAGGCTGAATTATTCACCCCATATTACACTGTGAATGAGTGGCAGAGCTATGAACAAAACTGATGTTCCCAGTAACATGCTCTAAATAGAACACAAGCAGGATTAAAAAAAAAAAAACATAAAAGGAAAAAGGTCATAATCTTTGATAGTCATCTGTGATGCTGTATTACAAGAGCTCCAATATTATCAGTTGATCTTGCATACAAATGATTTACATAATACAAGAACAAACGGCAATATGGAAGACAACATATTAAAAAAAAAAACCTCTTCCCCCCAATTATTTTGAGATCAATATTACAAGTTTTAAGGACATGTCATTCGTAAAAGTGGTAATTTTTTACTTCCTTCTTTTCCTGTCAGCACGTTCACCATTCTCTCATTTGGCTGACACCCCTAACAACATTCCACTGGCAGCTGGATCACTTCAAACATGACATGATTATTAGAAAGATATATTCAAAAATTGTCAAAGCAGATGTTTTTGAGACGTGTTCTAATATTGTAAATACTGCATGGCGTGTGCTTTAGCAGGTCATCCAAACATACCTCTAGTGAAGCACTAGATGTGCCCTGTCATGTTGGCAGTTGCAGATCCTGATTCAGAAGCTTATTCTAATGAGATGTCAGAAAAAATGTATTTACCTCTGAAAACTGAGGAATGAAGGTCTGTGCTGTTTAGTTCAAGGGCTGTTTTCTGCAACTATTTGGAAGTTAGTATATTATTCATTGGTGCAATACAGTGATCAAATGAAGAGAATCTGGTCACCTCAGGTTGTGAGACACTCTGTGGAATAGATAATAATGCCAGATAGTATTTCAGTTTTAAGATCCACTGCATTCCTGTGAGCTGAAAACAATGTCGGCAGCATCATGTAGCTCAAGGAATTCTTCATACATTCAGGAAATCTGTAATGCCACTAGCCATACAACAAGCAAGAGAATCAGCAGTCGAGGCTTTAATTTCTTTTTGTTTCCTTATTCTATCATGCACAAATTATTTAAACTATCCCTCAGCATAACACTATTAAAAGATGACAGAGAATGTTTTTCTTTTGTTTTCGGCACTCTCTCTCTCTCTCACACCCACCCACATTAGGTCTAATTTTTCCTAGGATAAGACAGGGCCTTTTTTTTTTTTGTTATTTTTTTTTTGTGGGGAGGGCAAAGGAATGTTTGAATCTTTCATTGCAGAAAAATGGACTTTTCTAACTATAGGTCTACAATGGGTTTGATTCTACTACAGCTTTGCAAAATGAATGTAAAACTATACGGCATCAGAATGAAGGAACAAACTCCTGCCCATAAAAACTTGCTCCGTTTAAACAGATACAAAGTCTTAAATATTGTCAGAAATTTGCTGATAAAGATTGCTATGAATTCATAACCAGCTGCCCAATGGTCTAAAGTACGTATATATTATACACAAAAAATAGGTTACAAGAATTTTAAGGTTGCAAAACTGAGCAATCAAAAGTTAAGAACTCCTGGAAATGATGCTTTTCTGTACATTCTTAATTTGGTCCGCTTGTGCCTATGAATTATAACAGTCTCTAATTACATGATCATGCACTGTTTTTTCCACAGGACCCCAGCTTCATTCAGTGGAGAGGATGGACCACTCTGTGGACCAACTAGGAATGTGTAGTGAACGAAACTGTAGGATCTGTGACTCATTTGTTGTAGATCAACAGGTCCATATCAGCTGACTCCTGGTGCTATGCTATATGCACTTGATCACATGGGCTCAAAAAATCAACATTTTTATTTGTGTGGCTTTTGAGAGAAATACTTAAAAACTGGTTATTCAGGTATGACTGTGCATCTATACAGAGTGTGTCATACAGACTGTCCACATAAACCATACACATTTTCCATATATATATATTTTACACCAATGAATTTCTATTAATTCTATTAAATTTTACTTGTTTTTCAAGATACACCTCTTGGGCATGACATCAGACGTGTGAAAATAACACTTCTGTTCCTAAAACTTTCAGCAATACTTCAAACCACGAATGGAAGTTGAGCGAAGATCCTTAATAGAAATGTATTTAAATGTATTGGTAGCTACACTACTTCCAACCCTCTCTCACACATCCATCTCAAACTGTTCTATTCCAAACTAAGCAGTCGCAGCATAGTGAAGTGAGATGTTCCTGCTTTTGTCTTCTATCGTACCTAACTTCTTATTCCTTATTTTCCTGATCCTTTTGTTTTTATACTGAAGCTCACTTATTGGTTTGCCATTGGATGCATAGTTGTTTATTATCCTGAAACAATGAGAGGCAGGAATATCAAATCCTGGATCATTCCACATGCAGTAAAGCTCTTCCTACAGGGACCTCAGAGTTTCACTGGGGAAGTGGGCAAGAGTTATTTCCAAGGCACACCCCTACACATCAGCCCCTCCCAACTGGGAACTGGGGGCAAGAAGGGGTTGAGCAAGGAAGGGACTGCTCTCCACAGAGCTATTCCTGGCATTGCACCCAGACAACCACATGGAAATCTTAGCATGAAGTAATATAGCTTAGAACCCTTCAACAGTTGCATGGGGTATCCAGCCAATGGCTGCACACCTTCTGCCAGAGAGCAGTGTATCCGAACCACCCACCAACAGAGGCAGCGCTAGCCTCAGGGCCCTCCCTGACACAGTAGAGGTTCTAGCAATAGTGAGCAGACATGATGCCACCAAAAGGCCACTGCCAAGGTCTACCAGAAACCAGCACAGACACTGTAATGTAGTCAGCTGCCCCTACCATGACTGCTTAGCTGAGACCAGGACTTAAGAGCCTGGGCAGCACAGGCTGTGTTTAGTTAGCATAACAGCACCAGAGAGAACTACAGAATTGTATCTATGTTCTGCAGCCAGAATAAGAATCCCTTTTGTATTCACTATAGTTCTATCTCTTCTCTAGCATGAAAGATGCTACAGACCCTAGACTGGATCTGACCCAATGGGTGTAGGATTAATTTGTCTTTCAATGGTCAGGTCCCGCTGTGCATTGCACAGGAGTATCATTAAAAAATAAGAATACGGTTTGCACAAGCAGGACGCAGTGTCAGACTAATACAGGTTGGCATCAACCTTCACTTAAGGTAAAAATGGTCTGCAGATGGAAAACATGAAGTGGATGAATGCCCCAAAAGAGTGTGTCTCTTGAACAAGTTTGCCATACTGTCATTACACTCTCTCTCTGTGCAAACATATTCCAAAGAATAACACTTTCAAGTTGCTATCTGCTTATCATTTGTATATTACAATTTATCTAGGACTAGAAGTAGGCTTGCAAAGTACAGGGCTGGCCATACGTACAGCTTGAACTGTACATGAAAACTCTACCTAGGTGAAACTCCCATGGGAGTTGGGAAAGTAGGATCTGGCATTGTGTGTTACTAGTAAATAATGCACTGAAACTTCTTGATTTCTAGAGGATATTAGATTTGTGTAAATTCAAATTTGCCTGATAAATCAATGGACGATCCTCAGGGCAGTCAGCAGGAGGTTTTGCTTACCCTGTTTTGACAGACATCGTAAGAGCTCTCCCTGCTCCTATATATTGCCTGAATTCTCCTTCCTGTCTCATCTGTGCCTGCCCAAATATGAGCAAGCACCCGGCTCCACTATGTAAAATAATACTTTATTTTAAATGATTGAAATAAAGCTCTCTTTGTTCATGAAAAGTCTCCATTATTTTGAGCAAAAACATGACCTCATTCTGACAAAATTATCCCATTAATCGTCGGAGGGAGGCTGGAGCTTTGCACTGCCTCAGCTGAGGAAGAACGTCACTCCAGAAAGTGGATCTGAAGAGTCAAAAAAGATGTTTTTTAAATTGCTTCAACAATAGAAAAAAGGAAGGGGATGAGCTAACTGAACCCCAAATAATGAGAGAGAAAGAAAAATCAGCACTAGCACAGTGCTGAACAGACTGCGTGGACAACAGTCAACCATCCCCCAGGCACAACCCTGCAGGAACCTCTAAAGCCAGGTAACCTACTCCTTGCCTTCCATGGGCTCCCAGAACTCCCTCTCAAAAACAGACTGCAGACTTCATTGTCTCTGGGCACAAATAGAAATGCAGCTAAGCAAAATCTCCTTTATTGTATATACTAAAGGCTTGTGTTTGAGCCTCCTGTTGTGTTCTTTTCAGTAGGGTCTGAAAAAGAGGTACAATATATGGAGCTATTTAGACTAATTGCCTAATATAGTTTTTTTTTTAAATACTCGTTCCAGCCACTTTTCCTCCTAGAATTTGACCCATAGAAATGAACATTGGACGAGCAGATAAGTAGATGAGATACAGCAGAGAGAGGAAGTTTTCTCCATCCACTGGTTCTAAATTGATATCCAGATATTCTTGGACTGAGATTAACAATCTGAACCATTTTAAAAACAGAATCATCATCACAACAGCAACCTATAATATAGTGGTTACCTTCAGTGCTTTGAGAGCCTGAAATTCAGGAAACCTGAATTAACCTACATCACTGTGTAAACTGCACCACCATATTCTGTCAGTGAGTTACTAACACTGGAAATCCTGCATTCCTTGTGCCTATAACACACACTCAGTGACGCTAGTTAAAGCTCCATGCATGTGTAACCAAATGCAGAATTAGGCCATTAGTCTTTTTCCATCTTACAGAAGACCAGGTCAGATAGAACACTCAGATTTTTCCATCTAGGCATTCTGTTCATGGTTCATTTCTATGGTATAAACTCTGTGAGCAAAAGTGACTGCGACTAGCCAGCCAGGAGCGGGCAAAGAGAAAAATATATACCTGTGAGCTATCATTGTGATACACAGAACTCAGGGCTGATCTACATGAGAAAGCTGCATCAGTCAAATGTGTGATTTTAAACTGAGTTAAATTGGCACAAACCGTTGTGTGGTCACTTTAACTTCATAGATTTTAAGGCCAGAAGGGATGATCATGATGATCATTTAGTCTGACCTTCTGCATAACACAGGTCATAGAACTTCCTCCAATAAATTTCTGCATTAAGCCCAAAATTTGTTGAAGCTATAGCATAGCTTTTAAAAAGATATCCAGTGTTGATTTAAAAAAAAGTGATGGAGAATCCACCACATCCTTAGCTAAAAATGTTCCAGTGGTTAATTATCCTCACTGTTAAAAATGATACCTTATTTCTAGTATGAATTTGTCTAGTTTCCACTTCCAGTTGTTGGGTATTGTTATGCCTTTTGTTACTAGATTAAAGAGAAAGATTACTATCAGAAAACTCTTTCCCCCAGAGGAGCTTGTAGACCAAGATCAAATCGCCTCTTAATGTTCTCTTGGATAACTAGATAGATTGAGCTTCTTCAGTCTTTATATTTTACAGATCATTAATTGTCCTTGTAGCTCTTTTCTGAACTCTTTTCATTTTGTCAAAATCCTTTTTGAAATGTAGACACTTGTGTGGTCACGGTATTCCAGTAATGGTCTCATTAATTATGTATAAAGAAATAACACCACCTTCCTACTTCTACTTGATATTCCCCTGCTTATACAGCAAAGATTTTGCCTTCCTAGCTACAGCATTGCCTGGGGAGCTCATGGCCAATTGGTTATCTACTGTGACCCCATCCCCCAAATCAGTTTCAGAATCACTGCTTTCCAGGCTGCAGTCATTCCCCAGCAAATCTCCCAATCTTATAAGTATGACCTACATATTTTGTTGCTAGCTTAACGACTTCCATTTGGCTGTATGAAAGTGCATAGTATTCAAATGAACCCACTTTTCAAGCAATACAGATTTGCTACTCCATCAATTTTTATGTCATCTGCAAATTTTCTTCCAGATTATTGATAAAGATATTGAACACTGGGCCTAAAGAACTCCACTAGAAACTCCCACATTGGCTGAGAAGTCCCATTTACAATTATTTTCAGAATCTACTAGTAAACTAGTTTTTAATCCATTTAATAATCACAATGTCATTCATGACTAAGTTAAATTCAGTTTCAGAGTGGCTTATTTAGGTTTGTCTGAAACAGATTTCTAATCCACTGAAGCTAAACTGAAATAAAAGAGTCTACACAGCGTGTTTGCACCAGTTTAACTAAATTAGTTTAAAAATCACACCTTTTGCTATAGCTTTCTTGTGTAGTCAAGGCCTTAATATGATCAAAGAGAGGTTATTTTCTGCAATGTGTAGAACTCATTAAGAAAACTGTATTAGTATAATTATATATCTGTGCTTCTAACGCCATCTACTGAGAAGTGGAAGGAACAAGGGAAGCATCTTCTGCTTAATCCACCACCATCACTCTCCCTGCCCTGTCCAAGAAGTACAAGTATGCAAAATATCCTCCCAAATTCCTTTTTCTTTCAAAAGATACTTGGACTCTCACAGTGCATGATGAAGACCTAGGCTATGTCTATGCTACAGACCTTACAGAGCACAGCAGTGCCACCACAGCTGCACCACTGTAAGGTCTCCTGTGTAGCCACTTTATACGAGTGGGAGAGCTCTCCCACTGACATACCAACGAGTTACGGAAGCTATGTTGGCAGGAGATGGTCTCCCACTGACGTAGCATTGTCCACACTGGTGCTTCTATTGGTGAAACTTATGTTGGTTGTGTATGTGTTTTTTTTCATACCCCCGACAGACGAAAGTGCTGGTGTAGACCAGGGTTTCTCAAACAGAGGTCACCGCTTGCGTAGGGAAAGCCCCTGGCGGGCCGGGCTGGTGTGTTTACTTGCCCCATCCGCAGGTCTGACCGATCACGGCTGCCACTGGGACCTGTGGACAGGGCAGGTAAACACACTGGCCTGGCCCGCCAGAGGCTTTCCCTACACAAGCGGCGACTCTTGTTTGAGGAAACCTGGTGTAGACAGAGTCTTAGTAACCCTCTCAACTCTCTTACCTGCGTCTGTCTCACTCTCCCTTACACCAAAACTGACAGAGAGACAAGGTGAGTGAGATAATCTCTCTTTTATTGGACCAACTTCTGTTGGTCCAATAAAACTTGGACAAAACTTAACACAAAAACTTACACAGAGCTCTACTTCAGGTCTGGGAAACTTAGCAGAGTGTCACAGCTAAACCCAAGGTGAAACAGATTGTTTAGCATAAGAAGTTAACATATATTTCAAGGGACCATTCAAGTGAAGTGTCGCACTAACACTCCTACAGTCATAGGGAGGAAAGTGTGGGGGAAGCAGCTGGGGAGGAGTTGTTAGCGGGTTATACGCTGTTGTAATAAGTCATAAACCCAGTGTGCCTGTTCATTTCATGATATTTCTTGTCTACCAAAGTTATGAATTTAAGCTCTGAGGCTTGTCTTTTGAAAGTGTTGTGCAGGTTTCCTTTGAGGATGAGGACTAATAGGTCATGCAGAGTCATCACTTTGTGAAAAAAAGTGTTCACCTACATGTGATAGGGTGTTTTTGTCTTTTATCATGTTCCTGTGAGAGTTCATTCAAGAGCGCAGAGATTGTCTGGTTTCACCTACCTAGTTGCTATTAGGGCAGTTAGTGCACTGGATGGGGTACACCACATGTTGTGATAGTCATGTGTAGGACCCAGGAATCCTGAAAGGTGTGTTGTGGGTGGTATAAGCTCAAAAGCTTGTGTGTCTCACATAAATTGGTCCAATTAAAGATACTACTTCATCCACCTTGTCTCGCTAATATCCTGGAACTGACATGGCTACAACACAGAATACATACTAAAACTAACAGTCCTTTTAACTCTCTTTTCATGTTCTGTGGCACACGGTACTCTGGTTGCATGGCTGGTGCGGATGTAGGATGTGGCACCGTGGCCAGTACCGGAGTCGATGCTGAACGATGAGGCGTGCTGGGCGGTGCCTGCGGCATCGGAAACATGGTCCCCATTGGTACCGGTGTCTGACTAGGCAGTGCTGGGTTCTGTTGTGGCACACTCCTGTCAAACAGCGGTGCTGGAGGCATTTGTGCCAGAGCTACTCATGTCGAGGAGACCGAAGCAGACCTGGAGCATGGGCCATGCGCCTGTCCCAGGGACTGATGGTAGGCCCAGGGAGTCCAGAACGGCCACTGGGAAGGCGGTTGCCATTGTTGCTGCCAATGCACCAGGTATGGTCGTTGGCTTGACTGAGAAGCCAACCTCCTGCTCCTCAATCTATTAGAGTGGTAGGATTCCGAGTCTGAGGTCTCTGATAGGAGGACCGAGGGGGAGCAGTACTCACTGTTGTCGGAGAGCGATGTCACGAGGCCGGGCAGCGGTCTCTCTGCGCCGGTGCCTCTGGAGTGGCATGGGGCGGGGACTAGGGCAACATCATGGTCGGCTTGCCCCTTGATTGGATCGGGGGTCGAGCCGTGTCTGGTGGCTCTTTCCACCGGTGCGGGGAGGTCGGCACAGGGAGGCTTAATAAGTCAGAGGCCACCTCAAACGCCTACGGCGTCGATGGGAGATGCACATCCTCACTGAGGTCCAGGGATCTAGACCAGTCCGGACTTGATCATACCCCCTAGATGGGAGTCAATGGAACCTTGGGAGGATGCAGTTGTGGCTCAGCTTGTCCCGCTGCAGTCGTGGACGCTGGACCGGCCTTTTAAGGTCCTGGTGGGGTGATCGTCCCTCACAGGCCTCTTCTTTTTCACAGGAACCAGAGATGGTGATCAGTGCCACACAGAAGTCGATTTTCTATGTCCCTATTCTCTCCAGTGCTGGGACTTAGAGGTCTTAGACTGGGCCTCCTGTCGTGTTAGCAGTGCCGGAGCGCTGCGCACTGAGGATGAGGTGCTGGGTGCTGGATCGGCAGGCTCAGGATCTGAGTGTGGCTGTTAGGCTGCCTCCATCAGGAGCGCTCAGTCTCTGCTCTCCCCTGCAGATACTGCATTGATCTCTTTGGTGGCTCTCCCTGAGGCACCTCAAGCAGGATGAGTGTGGGTCACTCTTCGGCATAAACTTCCTGCAGTCCATGCAGAGTTTAAACCCTGGGGACCTGGGCATGACCCAGCGGGGCGACAAGTACGCTGGGGGGGGGGAAGCCGCCCAACAATTATTTACTATCTACAACTAACACTAGCTCTAAACTATGAGAGAGGAAACAACTATATACACTTAGATGAGACACTGCTAGCCTTGCTGAAAGAGCGAGCAAAGTTCCAGCTAGCCGTCACCGGTGGTAAGAAGGAGCTGAGGGGGTGGAGGGTTGGCGGACACCTATATAGAGCGCCATAGAGGCGCCACTCCAGGGGGCGCCAGGGTCAACCCTATGGACGCTACTAAAGGAAAATCTTCTGGCTGGCGTGCACGTGGCCCGCACACACCTGCTTGTAATGCATATGAACAATCACTCGAAGAAGAACTGTACTGACCACCCTAATTTGCCATAGTGATGCTTGGTCCTGCCCTCAACATCTATGTATTTTTACATGGATGCCTGGAACCAGGATGGTGGACTCTGCAAAGATTCCATGCAAGTAAGGGACAGGAAGGTACCCTTTGCATTCAGCTGATTCTGATGCTACTCTGCACTGGTAGCTGCTCCTCCTCTAATAGGATTCGAGCTTTTCTAAAGTTCAGGAATGTTTGGACCCAGGGTTATGTTTTGAGCCTCTAACAATCATGTTTTGTTTTTAGAAACTGCCTGGAACTAGGAATGCACACAAAGAAAAGAATCCATCTTACACCAAATGTTCCTCATCTGGAGCTGAAGAACCAGTCCAATATATTTAGATACTGAAATCAATTTTAAAAAAATTAAAGAAAGCCACAAAATTGCAGGGTTTGGAGTGTGCTCAGCCCAAAGGCACCTGTGCTCTGCAGAGAATAACAAACAGCAGACATAGTGGTTATCTGAAGAGAGAGAAAAGGCCATTACATCCTTTGGAACTTAGACACAATGGTTGATTAGATCTGATCCCCGCTGACTCCCCTTCTCTCTCTCTCCTTTCCTTGGGGGCCCTTGTTGTCTCCTCACTCTGACAGTATCCATATGAGCAAACATATTGAGACTCTCAATTGATTTTTACAGTGTTTTCACGCCTTTGCTGAAAACAACCTTCAAGGAAGAGTTGGAGAACATCTCAACAGATTATTGAATAAATAGAAGAAAAATCTTCAGTCTGAGGACACAAAGATTTCTCTCTGAACATTGAAGTCCCACTTGTCTGGCCATCATCCTACACTATGAACAGATTTTCAAAGAATCAGTTTCTCTCTAGTGCCCATGAGTCATTTTCTAACATGGCGCCTTTGGCTGCTTGAAGCATTTTGAAAATGGAAAGTAAATAAAATTGCTTTTAAAGCACTCATAAGAGGGTACTTCAGTTTAGAAAAAGCCATTTCCCCCCTATCTTTTAGCTGCTAGGAGTCTTTAAATGGGACCCCTGTAGGTTTTTGTCTGTAATCCATACGAGAGCATAAAAGCTTGGAAAACTTGAACAGATTTTGAAGCAGGTTCACACAGCTCCATTGAAACTGTGTGTGGTTTTGAAGCTCACATGGCTCTAGTCACCAGAAACTTTTTTTTTAAATGCCACTTCAAAAATAAAGAAGAAAACTTTTAAAAGACTGATAAGGTTTTGTGATGAAAATGTAAGAAACTGAATTTGTCAAGCTTCAATGTGCCCAAAGGTTCAGTTTAGAAGAAAAAACGATTTTGTGAATAGCCGGGAACATGGCTTTGTTTTGTGTTTTTTATAAAACCACACTGAGCAGCTTCAGAAAAGGGAAGGGTAACCTCTGTAAACACAGCATGAATTAATCTGCATCAAAATGCTTTTACCTGTATCAAAGGATCAAACTGGTCAATCAATCAAGTCAACACATGGTGGCTCAGCTGTCTAAAAAATGCTTACACGATCATCACAATAGCAATCTGTCAAATCTCTCACTCTGCCTTTGAGGAGATATTTCTCACACCATTTCAGCATCAATCAGTATAGCTAAGAGAAGGTAGAAGATATGGACCAGTACTACTTCAGCCATTCATATTCAGAGAAACCTGAAAAGAAAATACCCAAAATGTTCTCTTATACGTGAAACATAGTCAGGAGGCATTGTTAATATTAAAACCTGACGTTGCTAGCCCTGACCTCCTGTTTTACATTGGAAAGAATACCAATCAGAATTTTGAGAATAAGGAGTGAGAGGAGAAAGGGAATTTTTAAAAGTTGCTTAGAAAAGACAAAGGTATGAAATGTCAGGGCCTCAATTTGCATTGTTGTGCACCTAAAGCGCCCATCAACGCCAATGGGAGCTTGAGTAAAAGCCTTTACTCTGCAAGATTGCCCAAACTGCAGCATTGGGTCTTTATTTTGTTTTTGCTTGAGCCAGTATTAAAATCTTAGTAAGGCACTGGGCAAAATTTATCTCTGAGTAACTCCACTGAGGCTAATGGAATTTGAACAGGGATGAATTTGGCTCATTAATGTTTTCCAGTGGCAAATGGGGCACAAGAGATACAGTACATGTTTAGGGATAGATTCTCACCTAAGGCTTGTCTGCACAGGGCAGGGTTAAACCAAACTAAGGCCTTGTCTACATTAGGAAATTAGATTGGTATAACTACATTGCTCAGGGGTATGAAAAATCCACACATCTGAGCGATGCAGTTAAACTGACATAACCCATGGCATAAACAGTGCTAGGTCGACAGGAGCATTCTCCTGTCGACCTAGCTACTGCCTCTTGGAGAGACAGATGACCTATGCTGATGGGAGAACCCTCCGTCAGTGTAGGCAGTGTTTTCACTGAAGCACTACAGCTGCGCAGCCATGCTGCTGCTGGAGTGGTTTACATGTAAATATAGAATAGGGGTGGGCTAACTTTATGGTCTGAGGGCTGCATTGGGTTTTGTAAATTGTATGGAGGGCCGGTTAGGGGAGAGCGTCATGGCCTGACCCCCACCTCCTATCTGCCCCCCCTTGACTCCTGTTCCATCCAACCCCCCGGTCCCTGAGGGTCCTGGACCCCCATCACTCCATCCAACCCCTCCTCTCATTCCTGATGGGCCCCTGCCCCATCCCTTCTCCCTGACCGCCCCCCCACCCCATCCAAACCCCCCCTTCCTGACTGCACCCTGGGACCCCTGCCCTCATTCAATCCTGTTTCCCCCACAATCACCATTCACACCCCCGCCCTCTGACCACCACCACCCCAAACTCCTCTGCCTTCTATCCAACCCCCCCATCTCCCTGCCCCCTTACTGTGCTGCCTGGAGCACCAGTGGCTGGCGGCGCTACAGCCACGCCTCCTGGCTGGAGCCAGGCCACACTGCTGCAGCCGCCACTACGCAGCACAGAGCACTGGGTCAGGCTGGGCTCTGCAGCTGCGCTGCCCCAGGAGTTCACAGCCCCACCACCCAGAGGATTGCACCAGCAGTGGAGCAAGCGAGTTGAGGCTGCGGGGGAGGGGAAACAGTAGCACAGGGGCTGGGGGCTAGCCTCCTGGGCCAGGAGCTTGGGGGCTGGGCAGCATGGTCCTGTGGGCTGGATGTGGCTCACGGGCCACAATTTGCCCACTCCGATATAGAATCATAGAAGATTAGAGTTGGAAAAGACATCAGGAGATCATCTAGTCCAGTGGTCCCCAATCTTTTTGCGTGGCAGGCGCTAGACAACTAGCCGCCAACCGTGATCACCGGACAAGCAGCTGCCAAAATGCCGCCGAGAAGCGGCATCATCAAGAGGTGTCGCCGCCGAAAATCAGTGGCATTTTGGCAGCAGCGCTTGATGTTGCCGCTTCTAGGCTGCATTTTGGCGGCTGCTTGCCCGGCAGCCAGTAGGCGGGTGCACATAGATTTCCCGGTGGGCACCATGGTGCCCGCAGGCACCACGTTGAGGACTCCTGATCTAGTCCAACCCCCTGCTCAGAGCAGGACCAACCCCAACTAAACCATCCCAGCCAGATTCCAACACCTCACTAGGTAACCCATTCCAGTGCTTCACCACCCTCCTAGTGAAATAGTTCTTCCTAATAGTCAATCCAGACCTCCCCCGCTGCAACTTGAGACCATTGCTCCTTGTTCTGTGATCTGGCACCACTGAGAACAGCCTAGCTGCATCTTTTTTGGAACCCCTCTTCAGATAGTTGAAGGCTGCTATCAAATCCACCTTCACTCTTCTCTTTTGCAGACTAAATAAGCCCATTTCCCTCAGCCTCTCCTCATAAGTCATATGCCCCAGCCCCCTAATCATTTTAATTGCCCTAAGTCAAGTTTAACAGGTTTGAAAATGTTTGTGTACACATGATAATTCATTATAGCATACTAATTCTGTATTTATCATAAACTCTGGAATCCTCTTTCAGCAAAAAAAAAATGGAGTCCTTCTGGCACCTCAGAGACCAACAAATTTATTTGGGCATAAGTTTTTGTGGGCTAGAACCCACTTCATCAGATGCATGAAGTGAAAAACACAGTAGCAGGTATAAATACATGAAAGGATGGGGGTTGCTTTACCAATTGTGAGGTTAGTCTAACGAGATAAATCAATTAACAGCAGGATAACAAGAGGAAAAATAACTTCTGAAGTGGTAAGAGTGGTCCATTATAGACAGTTGACAACAAGGTGTGAGTAACAGTAAGGGGAAATTAAGTTTAGGTTTTGTAATGGCCCAACCACTCCTAGTCTTTATTCAAGCCTAATCTGATGGTATCCAGTTTGCAAATTAATTCCAGTTCTGCAGCTTCATGTTGGAGTCTGTTTTTGACTTTTTTTTGTTGAAGAATTGCCACTTTTAGGTCTGTTATTGAGTGACCAGAGAGATTGAAGTGTTATACTGTTTTTTGAATGTTATGATTCCTGATGTCAGATTTGTGTCCATTTATTCTTTTGCATAGAGACTGTCTGGTTTGGCCAATGTACATGGCAGAGGGACACTGCTGGCACATGATGGCATATATCACATTGGTAGATGTGCAGGTGACGGAGCCCCCGGATGGTGTGGCTGATGTGGTTAGGTTCTATGATGGTGTCCCTTGAATAGATATGTGGACAGAGTTGGCACCAAGGCTTGTAGCAGGGTTTGATGCAAATTGAGTTAGTTTGGTCTATTGTACTTGTGCCCCTAATACCACTTCATGCTACTTCAACAGTTCTCCAACTGCTCTCCCACACTGCTTTGTGGGTGACTGTTACTGACCAGTCTGCTTATCCACGCCTCGGGTGTCAGGTTGACCAGATGTCCCCTCCCCTTTAAAACTTGTTAGTGCATGATAAAAAGGTAATTGCTGTTGACTAGGGGGCCACCTTGCAAATTTCCAATGTGGCTACATTAGCTCTTTCTGTCCACGAAGTCAGGTGGGATTGCATGGAGTGTGTCCTGACCCTTTCTGGAATCACCACCATTTGTATGCCTCCACAATCAACGGAGGACTTGGAAGTCTGAGTTTTTGGCATTTTAGGTGAAAGCATACAAACAGGGCATTCGATTTCCTCATTGATTCTGTATGTTTGAGGTAGTTCTTCCACAGTTCTTCTGACATCTAAGATTTGCCAACCCTTGGTGGGATGTTGTTGGAGAGAATGAAGGGTGAATCACTTCTTGTGAAGCATGAAAGGAAGAGCTCACCTTTGGAATAAATGATTCCTGAGTTCTGAGCACTACCTTGTCCTCATGGAACACAGAGTAAAGTTTTGCACACAGAAGCCCGCCAGCTCCCAGGCACATCTTGCAGATGTGATGGCTATCAGAAAGCAAGTTTTAATGGACAAATAGGATGTTGACATTGACATCAGTGGCTCAAAGGAATGGCTTGTCAGGGCTCTGAACAAGAGCAGTAGATCCCACTTTGGAAAGAAAAGCCTGACTGTCATCTTAGCTAACTGGATGCCTCCAAGAAATCTGGCTATTTGGGGGTTCTCTGACAGGGAACCCACAGATCTTGCGAACAACACTCTAAGAGCAGACACCTGATGTGCAGTGGTTTTGGGTTGGAGACCTTTGTCAAAGACTTCTTGGAGATAACCCGATATAATTGCAATTCCTGGATTCACCCTGTGCTCCTGGCACCAGCAGCAGAACTCAGCCTAGAGAGAGGAGTAGTCTTTTAATGTTTATGCTCTTCTACAGGAAGGTGGTATCTTGATGACTTTGGAGAACAGACTCAGCACTAGTAGTGCTTCCCTTGCCATAGCCAGGCTGTTAGATGCAGTCAGTTCAGGTCCAGATGATGGACTTTGCAAGAAAATGTCCTTTCGCCTTTGGAGGTGTAGCAGAGGTCCTATTTTCAGCTTTATCTGGTCTGAAAACCAGGGTCTCTTCAACCAATTATCAATATTACTGCCACATCTTCTCATTTTATTTTCTGGGACCACCTTCCCAATAATGGGAAGGGTGGAAATGCAGAATAGTCCCTGTGGCCCTTTATGTGATAGGGCATCTGCCCCCATGGATCTGGGGTTCACCTCCTTGGTGAAGTATTTTGGTCTCTTTGCATTCATTTGGTTTGTAAATACATCAGTCGAGGGAAGGCCAAACATTTGAATGATTAACTCAAAGACTTCCTGATTCAGGCATGTGATAGAGCCTGAGGAGCTGACCCAGCACTCTGTTCTCTAAGGTACAACCCCTCCTGCCCCCCCGTGGAGTGGAATTCATTGGGAGATGGGTGCTCAATGGCTTAATTCGGCAGGGGACAGATCAGCTAATGAGAACATTCAGCACATCAGCTGGGAACAGTTAAAAGTCAGGAAGAAAGTGCAATGAGGAGGCTGGCTGGGACCAGGGGAAAGTCTCAGGATGAGGTGATCTTTCCCTCTCCCTCCCCAGAGAGCAGGTTAAGGGTGAAGTTTATATTCACAAGAATGTTGCTGCACAAGGCTGTACTGATGAACTGGAAGAGTGGACCTAATGAACACCACTGCTTCTTATAAATCTGGAAAGTGTCCAGCTTGTTGTGGTGCCCAAAAGTCAGAGAAGTTAGCCCTGTCACAAGGCACCATGCTGAGTTGTTGACCTTGCACCTGCTGAGCTAGCATGCCTTTGGTTCAGGTCTCCTTTCATACGAATTGATCTGAGATATAAGAGAAAGTGCTCTGCCCATCGCACCATTTCCATTGCTTTGGTGTGTAGTGGTGGGCTACTTGGTCCCCCTTGGTTCTTCACGTATGTGATCTCAGTTGTGTTGTCCCTTCTAGGCTGGACTAGAACCTTTATAGCACCAGCCTGACCGCTCCTCACTCTAGGAAGTTTATTATGTGGGCCCTTTTCTCTGAGCCCCAACAGTGCTCCCTAGCCCTCCAGGCTGGCATCACTTGTGAGAACTAGAGGATCTGGAAGGTAAAGGGCATACCTTTGACGACATTGCTCTGGACTGACCACCATTTTAAGGACCTGAGCATCTGTGCTGGGACCTCTACTTGATCATTGCTGTGTTCCAGGGTGTGGTTGCATACCTTTAAGATGAAGCCTTTAAAGTAATTTTACTAACGTACTTGCCCTTGTTGGGTTTTGTCATAAACAGATAGCTAAGGGTTAATGTTCTTTTACCTGTAAAGGGTTAACAAAGGGAACCAAATACCTGACCAGAGGACCCATCAAAAACAAGATTTTTCAAATGTCAAGGGAGGGAAGTTTTTGGGTGGGTGTTCTTTGTCTTGGTTCGGTGGCCCTCTCGGCACTGAGAGTGATCTCTCTATCTCCAGGCTTTCTAATCTTCTGTTTCCAAGTTGTAAGTACAAGGATAGTAAAACAATAGGTTTATATTGTTTTTTTGTATTTACATGTGTGTAGTTGCTGGAATGTTTAAAATTGTATTCTTTTTGGATAAGGCTGTTTATTCATTTTTTCTTTTAAGCAACTGACCCTGTATATTGTCACCTTAATACAGAGACCATTTTTATGTCTTTTTCTTTCTTTTTAAGACCTGTTTAAGTTTTTTCACTGGTTAATACTAAGAAACGAAGGGAGGGGGAAAATCTCTTTGTGTTAGATTTACTAAGCCTGACTTTGCATACCCTCTGGGTGATGGGAGAGAGAGATTTGATCTCTTGGTACTTGTGTTTCAAGGACTTGAAGCAGGGAATATCCTAGAGTACCCAGGGCGGGGAAATCTGGGAGGAGGTAAAGAGGGGGAAGGGAAGTGGGTTATTTCCCTTTGTGGTGAGACTCAGGGCATCTGAGTCTTGGGGTCCCCCAGGGAAGGTTTTGGGGAGACCAGAGTGAGCCAGACACTGGAATTTTCTAGCTGGTGGCAGCGGTATCAGATCCAAGCTGGTAATTAAGTTTGGAGGTTTCATGCTAGCTTCTCATGTTCTGGACTCTAAGGTTCAGATCTGAGTCGGACAGTTATGACAGGCTTAACCTGTTCATTCCTGATCACTTCCTTGAAAGGAGGAGTGTAGGGGAATCGCAGCCTCTGGAAAGAATCTTGAGGGAAGGAATTTAGTCTAGGGCTTACTTTCACGAGTCTGTTTGGGTTGAATCTGAATAGTGGAGACAACACCTGGCTGCACACATGGCCTCAAATGTGTGTGTGTGTGAGTGAGAGAGAGCACGCGACCTTTGTTTAGTTTTTTCCCTGGTCCCTGTTTTTCAGAGTCCGATAATTCACCATTCCCAGAGGAGGAGGGAGAGGAAAAGAAGTCAGAGGACTCATACCTCCTGAATTGTCTGTGCTTTTTTGTTCCCTTTCAGCATACTTTGAGAGCATAGGTGTTCCCGTGAGGGTTTTTGTGGCTATCCTTCCTTAGGGCCCGAAGTCCTCTCATGAGATCTCTCTGAGTACTTGCCTGCTAGGTCCCATTCTCCCAGGAAACGCGAAAGGATATGCTGCCAGAGC
Source organism: Gopherus flavomarginatus (assembly GCF_025201925.1). Classification (NCBI taxonomy): domain Eukaryota; kingdom Metazoa; phylum Chordata; order Testudines; family Testudinidae; genus Gopherus; species Gopherus flavomarginatus. Next base: position 206,482,489 of record NC_066618.1, read on the forward strand.
GCTCCTGCCCAAACTGTGAAGAAGCGAGGCAGTTAATGAGCCCTACTTCTTTTTCCAGTGCAACCTGGACCCACTTTAAGACTTTTGGGGGCAGGGGATTTGTGTCCCTGTAGTTGGTTGGCTGGGGTCCTTCTCATCTTTGGAGCCTCATCCTTCTTTGTTCAGACTCCTGGTCCATTTTTTCCATGCTGAAATTGCAGCTGATCTGGTGTATAGGGGATCCCACAGGCCTGTCCAACCCATAGCCCTGAAACCTTACAGAGGGAGGGATTGAAGGCTGTGTGCAGGCTGGGCACAACTGCCAAGCCTGGTAAAGCAGCATCACAGATGAAGCACCGATTAGAATAAGGTGCTTTTCAGGCTGCTCTGCTATCCAGAAAAGGTACAGAACCAGCAGGAAGGCAACTGCAATGGAAGCTCTAGGTGGGTTCAGTCACTAGACTGAAAACCAACCAAGTGAGCAAGATCAGGCTAGAGAAGAGAACATTGCTCACTGTTGCCCCCAAATTTAGTTTAAAAAAACAAAGCAAAACAAAAACTCACATTGGAAACAGAGGTAGACAAGCAATAGAGCAAGTGACCATACGCTGGTCTGGAGGCAGAGAATTTGTCTGCAAAAGAGGAGCAGAGAAGTTATGGCCAGAGCCATGACACCAAAATGCTGATCCATCTTTGTAAGCTGCAGGGTGAGGAAAGCAGTCCAGATGTCAAGAACTGTTGGAGATGCTGGGATGCAGGACAGTTGTTCTACTATGAGCTTCTCAGCATCCTCTTACCTATCCTTGTTCCACTTCCTCTGCTACTGCTGCAGACATAGGTGCCGGCTTCCTCCTTGCCCCAGGGGTGCTCAACCCCAAGTCCCCACCTCAACTGCACCCCTTCCCCCAAGTCCCCACCCCTCCTCCTCTTCCCACCCCCTACCCCCACTGTGCCCCATCCCCACTCCTCCACCTCTCCCCAGCACCTCCTGCCCACCTTGGAATGTCTGATCCGTGGAACATCTGATCTGCGGTGGGCAGGAGCTGCTAGGAGGGAGGGAGGGAGCAGAGTTGATCAGCGGGGTCACTGGCAGACAGGAGGCACTGGGGCGGGGGGGGGGGGGGGGGAGAGGAGCTGGCTGCCAGCACGTGGGAAGATGGTGTACAGAGGCCAGCAAACCCCAGAGAGGGGGGAATACCAATGTAAGAGTTGCTCGGTATTTTTCTGTATGTGCTCCAGCCCCATGGCTGAAGACCCTTCTGCTGCTGGAAGAGCTACTTTTGTTGCCACACTGTCTGGTCAGCAGGCAAAGTCCAAAACCAAATTGACCGGCTTTGAGGGATAAAATACAGCCCAAAAAGCCTGTGTATTTTCAGTTGCCAGCCCAGTGGCATGGAGGATTGTTGCATCCATGTTGGTTGGCAGCAATTTGCAAATGGTGCTAGCCTGCCCAGAGAGGAAGCCTGGGGCTTTGTCAGTGCTCCACTCACTGCTAGTCTGGTGCCTCCTCCTGGCAGCTCTAGGGATTAGATCTGCGAGGTCACCGCCTCTTCCCATGCCCTCACTCCCTCTCTCCTTCTGGTCTGCAACCGTCTCTCACTCCAGGAACTGCAGCATCCTCTTCATGACTCAGCCCTCTGGCCAGGTCATTAAGCGTTCCCCCTTTTCAGTGTAATCCATTCCCCAGGTATTCGTAACTCTGAGGTTCTACTGTAACAAATGAGCAGCAGAGCTGTCAGTAGCTAACATTTCAGTCACAAAAGAGTAGTCATCAGGATTTTTTTTTGTTTTTTAAAAGGTTGTGGATTTTCTTTTGTTTTTGGTGTCCTGAGGAGTTCTTAAATGTATGTAAATTATTATATGTGGGAGTCTAAAGTTAGGCATTTAAATTTATATTTAGGCATCTAGAGGCATAGTATGATTTTAAAAGGTGCTGAGAATCTCTAAATCCTGGAGCCCTAAATATAGGTGTAGGAGACTAACCTTTAGAAATTCACATTTGAAAATTTTGACCATTGACTAAGTCAGATTTGTTTAAATTTCTTTTACTGGCACAAGCGGTGGATGGATTAGAATGGATAAAACTTGTTTAGAATATTTTACAAAGTGTTTTGTGCTTTGTGTCTTTATATTTGTTCCTCATTAATGTGTGTGACTTTGTTAGCGAGTTCTTTATTGCAGGCACTTTATATTTATTTTTGGCTGAGATTAGCCACATTCTGAAACAGTTCTGCCATGAAGTTTCGGTTGAAAAGGACAGTTTGCTATTTCAGAATGGTGTATTCAGGTGCAGCATTCTTTATAGGCTGTAATGTGCTACCACCTGCCTAAACCTGGCAGTTGAGCTCCAGCTGGGAGTCGTCATGTAGGAACGTAAAAGGGCCAGGGGAAGACAAAATGGTTCATCAAGGCCTATTTGTACGTCAGATCTCCAAACATGCATTTTCCACTCTATGAATTCAAAATTAAAACACTAATGGTCATTCTTTGTGTTCATTCAACAATTTGTTCATTAGCTAGGTATGTACAAAGAGACTGTTCTCTTCAATGCTGTTTGGCTCTAATATTAAAAGGGAAAAAAATCAGTAGGGGTTAGACTAGTCTTGAAATGCCTCCACCCCTTTTTTACCTTCCTTCCATGTTTGTTCTGCAAGGCTAGCGGTAGGTAATACTCATCCTGCATAGAGCAGTTTTTCATTGTGAGTATTTTGTCACTAGTCAGAGCTGTCAGGTATGTCAGTCATGTAGTATTGTGATGGTGTCAGAGACATAATCAGAGAGATTAGGTGGACACAAAGAGCTGTGAATGAGGTGGTAATTGCGTTCAGGGGGGAAAAAGAGTAAAAGAAAGAAACTTTCCTTTCTCACAAGATCCATTAAAGAGGTGACAGCTAATAGATTAAAGCTGGAACAAGATAATTGTGGTAAGAGATCTTTGTGTGTTCTCTGCAAAATGCAACCTGCTCACAATAAATATTCAAATGCTTATTTTGTGTTGTGAATACCAGATAACCATTTACAGTGGAATACAACTCTTTTCAGAAAGTTTAAATGTACTGCCAGGAATGTGTTAGGAACGATTATAAAACCCCAGAAGAATATTAGTGCTACACTGAGTCACATCTTATGAAAGCTTCTTTGAAAAGTTTTTCTTCAAATTAGATCTTGAGAGGAAAAAAAATACTGAGAAACAAGCTATAAGCCAGATTCTGCCAGCCTTACTCACTTTGAGTAGTGCCTTACTCCATTAATAGTCCCACTGGTTGGGACTACTGATGGAGTAAGGTACTACTGAAATGATAGACTTATACCCTTACTCATGTTGCATAGCTACTTACTTCACAAGAAGTCTCCTTGAAATCAGCAGGAGTACAGGTGGAGTAAGGTGTTATGCAACATGAGTAAGCATATCACAATCTAGCCTGTAGAGAGTAAAAGTGAGTAAGGGCTTTTTTACGTGTGGGTTTAAACTGGATTGATTAGAAGCACATTATTTAACTCGCAGTACATAAGCCACACTAATAGCACGCACAAGGGATAACTGTACCTCTTTCAATTTATATCATTATGTACACATGGCAGAGGTTTGCTGCGTACTAAGCATGTGGTATTCACAAAGAGTATCCTATGGTCCTTCGCTTCACTGTCAAGCAGTGTGCATTCTGGCCTTTTACTTGCTCTGCACTGTGGGATGAATAGCAGAAGCCAGACAGGTTCATTTAAAAAAAAAAATCCCATGTTTTTGTTGTCTCTGCCCCTGTAATGGTGTGCCCACCCCATACTTGCCCTGAAGGGGTTAATGGAGGCGGATGAGCCAATTAACCTCAGGCTGAAGACTGAGAGGAAAGCCCCAATTAGGGGAAGCCCACCTGTGCGGGAATAGCAGGGTCTTCTACAAAGCCAGAGAGCTGATAATAGGAAGGGGGCTGCAAAGAGGTAGTCTGCAGTCACTGCCTGGGAGAAGGGAGGTGTTGAGGGCTACAGAGAGAAGTAGACCATGGTTGCTCCCTGGGAAGAGGCAGTACAGAGGCCACCAAACCCCAGAGAGGGGGGAGTGCAAGGGTAAGAAGCAGCCAAGTGAGTAAGCAGCAAGGTTGGGGGTGGGGGACTAAGCAGACCTTGGCTGCATGTTTTAGGATCCCTGGGCTGGAACCCAGAGTAGAGAGCAGGCCTGGGTTTCCCTACCTACCACTGGGACTTTGACTTAACATTGACTTAATACAGCTTTGAAACTTTACAAGGCAGAAGAAAAATGCTACTTTTAACTATCTTAATTTAAATGAAACAAGCACAGAAAGTTTCCTTACTTTGTCAAATATTTTTGTTTAAACTTTCCTTTTTTTGAGAAAAAGAAAGTTGTTTATGTTTAACACAGTACTGTACAGTATTTGCTTTTTTGCGGGGTATCTGCTGCTGCCTAATTGCATACTTCTGGTTCCAAATGAGGTGTGTGGTTGACTGGTCAGTTCCTAACTGAGGTTTTACTGTATATTATTGAAATACATCTATTGCATGTAAAGTGGAGTGTTGTCAACTCTCATGATTTTGTCATGGGTCTCATAATTGTTTTCCTTAAAGCCCCAAGTCCTAGAGTCAAGTGGATATGTGATGATTTCAGCCTTCATTCTTAAAGAAAGTAAATTTCTAGCTCTCATGGTTGTGGAGAAAGCTTCGAAATGTGACACGAGTGCATCTTAAACACAAGACTAATAAAAAGAACACCAAATGATGATGTTTACATAATCTCATGATTTTAAAGCCGATCTCATGATTTTTGATGAGTCTGACTCATGAATTTTGAATATTTGCAGTTGGCAATACTGAAGGTGTTAAGATAGTATTACGGAATTCAACATGGCATTACATTAAGCTTGTGAAATCCTTAATAGTTAAAATAAAAGATGGCTGTGTAAAAATGCACTTCATTCTCAATGGACATCTGCATAACACCTTCAGAAGACAAGCCTGGGAACTTACCTTCATAACTCTGCTAGAAGCTAAAAACCATGGACTTGACTTAGAAACTTGCTTTTATGGCTTGTTACAATGATTTGTAACTCACCACACTGCCAGCTCATCCTTAACTGCCCACTCCTTTTTTACCGGTCTCTTACAGCACTGTAAACCTCTGGTGTTCAACTATGTGCCCCAACTTGTATTTATTTTATGGTTGGTCTACACTAGAAAATTAAATCAACTCAGCTACTTCATTCAGGGGTGTGAAAAAGCCAATCTAAATTCCTGCTCAGAGAGTGTTAGGTTGGTGAATTTTCCTCCAATCAACCTAGCTACTGCCTCTCAGGAAGGTGGATTACCTATACTGAGGAAAGAACTCCTCCCATTGGTTTGGTAGTGTCTACACTGAAGAGCAACAGCGGTGCAGCTGAAACTGTATCACTGTAGTGTTCCAAACGTAGACTAGTTCTTAGACACACGGATTTCCTGGCCCAGACCTGAAGGAGAGCTCTTTCAGGTTTGAAAGCTTGTACCTTCCAACAGAAGTTGGTCCAATAAAATATTACCTCACCTACCTTTTCTCTCCTTATAACTCTATGCAGTCCTACTGCAAACTGCAAGTAATATGTACTTTTTAATATATATGTTTGTTAGTACTATACAGCCAACTTTGCTATGGAATAGCGAACTGCAATCTGTTGTGGATCATGCATCAACAGATTTGTTGCTATTTTTTGATATCAGAATCTTTATTAAGATGATGTGAAAGCTTGGAAGAACCCAGATCTACTTTTCAATCCCAAACTGAGTTTACCGGCTAGTAACTGGAACAAACACAGCTTCACTTGTGAACTTGCAAATGTTTTTTTGGAAGTCAGCAAGACAAGCACTGACCTCCACAACGAGATTTTTAGTCACTTACTGTTGCCTCACCAGCACTTTACACCAAACATATTAGACATCACCATAAGCAAATGGGCAGTACTCCCAAATATTCAGCATCTTACATAAAGATTTAAAGACACACAGTGTATTTACACAGACCAAGGAGTAAGTAGGCCATGAACTCTGCTCTCCCTTATTACTCTGAATTTTAAACTTTAAAACAACATAGCTGTTTTTGAAAACCAGGATATTCAGTTAAGGTTCCAGGAACAACTCTGACTCTTTATCAAATGTCTGACCCTTTTCCACCAGAAAAAGACAGTTACCTTTCAATAACTGGTGATCTTCAAGATGTGTTGCTCATGTCCATCCCACATTAGGTGGGTGTGCTCACCACATGCACTGGTGCTGGAAGATTTTCCCTCAGCAGTATCCGTAGGGCAGTGGTGCCCGCATGGCATGGTATAAGGGAACCATCGGCTCCTCCCACCCTCAGTTCCTTCTTGCTGGAAAGTCTGACAGTGGGGAGAAGGACGAGTTGTGGAATGGACATGAGAAACACATCTCAAAGAACACCAGTTATGGAAAAGGTAACTGTCTTTTCTTCTTTGAGTGCTTGCTCATGTCCATTCCACATTCAGTGACTCCCAGTCTTTCCCATGGAAAAGGGTAGGAGTTCAAGGCTGCGCAGATTGTAATACAGCTCTGCCGAATACAGTGTCCTTTCTGGCCTGCTGAGCGATGGCATAACGAGACGTGACTGTGTGGAATGAGGACCATGTTGCGGCTCTACAAATGTCCTGGATGGGAATGTGCACCAGAAAGGCTGCTGGAGATGCTGTGCTCTGGTCGAATGGGCCCTGATGATCGGCGGCAGCAGGACCTTTGCTAGCTCATAACAGGTCTTCATGGAAGAGGCGATCTAGTTGGAAATCCTCTATGAAAAAACCAGAAGGCCCTCATCCTATCCACCGTAGCGATGAAGAGCTGGGTCGATTTATGGAAAAGTTTAGTATGCTCCAAGTAAAAAAGCCAAGGCCCTCCGGAAGTCCAGTGTGTGCAGATGCCTTTCCTCAGCAGTCTTGTGCAGCTTGAACACAGGCAGGAATATGTCCTTGCTCATGTGGAAGGAAGATACCACCTTCGATAGGAAGGCTGGGTGGGGCCGCAGCTGGACCTTGTCCTTACAAAACATTGTGTAAGGCAGGTCCGACGTCAAGGCCTTAATCTCTGAGATCCATCTCACCAATGTCACCGCAACCAGGAAAGCGACCTTCCAGGACAAGTAGGAACGACAGTAGGAGCACAGCAGCTCGAAAGGCGGGCTGGTGAACCTGGAGAGGACCAGGTTAAGGTCCCATTGCAGGACAGGGGCCTGTACCCACGGGTAAAGCCTCGAGGCCTCTCAGGAACCTGACAGTCATGTCACGAGAAAAGACCATCTGACCTCGGATTGGCTGGTGGAAAGCAGAGATGGCCGCAAGGTGCATTCTAACAGAAGAATGTGCCAGATCCTGGGTCCTGAGTCGGAGTAAGTAGTCCAAGATGGACTGCACTGAAGAAAGCGAGGGAGAAATGCCACGCTCCCACATCCAGCGGGAAAACCTCGACCAGTTGGCCAGGCAAGTTAGCCTTGGGGATGGCTTCCGACTTCTGAGGATCTGCTGGACCGTCTCCAAGAAGTTACGCTCCTCCAGGTTCAACTACAGAGCATTCATGCTGGGAGGTGTAGAGACTCAAAGTTGGGGTATAGGAGCCAACAATGATCCTATGATAGCAGGTCCGGGTGGTAGGGAAGGGGCCAGAGAGGGGCATCATGTTCATGAGCGTGCTGAATCAGTGCTGGTGAGGCCATTTGGGTGATTACGCTAACGTGTACCTTGTCCCTCCTTATCTTTACTAGGACCTGACTAACCAGAGGGATTGGAGGGAACACGTACATCAGATCCTCGGCCCACGACATGAGGAAGGCATCGGAGAGGGAATCCTTGCTCAGGCCCTGGGAGCAAAACCAATGGCACTTTCTGTTTCGCTTGGTGGCAAAAACATCTACCTAAGGAGTTCCCCACCCTGGAAGATCATGCAGGCCACCTCTGGGTGGAGTGACCACACATGGTGAGAGGAGAAGGAGAAGGAGAAGTCCCTGCTGAGGTGATCTGCTCGGGCATTCCTGATGCCGGGGAGGCGACCAGCTTCCAGATGGATGCTGTGGCGATGCAGAAGTCCCAGAGATGGAGTGCCTCTTGGCAGAGAGCTGATGAGCATGCTCCTCCTTGCCTGTTGATGTAGAATATTGAGGCTGAATTGTCCGTCAGGACTCTCCCCACTTTGTCCAACAGGCACGGCAGGAAGACCCTACGTCAGCCAGACCGTGTCAGCCTTGACATTTATGTTTAACGTTGTCTCCTCTGGGGTCCACATCCCCTGGTCTGGAGATGTCTGAGGTGCGCCTCCCCAACTGAGGTCCGAAGCATCAGACACTAGCTCAACTGATGGAGTGGAACTGTCGAACGGGACTCCTTCCAGGACATTCTCAAGATCGGTCCACCACCACAGCGATGCGAGAACTGCTGGAGAAACAGTTACTATCTTTTCCAGACCACTGCTTATATAAACAGGGCTCCAAGAGCCTACTGGCATTTTAAGCATTGTTGTTCAACCCTATTAAGTTACCAGTGGCTACCATGCCTATCTTCAAATGCCCATTGGCAGAGCTGAATCAGTTGTAGCAGTGCTGGGAAATTCTATGAGGAAAAAATGTGTAAACAAAGCCTTTAAGAGGTAATTACTTTCAGCTCAAGGTTGAGGCACGGTTGAAGGGCAGCATGAAGAAACTTGAACTCATTACTGCACATCATGCTATTTGTGGGGCTAGAGAACTTCATTCTATAGCGTGCCAATTTTGCCTCAATAGAAAAACAAATTGCACCTAAGCAGCAAGGCATTATTTATTTGTAAATCTCTTAGCCGGAACCTTATAAAACATATGAACAGATTGTTTTGATGTACTTTTATGTAAATGTTCTAAGGAACTGAAGTATTACATTGCTGTATGGTGACTCACTACCAGGTTAGGAAAAAATAATCTAGCCTTCATAACAAGTAATGTGTTTTTTGGCTTCCCCCTAGATTTTATAGTATAGCTCCCAGGACAGTATATCAAAACTTTTGACAGATTTCTATTCCTGAGTCTGAATGCCATGTAATTGATCCTGTATAGCCCAGCAGGGGTATTTAGGTTTAATAATATCTTTATGATGCTTAAGGGAACCGCATACCTGGGACATAATTTTACTAGAGCTGTTAAGGGGCACTGTACTAGATATATTCAGAGGCTTTTTTTTTTTTTTTTTTTCATATTCCAAATTTTTAGTCCTCAATTGTTGATAATTGCTAGTCCTTAAACTGCATATAGATGGGAGACACCCTGAATTTCTGAGATTTTGCATGTTTGTGTAAGTATCCTATGAAGGATCAAATATCAATATAAGTAAAATTGCTGTGGGGATTAACGACAATTTTGAATTTAAGCTATATAATATTTGGAAAATACAGTGCACTTTAAAAACTCAAGACATTCACATGAAAAATACATTTATTAAAAAATGTGAATTACAAATTACAAATTTATTTCTGAACTAAATTTAAAATAATCTGTATTTAGCAAATCATAATCAATGAAGAAATAGAATACTTTTCTCCCTTATAAAAAGGTGCAGAAATATAAGCTAGAACATGATAATTTTAAGCATACAAAGTGATTTATCCTCATTTTAGAACGTTTAACAAATGAATCTTTGCTTTCACAATCACCTCAATTTAACTTACAAAAGATTTTACATAAAAGTAGCATCATAATGTACAAAAAATTACTAAGTTAGTAAGGAAAATATAACACCAATACTTCAATAATTTAGTTTGGATTATTAATAAAGCTGCTCTCCAATTACTCTTTTGCATGAGCTTCACCAAGTAATCGAATACCAAGACTGCCATATTTGTCTATGTGCACAATCAACAGACCTTCGAATTTGCCTGCTGACTTTGGCTTGAACTGGACTGGCAGGTTGATATAATGCTGGGATCTGTAAAAAGGAGACAGTCGGTTTGCAGCATTAGTGACATTAATAACTAAATCTTGCTAGGCATACAAATATTTTTCCAGTTTATTATGCTTTCTGAGAAGATACCCAGAGATAGCCTTGAGTTATCTTTTTTAAAGTTCACATAACTGGTGTTCAGTGTTAAAAATATGAAGTTGCTTCTGTCCTATCAGCCAGACAAATTAGTACAATACACGGTTTCAGAGTAGCAGCCGTGTTAGTCTGTATCCACAAAAAGGGTCACTCAATTTCAGACCTAAAAGTTGCAACATTACAACAAAAAAACTTCAAAAACAGACTCCGAGAGACTGCTGAATTGGAATTAATTTGCAAACTGGACTCCATTAAATTAGGCCTGAATGAAGACTGGGGGTGGATGGGTCATTACACAAAGCAAAACTATTTCCACATGTTTGTTTATTTCGCCCCCTCTCCGGTTCCTCACACCTTCTTGTCAACTGCTGGAAATGGGCCATTTTGATTACCACTACAGAAAGTTTTCTCCTCTCTTGCTGGTAATAGCTCACCTTAACTGATCACTCTCAGTATAGTGTGTATGGTAACACCTATAGTTTCATGGTGTGTGTGTGTGTGTGTGTGTGTGTGTGTGTGTGTGTGTGCGTGCGCGTGTGCGTGCGCACACACACAAACACCCCACCTTCCTACTGTATTTTCCATTGCATGCATCCAATGAAGTGGGTTTTATCCTACGAAAGCTGATGCTCAAATAAATTTGTTACTCTCTAAGGTGCCACAAGTACATCTGTTCTTTTTACAATACTTGGATAGCTACTGTTGCTGGCTCATCTGAAGAAACTGTGTTCTGTACCTCTGCTATAATATTGACAGTTTGGAAGCCTTATTAAAAAGTAGTAATATTGCCTGCTTTTAGTTTAGAAAGAATTTTGCAAATAAAACTTCAAATGTACATCAACTGATCACTGAAACAGAAAATTTAATTGAAAAGGAATCACGTAGAAGCAATTCACAGAATTAGACATTCTGTAGCATCATCAAGACCTGATTTACTACATAATATAAGCAAAGCAATGGGGATCTTGAGGGGAAAAAAAGAGGAATCAGAACTCGAATGTAACAGTGTGATGTAAAATCTCTGAAAAGATTAAATTCAAAGTCACCACCTAGCAGGATAGTTCTACAGAGACTATTAGCACTATGTATTACTTCTTGCAGCTGTGATTTAGTCTTATGTTAGCCAACCAGTGCTACTGTCATAAACAGATAGTTAAGGGTTAATGTCTATTTTACCTGTAAAGGGTTAAGAAACTCAGTGAACCTGGCTGACACCTGACCAGAGGACCAATCGGGGGACAAGATACTTTCAATGGAGGAAAGTCTTTGTTTGTGCTGTTTGTTTTGTTCGTTGTTCGCTCTTGGGGCTAAGAGGGACCAGATGTGCACCCCAGGTTTCTCCAATCTTTCTGAATCAGTGTCTCATGTTTCAAAATAGTAAGTACTAGCTGGAAAAGGCGGATTAGTCTGATGTTTGTTTTCTTAACTTGCAAATGTGTATTTTGCTGGAAGGAGTTTTACCTCTGTTTGCTGTAACTTTGAATCTCAGGCTGGGGGGAGGGAGTCCCTCTAGGCTATATAAATCTGACTACACTGTAAACATTTTCCATCCTAACTTTACAGAGATAATTTTTACTTTTTCTTTCTTTAATTAAAAGCTTTCTTTTTTAAGAACCTGATTGATTTTTTCCCCTTGTTTAAGACCCAAGGGGATTGGGTCTGAAATCACCAGGGATTGGTGGGGGGAAATGGGGGGGGGGAAGGTTAATTCCTCTCTGTTTTAAGATCCATGGAGTTTGGATCAGTGGAGCCTCTCAGGGTAGCCCAGGGAGGGGAAAGTCTGGGAGGGGAAAAGGAGGAGGGATGGTTTATTTCTCCTGGTTTTAAGACCCAAACCATTTGGGTCTTAGGTTCCCCAGGGAAGGTTTTGGGGGAACAGAAAGTGTGCCAAACACTATATTTTGGCTGGTGGTGGCGCTGTCAGATCTAAGCTAGGAATTAAGCTTAGAAGTGTCCATGCAGGTCCCCACTTTTGGACGCTAAAGTTCAAACTGGGGGAAAAATACCTTGACAGCTACATTTAGTGACAATTGATACTGCAGTTGGAAACACTCCATACACACAAAACCTTAAAAGGCTGAAAATAAAGAGAAAGACTGGTGCATTTCTTTCCACCTTCACATTGCCTACAACACTATCAGTAACACACTACAAACTTCCACAAGGGTTTAACTTTCATCTCCAGATATCCAAAAGCAATAGATACCCCAACTTCAAACTCATACCCTAACTCAAAAAACTTAATAGTAACATCTCATGCTTTTAAATCAGTTATAAGCAAACCTGTCACATATTCCATGCATCTGGAAAGTTATTCTGCCTTAACTCTGCCAAGGTCAATGTCATGTTAAGTTTTTTTTCTGGTCAGAGTGCAAGTCTGATGAAGTTCAGGTATACTACTACTACTGCACCATAATGAACGCAAGCATCCTTGAGGTCCTGCACACACAACTTTTCTCCAGAGGTAGAATTAGTCAGATATCACTTGGAGTTTATTTTGTGACAAATCAGTTGATCTCAGATCTGGGATGGATCTCAATGCTCAATGGGTCACTGGGCTGGAACCCAGCGTGTAGGGAGGGCCACTGGCAAAGTGGCACGAACCCAGAATCAGGTGCCACAGATCTGACACAAAGTTTTGGAATTATCTGTTGGACTTTGGTTTGTTGAACCTTCTTACGCTGAAAGGGACAGATATAAATATTGTGACCTTGCCAGAGGGCTGAGTTATGGAAGAGAGAGACCACCACAGCTCCAGAGAGACTGTCAGCAGGGGGTGACAGAGTGAAAAACAGCTGCTATGCCACACCTGGCAAGGTAGAGTGGCACTCTGCTCAGAATACCAGGCGCGATAATTATGCAGTGTTGTTGAAGCTGTGATAACTGATAATATACCTTTCACAGTAAGCAATATTGGAATACAAAAATAAAGGATTAAACTAGTTCATGAGGATAAGTTGGTTTCTCCTATTAAAAGTGTGTCTATTGCCCAGCAATTTGATTGGCTGGCAGATTCTATTTGATATAGATTTAATCGTCTTCGTGTCTTCCTCTCCTATCAACCATCATAATCCGTACCTCTAGAAATAAAATTTAAATACAATGGTCAAATGTGAAAATCATGGACAATTAAAAGATCTTTGTTATTTTACACTTGCGAATGATCTAATCAACAACAGGAGTCAAGTTAATGCTTTACTGTGCTATCCAAAATGTTTAACAAGGTGACCTCAAAGGGATCTTCAAACTATTCACTTTGAAGCGTTGAACTATGATATTTGTGAGCCCCTTCCTGAAAGTTGTTTTTATGAATTTAAGTTCTCGTCAGACGTTCCTCCTTCCTTTCCTTATCAATACTTACATCCTCTATTAGCCAAATGAATACCCTACAGTCAATATAAAAAAACAAAAACAAAAAACGTGCTCTGCCTTGTTTGGGTGAAAAGAATAAAAATCGCCTCTCTTCTCATTGCAGTTTTATACCAAGATTTTGCATTTGGATTACATTGGTACCTAACTTAGACTGAGTGTAGTAAAGAATCAGCACAGCTGAACTTTTTCTATGTGTACACACATAGCCAGTTGAAGAAAATCAAGGTCACAACTGCACCGTTTTTGAAAATCAGTCACTGGTACGGTAAACAAAACCCTGAAATTTTGCCATATTTAACATCTGAAAGACTTTTCACACAGGATACACTGTTGCTTCTATAAATTGTTCTTTAAAAAACAAAATCAAGCCACTATAAGGTATGATTGTTTCACTGTGTGACATTTCTTGGTCTAAAGAGTAGATGTAAGAAAACATATTCAATTTTATTTTCTTAATCAAGTCTTGCAGTCCCACTTTCAGCAAATGCCATCTGCTATAAAATTACCTTTTAACATTAATTGCATATGGCACTGGGAGGTAATCTAATTTAATTGACTAGCTTCCATATAGAAGCAATTAAAACATATAAGCCAACACTAAATAAAATATTAGCTGCTTTCTATTAAAAAAAGGCTTATGGGACAATCTTAAAAGTAGCTTACTCTGATAAAATAAGGAATTTCTTACAAATTTTTTTTTTTAAAAGGCATCCATTTAAGCCAGGATAAGTTCTGCAATGCTTTGTGCTCAGAAATTGCAGAGTTCTTCTAAAAGCTATGCTAATTTATGCTGTAAATAAGAAAAACTAGAGACGTAGACAAAAAAGTAAATATTTGCAAATGGAAAGGTATCAAAACTGGTAGGAAAACTAAGCTTCTTATTAAACAAAAGAGTAAAACAAATGCACTTCATGAGAGAGAATTTTTCCTAGCATCTTTAAAGATCATGTCTTTGCTTTAAGTAAGAGTGCATCTGATCCTCAGTGTATCACAGAAAATACAACATACTTTACAGTGTTTCTGAGACACTTAAGTAGATCTCCGATATCGTCATGGTCGTCTTTCTGAAGAGCTATTAAGTCATCTTGTTTTTTGCCTGGAGTTTTACCACTTCAGACTGAGCTTGTCATATCTCATTAGCTATACAGGTTTGGTCCTGGCCACTATTTTGATAAAAGACCTCCAAGAAAAACACCCAGGTGCTGTACAATTTGGTGTTATAGCATGGATCAGAGGACAGGATGTTGGACTGGGAGTCAGGAGACCTGAGTTTAATCCTGGCTGTTCCACCACCCAGTGTGATGTTGCTTTATGCCTCACCTTTCCCATCTCTAAGATGGGGAGACTGGTTACAATTTGTGCAAAAAATATACATTTTAATTAGAAGGCCAGAAGTGGCCCTTAAGTCTATATTTCAGCATGATATAGCCTTACTAATTATAGAGCTTTACTTTACAAAATAGATCAGATTTGTTTTGAAACTTCTTTAATGTTTTTTAGTAAAATTTTAGTACATACTTAACTCACCTCAAAGAATATTTCAAGTGCCTGATGTGGAAAGGCTCTCTGGGATTTACAAACTTCAGCTGCAATTTAATATGAAACACTTTAAAAACAGGCAAGCACTTCTGTAACTATTTTAGCACACACTTCAATACAACTCATGAAGCTTCCAACTACAGACTTAGATATAACTTCAAATAAAAAGCCAAGATTTAAGAATGGAACATGCCCAGCTTTATACATAGTAAGTCCTGCAGTGTGATTTTTAACTTACTCAAGACATTAAATTAGTTTTAAAAATTATACTCCGACAACAAGCCTATAATCAGTGTATGACAGCTGAAAGAGGTGATAGTTTAAGTATGCTATTCAGAAAACTCTTGATACTTAAAAGTCAAGAAGCAAAAGAAAAACTAAAGTTGTTAAGAAGCCTATAAAAGTGAACTTTCTTTAACTATATAAACATTTAAAGTATGAAGTTTGGAACCAAAAGTTTCTACCAATGCACTGAGCATTAGAACATTTTAAAATTCTTAGTATCAAAGGTTAATGAAAATATCAGAAAAGAAAATGGTTAGATATTGTTCAGGCAATTAAGTGTGATTTTAAATGTTTTGAATTAAAGTGTCAAAAACTTACCATATGAGTAATAAAAGTATTATTCCGTAAATTGACTTTTAAAGTGCTTGATTCCCCAACTCTGGTTGGTAGAAATGTATAATGATCTTCTTGGGCATACACTCCTCGAATGACTTCATTTAGCCTGTTTTTAAAAAAAAAAAAAAAAGGTTTAAATCATTAAGTTCCCTATTTATATTACATGATCTGGATGTACCAATAGTTTCCCATCTAGGGGCGGTTCTATGTTTTTTTCCGCCCCAAGCACGGCAAGCAGGCGGCTTTCGGCGGTGCACCTGTGGGCAGTCTGCCGGTCACGTGGATTCGGCGGTGTACCTGTGGGCAGTCCGCCAGTCACGTGGATTCAGTGTCCCTGCCGCTGAAGCTGCAGAACTGGCGGACTGCCCGCAGGCGCGCTGCCGAAAGCCACCTGCCTGCTGCCCTCATAGTGACTGGCAGGCCGCCCCCCACTTGCTGAGCTAGTGCCTTGCTGAGCTGGTGCCTGGAGCCGCCTCTGTTCACATCAAATGGTTTGAAAAGCAGTTCCAAAACAGAAACACACCGCTACCTCAATAGAATGCCTTGATATAACACAAATTTGGACATAACGCAGTAAAGCAGTGCTCTGGGAGGCGGGGCTGCGCACTCTGGTGGATCAAAGCAAGTTCAATATAACATAGTTTCACCTATAATGCAGTAAGATGTTTTGGCTCTCAAGGACAGTGTTATATCAAGGTAGAGGTGTACATTCAGAATCACTGAAAAGTCAAAAGTAATTTGCTCCTTATAAGATATTGGGCTGTAAGATGCTGTCAATTTTAAAGCAGTACAAAGCTACTCTAAGGGCTTTTACGGCTACTATTTGGCACATTCAGTTAATTAAGAGATTATAATTTAGAGGAGTACTGTGGTGAAGTTGTAATCAGAATAATTTACTCTATACTTCCACAGCCATGAGTCGTGCCCATATGTTTTAATGGAGACCTAGGAGATGAGCATTTCTGTATGTGCAGCAGGGATCAGTTCACACCCATAAAAAGGAAGTGCATGTTTCATTGTGTTTCACATCCACCATTTCAATCTTTGAAGGTTGGAGGATGACAGGGAAAAATTAGTACAATGATCTTGAGGAAAATCATATTTTTGAGGGAAAGGCCTATGTGCAAACCAGGTCCAGGCCTTAAACCCAGTTAGGAGTCAAATGCTACTTTCAATTCTGCGTAATTGACTGAGAAGAGCAGCAAAACTACACCAAGCTCAAACCAGACATGCAGATCACAAATGGAGGGACTGCTCTGGAATAGCAAACCGAGGGCAACTGGATTCCGCTGGTGAAGATTTGCACTTATCTAAATACGTGAAGTGTTTTGGAAACATCTTGGGCTCTTGTAACTAACTCCAGATGAGAAAAGGAATAAAAATAGTTCCAAGAGCATGGGAAAACTAAAGTGGGAGAAAAAACACTGAGTGCTAATCAACATGGTGAATTAATCCAAACTAGAGGGATATAAATGGTAGCATGCACTAGCATGTTGTGAGCTAACTGGCCCATGTGGTCCATTTCAAACAGTAGAACGCTAATGTGCACTAGGGAAAATTCAGTGTGTGCCAACGGGGCCCAGACAAGCCAATTAGCGTGCAACACATTAGTGCCCACTATAATTTACACCCATCTAGTGAGAATTAATGTACGTGTAGACAAGCCCTGACTGGCAGAAAGGGAAAGAAAAAGGAGAAAGCTAGACAAATATTGCGAAAACTCATCTTATTAGAAATCACTAGATAACACACTCTTAGCCAGTACCATCTTTAAAAGGTTTCACACTTCAAAGTGGTTCTGTGCCTGCACCAGTTGTCTCATAGTAGCAAATCACAATCACACACATAACTAGCTTTGAACTAATGAATATATGGCAAGTTTGCTTATGGTGAAAGGCTAAGAATCATAGAAGAAGTCTGTCACACAAGTGTTCTCAACTATTTCCCCCCCTCTTTTTTTTTTTAAACTAAAAATCTACATACCCAGTATTAAGTGTAGAAGCTTCGGAGCCAGCTCTTCTTCTTGGCATAACTGGAATTTCAGTTTTTATTAGGGCACATGTTGAAACTTTTGCATTTACAGCTTCATTTTCTGTTTTAGCACCCTATTGGTAAGAAAAACCCTACAATTAATATTTGGAGTAAAATTAAACATTAAGTGACAACATATATGGCTCAACCTGAATAGTGTTTTTGCTTTATTAACAATATTAGCTCATGGTTTGTGCCACAATTTTACAATATTCTGGAATAAGGGAATTTTCTTATTGTTCTTTGAAATACATTGCCTCTGCAGGAATCATACTCCATCCTTGCATGCCTCTGAAACCACTTCACAGCAGTAAACTATTCCAAGATTGCTGGCAACGGATCCATTTGGACAGTAGGTTTCCCTTTGGAATTTCTCACCATGGAGTACAAATGAGATTATTTCTTAAGTGGCTTCAGCCTCTTGATGAACTATTTAGCATCTCAGCCATAACCTGAAATTTTACCTCTCCAGGCAAATGAGGATTGCGGTAAATGAATGGATTTCTTAACATTAATTCTTTGTGAGCAACTTCTTCCCTCATTCTCTACAAGCAGGCTATGACTTTTCCCTATGTAATTCAGAAGCTGTTCCTTGAAGTCCCACCCCTCACGTTTGGCCACCAGAAAAAGTTACTGTCTTTACACCTTTGGAAGAACAGCTGGTTAATACAAAAACAAGAATCTGAAATTGTATTAAAATTGAAGGGCAAATTATACACGTTGCATTAGAGAAAAAATTTCAAAATGTTACAAGTTATCATTCTGGTCCTGCAACAAGCCACCTGCGTGGTTAGAATGAAGAGTGAAGCTGCTAATAGAAAAGATTGTGCTAAGAATTTTCTATTCTGCCATACAGTTTCTCCTCTCATACTCAACAAATGGCAAACAGTGAGCAATGAAACAAAGTAGTCGGGATGGAAAGGATAAAACCAACACTATTACAGTAGGATAGATAGAAATATGCATTCTTACATAATGTGAGAGATTTCTAATTTGGAAAGCAAGCCATAACGATACAGCATTTTCCAGTAAGAGGAGGTATCTATAGAGGAACAGAAACCTACTTTGCAGAGTTTGATAAAGAACTGTATGAGGATCATGGCATGGTTATGCAAAAATTCTCCAACATAAAAATGTTTCCAGCCCACAATTCCTCCTGGGACCTTGCACATGGAGCCTAGACTTCCTTAAAGGAATAGTTTTCCAGGTGTTAAGTTCTGCATTGCTTGGCATACAGCTTGTCAGCAGGTACTCTGAGGCCCTATCATTCTGGATACAATGGATACAAAAGATATGATTCTACTGCTAGGGGCATTCCACACCAAAAAAAAATAAAAATTCTGCACATATTTTAAAATTCTGAAAATTTTATTTGTTAAATAAATGTAGAGGCTCCAGCATGGCTTTGGGGAGCAGAGAGATGGGAGATTGCTGTGCAGTTGCCTGTTGGAACACTTACTTGT
Organism: Gopherus flavomarginatus; assembly: GCF_025201925.1. NCBI lineage: Eukaryota > Metazoa > Chordata > Testudines > Testudinidae > Gopherus > Gopherus flavomarginatus. The sequence continues at coordinate 206,501,531 of NC_066618.1, forward strand.
CAGTGAGGCTGCACTCAACCCTGACACAGCACAAGGACCGGGCCTGCCCCAGAAACACCCCAGGCCCCTGCCCCTCTGTGTTTGCCTACACCTGGAGCACCTAGCAGGCTCAGCAAGGCAGGATCCAATGTAGAGGGGCTTAGTGTGGAGGGATTCAGGTGTGAGTTGAGAGGGTTCTGTGTGGGGCAATCTGGGTGCAGGCACCTCAGTGGTGGATTAGGGTGCATGGGAATCTGGATGTACAGGGGCATGTTGGGGGGTTCTGGCTGCAACAGTAATGGGACTCTGCGGGCGGTCCAGGTGAATGTGGTTGGGGCACAGCACGGGGAGCCTGGGTGTGTGGGATAGAGCTTGGCAGGTGGAGTCAGGGTGTGGGACGCTCAGTGGAGGGATCCAGATTCTGGTGGAGTGGGGCTCAGCGGAGTGGAGATCCAGGTGCAGCTGGTTGGGGCTTGGTGGGGTGGGGATCTGGGTGCAGGAGGACTTATCAGGGGGGTTCTGAGTGCCGGGGGGGCTTATCAGGGGAGTTCTGAGTGCAGGGGGGAGGGTTGAGGCTCAGCAGGAGGATCTGGATATGAGGGGGTCTGGATGGATGGGGGAGCAGCTCCCTGACCAGGAATCCCTTCCCCTGCAGCTAAGAAGTGATGGGTGCAGGGGGGGAAGGGGGGAGGAGAGGGAGTTTGCAGAGCTTCTTGAAGCTGGGGGAGAAATCTGAGAGGGATCTGACCCTGAATGCAGTGCAGGGGAAGAGGAAGTACCATCTTCCTCAGCCCAGCCAGGACTAGTAGCTGAGCCCAGCACAGGGTAGGAGCCACCAGCTGGGTCTTCCCCAGCCCCGTCCCCTGCCCCACAGTGATCTACCTCTGTGCTGGCTACCATGGGCACCCAAAACACTGCTGTGGAGGGTCACATGATGGCTCTTGCGGTTTCCCTTTGCTTCCCTGTCAGAAGGTTGTTTTTCTGCAGGGAAGCAAAAAAATCTGCACAGGATAAATTCTGTGCATGCACAGTGGTGCAGAATTCCCCCAGGAGTAGTATGATAGATGCATGTACTCCATATGCTCAATATGTCTTCTCGAGTTCTACGAACATCCTGTTATGATGATTTTCCAAAGGATGCTGAAGATAGACAAAATGATAGTATTGATCTCCTGGGAAGATTAAAAAGATGCATACACTTTTGGCAGCAGTGTTTCTCAAGATGTGAGGACAAAATTGTCTTCGTAGGAGCACAACTGACTTCTATTAATATAGTTGCTCATTGGTCTTCCAGAAGTAATTACCAGAAAAGCAGGACTTGACGAACAAATAAAAAAAAGAATTATGTGCAGTTATTTTGCAATGTGCCACAAAGGCACTGGTAAATGTTAGGATATAGATATTCAGGCCCGTCTGCAAAGGCCTATACTTTAAGAATGTAAGTGTATTCTTATCACTTAGCTAGTTATAGAGGTATAAAAGAAAGAATCAAAATCACTGTCTGTGTAATGGCCTTCTCTTACTGTGACAGGCTAAGGCCTTCAGCTAAGATGTAGTTAGGCAGCCATAAGCTGGGAAGTGTATGGTCACGTCCTCACATTCCAAACTAGTCACATTGAAATAAGGTGCTATTGTGCTATTAGGAATACAATCCTGTCCTGATATTCCTATCACCTGCAGAGAAAGGGAAGAGCCTAGAAGATGTAAAAGGAAACTTAATTTAATAGCATCCTGTCTGGCAAGAACTCACTTATCAATAGACACAGCTGGAAAACCCTTACCTCTGTATAGATGTAGTTGTAAAATACTCACTTCTGCATTGTTTTGTATGTTTATTTGCATGGTCTCTGTCTGGTTCTGTGATTGTTTCTGTCTGCTGTATAATTAATTTTGTTAGGTGTAAACCAAAGAAGGTGGTGGAATATAATTGGTTAAATAACCATGTTACAGTATATTAGGATTGGTCAGTTAAATTTCAGCAAAATGATTGGTTAAGGAATAGCCAAGCAAAACACAGGTTTTACTATATAGTCTGCAGTCAATCAGAAAGGGGGGCAGGAATAGGAACAGGGACTGGGGGAATTGGGATCATGTTTTGCTAAAGGGGGAAATGGGAACAGGAACAGGAACAGGGACACAGGCAAGGCTCTGTGGTGTCAGAGCTAGGAAGGGGGACACTTAGAAAGGAAACTGGAATCATGGTTGCTGGAAGTTCACCCCAATAAACATTGAATTGTTTGCGCCTTTGGACTTCGGGTATTGTTGCTCTCTGTTCATGCGAGAAGGACCAGGGAAGTGAGAGGGTGAAGGAATAAGTCCCCTAACAGTAAATATAATTGCAAGGAGGTATAGGATTCACCACAGGTTTGTCTAATCCAGGCATTCTGCTAAATCTTGGGGACAGACCGTCAAGAAATCTAATGTATCTGCATAACTAGTGTCACTAGAGGCTGGTAACTATTTTTTTGGGGTGCTTAGTTATAAGACTGTCCCTCCAAACTATCCTAGAGAAACTCTAGTATAGCTGAGATCACTAATCTTTGGGATTTTTATTTACCCTCCAATCAGAAATGAAAACTTGACCAAATGAACCAAGGCACTGTCCCTGCCCCACAGAGCTTACCTCTGATGGATCTAAAAAAATAATTGGTCAATTGACTGGTCAAATATTTTAAAGTACGAATTTATTAGGAAAAGAGTAATTAAAAAAAAAGACTTTACAGTCCCCAATAGTCTTCAGTACTTATACCTAGTTACAATAAACATGTTACTTAACTGAGTTATTTTATCTCAAAAATGCAAAATATTGAAATGGAGTTTTAAAAAATGGAAAGAAGTACATTACTATTTTTAGCAATATTAGCGTAACATTTAAATGTGAATATTACTATTCACATTTAACAGTAACTAAAGAAGAGAAAAATGATATTACATGAACACATGGCAAACTAAAAAGAAAGAAAATATTTTTCATGCACTTAAGCTAGGTAGGCAGCAGGCATCTTAATGGCTGCACACCTTTTCTCTGTGTTGGGGGAGAAGGTTTAATGTCTGAATTCTCACCTCCTTTCTCCACTCCCTTGTGAGTTAATTTCTGTATGTTCGCATAGTCAGTTTACATTGTAAGGTGTTTGGGGCAAGGAACATGTCTTAACTTGTTTAATGTATTTTTAAAACCACCATGTACATTGATGGCCTGGCATATAAATAAAGGTATACATACAATCTTTGTTCTAGAAGAATCTAGGTGTTCAATTATCAATGATCCCAACAGAAAATCCCTGGCACTTTTCAATGTCGAGGCTGCATAATCACAGGTGGCCTCAGTTGAGATTAAAAAGGATCCTGTGCTTCAACAGGTCTTTTCTATTTTGCAGGTGCAGTGAAGGATCCTTTGCTAGCTCTAGCTGGTCCAAAAACCATCTCTGGGGTAGGCCATGAGGGCCCAGGAAGTTGACCACCACACATTTCAAAGAGGTTCATGTAAAGGGCACATTGAAAAGGCACCAGTTTCTTTTCTGGTCAGAAAAAAAATTTCCACTGCTTCTGAGAGTAGTATTGAGTATTTGTTACCCTCCGCAGACATGACCAGATATATTGTTAAAGCCAGCCACTGTATCCACAAGTGATTTTTCAAGATTTTATCTTCCTTTTTATTGAAGGCACATAATTGCTGGTCATCTTATTTTTAAATCCTATAGCACTTGCTTTCATAGCTTGTTAGTAATATGCTGGAATTAAAAATGCATTTGCCTGTGAACAGACATTCAGACCTAATCCAAAACAGATACTCAATTCTGAATTACATGGTGGAAGCTTTCCACATCTTCACTAGGAATTTTTGGAGAAGTGACATTGCAGTCAGGGAATGAGATGGATACAGGACATCCAGAAACCAAAGACAATAAATTACGAATGTTTAATACTGGGAAAAATCTGGCCAGAACTGTGCCAACTGCATTTCTGGGGTTCTTCTCTGGGTTGGGGTCAGATAGCTCTTGTTCTTGAATACCATCACATTTGAAGCATTTCCAGACGGACAGGGCTCTGATTGGGATGTTGTCCAAGAATGGGTATAAAAGACATGTTTTTTCCAACATTTATATATCTTTTTTTCAACATTTTTTAAGTGCTGATATCAGAACTGAACACACTTCCCGTAATGGTCTCACCAATGCCCTATGCAGAGATGTACTCTGTACTCCCACCCTCTGTTCCCCACTTTATATATCCAAGGATCGCTTTAGCTCTCTTGGTCATTGCACTGTGCTGTGAACTGACATTTAGCTGTATATCTACCATTGCCCCTAAGTCCTACTCAGAGTCACTGTATATCAGGATACAGTCCTCATCTTAAAAGTGACTTATGTTCTTTTTTCCTAGATATGACCTTGCATTTGCCTTCTCTTCCTAATTAAAGCATCTGCTGGAAACGGAAGATCTTCAATAGCTGAAGAAGAAATTGTGTTGACCTTGTTGCAGACAGATGTATGGCTAATGACCCTATTTGATTAAACAGACGCTCCACTTTAAGCTCTTTCATAGATCTTTTCAAAAAGTGATCTTGACACATCTCATATTTTCTGCTAAGAATGTTTTTTCCTAGAGAGGTGGAGAGTTATTGGAAAGATCTGGTTGTGAATACACTATTTCCAAGAGGCACATTGCTTTGAAAAATAAGGGGAACAAGTCCCATCTTACTGCTTTATAAGCAGTAGTAATATATGGCCACTATGTTGCTCATAAAGGTTAACAGCTTTGACCACTAATGAAGTTCTGTAAGTTGAAGGAATTGCTCAAGGCTCTAGATCACTGTTACAGAGTTTGGATTCTCGATTTCTATAAGCTTTGAACTAGATTGTATTTAGTTTATTTTTTATTATTCTATAATGGCATCTTTATATCACAGAACTTGGGGGGGGGCACCATATGAACGGAATTCCTCAAATGATTGATAGAATCGGCCGTTGCATCAGTGTTTCCCAAACTGCTTGGGGAACAGCTAGTATATTTAGAATGAACAGCTGGACAATACCTGCTTACCAAAGACACTCTGCTTTGTCTTATGCCTTGCACAAGAAATAGTGGTACGTATATACATCATCACATTGGTATTCTAAAACAATTCTTGACTGCATTTTCTTGGTGATGTATGACAATCATGATATAAATTTGTAAATGCAGATTTATCTTGAAGAAAAAGCTGAATTACCCTTTGAGCCTAAAGTCACATCCTAAAGTCAGCTCATGTGGCCTGAAAAATGAAGTTTAACTTGTCCACTTGAGACACCGATATTTCAGAAGGAAACAGAAAACACGAAAGATCCCAATGAACAAATTAGGGGCCTTTATGAACAAACGTACTAAGTCCAGATAGTAGCTCTAGACTATGAACACTGGTTATGATAGCTGCAGTTTTGTTAAAATCCATGAGATCCAGTTAAGTCAGCCATCAAGTCCTTGCATTGACAAAGGTAGGCACCCATCTTGGTTCTACTCTCTCACAATTTGGATATCTTGAAGGTTGAGAGCTCTGGATCAGTCCATGAGTACTTTAGGGAAAAAAGTCTAAGGCACTTAATAATTCAAGAAAATAAAATTCTTTTATGGTGAATGAATCTCGGTATCTTTTCAGCATAAAGGAGTATTAGGCTTGTCATAGTCCAGATTTGGGAATTATACCTTAGCGTCCAAAATATGGGTACTAGCATGAATTCCTCTAAGTTTAATTACCTTAGATTCAGCTTAGATCTGATAGGCTGCCACCAATCAGGACTTAAGTAGAGCGCCTGATAGACTCTGGTGTCCCCAAACCCTTCCCTGGGGACCCCCAAGACCCAGATTCCTTGAGTCTCACAACAAAAGGAAATAAACCATTCCCTCCCCCCTCTTTACCTCCTCCCAGATCTTTCCCGCCCTGGGTACACTAGGAGATCTGCGTGATTCAACTCCATGAATCTAACACAAAGAGGAAATTTACCTTTCCCTCCCTCAGGCAATACAGATTCAAGCTCCTTGAATGTTGCACAAAGAAGAAACTTATCCTCCCTCCCCCCCTCTTTCCCTTCTCCCAACCAATTCCCTGGTGTACACAGACTCAGATCCTTTGAGCCTTAACTAGAAGAACAAAATCAAACAGGTCTTAAAGCAAAGCTTTTACTAAAAAAAGAAAGAAAAAAGTAAAAGGTTTATCTCTGCAATTTAGATGGTAAACAGTTACAGGGTCTTTTAGCTTATAGAAAATGGATAAACAGCCTTATTCAGAAAAAATACAATTTGAACTATTTCCAGCAGACTACACATTTGCAAATACAGAAAAACAATGTAAAAGCCTATATTGTCTTTCTACCGCTGTACTTACAATTGGAAACAGAAGATTAAAGAGCCTGGAGATTCGTGTGGTCACTCTCAGAGCCCAGAAAGAGAACAGAACAAGAACAAAGGACTTACACCCAAAACTTCCTCCACCCAGATTTGAAAGTATTTTGTCTCCTGATTGGTTCTTTGGTCAGGTGTTTCAGGTCACTATTTGTTAACCCTTTACAGGTGAAAGAGACATTAACCCTTAGCTATTTGTTTATGACAAGGCTGAACTGCATTCCTCTGGAATTAAAAGGGTCCACCGTTTAACATGAGCTAGGAGAAATCTAGATTGCCGACCTTGTTTGCATTGCCATAACTTTCTCTAGGAACGGAATCTTAGCACTGAAACAGACCTGTCACTTAAAAGGCAGGTCCCGAAACTTTGTATACACATCCTAGAAAAGGTTCAAAGCATGGAACCTTTTAAGTACAATAGCTGATAGTACATACTTTAAACATGTCACATATAAATCAAGTTGTTCTCTTGCTACACTCTTTTCCTTTGCAACTGAACTCACAGAGTAGGATCCTCCACCCTACCCAAAGTCCAATAGGATGCAGTGGAATGAGCTCAAAGTGTGAGCTGGACTGGCCATAAGAATGCTGGTTGCAGCTTCCTGATCTCACACTGACCGAATCCTGGCATAAGTTAGAATTGAGCAATAGCTCTAACTTACACCATACACTACCAAAGAATTGGGTCTATAGCTCAGAGAAATATTCGGTTCCAGAAAGAAGTTGAGCTGATGATTCTCCATCTTCTCACAGAAGAACAAAGCAGCCTCCAATATGAAAGGCTTGCCCTGTAGTTGGGGTCAGATAGGTGACCCTCAGATCCAGACACTATTGTTAAGGGAAATTATTAAATTTCCATACATATAGTAAGATCTATAGCCTATTGTCACAGACTGTACATCTCTTAAATCCTGACCCCCTCCATACCATTCATATTGGAAATAGACCAAACAGGTCTGAAATTAAAATAATTTAAACACATTTTAAATAAACCAAATTTGCCAAAAATGCTGACAGATGAACTAGTCCATGACTCACTTCACAGGCAGGTGGAAGAATATGATGGTAGAATTGTAAATCTGAGTTAGAATATTTGGATCCATTGGTCAACAGGCAAGTGCCACTAAATATTTTACTGCTTTGGTATGTTTCCAAGACTAACAAGAACAGAGTACCAAGCCTAGAGTGGGAGCTACAGAAAATTATGAAAAAGACGGTTACTCACCTTCGTAACTGTTGTTCTTTGAGATGTGTTGCTCATATCCATTCCAGTTAGGTGTGCGCACCGCGTGCACGTTCGTCGGAAGATTTTTACCCCAGCAACACTCGGTGGGTTGGCTGGGCGCCCCCTGGAGTGGCGCCGCTATGGCACCGGATATATACCCCTGCCGACCCAGCCACCTTTCAGTTCCTTCTTGCCGGCTACTCTGACAGAGGGGAAAGAGGGTGGGTTTGGAATGGATATGAGCAACACATCTCGAAGAACAACAGTTACAAAGGTGAGTAACCGTCTTTTCTTCTTCGAGTGCTTGCTCATATCCATTCCAGTTTGGTGATTCCCAAGCCTTACGTAGGCGTGGAGTCGGAGTGAAATGTGGCAGAATGAAAACTGCTGAGCCAGAGGCTACAGCATCTCTTGACTGTTAAACCAGAGCATAATGCAAAGCAAAGGTATGGACCGAGGACCATGGAGCTGCGAGACAGATCTCGTGGGTAGGTACATGAGCCAGCAAGGCGGCAGATGAAGCCTGAGCCTTGGTAGAATGCACGGGGATGTGGATTGGGGAAATATGAGCCAAATCATAACAAGTGCGGATGCCCGCCATCACCCAAGATGAGATCCTCTGAGAGGAAACAGGTAGGCCTTTCCTTCGGTCTGCTACCGCGACAGAGAGTTGGGGCGTTTTACGAAATGATTCTGTCCGAGCAATATAAATGCGAGCGCTCTACAGACGTCCAGGGAGTGCAATTGTTGCGCCCATTGCGTTGAGTGTGGGTAACATGAAAGGCTGAAACCACCTTAGGGAGGAAAGCTGGGTGTGGTCGTAACTGCACCTTGTCTTTGTGAAACATAGTGTATGGCGGAACCACTGTAAGAGCCCTGAGCTCGGAGACTCATCTGGCCGATGTAACGGCTACGAGGAAAGCTGTCTTCCAAGACAGGTATAGCAGCGAGCAGGTTGCTAACGGCTCAAATGGGGGAGACATAAGTCTGGTTAAAACTAGGTTGAGGTCCCAGGCTGGGGCTGGGCGGTGTACTTGAGGGTGTAAACGCTCCAAGCCCTTGAGGGATCTCGAACCCATAGAGTGTGAGAACACGGAATGACCACCTTAGCCTAGGTGGAAGATAGAGATGGCTGCCAAGTGTACCCTCAGCGATGACACCGCTAGGTCCTGCTGTTGAAGGCCAGAGGTAGGCCAAATAAAGGGGATCAAGACCTCAGTAGGAGTAAGATCGAGCGTTTCGCACCTGTAGGAGAAACGCTTCCACTCTGCCAGGTATGTTGACCAGGTGGAAGGCTTCCTGCCACTCCGGTTTAGTCACGCAGCAGCCACACTGTGAGGTGAAGAGACTGCAGGTCCTGGTGACGAAGCCTGCCGTGGCCCTGAGTTATGAGGTCTGGGAGGAGTGGCAGGGTAATTGGGTTGGTTATTGACAGGTCGAGCAACGTGGTGTATCAGTGCTGCCTGGACCATGCTGGAGTGATCATGATGATGTGCGCTCTGCCCCTGCGGAGTTTGAGCAGGACCTAATTAACAAGTGGGAACAGTGGGAAGGCAAAAAGGAGTTGGCTCTTCCACAGCATCAGGAATGCGTCCAAGATCGATCCCAAGGAGAGACCTTGGAAGGAGCAGAACATCTGGCACTTCCTGCTCTCGCGGTAAGCGAACAGGTCTATGTGAGGAAAAGTCTCCACTTCTGGAAAACAGAATGCATCACATAGGGGCAGAGCGACCACTCGTGAGACAGGAAAGACCTGCTGAGTCAAAGCGTTCCGAACACCTGGGAGAAAGGATGCTACCAGATTCATCGAGTGGGCCATGCAAAAGTCCCAGAAATGGATGGTCTCCTGACAAAAGGGGGAGGACCATGTCCCTCTCTGGTTGTTTATGTAGCACATAGCCGTTGTGTTGGCTGTAAACACAGACACCACGGCCTCGCAGCTGCTGCTGGAACTCCTGGAACGCCAGGCGGACTGCTCTCATTTTTGGGCATTGATGTGGAATGCCAGCTCCCAAGAAGACCAAAGGCCTTAAGCTCGAAGGTGACCGAGGTGAGCACCCAAGCCGAGAGATGACGCGTCCGTCGTCAGGGGCAGTGAGGGCTGGGGCGGATGGAAAGGCATCCCTGCCCACACCAGGGAGGGAGTTAGCCACCATTCTAGGGAGCCTAGGGTGCTCGAGGGAACGGTGACTATCATGACCATTGGGTCCCTGTCCGGGCAGTACGCCGAGGTGTGCCAGACTTGGAGAGGACGGAGGTGGAGCTTGGCGTGTTTGGTTACAAACTTGCAGGCAGCCATGGACCCAGGAGACCGAGACAAGTGCGAGCCGAGGTCGTTGGGAAAGTCTGCAGACCTCGGATGATTGTTGCCATCGCCTGAAACCGCGGCTGTGGTAAGCAGGCTCCGGCTAGGTCGGAGACCAGGATAGCCCCTAGGAAGTCCAAGCTCTACGTGGGAACCAGAGGGGATTGCTCTATAGTAATCATCAGGCCTAGACGTGTGAATAGGTCCGTGACGATGCCCACGTGCTGAGTGATTTGTGTCTCGGAGTCTCCTCAGATAAGCCAATTGTCCAGACATGGAAAAACGCATATCTGACATTGGCGAAGGTAGGCGGCGACTACGGCCATACACTTGGACAATACCTGTGGGGCTGCAGAAAGGCCAAACAGCAGGACCGTAAACCAGAAGTACTGACGGTTGGCTAGAAAGCGGAAGTATCTCCTGTGCGGAGGGAAGATGGCGATGTGAAAGTATGCGTCCTTCATATCGAGGGTGGCATACCAGTCTCCAGGATCCAAGGACGGGATAATGGTTCCCAGGGATACCATGCGGAACTTCAACCTTATCATAAACTGGTTGAGTCCTCGCAGGTTTAGGAAGGTCTGAGATCTCCATTCGAGTGGGGGACTAGGGCTTAACGGGACTAAAACCCCTTGCCCCCTTCGTCCATCGGCGTCTGCACCTCTTGTAAGAGGAATTGCTCGTGAGAGGGGTCCCTGAAGGGGGACAGGGTTGGAACAAATTGGAGGTGGTACCCATGCTCCACCGTGCACAGGACCCAGCAATCTGAAGTTAACAGGGGCCACACCAGGAGAAAGTAGGAGTGGGATCCCGGCCTGTGACTGGTACACCACCCTCAGGTGCACCTTGGAAGGTTCGTTTTTGGTCCCGGTGGTGATTGTGAGGGACCTTGACCCTCTAGGGGTCCTGACGTTTGTCTGCGACCATCTCGGCCATGCCGTCTGCCAAAGCCCTGTCTCTGGCTAGGCACAGAGTACGGCGGTGTGGCCGGGGACGGAAAGGCCTGCATTTGGTCGCTGGCGTATGCACGATGAGAGAGAGCATTAGGACCCTGCTGTCCTTCAGGCTTTGCAGCCTGGGGCTGTCTTTGCCGCGAAGAGGCCTTTACTATCAAATGGTAAGTCCTGAATGGCATACTGCAGCTCCGGCTGGAGGTTTGAAACCTGAAGCCATGAGATGCGCCTCATGGCAATACCCGAGGCCAAAGTCCTGGCTGCTGAGTCTGCTGCGTCCAACGAGGCCTGGAGGGACGCTCTGGGCACCTTTTTCCCTTCCTCCAAGAGGGCAGCGAATTCTTGGTGGGAGTTTTGAGGGAGAAGCTTCATAAACTAAACTACCGCCACCCAGGTGTTATAATTATAGTGGCTAAGCAAGGCTTGTTGCTTTGCCACCCAGAGCTGTAAGGCCTCTGCAGAGTACACCTGGCGGCTGAGTAGGTTCATTCGCCTAGCCTCCTTCGATTTCGGGGCTGGCGCCTGCTGGCCATGCCATTCTCTCTCCTTAATGGACTGAACGACTAGTGAGCAGAGAGGAGGACGGACAGACAAGTAGTCATACCCCTTAGAGGGCACCATACCGGGTCCTCTACCTCCGGGACCTCCTCCACCTGGAGGTCCATATGGCGTGGTGCCCTCCTTAGGAGGTCCTGATGGGCTCTCAGGTTGTTGGTGGGCACATCAGAATCGCGGTCCTGAGCATAAGATCTGCGCGCGTGGGATGACACGGATGCGTGTCTGGATGGCCATGGAGGTGCTAAAAAAGCATGGGCAGAGTCTCTGACTCTATGGGACCTTGCCCATCTCGGCACCGAGGACCGGTACCAGGAGGCGTACCAGTACCTGGAACGAGATCCAGACCTGCAACCAGAGCGGTGCCGGGAGGTAGACCGAGATCTCGAGGCTTGAGCTCGGGAGAGGCTACGGGAGTCACGGTACCTGTAGCGGTGCCGGGAGTTGGAACGGTGCCGATAGTAGCGGGTCGGCAAATGGGATTACCGACCGGTGAGGCGAGTGCGACTGGTACCGAGGAGAACAGCACTGGGACTGCAAGTGGTGTCAGGTGTGCCGACGGAACCTGGAGCGTCTGCGGGACCGTGATCACGAACGGTGCAGCTCTGCTGTGCCGACAGAGGGTGGTCATATCAACGGAGGCTTGCCAAGAGACTGTATTACCCGCACCGGCGGTGCCGAGGGTTCAGGCAGCATCGACTCTGTCATGGCAATGAGATCCCTCGCCGTTGGGAATGTCTCCAGTGTGGAGGGAACAGTACGCTCAACCACAGTGCATACTGGGGACCTGTCAGGCACCGGATTCGACGGCCCTCGTGGGACCGGGATCGACGGTGCCGACATCGTCGGTGCCTCGGCAGGTGTCGGTGCCGAACGATCCGACTTAAGACAAGCTCTCTGGCTGTGGCGCAGTTGGCATGGAAGCAGCAGGAGCAGTAAGCTCAACCACGGCACGTGCCGGGGAGCTGTCAGGCACTGGATTCTACGGCCCTGTGGGACTGGAATCGACGGTGCCGACGTCATCGGTGCCTCTGCAAGCGTCGGTGCCGGGCAATCTGACTTAGACGAGCTCTCTGGCTGCGGTGCAGGTGGCACGGAAGCAGCAGGAGCAGGGAGCTCAACCACGGCGTGTGCCGGGGAGCCGTCAGGCACCAGCAGGAGTCATAGGCTTTCTCGACCTCGGAGAGAGGGAGCGGTGCCGAGTCGACTTCGGTGTCAGCGACAGCCGGTGTCAAAAGGCCTTGGCAGTACCGGCAGGGTCCGGTGCCGAGGAGGCGCTTCTGCCCGCCGCTTGATCATCGCTTGGTGCCAAAGGTGGAGGGGTAAGTGAAAGTCCAGCTCCTTTTTGTTCTCGGCTTAAAAGCCTTGCAAATGGGGCACTTAGCTGTCAAGTGTGATTCCTCGAGGCACTTCAAAACAGGAGTTGTGCGGATCTCCCGTCGGTATTGGCTTCTGGCAGGCCGAGCCCGTATTAAAACCCGGTGAGCCGGGCATGGGCTCCGGTACCAGGTGTGGGGAAGGGGCTACTTCCTGAACCCCGCTAACTATTACTAAACTAACTATGTTAGTAAAGAAAAACGTATAACTATACAAATATATATATAAAAGGATTATAACTACATAACTATATACACAAGAACTACGAGTAGCTAGGGAAGGGAAGATCAGCTAAGCCGCGCTCCACTGTTCTAACGACCGACATGGGCGGTAAGAAGGAACTGAAGGGTGGCTGGGTCGGCCGGGGTATATATCCGGTGCCATAGCGGTGCTACTCCAGGGGGCGCCCAGCCGACCCACCGAGTGTTGCTAGGGTAAAAATCTTCCGACGAACGTGCACGCGGCGTGTGCACACCTCACTGGAATGGATATGAGCAAGCACTCTAAGAACTTCAAATTAAGTTTATGATCCGACTGTATGATGCATTTAGCACATACTCCTAACTCTTCTTCCACAGCTATAATACTGTAGCTGGAAAATTTGTTAAGAATCTATGTTGTCATGTTGCCTAATGTTAAGGAGATTATCACAGACAGCAAAGCATGCATTCAAAAAAGGTGGAGAAAACTGGGGTGTGAATGTATAGTGCACTAGCTTACCATACATTTTCCTGATCTTAGGATCTTTAAATATTAACCGTAATATTGCATTAATATAGTTTTTTACATGTATCATTACTTTTTTTAGACTCTCATTATTTTGCAGAAGTTGTGAGTGATTTGATACAAGCCCATGGATTTAATGCCCCACAAGAGAGGTAAATCTGTCACCAAACCAGTAGTTACCAAAAGGGATAAGTATTTTATAATTCTCTTCAAAACAGTAAATGCAAAACAAGATGCTTGAGTTAGGGTAAGGTAATCAATCACTTTAGTTATATAAACCTTCAAATTGCTATGTTGAGCAAAAAGTGTGTTATATCTTTTAAAAATAATGATTATGAAAAAAAGAATTGAGACTACCTGCAATTAAAGATTTACTCTACAATTTAATTATGTTCTTAACATGTTTTGGACAAATAGCATACAGTCTTGAAGTGATTATATATATGTTTATATTTTAATCCCACTTTAGCAAGTGATGTAGACAAATACTGAACATTAGCTTATGGTGTTCATATACTTACCACTCCAGAAAGTTGAAATCTTATTTTATGTTTCATGTGAGGTTCTGCAAGTGGATGACACTCCAGGTCCCAAAATTGAGCATAGTCTCCTCTATCCCTAGGTAAAAAGGTGATAGCAACCTACCAGGATAGGGTAAAGTGTTAGTGAAAGTTTCCTTAGACTTTTATATACCACTACAACCTTGTCTACATGAAAAATTTACAGTATTTTGTACTGCTTTAACTACATCAGTTTAAATTCACAAACTGAGTGTGACATTGTACCTCAAAGCAGCACCCTGGAACCCCCATACTCACCCCTGTCATATAATTATTATATGTTTTGTACAAAGTATGCCTTGTATAATTTTAAAAGTCTTGATCTGTTGAGCATTACTATCCTGTTGGAGCGTATGTGCTATCATTTTATGTAAAATTATGAAGTTTTGCTATCTGCATGTTACTGAAATATGTTGTGAGGTTGGGAACACCCACAACTAGCTTTTCAGATACAACAATGGAGTAGCCAGACAGCAGTTAATGATTCATCAACACCCACCAAGGAAAGAATCCACTAGTCCAGAAACTGTATACAATGGAGAGTTCTCACAGAGAACACAGACAATGGAGACTGCTTGACCAATGGCGGTGGATTACCCACCTCACAGCAAAGATCTTTCCAGCAAGCTGGAAGAAACTATAAAAGATGGGAAGTGACATCACTCAGACTCTCTCCCTGCCACAACTCAACACCTGGAAACACATCTGGAGGACAAAGACTTTGAACTGGGGGATGGTGGTCCCAGGCTGAGAGAATCTCAGCCTGTGTATTGAGGATCTGTGACCTGTTTGTACCATCTGCAGGGTGAGACATTTCTCGATTCAAATCCTGTTTAGTTTGTAGAATTTAAACTGTGAATTTATTTTTGTTTAAGTAACCAACTCTGATCTCTATGCCTGCTACTTATAATCACTTAAAATCTTGGTTTCTGTAGTTAACAAATCTGTTTTATATTTAACCTAAAACAGTGTGTTTTGGCTGAAGAGCTTGGGAAATCTCAGCTCAGTTTACAAAGGCTAGAATGTGTCCACGCCACAAGGAGGCAAGGGTGGACTGGGTAATGAATTTTAACTGGCCAGGCTTCTGACCAGTGCAATATGGCACAGTTCTGGGGTGCAAGACTGGGGAGCTGGAGAAAATTGGCTGGAGCTATTGAGGATTCATGCAAGGCTGGGAAAGCATTCATGTAATGCAGTAGGGTGTATCCCTACCTGTGGATGTCTGTGTAAGTGCAGTACCTATCAGAGATTTGCAGCTTGCCATAGCATCACAGTGTGAGAGGGATACCCCAGGCTGGTGGGACAGAGGACTCAGCAGTCCAGTTTGCACCCTGGGGACCCTGTCACACCAAGTTACAGTTCCCTAAGTTCCAAACGTGCTTGTGAGCAAATGTGCTGCACTTGTTAGAGGTGATTTAGATATGTATTACAATGAACTGGCTACGAGTCAACTTCATTTGAACAGCCTTAGGTCTTGTCTACATGAGAAAGGGCTTGTCTTTATGGAAGGGTGCATCAGTTTCACTAAAGCATTAATTTAAACAGACTCAGTTAACCTGGTGCAAACCCCTGTATGAGTACTTGTAGCCTAAAAGTTTGAGTACACAGCAAACTTGGGTATGAAGATAAAATACACTAGCCTGCTCATACTAACAGACTGCATAGACTCGCCTACTGAGAACTAGAAGTTCCTAGTGCACTGTAAGACTGACTTGTTTTAATTTACCTTAGCTTAAGTCAAACAGGTTAAAGCTAAACCAAAATAAGACATTTAAATTGTAAATACCTGTGTGGACACTCATTTTGGTTTAACTAAATTGGTGCAAGTTTGTGTGAAGACAAGGTCAAAAGTGAACCGGTTTGACTTAATCACTTTAACGTAAATTTGTTAAACTGGTGCACAAGCCAATTCAACTTAAGTAAAATCAAAATAAGTCTGGTTTAACTGAAGCAAGCGTCCACAATGCTTTCTGCAAAAGTTTTACGAAGACTACTTAAAATGAAGCCTCAGGCCGAATTGGTGTAACTTCTGCATTTAGAAGGGTATTCATCTGAAACGTTGGCTTTCAGCGCTAGCAGACTAGCAATAAGCTTTGCAGCAGTATAAAGCATATATTCTTTTAAGTTCACCACATACATTTGCAGTAGCTTACATCAGAAAGCCTGAAAGCATTTTCTATTTCAGGGGTTCTCAATTTTTTTCTTTTCTGAGGTCCTCCCAAACATGCTATAAGAACCCCATGGCCCAGTGTGCCACAACTGTTTTTCTGCACAGAAAAGCTAGGATCAGTATTAGGGGGTAGTAAGCAGGGCTACTACTCAGGGCTCTATGCCACAGAGGGCATTGCGAAGTTATGCTGCTCAGGCTTTGATTTTAGCTCGGGTGGTGGGCTTGGGGCCCCGGGTTGCAGTCCTCCGCAGCAGGGCTCTGGCTTTCTGCCCTGGGTCTTAGTGAGTTTAATATTGGCCATGCATGGCGGACCCTCTGAAACCTGCTCACAGCTCCCGAGGGGGGTTCCGGCGCCCTGGTTGAGAACCACTGCTCTGTTTCACTGTATTAACAGATGCAACATTAAAGATCAAAATGGTTTTTAGCATAGGCTTTATAAAACTGCATCACTGCACATGTTATTCAAAAAAACCTTCACGAACTACAACTGATGAATAGGAGACATAATGCGGTGAAAGTGGGAGAAGCTCTAAAGCTAAAAAAACTCAAATATTCAGTGATTCATCTTCAAAAGCATTGTTAAAAAAAGGAGTTGCTCGCCTAAGAAAATAGCTTCATAGATGCAAAATATAATGTATGTATTGTAGGGATTTTTCTAGTATTGTCAATTGAGTTTACATGAAGAGACATATCGATGAGTGATGCTAATGACCTTTCTGATACATCTGAAAATGGAGTACATCTGGTCCTATTTTGGATGCCCAGTGTTTTATCACTACCATTTAAATAGATGTTTAGACGCATGTTAAACTATTTCCAGGTTTGAAGAAGTCCAGCTGAAACAAGGTCATATTTCATAGAGTGCATATGCTTCATGTAAGTAGTTACATTACAGTTAAGACACAACATTCATCTGCTTAAATTCATCATAACACTAAAAAAGCTTACTTTTTCTTTTCCATGAGCTCCAAGTGTACCAGAAACACGGGAACATCTGAAAGCTGTGTAGGTAGCCCTGTAAACATCTCCACTTTCATCTATTCCCTACAAATGAGGTAATTAAGTTTTGATAAACCAAATACAATAATCTGCTTCATAAAAAAACTGTTCTAGAAACATCCACTGAGTTAGCAAGCAAACAAAGAATATTCTATAACATTTACAAAACTACTGTGGTCTAATGACTTGTAATAGAAAAAGTAGTACATTAGCTATAAGCAGGGGTTCTCAAGCATTTTCATAGTGTGGGTCACATCTAAGGTTGTCTCATGGACCACCTACTCTCCAGTTCATGATTGCATTGGCCTAGCCCCCACCCACTGACAATCAAATGTTACCCCTCACATCCGCAGCGATTGACCATAGAAAATATTAGGAAAATAACATATGTTTGATTTCTTGAGAGTCAACATCATGTGACCATCCAGCTCTCTACAAATCCAGCAGTGCCTCATGGACAACTTGTTGTCCTCTAACCACACACAGAGTTTGGGGACCACTGAACTAGAGGAGAACAACAATGAACAAGTCATCTAGCTACCCAAGTACAAATATTTCCTAACGCAGGGAGATTTTTAAACTAGGAGAAATATTATCTGAAAAGATTAAGTTAATAAGTATAACCTCTTTTAAAAATGCCTGTTGAAAATTTAACACAAAATGTTAACTCACCTTGACATAGGGTGGGGCAAAAGATGACAAGTGCCACTTCACATCTTCATTCCCATTATTTTCCATCTCTAGGTAGTTTTCTAAAAAAAAAGCCTCATATTAGTAAACATGAAGTGAGAAATTTAGTACATGTGTTTTATAACTTTTTTTGAGTCTTTATATCTTTAAATAAAGAGTGATGAAGAATAAATATTTGTGTTGCTGACAAGAGTAGTAACAACTCATGAACAACCTTCATGTCTCAGACTGCCAAATAACTTGCTGTATACATTTTATCAACCTCTATTACAAAACTCTTGGGAGTTGAACAGTCAGCTGTGTTTAACCTGGAATGTGGATTTAAGCCTATTACTCTTCATCATCTAATGAAGAAGCATATGGACACATCTACAAGACCTAAAGCCTCAAACTAACGTTGTCCTTTAAATCGCTGTCGTTTCTCAATTGAATTTGAATGGTACAAGCTACCCTCTCATGGTAAATTGATGAACTCTATCTTCAAAAAGAGTATAAATCATTGGCAAGGGACAACTCAAGCATCTAGCTCTTCAGGTGAATAAGATCTGGCATATCTACAAACTTTGCACCTTGGTTAATGCAAGGCTTGGCTGCTGCTAAGTAGGTCAATGGCTAGTTTGTGCTAGAAAACCTGTAGCTATAGACAGAATACAGGATGGTGAATCGCAGCTAGGTTTATCAGCTCACCAAGATGTAGACAATCCAAACTCAGTGATTGAGACTGGGCAAATGTCTCCATGTATTACTGGATAAACTGATCCAAAAAACCTATAACTAGAGACGCACTTCTGATCCCTTCCTAAATAATGGTATTTGACTGTCCAAGGTATGACTGCCATAGTTGGCAATAAATATTACAAACTCGTTCTCTACATCTTTGTCAGGTCTGACCCTACTATTTACTCCTGGACATCTGATGCCTCTTCCTTCAACTCCAGACTATGGGAAAAACAGAAGCAAAGCTTCCAGCACTGGCATTTTAGCAATTGAAGCTCTGATGTTCACCGCACATAGTGGCTGTTGAAGCTTCACTGCGGGGCTATTTGAGGGAAACCTGTATGCAAGTCTCCAACACAGCCTTAACTCCAAACATGGTGAAAACTCAATGTGGACCATGAAACAGTAACATTAACTTCGACCTGAAGGAGGCCAAGAATAATCACCTGATGGTATTCTCAGAAGATGATGAGTCAAAGTTACATCTTGGAACACATTTCATACCTTGAAGTATCATGAATCTTTCCCAGGCAAATAAAGCCAGTACTCATAACAGTACCTTCAAAATCAGATCTCCCTGAGGTAGCATTTTAAGGAGTTGAGCTGCTTATATTAAACTAGGCAGATATTTACAAGCAGGAGGAATGGGAAGAGAACATCCATCTCAGTTTCACAAACAACATAGATTTCCCTCAAAACAACAGAAGAGGAAAAAATGAATTGATCAAATAAGCCTAGAAAATTCTTGGAGTGTTATGATTCAGTAAACTATAATGCCACTATATCACTATGTAACTCCTGATTTATTAGCTGTAACTACTGGCTGATATTGGTGAAAATTCAATAGTTACCTAGTGGCAAGGCAATTTAATACAGTAGTTTTGAGCATTCTTAGACTTACAGAAACAGACTGAAGGTTCACAGATCTACTTTATTACCAACAATGCTGTGAAGGCTGATTCCCCACTCTGGCACTTTGAGTGCAGAAGGTGGGGGCTTGCAAGGGCCACTCCAGGCTGGTATTAAACTCCCAAGGTCACAGTTCTCTTTCACCTTGGATGAGATGCTGCCACCACCCAAGCGCAAAAAAAAAAAAAAAAAAAGACCCAGGAAGGCACACTTGGGAATTCCTCCCTGTAGAGTACCCTCAAGCCCTTTCACCCCATCCCCCTGGGGAAGAGCTGAGAAAGAAAATAAAGGAAATCAGCTGTTGCCACAAGCTAATTAAACAACATATGCCCAAACCTCTTAAGACATCAAAAATCCAATCCTGTTATTAAAAAAGGTAAATTTTATTAAAAACAAAAAGAAAGAAAATATATCTGGAACTTAGGCTTTTGCTAGATTTAAAAAAATCTACTTACAAAAATTAAACATCAAGAATAACCTTCTTGAAGTCCAGCTTAAAGTTTACAAGCAAAACAAAAAGCATTTGGGGTTAGCACAAAGGAGTTCACAAGCAATAAGAAATAAGTAGAAATAAACCTAATCGCGTCTTCCTAGACATTCCCTAATTTACTTACATATCTGGGGTTTCAAGAAGCAATCTCTACGTATGATCTGATTGTTTTTTTATACCTGGCTTAAAGCTTCTCACAGCATAACTGCTGCCCTGATCCCCAAGTCCTCGGAGAATCACAACACACAGACAAAAGGAAGCTTTTTCCCAATTTTAACAAGTTCTAGCCCTTCCATTGGTTCTTTTGGTCAGGTGACCACTACTTTCCTTTTACCTGTGGGCTTGTTAACCTTTACAGGTAAAGCAAGAAGAGAACAGCTACTAAGAGGAAATGTATACCTAACTGGCTGTCTGGGTGTCCATAAAAGGGAGCTACCTCCACTCCCTTCATTTATCACGAATGTCCTCTTCGAGAAACATGAAACTTCTCAACACTGAGGTATTTGTACACAATCTATCTGAAATTTATGTGGCTACATTGTGTTCAAAAAAATTAAGAGCTCTGCAGACATACAACTTTCATTACATGAGATTAAATCAAAAGAGTGGGTTTGGCTCGTCATGCTAGTCACTAAAGGAATAAAAATGATGAATAAGTTATTTTCAATCTTGCAATGTAGTAAACTTAAATGCTGAACATTTAACGCTAGCAGACATGGTAATTTTATGAATAATTGATATTACCTGAGCTTTCACCAAATCTTGTTTCAGGAAAAATAATAGCTCTGTTCTTTATTTCAACTTTTGCTGAAGGTAGCTTTGGAAGTGGTTTTATCATATGAGTGACAGACTCAGTTGGTGGTGTAAGGACATCAAGCTTTTTAGATGCTGAGCCTGTTGAAGATATATCCTGGGCAATGTCTTCTCGAATCTGAACTTTAATGAACTTTTGCGCAAAAAGAACAATGGTATATTACAAGTCAATCCAAATGGCTAGTTCTTATTTACTTTGAGCCACACACATTCCAACAACAAGCTCTACTCATGCCTCAGTGGTACAAAAGCAGTAACCATGTATCAATGGCTTTAACAAATAGAAAAAAATGGTTACTCATCTTCTCAGAACTGTTCTTCTTAGAGATACATGTTGCACATGTCCATTACACTGCAGGTGTGGGTGCATCTCATGCATCAATGGAGAGTATTCCCTAGCAGTATCTGTTAGGGTGGTTTTGTCCTCTCTTATCTCCTTGTGCACCATGTCCAGGGTATAAAGGGTGACGTTATCATACCTCTCCCTTCGCCAAAAACCGAAGATAAACTCCAATGTGTTGGGGAAGGAGAGTGGGTCACGTAATGGACATAAGCAACAATTATGAGAAGGTGAGTAAACGCTACTTCTTCGAGTGTTGGTTATGTCCATTACATTGTAGGTGATTATGAAGCTTTTATCAAATGTGTTGTGTTTCAGAGGCTCATTGGAAGGACTTCAAGACTGCTTTTCCCACCTCTGTGTCACTTCCTGATGCAGTGCTAAGCAATAAATGTGTGGCCAGAAGACGACACCACTGGTCTCCAAATATCCATAATAGGGACATGCACTACTAATGCTGCCAAGGCTGCATATGTCCTGGTAGTGCATGCTATCAACTTTTCAGGTAGCATCCTGCCCATTGCAACATAAGAGATTCAACTGATAATCCATTTTGAGAGTCTGAATCATAATTGGGTGCCCCTTCATATGTTCTCCACAGGAAACAAGCAACTAGGTATAGACCTTGAAAGGTTTGTTCTGTCCAGGTAAAATGACAAAAGCTCAATGCACATCTAGGGGATACAGCTTTTCTTCTCCCTCGTGAAGATGTGGCGGGGGGAGGGGGAGGAGAGAACAGGTAAGGATAGAGATTAAGGTGGAAATCTGAAACCATCTGACAAATTTTGGATGAGATCTGAGCTGAACTTGTCCATATAAAAACAGTTCTGGAGATCCATGACAAGTGCCTGCAATTCCCTCTCTCTCCTGGCTGAAGTGATGACCACCAGGAAGCCTACTTCAGTGAGAGATGCAGAGGGTTTAAAATGGAGGACTCAAAAGAGCAGACAATACTAAATTTGAAGTCCCTAATGGGCACTGGGTCACAAACAGGAATAATTATCTAGACTGTTAAGTAATCTGGCCGTGACAGGATTGGTGAACTCAGTTTTACCACTGATATTACGATGAAATGCTGAAATTGTGGCCAAAGGAACTTTAAGACAGAGGAAGGATTGAACAGATTGATTCATGTGAGAGAGTGTATCTAAAATGTCTTAAGTCAATGTAGGGAAGGTGACAGATTCCAGGAAGCTGCCTAGAAAGAGAACTGTTTCCACTTACTCATGCAAGTAACCTTTGTAAAAGGCTTCCTGCTATTAAGTAGGACACCCTGGACTGCCACTGAGTGAGAGAGATTTCTAACCACAGCACAGACAGTACCGAGAACTGTAGTGGTTCTGCCAAGATCAGCCCAGTGCCTTAGCTGCAGAAAGACCCAGCCTTGGTAGTCCCCTGAGAGAGCAATGGAGTTAATGGCTCATGGTTAGGAGAGACCATATCAGCCAGAACTGGGGAGCAGTCTGAAGGATGCACTTTAGCATAGATACTGGAATGGCTTTCAGAGGAGTGCATTCTTTGAGACATTGACGAACCTGATGCCGACTTCCTTTTCTGAGTGAGACTGCTCTGAAGCACTGGGTCTCTCAGAAAGATCCAGCAATGGTGAGTTCCTACCTCCCGTGGTGGACAAAGTAAGGGTAGCGCTTGGGAAAAACTCTTCAAAGCCCCTTCTAAAGAATGAGGGGGCTCAGATGCCAGCCTTAAGACGGCTCCCATGATGAGACACTGGAGTCATTTCTATCTATTTCTTTGTTCTAGTTTTAATGCCCCTGCAGATGGAACACTTGCCTCAAATGCGCTCCTCAGCTAAGCATTTCAGAAAGCATGAATTAATGTCATTGATGACCTGGGTTTCCAGCAAGAGAATGAGGTTAAAGTTGAGGGACTGTGACTTAGAGTCAGCTGGTACCCAGTAAGTTCCAGAGGACCAACTGAGCCTAAACTCTAAGCAAAACAAAAATAAGAGATTTCTAAGAAATAAAATAAAAATATATGTCCAAAGGACCAGCTAACCATTAGGAAAGATACTTAGTTCTTAAACAACCTGTAGACCCAGAACCCTAACTACACACCAAAAGCAGTAAGAAAGAACTGAAGTTGGGGTGCGATGACTCCACCCTTTATGCACTTGGTACAGAGCAAGAGGCGACAGAGTAGAGTTGTCCCTATGGATATCATTAAGGAAAAAACTCTCCTCCATTGATGCATGAGACACACACACCTACTACGTAATGCACACATGCAAGCACTCACAGAATCACTACGTTTCTTCTACTAATTTAGGGACTAAAATTGTCCCAGTATGAAACTCTCAGCTGAAAATTCTTGTGTGAGCATGGTCACAAGTGCAGAATATTATAACTTTAGAAAGCTTTTTAGTGACATTGTTCTTCCTCTCTCTCTCTCGACATAGTACTATATCTTTTTTAATCTGGTTAATTTGATTTTATATTTCCCATGTCAGTGAATACGCCATCCTATTGTTTATCCTTGGTTTCATAAATCTTTAAGTAAATCATTAAAGAAAAATAGTTTGAAGGAAAGATAATTCTAATGTGTATTTGCTTTTTTGACTGTAAAAGGGTTTATATTAGAAAACAAATGACTCCACTATAGTGTCAAAATACTAGTACTTTCAGTCAAGTGGCTCCCTACGTAGTTTACCAGATTTTATTCTTCCTCCCTTAAAAGTAGTTATGACACTTTCACTTGAGAGACAAACACTTTCAGATGGTCGTAAACAATTTTGAAGATATGTGGTCTCATTTTTAAAGTTTAAAATAGCGTATGCATTGTAAACAATGTTTTGCAAACAAGGATGGAAGCATTTACCCAAAAAAAAAAAAGGTTACTCACCTTTGTAACTGTTGTTCTTCGAGATGTGTTGCTCATATCCATTCCAGTTAGGTGTGCGCGCGCCGCGCGCACGTTCGTCGGAAGATTTTTACCCTAGCAACACTCGGTGGGTTGGCTGGGTCGCCCCCTGGAGTGGTGCCACCATGGTACCAGATATATACCCCTGCCGACCAAACCACTCCTCACCTCCTTCTTGCCAGCTACTCTGACAGTGGGGAAGGAGGGCAGGTTTGGAATGGATATGAGCAACACATCTCGAAGAACAACAGTTACAAAGGTGAGTAACCGTCTTTTCTTCTTCGAGTGCTTGCTCATATCCATTCCAGTTAGGTGATTCCCAAGCCTTACCCAGGCAGTGTGGTCGGAGTGAGATGTCGCAGAGTGTAATACTGCGGAGCCAAAGACTGCGTCATCCCTGGACTGCTGAACCAGGGCATAGTGAGAGGCGAAGGTATGGACTGAGGACCAGGTAGCTGCGCGACATATCTCGTGGATGGGCACGTAAGCCAGGAAGGCAGCAAATGAAGCATGAGCCCTGGTAGAGTGTGCAGTGACGTGGCTCGAGGGGACATGAGCCAAGTCGTAACAGGTGCGGATGCACGATATCACCCAGAATGAAATCCTTTGTGAGGAAACGGGTAGGCCCTTCATACGCTCTGCCACTGCGACGAAGAGTTGGGGTGTTCTGCGGAAGGGCTTTGTCCGCTCGATATAAAAAGCGAGTGCTCTACGGACGTCTAGGAAGTGCAATTGTTGCTCCCTGCGCAATGAATGTCACTTCGGGAAGAAGACCGGAAGGAAGATCTCCTGGCTAACATAGAAGGCCGATACCACTTTGGGGAGAAAGGCCGGATGTGGTCGCAACTGCACCTTGTCCTTGTGGAACACAGTATATGGAGAGTCCGCTGTGAGAGCCCGAAGCTCAGAAGCTCGTCTTGCCGATGTGATGGCCACGAGGAAAGCAGTTTTCCAGAACAGGTACAGAAGCGAGCAAGTTGCTAATGGCTTGAACGAGGCCGACATAAGTCTGGTAAGAACCAGGCTGAGGTTCCAGGTTGGGGCAGGGCAGCGTACCTGGGGGTATGGGCGCTCCACGCCCTTGAGAAATAGAGATACCATAGGATGTGAAAACACTGAGCGGCTATTCTCCCCGGGTGGAAGGTAGAGATGGCCGCCAAGTGTACCCTCAATGATGATACCGCTAGGCCCTGCTGTTTAAGAGACCAGAGGTAGTCCAAGATGGTGGGGATCGAGACCTCGGTGGGAAGAATGTTCTGCTCTCCGCACCAGCATGAGAAATGCTTCCACTTGGCCAGATATGTTAATCTAGTGGAAGGCTTTCTGCTACCCAAGAGAACTTGTTGCACTGGGGCAGAGCAACGCAACTCAGACTTGGTCAACCACTTAGGAGCCATGCAGCGAGATGGAGCGACTGTAGGTCTGGGTGGTGAAGTTGGCTATGGTCCTGAGTTATCAGGTCCGAGTGAAGAGGTAGAGGGGTTGGCTACTGACAGGTCGAGCAACATGGTGTACCAGTGCTGCCTGGGCCACGCCGGAGCGATCATGATCAAGCAGGCTCTGTCCCTGCGTACTTTCAGCAGGCCCCTACACCGGCTCCTCACTACCATGCTATTACGTTTCTGGTTGCACTTTTCCCCTCACCTCCTTCTGTACGCACTCCCTATCCGTGGCCCCACGAAGTCCCGGGACCTCCTGGTCAACCTCCTCCTCGCCCTGGCTAAGAAGGCCATCTACGCGACCAGGGAGAGGAGGTTGGCCGATGGAGACTCCGGTGACTGTGGGGCTTGTTTCCGATCCATGGTCCGTTCACGCATCCAGGCAGAGTTCCTCTGGGCGGCGTCCACTGGCTCCCTTGACACTTTCGAGGAGCAGTGGGCACTGTCTGGGGTTCTCTGCTCGGTGACCCCATCAGGTTCCCTTCTTATGACCCTTTGACCTCACTCCTGTCCCTGTTCTTTTATTAGTTGTCCCCTGAACTCAGTGGGTTCTGTGGCCCTGTGGATCCTCCCCTTCGGCTGGGGGAGGATCCTTTAGCAGTGGGCGGGCTTTGCCCGCCCACTTCCCAGACACCCAATAGATACTTTCAGCAGGACCCTGTGGACAGGCGGGAACGGTGGAAAAGCATAGAGTAGGTGAGTCATCCATGGTATCAGGAAAGCGTCCGCTAGCGAACCCTAGGAGAGGCCTTGAAAGGAACAGAATATCTGGCATTTCCTGTTCTCGTAGGACGCGAAGAGGTCTACAAGGGGAAATCCCCACTTCCGGAAGACCGAAAGAATAACGTCCAGGCGAAGTGACCACTCGTGAGAAAGGAAGGATCTGCTGAGGCGATCCGCCAGAGTGTTTCGAACCCCCGGGAGAAAGGATGCTATGAGGTCTATAGAGTGGGCTATACAAAAGTCCCAGAGTCGTATGGCTTCCTGACAAAGAGTCGAGGACCTTGTCCCGCCCTGTTTGTTTATATAGTACATGGCTGTTGTGTTGTCTGTGAATACTGACACACAACGGCCTTGCAAGTGCTGCTGAAACGCCTGGCACGCAAGGCAGACTGCTCTCAACTCCTAGACATTGATGTGCAAGGCCAGCTCCTGAGATGACCAAAGGCCTTGAGTGCACAGATGTCCGAGGTGAGCACCCCAGCCGAGAGATGACGCGTCCGTCGTCAGGGGCATAGAGGGCTGGGGCAGATGGAACAGCAGCCCTGCCCACACCAAGGAGGGAGTCAGCCACCATTCGAAGGCATCTAGGATGCTCGGAGGAATGGTGACTATCATGTCTATGGCATCTCTGCCTGGTCGGTATAGTGAGTTGAGCCATGACTGGAGGGGACGGAGGCACAGTCTGGCGTGTTTCGTCACAAACGTGCAGGCCGCCATGTGACCCAGGAGACCGAGGCAAGTGCGAACCAAAGTAAATGGAACAGCTTCCAGGCTCTGGATGATGGCCACCATTTCCTGGAACCGGGGCAGCGGTAAGCAGGCTCTGGCGAGATTGGAGTCCAGGGTGGTGCCAATAAAGTCTATCCTCTGAGTGGGAATCAGAGTGGATTTTTCCACATTGATCATCAGGCCTAGATGTAGGAAAAGGTCCTTGACAATGCTGACGTGATGGGTGACTTGTGCCTCGGAGGTCCCTCGGATGAGCCAGTCGTCTAGATACGGAAAAACGTGTATCCGACGGCCGTGGAGGTGGGCGGCAACTACAGCCATGCATTTTGTAAATACTCTTGGGGCTGTAGAGAGGCTAAACGGTAGGACCGCGAACTGAAAATGTTGGCGGTGGGCTACAAACCGGAAGTACCTCCTGTGAGGAGGGTAGATGGCTATGTGAAAATACGCATCTTTCATGTCGAGGGTGGCACACCAGTCTCCGGGATCCAGGGATGGGATGATGGTCCCCAGGGATACCATGCGGAACTTCAACTTTATCATGAATTTGTTGAGTTCCCGCAGATCCAGGATAGCTCTGAGACGCCCCTTTGCCTTGGGGATTAGGAAGCAGCAGGAGTAAAACCCCGGGCCCCTTTCATGTTTTGGTACCTCCTCTATGGCTCCTTTGGCAAGGAGCGTCTGCACCTCCTGAAGGAGGAATTGCTCGTGAGAGGGGTCCCTGAAGAGGGACGAGGAAGGGGGGTGATAGGTGGTGCGTGAAATAAAGGGGGTGGCACCCAAATTCCAGTGTGAGTAAGACCCAGCAATCTGACTTAGCTGGGACCATGCAGGGAGGAAAAGGGAGAGGCAGTTGGAAAAAGGAGGGAATGGAGCCTTTAACGAAACTGGTACATCATCCTCCGGCGCACCTTCAAAAAGGTGGGTTTTGGCCCTGTGGGTGGTTTGGAGGGACCTTGGTTCTGGCCCCCTTGGGTGCCTGACTGCCTCCGATGACCAGTTCTACCCCGCCTTCTGGCAAAGTCTTGTCTCTGTCTGGGCTGAGGGTAAGAGTGGTGTGGCTGGGGGCGGAAGGGCCTGCACTGAGTCACTGGCATGTGCATGCCTAGTGAGCGCATAATGACCCTGTTATCTTTTAGGCTTTGCAGCCTAGGGTCTGTCTTTTCGGAGAAGAGGCCTTGCCCTTCAAAGGGGAGGTCCTGGATTGTATGCTGGAGCTCCACGGAAAGGCCTGAGACTTGCAGCCATGAGATACGTCTCATAGTAACTCCGGAGGCTAGGGTCCTGGCTGCAGAGTCCGCTGCATCCAAGGAAGCCTGGAGGGAAGTTCTAGTCACCATTTTTCCTTCAATCCAGGAGGCCGTAAATTCCTGCTGGGAGTCGTGTGGGAGCAACTCCTCGTCCACCGCCGCCCAGGTATTATATTTACAGCGGCTAAGGAGGGCTTGCTGATTAGCCACGCAGAGTTGGAGCACCCCTGCAGAGTAGACTTTGTGCCCCAGCAAGTCCATGCGCCTCGCGTCCTTTGATTTCGGGGCTGGGGCCTGCTGGCCATGGCGTTCTCTCTCATTGACCGACTGGACAACGAGGGAGCAGGGAGGAGAAGGATGGACGTATAAGTATTTGTAGGCCTTTGAGGGCACCATATATTTACGTTCCACTCCCCGGGCAGCAGGTGGGATAGAGGCCGGAGACTGCCAGATCGTGTTGGTATTGGCCTGGATCGTCCAGATAAAGGGGAGGGCCACTCTAGTCGGAGCATCAGATGATAACATGTCCTCCACTGGGTCCTCTACCTCCGGGACCTCCTCGACTTGCAAGTTCAAGGAAATACAGTAGATCTAATTTACCTCGATTTTAGTAAGGCATCTGACACGGTTCCACATGGGGAATTATTAGTTAAATTGAAAAAGACGGGGATCAATATTAAAATTGAAAGGTGGATAAGGAACTGGTTAAAGCGGAGACTACAACGGGTCATACTGAAGGGTGAACTGTCAGGCTGGAAGGAGGTTACTAGTGGAGTTCCTCAAGGATCAGTTTTGGGACCAATCTTATTTAACCTTTTTATTACTGACCTTGGCACAAAAAGCGGGAATGTGCTAATAAAGTTTGCGGATGACACAAAGCTGGGAGATATTGCTAACACAGAGAAGGACTGGGATATCATACAGGAAGATCTGGATGACCTTGTAAACTGGAGTAATAGTAATAGGATGAAATTTAATAGTGAAAAGTGCAAGGTCATGCATTTAGGGATTAATAATAAGAATTTTATTTATACATTGGGGACGCATCAGTTGGAAGCACCAGAGGAGGAGAAGGACCTTGGAGTATTGGTTGATCACAGGATGACTATGAGCCGCCAATGTGATATGGCCGTTAAAAAAGCTAATGTGGTTTTAGGATGCATCAGGCGAGGTATTTCCAGCAAAGATAAGGAGGTGTTAGTACCGTTATATAAGGCACTGGTGAGACCTCATCTGGAATACTGTGTGCAGTTCTGGTCTCCCATGTTTAAGAAGGATGAATTCAAACTGGAATAGGTTCACAGACGGGCTACTAGGATGATTCGAGGAATGGAAAACCTGACTTATGAAAGGAGACTCAGAGAACTTGGCTTGTTTAGCCTAACCAAAAGAAGGCTGAGGGGGGATATGCTTGCTCTTTATAAATATATCAGAGAGATTAATATTAGGGAGGGAGAGGAATTATTTAAGCTTAGTACCAATGTAGAGACAAGAACAAATGGGTATAAACTGGACACTAGGAAGTTTAGACTTGAAATTAGACAAAGGTTTCTAACCATTAGAGGAGTGAAGGTCTGGAACAGCCTTCCAAAGGGAGTAGTGGGGGCAAAAGACATATCTGGCTTTAAGACTAAGCTTGATAAGTTTATGGAAGGGATGGTATGATGGGATAGCTTAATTTTGGCAATTGATCTTGATCATCAGCAGGTAAGTATGCCGAGTGGTCTATGATGGGATGTTAGACGGGATGGGATCTGAGTTACTGCAGAGAATTCTTTCCTGAGTGCTGGCTGGTGAGTCTTGCCCACATGCTCAGGGTTTAGCTGATCGCCATATTTGGGGTCGAGAAGGAATTTTCCTCCGGGGCAGACTGGCAGATGCCCTGGAGGTTTTTCTCCTTCCTCTGCAGCGTGGGGCATGGGTCACTTGCTGATGGATTCTCTGCAGCTTGAGGTCTTCAAACGACAATTTGAAGACTTCAGTAACTCAGACACAGTTAGGGGTTTGTTATAGAAGTGGATGGGTAGGGTTCTGTGGCCTGCTTTGTGCAGGAAGTCAGACTAGATGATCATATTGGTCCCTTCTGACCCTAAAGTCTATGAGTCTATTCATATTTAGTGCCACACACCTGAGGAGGTCCTGGTGGGCCCTCAGGTCAATTGGCCGAGGGCTTATGGATGATGTTCTGGCTACTGCCTCGTCAGGGGAGGAGGATGAGGGGAGACCAGGGACAAGCGGGTCAGTTGAGGCCTCTTCTTGGTGGCCAGCCTTTGTCTCCGTTGGGATCTGGAGTCTTGTGGCTGGACCAGCACTTCCTCCGAAGTAGGAGGAGGAGGACGGCTTATAGTGGCTTCCGCACCCGGTGCTCCGATGTGGCAGAGCGAGATGGGCCTGGATGTGCACCTTGGGCCTGATGATATGCCCAAGGTGTCCAGAATGCCCACTGGTGAGGGCCATGATCTTGGGCCTGGGGCTCGTGGAATATCCTGGCGGGCACATCGGAGTCTGTGTCCTGGGCGTACGAACTGTCCGCCTGCGAAGACATGGACGGGTGCCAGGACGGCCAGGGAGGAGCTGAAAGACTCTGGTAAGAGTCCTTCTCTCTCGCCGTTGCTGATCTCCTCGGCACCGGGGATCGGTACCTGGAGCCATACCGGTACTGAGATCGGGACCTGCGACCTGCACAGTGCCAGGAGGTCGACCTGGATCTCGAAGGTCTGCGTCGGGAACAGCTGCGAGAGTCCTGGTGCAGGGAGCGGTGCCGGGAGCTGGAGCGGTACCAAGAGTACCGAGCTGGAGGCCAAGACATTGATCTACGCCGTGAGTACAACCGGTACCGAAGAGGCAATTGGTGCCGGGACTGCGAGCAGCGTCGGGACCGTGATTGTCGATGGGACTGCGAACGGCACCAGGACCTGGATCGTGATCGGTACCGATCTGCCGGGTCGAGTGAAGGTGGTCTCATTAGGGCTGGCTTGCCTATCGAGTGTAATACCCGCACCAGCGGTTGAGGCAGGACAGACTCCGTCATAGCTATGAGGTCCCTGGCTGCGGAGAATGTCTCCGGTGTAGAGGGGACCATAAGCTCAACCACAGGCCTCGGTGAGGAGCTCTCAGAGACCGGACTCGACAGCCCCCACAGGACCAGAGCCAACAGTACCGCAGCAGTCGGTGCCGCGGCAGGTGTAGGTGCCGGGCGGTCCGCATGAGGCTGCGTCTGCAGTGCAGAGGGCACAGAGGTAGTGGAGGACTTCGACCTCCCCAGTTTCGGGGAGAGAGATCGGTGCCAAGCAGGTCCCTGCGCCGGACATGGCCGGTGCCACTGCGTCTTAGCAATGCCGGCACAGTCCGGTGCCGGAGGAGAGCTTCTAGCAGAGTGCTCAGCACTCGGTGCCGAGGATTCAGAGCTGCCTCCATGAGGAGATTCTTTAGGCGAAAGTCTCTCTCTTTCTTCGTCCTCGGCTTAAATGCCTTGCAAATACGGCACTTATCTGTAATGTGCGATTCCTCGAGGCACTTGAGACAGGAGTCATGGGGATCTCCTGTAGGCATCGGCTTGCGGCAGGCCGAGCAAGGTTTGAATCCTGGTGAACCGAGCATGGGCCCCAGCACTGGGAGCGGGGAAGGGGCTAATGCCCAAACCCCGCCTAACTATATACACTAACTATCTAAAGAACTATCAAATTGTAATTATATAAATTCCAACTATATACAACAAAGATATCGAAGAAACTACGACTAGCTAGGCAAGTGGAGGACAGCTAAGCCGCGCTCCACTGTTCCAATGACCGACACAGGCGGTAAGAAGGAACTGAGGAGCGGTTGGGTCGGCAGGGGTATATATCTGGCGCCATGGTGGCGCCACTCCAGGGGGCAACCCAGCCGACCCACCGAGTGTTGCTAGGGTAAAAATCTTCCGATGAACGTGAACACGGCGCGTGCGCACACCTAACTGGAATGGATATGAGCAAGCACTCAAAGAAGAACCTACTAGCCTGAGAACTAAGCTTAACAGGCAAGATGAAAAATACTGTGACATTATGCACTTAAAAGAGGCTGTGCCCCTTCCTCTAACCAACAGTTGTTTTTTTAAAACAAACAAACAATGCAGCCTGTTGAATATTCTTCAAGTATAGTCTGGTTAGAGCTACTATTGATTACAGTGATATTCTCTACACTTAAAATGGGGAATACAGCTGAAAATGGTGATACCTCTAAAATTGGAATGAACTTTAAACGGGGCTACTATAGTAGTAAGTGCTGGTCAAATAAAAAGTATTCATGAACTATATTTGAATTCCACAAGCATTAATCTATTATTTATTCGCTTAATCATGTTTGCCAGGTCAAACACCATAAAATAGTGTTTAAGCAAATTAACAAATTTACATATAGTTAAAGTTAGTTGAATGGACAAGTACAATTTGATCAAATCCTATTTGCTACATCCATTGTTTCTGTTATACCTTCTCTGTCTTCACCCCCGTTTTTTCTACAATAAAGCATAGTACATCTTGAGCTGATTTCTGCGGTACCCCATTTCCTCACTTCCTCATCTTATCCCATTATCGGCCTTTCTTCTCTTCCCAAAAGGTCTCTAAAATTGTACTTTTCTCTTGCCCATCCTTCTTGCCACAGACCTAGTCTATTGCTTTTTACAGTTCTGCAGAATCTAGAAAGCTAGGTACTTTTTGCTGAATCAGGCCCAAAACAAGCAAGTGCTCACCACCCTTGTGTAGCAACAAACTACTATAGTTCTTTGTATTTTAGTATCTCATACGCTTTGTACTTTAATTTAGCAAGTAAGTGCTTAACAGGTGTGTGGCCATTTTAGCTATAACTCAGTTAATTTAAGGAGCCCATCATTCTTCTTCAAAGACTGACAACCTCTATCAAATCAAGAACCATTGGATCCCAAAACAACAGCCTTAACCTATTCAGTTAAATGAAATATTCCCCATTAAGTGTCCGTAATCTATCTTTACATTTAAATAACCCCCTGCTTGAATGGTTTTATCCCCAATGGGTTTTAATATTATCTTTACAGGTTTACAGAACAGACTTTCATGGGAAAAGTAATTTTAGTGGAATGGTAAAGTAAAGAATTAGTGTCCCAAAATTAAACCGACTTTTAGCAGTATGGTAACCAATAATTATCTTAAGACTTCATGGAAACTTTAAGAAAATCACTTCTACCTTTTGTCCATTGTCACAATGTACATAAATTAGACCACTCCAAGGAAATACTGAGGGCTTTGTGGCAAGTGATGGATTAGGACTCACAAGGATTAAGATACTGGTCCTAAAGAAACAACGAAAAAAGGCAGTAAAAACTATAGTATCTACGTACAAAACTGAATATCTATACTTTCATTCTCTTTGCACGTCATAACTCATGACATATAAACATCACTGAACACTGTAAGAGCGAACGTTAGATATATTACTTTAAAGTTCTAGATCTTAATGCAGTGGGTAAAGTTATTCCTAGTATTAAATTTATATCTTATGTATTAATGCAATTTGTGGTCCCTGTATGTTTCAAAACCTTGAGAGTAAGTGCATATATGTACACTCCACTTAAATTTAAGTGCCAATGGTTGTAAAAGTTGTCCTCGTCTGCCTTGGAGAAAGCAGGAAGTTGCTATATGTTCCAAAACCCCTAGAAAATATAGTTTTGTTGTGCTCATTGAAAATAGGACTTAAGGACTTGCGGGCTCTAGTTTGTACTGTCGGGGCAACGTGACTTGGGTAAGGAATATTTAAGGCACCCTTTAAACCAGTCAACATAAAAGCCAGCTTTCCTCCTCTTCTCCTTGCAGTTGCCACTGATTTTGGTGAAAATAAAAGCATTCCAATTGCACTGAAGGTTCCCACCAAACCTAATGGAGGGCCAGAGGGATGCCTTGAAGTCCATTGAGGACTTCACGGTCTTAGAACACAAAGTTTGGCTAAATCAGAGCACACTAATACTCTGATTTAACTTTCTATGCAATGAACATGGGTACAAAGGGAGTACACTGGAATTAAAAAGATCTTCTTACAAAGCTGCAGGAAGTTAGGAGCACCGATATGCCAGAAGTGCTCACTTTTTCACTTTTGAGTCTTGACCTCTTCTTTGAAAGACTCCACCTCATCAGATGTGCCAGAACTTTGTAATACTGACAAAGTGCTGAGACTTCAAGTGCATTTGGAATCTGAGGAACCTTTCTACTTTGAGCATGAGTGTATCAGGCATTTTGGAGGTGAAATTACACCGGGAATTCTGGGTTTGCTCCAATGCTTGCAGTGCTGACAGAGCTTTGGGACTCAGTAGCCACAGTGAAATCAGGCCATTACTGTTAGAGTTTACCCTTTGAAACCCTCCAGGCTGGTCTTGATTTGGACTTATGGAAATCTTTATAGAACGTCTCAAGGGGGATGTTGGAGGCAGTCTCACCTATCTTAGGTGTACAGGAGACATTTGCAGATAGGCACCCCTCATATCTGGTGGCTGACTCCGAGGAGAATTAAACAGCAGACAATTTCAAGCAATGTCAATGCAGCAGAACAGAATTAAATGGGTGAGCCTGAGTGGCTGGTCTTCCTTCCTCCCAAGATGTTGAAGAAATTGACTACATTTTGTAATTCAGAAATATCACACACACCAGAATAAAAGACCCAAGCAAATGCCAAAATGCAAGATTAATGAATGTGGAGAATTACTTGTGGCTGTTTTACAAATATCCTGCATGAGACGTCTGATCTTGGAGCTACTTCCCTGCCAGAATACAAACAAACAATGAAAAATACAATCTGTCTTGGAGACAGATTTTGTTGGTATTAAGCTAAAGAGCTGGGTGGGCAGTCTAAAGTCTAACTGGTTTGGGTCTAGTGATCTTTGACATCTAGTTTGTAGAGCAAGCCTTTGTTGGGATAAGAATGGAACTAACAAAAAAACTGGCAGGATGGTTCATTTTGAGACAACCCCAAGCCCCACCCACAGGAATTAATTTGGGATGCATCTCTAGCAGTGCTTCATGTTTGAAGAAGTTAGTATAGAAACAAATCAGTCAGGTGAGTCTAAAAGTTAAAACTCAAGTCTGCCACAATTTGATCTTACGTGAGAAACTTCAACTCAAAAGGTACTTCACTTCTCAACTCCTTTTTCTCTTTACAGGGAGTTGAGGTGCCTGTGATTCTTTGTCACTTCCAGTTCATGGCATGAGTTCCAGTCTTTTTCTTTTCAAACTTCTCTTGGCAGAGTCTTTCCATCATATCCTCAATCTTCCACATCCTTTCTTGCTGGCCATTCTTTTTCCATTCTTATGTCACGCCCAGCTCAAACATGCCTTTCTCCAACAAAAGTTCTAAGTTTATCTTTTCCCTCATTTCTTCCATGTACACATAGTCTACCCTCTGGTTGCCTCCCATTAACGTCAGTATATTATTTTCTACTACGTGTATCTTTTCATCTATCTCTGTAAGATGAAGAAGTTATTCACCTTATGCAGAAACAATGGTTCTTAGAGATGTTTCGCCTATGATTGCTCCACTCTAGGAGTGCTTGTGTCCCTGTGCTGCAGATTGAAGAACTTCAGTAGCAGCGTCTGCTAGGCCCACACATGTGCTGCCTCCCCGCATGCCTCGCCACAAGGCGAGTCAGGGCATACAGGCTAACCCGCCTCAGTTCTTTCTTTATCGCAGAGTCATTGATAAGAACTCTGAAGTAGAGGGGAGAGATGTGGGCTGCAGAGCATCCATAGAGGGACACATTTCAAAGAACCATGGTTATTGCACAAGGTGAGTAACGCCTTCAAGTAGTATCCCTATGGGCTCTCCACAGTAGGCGACTCTTGAGCAGCATGCCCATCGGAGGGCTGGGACTTTGAAGTCAGGTCAGTTACAGATAAACAGTACAGTGGAGCCAAATATGGCATGGAGGCAGAGTCCCCAGTGACCGCACACTGTTCTGCAAAGGTGTGGGCTGATGCCCATGTCACTGTTCTATCGATTTCTGAGATAGAGACATTCTTGAAGAAGGAAACATATCAAGAGATCAACCTCGGAGAGTGTGTGCAAATACTATCTGGAGGGGCCATGTTGTGATAACATTCTTTAATGTAGTTTGAGACCCATTTGGAGAGCCTCTGGAGTGATGTTGCTTAGCCCTTTGATCTTCTGCAACAAAAAGGAAAAGCTTCAGTGACTTCCAGAAAGCCTTCACCTATCCAAGTAAAAGGCTAGGGCTCTCCTGACATCTATTGTCTGTAATATAGCCTCCCTGTTGTCACGGCAAGGCTTTGGGTAGATGATTGGAAAGTGAATCAATTGGTTCATTTGGAACGGGGAGGTTGCCTTAGGAATGAATTTTGGATGTGGCCTGAGTGTAACCTTGTCCCAAAAGAACTGGGGGGGGGGAGGGGGGAGAAGGAGAGGAGGAGGGAATGTGCCATCAGAGCTACTATTTCTCCTATTCTCCTTGCTGAGGTGATTGCTATAAGGCCATTTTCATTGAGATGTATGTAAGTGAACATGTGGCCATGGGTTTGAAGGGAGGCCTAATCAGTCTTTTTAATACCAGGTTTAGGTCCCATGTGGGAGAAGGAAATCGAGGTTGTGGCAAAGGGTTTTATACCCTTGAGGAACCTTTTAGTGGTTGGGTGTGACAGCACTGAGTATCCCTCTACTGGTTGGTGGAAGGCTGCTATAGCTGGTAGGTGGACTCAGAGCCCCAATCTTTTTAGGGTCAGTGCATAATCGAAGATATGTGGAAGAGTTGCAGATGTCAGGGAGATTTGTTGGGAAGTATACCAAGTCCAAAACCTGGACCATTTTTGCAGTAAGTATGTCATGTTGAGGACTTTCTACTGTGTAGTAACACCTCTTGTACCTCCTTCAAACAGGAGCTTTCTAGATGTTGGAAACTAAGAAGGAGCCATGCTTTGAGGCAGAGAATCCTCAGGTTGGGATGTAGAGCACGTCATTTATTCTGCAAGAGGAGTACGGAGTGGCTTGGAGAGGGACTGGCAGGCATGTCGCGAGCTGTGAGAGGTAAAGGTACAAGACGTGCCCCATCTCTTTTTATTTTCAGCAGGATTTCAATAGTAGGGGAAATGGAGGAAAGGTATAGAGAAGGTTTCTGTCCCAGTGGCGACAAG
This sequence comes from Gopherus flavomarginatus, assembly GCF_025201925.1. NCBI lineage: Eukaryota > Metazoa > Chordata > Testudines > Testudinidae > Gopherus > Gopherus flavomarginatus. The sequence continues at coordinate 206,538,875 of NC_066618.1, forward strand.
AGCATCGCTCAGGCAGTGTTGTCCTATTTCTGCTCTGGAGCACCAGTGTGGACGTTTCTTGTTCAGCTAAGTGCATATAGTACATAGAGGCTACGTTGTCTTTAGAACTGTTGTGTGTGATTCTTTGGCCAATAGGAGGAAGTGACCGCAGGCATTCCTGATGCTCTTAGCTTGAGGAGGTTGATGTGAAGAGATATGCCTGTGGGTGACCACTTGCCTTCTGTCATGAGGTTGTTTAGATGTGCATTCTACTCTATCAGACAAGCAACAGGGGAGTTTGGGAGAAGGGGATCCCCTTGCAAACGTTGGCTGGGCCTTTCCACCAATCTAAGGAGTTCTTGATTCTGGTGGGTAGTGACAGAGGTTTGTCTAGTCTGTCCCTCTTTGGACTGTAAACTGAGCTGAACCACATCTGGAGGCATCACATGTGAAGCCTGGCATGTGGTATTATTGCTGTGCTTGCTGCCATATGCCCCAAGAGTAGGAGGCACTGTCTGGTTGATGTTTGCGGGCTACTTTGAATGGTCTCTATGAGTGTGGCATGGAGAGAAATCTGTGTTGAGGTAGGAGAGCTCTGGCCTGTAACTAGTCGAGGGTGGCCCCTATGAATTCCAGGTGTTGCACTGGAACGAGGGTTGATTTTTAGGTGTTGATCTGTAAGCCCAGGTCTGTAAACAAGTACACTGCAGCTTTGATGACTCAGTGAGTCTCTTGCAGAGACCAGGCTCTGAGGAGGCAATCATCCAGACAGGGTAAATCATGATCCCTTGAGAGCATAAAAGTGTGTGTCCACTACTGAAAGAACCTTGAAAATACTCTAGGAGCCAATGATAGCCCTAAGGGGAGTACTGGTAATTGTCTTGTCCCAGAGCAAATCTGAGAAATCGTCTGAGAGTCAGTAGCACTGAGATATGAAAGTAGGTGTCTTGAAGGTTGAAGGATGAAAACCAGTCTCCCTATTCTAATGCTGGAACAATTGTTGCTAGTGACCATCTTGAATTTTTGAGCTTTGACAAACTTGAGAGCTCTGAGGTCTAGTATGGGTCTCCAACCTCCTTTCCTCTTGTGTATTAGGAAACAGCGAGTAGAACCTTTTGCACCACAGATGTTGAGATAGTGGTCCTATAGCTCCTTAGCTGGAGGAGACTACCTACCTCTTGCCATAGTAAATTTTCATGAGAAAGTCCCTGAAGAGGGACGGGGAAGCTTGTTATGGAGGGGTCAGAGAGGTAAAATGGATACAGTACCCAGTACAAATGATTGCTAGGACCCATTGGTGTCATTTTATGTGTTCACAAGTGCTGCGGAATTCTGCCATAGAATTCTACTGTCTGGTGGCCAAACGGGTGGATGGCAGTGGTTGGATGCAGCAAATGGGGGGAGTGGTCTATCAATATCTCAACCAACACATCAAAATCAGTGTTTGGACATGGATAGCTGGGATGAGGAAGGTTGCAGGCCAGAAAGTTTATGTCTCAAAAATTTCTTCTTCCCCTGTGGGTCATAGTAGCATTGAGCTAGATATTGAGAGGTGCATGGTTTGTGCTGGGGCTGTGGACTAAACTTCCTCTTTTGTCTCAGTTTATAGATGCCAAGAGAACAGAGTGGTTTGAGAATCTTTCAGCACATGCAGAGAGGCATCAGTCTTTTCCACAAAGAGTTTAGTACTTTCAAAGGGAAGGTCTTTGATGATTGACTATACCTCCTTCGGGAAGCCCAAGAAATGGAACCATGATGTATGTCGCATCACCACCGCCGGAGATGGACGTGGCTGCTGTGTAGAGGGCAAACTGTAGCGTTATTTGCTACTAACTGTCTCTCCTGAACAATGGCCTTAAATTGATCGCAATATGATTCAGGAGGCTTCTTAATAAAATCGCTCAGTTTCAAATAGTTTACATAGTCGTATTTAGCCATCCGGGCTTGGTAGTTGGCAATCTGAAGCTCAAGTGTGGCCTTCCTCCTGAAATGGTCCAAAGGCTTCTAATCTTTATTCTAGGGAGTGGACCTCATCTGGTGTTGTTGGCCACAGGAATTAACAGTATCCACCATGGTGGAGTTGGCTGGGAGGCGGGAGAAGATGATCAGTCTCCCATGCTGGGACATAATATTTTTTGTCCATCCACTTCTGGGGGGAGGGATAGCTCAGGGGCTTGAGCATTGGCCTGCTAAACCCAGGGTTGAGAGTTCAATCCTTGAGGGGGCTGCCAAGGGATCTGAGGCAAAATCAGTACTTGGTCCTGCTAGTGAAGGCAGGAGGCTGGACTTGATGACCTTTCAGGGTCCCTTCCAGTTCTATGAGACAGGTATATCTCCATATTAAAAAAAAAAAAGTAGATGTCACCCATGCTGGGATTTGCCAAGTGGTTCTAGTTGGGTCCAGAATGGCCTCATTAATGAGTAGGTACCCCTCTTCCCTAATCCTACCCAGTGATAAGATTCTTCAGGAGAGGCTTTCTACACTGGAAAAACTGACCAGCAGAACTATAGCAATATAATATACCAATGTATTTATGTGACTGTAACTTATTGTGTGGACACTTTTCTGGAATACGTGACTTCACTCCAGTATAATTACTCCATACAATTATACTGGAAATAAAATCACATGTATGCTAGAAGTGTGTTCACATGTGGAGTTATACTGGCATAGCTATAGTGGTACGTGCTTAGTGAGAAATGATACAACTGATCTCAAAGACTTTTAGATAAATCATATCCCATTTTAATTTGCAATTATAATTAATTGTTGAAACACCAAAAAAAAAAGTAAAATATCTAATATATTAGGACCTATGTGGTATGTATATTCATGAAAGCTCAAACTTTTACCAGATTCAATGGTCAAAGTAATCTGAACAGCAAGAAAATACCTTTCATAGTAGAAAAAGAACAATGAAAAGAGACTTACTCTGGCTCAATAACTCCATGTTGAGGTGTTATAGTAAGACAATGAGCTGGCCAAGAAAGTTCAAATTTCAATGACCTATTACAATTGTTGATTATTTGTATATGTCCAGTTTCTGCTGTTCCACCTATTGTACAATACAAAAAAAGTTTTAGTTCAGCTATAAAACTTTACATGAATAAAATTACAGCAGATCAAAAACTGACAGCACCATTGATTAAGAAGGAAACTGTTTGCTATTTAACATCCCTTTGTCATGTTTCGTACCTTGGTGGTTCTTCTTGCTGGCAATGGAGTTACATTTTAGAAATTAATCAATCAATCTCACAGTCTCTGTTTCAGGACACATTCTGGCAACTCAAGGTATTTTGAAAGCAACTTCAATTGACAAACCAAAACCACAGCTCAAACTATTTGATGAGGAAATTCAATAGAACTGTAGTAAAGGTATCACCAAAGCCAAACTTAAATACTACAGTAGGTTAGGAACATTCATTAGTTAGACCAGTTATTTTACTTATCCAAACTTAAAAAAAATACTCACTAATAGAAGGAGATGTCAAAATTAAATGTTCAGGCTGAATGGCCCATGTCTCTCGAGAAATCAATTTATTCTGAACAGGGTCATCAGTATTTAAAGATAATGGGGGACCTTGAGGTCCTTTAACTGGAAGAACATCCAAAGTTGTATTGGTATGAGTATCAGTGCTTCCAAGTCTAAAATGAAATCATGAAATAAGAAAGACCTTTTACTGCAGACAGAAGTAATTTCTTTATGCAAAGTTAGTTAGCTATGGTAACATTCTGTTTTTCTTTTGAGCACTAGTTTGATTTTATGATTTTAGCATCTGAAACTAATACATATGCTCAGTTTACTAGGGCCTCAATTTCAACTGAAGTTTCCATTAATAAGAAATTATTGAAATTCAGTAGCCATATATAGTTGACGTAGGACAATGGGCAGTTTAGTTTACATAAAATTTGAAAAGTAGCAAATGATATTCTTTGAGAAGGCTGCATTTCAGGAACTGGTGAGGGAAAATTACTTGTTGGTAATTCAAATTTCATAGTAGTCTCCTGACATGCAACCCAGCAACAGCAATTGTTGACAGCTTATTAGCTCTTCCTACCAGAAGCAAGCCTACTTTTGAACTTACTACTTTTTCTCCCCACCCCCAGTTTGACATTTCTGGAGCAAATTATTATATAATGAGGTCACAACTCCAAGCAACACTCTGATGGAAGGCAGGAGAGAGGATAGAAGAGGACAACTACAAACAAATGCTTGCAAGTAATTTTCCCTTGATGTATCTTACTTCCCACCCAGAAACAATTTCTGATAGCAGAAGTCAAAAGCATTGAGCCAGATGAGTTGGGCTTACTTCACAGTTGTGCTTGGAGCATGGGCAACAAATATCAGCAGAGAAGTTTACAAAAAAAAAAATCTAGTTGGCATTGCCAGATGAAGATGTCTGGAAGTAATCAAGTGGCTACCGTATAAATTTCTAAAAAGAGATACTTCAACCCTTTGATCCTAGAAAGTTGTCATGCCTATTACAAAAAGGTATAACAATTTTGGATGCAGCTGATTAGTTTGCTTTTCGATGCAATTTTTAATCCACACAGTCATTCTGGATTTGACTGTCATCTGTCCCTTCTTATGATCTTTAAAAAAACCCACAACTCTAAATCTTTCTGTGAGATAGTTCACTTGATTCCCAAAAAGATTCCTTCTCTGATACAACAAAAGATGGTGACACTGGAGATAGAACAGACTAGTTAACACAAAACTCCAAACTCACCTTTGATTCTTTTTCTAATTTACTCCAAAGAATGGGCTAGACGAGGGGAAAAAGGAGAAATAGCAATAAGCAAATTCTCCCACTATGTAAGGAATTGTTAACAGAGTACGACTCTACTAGGTCCCATAATCTACAACACATCCAGGAGTTTGTGGGGTGTCTCCTCAATTTCATCCAGAGGAATCTAGAGCTCATCTGCAACTCTCTTCAATAAATCTTGAAACCGTTTATGGTCAACTGGCAGAGATGACGAGGCCAGAGCAAGTGCCTCATCAGGACATGAAGATATTCCTGTTGGAACTGGCAGTACCACTAGATCTGGCTCTGTCTTTTCCTCAATGCCGTACCAATTCCGGATAATACAAAATATTATCCACGGTGGCCAGCATGGCCAATGAGAGGGATCCAACATAAGTTGATAAGGGCCACAAGGCATAGAGCAGCAGTTCTCAAACTGTGGATTGGGACCTTGAATGGGGTTGCTAGGACTCACTTAGACTTGCTGGGCTCAGTACTGAAGCCTAAACCCCACTGCCCAGGGCCAAAGCCAAAACCTAAGGGCTTCAGCCCTGGGCGGCAGGACTCAGGTTGTAGGCCTCCTGCCCGGGTTGAAGCCCTTGAGCTTCAGCTTTGACCTCCCTGCCTGGAGCGTTGGGGCTTGGGCTTTGGCCCCCCACCCAGAGCAGTGGGACTTGGGCAGTCTCAGGCTTCGGTACCCCATCCTGGGGTAATGAAATAATTTTTGTTTTAAGAAGGGGGTCGCATTGCAATGAAGTTTGAGAACCCCTGGCATAGAGGAAACCAACAGCCCTGGAGTGAGGGGAGAGAACCCCATATTATGAAGCTGTGGCAGAGCCCAGGATATCCTAACTTCTCTGTCTGGGCTTGGTGGGCTGATGGCAGTCCCATCTCCATGTCAGATTCTCCTGAAGAAAATGAGAGTTCCAGTTCCATTTGTGGTGCCCTTGATACCGTCTATGTAGCACTAATGCAACTAGTAGATAGAATGAAGAATCAGTTTCTCTTACAGTGTTTGTAGACGGCTAGTGTTAAAATTATCCTTGTAAGGACCAGGTCCATTAGAAGGGGGGATTCTGGGTTGAGAATTACAAAAAATATCCTCAGGAGTGGTATACGTGTCTGTTCTTGGACACTGGTGTTTCCTTATTCACTCATGTCAGTATCAACAGTCCATGAAGTTCTCATGTATCCTTTGATGGTACTGGTGGTGGTGCTGGTCTTGGTTTATTACACTTCATTCATAGAATCGACAGTCCTTCCTCTGTCAATGGTGCCCATGAGGCTCTGACTCCTCACAACCTGTGGGTTGGTACTATATCCTTTATAGGCTCTTGAACCTAGAGCATGAAGAGTCACCTGACTGAGAAGGATATCAGGGAAGTACCCCCTTTTCATTTAGGTGGTTCTGAAACGGGGTTTTTCTTTAGGCTTTTTAAGAGGGCTTTCTGGTGAGCTTGGGAAAAAGGGCTTCTTAGCTCTAACTTTGTTCACCCATGTGTCAGAGGTGACAGTGCTAGACGGAACATTCATTAACACCTCTGCATGATGAGCAGAGGGGGTCTGCCCGCTTTGGATCAGACTGAGGCCTCATAAAAAAAATATTCCTTCATCCTAAGTTTGAATTTCCATGCATGCCAGGTTCCACTAGGAAGAGTGGCAGATACTGCACCCAGTCAAAATATAAGCTTCTCTAAGGCAGTACAGGCACCTTTCATGGTTGTTGCTGACCAAGAACTGTCTCCTGCCCCAGATGCATCACCAAGCCTGGGATCCTGGGCATAACATGAGTCCCATCTGGGCTGGGGCAGACCTAGAGTAGACGATGTCCCTAAAAAATCATCAAAACTAATCACAACTAATAATTAAGTAATAAAATTTCTCTAGCAATCTTTACAGGTTTGAAGTTACAAGGTCAGCTCTGTGGACAATGGAAGGTTCCCTCTCAGACTATGCAGCGGTAGAGAACTGGAGAGGCACTTGGTCTGTACCACTCCTTAAATCCTCAATTCACACTATGAGAGGTTGCAACCGTGGACAAACAGACATCATTAGCAGAAGTCTTCCAGTCTCAAGCACATGGAGCACATGCATACCCACAATGAAATACACTTAGGGACCAACACTCAAAGAAGCAGAGATTACACTCAGGAAACCAGCAACGAGGCTTTGGAATGGAGGAGGACTCCTTGTAACAACAGGGTTACCAGGGCCTGGGATACATTTCAAAGAGACAGCACTAATGGAGGACTCTGTACTGTTATTGAAGATAGGGGCCACAGCTCCAGTATGTTGCCGATAGATAGATAGATAGATAGATAGATAGATCGATCGATCGAAGATGGCAGACAACCTAGTAATCTTTATTGATTTGGATTGGGAGGGTTTAAATCCCCAGGGCTGTGCTGGATGCTTTAGGACTCTACACAGAAGACAAAGTAGGGAGAAGGGTCTAGAAGGTATAAAATGTGCCCTGATCTGGGAGAGCAATTAGCAGCAAGTGGGAAAAAGACCACCTCAGCAATTCTGAGGAGTGCAGAATTTAAATTCTACCTAGTTTATACCCAGAGGCTAAAGTTGCAGCCAGGTGCAGGACCCTCCCCACCAGGGACAAACTTTTGTTTCATTACTCAATTATATAAAGGAATAACTACTTTAGGCCAGGAAAAAAGCAGCCATTCTGCAACTTGATTTATGGGTATCATTGGTAAAGCAAGGACCTGACAAGTCTGAGAAAGAGGAAGCACTCTTCCCAGAATCCTCAGAGGTAGAGAGATAGCACTTCAGTAGCAGGCGGCATATCATACATGCAGGGAGAATCTGCTTCAGAATTATATTAGACAGCAGGAGCCCTAGAGGGAACTGATCTGCAGAGAAATGGAGAGAGCATCTGGAGTATGCAGCAGCCAGTTCCAGTGCTGATACTATGTGGGAGGGGAGAGGGGACGAGAGTAAAAAAAAACATACTATCAGAAGAAGGGTGGAGATTTTACCCAATAAGATCAGCCCAGGTCAATGAAGCACAAAGTTTCTGAAAGTAAAGAAAGGTCTGCACAATTGGGTTTATCCTGGTGATAATGCAGCCTGCCAGGGGTCTGTCATTTGGACTGAGACTCCCGAAAAGCTAAGCTTTACCTGGACAAGGAGCTATAAAGTTGGCTGCCAGGCCATGAAGACAAGACAAGCATTACTTCTTGGAGACAGAGCTGAATCTTAAGAGCATTCAGTCCCCAGGGGTTCAGAGCCTTTGAGGAAGACTGGTGGGGAAGACAGGGAGGAAGAGAGTGGATGATGTTTTGCCCTTTCCTGTAGGGCTTCTGTCTGGCTAGAGAGCTTTCAAACAGATCTCAGCAGCAGACATTTCCTACACTCACTGGGTTTTCCCTTTTCTTCCCTATTAAGTTCAGAAGGAGGAATAGGAAGTTAGGAAGGACAGAACAATAGCTGAGAACTGAAGTATTAGGTAGCATGTTATGCTTCCAGGTTAGGAGGAAGAGAAGAAAGAACACACTGACACATACATCAGAGTTAACTGATAAATATTTTGCTTCATTGCTTCTGGTAGGTGGTATCATAATGTTTGTCAGTAGCTAACTGTTGGGCACCAGAAGAAAAAAAAACAGGGACAAATGTACTTTGACGTATCTAATAGTGTTCCACAGAACTGCTCCATAGTCCTCACAGAACTGATCCTTCAACTGGAACACTGGCAGTTTGAGGGAAAGCTGATTTCTGGATTGATATTATTCCTTTAGGGAAGCAATGCGGGTTCCACAATTTTGAGGGTTTCGTCTGGTGGATAAGTCAGTGTAATAGCTGATCAGTTCCCCATAATAAGTTTATTCTCCTCACAGAAGCATCAAAACTTCAGCTAGCTTCTCCCACCTACCCCCAAACAAGCCTTAATCTCTCAAATCAGGGGCATAATTTATTTTGAAAAAATACATTCTCTTTGCCAGCTGACAGAATGCAGCAGAAGAGATAACCATAAATTGCAGGCAGGGGCGCATCATCAGCTTTTTATTAGTTTAAAATTTTAGTTAGTTATCACAATTCTATCAGAACGTACATCAAAATGCAAATACAAGATCCACTGCAATATTCAACTCAGAAAACATTTTCAGGGTACTGCCAAAACTCTTTCTAATCCGTGGAGAAATGAGGGAGTGGAAATATAAAGAAAAAAGGAGCAGAACTTTTTGATCTAGTTTTTGTCACCGACAGTGTTTGATTACTCAATACACCACTACCTCTAAAAAGCTTTATTAAGCTTTTAATGTGAAAAGTAACATGACTCCCCCAATGAGCAGTAAATCATAATGATTTTTATATGTATTAAGTCTAATGTTCACTTCACCTGTCTGATTCCAAGCTATGTCCTTGAGACTGCTGAAGACAATCCCTCTTAAAACTGGAATCTCTAGCATCTCCAACCACAGAAAGAATAACTTTACGCATATTTCCATAAAAAAGCTCGATGTCATTTGTCCTTTGTGGTAAGTCATATACTAAGAAAAAATATTTTGAAGGATTAAAAGGAAAAAAATCTAAAAAGGATAACATATAACAATTATGCATTGTAACTATGAATTGTTAAGCTAGACGTTTTAGAAAAGATACTCATAATAAACTAATAAATGTACTGTGTAACCTAATAGAGTTTGCATTACTGAACCTAAAATAGACTCAGACTCCATGCAGTTTTAATTGTGCTGTTAAACAATAGAATACCAATTGAAATTAGTTAAATATTTTGGAAGTTTTTTCTACATTTTCAAATAGCTTGTATTCTATGTTGTAATTGAAATCAATGTGTATATTATTTTTATTACCAATATTTGCACCGTAAAAATGATAAAAGGAATAGTATTTTTCAATTCACCTCATACAAGTATAGTACTGTAGTGCAATCTGTCATGAAAGTGCAACTTACAAATGTAGATCTTTTTTTGTTACATAACAGCACTCAAAAACAAAATGTATAACTTTAGCGCCTACAAGTTCATTCAGTCCTACTTCTTGTTCAGCCAATTGTTAAGACAAACAAGTGTGTTTACATTTACAGGAGATAATGTTGCCCTCTTCTTATTTACAATGTCACCAGGAAGTAAGAAGAGGCATTTGCATGGCACTTTTGTAGCCGGTATTGCAAGGTATTTATGTGCAACATATGCTGAACATTTGTATGCCTCTTCATGATTCGGCTGCCATTCCAGAGAACATGCTTCCATGCTGATGACACTCATTAAAAAAATAATGCGTTAATTAAATTTGTGACTGAACTCCTTGGGAGAGAATTGTATGTTCCCTGCTCTGTTTTACCCACATTCTGCCACATATTTCATGTTATAGTAGTCTCAGATGATGACCGAGCACATGCTTTCCCTGCAGATTTCACAAAACGCAAAGAAGGTACCAATGTGAGATTTCTAAAGATAGCTACAGCACTTGACCCAAGGTTTAAGAATCTGACGTGCCTTCCAAATTGAGAGGGACGAGGTGTGGAGCATGTGTTCAGTAGTCTTAAAAGAGCAACAATCTGAGGTGGAAACTACAGAACTCGAACCACTGAAAGAGAAAATCAAACTTCTGCTGGTGGCATCTGACTCAGATAATGAAAATGAAAGTGTGATCTACACTGCTTTGGATTGTTATTGAGCAGAACCCATCATCAGCATGGGTGCATGTCCTCTGGAATGGTGGTTGAAGCATGAAGGCACATATGAATATTTAGCACAGCTGGTACGTAAATATCTTGCAATACTGGCTACAACAGTGCCATGTGAACGACTGTTCACACTTTCAGGTGACATTGTAAACAAGAAGCGGGCAGCATTATCTCCTGCAAATGTAAACAAACTTGTTTGTCTGAGCGATTGGCTGAATAAGTAGGAGGACAGAGTGGACTTGCAGGCTCTAAAATTTTACATTGTTTTATTTTTCAATGCAGTTTTTGTGTATGTAATTCTACATCTGTAAGTTCAACTTTCATGATAAAGAGATTGCACTACAGAACTTGTGTTAGGTGAATTGAAAAATACTATTTATTTTGTTTTTTTACAGTGCAAATACTTGTAATCAAAAATAAATACAAAGTGAGCACTATACACTTGGTACTCTGTGTTGTAATTGAAACCAATATATTTGAAAATGTAGAAAACATACACAAATATTTAATTAAATGGTATTCTATTAACAGCGTGATTAATCGTGATTAATTTTTAAAATCATGCAATTAATCACAATTAATTTTTTTAAATCGCTTAACAGTCCTAATAATAATTTATTTCCTCATCAATTTTTCAGTGGTGCTCAACATACCAAGAATGCTTCACCAATATTACATAGTTTTTGGCTTGTAGGTCCCAGGATATGAGACAGATATGGTGGGTGAGGTAATACCTGTTACTGGACCAACTTTAGTTGGTAAGAGAGAGAAACTTTCAAGCTTCACATCTTTTGTTTTTGTAAAGAGGCAAACATTTAATAGAAAAGAATACATAGGGAAAGAATCAGTCTAGATTATATTCACCTGTATATCCTTAAGCAACATAATTTCTGTGTGTCCCTGAATACTATTCAACACTTTTGGTGCTCAATAAATAAATAAGTTGTTAGCATTCAATATAAAATTTGTTTTTGTTCAAATGAGATATTGAGGGTTTTCACCAACTCACAATAAAAGGACACCCTCAGAGGCAGAAGTAGACTGTCTTAATCTGGATAATAAATTCCTTCATGGTACAAAGGAGAGGAAGAAAAGGCACTGCTTGAAATACTTTTTTGGGATAAGTAATTTTTGCACTACTTTTAAAAAATGTTCCTTAGAAAGTAAAAAATGGTCACTTCTTAAAGATAATTTTACAAAGATCAGAATAAATTAACAGTGACAAATTTGCATTGGAGAAGTGTCCAAATATAGTATTTCTGAAGCAGCAATGAGAGGAAGAAGCTATTGAAACCATCATTTAACATTTATAATGCAATACTGCCTAGAGGTCAGAGTCCTGTTTTGCCATGAGCCTACTGCACAAGCTTAGCAAATGGCAGTCCTTGCCACAAAGAACTTACAACCAAAAAAACCCCACATAACAGGTAGGCAAAAATAAGCAGGTCTGGGTAGGGAATAAGAGGAGGTAAATTTTGTGCCAATCAGGATTTCTATTCTGTATTTACCAAATACTGCACAAATAGTTTTATTAGGAGTTATGTCGAGAATAAACATTTCAGGAATAAATATTTGTAATGGTACTTTTTCAGAAGTTACATGTTTACCTTCCATCACTAGCTGTTCCCCTTGAAATTCTTCATCAAAGGTAATGTTTCTCAGCATGCTGTTTTCAGGGAGTATGTGTTTTGCTGCCTCTGGTTTATACAGCACAGCTCTGTTAGAAATATCAGAAAAACATATTTGGGATCCCCACTCATTTTTACTACTTAGGCTAAGACAATCGTACATCTCAGTGGGAAGGAAAAGTCTACCACCAAAACAACCTTTACTCTATTTCTTGAATACACCAAACCTGTAACTTTCTTCAGTGATGTGACAGTTTTTATGAGCGTACCTAATTCAAGAAATATCTGTTCTACTGCTCCATGATATAGGAACTAGCGAACTGAGACAGTTTGATATTTTTTTTCACTGCTAGTTCAGTTAAATGAATTTCTGAAGAACTTGCCCACTCTCACACTGCTTTAATTTTAAATAAGTAGTGTGTGGTACCACATAACGTTTCCATCTTCAAAGTGAGTATGATGCTAGCACTCCAAAGAACTGAAATCTGAGGGGATTCACATGGTTGTTATAATCTGGGCCTTCAGGAATCGGGAAGCCTATTCTAAAATGTTAATTTTTTTCTGGATTTCTACAAAGTCAGAGTTTCACAAATGGTATCTTCAACATAGATGTAATGTTAGTGTGGTGTGGCCATTTATCATCCCATTCTCTGAGCTTGTTTCCAATGACAGTCCTTCATTGGCAAATGCTGTAGTCATGAGGCTTAACCGATTGGATCTGATTTTGACAAGTGCTAACAAATCTTTTTGAAGTTATTTTTAAAAGTTAGGCCACCTATTTAAGTTACTTAGGGATATCAATACGGATTTAGGCTTGCATATAAACACTGAACCCCAAAATTGTGATTTTTAGGAAGAAGAGACATTTTGCTCTGTGTTACAAGTCTTACCTTTCACCCAACCTTTGTGTGTCAAAAATGTTATTTCAAGTTGAGTCATTGAGTACCAAAACACATGGGGAAGTTATAAACATCAGTCTATAGACTAGTAAATGTACTTTTTATGAGCATAGCTTAGGAATTTTTGCCAGTTTTGCATTTTTTTAATTATTTTAATTCAGATCTTTGGTAGGTTGCTTGACCTACAACTCAAACATCACAAAAACCTAAAGCTCTGCTGACTGGATATATTTTTGGATTCATGGACTTTGAGTGTGAAATTACTGGAATGGGAAAGTTCGTTCACATGCAGGTGAATTAGTCCCTATGTCAATGATCTCAAGGGAGTCCCCCATTCTGATTCATTACAGGACTCCTGAGGAGTAGCTCCAAGCATGAGAAACAAGTTAGGCCACCATCTTCAAAAACTGAATGAAAGGAAGACAACTTTACTTGTTGGCTTGCTTACATGCCTCCAGTGGCTACTGCTATAGTCACTGACTTCGGGCCTCTGGCTAAACAATGCTATCATGTCCGACAGAGACCCTGTGCTTCCTCCACCCTGCTGGCTACTGATGGATAAGACTCAATCAACGGGCAACATTTGAGGTTTGACATCTACAAACAAGTAGCCTCCAGCTTGCTAGCCAGTAAGTCCATACACCTAAGCCAATGAAAGTGCCAACTAATCTTTTCAACCACGTACCAGTTTCCTGAAGCCAAATGTAGGCACTAGAGTAAAAAAAAAAATCCTTCCTATGTATCAACTTTTCAACTATATTTTGTTTTCCAGGTATTAGTAGAGGAATGCCTCTACCTCAACATTCCTGCACTTGTTTTTAACTCTTGCAGATGGCTGGTAGTGAGCACAGGTGGATGGCTAGAACCAACAGAATTCATCTGAGAAGCGTGCCTATCGAATAGTTCCTAAGTTAAACTGCCTTGCTGTCTAAAAGATCACACATGCATGTATTTCATGCGTTAGGTGGTGTATATTTAATCAGGAAAAATCATGTTTTCACCTAAAATTTATTTGAATTTCAAATATAATCTGCTGTGTCATTTTGAAATGTACTGGAATATTGCACGTAACCCTCTACGTTTGGGCAATGGAGTGAAGATACTGGCCGTTACCTAATCGTCTATATAATTTGAGACGGCTACATTAATTGGCATCCGAGCTGTAGTCTCAACATTAGCTTCAACCTGGAAGTGGTTTGATGCTCTATGACTGACTATCAACTATTTGGTTGGAACCTAAATATAATTGAGTGGCAGTGAGACTGATTATACCCTGTTACTTTGGGGGCAGTCTTGTTTAGCTAAGTTATTACACAGAAACTTACAAGGAACTGTGGGTTTATTTGGTATGGTTTAATCAGTTTGATAAATTGGTTTGATATAAACTAAATACAAGTTTATATGTATTTTATTTTATGATGTTGTTTACTTAGTTTCATTAATAAAATATAAAAACTGGAAAAACTGTTTGCTTTGTATATTTCCTCCCTACAGGTCAGGGTCCCAGACCGGATGAGTCCTGGGGTAAATGTAAGCAGCAACTCTAACCTATGTAGTGATGTTCCATAGAACTGCCCTGAAGTCCTCCAATAGCTGGTGCACAAACTGGAAAACTTAGCTTTTGAAACAAAGTTGATTTACTTAAGGATCATTTATTTCAATGAGCCACATGTCTACCAGAACTTTGCAAAGTCTGGGTGGATATCAGCCAGTCAACCTAAAAGCCTATCCAATTCCTCCATAAGATGTCTGTACTCACTAATTTTGGAATCCATTTTTGGGAAACTTGGTCTGAATTTTCTGAGTGATAAATGGTTTGGTGTTTTGATACTTATTTTGCAACTTCAATATATGATCAGATTGACTGTTCCAGATACAGCAAAAGTGCTCCTTAAACTAGGCTTACTAAAAGTAGAGTGGCTGGTTAATTTTTCATCTTATTACAATTAAATATTTATATCTTAGATCCATTGTGCACACTTGAATAACTTGAATAACCTCTGAAGCATGAAAGTCAAAATATTCTAGAGGATTTCATTTGTGCATACACACACGTCCCTAACCCTCTCCACACATAAGAGTACAGATCAGCAAGCCAAGGTGAGGATCTCACTGAAGACTAATATAAAAAAATTGAAGATCTACATTCTTCCTCTCAAGAGTTCTTAATTTTTTTGAATTTAAGTCAAGGCTTATAAAGTTAAGAGCAAAGCATACTAGGAATAAAAAGGTAGAATCTCTCTTCTGATTCTAGAGTCACACAAAACCAAAGTATGCTAGTGAACGACTTAATGAGGCTTCATAATATCAACAAGGATATTAATGTATCCTTAGAGACACTGCAGAAACCACATAAGTAGTACTTGACATTTGACTTTTAACATACTTGTAATAAAACAGCTGACTATTTCAGAGTAGTAAATTCAACCCTACCTGCGATACTGTTGCCTGGAAACTTCATCTCCACAAAAGAAGCATATTGTAGATAATATTGATGTATTTGTTTTATGTAACATTTCTTCTCTTTCCACTAGATTACATGTTACTGTGACCATCTGGTAGAAATAAAGTCTTTAAATATTTGAATTTTCAAAGTTTTTTCCTTTAAATTAGTATTAAGTTTGGTAAAATAAAGTCAGCATCAATGAAATGTACTGTAACGCCAAGTTAGTTTAGTCTTCTGGATTTCATAAACTTGAATACAGTTCAACTGGGGAATTTACACACATTTTACAGGTTATGTATATTAGCTGGATATGTCAGCTTCAATTAAATTAATACAACTTGTGTTGAATTGTGCTTTTACACTTACCTCTTGTGTTCCTTCCTTAAGTACAAATTTCTCTGGAGAAACAACTACCACTTTAGGATCCATGACAGCTTTTGACTGAAGGTCCCTAAAGCACAGCGCTTTAACATAGGCAGCTCGAAAGCCCATATTTCTTATGCGGAAAGTAACTTCTCTAAATTTATCAGGCAATAAGCCATTCAGTGTTACCATGTAACTGTCAGAGAGTTTTTTAACGTTTTCTAAAATTACATTGCTTGTTCCCCCATATCCAGACAAAGGTATCTGAAAATAAAAATAGTAATTCAGCCAACATTTTAAGAATGTCTCCAACAAAACAGCGTTATGAAAGCTACTAAGGTTTACAAAGAATCCAAATGGTTAAGGGAGGAACCCATGAAAAAGCTTTAAATGTGATACACTGAAAATAGACCTTTTCAAAGTGACATTAAGTGTAAATTAATTGTATTGTATTTTACCTCAAGACGGTTTAAAATTCTGTTAACATCCTTCTAACAGTTGCAAGAATATCTGAGGGCTTGTCTACATGGTGGGGCAATGTGCAGTATGGGGATGTGATTTCTGAAGTGCACTAACATGTTTGTACAATATAAACCTGTGTAAAGCACATCAGTTTGTCTGTGCAAACCCTGCTAAAAACTATGTTTCCTAGTGCATTTTAATATGTATCCATTAAAGAACTTTTAAGGTGCACCAGGACACAACACATTAGCGTGCTTCAGAAATGACACCCTTATACTGCATGTGACCCTACCACGTAGATAAGTGGGGTCAACACGCATCGCCCTTGCAGTTGTATATTGTGAGGTCTCAGGCCTTAAGGATATGTCTACACATCAAAGAAAAACCTGTGGCTGGCCAGCTGACTCAGGCTTGCGAGGATGTTTCATTGCTGTGTAGACCTCTGGGCTTGGGCTAGAGACTAGCTCAAGGACCCTGCAGGATGGGACGATCCCAGATTCTGCGGGGTTCTAGAGCCCGGGCTCCAGCTGATAAAATAAAAAAAACACTACTTCATCTAGATCCATCCCATGGTTTGGGGAGACAAGAAGCAAGTCACCCTAACTCTCCTCCCCACACACACACTCCCTTTGGCCATGCACCCTTCCTTTCAGCATTCAGTCTCCCCCACCCCCACGCAGCCTCTCCCACCCACTCTCCCTTTTCTACACCAGCTCTTGCTAGCTCCATGCTGTCTCCCCACACACCTGCTGGGAAAAGTGCTTGCCCGCACCTTCACCCTTTCAGGGGTTCACCTGGAAGGGTGGGTGAGGCTTGTTACACTCCCTGAGAGATGGGGAAGAGGTGACAGGAGCCCACCCACCTCCCAGGCCTCCCTAGAGCACTCCTGCACACAAGCCTCCCACAAACCCACTGCTGCTGCCTGCCACCCTCTGCCCCACCCCAGGAGGGGAGAAGCCAGGAGCTCACTCACTAGAAATATTACAAAATTAAGTCAGAATTCTTACAGTAAACTTGACTCCTGGTTGCGACTGAATCCCCAACTGTTTGATTTCAAGTTTTGCTAACATGCAAGCTACATGAGTGGGTGCAAACATCAAGAAGATATTGGTATCTTCTCTTGGGCGGATTTTGACCTCCTGATTACTAGTCAACCGCTCTTCTGTACCAAATGTATTTCTCAACTATAAAAAAAATAAAATATGATTGAGTACAATAAAAACCAGCAACAACATTTCACTGTTAATTCAAACAAATTTAACTTTATAAACTGAGCTTCAAACTAACTAAACCTGAAATTGACAGTGGAAGGCAGACACTTGAGATTGCAGCCTCTAATACCTGTTTTACACTATTTCAAACTGGCTATTTCAGAGAGAGACAGGCACCAAGGAGACTGGTTTGAAATGACTTAACCCATCCTCTAAAATGGATATGGACTGTCCTGCTGTTTTAGAATGAACTCAAGAATTTTACTGTTTGTACTGAAACTGATTCACATATGACCCTTGGAATATGATCCCTTAATGTAAATTAAGATTCTCTAATGGAGGCTACCTGTGTGAGCAAACATTTTTAGATAAAATACCATATCAAACTTAAATATTAGACAAGCAGAGTTTTGGAGTTTTACTAAAACAAAGACTTTTTTTATAACGTTGGTTAGAAGTGTTACAGAAGTTTGCATTCTGCTAACCTGAAAGCAGTTCTGATCTTGACCTCTTATCAAAAGTCGTAAATGCTGAGTTGCAGATGGAGAGTTATTTCGCAGAGTTAGTTTCTGTTGACTGAAAAATATTTAGGATAGTTTCAGTTACACAGGATTTATTTAAACACATGATTTATTAATGTTAAAGGGATAATAGTGGTTCTGACCCTCACCCCTCATATCAAGCAAGAGGGACTGAAGTTCTACCTGCTGCATAAGTGACTGCTATTTGTATGCCAATTAGATGCAAATTGCATTCCTATCTGTTAGACTTCTTATTTATACCCTGATACATTCTTTTGGTTCAAGTCGTTACATTACTGCTTCCCTCTCCAAAGGGCAAGATCCGGGGCTGGAGTCTGTGTACCTCTTTAACAAAAGGTGTTATTTAAACAGATTCAAGTGAAATGGGGTACAAGAGGATGAACAGACACTTTCACCTTAAACCAGGCTTAAGTAATTTAGGCTAAACCAAAATAAGACTACTTAAAACACACATTCTATGCACCAGTTAAACCAGCAATTTAAATTGACCTGGTGCAGCTTTTTAAAGGCCTCAGATTACACAATCTGTAGTTAACATTGGAGGAACGACCCATCAGTGGCTCTTAGCCAAGATGGTCAGGGATGCAACTCCTTGCTCTGGGTGTCCCTAAAACCTGAGACTCCCAGAAGCTGGAACTGGATGATCGGGGATGGATCATTCAATATCTGCCCTGTTCTGTTCATTCCCTCACAAGAAGTTGGCATGCACCACTGTTAGACTACAGGACACTGGGCTAAGTGAGCCATTGGTCTGACCCAGTACAGCCACTATGTTCTTAACATGTCCATTGCATTTGTGATATTTTTTCACGGGATTTGTGATATTTCCCAGAAAATGAAGTTTAGAGCTGTTGAAAACAACGGTGTCCGTTCAAGAACTTGCCTTGAGTAGGATACAAGACCTATGTTACAAGGCTATCTCCATCCCAATACATATCAACATCACACATGTATTAAATCCTAAACTACACATTGCCAAAAAAACAAATTTCAAGAAGAAATATGAGAAGAGTTGCTTTTTAAGTTGTTTTATGAGAAGAGCGCGTAAAACATATGCTAACATGTAAATGCTGTTATAAACATTTCAAAAGAGCTCTTCACTAGTTTTACCTTTCATCTAATGAAACATTTTATATAAGGATCACCATATTAGTCTCTAATATTTGAAAGAGGCAGTTATAAAGCTTTAAATGGTAAACTATATTTCTAGCCTGTGAATCAGCACTAGATACCTGCACAATTGCAATATTTGATAGCCAACCAGATGACTCCTTTCATAAAGCTCATTTTATTAAGACTTCTAAATGAAGTTTCTGACTTGATTCACATCTGGGTAATGCAGTATAATTTAGAGTGCGTGTGTATAAACATCGGCAATGCTGTACCTGAAAACACACTTTTCTAAAAGAAATATACATCTTCACCAACTAAAATATTAAAAAGTTACTCTAATTGGAAATTAAAACAAAAAAGCAAAATAAAAGATTTCTTCTAGGAAAAAACCCATCAGCATTAATATTTTGCAATATATATGGATCACTTTACAATGATAGTTAGAAATTGTTTAAGAACATTTTACTAGATGATCATAAAGCTACAATCCCACAATAGAGAAAGTGCTACACTGGTTAATCCATTTAGAAGGATAGTGAAAGCAGCTAAAAAAGTTTTAAAAAGCAATATATTAAAAAAATAGAAAAAAGGAAATTGATGGCAATGAATATAAACTAGAAGCTAGGAAATATAGAAAAATGATAAGGGAAGCCAAAGGACACATTGAGAAATCTTTGGCCAACAAGAATTTAAGAGTATTAGGAACAAAAGGAATCTGAACAATGATGCTGGTCTAGATGGAAATTGCAGAATTGTCAATAATTCAAAAAAGACGTAAGAGTTAGGTAAGTTTTAGTTCTATATTTGGAAAAAAGATGTTTTCATATCATATGATGAAATACTTTCCATTTGAACGACAATTTGGGATGATATTGAACATCAGCTATTCGAAAAAACATTTTTACAATCATCAGGTGTGGATAACTTTCATCCAAGAGTTTTAAAAGAGCTAGCTGGACCATTAACGTCGATTTTCAATCAGTCTGGTAATACTGGGAAAATTCCACAGGACTGGAATATTAAAAAAGAGTAAATGGGATGATACGGGAAATTGTAGGCCTGACATCGATCCCATGCAAAACAAAGCATCAGCTGATACATGACTCTATATTAATAAAGAATTAAAAGAGCTAACATTATGCCAATCCAGCATGACTTTATGGAAAACAGATCTTAACAAATTAACTTGACTTTTTTTTAAATGAGATTACAAATATGGTTATGTAATATACTTCGACCTCTAAATTATCTGACTTGACACTGCACCAACATTTTGATTAAGAAAACCACAATGATACAAAATCAACCTGGCACATATTACATGGATTAAAAATTGCCTGATGGGTCTCAAAACATAATTGGAAATGGAAATCAAGTGGATGTTTCTAGTGTGATCCTGGAGGCACTAGTTCTTGGTCCTATACTGCTTAACATTTTTATCATTTGACCTGGAAGAAAACAAAAGTCACATATAAACTTTGCAGCTTATACAGACTGTGGGAATAGTAAATAATGAAAAGGACAAGTCGTTGATATAGAATGATTTGGACTGCTTGATAAGCAGGGAAGCAATATGTTCTTCACTATAGCCAAATGTAGTCATGCATCTAGGAACAAAGAACATAGGCCATACTTACACATTTGGAGAATATCCTAGCAAGTGGTGGCACTGAAGAGAAGCTGGGGGTCATGGTGGACAATCAGCTGATCATGAGTTCCCAGTGTGATGCTGTGGCTATAGGGATGTATTAACAAGGCAATATCTAATAGGAAAGTTATATTACTTTTGTATTCAGCACTGGTGTTCACAATTCAAGGGTATCAAAAAACTAGAGGGAGAGCTCAGAGAAGAGCCATGAGACTGATTAAAGGATCGGAAAACAAGCCTGATGTCCTTGAGTCTGTTACTATAAATCTTATTAGCTTGTTACAGAACTGTGTAGTCAATCATGTTGGTCAAATATGTACTAAATGTTAGAGAAATGAATATTTATATATAAGAAACAGATTTTTTTGCTTTTTGTATGTTTCTACTGATATAGCACTTCAGATTTTTCTAAGAGTGTTTATAAATCAGAAAACTGGTTTGTGTGCCTTATCTGTAAAATCTTGATTATGCAGATAGCAGGGTAAAGCAGAGAGTCAAGAAGGAGCTATCAGCTTTGCAATAAATCAGATGCACACACACCTTCTCAACAAGACAAGCTAACAAGTAAAAACCCCAGGCCACAAAAACAGACCAGAAAGAATAACTACTGTAAAATAAGAACTGGATGGAGTCAATGGGGGCAATAGCAAGGAACAGATGAGTTGGGAACCAGAAAGAACAAAGTAAGATTTAGCAGGATAAGTAAAAATGTATTAGGTTAGGTTAGTTATTGGAATTTATGCATGAAAATGTTTTCATTAGAACACAGATGAGGTAGCTGTACAAAGTTACAGAACAAAGGATAAAAGGTAGAGGACTGACAATAAGAGTGGAGAAGATATAGGAGAAGAATAACTGAACATTGCAGCCATCAGAGACGTGAAAAAAAGTTGCCCTGTCCCTGAGGAAAGTAACTTGATCATTTACTTTTCTTGCTGATTCTATTATTGCATGTATGTATAATTAATAGGTGATAATAGCATTGTCTTAAAATAAGCATAATAAAAGCTAAAAGAAATGTTTACGCCTAAATTGGAGTAGATCTCATTTCTCACCCAACAAGCTTAAACAGAATATCATGGTGTGATTTGATCACAGTCTACCAGTATCTAAGTGGGGAACAGAAATTTGATAACCAAAGGCTCTTCAAAACTAGTGGTCACAGGTATAACAAGATCTAACGTCTGGAAGTTGAAGCTACACAAATTCAAATAAGAAATAAGGTACAAGTTTTTAACAATAAGAGTAATTGGAACAACTTTCTACAGGTTGTGATGGATTCACTATCAATACAAATTTTAAAGACAAGATTGGAATTGATTCACATTAGTTCCTGTAGCCTGTGTCATACAGATCATACTAGACATTCACAACAGTCCCTTCTGGTCTTAAAATCTAAAAAACAGGGCTTTTAAAGTGATCCATATTTATAGCAAATTATTAACTCTTAGTGGCTGCTTGGTATCAAAACAACTTATACATTCACAATTTTTCAACACGATACTTTGGACGTGTTCCTAATACTATAGAACTGTTTGAACTAGTTTCCTTTTCTCTAAAACTAGTTCAGGATATATTTTTCCTGCCACTGCCATCAGAAAGTTAAGCAAAGTCAAAAGCTAAAGCAAGTTTACAGTTTGAGTCTCTAAAGACTTCGTACATAAAAAGTAAAAGGTTTATATATGTAATATATGCTCAATGTTAGGTACATGAACTTAGGAAGACATTTAATAAAACCAGTCTATCATTGCATTTTAAGGCTCTATTTTCAGGCTAAATGCAAGCATAGCAAAAAATGTATACTACATAGAAGTGCATTATAATATTAATGGGACATTATACATGAAGAACTGAACTTCTGGTACTTACACTGTTCTTCCAAGTGTAACCCCTCCCCATGCCATGAACTGCTTGTTGGAGAGAATGGGTGGAATGTCTGAGTAGCAGGAAGTCGTTGCCAGTGGTCTGTTTCCCAAAATATTCACCTCACCTTTTACCACCACTTCATACTGAGGTCCAGATGGCAACACAAGGATTTTCAAGATACTACAAGTAGAAAATCCTGAAAGTCATCTGATAAGCAAGGGATTTCATCATGCAAACTGTCATGTAAATTAGTTGTATATAACATTACCCACAGTATTTATTTTAGGCAAGGCAACTTGCTCCATCCAAAAAGTGTTGGGTAACCACTCCTAATGCAAGACCATATTTTCAGTTGCCAAACTTTGAACTGTTTGAGGCAGACGCTCATCACGGAAAAATTCAGACAACAATTGTGCCATTTCCAAGAACAATGCTGAGGAAAATACAACTTTGCACATCTCAAAATTTTGGCAACCTTTTCTTTTAGAGACCCTAGTAACCCTTGTTTTGAATTAGGGACTTCAAATTTATCAAGTGGGTGTACAGAATGTCAGGGATATGATTTTTGTCATCCACATGAAAATCTACTCAAATTCGGCCAACTTACAAGCCTTCAAAAAACCAAACAAACTTCAATTTGCACACACCCAGTAAAGACTTGCTAGAGCTCCATAGTTAAATTTCCCTAAAATTCTGTCCATGCTCAGAAAGCTCCAGCCTGGGGCTGAGCAGGACCTTCCCAGCAATTACAGCTTCAACTGCTGTGAGCCAAAGCACTAAGACTGAGACCCTCTCTCTCCTGTGCTCTTACTAACCGTTCACCTACTTCGGCCCAGGGAGCATGGAGGAGAAAACTGCCTTATTTGAATGTAAAAAGGACAAGACCTGGACTTTGGGCTGAGCACAGCAGGGGTAGTAGATTGGGATAAGGACCTGAGACTGAAGGGAGGAGTTTGTGAAACTGGGAGCTGGGGTGAAGGAACTAGAATTAGCTGGACAAGGAAACAAGGAGTGGGAGACATGGAGGGAAGACATCTGATAAGGAGCTAAGAGAAGCCTTGGACTAGCTGGGCAAATAGACTGGAACTAGGAACCAGTTGGTAGGGTCGAGGGAGGACAGATTACACAAAGAGAGGAGCAATCCCAGTTCTCCCCCTCCAAACTCTAACCAATCCTGGGAACAAGGAGCTGGTGGACGGGGAGACTAGCGGGGAGTCCAGAGGTGTGAGACTAGGAATTACTGGGTAAGAAGCCTTAGTTGAGACTAGTATGAAAAGCCAGAGGTAGGGAACAGACAGGACTGGATCAGGGACACACTGAAGGACATGGGCAGAAGGGTCAAGCTTTGGGGGGCAAAGAACAGGCAGAAGGTGTCTGACTACTAGAGCACACTGCCATCTGAAGCCTGGAATGAAACCAAAGATTCCCTAGCCTCACTATTCCTCTGCTGTCAGCAAATAGCATCTGGGAAACACACTGACACAGTGTCCCTTTTCCTTCTAGTGTTGGTCCACAGAAAATGACAATTTACTATTGCTCTCATTTATTCCATTAGCTCAAGTGGCAGGAGTCTGTAGCAGGGATCTAAATCCAACCCGCTGATGAACCATATGGATCTCAATATACCACAAGATGGAATTTGTTTTTTCTGTTTGCTTTTTTAAAAACCATGGAAATTACACACAAAGCTACATTCAAAGAACTGTAAAGTTGCAAAGACAAACACTTAGGAAGTGTTAAAATTAAGGCTGTCTATTCAACCTATTTCAGTTCTCTTGTGCATACGCATTATGATACAATCTAATTCTATGACCACATACTTCCCCCCTTCCCTCCCGGATCATTCTATGAACAGGATGAACAGTAGTCCAGGGATGAAATGAAGACTGTGTTGTGAAACAAGCAGTTGTCCATAGGACACCTGCCTCATTTATTGCTGAAACTGGAAGGTGTGTAGTAAACAAGGAAGCAAAGTGTAGAAAGAGAAAGGAGGGTTTTAGGGTTCAGACAGCTGAATTCTCCATTGAAGAAGTTTTGTATACCTGCCTCTGCCACTGATTTCTTAGGTCATACAAAGCAAGCCATTGTGATCCAGGGACCTCTTGGTGCCAACTAGCAAACTACACAGGGGACAGAGGGTTTAGAGGGATCCCTTGGGTTTGGACCCTACATAATAGTTTGTCAAAAGGTGTCATGGAGGATCTTTAATGAAAGCTTATGTTCCAGTGAATATCAACCACTGTGAAATGTATGTATGCATAATATGTGAAGAGTTATGTATACATACTAAAAAATATGCTCTTAAAAGTCAGAGTCGGGGTGGTCACCAAAATGTGATAACTAAGTTTCTTCAGGCAAGAGATGATTACTTTTGTGTCTAGCTATATGTAAATTAAGTATTGTATACTTCAGTGGATGCCTATTGACCAGCTGAGCAAAATGCTAAAATTTGTGAAGTCTCTAGGGGAGATTCTCAACAGGAAAAACAAGCAGCAAGAGATATCCTGTCATTAGTGAAGATGATGGATTGTTGAAACTATATCTGAAGCTACAAAGGTAAATCTGGGTATCTTTCACCTGGGGGACAAGCTGCCAGCAGGTCTGTTTTACAAACAGAGGATGACAGCTGGTTTGCCTATTTAAAGCTGGGAGAAAGATTCTTGGTGAGGTAACCTTTAAAAGACAGAAAAATGCCTTGTTAGTTAAGTTTAAGCTCTAAAAAGCAGGCTATGATTTTATTTTATAAATAGACATTTGTTTTCATCAATTCTACTTGCTTTTTTTCAAATCTTTGTTAAATAAACTTATATTTGTTTTCACCATAAACATATCTAAATGCTGAAAGTTGGGCAGAGTGGTGAACCTGAGACGTAACTGGTAAACTGAAGTGCACTTTTCTTCTGGGAACATCTTATCTGTGAATTCTGCAAGTGTCTGGTGTAACAGCAGCTAGACACACCAGGAGAAAGCTCAAAGCACTCAGATTGGAGCATACCTATTGCTTACCTGCTGAGTAGGTTTACATATGTCTCATTATGGCCAGAACAGTCACCTTTT
The DNA here is from genome assembly GCF_025201925.1 of Gopherus flavomarginatus. Classification (NCBI taxonomy): domain Eukaryota; kingdom Metazoa; phylum Chordata; order Testudines; family Testudinidae; genus Gopherus; species Gopherus flavomarginatus. Next base: position 206,564,506 of record NC_066618.1, read on the forward strand.
CATGCCCTGTCCTGGGTATCCCGAGTTTTTTGGCAAAACTGGGCATTTGTCTGGTTTGCGCTTGCCAACTGATAATCAAGGACCAGTTTTGCCAAAAAAGTTGGGAGCACCCCTCCAAGGGAACATGGAGGAAAGTTCGGGGATGGGGTGGGGTGTTCAGCAGTGCCAGGGTAGAGCCCCCTCCAGCCAGCCCTGCAGGGGTAGGAGGAGGGAACGGGGCGACCCTTGTTGTCAGCCTTGCTTTGGGGGGGGGGGGGCCCCTCAGGCCAGCTGCACACAGTGTTCACTTTGGGAAATTGGTCATCCTACTGCTGAGGGACAGCTAAGACTGTGCAGGTGAGAGGGGAGTATTTGTGTAGCCTGTGGCATCAGGGAGCTGACCCCTGGCACGCTCAGACAAGGTTTCCTCATGCTATAGGCAGATAGTAGTGAAGAGCCTCACAGCACTGGAAGCATCACTTAATTAAACTAAACTTCTCAGAGAGGGACACTAATTATATTCCTCATTTTATAAGTCCCTGACTTGAGACCCTGGGGTCTCATTTGCAGAAGGGGTGAGCACTCGTAACTGCAATTAAATTCAGTCTAAGCTGTGTGTTGAATCAGGTCTTAAATGTCTCAAATTGGACACCAAAATTAGTGACTACTTTTGACTTGAATCTCTCACTTCTAATCTTGTAAAATGAGGATAATTCCCCTGTAATATCCAAGTTATGTTGTGAAAATAAATTCATATTTTCATGCACTTGAATATTATACTGAGGAGCACCACAGAAAAGCCCGTGAGGAAATTAATTCTGTCTTCGGAGCAAGGTTTGAATAGTGTGCAGTAAGTAAGAGAGAGACACACTAAACAATCATGAGAGAAATACTCAACAGCTGCTTATTAAGTAAGCACCATGCATATGCAAAATTTAGTTGAGGTGAGACAAATTATGACTAGAAATAAGATGTAAATTTTTAACAGTAATTAACCATTGGAACAAGTTACCAAGGGTCTTGGTGGATTCTTCATCACTGGCAATTTTTAATTCAAGATACGCTCTGGTTCAAAAGGAATTATTTTGAAGAAGTTCTATGGCCCATATTATATAGGATGTCAGATTAGCTTATCACAATTGTCCTATCTGGCTTTAGAATCTATCAATCTACGGGAAAAGACTTGAAACTGACATCAAAGTGAGTGGCTAAAGGAGAGCTATGGGAAACAGGAATCCCTGACCCCTGCACACACTGTCCTGAAGAGAAAGCATCTCACAAAAGCCCTGAGCACTCTGCAGTCAAAGGGCACACTCATGTACAATAAGTGCCAGAAAGCAGCTTTGCTAATTTGGCCACAGATACCTCCCTTTCTCTAGCCCATGGTTTGAAGGGAATTAGCTTTAAATCTTATTGGAGAGAGATCTTCTCCAGCCTTTTAAGAACCTGATCCATTTGCCCATAAATGGGTTTCATCTGGACTTCCTGAGGTCTCTTCTAATCTTGGAAGAGAACAAGAAGGGAATCCATTCCCTGGACTGTTTCTTCTATGTTTAAGCACATTTTGAAAGTCCATTAAGCTTCAAAGAATACCCTAGTTTTTCCTACTGGTGTGGATTAAGATAGAAACATTGCTCTAGTAACTTCCCAGGTATCGAAGTCAGGTTGACTTATACAGGGAAACCCCGCTATAACGCACCCTGCAATAACATGAATTTGGATATAACGTGATCATAAGGTGGCTCTGACAGCCGCAAACAAACAAAAAAAGCGGCTGGAGTGCTGTGGGAAGTGCAAAAAAAAAAGGTTGGAGTGCCACCGAAGGGGGGGAAAAAAAATGGAATGTGCTTTTCCCACTGCCTCTTCCCCTCCCCCCGCTTCTTCTTTCTCCTCTCCAGCTCCTCCTCGCTCTCTCTCTGTCACTTGCACATCTCCCCAAGTGTTTCCCTCTCCTGTTGCATGCCTGAGAGCCCCTGCTACCGGAGCTGCACCCTTTCAGTTACCGTTATGGGCAGTTCGCAAACGCAAGTCGTTTTCTGCCCAAGAGAAATTGACCGGCTTGAAACTGACTGGCTTGAAAGGGTAAACCTCGCATTTATCAGAATTGAATTTTTTGGACCCCAATCATCGTGTTACAGCGTGGTTTCACTGTAATTTCCCGGCTCCTCCTTTTTCCCCTTTTAAAAGATGGACACTACTTTAGCACTTCTCATCTTCTGGGACTTCTGTCCTGCACGAGTTTGTAAATGTTATTACCAGTGGCTCCAAGATTTCTTCAACTAATACCTTCAGTACCCTCAGGTGAATAGCATCTGGCCCCACTGATCTGAATTCATTCAAATTGGTCAGAAGATCTCTGACGTGTTCTTTACTTATCTCAATCTGCATCCCTTCCCCTTTACTGTCTAAGGTAACATCTGGTGACATTTTTTTGAGAAGACTGAAGCAAAGTAGGCATTCATTGAGCAGCTCTGCCTTACTATCATCTTCCATTACCAGCTCACCTCCATTGAGTAGTGGACCCACAACCTTGATCTTTCTTTTTTTGTCTGACATATTTGAAGAACCCGTTCCTGTTGTCTTTAGTATTTCTTCCAAGCTGTAACAATTTTTGCCTTGGCTTTCCTGATTTTATCCCTACAGTCTTGCGCTATTCCCATGTATAGTTCCTTGGAGACATCCCCTTTCTTCCATTTTCTATATGTATCCCGTTTGGTTTTTAAGATTGCAAAAGGGACTTTTTAGCTGCCACACTGGCCTCCTGTGGCTCTTATTGTTTGTCTGTGTTAGAACAGCTTGATGTTGAGCCTCTTGTTTTACATTTTTTTTAAGAACTGCCAGCACCCTTTGACTCCTTTTCTTCCTAATTCAGTGGTTCCCAAACTATGGGGTGTGGAGGAACAGGAGTGGGGAGGGATTGCCACCCAGTTCTGCTCCGGCCCCAGCTGCAGCTCCGCTCCGGCCCCAGCTCCACCCCCATCCCCAGTTCTGCCCCCAGCTCTGACTTCAGCCTAAGCTCCTCTGCTGAGCCAACTGTGTAGTAAATGGGGTGGGAAGGCACCATGGACAGACTACTACTGGTGGGAAGGGAGGACAGGCAACAGGAAAAGTTTTGGCACCACTGTCCTAATTGGTCTTTCCATGGGACCTTGCCTACTATTTCTCTGAGTCTGCTTAAATCTGCCTTTCTGAATATCTGAACATATTTGGCTCCTGCAAGCTCAGTTGACTTGGAACTGGAGTTTGGTGCCAAGGCTGGAACCTTCACTAAGCCTCCTGGGATCTGGAAACACTATGAGCTGATTTAAATGTCCTATCCTTTCCCTCATATCTTTGTAGTATAACTATATACAGCCCCAGAGGTTTGGCTGACAAAGCCTCTTACAACAAAAGCAAATGAAGTATTTTCTGTCTTTTTACGGGCCCGAGAAGGAAATATGCTGCAAATAGCATAATGTGAAGAAGAATGTTTTTCTCCTAAGATTTCAGGCACTGGACATGAGCATTAGATGCTAAGAAGACCACTGAGCATGACGTACACCTTTAAATCCAGGCTTTTTCAATTCAGTCTGCCATGATATTATACCAGGTAAATATGTAACTGTCTGTCTTGCTTAGCTAAACTAACATCCTAAAACTAATCTACAAAAATAGAAGGCACTACTTTTAGCTACCAATACTCATGATTTGGAGGGGTACATTTTCTTTTGCTGTGGTGACTGGAAGTCACCAAGGAGGCAACCGGTGCCATGCCCCCTTCTTTGGCCATGTCCTCAAAACATGCTACACAGCTGACAGGAAAGAGTGGAAGGGGTGCATGAACGCTCTAACAAGCACTGCCACCAGAAGGTTCCACCATCCACACTGCACCAGTTGACATACCCAACAGTTGGAATATGCAGTGGACACTTGCAGAAAAATTACTATGAATCAGACTTTCCAAAGGAACTGGAGAACTAACTCGAGAGCAAAGATCTCTGCCTTCAGGAAATAAAACCAAGGGAAGAGAGGATCACACTATTTCTCCCCCACCCTCTGCTCCCAGTCTAGTAGACATATTTAAGATGCTTAGCATCAATCCCTGAATGCCAAAGAACTAAATTAAAAAAAAATTGAAACAAATACATGATACTTGGGCGGCTGGCACATCCTGACAAAAAACCCTTACTCTGAATTATATGAAATTATGTAGGACCCTTTAACATCTGTTCACAACCCACAGATTGAGATTCTCTGTTTTAAATAATCTGCTTGATGGTCAGTTATACCTTACCTTTCACTACTGGTTTTTAAATCTTTTGGAGAAAATAGGACTGTCACTTCTTGTTCTTCTCCAGGCATAAGGAAAAGATCCTCAGGTTCAACAGAAATGCAGTCATCTTGACCTGATGTCTGAAGACACAAAAACACATTTACTTTTTTAGGAGTACTCTCCTCCAGTCTGCTTCAATGTGTTATGCCTCTCTTTCAGTACATACATCAGAGGCAGCCTAGACACATACATGGGAAATTCCCAAAACAGCCAACAATCCTGCACCAAGTAAATAGTTCCAACATTCTGCAGAAACCCTACTCTAGCAAACTAAATATAAACTTCTTAAATAGATACTTCTTATTCAACTATGCTAATGACTTACACTGACAATGAGGACATGTAGAAGAATCTAGAGAACATTTTGGGTGGAGTCAACTGGGAAGAAGTAACTCCACAAAAGGAGATCAGGTAAGTTTTACTTTACGGATTCAGACTTTTGCCCACTGAGATAGGATTGGAACGTAGCAAGCAATATGGAAACATTAGTAGGGGGGAAAGGTGAACATTGATTGATCGTAGACAGGCTCACGTAGGGTAGCTTAGTTCCTGGGATACCAGCCAGAATAAACTCCTGGGACCATTCTAAAGTGTCTGAAAGCTCAACTAGTCTGCTCTCATTTTCAGTGGCATTTTAATATGGATTACCCTGAGAGAAGCTAGGAGAGAATGAATTGCTCTGATATTTAGGCTTGAGCTTCTTGCCAATTGGTTTTCCCAGTTGGACCAGAATCATAATCCTCTCAGGTGATCCTGAAAGACCAGAAAAGCCAGTCTGACTGCTCTCATCTCCGACTGCAGTGCGCTGAAATCTCTGACCCTGATCACATTCCTTGTAACTTATGGTGCACCAAGTGTATTTCCTATCCAGAAAACTGAACATTTACGGTCAGCATTTTTTTGAATCCAATCTGTGAAGGGAAGATCTATTATAATGTTCGCTTCATGCTTCAACAAACCAACTGACTAGATAATGGAAGTTGCCCTCTCTTTCTTCAGCATCTTTTACAGGGCAGATCTGAGCCTTCAAGAACTATCTATCCATGGAATAATCTTGCAGAAGTTACCTCCGAACTATAGTCAGGACTGGATGGAGGACAGACATCATGGAGATTAGTGTCCAGATCTTTAATTTCTCTGTTTCAGGAAGATTGACCCTCCCTCTGTTTTATCTGCTAAGTATGATTTGCTCTGTATCTTTTAAAAAATTCACCATAATCCCTTGTTGCTAAAGCACAGAGAAGGTTTTTCAAGTCACCCCATCTAACATTTCTAATGATGCTTGATAAGAATGTAAGATAGGAAGGAGCATTTAGAATGCTCTGTACTCTTCAGCCTGTCTATTACCAATACCTTTATCAACGCTGAGGGAAAAGAGGGAAGCTGACAGGCTGAAGAACAGCATTTTGTATTGCTAGTAGCTACTTCCAAAGACAAACTGAAGTAACTTCTGGTAGTAAATCACAGACTGTCTCTTTCTGGTGCTTTTTCAGTATATGGGGCCAAATTCCAACTGAGGTTTTTGGTAATGCTAGTGAAACAATCCTGAGTATCTTTCACATTGAAGGGCAGTCTGTATTTCCCTCATTGCAGGTGGCGTGTAACTTATTTCACAATAGTTTGATGCTTCTCTGAATGCCTCAAATTTGGAGGGGAAATTAAGATCAGATGTGGATGAGCCTGAAACTCCAGAATAATCTCACTACACTCTCCTGTACCTACTTGCTGAGTCTGGTACAGTCTGTCTATGAATTGTAGGCTAGATATATTTCTGGGTGGAGGCAAGCTTGACTGCGGTTAAACTGACTGTATACACTTACTGGAAAGTTAGGGCTCATTTCATGATGTGTTTCCCTCTGGAGTTCCATGCTTACATCTCATCTCTCACATACCTATTGCTATGAGTATTAATCTTCCGCTCTCCTGTATGAGGACTTCTAATTTTTACGCTTGTTGGGAGTAGCAAGCAAATACTTTGTCTTGTCCATACTTTCAACTACTCCCTATGTAATTTCCCCACTAATACGCTTTGCCTACAACTTTCTCAGACAGATTTGTTTCAATTATGCTCTGCCAAGGATTTGATTTAAAACTAGCCACTAAATCTACCACCATAGCTTTCACCAACAGCCTCACAGATCTGATAAACAATGATCAAAGACACTTTTTTCAATCATGACTTAAGATGGTCAATATTCTGAGGAGGCTGAAGCTGGACAGCAAATAAGTCACAACAAATCCTTCTCTCAAGATTCTATGGCCTTGGAAAAACATGTAATTTCTAAGGAGTATCTGCCAGGCATTGACAAAGTTTCAACATCCCTTTTGAAAGTGGCTTACATCTTCCTATCTGTAGGAAAAAGCCCTCTCCTTAAGCAGGTATGCCAATGCCACCAATACTTTGGAGCAGAGAGAGTATGCTTGGCTCAGAATTTCATGACTTGCCAAATCACCCAATTATGCACAGTTCCCTGTTCTTCCCTAATGTCTTACTTGAAGCAATGAATGAGACTGCAAATTCTGTCTTGTTTGGAGGAGAGGTTATATGTTTATTCTCCTTACCTGGTTGAATCTTGATGGTCACTGGCCTTTACCCTCTATTTAAAACATGCCTGGAGGAGACAAAAATGGTTACCTACTGTAATTGTTGCTCTTTGAGATGTATTGCTCATGTCCATTCCAATTAGGTATGCGTGCAACCAGAAGGTTTTCCCCCTAGCAGTACCATCATCTTGGTCTGGACGCTCTCTGGGACTGTGCCTTCATGGCGCTGAATATAGGGCCCTACTGACCCACTGCCACTTTAGTTCCTTCTTGCTGGATTGCTCCAACAGAGGTAGGCAGGTGGGTATTGGAATGGACATGACCAACACATCTTGAAGAATAACAGTTACAAAAAGATATGTAACCATTTTTCTTCCTTGAGTGATTGCTCACGTCAATTCCCAATTAGGTGATTACCAAGCCCAAATTTTGGAGGCAGGGTCAGAGCTCAAAGGTTCGCAGACTGAAGCACCGCCCTACCAAAGGCTGCATTGCCTCTAGCCTGCTGGGTAATAACATAATGAGATAGAAGTATCTATAGACAACCAAGACACAGCTCTGCAGATCTCCTGCATCAGAACATAAGCAAGGAATGCCGATGAAGATGCCTGTGCCCTGGTGGAATACGCTGTCAGCATAGGGGACAGTACCTTCACTAGATCCAGACACGATCCATGACTAAATCCTTTGGAAGGAGACTGGATGCCCTTTCCTTCTGTCTGTTACCATGATAAACAGTTGAATGGACTTCCAGAACGGTTTTGTTTGCTCGATATAGAATGCTAACACCCGGCAAATGTCCAATGAGTGAAGTTTTTGCTCTCTGCTGCTTGAATGTGGCTTAAAGGTAGAAAACTAGGAGAAAGATATCCTGGTTAACATGAAACTCGGAGACAACATTAGGGAGAAAAGCCGGATGCAGTCTGAGCTGAACTTTGTCCTTACAGAACACCGTGTAAGGAGGCTTGGACATTAGGGCCTTGAGCTCAGACACCCTCCTGGCCAATGTGATTGCTACCAGAAACGTCACCTTATACGAGAGGTACAGCAAAGAATATGTTGCCAGCAATTCGAAAGTGTGCCTCATTAGTCTGGAAAGGACCAGATTAAAGGTCCCAGGGCGGGACCAGCTGTAGAACGTAAGAGTTCAGTCTATCGAGGCCTTTTAGGAAACAACTGACCATGTGGTTGGCAAAGACCGATCAGCCCAGCACACCTGGATGGAAGGCAAAAATGGCGGCCAAGTGAACCTTTATTGACGACACGGAAAGCCCTTGCTGTTTGAGGTGAAGAAGGTGGTCCAGTGTGACTGATATGGACATAAGTGTTGCAGATAGGAGGTATTGTAAAGACTAAATCGTGAATCTCTTTCATTTGGCCAGGTAGGTAGCCCTAGCGGAATGTTTCCTACTGCCAAGGAGGATTTTTCTGACCGGTCCTGAACAGGCAAGCTCCATTGGGTTCAATCATGCAGCTTCCATGCCGTGAGGTGAAGCAATTAGAGGTTCGTGTGCTGGAAGTGGCCGTAATCTTGAGTTATCAGATCTGGAAGCAATGGTAAGATGATTGAGGTTTCCACGGACATTTGCAGAAGGGATGCGTACCAGTGCTGGAGAGGCCAGGCTGGAGCTATCAACAACACAGAAGACTCGTCACTTCAAATCTTGAGGAGTATCTTGTGAACAAGCGGTATGGGAGAAAATGCGTACAAGAGGTGTCCCTTCCAGAGAAGGAGGAATGCGTCTGCGATGGAATCTGGTCTGTGATTCAGGAAGGAGCAGAACTTCAGGCACTTCCTGCTGTGATGCGTGGTGAACAGGTCTATTGGAGAAAACTCCCACTGTTGGAAGATGGTATTTGCGATATCTGGGCATAGGGACCACTTGTGGCCATGAAAAGACCTGCTGAGACAGTCCACCAACTTGTTCTGTACTCCAGAGAGGTACGACACCTCCAGGTGTATTGAGTGAGCTATGCAAAAGTCCCATGGTCTAAGGGCTTTCCTGGCACAAGGGAGAGGAGCATGCACAGGGGAGAGGAGCACCCTCGTCTGTTTATATAAAACATCACTGTTGTGTATCGTCATGACAGACAATACATTTCCCTTCCAAATGAACTTGGAATGTCTGGCATGCCAGACAGACACTTCTCAGCTCTCTGATGTCAATGTGAAGTGAGATCTCCACTTGGGACCAGACGCCCTGAGTTCTGAGGTCTCCCAGGTGTGCACCCCACTCCAATGCTGACGCGTCCATCACCAGTGAGAGGGACAGCTGTGGGCTGGCAAAAGAAACACCTGCACACACCACCTGTGGGTCAAGCTACCATAGGAGGGAGTCAAGGACCGGACAAGGAAGAGTGATGATCTTGTCTAGATAGTCCTGAATCAGCTGATACACCAAAAGCAGCCATACCTGTAGAGGTCGGAGTCTCAGTCTGGCATGTTGTATTACATAGGAACAAGCAGTCGAGTGTCCCAGAAACTTTAGGTAATTCCTTGCTGTGGTAGTAGGGAACTGACTGAGACTTCGTATGTTGCACAGGGACTGGAAACGCGACTCCGGAGGTACACCCTCACCTGTTTAGAGTCCAATACCACCCCTATAAACTATCCACTGAATGGAGGACTTCCGTACATTCAGTTGACTTCTGTAAATTCAGTAGAAGGCCCAGATTATCAAAAGTAGCCCTATGATGCTCACTTGTGTCTCCACTTGCACCCTGGAGCAGGCCTTGATTAGCCAGTTGTCGAGGTACGGGAACACCTGCTCCTGGTGCTTGCGTAGGAACACAGCCACAACTTCCATGCACTTGGTAAACAGTTGAGGAGCTGCTGACAAGCCAAACAAGAGGACAAGGAACTGATAATTGTGGTTCACCATGAACCTGAGGTACCTTCCATGGGATGCCGATATCAAAATATGAAAGCAAGCATCCTTCAAATCAAGGTCAGCATACCAGTCCTCCAGATCCAAGAAAGGGATAATAGAGGCTAAAGAGACCATGCGGAACTTCAGTTCCTTCATGAACTTGTTGAGATTTCACTGGTCTAGGATGGGCCTGAGGCTGCCTTTGACTTTCGGTATTAGGAAATACCGTGAATAGAAACCTTTGCCCTTCAGCTCCCGGGGAGCCTTTTCCACTGCCTCCAGTGTTACAATCAAGTGCATCTCCTGCGCAAGCTATTGCTCATGAGAAGGGTCCCTGAAGAGGGATGGGGAAGGGGTTGGAAGAGAGCGAGAACTGGAGGGAGTATTCTCTTTCTACCGTGCGAAGTACCCAGCAATCGGATGTAATATGGGCCCATGTCAGGTGAAAATGGGACAGTCGGCATGAAAAGTTAAGGTGGGATAGATCTGCGGTTCAGACTGGTGCATCGTCCGCAGGCACACCTTCAAAATTTCTGCTCCTGGCCAGAGGATTGTCTCACCTGTCCAGAGCCCTGGGCTGAGGAAGTGTGAGGTCTTTTCCTGTTATGTCCATTCTCTCTCCGAGAAAAGTCCTGCCTGTTTTGAAGATGGTAATGCATCCGACGAAGTAGGTATTCACCCACAAAAGCTCATGCTCCAAAACGTCTGTTAGTCTATAAGGTGCCACAGGACTCTTTGCTGCTTTTACAGATCCAGACTAACACAGCTACCCCTCTGATACAAGGCAGTGGCTGTGGCTTGAAATGCCTTTGTTGAGTAGCGGGAGCGTGCAGGCAAAGGGATTTGAGGGTGGCCCTCGAATCCTTGAGGCTATGAAGCTGCAAGTCCATTTTTTTTTTCCTGAGAAGAGGGTCAAGCCCTCAAAATGGAGGTCTTGGATGGTTTGTTGGATCTCAAATGGTAGACCTGAGACCTGTAGCCAGGAGTTCCTTCTCATAGCTACCCCAGAGGCCACAGTGTGAGTGGATGAATCTGCCATGTGGAGGGCTACCTGCAGCGAAGTCCAGGCAATGAGCTTATCCTCCTCTACCAAGAAGGGAGAACTCTACCCTGGAGTCTTTATGGCAACAGCTCCATAAATTTTGCCATCGCTCTGCAGGAGTTGAAGCTGTATCTACTGAGGACAGCCTGCTGATTAGAAATTCAGAGCTGGAGTCCCCACGTGAAACAGAGTTTTCTTCCGAAGAGGTCCAGCTTTTCGGCCTCACGGTTTTTCAGTGAGGGTCTCTGATAGCCTTGGTGCTCCCATTCATTAGCCACTGTCTAGTGGGGGAGGTGTGAAAAGGTGCTCAAAACACTTAGAGGGAAAGAAGTATTTCTGTTTGTTCCTCTTTGCTATTGGTGGTAAAGAAGCAAGGGTTTGCCACAGCGCCCTGGTAGTACCTTGACTTGTTTTGATAAATGGCAAGGCAATACAGGAGGGACCAGAAGGGGTGAGAATGTCCACCATGGAGTCTGATGTCTCGACCACCTCCTCCGCCTGGATCCCCAGATTCTGTGCCACCCTCCTCAGCAGCTGCATTCTACTCTCATTCTACTGGCGCATTCTACTCTCTTCCAGGATGGAGGCCGTTGACGTTCCCGTCACCACCTCATCAGGCGAGGACAAGGCCTTAGCTGGAAATGGGTCCTGTTCCCTGCCCTTGTCACCAATGGGATCATGCAGTACCTGGTATTCCAGCGCAGTTCATGTCAGTAGCGGTGCAGTGGGTGCCAGCAATGTTGGTGCCGGCAGTGTAGCCAATGCTAGGTCCTGCCCCTGGTGAGGTGTTGGAGACACATATGAAGCTAACACCACAGATGCTGACCTAGAGTAGGACCTCTGGCACCAGCCAAGGCAGAATGCCCAGGGGGTCCAGAATGGTCATTGGGTGGGGGACTGCCACTGAACAGGCCATGGCACTTGATGAGTCTGCTGTGCCAGCCTCTGTCAGATCTGAATCGTCTGCTTCTCCTGGATCTGTGGGACTCTGCTTCCAACTCTGAGCATTCACTATACAAGGATCAGGGAGGAGCAATGTCTGGAACTCCGAGACCAGTGCCACTCCTCTATGGGTCCACTGGTGGATTGTACAGGCAACTGGTACCAAGGAGATGGCAACTGGTGCAGTACCATGGAAGGTTTGCCTCCGGATGGCACAGAGGGTCTCACGGGTGCCGCTGAAACCGAGCTCAGTGTCCTGTCTCAGGTCAGAAGGGAAAGTTTAGAGGTGGATGCGGTCGTTGGTGGCCTCGAATGCCTCCGGCATGAACGGCAACTGGAGATCGTGGTCCATCCAGATTGACCAGTGCTGGGGACCTGGACTCGACTGTTCCTGTGCTGAGGCAGAAGTAGACATGACCCTAATCGGTGGAGCTGAACACCTGTGGCCCGATGCGGGTCGCACAGTGGTGGGCTCCTGCACCAGTCTGGGAATGGAGGAGCAGTCTCTTTCGGGTCTCCTCTTCCTGTGAGGCACAGGGGATTGAGAATGGTGCTGTCCACTTCCCTGTGTGGAACCCTGATAGAGCCGAGGGTCTCTGGCAGAATCCTTCCTCAGCGCCGACTCATGTATTGTCTGTGCATGACGTCGGCTCCATTAAGACAGGGTCTGAGTGAGGATGTAGAGCAGCCACCATTACCAGGATTTTGAGGTGCTGATTCACCATTACCAGGATTTTGAGGTGCTGATTCCTCTGAGTCCTCAGAGGAAATCCCCTATAGATCTTGCAGAGTGCTTTCTGGTGGCTTTCCCACACAAAACACTTCAGCCAGAAGTGTGGGGGTCACTTCTTGGTATATACTTGCCACACACACTGTGCAGGGTTTAAACCCCAGGGATCAAGGCATTCCTTGGTACTGGGGAAAAGGCAGAGTAAAAGAGGGGGGCTACCCTCAACTGAAACTTTACTAGCACTATATTAAACTATACTACTATAAACCTACCTATTTACAGGACAAAAGTTCAAACTACTAGAGAAGTTGCACTTACAAAGCAAGAGCTATGAGCATTTTGGCTAACTGTCACAGGCTGTCAGAAGAAACTGAAGTGGTGGCGGGTCAGCAGGGCCCTATATTCAGCGTCATGAAGGTGTGTCAACAGTGTGCCCTTGTTGCCAAGAAGGCTAACAGCATTTTGGGCTGTATAAATAGGGGCATTGCCAGCAGATTGAGGGACATTATCATTCCCCTCTATTCGGCATTGGTGAGGCCTCATTTGGACTATTGTGTCCAATTTTGGGCCCCACACTACAAGAAGGATGTGGAAAAATTGGAAAAGAGTCCAGTGGAGGGCAACAAAAATGGTTGGGGGCTGGAACACATGACTTAAGAGGAGAGGCTGAGGGAACTGGGATTGTTTAGTCTGCAGAAGAGAAGATGAGGGAGATCCGATAGCTGTTTTCGACTACCTAAAAGGGGGTTCCAAAGAGGATGGATCTAGACTGTCCTCAGTGGTACCAGATGACAGAACAAGGAGTATGGTCTCAAGTTGCAGTGGGGAAGGTTTAGGTTGAATATTAGGAAAAACTTTTTCACTAGGAGGGTGGTAACACACTGGAATGGGTTACCTAGGGAGACGGTGGAATCTCAGAGGTTTTTATGGTCAGGCTTGACAAAGCCCTGACTGGGATGATTTAGTTGGGAATTAGTCCTGCTTTGAGCAGGGGGTTAGACTAGATGAACTCCTGAGGCCCCTTCCAACCCTGATATTCTATGATTCTATGACCCCAGGGGGCACCCGGATGGACCTGACGGGTACTGCTAGGGGAAAAACTTTCCAGCTGCCATGCACGCAACACACACACACACACACCCCTCTAACTGGAATTGACATGAACAATCCCTCGAAGAAGAACCTCTCCTACTTCTTTGCTTTAGGGTTATTGTAATATGAAAACGTTTTTGGGTAAGAACTGGAGCTAATTAGAGAGGATGAAGATCTGAAATACCTCTTCCCTTTTTAACTTACATAAGGCTGAAAATCAAAGGGAAGATTCTGTCCCCCATCTGAGATTCAGTCCCCCTTCCTAGATAGTGCTATTTTCGTGTTTTAGCCTGTGTGAGAGGCCTCAAATACCTATACTCCTTGTCTGATGAGTTTTCCTACAAAAAAAAAAAAATCACACGCAAGGAGCACATCCCCGAGGGAGTCCAAACCATCCTCTGGGACGAATGGGCACCAGCGAGGATTCTAGTCTTTTTGTCAAGAGACTATTACTCTCCAAGCTTTGACAAGGAACCCTTGTACGTGATGAAGCCAGTACTGTGCAGAGAAGAGGAAGATTCACCTCTGATGAAACCTTAATTTAGAAACATGGTCCTGGCTGCCTGTTGAGAAGAACCAATTTATCCTTGCAGAGGTCCCTCAGGAACCACCAATATGGGGAAATGTAGGAGCCCCCAAAATTGTACAGGTGCTAAACCCTTCACCTGGCAGAGCCAGGGTCCACAGGCTGGGAGCAGATGTGGAAGAGCTCCCCTTTTGTGGCTACTCAACAGATCTTTATCAGATGGAGAGAATCCTCTGGCCATTTGCCTGCTCTATTTGATTAGCTCTGCCACAGGATAGGAAAGCACGAAAAACACAGAACATAATAGATGTCTTATTCTGGGAAAGATCTTGGTTTGTTGTTTTAAATTGGTTTCCAGTGAACAAAGAGAAGGAGGGCTGGGAGAAGAGAACAGGATTCATTACTACAGCTTTAGAATGGCTTTAAGAGCCAGGAATAGTGCAAGAGCAGAGATACTGCTTTGTTTAGCTGGCTGGAGGGAGGGAACATGGTCTGAAACTGTTCAAGGCACAGCCAAACTCATAACCCCCATAGATACATTTTCAGCTGCCTCCAGTGTATACCAGAGGCAACTCAATTGTACTGAGTTGGCAGAATAACAAGAAGTTAGAAATGTAAAGTTAAATAGTGATTAGTTTTTCTGGGCCTTCATTTTAACTTTCTTATCTAGATTTGTCAGTATATTAACTGATCAAGTTTTCTATTTCTTGGCAGATTTGTTTTAAAAGTTCTTTATCAACAGTTGACAGCAAGTGTTCTAATAAGAGACCCATGCATTCTGAAGTTCCAGGGCCACAGAATTTGCCAGGGAACCTACTCCTCACAGAGCTGTGCTCCGGAAATCATGTTTCTAGTTAAAAGGAAAAAAAATGTTTCTAACCATTGCTGAAGAAAACCTGAGCCAAATTTAAATTAATGCAGTGCTATCTTCTTGAGTTTGTAGACAGCCTGAAAAAATAGCTGTAAAAGACATGAACCTACTCCATTAATCTCAAAGGACTGTTCATATGAAAGCAATAACAAATAGGAGAATGATTACTCAGGTAACATATTTACTATTTTTCTTTCAATTAAATGAAAATTTTCTGTCTTCTGCAAAACCCTGTCACAGAGTCTAAGAATCTCCCCGTAGTTACTACAGAGTACACGAGGCTTTGTTTGTAACCTTCTTCAGCCTGGGCTTTAGCGTGCTGGGAACACTAAAAACCTGTATCACAGCAGCATTTCTACCAGGTCCAGTGGTCTTGATATATAGGACTGGTCTATAAACAACTTTCCCCACAGAAAATCACCAACTCCTGTCCAGGACTGCCTCAGGATTTTAGTAAAAAAATCTGAATTATTTGAGGTACATCCAAATGCATCAACAACTGACTCAGAACAGGAAAGAAGGGAAGACAGACTTTTTGCTGACACCAGGTATAGTGCAGAATTGGAACCCTACAGCTTTACAGATAATTGCCAAAATGCTGAAAGCATTTCAAAGGGTAATACTCCAAGAAAGCTCAGTCTGAGGGCCACAGAAGTCCTGCTTTCTGGAGGGATGTGTGCAGGGTTATTTATCAAGTCTTTCTGTAGTATAACTATACTCCTGAGTAGCTAGTAATAGTAACAATTTTAACATGACAACTAATTTAACAGTCTAGTACAATGTTGCCTTTTTGACTCATAAAGCTGGCTAATCTAATATTTAGGGTTATTTCCATTATAAGAAGAAATCAGTGATATGAGACAGATATATTCTTACTGCTATCTTGCTTATTTACAAAAAATATATAAAGTTTGGTCTCCTTCAATGAAGTAGGAGAAAAAAAACCTAGCAGGCAGTTTTCTTGCTCAGTAATCCAAGTCTACCGCTCCAGGGAGCTCTGCATCCACAAAGTTCTCTCTCTCTCATTAATTGCTCTCAGGATCATGCTCAACTACTCCTACATGCTTTTCTGACTCCAACACATATGCAGTGCAACTAAATCTCCTAGCCAGTGTCTAACAGAAAACCATTCACTCCACATGGCTTAGCTCTGACCTGCTATGTTGCCTAGTGCCTAGAGTGGTAGCTCCATAGCATATAGCTATTCTTACTACAAAAAGGGGTCTTATTCAATCCTTCTGTTGAGCCTGAAAGATTACTTGGTGCACACATCAGCTTTAAAGAGGTCTGATAATCTTTGGATCTACAACTCACATGAAGGTAGCCATCTCTCGCTATAATAATACCTTGGGATATTCAAGTATTTTTGTGTTACTGTACATAAACTGAAATAAAAATAGTACACCTCTACCCTGATATAACGTGACCCAATATAACATGAATTCAGATATAACACGGTAAAGCAGAGCTCCAGGGAGGCAGGGCTGAGCGCTCCAGCAAATCAAAGCAAGTTCGATATAATGCGGTAAGATTTTTTGGCTCCTAAGAACAGCATTATATCAGGGTAGAGGTGTAGTGTGCTCAAGATAGCCATTCCACCCCTTTCTTTCAGAGAGGAGATCTAGGACATCTACCACAAACAATTTTATTTTTTTTAATTCTCTCTCTTCCACGTCACTCATTCTGCCTCTATGTCACTGTTCCATTGCCTATTGCTTCTATCTTTTAGATCAACATCCCCATTCCCTTATTCTTTCATATACGTACCATACTAGGTGGTCCAACTCTATGCTTGCTCTAGTATTACTGTTGTTCCTTTCCTGATTCCACTTTTGTTCTGCTCTTATGGTTTCCCCCCAAGCTCTCTCATCTCCAGTGAGATATCCACTGCACATTAACTAGTCATCCAAATAACTCTCCAATAAAGCTATTATCCCTTGTACTTGAGATAGAGAAAACCTAAGTGATTTGATTAAAGCCATAAGGAAGTGACTATCTGAGTACGAATTAGAATGAAGGAAACCTTTCCTCAATCCCACATTTACTCCACACTTTCATGCAACTACTGTAGATAACCCACCTTCTACACTGAGACACAATACTGGATGCTGAGCAAAAAAAGCAGACTCGCTTGCAGAAACTAACTGAGGAAGAAACTTGAAGCATAGTCCGAGTGATGTGATGGGGTGTATCAACCCCGGACTGGGCAAGTAGGAGTTCGTCACTCAAAGTGGGCCCAGGCGGCCATGAACCTCAACATTGCTGCACATGCTTCTGCTGGAGGGAGCGGATAAAAGGAAGCAGTTCACTCCAGTCTGAGCTGGCTGAGGAGAAGGATGGACATGCGCTGCTGACTCCTTCTGAAGTACCGTCAGATCTCCTGACTGCAAAGGAGGGTATCCGTGACTACACTAAGGGAGATCCCCCATTAACGGAGGCAAACAGAGATGCCAAGCCATGGCCTATGGACAACAAGCCTGCAGGAGACTCAAGGGTTGGAAGTGATGCAGGGAACGCATTGGAAGCAGCCACTTGACCCTTAATAAGTTGATCATTGGCTTCTTAGGGCCCTGGGTTGGAATCCAGTGGAGTAGGGTGGGACCAGGTTGCCCTGCCTTTATCTCCATCCTGCACTTGCCACTATGCATTACTGTCAGGGATCACTGATATAAGTTGTTTGTTTGCTCTGCCTTGCCCGAGGGCCAAAACCCCAGACTGTTATTGTCAGCCTCAGTCAGGAGGCTAAGAGCTACAGACTGTTCATTTGCTCCGCTTCAACCAGAGGGCCAAAGTCCCTGATTGTGGCCGTCTGGCCCAGCACATAGTCCTGACAACTGTGTGATGCAGTGTATCAACCTTGCACTGGACACGCAGAGCCTCTGTGACAAGTGGTACTACCTACAGCTGCAAACTCACAAAATTAGCTATTTAATACTGACATACTCACAAACCAAGCATACGCAATTATAAAAGTGACTGAATAGCCTATGACTTTCAGGGAACAAAAACCACTACAATAAACTTCCAACCCTAGTGACTGATTTAATTTTCAAGGCTTCTCTTCTAACAAAGCGTCAGGAAACTTTACTTAAAAAAAAATAATATGGAGGACACCTGTGCCAGCTACAGTCCCCGCCAGAAAGCCAGAGGGAAAAACCAGACTGCAAGGTTTGTGGGGCTTCCAGAGGTCAGCTCTAATTTCAGTGCAATGTGGGAGCACAAAACCAATGATTTTAAGACTACTATTTAGAAAATTAAGATGTCTCCCTACCTTAATTTTTAAATAGACTTCAATATTTCCAGCATTCTTTAAAGGCAGCTGCTGCTTGGCTGAAGAACCCACACTAGCAGACAGACACATGGCCTTAAAAAAAAAAAAAAAAGTGGTTGTATTTTACAACAAAGAATGCAGAACTACCATCAGCAAAGAAGCTAAAGTACACTTAATTTATAATTTTTTTTGGTAGAATACCTGTAAGTCCTTTGGAGCATGTATCCTAGCTGTTCCAGCTCTTGCTCTGAGGGGAATACTTTTTATCACACTAGTAGGCCCTGGACTGTCAACCTCTACATCAACTCTTGCTAAGAACTCATCTGCTGGACCCAAGATATCTAGAAGGATTTTAAATTCAACAAAAGAGTCAAGCATTTTTTACCTGCAAAATTCTTAAAATTTGATGCCTGAACTATAACCAACTTGAAGCTCAATATTTTACTTTGAAGTGGTTAATATGGTAATGGAGACCTTAATTACTTATAACTGTACTTTTATTTTGGATATTATTTAATCTCAAGTATTAAAATGGATCTGTCAATGCCAGGATGGACGTACACAGATTAGGGCACCAGAGCAAAAAAGTTACTGAAATGTTTCATCTACATTAGGGACTTACGCTTTTAGTCCTAAAGCAAACTTGTAACACACAAAAGTAGTTAAAATGGAAGTCAAACTACTATACCTGAAAGAGAGATTTGTTTCTTTGGCGCGCGGAACAAGACCCACACTACTAAGACTTCAGGATCCTGAAAAAGGGAATATATTTGATACTTTACAGACATCTACTGAAAACTTCAACTTTTAAACTGTCCAATAGACAGTGTGACCAAGACATTCATTATATTGAAGAATTAGATGTCTAGACTCAAATCTGGAAAAGCAGTGTTTCTAAGACAAAACAACACCGAAGAACGTTTTACTATGAACACTCCTTTTATAGGTACAAAAAATAGCTTCTTAGTTTAAGTGAGCTAATATACAGAGAAGTTATCCAGAGTGTAAGAGGGAATTAAACAGTAAAGTAAAAGCTCTGAATAATCATGAATCTACTTTCTTGGAAAATCAAAGTAGTTTGATTTTTAGTTAATATTTTAAATTATGAAGATAAGTTACCTACACTCTCCACCACCCAAAAACACTCTTACAGTTAAACTATTGCCTGATCACTCCCACAACCAGAAAACCAAAATGAACTCAAAACAAGAAAACAATATTTATCACATCACTACCCTTCATACAGTTAGTGTGGATTCAGTTATCTGTAACTAGAATAATTTTAAAGGAACAATTTCAAAAACTAATATTGTTATGAACTACTTACTTGTCCATCATAACTTGCGTGTATCACATGGTTCACAACTGATGGGGCTGCTAGCTGAGAGACTGCATCAGTCTGAGGTGCACATTCAATAGAAGTATTAACTGGTTCCTTGGAAAACGTGAAGCAACGCCACGCTACAGCATTCTGTCATAATGAAATGGCTTTTTAAAAATAAAATATTAAGATCCACATTTTCAAAAGTAATATATAGACATGGAAGTTTTGAGGATACTTCTCTAGGTATGGGTATAGCCTTTGAGGATGCCACAGAACTGATAATTCAAAATTATCCTTCTGTGGAAACAGATCCTAGCAATACAACAAAGCAGCCATAACAGATACATATAAAATATGCTTCTTTCATGACAAGTTCACCCCTATCAACACTGATTACTAGAATTACTATTACAGAAAAGTTTATTCCATCACTGGAGATTTTTAATACCAGATTAAAGAACATCTGTCAGGGATAGTCTAGATAATATTTAGTCTTGTCATGAGTGCAGGGGACTGGACTAGATGACCTCTCAAGGTACTTTACAGTCCTCTGATACCACCTTTAATAAATAAATAAATAAATAACTTAATGTACTTACTGCTTTGATAATAAGTCTGATGGGCACGGAAGCATGGGTCTTGTTGATTAGTTTTAGTGGAAGAGCCTTCCAACTGCCAGATGATAGGTCACCAAAATCTAGACCATCTGTCTTTCCTGTTTCCACCTGACATTAGACATAGATACAGCCTTTATAAATGTGAGGGAAGGACCATGTTTTTCCACATATTGCCTCTCTCCTTCCCTGCACCCAGCAATACAGTGCAGTTCCCTTGCTGTTAGAAGTGGAAGAAGTGAGAAGCTGGCTTTGACACCAACAAGCAGCACCATCCCATTGACTGTCTCCCACACTTTGAGCCTGAATCTATTTCTATGGGATAGGCAGGGTAAAGCAAGCACACAAGGCCAGCAGTAGTGGAACAGGCTGGGTATCAGGACATAGGAATTTAACTGCAGCATTGTGGAAGTAGTTCAGTAAAAATGCAGAATTCACAAAAATCCATATTTCAAAGCTCAGAGAGAACACAAACCTGATGTTTCATTTTAGAAGTGTGTTTTGTCTGATATAAACACTTCATGAAATCAGCTTAATTAATCAAAAACTTTGTATTATCCTTTCTTCAAGACTCATTTAATTTACAGTTGAGATCTCAGGACAACAGTTTTAAGGAAAAAACAAAAATTGAACCTTCTGAGAACTACCCTAAGAATGTTTGTTCAGAAGCTGCTAAAAAGATTTTAAATAGGAACAAAAGGATACTTATTATGTTCACATGTTGGTAATATCAAGAACCGAACCAAAATTACATGCTGCACTGAGGTACTCCCAGCAGAGCAAATTTTCATTTTTATTAACTTAATGTACACTTAAATTTTGAATAGCTACCCATTAGTGATCTTAAAACCTTTATTTCAATAAAGAGATGCTATCAATCTTTGAGAGGCTGAAGAGATACATAAGAAATAATTGCTGTTTCAACAGAATTCCTTAGAGTCATCCTGTGCAGTTCAGATCATGGTAGGAAGTCTTCCAATCAGCAAGTGCAGACAGGATAAAGAAAAGCTCTCTTATGAATGAGACTGACAATGCTCACATTTGTGAATATTTTGAAAAATACTACCTTGGAAATGAAATAGTGATTAAACATATCCCCACCTTGATGAAATAGGCAGAGTGTTTGAAACTCTCTACCCTGGTTAAGCAAATAGACATGAATGAAGCAGATATTAGAGAATCTTTCAAGAGTTCAAAGAGAACACGACAGGATGATTTAAGAACTAGATGACTAGACTGCATAGACCAAAGGAGACCAGAGTATACACTTTGCAAGATAAGTCACTTCTGTATGAGGACTCAGAACATAAAGCTCTGCTTCAGGTCCTTTGCATTGCCACTTGGACCCTCAGCCTTCATCCATACAATCCTGTAAAACAAGAATCTTAAATGTGGTATTTGAATCTATTCACCAGATTCTGAAAGTTACCAAGAATCCAATACGCAGATTTAGATTTCCTATCTATGAGTACAGTAAAAACCTGCTCAACCTTTTTCCACATATGCTCACTGAAGAATTATCTTTTTGCTTAAGTGATTGCTATCTGTTGATGACATAAAAAGGTATAGCCGAGGAGAATGGGAAGACAGGAAAGGAAAAGTTTGTATTGGTAGAGATTTAGTATTTCCAGCAAACCAAGGCCTTTGTGGATATTTAGGGCTATCACAGGATGATTGTATTCAGACTTTCTTTGAAGGCAAACAAAGGAAGTCAAAGTCAAGGAGCGAATCAGAGGTTTTTCAGGGCCCAGTAAAGTCTGCAGCTTGGCTCTCACTCTCACTCCATCCTCTACATTTTACTTGAAAGCTTTTATCCACTTCAAAGTTCCCCACTGTAGAAATACCGAAGAGTGCTGAAGTTGTCTCTTATATTTTTCCAGACGGTACTAGCCACAGCTCATCTGCTTGTATCCTGGATTTCAAAACCTTGGCAGAAAAGCTGGCTCAGCGAAACATAACACATATCTTTGCTTACAAAGTACTAAATAAGCCTCTGTCACTATCTCCTGCTCTTTGGTTCCTGATTAATATATTACACAGTGATGACAGTGTTCGGCTTCTTCCTGGTTTAAGATGCAAGTTGTATACTAATAATTGACTCCTAGTCAGCAGCAGAACATTCTCCTGATCAGCATACTTATGCCACATGGTGGTTTCAATGCAATTGTCCCCCAAGCAACAAATTAGTCATGACTACTCTCCAATCTGAGTGATGGTGGCAACCAAAGACTATTCCTGCTGACAAACTTACCCTGAAAGTGACAGGTGAGAAAAAGAGAATTAGTAACTCCAGAGACAGGCAAGAGAGCTTAGAACAGCATGACCAGCAGGCAAGTAAATAAAGCTGGAGCAGCTGTATCTGAAAGCATGCCCGTGGCATTATGACGGGAATCACAGAACCAGACATGTCACGCATTTTGTGACAGGTTTAACTGGCTCAAGGAACTTATTTGTTCTCTCAAATTCACAAAGGCTCCAACAGGAACTCTTCAATGACAGGGTAGACCAAGGACAGACTGATCAGCTCCCGAGACAGCAAGAATTTGCCACAATTGAGACTCTAGAATAGGTTTTTCTGTTTTCATAACGAGGCTTGCCTCCTTGTTTTAACCAGCATTGACAGGAATGAATAATTAGACCAAGAGTTTTCTTCACGAGTTAGTAGAAACCACCCACCAGCTTGATGAAGGGCAAAGTGCCCAGGTTAGGGAAGAACATATGAGCATCTACAGCACAGGAATGGCTCACACACAGACACAGTTGGCCAAAACATATCCAATCTCACAAACACGGAGTATGTGCACCAGAAGGAGGATCCCTGTGGACAATTACTCAAAGAAGAAAAAACTTACTTATTCCACATATTTTAGCCACCCAACTATTAAGACTGAATGAAATGAGAAGCTATGCACCACACCTTAGCATAGGCAAAATGTCGATTACTCATGAAGCAGAAGTCTCCAATGCCCCATATAGGGGCCCTTCTGCAAATAAATTTTGCTAAGTATCTTGTGTTAAAGTTTATACTTCTGGTGCATTTGCATTTACATAAACTATTCTCATCTCTTTTCGAAATAAAGTAATCTTGAGCTCTCCAAATAGTTTTAAAGTATTTAGAAAAAGCAAATACATAAGAATATATTGGTTCAATATAACAAACTGCTTACCTCGAGATTAGGATTTTCAGCAACTGCTGTCAAAACTACCCTAGTTGCCAAAGCTTCTGCCTGGACTATTGTCTCAGCATCTGCAGAAACCGGCCAAGATGAAATACTGAAGACACACTGGAAGATTCCAGGATGACAAGGTAAGAAAAGTATTTTCAGCTCTTCTGAAGAATGAGGTCCTATGATGGTTTTGTTCTTGAACACTAGACACTGACATTTCAGAGGATCCATCTAAAAAAATAAGCCTTATTAGTTTCTGCAAAAGTAAAAAAATGCAACGTATTCCACCCTTAAGACTTACCTCTAAGATTACGCCCACAAAGGTATCTAACAAAGGCTCGGTAGGTGGTCAGCTGATACTTGTTGATCATGTTTTTGCTTAATGGTTTCAATGTTACCTTCTCCTGCCCCTTTCTCCATGTGTCTGTCTCATCCAACTGTTGCATCGTTTGAATTTTATATTTTCAGTTTTTGGAAAAATCCCTCTCCCAGTTTGTACAGCATCAAGATCACTGGCCTGCTCAAGTCCTGTAGCTTATTGTAATATACATAAGACTGTATAGAACAAGTAGAATAAGGAATGTTTTACATCCTAAGCTTCCTGTAACATGAATATATTTGTGTTTGTCTTCCACTATTCCTATAGACATTGTATATGAAGAACTAGGTTTACAAAATGAAGAACTACAGCTTACACTGTAACAAAACTTAAGGCTGTTCCAGAACAGAGTACACAAGAAGAGTAAGCTGCTACATAAAACTCAACATAAATAGTTTTTACCAGTTCTGGTTTCAAATGTTAAAGCAATACTAAGTATAAGCCAGCTTGGTAGTAGATGTTTGCACCACCTACCATACAGGGATTTAAGCTGAGATCAGAAGTTCATAGCTGATAAAAAGCTACTAGTGTAGTAGAGGCTACATGCTACAATGCTGAGGGGTGGGGTGGGGGAAATCAGCACCAACTAGTCTGGAAGGAGCCAACTAGAGAACTTTTTCCCACTGGACTTTGTGTCATAATAGCAGGAATGGAGTTTAAGTTTTTAATGCATTAAAACTGCAGGAGGGAACGAGTTCAGAAAGAATTTAAGAATTCATAGGACTCTATAGTCATTGTCCCTAGTACTTGAAACATTATACTGTACATTAAAAGCTATACAGAAAGAGCTTACCTTTTCTCCATTAATTGAAATACTGACAATTCCAATGCTGACCTGCAACCATCTTTCAGTTGGATTAAAAATACCAAGACTAGTTTGTGATGCAATTCCTATACAACAAGCATTGGGAAACTTCAGCTCTTCTGGTACTCTCACGCGTCCTAGGAAAGAAAACCATCTCTATTAATTACCAGTATCTGTATATTTACAAGTATAAGTATCTACAATTGCTATCATGAACACCCTGATAAAGGTAAATAAACTATGACCAATTTGATAGTCTGGAGTTAAAATAGTTCATAACCTGGCTTAACAAATACACCCTCATTCCAAGCATTACTAACACTGGTCTGAGATTTCCTGGGAATGTTTCCCCATGAACTCAAGGATACTAGTTAAGTGTTCAAGATTCTCGTGTGCTTAAAAATGAGGATGTTTAAGAAAAGTGTGCCAAATGCAGTTACTAAAGCCAACCTCCCCCAGCCCACAAAACGCCCCCCCCAAAACAAACAAAAAACAAAAGACCCAAACCAGTACTGCAGCTTAAGGTTTCACATCAAATGGAATAGTAACTGAAGGGTTCATTATGTACACCTTACAGGAAATTACGTGTTTATGTAAGCATCCAGCACCACAATACTGATGAGGCTCATTTACTGTACTTAAAGTGGTAAGTTATACAAAACTGACTGCCGACTTTAGGTTTCTACTCTTTAAACTAAGTTCTAGAACAGGCGTCGGCAAACTTTGGCGCACAGCCTGCCAGAATAAGCACCCTGGTGGGCCAGGTCAGTTTGTTTACCTGCTGCGTCGGCAGGTTTGGCCGATCGTGGCTCCCACTGGCCACGGTTCGCCGCTCCAGGCCAATGAGGGCGGTGGGAATTCGTGGCCAGCACATCCCTCGGCCCACGCCGCTTCCTGCCGCCCCCATTGGCCTGGAGCAGCGAACCGTGGCCAGTGGGAGCCGTTATTGGCCGAACCTGCGGATGCAGCAGGTTAACAAACCAGTTCACCCGCCGGGGTAAGCACCCTCGCAAGCCGCGTGCCAGTGGCTGCGGACCTCTGTTCTAGAACACTACATAAATTAGACACTGGTTTGTGTCATTAAATTGAAAAACCTCTATTACAACAGAACTTAACACTGAAGCTGTTTAAGAGTTCAGTAGATTTGAAATTGTTTGAAAATCCCCTTTTTTTGTATGCCTGCAACCACCATAATTTTATTTTAGGGCTGCCTTAGCTGAAATACATGCTTATATTTAGAAGCTATCTATCCTTATTCTCCCACTCTTAAAAGGAAAATTAAATTAAATGAGCACCATTAATGTAACATTAAGGTAGAGATCTGTACTAAGCCCAGTATAAATGAATTCACAGCATCGGAAAAAGGTGTGACTACGGAGATGTTAAAACTTACTAAGGACAAAATTTAGGTGAGCCAATTCCCTAGCAGAGATGGAATACCTTTAGAAGAGTCTCACAATGCCAGGAATCTGATGCACTAAGTGTAGGCGTTCTGTTTTCCAGCCTAAGATTTACATAATGGACTTTGAAAGGAACAAACTGAACTAGTCACATCAAAGGCTAGTAAGTTTAATTAACTATTCAGGACGATGACCAAGGCATTGTGAATAAACTCAGTTAAGATAGAGTAACTTCTCGCTTAACATGGTAGTTGTGTTTCTGAAAAATGCTACTTTAAGTGAAAAGATGTTAAGTGAATCTAATTTCCCCATAAGAATTAATGTAAATGGGACGGGTTAGTTTCCAGGGAAATTTCTTCGCCAAAAACTCTGTGTGTGTATGCACGCACGCACACGTTATAAATAAACAATTTAATACTGTACACAGCAATAATGATTGTGAAGCTTGGTTGAGTGGTGAAGTCAGAGGGTGGGATATTTCCCAGGGAATGCCTTTGTGCTAAATGATGAACTAGCACTCGGCTAAGCCCTCCAGGTTAACACATTGTTGTTAATATAGCCCCACACTCTACAAGGCAGCACAAATGGAGGGAGGGGAGACAGCATGGCAGAGAAAGACAGACATACTGTGTGAGAGAGAGGGGGAGATGGGCATTGCCCCTTTAAATACGCTGACCCTCTAAGTACATTGCCTTTTTAAA
Source organism: Gopherus flavomarginatus (assembly GCF_025201925.1). Taxonomy (NCBI): domain Eukaryota; kingdom Metazoa; phylum Chordata; order Testudines; family Testudinidae; genus Gopherus; species Gopherus flavomarginatus. The sequence continues at coordinate 206,591,075 of NC_066618.1, forward strand.
TAGATCAGCAAGTTGAGATAGCAGCTGTTGCCAGCAAGCTCTCTCCATCCTGGGCCCTGTTCCACTTCAATCCCCCGCCCCGCTCTTTGGAGATGGGGGTACAGGAGCAGGAGGGAGGAAAACACCCTGATATTAGCACCCCTCTTTCCCCCCCCCCCCCGGCACAGCAAGCAGGAGGCTCCCAGGAGCAGCTCCAAGGCAGAGGACAGGAGCAGCACACAGCAGTGGGGGGAGGGACAGCTGAACTGCCTGGCAATTGTTAGCTTGCTGGGCAGCTGCTGCACAGGAAACTTAGGAGAGCGGGGAGCTGATAGGGGAGCTACCAGTCCACTGTGGTTCCAAGCCCCCACCAGCTAGCTCCAACAGGCTGCTCTTTCTGCAAGCAGTGGATAAAGCAGGCGAATGCCAAACATATAGTGTTATAAGGGAGCACCGCGCAACTTCGAACAAACATGGTCTCTAATTGATCAGCAACGTAACAGACAAAAAATAACAGAAGGTATGCAAAAGTGAAGTCAGGAGCTCCCATTTCCTGCTCTCAATAGGAAAGGAGAAGAGTACAGTGAAAGACAAAAGTTATTTTTCCCCCTTCAGAAAGGGAAGTCAGGACTTAAGTATTTTTTGCCTGAGGGAGAGGAAAGTATTTGGCTGAGCAGTGACAGCAAGGGATACAGCACTTTTAGTGTCCTGTGGGAGGAGAACAGGATGCAGAGTCTTGGATTTTAGGTGGAGTGTGACTTACCATCTCCTACTCACTCAACTGGAAACAGGAAGAACTACAGGGCAGGTTTCTTCCATGATGTCACCACTCACGTTCCCTACCAATCCTACTAAATCCTCTAGGAAGAAAAATGCCAGGACCTAGTATTTCTAATAACTAAAATAGTATTTTAGAGACTGATACTATTTAAGTAAATGTTGATTTAACACAAAATTTAAATAAAGAGGAAAAGAATAAAACCAGTGTATATGAAACAAACCAGATGACAGCTGGAGCTATAGATCAATGAAACACAAAGTTTCTATTTCGTGAGGTAAATTAAGTTTACGATTTACCATTTTAAACTGTTTGATCAGTAACAGTATTTTAAATAAAATGATGACGTTTAGAAAAGAAACAACTTACCAAGCCCAGATGGCTCCCACTGTTGACTTCCACTAGGGCCAGCAGACTGCCCAATGTACGATTCTGTGCTTAAAATATTCGTATTCCAGGAACCAGAGTATGGATTACAAAGTGAAGATGTACCCAACAATCCAGGCCCAACACTTGGACCTAAAGGAATTCCTACTGTAACTGAATTCTGAATGTGTCCTGCTGGGATGCTAGAAAAAGGAAGTCCTGCTGGAAGACAACAAGCGGTGCAGCTGCTACCACATTGAGACAAAGCAATATTTCCACTGGATTGCATGTTTCCCAGATATTGTTGAGCAAATGCTGTTGTTGCAAGTGAACGTCCAGTAAGTAGCGTGGGAATTGCAGAAGACACTGTCTGAGTCTCAGAGGCAGATCCATGGGATTTGAAGCTTGAAATAGGAATATACTGTTCACCACACGTGTTTTGATTTAATGGAATATAAACACCTAATGCACTGTATGTGGGTACCATATTTAAAGAGGACAATCCTGGCTTCTTTGTTTTGTTTGTATGATCCTGACAAGCTACAGGTGTATCAACATTAATAGACAATGGCTGAAGGACACATGACTTGCTTGGTAAAGCTGGATTAACATGTCCCATTTTGTTCTGACTGGATGTTGTGTTTGGAAGACTAGATGTAAACTCATTTTCACTTCTTGGTAAACACAATTTATAGTTAGGTACTGAATCTTCAAGTTTGTTGCTAGGACCTGTAGACTCACTTGCTTCTGGTTTCTCATTCACATTCTTTTGACTAGTGTTGAGTGATGTTCCTCTATTTCTTTGCCATGAGAAGTCTGCGGGTTTTTCAGTAGTCTGCTCTACTAATGGAGTTGGACTGGATCGAATTATTGTTGTGCTCAACTCACTAGCATTATTACTCTAGAACAGAAGTTGTTAAATATCACACATTAATATTACAAGTTATAGGTAGGCTTGAAAGAATGAGATTTTTATTGGTAAAGGTCAGTAAACATCAATTTCACTGTAAATAAACTGATGAAAAAAATATTTCCATCCCTAATCAAAATTTACAGATAGAAAAAGTAAAATTCTGCTTGAGAACTAGAGTATAAGGATATTTACTTTGTATTTGACATACGATATTGACACTGTTTTAACAGTTATAAAGCTCTGAATTTTTGAATATTGATATCTACTGTCATTAAATAATTGCCTGACCTCACCATACTTTTCTGCCACTATGAAAACTTAAAAATAGATAAAAATTGGGGGGTAGGGGGAAAGCTTAAAATAATCATTAATATTATCTATCAAAATTATAGAAAGTAAAACATTGAATTCTGCCTCACCTAATTATAGGAAAAATATTAGGGTTTACATTGGTACGTACCAAAAAGTGGAACAGGAATCCTGGCTTGGAAGTATCTACAGGGCCACTTGGCATAATAAAGTTTAACCAAATTTCTGAAACTTCCCTTTCTTCTAGTAATAAGGTCCACAGATAAATTGCAGTAGGTGCTTCCACCTGCCTGGAACTTGGGGACAGAACTAGACCTGTAAGTTGCTGAGGAATGCCCCATTTCCTCAAATTCCCACCAGTTAAGTCAGCTTCCATGGCTAGTGTAACTCCATTTCACTTTCCTAAAGTACATATTGTGCTAACTGCATTTCTAAATAAATAAATAAAAAATAAATAAGCCCAAGTTTCTTCTTCTACAGAGCAAAGGATAGATTCCCCTAACTAAATAAACCTGAATTTTTAAAAAAGTCAGAGTGGCAGCCGTGTTAGTCTGTATCAGCAAAAATGAGGAGTCCTTGTGGCACCTTAGAGACTAAAATTTATTTGGGCATAAGCTTTCGTGGGCTAAAACCCTCCTCATCAGATGCATGGAGTGAAAAATACATTAAGCAGTATATATATTACAGCATATGAAAAGTTGAAGTGTTCTCCTACAGGTTTTTGTATATACATATTAGGAATAGCAATATACAAAAACATGTAGGAGAACACTTCAACCTCCCTGGCCACACAATAGCAGATCTTACGGTGGCCATACTGCAGCAAAAAAACTTCAGGACCAGACTTCGAAGAGAAACTGCTGAGCTTCAGTTTATCTGCGAATTTGACACCATCAGCTCAGGATTAAACAAAGACTGAATGGCTTGCCAACTACAAAACCAGTTTCTCCTCCCTTGCTTTTCACACCTCAACTGCTAGAACAGGGCCTCATCCTCCCTGATTGAACTAACCTCATTATCTCTAGCTTGCTTCTGGCTTGCATATATATACCTGCCCCTGGAAATTTCCACTACATGCATCCGACCAAGTGGGTATTCACCCATGAAAGCTCATGCTCCAAAATGTCTGTTAGTCTACAAGGTGCCACAGGATTCTTTGCTGCTTAAGCTATGAAGTTTATCCTCCAAGAGGAAAAGAGGGATGTCCGTTCAAGTAGCAAGTCCTGCACTGTCTGCTGAACCTCTTGGGGCAACCATGCAGTTTGCAGCCATGGGTACCTGCACAGGGTGATGGTAGAGGCCATGGTCCTAGCAGCTGAATCACATTCTCGCCACCAGCTTCCCTTCATCTACCAGTGAAAGGTACTTCTGCTTAGCATCCTCAGGCAATTTGTCTTTACATTTTAGAATAACAACCTAGATATTAAAGTCATGTAGCCCTAATAAAGCCTGCTGACTGGCAATTCTAAGCTGTAACCCTGCCACAGAATACACTTTTCTACCAAACAAGTCTAGCTTTTTTGTCCCTTGACTTAGGGGTAGACACCTGTTGGCCCTGGCTCTCCCTCTTGTTGGCAAGAGAGACAACAACTAGTGACCATGGAGGAGGGTGGGAATAAAAGTTCTCAAAACTCATGAGGCACATAATATCTACACTTTGTTTGCACAGATATGGGAGGGAGTAAGGAGGAATTTACCAGAGAGCCTTAGTAAGTTCTCAAATAGCCTCATTAATTGGCACCACCACCCAAGGCCAGATCATCAACAAGGTGGCAAGAAGATTCCTTAACCAACTCTACCTGAATGTCCAAGGCCAAAGATACCCTTTTAAGAGTACCTGGTGAGCCCTGTAGTCATCAATAGGGGATGAAGATACCCCTGAGAAAACTGCTTCATCTGGATAGGAGGAAGATTAAGACAGCACATTACGCTGTCTGGGCGAAACTTACCAATGTTGCCTGGGCCACGCCAGGGCAATCAGGAGGACCTGGGCCCTGTCTATGTTTATCTTTTCCAGGACCTTGACGATCAACAGGATCGAGGGGAAGGCATAGGGAAACTGGCCTGACATCCGAAAGGATGGCATCCGAAATAGTGCCTACTCCCAGCCCCTCTGAGCAGAACCAGGGATACCGGTGGTTCTGCCAAGTCGCGAACAGATCCACTTGGGGAGTTCCCCCCTCTTGGAAAAGTCTATGCAACACCTCTGGGTGTAGAGACCACTTGTGTGGAGAGGAGAAGTCTCGGCTCAGGCGATCTGCCTGCGAGTTCCGGGTGCCCGGTAGGTGGTAGGCCTGCAGGCAAATGTCATGGGCTATACAGAAGTCCCACAGCCTGAGGGTTTCCTGGCAGAGGAGTGGGCCCCGCCTTGCTTGTTGATGTAAAACTTTGAGGCCGTGTTGTTTGTGAGTACCCTGACCACTCTGCCCTCCAGGTACGAGAGGAAGGCGATGCACGTGAGCCAGACCGCCATGAGTTCCTTGACGTTTATATTCAGGGCAAGGTCCTGCACAGACCACAGACCTTGGGTCTGAACGTCCCCCACATGGGCTCCCCATCCCACGTCTGAAGCGTCAGACACCAGCTTCACCAACTGGGGCCTGTCCCTGAACGGGACCCTGCGGAGCATGTTCCCCAGGGAGGACCACCATTGTAGGGAGACAATAATCAGCTCAGGCACAGTGAAGACCTTTTCCATCTTATCTCTGGCCTGGAAGAACACTGAGGCCAAGCAGAGCTGGAGGGGCCTCATCCTGTGTCTGGAGTGGCCAACCACATATGTGCATGCTGACATGTGACCCAGGAGTTGGAGACACACTTTGGCTGTCATCATGAGAAATCTTGCGACTGCGTCAATGACTCTTTCAGGGTCTCAAATCCGTCCAGTGGGAAGAAGGCTCTGGCCAATGTGGCATACAGGACTGCACCAATAAACTATGCACTGTACCAGGGCTAATGTGGACTTAGTGTCGTTCACCTAGGCCCAGGGTAGCGCACGTGGACAGAAGGAGCACCACGTGATCCTGCACCTGCAACCAGGAGCTGCCCTTGACCAGTCAGTCATACAGATAGGGGAAGATCTGGACCCCACAACATCTGAGGTAGGCTGCAACCACAGACATGCTCTTTGTGAATACCCTCGGAGCAGTGGACAGGCCAAACAGGAGAAGTGTAAATTGGTAGTGTTCCTGCCCAACCGTGAAATGGACAAAGAATCTATGCCCCTTGAATACATGGATGTGTCTTGCAGAACGAGGGTTGCGTACCAGTACCCGGGACCCAGGGAAGGGATGATGGAGGCCAGAGAGACCACGTGGAACTTGAGCTTTACCATGTACTGGTTCAGGCCTCACAGGTCCAGGATGGGCCTGATCCCCCCTTTGGCCTTCAGGATAAGGAAATAGTGGTAGTAGTACCCCTTGTGTTTGAACTCTGCTGGCATCACTTCCACTGCTCTTAAGCCAAGGAGCCGCCCCACCTCCTGCTCAAGCAGGGCCTCGTGATAGGAGTCCCCAGAGGGACAGCAGCAGTGGGTGGTTGGGCAGGGTAGATGTAAATTGGAGAGTGTAGCCCCAAGAGACAGTGTTGAGGACTCATCGCGACCACTCTGGGAGAAAAGCACACAACCGGTTGGAGAAGTGAAGCTTGATTGTGGGTGAATCCCTGATGTGAACGGTAGGTCACCCCCAGGCGTCCCATCAAAACCGCCATTTCCCGGCCTTTTTGCCCTTGGAGGACCTAGGCTGCTGGGCAGACCGTGACTGCCTCTGTGGGCGTTTCTTATAATCCTGTGACTTTTTATAAGGGGGCTCATATTTAGAGTGGGTGGCCTGAGTGGGAGCCTGCTGCAGCTTAAACTTAGGTCTAGCCGGAGCTGGAACAGAGAGACCAAGTGTCTTAAGCATAGTGCAGGAATCTTTCAGGCCGTGCAGCTTTATGTCTGTCTATTCTGCAAATAGAGCCTTGCCATCAAACAGGAGGTCCTGCAGGAGTTCTGTGCCTCACTGGACAGTCCAGATAGCAGGAGCCACAATGCCCTCCTCATGGACACCACAGAGGCCCATGGACTGTGCAGCCGTCTCTGACGCATATGATGCTGCCTACAGGGTTGCCCTGGCAGCTGCTTTACCTTCCTCCACCAGAGCTTTGAACTCCTTCCTGTCACGCTCCTGGAGGGAATCCTCAAATCTGGGAAGAGAGCCCTACAAACTGAACTTAGACCGACCTAGGAGAGTCTGATGGTTCATCACTCTTAACTGGAAACTTGAGGACGAATAAACCCTTCTCCCAAATGAGTCCAGCCTCGAGTCTTTATTTTTTGGATTAGGGGCTAGTTGGCCCTACTGTTCCCTCTGATTCAGGGACTCAACAACCAGGGAGTTGGGGGCAGGGTAGATGTACAAGTATTCATGCCCTCTGGCATGCACAAAGTACTTCCGGCCCTCTTAGATGCGGGGGGGGGGGGGGAGGGCAAAGAAGCCGGGGTTTGCCACAAGGTGTTTGAAATTTTTGCCACCTCTTCTTGGAGTGGAAGAGCCACCCTGCCTGGTACCAAGGCAGATAGAATGTTGAAGAGAGATCTGAGGGCTCCTCTGAAGGCTGAGGCTTGATGTCATCCTTTTCAATAGTTCCTGGTGGGTTTTAGAGTCCTCCTGCGGAATAGAGGAAGGAGGGGCCATAATCGCCTCATCAGGGGAGGCTGAGGAGGCAGGCGTGGTACTTTACGTGTCTGTGGGTACCAGAGGACTCACCACTTGGTCCCACTCCAGGCAAGGCACTGAAGATGCAAGTCCCACTGACTCCCTTCTCGGAGGCTAGGACAGGGAGGCCAACGGCCATTCCTAGCCTCCAGTAACTGAGCGAGCCCCCACCAGGGGCTGTGTCGGGGTCATGGGGCACATTGGCACCTGCTGTGGCACCGGAGGAGCAGGCTGTTCAGCCTGACTGGTCTGTCCCATCGATCGATGACTATGAAGGGAGACTGGGCTGGTGTATGACCTGCCGCCATCCCTGGGCTGGGAGCAGCGGCGGCAGCGGGAATGGTACCAACCACGAGACCACGATTCCGATGTGGAGGAACGGTACTGCCAGTAGCAGCTGCTCCATGATCGGCTCCAGCGGGCGGATCCGCGCCAGCCAAGCACCAGCAATTGACACCCAGAACTGTGGCAGCAGTGCCATGGCAGGATCCTGGAGCGAGATGACGAAGGAGAATGGAGTCGACATTAGTGTTGCGACCAGCTACGGTAGCCCCTCGGAGACAAAGACCTTCAGTGTCCTCTCTCTCAATGGTGCCTGCTCCTTGAGGTGGAGCGGTGCCTGGAGCCCCTGTAAGTCAGAACCCAACCAGACAACCTGGTGAGGGTCGATGGTGACCAGCGTGCACTACACACGCAACGGTCGCTGAGCAGTAAACAGCATCAGGAAGATTTCCTCAACCGCAAACAGTACTGAGCCGGGGGAGACTGCGGAGATCCCAGTGGTAGCTTGCCTCTGGACCATGGAGCCAGCATTGGTGGTGCTCCTGGTACTGGCATGAACATAATGTACCGAGCTGCTTGCAGGGCCTCTAGTGCGGAGGACACCCAGGGAAGCCTGCTCCGAATGGACATGCAGGGCCTCTAGTGTGGAGGACATCCAGGGAAGCCTGCTCCCCTCAACCTGAGCTGGAGGCCAATGGGGACTGGGGACTGCCCAACATGGATCTAGCCCCTCCCCCAGTCTAGCTCCGGTGTTGCAGTGACGAAGGCCTCTTCTTAGCCCTCTTGGTGTGCCTCGCGGACGGAGAGCGGCACCAACTGGTAGATAGCATCAAGGGTCACTGTGTATCAACACCACGATACCCAGTACCGACTCAGAGCGGTGCTGACTCCATCAGGATAGCCCAGAACCAAATGTCTCTCTCTCTCGGTCTGAGTCTTGAAAGATCTGCAAATCTCCAGCAAACACTGAGATAAGTTTCACCCAGACAGCGTAAACAGTCGATGTGCGGATCACTCACTGGCATCAGTCGCCTTCAAGTGTCATATGACTTAAAACCCGGGGCACGCCTGGCCTGGGCGTAATAAACTAAACTAAGTTACACCAACTACTTCAACTACAGGTGGTACTACACTGAACGAACAAAAGTTCTAAAGGAAAGTTGCAGACAAGCTGGAGCAGAGCAGTTCCAAAGCACAAGCGGCAAGAAGGAACTGAGGATGGAGGGAGCGCACAGTGCCCCTTACACTGCGCCATGGAGGCGCCACTCCTGGGGTCGCTAGGGATGCTCTCCTACGGATACTGCTAGGGGAAAAACTGCTGGCAACGGGGCATATGGCGAACACACACACCTATTGTGGAACACACATGAGCAATCACTCGAAGAACAATTTCAGACAATAACTAAAATACCTTCTGCATTTATTTCCTCAGGTTTTAGTCTTTTGTTTTCCACTTTCAGAAGGGCACTCACCAGGTAAGTCAAGTCCCAATATTTCCCCATTGTAAAAAAACAAACTGGAAAAGCTCCACACTTCCTTTAATGACTGTAGAGGCAAAAAAGGGCAACTCTCTTTCAATAAGTCAATTTTAAAGACAAATTGATTCAGTAAAAGATGGTAACTATTCACTTAAATAAAAATTGCCACAAACTTTTCATTCAAGTTATATTTTAAAGCCCCCTGTCAAAAGTTAAACTGTAGGTAAAATCATTAAAATGTTCAGTATTTCAAAGACAATTTAATGAATTAAAAAAAATACTTGTACATAGATGGTTAAACTAGAGATCAAAACTATCTTACCTCACGTCTCACTGCACTAGGTATCATGGCTATATTCTTAAGGGTATTGTCAGTTGCAGAGACATATGTCAGTTGACTCATGCTAGGACTTGAACATACTGACTCAATTAAGGTACTGTCATTGCAGGCAGAACTCTGAAAATAAGGTGCTGTGCAAGGAGAATCAGCTTCAGATCTAAGGAGGAAATGCAAAGTTTGTCAATATTGACTTGTACGTTCCCCTCATCCCCCCCAAAATCAAAATTTAAATGTTAGAAACCACATTTTAGGTATTTAATTATCTTAAGTAGCTGCATTGTTCAATTCAATCTGTAGACTATTTACTGTTGAAAAATAACTGGATAGGTCAACCACCAAAAGATACGTAAGTCAACACTAGGATTCTGAATAATAAAAACATCTGTTTCTTATGATCTGTGTACCAGTCACAATTCTGCCCTTGGATATGTATGCACAAATCCCCAGTTTCAATAAGATCTACATTTGGGTTGCCAAGGGCACATCTTGAGCCATAAAACTGAAGCCTGGGCACACTGATACTATGGTTATGGAAATGGTCTAAGACTCTAAAACTAACAAGTAAACTGCTATGGCACAAAGAGGCCTTCACTACAAGCAAGTTTGTATTTCTCGCATTATGTTTAACACCATATGGCGTTCCTTAACATCCAGATCAACAGGAGTAGATATTTTTCCCCAAGAGCATCAAACATCTCTTTTTACTTAACACCTACAATGTACATTTTCTGCATGGAGAACCCCTTTCCAGAGTGCAAGGGAGGGGCAACTATGAAAGCTTTCATATAAAGGAGTCACATATAATATCATCATACTATTATTTATCAAGATACCCCAAAGCTATATATTTCACATCTTGTAATACATAAGCAGCATAAAATAGATTGTGTATTAACTTCTGGGAAAAAGCTGCATGCCCCAAAATTCTGAAAATTAACACTATGTACAACACAGTATTAACGTTTTAATTCTAAACAAAAAGTTACTGTTTAACAATAACTTGAAACATGAAAATTAGGGTAAGGCTATCAAACTTGTTTTGTTGAGGGGGCTGTGTTTCATTTATCATCATTAGCTATGGTCAGTACATTAATTTAGGACTATATATTGACCAGGGCTAAATTAAACATCAGTATTACAGCTCCAGGCCTACAATCCCAATTAAATTTTGCAATTCTTAGAACCTGAATTGTGAAAGAAAAGAAAAATAGAAAGCTTCCAGCCCTTATGGTTGCAAATAAAACTTTAAAAGCCCACAAATTGCAACCAATCCAGTGATGTCTGCTTGAGTTAGCCTGGAAAAAAATACCTCTGAGAAGTGTGAACTGCCATATTCATCTCAATGCCACAAAACAAAGCTGATATCTGAAGTGGAGATCTTCTGCTCAAACCAGCAGGGAAATACAGAAAGCCAACTATTTCTCAAGGCTCCTGTCACTTGCATTTTTGGGAAAAAATAAAAAAACCTACCAATTCTTATCACTGACGGACACTAAGAGTCATACATTACTGAAACAAGATTCTTCAATAAAATTGAGTTCTGGCATTACCTTTTCAGGTAGGCATCTCAAAATACACCATAAATAGGGGTATACAGAAATGTTAGTTCCTCATGCCCCCATCAAAAGAGTTTACCCTGAAAGAGTTGTTCCAGAAGCTTCGCTGGGAGAAGAATGAATTAATGGTGAAGTTGAGGGTCTGAAGCTATATTGTTCATCCTCTGACGACTGTAAGTCACATTCAGAAGATGTGGGTTTGTGATCTGTTGACAGAATAATCCCTTTAAGCACAATGAAAGTAACAAGACTGTTTTCAAAATGGGCCATTTAGGAAATGGATCGAGACTATACATTTACTTACCGATACTTCTTGGGGAAGTCACAGAAGGCTTCTCAAAAGTCACGTGTTTTACAAAATTATTGCAAGTAGCATGAGCCTCCTTGATTCCTTTTTGCATTTTTCCACCTTGTCTCTTCTCAGCTTTGCTCAGTTTCTGTGTAGGTTTTATGTTGGTGGGACTTATAGGTAATGGAATACTAGACTGCTGGACAAGTTTTAAGCTGTTGGTTGACACTGTGCTTTCTGTAGTTGCTCTCTTCATTGAGTCATTACTTGATCTAGAAACAATTTTGTTCATCACCTGATGAGTTGTTTCTTTATTTTCATTGGAATCGTTAATATGTGAGCTTGTGAGGCTATTGGTTTGGCTAGCAAATTGCTTTATTGAAGTACACTTGCCTATACACACCATCTCCTTTTTTGTTGCAGGCACACTCAAAAATCCTTGTCTCTCATTTTCACTGCATGTCTTTTCTGTATCTAGTACATTTAAAGTAAGGCTAGTTCTCTTGGGCTGTGGCTGTTTACCAGTTATCAAATCAGATGATTTTTCTGAATGCTTAGCCTTGTTTACAGTTTTCTTTCTATTCTCACAGAAGTCAGATGGACAAGAGGAATTCTGGGTGCCATTTTCTTCATAAAAGTTTTCTGCACAGTCCAGAAGCCATTTCCCTCCTCCTTGCTTCATAAGATTACTATTTAGCAAGTCTGCTGCCTGAGTATCTTGACTTTTATGTTTATATGGTAAAGAACTATCCCAAATAAGATCATGGGCAGATACATCAGATCTTGTAAAGTTTTCAGGCTCACTTTCATGCCCAGCCTCTTCAGTCTTTTTAAGATATTTCTCCATATTAAAAGCATTATGCTTTTCTTTTTTGCTGGATAAAAGCTGATTAATGAAGGAGAGGTCTGTATCTTTATCAGCTTTAGGAAGGAAGGGTTTCTCTCTACTTTTATTTGAAAGAGCCATTATCATAGCAGCTAATTGAGAAGGATCAGCACTAGCAGATGCATTAGCAATAGCTGAAGCAATTGTGCTTATGCTCAGGATAGGATCTATGAAATCAGGCAGCTTGTCTTCAAATTTGCTTTTATCAAGTCTTTCCTAAAATGAAATAAAGTTAGACATAAGCTTAACCCTAATTTTACTTAAAAGTAACTTAGTAATTCAGCCTTAGCCTCCTACAGGCTGAGTCACTAACTTTCACATGATAAATAAGCACCCTGATTTTCACAATAAGCCAAAAATCAAGTTAATTTCATTTCAAAACAAGGCCAAAACAAGCCAATCCCTAAGAAACCCAACACTATGTGATTAGATCCCCCTGGCATGCAGTCTGGGATTGTGGTGGGCCCAATTCTTCACCCCTCCTTGTCCCTGCTTGCCCCCCGTTGCAGCTTGTTGCTACTTTTTTATCAACTCCCAGCTATAGGCCAAACAAGCAACAAGCTACAAGCCAAAAACTAGCCAACAAGCAACTCACAAGCCAAGTAAGCCAAAAACAAGCCCAATTTCTACAGGTTTTTTTGTGGGTTTGACATGTCTGCCTACAGGAGTGTTATAAATTTTGTGAGTTACTTGTAAACGCCTTGGAATATTTTATAAGGCATAAACATTATTTAGTTTGTTTATAAAAAAAATCAGTACCATAAGAAGTCAGAAGAGTTTCAGAAAGTGTCTAGAAAAGATCTAATGAAAGCAACAACCTGGCAAGTTTTATAAGAATTAGTACAGAAGGCATCCTGGGAGCAAATAACAGTTAAAGAAAGTCCTCTCCACGCCTCCTATGAATTCAACTTAAGAAACCAGGACTAAGATAATGGAGACTGGAACAGAAACATGCCAGTTTACAAGAAAGAGGGGAGAGGCTTCAGATACGATAAAGAGAGAATCTCTGGATAAAGCAAGCCACAACTGAAGCCAATTTCTGAATACATACTACTCACCGGCAGACTTCTTTATACTTTCTTTTCCTGCCTGAGAGAAAGTTACTTACCTTATAGTAACTGGAGGTTCTTGGGAGATGGGGGGGTCACTGTCTGTATTCCACTGCAGGCACATATTCACTTCATGTCCCTGGAATCGGAGAATTCTTGCAAGCAGTGTCCACTGGCCCACAAGTGCACCCCTGCTCTCCTCATGCCTCAAACTGGCAATATAAAGGGCAGAGTAGATGGACTGCCTCTCCAGTCCCTTCTCTACAGTGAATTCAGAAATGACTGGAGACAGAGGGGAAGGAGGGTGGGTAGTGGAATACAGACAAGGACCACACATCTCGAAGAATCACCAGTTACTATAAGGTAAGTAACTTTCTCTTCTTTGAGTGCTGTTTCCTATGTATAATTACACTGTGGATGGCTGAAGCAGTACTAAAGTAGGAGGAGGGTGGCAGGATGCAGGCAACAAAACTTTTTGACAGACCACTGTCCCAAAGGATGAGTCAGTAGAGAAGTCCTGTACTAGAGCATAATGTCTTGTGAATGTGTGGATGAAACTCCACGTAGCTGCCCTGGAAACATTAAGTAAAGCTACAGCCTGAAGCAATACCCCTGATGTTGCTTCTCCTCTTGCAGAATGAGCCCTTACTGGATAAGGGAGAGAAAGATATTACTGCCGGTAGCAAAGTAGGAAATTGCCAGAGATTCAATTAAAGAGCCTCTGGAAAGATACAACTTGACCTCAGAGTCATTCTGCTATGGCACAAAACAGTCTAGGTAAGGGGAGGGCCACACTGGGGGGCAAAACTGTACTGAGGGCTGGGTAGGGAAGGCTGTGCTTGCCCAACAGCCTGGCCCTTGCCCCCTATCCACCCCGACTGCCCCACTCAGAACCCTTGACCCATCCAACCCCCCCTGCTCCTTGTCCCCTGACCGACCCCATCTGAGACACCACCCCCTGGCCGGCCCTCCTGCTCCCTGTCTCCTGACTGCCCTGACCCCTATCCACACGCCCGCCCCGACAGACCCCCCAGGACCCCGACCCCATCCAATCCGCCTTGTTCCCCATCCCCTACCCTCCCCCCAAACCTCTGCCCCATCCAACTGCCCCCTGTCCCCTGACTGCCCCCCAGGACCTCCTGCCCTATAGCCAACCCCCTGGCCCGAGCCCCCTTACCATGCTGCTCAGAGCGGCATGTCTGGAGCCATGCCTCCCGGCCAGAGCCAAACACACTGCTGCACTGCCCTGCATAAGCCTGGCAGGGGGGACAGTAGGGGAGGGGTTAGGGGCTAGCTGACCAGCTAGGAGCTCAGGGGCCAAGCAGGACGATCCCGCAGGCAGGATGTTGCCCACGGGCCGTAGTTTGCCCACCTCTGGCCTAGGTGATTTTCTGATTCTTTCCGACCTTTGTAGGTAAAAAGCCAATGCTCATTACATATTGGAGGAGGAAATGGAAGTCTCCTCCTCAGATGCAGTGGGGTTTTACAAAATACACAGGTAAGCGGATTGACTGGTTTAAGTAGAACTCCAAAAGTACCTTGGGAGTGAAATTCAGATGTAGTCTTAATGAGACTTTGTTCGAATGGAATGGAATGTATAGAGAATCCATCATTAGGGTTCCAAACTCATCTACACTTCTGGCTGAGGCGATGGCCACAAGGAATGCAACTTTTATTGATAAGTATGTGACCCAGGGAGCCCCTTTGCCAACTGGCAAAGGGCACCTCACACCATAACTTGCAGCAGACCTGATACACTCATTGCCCCAACTCACTGCTGTCATAATTTGTATCTAAAAAGGTGTCATATAGTGTTTCATATGCAAACTGGTAATATGCTGGTCATTATTAATATTGTGTTATGTATATATGGGCGGCGTATAAAGAATTATAGCTGTCTACTGGAAATATGTTCCTAAAACAGTGTTTGATAATGCCTAAGCCTAACTTATCCTAGACAAAAGAAAGAATGTTGTTTTGCAGGTTTGACTGTCTCCAATGTAAATTAAGCAAAGTGTGACCAGAGACTATGAAACACATATTTACATGCAAGGTCAACAAAGCCATCAGGTAAGCAAGTGGGGGAAGATGACCACTTAATATCAATGGGGGATGGAGACTGCACCCCCAGGAAGCCTTCTTATCTCTTGAAACAGGGTCAATGAACTGGGAAGATACCAGCAGAGGCAAAAAGCCATTTTGTCATCCATCATTGAGGGGATGAAGGGTGCAGCATCCTTTAAATCAATGAAAGTTGGGTCCCTTGGTCTTGAGTAGGAGGGATGCTGATAATATGAGTAAGAAAACTGATTAGGCAAGTATTGTAAATAGCTAGAATTAACATTTACTCCCCCCAAAATGGTTTGTTTTACTTGTAACCTTTCCTCCCTCTATAACTCTTCCTTGCAATCACTTAAACTTACGTTCTTTGTTAATAAATTTATTTTCTTTCATTACAAAGCCATCTCAACGCTGTGTATTAAACCAAATTGTGTGTCTTCAGCCAAATTAACAGGAATGGATGAGAGAAAGAAGATATTCACCTTACTTTGTGCTATCTGCTGACTCAGGAGATATATGTTTCAGCTGTGCCCACTTACACTTGGCTGAATAGCATTTCCTATTAGAATCTTTTCAGAGCAGGAATATTCTAAGATTGATACCCATTCAAAAACCAAGCCATGAGATTAAATGTTTAAGGGTCAGGATGCTTGATCCTGCCTTCCCCCTCCATCAAGAGATTGCAAAAGGACTGGATGCTGATTGAAAGATGAAATGATATTAAAAGGAGATTTGGAAATCAAAATTGTCAGGGACAATTGGGGACGATGAGGATGACTTGTCCCTGTTATGTCAAATTTCTATAGGACTCACAGTAGGAGAAGTAAGGGAAGAGAGGCCTATTTCAACTGTCCTGACCAAGGAAGAAGGAAAGCACTGCCTTGAGGGTATAGACCTAGACCTAGAGTTCCCCTGGAACAATAGATGTTGTTCATTTGGGAGACTAACAGAACCCAGAAGGGAAGTCCCTACTGATCAAAGATACCGCTCACTACCAAATCATGCAGCTCCCACTCATGATCAATAGTGAAATGCCTACTGAAAGCATCCGCCAACAGATTCTGAACTCTTGGAAGATAAGCTGCCAACAGGATGATTCAATTCCTTATACACCAATTCCATCAGGTGACCGTTTCTATGTACAGGGGGGGGGGGGGATAGATCTTGCCTCACCACATTAAAAGGTAAGAGCCCTGAGATTAGCAAATCCAACATTAGCTATTTTCAAGATCAAACTTATTTTGGTTTTGTACTGCCAAATGCCAAAACAGCTTTGCTGAGCTGCTAATGACCAAAGCTCTTTAGAAAGTGTGTCTGAGGCAAGACATGCCTTTTAATTTTAACACTCAAGCTCTAGATAGTGGAGACTAAAGACTGATTCCCCATCTGACACAGGTAGACAGCAATGAGTCATACTAAGAAGCCTCACAGACAGTTGGGGCATGGGAGAGAAATAAGATGGTGATCAAGAGGCAGCTTTTTTAGTATGAAAGGATCCTAAACAGAGTCAGAGATTGTGCTGCTCTAGAGCAGATAAGCATCATTTGACATGATCTACTTTACAGAAGGAAAAAAAGCAATGGCTCATTGTGAAAGTTCACATTTGATATCTTATTAATAGTCACAGCTCAGATGAATTATGAGTTTTCCCTATACTTTTACATTATAAATACATGGAGATACCTCTATTTTACTTTCAGTAGCAGTTTGCGTATTTATGCCTTTACTTATTCCTGCTGTAGTCTCCATTTCATCGACAGTGAACGTGTCTGACACAGAGTCTGGATATTCCCTTGCATGTACTTTTATGACTTCTATAAAAACAGAGAAAAAGAGGATAAGTAGTAGTTACTGATAAACAGATTTTTAAATACCCATTTTCTTGGGATGTATCCATCCCACCCCTCAAGTTCTGCTGAAAGTAGTGATCATTAGGACCACATGTCCTCCTTTGAAAATCCAAACAGTGAGGCCACAGCCTTTTAAACTCCAGCTTCATTTGGGGTGGGGGGGGAAGGACACCTGATGAGATGATTAAATCCTGGGTCCCCTCTGCCTACAATGTACCAGGGCCAGAACTCTGCTGCTCACTTTTCCACCTCCTCAGAAGGGAAAGGCAAGGAACCCCAGCTTCCTGAGGGGGGCTAGAAAAGCATTACTTCCACAGCATTTATCAAATTTATTTTTTCTCTCACCCATCTACCACTCCTCCCATAGCATCAACCCTTCCTCCCACCAGCATTAATCCAGAGCCTACATCCACCCTCCTCTTCTGCCTTCTCCTCACCTTTGGAGCCATTTGTCCCAACCCTGCCCTTCCCTCCATCCCCAACCTGTCCCCCTACCACTCCCATTCCCACCAGAACTTCCACCCGTACAGTGTCACCATCCCTAGCTTCACACCCATCCCTCTACACTTCTCTTGCAGTTATCTGTCTGGTCATGTGTGTATTGTATGACATACAATAGATACTTATTTGCACACCAAGCCAGATACCAGGCGTAAGATTGCAAAATCTATACGGAAACCTATAGGAAAATAATCAGCACAAGGGTATCCTCTTTATGGCTAAGATCAAAAGGATTGGTCTGGTCTATCAGATAACACAAGAAAACACCACTTCCTTCACCTAGGAAACAAGCTGACAGTGGGACACAGATTATCCTACAAGTTCTTGGAATGCACTGGGAAAAAAAATTATTTCAGAAGGTGTAGAAAGCAATTAAGTGGGGAGGCTGTTTTAGATTTGATTCTGACAAATAGGAGGAACTGGTTGAGAATATGAAAGTGGAAGACAGCTTGGGTCAAAGTGATCATGAAATGAGAGAGTTCATGATTCTAAGAAACGGTAAGAAGGAAAACAGAAAAATACAGATAATGGATTTCAAGAAGGCAGACTTCAGCAAACTCGGGGAGTTGGTAGGTAAGACCACATGAAAAGCAAGTCTAAGGGGAAACACAGCTCAAGAGCAGTTTTTTAGAGAGACATTATTAACGGCACAAGAGCAAACTATCCCACTGTGTACGAAAGATAGGAAGTATGGCAAGAGACCACCCTGGCTTAACCAGGAGATCTTCAATCTGAAACTCAAAAGAAAGTCAAACAGAAAGTGGAAGCTACATCAAATTACGAAGGATGAATATAAACAAACACCACACGCATGAAGGAACAAAATTAGAAAGGCCAAGGCAAAAAATGAGATTAAATTTGCTAAAGACAAAGGGTAACAAGAAAACATTCTAGAAACAGCAAGAGGAAAACCAAGGACAGGGCAGGCCATTTACTCAATGGGAAGAGGAAAAAATAACAGAAAATGTGGAAATGGCAGAAATGCTAAATGACTTTTTTGTTTCAGTTTTCACCAAAAGGTTAGTAACCTACTGAACGCTAGTGAAAATGAGGTAGGATCTGAGGCTAAAATAAGGAAAGAATAAGTTAAAAATTACCTAGACAAGTTAGATGTCTTCAAGTCAGCAAGGCCTGATGAAATACATCCTAGTATACTCAAGGCGCTGATTGAGGAGATTATCTGAGCCATTAGCAATTATCTTCAAAAACGCATGGAGTACAGAAGAGATTCTAGAGGACTAGAAGAGGGCAAATACAGTGCCTATCTATCATAAGAGGAATACGGATAACCCAGGGAATTACAGACCAGTCAACTTAACTTCAGTACTCCCTAGAAAGATAATGGAGCAAATAATCAAGCAATCAATTTGCAAACACCTAAAGATAAGAAGATAAGTAACAGTCAACATGGATTTATCAAGAAAAAATGTCAAATCAACCCTAGTAGCTTTTTTTGACAGAGTAACAAGCCTTTTAGATGGCAGGGAAGTGGTAGATGAGGTATACCTTGACTTTAGTAAGGCTTTTGATACTGTCTTGCATGACCTTCTCATAAACTAGGGAAATATAGCCTAGATGGAGCTACTATAAAAGTGGGTGCATAACTGGTTGGAAAACCATTTCCAGAGAGTAGTTATCAGTGGTTCACACTCAAGCTAGAAGGACATATCAAGTGCAGTCCCACTGGGAACAGGCCTGGTTCTGTTCAATATCTTAATAAATGATTCAGATAATGGCAGAGAGAGTATATTTATCAAGTTTGCGGACAATACCAAGCGGGGAGGGGTTGCAAGTGCTTTGGAGGATAGCATTAAAATTCAAAATGATCTGGACAAATTAAAGAAATGGTCTGAAGTAAATAGGATGAAATTTACTAAGGAGAAATGCAAAGTACTTCACTTAGGAAGGAACAGTCCATTGCACACATACAAAATGGGAAACGACTGCCTACAAAGGAGCACTGAGGAAAGGGATCTGGGGGGGCCATACTACACCACAAGCTAAATATGAGTCAACTGTTGCAAAATAAGCGAATATCATTCTGGGATGTATTAGCAGGACTGTTGTAAGCAAGACAAGATAAGTAATTCTTTTGCTCTACTCTGTGCTGATAAAGCCTCAACAAGAGTGTTGTGTCCAGTTCTGGGTGCTACAATTCAGGAAAGATGTGGAAAAATTGGACAGAGCCCAAAGGAGAGCAACAAAAAAAGTTAAAGGTCTAGAAAACATGACATATGAGGAAAGACTGGAAAAAAAAAAAAAGGGTTTAGTCTGGAGAAGAGAAGACTGAGGACACGATAACAGTTTTCAAGTATATAAAAGGCTGTTACAAGACGGAGGGTGAAAAATAGTTCTTGTTAACTTCTGAAGACAGAGCAAGAAGCAATGGTCTTATATTGCAGCAGCAAGGGTTAGGTTGAACATTAGGAAAAGCTTCCTAACTGTAAGAGTACTTAAGAAGTGGAACAAAATTGCCTAGGGAGGTTGTAGGATCTCCGTCACTGGGGTTTTTTTTAAGAACAGGTTAGACAAACACCTGTCAGGAATGGTCTAGTTATTATGTAGTCCTGCTTTCAGTGCAGGGAGTCGGACTAGATGACCTATTGAGGTCCCTTCCAGTCCTACTTTTCTGATTCTATGCCTTGTTTCATAAAACAAGGGATATCACAGCCTGCCTGGCTGGAAAGCACTGGTGAGCAATACTCAACAACAAGATACTCTCAGGTCTAAAAGTCATTTTACATGTAACCCTTTGTTTCCAATACTTCTACTTACCATCACAGGAATCTCTATACTTTGTTAATAAGCTTATTTGTTTTCACTACAAACATATCAAAGTGTTATGTGTTTAATGGAGCTGTGATTTGAGGTCTAACTTGTAAGCTTTTACTGCTTCTTTGGGAGCAGTGAATTGGTAAATATTGAGAGTATCCCGTGGAATAGGGGCCAGACACTCTAGGGAGACACTTGGAGAGCTTGGTGGATGGAGTGTGCCTATCACTAACCTGGGGGGGGGAAGGGATGGGGGGAGAGAGAGAGCGCGCGAGAGCGTGCGCACATGTGCATGGCCTGCATAGACCTAGGGGGGTGCTTGTGTTGCCTGTGGCCGGCGGCGAGATGCCTCACAACCCTAGATACTCCAAGCAAGCATCACACATTTCTCCCACCCTCCCACCAGCTCAGGCTGTGGCGAGGGTGTTGAGCTTCTCTTCGAGTCCCACAACTTCCAATCCAAAGATCAACAACTCCCCGCCGCTACTCCTTTCCCTTCTCATTCTTTCTCCTCTTTTGAAAAAGAACCACTTTTCTCTCCTCTCACCCTCCATGTTGCTCTCACCTACCATCCATCCAACTTTTCCACATCATCCTTCCTCTGATTGGAGAGGAAGAAAGAGCCAAGTGTCAATCTCCCACAGTAACCCTCAGGAACACCAACTTCCATTCGACCCCCTTAGCTACTCACTTCCTCACCCTCAACTCTTCATTTGACCTGCAATCCTCCCTTATTCAATTCTCACACTCACTAAGAGGGCTGTTCACTTTGCTGGTTCTTCACGAACCACTGTGTTCTCTCGCTGCTATAGAATTTACCCTATCTATCACTTGGTCTCATTCAGCAATGCTCAACCCCTCCTCACAACCTGTCACTCAGCTTTTCCATGATTTCCCATCCACCAGTATTGATTACTTCCTTGTGTCTGCTCTCAGCTTTCTCCTTCCTTAGCAGGATTGTTGAGTCTCTGCGTGCTTCACTCCTCTACCCTTGACTCTTTCCCCTCTCTCCCATCACAAGATGCAAAACTGTCAACTCCCCAATCTTGGCTCACTCCCAACATCTTCCTATGACCCTGCTCTCTCACTGCAGAGCATCCCAACATCCTGCTGACTTGCACTAAAAATGTGTTCTCTTCTCCTTCAGTTCTGCTATCTTCCTTGCTAAACAATTATTTCTCCAATTTAATTGAATCTCATTACACAATACCAGTCTGGCACAGAGGCCCACTGGTGCCAACTGGCAAGGGTTCACTGTTCTATAGAAGCAACTCCTATCTCAGACCTGACAAACTCACTACACCCAAAGGACCACTTTCATAGTATTCATCAATAAAGGGCAGCATGTGAGTTCTCTACTGAAGTCTTGTAACTTACTGATACTCATCATTGTGAGATGCGTATACAGGCAATATTTAAGGAATAAGGTAACTATGTTGAAAGTTATGTCCTATGATCTTGGAATTAAAGTAAGTCATCAGGGAATAATGTGTCTTGTTGAGGGCCCATTCAGGTAGGAGGGAGTTGAGCCTCCCTGACTAGCTGATTACATAATATGTTGTTCAATTGTTTTCTCGATTGGTGAAAAGGTAAAGTCAATGGAAAACCACCAAAGAAACCATAAAGAAGTGAAAATGACATGGAAGTGATATGACAGCAAGGGGATTGCCCTGTCTGTGAATGAAGAGAGAATACTGATTCAGTATACCATAGGGTGAAGACCGACCCCCTGGATCCACTCATTGAGAAGGTATCTTGCTAAAGCCAGGGTGCTTCATGAAAGAAGCAGTGCTCCTAGCTCCTTTGAGCTAGCAAATGTTGCAAAAGACTGAACTTTGGGGGTGAGAATCTACTTTATTAGATAAGAAAGGTAACTATTAATAAAGTATAGGCCCTAGTTTTATGATTTTGTATTGTACATAACTGTTTCACACTTGCTTCCACTCAAATCTCTATTCTCTCTCAAGTAACTGTCCTTTTGTTTTACTATAATTGAACTCAAGTGGTGTTAGAGACACAGCAGCACTGGACTAAAGTAAAATTGGGATGCATGGCTCCTTTGGGAATGGAAGATCTGGGATTTCTGTGGCTATCCAGTGATCGGGGCTGAATATCAGAGGGGGACACTAAAGTAGCATCCACAAGGGTGCATCTATTGTTAATCTGCAGGGTAAGGGCACGGCTGGCATAGCCCAAAGAAGAGTGCTTGAGTGGCTGACAGTCTGGTTAAGTTAGGGAGGTAACACCTAACAATGTAGGCAGGCAGCAACAAAGTCAATCACACTCTTGGATACCCTGAGAAACAGCACAACCCGCCACATTTTGACTCCCTCCTCAGACCCTCTACTCCTCCTGCTTGCACTCTCTCCCCTAACAGGATCTCACATGTATCTTCCAAAAGAAAACTGACAAAACATCCCCCTTCACACACACCCTCCTCAGCTTGCCTTCCCTTCTCCTATAACTCTCTGTTCTCCCATCATGGATGCAGAAGTCAGTCTGCTCTTCTACCCTACCCCTTCAATTGCTGCAGTGATCCCATCTCATCTCTTGATCTCCCTTGTGCCTACTCTCATCCTCTCCCTTACTCTTCTCCTTAAGCTCTTGTTTTTCTCTGACTCTTTCCCCTCATAAGACAGGCATGTTCTAGTCTGTCTCATCTTCAAAACCCACCTTGGACTCCACTTGCCTCTCCAACTACCACCACATCTTCCTTTGATATCCAAGCTCACTTAACACGCAGTCTACAACCACTATCTGAAGCTGCTCTCCTGCAGCAATCCAGCCTCCACCTCCTGCACTCCACAGAAACCCCTTGCCAAAAATCACTAATGACCTCTTCCCAGCTAAAGCTCAGAATCAGTTCTTCATCCTCATTGACCTCTCAGCTGTCTCCAACACCACTAATCATACTCTTCTTGAAATCTTTGTCCTCTCCTGGTTCTCCCTCTCTTCAATCACTCCTTAGCATCTGTTTTGGATGACCCTCCTCATGCTCCATCTTTTTTTTGGAGGTTTCACAGGGCTCTGTCCTTAGTTACCTTCTCTTCTCCCTCTACACCTTACCTTTGAGTGATATTTGCAACCACAAGTTCAATTACCATTTCTGTGTGGACAATTCACTGATCTGCATCACTGCTTCAGATCTGTCATCTTCTGCACAATATCAATTCTTGGCCTCTCAGGGTATGTCTACACTACGAAATTAGGTCAAATTTATAGAAGTTGGTTTTTTAGAAATCGTTTTTATACAGTCAATTGTGTGTCCCCCCACACAAAATGCTTTAAGTGCATTAAGACGGCAGACTGCGTCCACAGTACCAAGGCTAGCGTTAACTTCTGGAACGTTGTACTGTGGGTAGCTGTGAGTTGCTACAGTCTCCACTGCCCACTGAGATTCTGCATTGAGATCCCAGTGCCTGATGGGGCAAAAACAGTGTCGTGGGTGGTTCTGGGTACATGTTGTCAGGCCCCCCTCTCCCTCTCTTCCCTCCGTGAAAGCAATGGCAGACAATCATTTCAAGCCTTTTTTCGTGGGTTACCTGAGCAGACGCCATACCACGGCAAGCACAGAACCTGCTCAGCTCACCATCACCGTACATCTCCTGGGTGCTGGCAGACGGACTGCATTGCTACACAGCAGCAGCTCACTGCCTTTTGGCAGCAGACGGTGCATTACGATTGGTAGCCATCATCGTCATATTCCTGGGTGCTCTTTTAGCCAACTTCGGTGAGAACGGTCAGGGGCACCTGGGCAGACATGGGAGTGACTCAGCCAGGTCATTCCCATCTTCTGCCAAGCACCCAGGAGATGACCGTGGCTAGCACTCATACTGCACCATCTTCTGGCGAACTTCCAGGAGATGATGATGGCTAGCAATCATAATGCAGCATCTTCTGCCAAGCACCCAGGAGCTGACGATGGCTTGCAGTCGTACTGCACCGTCTGCTGCCAGGCTAAGATGTAAAAGGTAGATGGATCAAAACAAGAAATTGACCGGATTTGTTGTGTGAAACCAACGGCCTGCTAAATCCAGGGTTTTGAGTTCAATCCTTGAGGGGGCCACTCTGTGCGACAGTTGTTT
Organism: Gopherus flavomarginatus; assembly: GCF_025201925.1. NCBI lineage: Eukaryota > Metazoa > Chordata > Testudines > Testudinidae > Gopherus > Gopherus flavomarginatus. The sequence continues at coordinate 206,615,269 of NC_066618.1, forward strand.
GTGTTTCTCCTTGATGCAAAGCCACCTCTTCTGTTGATTTTAATTCCCTGTAAGCCATGTCATCAGTCACTCCTCCCTATGTCAGAGCAACAGCTGACAATTGTTTTGCGCAAAACCAGGCGAGGAGGCGACCGCAGCATGGTGATGAGAGGGACATGGTCATAGACTTCTCACAAAGTACAGGCCAGGCAATGTGCCCCAGCAATGTGCACAACATGCTGATGAACTCTGCATGAGCTCTGCAAACACACTGGCCAAACAGGAAATGAAATTCAAAAGTTTGTGGGCCTTCTCCTGTCTACCTGGCCAGTGCATCTGAGTTGAGAACGCTGTCCAGAGCAGTCACAATGGAGCACTCTGCGATAGCTCCCGGAGGCCAATACCGCCGAATTGCGTCCACACTACCCCAAATTTGACCCAGGAAGGCCGATTTCAGCACTCATCCCCTCGGAGGTGGAGTAAAGAAATCGATTTAAAGAGCCCTTTAAGTCAAAAAAAAAAAAAAAAAAAAAAAAAAAAAAAAAAAAGGGCTTCATCGTGTGGATGGGCCCAGGCTTAAACCGAGGTAACGCTGCTAAATTTGACCTAAAATCATATTGTAGACCAGGCCTCAGACATCTCCTCATGGATTCCTAGCTGTCAGTCTAAGCTCAACATGAATAAAACTTAGCTCCTAATCTCGTCCCCAAAGCCCTCCCTGTTACCTATTTTCTCTATCATTGTGGACACCATCATCATCCTACCTATTACTCAGACATTACCATCTTCAACTGACTTCTCTCTAGGTCCTGTGTCCTGTCTGTATCTTGCCAATTCTGAGTAAAATCCTTTAGACATGGCCTTCTCTATCTACACAGCTAAAAAGCTCTTATCCAAATTCTTATCTTGCATCTTGATTACTGCAATGTCCTTGTCCATGAACATGACAAATAAATTTTTACCCATCTCATATCCATTCAGAATACTGCAGCAAAGATCATTTTCCTAACTTGGTACTTTGACCATTTCACCCCTCTTTTGAATCCCTACACTCCCTTTCCCCATTTCTATATCACATGAAACATAAGCTACTTGTAATCAATTTCTAGGCCTTTCACAGTCAATCCCCACCGCACCTCTCTCATTCGCTGTCAAACCGTCAGTGTTCGCTTCTGATCAGTCCATGATGCAGCCTCCTACAAACAAGCAACTTCCTGCTTTCTCCCATGCTACCCCACACACTTGGAGGCACATCCTATAAACATCCACAAAGCTACGTTATCTACCTTCAAATCCCTTCTCAAACCTCTGCTCTAAGAATACAGTTTTTTAAACCCTTCTATTAGCTAACAGCTCAAAGGCAGTTACTTGGTTTCCAAGTCTGTATCCCAAAAGGTGCTGGTTCACAAAAAGAGAATTCAAAAATGTCTCTTCAGAGAACTAAGTAGTAAAGATGGAAGAACCATGCACTCGAGAGAGACTGGTACAGCTCCGACTGAACAGCCAATATTAGGACATGCTTGAAACAGCATTGAAAGACAACCAAACTGAGTAAAACCCCAAATGAAAGGAACTATGGAAACCAACAGAACATTTGCAATAAAAACTTGCACTTCAAGATTTTTTTGTTGAAAGCTTTTAACTCTGCAAAAGAATTATCTTGAACTTCCTAAGGTGACTCAAAGCCTAACTTCAAATCACTGTGCATGCCACTACAATGGTTTCTGATCAAAGCATAGAAAAAATTGCTTGTAAAAGCAAAGTCATCTGGTAGAACTGGCAGCCAGACTGGAGGCATTGAAACCAAGACAAGCAGAAAATTAAAAAAGACATTCAAGTTAAAAGCTATTAATGTACCATGAGCTTTGTCTTATCAGATCTTCCAGATGTTCCTTTAACCTAGAAGTATCGCCACAAAAGCACACTAAAAATCCTGCTACTGTCCTGGAGAAAAGGCAGGTTGGTTTTAGGCCTTGCATTTGAAAAGAGTGGGATTTTTAGCTGCCTTTTCCTGTTGTTGAAGAGCCTTCTGGGAAGTAGCCAGTTGGGGCTTCAATCATTTTCTGTATTGATGTTTAAGGAAGTGTTGACATCTGACTCAAAAGTCCTTTGATAGAGAAGGCGTGTATCACAACTTCCTCTCCTGCCATCAAGAAGAAAGGAGGAAAAAGAGGGCACAACCTGCCTCACTAACTCCTGAAAAGTCAGAGGCTCAGATTCATAGTATACATCATTTTAGTTCATTTCAACACATCAATCTCTCAATTAACAAAATTAAAAGCAAAACCCACACACGGCCAGTGGTCCATCAAGTCCGTTGTTCTGTTTGACAGTGATCAGTACCAACTGCATCAGTAGAAGGTGCAAGAAATCACATAGTGAGAAATTACAATACTCATAGAGGAAGTCTCCTTCTATCTTCCATTGGAGATAGGCTTATAATTGAGGCTTAAGCATTTATATCCCTTCCAAAAGCAGGAAATAGCGAGTAAAAACTTTCCTGTGACATGGGAAATAAAGTCCTGGGCAGAGAAGATTAACTTTCAAGACAGTACACATAAAGGATCCAAAAAAGAGGGAGTTCAAGTCCTCCTCATAGTTCTCTACACTGTACCTGTAGAACTTGAAAAAAGAACTTGATTCAATCTGGCAACACCTTTTTTGTGTTGGAGTTGCAGTTCTTCAGGCAAGGACGGGGCCGCAACATACCAGTCCAACTGAGCCCTGTACCAGTGCTGGCTGGCAGGGAACAGGCAGGGCATAATTCACCCATTGTAGAGTCTGTAAGTGCTGTTTCACAAAGGGAACACCACTTGAACTTAAGCCAGGTGTTTGCAGGACAGCTCTGCCATGCCTGAGTGAACACAGAAGAGTCCAGCAGGGAGGTGCTGCAGCAGCAGATCCAGGTGGTTGTAAAACCATGCTACTATTTATCCAATCCAGAAAAGGAGGAGGAGAAGGAAGATTTTAAAATCGCAACTTCATGAAACAAATAAAAATAAAAATTTTAAAACAAAATGGTCAGGAGAAACTGACCAACTTGTTCCACTGCCAGAAGCAGAAAATCTGGTGCCCTAAACTGAAGGGCAGAATTTAGTCCTGAAGCCTCCAGCAACAACACTGAACTACAATTCCACAGGTCACAGCACTAGCACAATGAATGAATGAGGAGAGAAGCTGTGCAATAGAAAGTAAGTGTCACTGAAAAAAGAAAACGGATGAAGGTTTTAGATTAGTGAATCGTATTATTTCTCGCGTTCACTTGTGGACAGCTCATAGTATAAGGCATTGTGGATTAAGAGGAAATCAGAGTTGCTTGGGCATAGAAATATTAACATATGGTACTTAATCTATTTCAAATCCCTAAACAGCAAGTAACAGAGTGTGTTGTCATAAAGTAGGCCTAATTGCTACAAAGGTTACTTCATTATAACACACACTAAATCCCCATCAGGGCACTTGAAAGAAGTCAGTGATGGGTTTCTGAACCTGATAATTTAGGGAAGTTGAAATTTATTAATTCCAACTGGTGGAGACTAAATGTGTACTTTTGCCAGTTTTCCCCTCAAACAGCCCTCCTATATGAGGTACAGAATTAGTTTAGAATAGTTGATTGCTCTCCAAGATGGCAGCCAGAGCTGTCACTTGATGGCACTGGGGGCCACAATTCTTGTTGCAAAGAGCATGACATCTTTAGAAACATCATCAAAAAAATTTGTGTTGCAGAAAAAAGTCTGATATTCGATCTTCTCATTGGTGCACCCGTCTGTGGGTTTTGAGGTCAATGCACCGGAACAGAGGTCCTATTTGTGGACCTCCCAAAGTTTATTATAGCCAGCATTGCTTTGAGAAAGGCATAGGATGCTTTAAAGTCCTCTTATAGTGCGCTCTTGATCTTTTGGTCAGAGGTTCTTTGGGTTGCTAACTGCTGCAGGGGAGATTGCCATGTCTTGTCAATGACAAAAACAGATGCCACCAACAACATGCAGTTTATTCCTGGATGCGTTCAAATTTCAGAGCTTCTTGGCAGTCTCTTTCCTTCACTTAGAATTTTCCTCTCTTCTTGTAAGACTTATTCCAATGAGGCATGAAAGGGAATAATAAAGTCTACAATAGTTTTAAAATAGGAGACACTTTTCTTTAGTTTTGATTCACTTTCATGATGATTTCAATAGCTACTATGATTCTCCTGGTCATTTTCTCAATCAATTTCAGAGAGTGTGGGTGTGTTGTTTATTGGGTTCCTCACCTTTATGGCGTGATTCCAAAAGGGTATTGTCTTCCTGAGAGGAGACATGTTTTTGGCTGACATTGTGCTGCTCCTGGGGAAAGAGGCTGGATAGGGAAGTATTAAGAGGAAGTTTGAGTGCTGGACCCTGACAAGGAAGAAAGTATGAAACATTTAAGATTCTGAGGCTTTTCCTCTCCTAAGCTATAAAAGCGTACATCTCTGGGACCTTAATTCTGCAACGAGGAGGGAACCTGAGGATGCTTGACTCCCCTCTCCACTCCCCAGGCAACAATTATCTATTCTATTCGATAAGTGAACTATGGGATTTTTTCCTTTAAAAGGGATGTCCAGACTAGGGTCAGAGAAATGTTCCACCCCAATAACATTTACCCTCTGCTCAGAAACAAAAGCTTGTTTTTCCCACCACTTCAAAACAATTCAATAAAATAAATTACTGAACGTTCTAGGTTATGACCCTCGCCCTTGCCTTGCCCACCCAATGTCTACTGTCTCTCCAGGTAGGGACCTAGTCTTGTGTTCTTGTACAAGAGTAGACCTGTAGATGATGTTGCATAAATAGTATTTAACTAGTAACAAGCTAAATAAATGTTAAGTGTCCCAAAGTGATCCACAAGACTTGAAAATGTAATTTCCTGCAATTTTCCAGTGTTCCTTACAGATGCTGAGATGGCCAGAACAATTCAAGTCTCTCTCCAGCACTAGGACTTCATGCTGTCCTCAAATATTTTGTGTTCTTTAAACTTAGAAAATAACTACTGGTGAAAAATTTTTCAGTGATTGCCCCCTTTAAGAGTTTATTCATAATAGTCTTCACAAATTCTAATTTTAGTGGTTAGGAATATTCACATATAGCAAACAGTTCACAAATTGATCCTGCTACTTTACCCATTTTATAGTACCTGGAAAAAACGTATCAGAAATTTGTGAACTCTCTTGCTCAGAGTTGCCTCTTGATGCATCAGACTGCCTTAACAAAGCTACAGGTTGCCTTTTCTCTGGAGATGTAATATGATAACCAAAAGATGGCTGTAAAAAATAAGTCAGTTAGTGATTTTTTCCTCAAGTAGTTTTATAACATCCTAAAAATTGTCTGTAGAGAGTTTAGATAGCACATACAAAAAAACATACCTAACTGTTTTCACTGTTAAAACATTTCTGTTTAGTTGAACAGATTTTTCTCACTCTATCACGTAAGAGGATAATCTCCACAGATCACCAATGATCCTCCTGTATCTGGCCTACTTTTACTATATACTATAGCCCAGGGGTGGGCAATAATTGTTGCAGGAGGGCCACTCCACAAATTTTGGTAAGTTGTCACAGGCTGCACATTTCTACTATATTAATGGAGGGGGTGCAGGGTCTGGGAGGGAGTTGGGTGCAGGAGGGAGCTCCAGGCTGGTACACAGTGTTGGGGTGCTGGAGAGGGTGAGAGGTGTGAGTTCTGCGAGTTTGGTGCAGGAGGGGGGTCTGGGCTGGGGATTGGGATGCAGGAAGGGGTGCAGTGTCTGGGAGGGAGTTTGGGTGCAGGAGGGTGTTCTGACCTGGGGGAGGGGTGCAGGAGAGGGTGCAAGGTGTAGGCTCTGTCTGGAAGGCGCTTACCACAGGCAGCTCCTGGCTGGCAGCACAGCAGGGTTCAGGCAGTCTGCCTGCATACCATGGCCCCACGCCACACCCAGAAGCAGCTGTGGCCGGCTGCTGCTTGCGCACCTCTTGGGGGGAGGGGGACAGTGGGTGTCTGTGCACCGCCCACGCCTGCAAGCACTGGCCCCCGCAGCTCCCATTGGCTGTTTTCTGGCCAATGGAAGCTTTGAGGACAGTGCTGGGTGCAGCGGCAGTGCACAGGGGCCACCTCCCCAACCACCATGGACGCGTAGAGATGGGCCAGCAGCAGCCGGCCGCTTCCAGAAGCAGTGTGAGGCCACAGCAGGCAGGCAGCCTGCCTGAGCGCCCCGCTGTGCAGAGAGACTTTTAGCAGCCTGGACTCTGAGATCTCGAGGAGGAAGAGGAGACCAGACAGAAATGTTAGATGGGCTGAATCCAGCCCGAGGGCCGTATTTTGCGCACCCCTGCTATAGCCCAATGTACAATATTACTTCATCAAAAGGTGGAATTTGAAACCTACTGGTAGTCAAAGTGGCCCCTTAAATAACACAAGGCATGCTCTATACCCGCTCTCTAATAACTCTCAGCCTGAGAACAAAACTAATCCAATATCTCTCACATGCTAGAGCAGAGAATTATTGGCAACTAGATTAGTCTAGAACAGGGGTAGGCAACCTATAGCACGCGTGCCAAAGGCAGCACATGAGCTGATTTTCGGTGGTACTCACGCTGCCCGGGTCTTGGCCACTGATCCAGGGGGCTCTGCATTTTAAGTTAATTTTAAATGAAGCTTTTTAAACATTTTAAAAACCTTATTTACTTTATGTACAACAATAGTTTAGTTATATATGATAGACTTATAGAAAGAGACCTTCTAAAAACGTTAACATATATTACTGGAACGCAAAACTTTAAATTAGAGTGACTAAATGAAGACTTGGCACACCACCTCAGAAATCTTCTAGACCAGGGGTCAGCAACCTAAGACTCTTCTGGAAGCATCAGTTACAAATGAAATAGAAGAACAGAGTTCCAGCTATGTTCCTCTTATCCTTTTCTTCTTTGCATTGAAGTCCAGTTCTTTGCATTAAAATGTTTATCAGCCACCTACCCTTCTCACATCACTGCCTCCGCCAAGACAGCCAAGAGCTTCCGATCTCTGACCAAAGAACTCCCCCAAAGACAAACGTAAGTAGCTAGCGTCTTTACTAAGATCAGATGTTGTTTGGGATGCCTTCAGCAGGTTATAGCTATTGGCAGATTTCCATGATGTATCCTCTACTTCAGATGTATTGTGTGTGTCTATTTTTTCTTCCTGTGAATGAAAAAATCATTTTGAAAGTTGCACAAAATAAGTGAAATCATCCTTCTGCAGTTCTCAGATAGTTAACTTTTTATAAAGTCACTAACCTGCAAAAATCTGTGATCTCTCTCAAATTCTTCTTGATCTTGTGCGATCTTAGCTATTGCTTCAGCTTTAAAAAATGAAAATAATTAACTACAACATAGCCATTGATATAAAACTGATTTGAACTTAAAATTTCATAAGTTTGCAGCATTCTTCCAAGTCAATGACAAATTCTTTCTACTAAACTATGTGTAATTATGCATACAAGGCAGCAATGGCCAGATTTACAAAGGTATATACACATACAAAGATGCAAGTGGGGAATTTACTAAAGCCCCTGCTTTGAATATCTTCGTAAATCTAGCCTCTACTCTTTAGGAGTAAAAAAAATTAAGCTTTCCTTTTAGATGTAATTTAGTCCTCCTGGCATTAAAAACAGCCAAAACTGTCAATACTTTTTTGGTACAGTGTCTGTAGCAATAGTCTTCAACACTGTAGGGCCTATCTCAAACACAACTCTGAACCCGTTTTTGACTTTCAAACCCATGTATCCTCTATGAAAAATTATCTTCAAAGTTTCAAAATGCCTCCCTCAAATTACAGCATTTCAGAGTTGTAGTGTACTAGTTTTTGCAATATCCATACACAATAACCAATATGGTAAATTTAACACATCTTTTATGTTTTAGATGTACATGCTTGAATTGCAACTACATTACTAGCATACACAAAATAATAAATGCTTTGGTCCCTACAATGAGCAGTTGTGATTGAGAACATAGGTCTATCATAAGGTTGCCATGCAAGCTTACTTGTGTCCTTGTACATGTGCATTATGATACAGTCTTTAATTCTATGATCACACAATGTAGCAACCCTGTTCATTCAGTGTACAGGATGAACTGAGAATGTTACAGGGTTGTGTTGCGAAGTAAGGCTGTTTTCCACATGACCTTTGACTCATCTGAAGCAGAAGTTGGAAGGTGTTCAGTAAATGAAGGGGTGCACCAGGTCATATGTGGGGGAAGATGATCTGATGGTTAAGCACTTCAACTGGCAACTAGGATAACTCCTATCCTTGCTCTGCCAAAGACTTCTAAAAATTATTAAGTCACTATAGCAGCTACTCCTGAAGATTTTGATTAGTTTTGTGTTCCTACAATTCTGCGCACATCACTTGAGATGCCGAGAACCTAGCTTTCAGAAATGCTAAGCACTCATACCTGAAGTTTATAGGGGCTGCAAATGCTCAGTACCTTTGGAAAATGCATCCACTAGAGCAGTGGTTCTCAAACTTTTGTAGTAGTGACCCCTTTCACACAGCAAGCCTCTGAGTGCAACCCATCTTATAAATTAAAAACACCTTTTTTATATTTAACGCTATTATAAATGCTGGTGGTGAAGTGAGGCTTGGGGTGGAGGCTGACCACTCGCGACCCCCCCAGGTAAACCACATGACCCCCTGAGGCGTCACAACCGTCAGTTTGAGAATCCCTGCCCTAGAGGTCTCAAGTTGTGCACCCAAAGTTAATGAAAGTTTACATTTCTGTCCAAGTCTGTTTGCACTTCAGTTCCCGGCTGTAAAATAGGGATATTACTTCTATTATTTACCAAGGTGATGATAAAAAATAAATTGTCTGTGAGGCATTCACTCTGGTGGTGACCAAAATAAGAAAGCCCATGCAGAAATAAAATTTTCCACATTCAGTGCAACGTTTGACTGGCATGTAGTAAATATGACATGGGCCCATACTCTGAATAAGTATGCAGCAGTGAATGGCAGCCTCATTCACTGAGCACCATATATCCCAGCGAGTGAGGGTTGTGTCCTGTGGAAAAGGACTCATAGAACTAAGACCATCATAATGCAGGTGCGTGCGCGCGCACACACACACACACACACACACACACACGGAAAGAAATTAAGGTGCATAATACAGATTTAAGGTTTTTTCCTAACTTAGGAATTGACTTTGCAATCTTCACGTATTTAGTATGTAATTAGAATATATACAGCTCAGAAAATGTAGCATTCCATGGAACTACAGATGTTAAAGGAGAGAAAAAACATTTTGCTAGGGAGTTTCCAGAAGTTTTGGGACTCTTCCACATACATTGGGTGATACAGAATTATTATAATAGCCTCTCTGTGGGATTATAGGGTGGTAGTGACTAATTTCCAAAAGCAATTTTGTTCTACATTTCTATACCATTTGGACAGCCAGTTCACTTACACAACAGCAATCAGACACGTCTGTGTGAGAGTCATCAGATCCTTTAAACTACAATCCTCACTGGAGGATGGAAGAAGACATGGGAAAGAAACCATTTAGCCGTATGTAAGGCTAAGATTTTGTCATGGTTATTTTTAGTAGAAAAGTCATGGACAGTTCATGGGCAATAAACAAGAATTCACGGAAGCTGTGACCTGTCTGTGACTTTCGCTGCTGCAGCTCCATGGTTTCTCTCACCATCGTGGTGGCTGGGAGCACTGGGGTTCTCCCTCCACCCACAGCAGCTGAGAGCTGTAGGGTGACTATATTTCCCAAAGAGAAAATGGGATACCCCAGCTGCTTGCTTGAGGCATTCCCCTCTCCCCACGAGGCTGTCACCCATCACTGGAACCCTGAGTACCCCCCACTCAGGAGCCTGTCACCTGTCGCTGGAACTTTGCAGCACCCCAGTCAATTGTCGCTGCTGTCGCCGGAACCCTGGCAGGATCCCACTGGCTGTCACCTCCACAGTCCTGCAGCCCCTGGGGCTAAAGCAGAGAATATCACGAAGATCTCTGGAAGTCATGGATTCCGTGGCTTCCATGACCTCAGTGACATAAACATAGCCTTAGCCATATGATCCAGTCTTGGGAAATCCACAGATTCCAGGACCAGAGACTTATACTTGACACTAAAGACTGTGGTAGCACCAATCATTACTATGATCATGTATTGGAAAGAAAGCAGTCTTAATTATATGCAACCAAGTAGTCAGTAGAACAAGAAAAAAAGGTTACTTACATGCAGTTATGAAGTCCTCACTTATTTTATTGTCTGTATGCAGATTTAAGTCTTGCTCTTTATCAAATGAGGTATAATATGCCAGATCAGTCACCCATTTTCCCTCTTCATTTTGATAGACAACACTGTGTGGTGGGTCATCCAGGTCATAAAATGCTGAATTTACTTTAGAGCAAGATACAGGGGTACAAAACAAAGTAGTCTCTTAAATTCTAGCAATTTATTTGCTGGTAGTTACATTTTCTAACTTGTAATTTATATTAGTTAATGTCACTGAAATAACATTTTTATGAACTGTACGACACGCCACAATTCAAGTTTTACTATGCGATTTAATCTATTAAATATCATCAATAAAACAATGGTATTCAGAATTGAACTAGATATTTCTTCTAGTTAAGTTAGGCTTAGATCTTTTCTTATAAACTTCTGGTATATTTAGGAAAAAGCTTACCTTGCAATTTTAGTTCCCTCACTATACAAACCAATCTTGTGTCATTTGCCCTAATGGGCTATTTTTACAGCAACTAACCTTCTTCTGCTGCATCTTGATATTCATTTGCTCTACCACCAGCAGTTGGAGATAGGTAAGTATCAGCCAGACCAAGTCCACACTCATCAACTAGATTTATATCAGTCACAGCTGCATTTTCATTGACAGGACTTTGAGGAGCTGTGTCACACACAAATACCCCATCTGTCAAGGGCAATACTTCTTCAGCATCAGATGAAAAGGCATGACACAAGTTAGAGAATTGTGTTCTCTGCTCTAAAATAGCATCGGAGAGATCAACCACAGTCTTATTGACACTCATGTGCTGAAGATATAATGAATCTAGTTTGAATTCAGCAACGCTGATGGAATTTAGTACATCTTCACCATTAATGGCATCCTTAAGAATAAAAAAAAATTAAAGTAGTTCGCACATTATCTGTACACACACCAAACTAGTAAGTGTTTCTAGTTAGATTTGGCCTTAAGCCATCTTGTCCAGTTTACACAGATTAGATGATTGTTTTAAGTAGCAGCTGAATATAGAATGCACATTTAAACTAAAATTAAAATAATTTGGACTAATTTTTAGTAATTACTTAAATTAGGAACTACTAACATTAACATGCAGTCTTATTAGACTCTCTCTTATGTTATGATACCATTTGATGACGCTGAAGTCATTCTATCACCATTTCCAATTGGATCCACGCTATATTCTTAAGGCTGGCTATAATCGAGTAAAATGAAGACCTCAACATATACTCAAACTTAACTTATTCCCAGCCAAAATACCCAAACTACATTACATACTCTCAACTTGAACAGATTGTATGAGAAACTTACATTACAAGGATGTAATTATTCCCAAACCAAGCATTACAAACACTGGAACTTTATAGTTAGGATTACAAATAACAAATCAAAACAAGCCAAACTATGGAAATACATAGTAAGACAGAAACAATATCACCTGTGCCCTGTAGTGATGTCATACAATTATGATTAAGACAGTTCTAATGTTTGTGGCCCCACATTAGTTTTTTTCATATTCTCTTCCCCTCGTGGGGTATTAAGCAGCAAGGTTATTAATATTATGCTGAAGCTGCATTTAAGATAAATAAGAAGGGATACATTAAGCAGGATTCAATGAACAGTCTCAGGAAAGCCTGAAAATTACATCCCAGATCTCCTAAGCCAATGCCACAAATTTAAGGAATCAGGAAGGACGGGGTCACAAGGAAAGAGACCTGAACATTTGTAGTGACCAAATACAGTGATACTTGTATACAAGAGACAACTATCTTTTTAGGAAAGCTATTTTAAAACCGCCCTGAAACAGTCCAGAGATTACTCCTGAGGGAATTCTGCACCACTGAGCACGCCCAGAATTTATGTCCCCTGCAGATTTCTTTTCTTCTCTGCAGAAAAATGACTTTCTGCTGGGGAAGCAAAACGAAACTGCAAGAATGGTCATACGACCCTTCCCAGCAGTATGTTTCAGGTGCCCAGGGCAGCCGGCAGAGAGGTAAATCCCTGTGGGGCAGGGGGTGGGACTAGGGAAGACCCAGCTGGTGGCTCCTACCATGTGATGGGCTCAACTGCTAGTCCCAGCCGGGCTCTGGAGGATGGGACTTCCTCTTCCCCTGCATGATACCCAGGGTCAAGTCAGACCCACCCCTAGATTTCTCCTTCAGCTGAAGGAAGCTCTGCAAAACAAACACATATCCGTCCTTCCCGCCCTCCCCCGCCCCAGTTTCCTGCACCCATTGCTCCTCAACTTCAGGGGGAAGGATCCCTGTACAGGGAGCTGCTCCCCCATCCACCCAACCCCCAGGCATCCCAAACCCCCTCATAATGAGACCCTCCCGCTGAGTCTCACCTCCCCACACACACTCAACCTCCCCCTCAATGAGCTGCATTCTCCCTGCACCTGGATCACCTCGCCAAGCCACCCGCACCCAGATCCCCACTCTACCCCACCAAGCCCCAACCAGCTGCACCTGGATCTCCACCCCATTGAGCCCCACTCCCCCAGAATCTGTACCCACCCCAAATGAGCCCCCACATCCAATCCCCCCACAGAGATCTATCCTCCCACACACCCAGATTCCCCCTCCTCCCACTGAGCCCCAACCACCTTCACCCAGACCCCTCTGAAGAGTCCCATTACCATTGAACCTAGAACCCCACAACAAGTCTCCATGCATCCAACCCCCCCGCCCCAGCACTCACCCAGATCCCCACTGAGCTGCACGCACCCAAACTGCCCCACACAGAATCCTCTCAACCCACACCTGGATCCCCCCCCACACTAAGCCCCTCCACACTGGGATCTTTCCTTGCTGAACCTGCCTGCCCACCCCTGGTGCACCTGGCACAGAGGGGCAAGGTGCTGGGTGTTTCTGGGGCAGAATCATTTATTGCAGCGTGTCAGGGTTGGGTGCAGCCTCACCACTGAGTTCATGTGCCATGGGGAACTGCACAGTCATCTTCCACCTCTGTGAAGGCAGTGGCTTGTGCTCCACAATGCCATGCTGAAGCCTCCACATTTATTTGACAAATATTTTAAAATTCTGCAAATTGTATGTGCAGAATTTTTATTTTTGTGTGTGCAGATTTAAATTTTTGGCATAGAACGCCCTCAGGAGTAGGAGATACTAGTCTTTATTATATGGCCACCTAAAGAGGACCCATGTGAACTAACTCTGCTTCCTCTCTTCTGGAGTCTTCCCTCTGCTCTAAGGGCTGACTCAGAAGTACAGTTCCAGTACACATCAGCCCATTCAGCACTGTCTTGGAAGAGGGGGAGAGAGGATGAGATTGTATAGACTAGGTATAGATCTACTCCCTGCTCATCGCTAGAGGAGCAATATCCCTTCTGCTTCACTCCCACTATAGAGCCAAATAGGATGTTTATTGACACCTGGAGTTGCAGACACATTGCCAAGGACCCCACATTGATAACACATAAGTCCTCAGAAAATTAAGACAATACTTTAATACAGAAGCATTCAACCACAAAAAAAAATGGATTTTTTTTCTTTGTTGTAACAAAAGTTTGAGGAATTGCTTGTACCTCATTGTGAGTAGGAATATCATCAAGAGTCATATATTTGGAAGAAGCCTGGACTAAGACTTCATTTTCTTCTCCAGTTATGTTTCTTCCAATTCCCCCTGTATCAAAACACTGTATGTTAGGGGGAAATAGTGGTACCAAAGCTGTTCCTTCACTTCCACTACCAAGATCTCCAGGGCCACAACCATTTCCTGCAGCACAAGAGAAATAAAGTGGTTTGCTAGTATTAATTTAAGTTTTCTGCTGTGAGAACACCCACAAAGTGGTTCACTTTGGAAACACTTACCATGAGGTAATTTTGGCTCTCTTGTAACTCACTAACATCCAATGATCTTAAAAACTGATCTTTGAGTTGTCTAATCCAGGGGTTCTCAACCTGGGGGTCGGGACCCCTCATGGGGTTGCGAGATTATTACATGAGGGGGTCACGAGCTGTCAGCCTCCACCCCAAACCTCGCTTTGTCTCCAGCATTTATAATGGTGTTAAATCTATAAAAAAAAGTGTTCAATTTATAGTGGAGCGTCAGACTCAAGAGGCCTGATATGTGAAAGGGGTCACCAGGACAAAAGTTTGAGAACCAGTGGTTTAATCTGAATTGGAGTGTTATTTCTTATGTTGCTAAGCAAAACATAAAAGCTCAATGTGGTCCAAAGTCTGCATAGCAGGTCAAAACTGAGAGGGTAGCTTGTTGGGTCAGTAATAACATGTTTGTTTTAAACAACAGATGAAGTTCAGACACTTGGCAATTCCCTGGCTTGACCCAAAGACATGAGGTGGTCACATGTGTTCCACAGTAGTTTAACATGCAGTCATTTAGGGCAAAGGATCAAAACATAAGGATTACAAACAGGTTTCAAGGGCTACCTTTGTTTAGTGACCAGATGTATCCACAAACTCTGGTGTAACGTGGTCCCAGTATGGAAAAGGTTTAGAAGCATCAATCTAGAGTATCCTGAAAATCTGATTTCCTATTTTCCTTTTGTATACCATAACTTATCTGTTTCAGTGCTATTTGAATATGAATATAGAAAGGCAATTTGCCTTTTAGTTTGCTGCTTTTGAGTCTCAGTCTGAATGATGGTTGCCGTTTCTTTGTCCATTCTGTTCTACTGAGGAAATAATCCTGAAGTTTGAACTATTTGCAATACTATGATTTTTGAAGGTTAGGTTACTAGGCAAGTTGCTCAAACAACTATTTGCAGGTGCAAAACACTAAGTGATTCTATTAAAATTTACAGTATGTAAATAAGTCTAAAGCATGCATTATAAGCAGAACTGGCAAGTAGAAATTTTTGCCAGGCTGTCATCACCTTCTGCAGTTCAATTTATTAAATAAAAACTGCTTAAGCTTTATGCTGTTATGGTTGAAGAGAACTTACCAAACATGTACTGAATGTAACTAATGCAGTAATGTCTTACTAAGTATGCAGAGACAGCCAGCACTGCCACTATTAGGGGAGATAAGGGTAGAGCAGTCAGAGTACAGTGTATTAGGTGGATGTTCACCATTGTAATAGAGGGCCTTGGGGATCCAACCTACCCCATCCAAGCTCTGTGAGTGTGGGACCTCCTTAATGACACACCACCGTGCCAGCAGATGGCTCTGTCTTGCTGCACTTACTTCTGCCTCCCTCAGAGCCAGGGGCAGTTCCAGGCCCCGGCACGCCAAGGGTGTGCTTGGGGCGGCATGCCGCGGGGGGCGCTCTGCCAGTCGCCAGAAGGGTGGCAGGTGGCTCCAGTGGACCTCCCGCAGGCGCTCCACCAAAGCCACGGGACCTGCGGAACGCAGGACCAGCAGACCCTCCGCAGGCATGCCTGCGGGAGGTCCACCAGAGCCGCCTGCTGCCCTCCTGGCGACCAGCAGAGCACCCCTGCGGCATGCTGCCGTTCTTGGGGCAGCGAAATGTCTAGAGCCACCCCTGCTCAGAGACCTCTGCTTGGGTGGCCCCCACATGCAGAAATCTTTGCTAGTGTGGCAGGAACTCTCTTAAACGTTAAGAGCCTGCTGACTGTTAGGGTGCTGTTAACAGGGCCAACTCCCTAGAAAAGAGTGCCCTGCTACAATGAAAGGGAGGGCACCCACCACTGCTGGTTTCTGGATGGTTGTGGATTCTGCTCCTCAGTCTGCTGCTCCCTGTATTTGGGCAGGCTGGGGGTATGTTATTAGGGTGGCCCACTATTAACTGATTCGTATATGGAGGGGGCAACAGTAATGAGGGGATGGTTTGAGACTTCAGCTTCCAGGAGACTACTTTTTAGGCCCAACCTAGTCAACAAAAGACTAAGCACAAGGGATGTAACTCAAAAGCATCCACATACTTTGACATGGCAAGCAGGCTTATTACTTGGGCTAGTAGGTGTAGGGTAAATTTTTGTAGTCATGTTTATAACCACACCAACAACTCCATGAGGAGCATACTAAGGCTGTACAGTTAAACCAGCTGAAGTGAAAGAGTTAGTCTTCTCCTATTTTGCCTTGTTTTCTATGTTGATCAGGCTGTCCCAGTGGAAAAGGTAGGTATTTCTACAGAGATTAAGGCAGAATTGCTTTCTTTTAGGGAAAGACGTGTCAATTCCCAACAATTTCAACATAGCTTTCGAATCTTTGAGACCGTGGAACATTTCAGCCTACTTCTGCGAGAAGAGATAGGACCTTCAAAAAAGAGATCCTGCATAGTCTGCTGGACTTCCTGCTGAAGGCCCAAGGAGTGAAGCCATGAACATCTGTACATATCGCAGATGCCACGACTCTGGTCCCCGAATCTGCCTCACCTAAAAATGATTGCAGAGAGTGTGAGCAATCATCTTGCCCTCGCCTAACTGAGCCTGGAATTCCTGTCCGGCATCCTCTGGCAACTTGTCTGAGAACTTAAGCATATTGCCCAAGAGGGAGATGATGTATCTATCCAATAATGCTTGTGGATTAGTAATGTGGAATTGTAGACAAGATGCAGAATAAATTTTTCTACCAAACAAGTCTAACTTCTTTATCTTCTTGTCCTTTGAGGCAGAAGAGGGACAACCCTGATGCACTCTTTCATTCATTGCTGAGACAACTACAGAACCTTGAGAAGGATGGGTATGTAAATGTTCATATATTTGAAAACAGACATGGTACATTCTCTCCGTTCTTTTAGCTGTCAGAGGCAAAGAGGATGGCATCTGCTACAAGGATTTGGCAGGCTCTAGTATGTTGTCACTATTAGGCAGAACTATGCTAGAAGGCCCTGCTGAACTCAGAATGTCCACAAGTCTATGAGAAATCTCCTGGACCCTCTCCAAAACTATACCATGCTCTGTATCAATAGAGGAGGAGGCTAGGCTGTGGGATCTATCTGGCCAAAAGCATCTTGAAGGAACAGTTGCTATGAGGTAAATAATAATTCTAGTATTTGCTACATGGTTCCCATCAATTTACCTCCTAGTGGGGGCAAGTGATAAATAACTGTAGGGCAGCTTGCCAAACTGGGTCTCATCTACAGGCTTAACAATGAACTAAATGATTAGTAAATGTATGACAAAACTCCAAGTAGCTGACCTATAAATTTCTGAAAGAGGGACTCCCATGGAAGCATGCTACTACTGATGTTATCTGACCTTTCACAGACGATGTCCTAACCTAAGAGAGAGGTGGTTGTTTGTTCAACACATTGAAGACCTTACTACTATGATACCCACTTCAAGAATCTGAGAGGTAACAGTTTGTTTCAGATTGATCTTCAGAAGTTACAAAGAGCCTAAACTATTTACAAAACGGCTGTGCTGTTCACAGTTAAAGACAATCTAAGAACATTCAGTGTATGAACATAGCCAATGCAGAAGAACTATGAGAATCAGGAGCAAAACACAGGTAAGTGTATACATTGCTTAATAAGAGAATCTGAAACACTTTTGGTAAAAGTTTCAGATGCAGTATAAGAATAACACGGTACGTGGGAAATATGGTGTATACAGGGCCTGCTACCAACAGCTGGATTTCACACACAGTGGGCCAAAGTAATAGCTACCAAAAACACTGTCTTAATGGAAAGGTGGTAGAATGAACGTGACATAGGTTAAATAAAGAGGTTATATCAACGATAGAAGCACCACATTCAAGTCTTAGATAAGAAAAAGCTCATTGACTGGTGGAAACATATGAAGCAGGCCCACCTGAAACCCTAGTACAGTGTGGCGGGAATAACTGAATGACTCTCAAAAGGTGAATGAAGTGGCGACAGCAGTTAAGTACACTGCAACAGGGCTAACAGACAGACCTGAGGGCTTCAAAGACAGTAGATAGTCCAAGGTAACAAACAGAGGAGTCCATGGGTTGAAGAGATCTTTTAATGGATCATACTGAAAAACACCTTCACTTATCTCTGTATGTCAGTCTTTTAAAAATCTTCCTGTTCTGAGTCAAAATGTCCTGTACTGCCTTGGAACAGCTCCTGTCAACAGCCAGCCAGCTAGCCTTCATGCTGTTAGTTATAGAGTTGCCTGGTCCAGATACAACCCAAGACTTTGATTCTGAGAAATGATGCTTAGGAAGTCTGGAAGTGGGAGAGAGAGAGAGAGAGAGAGAGTCAGGTGCATCCCATTGGAGTATCAGAACTGACGCACCAATGCCAGAACTACCAGCTGGCCCCCTCCTGTCGTACCTTCCTCAGGATTCTGGGATTTAACAAGCTGGGAGGAAATATACAGGAGTTCCCTTCCAACTGAATCAGGATATATTTGCCAGAGAACTCAGACTCCTCCCCACAAGCAAAAACTAAATAGAACACTATGCTACCAAAGCCAATACAAAGAGGTCTATGGTGGCGGGGGGGGGACCCACCATTCTAGGATGTTCTGATCAAGAACGGAGTCCAGGACTCCATTTATAGGTCGTGCAGCCATTTCTGCTGAGCTAATCCACTAGATCATTTTGGATACCGGGTAAGTGAAAGTCCATTAGGTTGAGCCGATGAAGAATGGATCGATTCCACTTCCTAATTTAAGGGAGACAATCTCACTCCATCTGTTCCTGTAACACACTGGTGTCATACTGTTCATGAGGATTTGGGTTGTGATGCCCTGCAGGAGGGGTGGAAACTCCTTGCAGGCTAGATGGATAGCCCTGAATTCTAGTATTATGTGCAATGTGCTCCACCCTGGACCACAGGACCCGTACTTAAAGGTTGCCCAGATGCTTCAGCCCTCTTTGGATAAGTCTGTAACGAAGGTTTGAGGGGCTGGGGAGAGAGAATTAAAACATTACACCACACAAGATGTTTTAAAAGTCTGTCCACCACAGCAGAGATTCCAGCACTTCCGTGGGACCTCTACAGATAAGTCCATGCTGTGTCTAATCAGTTGGTAAACAGATTTCACCCATCCTTAAAGAGGGAAGAGACTCAACCTTGCACTTTGAGTCACAAAAACAAGTGTCACAGTATGTGTCACAGCAAACTGAACCAGACTCTTCACACTGAAATTTCTGGCAGAGAAGAGGTGTGAAGTGAAATGACACATTGCGCAAGACTTTCCTTGAGAAAGGTACCACCACTGCTCATATAAACTATAAAATGGATAGGGGTGAGGGTGGATTTTGCCTGTAGTAAGCCTCAAGCCTAGCCAGGAGCATAGATGGAAAATTATCTGAACCTCCATGGCCTGCTGTGATCAGTGACCCCCGAATCAACCTGTTATCAAGATACAGGTACAAGTAAAGCCCTTGTCTCCTCAGGTGAGAAGCTACCACGAAAAAAGAAATTTGGTAAAAACTCTTGCAGCTGTTGACAGTCCAAATGGTCAGATTCTGAACTGATAGCGAAGGTCATTGACCATGAAGCACAGACACTTGTTAGCTGAACAAATGCACACATGGAAGCATCTATAAACTGACTCATGAAATAATTCATGGGATCTAAAGCGGGGATTACAGAAAAAAGGACGAGCATTTGACACCTGAAGTGACAAATGAAGAGGATCACATCCTCTTTTCTTCTTCTGAATAAGGAAGTAAAGAGAACAGAATCCCTTGCTGCAGAACTCGAGGCATCATCTCCACTGTATCCAACAGAAGAAGAGTCTCTCTGAATGCAATAGGCAATTCTGAGAGGGGTCCCTGAAGAGAGACAGAAGATGGCAGAGGAGTTGACTTGCATGTCCCTTCTAGGTAACTTCCAAGACCCATTGGTCAATCGTAACTGCAATCTGTGCAGCCACAAAAAAAGAAAGGAAATGCCAAAAGGATGGAGAAAGGGAAATGATCCCCCCAAAAAATCAGTCCACGCTCTTGACAGCAGCATCAAACCTGACATCTTTGGCCAGAAGAAAACTGTATCCTTCATCAGATCAGCCAAGTAGTCCTTCACTTACCAGGCATTCAAAATGATTTAGTGGATTAGCTCAGCAGAAATGGCTGCTCCACCCATGAATGGACTCTGTTCTGATCCAAAGCCTATTAAGTCAACAGGAGTGTTTTGAATCAGGCCCTAAAACAAGAGTATAGAAGGGATATATAGTTCCTCAGATTCAGAATCTGAATGTTCTTAAACTGCTAACTAACAACTTTGCCAGACAAGATTAAGGTGAGGGATAGGAACGGAAATACTGAAAGCTAACCTTAAGAAAATATGTACATTTTGTACTTTTTTACCCCTACCTCCTTCCCAGCAAGAACACCCAAACACCAACTGAATTCCAAAACCTTCTATAAATCTTGACTTCTTGGATGAACAACCTTTAAGACTGCTCTAGCACAGTCCCTGTTTGCTAAGTTTACTCATTGTGGGCTTTGTTTTCCCCAGCCTCAAAGAGTGGATGGACACAGTTGAGTAACGAGTCACCAAGCAAGTTCGGGAACCATAATTGTTTATCATTTTAAATTAGTAAAAATACCATTCTGGGAAGATTCTAAGTTACAAGAGACTTGGAGTAACAACGACATCAATCCATTTTTATTTTTATTTAGATAGTCACACTAATTTTCTGTATTCATTTTCAGGGGGAAAGTTGCCTAGCCATTTTTTTAAGGGGGCTGAAAAGGAAGTGTAATCTCAACTACATTTTAGTGTCTTCCCTGTGATAAAGTTTTCAAGTAGTGCGCATTAGCAATTTATGAACAGAAGCTCTAAACTTACCAAAAGAAAGTACACAACTGCCAAACACACATACCTGTTACTGATAGACCAATAACCTGATGCTCTGCAGACTGACTGTATTCTATTTTGGAATTATTGGCTACTGTTCCAACAGAAGTCTCATCAGAACTATTGCCTTCTAGTCCAGGTCTAAAACTTGGCTTGTCAGTTTCGCGTATCTGTTGAAGAAATAGGTGCAGAGCTACAATAGCTACATCTACAGAGTTGTTCAAGTTAACAGTAAACCATTTACAAAACAACACTTGTAGTGCAAAGATTTAAGATTAAGAGTTATTCAATTTTAATAAACTTTCTGATGAGGAACAGTACTGTCCCTGTTAGCTTAGTCACTTACCAGCTTTCAAACTTACTTTCATGCTTCTGTTCCAAGGAAGATTATTTAGATAATGAAGAAGACAGTTTAATAAGATTTAGTCGTCAAATAGTCCTACGTACCAGTTGTCTTACCATTTTTGGCAAGAAGAATGGTTCTGTTTGTACATTATGTCCAGCTTTCTCCAATTCATGTGAATCTTCATAACTAGCAGTTGCAGAATCCATTCCTGTGGCAGCTTGGTGAATATGAGGCATTTGGAAATCCTCCTAATGCATTAACATTTACAATTCAGCTACAGTAACAACATTTGATTATTCTTAAACAGTCACTGCCTCCATAATATTGAATTGTGTGAAGCAAAGTACCTCCTTTGACCAGAAGTACACTGTTCACTTTCATGTTATAATCCCGATGTTAATCTGATATTACAGCTACAATAGTTTCTGCAGACAAATATTACAAGATATTTTAGCCAAGGGTCTTGCAGATTAACATAGTAAATATTATGAAAATACTGTGCAAAAAAACCCAAACAAACCACATACCATGCATTTCCTTAAACTTCAGAAACGCAGTGATAGATCAGGAAGGTTTTTGCTTGTCTGTTAATTAAGTTTCTTCAAATAATACTCCCATTCCATCCACATAGAACTCTAAAAACTATTTAACATTAATGTAATTCGAAATGCTGAATCAGCAAGTGCAGCAACATTCAATATAATGAAACATGTGAAATACGGCCACCTCACTGCTCTGTAGTTACTGTAAGGTAATGTGCACACCATTCCCAGATGTGGTCCCTGGAGCAGCCTTTAATTCCCCCAAGAAGGGATTTCTCCTTCTGAGGGTACAGACCACCAAAATACTGTCTTAAACATGAGCATGTGCACTTGGAGACTGTAATGACATTCTCATGGCCCCCAATATACTGAAAAAAAAAATTTCAAAGCCCTTTAGAATACGAAAAATTCCTTAAGTTATTTCAAAAGACCTTTAAATATCAAGTCAAGGTAAATGCTGTTTACCACTTTTACAGATCAAGTGGAAAAATGGAATGAGAGACTTTGTCCAAGGTGAAAATGAAAAGAATAGTAAATAGGCTTAACCACTACTAAGACCTTGTAGGGGCTGTTAAATTCAAAACTAAGGTCACAAAGGCAAGCAGTTTATGTGTAATAGGTACAGTTCCAGAGGAAGGATGCCACCCCATCTAACATCCCATCGAGCATATTTACCACTAATAGTCAAAAAACAATTAATTGCTAAAATTAGGCTATCCCATCATACCATCCCTTCCATAAACTTATCAAACTTAGT
Organism: Gopherus flavomarginatus; assembly: GCF_025201925.1. NCBI lineage: Eukaryota > Metazoa > Chordata > Testudines > Testudinidae > Gopherus > Gopherus flavomarginatus. Next base: position 206,637,803 of record NC_066618.1, read on the forward strand.
CTTGAAGCCAGATATGCTTCCACTGCTCCCCTTGGAAAGCTGCTCCAGAACTTCACTCCTCTGATGGTTAGAAACTTTGATCTCATTTCAAGTCTAAACTTCCTGATGGCCAGTTTATAGCCATTTGTTCTTGTGTCCACATTGGTACTAGGCTTAAATAATTCCTCTCCCTCCCTAATATTTATCCCTCTGATAGATTTAGAGAGAGCAATCATACCTCCCCTCAGCCTTCTTTTGCTTAGGCTAAACAAGCCAAGCTCTTTGAGTCTCCTTTCATAAGACAGGTTTTCCATTCCTCGGATCACCCTAGTAGCCCTTCTATGTATCTGTTCCAGTTTGAATTCATCCTTCTTAAACATGGGAGACCAGAACTGCACACAATATTCCACATGAGGTCTCACCAGTACCTTGTATAACAGTACTAACACCTCCTTATTTTTTACTGGAAATACCTCGCCTAACACATCCCAAGACTGTATTAGCTTTTTTCACAGCCCTATCCCATTGGCGGCTCACAGTTATCCTATGGTCAACCCCTAACTCTGAGGTCCTTCTCCTCCTTTGTTACATCTAGTTGATGAGTCCCCAATTTATAACAAAAATTCTTGTTATTAATCCCTAAATGCATGACCTTGCACTTTTCACTATTAAATTTCATCCTATTACTATTACTCCAATTTACAAGGTCATCCAGATCTTCCTGTATGATATCCCAGTGCTTCTTTGTGTTAGCAGTATCTCCCAGCTTTGCATCATCCGCAAGCTTTATTAGCACACTCCCACTTTTTGTGCCAAGGTCAGTAATAAAAAGAAAAAGATTGGTCCCAAAAGCCATCTCTGAGGAACTGCACTAGTAACCTCCTTCTAGCCTGACCCACTGTAATCTCCCCTTTAACCAGTTTCTTATCCTCCTTTCAATTTTCATATTGACCCCCCGTCTTTTCCAATTAAACTAATAATTCCCCATGTGGAACCATATCAAATGCCTTACTGAAATTGAGGAAACTAGATCCACTGTGTTTCCTTTATCTAAAAAAATCTGTTATCTTCTCAAAGAAGGAGATCAGGTTGGTTTGGCATGAGCAACCTTTTGTAAAACCATGTTGTATTTTGTCCCAATTACCATTGACCTCAACGTCCTTAACAACTTTCTCATTCAAATTTTTTTCCAAGACCTTGCATACTACAGATGTTAAACTGACAGGCCTGTAGTTACCCAGATCATTTTCCCCCCTTTCTCAAAAACAGCAACTATGTTAGCAATTCTCCAATCATATGGTACAACCCCTGAGTTTACAGATTCATTAAAAAATTCTTGCTAATGGGCTTGCAATTTCATGTGCCAGTTCCTTTAATATTCTTGGGTGAAGATTATCTGGGCCCCCTGATTTAGTTCCATTAAGCTGTTGGCCTGAACCCATTATTTTTAGACCTACCTGTTTTAATCCATTTTCAGGCAGCTTCAATGCTGTACTACATTCTGAAAGTTCCTGTCTTTCACAATCACCTCTTGGCACTTCTGGTGACACCAGCTGTTTGAAATAGGCTTCCAGTTGGTTGTCATAGAACTCTTCATCATCAATATTGTCATCTACTGATATACAGAAATGAATTAAAAGTATGTATTGCTAGAGATGTATAAATTATATATATATATATATATATATATATATATATATATATATATATATATATATATATATATATGGATAAAAATGACCCCTATTACCATAGCATCAGTGCATGTCATAATATTCAATGTACTGAACATCGCAACACCCTTATGAGGCAAGGAAATACTATTGTCCCCATGCTATCAACAGAGAACTGAGACAAAGAAACTATGACTTACCCAATGTTACACAAGAAAACTGTGGTAAAGCAAGCAATTGGACCTGGATCTGCAAAGTACAGCTAATAGGGATTTCTTTGTTTTTTTAATATAAAATGTCTTTTTACTGAAAAATGCCAATTACTCAAAACAAAAATTTTGCAGGAAGGGATTGGTTTTCATCAGTTTCTCAACTCAAATTTGAAAAAAGATGTTAAACAAGATGTTTTGACATTTTCTAAACATTTGACATTTTCTAAACAAAATGAATTAAACTTTTACAGTATTTTGAATATCAGAAGGGTAGCCGTGTTAAGTCTGGATCTGTAAAAGCAGCAAAGAGTCCTGTGGCACCTTGTAGACTAACAGACATATAGAAGCATGACCTTTCGTGGGTGAATACCCACTTTATCGGATGCATCAAGCATTTTGAACGTAAAGCTAATTATAGTACAAAGCCCTTTTAAAATAAAAATGGTTAAAATTGAAACCTAGTTATTAAGTTGATCAACAGGTATGCAATCTGTCAGTCAATCTAAGATAAATTCTTTTCACATCCCATAAAAATTTTGGAAATTCTTCCTATTCCTGAATCAGGATGGAAAATTGAAATTTTGAATGCTCTCAAACCAAAAAGCCCAAATATTTTTTCCACTCATGTCAGTTGAAACATTTACTTACACTTTTAGTTACATTTTTGTAACCATGCTGAAGATGAATTTGATAGTGCTTTTAGAAACACCCACCACTGTTTCAGTACATATTTAACTGAAGTGGTAGCTACCACTATGCATCTGTCTACTCTCAGACACCCGTGCTGGTCTGTGCCTGTTGACTCAGGATAGTGAGACTCACGCTAAGGAGTTGTTTAATTGCAGTCTAGATATTTGCCCAGTTTTACAACAAGCTACGTAAAAAACACTAATGAAGTCAGTACAAACTAAAATTTCATACAGGCAATGACTTGTTTATACTGCTCTCTACACTATACACTGAAATGTAAACACAATATTTATATTCCAAATGATTTATAATTATATGGCAAAAAAGAGAAGGTAAACAACTTTTCAGTAATATTGTGCTACAACACTTAGTATTTTTATAAAATACATTAAGAGATCGGGCCACATTTTGAATGAAGATAAAAAATATCTGGTAACTGCATCATTCCCTAAATATAATACATCCTGTGCACCAAATGAGAAGATGAAGTTACTCACCTTGCGCAGAACAATGGTTCTTCGAGATGTGTCCCCCTATCAGTGTTTTACTATAGGTGTATCTGCGTTCATGTGCTTCTGATCGGAGATCTTTAGTAGCAGTGTCCATTCAGCTTGCGCATGCATTCCCCCACCTTATGTTCTGCCTCAAGGCTAATTAGTGCTGTGCAGGCGAGCTACCCTCAGTTCCTTCTCTACCACAGAGTCCTTATCAAGAACTCCAAAGCAGAGAGGAGGAGGGCAGGTTGTGGAGCACCGATATGGGGGCACATCTTGAAGAACCATTGTTACTGCACAAGGTGAGTAACTTCCTCTTCTTGAGTAGCGTCCCTGTGGGTGCTCCAGTGTGGGTGACTCTTGAGCAGTACCCAGATAGAAGGTTGGGGCTTCAGCGTTAAGCTTTTTAATGGATAATACTGCACAACTAAAGCTAGTGTCAGAAGCAGAGTTCCCAGTAATTGCATTGTGTTCTGCAAAAGTATGCATGGATACCCAAGTGGCTGCTCTGCAGATTTCCAAGTTGCAACATTCTTGAGGAAGGCAACCGAGGAGGCAACAAACCTTGTGGAGTGTGGGCAGTTCCAGATGGAGCTATTACACTGCGAACCTGATAGCAGCGTTTGATACAGTAAGAGACCCATTTGGAGAGCCTTTGGCTGATACTGCCGCACCTTTAGACTGATCTGCAGTGGAAAGGAAGAGCTTAGGAGGAGATTTCCTAAAAGCCTTTGTCCTATCCAGGTAGAAGGTCAGGGGTCTCCTAACACCTAGCATGTGTAGTATGGCCTCTGTTATCATGGTAAAGTTTAGATAAAAGGTCAGGAGGTGAACTGGTTGGTTCATGTGAAAAGATGAGGTCATCTAGTGTATGAACTCTGGGTGTGGCCCAAGAGTAACCCTGTCGTTAAAGAAAACCGTAAAACTGGGGTGCACAATAAATGTCACTATTTCCCCTATTCTCCTCGCCAAGGTGATGGCGACCAGAAATGCCGTTTTCATTGACAGGTGTGTGAATGAACGAACAAGTGGTCATAGGTTCAAAGGGTGGTCTAGTCAGGCTCTTTAAAATTAAGTTCCTACTGCCACATGGGATTGGATGTCTGGGCTCAGTAAAAAGGTTTGCTATGCTCTTGAGCAACCTCTTTGTAGTTGAGTGTGAGAAAACTGAGTATCCCTTTATTTGTTGATGGCTGCCAAGTGTACATTGAGTGAAATGACAGATAAACTGACTCAAGAAATCAGGATTGTCATCTAAAACCATGGGGGAGTAGAAGATGCCAAGGTAATGTGCCTGGAATTTCATCAAACTTGAAACCTGGTCCACTTTTGTGGGTAAATTTGACAGGTAGCTGATTTCCTACTGTGCAGTAACACTTCTTGTACCTCTACAGAGTTGGAGCTCTCTGTGTGTTGGAATCATGAAGTAACCACGCCTTGAGCCAGAGTATCCTCAGATTGCAATGGAGAGTGCGTCCTTTGTTCTGTGAGAGGAGGTAAGGAGTGGGTTGAAGAGAGATCCATGAACACCGCCAGGTACAGGTACATCTGTCTTGGCCAGGTAGGAGCAATCAATATGACATTTAATTTTTCTATTTTTAACAGGACCTTCAATAGCAGAGGGAACGGGAAAAAGGCATGTAGAAGGCCCTTGTTCCATGGAAGGAGGAGAGCATCCCAAATGAGTGCTGTCAAGGGCCTGCCGTGGAACAATAGCATACGCATTTCTTGTTCAGAAAAGTGGCCTATTGTCTGTATCCTCCATTGACAAAATAGGTTGTCAAGTACTGCTGGGTCCCACTTGTGGTCATGTGAGAACCTGCGACTCAGACGGTCCGTTTTTGTGTTCTGCACTCCTGGTAGATAGGTCACTGATATTAGAAAAATGTGGGAAATGCACCTGTTCCAGAGCTTTAGCGCTCCTGCGCAGAGGGCGGATGACCTGGCGCCCCCAATAATTTATGTAGTACATGCACACAATGGTTGTCTGTCATGATTTGTGTGTGTGTACCTCTGATCAGTGGAAGAGAGTGAGTGCAAGTACTCATGACCACTTTGAGTTCAAGGAGGTTGATGTAGCGAGTATCCTCCACAGGCAACCATTTGCCCTGAGTCATGAGATGGTTGAGATAGGCACTTCAACCTCTGAGGGATGGATCCATAGTGAGAAGTACTGATGTGGTGGCTGTGTGAACGGGACACCTGTGCAAACGTTTGTTGGATCTTTTCACCAGTCTAAGGAGTGTTTGGCCCAGGAAGGCATCGAGAGAGGTTTGTCTAACCTGTCATTGGCCTGTGAACCAAGCTGAACCACATCTGCAGGCCCCTTACATGAAGTCTGGCATGAGATATTACCAACGTGCCTGCTGCCATGTGTCCCAGAAGCTGGAGACAATGTCTGGCTGACATTTCAGGCCTGGTTTCCACTGTCTCTATAAGCACAGACAGGCTGTGAAATCTGTGCTGTGGAAGGAGAGCTCTTGTTTGCCCCTATATATTCAAAGCATTGTACCAGAGCTAGGGTTGATTTTTGGATGTTAATTAGTATGCCCAGTTTTGTGAATACATCCATAATTCTGTAGGTGGCCACAGGGCTTCTTCGAAGGAGTGGGCCCTGAGAAGACAGTCATCTAAATATGGCTAGATCATGATCCCCTGGGTACATAGGTGGGCCACCACTATGGAGAGGACCTTGTTGAATACTTTGGAAGCCAGTGAGAGGCCAAAAGGGAGTACTCTGTACTGCCAATGGTCCTGACCCAGAGTATATTGGAGAAACATCTGTGAGATGGCAGGATTGATATGTGGAACCATGCATCCTGGAGGTCAAGAATCCATCTCCCCGTTGCAGCGATGAAATAATTGCAGCTAGTGTGACCGTCTTGCATTTTTGAGCCTTTATGTGTTTGTTCAGTGCTCTGAGATCCAGTATGGATCTACATCGTCCCTTTTTCTTGGGGAACAGAAAATATCTAGAGTAAAACAAACACTTGGCCTTCGAGATGTAGTGGGATGGGTTCCATGGCTCTTAGGTGAGGAGGTGAACTCTCAGTAGTCTCCCTCTTCAGGGACCCTTCTGACAAGACAGAGGTGGGGAGAAGGAAGGTGAAGTGAATCGAATATCCATGAGAGATCATTTCCAAAACCCATCTGTCAGAACACCTACGCCAACCACCAGCAGATCCAGCCACCAGTTGAGGGAGGAGATAAACTGGTGGAAGTACTATGATAACCAAGTCCAGATGGTGGTGGTTTGACAAGTACAATGAAGTCAACCATGCCTGGAGGAACCTGAGGCATAGTCTTATGTACTGCACTATGTACATACATGCAGTCATGTGGCCCAAAAGCCTCAAACCACTCCAGGCTGTTGTAATCAGGTGGTCCTTGAGACGCAGAATCAGGGACTTGATTGTCTGAAATATATCTTCTAGGAGGAAGGCTCTGGCCTGGGTAGAGTCGAGCACTACTCCAATAAACTCTATCCTCTGCACTGGAGTGAGGGTGGATTTCAGAATGTTTATTAGCAGGCCTAGGGCCTTGACAGTTGACGGGATAAGGTGGATGCTGGACTCCACCTGATCCCTGACCAGCCAGTCATCCAGATATGGGTAGACTTGCACCCCTTGTCCCTTCGGTTAGGCTGCAACTCCGGCCATGCACCTTGGAAACACTCACTGGGATGCTGACAGGACAAACAGACGACTGCAAATTGGTAGTGTGTGGGGTTCATGATAAACCTGAGGAACCTTTTGTGTCCTTGAAAGATCAATATGTGAAAGTAAACGTGACTCTAACCGAGGGTGGTGTACCAGTCCCCTGGATCCAGGGAGGGGATAATGGAAGCCAAGGAGACCAAAAGGAACTTCAGCTTCCTAAGGTAACTGATGAGCTGGCACAGGTCTAGAACAGATCTGAGACCACTCTTGACTTTTGGAATTAGGAAATAATGGGAGTAAAATCCTTTGTCCCTTAAATCCTATGGAACCTCTTCCACGACTCCCACTCAAAGGAACAACTAAACTTCCTAGGCCAGAAGTTGCTCATGAGAGGGGTCTCTGAGGAGGGACAGAGAGAGAGGGTGTGATGGAGGGGTAGAACTGAACTGGAGGGAGATCTCACTTCCACTGTGTTCAGTACACAACAGTCTGTAGTGATATGGGTCCAGACCCAGCTGAAGTGGGACAAGCAGTCCGTAGGCAAAGAAGAAACAGGATCCGGAAACCAGTACAACATCCTTGAGCATCCTGTCAAAAAATAGCATGGTGTGGCATCGGAGGGAAACTATTTAGATTTTATAGCAATGTCCACCACTATCTTGTCTAGCTTCTCATCGAAAAGGTGGCTTTTGTAAATCTGGCAAGCACAGCACCTGCTTTGAATGGCCATCCACCTTCCAGGGCGAAGCTATTGGTGGTGCCTGGTTACTGAGCTGGAGGACACAGCTTTGACTGAGAATCTCATCACATTCATTGAGACATGAGTAGGGTGATCACACGTCCTGTTTTGGCTGGGACAGTCCTAGACATCCCAATTTTTTTGGCAAAACTGGGCATTTGTCCTATTTGCTCTTGAAAATCCCAGATTTGGCAAAAAGTGGGGTGTGCCTCAAGGGTGGCACAGAGGAATGTTTGAAGGAGCAGCTCGGGCCAGCTGTGCACAGGGAGGAGGGGGTCAGGGGAGCCCTGAACTGGGTCTCATTTTCCCTTTGGGAAATATAGTCACTCTTGGAATGAGCAACTAATGCTGTTGCCAGAGAAACTTTCTTTAATGTAGAGCCAATATCAGGGTGATGTCTATCCTTGAGAGTTCAGAGAACTAAGAGAGAGATGCCCTAGCAAAGCAAGCAACTGCTAGGTATGTCCTGAGTGAGGAGGTCTCAGAGTCTTTTTTGAGAGTGGACCCCATTTTTCTATCCATGGAATTCTTATGCAGCAATTCCTCTTCTGAGGGGATAATCATATCTTTGTTAAGGGAAGCTACAGTAGCAGCAATCTTCATATCTCAGTAACTGGGACTTAGGTGCTACAGGATTCAGAAACCAAACCTTCATTTTTGTTCATGTGCTTTCCCTTATCTGGCTTACCCCATTCATCCTGGTTACTATTTTGAAGGAGGAGTGCAGGAGAATCATGTCCTCAAAGTAGGATTTTGAGAGGAAAAATTTGCTCAGAGGTTTATTCTCAGGATTTTGCTCAGATTCAATCTGAATAGTGCACACAACCTTGTTGCACATAACCTTTGCTGAGTCTTTCCCTGGTCCTGATCAGAGTCCCAGCCCAACAATTCATCATCCTCTATAGAGGAGGGAGAAGAGGAAGACGATTCATTCCTCCTAGATCTTTTATGCTTTTCCCCTTTGATTTTTTAGCTTGCTTAGAGAGTGTACGAGCTCCTTTGCAGCCTTTTGCAGCTAGCCTTGCTAAGGGCCTGAAGTCCTCTTGCAGGATCTCTAGTGAGTCATCACCTGCTAGGATTAATTTCCTAGGGAGGGAGGGAAACACTTCCAGAACCCTCCTGGCCAAATTGGGAAGGAGGGGAGTGCTGATAAACCCTGCTTTTCCAAAAGCGCTCAGGAGCCATTTTAGGACGGAGGGGAGCGGAGAAAGGGGAGGAGGAGGAGGATTGTGACCCCTCAAGTCTGCCATCTGTGTTCTCCAGGGGCCCCTTGGAACTTTCGCCTTGAGTTGGCTGACCAGGGTCCTCCTCATCCTTGGCCAGAGCACGGAGAGGCTCTAGACTTCTGGTCCATTTTTCCTGTGTTGGCTCTGTGGCTGCTTCTGCGCATACAGGATCCCACGTGCCAGTCTGAATAATAGCCAAGGGACTTAACACAGCGAGGGACAGAAGGCTGGGTGCAGGCTGGGCACAACTCACCATCTGCCAAGTCCGGGAGGGCAGTCTCACAAATGGAGCACTGTTTGGATTTCACTTAGTACTTTTTAGAGTGCTGTGCCATACCTGGAAGTGCAGAGGAGACAGCAGGGAGGCACTGCAGCTGAGGTTCTGGGGGTGAGTTCCAACATCCAGCTAAAAAACTGGCACATTAGGAGAAGGGAAGTCACTGCTTACTACTACCTAAATTTTGACCAGAAAAACCTTAAGCAGGTGTGAAGATGAAAGCTGTAAAAATCACCATCCACACACTGCCACAGAGACATTGGAAGAAAGCAGGAGCTGTGACCAGACTATGAGAATCCCAAACTCTGATTTGCCTCCAAGAACTTCAGAAAGAGAGGAGAGCGGCCCACACCTCAAGAACTGTGGGAGATGCTGAGATCAAGAAAGTCTTTAATTGCATACTATCATAACGCACGTGCTCTAAGAGACAGAATTAAGGTTGACTGAACTTTGGCAAATTTCAGTCTCTTGACACTGCAATTTAAGTAAGTTTCTTTTAACTTTTTTTGTATGAAATATACAAGTAAGGTTAAAAGTCTTGCAAACGGAAATAAAGAATGAGAAGGTTTCAAGTGTGCACTTCTAAGTCTAGGACTCGGTTGTTCTGTCACAACAGACAACTAATTAGAGTTGTATTCACTACCCAGAGTTGCTAGTCTCTATGTAAATTGACTGCTCTTCTCCTTAAACTTTTGATTCACAGCACCAACAGAGCACAGTTCACCTTTTAATTTCTAGCTAGCTAAAATCATGTCAGTTAATACCAAGTTCCGCAATGAATTCTCTATGCACCAATATTGTAACAACCACAGGATGCCTTTAATTGTAGGTACCTTTAATTGTACAAGTTTACTTACTCGTTTTAAGCATAAGTTCAAAAAAAAAATCTAGCCTTAAATTTTAGAGGTACTTTCTTCTCATCAACATTTATGAACCTCTCATGCAGGATTAGTAGCAAGAATGGATTCATGTCATTAAAAAAGAAGTTATCTGTTGGAACCAATATACATGAAAAGATGCTACAAGTTAAATTATAATATACTGTACCAACTGAGTTTCCTTCTAGGCTTGCAAGAGACAGCAGTTTCTCATTTTCTAAGAAACCTGAAAGACTTGTGCTGAAATGGTCACTTAAGTTGGTGGAAGGTGAAATTTTTTCTCCAGGATCAGGTGCACCAATCTATGAACGAAATTAAAGCATGTAAGTGCTTAAGTGTTCTCAACTACTGTATAAATCAGTAGTTTAAACAGCTTCTTCACGTGTTAGTCACTTTCTTTAGTAATCTAACCACGACTCTTCCCTCTCTTTGCATTCTCTCACCATGAGTTCTGGTTGTGATGCACCTTGTGTTCTCCTTGCAGCCGTTCCCAGAAAGAGTAATAAAGACAGGTACAAGGAAGACAGGAACTTGGAAAGTAGAGAGGAAAAGGCTGACTCTTAACTATATTAAATGTTTAAAGATTTCTAGATGGAAAACTAAGCACTTGAAGTTTTCCATGTGGAAAAGAGCCATTACTCCTATATTCTACATTGAAGCATGCAGAAGGATTTGCTTGAGCAAGGTTCATGACCTGTTAAAGCAAAACTCCACCCCCTGTGGGCCTCATACACCAACCCAATTGAAATTGTTGCATGGAAAGTCACGCAATTATTGAAAAGTTAGTTTTGAAATTTTGCTTCAGCTGAATCTAGTTAACTAAAAATGAAGTATTTTAAAAATTCCATACCTTTGAGATCTACATGCACTTATACACATTTATATCATACCAACACCATAAACAAGCAGATGATTCATTCCAATTCCACTTGTAAGACTATCAACAAACACTGAACTTACAGAAATGACAGAACTTCTTGGATGTGATTCAAGTAAGGCCTTATGAATAAGGAATCAATTTTTAAGAGTTTAAAGGCAATTAGTGGTCCCCTCTAAAATGAGGGATTAAACTACATAGCACAATTCAAATTATCTGGGTGACTCATTGCAAGATCAATATCCCTTTTCCAGAAGTAAAGTATTGAAGTTAAAGGGAAAGCCATCAAGCCATTATTTGGCAAAGCTGCAAAACATCAGTAGCAAGTTATTTCTGCCTTTATTACTGTAAATTATGTTGCAAAGTGGATGATGTTACAAATTTAAGGGACACAGAAGATGATAAACTGAGCCAGTAAGGTTTGTTTCTTTCTACAGAAAACGTATCCCCTTATTTATGTTAATACAGTTTTTCTTGTTTAAAAAGGAGTTCTTTAGTTTCCCAGCACATGGAACAGATTTACCTGGTTTTCCTTTTTACTTTGTGGTAATGAACATATTCCAATGGACAAATCTGTAACAAAAAAGAGTGTTATTTAACAGCACCTTGAATTTGTTCCTATATTACAATACTAAATTTGTATATTCACACTTTATCATAACCATTATTGGAGAATTCGTTGATGAATTTTCGTATCATGGCCCCCAAAGTTCCATTGAACCTTTCCACCAGGCCATTGGTTTGATGGTGGTACGGGGTGAAAACCAAGTGATTCACCCCATGAGTTTCCCACAGTTTTTCCATGGTCCCTGCCAGGAAATTAGACCCTGAATCTGTAAGGATGTCAGAGGGCCAACCTACCCTGGCAAAGATGTCTGTTAGGGCCAGGCACACAGTGTTAGCCCTGGTGTTGCCTAGAGCTACTGCTTCTGGCCATCGGGTAGCAAAGTCCACTAAAGTCAGTACGTACTGCTTTCCTCTGGGCGTCTTTTTTGGGAAAGGGCCCAGAATATCCACAGCTACTCGCTGAAATGGGACCTCAATTATGGGGAGTGGCTGGAGAGGGGCCTTGACCTGGTCTTGAGGCTTTCCCACTCTTTGGCATACCTCACAAGACCGGACATACTTGGCAACGTCCTTGCCCATCCCCTCCCAGTGGAAGGACTTCCCCAACCGGTCCTTGGTTCTGTTCACCCCAGCATGGCCACTGGGATGATCATGGGCTAAGCTTAAGAGCTTCCCCCGGTACTTAGTTGGAACCACCAACTGTTTTTGCGGCTGCCATTCTTCCCGGTGTCCACCAGAAAGAATTTCCTTGTATAAAAGTCCTTGGTCTATAACAAACCGGGATCGATTAGAAGAGCTGAGAGGCGGTGGGGTGCTCCGTGCCGCCGCCCAAGCTTCCTGAAGGCTGTCATCCGCTTCCTGCTCAGTCTGGAACTGTTCTCTTGAGGCTGGGGTCACCAGTTCTTCCTCAGACTGTGGACTTGGGCTTGGTCCCTCTGGAAGCAATGTAGGTGATGGAGTTGTTTCCGTTGCTGGTGAACCGCTCTCCGCTGGTGCACCTGAGGTTATTTCAGGCTCTGGATGAGCCTTTTGGGTATGGCTGTCTGTTGCTTCTGCCAGTTTTGGCTCGCTGGCGCCCTCTGGCGTTGAGTTTGAAGATGGGGTTGCACTTGCTGGTGCTGGTTGTTGTTCCAGTTCCAGGCCTGGGACTGGAGGTGTTGTGGCTGTTTCAGTGGTTGGCATGGAATCCGGGTCCACTACCTCTGTCTGGGTCTCTGGTAACACAGACGGGGCCTCTGTGGACGGCTCAGGAACAGGAATGGGTCTGGAAGCTTGCCTGGTTTGGCTACGTGTAACCATTCCCACTCTCTTGGCCCGCCTCACTTGGTTGGCCAAGTCTTCCCCCAGTAGCATGGGGATAGGATAATTGTCATAGACTGCAAAAGTCCACATTCCTGACCAGCCTTTGTACTGGACAGGCAGTTGAGCTGTAGGCAAGTCTACAGCTTGTGACATGAAGGGGTAAATTGTAACTTTGGCCTTTGGGTTGATGAATTTGGGGTCAACGAAGGATTGGTGGATAGCTGACACTTGTGCCCCCGTGTCTCTCCACGCAGTAACCTTCTTTCCGCCCACTCTCAAATTTTCCCTTCGCTCCAAGGGTATTTGAGAGGCATCTGGGCCTGGGGATCTTTGGTGTGATGGTGGTGTAATGAATTGCACTCGCATGGTGTTCTTTGGACAGTTGGCCTTGATATGTCCCAGTTCATTACACTTAAAGCATCTTCCATCTGATGGGTCACTGGGCCGAGGTGAGTTACTGGAGACTGGTGAGGTGGAAGAGTAGGGTGTCTGTGGCTTTACTTGGGTGGTATGTGGGGTCTTTGGCTGTCCTCGGTTGTAGGGTTTATGGTCTGTGTGCCCCCTGGGGTAATCGTTCCCCTTGACAGTAGCTTTCTTGCTTTCTGCCACTTCCATCCATTTGGCTCCAATCTCCCCCGCCTCAGTGAGATCTTTGGGTTTTCCATCTTGTATGTACCGGGTGATGTCTTCAGGAACACCATCCAAGAACTGCTCCATTTGTATGAGTTCTTCCAAGGTTTGAATGTTGTGTCCTGTTATCCAGGCCTCATAGTTTTTTGCAACGTAGTAGGTGTGTTTGGGAAATGACACATCTGGTTTCCACTTTTGGGTTCTGAAGCGCCGACAGGCATGATCTGGGGTTATCCCCATTCTGTATCTGGCCTTGGTTTGAAAAAGTTTATAGTCATTCATTTGCTGCTTAGGATTTCAGCTGCCACCTCTGCTAAAGGTCCACTGAGCTGTGACCTTAATTCTACCATGTACTGGTCTTCGGGGATGCTGTACCCAAGACAGGCTCTTTCAAAATTTTCCAAGAAGGCCTCGGTGTCATCCCCTGCCTTGTAGGTGGGAAATTTCCTGTGCTGTGGAGCAATAATTGGTGCCGGGTTGTTAGGGTTGGCTGGCACATGCAGCCCAGCTTTTGCCAAGTCCAGTTCATGTTTTCTCTGTTTTTCCTTCTCTTCATTCTCTTTTTGTTGTTTTTCCATGTCTCGGCGGTGGGCCGCCTCTTCTTCTTCTTGCTTCCTTCTGTGGGCCAACTCTTCTTCTGCTTGTTTCCTTCGGTAGGCCACCTCTTCTTCTTCTAATTTTCTTTTGTGTGCTGCCTCTTTGATTTGTTCTTCTCTTTTTTTCATCTCCATTTGTCTCCTGTGTTCAGCTTCTTTGAATTGCTCTTCGGCCTCAATTTTTGCCTTAGAAGTCATGATTCCTGTTCTCTTGTGTTGGGGTGCCCTCCGGTGTTTATCTTCTGAACTGCAGGTTCTCTGTTGCCTCCTGAAGTCTGCCTAGCAACAGTGCCTTTAGCTAATCTTCAATGTTAAGTAAACCTGAAAAACCACTTTATTTGCATATATATAGTGCTGGTAATGACTCTCAATGGGAGTGCTATTGTCACAAAAGATTCTTTGTCACAGCTTAATGGTCTCTTGCTATTTATGCAAGCCACAAACTGCCAGAGAGAGCAGAAAAAAAAAATCCTCTTTTAAACCCAAACTGTTTCTCTCTGCTAAAAAGCCCTTAGCAGAGAAGAGAAAAAAATAATATTCCTACTGGCTTCTGGATTTTGTCTATATCCCAACCGCTGCTACTCATATCATAACCTTAGTCCCAGATTTGGACCTTAGCGTCCAAAATATGGGGGTTAGCATAAAAACCTCCAAGCTTAGCTACCAGCTTGGACCTGGTAGTTGCTGCCACCACCCAAAAAATTAGAGTGTTTTGGGGCACTCTGGTCCCCCTGAAAAACCTTCCCTGGGGACCCCAAGACCCAAATCCCTTGAGTCTCACAACAAAGGGAAATAATCCTTTCTCCCTTCCCCCCTCCAGGTGCTCCTGGAGAGATACACAGACACAAGCTCTGTGAATCCAAACAGAGTGACTCCCCCTCTCCGTTCCCAGTCCTGGAAACAAAAGCACTTTAGAGGAAATGCAAAATCAGGCTAGCAAATTCAACACACACAGATCTCCCCCTGATTTCTTCCTCCCACCAATTCCCTGGTGAGTACAGACTCAATTTCCCTGAAATTTCCCAGAAAAGAAAACTCCAACAGGTCTTAAAAGAAAGCTTTATATAAAAAAAGAAAGGAAAAATACATACAAATGGTCTCTCTGTATTAAGGTGACAAAATACAGGGTCAATTGCTTAAAAGAATATTGAATAAACAGCCTTATTCAAAAAGAATACCAATCAAAGCACTCCAGCACTTATATTCATGCAAATACCAAAGAAAAGAAACCATATAACTTACTATCTGATCTCTTTGTCCTTACACTTAGAAACAGAAGAGTAGAAAGCAGAAACTACTTCTCCAAAGCTCAGAGAAAGCAGGCAGACAGACAAAAGACTCAGACACAAACTTCCCTCCACCCAGAGTTGAAAAAATCCGGTTTCCTGATTGGTCCTCTGGTCAGGTGCTTCAGGTGAAAGAGACATTAACCCTTAGCTATCTGTTTATGACACACTTCCCTTGTGAACAAGGAATAATTATAACTACAATAAACTAAGCTTCTTGGGGCAAGGACTTATTATTTAGTTTGTCAAGTATTATGCACACTTTATGGTACCATAAAATAAGTTACCTTATGACAAAATCCACATTTCTGGGATTATGTATTTCTGATTATTCTTATTACACTAATATCAAGATACCCAATAGAAATTGGGGCTTCATGGTGATTGGCAGTGCACAAACTGAACAAGACAATGTTTACTCCAAGGTCTTAGAATCTACTTAGACAAGATAGGATGGGAGGGGAAATAGAGGGTTGAAGTGACTTGCTGAAGATCAGAGACAGTCAGTGGCAGACACTGAAATAACAGGTCTTTTGAGTCTCAGGCCTGGTCTACATATGGGGAGTAGGGGGGGTTATTAGTTGGTATGAAAATAGCTTAGCTGAAATCGACATACTCAGAGCTACTTAACACAGTGTCTTCACTGCGGTAGGTCGACTGCTGCTGCTCCTCTGTTGACTCCTCCTATGCTTCTCGCTCCAATGGAGTACCGGAGTTGACAGGACAGCGCTTGGCGGTCAATTTATCGCGTCTTTGCTAGATGTGATAAATTGACCCTGCTGAATCGATCACTCCGGAGGTAAGTATAGACATGCCCTCTGTACTATGTTCTAGCCACTGCATCACACTGTTTCTTTCATCACTTACAATTACCTTGTGTTCCCTCCATACATTACCCACACATGGTTTCAATTATTGTATTTTAAGCTCTTCGTGAGCAGAGGGTCCTTTCTTTTTGTCTTTGTACAGTACCTAGCACACTAGGGCTCTGAACCCCTTGAGGATCTCTAGGTACCAGTGCAATGCGGGGGGGGGGTGGGGGGGGGAAACCAACAACAACTTGGCATGAACTACTGTCTTGAAAAATTCACTAATCGAGAACTTATTCTTGTTGGTCTACAGAACTGTTTCAAGCCCAAGTGGACCACAAGATGTTACTGAAAGGCATTGGTGTCACCTAATATAATTCTGGAATACTGGACAGTTAACTTTGCAAGCTTCCCAGTTCCAAAAAAACAAAAAAAAAAAAAACACCTGAAGTTTGTCTTGGCATTTTTGTAACGGTTACTTCTTCCTATAAAATAGGGACAGGTATTTTAGTCCAAGGCTACTGTTGAAATTTCAAGATATCTGTTTTATGTTCAAAAGGAACTATTTTCTAATTTCATTAGGCCAGTAAAGTGGATGCACCTTTTCTAGTCTGATATCTTTTCTAACTAGTTAGTATTTCCCATTTATTGGAGAAACAGGAATATAGGAGAGAGACCTCACTATTGACGCATAAAATATTATTTATTTAAAACATTAATATTGTTTACAATGCAATTAATTTTTTAATCATTTGACAGCCCTATTGAAAATCTAACAATATCTGTGTATATTCTAGTTACGATGTAAAACATTCAGACTGGTTAAAGAAATTGCAGGAGTTTTCTTCTTGCTGTCCTCAAGAACAAGCTCTAAAAGAGTTTATATAAATTCAAAAAAGTCTGTTTTTTAAACCATTTGCTTCAACTTTTGTGCCAATTTCTTTTATACTATGTTTTGAAAAATGGATGTAACCAAAGTGCAAACAGAGCATTTTATGGAGTCCCTGGGGTTTCCTAATATTTGCACTCAAATATTAGAAAGCTAGTTTAATAAAATACTGACTTTTTTTTACGATCAGGTTACTTATTACTATCTTGCTTCCCCTTAACTCTCTGTTCTTATTTCATTGCAGCATGATTTTAGCAGCTGGAATTCCAAACTACTGGAATTAGGTATTAATGGATCATATCATTTGAAAACTAGACTAAATGCTTTTAGGCAATATAAAGCAAGATCTAGAAGTCAGTGCAACTGAAGGTAATGGTCACTGAATTGATCAGAGCGGAAGAGGAAAAAGGAAAAGCGCTAATAAAAATATGATTTTGTGGTTTCACACCTGATAAATAAGTGACGTATACCCCTGGAATACTGAAACCCACAATTTTCCAGTAGTGTTCAGGATTAGTTTCCAGTTCGTCATTTGTAAGACATCAGACCTTAGATTTGTCAATGGACCCCTAGTCTTGCTTTGCTTTTTTACCACAGATTTAAACTTAATATAACAAGTTTCAAACCAAAGACAAATTGATTCGTAGAGAATGGAAACTGAAGTAAAAATTTCCAGTTGAGAAGAGCTCTTCCTATTTATACTTATATTTATTTTATAACAAAATAAGATACATCTTTGTTATAGTGTAAGTACATTGGACCACTAAGTGCAAGGATTTCTAAAAGATAAATACCTTCCAAGTGTTCAATTGGTAATATGTCAAACAAGGTATCTTGACTGAGACTTGAACACTCAGCGATCACATCCTGGTTGTGCCCTCTCTGTACTAAGTTTGACTCTTTCAAACCATCAGAAACGGGTTGAGCTTCTGTAATTAGTGTAGTAACTCCCCTAGGAAAAAAAAAAAATTTAGTAACACTTTAAGCCAAAATTTTATCACAATCAGTATAGAGTCTCTCTTACTTTGTGGACATATAAGTGTGTCTTTATTCTCTTTATAACCCAGAGTACAAATACTGCTGTGTAACCTAGACTAGATAGATTTAAAGATGATTATAAAATGGCAAAAAATATCTGCTACTTATTAAAAGAACACTGAACTTGAAAAATCTAGTCACTTGCAAAGTAGTAGTTCAAGGTACTACTTGTCACTGAATCCCTGCTAACAATTTGTGGTTTTAACAAATACGAAAATGTATTACAAGTGTCTCTCTTCGCTGTTGCTGTGTGGAAAACAGACTGGCTACACAAAACACTGTTAAACGCTCAAAATAATTAAAATAAAGAGGTATTCATTCCTTTAGTCTTTCAGATATAGTATTAGGTTTTAATTTAAGGGTTATATAACATTGCCCTATCCCAATTTCAAATTACCCTCTTGCTTCTGGTTGTCAGGTAGAAGTCTTTAGGCCTAAGTCTTGTCTACACCAGTCAAAGTGCACAGAAACCACTGTTGCAGCTCCATCAGTGGCATCAACGGTTACTACTGAAGGAATTCTGCATCAAAAAATTATGTGCCAAAAAATTATGTGCACAATATTTAAAATTCTGCAAATTTTGTCAAATAAACGTGGCTCCATCATGGCAGTGGGGAGCACGGGCCACTGGCTGCATTGATGTGGAAGATCACCCTGAAGCCCCCACTTTCCTCCGGTACAGGGACTTGGTAGTGATGTGGCACCTGAACCCGACACAGTGAATGGGCTCGGCCTGCCCCAGAAAAACGCCAGAGCCCTGCCCCTCTACACCAGGCATGGGTGGGATCCAAGTGTGGAGGGGCTTGGTGTGGGGGGAAGCCAGGTGTGGAGAGAGAGGTTTCTGTGTGGGGCAATCTGGGTGCAGGTGGTTCAGTGGGAGATCTGGATGCACCCAGAAACTCCAATGAGCCCCTGTGCAGGAGCAATGGGACTCGGCAGGGGATCCAGGTGAACCGGTTGGGGATTAGCAAGGGGATCTGGGTGCGGGAAGATGGGCTCAGCAAGGGATCTATGAGTTGGGGGGCTCAATAGGGGGTCCATGTGCTGGGGAAGTGGGGCTTGAGGAGTGGGAGTCCAGGTGCAGCTGGTTGGGGATCAGTGGGATAGGGGTCTTGGTGTGGGATGCTCGGAGGACCCATCATTCCCCTATTCCCTTTGTTTCCATCATCCTCCTTCACTCCCACATTCTCCTCTCCATGCCCTGTTCCACCCCACTTCCTTCCCCACTGCCTCTTCCCTCATTTCTCCTTACCCAGCTCCACTGCGGGCACCCACTTTTGCACAGAAAACAGGAAGGCTCCCAGCACACAGAAGGGGAGCAAGACTGGCACTAGGACTCAGGAGGCGGCGTTCAGCTGCAGAACCCAGACACAGCCTCCCTCAGCTGTGAAGCCCTGCACTTGCAGAAATGGGGGATGGGAGGCCAGCGGCACATAACCCTGTGTGCCCTCCCCCCATGCCTCACCTCTGTTAGGGGGAGCAATCCCCCCCAAAAAAAACTGCCCATAGTCATCCTTCTCTTCCCCCCACCCACACGGTTTCCCTTTGGTTCCCTGCCATTTTCTGCACAGAAACACAGTAATTCTGCAAGGGAGGAGGGCATATTCTGTGGGCACACAGTCACTCAGAATCCCCCTAGGAGTAAATGGTAGTAGCTGTAGCACAGATTGGTCTCTGCCATTTTTACCACAGTTGTATTTAACAATACTTTGAGCAAGATTATAAAATGAGTTGGTATGTATACGATACCCACCTATGCTATTGCTTCCGCTATTTCTACCAGAAACGGCACTACACCTGTTGTACTGATGAAACATTATAGGCATTATTTTTGTCAGAGTGTAGAAAAACCTATTTGTGGTACTTCCTAGGCAATTAACTATATTTACAATGCAACTGAAAATTGTATCAACGTGTGGCCTTCTCTACATATAGAAGTTGCACTAGGATTAACTAAAACAGCTTTTAAACTAGTGCAAATCCACCTACCAGTGTGAGCCTGACTTACAGCAGTTTAACTCTGAACCAATGGGAGCTAAACCAAAAGAAGCCAATGCAAGATTCTGAACTAGCTTAACATACAAGTTTAGTTAAATTGGTACAACTCTGTTTATACCACGCTTACGTTTGTGACTTTATTTAAAGTACTATTAATAGCCTCAGTCAAACATTGCTAAAATGGAGTTAAGGTTGGAGACTTAATAATTTATGTGATGTTACATAAACAGGAAGTCGTAATTATCACAAAGCAAATCATTACAAAAATCAGGAAACTTAAAAGAAATCCAAACATGTTAATGTATGAAAATGCAATTAGGGCACCCAAAACTCCACCCCATCACAGGTTCTCCAAGCTTCCCATATACACTTAAAACTCTCTAAAATCCTATGCATAGGATACATTTAATTTTTTTTTCCTTTATAAGGATTAATGGTCTTTTTTCTTTCAGCCAAAGGTTTAATTCTGATGTATCGCGATACCATGAATCAAAAAATGTTGGTATCTGCTTTGGCTTTAAAAATCTATTTCATCTATTTTGAGTCCACAAACACTAAAATGCTTTAATCATCATCATCATCATATGTTTTGGCACGGTGTCACTAAAGAACAGAGTTAAGTTTTTTACTGAAGAATTATGCGGGGGGCTGGATAGAAAATGACCATTAAAACCTTGTCGAAAACTACTCAAACGTAACCTGTGCACAAGATTTGAGCAAGTTTTTATGAAATGGCAAAAACCTTTGTGAATGCCAAGTTAAAGTTGACTGGTGATAGATTGTGCTCTTTGCAGAGTTCAGTAAAATAAACTTGTGAAAACCATGAAATACAGAATTACAGAACATGCACAGGTACCCTTAACTGTGCCCCCCTGGAACTAGCAATAGCCCTGGGAATCATATGCATGCAATCCAGCTGCATTCATTGTGTTAGGTAGGTGTAGCTGCATTGAATAGTGGAGGAATAAGATAGAGCAGCTTGAAAGCTAACCTGAAGTGATGGGAGGTTGTGGCCCTCTGGAGGAGAGAGTGCCCATCTCCCTTATCCCTGTGTGTGATCAAAGAAAATAAGAGCATGTGTACCATGGGAGATGAAGTATGCCTCATTTAATTGCTGCAGTGTGTAGGCTCTGTCAGTAGCAGGGCATAGTGGTCTTCTTGCCATGAGGATTGTCCATAGTTAGATGGGAAATGAGTGTGGTCTTAGTTAAGTGAAGGTTCAATACTAGTTCAGTGTTTGATGGCATTGTGTCGACAAGGCTGAAGGGGTTGTAAGAGGGATCTATGGAATTCTAAAATGTAATAGATGTGTATGTCTGCAGGGAGGAGGCTAAGTGTATGAGTGCAAGGAGCTCCTGCTCAGGTGAGAGCAAAGGCAGAGAGCAAGTATGTGTTAGACATACTAGGACATTAATCAAAAGAAGGCACAGTTAAAGTTCTCTGGGAGCATACGTTAACTTTGTATTCCCTGGTTTTCACAACTTTTGAGTCTTGCTGAATTTGATGTTCTGGAAGGGAATGAGCTATCACCAGGCAACCATACTGGTGAATTAACAAGGTATGGTTATTTAAAAAAATAAGCAAACAAATAAAAAACGAAGAAGTGTTACTGGTAGTAGTTGGTGGTAATCTTTGCAGTTATAATTATAATCCAGGTGTGCAGTTCAGATGGTCCTGTGGCCAAGTAATGATAATATCTAGTTCTGACTATGCAGTCTCATCAGTAGATCCCAAAAAGGAAAACTTTCCCCTTATAGAGATGGAGAAACTGAGGCACAGAAAGGTGAAGTGACTTGGCCAAAGTTACCCAGAAGCACAGCGGCAGAGCCAAGAATAGAGCCCAAGTTTCTTGGATTGTTCTCTACAGTAGGCCACCCTGTTATGTGATTCCTAAGTGTACCCCCTACCTCTGTATGCTCTGTTGTACTGAAATGCAGATAATGGTCTTGCTTTAAAACCTTTGGAGTCTAACTGCTAACAGAGCCAATAAGAGAAGTCTCAGACATGGTCTATAAATAACTGGACAGTTCTATTACCTGGTGGTTACAGTAACTAAGTATATGAAAGAAGACTGGTCTCTCTCCTCCCCCTATTTTCCTCAAAACACACACACACACACACACACACACCACTGACATTTCCAGCTCATCCTCCTGTTCCTGTCCCATTAAGTAATTAGCATTTTAGAAGCCAGGTATTCACAAAGCAAGTCTGGAGAATCTGTGAACTTAAAACAAACAAACAAAAACACCACACAGTTTTTGTTGCGTCCTGCATCTCAGGAACCTCTTGCACAAATGATCCCAAATTTGCATCACTAACTATACCCTGCATCTTCAAAAAGGCACAGCAAATTTCAAGACAACTCTGATATATCTTAGAGTTTTGGAATATTTAGAAACATTGTCCTTTATACAGAAAAAAACTTCTCAATCTTAAGTCTAGCAGAGCTGGAATTCCACCGTAACTATGGCCCTATCTGAATCGTGAGATAATTGTCAAATAATTGCAGCTGAGTTGTGGACAAGACACAGAAAATCATGGAAAAGTAATAACATTTATTACAGTAGAACTTCAGAGTTACGAATACCAGTGTTACGAACTGACCAGTCAACCACACACTTAATTTGGAACTGGAAGTAGGCAATCAAGCAGCAGCAGCAGAGACCCCCAACCCCACCCCAAAAAGCAGATACAGTAAAACACTTTGTTAAACAAACTAAAAAAAATAAAGGGAAAGTTTAAAAAAAGATTTAACATGGTAAAGAAACTGTTTCTGTGCCTGTTTCATTTAAATTAAGATGGTTAAAAGCAGCTTTATTCTTCTGCATAGTAAAGTTTCAAAGCTCTATTAAGTCAGTGTTCAGTTGTAAACTTCTGAAAGAACAACCATAACATTTTGTTCAGT
This sequence comes from Gopherus flavomarginatus, assembly GCF_025201925.1. NCBI lineage: Eukaryota > Metazoa > Chordata > Testudines > Testudinidae > Gopherus > Gopherus flavomarginatus. The sequence goes on from NC_066618.1 coordinate 206,660,530, forward strand.
TACAAACATTTCAGAGTTAGGAACTGTCCTGAAGTGTTCATAATTCTGAGGTTCTACTGCAATTGCAGTAATTTGGAAAAGCCAGAGAAGACCTGTTTGTTTAAGAAAAACTTGCTGGAACAATTTAAACACTCGAGTATTATGTTATACCTGCTATTCATTTATTTTTTTGATACCCAGACATTTTGCTGCAACAATATTACAGTCATTAACGCCCGGAGACGGCAGCAGGATTCACGACACCAGCCGCCCAGGTCCAGCAGCAGGACTCGGGTCACCAGCAACCCAGCTGACAACATTCTAGTGGATGCTTAATATTACAGGATCAGTAATTTCCACGATATCACAAATTAAGTAGAGCCTTAGCCATAACATATTAAAATCAATCATTAATAACTGCTTTGCTGTGTGCAGATTCCCCAGCAAAGGATAATCCTGAAAATATAAGAAGCTCTGAGTGGTGTCAAGTGGCCCATTCATCTCAATAAGATTCTCTCAGCTGAGTGAGACCATCGGATGGAGATGGATACACTTGAAACAACAGTCCTAATATGTGTGAAGTGTTCTATTCATGTCAGTGAGCGTTCCCATCCCCTCCTCACCAGTGCTGGAGAGCCTGTGATATGGATCAAGCATGCCCATTCTCAACTCGTTGCCTCAGGTGTCAGCAGTGTTCTTGGTACTTATGCCAGTTCTCTGCTTCACACCCAGATGGCAGGGCTTCCTCTGACCCAGGCACATATGGCAGGTAAGGACCCAGTTGCCAGCTCATGTGAGGGGGCAGGAGGTCAGACCCCTATAGATGGGCAGGAGCCTCTACAAATCCTGCCACATGTAAGATAAGGAGAGGTGATCAGATGCCCCATATATGGGGGGACATTGCCTTCCAGGGTAAGAGCTTTAGGACTAGGGGACCAAACTCTCTTGCTAACAATATTTCAGTCCGATTTCCCTCAAAGAGCCAGTGGTGGGGTAACTCTCGAGCAACTGAGACCCTGGTGTGATCCCTGTGTATACACGAGTTGCCAAAATATGTCAACTTTAAAGAAAAGCTCTGTGTTTTCCCCCCCTCAGGAGCTGTCTCTCAGGAACCCCTTGATCAAATAGCTCCAAATTTGGGTCATTAATCAACCCCTACCTCCCCATGAGACACACCAAATTTCAAGGCAATCTGAGTAACCATATGGATTTCAGAGCATTCATGCCTCGTCTACACCTAAAATTTAGGTTGACCTAGCTCCATTGCTCAGAGACGTGAATTTTTCACATCTGTCAGAAGTGGTAGAGCCGACCTAGCTACCATCTGTTGGAGGAGTGGATTAATTATGGCGACGGAAAAACCTCTTGCATTGCTGTGAAAAGTGTGTACATTACATCTGTGCTGCTATAGCATTTATATTATTCTGTTACTGCAATGATTAGGGGCAAAAAGAGGTCTGACACAGGGTACCAAATTTCTCAAGAGGCCTATTTTTAATTTTATTTCTTAAACTAAATAAGAGATTTACTTGGAATTCTCAGAAAATGTATTCTGTATTCAAAGTAAATTAAGTATTCTCTTCAAAATTACACGCTTCATACTTAAAAGGTTGAATCCCTGCTTTAAGTGCAAAAACTCCATCTCAACCATGGAGTTGCTACTGAGGCTTTCATAATCTGCTCACAACCCATTTAAGTTCTTGTTAAGATACCAAGAAGCAGTGATTTCCCACTTCACCTTCTGCAGAATATTGACTGCTAGACAAGATATTCAAAAGCTATTTCTTCTGAAGTCACTTCACACAGTTTGAAAACCTGTAAAAGTTATATTTGCTTGAACTTATGACTTAATTGTGATTATCCATTCACAAACTACTCTATGAACCTCACATGCATGACAGTGGAGCTCTACCTAGAAAGCTTACAGAATCCTGTAGCAAGACTACAGAGAATTAATTGAAATATTTGCACAAACTATAATGAAGGTAATATCTCCAGAGGAAAAACTGTTTTGAAATGGGCACAAGTAATAAGGAAAAAAAGAAATTCTTCAGTTTTATGAAGTTATCCAGCAAATGAAAAAAAAATTTAAGAACCACTGAACTAGAATTAAGCTCTAATAACTTCACTGTCTTCAGACATGCCTTTTAAAGCAAATATATTCCTCAGATGTTGGATTTAACCAACAAATTTTAAGGAATCATGAAAGACTCTATAAATTGCATTGCCACTACCTCTACCTCAATATAAAGCGACCCAATATAACACGAATTCGGATACAACACGGCAAAGCAGTGCTCCAGGGGGGTGGGGCTGCACACTCCGGTGGATCAAAGCAAGCTCGATAGAACGCTGTTTCACCTATAACACGGTAAGATTTTTGGATCCCGAGGACAGCATTATATCGAGGTAGAGGTGTAGGTAAGAGCAAAATAAAGCATTTAACTGCAGCCAATACTGTTGTTTCATAAAGAAAAAACAATTCAGAGTAAAGTCATTGATATTTACAATTATAACAGAATTTGCTATAAGTAATTTTTCCAATCTTTTTTAAAAGGAATAAACAGCAATATCACTTACAAGTCACCCTGAAAGCTGAGAGCTAACTTCCCCCTTGGCTCCAAAGCAGACTGATCACTATGAGAAGATGCTGATGGCAGTGAAAATCTCCCTTCTTCTAGATAAGAAGCTTGAATATCAGAAAGCCTGTTGGGAAAAAAACCCATAATTTTAACTGTTCAAATTTGCATCTTTTCAATTCTTGAAAGAGTTGACAAAAATAAACCTGACAAGTATGCATACCTCATCTACTCTAAGTAGATGATCCTGAATAACTGAAAACTGATTTTTAATTGGTATATCTAGTTTTGCAAGTATATATTAGGTGGTGAATGAGGGAGCTGTATAGTTTTTTTTTCTCCTTTATAAATACCATATGTCTTTCAGGTTACCTGTTTGATATTAAGCTGCCTGAATGCCAAAGGTAAATCAAAGGAGGCTGTAAAGAGGGGAAAAACACCAGAAACAAAGCAAGGCAAAGGTGCGGCTTCTTGAGGAAACAATGGGGGTGGAGAGGTGAGTTATCAATTGGTGACTGTCCTGTCTGGCTCTTTCCAAGCTAGAATGGTGCACTTTTCCCAAGACTGAGCCTAAGATCAAAAACCACAAAGAACCTAGAAAAGGAAGGAAGGATTCAGAGAGTGGCCAGAAACTTCTTAGGGTATCAGTGAAAGCCAACAAGCTGGCAAGGAGATACACAAAGACAGGAAGACAGATGCAGTGAGCAGGAAAGGAAAGTTGAAGGTGCAAGACTGACCCATGAGTGTAGGCATTTTATTGTTTTGGGTTTTTTAACTCTTTGCTCCATGTCCTTTGTACCGTTGAGGAATGAATAATGCTTTGAAAAAGCTGTTTCTGTGTTACTGCAAACATATACAGTCACATGCTCTCAAAGGGAAACTCTTACAGGTGCCAAAACAAATTGGGCCTGCGTCACTAAATGTTGGGAACCATGGGTCTGGAAGCATAAATCCAGTTTAAGAGTGTGTGGAACCACACAATGCAACACAGCAGGCCTGTCACCTGCGGGATGCACTCAAACTCTCAGGGTATGGCTACACTGGAGAGTTGCAGCGCTGGTGGTGCGTTTACAACGCCGCAACCTACTCACCGTCCACACTTGCAAGGCACATACAGCGGTCATCTCCCTGGCTGCAGTGCTGGCTGTACTCCTGCTCTGCCTGGGGAATAACGATTGCAGCGCTGGTGACGCAGCGCTGCTCCGCCAGTGTGGCCACCAAAAGCACTGTAAGTGGCCTCCAGAGTATTCTGAGGTATCCCAGAAAACCTGTTCAGCCACTCTGCTCATCAGTTCGCACTCTACTTCCCTGGCCTCAGGTGACCTGCCCTTTAAATGCCCCAGGAATTTTAAAAATCCCCTTCCTGTTTGCTCAGCCAGGTGTGGAGTGCAATCAGAACCTTTGCAGGTGACTATGCCTCCACGTGCCAAACGAGCCCCAGCATGGAGCAATGGCAAGTTGCTGGACCTCATCAGTGTTTGGGGTGAGGAAGCTGTGCAGTCACAGCTGCGCTCCAGCTGTAGGAATTATGATACCTATGGGCAGATCCCAAGGGCCATGCTGGAAAGGGGCCATGACCGGGACGCGATGCAGTGCAGGGTTAAAGTGAAGGAGCTGCGGAGTGCCTATTGCAAAGCCCGCGAGGGAAACTGCCGCTCCGGTGCTGCCCCCACGACCTGCTGTTTTTACAAGGAGTTGGACGCGATACTTGGGGGTGACCCCACTGCCAATCCGACGGCCACGACGGCCACCTCAGAGCGAGGGGGGGAGGAGGGAGGAGGAGAGGAGAAGGGGGAGGAAACAGAGAGTGAGGGTACTGGGGTGGAGGGAGACACCCCGGAGTCCCAGGAAGCATGCAGCCAGGAGCTTTTCTCAAGCCAAGAGGAAGGTAGCCAGTCGCAGCAGCCAGTACTTGGTGAAGGACAAGCAGAGGAGCGGGTTCCCGGTAAGCAGCTTTTATTTTCAGGATGGAAATGTTTCGGGGGGGAGGTGGGGTTAAGGCTGCATGCATGCAGCCCATTGATGTGGTCTATCACGTCGCAGTAATCGGCCTCCGTAATCTCTTCAAAAGTTTCAGCCAGAGTGCGGGCAATGCGCTTGCACAAGTTTATAGGGAGAGCCACTGTGGTCCTTGTCTCAGTCAGGCTAACGTGTTCGCGCCACTGTGCCGCGAGGGGTGGGGGGGACCACTGCTGCACACAGGCAAGCTGCATAGGGGCCAGGGCAGAATCCGCATTGCTGTAGAAGACCCTCCCGCTCTTCCCAGGTGACCCGCAGCAGTGAGATAGCTCCCAGGATTAACTCCTGTGGAAAATGTTGGGAGACTGTTCAGTGTAGATGCCCCCTGAAGCAGTTTGCTTTCCCCAACACACAGAAACCCCTGCACATCCCTGAAGCAATCAGTCCCCCTTATCATTTCATGGCTCCTATGGGTTATGTTCGCTCTGTTTGGTATGGGAAAAGTATGCTAAAGTGAAGACTGTAGACTCCTTCATTGTGTGGGAATAACTTTCTGGGCGAGATTATAAATGCAGCCTCTGTTAACTGTTGCCATTTTGCCTTTCGAAAAGTGTCCTTGACTACTCGACTGCCCGTATCATCCACTGCTCAGAGGCTAGAAAACCTCAGGAAGAAACCGTGAAAAAGCAAAGAAGACGTGCTGAAAGCAGTTATGGATCACTCTGCCAGAGAGAGTAAAAAACTGCAGGACTGGAGGAAAAAACTCCAGGACTGGAGAGAAAGGGAAAGCAGGCTCCGCCAGAGAAACGCAGCGGCTAAGAAGAAAAGCACAAAACAGCTCATAAGCATCCTGGCACGCCAAGCGGACTCTATCCAGTCACTCGTAGCCATGCAGGCAGAGCACTACAGTGCCGCCCCCGCCCCCCCCATCCCAAAGCTCTTTCCCTTGTGCCCCAAATGTCAGCTCCAAACCCCCTTCCCCAGCATCTACGTTCTTACCACCACCAGCCGCCCCCAACACCTGTACATTCACCAACCAGCCCTGAGAACTATGACCCTTACTCTCTGCACTCAACCCCCATCACCATACAGTAAAGGCATCCTGAAGTGCAGCAGTCACTGCACACCACTCCAAACAAGATATACTCAAACCTGTGACTGTACAGTTCCCCACCCCACCCCCTTGCCCTTTTAGGTTCCCAAAATGTTGTGTGTCTGTCAAGGAAGTTATTTTCTTTTCAATAAATGAATTCTTGGCTTTGAAAACAGTCTTTATTATTGCAGTAAGTGAACGATACCGTAGCCCAGGAAAGAAACAGGCACTGCAATTTCAGGAAAAACAGATTCCTACTAACGTTGTAACCACTGCACTTCACTCCCGTGCAAGGCACCAAACATTACTGTTGGTTTTCAGCCTCAAATTCCTCCCTCAAGGCATCCCTAATCCTTGTAGCCCTGTGCTGGGCCTCTCTAGTAGCCCTGCTCTCTGGCCATGCAAATTCAGCCTCCAGGCGTTGAACCACAGATGTCCATTCCTGACTGAATGTTTCACCCTTCCCTTCACAAATATTATGGAGGGTAAAGCACGTGGATATAACTGCAGGGATGCTGCTTTCCCTCAAGTCTAGCTTCCCATACAGAGACCTCCAGCACCCTTTTAAAACGGCCAAAAGCACACTCCACAGTCATTTAGCACTGGCTCAGCCTGTAGTTGAACTGGTCCTTGCTGCTGTCAAGCTTCCCTGTATACGGTTTCATGAGCCAAGACATTAACGGGTAAGCGGGATCTCCAAGGATCACAATGGGCATTTCGACATCCCCTACTGTGATCTTGTGGTCTGGGAAAAAAGTCCCGGCCTGCAGCTCCCTGAACAGGCCACAGTTCCGAAAGATGTGTGCATCATGCATCTTTCCAGGCCAGCCTGTGTTAATGTCAATGAAACGCCCACGGTGATCCACAAGCGCCTGGAGAACCATAGAGAAATACCCCTTCCAATTAATGTACTTGGATGCTAGGTGGGGTGGTGCGAGAATAGGAATATGCGTCCCATCTATCGCCCCTCCACAGTTAGGGAAACCCATTTGTGCAAAGCCATCCAGAATGTCCTGCACGTTCCCCAGAGTCACGGTTCGTCTTAGCAAACTTGCATCAACACAATTCCAACGGTCGACTTTCCCACTCCAAACTGGTTCGCGACCCATCGGTAGCTGTCTGGAGTTGCCAGCTTCCAGACTGCAATAGCCATCCGCTTCTCCACCGGCAGGGCAGCTCTCAATCTCGTGTCCTTGCGCCGCAGGGTGGGGGCGAGCTCAGCACACAGTCCCATGAAAGTGGCTTTTCTCATCCAAAAGTTCTGCAGCCACTGATTGTCATCCCAGACTTCCATGATGATGTGATCCCACCACTCAGTGCTTGTTTCCCGACCCCAAAAGCGGCGTTCCACGGTGCTGGGCATTTCCGTGAATGCCACAACCAATTAGTGTCATACATGTCAGGCGACTCAACATCATCAGACTCCCCATTGTCACTTTGGAGCTGAAGGAATAGCTCAACTGCCAAACGGGATGTGCTGGCGACACTCATCAGCAAAGTCCTCAGCAGCTCGGGCTCCATTCCCACAGAAAATCGCACTGCACAGAAACCGTTGGGAGACTCTCAATGGCGCCAAACGTGGACGGAAAAACAGTGACTGCTGGGATGTGAAGCGATGCATCACGGGGCGTTGGGACAGGAAGCAGAATGACCCACACCCTTCCGTCCCCTTCCCACAACCCACGGCGCCAAAATGGGACGAGGTGCTCTGTGGGATAGCTGCCCATAATGCACCACTCCCAACAGTGCTGCAAATGTGGCCACACTGCAGCTCTGGTAGCTGTCAGTGTGGCCACACTGCAGAGCTTTCCCTACACAGCTGTACGAAGACAGATGTAACTCCCAGCGCTGTACAGCTGTAAGTGTAGCCATACCCTCAGAGTGGTAGCCGTGTTAGCCTGTATCAGCAAAAATAATGAGGAATACCAGAGACTAACAAATTTATCTGAGCATAAGCTTTCATGGTCTAAAACCCCTTCATCAGGCAGTTCATCCTGTTCCTGTGACATGCCCTTTGTACTTTAAGTGCCTACTAGAATCATTTGAACTTTATTAATGAAAATCAATTCTGAAATTATTAAGTGTTGCCATCTCACTCTGAGGTGGCTGATTTGATTTCTCTCATTTGAAATGGAAAATGATCTTGGAGGATGAGATTCAGATGACAGAAGGACATGGCTCATTTCTTGCTAACAGCTATTTATGTTTAGGGGACTTGTGAGAGCAGAGCTTCTCCAAGGGAGAGTGCGAGTTCCTTGTTTCTCCAAACCCATTTGTGACCACTAGATTTCATCTTTCAAGAATAGTGAATGGATTAAAGATCTTTTTTTTTTCTTGGTGGAACAGAGGAGTGCTATTTCAGAGGCTCTCTCCTTCCCTTCCTCCTGATTCTGTACACTATTCATGCACTTAATACCTATGAGACCTGCTCATCTTGTTATTTGTATGCATATAGCTCCCACTGAAGCAAATGGAAGTTAAGCACGCCTAGCTCAGGGAATAACCGGGCCCTGATAAAAGACAAGACTCATCTGGTGTCTGAGTACAATTCCTTTCTTTCCACCAACTTCTGGCCAGCAAATCTCCATCTTTACTTTCTTCTGTAAATCAGTCAGCAATCCCTATATACAGCCATCTGACAAGCTCCACAGAAGTAGACTAAGTGTGACTTTAGGGAATACAGTAACTCCTGCTTAACACTGTAGTTATGTCTGAAAAATGAGACTTTAAGCGAAACGATGTTAAGCAAATCCAATTTCCCCATAAGAATTAAATGTAAATGGGGGTGGGAGGGTAGGTTCCAGTGGATTTTTTTTCACCAGATAAAAAACTATATATTATATAGATATACACACAGTATACGTTTTAAACAACAATTTAATGCTGTTCACAGCTATGATGATTGTGAAGCTTGGCTGAGGTAGTGAAGTTAGAGGCTGGAAGAGAGAGGGATATTTCGCAGGGAATGCCTTGCTGCTAAATGATGAACTAATACTCGGCTGAGCCCTCAAGGGTAAACACATTGTTAATGTAGCCTCTCACCAAGGTAACATGAACAGGAGGGAGGGGAGACAGCATAGCAGACAGAGACAGACACACACCTTGTGTAGGGAAGAGAGAGAGGGAGACAGATGCACATTGCCCCTTTAAGTAAGTTGACCCACTTAAGTGCATTGTCTTTTTAAGTGGATCAGGAAGTTGAGACAGCAGCTGCTGCTGCCCCAAGCTCTGTCTCTCTCTGTCCTGTCCCCTCCCTGCTCTATATGGAGAAGGGGTAAGCAGGGTACAGGAGCAGGGGGACACCCTGACATTAGCCCCCCACCTTCCTTCCCCCCCCCATCCACAGCAAGCAGGAGTCTCTGGGGGCAGCTCCAAGGCAGAGGGCAGGAGCAGCACATGGCAGTGGGGGGAGGGACAGCTGAACTGCTGATTGATAGCCTGCTGGGTGGTTGCAGCACAGGGAACTTAAGGGAGCAGGGAGCTGATGGGGAGCTGCCAGTCCACCCTGGTTCTAAGCCCCCATCAGCTAGCTGCAATGGGCTGCTCTTAAATGAGCATGTTCCCTAATTGACAATGAAACATTAACCATGACAACTTTAAGAGAGGAGTTACTGTATGCTGCTATGTACGTGAGGTATACGCACAAAAAGATGAATATAGCTAGGCTGATATGATCTACATAACCTACAAGAAGTTATTTTTGGCAAGCCTTTAGCACAGAGGCTTGATTTGGTAGTTCCAGGTTGTAAGAGACTAACCTTCCAAATGCAAAGGGGTCATTCTGAGGAAGCTACTACTTTGGGAAAGTTCTGAGAGAGACTGCAGTTATGTCAGCCTGAAGGCTTGTCATCCTTGATTAAACCTTTTTTTTTTTTGGTTAATCACTCATTTGAAAGCTGTAAAATTTAGTTTCAAGATTCTTACCAGTCACTACAGTTTTGTCTAATTCAGTTCTAAATGTTTTTGTTTCCTCCCATTCTTCAGATGTATTTATGAAGTGCATGAAACACTTTTTCCCATTATCCCAATCTGATAAAGCATTCTCCATCTTTTGTTCCTCAAATTGGATTACTGTGGTGTTCAACTGGACCATCAGCAAACAGTACTCAGGACTCAAAGCATCCCTTCCTTGCTCCATTAGGTTGGTTTCCATTAGTTCTTACTGCTTTAGTTATGGATTTTAAGATACACAGCATTCTGTGGGACAACAGTTTCCCTTCCTCATCTTAAGAGCTCTTTTCTAGCATGGCTTAAATTTCATGGCAGAGTAGAGAGGCAGCATGAGTTATCAACAGTGTGCTGTCAAACTACTGAAGCCTAGGTACAGTGTGGAGAGGAAAGCAGAAACAAGACTAGAGACAGGACAGCAGCCAATGTTGGTGGTGTAAAAATATTTAAATATTTTCTGGATACACTGATGAAGAAGGTACTCAATAACTCTATATAAGAAAATAATTTTAAACATGATGTATGTCAAGTTGCATTCTGTTTCTTATAGAGTATCTAAATACTACTTTAGCACCACAAAAGGATTATAAGAATCTAACCTCATATAAAAAGGGATGGCAAAGTACCTAGTTTCATCTTTATTCCCAGCTTAGTCAGGGGTTCATCAGGCTAAATGGCTGCTCTGATTTCCTCGGAGTACTTGTTTGGCAAGAACAACAAGTGCTTTCATTTAATACAAGTCCATTCATAATTTATGTTGTGTAGCCTTTCAGTTTGTATTTTTGCATTTTATAAATTTAATTTAAAAAATACTTTTATTAGACTGTTATTGGCTGGTAATGTTCACCAAAGAACTGTTCACTATGAGCAACCCTGATCAACTCTGGCAGTTTAGAGAGGAGAACACAAAAGTGGGATAGAAGTGTTTTCAAACAACTTTCTTGAGTAAGTCTAGATGTCTGGCTAGTACAGGAGTCAGTTAACCCGTTACAGATAATTCTCAGTCACTAGACTAGCAATTCTTATACTCCATCGTTATGGCCAGCTACACAACCAAGAAATAGCTGGTGGAATCGGTCAATATACTACAGGAACTTGCACTCTGCCCATAAGCTATCACATATAGTTGCGAGGAATGTAATGTAGCTCAAATGTCTGACATCTCAGATAAACCCACAGGTTAAAAAAAAAAAGATGGTGCCAGAAACTAAGAGCCAAACAAGACTGGGCTGGAGAACAATATTCTAGGCCAACACAGACTCCTGGACAAGAGAACTACACAACAATTTATTTCTGTAAACTCTGCATCTTACTCTCCTGGAAGCGGTAATGCCCAATGATCTCAAACTCAGCCTGACATGTTGCATCCATTGAGGAGGCAACAGATACTATGTGTCATTTCGCTAAATTTTAAGGATAGATCATATGCTTTACTCACTACTATACAGGTTTTAACTTTGGTACCAAAATTTGTTTGACCCGAGTCAGTATAGTGTAATAGTCACCTTGAACAAAAAATAATTGTGACCAAAAATACAGCAGTAGCTTAAGTGTTTCCTAATTGTTTTCCCACTATAGTATCGGCTCAAACTACTGTACGTTAATTGTACATAATTAATCTTTCTGGTTTCAAGAAAAGTACTACAGAACCATTCTTCTCGGAATAATTACTAAAATTAATAACTATTGACAAGCAATACAGGTTGCTCCAGAGTTAGATTACTGTTCAGGTTAAATGGTTTGGCCATTACACCAATTGAATCTATTTCCCCATGTTAAGTATCCTCACACCTATGGGTCATCTCAATTATCACTTCAAAAAGACTAACATGGCTGCTACTCTGAAACCTGTTCAGGTTAAAGGATGTTAACTCGGTATACACTTAAAATACCAGTCTAAAAACCAGGTTGACATTTTGTAATGAAGCACAACAACTTAAGTTTTATTTGACAAAATGCCTTATTTTATAGCATGCAGTGTTGTGCCTCTAATATCCAGGAAGTAAGACTGCTACATGGTAGATGAGGTAATATCTTTTACAGAACCGACTTCTGTTGTGAAAGAGACAAGCTTTTGGGATACAAAGAGCTCTTAAATCTGGGAAAAGTACACAACACCTTCAAAGGACAAGTTAAGGAGCTTAAATTCATAACTTTGCTAGAGACTATTAACACTGGTCTTAAGGACACCAGAAGTATGGCTTATTATTTCAACAATCTGTAACTTTAAAGCCTCTCTCCCCTTTTTTTTTTTGTCCTATGGCTGCAGAGGTGTTAACTGCTCACTTGATGCTCTGAATACCTTTCCCAGACCCAAGAAGAGCTCTATGTAGCTTTAAAGCTTGTCTCTTCCACATCAGAAGTTGGTCCAATAAAAAGTATTACCTCACCTACCTTACCACTCATTTTGCAGCAACCATCAGAAGTTCATTCAGCAACACACTGACATTTTTCAGCACTTCATGAATTCACACTATGTTACAGAAGTATCCAAATAACCAATTTCAGCTTTCTGAGCAGACAGTATGCAAGGAATCCTTCTGGAGGAGATCAGACCCCTTTATCCTTCCCCATAACGCAAGTGTATTTTAGGTTATGAAAGACTATTAGGAGGACAGTCTTACCTGTTGTCACAACCTGTTTTAGTCCTGGCAACAGTTGAAGCTGCAACAGGTAAGCCAAGGTTTGATGAAATGGTGACATTCTCCAAAATCCCACTGGTATTACTGTTCAGTGAGTTAGCCAAAAAGCTTGGAAACGTCTCATCCGCAATATTTCTGAAGTCTTCCATCCTGCCATACAATAGCACACTGTTTAAAAATGAATTGGAATAAGTCAGTTCAGCATAACAAACAAGATGATACTCAAAGAATTGTCAATAAAGTCATGTAAACTCCCATTGAAAGCAACATAGCCAGACTCTTCATGCTGCAGATGTGGAAAGATTTTATTTTCACAGACCAGGATGTAAGGACTCCAAGTCCAGTTACACAACTTTCACAAAAGTAGTCCTGATTCTGAATTATGTACTACAATTCTTAACTATCCATGGCCTAAAAAAAGTTCAATTTTAGAGAGTGCTCTACCTCCATTGTACTAGCACTGAAGCTTCACCGGCACTACTAACAGTAGTTACTTTAACAGCATTAGCTTAAACTTATCAAGTCGGCAGTGTTACTCCAAAATATGATCTAGATCACAAAGTTAAACAACAAAATCACTGGTGACCAGATTACACTATTACTAGCACCAATGGAGCTGAAGCAGTGCTAGATTTCCCTAAAGTCACCAGGACACACAAGGTCTAAAGGTGGTTTTGCTGACTACCAACAGCAACGGTACTCTTCATATATTTAAAAAAAACACTAGCATAGGTATACAGTTGGCTAAAATATTGCATGTATGGCAGAAAATGTATTCTTTAAACCAGTGGTTAAGTCCAGAATAGTACTAACGCTCACCCAAAGTAAAATCAGAAAAGTCTAAGAAACCTGATGGTATGCTTCCTTTGGCTAGACCAAGTTTCACCAAAAAAAGCAGTGGACACTTGATCCATGTGTTAGTCTTCAAGCCAATGTTCTTCAAAGTCCAAATAAAACCATTGTTTTTAAAAAGTCATTTTTAAATTTTATACCTACTGTAGTTAATACACAACATTGTCAGAACTGAAAGGAGTTACAGAATGCTAGTGAAAACATGCATTTGACAGCTTTGAATATAATCAGTTTCATCATTACTTTTTATAGCCAATGTTACCTATGTGGAAAAGGCCCTCTTAAGATTTCAACAAGGGAGCAGAAAACATTCACTTTAAAGTTTCAGGTATGTTATTTAAAGGGTGCCTTATCAAATAAGTGTTTGGGAGATTTAACTCAATTTAAAAAATTTTCAAATTCACATCCACTAAAATAAAACCTTTAGAGTACTCAATCAAAGTAAAAAGCTAGTTTCCTTGTGCTTCTATCCTCTTCACTGTTCAGTGCACTCAATCCAAGATCTTTATCATCATATTAATAAAGTCTTTAAAAAAAAAATCAATAAAAGATTGTAAGACTAGTGATTTTTTCAAGGTGCACAAAAGACACCTTGAGTTGTGTACTCAGTTAAAGCTACAAAATCAGCCTCAGTTATTTTCTTACCTTAAATAACAATCATCCAACAGGATCACATTTTGGCACAGGAAGAGGTACTGAAGTTTAACTGGGAAGCCACTAAAGATCAGTTTTACTACTACCAAAATGCAGCACAGTGGGACAAGAAGTAGTCAGTTTGGACTTTCTAAGTAGGATAATCTCAAAATGCCAACAGCAACTGATAGTTAATTTACTAAACCAGCGGTCTCTAACGCGGTGCCTGCGGGCACCATGGCGCCCACTGGGGCATCTATCTGCACCCGCGTACTGACCAGCAGACAAGCATCCGCTGAAATGTCTCTGAAAAGCAGCATCAAGAGGTGTTGCCGTCAAAATGCCTCCAAAAATGAGCCGCATTTCGGCGGCGACGCCTCTTGACATTGAAGCTTCTCTGCAGCATTTCAGCAGATGCTTGCTTGTCAGCCAGTCATGGTCCTTGGCGGCTCGTCATCCAGCACCCATCAGACAAAAGAAGTTGGGGACCACTGTACTAGACTGTGACAGGTACCACAGAAGAGACTGTTTGAAAGCAGAACACATCCTGATTAAGCAACATCTGAATATAAGAGCAAATCAACTGCATTTACAATAACTTAAGTAAATTGTTGCCGCTCCCTGTTTGTTTCCGATTTAAAAAAAGCTAGACAATACACTGGCCATATCCTTTACTGATATAATCACAACTGTATCTACAAACTTATTTAAACTTCTTCCTTAAAGTCTTTTGAGCAAGGCATTTAAAAAAAACCAAAAAAAATCAAAAACAAAACATTAACTCCTGCAGGTTAGAGCCCTCAGGTGCCTAACCTGTATTTAGCTTGTAAAGTTGCTTGCAGCGGACAGCATCTTCCTCTGTTTCTACAGGCCTCAAGCACCCGAAGGATTCTTAAAAAAAAAAAAAAAACAAAAAAAAAAAACCAAACCATGTAAAGCATCACTTCATTAAACATTAAACCTGCTGAATCAGAGGCAAACGTCCAGGATGACTCCAGCGATGGGCACCTACAAATGCAGCTCTCCCACAACACATTCCTCCCTCCTGTCTGGTCCATAGCAGGGGATCTCAGAGGCACCACAAGGAGCGGGTTTCACACCCCTTGGCCTTACTGACTCCCCGCACAGGGAACGGCACAAGTTATGGAGCAAGGAAGCAGTTAGAGCGAGGGCTCATCTGCACAGCCCAATGACCCCAGTGGGCTCACACCGGTTCCGCTCCGAGTGTGGACACGCTCACTCCGGAATAAGGATGCCCTTTCCTGGGTTAGCTCGCATCACTTTGCCCATTCAATAGTTAACCACAGGCTACATCAGAGTCCGACCTTCCAGCACACCCCCAGCCCCCGAGACGGCCGCGGGCAGCGGGTCAGGGACAGGAGAGTCCCAGGGAGCTGGGGCAGGAGCCGCCGTGCGGGGGTACTATTCGCTCGCAGGGTCCAGGGGGCAGCTTCCCTAGGACAGCTGGGGGAGCAGGGCAGAAAGCGAGCCCTACGCCCCTGGTACCTACAGCCCCCACACACCTGACTGACCGACCCTGCCGCGTGCACCTGGGGCGGGGGAGCCCACACGGCGAGGGGGAAAAGCAGCAGCAGCAGCCGGGACCCGACACCGGTACCTCCCCGCCCGGCCACCCAACCGCCACAACTTCAAACCGTCGCTGAGCTTCCCTCCGCAGGCGCCGCGCTCGCTCACCAGCCCCGGCGCACAAAGCGCGCGCTGCAGCCGCTCCACCGGATTTGTGCGCGAGATGCCCAGCGCCGCCCGCGGCTGTAGCGCGAGACCCTCCCCCCAGGGCGCGCGGACGTACGCGCGGATGCTCCCACCAGGCCCTGCGACTATTTCTCTCCCTTCCGGCGGCGCCGCATTCGCCGCGCAAGGCTGCCCGTGCTGGTCCGGGGGCTGGGCCAAAGGAACCGAAGAAAAAAAGCGGGAGCTGGCAATTGGCATTGGGCAGCTCAGGTTAAAAAGAAAAGCATAGACTAGGTTTCTGATTGGGTGACGAGGCATGACGTAACTGAGTCCCGCCCTCAGCTGCTGTGAGTGACACCAACCCAGCCCCTGTCGGGGATGGGGAGGATGCGACCTGAGCCCACACCGCTTTGCTAATGGGTGGAGGGGACAGCTACAGCAATGTTCATAGCATCATACTCTATCAGGTTTGGAAGGGACCTCAGGAGATCATCTAGTTGAACTGCCTGCTCAAAGCAGGGCCAATCCCCAGACAGATTTTTGCCCCAGATCCCTAAATGGGCCCCTCAAGGACCTCAAAACCCTGGGTTTAGCACGCTAATGCTCAAGAGCAAGTCAGGGAGCTGGTGGGCTAAGGTGCAATCTAAGCTCCTGCTGACTTTCACTGAGAGCCTTTTGCTGCCCAGTCCTGAGACCACATGACTGCAGAACATGCCCAGCCCCTCAAGGGCTCCTGAGAAGCAATGTGAGCCTTCATGTGAGGCTGAGGTCAAGCAGGGGCCCTACCCTTTCTGTGCTCCCTGAGAGCCCAGCATGTGAAGCTTAAGTCAGGTTGTCCTATCTACAACTTCTGAGTTCCTGCTGGGAGCAGTTGTTATGACACATGGTACTTGATTAAATACACTTCTAGAGCTGTCTAGCGGCATCTGCTTGCATTAGTGACCCAGTTGTGTGAAATAGCTGTTTTGGGATGCCATAGATACCGTCTGAATCATGAAACAATCCAGAATTAACACACATTGCAGATGGCCAACCTGCATAGCTGATCGTGATCTAAAAGCTAAAACAACAAAATTTCCACACACAATTCAACAGTATGCATAGAACAAGCAAGCAAAAACATCTTACCTGCGACCCTGAGCCTGCAGTAAGTTTATTTTGTATTAACATTAAAATTTAATTAATAGTAAAAAAAGTTATAGGGTAAATGTTTCAGATATCTTATTGTATCTATTGTATGCACATAAACATTTACAAACTATCAAAATACAGATATTAAACATCCCAGATTTTTAAAGGAGATATTTCTAACATATATTATTCATTGGATAAAGTAACTCATATGCTGGAGAGCTATAAATAGTACAACTTCTTTTGAGGAATAAGTGTGACTGGGGTATTGTTAATGGAAGATACCCAATAGCAGTACTTCCTCAGCTAGGTAGGAAAATAAGATGACTTTTGCACAAGTGTCTAACTAAAACAGTAGAAGCTCTAAAAAATACCCAAGATAATTAAAAATTGCTATTTGTTCAGTGGATACCATACATAGGTAGTGAATCCCAAAACCACAATACATTAGTCAACACGTTAGCATTTTTTGACAAAAAATGCTAGTAGCAGTCTTTCCTTTAGAGTTCCTGTTTTACATTAAGGTTTTTCTCTTCCCAAAGCTATATTTTAAAGGAAAAATTCATGTTAGGTTTTGAATTCTGTTTTGTAGGTTCCTCTGAGCACCTATTTTGCCATGACTGATTTATGTTTTTGCTGTAGTACTGTAGTTAGAGCAGGGGTCGGCAACCTTTCAGAAATGGTGTGCCAAGTCTTCATTTATTCACTCTAATTTAAGGTTTCACGTGCCAGTAATACATTTTAATGTTTTTAGAAGCTCTCTTACTATGTCTATAATACATAACTAAACTATTGTTATATATAAAGTAAATAAGGTTTTTAAAATGTTTAAGAAGGTTTATTTAAAATTAAATTAAAATGCAGAGCCCCTCGGACCGGTGGCCAGGGCCACTCAAAATCAGCTCGCGTGCCATCTTTGGCACACATGCCATAGGTTGCCTACCCCTGAGTTAGAGCTTATCTTCCATAGGCTACACACTTTAATGGGCAACATAACTGTACAATCGTAAGCCTGGCATTCCCTCCAGAACTGGGCAGTAATAGTACAAAGATACAAGAACACATTTTCAAAACTGGACTGGGGGCATGGGATGTCCCATTCACCTTCCTTTTCTTTTCTTGAGAGCTAGAAGGGAGTGTAATCCCAAAGGTTCTTGTTGGAGTTACAGTCTGGAGCAGGTTGAGAATCTATACTAGAATAAATCTAGGAGCTGATAGGTAGGTAGATGCTATTAATCGAGTTCCCCCAACTTTTTCATAATGCGTGTCCTATGTTACTAGATCAATTTTTTTCAAGGACCTTTTGGCTCTAGTTTTCCATTCCCTGACATTTTTGCCCCCCTCTTTATAAGCACGTAACATTTGTCTGGCTGCTACAGCAATTACATAGGAAAATAATATTTCAAAAGTACTTACCGTATTTTTATTTGTCTTAGTTCCATGTGTTTTGTCTTTTTTTTTTTTTTTAAGAAAATAAACCTCACGGTTTACTTTTGGTCAACATTTCATTTCTCCCTCCTTCCACTTTAATTTCTCTGAGCTGAAAACAAGAACCAGCACCTATGAGCAGCCAGCTTTCTGTGTAGCATGGAAAGTGCTTCTTGGACTAGATTAGTAACCTGATTATATTTTTAGGACTAAATAATACAAAACCCATCAAAAATTAAGCAACACTAAGGGAACTGAGAAGAGAAGGTGCAATGAATATAAGGAGCAGCATTATGTACGAAGAGCACGCAAAATACTATTTAGGACAACAGAGAAAAAAGCTCAATCTTGGAAGTTACTATAGTTTTGGGAGAGCACAGTTCCCACTATCGACCACCTTACTCACACTCACCCCTTCTGCTCTTACACACTATAGGCCAGAAGTGGGCAAACTACATCCGGCCCTCCAGACATCTTAATCCAGCCCTCGAGCTCTCATTGGGGAGTGGGGTTGAGGGCTTGCCTCGCTCCATGCAGTTCCTGGAAGCAGCAGCATGTCCCTCCTCTGGCTCCTATGCATAGGGGCACAAAGGGGGCTCCACATGCTGCCCCCACCCCAAGCACCGCTCCCACAGCTCACATTGGCCAGGAACCACTGCCAATGGGAGCTGTAGGGAAAGCACCTGTGGACAGGGCAGCGCGCAGAGCTGCCTGGATGTGTCTCCGTGGAGAAGCCAGATCAGGGACATGCCACTGCTTCTAGGAGCTGCTAGAGGTAAGCACCACCCCAAGCCTGCATTCCTGGCCCCTTCCCACACCCTAACCTCCTGCCCCTGCCCTGATCCCACTCCTGCCCTCCAAACCCCTGTCTCAGCCCAGAGCACCCTCCTGCTCTCCCAACCCCTCGTCCCCAGTGCCCTCACCCCTCCTGTACCCCAACCCCAATTTAATGAGCATTCATGGCCTGCCATAAAATTTCCATATCCAGATGGGGCCCTTGGGCCAAAAAGTTGTCCCACCCCTGCTATAGGCCATAGCCACACTCCCACACCGTAGCACTGAGATGATGCGGTGGGTCCACCAGCGTTGACAGCAGTAGCAACTTTACTCCTGGGGGAATTCTGTGCCACTGCACACGCAGAGAATTAAGCCCTCCTCCCCCTGCCCCCGCATACATCCTGCCTAGAATGTGCTGCAATTACACTTTTCGACAACAATGGGCCACTGTGGTGCCAAAAAAGACGGCATTCAGCTTTGGGCCAGAGCAGCCAGCCATGGAGAGGCTGCTTTCCTCACAGCGCCCTGCTTGTGGGGCCAGGTAAGGAGGCATGGGTTACCAGAAAGACAGGACAAACAGGGCTGCTGGCTGGTCGCAGACTAGGCTGGGGGCACAGCAGCCAATGGGGTGACAGCACTAAGCCAGGGTGTATGGGTGCAAGGACAAAGAGATGGCGAGTGTGTGTAGGGGGGTTCAGCAACACATGAGATTGGGGGAGGATGGGTTAGTGAGGGTACATAGACACATGGGGAAAGGGAGGTGCAGGAACACATTGGGATGGGGCAGATGCGCCTGGCTAGATGGAAGAGGCTAGGTCAGGCAGGGGTTGCATAGGGGAAACTCCCCCACTCCCTAACAATCCTTCTCCCCCAGAAAAAAGTTCCCTGCTTCTCCTATCCACACCCAACCACCCTCTAGGTTCACTCCCAGGCTCCTTCCTAGCAAATTACTTCCCTCTTCCTCAGCTCCTCCATTATCCCCAACTCCCCCAAGCCTTTGCACTGCATCTGAGGGGTGCAGGAAATAAGTTTCTGTATTGTACTTTAAATGAATTATTACTCAGTTCTGTATTAATATACCTAGTAAGAAACCTTATTTGACAGAAAACATTCGTTGACTTTTTTTGTCTGCATTGTTACATACTTGCTGACAAGTATTTTGAAATAAATTCCCAAAATAATTGAAGCAAGCATGATTATAGTGTGTTAATTTAATAAAATATGCAAAATTTTAAAATATCATGTGCAGAATTGTTAATTTTGGGGCACAAAATTCCCCCAGGCATAAACCTTGCACTTGAGGGTATTGTCCTGCTACAATATGGCTTCCTGCTGCCGCATGGGGGTCAGAAGTGCCCTTCCTCATAAGTGCATTTGGATTGGAGCCACTGCACTGTGGGATATCTGCCCCAAGTTGCGTAAATGCAATGATCCTCAACCACCGTTGCTTAGGCCGGAACAAACAAATCATGTGGATGCACTCTTTCACTAGTTATTCTACATTTGTTTATGGAGAACCCCCATACTGCCTCTCCCGCCCCCCACCACCCCAAAAAAAACCACGTCTGTGGAACAATCTTCTCTTGCCTCAGCAGCTGAGCTTGTAAATTCAGGATACCAAATTGCTGCACAAGCACCTGTGCATACACATCATTCTTTCAGTGTATAGATAATAGAAGATGTTACACTAGTGCACATTTTTAGTCTTGCATTTTCAAATGTTTATACCTTATTTTTTAAATAATTAGCTAGTGCCCTACTTATAAAGGTTAACTTGCATACCACAATTTTAAACTCTGAAATTCCGGCATTTTTATTATGAGGAAGAAGTACACTGAGTACTGGTAAGCAAACTGAAAATGTTTTTTGGTTTCGTTTGTTTTTCCCAACTACACACTGCACAAGCTTTTTACTCCCCATTCTCAGGACAGGGAGCAGGAGCTGTAACTTAAAATAGAACAAAAAACAGACAACTTCAAGCAGTTCTCAGTTCTACCAACACTTCTGCACATGGCTAACTTAACAAATGGGAGCAGACCCTCTGAAGTGAATGGGAATACTGTCACACAATGTTAAAGCTTGTGTTTGAGTGTTGCAGAATATTGGGAAATTTCAATCCAAGGCTTGTGTAAAGTTGTAGTATGTTAAAACAAGGAGTAGAACAGCAACTGTTTTGTAGTCTTAAAGAGAATCTATTATTGATTTTTGAGCACTTGGGTTTGGGCCATTTTTAGTACTTAGGACAAAGATCTAACTTTTGCTCTCCTTATAAAAAAAAAAATCTTAGATATTGAGAATATTAACGCCAGGCTCCGCTGTTTTTTGCTCTTGAGGAGTGCTGGGGCTCTGAAGATGTGTATCAGTGCCTTGCACCTCAACTGAAATGGCAGGAGGCATTGGATCTTTAAAGACATCCGTTATGTAAAATGCTTATTACTGACTTTACAAACGTCAGTGATAAGCATTTAAAAATAGTTCCCCTCTCACTTCCTTGCCTTTCACACATTTGGCTCCTTTTCATGAAATTTCACACAAAACCTGAATTTCTACTTTAAGAATGAAGGAAAAAAAATAAAACTTACTTTGAATTCTTTATATACACGTCTACCCCGATATAATGCGACCCGATATGACACGAATTTGGATATAACGTGGTAAAGCAGCACTCCGGAGGCGGGGAGGGGGGCAGAGCTGCACACTCTGGCGGATCAAAGGAAGTTCGATACAATGTGGTTTCACTTACAAGGTGGTAAGATTTTTTGGCTCCCAAGGACAGCGTTATATCGGGGTAGAGGTGTATAAACCAGTAAAAAAAGTGTACTAAACATGACTTTTGATGGTCACTCTCTATAGTAGTCAGAATCAGCAAGCTGTTATATATCTTACATACTAACAGCCAAATCTTGTTTAAAAGTATTTAAAAGAAACAAACACATGAAATTTGAGTTTTAAGCCTTCTGAAGAACTTGCTTAATTTGCTCACATATACCCAACTGTAAGTGTGTTAGATTGGATATCTGCATTAGAAAGGCTCTTCTATTATATTAATAGTATTCCGTTTGATGAAAAAAAGAGCAAACTAATACAAACCCTTTAACATAAGTTTAATTGCCTTACCTAATAATTATAAACTTTATTTTATGGAACAAGGTGGAAAATTCTAAAAGTGATCGAACATGATTAATTAAAATTCTATTGTAGTATATACAGGAATGGTTTCTTTTATTTTACATGTCAATTCTAATTATCTTTTAGAGCTCTAGCAGTTTCTTGAAGGCATGTTGAACTTTGATGACACATTTCACATTTATGGATGTGATCTACTGTATAACATAAGAAACTCAAGACCACAATAAACCAAGTACAAAAACTCCCCAACTATTAGATAGGCACTTTGAAGTCAACTACTCTTGCCATATAGCTCACAGTTAATGCTGCTTGTGTGTAGTCATAGTTCATCAAAAGGGTACTAAACAATAGAGCTAATATCCCTTTGATGCACAAGCACAAACATTAGGTTCCAAACATATAAAAAATATATGGAAATACACCTATCTCATAGAACTGGAAGGGACCTTGAAAGGTCATTGAGTCCAGTCCCCTGCCTTCACTGGCAGGACCAAGTGCTGTCCCTGAGGGTGTGGGTTTGTTTTTTTCTGTGCACGCCAGATCCCTAAATGGCCCCCTCAAGGATTGAGCTCACAACCCTGAGTTTAGCAGGCCAATGCTCAAACCACTGACCTATCCCTCCCCCCATGCAGTGTTTGCAAAACATGTAAGAAAACCGATTTTTGAAAAATTTTTGGAGGAAAACTGAAAAATAAAAGCAGCCAAGAACTGAAGCATTTACAAGCATCTGAATAAGGCCCTTTCAGATTTATTTTGAGTATGTATATTAAACCCCTTCATTCTCAGGTAAAAGGTTAAGAGGCTGATAGCTATATCGTCTGCTTGGGTGAGGATACTGGAGGTTGGCAGTGTCAGCATCGCAAGAGTGCTCTATCAGAGGAGGAGGTGGTAGGAGCTGGGCATAACTGGACCATCTTGATCCAGCCCGTGGGGAATCCAGAGGGGGAAAGAAATACCTGAAACAATTAAGACAGGAACAAAAACACCAAAACAAAAAAGAAACAGAAGAAAAAGAGAAGAGTAGTAAATACAAGGAGAAACAAAGGGGAGAAAAGACATGCTGGAAAAAAAAAAAAAAGCTTTAGTATATCCATGCCAAAACCAATGAAACATAACAGCAGAAATCAAGGCACTCATTCAAAACAAGATGGATCGATCCAGTCTGGAAACTGTTCTTTAAAAGAAAAAAAAAGTATACTCTTTTCCACTGAAAGCCTCAGAAAAAAGAATATTGTAAATACATTCCTAATATTCATTTTACAAAGAAAAAAGTTACTTTGTAAATTAAAAGGATTTTCTAACACAGCTATCAACATCTTTGATGCACATGGTTCTCCTAGAATTCATGCAACTTATTAACAGAGACTTTAATAATACTTCATTTGCAACACCAGGCAGACATTGAATATTATGTAAGTACACATGCTGCATTTGCATCCAACTCTGATCAATTTTACTGCAAGTTTCTAGAACAGATGTAAAAACATGAGATTGTTTTTACAATACTTAGATATCACAATATACATTTACAAGGAAGGATTACTCTTTTCAATTAAATACAATCTTTGTATGTATTTACATATTTCTTCAGAAACCTCAGAACAAGCTAAAGATTTCTGATCAACACAATGCTTAGAGAATGCCATTTCATGTCATTCTTTTGCCAACTTCTATTATGACTTACCCGTAACATTTATGCACTTTAATATAACTACTAAAATATTTGAAGACATTATCTGGCTTGTTTTTTGCTCTGAGAATATTTACAGAATGCATGGCCAAGTAATTAATAAAATCCACATTTAAAGATGCACATTAATTTGACTTTAGATGTTTACTACATTACTGTAAATTTCAAAATGTTGTGCTCAGAGGGAATCATAATTACTCTCTGGAATCACACCACAGGAACATACAAACACGAATCAGAAAAAAGTATTTTTAGTGAGCCTGAAGAAAGTATGACAGCATTTACAAAACATTTCTTTGAAGTAGTTCCAATTTATAAATGAAGCAATGCTACACTATATTAAGCTTTTATCTGTACAGTTGTCAAATCACACTGTTCTCTTATTCCTTTAAGACTAACAGTTTCAGTATATTACAAAGTAATTACAAAGCTGTAATGTTTAGGAATCAATTATATATTTGAACACTGCAAAATGTAAAACAAATCAACACTCAAAACAATTTCAATGAAAATTAGCTGACTTTAATGGCCATTAAGCAGTCTTTTCCCTCCTCAGACCCCAGCTAAGGACAACAAATCCTCCTAACTCATTCACTAGTCCGTAATTTTCATGAGCTTTCGGTGGGGGGGGGGGGGATAACGGGATGGACGGACCTATTTGTGGTGGAAATCTGTCTCAACAAGAACCCTCTCCAATTATCTCTCTTTCAAAAGTTCCAACAGTGTCAAACTGCAATGGCTAGTACAAAAAGGTATACAGTGTATTTTTAGAAAGGCCTTTTGAATTGCGTTTAGTAGTTATCAGGCTGCTGGTGTCTTGGGAGAGGTCAAACGGCGTTGGGGAGGGGAAAAAGAAGTTCTCTTTCCATTCCTGTGTGCATGCAACAAGCAGCAAAACAGCAAAGTTACTCCAGTTAGGTTGATATCAGCTCTGTTTTCTGTTAAAAAGGACATAATACAAATGGAGAAGGGAAAATGCATCACAAATCTAGGCACATGTGGTTATCAGCACAATAACAACACAGCACTACTGAGTGTGGGTTTTCTAGTAATTTATTTTCATGTTTCAGATCATTCCAAAACTATTTTTATCACTAACCCACAGTTTGGAAAGCATAAGTGGTATGATGTACTTATTCTGATCAATTTGATTTTCCAAAGATTGAAATCTTATTATAGTTTAACTGCCCCTTAGCTGTTTAAATGTACAATGCATTGAAAGTCAGGGCCTGGAGACAGTCTAAAAGCAATCCAATTTGGTCAATAGTTAATATATGCTTTGTTTTTATTAAACTTAAAAACCACTAAAGCACATTATAGATATGATTTTTACACTAACTTTCAACCCAATGTAGTCACAAAGCAAAACAGGTAGGTAAATACTTTCTCACACAGTAAGGCTCTATCATAAAGGACAGGACCCAGTATAGTCAGAGATTCCATGGCTGTAGACGTCACAGTGGAATTCACCCCTGCTGCAGAATTGTGAACAAGAATCTTTCATTTCTCTTTTTTAAAAAGTATGTTTCTAGTCCTTAGAACTGTGGAGATAACCTTGGAAACATACACCAATGGAGTGGTGGCTGCCCGAGTCTGCCAAGAGCCTGAAACAACAGCTCTAAGAGGTGTAAACTGTCCCATCCATCACAGTCAGGGCCCTGTGGAGTCTACAATTCCACAGCTGTAGAACACAGCATTTTTGCAAGATGATATGGAGTTCAACATTTTTGCTGCAACCAGCTGACTTTTGTCTTCCTGTCCTCCTGGAATTTGGTCTGCAGCTGCCTCTTGGCTCTCTAGCTTTCCCCACAAAGGAGAGTTAATTAGATTATAGTGCATGATCCCTGCACTGTTCCATTGAGGGCCAGAGCTGGAGTTCAGCTTACAGCCAAGAGAAGGAGGAGCCAGAAGCACAGGCTGGCCAGCTGGGCTGCCAGGATAGCAGAGTAGCAGCCGACACTTGGGAAATCAGGGAGATAACCCGCTGAAGCCGGCTACAAGCTTCCCCCTTCCCTAGCACACACAAGGGAAGGAGCTTCTGAGCTGGGCCTCCTGGACAACATCACGGGAGCCAAGGCTTGGGATGTGGGGCCAGGCCACCTGGAGAGCATAGGAAAGATACTCATCCTCAAAAATAATCGCCATAAAAATAATCACTGAATTTTATGTGAATGAATATTTTGAATTATGAACCACAGTTGCATTTGCCTAAGAATGGAAATGAAGGATATTTCACAGTGATAGTATCAAATGTTTGCTGCAGAATTTGGAAAATTCTGCTGTGGAATCTGGTCCCATTGTGCTGCAGAGTACACAGAGCCCTGAAAAAGGGTGCCTGCTATATGCTGGAATCTATGATTGCCTTACAAATGCAAAATTAAAGAATTTAGTCAGCACTTTTTTAAATGTTAGTATAACAGGAAAAACCACTAGTACAATAATAAAAAACATAAGCATTATTACCAGACCTACTAACCGTAAAAGAGACATCAGAATTGAGTGAAACTAAGAGTGAAGTAGGTACACAAAAGATAGTGTATTAAAAAATTCTAGAGTCTATGTATAAATTAGCCTACCTGCCAGCAGTTGATCCATTTAATGAATTCTGTAGGCTTGTATTGGCTGAACCTAGAGGAGCATTAAACATTCCCTGCTGAGAACTACCATTGACTGGACTCCCATTACCTTTCAGTATACCAGTGCACTTCCAGTTGTCCATGTAATTAGCTGCAAAATCATCAAAAAAATTATTTTTATTTCCATCCCTAATCTCCAAGAACATTTGGTAAGGTTACAACATTTTGGCCAGATTCTCAGCTGGTGTAAGTTGGTGAAGTACGACTGAAGTCAGAGGAGCTATATTAATTTAAGACAGCTGAGGATCTAGCTCTTTTAAGTGTTTGACATTCTCTTCCCACACTATTTTTTTCAATTTCCTCTTAATTAAGCTTGAAAACTTCACTGTTCAGTAAATCAGTAAAATACAAGCGGTAAAGTTCAACCTACCTTTAAGTAATGACATACAAAAATGTTAGTACCGATAAAATTACAAAGTATTAGTTGGACATGTTAAAGATTAAGTATCTGTATTGTTCCCTGAGCAGGATCTGGGGAATATATATTTTTCAATCTTCTTCCATCAGGAGAAGACAGCTACAGAAATTTTAACTTGGATATTTTAGAGTTTTGTATACATCTCACATTTATTCCTGACTGCAGCAGACATGTTCATGAGATAAAAGGTCACATTAATGTCTACTACTTTAGTTAGAACAAACCGAACAATTCAGAAAACAAGTTCTGTTGGCTATTATCGTATTATAAATCAAACAAAGCAAGTGTCCTCTGAGGTCTAGCAAATAAGAGATTTTCTTTTCTTTTCCACATGCATGCAGCAATAGAAAGTCTTACAGTTCACAAACAAATTCAGAGAAATTTGCATTCCAGAAACAATTAAGTTTTCCCACAGGTCAATCTTTAATCTTTCAGCATTGGACAAAGCAATCTAAAATACCTTAATGTGTGCCCTGCAGAACTCTTACCTTTCCATAGTCTAACACAGCCATCATCACCAGATGATGCAAGCACTGTGCCTGTAATGTTCCAGCTCACTCGCCAGACCTGGGAATTGTGATTATCAAACTGAGCTACTATCTGAATTTCAAATTTTGTTAGTCCTCCAGAAGAAGTCAATTCTTTCCTGTTAAGAAAAAAAGCGGGTAAAAATTCTACAGTACATGCATCCGTATTTTAAGACGATAAACGTTACTAATTCTAACCAAAGAAAATACTAATTGTCTTGAATGTGCAACAACAAAAGGGAGCTGTTTTCTCCAAGAAGGTTTGTGATGATATTTTCTTCAAACAAGTAATAGTAAATGATGTTGAAAGAAAATTTTGTTTGCTAGTTCATTGTTTGCCTTTAATAGACTGCTAAGAGCAACTCTTTCTGGATAGGCTTAAGTATTATTAGCATAAGACTACACAACTATATGCTTTCATGTTAAGAAATCCGGTTTAAAAGCTCACCTTACAGGTTTCAGTGTGAAAATTCGGACATCTTTGGTAGCTACAGCTAAAATATGGAAGGATCTTCCCAGGTTCGGAGCAAATGCAATATCGTGTACAGGATCAGTGACTGTCATAAGAGTTTCTGCTTTTGCATACTTCCTGAGGAGCAACAGACAGGTTACTCATTTGATGAGTGCTGACAACATAGCCACTGATGCAAACATGGAGTAGACAGAGGGAATTACTGTACAGAGAAGGGTCCAGCAATCAAATATAAATTAAAAAGACGAATCATTAACATTATAGTTGCAAATTAATATATTTTAATTTGTGTAATCTGTGTTCAACGACTGGCTTCTGTATGCCTCATTTGCTATATAATGAGCATCTTTTGTACTAAGGCCAAATTCTGCTTTATCAGAGTAAATTATATTAGATTTTCTCTACTGTCACTGCATACAGAATCTGGCCCAGAATGAGGTATGAATCCTCAGGATTCTCTTGCCTCATGCACTATTCAACAGGCACACTGAATGAGGCAGGATTCTAATATGTGATCTCGTAATTAAATAATTTATCGTAAAATTAAGGTTTCACATCTGTGCATTTTCTTACTAGAGAGATTAATTTAACAAATCAAATGCTTTCTTAATGGATTTCAAAGAATGCTGATGATTCACAGGATTTTCTACCATCACTTGTATCAACCTTGGCCCCAATCCTGCTAAGAGTTATGTATCTGCTTAACTTTAAGCACCTTAAGTAAATCTTTGCAGGATTGGGACCTCAGATCTTTGTTTGAAAATCCTAGTGACATTCATGGGGTTTTTGTGTTCGGAATGGCAGCACTAGATATGGTTTATGACCATGATGTGCAACATCAGCCAACGTTCCGAGATTCTTCTCCTTCTACCTGTTCCATGATAAAAATATATGCAGCAACTACAATGAGGCAGTATTTCATACATCATTTCACACTTCTCACAATGTACATGTTTTATTACTCAAAAGTATATTTTGTACTTTTATCCATACACAACAGTGAGTATTATTTAATCCCTATGTTGTTATAAACCAGTAAATAGCCATTCTAAACCCATTATAAAGATTATACAGTACAACCTCAGAGTTATGAACACCTTGGGAATGGAGGCTATTCATAACTGTGTTCTAACTCTGAACAAAGTGTTCTGGTCATTCTTTCAAAAGTTTACAACTGAACATTAACTTAATACAGCTTTGAAACTCTACTACGCAGAAGAAAAATGCTTTCCATTTTATTATTAGTTTACATTTAACAGTACTATATTTGCTTTTTTTTTTTTCTTCTACTACTGCCTGATTGTGTACTTCTGGTTCCAAACAACAGGTGTGGTTGACTGGTCAGTTCGTAACTCTGGTATTCGTAACTCTGAAATTCTACTGTACTGGTTAATTCCTTAGTTTACCTGGTGTTTTCATTGTATTCATAAATCTGAACCTTCGCCAGTGTATTTGAACTGTTGTCATCACTTCCTACAGCTATCATCGGAGAATGAGCTCGAGAGCTACAAGTGAAAAATAAGTGCCATTACATTTACAAATTACTATCATGTGTAACACAAGTTAAACTATTTTAAGTATTACGGATTTAAAAAATTAAAAATGTTAATCAGATTTCAAAGTCAAGCACTCAAAAGTTAAGAAATGGCAGATTTTTAGCTGGCTGTGCAACCATAATTCTGGTCCCTAGAATGACCATCCTCCGCCGCGAATGAGACTAGGGCCCTGTGGAAAAAGCAGCATGTAATTGAAGACTCTCAATTCAATTCAATTCTAATTCAGCAGTGGGCAAACTTTTTGGCCTGAGGGCCACATTGGGGTTGCAAAACTGTATGGAGGGCCGAGTAGGGAAGACTGTGCCCCCCCAAACAGCCTGGCCCCCAACCCCTCCCACTTCCCATCTCCCTCAGAACCCCTGACCCCTCCAACCTCCCCCCCCTTGTCCCCTGACAGCCACCTCCTGGGACCCCCTCCAACCCTAACTGCTCTCCCAGGACCCCACCCCCTATCCAAGCCCCCCTGCTCCTTGTCCCTTGACTGCCCCAACCCCTATCACCACACACACCCCCGACAGGCCCCCCAGGACTCCCACGCTTATCCAACCCCCCCCCCGGTTCCCCATCCCGACTGCCCCCCCAAACCTCCACCCCATCCAACCCCCCCCCACTCCCTGTCCCTGAGTGCTCCCCAGGACACCCTGCCCCGTATCCAATCCCCTGGCCCCCTTACCATGCTGCTCAGAGAAGTATGTCTGGCAGCCACACCGTTCGGCCAGAGTCAGACATGCTGCTGCACTGCCCTATAGGAGCTTGCAGTCCCGCCACCCAGTGTGCTGCCCGCTTGGCAGCGTGGGAGGGACTGGGGGCTAGCCACCCCGGCTGGGAGCTCAAGGGCTAGGTAGGACAGTCCCTCAGACCGGATGTTTGCCCACCTCTGATTTAATGCATACACACATGGAGATAGAATTGGGGTTGTAATCATAAACTAGTCATTTCCTAACTTGCAAGTGTTTGTCTTTGCAACCTAAATAACATTTTTAACTACTAATGTGATGTGTAATTTCTTAGGGTTTTGAATTTGTTTTTAAGTAAAGTAAAAGGTAAAGTAAACTGCGTGTAACTTTAACAACTTCCACCTCACATAATGAATCAGGAGTGTCTGAACCTGAACCTTCAGTACTGAAGCACAAATTACTACTATGTGAGCTACACAGCTGAACATATTAGTTGGCTCCAGAAGAAGGCTATTTTCCCAAAAGAAGAGGTGGGTTACCAAGTCTAGAGGTGAAAAATCCAAGCAAGTGTAGCCCTGTCTGGCTCCTCCTACCCCAATCCCTGGTGTTGCGGGACATCTTGTCCCAAGTGTTTCCCCACCAGAGAGGAGACTGGTGTCATGCACTGGGTCTAGGGACCATCTAGGGACCATCCTGGCCTTGTAGGGACCATCCTGTCTCTCACTCCATCCCTCCCCAAGAGAAGGAGGAGCACTTGTCCCATGGGGCCATGTAGGGTTTACAGAGTGAGTCCAGACCACCTCTCTTTTAAGTCCCCTCTTCTTCCCCAAAAGCCACTTTGACAGGTCACTGGGTATTCCCTGTTCAGCATGCGTTACTGCTTTAGCAGTGGCATCAGCCTGGCCTCATAATGTTCAGTGACTTGGGCAGTCTAATAACATTTTCCTGAATATAAAAGTGACAGAAAGGAAATGACAATATTTAACACCACCTCTCAGGCAAATCTGAATGCTGTTTCATGAAACAAAAGGCCTGCTGAAAACAATAGAGGAGAGCTTCTCAAAGAAAGGTCTCAAGAATCCTTTATAACAAAGTTAGGCAAGCTTAATGTAGACGTCACTACTCCCCTACCCCCACAATTATCATTCATTCTCAAACGCTCACTTATGATTTGATCCAACCAAACTAGGTCAAAGTCTTTAGTAAAGTTTTCTTCTAGACCTGACAAAATCTTTTGGATTTTTACTGCATTAATAATAAGTTTTAGACAAACTAATCTTTGGACTTTTCTTCCATTCATTCTTTAAACCTGTCTAAGTGATGCTTTATAACTTACCTTGACGGATTCCAAGAAATGCAACTGCAGCTTAGCTTACATGAGATTTCATGCTGTAGTGACCATTGACTGAGATTCATAACATCTGGAGCTTCATATATCCTCACTACTCCATCTGCTGAACAGGTTGCTAACATAAGACCCATATGCTTGGGAGCAAACTTCACATCTGTAACAGATGTCCTACTGTCTACCAGAGTGGTCCTTTTTACCTGAAAGTAAAAGCAGTAATCATTTAAGAAAAAAATGCTTCTGAGCTTCCCTCAATTATTTAGTCACCAGTTTATGGTGCAGTTATGCGGCCATATAAATTGTCATGTACTAGTGCTCCAGGGTCTAGAGTTTCATCTTAAAAATCCCTAAGGGCTTGCCTACAGACACTTTCAGCACCAGTGTAACTATACTGGTTAAGAACCACATACAGTTAAATTAGTCCAATCTATTGTGGGCAGAGTTATATCCATATAAAAGTGTTAATATTCATATAGCTTGATTCGGTAAGTTTACCAAAACCAGTTTCTAACCAAATAGTTAAAGCAGCACACAAACGATGTATGTAGGCCAGCAAATAATATCAAGCTCTAAGTTTGGAAACAATCTTGAAAATCTGGAACAAACGTGCACTGACATGTATATCTGCCTGAATTTTGAGCAATCTTGAAACTATATGTCTGAGATATGTGAAATGCTCTGTTCATATAAATTGCGATGTTGACTGTGAGGCCTAATGATGATGCTTTCAAATATCAATATTGTTAACTATTTCACTGTTGATCATTTTAGAACAAACATCAAGATAATATACTTCTTTGTTCTTGAAGATAATTTCAGATAGCTACAGTGGGCCAGAAAATGTGTTAAGGTTTATTGGGATGAGAAATTTCAATCCCTTCCCCCCTAATCACCCCTCTAGCCAAAAAAGTGAGAGAGCGCGCATCCGTGTACACAGAGATACATTGTGCATGCACGCAGAGATACATTTCCTCACCTGTATCAAAGCCTGTTTCCTGTGCCCTAAAAGACGACCAAAATCAGCTTCCACACCTATTTTTGGGTGCCAAAAGCCGTAAGTATCCTCTGCGCAGAAGTCAAACCTTTAACTTTTCACCTACTCATCATATTTAGTGTAATTATATATTTTCAATACCAAAATCTTTGCACGTTAAAATTTGGTAGCAGCCTCAAATGAGCTGAATATCAAAATAAAGGATACCATACTTATTGTTACATGGTGCATTGAGTGTGGGGTAGGTGGGAGCAGTCCTACATAATTCTGGGATTCCTGCTGCATAGGAAGGGTCTAATGTGCAACACAGAACATTAGAATTTTGAGGTGTACATTTTTTCCTCAGTGGATATTTTTTGAACAGAGGGAGAGGGGATACCAAAGTAAAATGTATAATATAAAAATGTTGCAAAATTCTCTATAATGAAGTTGAGAAAAGGAAACAGTTTAGTTTGATGTTAGGAAATACTTCTTAATAGTGACATCTATTTGTCAAGTTGCATGCTGAAAACCATGCCAGTCATTTAAAACGAGCCTAGACGAAGCACAATCCTAAATTAACAAGCGCAATTGTCAAATAAACGACTATTATTTTATATTAACTGAAAAGCTTCATGGAAAAGGACTCTCTCTAGCTCTACTTGAGACTAGAAAATGGGTTGAAGAAAAGAGAACTCACACCAAGTTACCATAACTTGCAGTTTGGAACAATTTCTAATTTAGCCAAGTTCACTCCTCTACAGGAGGAATAAAAATCAATGATTTAAAAAAAACATAAATCAGATTTTTATTTAAATGTTTTTTCCTCAAAAAGCATTTTATCAAAAAAATCCCATCTAAAGATAGTTTTAATTAAGATACATTATAGCTCAAAGATATCTCATCATGGAATAGGGATTATAAATTCTAATTCTATAGTATGAGACAATATATTCATGTAATGTTAAAGAAAAGTTTTGTAAATGAGTTCCAATAGTTCATGGATTAGGGACCCCAATCTTATGGGGTTCCAGGGACTTCTGTATAGATGATTTAGGTTAATCTTTCTATCTACCCAATGGGGCTCAGTCTAGAAAATACATCCGAGATGCTTAGTTTTGCAGTTCTCAAACTGTGGATTTGTGTCTCCAGAGATAACATGCTTGTTAACAGCAAAAATGTAAATAAATAAATAAATAAATAAAGGTGAGAAATAACAGACCTCAACCCTATTGCTCCTCTGCAAATTTGTGTACACAGAGTCAGTCGTTTACCTCTCTCTAAAAGTGCAAAGTTTCAAAAAGTTCAATGAATAGAAGATCATTGGGGGCAGAATAGATCTGGACAAGGAGAAGTCTGGAGATAAATGTGAGAAAGGAGGAACAGGCAGTAGAAACAAAAGTGAAACTGTTTGGGCAGCATATTCCGGAGGTCTTGAGGTCTTTCTGAGTGTAGCCTTCATTGATTTGAGATCTACCATACCATTCTCTCACTAGAAGGGAAAACCTATAATGGCAGCAGGCCGTAAGAGAGACCCAGTCTGGGTCTCATCTCTCTCTGAGTTGTGAAGAATATGCATTAAGGTTATAACAACCAACAAGAATGTACTTTTATGCAGAAATCCATGATTAAATCGAGTCTTCCTGAATAGTGATTTTTTAAATCAAATACACCCTGGTCCTCTATTTAATTCTGGAGTTTTAGCAGCTGAAATCTGTGGTCTTTAATACTGATCAATAGATGAGACATAAAATATAGGAGAATTAAAGTGTGTGTCAAAACTAACAATATTTCAAATCTCACCCAGTGACTCTGCCCTCGAAGTTTATCATTCGACTCTCCCACTATTTCTTCCCACACTACAGCAGTTCTGTCAAAAGAACAGGAAGCCAGGACCTGTCCAAACTCAGGATGAGCCCATGTCACACGCCATACGGACCCACTGTGTGTCTGGGAAATAAAAAAAAAAAATTGCAGTCTGCAGAATGCGTATTTCACTTGGAATCATGGGAAATTGCAAGTTAAGATCTTATGTTTAAGTAGTATCAAGTTTTCTAGGGAGGCAAGGAATTACAGCTGTAAAAGCAAAGAGTAACGAATCTAAAAGGCTTTTGAAGTACTACTTCGAAATGAATCCTCACTTATGAGGCTCCAAATTCTACATCAGCTATATTACTTATTGAAAACCATGTTCAAAATTCCATAATCACTGGAAAGATCAACTACAAGTTAACTAATATAGCATATGGGTTTATTTCTCAAGTTTAGACATTACTACTGCAACCCTAAATTTGGAGAAGTGGTTAAGAAGTTAAAAAATGGGTCTTGACATTGAAATTAAAGCTATATTTTAAACTGATATATGCTGCTGCCATCATCTCCGGCTTCATGGACACTTCTCCAAAGTCCATATGGAACACAGTTGATTTTCCTTCCTGCCTGATGCTCTTTTTCAAGTCTGTCTGTCTACTTCTTTTCCTAGAGGAAAGGACTCCAAAAGCTTCACCTGGATTTCCAACTTTAGAATTACAAGATTTTGATACGCTAATTCCCGTTATATAAACTGCAAAACAACTCCAGAATTGACCACCTCAGTTCTCTTGTGTAACTATGCACATTGGCCTCATTGAAAAGCTCTTCTCAGAAAAAATTATGGAAAAGTCATGTTCTAATACTAGACCCCTTCAAATCCATGGATATCTGCTTTACATCTGCAGATACCCATGGACGACTTTTGCAGATCAGACACGGATACAAATTTGGTATCTCCACAGAGCTCTCTACCTATAACAGTCGATTAAAATGACTTTTTGCCACTTACATTTTCATGTCCCATAATGAGACAAGAACAGAGGTGGGCAAACTTTTTGGCCTGAGGGTCACATCTGGGTGGGGAAATTGCATGAAGAGCTGGGGTAAGGTGTTGACGTATGGGAGGGAGTGCAGGGTGCAGGAGGGGGCTGGGATGCAGAAGGGGTGCAGGGTGCAGCAGGGGGTGGGGGCTCAGGGCAGCAGGCTGGGGTGCAGGAGGGGTTTAGGGTGTGGGCTCTGGCCCGGTGCTGCTTACCTTGAGCGGCTCCGAGATGGCAGCGGCACACAGTGGGGCTAAGGCAGGCTCCCTGCCTGCCATGGCCCTGCGCTGCTCCCAGAAGCAGTCAACACCACGTCCCTGCAACCCCTGGGGAGGAGGACAGACGGCGCTGCGTGCTGCACTGGCCTGTGGGTATTTCCCACAAAGCTCCCATTGGCGCCAGTTCCCTGTTCCCAACCAATGGGACCTGCGGGGGACGGAGCACTCTGCACCTGCAGGGGCCGCAGAGACATGGTGCCAGATGCTTCCAGGTGCGGCACGGGTCCAGGGCAGGCAGGGAGCCTACCTTAGCCCTGCTGCGCAACAGGGATGGCAATCCTGCGGGCTGGATCCAAAGCCCTAATGGGCCAGATCCAGCCCGCAGGTTGTAGTTTGCCCACCCCTAGACTAGAAAATAATCCCAATGATACACTGCAAAGTCTGAGCAACAATGACCAAAACTCTCTATTGTATTTTGTCTGTTCTGGCTACTGAAGTTACTGTATATTTACTAAACAATCTGTAAATGTAATGAAGTCTAAGTAAAAAACTTCACTATAGCCTACTCTTTAAACTTTGAGAAGTGGGGTGAGACTGACAGACTTTTTAAAATGAGAATAATTGGATTTGCAGATTAGCAAAATGATAATCCAGGAGTTTCTACTGTACAAAACTATATGAGCCAGCAAATACTTCAGTAAAATTATTTACTCACAAAATACTGGGGAGTCCCTGGCACAACCATTCATAGTTATACTGAAATAATAATGCTTACCTTCCAGCTGGCAGTACAATGCCAATCCCCATTTTCACTTTTGTCCCAAACCTATTAAGAAACCAAAATGCAATCATATACTTCGTTGATCTAAGCCTATTCTTCCTGCAAGAAATGAAAGGTATGAGGCACAATCCACACAACCTTTTCCCCTTGAAAACCCTACATACCCTTGCATCTACACAGAGGCAGTTACAGGACTAGGTTGTAAGGTCAACTCATGCAAGCCATTTGAAAAACAAGTGCCTTATTCATTTTTGTATAAAAGAATTTATTAATAAAGGGACATATCCTGCTTGTTTCATCTTAATCTGAAAATAGCACAAGAATTTCAAAAAAAGTCTTCGTTTCATACCCTGTTACACTCAAGGTAAAAGCCTATAATAACTAAGATGTGAAATTATGACTGCCTACATGTGTGTAAATTATATTATAAAGGTTATTACTGTAAGGCTACTTTGTGCAAAGAAAAATCCAGAATGTTCCACTATGTCCGAGCAGAAAGATAACTGTATAACTGGAAACAAAACTTTAAAATGGTAAAAACTCAGCATTCCCAATATGGTGGCTGAAAGTTGTAGTTTAACTTTGTTTATGTGAATAATTTTTCAACTCTTATGTAGTGATGTTTTTAAACAAATATTATATCAGTATATATACACGCAACCCAACCATTTTTAATAAAATACTTTTAAGAGTAAAACTTTGATGCAACTGATGACTCCTCCCCCTTTGTGGGCTACTGTGGGCTAGTAAACAGGACATGAGGCTGAAGGTTGAATTTCTTATTCCCCGCTCCTCTAACTTCAGTATGATCTTGGACATATCACAACCTCTCTCTGCCTCAGTTACCCCACATGAAAAAAAAAGAAAAAAGACAATCCTTACCCTTTACTGTGTTTTAAAATAAGCCATGGAGGTAGTTACTGGTTAGTGCAGATAAATGAGTACACTGGATCTGGACTCTATTCCCAACTCTTCCTCTCGTTCACTGTGTCATCTTACATAAATCATGTTGCCTCCAGGCCCCACTTTATGGCCCTCTGATACAACCCTGGTTGTAACCAGTTTAGTGCACAACCATAGTTACAAACAATTTCCTAGATTTGTACCCTATTTGTAAAGCAGACAGGACTAACAAATTATCAATACGTAATTTACAGGAGCACTGTGATACATAATGACTGTAAATCTTTTCACGGTTCTCTGATAAAAAGGTACTATTATAAATGGAAAGTAATATTGTAGTGTTCACGCAATGAACTCTAGAGCTAAATCTTATATTCTAAAGTATATTTTCCCCCTTTTAACAATCACCCATAACTTTCGAAAGCACGTTTTCTTCAGGCAGAAGTTAAACTTGTTCTCAGATCAAAGGTGGTGTTTTTTTTTAAGTTTGAGGTAAATTGGTCAAGCTTTTTTTGAGTTACAGGAAAGCATCAAAAACATATGACTTCAAGGCTTTGACCAGCATTCCATTAACTGTACGTAACTTAAAAGCAACTCATACTATACATTTCCCATGATTTTAATCCTCACTGAGGCAGAAGAGAGCAAATTAAATATGAACGAGTTGAGTATTTTTAGAAGTGTGGAAATTACAAAAGTACTTGTCTGGGAATACATGATAGAACATTTAACTCATTATTGTATGTTACCTCCGCTTAATTTTAAATTACATAATGCAATTAAATCTTCCAAACAATATAGAAAAGTTAAGTTTACTGTCACATCGATCCTCTACAGGAACCTATTAACATTTTCTTTTCTTTAAAAAGAATAAAGTTAAATGCAATATGTTAATGTTAGCTATATAAAAGAAAGACTGAAAAACCACCTATTTGCAAATCAGGAAATACCAAAAGTTGACAGTTCCAAAAAGCAATATGAACATAACCACATGCAAAATATTTTCTATTCTTGTTTTCTCTGCAAAGTGTAAAATGTAGCCTTTTTATATTTTATGGTATGTATAAAAATATGTATCATTTATAATATACTAAGGCAAGGTAGAAAACCAAGAAGCAGAATACAGCGTCATAGTGCACTGGGGTTAAACCTGGGCAGGAGAACTCTGAGTATTTGGCAATTCTTGACTCGTCTGTTTGATTTCTCAGTTTTAATGTGTTGTTAATTCCTACGTTTACTTATTAATTATAACAACACTCCGACCTTCCTCACTGTGGCTTCCTCCTCACTGTCCTGGTAATAACCCAGTAAGGTGCTCGGACACTACGTTTCTTTTGCTCGCAGACTCTCACACCTGCACCCTTGGAGACTCTGACCGGTACTACGGGCTCGCTAGTTAGTTAGCTGGTGCCCGACACACGTGGCAGGGGTGAAAGGCTGCTGGCTGCCGCCCCCACCGTGGTTCTGAGGGACCTGCCAGGAGATGAACAAAACACCAACGCTGGGCACTTCTCCGCGGAGGCCGCCGCGGGGCTTGGGGAGCTGCAGGCCCGGCCCAGGGCGGCAGAGACGAGGGAGCTCTCACTGTCCGGCTGGGCCTGGGGCCGGGCTCACGGGGCAGCTGGGCGTCACCTCAGCCGCCCTGGGCAAAGCGGGCCGAGCCCAAGGCTGGCCTCCCCCACAGAAGGACAGAGCTCTTGCAGCGCCCCCGGGCCCCGCTTCCCGCCCTCCCCGGCACTGAGCGGCTGGGACGTCCTGGCGCCCGGCCGGAACACGGCGGTGGGGGCCCCGCACCTTGACACTCTGGTCGCTAGAGCAGGTCGCCATGCGCCGCCCGTGGAAGTCGAAGGAGACATCGTGGATGAGGTCGCGGTGATCGGCCGCGATGGGGCGCGCCACGAACATCCCTCAGCCTGGGCAGCCACCGGCTCCGCCTCCCTCCGAGCGCGCCGCTACGGCTTCCCCGCGCCTCGCTCTCAGCCCCGGGACAGAGCGAGGGGGGCTCGCGCGTGAATCTGCTCGGAGCGCGTGCGTACTAGGGAGCGTCCCTCGCGCTCCATCAGAGGGCGACCCGAGGCGTCACGCGCAGCGCAGGGAAGGCTGTTTCCTAGCACTCGGGAATCTGCGCGAGCGCAGCGTGGCGCCGCCTCCTACTGCGGTTGCGCGGGTCTTCTCTGGCGTGAGCCTTTCCCGTATGAAAACAGGGAGGAGGCTTTGTAGAGACTAGCACGTTTCTTTGGAATTAAGCGTTTTGTGGGCTGTAACCAGGAGTGCACGTAAGGTGGTAGGCTCCAGTTTGCAGTGCCAGCAAGAGATTTTTAGCGGGTGTGGGGTGCTGGAAGGGCGGGGCTTAGAGCTGCACTGTGTTCCATAAAGAAGAAGAACTTGAGCAGCTAATGAGAGCTACATTGCAAGAATCACTCTTTAAGAACACCAGACTGATTTGCAGGGGTATAACCATCACATGCCATTGAAGGCACTTTACTTACTTTCAAGCATTTTTAAAAACTCTGGAGGTTAATTTATAGTAGATTAAGTAAAAGGAATGAAATACATGAAAGCAAGTAAAGTTGGTCACACTTGGTGTTTTCAATGCTGTAATTAAAAATTGTATTCATATTATTTGTTGGGATGGTATAATAAAACCACAGACATTTGAAACACAAAGTGATTTTACTTTATAATATTACAGAAAAAAAGTGATACAATACCCATGCCCTCATCTAGGACCATCCAGTCATTGCTACTCAGAAATAAAATAGTGTATCCTTCCTTAAAATATGTTTATGGCCATTTTATATAATAAAATTTCAATTATTTATTGGTTCTTTCAAACATTTGTTGGTTAGTCATTTTTTGTGAGATAATGCTGCTTATAAGTTCTCTATTTCACGGTAGTGTTTCTGAACGGGGTTTTTTGTTTGCTTTTTGATGAAAGATGACTTTCTTGTACCATACTCTGTTGATTATAAAGAATAGTGCTTCATTTTTTCCAGAATTGTTTCCAGTCATACAGAGTGAGTCATCTCTCAAACAATCCATTCTTTTGCCGCTTGTATGATTCAGTGATTTAATCAAGGTTTAAAAATCTCAAAGAACTAGTGAATATATAATTTCTGTCCGATTTAAAATATAATGAACTTTTTAAGTCCAGAATATCAATATAATACATTTTTAAAGACCTATGGCCAGATTCTCAGCCCATGGAGTCTGGAGATAGGCCAGCTTACATCAGCTGAGGATCTGGCCCTGAAATCCAAAAATAGAAAGATCCTAGTTAATGAATTGTTAAACAGAAATGGACTCATAACTAATCTACGTGTATCTCTAGCTGCAGTTAAAAATGGCACTCTACCGGTACACTAGTTAATTCAGATGGCACTTGTGATGCACACACTAGGAACAATGGGTTTTGATGCTGGGAACCCACCTCAGCACTGATAGAAAATGATCATACTGCCTAAGCAGTACTAAACTGGTCACTTTGAAATTGATGATAATATAATCATAATAAAGTGAAACCTTATACACCATCAATCAAACCCTAACCCCGCCCCTTGACCCCTATAGTCCCTCCCACCTGTCACCAGAAGTCCCACCCTATGGGGGTATTACTTCCGGAGTCAAGATGGCCACATGACCGGAAGCAAAGTGGGTCATGTGACCCCTCTAAGAACTCCTCCCACCACCCTCTACCAATCAGGAGGGGGTTCCTCCCGAAAGGACCACCCCCGAGAGGAGATTTGACCAATCAGGGTGACTTCTGGGGTGGGTGACCTGTCTAGAAGTGGGTCATGTGACCCCTCTAACAACTCCTCCCACCACCCTCTACCAATCAGGAGAGCTTTCGTCCCGAAAGGACCAGCCTGAGAGGAGATTTGACCAATCAGGGTGACTTCCGGGGGCGGGTGAGCCCATCTAGAAGTGGGTCATGTGACCCCTCTAACAACTCCTCCCACCACCCTCTACCAATCAGGAGGGGTTTCCTCCCGAAAGGACTACCCCGAGAGGAGATTTTGACCAATCGGTGTGACCCCTCTAAGAACTCCTCCCAAGGCCCTCCGCCAACCCAAGTGCAGCACCAATACCCCATAAGTACCAGCGCCGAACAGAGGAGGCCATTTCTTACCAAGGACATGTGTTTTAGAAAGCGTGGAAAGGCTGATGAGAGGAAACATGGACTCCTTTACCACCCCCATTAGAACTTCGGACTTTGTTTTAGACCCGAGCACCATACTTATGTGGCGCAGGCACTACACCAGTGACAGTTCTGAGGACGAGGAGAGAATGACTGAGGGGAGCCCGTTGGCCAACCAGTTGATGGATACGTCTGAACCCGACCACGAAACCCTTGTGAGGCACCCTGAGGAGCCTGATGGCCTTTCTTTGTCCACCCCCTCAGATCGCCACTTGGGAGAGTCACCGGTGGACAAGGCAAATGGAAAAGATGGCGCTCAGGTAAATGAACGATTAAGAAACGGCAGTAGAGGAGGAGGTGGGGGTAATGAGGCTAGGAACCGGGGGGAGGGTGTAAATTAAAAACAAGCAGCTGGGGTGCTTACACTGTTTCTTTTTCTGAAAATTTTTCAGCAGCTCGACGATGCCTTTCTAGAAGCCTTTAAGAACTTGCGCATCAGCTGTTTTTGCTCATGTTCGAGAGACAGATCTCAAGCTGAAAATGACAAAATTGAAGAATCGAATCAGCTCAGACTCCCTTATGGTAGCGGTTATGGCGTCCATTTTACAGGCGGCTGTAAAAGATCATGTTAAACCAGCAATTAATAAAATGTATTTAAATGTGTCAATATGAGTGTGTCCCCTTTTATATTTGAGGTAGTAAAAGACGGTACCAGTAACAGTCATGTCTACACCGACGTCTCTGTTAAAGAAAATATATTACAATCCCAGGGAAGCTGGGAGCTTTGGTGGAGTGAACCCTCTTTTTCAAGTGGCCAGAAAGCATAGTAAAACTTTAAATAGAAGACAGGTAACAGCTTGGCTTTCAGACCAGGATGCTTACACTTTACACAAACCAGCTCGAATACATTTTAAAAGAAACAAGACTATTGTTTCAGATGTGGATGCACAGTGGCAGGCAGATTTAGTGGATATGCATCGGTTCTCCAAACACAACAGCGGCTTTAAGTACATCTTAACAGTGATAGACATTTTATCCAAATATGCCTGGGCCTTAGGCCTAAAAGAAAAGACAAGTGGTGAGGTATCCAAGGCCTTTAAAGCTATTTTCAGCGAAGGTCGCGTGCCTCAAAAATTACAAACTGATCAGGGGAAAGAATTTTTAAACAAACCTTTAAGTGGATTGTTAAAGCGGCACGGGGTTCACCATTTTGTTACTAATAATGAAGTCAAAGCAGGGGCTGTGGAGCGATTTAACAGAACTTTAAAAACTAGGATGTGGAGATATTTTACAGCCCATAACACCTTTCGCTACATTGATGTCTTACCTGACTTTATAAAGAGTTATAACCAGAGCTTTCACAGAACTATACGTACCAGACCCATTGATGTTAACCCTTCAAATTCTCTGAAGGTGTGGAAAACGGTTTATGGAGATAGTTTTAAAATAAAACAGGTTGTTCCCCCTTTTAGAAAAGGTGACCACGTGAGACTATCTAAAACCAAAGGCGCTTTTAAAAAAGGTTATGAACAGATGTTTACCAATGAGATATTCATAGTGGATGAAGCCTTAACCAGGGGCCAAAGACCTGTATACCGATTAAAAGATTATGAGGGTGAGGCAGTTACTGGATCTTTTTACCCTGAAGAATTACAAAAAGTAAACCCCAAACAAGACAGGATTTACAGGGTTGAAAAAATTCTAGTGGAGAAAGGAAAAGGGAGAAAAAAACAGCTATTGGTAAAATGGTTGGGTTGGCGTGATAAGTTTAACAGCAGGGTGGAAGCTTCTCAACTCTGTGACATTTAGACACAAACCAAAGAGAAAAAAAAACCAAACCAATTCCTCCTGCAAAGACAGATAGAAGAAAAAATAATAATGAGCGATGGCGGGTTTTACATCACTTTGCCCAGCAATGCCAGTTCTGCAGTTTTTCCCCAAAACACCATCTTGAACTTTACAATACGGCTAATTAAGCCCTTGGATCTCCCGAGTGCCTGGGAGGTGGGGTTAGTGGAAATACAATACCTGCACAGCTGGAATACTATCAATGAAGATACCCCTTTTGAAATTACCTTTGGAGATACGACATGGAATTTCATCCTACGACGAGGTTATTACTCGACCATACCCGAATTACTGGAGCATATGAACAGCACCATGGCTCGTCACCAAGGACCGCCTGAGATGGTCACGAACTATGACCCTGTAGGTTGAAAAGTGAGACTTAAATCTACCAATTTTAACTATGGGTTTTCCACTGGCGGGGAGCTAGCTAACATTTTGGGTTTGGGCCCAAAACGCAACGTCCAAAAATTTTCCTTCTCGGCAGACATTACAGGGGGTTTTAACTCCTTGTATCTGTACACGGATATTGTAGAACACCAGTTTGTGGGGGACTTTTCTGTTCCCCTGTTACGCTGCGTCCCTGTCCAAGGAAGGAACAATGAGTTTGTTACCATCACCTATGATAAACCTCATTACGTTCCTGTTAGTAAACACCACATCGACACCATTACCATTGAAATAAAGACAGACCAGAACAGACATGTCTCATTTCACTTCGGCAAGGTGATCATCAAGCTGCATTTGTGACTGCGGAGAGAGCGAGGTTTCTAAAAAGCAAAAAACACTATTATGGCGATCCTGAAGCACGGTGATCATTTTGATTTAAATGGACTTGAACTGTATGAAGAATTGAGTACACTGTCATGAATGTTGCCACATACAAAATCGATGATGGACATTGTACAGTTTACTCATACCAGCAAACTTGTTGAGATATATCCTAATGTGTACATTGCCACTCATATTCTACTGACAATTCCTGTAACAGTAGCATCAGGAAAACGGAATTTCTCAAAACTAAAGCTCATTAAAAACTATCTCCGCTCTACAATGAGTCAGGAACACTTGATTAGTCTTGCTATTCTTGCAATCAAACAATACATCACTTTGTCTTTGTATACAATGACATTATTACTGATTTTGCAGCCCAAAAAGCCAGAAAGATTGCTTTTAATTAAAAACAAATCCTTGTTTCACTACCTCTTCATATAAATTTCCAATAAAATGTTGACGAATTAAAAAAATGATATTATTTGCATCATTCTGTCAAATCAGAATTTTTTCTATAGTGCTACTTCTTTATTGCTCGTCCATCAGCATTACCGTGTGCTTAACTACGTTAAACTGGTTTGAATAACATGCATGTGGCAAGTTTTCCA
Organism: Gopherus flavomarginatus; assembly: GCF_025201925.1. NCBI lineage: Eukaryota > Metazoa > Chordata > Testudines > Testudinidae > Gopherus > Gopherus flavomarginatus. The sequence goes on from NC_066618.1 coordinate 206,704,788, forward strand.
ATAGTATAAGCTTATGTTTGTGTTGCTCAGAGCAAGACAGGCACAAGGGCACCAGTTTAATAATCCAGCCTAGTGCACCGTAAATCCTAAGGATGGCCCTGGATACAAAACTATTCAAGATAGTTAAGTCCCAGGCAAACTGTGAAGAGTTACAAAGGGATCCCACAAAACTGGGTGACTGGGCAACAAAATGACAAATAAAATTCAATGTTGATAAATGCAAAGTAATGCACATTGGAAAACAATCTCAACTATACATGCAAAATGATGGCATCTCAATTAGCTGTTACCACTCAAGAAAGAGATCTTGGAGTCATTGTGGATAGTTCTCTGAAAACATCCACTCAATGTGCAGCAGCAGTCAAAAAAGCTGTCAAGGTTCCTTCCCCACTCTGAACTTTAGGGTACAGATGTGGGGACCTGCATGGACACTTCTAAACTTAATTACTAGCTTAGATCTGGTATCACTGCCACCAGCCCCAAGTACTACCTTTTTCCCTGGGTAGCCTTGAGGGACTTCACCAATTCCCTGGTGAACACAGATCCAAACCCCTTGGATCTTAAAACAAGGAGAAATTAACCATCCCCCCTCCTTTCTCCCACCAACTCCTGGTGGATTCAGATCTAATCCCCTTGGATCTGAAAAACATGGAAAAATCTATCAGGTATTAAGAAAAAGGCTTTTAATTCAAGAAAAGAAAGGTAAAAGAAAACCCTCTGGGAGAGATTAGCATACCAGCTACTCTCACAGACAGCAGATTTAAAACACAGATGATGTTCCCCTGGGAACAAATTTAGTTACACAAAAAAATACCCAAATACCCAATTTTGATAATTCCCTTAATGATGACAAGACAAGTTACAAAGAAAATAAACATAAACCTATTTATCCCTTTCTAAAACTTACTACTCTGATAAGAGGTTGATTCCTTGATCTTTTTCACTCCGGCTGAAGATGAGACTCTAAACAAAGGAAAACTTCCCTCCTTCCTTTTGAAACATCTTGTTCCCCCATTGGTTCCTCTGGTCAGGTGTCAGCTAGGCTAGGTGAACTTCTTAACCATTTACAGGTAAAAGAGGCATTAACCCTTAACTATCTGTTTATGACAAAAGCTAACAGAATGTTGGGAATCATTAAGAAAGGGATAGATAATAAGACAGAAAACATAATATCGCCTCTATATAAATCCATGGTATGTGTACACCTTGAATAGTGTATGCAGATCTGGTCACCCCATCCCTAAAGAGATATATTGGAATTGGAAAAGGTACAGAGATCGGCAACTAAAATGATTGGGGTATGAAACAGGAGGAGAGATTAAAATGACTGGGAATTTTCAGCTTAGAAAAGAGATGACTAAGGGGGATATGATAAAGGTCTATAAAATCTTGACTGGTGCGAAGAAAGTGAATAAGGAAATGTTATTTAATCCTTCACATAACACAAGAACTAGCAGTCACCCAATGAAATTAATAGGCAGCAGGTTTTAAAAAAACAAAAGGAAGTACTTCTTCACACAATATAAAGTCAACCCAGGGAACTCTTTGCCAGAGGATGGTGTGAAGACCAAAAGTATAACAGGATTTAAAAAAGAAATAGATACATTCCTGGAGAATAGGTCCGTCAGTGGCTATTAGCCAGGATGGGAGGGATGCAACACCATGCTCTGAGTGTCCCTAGCCTCTTTGCCAGAAGCTGGGAATGGGCAACAGGCTGTGGTCACTTGATGATTACTTGTTCCGTTCATTCACTCTGAAGCACCTGGCCTTGACCACTGTTGGAAGACAGGATACTGGGCTATATGGACCATTGGTCTGACCCAGTATGACCATTCTTATGTAAAAAATAATTATAATAATAAAAATGTTTAGTACAGAAACTCCCCAACATAATGACCTCTCAAGATAGCAACAATGTGAGATAACAACCTTGGCAAATAATGCATTTTAAAAATCTTGGCCTACTAGGAAACATATTTATATAAGTTTCCATTCCCAGTCACAAATCTAGCATTCTGGAGCAAAGTGACTAAAATATAGTCCAACAAACAAATGTTTATTTAACGTGCCCCTCACTTTTCCCTCCATTGCATCCCGCTCACTGGTGTTGTCTTTGGTCAGTGGAGACTCAGAGTTCAGAGGTGCTTTCACGTGAGTACACCTTCCATGTGGAGGACAAGAAGGCACCTTACTTGTTCCTCCAGCTGCTCACTGTTCGCTCTGGCCACGGCTGTTCATTGTGCCACCGTTCACTCCACCGCTTTGTTGCCAATGGCCCTGCGCAGTCACCTTCTGCTGTCACCTGCCAACGTGACCTCTGCGAGTTGGTCTCTTGAGGTTCCACCAGCTCTCAGTGATTTCAGCTGAGCTCTCAGTGGGGGAACCTCACTGCTAGCGCAGTCTGGCCTGTCTCTTACACAAAAACATTGTACCCACAGGAACACTGTTCCCACAACAGGACTAAGCACTTAGACCTGATTGTCAGAGATTTCAGCTGCAGTGGTCACTTAACAGAACAAAAGACTATCTATGGAGTCTAATCAGCTCTGTCTTTAAACAGTGGAGAGGGACAGGTCCCCACCCTCTCTCTTGATGCCTTCAAATCATCACAGACTAAATACAGTTCTACTGCCCTTTATTCATACAATAAGAACAACATTTCATCCCCTATTTCCCCCACATTCAACTGGTTTGTAACCCAACCCCAGCCAAAATCTATCACTTGGACAACACAGCTCTGTTTGCTGGATACCTAGGTAGATTAGGTGTGAATGTAAATATAATCTGGCCCTGAAGCCTTTTCTCGCAGCCCCAGCTCATCACTAGCTGTCAGGGAGAGCTCATTTAGACTTTGCTTACAAATCATCATTTGAAATTATTAGGTTGGCCAACATCACCGAAATGAATGCACTGACAACATAAAAAACAACAGCTGTATAAGGAAGCAAGGAAGCTAGTCTATGTTCATACTTTTCAAATCTATTATACTTTTTCAGATACACATATTTTATCATACATTGTATAAGTTTTTAAAGTATGTATTAATGTTTCAGTTTAAATTCAGATTTCCAAACAGTCACTAAATTGGTATGTAACTAACTCACAAAACTGTGGGGGGGGGGAGAGTGTTGGGGAAATTCGGGGGGGTGTAGGAAAATCACTGGCAGGACCAGCAGACCCTCCACAGGCGAGCCGCTGAAGGCAACCTGCCTGCCGCGCTCGCAGTGACCGGCAGAGCACCCCCTGTGGCTTGCTGCCCCAGGCATGCGCTTGGCGTTCTGGTGCCTGGAGCCACCCCTGGTGACAGCTGCTTCTGAGAGCGGCGCAGGGCCCACGGCAGCGCAGGGGGCAATCCCGTGAGCCGGATCCAAAACCCTGAGGGGCCAGATCTGGCCCGTGGACCACAGTTTGCCCACCCCTGGGCTAGATGAACCATTGGTCTGAACCAGTATGGCCATTCTTTTGTACTATACATATGTGTGATATCTCCTTTGATCTTACTGAGAGGTTTTCCACATGTGTGCATTGCAGAAATGTTGGTATTCCAGCATCACCAACCTCAAAAGTTAACAACTCATGAGGTCAGACTCCACAAAATAGTGAGATTTAAAAAAAAAACCTCATGATTTTTGGGGGAAATCATACTCTGTGTTTTTACTGTTGAGTTCTCCCTGCCCAACCCCTGCATGTATGTGAAACAATTACTGTTGCAAACTTGCTCAAATTCAGAAAGTAATTTTGGGCCCTGCTGCAGGAGCTTTTATTAGATGCCTGATTGTGTGGAGCTTCCAGCTTCTCTCCAAACACCATAATTAATTCTTTGTCCCACCCCCAACATCAGCCTCACAAACCACTAATTTAATTCTGCACCCACACTAGTTCTGCTCCTCAGCCTCCACATCAGTACTGCACCCCCTAAACCCACATAAATTCTGCCCTCACATCAGTTCCTCTTCTTCAGTCTCCACATCAGTTCTGACCCCCTCCCTACTCACACTCTGCTCCTTCTGCAGATCCTGAAGTTCTTCATCTCTCTTTCCTCAGGCATGAGAGTACAGTGGGGTCCCCTTCTTCCCCTACCCAGGCCTGGAGGGAGTGGTTCATGTAGTAAGATGAGGCCCTGAAACATATCCTCTTGTGTCAGAGGCCCAGTCTGAAGCCTGAAACCTGAACCAAAGTACTTCCAGGCACTGCTAAGCAAAAGCTGGGCTGTGAGCCAGAGGCAGGGCCCACTCACAGAAGTTGGTGAGAAGAGAGTTGTTAGAAGCAGGTGCATTCACACATAAGTGCTAAAAAGAGGAACTTGTGCCAAGATGACATCAGGACACTCCACAGACATAACAAGGAACAGGCAGGTGCATCTTAAAGACAGGATCAAAAGGACAGCATGATGGATAGCTCTGTTTGTCTGAAACAACATGATCAAAGGGGGAGACAATACCCTAATGCGTCACGGGGCTGTACTTCAAGAAGTCAGTAGAGATGAATAGTCCGTCCTATAACTGTATAAAAGTAGGTCCCGCAGTGCGCATCTTTGTCCAGCCTAGGGGGCAGTGGAGTGTCCTGCCGCTGACTGAGCTGTGTCCATTGCCAGGGGGCACATATTCGTAGTATGTCCTGTAGAGTCTATAGGAAACTATTACTGTGCTTCGTTTGACAATAAACCTGGCTTGGGTTCCTTCGTACCTTACTAGAGTCTGTGTTTTGGGGGGATTTTATTGGGGTTTGCTGGGTCAGCTATCTGCGCAGAGCTGGGGCAGCACACACAGGGAACATGGACGCAGCTGACTGTTATCATCATTGAACAAGAGCAGAGCACCACACTGGTAGCTACTGACAACAGTTCACAGCTGCAGGGGTTTGCTGCCAAAGTTTTAAAGAAAGTTAGATCACTGAACTGGTGAAGTACTGATCCAAACACCTGGAACCAGAGTTTGCTGGAGTGCACTAGACCAACTTTTGACAGCAGTAGCCTCTACTGCAGGGGCAAAGATAATATTTTCTTCATTGCCGTTTATTTAGCTAGTTAATTCAAAGCTGAGAAAATGACTGGGAGTTGGAAAAGCAGAAGAGCTTGTTTTCCTCTTCCAATCGATGAATAGAACTAGGTGAGAGAGTATGAGCTCTGTTTGTTCTAAAATCTTGAAGGACATGGTGACCAGACACAATCTGTTCAATTCACTAACTACACATAACATTTCCTTTGTTGAATAAATACGTTTGTTTAAAATGCAAAATATGTCTTATTAAACCTACTCTTTTTTTCTTATGTATCCAGTACATTTAAGGTCATTTTATTTAACTAGTAAAAACAATTTTAAAATGCTGTTTAAGTGTATTTTTAATTGAATTCAAATTTTCCTCCAAATGCATCTTGACACAAATCACAAGTAAAAATTTAATCATATAACAAATAGACATATCATTCACCATTTTCTAACATAAGACAAAAATGTAAAATTAAGAATCTGAACAGGTATCTGTTGAGGTATAGAATTGCTTAAATATGTATAGATAGAGCGTATCCTCCAGATGAGCAATAAGAAGTACCAAACTTAGTGTAAAGGCTATATTTAGTTGCAAATCAACATTGTAATGGTTAGCAATAATGATAATCAACCTTTTTTTAAGGAAAATAACTAAAAAGTATAAATGCAAAACAAAAATACAATTGATTGGTTAAATCAAGATTTCCTGCTTGCTGATTTCAGCCATGATTAAAATCCGTGATTTAAATTATTTTGATTTAGATCAATCTACCCTAGCTTGATTCCTCATAGTCAATACTGAAATGACGTGTATTTATGAATACAATTGTCTCAGGGAGAAATTTCTTTATCTAGTCCGAATTCCAATACTCATTTCACAGAAAAGTACCACAAAAAAGACCACTTCCAAATATCACAGGAGTAGCCGTGTTAGTCTGGATCTGTAAAAGCTGCAAAGAGTCCTGTGGCACCTATAGACATGCATCCAACTAAGTGGGTATTCACCCACGAAAGCTCATGCTCCAATGCGTCTGTTAGTCTATAAGGTGCCACAGGACTCTGCTGCTTTTACACTTCCAAATAGTTATGATGGATGAGTGTTCAGCTAGTGCTGACTTGAGTCCTGGGTTTATTTGTTTTATATGGGTTCTCACATGGGAAGCGAGTCCAATCCTGGATTTGCATATGCAGTTGAATGTCTTGCAAGTGTTGTCTTTGGGAGGAGGGTTTGAAGACTTATGATGTGCTCTCTTCTCCTGCAAAGACCTCACATGCCACTCCTCAAAAGTGGACAGGGCCTCATGGCACAGACCTTTCTATCTGGGTCTGTCCAATGCAACAGTTTCCAGGTTGTAATGTCTATTTTGCATACTTTGAGGTTGGCCTTCAAGGTGTCTTTATATCTGAGGATGGGTTGAACCCTCCCATATTCAGCTGGTTGTACAGCACTGCTTTCAGTATACAGGAAACCTCTCTGCAGCCCACGTGTCTGACCCAGCAAAGTTGACCTCTGATTAGCATGCTCTCAATGCCACGGATTTGGCACCTCTCAAGGATTTCAGTGTTGGGGATCCTGTCCTGCTACTTGATACTGCAGATGGATCATAGGCAGCAAAGGTGGAATCTCTCCAACTATTTGATGTGGTATTCGTAGAGCGTCCATGTCTCGCAGCAGTAGAGGAGTGAAGTGAGTACAACAGTGGAATAGATGTTTATTTTGGTTCTGAGGCAGACTTCATGCTCCCTTCAAAGCCTGTGGGTGAGCCTGTCAAATGCCAAGCTGGCCTTTGCCAGGAGCTGTGTGATATCATCCAACATGGCATTGCTGGAAAGTATGCTACCCAGGTACCTGAATTTCCTAACTGAGTTGAGGGATGTGTTGTCAATTGTGATGATGGGATCATGGTACTTGTGATTCTGGTGGTCTGGTACTAGCTGGTACATGACCTCTGTCTTTTTCAGACTGATTATGAAACCAGAGCATTTTGAGGCATAAGCAAAGCAATCCATGCTAAGCTGAATGTCCTTGAGTGTGTGTGTGTAATGAAGGCACAGTCGTCAGCAAACGAGCTTTTTAAATAGCTGTTCAAGTACCTCGGAGTGGGCCCTGAGTTGCTGTAGATTAAATAGACCCACCATCCATCTGAACTGGATGTGTACGCCTCTGGAATGTGAACAAGAGTGTGGCTGAAAAGACAATGGAAAAGAGTCCCATTATGCATCCTTGTTTGGTGCCATTGGTGACAGGGAAGGCTTCTGATGAGTCACCACGCTCCATCACCGTGGGCATCATGCCATCGTGAAATGAGCAGATGACAGCAATCATATCCTCTGGGGGCAACCAACTTTCCTGATGCTAATTCCAGCAAATGATCAAAAAATGTAAATCTGGAGGGACATATACATAATCAGTTCCATAATAGTACTATGGTTAATTGTTATACCAACATCATTGCACAAACATTCTTTAAAGATACACCTTTCTCCTCTTTACTCTTACAGCAATAATCACCAGGTATTACTCCTGCACTGAGACAGTACTGCACAGTATACAGAACAATCCCCAAGGGATCCAAAGCACCACAAAATTCAAAACTGCTGTGTGTTTTAAAGGACTGACATCTATCAGAGACCAAAGTTGGAGTTGGGATGATCTCCGGTAAGCTTTTTAGCATGAATGAAGGATCTCTGATTGTTTAAATATATTTTCTCTATAATGGTTTCCCCGTAAAAATAAATGTACTTGTTCATAAGGAGCTGTGTGATAATTTATAATCCTGGCAATTATGCTGTTCAAAGTCTCTGGAGGGAAAGCAAAGTGCAGATGCTGGCAATTTAGGCTGTCTGGCTTGCTGGGGATATTACAGCGTACAGGGAACTGTACAGCTTAGAAAATCCTGGACACGAGGGAGAGAGGTGCAGTCTCTGCCCAAGAGAGGGTGATGGTTGAGAAGTTGGAAGCTTAGAGCAGGTGATATCGAGGATTACGGAGGGAGAATAAAGGTGCAGTTGCCCTGTACTGCAACACCGGCTACCAGACACTTCAGTTGAGGGGGGTAAGGGGAGAGGAAAGGAGGGGAAATAAGTGTTGTAACTAAAGCTAGAGTAGGAAAATGACATGAAATCAAACACTAAATTTTGTACAGTGAGGTAAGTGGGGTGTGTGCATGGGGGAAGCTACAATAAAATAATCCACTGTAACAGAATACACATGGAGGCACTAGAAAGCAGCATGTTTCTGGTTCTGCAGTATGACCACTGTGTGAAAATGGAAGCCCATCTGTGAGGAGTCAAAGGGTCAGGGACCTGGTTGGAGAGGGGCAGACAGTGTCGAGAGGCTGAGGAGGGGCCAGACAAATTGCATGGTAGTGGAGCCAGACACAGTTTGAGAGGGTGGCTTACCAGACTGGTGGGTGGTTCAGACCACTGAGGGGGACAAAAACCACATCTGAGGGGGAGGAGCTGTCTGGAATGTGGGCAATGGAGCTGCCTGGGTGGGGGATGGATGGAGTCAGGGCAAGGGGCCCAGGTGAGGAGGAACAGGATGGAATGCCAGTGAGGGTCATGCAAGTAGGGTGTGGGATGGCTGGATCAGCAATCCAAGAGACTCAGCTAGGGGAGCTGGCCAGAATTGAGGTGAAGACCCTGCTTGGGGAGTGGGGACCTCACTGGGTTTATACTTTGACCTACACATGAAAGCTTATGCCCAAATAAATTGGTTAGTCTCTAAAGTGCCACAAGTACTCCTTGTTTTTACAAGAAAATGTGGGACCTTCTACTAAGCTATTGTCTGTAATATGTGTATGCAGCAGCAGAGGGTGCAAGAGAGCAGGAAATTTTTTTTAGACAGCTAATACTTTCCTTGGTTGTGAAAGGCAGATTAGTAAGGAATGGTGGTGGTGGCGGTGGTGGTGCTATAAACTGCAGAGGATAGCTGAGAAGTAGACTGTAAGGATCCATGAGGCTAGAATTTAGGTTTGCAGAGCTTGGGACAGCTCACATTCCCACACTGCCAGCAGCAGACTATGAAGAGCCACATCCAAGGAAGATTATGTGCCACAGTAAGTACTGCCCAAATGATCCAGAGCAACAGCACCCTGTGGTCTTCTGATAGGCCCACGGTCACTATTTAATTCTGGATGGTGGTGTAAGAAGTTTGCTGGGCAACCTTGCTTTCTGATCTCCAGCCTATGACCCTCTCTCTTGCCTTATGATTCCAGCGTGAATCTCTGGTCTCTGACCCTAGCCTGACTCTGGCCTATTGATCCTGGTTCTATAGATCCCTGCTTGTTAACTACTTGACTTGTGGACACACCAGCCCAACTGTGATCCTACGTCAGACTATCTATACCCCATCCCTTATACTGACAGATACACCAGTCTCCGTACATGAGCTTACACTTTCTACAAACCTATTTGAATGGAACAAAAATGTCTATACATGGTGAAATAAATCATGTCTGTGTTTTGTCTCCCTGCTCTGTCAAGGAACCTCAATTCTTCACAAAAATTTGAAGCATGACCTTGATCACCATTGCAAAATAACAGAGAGAGAGAGAGAGAGAGAGAGAGAGAGAGAGAGAGAGAGAGAGAGAGAGAGAGTATACACAAAATAGGAAACCCACCAACATAAAAACGGCAGAGTAAAGGTTGCCCTGTGCTCAGGGCCGGCTCCAGGCACCAGCTCAGCAAGCAGGTGCTTGGGGCGGCCAAGGGGAAGGGTGGGACATCAGGCTCTTCGGTGGCGAGTCCCTATCGGAGGGAAGGACCTGCAGCTGAATTGCTACCAAAGAAGAAAGCGGTGCAGTGGAACTGACGCCAATCATGATCGTGGCTTTTTTTTTTCTTCCTGCTGCTTGGGGCAACTAAAACCCTGGAGCCTGCCCTGCCTGTGCTATCTTGTACCCTCCCAGAACACTCAAACCTCTGAAATAGCTTAGGTTTTCGAACTTGTTTTCTGGGGACCCAGTTGAAGAAAATCGTTAATGCTCGCAACCCAACAGAGCTGGGGATGAGGGGTGTGGGAGGGCTCAGGGCTGGGGCAGAGGGTTGGGGTGCAGGGGTGAAGGCTGTGGAGTGGGGCTGGGAATGAGGGGTTCAAGGTGTGAGAGAGGGCTCTGGGCTGGGGCAGGGGGATTGAGGGGGAAGGAGTGGGGCTGGGCTCTAGACTGGGGTGCAGGCTCTGGGCTGGGACCAGGGATGAGGCGTTTGGGGTGCAAGAAGGGGTTCCGGGTTTGGGGGGGCTCAAGGCTGGAGCAGAGGGTTGGGGTGCAGAGGGGGTCTGAGCTCTGGGCTGGGGATGAAGGGTTTGGGGTGCAGGAGGGGCTCTGGGTTGGGGGGGCTCAGGACTGGGGCAGGGGATTGGGTGAGGGAGGGGGTCAGGGCTGTGGTCTGGGGCTGAGAGGTTTGGGGTGCAGGAAGGGGCTCCAGGTTTGGGGGACCTCAGGGCTGGACAGGGGATTGGGGCACAGGGTGGAGCAGCGGCAGGTCTGGTTCCTAGACGGAGGAGCACAAGCGGCTCTGCATGACTCTTGCCTGCAGACATCGTCCCCCACCCCGCAGTTCCCATTGACCCGTTGCCAGCCAATGGGAGTGCAGAGCCGGTGCTGGGACAGTGCATGGAGTCCTGTGGCCTCCCTGCCTAGAAGCCGGACCTTCTGCTGGCTGCTTCTGGGGCACAGCGTGGTGTCAGAAAAGGTAGGCACTAGCCTGCCTTAGCTGGGCAGCACTGCCAATGGGACTTTTAACATCCCAGTTGACGGTGCTGACTACGGCAAGGTGACCCAGTGCCTTACATGCCACAACCCAGTAGTGGGTTGCAACCCATGGTTTGCAAAACACTGGCTTAGGTAATCAAACTTCAGCTTCTGAAAACCAGGAAATACAGAGTGAAGGGACATACCAACATAACCTTAACTCTAGCCCGGGGTGGGCAAACTATGGCCCCTGGGCTGGATCTGGCCCACCACCTGTTTTAATTTGGTCCCCGAGCTCCTGCTAGGGAGTGAGGTCTGGGGCTTGCCCCACTCTGGTGCACCAGATGGGGAGCAGGGTCAAGGGCTGCACCATGCGGCTTCCAGAAGCAGTGGAATGTCCCCCCTCCAGCTCCTACGTGTAGGGGCAGCCAGGGGGCTCCACTCTGCATCCTTCCCCCATCCCAAGTGCCGCCTCCTCAGCTCCCATTGGCTGGGAACTGCGGCCAATAGGAGCTGCAGGGGCAGCACCTGCAGACAGAGCAGCACACAACAGAGCCACCTGGCTGCACCTCCATGTAGGCGCCAGAGGGAGGATATGCTGCTGCTTCTGAGAGCTGCTTGAGATAAGTGCCACCTGGAGCCTGCACCCCTGATCCCCCTCCCCACAACCTTACCCTCTGCCCCAGGCCTGATCCCCCTCCTTCCAAAGCCCTCAGTCCCAGCCCAGAGCACCCTCCTGTACCCTAAACCCTCATCCTCAGTCCCACCCCAAAGTTCTCACCACCAGCTGGGGCCCTCATCCCACCCAGAGACTCCTGAACTCCTTATTTCTGGCCCCACCTCAGGGCCTGCACTCCCAGCCAGAGCCTTCAACCCCTCCTGCACCTTGACCCAAATTTCATAAACATTCATGGCCTGCCATACAATTTCTATACCCAGATGTGGTCCTTGGGCCAAAAAGTTTGCCTACCCCTGCTCTAGCCCTCTGGAGCTGATTATAGCCACTGGAAATTAGCTGCATACACTCCAGCTGTATTAGGTGTAGCTGTATTGAATGAAGGGATTAATTGGAATAACTTGGCATATCTGTGATTGGGAGTCCTGCCTCCCTTAGAGAATTTGATACCCACTCCCTGCCTTCTCAGCATGTGTGGTCTAAGGAAAGATGTGCACCTGTACTTTGAGATATTGCCTCATTTCAGTACTGGCTTCTTAAGATTATATCAGAACTTGTGTACAGGGATGATCTTGCCACAGGAACTGTCAGCACAGAGGGGAGATATGAGAGCTACCTGCAACTGCAGTGATGGGTAAGTGAAAAAAAAGATCAGATGGCATTTTGTGTGTAAAGAGACTAAAATGACAGGGCACACGGGCATTTCTGCAGACTGGGCTAAGTGTTTGAATGTAGGGCGGGTGCAGGCCGCTCCTGGTCAATGCAGCTCACTCAAACAGCTCCCAGCCCAGCAAAGAGGTGTTTGAGTCTATGCCAACAGCCCCTTGCTGTGCTCCCCAGGGAACACGCCCTGCTGGCAAAGGCAGCGGGCACACATGGGGCTGGGCTTGGGCAGCGCTCCCACAGGGCAGAGTTAAGGTGACTCAGGCGCCGGTCGCTAGGCACGCTCCGGCGTTTGAGCGTCGTCCCGCGCGTCGCTCGGGAAGCCGCCGCTCCGCCTTCGCAGCCACTCACGCCTCTCAGGCCTCCGAGCCCAGCGCGCTGGGGATTGGCGGGGACCCCCGCGCGACACGAGCGGGGCTCTGGTCCTGCCGCCGCCGCCGCCGCCGTTCTCCCCAACTCACAGCGGAGCGGGCAGGGAGCGCACTGTCTCTCCCGCCCCCTCCCCACCTGTGCGTTCTCCCATCCCGGCCCAGAACGGATCGTGACGTCAGCCCAGGTGCTTTCCCTGGGGCGGGGTTTCGACTGCCCCGGGTAGGCGGAGGCTGGTTGGCTGGGAGCGCGCATGCGCATGACAGCGGCGGGGACTTGCGCTCGCCGCGGCGAACTGTGAGGCAGTCAAAGACGGAGCGCGCGGCGAGCTGGGACTTGCGCTCGCCGCCGCTCGTGCTCTGGGCGTAGCGAGCGAGTGAGAGGTTATGAACCTGCAGGACTCCAGCGGCCACGCTCGCTCCGGCCGCCGCCATGGCATCTTCCATAGAGCAGGAGTTCCAGGAGATCGACAGTGCTAACGACTGGCAGGCTCGCTACCTTGTGAGTGAACGAGGGACTCCCTTTATCGGGGGCGGGGGAGGGGAGGAAGAGACAGGCAGCTCTGGCCGGCACGCCCGGCTCTTCTCCTGTACTGGGAAGCGGAAGTCGTTGGGCCACGGCTTGGTTTCAGGTGCGCGCGGCAGCGCCAGCACCAAGCTGTGTGACGACACTGCGCATGTTTCAAGAAGGGGCGGGCGGCGGGGGGAGAAGAGCGCCGTGGAAGTGCGCATGCTCCATGAGGAGACCGGAGGAGGTGCACAGGGCTGATGTGATCACGCATGTGTCAATTAGGAGGGGGTGAGCGTATTACGAGTGTGTGGCTGAAGTGCGCATGCTCCAGCGGACGGAGTAGAATTGACATGCGCACGCGCAGCGATGAGTTTTCGCCTCCTGACGCCCCCACTTCCTAGACTGGCCTCCCGGGCTCTGCCTGCTGAAGCAGTGCCTCGATGTGCTTGTCAGGCTGCTCTGCCGGGCTCTCCTCTGCCCTTCGCACGCTGCTGACCCCTCTCGTCCTGGGTTTCGGTCTGCGGTGGTATAGAGCAATATCTGTGAAATACTCCCGAGTTAGCGGGGGGCTGCCAGCTTTTCAGTGGGTCTGGGGCATTCATGCTAGTCCCTTGGTTTACAGCATAGCGCCAATATTCTGGCAGCGTTAATTGCTTGTAACGATTTAATGGCACAGTCCGTGTATACCTTGGACCACATAACACGTTTTCATGTTACTAGAAATTGCATGATATGTAGTAACTGCCTTTTAATGTTCTGGGTCACCTGAATCAGAGCAACTGTGTCCTATTTTTGCAAAAATAGTAGTGATTAATAATAATTTACATTCTCCTTTGAGTTAAGATTTTATAAAATAACTTTACAAACATTCTGATCTAGCTCGCATCACATCCCACAGAGGTATTAGATATTAGGCGTGTTTTACAAATGAAGAATAAGCAGCACTAAGTGAATGTGACTTGTGAAGGCCTTGTCTACTCTGCTACTTTACAGCCCTGCAATTTACTCACTTAGAGGTGTGACCCTTCCCCTCCTCCCCCTCCTGGGTGCTGCAAGTTTCAGTGCTGTAAAATGCCAGTGTAGACAGTGTTGGGAACTACTTCCCTCCTGGGGGTGTTTTTTGTACAGCACTGGTGCTGTGACTGCACAGCCATTAAGACATACGTAAAAGTCAAATAGCAAACCTGCTTACTTCTTATCCCATTATGCTGTGCTTTCATTCTGTTAAACTAAAATCTCAGTGTATTTTATTCATAAACTTTATATTTTTAAATATATGCAAATAACATACAGTATCTGAAACAGTGAAATAATATGAAGATATACATTTAACAGGGCAGGCGATAATAAATTATTAAGCAAAATTTCACAGATGGCGAAGTGTACTAGTAGTAGTTCTGTAACCAATATTGCCCACCACTACTAGCAAAATGTATACAGAATATTGCATGGTATATGTCCATGGTGTGTAAATTATCTTTCCTAAATCACCTTAATTTTATTAAAATAAACCTGATGGAATAAATTCACATGAAAATGTTAATAGCAAAAGCTCTGGAAGGCTTTTCAGTTAGTTACAGATTTTCTGTTCTGAATTCAGCTATATTTTGTAGATATTTCCAAATTCTGCTATTCTGGTATTGTACACTGTGAAGTGTTTTCAGTAATCTCTTGAGCAATTTTTAATTTATCTCTGCTCCTTAAAATGTTTGGTTTTGTTTGTAATATTTCTAGAATTTTATTATATAAATATAAAACCAGAGACATGGTTTTTTGTGACAGAGGCAAAAATTTTTATGCAAGTATTTCTGTTCATATATAAGATATGTCAATGGTGAAAGTAATTTCATATGTGCTGAAGTATTACTTACTTTCCTACCCCCTCCTCCTGTGTCCCAAGCCTCCCCGTATAGATGGATAATAAATACTGGAGGCAAGCGAAACTGTGAATTATGCTCAGGGAGTTTGCAAGGAAAAATTCAATAAGTGAAAGAAGGTGGGATTTCCTTCCTTGTAGAATGAGCCCTCCAGTTCCATGGATTTGACATTGTGGAGAAATTCCATGCATCTCTGGGGAGAGATTAGGAATTTCTATAGTAAGACTAGCAAAGAATCCTGTGGCACCTTATAGACTAACAGACGTTTTGGAGCATGAGCTTTCGTGGGTGAATACCCACTTCTTCAGATGCATGTCTGAACAAGTACATATTCACCCACGAAAGCTCATGCTCCAAAACATCTGTTAGTCTATAAGGTGCCACAGGATTCTTTGCTGCTTTTATAGATCCAGACTAACATGGCTACCCCTCTGATACTATAGTAAGACTGGTTTCTTTGTGCTACGCCCTGAGGTCCATGCAATGATGACTCTCTGATTAGCATTTGTCCCCATTTGTCTGTGTGGATTTGCTGTGAGATGATGCTGCTCCTTGATCATGTCCCTCCCAGTTGTGGAGCCCAGTTCAAAAGTGGGAGCTTTTATGATATTGGAGTGAGAATTTGGGGGGTGGTTGGGGTAATTTTCCAACAGATTTTTGGGTCATTGTAATGGTATCCTCTGCTAATTTAACTTCTGTGGCAAATCAGAGGGGTTGGTATGTAAACATGCATATTGAGAGAAAAGAGCTTAAAATAGTGCATTCTGATCAGAAGTTTCTTTTGAATACTCTGGTTGTTTTTAGCTCTTGTATCTCTAGTAGATTGATCTACTCCAAAATTGTCAGTAAATGTGCACTAACCTTTTTAAGAGAGACTTTTTAAAAATAAGAATATTTATTTTTATGGAAAACTACACAACACGCATCACGCAGATTTTTAATGCACAATTGTTTATATGTAATGATATTTCAATAAAAGTTGCAATATTCATATCTGACATCCAAGTTCATTTTAGGTTATAGTTCCATAGAAATCCTCTCTGATTATGCCTGTGTTCAGGAAGAACAGTGAAGACGACAATGAGGAGATTTAAGGAGAGTGGGGCTTTTTTGCAGTGAGGATGATGCAGAAGGTAGATGGAAGGAAGCCCATAAGGAGATTACAATAGTCAAGACAAAGAGTAGTCAAGACCCCTGCAATGGCTTTACTGGAGAGATAAAATTTTTTTTAGTGATGTAGGACCTTACTGTCAGAAGTAGCAGCATCACTGATATGAAGGAAGGAGAGAAGATTTGACAAGGTGTATTGTAAAGTTTAAAAAAAACTTTATTTATCTCCTCAGATATAACTACAGAAAGACTACAAAAAGTCTCTGTCACCCTTAGGCTCAGCAGACGCCTGGCACTCTAGCCATCTTTTCTATTTGCCTGAATTAGATGAATGTGGGGAAGGGCACAAATACAATGTATAATAGGTCTTGGAACATGTTGGTAGAATTTTTTGTTTCAGATGGTGGAGGAAGTAAGCAAGGGAGCCTTTTAGACTTGATTCTGACCAACAAGGAGAAATTGGATGTGAATCTGAAGGTAGAAGGCAATTTGGGTGAAAGTGATAGAATCAAGATTGCTGAGGAGAGGGAGGAATGAGAGTAGCAGAATAAGGACAAGAGATTTCAAAAAGGCAGACTTCAGCAAACTCTGAAAACTGGTAGGTAAATTCCTGGGAAGAACATCTAAGGGGAAAAAAAGTCAGGAGAGTTGGCACTTAAAGATATTAAAGGCGTAATAGGAGACTAATCAAAAGAGAAGAAAAGATGGGAAGAATAGTAAGAGGCCAATATGGCTCCATCAAGATCTCTTTAATCATCTAAAAATCAAAGGGAAAACTACGGAAGTTACTCTGGGGGGAATTCTGCGCCTAAAATTTATGCATACAATGTTTTAAAATTCTGCATAGTTTTTGCCAAATTATACACATAATCACTCCAGTTTCAGTTTTCGTAATTTATTTCAAAATATGTCAAGTATGCCAACAATACCAATTTAAAAAGAAAAAAATTCTCTCAGGAGTAAAGAGTTTAAGAAAAAACGCTATGACAATCCTGAGCCCAGCGACAGGGCACCCTCCAACCCAGACACCCGCACCTGCTCCCTCCTGAGACCAGCTGTTGGGTACCCTCTCCTATCAGAGCTCAGCTGCAGGGCATCCTCAGAGCTCAGACACGGTCCTACCTCTCCTCAGAGTCTTTACTCTTCCCAGCTTCTTTACTGTTGTGCTGTGGGATGTGGTGTGGTGCTGCCCTGCCCTTCTTCACCCTTTGCGAGAACTGGGTCTCCTGGGCTCTCTTCTGTCCCTGGGTGGATGAGGATCAAGCTGGGCAGCCAGAGTGTGCAGAACTCTGGCTGCAGAACCTCCATCCCCGCCGGACTGGGTACTTCAGTCACTGTGAGCTGGAGAGCTGGGCTCTGCAGAGTGCAGCAGCCCCTAATGGCTGCCAGCAGCTCTACAGCCCCAATTCTGTAGTGGAAACATGGAATGCTGTGCAAATGCTGCATTGCACAGGGATGCAGAATTCCCTCAGGAGTAAAAAAGAAGAATAGACAAATTGCTAAGGATGAATAGGACAAGCATATAGGGACAAAATCAGAAAGGCTAAGGCACAAAATTGAGTTACACCTTGTAAGGGACATGAAAGACACATTGACAGACTCTCTTCATACCGAGGAGCGAGAAAAGGATGAAGGAAAGTGTAGTCCACTCTTTAGTGGGTCTGATAACAGATATCAAGAAGGCCTGAGAAGTTTAATACCCATTTTGCTACAGACTTCATTTAAAGATTAGTTGTGACCAGATGCTTAACGCAGTTAACATTAACAACAAAGTGGAAAGAATACAAGCCAGAATACGGAAAGAACAGATTGAAGAATGTTAGATGTGTTCAAGTTGGGAGGCCTGACAGAGTTCATCCAAGTGTACTTAAAGGAATCTTGGAACTGTTAGCAGTTGTCTTTGAGAATTCATGGAGGACAGGGGAGGTTCTGGAGGACTGGAGAAGGGCAAATATAGTACTGTTCTTTTTAAAAAGGCTGACTGGTCTATACCCCAGGTCCTCTTTGTTCCCTGACTTCCATACCTGGAACAAATTGTTAAACAATGTTTGTAAGCACCTGCAGGATAATACCATTAAAAGAAATAGCCAGCATGGATTTCAAGGATAAATCATGCTAAATCAACTTAATTTCCTTCTTTGTCATGATTCCTGGCTTAGTGGATTTGGAGGGGGGGGGCAGTATACATGATGTATCTTGGTTTTAGTAAGACTTTTGACATTGGTGTTCCATGACATTCTTATAAGCAAACTAGGGAAATGGTTCTAGCTGAAATTATTATAAGATGGGTGTATATCTGGTTGAAAGACTGTACTCAAAGTAGTTATCAATGGATCACTAGCATACTGGGAGGATATATTCAGTGGGGTCCCACAGAGCTCTGTCATTGGCCAGGTACTTGTTCTACTTTTTCATTAATGACTTGGATAATGTAGTGGAGAGTATGCTTATAAGATATGCAGTTGGCACTAAGATGGGAGAAGTTGCTAGCACTTTGGAGAACAGGGTTAGAATTCAAAATGACTTGGATAAATTAGAGAATTGGTCTGAAATCCGCAAGATGAAATTGGGAAAAGACAAGTGGAACATACTACACTTCGAAAGGAAAGGTCAAATGCACAACTACAAAATCAGGAGTGACTGGCTGGCTAGGTGATAGTATTGCTGAAAAGGATCTGGGGTTATACTGGATCACAAATTGAATATGAGCCAACAATGTGATGCACTTTTCTGGGGTATATTAACTGGAGTATTGTGTGGAAGTTATGGGAGGTATTTGTCCCATTGTACTCGGCACTGGTAAGGCCTCTGCTGGAATCGTGTATCTAGTTTTGGACACTTCACTTTAAGAGAGACAAATTAGAGAGCAACAGAAATGATAAAAGATTTAGAAAATGTGATCTATGAGGAAAGGTTTGGACAAGTGAGCATGTTTCTCCTGGGGGTGGGAGAAGAAAACTGTAGGGGTGACCTGATAAGTCTCCAATATGTTAAGGGCTGTTAGAGAGAAGATGAGGATAAATTGTTCTCCATGTCCACTGACGGTAGGACAAGAAGTAATAAGCTTAATTTGCAACAAGGGAGATGTAGGTTAGTAAGTTGTTCCTAATATCTAACTTTTAAGGAAAGTTAAGTCCTGGAATAGGTTACCAAGGGAGACTGTGGAATCCCCATCGTTGAAGAATTTTAAGAACAGGTTAGACAAACACCTGTCAGAGATGAT
Source organism: Gopherus flavomarginatus (assembly GCF_025201925.1). Classification (NCBI taxonomy): domain Eukaryota; kingdom Metazoa; phylum Chordata; order Testudines; family Testudinidae; genus Gopherus; species Gopherus flavomarginatus. Next base: position 206,723,900 of record NC_066618.1, read on the forward strand.
TTAGGTATACTGAATGGCCCCTCAAGGTCTCTTCCAGCCCTATATTTCTGAAATTCTGTATTTTGAGGCCACTGTCATTAGTCAAGGGTCAATTGCTAAAACCCCTTCTCCATCCCTTCACACAATCTACTTCCCCGTTCTTCTGGTCTGTTAAATAGAATTGTTTCTCAGAACACTCGAAATGTACATGTTCTAGGAACTTCTGAGAGCAGACCCTCAAAATACTTCCCTAGCTGTCCTGGGGATGGTGTGTCATGACCTCTCTCTGATGTTCCGTTCCAAACAGACCCTGAATGTGGTCACCTGTGTGAGTTGTCAGACAACTGGAATAGTCCCATTGTTGTTACCACAGCTACAAATCAAGAGCTATCTCAGAGTTATCGGTATGATACTGAAATCGCCATGCACTATCAGTCTTGACAATAGAGAGGAGCTGTACTGGATTTCACAGGCACTTCATGGTGCAGAGGGGATATCTGTAAAACAGTACTAGTCCTATCTAAGTCCCATTTTTGGCATGAGAGACACCATACGAGGCCATATGGAAAGAGCATAGCCATGCCAAATCCTTCATCCTCCCTTGTTTCATGCCATGTGAAATACTCACCAAATTGTTTCTATGCTGTTTGTGCAGCGTTAACTGACTAGACAAGTGTAAGAAGCTGATAGTTCTAAATGCAAATATTCAATAGTCAAGTTAAATGCTAAGCACAAATGAGCAAAGGTGAACCTGGATGAACTAAAATATGATTATATTAAAATGTTAATTAATTGGCTTGAAGATGCTCTTTTTTGCTGTGCAGAATGTTACTCAGAGTGAGTTGAGGATTTTATTATTAAATTGTATGTTTTTGTACTTTTAAGGAAATTCGGCATAAAGCCAATGACTATCCTCATAGAGTTGCAAAATATCCAGAAAACAGAAATCGAAATAGATACAGAGATGTCAGCCCATGTAAGTATATCTCCTTTGCTCAGTGTAATTAAATGCATAATGAAAACAGATTTTGTCTCTAGAGTTGTTGCTCATTTTTTCCTTTTCAAAGAGATTCTTATGAACCCTTTATGTATAACCTAAAATGATTTGCTTTTGAGATGTATCTGGTTTTGTTTTGTTTTTTTAACAATAGACATATTGGTCCTTGTAAACTGGCTTGCATAATTAAAATATGTATGTTTTTGGGGAGAAACAAACCAGTGGCTGTTATAACACACTGTTACAGTGATTATTGGTAGTTATAGACACTGTGTACAAATATATAAATGTTTGTGAGCAAGCAAGGTGGACTAATTTTAAATCACTGATTTTAATCATGATTTAAATGAACAGGCAGGCAACCTTGATTTACATAACCAATTTCCATCTTGTTTTGCATTTGTATTTATTTTCCTAAAGAGAGGTTGATTTTTCACTGGTTTCTATAATTAATCATGTTTAATACAGTAGTACTTAAGGACCAACCGAGAATGGAGTCCCATTGTGATAGGCACTGTACAGAGTTGTCCCTGTCCCCAAAGTGCTTACAATCTCTATAGACAAGACAGGCAGAGGGTGGGTGAAGGGGTAGAACAGACCAGCAGAGTAAACAATGTTATGTTGGCAAATGTCGTGTTAGTGCCAAGATTCTCTTTTGGGGGGCGGGGTATGTGTCAGATGGGTGCTTAGGAGGGGATTAGTTAAAGAGAAAGGGACTGAGGGGAACAGGGCAGGAGAAAAAGGCTGAGTAAAGAGACTGGGGGCGGGTGGGGGTTGGATCAAGCACCCAGTCAGCACAGGGTGGAGAAAGTCCAGCCGTATGTAGAAATGTCTCTGAATCTCCAGAAATCCCTGATTTGGCTGCTTCTGCTCTTACTTGCTGGAGTCTCTCTCTGTAGTTTCCCTGAAGGTTAGATCACATAGGGTGGGGGCAAGGCACAGTATCACCTCTGCTCTGAGTGCCAAGAGAGTCAGGGTGCTATCTCTTGTACAGTTCTGGGTCCAAGGGAATGCTGGGAAAAAGGTGACCCTGGCTGTGCCCCATATTACCCCCTCATCCCAATACAGGAGTCCTTGCTTTGGCTGCTTCTGCTTTTATTGGCTGGAATCTCTGGCTGGCCACTACTTTGCTCTAATTTTGAGGATGCGCCATAGCTGTGGCCCTTTATTTAAATACTTTTATGGATTTTATAAAGGTGTGTTACGGATTCTTATATTTTTACACTTTTTATTATGTTAGAAAATAGTGAATGATGTTTCTTAATTACTAGATGATTCGTTTTGTTACTTATGAATTGTCAAGCTGCATTTGGAGGGAAATTGGAGTTAAATTAAAATGCATAAAACCAGCGTTTTAAAATTAATTTTTATTAGTTAAATGAAACTACCTTAACTGTGCTGGATATGTAAGAAAAAAATTAAATGGAAAACGTGTATTGATAAATTAAAACTGATTTATTAAGCAAAGGAATTCCGGTCTGTAGATAGTGAATTGAACTGATTGTTTCTGGTCACAATATCTTTCAAGACTTTAGGACTAGTAGATCTCATCCTCTCCCACCTAGTATTTATTCATAAATTGGAAGAGAAAAATAAGTTTTCCTCCTCTTCCAGCTCCCAGTCAGTTTCTCAGTGTTATATGAACTAGTAGTTGAACTGAACTAGTTGGATAAACTGAAATATAGAAAATATTATCTTTGCCTCTGCAGAAGAGGCTACTGCTGTCTAAAGCTGGTTTTGCACTTCAACAAACTCGTTCCAGGTACTTGGCCAATGACTTCCACCAGTCAGTGTTTTGACTTTCTTTAAACCTTTGGCAGCACTTGAACATTAGTTTTTTATTTATTTAATTTTAAATGATTTTAATAGCGTATGCTAAGTTTAGGCCTCAAATTTGATTTAAATCTGAACCTCTCTCGTGCGTCCCCCCCCTTCATATTTATCCATTCTTATTTTGGTATGTGTGTCATGTGTTGCTTGCTAAGATATTTTTAGGGAATTTCCTCTGGTAACTTTGTTGTAGCACTATTTGAATTAGTGTTGATCAGTCTTTTAACAACATTTAAAATACATGTTGTCATCATCTGTCAGAATTAGTGGCCTTATTTTTGTTTGTTTGTTTGTTTGTTTTTGCGTTTTTTTTTTTATGAATTGTCTATATTTAAGGGTTTGGCATGACATCTCTTCTAAAGAATTTACAGAACTTTTTCAGATAGTGTTTTCCATGCCATATCAGCTTGAGTGCCCTTGTCTTATGTCTATCTGCTATATAAAAATATGGATGATTTAATCAAAACTTGTTACCTAATCTGAGTCCACTATCATAACTCTTGTTCAGAAGGAACAAGACAAGTCTTAATGCTACTTCTTTGGGAATCTGGGTCTAGAAGCTCTCTTAATATTATAGACAAAATAGGTTAATGGTTTATGACCCCTCTTCTTTAATTTTAGGTTTCTCCTACATGATGAAGACGACTCAAAAGGCACCATGGCTAGTGACTGGAGCATGAACCTGTAGATCTAGAAACTCATGTTCTGTTTCCAGTTCTGCCACTTAGCCAAAGCCACATAGTGAATAAGTCACTTGAGCCAAAACTGATTTTGAGAGCTCAGTCTGACATACTTGGGGTCTTATTTTTGAGAAGCTCTGAGTACCTGCATTTCCAATTGAAGTGAGTGGTAACGGCAAGTTGTTGACATGTCTCAAAATTAGGCCCAAAATATCTTAAATGTAGGCAACCAAAATCAGTGGCTGTGAAGATAAATTTGGTAAATATCTCGTTCTCAGTTTCTCAGTCTGTAAAAATGAGGATATTTTTCTTTTGTGCTTTGAAATATCTGGATGAAAAGTGTATACAAGTGTAAAATACTAATAAAAAACATTCATCTTTATGGAGCTAGTAGTAGTAAGCTTCTGGTTTTAGTTACTTATAACTTTGCCAAACTTTGACTATTAACTTTAACTGTTCTATGCTTGGTCTCTGTCTTATGCTGAATTTTTCTGGTAAGCATCAGCAACCTAACTTAACGACTTGGAAAGATGAACTGAGGAGGAGTAGTGTGTGGTTTTTGTGCGTCGTGTCCCTTTCTATAAAAAGCTTCAGCACCTCCGTGGATTGGAGTAGGAATTCAAAATTAATCAGAGATTTGGTTCTGAAGTCAGAAATGCCTTTTACTGTAGCTGTGAAAATCCACCAAGCTTTGGCCAAGTTACAAGCCTTTGAAAATTATTTGGTTATGCCCCACAGAGCCTGTTAGAAGCTTGCTGCTAAAAGTCTGTGAACATTGCATCTGAACTGAAGATCCTGCTAGACCCCATAGACATTCCTGCATTCTGACTGACTGAGCACTCTCTTGGGTCTCATTCACTCTCCATCTGCTGTGGGCATGTTTCTGTGCCCTACAGAACTAGAGCTTCAGAGAGAGGTAACATCTATCCCTTTGGCGTTGGCAAACAAGTGCTGAGATAGAACTCAGGGTGAGAATGGTATTAGTACTGTGGTTTTAGACCTCCTTACTGAGCAAAGCTCAATACAGTTTCCTGAGGAGGAAGGCATATATTGTTCCCTTTTCCTGTTTTACAGATGGTCTAACTGGGAGATGGCACAAGTAGAGCAGATAGAACTGGTATACCAGACTCAAGTCTCAGCCACCACTGCAGAATGAATGGGCTAACTCTGCGTTAGATAGTGCAGTTTGTAGCAATTAGATCCTCCAGAGCCAGGAATAGAACTGAGGAGTTCTGAGTCCCAGCATTCCACTACTGTCTAGGAAATAGTGTGTGAGCTGCTGGCCACATATGTTCATACTTCTTCCGTAGCTGCTCCGCAGAGGATAAACCTACTACTTCTATCAGTTGCTTTTTTAACTGAAGCAGTAGAGGTCTGTGCTGTGGCTCTGGAAATCCTGGATTTAAACCCTGCTGATGACCATTGGGAGGTAGAACAGTATGGTTCTGCACAATAGAACTTGTTTTTCAATTTTTGTAACTAATTATCTGCAAAAACTAGATTAAAAAATGTAGTATTAAGACCATAAAGTCAAGCACTCAAAAAATAAGGAAATGCTAGCATTAAAGTTGCCTGTGCAACCTTAGTGCCTGATCCAAAGCCCGTTGGTATCAAAGGGGATCTTTCATAGATAAGGACCATGGTGATAATCTAATCTGACCTCCTGCACATGCAGGCCACAGAACCTCATAGACTCATACTTTAAGGTCAGAAGGGACCATTATGGTCATCTAGTCTGACCTCCTGCACATCACAGACCACAGAATCTCACCCAGCCACTCCTGTATCTGAGCCATTGAAGTCCTCAGATCATGGTTTAAGAACTTAAAGATGCCGAGAATCTTCCAGCAAGTGACCCATGCCCCACACTGCAGAGCAAGGCAAAAAACTCGCAGGGCCTCTGCCAATCTGCCCTGGAGGAAAATTCCTTCCCGACCGCAAATATGGTGATCAGCTAAACCCTGAGCATGTGAGCAAGACTCACCAGCCAGACACCCAGGAAAGAATCTTGGAAATGCTTCATAAAGTCCCCAGACCCATGTCTACTCGGTATGCTTTATTAATTACGAGTAACTCTCACCCATCCACTCCTGAAATAGACCCCTAACCTCTGACCAAGTTACTGAAATCCCCAAATCATGGCTTAAAGATGTCATGTTACAGAGAATTCACCATTTACACAAGTTTAAACCTGCAAGTGACCCTGCGTCATGCCGCAGCGGAAGGTGAAAAACCACCACTGTCTTGCCAGTCTGACCTGGGGAAAAATTCCTTCCCAACCCCAAATATGGCAATCAGACCCTGAACATGTGGGCAGGTACCTGGGGAAGAATTCTCTGTAGTAATTCAGAGCCCTCCCCACCTAGTATCCTGTTTCCAGCTGTTAGGGATTTTTGCTACTGGCAGTTCCCGATGGGCCACATGCCATTGTAGACAGTCCCATTATATAGTCCTCTCCATAAACTTATCAAGCTCAGTCTTGAAGGTAGTTAGACTTTTTGCCCCCACTGCTCCCCTTGGAAGGCTGTTCCAGAACTTCATTCCTCTGATGGTTTGAAACCTTCACCTAATATCGAGCCTAAACTTGTTGATAGGCAGTTTTGTATCTGTTTGTTCTTATGTCCACATTGGCGAATAACCTAAATAGCTCCCCTCCCTCCCTAGTATTTATCTCTCTGATGTGTTTATACAGAACAATCACATCTCTCCTCAGCCTTCTTTTGGTTAGGCTAAATAAGCCATAGTCTTTGAGTCTCCTCTCATATGGAAGGTTTTCCATACTTTGAATTATCCTAGTAGCCCGTCGCATCACCTGTTCCAGTTTGAATTAATTTTTCTTAAACATGGGAAACCAGAATTGCGCGCACAGGTCCAGATGAGGTCTCAGCAGTATAATGGTACTAACTAGGGCTGTTGATTAATTACAGTTAACTTACAAATGCTTTTTGATTAACTCAAAAAAAATGAATCATGCATAATCGCACTGTTAAATAATAGAATACCAGTTGACGTTTATTAAATATTTTGGATGTTTTTCCACATTTTAAAATATATTGATTTCAATTACAACACGGAATAGAAAGTGTACAGTGCTTACTTTATACTATTTTTTAATAAATATTTGCATTATCAAAATGATAAAAGAAAAAGTATTTTTAAGTTCACCTCATACAAATGCTGTTGTGCAATTTCTTTATCGTGAAAGTGCAACTTAAAAATGTAGATTTTTTTTTTTGTTATATAACTGCACTCAAAAACAAAACAATATAAAACTCCTCCAGAGCCTACAAGTCCACTCAGTCCTACTTCTTGTGCAGCCAATTGCTAAGTGAAACCAGTTTGTTTACGTTTACAGGAGATAATACTGCCTGTTTCTTGTTTACAGTCACCTGAAAGTGAGAACAGGCGTTCACATGGCAGTTATGTAGCTGGCATTGCAAGTTGGTTTTATGTGCCAGATATGCTAAACATTCATGTGCCCCTTTATGCTTAGGCCACCATTCCAGAGGACATACTTTCATGCTGATGACGCTTGTTTTTAAAAAAAAAAAAAAACAAAAAAAAATTAGTTAATTAAATTTTGTGACTGAACTCCTTGAAGGAGAATTGTATGTTCCCTGCTCTGTGTTTTATCTGCTTTCTGCCATGTATTTCATGTTGTAGCAATCTCTGATGACCCAGCACATGTTCTTAAAATGGACAACACTTTCATGGCAGATTTGACAAAACGCAGAAGTACCAGTGTAAGACTTTTCAAGATAGCTACAGCACTCGACCCAAAGTTTAAGAATCTGAAGTGCTTTCCACAGTCTGAGAGGCATGAGGTGTGGAGCAGGGTATCAGAGCAACACTTGAATGCGGAAACTAGAGAACCTGAACCATCAAAAAAATGCTGGTGGCATCTGACTCAGGGTATGGCTACACTTGAAACTTCAAAGTGCTGCCGCGGCAGCGCTTTGAAGTGCAAGTGTGGTTGCAGTGCCAGCACCGGGAGAGAGCTGTCCCAGCGCTGCACGTACTCCATATCCTCATGGGGTTTAGTTTGCAGCGCTGAGAGCCGTGCTCCCAGCGCTGTGGCACTGTTTACACTGGCGCTTTACTGCGATGTATCTTGCAGCTCTCAGGGGGGTGTTTTTTCACACCCTGGGCGAGAAAGTTGCAGCGCTGTAAAGTACCAGTGTAGCCAAGGCCTGAGATGATGAAAATGAACATGCGTGGTCTGCACTGCTTTGGATCGTTATCGAGCAGAATCCATCTTGTGTTCGGGAATGGTGATTGAAGCAGGAAGGGACATCCAAATCTTTAGCACTTCTGGCACATAAATATCTTGCAATGCCTGCTACAACAGTCCCATGAGAACGCCTGTTCTCACTTTCAGATGACATTGTAAACAAGAAGCGGGCTGCATTATCTCCTGCAAATGTAAACAAACTTGTTCAGCCAAAAGCTCAGACAAACAAGAATCAGGACTGAGTGGACTTGTAGGCTCTAAAGTTTTACGTTGTCTTGTTTTTGAGTGCAGTTATTTTTTGTACGTAACTCTACATTTCTAAGTTCAACTTTCATGATCAAGACTGCATTACGGTACTTATATTTTTCAATTCACTTAATACTATTTTATTTTTACAGTACAAATTTATAATAAATATAAAGTGCACATTGTACACTTTGTATTCTGTGTTGTAATTGAAATCAATATACTTGAAAATGTGGAAAACATCCAAAAATGCTTATATAAATGGTGTTCTGTTATTAAACAGTGTGATTAATCGCGATTAATTTTTTTAAAATGCTTGACATCCCTAGTACGAACTCTTCCTTGTCTCTACGGGAAATATCTTGCCTGATGCATCCTAGGAATGCATTCGCCTTTTTCACAGCTGCATCACGCTGCTGGCTCATAGTCATCCTATGATCAACAAGTACACTCAGGTCTTTCTTCTCCTCTGTCACTTACAAGTCCCCAGCTTATAGCAAAAATTCTTGGTTTCCATTGACTTCAGTCATCATGCCCTTGAGATGGCCCTCTTGTGTGTGTGCATTATGATTGTGTTCAATTACATTAGCACAGAGTATTTGTTCTACAGAGCACTGCTTCATTTTGCACACCAGATTGATGGTGAATGAGACAAGGTTGTAAGAAGAGTTGATGTTCTCTTGTAGTTCAGGCAGTAGGCTTGAACTCATGACAGCTGAGTTATATTCCTCACTTTGCCATAGAACCCATGTATAGTACTGGGTGAGAGTCTGTCAAAGGGCCCATGTGTTCCCCTTTTCCCAGGGAATTCACGTCTCATTGCAGAACTTTGCTCCAGAATTTGAGCTTTAATTTTAAAATATGTGTAGCTCTGATTGGTGCAAAGAGAACAGCAAAAATATTGAGTGCAGACCAATACAGTTGTATTTAGAGAGCCTGCAACAGTATTTTTGAGTGGTGTCATCTGCTGTATTCATCTGTTGAGGCCCCTTGAACTCTGATTTCATGATTGGAATTTCTTCTGAGATACTATAGAATTCAGCACTTTTGCCACAGAATTTATTTTGCTACATGTCATCTTAGAACTTGTTTTCTTTCTTCCTGTCTTGGCAGGACCTGCTTCCATCTGCCTCTTACGATCCAGTTTTCCCATGAGGGTATTAGCTGGATTACGTGGCACTATTCCATGGAACCAGGCAACAGCTGGGAATCAGGGTTGAGTTCCCAGCTGGGAGTAGGGAGAGAGGTAAATATAGGCTAGCAAGCTGTCTGTCTGGAGAACAGCGCAGCAACTGAGGCCCAGGAGATGAGCTGCTGCAGGCAGCCACAAGCTCCTCCCTTCTTTAGTACACAAGGAAAGAAGGAGGTTCTGAGCTGGGCCACCTGTACAATGCCGGTGCCAGGCCACCAGGAGGGCATAATGAAATGAATTGTCCTTGAAAATAATCATTGTTGAATTTTATATCATGAGTATTTTCAGATATCAGCAATGAGGGGTGGGTGGGTGTGTGTGTGGGTGTGTGTGTGTATGCACGTGCAAAGATGACCACCTTTGTTGGATGGAAAATAAGGGAAAACCACATGGGAAAATAAAGGACAATGCTTTAAGAAAAATCTTAGGGAAACATCACTTCCCTTAGCCTACCCTCTATTTTTTCTCAGATGTACACTTCTATTGCCCTCATGTATACCATACAATTATCATAAACTCAATTAATATTTAAAATGGTATTTACAAGTTTTAATAAATTTGAGTACATCTTCAAATAAGAGATGGGTAGTCATGTATGTGTGGGGGCAATAAAGGGTATTTCATGAGATTGTGATAAGTGAACATTTCCGTAACAGTAAACACTAAATTCCATAGCATTTAGGGCTTGCTACTGTGGAATTTAGTCTCATGGGGTACGCAGAACCTGATCATAATACATACATACAAGAATGCTGAATTAAGGTAGTATGGCATCCTTAATCTTGGTACGTCGTAACTTTTGAGTCCTAGACTTTGCAACTTTAATATACTTTTAACTTAGTTTAAATGTAGTGGTGGTAATAGTAGTTGCCTGTGCTTGCTGATAGCTCTCTAGATGTTATCTAACTAGTTAATTAGGGAGGGACGAATCATTCCGAGTTGAAAATTTTATCATTTATTCCTTCAAGATGGTGATCCTTAAAAAATGTGACTCACTTATGGGACAAGAGAGCTGCTGAGCTCCATCTGAATTATTGAATGACAAAGCTGTAACATATTTAAGAGTTCATTTTTATACAGTCTACAGTTTCATAAATATTTTAGCTTATTTATTTTTTATTGTGCATCTAATTGTGGTGGATAAATAACTTGTCTTTGAAAAGGCTATAAAAATAACTCATTTATGCTGAGGGTAATAGGAAAAAATGTACTCTGACATTTGATTGGTAGTACAAATTACTCTAGAGTGGAGAAAGGGGCAGTTTAACTGTGTGGTGGTAGTGAAAGAGGAAGCTAATCTGAAATGTCACTGGGTTCAGTTTGAGAGCTAGTCATTTCCTGACAGATGAAACCGTTTCTCAGAAAACACATTGTTAAAAGGAAAACAACTTTTGGGGCTATAATCCTTACAAGAATGGCCTTCAAATTCTTATCTGTCCTGTCGGAGTCATCGGATTGTTCCTCTATAGTGTGATTTCTAGTTTTGTATTTCAGATTTACTGTTAGCACCTTCACAATTCTTAATTGTTAGAGTAGGAAGATGTCATGCTAAAAATAGGCATATTGCACTTACACTGTGCCATCAGTATTAGAAATTGAGCTAGAGACAGAGTGGATTAAAAATTAATGATTTAAAAAAAATGAGATTTTTGTATTGAAACTGGGTTTTTGATAAAATGCTTTTTGAGGAAAATACCTATCTAAAGGTTAGTTTTAATTAAGATAAATTATAGCTCAAAGATATCTCATGGAATAGAGATTATAAATTCTAATTCTATAGTATGAGACAATATATTGTAATGCTTAAGAAAAGTTTTTCGTAAGTGACTTCCAATAGTTCATGGATTAGGGACCCAGTCTTTTGGGGTTCCACAGGCTTCTGTGGATGATTTAGGTTAATTTTTCTATGTACCTGGTGGGACTCAGTGCTCAGTCTAGAACAGGGGTCGATTAACCTTTCAGAAGTGGTGTGGTGAGCCTTCATTTATTCACTCTAAGATTTTACGTGCTAGTAATACATTTAAACATTTTTAGAAGGTCTCTTTCTAGAAGTCTGTAATATATAACTAACCTATTGTTGTATGTAAAATAAATAAGGTTTTTAAAATGTTTAAGAAGCTTCATTTAAAAATAAATTAAAATGTTGAGCCTCGCAAGACTGGTGGCCAGGACCCAGGCAGTTTGAGTGCCACTGAAAATCAGCTCATGTGCTGCTTTTGGCATGTGTGCCATAGGTTGCCTACCCCTGGTCTAGAAGATACCATCAAAGATGCTTGCTTTTATAGTTCTCAAACTGTGGATTTGTGTCTCCAGAGGTAACATGCTTGTTAACAGCAAAAATGTTGTTAAATAAATAATATAGAGAGGTGAGAAATACCAGACCTCAACTCTGTTGTCCCTCTGCAAATTTGCGTACACAGAGTCAATCCCTTACCTCTCTAAAAGTGCAAAGTTTCAAAAAGTTGAATGAATAGAAAATTGTTGGGAGTATAATAGATCTGGACAAGGAGAAGAAGTCTGGAAACAAATGTAAGAAGCTAGGGACATACGCTTGTTTTGTTAAAATATTGTGTTTGCTATTGAAGAAAAAAATCCAAAATACTTCAATGTGTTGTTTTAGTTAAATAGAACAATTTAAATGTCTGTTTAGTGATGTCTTCCTAATACAGCATGGCAAGAAAATCCCCCAAATATTAATGATAGTTCACCTCCCAATGACTTCATAAATATCTGCTTTAGTTACCTCTGGTAAATGAAGTAACCAAACAATCATTCATTTTCTGATATAGCTGTAAAACTATCCTGAAAAGTTTTTTTCAAAATAAATCACTATTTAAAAATGTAGATTTCATTTTTAGAAGGTACACAGTACATCTGAGTTGTGAAAAATATATATTACAGTTACAACAGTTAACAAGAATGCACTTTTATGTAGAAAATCATGATTAAATAGTCTTCCTGACTAGTGATTTAAATCAAATCCACTCTGGCTAGAGATGGATCCTGTGGATGTAGATTTTAACAATATATACAAATTCTGATTTTTATGATTTAATATTTATAGTTTACCATGATAAGCATTTTAGGAATAAACTAAAAGATGCATCAGAAAGTAACAAACAAAACATGTAACAGCTGATAAAAATTCTGATTTGAAATTAGTGGCCTGACTTTTCTGAAATGACACCCACAAATTACAGTGAAATCAGTTAGAGCTGCAGATGCTTAGAGTATTTGGAAAATCATGCTGTGAAAGCATAGCATGATATAATCAGAACTCTGTGCAGTGGTTATACTGAAACTATGGGCTAGACCTTGATTTATGGAACGTCAGCATTGATTATTACAGCAAGTGGTAATGTGGTGCAAAGGAGGAAAACAACTCGGCCTTCCCTTTATTTTATGCAGTCTCTGAATCTTATTTGTCAGCACTGTATTTTAGAATATATTGGAGTTGAATGGCTTAGCTAGGAATAATCAGGTTTAGATTTCCCTGTGTGAGGGAGGAGGGTTTGCTGTCTGCAAGGGTGCCTCAGACTGGGCCATTGGGATGATTCAGGGCTTTTTCACCCACATTTTCTTTTAATTTTTTTCTTTAATCCAGTAAATAGTATTTTACCCTTCTGGCAATTAATAATGCCATGTTTAGGAAACAAATCATACTCAGTAAACTTTACCAAATTTTAAGTCTCATTGTGCTTTCATTTCTGGAAACATAACTTATTTTCAAATAAATCTCTCTCCTATTAATTGGTTGTAAGAACAGCAGCAGGCCACGTACCAAAGGTCCTCCACCTGGCTGTTCAATACATGTAAACAATTTGATGTATGTGAGAGTGGACAAGGAGGTGAAACATGAAATTCTGACCCCATCAAAAGCAATGATGTTTGGGTGAAATCCTGGCATACTGAAGTCTACAAGTCAAGTGAGTAACTGAAGCGGTTGCTAATTTCAGATGTTTTTCTTGGTATAGAAGCCTTCTTAGTAGGGGAACGAACATAAGAAGCATTTTTCGAGATTTCCACTTCTTGTTCTGATTGTACATTCTGTTGAAGTGGAAAATTTGTTAGAAATTTTGAGAGATCCTACATCATAGCTGTTTCTGTTGGCATGGCGAACAAAAATTTTTTAGCTAAGTGGGGTTCTTTAAACTAAATTTCATCTGAAGAAGTTCTGTTATTTATATAATCAGTTGAAGTATTGAATGAATAATAACTGGAAATTATTTACAGACTGGAAACATTATCATTAACACTCAAAAATTGGCTTGATGGGTTTCAGTAGAGCAAGCCAGGAGACACATGAGTTGTCTAGGTCCTAGTGTCTTCAAGGAGCCTTCTTTTTGATGGAAGGGAGAGGATCAATGCATCCTTGTACTGCATGTATTTCTATCTGATGGATTACAGGCTGGTTCCTAGGATAGCACTTAAATTTTGGTATCGTTTCCCACTACCTCAACCCCAAGATACTCTTCACCATGTCCTACAGAGAGGAATTTTAAATGTATTCATTGTCTCTTGTAGTGGTTTTAAAAAGTAAGGCTGAATACCTTGTGTGTGCATGTTACTGTGTGAAACCTCTTTGGGATCTTTTATCCCCTATTTGGAAAATGATACAGCAGTTGCAGAGTGATTAAACTGTTAACAGTGCTTACTGACATCATCTTTCCGAGAACACTAGCATCTGTATGAGTGATTTACTATAACAAGATCTTAAGTTTTTCCTGTTGGCAAATGACATGTAATATTGACAAAGATCTTGGTTTCTGTCCAGTAGAAATATTTGAGATAAAACAAAGCAGTGCAGGAAAAGAAAACCTATTAACACTTTCATTTCCAGGCAATATAATGTAAGAAGATATATTTTGCTTAAAACATACATAGTATCTCTTTGAATCTCTCTAATTTACGTGTGTGTTAGCCTCCATATAGAGGTATACAATTTAAAAAAAAAAAAAAAAAAAAAAAGCCTACCGACAGCTCCAGGTCCTTTTTGCCATATACTGGAAATACTAATGCAAACATAGTTAAACCAGTAACTTTGCCAAAGCCAAAAAAGAGAAAAAACCAAAATTGTCCCAACCACCAGTGCATCTCTCTTCCCCAAGAGCTTGCACTGTGCTCTCAAGGGTCAGTGGATGTAGGCTGTTGCACAGAGGGAGAGGGGAGAAAAGCCCAATGCTTGGAGGCCCTTCATAAAATGTGTGCCATTGAGTCATTTCCCTCTTTCTCATTAAAAAATAATCCACCTGGAGGACATCAAAGTTACAAAATTAAGGTTCTGCATTAGTCCTGACTCTCCTCTTGTATATTTTGGAAAGGGAGTAATCTCTCCAGAGTTATTTCAGTCAGCTTCCTTTGTACAGCCTTATACTTTGAAAATTATTAACTCTGAAGACAAAGGAGGATATTTCTAAAAAAATTTGGGGAAAAAAATGAAATTGTTCTTGTTAAAAGTTCACTTAAAAATCACTGTGGTTTTGAAATATTTTACTTCAGTTTTATTCTTTGCTTACCTCTAGCTCATTTTCTGAGTGGTTAAATCTCTTTGAAAACTTGTGCACTAGCTGTCTTAGAGAAATAGATTATACTTAGGCAAATTATTAAGGATTTGTTGTAGGTAGTTGTAGACTCAGTCTTCCCTCATTGGTTTGAATGGGAGTCTCTTCTACTGAGTGGGTAGCCCAGTTGGATGTTAGGAGTTGAATTCTCCAGTGCTTTGCACCTAGTGTAGTCATCTACACTTGTGAATCATGAAATCGAGTTAACAAATATAATGCAAAATAAATAAAATTCTCAACAATCCATGGATCAGAGTTAAGATAGTTGTGTTGTGGTGAGAGATGCATTTCCATATACTAAATAAATAAAATATTTTAAAGATGTAGATAGTATAAAATTTACCTGTTCAAATGCTTGAGTTTGCGACAATTACAGTATGCAAGAGGGGAGAGTTAAGATGGTTGTGGGAATCTTGACTGAATCTCCTGATCCTTGATTAAAATTTCAGCCTTGTTACTGCATTGACAATCTTTGTTTTTTTTCATATTTTAAATTGTTTTCAAGTAGATATGTTGAATATTGATAATGTGGGAACAGTGTGTGACGACAATATGGTTGTAGGCTAGTGATTTTCTTCTGCATTCTCACTTACTTGCTGAAGCATTAGGGTGGAAATTAGCACAAGGGTGTCATCTGCCACAAGGTGATCAAACAATTAAGTGTAAAAATCTATTAATGCAGTGTTAAGAATATATGCTCCAGTTTCCAGTTTTAACTTTTTCCTCAGTTGTGTTGCATTTCCTTTGTTTCACAATCGATTATTTATATAGGGCCTGATCCTAACAAGATTTGCAATCTCAAAATTATCACTGAAGTAAACCTGGAGTTTTGGGTGCATACTGAGAGGATTGGACCCATAAATAGTAAATTCCCATTCTGTCATTGGCCTGCTGGGTGACTTTGGTCAAGTCACTTGACCTCTGTTTCAGTTTTCTCATCTGTTAATGTGCTACGTTCTTATATTTGCATTACATTTGTGATAATCTGTTAGGAGTCAGAAAACCTAATTAAAATTGTGTGCATTTGAAGTGAGCAGAACTGTGCATGGGCATAGGGGCTTCAGCTCTGGCTGCAGAGTTGGGTCTTAAAATGGGAGTTCCATTTTAAATATATATAAAAAAGCCCAGGTTATCCAAAAATCACCTTTTGGCTTCTGATTTCTTCTGTTTCTATCAGAACTTTTGAATAATTGTCCAAAATTCTGATTATACAGAGGATATGGATGTTTCCAAAGCTATTTGGATAATGGGATTTTTTGAATGTGTATAAAATATTTTATATATTTAAATTTTTATTTGCAAAAGTTAAGAATGGTGATGTTAGTCATTCATAACTAAGCTAGGAGTGAATTTTGCATTTAGATCAAATGAATGCCAGTTATGCCTTGATATCACACCATATAATGATAAATTCTGGAAATATGTGAAATGAATTTATCACAGGAGTTTCACTTCCATATGTTTGTCATATATGTCTTAATTTTAACTTTTTCTATTGTTAGATGACCATAGTCGTGTAAAACTGCAAAACACAGAGAATGATTATATCAATGCCAGTTTAGTAGTCATAGAAGAAGCCCAAAGAAACTATATTTTAACACAGGTAAGTAATAACCAGATATTAAATTGTTATAGGGGATGGAGAACATGGACATTATGGCATAGCATAGCCTTGCATGGGAATGAAGCCATCTTTGCTGCTCTCCTCAGTCAGTAAATGAAACACATAGCCAGTATATGTGATCTGATTACAAGGATGTTCCTCTAGTTTTTAAAAGATATATTTTCAGGGTAAGCATTATTTCATAGCAATCTATATATTAAAGTTTTCAAACGTTTCTAAAACAGATTTTTCTTTTCAACTAATATGAAAATATCCAAATGGTTACTTTATCTGTTGTTGTACTCTCTTCCTTTTAAACATGACTCTTCTCCTTCTCCCTCTCCCTTTAAACAAAAACACATGCATGAATGGTACCAACATACACATTTGTAAGAATTGACAAAAAGTCCAGAGGAGAGTCTTTGGTTTCTTCGTTAACCTCTTTTCCTTTATTATTTTGATCTTCAGTGTGCTATAGTTGTCTTCATGCAGGTCACGTACAGCTTTGTAGTAAGTGTTAGCTTACACTTTCCTAAGGCAGACTTTTCATATTTCCACATGAGGTAAAATACTGCATAACTTAAATGTATAGATGCAGCAGTGTCCCTGGTATAATGAGCACACTCAGGTCTACTCGAGTAGTAGAGGAAAGCTTGAGATTTGCTATTAGTTCCCAAATAATATACAACTTTCCTTCAATTTAACATACTCACAAATTTGCCTTGTATCCTTTGTAAATATAACTCCAAGAAATTCATTATAATTTATATAGCTTGAAAAAATTGCCCAATACTTAGTAGCTGGAAGACTAAACCTCTTAAAGAGGACTTTAGGGAAGTCTAACCAAGAAGGTCCAGAAGAAATGTCTTGGTAAGAAATCTGAACTCTCTTAGAACCCCAGCTTCAAGGAAGGGGAAGGGTACTGGAATTTAGTGGTTGGGGAGTTTCCTTTTTCATGTCAAGTTCTGGCTAATAGCCATAGATGAGTTTGAAGCTATAATTCCTTACTGAGAGAAGGGAGAATTTTTATTTTCCCTCACCCCTCCAGAGTAGCCTGACTCCAGGAGGAGAGACTGAAGCCCAAGCCCACTCATCTTGGGAGGTGCTGTAGCTTGAGGGCTTCAGCCCTGGATAGTGGGGCTTGGACTTGGGCTTCAGCCTCAGGCTCCAACAAGTTTTACAGCAGCCCTGGCAACCCCATAAAACATGGTCAAGACCCACTTTGGGGTTCTGACCCACAGGTTGAGAACCACCGTGCTAGTTATAAAACTTAATGATGTTGAAATTCTTGGATGTTCACAGCTGTTTAAGTAATCATGTTCCTGATTATGTAAGGTGATGGAATGCTGCAATAAAAGTGTTACATTTGAGAAACAGGTCTTCACCATTTAAAAAGCTATCACCAGAACTACTGGTATCCATCAGATTCTGCTCTGATAATGCCTGAAAGCACAATTCTCTCTGATACTGACATCCTATCCATAAAATGTACTTTTAACAGCTGTCATTGATGACAAATATAGTGTATCTCCATTTATATAAATTAACTTTCTTTCTGAAGCTGTTCATAAATTGATCACTTTAATTATGAATCTGTCAGAATATTTTGTTGTAGGCTAACTAATGGGAATGCCTCACTGTTGTATTCCAGAAAACTCAATGTTTATATTCTGCATTTGTGTATAAGCTGTGCAATTGACTTAAGTTTCCTGTCTTACACTGTTCTCTTTTGAAGACAATTTTTCAGATATAATTGAATTATGATTCTTGTTTTGAGCACTAAGTGAATGTTTTCCCTCTTTCTTTCCTTACTCGCACAGGGTCCACTTCCTAATACTTGTTGTCATTTTTGGCTAATGGTATGGCAACAAAAGACCAGAGCTGTTGTCATGCTGAACAGAATTGTTGAAAAAGAGTCAGTAAGTAATGACTATTTAATGCAACTTATACATAAGCAACATACTTGTAATGCTATCAAACCACACTTAATTGGGATATTAAAGTTGTTTCTTAATTGTTAAGAATGTCCTGTTGTGAAGAGCTAATACATTCGTTTTTGTTGTTGCTGGAAGCTAAAATAACAGTATGGGAACACTAATCTTGCTGGCTGTTCTGGCACATTTGATTATTGTGACAATTGAGATACTAATTCTACAAGCAGGACCAGAAATAACTTTTTAAAGTAGTTTTGAGGGGATAAGTGAGAGCATTTACAGACTCTTCTCCAATTGTACCGGGCTAAGATAGTTCCACTACCTCATTTAATAAAGGTAAGAGGTGAAATTCATTTCAGTAAGAACAGTCTCCAGTAAGTACAGGTCTAGAAAGATGAAATAAAATTCCTGAGGCAGGGGAATGTAAAAGCAGAAGAACTAAGATGGGAGTAGGAGTTAGGGCTTAGGTGGGTTCCAAGATGAGATGTAAAGGGTAGGAAACTTACCTTAAGTTTAACTTCATTGAGAGATTTTTTTGTAACAGTAGCAATGTTTTGTTAATAGACCACTGTTGATAATGAAAGCCTGATTTCGTGCTACCAGCAGAAATAAAACTAGTCTGTTTTTTCACTTCCTTACAAGTCAGTGAGAATTTACAGATTATGAATCACTTGAGAGTGCTTTTTTTGCCAGCTTCTGTGACTGACTCGTTAAATATCTAGATATTAGCAGTTGTTCTTAGCTATAAATGCAATAAAGTTCTGGTCATTCAAAAATTCTTGGCTAGAGAAGTTTGATGGCCTAATGTACTAGGCCTGGAGCTTTGGGATCGAGTTATGCAAGCAAAGGAAATGCAGAAGTCCCATTCACTTCTAAGCACAAACTCAGATAGGTGAGTAAGCACTAAAGGAGTCTGATAAATCATGCATTAATTTAAATACCTTGGGGATGATGCTGCACGGTGGCAAGTAACATGTAACCTCTATAAATGTAAAGTAATACATATTGTTTTAAAAAAAAAAAAAGAAGTTTATGTGCTGGGTGGGCACTGAACTTGCAGAATGCTCTGAAGGGTGAAAAGGGTCATTAGACGAGCTCAGTAAAGGTGTCTGTCGATTGTAGAGATACTTAAAGCAAGTACGGTGTTTGGGTGCACGTCAAGATGTATCAGAACTAGGGAAAGGGCAAGAGAAGGGTAGTGAATATGGCTAGAGCGTTTAACACTACTTGCAAGTGATGAGAATGTGAAAACTAGGATTTTAACAGGACAGAACTGAGATTTATAATTATGAAGGACATAGTTATAAGCACATAGAACCAGCTATGCAAGCCCTCAAATTTTACAAAGAATCTCAAACTGACAATACAGCTACAATTTATAAAGAAAAACACTATATTTTATGTAGTGTATAGTAATCCTGTGGAATTCACTGCTACCAGGGATCAAGACAATATTATAGATGGCTTTTTTTTGTTTGTTTTAAAAGAAGTGGATAACTTTCTCAGCCTGCATAGTCTAAGCATTATTCAGAGCTTCTTTCAGAGCATAGACTCATGATAGGGGTCAGAGAGGAATCTTCTCTATCCCTCTCCCCCATGCAAAATCTTGTCCAATTGTGGCTCTTTCTTTTCCTTTTGAGGAATTTAGTAGTGGCTATTGACTAGCATACTGAAATAGGTAGACCAGCGGCTTGCCCTAAAATTGCAAAGCTTGGGAACTTGGTGTAGTCATTTACATCTGTACTAAGTGAGTGTAAAATGCTACTAAATATAAATTTTAGGTTTTGTTTGCACTGTTGTAAATAGCAGTGGGAAGTGCTCAGTAGTGGAGAATTGAGCCCTAAATACTCTAATTTAATGGTGCTTCGGTTCTTTGGAAACATGTCCACAAGTTAGCATTAATACTTTTTTTTCTTCAATGTATATCATTTGTGAAAATTATCTTAAACTCTGTGTTAAATTCAACTATACATGTGGCTAATAAATGGATGCTGTATATCTTTGAAAAGACAGTTTTAGTTAACATATTTTAGCTTAATGATAGTTACCATTTATCTCCTTATTCAGGATGAAGAGAGAAGCTGTCATAATGCATCTGTATCCCCCACCCCATGTAGAATCTGTGATCCCGCATAGCTCATTTCTGTCATTTGTCTCAGTGGGCAAATATTTACTTACCTTTTTTTAATTTAGGTAAAATGTGCACAGTACTGGCCAACAGAAGAAGAGGAAGTCATGATGTTCAAGGAAACGGGATTCTGTGTGAGGCTAGTATCAGAGGATATAAAATCCTATTATACAGTACACCTACTACAATTAGAAAACATCAGTGTAAGCATTTTTCTCCATACATGTGTACATCATATTCATAGGATTAAATATGTAATAAATATTGTTGGAAATATGTGTAGCAAACTACCATTTCATACTTAGACTAATTTTTGCATAAAAGGTTCTAACATTTATTTTGCTTTTAATATGTGCAAAAGACACAATCATACAAGTGTATGAGTTAGTATGTGTGTGTAAATTAATAGGCCACCATTCAAAGTGCTGAAATTTTGAATCTTTTTAATTTTTCTAAATTGGAAAACAAAGTATCCCAACTCCATGTTTAATTTTAATTGGCAATGGCAGAGTAGTGGGGTTTTTAAGATTATAATTGTAACCTAGTTTGGTCAGTAGCATTGTGGGAGAGAAGCTGGCAGTATAGTCTATTTCTTCAATGTCTTCATTCTGCAAAATGTTTGCTTTTTTGGATATTGTTTGAATCTATAATGCCATTAAAGAAGCTTTGCGCAAGATACTTAGAAAGAAAGTGAATTTGAAACCTCGTCCATGAGCTTCTTCACATCAACGTTCTACAACTGGTCATAAAAGTGAGACAAGATAGAACTTTACACAGCTGTGTCCTTGTGACTTAGGTTCTCCCCACTCAGCTGTTCCCTTTTGGTTTTTTTCATATTAGTGGGAGAGGTGAAGAAGGGAGGAATGGTGCCTTAAGGGCTGGGGTTGAGGAAACGAAGCCCGCCAGTGCTTTTGTCAACTTGGGGCAGCAGTCTTCCCAAATACTACACTGTTGTTTTGGGGCTTTTGTCTTTAGGGGCCTGGAATAGACAGTCCTCATCTCTCTCTCTTCCCACTCCCAAGAGTTACTCCAGCTCTAATGCTTGCAGTAACTCCCATGAAGTATTTGGACTTGGGCTGATATTGTCCTAAGGTTCAGGTAGCGTGGAGTGCAGAAGTTATCAATTACATAAGCTCTCCTATACCCTCAGTTTGCTTCTTACTTCACTGTTGCTCATCATTTAAGGCTTTGGGTTTTTTAGTCCTCTGGAGCAGGCCCGTATGTGCTCTAGATAGAGCCTTATATGTGAAGTTGGCTCATTTCAGAAGAGTGGAATAAGGTAATAAGGGACTGTTATTTAAATGCACTGGTCCTCTTATAAGCCTTTCGTGTATACAATAACATTTTTAACAGAAATCATGTGAACGTTTTACAAAACAGTACTTAATTCACAAAAGAATTACATCTAACTGTTGAAATTATTACTTTCCCTCTCTAACCATTAAGCTTTTACATAGTGGCTACTAACCACTGATTGTATTTGATTCTACTTGTGATAAGTGTGCTATAAAAATTCTCAAGAATTCAGTATTCCTGTTTAGTCCTAAATGTGTGACGCTCGCCTGCCTCTTTTGCAGCTTACTCCAAATTTTATGCAGTTAGTTGATTCATAACATACCAAATACATTTACTGAAAAATGTGTGAACTTTAGATCTGGAGCAAAAGAAGATCAAGAATACAACTTTATCTGAAGAGCTAATACACCCTGACATTTCCTTAAGATCTGGGAAAACTAGGATTACTGAATTTGTAAAATCCTTTCAGACTCTTCAACAGTACATTGCTTATGGTGCAACAGCAAATTTCTGCAGTGTGTCACCAAAATATATGAATGAAGAATTCTAAAAAGAGGGATATTTTGCAGCAGGGGTCCCCAACGCGGTGCCCGCAGGTGCCATGGCGCCCTCGGGGGCATCTAAATGCATCTGCGTCCTGGCTGGCGATGGAGCATCCGCAGAAATGCCGCTGAATTTCTGCGGCATTTCGGCGGCAACGCCTTTCGATGACGTCTCTTGTCGGTGGCAAGTGGTGTCATTGAGAGGCGTTGCCGCCGAAATGCCGCAGAAATTCGACGGCATTTTGGCGGATGCTCCGCTGCCATGGTCCTTCGACTGGCGCCCGCCAGATGAAAATGTTGGGGACCACTGTTGTACAGGGCTACTGAAAAAATTAAAACTTCTGGATATACTTGTTTTTTTGGTTGAAAAGTGATTATCAGAAATGCATTTATCTGCAAAGTAGTATAAGGCATGGTATTTGACACCTTAATTGGTTTCTGTTCTGTTTCATGCAAATGTTTATAGTTGCCTTTGTGGTCAGTGTCATAGAGTATATGATTTTTGGAGAAGGGGAAGAGTGTTTGGAAAGATCCCAATAAGAGTTAAATAAAATAATACACCATGCATTGCAGATAATGTTACACAGTTTCCTCTCTTTTTTGCTTAACTAACACATGCTCCTTTTCAGAATATGCAAATCTGATTCTTCCTTTTCACAAGGACTTCACTAGTGTGTCCTCCATTCCCCTCTCTCATTTTTCTTGTTTTATAGATAAGGTTCCATGTTTGTCAGGGAGGTCGTGGACTTCTGCAGCAGCTGGTGTGACTTACCCCGTGGCTGCCTGAGCAGCTGGCCCGGGACAGCGGCATTTGGAGCAGCTCTGCAGCCAGCCACTCGCATGGCCCCAGAGCTAGCTGCGCCGACTGCCATTCTGGCGGCCCTGGGCAGCAGCCGATGCAGCTGGCCCCAGGGACCCCACCTGAGCAGCAGTTCTGGGGTGGCAGGAGCAACCACTTTTCAGGGGCTTTTGGCAGTGATCCCAGGGTGGCCAGAGCAGCAACTGGTCCCAGGCGTCCCCCCCCGCCGCAGCCAGAGCAGTCGCTGGCACCTAGGGTTTCCCTTCTCTCCGCATCCCCGCCAGTGCCCGGAACGGCAGCAGGCCCCCTTCTCTCCCCCTACCCCCAGCTGGTGCATCTCAGGCCTCTTCTCTTCTCTCCCCCCCCACCCCCCAAGCTGGTGCCATGCATCCATTTCCTCGCTGCTCCCCTTGCCGCTCCCCCGATTCAGTCGGGGTATTTAGGGTATACGTGATGGAGAGGTCACAGGACATGATTTTTTTGTTTTGTTTTTTGCCAGGGACCTGTCCGTGACTTTTACTAAAAATACCCATGATTAAATCTTAGTCTTAATTCTAGATAGTGCTGGTACTACCATCTCTACTAAAGTTGACTGATGCATTCCATTATAAGATCCTGTTTCCAGTTGCTTATAACTTAGCCAAAACTTAACTGTCTGAGCTGAA
This sequence comes from Gopherus flavomarginatus, assembly GCF_025201925.1. Lineage (NCBI taxonomy): Eukaryota > Metazoa > Chordata > Testudines > Testudinidae > Gopherus > Gopherus flavomarginatus. The sequence goes on from NC_066618.1 coordinate 206,747,583, forward strand.
ATTTTCCACACTGGCTGTTGTCTGCCTCAGGCTGAATTGTTTTGAAAGTGTTAGCAAAAACAGTTCAGCTGTTTCCAAGAATTAAATTAAATTATGGGGAAATGTTCATAAATGTTTCATTGAGAAGCTCTAGCACCTCCATACTTCAAAGGAAAGGCTTGAAACGTTGTGGGGTGGCATTTGTGTCACAGACATTGATCCTGTGAAAAGCCACTCAAATTTGGCCAAGTTACAAGTCTTTGAGAAATTTATTTGCATATGCAAAGCAGAGATGTTAGAGCATTTTCGGAAGTGATGTGCCGAGCCTTCATTTACTCACTCTAATTTAAGGTTTTGTGTGCCAGTAATGCATTTTAATGTTTTTAGAAGGTCTCTTTCTATAAGTCTATAATATATAACTAAACTATTGTTGTATGTAAAGTAAATATGGTTTTTAAAATGTTTAAGAAGCTTCATTTACAATTAAACTAAAATGCAGAATCCCCTGGACCAGTGGCCAGGACCCGGGCAGTGTGAGTGCCACTGAAAATCAGCTCGCGTGCCGCCTTTGGCACATGTGCCGTAGGTTGTCTACCCCTGTGTTAGAGTGACAGCTAAATTTGTAAGAGTCCATCTGCACTGAATATGCTCTTGCAACTGTTCTTCTTGGCTGCTGTAGACAGTTATGACACTGGGCAACAGAACTGAGAGCAAGAAGACTCTTCTGTGCTCTTCCTACTTGCACCCAGGCAGTGTGGAAAATGATGCAGCCTGACTCAAGTGCAGAGGATACAAATGCTGAGGATGATTTTTTCAAAATGCAAAAATGAGACACATGCAGGACACCTGTCTCTCTGTGCCCCACCCTTGCTCCTGTTCCCCCTGAGGCCTGGCCAAGCCAGAGCTGGGCAGTGGTAAGAGCCGGCCAAGGAGCCTGGGCTGCTCTGGGAATCCCCAAACTCTCCATCTGCCCTGGGCCAGGGGCATGAGCTGCCCATGGCCCCACACATCCCCAGGCACGCTGCCCAGGGCAGCTGGAGGGTCAGGCTCCCCACCGTGGCCTGGGCTCTGTGGGCTGCTCTTACTACTGCCCTGCTTTGGCTTCTGGCCTGGCTAGGGGCAGGGACTTGAGGGGGTGGGAGGAGAAGGAGGAGGAGCAGGAGGCAAAGCTTCATGATGGCTGGTGGGGAGAAGTGGGGGCTAAGGCCCACCTCAGCCCCCACACCAGGAAGAGGCTGATGTTGGGAATCTGGGACAAATCCTGCCTTGGAGTCATTCAGCCTGGGACCAGGACTCGAAATTAATTAATGGAGAATATCCTATCCTAGAACTGGAAGGGACCTTGAAAGGTCATAGAGTCCAGCCCCCTGCCTCCACTAGCAGGACCAAGTACTGATTTTTGCCTCAGATCCCTAGGTGGCCCCCTCAAGGATTGAACTCACAACCCTTGGTTTAGCAGGCCAATGCTCAAACCACTGAGCTATCCCTCCCCCCATTTTGGGATTGTCCTGCCCAATTAGGGACAGGTGGTCACCCTAGATCAATGGTTCTCAAATTTCAGGTTGCAACTCAGTATTGGGTCGCGGTGGCTCTGGTCAGCGCTGCCAATCAGGCTGTTAAAAATCCCATCCGCAGTGCTGCCCAGTTCTGACGGCAGTGTCGCTGCCAGCAGCAATGCAGGAGTAAGGGTAGCAGTACTGCAGCCTCCCCTACAATAACCTTGCAATCCACTCGCCCCTCCCCTCCCATACCCCCCCACAACTCCTTTTTGGCTCAGGACCCCCTGCAACTACAACACCATGAAATTTCAAATTTAAATAGCTGAAAACATGAAATTTATGATTGTTTAATTCCTATGACTGAAATTCACCAAAAGGGATTGTGAATTTGGCAGGGCCCTAGGTATAAGGCCAGAGCATGGTATCCACTGGAAGGGAGATAAGGCTAGATCCCTGGTGGTTAGATTTATGGAGCCATAAAAGCAGCCCTTTTTATTTAGTATTCTTTAAGCAGTACAAGGAAAAGAGTACATGTCTTCAAAGCAGTCCATGAGTGTGATGCTACCTGCTTGTGCACATAAAGAGGAAGTAGAGATGGCATTTCTACAATACTGCTGGTGGGGGTGGGGAATTGACATGGCATATTAACCATAGGTTGGTTAAAAATATATTTTACTAGTATACTGATGTCCTGTAGCAGTCTTCCAAGAAAGCATCAGAGGAATGAGTATTTACAAGTAACTCAGGACTTAAGAGAAGGTCTTTGTTTTGATGCACTTATCTTTGTGGAACGTTTCTCTGTAGTTTCTTGGTCTCTTCCCTGCAGTTTCTTTCCTCTTGGTAAAGCTAGGAAGGCTTTTCACTGAAATGCTATTTAACAAAGAGTTTGAAAAAAAGGTAACATGATTACTCTCTCCACCTCAAATAGAGACTTAAAAAATATTTAAACCCTTCTGTACTATTGTGCATGTTATAGAATCATGGGACTGAAAGGGAACTTGAGAGGTCATCTAGTCCAGTCCTCTGCCTCATGGCAGGACTAAGTTGTTTAAACAGGTGTTTGTCTAACCTCCTCTTAAATCTCCAATGATGGAGATTCCACAACCTCCCTAGACAATTTATTCCAGTGCTTAACCACCCTAACAGGTAAGAAGTTTTTCCTAATGTCCAACCTAAACCTCCCTTGCTGCAATTTAAGCCCATTGCTTCTTGTCCTGTCCTCGGAGGGTAAGAAGAACATTTCTTCTCGCTCCTCCTTGTACCAACCTTTTATGTACTTGAAAACTGTTATCATGTCCCGCCTCAGTCTTCTCTTTTCCAGACTAAACAAATCCAGTTTTTTTGATCTTCCCTCATAGGTCATTTTCTAGACCTTGAATCATTTTTTTTACTCTTCTGTGGATTTCCTCCAGTATGTCCACATCCTTCCTGAAATGTGGTGCCCAGAACTGTACACAATACTCCAGTTGAAGCCTAATCAGTACAGAGTAGAGCAGAAGAATACCTCTCGTGTGTTGCTTACAACACTCCTGCTAATACATCCCAGAATGGTGTTGGCTGTTGCAAAAAAAGCATTACACTGTTGACTCATATTTAGCTTGTTGTCCACGGTGACCCCAAGATCCCTTTCCACAGTACTCCTTCTTAGGCACTCATTTCCCATTTTGTATGTGTGCAACCGATTTGTTCCTTCCTAAGTGGACTACTTTGCATTTGTCCTTATTGAATTTCATCCTGTTTACTTCAGACCATTTCTCCAGTTTGTCCAGATCATTTTGAGTTTTAATCCTATCCTCCAAAGCACTTGCAACCCCTCCCAGCTTGGTAGCGCGTCCTCAAACTTTGTAAGTGTACTCTGTATGCCATTATCTAAATCACTGATGAAGATACTGAACAGAACCGGACCCAGAACTGATCCCTGCGGGACCTCATTCATTATGTCCTTCCAGTGTGACTGAACTGCTGATAACTAGTCTCTGGGAACGGTTTTCCAACCAGTTTTGCACCCACCTTATAATAGCTCCATCTAGGTTGCCTTTCTTTAGTTTATTTGTCAGAAGGGCATGTGAGACAATATCAAAAGCCTTACTTCTTCGAGTGCTTGCTCATATCCATTCCAATTAGGTGTGCTCACGCCACGTGCACATTCGTCGGAAGATTTTTACCCTAGCAACACCCGGCGGGTCGGCTGGGCGCCCCCTGGCGTGGCGCCGCTATGGCACCGAATATATATCCCTGCTGACCTGTTCGCTTCTCAGTTCCTTCTTACCGCCCGTGTTGGTCGTTGGAACAGTGAAGCGCGGCTTAGCTGATCTCCACTTCCCTAGCTATTCACTCGTTCTAGTACTTATTGTGTATATAGTTGTAGTTAATACTTTTTTATTAACCTTTTGTTAACATAGTTAGTGTATATAGTTCAGAGGGTTGGGGATTAGCCCCTTCCCTTCTCCCAGTGCCCAGGCCCATGCCTGGTTCACCGGGCTTCAAACCGTGCTCGGCCTGCTGGCGGCCGATGCCAATGGGAGACCCCCACGACTCCTGCCTAAAGTGCCTATGGGAATCCCATTTTACAGATAAGTGCCGGATTTGCAAGTTATTTAAGCCGCGGACAAAAAAGGAGCGAGACTTTCGTCTTAAGCAGCTCCTAATGGAGGCAGCCCCCTCACTCCTCCGTCTTCAGCACCGAGTGCCACACAGTCCGCGCCGGCGAGAAGTGCCTCGTCGGCACCGGAGAGCGCTGGCACCACCAAGATGCCCCGGCACCAGCTGTCACCGGCCCAGAAGCCAGCCTGGCACCGCTCCCTCTCCCCGCGTGTCAAGAAGGTCAAAGCTCCTGTGACTCCAATATCTACACCGCAGTCTGAGCATCAGCCACAACCGAGTTGCCCAGCACCAACAACTGCCGTGGCACCGGCAATCTCGGCACCGTTGATTCTGGCCAGGCAAGAGCCGTCGATTCTGGTGCATGACAGCTCCCTGGCACCCGCCTTGGTAGAGCTTATCGTTCCCACCACGCCAGAGACCTTTTCGACGGCGAGGGAACTCATTGCCCTAACAGAGCCCACCCTGCCTCAGCCCCTGGCACCGCTGGTGTGGGTTGTTGCGTCAACAGGGAAGCCTGCCCTGGTCAGGCCACCTTCCATCGCCGCCGCAGGCAGGCACCACTTGAGATCAAGGTCTCGCCAGCGTTCCCAATCTCGCTGCCGGTCCCGATCTAGGCACCGCTCGCAGTCCCGGTGCTGATCTCATTCTCGGTACCGGTCGTACTCGCGCCACCGCTCAAGATCCTGCTCTGTGTACCAATACTCCAGACGGTGATCCAGCTCCTGGCACCGTTCACGTCGCAGCAGCTCTCACCATAGAGCTTCACGATCCCGGAACCACGCTGGTCGCAGGTCCCGGTCAACCTCTCGGCACCGGAACGACTCCTGGTACCGCTCTCTGGTGCGGCACGACGTACGGTACCCTAGGCACAGGGCTCCTCCTCACGTGCTCTCTGCTCTGCCTTGTCCATCACGACAGCCATCTGAGTCTTCGCACACTGATAGCACCGCATATGGGGATTCAGAACCGCAGAGCCATGTCCTCCAGGAGGCTCAGGGCATGGAACAAGCGCCTCAGTGGTCCTTCTGGATGCCTTGGGCATATCACCAGGCCCAAGGCGAACCCACAGTTCCATCTCGTTCCGCCCCGTTGGAACATCATGCACCAGAGGCCACTGTTAGCCGCCCTCCTCCAGCAGGTACAGACCATTCGCTCTGGCGCTGGACCCTCAGGTGTTCCCGGACCCTGATGCTCTTCTGGAACAGGAGTCACTAAATGAGCCATCCTTGCCAGGTCTTTCGTTGTCCTCTTCACCAGACAAGGCAGTAGCCGGTACTTTGTCATCGGGCCCGCCCCCGATCGACCTCCGAGCCCACCAGGATCTTCTCCGGCGAGTCGCCTTAAATATCAACCTCCAGGTGGAGGAGGTCCCGGAGATGGAAGACCCAGTCATAGACATACTGTCGGCGGATGCCCCAACTTGCGTGGCTCTGCCATTCATCCGGTCCATCCAAGCCAAAGCGGACACCATTTGGCAATCTCCGGCATCTATCCCTCCTGTGGCCAGAGGCGTGGAAAGGAAATACATGGTACCCTCTAAAGGGTATGAATATTTATATACCCATCCTCCTCCAACTCTTTATTGCAGTGGCGGACCGGATGAAAGGCCAGCCCGTCTCGTCTTGGAGGATTTCGTCCTGGGTATAAGCGTGCATCCGGACTTGCTACATTCTAGCTCATGCCTCTCCGGGTCATATTACTGCACATTCTACCAGGGGACAGGCCTCGTCGGCCACCTTCTTAGCTCGAGTTCCTATTCAGGAGATATGTCAAGCAGCTACATGGTCTTCGGTACACACCTTTACTTCCCATTATGCCCTGGTGCAACAATCCAGAGACGATGCAGCCTTCAGCTTAGCAGTTTTGCATTCTGCAGTTTCTCACTCCAGCCCCACCGCCTAGGTAAGGCTTGGGATTCACCTAATTGGAATGGATATGAGCAAGCACTCGAAGAAAAGACGGTTACTCACCTTTGTTGTTCTTCGAGATGTGTTGCTCATATCCATTCCAAAACCTGCGCTCCTTCCCCATTGTCGGAGTCGCCGGCAAGAAGGAACTGAGGAGTGGACGGGTCGGCAGGGGTATATATTCTGTGCCATAGAGGCGCCACGTTAGGGGGTGCCCAGCCGACCCGCCGAGTGTTGCTAGGGTAAAAATCTTCCAACGAACGTGCACGCGGTGCGCGCACACCTAATTGGAATGGATATGAGCAACACATCTCGAACAGTTACAAAGGTGAATAACCGTCTTTTCAGTCAAGATATAGGATGTCTGCTGCTTCCTTCCTATCCACAAGGCTTGTTACCCTGTCAGAGAAAGCTATCAGTTTGGTTTGACATAATTTGCTCTTGACAAATCCATGCTGACTGTTTCTTACCACCTGATTATCTTCTAGATAGTTGCAAATGGATTGTTTATTTATTTGCTCCATTATCTTTCAAGGTCAAGAAGTTAAGCTAACTGATCTGGGTTGTCCTTATTTCCTTTTTTATAGATTGGCACTATATTTGCCCTTTTCCAGTCCCCTGGAATTTCTCCCATCTTCCATGACTTTCCAAAGATAATAGCTAATGGCCCAGATATCTCCTCGGTCAGCTCCTTGAGTATTCATCAGGCCTGGTGACTTACAGACATCTACTTTGTCTAAGTCATTCTTAACTTATTCTTTCTCTATTTTATTCTCTTTTGATCCTATCTCATTTTCACTGGTATTCACTATGTTAGATTTCCAATCACCATCAACCTTCTTGGTGAAAACCGAAACAGAAGTCATGAAGCACCTCTGCTATTTCCACGTTTTCTATCCCCCCTCATCCTCCTCTGAATAATGGGCCTATCTGTCTTTGGTCTTCCTCTTGCTTCTAATATATTTGTAGAATGTTTTCTTGTTACCTTTTATGTCTCTAGCTAGTTTGATCTCATTTTGTGCCTTGGCCTTTCTGATTTTGTCCCTACAAACTTGTGTTGTTTGTTTTATATTCATCCTTTGTAATTTGACCTAGTTTCCACTTTTTGTAGGCCTCTTTTTTGATTTTTTTTTTTTTTTTAGATGATTGAAGATCTACTGGTTAAGCCAGGTTGGTCTCTTGCCATACTTCCTATTTTTTCCTACGTGGTGGGATAATTTGCTCATGTGCCTTTTCATGTCTCTTTAAAAAATTGCCAACTGTCTTCAGTTGTTTTTCCCCTTAGACTTGCTTCCCATGGGATCTTACCTACCAACTCCCTGAGTTTGCTGAAGTCTGCCTTCTTGAAATCCATTCTTTATTTTGCTGTCCTCCCTCCTACCATTCCTTAGAATCATGAGGACGAATTAAAGAGATGAGTTTAAACCTTGTGTGTAAATATATTGGCTGGCTGATTGCATGATGAACAGTTTTTTTTGTTTGTTGGTTTTATTAATTGTAGAGTAGAGATGTACCTCTTAATCAGATAGAAAACTTACAGGACTGGCAGTATTTCTGTGCAGTCATCTGTTGACGCTGATGAGGAATCTTAAACTCTCTGCAGATTAGAAACTGGATTATAAAATACAATGTTTTCCTTGACTAGATCTCTGCCCTCCCATACATAGTAACGTATAACACAAGATGATTGTGAACAGGTTAGGTGAGAACAAGTGTGCATCTTACATAGTCTTGAGAAGTTTGGGGTTGCAAAGTGATGAGGACTATAGTTGAGCCAGTTTTGCCTTGCATGAAACTGTTGTGACAAAGAGAGGTCATTCAGCAGGTTGTACAGTCAAGCTATCTAGAGGAAGTGTTTAAAGACTGAGCCACGTAACAATCTAAGGAGAATTTTTGGATGAACCATAAATCCATTTTACCTCTGGGGATTTTGGAGGATAGCTCAGCACAATCTGTACAACCCCAGAATAAAACTGGAGCATTAATGTTGCTCTGATGGACTGTTAAAATCATATAAAGAACTGGGCGAAGAGGAAGCGTAATACCTCATCCAGATTTTGGCGGCACGCACAAAAGCAAACAACACTAGCCAGGGCATAGCCTCATTTGATAAGCTGTTACCTGAAGCTAAGGGATATACCTTGATTCTAGGAAAGAGGTTGGTAGGAATGAAAAGACTAGAAGACAACAGCTAGGTCTCACAGCTGATGTGGAATGCTACACCAGCATACTAATAAGAGGTAATAATTAAACTCAAAATGTATTACCTTTTAAAATTGTAAAAATGTATTATCTTTTCTCCAAGTATCCAATGGTTACCCTCAAATGTTTCCCTGGGTAGCTAAAACGATTTGTAATTGTGTAATGGAAATGTGCAAATGTTTTGTCTTGTTTTGAGTGACTCTTGTCAAATTGTGTGTATGTGTATGTATAATATAAAAATAAGAAATTAACAGGAAAAACAATTGCTTTGTTTCTCCTTGGACATTGTGTAAATACAAAATACTGGGGATAATTCACTGGTAAAAGTGCTTGCTTTATTTTTTTTATTTTATTTTTTTTTTTAAATAAAAGTAAAACCAGTATTAAGCCTTTGCCTTAGACAAATATTGATAAAGAAAATCTCACTATATTCCTACAAAAGGAAAACCTATTTCAGGTTTCAAAAATGTAGTCCTATGTGGCACATACTTACTCAATGCAAACTTTGATTGTTTGCCTCAAAAAGGGCTTCTTGTGAAGGAATCGAAGTCCTCTAACCTGCAGTTTTGTTACTTACCAGTGATTTAAGTGGGGGTATTGGATTATAGTTCTGCTCTGAAAAGTGGCAGTATAAAAATGGCACCTTACTCAGTAGATATACTCAGTGTGTACTGAAAATCAAATCTGTTTGAACAAAGACTAATTTTTACTATTATGTATTCCTTTGGATACAGCAAAGCCAATACAAGTTCGGGAGAAGGAGCTGGAGCTTGTGTTGGCTTTGCTGTACCGATAGGATTTTTCTATTTACTCTAACTTGTGCATCAAGAGAATATATGTCAATGTATAAATTGTTTAGTAACAAACTACAAAGAATCAGATTCTGTTGTCCCCTTCAATGTGTATTACAAGATGGTTGAGTTGCACTTCTATAGTACTTGGCATGCTCAGTGTACACTTTCTTCTCCAGAACTTGAGGGTACTCAGAACCTTGCAGCATTTGGCCCTCAGTGAGGGGAAAAGCAAAAGCTGTAACTGTGGAAGAACTTGTTTCCAGAAGAAATGTTGCGACACAATAAACATGAACTGAATAATGCTGTTTCAAGTCACTTTGAGTAAATCTGCACTTCATAAAAACTTGCAATGGACTAACCAGGAGAGGATTTCTCTAGTATTCTGCAAAATGGAAACTATTTATTTTGTAATTGACCTAAAGAAAAATACTTAATGGAATCTTATTAAATCTTTTTAACTATTCACTTTATGTATAGAGCTCTAGCTGTCGTAAGAAAACAGAGAAATAAGATGGTAACATTGGGGAAGTTTAGAGAAAAGTATTGGAAAAACGGATGCTTGGTACTGAGATGGATTTCTTGAGATTCCAAAATCCTAAATATCCATAACCAAACCGCCTCAAAGTAAACAAACCTTGTAGCTTGAACAGCTGGGTCTTAGTGAGTCTAGTGGACATGTAGTCAAAGCTGGTTTCTGAAGCTCTCTGGGGTTAATGCAGTTGGGAGGTGTTGGCATAGAGCATTTCCAAGGAAGGAGGAAAACGTTGCATAATCCCAATAGCCTTTCCATCCAGTTATCTATGGAACAGGGTTGACTGTTTCCACCAGAAGTGATGTCTAGGGTTTTCTGACATATGGGCCTCTTTAAGCCCTGCCTACAGTAGGATATTCTCATAAGATTTCCCACTGTTGCTACCATCAGTGGCAGTGCTAGTGTGGACAATGTTCCAGCAGCTACTGGCAATTTAAGCACAGTGTTGCCCACCCCTGCTCAGAGCAGGGATAATCAACATGCAGCTTAAAATGTTGGCGGTCTGCTGGAGCCAGCCCCGTCCATACTGGTGCTCTCGCTGTTGGCATCAGTTGAGCTGCACTAGTAGTAGTTAGAGGGAAATTTTAGGGGGAAAGTACTAATGTTAGAATTTTAGTAATGTTAAGGTGTGGGGGAATGGGAGCCCAGTAGGTATCTTAGTATGGCTTTTAAAATGAAAAACAAAATGTAACTAAGGTGTTGGTCACAAATAGCGACCTGGTGCTTGAAGAAGTGTTATAGTGCCAAATTTTTGTTGGGAACAGTCTAAGGGTGCAAATTTTAAGCAAGCAGTTTGTGTCAACCTGACCAAGAGGTTTAAAATATTGAGTATCTCTTGGCCTAGACTGATGGACGAGTCTCAAAAAAAAATAATTATCCAAAAGCAGAGGTACCCTTTTTGTTCATTTTTTTTTTTTGTAATATTTTTCATTTTTAGAGTGGTGAGTCCAGGATGATATCTCATTATCATTATACTACGTGGCCAGATTTTGGAGTCCCTGAGTCCCCAGCTTCGTTCCTCAACTTCTTGTTTAAAGTCAGAGAATCTGGTTCGCTGAGTCCTGAACACGGACCTGCTGTAATTCACTGTAGTGCAGGGATAGGACGCTCTGGCACATTTTCATTAGTAGACACCTGTCTTGTCCTGGTAAGTGTTTCTGTGGTGGCTTTTGGGTTATATTTGTGCTTTTTGGTGAGAATTGCTTAAAAATCAGGTATCTGTTAATAAGCCACACATTTGTGAAGGTAAATGAAGACCCTGTGGAAGCTACTTCGTTTCTCTAACACTTATTCTGATGGCTTAAATAAATGTATGAAAATTTATATTTTTCCACAAATGTGAGATAAGTAGAAGTTCTTCACAATATAGACCTGTTTTCAAACTGGTGATCTTAATGTGTCTTAGTCTTTATAGACCTTATTTTCAGAGATTTGTAACTTTGCCGTTAGCTCTTCACTGTTACCTGAAACTTGTTTTGATCAAGGTCTGCTTTCTCATTTTACAAAACTTAAAGGAAACAGCATTATAGATAGAAAAATTGTGCAACAGAATGAAGCTTGTTGAGTTTTTTGGTTCTTCTAGTATTCCTGTAACTTAAAAAAAAAATAAATTAAATCTGAAGTGTTTATGTAAAGCTAAACACTCTGAGAGAAAAGCCACTATAGCTATTGCAAAACATTGTCTATCAGATTTAGTGTTCCTGACTCTTTTGGGGGAAATTACTTTTAATAGGACATACTCATTAGTTCAATTACTGGACATATAGCAAGTAATACATACTGCACTGTTGTTCAAAGTATGTTTATAATGGTATTAGCCGGTCTGTGTTATGCCCCAAATTTGCAAATGGTTTGGTCCACTCATTCTTCTGCCCACATTAGCCCATCATCCTATTGTCTGTGTCTTTTCAACTAAGCACCAAATTCTTGTACTCTGAACTACTATGCCCCAATCCTGCAATTTAAACACATTCATGAGTAAAGTTAGGCATGTGGAAGTGTATTAAGACTCAAGGTTTTAATTATTACTAGCATATGGGCGTTTGTGGTTTCAACTAACCTCCAGTTGTATTTTAACTTACTTTTATATAACACAAAAAGGTGTCGGGGTAGCCGTGTTAGTCTGGATCTGTAAAAGCAGCAAAGAGTCCTGTGGCACCTTATAGACTAACAGACGTTTTGGAGCATGAGCTTTTGTGGGTGAATACCCACTTTGTTGGACGCATGTAGTGGAAATTTCCAGGGGCAGGTGTGTATATTATGTGACAACCCAGGCCGGTGGGGTACAGGAGTCCGGTAGAGGACAAATATACTGGTCACTGGATGAGTAGTTTTCTGTTCCTTGAGTGACCAGAGCAGGGGCTGCCCTAGAGTAATCAGGAACCTGCTAGAACCAATTAAGGCAGACAGGCTGATGAGATCACCAGCAGCCAATCAGGGCAGGCTAATCAAGGCACCTGGGTTTAAAAAGGAGCTCACTCCAGTCAGGCAGGGAGGAGCCAGAGGAGAGAGTGCGTGTGAGGAGCTGGGAGTGAGAGGGTGTGCTGCTGGAGGACTAAGGAGTACAAGCGTTATCAGACACCAGGAGGAAGGTCCTGTGGTAAGGATAAAGAAGGTGTTTGGAGGAGGCCATGGGGAAGTAGCCCAGGGAGTTGTAGCTGTCATGCAGCTGTTACAAGAGAGGCACTATAGACAGCTGCAATCCACAGGGCCCTGGGCTGGAACCCGGAGTAGAGGGCGGGCCCGGGTTCCCCCCAAACCTCCCAACTCCTGATCAGACACAGGAGGTGTTGATCCAAACTGTGGGGAAGATCACTGAGGTGAGCAAATCTGCCCATAAGCGCAGGACGCACCAAGGTAGAGGAGGAACTTTGTCACAACATATGCAAGCAAGAAGCAGGCTAGAGATAATGAGGTTAGTTCAGTCAACTCAGGTATTAGGAATGGCAATATACAAAAACCTGTAGGAGAACACTTCAACCTCCCTGGCCACACAATAGCAGATCTTAAGGTAGCCTTCCTACAGCAAAAAAACTTCAAGACCAGACTTCAAAGAGAAACTGCTGAATTTTAGTTCATCTGCAAATTTGACATCATCGGCTCAGGATTAAACAAAAGCTGTGAATGGCTTGCCAACTACAAAACCAGTTTCTCCTCCCTTAGTTTTCACACCTCAACTGCTAGAACAGGGCCTTATTCTCCCTGATTGAACTAACTTCATTATCTCTAGCCTGCTTCTTGCTTATATATACACACCTGCACCTGGAAATTTCCACTACATGCATCCGACGAAGTGGGTATTCACCCACAAAAGCTCATGCTCCAAAACATCTGTTAGTCTATAAGGTGCCACAGGACTCTTTGCTGCTGTTATATACAAGTATTTTAAGTGATTTATCTCTTGAGAAATAAACTTAGAAATCAGTTGCAGATTTTAATTTCTCATACCGTTATAACACAATGTGGTAGAAAGGTGAATGTGTATACTCAGTAGAAATTGTATGACTCATATATATTAAATTCCTTTTTTTTTTTTTTTTTTTTTTTTTTTTGGTACTTTTAAAAAACAATTGTTCCACTTTCACAAATGAAGTCAAAACTCTTAGTATAATTAACCAGACTCTCTCTTTGTGTTTTTTTTTTTTGTTTTTTTTTTTAAACAGATGGAAAAAAAAGACCTTTCTTCTGTGGACATTAAGCAGGTATTATTGGATATGAGAAAATACCGCATGGGACTTATTCAGACGCCTGACCAGCTAAGATTCTCATATATGGCTGTAATAGAAGGAGCAAAATTTATCATGGGGGATTCAACTATACAGGTAAATGTTTAGAATAAACTGAATCTACTGTAAAAATCCAAATTTGCAGTGTTTATATCAATGGGTGATTCAATTTGATATTCTCTTAGGTATTTTAAAACATGTCATTTCTGCATTGGTTAAGCAGATAAACTTGTCTCTTAATTAAACATTGAAGGGTGTCTTGAAGATACCTAAACAGCTTTGCATTTCAGCTAATTTTTTAATCCTATACTTTAGTACCCTGCTCTGTGATATATGGCAGGCATACTCTGTACTAATATAAGGAAGATTAAATCAGTATCTTCAGCTTTTTTAAAAAAACAAAGGTCATGTTTCCAAGTGAAACTGAACAAGGATCTTTTCTCCCTGAATTATTTGTACTTTGTCTGTTAATAAAATATTCTGCTGCTGAAGATTAAAGTTTGCTATCAGGTAACATTTTTCTTACTGTTATTTCATTAACCAGCTATAGTCAGTATAACCAGCTAGATGAGATTAATTGGATTTATTTAATGCAGTTCATAAGGTTCAAATTTTATCAGTCACTAGTTCTAAACTTTGTTTTCAATGTGCCTTCCGATAATAACACAATAGCTTCAGCCGCTCAAGGATGTCTTGTCAAGGAGACACAGAACTCTTTCTGTATGGTAGATCATGTTGTTTTTTCAGCAAGAGAGGGGAAAAAAAACAATTTACACTTGTCTACAGTACGTTAACTTGACAGATCTACTCCGCTTTCAGAAATAGGATGCCAAATTCAATGTAGCTTTCACCGATTGGGTATTTAATGGAAAAGTTGTGGATGGAGATATAGACAACTTAAAGCATGTTTATTACATCTGTGCTCCAGCTGTCTGTCTTGTCAAATGTTTCCATCCTACACGCATTCTGTTTGTTTGTAAATAAATATTTTTACACAACCGCTAAACACCAAATAGGTGCAAGGTACACACTTACGCTATGTAAGAACTAGGTGGTTGTATTCTGACACAGCCTTATGACCAGCGTTAGGACTATACTTAACTGTTTACACCATTAGTGATTTTAGCCAAGAGACGCACTTAGGAGTAGCAGTCATTTACTGCAGGCTGCTTTTGGCATAACTTGGAGTTCACTTCCTGAACGTCTTGCTGCTTTGCATACCAAAGGCCCTACGTCACTTTTCAGTAATGTCACAGTCAAATTACTGAATAGTCTGAGAGACTTTTTTTTTTTAACTGACATATAAATTCGCCCTTTTTAGCATGTGCATTTCCTGAGGCCCTGAGAAATGTATGGACTATTGTATTAATTTCTCAAAATATTTTTTTGCAGCAATACATACTTTTTACCATCTTCTTTTGAAATGATATGTGAATTTTGGAGCAAGCTTTATGTAACTTTTGGAGAATATTTTTGGGTGACTTTTTTTTTAAATCTCAAGATTTCATTCTGTTATAAAATTTAGAATAACTTTCAAAATTTAGAATAACTATTGGATATTAGTATTTTTTTTAAATTATTCTTGGTTATCAGTTGTATGCAACTTAGCTCCCACATCTTAGGAAAAATGGAAGTAAGACTTTTCAAAAGTGTACGGTTCTTAACAAGTATTGATTTTTTTTGTCAGTTTTGGAATGAATGAAATGTTCAGAAAGGAAAAATGAAATGTTAAGGATGTGATATCACATCCTTGATATGTCACAATGTGATTGCAAAATATGCTGGTACATAATTGATCCCATTGCATTTAAGAACTTCCTGAACTTCTGGGTAAACAAAGATGTCAGCTTTAATTTGAATTTTCCTTGCTGCTCTTCACAATTTATTTAAAAATATTTGTTTAGTTTAACTATAGCACAGGAGAAAATTGTTACTTGATTTATTGGATTTAAGTTACTTGCACAATAGAACAGAAATATGGACATTGATTTTGTCCTATACAGATATACATACTTTGGTTTGATGTGTAACTTATCAAATAGTAAATTTTGATTTTTCTTCTGTTCAAGATTTTTTTTAAAAATTGAAATGCCATGTCAACTTGAATTGTTTTAATTGACATCCAGAAACTTTATTTAAAATGCCCTTTAAATACCCAAGCATGAATTGTGTTTGGATTTTTGGTATCTACTGAAAAAAATGGATGGATTTTTCTGCTCTCATTTGTTTAGAAGGATCTCTGGGTAGGCTTAAGAGTAACAGCACTGAATGTGTGCTCAGGCTGTTTCTTTCTTCCTAGTTCTTTTCTCTCTATGTATGGGCCTGCTTGCTGCCTGTGCTGTCCATTTAGTTTCAGTTTCAGCTTTGATGTTGCTGGGATAGGGCATGTTGCATCAGCAGTGAAACTGGTTATTTACAAAGTGCTGTCAAATGCATATATTAAACTGAAAATGTAAAATGGAAAGGATTAGATAACTTTTCTCTAATCAGGTTAGGTATTATTTGGAACAGTACATAAAAAACCTTGAACATTTTAGTGTAGACTGCCTTTCTGGGGCCAGCGAGAAATAACTTGGGCTATGGCTACACGAGAGCTTACAAATTTCTGTCATGTAGCTTCTCTAAGATGACAGGAGAGAGCTCTCCCATTGACTTCATTAATCCATCCCCAGCAGCCAGCGGTAGCAATGTCGCCGTGAGAAGCTCTCCTGCTGACATAGTACTGTCCATGTCGACCTTTAGGTTGACGTAACTTACGTTGTTCACGGGGTGGCAAGCCCCTGAGCAGTATATGTTTATACCAACATAAGTGGTCTAGTAGACATAATTGTAGCGAAGGTTAAGACAAACTCCACTTCTCTTGTGTTAACATCTCCAGTTTTTGAGGTCTTATGCTCAAAACTTGTAATCATGAAGTCTCAAGGGGCTGCCGATGTAGATATAATTACACAGTGTACTGTGTAAGCATTCTTCCAGTAAATATGAGTATAGGGTTTGTCATGGTATAATTCCCCACTCTGAACCTTAGCGTCCAAAAGATGGGGTACCAGCATGAATTCCTCTAAGCTCAATTACCAGCTTAAAACCTGTAGCGCTGCCACCAACCAGGAATTCCAGTGCCTGGTATGCTCTGGTCCCCCCAAGACTTTGCCCGGGGAACCCCAAGACCCAGACCCTCTGGATCCTACCACAAGGGAAGTAAACCCTTTTCCCCCACCGTTGCCTCTCCCAGGCTTCCCCTCCCTGGGTTACTTTGGAAGATCACTGTGATTCGAACTCCTTGAATCTTAAACAGAGAGGAAAATGCACCTTCCCCCCTCCTTCTCTCTCCCCCTCCCAGACTCTCCCTGAGAGAGAAAGTAATCCTAACACAGAGAGAAAATTAACCTTTCTCTCCTCCTTTCTCCCCACCAATGCCCTGGTGAATCCAGACCCAGTCCCCTGGGGTCTCACCAGAATAAAAAACAATCAGGTTCTTAAACAAGAAAAGCTTTTAATTAAAGAAGGAAAAACAGTAAAAATTCTTTGTAAATTTAATAAGGAATATGTTACAGGGTCTTTCAGCTATAGACACTGGGAATACCCTCCCAGCCTAAGTATACAAGTACAAATTAAAATCCTTTCAGCAAAATACAAATTTGAACTCCTTCCAGCCAAATACACATTTGCAAATAAAGAAAACAAAACATAAGCCTAACTTGCCTTATCTATCTAGTACTCACTATTCTGAACTTATAAGAGCATGTATCAGGGAGATTGGAGAGAAACCTGGTTGCATGTCTGGTCACTCTCAGAATCCAGAGAGAACAACAACCAAACAGTAACAGCACACACAAAAACTTCCCTCCCTCAAGATTTGAAAGTATCCTGTCCCCTGATTGGACCTCTGGTCAGGTGACAGCCAGGCTCACTGATTTTGTTAACTCTTTTCAGGCAAAAGAGATATAAAGTACTTCTGTTCTATTAACTCCTACTATCTGTTTATGACAGGGGTAGCCAGTCTCAGTCTCTCTGTGTAGTTGCCTGACTCTTTTTCTGGAAAGCTGTAACGTTTCTGTTTACAGGAGGCCTTTGAAATTCACTAGGGAGAAAACCCTTTGGCTAGAGAAGTGCTTTTTCTTCGTCCCATGAAATTGCATTTAAGTTTGGCTGAAATATGAACTGTTCAATTCCTATTTCCCTTCTCTTGCTTTTGACCCTCAAGGAAACTGGCATGAACATTGTAAAGAGATTGGTGATGCCAACACAGCACATGGGTATTTACAAAGTGTACTGGAAGCTGCCAGGGTAGTGAGGAAGGGTGGGAAGAGGTGGCACATGGCCTCAGCATCCCATCTCCTCTCCACTCCCTTGCGGGCTCCATGCGGAGCAGGGCCTTTTGGGGAGGTAGGTTGAAGAGCCTGGGTGCCATACTCCCCATGACCATCTCCTGGATTCAGCACATGGTGCTAGCTGCTACCTGCTTATGTAGTTAGTCCTGTAGCTGAAGTGGTAGCAGTCTGTGTGCTGCAGTGCTGAAGGTTCAGGTTTCAAACCCTGCTGAAGATGCATAATGTGGATTGGGGAACTTGACTTAATAAAATACTTTCCACCTTTAATCTGCTGGCACCTTCCTTGTCCCTGTCTTGCAATGTTTATATAAGACCATACTATCACCTGTAACTGTATTTTATTTAAATATTTAAGCACTGTGCCAGCCCACCACCTGCATATCACTTTGGGTCCACAGGATGTGAGCACTTTTTTGAGGTTTTAGAAGTGGGGCTAGCATCTGACCTTTTCAGGGAGTGGGGCAGTGGAGCAGGAAAGCATTTCCACCATCGAATCCAATAAACTCTATTTTTGACATCCACAGTGTTCTCAAGCTTTTTTTGGGAGGGGGGCGGGGGGAGGAGGAGGAGGAGGAGGAGGAGGAAATTGTTTTAATATAGGTTTCTAACCGGTGACCATCACTTATGTATTTCAATTTAGTAAAAGTTTGCCTGAATAGTAACTTCACTCTTGGTGGATAAATTCTCCTTTCCAATGACAAGACTCCCTGGCAAACTGGTTGCATTTTGACCTCTATCTCTGCAAATAAAACACAGGTCGCTTAGGGAAACACTTGTTTAAATGGAATCTTAGCTTTCCTGGAGTCATTTAGTATCCACTTTTGAGCTCATTAGGCAACAATCCATAGCAATGTTACCAATACACAGTTAATTTTCTAATCACTTCATAATCTGCAGGATTATGAATGCTGATTGCAATATGTAGTTTTTTCTAATAAGGGCTCCCACTTCTGACCCATCTGATACGCACAAATAAAAGATTTTGTTTTCCTGAATGAAATCTAATCTGTAGTCCCAGGAGCAAGGCATACCAGTTCATTAAAGGAATTCAGAAAAAAAAAAAAGTATCCTTATTTAAAACTATTGGAAATTCCAAAGGAACTGTGTGTTTCTATGGATGTGTACAGCTGTACTTTGTTGTAGTTTTCAGATCATCTTGGACATTTTATCCAGTTCTCTGGATTTTACACAGGTTTATGACCAAGGTGGCTGATAACAAAAGCTTTGGATTTACATGGAGTTGTAGAGCAGCAACGCTATTATCAGAAACTATCTTAATCAAAAAACACTTTTCACATCTGCCATCTCTTGCGAAGAACGCTTGTCAATATTTTGTCTCCTGCAAATGGTAGATAGCTAGTTACACCACTGTCACTTTTTTAAATACTTTTTCTTGAATAATGATTTAACACTTTTTTTTTTAAATTGTTGTAGTATTGTTTCTTGCTCTTGGGTATTACAGAGAAGGCAATGGTTATCTGTTTAATCAGATCCACTTTTATAGGTCTCTGCAGGTATTCTGTCATGCCGAAGAGCTTTACCTTTTTTATTGACATCAGTTTATAGCCATAACTTTCACTTGCAGATTTTTGTTAATCCTGGACAGATTTCTATGCTGTATACTTTGTCGAACAACTGAATTTCCCTCAAATTAGTCTTGATTTTTGTGTTATCTGAAGCAAGACTGATGGGTGTACTTGCTCTCTGTTCAGTGTAAATAAGGGTATCACTGTGTGGCTTACATCTTTGTTATCTAGAAATTAATTTTTATATAATTTTTTAATTTACATTTTTATGTATATGATCATTCTGTGGAAGACTTCTTTATTCAAAGATACAACTTTCACAATCTTGAGAAATGTTATTCAAAAATGTGTTTTCTTATTCTCTTAGAAACGGTGGAAGGAACTTTCTAAGGAGGACCAAGCTCCAAGTTCTGAGCAGTCTCCTCCACACCCAACCAGAATAAATACAGAGAAGTACAATGGCAATAGTGTGGGTGTAGAAAAACAGGAGCAAATGGGGGAGAAAACAAATACTGAACTGTCCATTAAGGTACAAGATACTATGGATGGAAGCATTGAAAGGTAAGCAACATGGAAAATTACTTGGGAGTATGTTGTTTTTTCATTATTTTTTTTTTTTAATACAAGTCCTCTTATACTGGAGTGGGTTTGCCAATTGTCTAATCACACAAACCCAAATGCCCTTGCCCTGTCCTGCCCCTCCTCTGAGGCATTGCCCAACTCACTTCATCCCCCTTCCTCCATGGCTGGCTTGCTCTCCTCCACCCTCACTCACTTTCACCAAGCTGGGACAAGGGGTTGGGGGTGTGTGTGGGGAGAGGGGGCTCTGAGCTGGGGCCAAGAGATTCAGAGTGTGAGGGGGATCTGGGCTGACCTTGGGGCAGAGGGTTGGGGTGCAGGAGTGGGTGTAGAGTGCACACTCTGGGAGGGAGTTTGTGTGCTGGAAGGGGCTTAGGGCTGGGCTAGGGGGTTGGGATGGAGGAGGGCGTGCGGGGTACAGACTCTAGGAAGGAGTTTGGGTTTGGGAGGGGGATCAGGCCTGGGGCAAGGGATTGGGGTGTGGAAGGGAGTTTGGGGTGCTGGCTCTGGGAGAGGGAACAGGGCTGAGGCAGAAAATGATGAGTTTAGGCTCCGGCCAGGTAGTGCTTACCTCTGGCAGCTCCCAGTTTGACTTCGGTAGCCTCAGGGAGATAGAGCCTGATTCCAGGAGACTCCCAACAAAACTGGGACGGTTGTTAGACATGGTTTTATTCAGTCTTTGATAACACTTTAGTTATTCCCTGTTCAGTACTTTTAAATAAGTAGGCTTTAAGAAAAAAAAAGAAAATAACAAGATGGCTGGGAACGGAAAGGCTTACAGCACAAGGTTTAAAGTGTCATTCTTCAAACACTCTAGAACAACAGTTGAAAGGACTGAACTACTCCTTCCATCTCATTGAGTTGTTAACTTTGGAGCTTACTGTTCATTAAGGCTTCAAACTTTCAGATGACCAGGCCTTAGACCAGCATTTTTTTACTTGAAATTTAGGTCGACGTAGTCACATTGCTCTGGGCTGTGAGAAATTTCATGCACTGTGAAGTAGTTAGGTCAATGTAACCCATGCTATAGATGCAGCTGGGTCACTGCTGACCTAGCTACCACCTCTTGGGGTGGGGAGGGGATAGATTTACTATGGCAATGAGAAAAAATCCTTCTGTCACTGTAGTAAGGGTTTAGTGTAGACCTGAGAGGCAGTAGCTAGGTTGATAGAAGGGGTTAGGTTAACCTAACTACTTCATACAGAGCGTGACATTTTTCACAGCCTTGGGTGATGTAGCTAGGTTGACCTGAGTTTTAGGTTTCAGGTGTAGTCTAGGCTTAAGTGTCTGTGGTACAAGTGCTACAGCAGCATAGTTGTAGCACTGCAGGCATGCCATTGTCGCCCTTATAGCGACATACAAGATACAGACTTCTGCTAGAATAGTAGTGTTGGCCACGGGTGTGGAAAAAAACGTGTGATTCCCTAACCAGTGTATCTGTATTGGCAGAAGTTTCTAATGTAGATACAGCTATACTAGCAAAATTGCATTTATATCAGGATAGCTTGTTTCATTTATTGGGGGAGGTTTTACTATGCCAGTACAAACTGCAGTTTGGCCATAGGGTTGCTAGTTTTGGTTGGATGTATTCCTGGAGGTTTCATCACAATCAGATGCTCAAATCAGGTGACTGCTTGGCTTGCAAAGGGCAGAAATAGTAGTGGTCCTACAAGTACATGGCATCAGTTTTTCACCACAGCAGTAAATGCAGTGCTAACTTCTCTAAATAAATGTTTATGGTATGAGTTTCAGAAGTAGTACACACCAATATGCCCAGCTGTAGTCAGTGGGAGCTGTTGGTGCTCAGTACCTCTGAAAACTGGACTAAGCAAGGGCCATATTTTATCCTTCATCTTTGTACCAACTTCCCATTGTTATCAGTAGGAAGTTTTTGCTGTGGATTGAAGGTACAAGTAGTGTATGGGTATGTTTTCACTGTATCCTTAACTCAAGTGATCAAAACCTGAGGCTGAGCACCCTGGTTAGCTTACTTCTGGTGTGAGCGGCCACAGAACAGTCATACTTGAGTTACTGTGTCCTCACTGGTTCTGCACTCAGTACTGTGTATTGCTGGGACCTGTGGGATCATGTTCCATGGTTCTTTCTGTTGCAATAAACTGAGCTGCTCTGATCTTTCCCAGTGAGTTGTGGAAGAACTTGTTCGTTGTTTTAGGTACCTGGGGAATTGTGAAGACACTGGAGGACTATCGGCATCAAGTGATTTAGCCTGTGTCCTCACTGGAAAGTGTGTGGGTTATCAGTCTGAGGGAAAGCGTCACTCTGGTTTTAGCCTGCAGCCTCAGATGTGTCAGCCAGTCCAGATTGAAAGTACCACCAAACCAGTGGTTTCCAAATTTTAACAACCTGTGAATCCCTTTCACTAAAATGTCAAGTCTCGCAAACCCCCTATGAAAAATGAAAATTTCCAGGGATTTTTTCTCCTTTACCTGAGTATAAATTATAAAAGCAGTGATCTTGGGAATATGAAATGTGTTTTTATGACACACTATTATTAATTATTATTTATCACAATATTTTTATTACAATATGAAAACAGCAACAGTCTTTCAAGATCTCACTTTCGTAGCTTGTATCACTTTGAATAAGCCTGTTAGGAGCCTTGTCTTATATGTTTCATCAATGAGTATCAATGTGAAACAGCAGGGAGGTATTTAAGAAGTCAACTCAAAGAGTTCCTCGTAAACAACCATTCAGGTCTTAAACAGTCCAGGCAAACAACACACGTTACAACCAAGATTAAACTTGTTCTTCATAGTAATTTAAAAAACAATACTGGCTGCCTATTTTAATTTTAAAAACAGCAAAAAAAAATTCCACTTCCCTTTCCATTTCTTATAAGGAGGCTTGAAATTTAAATCTCCTCAGTGTGATAGATATGCTTGCTTTGATTTGCTTAGCTCTTGGAAGTCCAGGGGCTCCAGGCTGCTGGCCCTATGCTGCCTGGGGTCCCTAGGGACAGCTCTGTCCACCATTAGAGAATTTTTTCCAGAGAACCCCCTGTAACATTTCACAAACCTTGAACCCCAGTTTGGGAACCACTGCACTAAACTCATGAGAGGGTTTTGCATGTGTGGATAGGAGAGTTGCAGGCAACAATCAAGAAAGAGCCTGAGTTACATCTTCACTGAAGATGTCCTCAATGTGCGCTTTTTTGTACATTCTATATATTCTATATTAATATAGAAAAATACATATACAAAATACAGAAAAACCTCAGGTACAGAATGAAGCCAGAGGGTTTTTTTTGTTTTGGTGGGGGGGGGGAGGGGGATGTGATCATGCAATTAAGATTATCATGTGCAGGCAAGAGGGGGCAGAATTAAGGTTGCAACTCTGGTGTTTCTTAAGTTTCTGATGTTTGACTTGGCAGCCTTCATAATGTTAAAACAGCATGGGTATTTAATGAAACTGTTAAGATAATTAGAGTAGCACAGAATGAAGACCATTCTTGTCAATATTCCCTTCTTTACTGTTCTAGTCCTAAACGGCACAAATTGGTTAACTGTTCTGTGGGTTATGGGTGTTTTATCCTAATCTCTTGAGGAATTACTTCTATTTCACAACCTACTTTTTTTTTCTCTTTTAGTACTGTTCGGAAACGGCTGCGAGAGGATAGAAAGGCTCACACAGCCCAGAAGGTGCACCAGATGAAACAGAAGCTAAGTGAGACTGAAAGAAAAAGAAAAAGGTGGTTATATTGGAAACCTTTTCTCACTAAGATTGGGTTTGGTACAGTCATTTTAGTTGGAGCTTATTCTTGCTGGAAACTGTATTTTCAAGAACATTCCTTGTA
Source organism: Gopherus flavomarginatus (assembly GCF_025201925.1). Taxonomy (NCBI): domain Eukaryota; kingdom Metazoa; phylum Chordata; order Testudines; family Testudinidae; genus Gopherus; species Gopherus flavomarginatus. The sequence goes on from NC_066618.1 coordinate 206,771,075, forward strand.
AGTAAAAACTTATTTGCACTGTGAGCCTGTCTACGGCAGCAGCTAATCTTACTGCAAGTCAATCACTAGGGAGTTTGACTTTCAGCAGCAAACTCCTTAACACCTAAAATCGGTGCAGTAGTTTAGACACAAACTAGATAAGTGATGTAAACTGATCAGTCAGCATCTCAGGACTTTCACAGCAGGTACTTCTGACACCAAACGGCAAATTGCTACCCAGAATAAAGTTGTTTGTTTGTTTTAAATAAACAGGTACAAACTTTGTGTAAGTGTATTTATATACTTTTAAAAATGGTATTCCACTGAATCTAGATAGATAGACCTTGAGCCATGAAACATAACTATCGCGGCTGTCTGGGGTTTAATTTACATGCCTGACTTAAGCAATAAACAGTGTGTTATCATTTACATTATTAATGCAAAGAAGTTATCCTTAAATGTGTGTAATGTACTATTAACATAGGCATCAACATTTTATATTCTTATGACCCAGGATAAATATATTTTATAACTGCATATTTAATCTTACTTTTTGTAGCTAACTGTACCTTTAAAAACTTAGTGTGTACAAATTTATTTGACCAAAAAAAAAATTGATTTTGGAACTAAATGTAAAGGATAATTTGTGCACAATGCATTCATTCCCCACATTTCAAGATTTTGAGACTTGCCATATGAGCAGCTAGGGTTCTGATGAAGCACATTTCAGTTTCTACTCTGTATGCTGCATTCCTCTTATTTATTTATTTTTGTTTGTTTTTGCGGTTTCCTTATTTAAAGAAGCTTTAAAATGCCTTTTTTTTCTTTTTTAATAAAGCTGTTTGCTAGCCCTAGACCTAGAGGCAAATTGTTAAACTGATTAATGGAAGTTGTATTAAGACTTAAGCTACTGTCTGAACCTCTAGTTTTGTTCAAGTTCTGACATTCCATTAAATATGAAATGATATTTTGTGTCATCTTTTTTTTTTTTGTTTTATTCCATTTAATAATAAAAATCTATCACCCATCAATAATGGCACATTGAAGGCAACTTAAAACTGATTTAACTTCGTGAAAAACTTGTTTCAAAACTAATGGAAAGCATTAGCTACACAATATAGATGAATATTGTCAACTATTTGATAACATTTTATTAACTGTGACAAAGTCTTAAGGATGCCAGATCTATTTAAGGTACTTGTTAGTTTGCCTCTCACCATAGTAAACACAATAGTTAGCCACTTCATCAGGAATAGTAGATGAAGGAAGTACTTATTTACCTTTGGATCAGTTTGAGATGAATCATAAACTTTTTTCACTGTTTATACAAAAAAGTGTATCTAATAGCTCTTTTCCTAGCTCCATTGTTAGGTTCCTTTAGGGGAAAGGAAGTTTATACAATGGAGTCTGTATGTTACTGTCCAGATCATTCTCATCTAAGGAGTAAGGCCATGTGGCTTAGTGAATAGAGCAGTGGATAAGAATTCAGGAGACTTGAGTTCTATTCATGGCTCTGCCAGTGGACTGCTGGGTGACCTTGGACAGATCACAGTACCTCACTGTCTCAGTTTCCAAATGTGTAAAATGGGGATAATGATACTGTGATCTCTCAAAAGTGCTTTATTAAGGAGGTCTCCAGCCACCTGCAAGCTCAGTAGCGAGAATTTAAACATGAGACCTAAGCTGAGTTGCTATTTCTTTGTAGTGCAACTAGATGACTGAAGAACATACACTTCTGAGGAGTGTCTCATGGACGTTAATAGATTTCCATAGGTAACTCCAGACAGCATGAATAGGAGTAAAATGTGTAATTCTCCTGGTGTTAGTAGAAGAATGAGACTTCAGGTGATAGTCTTACAGTACTCAGAGCTGTTTTTCTGTAAGGGTACATCTTCACTACCGGCCGTATCGGTGGGTACCAATTGATTTCTTGGGGATTGATATATCACGTCTCATCTAGACGCGATATATCGATACCCGAACGTGCTCCTGTCAACTCCGGAACTCCTCCAACACGAATGGCGGTAGCGGAGTCGACGGGGAGCCACAGACATCGATCCCAAGCCGTGAGGACGGTAGGTAACTCGATCAAAGATACTTCGACTTCAGCTACACTATTCACGTAGCTGAAGTTGCGTATCTTAAATCGATTTCCCCCCGCCTCCCCCAGTGTAGACCAGCCCTAAGACTGCCAGTAAAACAAAATGGCAACTTGTACTGGAACCATAGCAGAGACAAGGTTTAGTAATTGCTTTGGCACATATAATAAGTTTGGTTACTTGTAAGTAGGTAGTATTTTAAGGCTAGTACAACAAAGTTGAGTAATGCTAAATTCAAGACCATAAGCAATAGGGGGGAGAGTGCAGATTTTGTGTTTATGAAGGTCTTGTCCCAACAAATATATCTTTTTTTTTAACCTTCAGCTGTTCTAATGCTAATCAACCCCCAGCCTAAAGGCAGTGCATTAGTCTTTCCATCATATATCTTCTTAATCTTCCCATATTTCTTTTCTGTTGTAAAGTGTCTTACAAACATCTGGGTTTTATTTATAGGAAAATGTATGTTGTGCCATGAAGTACTATTATAAAAGTGAAACAAGATCTTCATATCCTAAAGTGCTTAAAGGAAAACGATTAAGAAAAAAAAATCTCCAAGATAGATGATATCCCTTTCTCTGAAATTGCTAGTCTCCATTTATTTCTTGACTCAGCAGCAGGATTTTTCCAGGCATTTTCTGCTTCCCTCTGATGACAAGCTCTAAATGCATCTTTGAACACCGTAATTTGAATTATTTTACCTGACTCCATCTAAACTGTCTCGTACATTGCCCAGACCCCAAGAAGACTTTCTTGGTCTCTTGGGAATGTTCATGTATGCTCACATTGTGTTCACTACTTTTCACACCACAGAGTAGCATTTGTAAATGAATTTGGTAATTCATGGGTAAGCTGTGTTTGATGGCTTGGCTGCATCATTAACAAGCAGGCTGTGAAAACATCTTTAACAATTGTTAAGGATCACACCAGTGTCAGGCAAAAATATTTTAAACTCTGATCTGCTGCAGTATAAGGTTGGGAAAGAAGCTTAAAGAATTAAGCCTTTTACCACATTCCAGGAAGGAACTTTGTGTAAAATCCTACTTCCGTTTAAAATCAATGGCAAAATGCCCACTGACTTTTTAGTGGGGTTAGGATTTCCTCTTTTGTCTTCAGTTTGTAACACTTTACAGGAAGGTGGTGGTTACAAAATCTGGGCTATGCATACTTTGCTGTTTTTATGGCAATTAAGTCAAAAGAGAACATGAGACAAAAGTCTTCACTTCTGAGATATTAAATCCTGATTGGCGCACTAGTTCTGAAATGCTGTTGAGCTTCTGATTCAAATCTTGACTGTGATCCTTTCCCCTGCATGTATTTGTTTTCCAGAATAATTACATATAATTGGAGCATAGTAGAACTTAATTGGATCACTTTAAAGCTGACATTCAGATGATTAGCTTCATACAAATCTCATTCACCTTTTACCAAGTAACAAACACCTGAATCTCCGTTATATGTAGCACATTCTAGTTTTATAAGGATTGGAATTAGTCCTTTTTATTTTCTATTCGATTACTTTTTTCTGGCAGGGGAAATCTGTTGTTTGCAATGGCACCACTTACTGTGTTGAATGTCCCTCGATCTTTTAAATATTTTCCCCACTACTTGTTGAGCAGGAGTTATCCACTAGCAATAATTAAATATAGTCAAAGTACAGATTTGGAGAAACTGCGTTTTAGGGAAATTTAATTTGCAAATGAAACTTAACTTAATTAAACTTTTGGAACATTACATGTTCCATTTCATTAACTGATGTATTTTAATTTTTATATAGTATTTTCAAAATATACAGTATAGTGCAAATGGACAATTAAAAAAAAAAAAGGCAGGTGTGTGTGATTGGGGTGGGTATGAAAAAGCCTTGAAGTATAATAGAGGCCAACATTAATGCACCTTTTCATTTATTAGACTTAAATGTCAGATTTTTGGATGACTGCACAAGAAACTTATGTAAATTGTTTGAGATAACTCATGGGGAAAATTGTCATTGTGGTCAGGTAATTTAAACTACAGGGTGGAATTTGGCAAAGTTATAACCGTGTGATAGTCTTCCTGCCTTTTAAAGCTGTTTTTTAATTGGCTTCAGCTCAGTCTCTCTCTTCTGTGTACTAAAAATAAATGTGTTCAAAATATTGCATCTGTCTGAGTCTTTATTTGCATTAAAAGGCCTGATATGTGGAAAAATGTTTTTAACATGCTGTCAATTAACGTTAAGAAAAAATTACTGTGCTCTGGAAGAAATCAATGTGGGTTTACGAATCTTGGTTCTTTTAATTTGTTTCTGGTCATACAGGATTTGCTTTATTAAAAATGTTAGTTTGGAATTCCCTCATTTGGACAAGAGAATTTAGACTTGGAATGTCACTTTGCTTTGAACTGTAACTTCTAAAACAGGACTGGCATTCAGATTTCAAAAAGCAGTTATTAGGCTCTGATCCAGCAAAATACTCATGGAGTCCCACTGCAGTCAATGGAACTACTCACATGCTTAAAGTTTGGCATGGGCTTTAGTGACCTGCTGGACTGGGGATCTCCAACCTGCATTTGCCTTATCTATAGTATCTCTCTTCTAAAAAAGATTTGGCATTTCAAACAGTTTTACTATGGATAGTAATGGAGTAATTAGTCTGAGAAATGAATGTGAAAAATTGGAACAAATTATCAGTTCGGGGGTTTGCCTTACAATTAAAGTGACTTCCAAGCCCTTAGTCTGTATTGATTTTGTCTTTACTGAATCGGTGACTTTGTTTTGCGTTGTATGTCGTAGGCTGAGACTGACTGACATCTAAACCTCCAAGACTTGTGAATATTCTGCATCTATAAATGCAAACTATTGACATGCCAGGCAAGATATGAGCCCCTCTCCGGGAACAAAAGTGAGGTCTGATAAATACCAAGAAGGCCTCATAATTATCTGTTTACAACGTAAACTACATCCAGGGGATGAAGAACACCACCAGCATGCTACTTTGCAAAACAAAATAACTTGCTGTCTTCTGTGTTTTTTATAATGCCTGTATTAATTGTAGAAAGATGTAAAAGAAATAAACTAGAAAATACTTTGTACTGCCATTTTTATTGTATTTTTATACGGTTTTGGCAGCATTAAAATATTTTTTTAAATTGACAACATACTGTTGTGTGCGCATTATGTTAGGGAAAAACTATTAAACAGTATTTCAAGAAAACTGGCATTTATCTCAAGGCTTTCTTTTTCTTACCCAACTGGAAAACTACAAATTTGATGCTGAGTATTGAGAGAGCCTCCACTAGGAACTCTGCCTGTTTTCGAAACATTCGGGTCATAATGAAAACAAGGATACTTGAATACTTGGTTAAGTAACTCTTTCCATGTCTGTTCTAATCTTATGCACAAGATACTCTGCAAATCCAGTGCAAGAAAGCTGCCGTATGATGTTACGGTTGGATTTCCTTATTTGTCCATTTAAAATCTCAAACTTCTATTTCCCACAAGAATAACTGTTGCACTATGCCAATTACTGCCAGTGGGCGTTTCTCTATAGCTTCAGTGGGTTCATGCCTTTACATTAATATTCTATGTATACTGCTGAATTTACACCTTAATATTTGTGCAGTTAACAATCACTGTAGGGGACAGAACTGAGTTTCATATGCCAAATTCAGAGGTAGCGAAGTGAGTCTATTAGAGCTCAAAGAACCTCAACAAAAATGGTTGTAATGGTTTATGTTGGAATAGCATGCATACTGAAGGACCAGAAGTGTAAATTCAAAGTAGGTGCTTCGATACCTATACCCTCTCATTAGTTGCTGTTCTTCATGCACCCTTCTCTTCCAGCCACTCAGAATCAATTAAATCAATTTAACTGACTCCCTCAAACCCATGTACTGATCTTGATTGTTTTAGCACTAATCCAAGGCCCTGTATGTTGTGTGGCAAACTGGACCAGGATTCTGCAGTCCTTAGGAAATGCTGTGGCAGCTCAGGTGAACTTAAAAATTGAGGATTTTGTGAATTAAAAAGGAAAGTCTACACATCAATAGAGAAATGCTTTGTAAATTATTTTGATACTCAATTTCTTTTCTACTGTCCATACTTTGTTTTTAGGTTGTAGCAGGTTTCTGTATTGACAGTATCTAAGTGCACTTCGGAAGCAGTCAGAGGTGAGGAGGTAGTGTTGGAACTGGGTCTTAAGTGAGGAAGCATGTAAGGTATTTTGAGGTAAGCATATCTAGTTTAATGTTTCTGTTGAAATGAGCAGTAGAGAAATACTTACTGTTGGGTTTTGAGCCCCCAATTCAGGAAAGCATTCCTACTCAAGATAGCACTAAAGAATGTTTAATTGCCCTGAATTAGGGATGCTTTTCTGAATTGGGGCTTAAATTATAACTTTGGTTTTAGGCTTAATATCTTTTGAGATTACTATTAATCATGGAGATGAATAGTTCATGCCTCACAGCTATTGTTTCAGGCTGTGTGGAGACTTAGTTACCTCAGTTTACACTTCACTTATATTTTCAAGGCTTGCTTTGCACCCAGGAGGCTAGAAATACTTGTTAAAATGAAAACTCAAGATTCTAGAGCACAATTTTTTGCAGCATATTCCATGGCTGTGAACTATATAGGGCCATATTTATATCTCTTTACATATTTCTGTGTGTAACCCCCATGACTTTCATGCCTTTGAATCCCGTAACTTCATATTAATTGTGCTTTCAAAAACAGGAGGTTAAATTAATGAATTGGATAATGAAGTAAACATTATAAGGTAGGATTCTTGTAAGCCTACAGATCTGAAAATCTGCACTTGTTTTTCATAGTTTCTTTATTATGCTACTATAAATATTCATAATACTTTACCAATGACAGAGATGCAGCTAGCTGCTTTTTTGTGTGTGGTATTTTGGATACAACCCGTTAAAATGCGGTGGTCTGAATCCTACAATAAGTGAAGTATTTTCTTTTAAGTACTTAATGCAGTACTTAAGTAGTGAATGCTGACTTAAAACTCATGACCTTTTTTTTCTGCCTCAGCTTAAGAGTGAATTTGTTTTGGAAATTGATAAAATGTAGCTTACATGTTTTGAGTTATCTAAAAAGGAAACTAAAGGATTTTCATACTTTTTTTGGCGGGGGATGTGTGCACACGAAACTAAATATTGTATACAAAATCAGGCTGAGGCTAGTGGAGACATGTCTTGGAAAACTATCCCTCATACGGAATTGAGTAATCTCTTTAACGCTCACTCTCTCCCATCTGCTGGGAATGATTGTTGCTGCAGGGCCTCAAAGCAATCACTTTGATTCCCAACAGCTGAAACTACTCACTAGGCCCAGGCAAATAGAGAGCTTATGGGAACAATTTTTTTTAAAAAAGGTCAAAATGAAACTGCATTGTACAAGGCCCACAGAGCTGGAAAAGGCCTGAGGTAATAAAATATTTTTTCACAAAAACAAGCTAACAATTATTCTGCGATCTTCAAATGCCTGTTTTGAAAGGTCCATTGCTATCCCTCAAATCCACGTCATACCCACTAACTTCAAAGGGCACTCTACTGTATTTGTATGAGTAGTAGGCCCCAGTCAAGGAGAGGCTTTGTGCTTTACAAATACCTAGTAAAACATTGCCTACTACCTGATGGCAGGAGCAGGGGTGTAATAAATATGAAGGAAGTAGTGAAGGTTAACTAGTAGATAGCTGTGAACTTCAGTTTGCAATTTGTAAGATTTGGTTTTTCAGCTTTAAGAGATCTGAAAGGAGGTAGATGTACAGCTGCAAACTTACTGACTGCAGTGGGACTATTCATGAGTAAATGTACAGGATCAGGTCCTTCCTGAAGAGCTTTTCAGAAGCAGGTCAGGGTAACAGCTTGTGGTACTAAAGGACCTCACTAAAGCTCTTTCCGCAACTCACTCACCACAAGTAGCTCTTGCAGTGATTGAAGACTGTAACTGTTTTCTTAATTTGAAGAGTGTTAAGCCTTAGGTCTTGTCCAAATTCCCAATTAAGCATTCTGGTTCCCTAAAGTCTTGCAGCTTGGTGTAAATCTGAGGTGCCTCCACTATCTTTATTCAAGTTACTCCAGGTCCCAACCACAGGAACCAGGTCTCTAATCTAGCTCAGCATTTTTTACTTTGATTTTCAATTCAGCCCTGCAAGGGGTGAGCCCTCAGACTAAGATCCAACGAAGTTCTTAAGTTTGTGAGTACTGCTTATTTTAAATGGGACTATGTTTGTGCCTTCAGTTAAGTAGATTGCTAAATACTCAAGTTGTACCCCTATCCCACCTTTACACAGATAAGTCCTTAAACTTGCATAATGTTCAGCTATGGATGAGCTGCTCCCTACAAAAGTTATAGATAGTGCTTTTCTTCCTGAAGGATCACTACATGGTTAGTATAAACAACTGGTAGTGTCTAAGATGCCAACAAATTTATTTGAGTATAAGCTTTCATGGGCTACAGCCCACTTCATCGGATGCATAGAATGGAACATATAGTGAGGAAATATATATATACATACAGAGAACTTTGAAAAGGTGGGAGTTGCCCTACCCACTCTAAGACGTTAATTAAGATGAGCTATTGTCAGCAGGAGGAGGAAAAACTTTTGTAGTGATAGCCCATTTATGACAGTTTGACAGGGTGTGAGGATACTTAACATAAAGAAATAGATTCAATGTGTGTAATGGCTCAGTCATTCCCAGTCTCTATTGAAGATTAAGTTGATAGTATCTAGTTTGCATATTAATTCAAGTTCAGCAGTTTCTCGTTGGAGTCTGTTTTTGAAGCTTTTCTGTTGCAAAATTGCCACTTTTAAATCTGTTACTGTGTGGCCAGAGAGGCTGAAGTGTTCTACTGATTCCTGAATGTTATGATTCCTGATGTCCAATTTTGTGTCCAATTATTCTTTTGCGAAGAGACTGGTTTGGCCAATGTACATGGCAGAGGACCATTGCTGGCACATCACATTGGTAGAAGTGCAGGTGAACGAGCTCCTGATGGTGTGGTTGATGTGATTAGGTCCTATGATGGTGTTACTTGAATAGATATGTGGACAGGGGGCATCAGGCTTTGTTGCAAGGATAGGTTCCTGGGTTAGTGTGTTTGTTCCGTGGTGTGTGGTTGCTGATGAGTATTTGCTTCAGGTTGGGGGACTGTCTGTAAGCTAGGAACAGTCTGTCTCCCAAGATCTGTGAGAGTGAGGAATCATCTTTCAGGATAAGCTGTAGATCTTGGATGTGCTCGAGAGGTTTTAGTTGGGGGCTGAAGGTGATGGCTACCCTCCTCTTAAGCCCTGAGCCATCTCCCTTATGGAACATTTATTTGTAGACTGATTTCTAGATATTTCTAAAAACACTGAGAAAAGTGAACTAGCTTAAATCTTCAGACATTACTGTACAAATCTCATTGTTTTTAAAGGCATCAGTTGTTTAAACACTGCAGCTATCTTATAGTAAATGAAACCAATAATTTGCCACTTAACACCAGTAGCAGTTTTCTTTCATGCTTGTATTACTCTACATGTAGCAGGCTGTAGGTACTGGTGTTCTCTGTCCCTGGCCAGTGCAGGGCCATGGCTTCTCCCTGGCTTTGAAGCGGGAGAGAACCCATGGCCCCATGCCTGCTGGGGACAGAAATCTAGGGCTACAGGCTTCATTTAATGTTGAAGTAAGAATAATAAATATTTGGACCAGCAGTTTAAGAATGTTTGTTTTACTTTTTTAAAATCAACTATTTTGTAAACTCAATTTTTCTTAGAGGTAGAAGAGTAATTGCTGAATAATACTTTTTACATAAAAAATTACCCTTTACCTTATTGATTCATATTATATAATTTTTTTGTATTTAATGTACAAATACAAAACAAGCCTTGAAAAATTGTTCGCACTCACCCCCCTCTTTTGAAAAGATGAATGTGCTACTGGCCACACAGGTTGGGGACCACTGCACTTGCAGCTTGCTCTCAGACTGCCAGGAAGATGGGGGGGGAAAGGGTCTCTGGCTTCAGGCTAGACTCACACATAGCAATTCCTAGGGATCAAAGTTTGTTACCTTCATGGCAACGGTGGGTGAGCAGGATACTAAATGGTGTTGTTAGCCCTCTCAAGGAAAATTAACTTTTTTTTAAACAATATTTTATTAGGAAAAAAGTCACTACAAGATCCTAAAGAAACTTCTATACATACCATACACTTCTTTGGTTAGAGTGAGACCTACATTAATTGTGATATTCATGTTGTATCAAAGGAAATGTTTGCATAAACAGAGGATATTCAAGTCACATGTTAGTGAATGACAAGCAACAACATAGTCTGTTCATTTTTAGAGGGAGGTTACAGATTTTATATAACACCAGATTAATCAGAAGAGTGCAGGTGGAAGGCCACTTCCAAAGAGTAATCTCCAAGAATGTGGTATTTTCCATTGTGAAGGAGTAGCTGGGGCAGTGCTGTTCTGCTGATTAAAGAACAATACATTTACAAATTTTGGATTTACATTCAGTACAGATAGCAAGTCTGCTTTTCCCATTTTCCGGGGGGGGGGGGGGGGGGGATATTTAGTAACAGAACTGTACTAGACTGCAGCATTTTACATACCTGTAAGACAAACAGGAGCATAACTCCATACTACCACAGTAATGTATCAGAGGGTAGCCGTGTTAGTCTGGATCTGTAAAAGCAGCAAAGAATCCTGTGGCACCTTATAGACTAACAGACGTTTTGGAGCATGAGCTTTCGTGGGTGAATACATGCATGCATCTGAGGAAGTGGGTATTCACCCACGAAAGCTCATGCTCCAAAACGTCTGTTAGTCTATAAGGTGCCACAGGATTCTGTGCTGCTACCACAGTAATGTTCTTTTCAAGCATGAAATGTCAGACTGTGAAATCTGGTCTTAGAATATCATCAGGGTTGGAGGGGAGCCTCAGGAGGTCATTTAGTTGAACTCCCTGCTTCACGCAGGACCAATCCCCAGCCAGATTTTTGCCCCCAATCCCTAAATGGCCACCTAAAGGATTTAACTCATAACCCTGGTTTGGTGTGCTTTTACCCTACACTATACAGATTTCTCAAGGGAGACCAACATTTCTCAAAATGAGGGCCCTGAACGAAAAGCGAGTTCCAGGGGCATTGCAAGGTTAGTTGTGGGGGAGGTCATGATATTGCCACCCTTACTACTGTGCTGCCTTCAGAACTAGGCAGCCAGAGCGCAGCAGCTTTTGGCTGGGTGCCCAACTCTGAAGGCAGTGCCCCAGCTAGCAGCCATGCAGATGCAAGGGTGTCAATCCCATACCATGCCACCCTTACTTTTGTAGTGCTGCTGCTGCTGCTGCCCCCAGCTCTGAAGGCAGTACTGCCAACAGCTGTATTGCTGCCACCCCCCCCCCCCCGCCCACAACTCCTTTATGGGTTAGGACCCCTATAATTACAACATTGTGAAGTTTCAAATTGAAATAGCTGAAATTATAACACTTACAATTTTTTAAATCCTATGGCCATGAAATTGACCAAACTGGATGATGAATTTGGTAGGGCCCTATATATATTGGGTTTGAGTTTGCTTCCACTAAACCTTGGAACAAAAGAACACCTACTCTGGCATGCAACCGCAACTGACAAGTTTGTCAAGTTCACGAAGGGGAAGGAGTCTAATTTTGAGCTACTGCAATGAAAACAGTAAGAGCTAAAAACAAAAACTTAAGCTGAAAGAGTACTTACTTCACTTTTAACTAACTGGAGCCATTCATTAAGGTAGTTAACGAGAGCCAGTGCATCAGGGATGTTGTCCCCCTCTGAGCAGAATTTCAACAGAACTGCCATTTGAATTCCATTTGAACAACTGGAACAAACATTGGTCAGATTTTCAATTGGCACAAAACTCTCCCCCCCCCCCCCCCCCCCCCCGTGATTAATTTATCAGTTTTTAGTCAGACATAAAAAGGAGCAGTCCACTGATTTAAAAAAATCCAGGTTTTTTGTTTGCCTTCTGAAAGCCAACCAACTGGCCTTAACTTTTTTGGGGGCACAAATCCTGTGCTGTGGGAGTACTGCTTATGAACTGCTACACAGCTACTTTGCTATTTTGGTAATACTACTTGGGCATTCATACAGATTCCTTTGATATTGACCCTGAATCTCTTCATGTACTACAAATGCTGAAAAGTGGACCGGTTATATGCACATTGCAAAACCAGTGGCCCCACACTATGAAAGAAGGTAGGACTTAAACATGGGCAGCTAAATCAGGGAATAGCTGCTGGGACCAGATAAATATAGGTGGAGGATAATTTATTGAAGATAACAGGAAGGGCATAGAAAGGAAATCTCAAGAGGGACAGAAGAAGATAAGGAAGAGGATCAGATCTGGCTAATTAAGGAAAGGCCGATGGGAGTATAACTACTGAGTTAACAAATACACATTCTTGGGATGGATGTAGCTTGATATTGGGGACCAGGATAGAGCTCCATCTGATAGAAACCTGAGGGGGAAAAGTAGAAAAATTCTAATTATAGTCCAGTTTGGAAGCTGTCTCTCAATATTTAGCCTAGGAGTTTCACTGCAGTTTCAACATGAACAAAGGTGTGCCTCATGCCTGCAGAGGGAAAACACCCACCATACGGGGAGCTTGTACTGAAATATTAGTAATTCAAAGAGCAATCATTTCTAATGAGTGATTCATTACAAATACAATAAATATTTCCAACCTGGAATTACACTGTTTTCTAACCCAAGTTTTATTGTAACAAAATGTTTCAGAACTGGCAGACAGTGACCTTCTAGTCATGGGGTAGAAGAACAACTATCTTACTTTCTTAAACACCATGAAGGAAGAATGAGATACTCAGTGAAATGTGTATTTGAACAACTGAAGACACTGTTCAAATGAATTTCCCATTTGAAATGGCAAATTTTAAGAGATATGAAAGTTGATCCTAAATAAATAAAATTCACCCTTTTCCCCATCCCCGAAAAAAGAAAAACACAAAAACAAATAGCTTAAACCCAAATTAGGTTTCAAGATTGAGAAGGTCATTAAAAATAATAGCCTGATAAAAGCAGAGGCACTGAATCTTCAGCCTAAGCTTTGTGAAGCATGTGATACAGAGTATGTGGTGCATAAAATGTCAGACTGTCTTTGACAGGCAGCAAGGTGTACACAGACCTGTAAACTGGAAGTCAACAAGTTTGGATGCTAGGCCCAGCTCTCCCACTGACTGGCTGCGTGAACTAGGTCAAATCACATACCCTCTCGATACCCATTTCCTTTCTCATCTCCTCCCTTGTGGCATCAAATTTAGATCGTAAGCTTTAAGGCAGGGATTGTCTCTTACTTTGTGTTTATTCAGCACCTAGTGAAATAGGGTCTAAATCTTGATAGGTGCTCCTCTGTGCTTCCATGATCCAAATAATACATTCATCAATGAACAGGCCAAGATTTTTAACCCTTGTCAAGGCTAAAGTTCAGATGGGCTGAAAGGCAACATTTGCTAAGAAAGTAGTAAATTCTTGTACTTGGCACAAAATAATTTAAGACACCTCATTGCAAAAGTTGTTAAGCTTACCATGCTGAGTGAGTTATATGGTCAAATTCTTGAAACTCAGACTTGCTTTTAGCATCTTTTACCCAAATGCATTCTTTGTTTTAAAAAACATCTGCTGGCCCTGAAGCCAAAGACTCAAAAAAATCAAGTTTTAGAATTTTATTCTCTAAAGACAGCATATCATTGGGAACGATTTCAATCATCATGAAAGCAAGTATCTTTACAGAAGCTGTTTAGCTCAACCTGTCTCTCTGTTATGGACCAAACTCAAACAAGTAAAGTTTTCTGGATCTTATTTTGATATAATTTCTGCATTAATTTGGCGCTTAAATATGTTAAAGTATGTATGGTAGAAGATTGGTCTTAATTATCAAATAGGCAAGTGTTTCAGTTATGATCTTGATTGCTGCCTTCCTTCTTCTCCCCTCCAGCCCCCTCAAAAAGATATGAAAGGCAGACTGTTAGCTACTGTGCTGCAGCTCTATTTTGCTAGCGTTTTTATACATCATGTAAATCTTCTCTCAATCATGGGTTTGTTCTGGGGATGACCATCTCCTGTTCTACTCCTACAGGTTTTTCTGAAGAATACCATTACTAATATACACAGCATCCCACGAAAAGACAATGAATGGTCATTTTTCATAGGATCTGACTAAACAGCCAAAAGTAGATTGTAGCTGGGTAATAAAAACAGGGACTTCTGACATCTTACTATGGTTCCCTTTAACATCAGCCAGCTCACCCACCTCTCACTGAATAATAATGTTGTGATGCCACCTCCAGGAATACGTAGTACCATGTCTGTATCATTTACTCCTGGGTAAGCAGCGACTTTTTCCATCTCTTTCCAGTTTAGCCTCTGCATTAGCTCTCCAGCTGTTTTTTGAATAGCAGGTGAGAGTAAGTATCGTAGTGGCGTACTGGAATAAATCATAAAATGCAAGAATACTGTAAATAGTAATATAGGTTACTTGTGTGAAAGGGTAACTAATCTTCTAAGGCCTCAACCTGGAAATGAAAGAGAACAGGAATTGCTTTCTTCCATAAGTCAAACCCACAGGCTAATCTGAGGTTGCAAAAGATAAGCTGATCAGCAATCTGCAACATACAATGGCACATTTTGGAAGTAAATATTCTTCTTCTAGTGATTGCTCATGTCAATTCCAATCAGGTGTGTGCAAGCCGCATGATCAGCAGCCAGAAAAATTTTCCCCTAACAGTATCCTTTGGGTCAGCCTGGGTGCCCCCTGGGGTCACACCTTCATGGCTGTTCATATAGGTGTCAACCTGCCACCCCCTCAGTTCCTTCTTGCCAGCTACTCTGACAGAGTGTTAGGCAAGTGGGTATTGAAATGGACATGAGCAACATCTCAAAGAGAAGATAGGAGAAGGTTAGTAACAGTTTTTTCTTGTTCAAGTGATTGCTCATGTCAATTCCAATCAGGTGATTCCCAAGCCTACACTTTAGAGGCAGGGTTGGCACTTAAATGTTCACTGACCAACTCTACCCCTGCATCATCTCTGACCTGCTGGGTAATTGCACTCAGCACTTGCCTGTCCCAGTTTCTTTAAATCAGACTCCCTGATTAACCTACTTCAAAACATGTATTCCCTTTGGGGGGTCTGATTTATTAAGTCTTTCCACAAAGTAACTCGTTGTGCCACTTTCACCCCACTTTGGGTCCATTTAAGAGTCCCAATCAGCTCTTGCCCTGGTTCAGAAGACAGGTCCTGCTCAGTCACCTTCTTAGACCTGGCATTGTAAGGTAGCCAATCCCTCTGTCTCTCCCAAAACTCAGGGCCCCTTGCTCTCCTCATGGAACAGCATATATACAAACAAACAAACAGTGGTAGTTTCTCCCCTTGTGGCAGGAGCCCCATACGCTCCTCTTGGAGCTGGGTAATTCAGGCAGTTATTACAGCACTCCTTAGGTCAGGAGTCCTCGGCTTTCCTCCTAGGAGGGCCTCAACCAGCTTCTCCTTCAACTGGCTCCTTCTCCTCAATTAGTTCTTCAACTCAGAAGGTTCAACAGGCCAGTCTTTTCCTGCTGCTGTCTCCCTGCTATGAGGGAGGAGGCAGCAGTTGGGTAAGACTATAGCAACCTTGACCCACCCACTCTGTGAAATCTCCAGGCCCCAGGCTCTTAAAGACAGTGACAGGACTTCCTCCCAAACACCACTCATTCCCTCACACGCTTCCTCTCTATCTATATCTCCTCAGCCTTTTTTCTCAATTATATACAGATATAGAACCTTTCACAATTTTGAAGGGCCACACTATGAGGGGATGGGCTGAACCCATAGCACCTAGTACCCTTAAGGGGCAGACTACCCGCATCATACTGAAATATTTATAGACCTCAAGACTCTTTTGAGACACTGAAGTCTTGTTTAACTGAAATAACAGTAGGTCTTCTGCAAAAACAGTGTCACATTTTTTAATCGTAGATTGTGATGCCCTCAATCCCTGAAAAATGCTTATTTTTAAGAGAATTAACATTACCCTGGATTATTTGTAAGCTTAACATTGCAATGTCCTGCTAATGTAAAACAGCAGAAGCTTAAACTGATCAAAAGTTAACAGTAACTGAGGATTAATCTGAGTCATCTATTATCCAAGCTGTAATGTGAAAAAAATAAACAGCCAGGATAAACTGAGATGCAAACTAAAATTCAGTTTTAACTATAACCTAAAAGCATCCCTTTACAGTTCTAATTCATACATATTAAATAAGGTGGGCAATTAATTTCAGTTAATGCCTGCAATTAACTGAAAGCAAAATTAACCCATTAATTTCTTTAATGTGTTCATCGCATACCTGTGGATGGGGTAGGAGGCATCAGTAGTGGGGGGCTGAAGCATCATCTGCAGCTTCCCAGGCAACAGCTAGGGCCTGGAGCAGCCCCAGCCCCACGCCTCAAGAGGGGACTGAAGCCCTGAGTCCTGCACTGCGCTGAAACCCTGGGGGGGGGGGGCGGGGGGGATGGGGGGGGAAGCAGCTTGAAGCCTGGGGCTGAAGCCCTCACCCCATAAGGGGGGCTAAAGCCCATAGCAGGGCTGAAACCCAGAACCCCTAGCCCTGACCCTATATTTGAAAATATAGAAAACCCCAAAATTATTTAAATGGTATTCTAATATTGTTTAACAGTTTGAGTGCAACTGTGATTAATATCACAATTAATTTTTTTAATCACTTGACAGCCCTAATAAGTTTGCACAACATATACACACAGAGCTAAGCAAAAGGAACCATATCAACTGTACTTAAAATAATAGACCCTATGCTAAATGGAAAACATGTCAGTTAACTTTATGGAAAAGAACAGGAATATTAAATTTCTTAAAGCATGCATATGAACATACCCATGAAGCTGCTGATCATCACACTGATATGCATGGCTGCTTGATAGAAGAATGACTTTGGCACATCTACTGCTTTTCACCCAAGAAAGCAGTGTTTGACAAAATGACCTATATTTGTTCTTTATATCAAGATGGAGGAGAAAAAGCAGAATGATAGATTAGGTATTTAAGAAATGACAAAGCTACAATTGTTATTGTTTGTAATGCTTTTAATGTTTTGGGATGATGCAAGATCATGTTCACTTAACTAAAACTATATTTTCCTTATGCTTAAGTCTTTATTTTAGAATACAGTTTTTAAATGGAAGATTAAGGATGGAACCAAGCTTAACTACACTGCTTATGATTATGAATCAAGTCAACATTTACCAGCTATTTTCCTACACTAGTATCTAAAAGCCTCATCCACCTCCTAGTGGTAAATCTTGTGACATTACACCCCATATTCTTCATAGAAATATGGTTATGGTATGAATATGGTATAACTAAGAGATCTTACATGAGTCATCTTGCATAAAGTACATCACTGGAAAGGTTATGATTTACTGAATGTGATTTTCCAATTTGTATGCATGTATAATTTCTGTATCTAAAACTTTTGTTACATAGGAACATTAACTATTACAACTGTGTGTGTATTTGGGAGACAACTAGCCATCACAGTCTTGATGGGCCATTAGGAAGAAACAATAAGACCATGAAGATGCTAATTTCTCTCCTTCCTGAGAAGCATTCTGGGACGTAGCTGTGCCACTACCAGGTCAAGTGGTACTGTCACCTGATAGAAAATACCATGTTGGACGCTGCTGGCTCTTTTCCTCTGTAGGAGGATGGGGATCAAACAAAGGTTTCCTGCCTTAGGTAAATCCCTTTTAAGGCTAGGGAGGAGGTTAATCTAGACACTCCTCCATTTCCTACCCCAGAAGAAAGACTGCTAAAATTACATGTCACAGGCCCAAAGACTCCCTCCTTCAAAGGGTCCCATGGGAAGGCAAATCAGCATTGCATATGCATTGTATATTACTAACTCTGTTGCAAGCATTGCAGGGCATTTTGGGAAGGATCGAATGTGAGAGTGTGGAATGAAAGATTCCTTTGGAGGCTGCAAGAGGCCAAAGGGGGAAGAAGGAAGAGAGCAGAATGGGTTAACTCAACACTGTAGCTAGCAAGCTCAGTCCAACAAGACAACGCTGGTCCCAGTCCAAGATCACAGCGCTAGACAAAAAGTCTGCAGTGGTGTTTATCTTTCACCCAGCCACAGGAACAGAAAAAGTCCACTGAACCAGGGCTGCAGAGATGGAAAACACAGGTGAGATGACTGGGGGAGGAGGCAGGTGGGGGATGGCGGAACGCAGAGCTTTGCATCCCTGGAGCCAGTGTGTTTTGGGAAGGTGGAAAAAAAAAGCCACAGAAAGCTGGTTTGGACTGGTACAAAAAGCATCAGGAACAGCGGTCTCAGAACGGAACACCCCCAAAAAACTCTCCTGAGAGCTGGAGCAATTTGGAAATCAAACAGTGGACCTTAACCAATCTGGGCCCATCTGCCCTTCCCCCATCTTCTTACATTACACCCAGGCGTGGCCAGCCTTGGGTAGAGCATGAGAGAGTATAAAAGTGGGCTAGGGCTTGGGCCATTAACGCTTTCTTCCTTCCTCTGAGTGACATGGGGAGCCCTCATCACTCTCCGCTATTATTTTATCAATAAAGCTTTATAACTCAAACACTTGGTGTGCTCTGTCATCTCCTCCCTAAAAATTCTGCAGCCTCAGCCTAATCACATGACACCCCAGGCAGACTGGTAACCTAACTCTGTCACTCATGAAGGGACAAAGGAACTAACTTGAGGGGAAAGGCAGGGGTGAGTCCTAACTGAGAAGGGTCCAGTCTGTAAGAATAAATAACTGGAACTCTAAGCTAGAGAAACTCTACTAATAGCTTAAAATACCATTTAGGGTGAGAAATTACTTATTGAAACCAGTCTCTTTACGATCTTAAGCTTAGTATGGGCGTTTTGTTTTATTTGCTCAGTAATCTGCTTTGTTTGGTTTGCTGTCCCTTACAATCACTTAAAAGCTGCCTTTTATAGTTAATAAATTTGTTTATTATTAAACCCAGTTTGTGCAATTTCTAAGCGGGGGGGGGGGGTAGGGCAAGAAGTTGTGCACCTCTCTCTTCACACTGAGGGAGAGGGTGCTGTGCAGATTTTTCTATACAGCACAAGACAGTATTATTTTGAGTTTATTCCACAAAAGGGGGGTGCATGTGAGTGCTGGGTGAATCCTCTCACACAAAGCTGACTTCTGTCTGTCTGCAGCTGGGTGTAGCCCTACCTGTGTGTGTGCTGCAAGAAACCGGAGAGCCTAATTCACCAAACGGAGAGGGAATCCAGGATAGTGGAGCAGGAGCAGCTCAGTGAAACCCCATTACATAAGGTGGCATCCCAAAAGGGGGTCCAACCCATCCTAAATCTACTACAGCGAGACTGTAAATTTTGAAGGTTTTTAAGAACCCATACACTTGAACTTGCCAAAAATTGTGCTCAGTTACTCTGGTATGGTAAATGCTGGCATTAATGGCAATCACTTTCTCTACATAGCAAGTATACAACAATATGAATTCCTCATTTCACATTATAACCTCAGTTCTGAGGTAGATGAAGAATCCTGAGAAACAGCTCAATCATTTTGACGACAGAAATAAATTTATTTTAGAGATAAACAGCACAAGTATGCACTAATTACAAGTAAGGCTGCAAGTTTGTCACAGAGGTCACAGGTTCTGGGACTTTCCAGGACTTCTGCAGCAGCCGGTGCAGCTGCCCTGGAGGCCGCCTGAGCAGCTAAGGCAATCCCAGGGCCAGCTGCACCAGCCCCTGCTGGGGCAGTCTCGGGCCACCACACCCACCAGCAGCAGGAGTTTGGGTGTTGGAGGAGGGCTCAGGGCTGGGGCACAGGAGGAGGTGAGGGCTCTGGGCAGTCCTTACCTTGAGGGGTGCTCCCTGAAAGCGATGACAGCCCTCAGCTCCTAGGTGGAGGTAAGGCCAGGGGGCTCTGCGCGCTACCTCCATAGCTCCCATTCGCTGCAGTTCCCGGCCAATGGGCGCTGCGGAGTTGGTGCTCAGGGCAGAGGCAGCACATAGAGCTGCCTGGCCATGCCTCTGCTTAAGAGCAGAGGGAGGAGGATGTTGCTGCTTCCAGGGAGGCACGGAGCCAAGTAGGGAGCCTGCCAGTACCCTCCTGCCTTGCAGATTTAGTCAGGGGGTATATAGTACAAATAATGGATGGGTCACAGGCCACGAATTATTGTTTCCTGCCCATGGCCTGTCTGATTTTTACTAAAAATACCCGTCACTAAAACGTAGCCTTAATTATAAGGAGATATTTTCCAAAAATAAATGGATTAAATACTGCCACTATCCTAGTGACAATAACTAAATAATATACATCATGCACCTATCGTATGATTAAGTCCAATTTGTGTTTTCTCAGCAGTCCACAACCAGAGTTTAATTCAAACAGTAGATAAACAATTAGGTAATTAATGGCAATTTTCAACTGTATTTGTTAAGCATCTTACTAGTTACAACAGTTTAGAAAGATTTTGATTCCAGCTTATTTCCCATTATTTTATATATTTGCTGGATAGAAGCCTTGCCAGAAACAATTTTTAGAGTTGTTTTAAAGAAGTGATTTTCTGTACTGGAAACTTTCTCCAGCTGGAGTTACTTTTGGGTTTATTTCATAAGATGGTTAACATGAATCTTGACTGCTAAAGAATTTGGATACGAACATTTTCTTATTCAGCTCTCAACAGATTCAGTGGGAACAACCAATAACATACATACCTTTACAAACGGTGATCTGATCTGGAGAACCACAAGCTTCTTAGAGGGTAAAGAATACACTGCAAAAAACAAAAAGTTGTGTAAAGAGAAAACAAGTGCATAATGTAGGGTTAGACATGTTCAGATTAATATGATTTATACCAGTGGATAAAAAAAAGGATATTCTAAATAAAAATTAATTTAAATCAGATTTGATTTAAATTAAATAGACTTTGAAATAGAAAAAGGTATTTAAAATCATTATAATCATTGCTAAGGCCTAACTTTAGTATAATTATCATTTAAACTAAATAAAAATATGCAATAATTTATTAAAATAAATTCAATACGTTTGGCGCTGAAGTTTTAAAGAAAATCAAACCACTGAACTGGTGGAAGTTACTAGCTAAGCATTTGGAACCAGAGTTTGGTGAAATGGTAAGAGAGCTTTTGACACCAGCAGCCTCTTCCAAGGGGCAAAGCTGCAGGAAGGATTCATAGGTTGTCTTCAATAGATTATTCTTCCAGGCAACAATTTTCTCATGAATCCTGTGATTCACATCATTCAGATGAAGGATGTGGGTGTTTTTTCCTTGCAGACCTGTATTCAATTCATTTAGTTTCCCTTAATATGTTGGTGATATAAGCACATCTTCCTTTGGTCACACAGGAAGCTAAATTTATCCTTTTTGCAGTCTATTGCACAGATACACAGCTCTCTCTGTTAAAAAAAAAATCATCCAAGTACTTTTCCTCTTGACATTAAATCATTAGGAATCATTAAAGAGGGGATAGAAAATAAGACAGAATAAATTATTGCCCATATATAAATCTATGGTATGCCCAGATCTCGAATACTGTGTACAGATGTGGTCTCCTCATCTCGAAAAAGATATACTGGCACTAGAAAAGGTTCAGAAAAGTGCAAGTAAAATGATTATTAGTTTGGAATGGGTCCCATATGAGGAGAGATTAAAGAGGCTAGGCCTCTTCAGCTTGGAAAAGAGGACACAAGGGGGGATATGATAGAGGTATATAAAATCATGAGTGATGTAGAGAAAGTGGATAAGGAAACATTATTTACTTGTTCCCATAATACAAAAACTAGGAGTCACCAAATGAAATTAATAGGCACCAGGTTTAAAACAAATACAAGGAAGTTCTTCACGCAGCACACAGTCAACTTGTAGAACTCCTTACCTGAGGAGGTAGTGAAGGCTAGGACTATAACAGCCTGTAAAAGAGAACTGGATGGGTAAGGAATGGTGTCCCTAGTCTCTGTCAGAGGATGGAGACGGATGGCAGGAGAGAGAGATCACTTGATCACTGCCTGTTAGGTTCTTATGTTCTTATGACAGCCAAAGAGCTTCACTGTAGAATAAGACTGCATCATAATCAGACCCCATTTCTTCACCAAGTTTTGCAAACAGACTGAGTCTTGATGTAGTTCATAAGAACGGCTGTACTGGGTCAGACCGAAGGTCCACCTAGCCCAGTATCCTGTCTTCTGACAGTGGCCAATGCCAGGTGCCCCAGAGGGAGTGAAACTAACAGGAAATGGTCAAGTGATCTCTCTTCTTCATAACAAAGGAGATCAGCTGCAAAACATCATATAGCTCTGGACTCAGAGTTGTAGATACCACTTGTTCTCTGAGACTCCTGCAATGACTCCATACAGCAGACTGTGTAACTTTATCAAGGTATGCAGACCTGCTGTGTGTTCTGCCATAGACAAAGCTCCATCTGTGCAAAAGCCCACACTGTAATCACACAGTGTATTTTTGTCTTACATGTAGCCCCACAGGACACTTGAACATTCCTTGTGCCATCTCATGACTGGAAAGAGGGAGACAGAACACAGTGACTTAGAGAATTGCACCTTCCCATGTGTATTTCACTAAAATCAAGAAATGTGCATCACAGCCCTCAGTGCTCACATCACTTGAAGAGCAAAAGCATCCATGTTTTTCAGATGCTTGACCAGTGTGTTTTCCTGATCTGCTGCTATCACCTCAATCCTTCACTTCACTGTGTTGTTGGAGAGTGGTATGGCTTTGAGTTTATTTGTAGTTTCCCAACATATGTTCACCATATTGATTGCAGTTGGGAAAAATCAAAACTACCCAATTTTGTGAGGCTTCTTGGACTGAGAGATATGGTAATTCACCTCAAATGGTGCTTTCTGAGCTTGCTCAGAGACGGACATGGCTCTCTTGAATTGCACTTGCTGACGCAAAAGTTCTTTTTTCCAGCACTAGAAAAGTTACCTTCGTTTTCTTATATGCTCTTAGTGAAGAGTTTCCAAGTGTAATTTAACTTTATTAGGTGTCATGCTTTCACTAGATAACACTGTGTAACATAGCAGACATTTTGGCCTTTCTTTGTTCTTGACCAAAATTCTGGTGAAGCTATAATCAAATCAAAGAAAGCCACATCATATTTGCAAGCACATTTCTTGAATTCCTGTTTTTTGTTCATAACAGTAACACCAGAGTCACTGCTTGAGGCTGAGGCAGGTGTTCAGTGTAAAAATGAGTCCATTGTGCCTCTTATGACAAATCAAAGAGGAATTCACTGTTAAGCAAAGGCAGCCAGGACGTAAGAAGGCCCTGCGTGGTGATCCTAGGGCAATAGAGAAACAGTGACTTACAATGATTCTTTATTGAGTGCCAATGGAGTACTCAGGTTGCCATAAAGGAAGATATGGGCCCTACCTTATGGACTTTACAAGCCACTGCAGAATCCTATCACAGGAAAGGCTAGCATAGGCTCCCACCAGCTCATGCACAGAGGAGCTCTGTTGATAAGGCTGCTGCACACAGGTAAGGATCTTCTGCATTCAGATCCCTGAGCTGGATGCTTGCATAGCTGGATGATGCAAATGGCCCAATTGTCATCTGCACAGCCAACCTGTCTGTATCTGCTCCACAAACACCAGGAGGCTGTTTTGATCTACCAAATGGCGGCCTCCACATAACGTGACCTCACAAGCACCATATGTTGAAGGTCATGCCATGAGGAGGCTGCCATTTTGTATGTAAGTGACAGCCTCCTGGTGCAGCATTTGTGGACCAGGTATGGAAACACTGGGGGCAGACAGCATGGCCAACTGGACCCATAACTCATCTGCTGATGGTGCGACTCCATTTTGGGGTGCAATCCATGGTTTGGAAACCATTGCTTTTATGAGTGGGAAGATGTTAGTGATGGTCGCTGCAGAGACTAATTACAGAGAAACGTGCTTCAAACATGATTGAAGAGGAACAAATGTTACTCAAAAAGGCTCTTAAACCACTTACTGAAGTGGAACTGTGGGATATGGATGCAGTTTTTAGCAATCCTGTCCACAGAAATAAATCATAGCGCATATCCTTCAAAGCTGCCAAAGACATGGAACTATCCAAAGCAAAAGAAAGCACTGATGTCAACAGTAATGTGAAGACGGTCTGCAACTGCTACATTTTTAAAGAAAAGCATTTTGTCCTGCAGTATGTGGGTGTTTCAAGAATCCAAAACTGCTGCTAACAAAAAAAAATAATATTCCAAGACCTGTATTGTTACTTTAAGTAGTGCACTGGTGGTTGCAGTGACTTCAGCACCACGAAGTATTACAGTAAGCAAGTGGGGCACAAGGCTGCCATTTTATCACAAAGACTCACGTAGGAGTGCTTGAGTGAAAGGCAGTGTAGCTGAGTGATTACCTGCTCCTGCTCTGCGGGGCTTGAAACAGCCCAGGAGAGGGCTGTGGCTGGGGCAAGAAGCCTGGGCTGATTGGGGAAAGTAGGCTCAGCTGTGGCCATGCTCCAATCAGGCTCAGCTGGCCCCTATAAAAGGCTGTGAGCCAGAGGCCCAGGCAGTCTCCCTCTGCCTGTAGAGGGAGAAGGGCCTGGCTGCAGGGAGCTAGACACAGGGTATCTGAGTGAGCAGGGCTGGAGAAAGGCATCGAAGCAGGGGAGCTCCCGCCTGGAAAGCCCCAGGCTGTGGCCTAGCATAAGGCCAAGAGGTACCTGGGGGTGCAGCGGGAAGCCCAAGAGATAGGCAAAGGCAGCAGGTCCAAACCCTTTTGCCTATGATGAGTGGTTGATACTGCAGTCTGCCCCAGTGAATTGGGGCTAGATGGAGACTGGGCTGTAGCCAAAACTGAGGCAAAGCGGGGATAGTGGGTTGGGGGTTCCCCTGGGAGGAGAGACCCAGCTTGGTGGGGGACAGCCAGGAAGCAGCACCCCAATTAAAAGGGCAGCCGGGTCCAGGGAGGGACACAGGGGCCAAGAGGACAGGCAGATCACCGGCCTGCAGAGGGTGCTCCTGGCTGGAAAAGAGCTAATTCCCAGAAGTCACCAGCGGGAGGCGCCGAAGGGGTGACTCTGCATGTCTACAGGCAGGTTTCCAACATATACATGACAGATCATGCATATGCTGCACAGTTATCACTACAAGTGGCTGTTGGTTTAACAATTAATTCCAAAATCCATAACAAATTCCTAGTGCAGCTGATAAAGTTACCCATGGTACCACAATCAATGTTTGAACGTGATGGAACAATGCATATGTGCCACGCAAAAAGCAAACTAATGTGCATTCTTCATGTTGTTCCTCACCCAGCACCTGAAAATGTGACCAGTACCTTTTGCCAGCAGAGGCCTTTCAGAATAGCAATCAGAGATGGTTTGGCTAATATATAAGCTCTTGACAAACCAGAAACCATTAATACCTGATGAGATTTGGCTTAACACTTCATTATGAGGTTACAGAGAAAATTCTTGACCTATGACCAAGTCCACCTTGTGTTTGACACATATGCAGATAAATCAATTAAAAATATTTCCAGATAGAGAAGGCTCCAAGGTATTGCACCTATCCAGTACATAAATCATCTCCAACATCAAGCTGAAGAAGCTATCATCTCATATTCAAACAAAGGATGAGTTAACTGCGTGCCTTGCAGTTAAAACGCTCCAGCAGGCAAAGAATTGCTCAAAAAATCATCATTATACGGTGTAGTGAAACTGCCGTCTGGCACTGTTCTGAGGCTTTTCTTTATAGTTCCCATGAGGAAGCTGACACTAAAATTATCTTGCACGCCAGCAGTGCCACAAAAAGAGATGCTATTAAACTATGGATTTTTGCACAAAACAAATGTTCTCTCTGAGAGAGACTGCCCAACTAATCCACAAAATTCTGTTTTTTTGTGCCTGCTGCTAGGGAACACAATTCTTCTATATTCCTCAGAGATATATCTTTCTCTCACTCGGACCATTAAAAGCTGCCACACTGTCAGGTTCCCACTCTTTCAGGATGTGACACTACTTGAAGGTTGGCTGGAAAAACCACTTTATCTTACTGGAAGGCATTTAATTCAGCTTCTGAAGAACTCCTTCTTCCTTCTGTAGGTTCTCAGAACAGCTGAGAGAGTCACTGATGAGGTCAAATACACTGGAGGTGTTCATATGCCACATTTACCATTTGAAGACCAAAATTACTTAATGTTGGTCTTCAAATGGGGGATGTTTTCCACGAAGCAGACAAACGGAGAAAAATTGCCACCAACAAGGACTGCATTTATACCTGCTAACAATTTTCCCTCTTGATAAGTAATGGAATGGCTCTGGGATGATCAAGCACATCCACAACTATCCTCTCCTATTGGGCCTAGACAAGCCTTATAGGATGGATTGATTGTACCAGATGTGTGAGAAATACTATGCACACTTGATCTATCCTTTAACTACGCAAATGCTTGTCTGCAAAGGTCAGATGCTCACCATCTTGCAAAGGTTTGGCCAGCAGCCTGCTTTGTACAGAGATGTGGAAGTGTCATGCTCATACTTGTCTGCATCACAGTATACCCATCGGTGGAGAGAGACAACACTGATGAGGACTTGGATGAATGTTTCAGTCCTTCATGTCAAGGCTAACTTCCTTAGAATTATCACTGAGCAATATATTTTTAGGTAAACATTGCTGCCTTGCCTGATAAACCTGCAGACCTAGTGATAAGTCATAAGAGTTCTTGTACAGCTCCTCATTTAAAGTGGTTCACTTAAGCAAATTAAGAATGGGAATGTGGCTATTTTGGTCTGGAAAGTGGATTTAGCTAAATAAAAAGGCACATACTATATCATTTCAACAATGTAGTTTTCTGTTTCAGCACAAGCTAGCTTTAAAAGGAAACTACAATCCCAATCCTACAGTGAACATAACATTAGTGTACCCCCTTCACCCACATGGAGCTCCATTTCCACTGGAGTCTCTCTGTATAGGGCCCCAAACATGCAACGAACAACTGAACATTTGAGACATAGTTTTGGAACACTGGAAATACACTTTTAGTACATACCTTCAGCATTTATACTCAACTCGGTTGAGTTTTCTTCTGCTGTTGCATATGGATTATTCCCAACCATTGGCACCAAGCAATCAGTATAGAAATAACCAACTTTAGGCATGTCAAGGGTAAAAATAACTAGATCTACCGCCAGCTGGCCAACATTCCCAACTGATACAGCTGGCTGAAAGAACAGAAGATTCTTAGCATTAAAACAACACATTTGTGTTCTATATCCTGAATTACAGTAAAAAAATTTGAATTCAGAAATGAAGTTATCTGAATTCTTCTCCTAATTAGACTAATCACAAACACTGAAGAGTAAGCCCTTGCCATTAGATTTTAAAAAAAAGCTAATTTGTGAACAGCTTTACTAATGCAAACTTTAGTTTAGATCCTGCAACCACTTATACTTAACTTCACATCTGAGAATAGTCCCATTTCAATATAAAATTAAGCATGTTGATAAGTGTTAACAAATTTGAGGCCTTAATTTTTTGCTAGACAGATCATGAAAATATTATTTAAGACCTAATAAAGAAATTATTAACACCTTGTGACATCTATTGGCTATTTTGAAATTACAGTTTTTATACATTCAATTGTGACTTCTGAGATGACACAACCATGTGTAGTAGTCAAATTAATAAAATAAAACACAACTTAAATATTTAAGTGTATGCTCAAATTACTACCCTCTTACCCAATATTTTAAAAATGGGATATGAAAAGCTGAAGCTTCCTTTTACATATTGGAAGGCAGGTATCTTCCATATTTCATTCCTATGCTAATAGATCAGTACTGCATTACAAGATGTGCACTACTGAAAAAAAACAACATACTGCCTCTATTACCCATAAAGATTAGCCTTAGCATGGCAAACAATGAACAATGGTTTTGCTAGTAGAAATAAAAGCTTAATTAAGAAAACTCCACCAAACTCAGCTACGGATGGCTTTGGAAAGGGTATGTGGCACTCCCGAAAGCGACGAAAGGGTATTTGAATATATAGCACCTACCATGGCCCCCATCCTGCAAACAGGTACACGGTGCTTAACATGACTCGCATCCCTACAGTTAAGCCCGTGTACTGTGCGCAGGAGGGGGAGAAGGGGTAACCAGCGACACCCGCCTCCCCCCAGGTTACTACAGAGTCACGGCACAGCCGATTGTTACCCAGCTCAGCGGGGGCAGCCGACAGCGAGCGCGGCGGCCGGGTCACTCCTCGGCCGCCTCCCGACACCCGCCGCCGGGCAGCGAGAGCCAACGCGGCGCGCCGGCTGGAACCCGGGGCTCGGCCGCGCCGGTCCGCATGACCCGCTTGCCCCGGGGATGGGTGGGGAGAAGTTTCCCTTCCCGGGACCGCGCGCGGATAGGGAGGCCCCGGCGCTCGGCCTTGGCTGGGACACGGGAAAGCTGGTGGGGTCGGGGAACTTGTTACCAGCAGGAGCGTGAAGCCTTCAAAGTCCGGAGGAGCGGAACTGCCGCAGGGTACAAACATCGCGCCGGGAGGGACTGGTGCTGTGCGTGTGCGTCCGTCCTTCGGCGGGGCCCTTCCGCTCCGCGGCGCATTTGCCTGACGTCTGGGCGAGGCAGAGAGAGGAGTTAGGCGCCCTCTGTAATCGCCTGTCCCGCCTCCCGTAGGGCTCCTGCAAATGTGTGTGGGTGTGGGAAACTGCTCTCTCTAGGAACGTGCTACTGAGGGTGTGCTCCAGGCTCACACAAACTGAGCATGCTCAGTAACCTCTGCTGAAGCCACTGCCCTTCACCCTGCCTTTAGGAGGCATAAGGTTCTGCTGAGGGCTTTCCAGAGAGATTAAAAAGGGGCAAAGGGGGCAAATCGGCGGAGGGGGTGGCCATGGTCTGGTCAAGGAGAGCAGCTGGGGGCAGGGTTAGGACAGGGGATGAAGGACAAAATCAGGGATGGGGGGAAGGAACCAGAGTTAAGCTTAGGCGCAGGGCATCCTGGGGTTGGGCAATTTGCCGCAGGGGCCCCCACAAGAGAGTTTTTGGTGGGTTTTCTGCAGCAGGTCCTTCAGTGCCACCGAACACACACAGATCAAGTGGTGATGGACCCGCTGCTTCTGCTCCCGGTCTTTGGCGGCAATTCAGCAGCAAGGGTTCCTTCCGCTCCGGGTCTTTGGCGGCAGTTCGGCGGCGGGTCCTTCACTCACACTGAGACCCGCAGCCAAAATGCCCTGAAGACCCGGAGTGGAAGGACCTCCACCGCCGAAAACCCCAGATTCCCTGAATCCTCTGAGCAGCCCTGGTAAGGGGTGAGGCTTTGCCAGAGCGTGACAGATGGCAAACCCCCAACACATGCAGGGACAGAGGGAGTAACAGTTACCCCGGTGGTCTGAGACCCCAGTGTGTGGCAAAAAACGGGGGTGGGGGAAACCAAGGGACTTTTTTATTTCCCCTCTCACAGACAGCATGTCTCAGCAGGGGCTTCCCAGGGCTGGGTTCTTAAAGGCACAGGCATTCCAATGCCTAGTCTCTGCAGCTCCTCTTTGATGTAACCTACTGAGGTGCTGCAGCAGGAGACTTAAATCAGTGAAATCCGGCCTTCCTTACACCTTCGCCCCCAAGGTCTGTACACTCCACCAAATTTCCCAATACCCGCTCCAGTGGTCAATTAGTTACAGTAACTCCTCACTTATAGTCATCCTGGTTAAGTTGTTTCACAGAATATCAGGGTTGGAAGGAGGCGGGGGGGGTGTTGATGGATTGCATGTGGCTCTTGCGAGTTCTGAGGAGGGCAGTCGGGCAGGACATGGGTGGGGGTCGACGTGAGGACAGGCTGTTTTGGGAGGCACAGCTTTCCCTACCCAGCCCCCAATACAATTTTGCAACCCTGATGTGCAGGGCCGGCTTTAGGAAGTGCAGAGCCCGATTCAAACAGTTTAGACGGGGCCCCAGCAGGGATGACCAAAAAAAAACGTGAAAAAACACGTGGGGCTTGTACTCACTGGGTGGTGCTCCGAGTCTTTGGCAGCACTTTGGCGGTGGGTCCTTCGCTTGTTCTGGGTCTTTGTGTGCCCTTCAGCGGCAGGTCCATCAGTGCCACCGAAGATCTGGAGCGAGTGAAGGACCCGCTACTGAAGTGCCTCCGAAGACTCGTCCGGTGAGTAGAAGCCCCACGTGTTTTTTTTATGTGTTTTTTTTGTCTTCCCTGCTGGGGCCCTGTTGAAACTGTTCAAATTGGGCCTCGCACTTCCTAAAGTTGGCCCTGCCTTCACTCGCTCCAGGTCTTCGGCAGCGCTGAAGGACCCGCCACCAAAATGCTGCCAAAGACCTGGTAGGGAACCAGTTAAGATTTTGGCAGCTCATAATGAGTGGGGTCCTGCAGGGGTCAGTTCTGAATAAATTTCTGTTCAATATCTTCATCAGTGGTTTAGATAATGGCATAGAGAGTACACTTATAAAGTTTGTGGGTGATACCAAGCCGGGAGGGGTTGGAAGTGCTGTGGAGGATAGAGTTAACATTTAAAATAATCTGGACAAACTGGAGAAATGGTCTGAAGTAAATAGGATGATATTCAATACGGAGAAATGCAAAGTACTCCATTTAGGAGGGAACAATCAGTTGCACACATACAAAATAGGAAATGACTTCCTAGGAAGATGTACTGTGGAAAGGGATCTGGGGTTAATAGTGGGACACAAGCTAAATATGAGTCAACAGTGTAACACTGCTGCAAAAAAAAAGGGAACATAATTCTGGGATATATTAGCAGGAGTGTCACAAACAAGAAATGAGAAATAATTGTTCTGCTCTATTCTACGTTGATTAGGCCTCAACTGGAGTATTGTGTCCATTTCTGGGCACCACATTTCAGGAAAGATGTGGACAAACTGGAGAAAGTCCAGAGAAAAGCAACAAAAATAATTAAAGGTCTAGACAACATGACCTATGAGGGAAGCCTGAAACGTGATAATCGTTTTCAAGTACATAAAAGGTTGTTACAAGGAGGAGGGAGAAGAATTGTTCTCATTAACCTCTGAGGATAGGACAAGACGCAATGGGCTTAAATTGCAGCCAGGGAGGTTTAGGTTGGACATTAGGAAAAGCTTCCTGTCAGCGTGGTTAAGCACTGGAATAAATTGCCTAGGGAAGGGACTCTCCCTCATCAGAGATTTTTAAGAGCAGGCTGGATTTACATGTGTCAGGCAGTCGAGACTACTGTGTCCTGCCATGAGGGCAGGGGACAAGCTGCCATGTGTAGGCATTTGCTACAGCAGGGGGCAGTTGTTTTTTTACAGTAGCAGTTTCGTACACTCCACTGCCCACCAGTGACTGCGGCCGGTAGCACATTGCTACAGGGAGGAGTTTCCTACGCCGGCAACGGGGGGCGAGTCTCGTTTCCATCAGGCGTTTGAGTGCGCCAGCCTCCCGCCCTCGTTGTGCGCCAGTTCGAAAAGCGGTTGCTGGGGGCGCGGCCGCCCAGCCTGGTGGGCGGGGCTGGGCGAGAGGCGGCAGCGCGAGGAGGGTTCATGAGAGAGGACGGGTCGGGTTTGGGTCCCAGGCAGGGCGTGTGTCCCGTAGGCCCTACCGTGCTTGGGGTTCGCCATGGCGCTGCCCCCGGAGAAAGTCTCGGAGCTGAAGCAGATCATCCGGCAGCAGCTGACCAGGGTGAGGGGCGGGGGGAGAGCGGTGAATAGCCTCCCCCTCCGCTGTTGGAAGCGCGCGTGCTGGGTCAGCTGATGTCAGGGCTTTGCTCTGCGCGTATGGGGGGGCTCGTGCCGCTGCCATCTTCACTGTGTGGGTGTGTGTACACAGCCGTTCTAACGCCGTTGGGGGGGTAGCCACGTGCAACCACGAAGGGAGCCAGTGTGTCACGTGGTTTGTCCCTCACCACAGCCACAATTTGGTGGTTCTGTGGAGGAGTTATCTGCACTTTCTGTGCCTTGCCCAAATGGGGTTAAGTGCTGCCCGCTGCCCAGGGGAAGACAATGTGCCTGGACTTTTTCATTGTGTCTTCAATCAGGTCTTCGATAGGAATATTGCAAGCAGTTCATGACTTGAGCCAGTGAGTGCTGGCAGCTTTTCCATTGGCCTGTATTCTTGACGTGTATCTGGAAAGGCTTCCTGGATTTGAGTTGGGAGAGAGGGAGTGATTTGAGGTCTAGGTATATGAGTCGTTCCAGAGTAGCCAGGATCTTGTTGGATCACAGCAGCATCTCATGTGATGTTGACTGGCACAATGCTTTCCAAAATGGAGAGCCCCTAGTATTGGTTGGTATTGATTTGAGAGAACCACTAACAATCCTGAGTGTGACATTGATTTCAGTGTCAACAAGATTGGTGTGGAAGCTCTTGCATGCAAACTGGCACGCAATACTCTGCTGTTGCCAAGACCAGAGCTTGTACTGATGTTCAAAGGATGTGTGCATATCATCCCCAAGATGTGCCAGTGAGCTTTTGGATGATGATAGCCCTTGTCTTTATCTTCTCATTGGTGTTATCAAGGTATTGACGATAGTTCAGCATCTACTTGAGGGTAACTCTAAGGTACCCTGGATTGTAGTCATGTGTTGGAGGCAGACCACAAAAGTCCACTTTCAGTGGCACTTTGGTATGTTTGTTCACATAGAAGGCAGAGCATTGGGTTTCAGTTGCCAAGTTTTGAAATAGTCTCAACTGTCTGGAGGTCATTGCTCATCACCTTTTCTG
Source organism: Gopherus flavomarginatus (assembly GCF_025201925.1). NCBI lineage: Eukaryota > Metazoa > Chordata > Testudines > Testudinidae > Gopherus > Gopherus flavomarginatus. The sequence goes on from NC_066618.1 coordinate 206,803,866, forward strand.
TGGCCTTTAGAGAGACACTTGCATTGCTAGGGCAATATTATTTGCATGGCTGAATTTAAGGGATGATGTGACCAGATTCTCACTGGTGTAGAAATTGAATAGTGCAGACAGATCTTGGTGATTTGCTGGCAGATTTACCAAGAAGTACAGTGAATCTTGGGTTACTCAGCATCTCGGTGATGAGTTTGATGGTTGATTGGCATGAGAAAGCTTCAACAGAAGATGTTTGTGCCATACAGTATTGTATGCAGAAGACAGATCAATGAATGCTGCTGCCTTTAATTAATACTGATAGCTGGGTTTTATGTAGTTAGTTAAGACCAGCACCCGGTCACACTCATTGTGACCATTTCTAAATCCAGCCTGCTCTTTGAGCACCAGTTGCTGCAGTATCTGCTGTAACCTTTGAAGTAGGAGCTGCTCCAACATTTTATAGCAACTGCTAAGTGCTGCTGGCTTTTTGGGTCAGTGGCCTCTTTTCTGGGCTTCAGAATGACTATGATCTTAGCGCCCTTTCCACTCTTTTGATATTATACCGGAAGAGTGGATGTTGCTGAAGAAGACTGCCAGCCACCTTCCTACCAAGTTTTTTCAGAAATTCTGGATATATTTTGTCCATTCCTGGTGCTTTCCTGAACTTAGTGTTGGAAAGACCCTTGTCCACTTAATCTATTGTGTAGAGGACAGAAAAAGATGAAGGTGCTGAGGAGCAGATGACAGCCTTTGTGCAATTTGCTCTGTAATGCATAAACACAATGAATGTAATCAAATTGGTGACTGAACCTTGTGGGATCACCTGGTCAGAAAAGCAATGGCTCTGGTCACTGAGTGATTTCAAATAAACAACCTCCCAATATGTTTCTTGCCTCAGGATTTGTTTTAAAAGTGAAGTTTTTCTTTCTATTCCCCCTTTGTTAGGGCAAGTATCTGCTTGCCTAATTATTCCCCCCTTCCAACATCTGTTTATTATTCCTTCATCTTGTTTCTGTTCTCCTCTCTGCTATGATTAGTCTTTTCCTGGGCTTGCTCCATCTGTCTGTCTCTCTTAATATATAACAAAAAATACCAAGCTCAGACCCCTTAGTCTGTTTTTCTCTCTTCTCAATCTTTGGGAGAGCTGGAAAGGTCATAGGCCATAGAGAAAAGCTGTGATTTCAGTTATGTGAAGTGAGACAGAGTGGGTAAGGTGGAGAGAGAAAGGGAGGTTGCTGCAAAAGGCAGGACCTTAAGAGAAGACTCTTGCACCATCCGCAGCCAAATTGTGTAACAGGACAGAGGAGGCTAGTGGTAGACAAGTGAAAGGGATTGGGAGTAGGAAAAGACAAGGTCTTTGAGGTAAATTGGAGAACATTAATGGAGGGCTTCATTTTTTCTTTTAAAGATGATAAAGTTTGAACTGGATGTTGGAACAGATGAAAACTGTGTGAATCTTATTTGTAGGTGTTTCTGTGGTACTTAGCACCAGAGAATCAGAGTACCTACCTACACTAATTAATTTAGCCTTACACTGTACCTGAGAGATTGGGAAGTATATTTATCCCAACTTTACAGTTCAGGAACTAAAATACAGAGATTAAGTAACTTCCATATGGTCACACAGGAAGTCTGTGATGGAACCAGCAACAGAACCCAGATCTCATGAATCCCAGCCTAGTCCCTTGAACACAAAACCGTCCTTGTAGGGACGAGGGTATACTAGACACAATGTGTGGGCAGAACTCTGGAGTTTGAGACACACAATGATACAAAAGCATGGATAAGATTTCATAATGGTCAGATTTGTAGATATTTGGGAGGAGGAGAGTTGAAGAGCTGGAATGCTGTCAAGATAATGGACAGGGAAGCCGAATAGTTGAGGCTTGGTTTACACTTGAGTTTTACCAGTATAGCTATTTTAGAAAGGGAATGAGGTTTGTTTGTTTTTTTTTCTTTGTTTTCAGTAAAAAACAAACAAAAAAACTTACACTGTTAAAGGCCTTATTTTATATGCAGTTATGCAAGTGTAAAGGTGTATTAAACCAGTATAGTTACTTCCTTACCTGAATAGGAATAACTATAACAGTATTTAGCATCTTTTTACTGGTAGAACTGCTGCCTCACTAGGGGGTAATAAAGCTTTAACTATGCTAGTTTAATTGATTCCTGAGTCAAGGTGGGGAATAGAGGTGAGTCTGAAGATACTGCTTTTGTCCAGAAGAAGTACTTCTGTCTTGAAACAGTCATCTAAAAGAAATACAGAGGAAGCTGCATGTTAACTTAAGGTGGAGAGGGTGAACAGAGGAGAGTCGTTAAACTCCCGTTAATAGTCGTTAATATGGCCATACTAGGTCAGAACAGTGGTCCATCTAGCCCAGTATCCTATCTTCTGACAGTGTCCAACGCCAGGTGCTTCAGAGGGAATGAACAGAATAGACAATTTTTGAGTGATCCATTCCCAGCTTCTGGCAATCAGACTCTAGGGAGATCCAGAACATGGGGTTGCATCCCTGACCATCTTGGTTAATACCTATTGATGAACTTATCCTCCATGAACTTATTTAATTATTTTTGAACCCATTAATACTTTTGTCTTTCAACATCCCCTGGTAGCAAGTTCCACTAGTTGGCTGTGCATTGTATGAAGAAGTATTTCCTTATGTTTGTTTAAATGTACTGCTTAGTAATTTCACTAACTTTCTAGTTCCTGTGTTATGTGAAGGGGTAAATAACACTTCCCTATTCACTCTTTCCACAGCATTCCTGGTTTTATAGACCTCTATCATATCCCCTCTAAGTCTTTTCTTTTCTAATACGAACAGTCCCAGTCTTTTTAAGTTCTCCTCATACAGAGGCTGTTCCATACCCTTAATAATTTTTGTTGCCCTCCTCTGTAACTTTTCCAATTTAGTATGTCTTTTTTTGAAATAGGAGAGACAGAACTGCATGCAGTATCCAAGGTGTGGGTGTACCAGGGATTTATATAGTGGAATTATGATCTTTTCTGCATTTTTATCTTTCCATTTCCTAATGGTTCCTAATATTGTATTAGCTTTTTTGACTCTTGCTGCACACTGAGCAGATGTTTGCAGAGAACTATCCACGATGACGATGATCTCTTTCTTGAGTGATAACAGCTAATTTAGACCCCATCATTTTCTATGTATATTTAGGATTATATTTTCCAACGTTGATTACTTTGCGCTTATCAACATTGAATTTCATCTTCCATTTTCTTGCGCAGTCACTCAGTTTTGTAAGATCCCCTTGTAACTCTTTTCAGTCAGCTTTGGACTTGCCTATCTTGATTAATTTTGTATCATCTGAAAACTTTGCCACCTCACTTTTTACCCCCTTTTCTAAGTCACTTATGAATATGTTCAACAGCACAGGTTTCAGTACAGATCCTTGGGGGACCCCTTTATTTGCCTGTCTCCATTGTAAAAACTGACCATTTGTTCCTATTCTTCGCAGATTATATTTTAACCAGTTACTGATCCTTGAGAACTTTACTCTTATCCCATGACTGCTTACTATTCATATGAGCCTTAGGTAAGGAACCTTGTCAAAGGCTTTGTGAAAGTCCAGCTACATTACAGCATTCTGATCACTCTTATCTGCATGCTTGTTGATGCCCTCAGAAAATTCAAATAGATTGATGAGGCATGTTTGCCCTTTACAAAAGCTGTGTTGACTCTTCCTCCACTACTTCTGGGGGAATTCCGCATCACTGCGCATGCACAGAATTCATGTCTCCCGCAGATTTCTTTGCTTCTCTGCAGAAAAAAAATCTGATGGGGAAGCAGAGGGGAAACCCATGAGTGATCCTGTGCCCCTCCCCAGCAGTGCAGGCAGGTTGGTTCAGGCAGCTGGTAGAGAGAGAAATCACCACTAGCATTTTTCTCACTGATTGGCAGGCTTCCTGCTTCTGATATACTTTAAATATTTTTGCTTGAGTTTTTGGGTCTTTTGCCAGTTGCTTTTCTTTTTTGGCCTGTATAATTATACTTTTTACAGTTGACTTGCCAGGGTTTATGCTCCTTTCTATTTTCCTTGGTAGGATTTGACTTCAAATGTTTAAAGGGTGCCTTTCTGTCTCTAACTGCTTCTCTTACTCTGTTTAGCCATGGTGCCATTTTTTTGGTTCTCTTACTGTGTTTTTTTTTTTTGTTTAAATATGTATTTAGTTTGAATTTCAGTTACCATGTTTTTAAATTGTTCCCATGCAGCTTGCAGGCATTTCACTTTTGTGACTGTTTCTTTTAATTTCCATTTAATTAGCTTTCTAATTTTTTTTGTTCCGCTTTTTTGAAGTTAAATTACACTTTTGTGGTTTTCTTTCAGATTTCTCTCCCCCCACCAGGATGTTACATTTTTAATTACATTACAGTCACTATTACTGAGTGGTTCAGCTTTTATTCGCCTCTTGGGTCAGATCCTATTATCCATCTAGGACCAGACCTGTCCCTTGAGTAGGGCGAATAGGGGCAACTGCCCTGGGCCCTGCGCTTGGGGGGGGGGTGTCCCACGCTTTGATAAAATCGGGACTGTCCTGATATTTAGCCCTTTGTCCTGCATCCCGACTGAAGTAGGATTTGGACGTCATTTGTTTTGATATTTAGATAGGCAGATAATTGGGGTGATGAGGTGAATGAGGAGGCAGGCAGATAATTGGGGTGACGAGGTGAATGAGGAGGCAGGCAGACAGCAAGGAGAGTGGCGTGTCATAAACAGATAGTTAAGGGTTAATGTCTCTTTTACCTGTAAAGGGTTAAGAAGCTTAGTAAACCTGGCTGACACCTGACCAGAGGACCAATCGGGGGACAAGATACTTTCAAATCTTGGTGGAGGGAAGTCTTTGTTTGTGCTGTTTGTTTTTTTGTTTTTTTTTTGTTTTTTTTTGGTTCGTTCGCCCTTGGGGCTAAGAGGGACCAGACGTTTCTCCAATCTTTCCAAAACAGTCTCTCATGTTCAAAATAGTAAGTACTAGCTAGAAAAGGTGAATTAGTCTTATGTTTGTTTTCTTAACTTGCAAATGTGTGTTTTTCCTGGAAGGAGTTTTACCTCTGTTTGCTGTAACTTGGAAGATCAGGCGGGGCAGGAGGGAGTCCCTCTAGGCTATATAAATCTGACTACCCTGTAAACATTTTCCATCCTAATTTTACAGAGATAATTTTTACTTTTTCTTTCTTTAATTAAAGCTTTCTTTTTTAAGAACCTGATTGATTTGTTTTTCCTTGTTTAAGACCCAAGGGGATTGAGTCTGAACTCACCAGGGATTGGTAGGGGGAAAGAAGAGGGGAGGAAAGGTTGATTCCTCTGTGTTTTAAGATCCAAGGAGTTTGGATCAGTGGAGCCTCTCAGGGTAGCCCTGGGAGGGGGAAAGGAGGGGGAATGGTTTATTTCTCCTTGTTTTAAGACCCAAGGGGTTTGGGTCTTGAGTTCCCCAGGGAAGGTTTTGGGGGAACAGAAAGTGTGCCAAACACTATATTTTGGCTGGTGGTGGCTCTGTCAGATCTCAGCTAGGAATTAAGCTTAGAAGTGTCCATGCAGGTCCCCACTTTTGGACGCTGAAGTTCAAACTGGGCGAGAAATACCTTGACAGCAGATAATTGGGGTGAGGAGGTGAATGGGGAGGCAGGCAGATGGCGAGGAGAGCGGCGGATGGGGGGGCACGCTGGACAGATGACGACGAGACTAGCGGGGGAGCGGTGGGGTGGGTGGACCGCGGAGTGTGCCGGACGGACGGCGAGGAGGCGAGTGGTGGGATTGCGGGGAGAAGGGCAGTAGGGTGTATGTGTGAGGAGGCAAGCGACAGATGGTCGGCCGATGAGGAGAGTAGACTAGTGGGGAGGCTGATTTGTCCCGGGACCCGCATCCTCCTAGGGATCGCCTTGCCTAGGACTAAATCAAGAATTGTCTCTCCCCTTGTGGGTTCCAAGACTAGCTGCTCCAAGAAACAGTCCTTAATGGTGTCTAGAAATTGTATATCTGCATCTCGTCCTGTGATGTACCCAGTCCGTATGGAGTTAGCTGAAATCCTCCATTATTATTGGGAATGTAAAAGTGCTTTCAATAGAGAGAGGAAGCTCAGTACACTCAAGTGTTGTTTGTTGGTTTTAATGACTGCTGACAAATTATCATCAAATGAAAATCATTATATATACAATTTGGAAGTGAAGGTTAAAGGTAGCTGCAAAATTACCAGTGTAATGTAGGGGAGTATTTTGGGATTTCTCCTATTTTTGGAAACTGGTGATGACCGTTCTCCCCATAGTCAAAATGGAAAATGCATTGTGTACTGTATTACTGTTTCATCTGGACTACTGTGTGTTTGCAGGATTGTTAATTTTAATCCACTACTATGCTGTTGAGAAGCGTATAGTTCTAAGAGCACTATATTTTCATTGAGGGATATGGCTTATTTAAATATTATAGGAGTATCAAAAAGTAGTGTTTTTAGATCCTGTCAGAGATTGGTTAGACTGGTGTAAAGGATGTAATATAAAGTTACTCCTGGTGGAATTCTGTGCCAAAAAATGAAAAATTTTGTGCACAATATTTTAAAATTCTACATATTTTGTTTGTCAAAATATTACAATATAATCACACCAGTTTCAATTATTTTTGGTCATTTTGTTTCAAAATACCTGTCAGCAAGTATGTCTGTAACAGTACAGAAAACACAAAAGATTCAGGAAATGTTTTTTGACAAATAGATTCCTTACTAGGCATATTAATACAGTACTGTGAGTAATAATTCATTTAAACTAAAATACAGAATCATATTTCCTGCACACCTCAGAATAAATGCAAAGGCTTGGGAGAGTCAAGGGTAATGGAGGAGCTGAGGGAGCGGGAAGTAAATTGCTGGGGAGGAGCCTGGGTGTGAACTTGGATGGTTGTTGGGTATGCATGGGAAAAGGTATGGAACAGGTTTTTTTCGGGGGGAGGAGGTAGGGAGGGATTTTTGGGGAGCTTCCCCCATGCAGACCGTGGATGACCCCTAGCCTCTCCCATTCAGTCAGGCACATCTGCCCCTGTCCCTGTGTGTCTCTGTGCCCTCATCCAGCCACTCCCCTATCCTTTGTAGCTTTGCACCCCCTTTTTCATCTCCATGTGTCTCTGTGCTCCTACCCACCCACCCTGTATCCCTGTTCCCACTCCCCCCATCCCCATGTCTGTGTCCCCACCCAGCTACTCCCCTGTCCCTGTTTAGGTCTGCGCCCCTCCACCATTGCCATGTTTCTCTGTGCCCTCACCCAGTCACCCTCTGTCCCTGTCCCCGTGTGTCACTGCCCCTTGAGTCCTTGTGCTCCACTCTCATTCAGCCCTTGCCCCAGTCTATCCTCCCCTACTAACCCTTATGAGCCCCTATCTGACCACCCCCGCCCCCAACCCTACCCTATCTGTTTCCGCATAGCTGGGAGCTGCTGCTGTTTTTGCACCACAGTACCCTCTTGTGGGCAAAAGGTAGACTGCAGCAACATTTTGGCAGAAGCTTTTTTTTTATGCAAAAATCTGCAGGGCTCATTAATTGTTCACGTGCGCAGTAGCGCAGAATTCTCCCAGGAGTAATGAAGTGTTCTGTTTAGATGGATGTCCATGGAAGAATCCGAGAAGTACTTGCTGAGACTATACGCGAAGAATTAGCACCCGAGCATCAACAGTTATCCGCAGAAGATCTGATGAAAGCCCTAAGACGACGAGGAATCATTGATGATGTTATGAAAGAACTTACATTTGTAACCGTGAGTAACTTTTGAAAAAGAAAATATGTGAATCAGTGAAAATATCATCATCTTAGCACTGTGGAAATTCTTTCACTAGAGAGTGAAAGCTCAATGCACTCAAATGTTACTTACATTAGCTTTAATAATTGCTACCAGATTGTTAGCAAATCAGTTTAACGTTTACTCTGACATCATTGAATGAAACTATTGTTTCTTAAAATCAGTTGAAGAGTGATGTGTACAGTATTAAACTATCCAGTTGGATGGAAGGTCCTAGCCACCCATGAGAAGGGCGGTGTTGGAGGCATTGTAGGGTTGGGAGTGAGGGATTCTCAGGGTTTCAAGAGCGCTGTGCATCCGACGAAGTGGGTATTCACCCACGAAAACTCATGCTCCAATACATCTGTTAGTCTATAAGGTGCCACAGGACTCTGCTGCATTTCCTTCCTTGACTCTTTAAAAATGTATTTTAACTATAATTCTAGGATATGAATGACAGAGAGATGGCTTCAACTCCAAAACCTTCTACACATTTTGTTGACAGACAACCTCCAGTACTGCAAAAAAGTATGTTTTTGTTAATTTAATATCTTGTTCATAATTCCATAAGAAATATGAGATTTTACTTACAAGATGTAAGGTTAACTATTGGAACTTAATGAAGTTTTTGACTGTGTTTTAGGAATTCAGTTAAAATAATTACCATAATGTACAGAAAGCAAGAGGTTTTCCTGTTTTTATTAAAAGTAAATAAAACAGTGTAAATAGAAGAAAGACATGCCATGTAAGCAGCAGCAGCAACAATAACAACAAATCACACATTTTAGTATAAATTGAAATGTTTGCTAAATATTTTAAGAACCAGTTTTATCCGTTCTTTCAAACACTTCCTGTGGAAGTATATCTTGTGATCTCTTTTATTAGTTTAGTGATGTTTTAAAAACATTTCTTAAGACCTGTGGGCAGTTTCTTCACATTTATTGCTACACTTTGCAGCTAACATTGACCCAACACGGAGGTATCTTTACCTTCAGGTTTTGGGTGGAAAAGCTTTTCTGGAACATCTGCAAGAACCTGAACCTTTACCTGGTCAAATTTGTTCTACCTTCACTCTGTGTTTGCACTTTCGAAACCAACGTTTCCGCTCTAAACCTGTCCCATGTGCCTGTGAACCAGATTTTCATGATGGTTTTTTACTTGAAGTACACAAGGATAGCCTAGGTAAGGAACACCGTAAGTCTGAAAATAATGTCATGTATTGTGCTAACCTTATGGAGTTGTTTCAGATTATTTGATGTTATTTTGATCAATAATATAGCAAATACAAGTGACAGTGTTCATTTCTGATACTTTATTTTTTCAAAACTACATTCACCTAATCATGATTTAGTTGGAAATGTGAGGATTGATTGTGACCATTGCAATAATTTTTGAGTATCTATGATATCAGAATTAAAACATGCTAGATGGATTAGATCACATTAGAGGTAGCTAAATTAATAATATTAGCCTGTCAATACAGATGGTGGCTACTGCCACATCTATTGTTGGCTGCAGGCTTTGGTACAGTAATGTCAATTCTTTTCCTAAAGGGATGCAGAAAGAATCTGTTAACTTAGGAAAAACAGTCAAAATATGTTGAAAAAGGAGTTTAATGGGCAAGATTATTACCATGTTGTAAACCTCCAAAATGTTTTAATTGAAATAACAAGATGAAACAGGATGTATGTTGTGCTGGAATATTGCTGTACCTTGATTGCATAGTTCAAGGCTAGAAGCTTTGTAACTACTCGGACTAGACATATTCCATTGTCCTATTGAAAATATTAGAAGGCCCTATCATTAATTTTATAGTGTATCAAAATAACGTACAATTCTTTTGTTAAAATAGTCAGATAGTAAAACAGCAGATGAAGAGTCCACATTCATGCATACAGTGGTATAAATGAAAACATAGGAACATAAGAGTTGTACCACATCAGATCAGTGGTTCACCTATGTTATTAGATGCTTCAAAAGAAGGTATTAGAAAGCCCATACAAGATTATTATGGAATAACCTGACCACAGGGGCAGTTTCTTTCTAACTGCTGTCAGTTAGTAGTTGGCTTGTGCCCTGAAGCATGATGGGTTATATTATTTATTTTTTAAAGTATCCCAGCTAATGTAATTGAGGATATTCTCAATAAATTTTTTAAGATAGGTATTAAGAGCTTTCCTCAAATATGTCTTGTGGCAATGAGTTCTACAGGTTAAGTATGCTTTGTGGTTTAAAAAATCCCCCAAATGCTTCCCTTTATCAGTTTTTTAAATTTGTTACCTTTTTCAATTAACTGAATGTCTCATTGTTCTTGTATTATTAGAAAGGCCAAATAAGAGTGCCCAAGTTTACTTTCTCTCTAATGGTCATTTTTCTTTGTATGTGCATCTTGACCCCTTCCATTTGTCACCTTCATAAGCTAAACAACCCTAATATTTTCAGTCTTTCCTCATATGGAAGTCTTTCCATGCCTCTGTCATAATTTTGTTTCTGAACCCCTTCTATTTCTCCTATGTCCTCTTTTGAGATTGTGGGACATGAGTGGCCAGAACTGATTTTTTTTTTTTTATTTTTATTTTTTTTAAATTGCTGCGCAAATTAAAAAGCAAAGTTTGAGGCTGTAATTGTGGGTTCTCTTAAAGCAATTTTAGTGGGGAGAATTTCTATTGCAATATTGTTGTTGAAGTAATGTATCTGTAATGTGCTTGTTGTTTTGTATTGGTCTAATAATGGCAGGTGACGGAAGTAAAATGGTGGATGCAACCACTATGTTATCAATATGTGATCCAGTGCATATGGTTCTGATCAAAACTGACACGTTTGGTGAGACCACATTAGTGGCATCTTATTTCTTGGAATGGCGATCAGTCCTTGGTGCAGAGAACAGAGTAACAAGTGTTGCTGTAGAACTTCTGGGTGTAGGTAAGATTAAACATTTCAGCTATAATGGCAAACTAAAAATTGTATAAAAATTGCTTGTGGCTGAAACCAGTATTTACAATATGGTTTCATCATGGTTAGGCTAACTAACATAGAATAATATCTCCTAATAAATTACATGGGATACCTGTAATCAGATTCTTCTTTACTGTCATCTGATAGAGGAAAATATAACATTCCAAATTAACTTCTTTGACTGGAGAAATTGTGAGGTGGGACCTCCCCTCCATTTGTGTTCTGCAGAGCTTAAATAAATAACGAGACAAGACTACCTAGCCAGACAGATCCAAAAGATGAGGCTGATCCATCACCAGGAGTTCTAGGGTCAGCCTGCAGAGAAGCTCATTTCCACTTACTGTGAAAGGGGAGGGTGCTGGATTTTTACTAAGGGTATGTCTACACTACGGAATTATTCCGATTTTACCTGAACCGGTTTTGTAAAACAGATTGTATAAAGTCGAGTGCGGCCACACTAAGCACATTAATTCAGTGGTGTGCATCCATGGTCCGAGGTTACCGTCGATTTCTGGAGCGTTGCACTGTGGGTAGCTATTTCGTAGCTATCCCATAGTTCCTGCAGTCTCCCCCGCCCCATGGAATTCTGGGTTGAGATCCCAGTGCCTGATGGGGCAAAAATTATTGTCGCGGATGGTTCTGGGTAAATGTCGTCAGTCATTCCTTCCTCCGTGAAAGCAACGGCAGACAATCATTTCGCTCCCTTTTTCCCTGGATTGCCCTGGCAGATGCCGTAGCCCGGCAACCATGGAGCCCATTCAGCTTTTTTTTTTTTTTACTGTCACCGTATGTGTACTGGATGCCGCTGACAGAGGCAATACTGCAGCGCCACACAGCAGCATTCATTTGCCTTTGCATGGTAGCAGAGACGGTTATCAGTCGTTCTGAACGGTCTGCTGCGCCCTTCTAAATTGGCAATGAGATGACAGTTATCTGTCGTACTGTACTGTCTACTGCTGTCATGGGTGCCCCTGGCTGAGGTCGGCCGAGGGCGCAAAGACAAAAATGGGAATGGCTCCCCGAGTCAATCCCTCCTTTATGGTATCTAAAAATAGTCAGTCCTGCCTAAAATATGGGGTAAGTGTACTAGAGAGCCAGTGTATCAGAGAACCAGAGAGCACAGCTGCTCCATGTCAGATCCCGCAGAAATGATGAGCTGCATGCCATTCTAGGAGGTGTCCCTGCAACAACCCCACTCGTTGCTTCCCTCCTCCCCAAACCTTCCTGGGCTACCGTGGCAGTGTCCCCCCCATTTGTGGGATGAAGTAATGAAGAATGCAGGAATAAGAAACACTACTGACTTGTTACTGAGATAAAATGAGAGAGAGGCAGCCTCCAGCTGCTATGATAGTCCAGGCAGGACATTAAGCGGTTCGAGGGAGAGGAGCCCAGCATCCCGCTGCTATGATAGTCCAGGCAGTACAGAATCTTTTCTTTACACATGAAAGGGAGGGGGCTGATGGAGCTCAGCCCCCAGTTGCTATGATGAGGACCGTTACCAGCCATTCTGTACCATCTATTGGGAATGACTGGGAATCATTCCTATTTTTACCCAGGCGCCCCCAGCCAGCCTCACCTGAGGCCAGCCAGGAGCACTCACGGGCTGATGATGATGACTGATAGCAGTCATATTGTACCATCTGCCACCGGGAAGGGGAGGGGAGTGGATACTGCTCTTCACTGCCGCAGCACCCGTCTACCAGCAGCATTCAGCAGACGTAGGGTGACATAGAAAAAAGTCAAGAAACGATTTTTTTCTCTTTTCTTTCACGGGGAGGGGGTACATTGATGAGATATACCCTGAACCACCCCTGACAATGTGTTTGACTGTACAGGCATTGGGAGCTCAGCCAAGAATGCAAATACTTTTCGGAGACTTCTGGGGACTGTGGGATAGCTGGAGTCCTCAGTACCCCCTCCCTCCCTCCATAAGTGTCCATTTGATTCTTTGGTTTTCCGTTACGCTTGTCACGCAGCACTGTCTGTATCATGACCTGGAGATTTTTTTCAAATGCTTTGGTGTTTCGTCTTCTGGAACGGAGCTCTGATAGAAAAGATTTGTCTCCCCATACAGCGATCAGATCCAGTATCTCCCGTACGGTCCATGCTGGAGCTCTTTTTGGATTTGGGACTGCATCGCCACCCGTGCTGATCAGAGCTCCAGGCTGGCCAAACAGGAAATGCAATTCAAATGTTCGCGGGGCTTTTCCTGTTTACCTAGCCAGTGCATCTGAGTTCGGATTGCTGTCCAGAGCGGTCACAATGGTGTACTGTGGGATACCGCCTGGAGGCCAATACCGTCGATTTGCGGCCACACTAATCCTAATCCGATATGGTAATACTGATTTCAGCACTACTCCTCTCGTTGGGGAGGATTACAGAAACTGGTTTAAAGAGCCCTTTATATCAATATTAAGGGCCTCGTTGTGAGGACGGGTGCAGCGTTAAATCGGTTTAACGCTGCTAAAATCGGTTTAAACGTGTAGTGTAGACCAGGCCTTAGGTGCTGTCTTTGAACCCTAGATAGGGGCTTCATATTTTGTCAGCCTATAGCTAGTAGCAATGTCAGATCTGAAATTCCAACTACCACAGCAAATGGAAGGGAAAAGGCTCTTTCTGTTTACCTGCTCTAGAGCTTCCTGGCTGCTGCACGAGTGAAAGGTTTTCGGTACTCGGCTCTTTTGACTGTTGCAAGGGGGGTAGATAGAGGTTTAGGAGGAAAGAAGTTTCTGGACTCCACCTGTCAACCTCTGTGTTTGCTCTCTTTTTATGAGTGAATATTTCCCTGTCTGCCTCTTCTGCTCAGAGCCCTCCAGAGTATCACTGGTGTGAAAGTGACTTGACTCACAATTTCATTCCTCTTCAGAGTTCTGAATAGCAGTTTTAAAACCAGCCACAGAGAGCACTGTGTTGTGCTCTCAGTTCTACAGGTTACCGTGATTGACTAAAGCATGTTGTTGCTAAGATAGTAGTTCAGTTTTAAGTGTAGCTTTAATATGATTTTTTTTCCAAATTTTTAAGTCTTGAGGCACTATAGTTTAATGGACCAGACATGAACTTAAGATAGGAGAAGAAGATCTTGACTTCTAGTCCTAGCTCTGCAAAAGACTTGCTTTGTACTCTTGGGTAGGTTACTTGAGTGTTTTCTGTCACAGCTGTTACATCTGTAAAACAGGAACAACTTGCCTACGTATTTTAGAATATTGTTGTGAGGATTAAATCATTACTATTTGTACATTTTAGGTATTACATAAATGCTAATTGATGGATTAGTCCAGTGTTGATGTACAAGGAGTAAAACCCTGAGAAGAAGCTTGTTTAAGGAAAAACAACCCTCCTATGACCACAGCATTGTTTTATATTACCTTCAATACTTTTTTGTGGATTTTTTAAAATTAAATAAAAAGAACCAAATAGCTCACTGACAAAATAAAATTATTAAAGAAATTTAACACAAAACCACAGACTTAGGTAGAAGAGGGTCTGAAAAGTACACAAAAAAATTTGAGCATAAGGATTTGATTGATTTTTTAGTTATTAATGGAAAAAACTCCTGTCATTTTTTTACTTGTTCGCTCAATTAAAGCATTAAAATCCATAAAACCACTATTTTGTCCTCCTTCAAACTCGCCTTACGTCTTACCTGTGTTTTGAGGCACGTGATGTATTTTGTAGATGCTGCCATTTGATGTAGCTAGACCAGTGGTTCTCAAGCTTTTTTGTACTGATGACCCCTTTCACATAGCAAGCCTCTGAGTGTGACCCTTCCCCCGCACCATTAAAACCACATTTTTTATATTTAACACTATTATAAATGCTGGAGGTGAAGTGAGGTTTGCGACCCCCATGTAATAACCTCGTGACCTCCAAGGGGTCACGATCCCCAGTTTGAGAACCCCTGAGCTAAACAAATAGCTAGCTGACACTGTTGCTAATTTCACTGTTGCCTCATCCTCTTCTAAACCTTTTTGTTTTTTGTTTCTTACACCTGTTAACATCAGGTTATAATCCTAAATTGTGAGATCACTGGGGCAATGACTGTCTCTTTGGGGTGTGGGGGGGTTAAATCTTTTTGTACAATACATAATGTAGTGCAGGGGTCGCCAACCTTTCAGAAGCGGTGTGCCGAGTCTTCATTTATTCACTCTAATTTAAGGTTTTGTGTGCCAGTGATACATTTTAATGTTTTTAGAAGGTCTCTTTCTATAAGTCTATAATATATAACTAAACAATTGCTGTATGTAATGTAAATAAGGTTTTAAAATGTTTAAGAAGCTTCATTTAAAATTCAATTAAAATGCAGACACCCCCGGACTGGTGGCCAGGACCTGGGTAGTGTGAGTGCCACTTGAAAATCAGCTTGCGTGCCACAGGTTGCCTATCCCTGATATAGTGGGTCACTTATCCTTGAATGAGGCCTCAAGGTACAGCTGTCATACATATAATAAAGTACACACACACACATATTTAAGCATCAATCTAATATGATCATAAGAAAAACTTGCATCTTTCTTTCTTCCTTTCTTTTCAGAATTAAAAGGGACAGATACTTTTTTTTTTTTTTAATTTTTTTTGTGTTCATTCTTGGTTGACTGATCTATATGTCATAGATGCCTCTGAAATACTCAGTGAATTGATCAAGCAATATTTTGGTTCAAAGGTACAGAATCAAAGGTTTCTGTTGGAGTCCTAAATATCAAACTTGAGATGTACCCACAGCTAAATAAGACACTGTCCCAGGAAATAGTTAATACTCAAGTAAGTAATTCATAATTTGTATGGAGAGTGTTTTTTGTATTTTTAAATTCACCCAGCTGTCAAATTTCAGACGTGTTGATACTAAGGGTATGTCTACACTACTTGCCGGATCGTCGGGCAGCGATTGATCCAGTGGGGATCGATTTATCGCTTCTAATCTAAATGCGATAAATCGACACCTTCCCCTCCTCCCCCCAATCCCTCTCCTGTCAACTCCTGTACTGCAGTGCTGCGAGAGGTGCAAGCAGAGTGGATGGGGGAGCGGCAGCAGTTGACTCACCATGGTGAAGACACCATGGTAAGTCAATCTAAGTGCGTCAACCTCAGCGAAGTTATTCACGCAGCGTAACTTAGATTGATTTCCTGCCCCAGGGTAGACCAGGGCATAGATTCCAAGGCCAGGAGGGACCATTGTTATCATGTAATCTGACTTTCTGTGTAACAGTGGCTAGAGAGCTTCCCCAAAATAATTCCTAGAGCATGTCTTTTTGAAAAACATACAGTCTTGATTTAAAAATTTCCAGTGATGGAGACTTCACCGTGACCCTTGGAAAACTGTTGCAATGGTTACTTACCATTGCTGTTAAAAATGTACCCCTTATTTCCAGTTTGAATTTGTCTAGCTTCCATTTCTAACCATTGAGTTGGGTTATGTCTTCCTCTGTTAAACTGAGGAGCCTATTATCTAATATTTGTTCTCTCTGTAGGTACATATAGACTGTAATCAAATCACTCCTTAACCTTCTTTTTGTTAAACTAAATAGACTGAGCTCCTTGAGTCTTTCACTACAAGTGTACAAAGTATTCTTCTCTGACATTGGATTTTTAAATTGTCTTAAAGAGTATTCATGTTGAACAATGATATTAATCTAAAAATTCCATATAAGCAGCTGTTCTCCTTTGTATTTAAAATTGTGATGGATTTTTTTTTATTTCAAGTTACATCACCATGTACGTTTTATCCTTTAAACCTAATTTTAATCACCTTTAAGCAGAAAAATAAGGTAGCTTCAGCACACTTCTTTTTCTTGTATACAGGACGTATACTTACTTACTACCTTTCCCCTCATGATGAAAACCAGTAAATATTAACATGAAGACATAGAGAGGTTGTCCTCCACTTTCATTAATAAGGCACATAATGCTGATGACAAATCTACTAGCTCTTTGGTGTTTTAGCATCCAAATAAGAAGTATAACACTAAGGTTTCATTACTTGTTAGGAAATATTTCAAACACTAAATAAGATTACTTTCAGCACTTACATAATTATTATTTTAAATACTAAACTGCTGCCTATTTTTATTTATTTATTTTATTTTTAAAGAATGGAAAGAATTGATGCTGCCACTGCTTACTGTGGTGACCATTTACAGTTTAGAATTTTTTCTTCATAGCGTTAATGTATATCAGGAATATTAAAGTTAAATAAATTTATTTTTACGGTAGCTTGCCTTAGAACGCCAGAAAACAGCAGAAAAAGAGCGTTTGTTTCTCGTGTATGCTAAGCAATGGTGGAGAGAATACTTGCAGATAAGGCCTTCACACAACACAAGGCTGGTAAAGATCTTTGCACAGGTTTGTGAATTCTTCTAAAAGATTGAAATATCTGCTCTACACCTAATTGTATGTATAGACTACAGGTATAAGTAACCTGTTTTGCATAAGAGTATATATTTATAGGTACAGAATACATGTTTCGATGTGATATAAACTTTCATCCTAATGAATTTGGGAATTCTGCAATACTTACAAGTGGCAAAAACCTAAAGTGATTTATGCAGGTCATTCCAAACAAGTTCTTATGCCACACTAAAACATCATGTAATCTATATATGCCAGATACATTACAAAACAACTTTTAAGAATATTTTAGAGTTTTAAAAATTATCATGGGACTGTTTTATTGAAGCTGCTCAGAGTTTAATAATGTTAGAATAAATCCCAGTAGAGAGAGTCAAAGTTGTATGGTAAATTTATTTATCACATGGTTACCACCTCCACATATTTAACACAAGTATATAAATGGAAGTCATGGCTGAATTATGGCTGCCTGCCCTCTGCTTACTATTCCATCTCCTTCAGAATTCTGATGAGCTTCAAACAGCTGCCACTTCTCTTAAACCAATATGAGGAGAAAATATTCCTCTGGCCACCCAAATACGGATTTCCCTCCCCAAAGTTACATCTGACCAAAGCCTGAACACAAACATCTCACATCTTTGAAGTCCATTATCTCCTGAAGCTGCAAGCCTAAATAAAAGAAACTAAAAGCTTCTATTCCTAGAAAACACTTTCAATAATCTATGTGGTTCATACGTAATATAGAATATGTATGTTAAAAGGTTTTATTAGCATGACCTGTATAATTTACTATTGGTTTTGCTTGACCATGTGATTTTGCAGTGGTAAAAGTGAACTTTTATACTGCTTGAAACTTCTTAAAATTATGAAGAAGCTGTTGCTGCAGGCATTCCTCATAATCTGTTAGGAGATCTTTCAGAATCTTCTTCTCATTCTGATTTCTTGGAGATGTTGAGGAAGATCTAAGAATTATTAGCATCTACTTGAGTTTGTATGAATTAAAATAACCCCAATATGCATAAAAATAATGATTATACGGTATATTTTACCTTGTAATATTGTGAGAAGGTATTGGAATTGGGATGTAGAGTATCTCAGTAGCTCAAATTCAGCCCTGGTTGGCAATAAACCTTTAGGTTACTGCCATGTGACAATGTTAAATAGGTCTTTAAAATGAGCTGGTGAATGTTTACTGTCAGGACCTTACTTGACTTTTATGCAGGAACTTTTGACTAATACTACTCATCTCTTTAGTTTTAATATTTTTGTCTCTTTCCATTTTACATAATATGTTTTAATGAAAATATTTTATAATTTGATTGCAGTTGCCTGCGTGGCACCCTGAGTTACTCTGGAGTAGGTTCACTTCATAAATAAAATTAACACCCTTGTCACCAATCTCAGTAGAGCTGTCAAAGATTGGCTGAGCGACTTCTCGTTCCTAGAAGGGGAGGATGAAGTGGAAGCTAGTACTGTTACTGCCTTGTTGTCTTTTCTGTGGATTCAAGGACTGTCTGTTGTCAATCTGACACTTCTTAACCAACACTAAATTAACTTAATTTAAAATTTTCCTTTAATATTTTTTAGTTTGCTTCTAAAAGGGCATTAAAAACAAAACAGAAGCGAATCAAAGAAACAATTTTTTTAAATGACTTCGACTTTTAAAGCAAAAGATGAGTTAGCTATACACAAGTTTCATCTTGCTATGCAGCAGTTCATTCCCAGAAAAGATTGATGGGATTTTGTTTTCACATGGAACTTTAATTAATCCCCATTCATCGCAATTTTTTTGTTGTTCAGGATGAAAATGGGATAAACCATCCTGTATGTTCATATGTCAGACCACTTCGAGCAGGCCGGTTGCTGGACACACCCAGGCAAGCTGCAAGATTTGTTAACGTCCTTGGTTATGAAAGAGCCCCCGTTATTGGAGGAGGTGGTGGTAAACAAGAACAGTGGTGCACCCTTCTAGCTTTTCTGTGTAGAAATAAGGTATAATGGGATAGTCCTTTGTGTAAAACAATATGGTTGTTATAACTGCCGTGCTATATTTTTAATTATTTAAAGTGACTAATATTTTATATGTTGAAAAATATACACACTTAACTCTATTTCAAAGGGCATATGTTCTAAATTACAAATAACCTGTGCCTATCTTGTATTTTTCATATCATGACATATACGTTAAACAATGGGCAAGGAGTGTTTTGAATGATCCAAAGAAAGGTGAAAAGTCTCTTACAAGCCTCTCTCTTTTTTTGAGGGGGGATATGCTATAAACAGATGGGAAACAAATCTTTGTATTCAATTTTCACAATGTACATTAGACTAGTAGGGACTGTACAGGTTATCATGGATTGCATCTACTGTATATCTGAATAAATATCTTCTTTCATCACAAATAATCCCAGAATGCAACACAGAGGGAAGCAAGAATCTTCTGAACGCCCCCCCGCTGAAGTTCTGCCACCTCTGAAGTGTTAAACCATAAAAAATAATTTCACCTGTATGTTTATCATAGGAAGTGCAGAATACCATAGCCAACTGAAACTACAGGCAGAATGCAGTTTCCCAAATTAAAATTTAGTTAAAATATTAACACGATTCCTGTGAAAGGTCCATGGGATCTTTAATGAGCACAGATGGATAGAATCTTGGTTTAATTTATTATCCTTCAACATCATAATGACTCCTAACATCAGGTGGGGGCCCTATGGATTCACCCACACTGCTTTCAGTAAGTGCTTTTTTTGGGCGGGGGGGGTTACATGAGCATTGAAAACTTGTCAGGGTATAAAATAATAAATTTAGGAAAACATACAACATCATGAGAATAATTCAGGAATGCAATATTTAACTTTCCTGAAAAGACTCATTGTCTACACTGGAGTGTTATGCAGGACTTTTGGAAAACTGTTTCTTAGAGGTGAAAGTAGAGAATAGAGCATGTATTTTAAGGAAGACAACTTCTGATCTTCTTTGTAAAAACTTGGAAACCATATGTTTGAGAAATGCAAAACTCTGACATCTAATATTTGAGACACTGTTTTGTAAAATCTCAGCTGACTTCGGGATATCTGAGATCACTTTCAGTATTTACGGTAATTCCTTCTCTGAATTATCAGGTATGTATTTCAAAGAATTGCTTTACAACTTCTTAAAGAAGATGTTCTTTTGTAGTTGAGAGTTGTATTTAGCTGCATTAATTTTCTTTTAACTATTCTAAAGAATTTTTTTAAATGTAATTGCTTAATGGTGGTCTTAAAAAAAACAACAACCTTGGAAAAATAAAATTTAAAACTTTTTTCTCTATTTTTTTCAAACTGTTTTGTAAATTGGCTTAATTATTACCCTTTGGGTGTGATAATTCAATAGAGCTTTTATATTTCCAACAGATACTTGCCTGATTTATGTACCTGTACTATTTCAGAGGGCTGCTTCCTGTGTTGATGTTCTTCCAGCTCCTGTTTCGGTTTAAAGTCACTCCAAAATAAAATAAGTAGAAATATTCTCAAATAATACTCATATCCTAAGTGTGATGCAAGATACAGAACAAAAGTTTTCTTAAAAATTGCATCACACTGATTCAGTTCAAAATGAAATTTTGTTTTTATTTTTGGGGGCGTTTTTTAGTCACTCTTAGAGGAAATGAAGCAATGTCACAGAGAACTAAAAGACTTGTCAGGTGGAGAGATTTAACAGGCCACCAGACTAGAATAATAAGTTTGTCTGTGAAGTGAGTTGGAGATCTCAGTCTAGTTCCTAGTGGTCAGGTGTCCACATGATGAAACCACCACAAATAAAACTGTTAGTCTCCTCTGAGAGGATGAAAATGTAACGGAGATGGAAAGTGGCACATATCTCATGCCCCTTAGAAATATTGCTTCTGGAATGCAGCTGAGGCACACTGGCAGGTTAATGCATGAACTTGCCTTAGAGTATTTATTGTATGTATGGATTGTTTCTTACTGTTTCTCTGCTGTACTTGTCTTCTGGGTAGTACAGTCTCCATGGTTGTCAGACCTGCCATCTTCCATGAGTAATATATTCACAAAAGAATTTTAAGATACTTGATAACACACACATTTCTCATTTTTAAAAATACCCTACTATTGTTCTACTGTGCTCTTTTTGTAGATAAATTATTTTTAAAAAAGGCTTGGTGCATCATGATTAGAAGCCCTAAAAATTACTGCAATTTGTGTTCACGCAGTTAATAAATATATTTGCTATCTAGGGTGACTGTGAAGATCATGCTAACCTTCTGTGCAGCCTTCTCCTTGGATATGGATTGGAAGCCTTTGTTTGTGTAGGAACAAAAGCAAAAGGAGTCCCTCACACATGGGTAATGACTTGTGGGACTGATGGAACCATCACTTTTTGGGAGAGTTTAACAGGACACAGGTGAGTAAAATGAAATTAGGGCAATTAAGATAATGTATTTTCCAAACATAGGTGATGTTACTACAGGTTCCCATTGTAACAGGTTGGATTACAGAAACCCGCTTGGGGCTGCCAACCTATGTGCCAAGTCTACTTCTGCCCCTTCTTTCCCTGCCAGCCTGGGACTCCAGCACCCCGTCTTGTTGAGCCAGACATGCCAGTCTGCTCCAACACAGACCAGGGTCTGAACCACGTGCCCCAAAGCTGCAGACTTAACTGAAAACAGCTTACAGAAGTGTTCCTGTCTTTAACACTCAGATGCCCAACTCCCAATGGGGTCCAAACCCCAAATAAATCGGTTTTACCCTGTATGAAGCTTATACAGGGTAAACTCATAAATTGTTCACTCTCTATAACATTGATAGAGATATGTACAGCTGTTGGCCCTCGCCCCCGCTCCCCAGGTATTAATACATACTCTGGCTTATTTAATAAGTAAAAGTAATTTTATTAAATACATAATGTAGAATTTAATTGGTTCCAAGTAGTAACAGACAGAACTAAGTGAATTACCAAGTAAAATAAAATAAAAAAACCCACAAATCTAAGCCTAATACAGTAATAAAACTGAATACAGATAAAATCTCACCCTCAGAGATGTTTCTTTCACAGACTGGATGCCTTCCTAGTTTGGGCACAGTCCTTTCCCCTGTACAGCCCTTGCTCCAACTCAGGTGGTAGCTAGGGGATTTCTCATGATGGCTCCCACCTTTGTTCTGTTCCACCCACTTATATATCTTTTGCATAAGATGGTAATCCTTTGTCCCTCTGGGTTGCTACCCTTCCTTCCGAACAGAAAAACACCAGGTTAAAGATGGATTCCAGTTCAGGTGACATGATTCCCAAGCCTTCATTCCTCCCAGCCTGACTCACAGGAAGGCCTGCCTGCAAACAGCCATCCACAGTCAATTGTCCTGGTTAATGGGAGCCATCAAGGTTCCAAACTACCATTAATGGCCCACACTTTACATAATTACAATAGGCCCTCACAGCTATATTTCATATTTCTAGTTTCAGATACAAGAGTGTTACATTTATACAAATAGGATGATCACACTCAGTAGATTATACACTTTGTAATGATACCTTACAAGAGGTCTTTTGCATGAAGCATATTTTAGTTACATTATACTCGCACTCATCAGCATACTTTGATAAAATCATATAGAGTGCAACGTCACACCCATCTTTTGGGTCTCTGTGTAAAAACCCATCACACTAGAACAAGGAGCTGCCGGGTCTGAGGCAAGTGCCATTTTCTTATCACAGCCAGGAGCCCAGGAGGAGTTGCCACCAAGAAGTAATGAGAATCTAAGCCCTGCAGGAAGTCCTGCCCAAAGGGCAATGAGTGACAGCCATCCATGATTACCTGATTGGCTGGCACTCTCCATATAAACTAGGAGGCCATTTCTGGGAGTTGTCTTAGCAACGCAGAACTCTAGTGTGCTTTTGTCCTAGACCCACACCTCACTGCTGCTCACTGTGACTTGCTTGGATTCCAGACTCTTAGCTCTTTACCTTGGTCTGGCTCCTGATCCTGATCTTGGTTTACTGTCTTCAGCTTAGGACCCTTGCTGACCCCGGTGCAAGATTCTGTCCCATCCTAACCCTGGTTCTCTCCTGTGCTTTCAGTTTGGTGATGGACTCTGACTTTGGTCTGGTCTGGCTCCAGACTGATCTTTGATTCTTCGGCCCACTTACTGAGCAGCTCACTCTGTCCACTGGCCACCAGTTACCTGGCACAAATGCTCTGCTCTTCATACCTGAGATGTTTGGAATATCACTATCTCAGAGTTTGAGATAGTGACCTACTTCACCAGCTGGTGATGTGCCAAGATATCACTACTGCTCTGCAGATGGAAGGTGTTTAAAACTAGCATGAGATCACATGAAATCCTACACTGTTGCCCCCACTTCACCTTCACGGAACGTTCTTACATAAACTTCCAGTCTGGGTAACAATCCATTTATTCATACTTGCACGAAATATATCATTTGTTTAGTTCATATTATGTAGTGCAGTCAGCTGATGAGCGACTGCTTCTCTTAAAGCTTCAAAGAGCTCAGTCAGTGAATTAATGTTGCTATGCCATTCTATCTCTTCAGTCATTTTGGAGGAGCATAGAATGCTCTGTATTTTAGAGTATGTAGGTTATCTTTCTTGTCCAATTGTTATGTGATATTGCATTGTTCAAGTAATAATACCTACAGAGCAGAAAGATACATGTGCAAAATAAAAAGAAAAAAATAACTAGGCAGCACTCTGAGCACTGGCTTTCCCCTCATCTGCACTTACTGCATTTGCTTTTTAAAAGTAGTTAATTTGGCATTGTTCTTTTAAGAGAGAGATATTCTCTTTCCCTCTCCTTTTTTGTGTGGAACATAGGGCCTTCACCGCTGCCTTCCCTGTTTGCTGTTCCAGTCCAACACCTATCTTCTTTGGTTCTTTTCTTCATTTATGTCACAGCAATCTCCATTTTCATTCTGTTTCATTCTCCTCTACATTCTTTGTGATTCTTTCTTTTAATTTTTTTGTGTCTGCCTGGTATTGAGCATTTGTCTAAGGCAGCTGTTCACAGAAAACTGGAATTTAGATAGTAAAGTTAAGTTTCCAAGTGTCAGCACCATATAATAAGACTGACTGCACAATGGTGTTAAATATTCAAAGTTTAGTTTGAAAGGCAAGAGTTATATTTCTCCAAATTATCTGTAGAGATAGAAAGGCATGTCTGGCTTTTGCTATTTTAGCTTTAAGGTTTTTGATTACTCCACATGTTATACTTACAATGCTGCCAAGATATGTGAAATGTCGGATCTCTAAGTCAGTCCCAGAAAATATTATTGATTTTTCTTGTATATTAATTCTTGTGGTATTAACTTTCTCTGTGGTGATTTTCAATCCTGCTAATGGTGCATTGGCCTTTGCATCTGCAAAGTTAAGGTCCTCTAACCTCTATGTGAGAATCTATTGTTTGCCACTTGGGTATTCTATGATTTTTGTCATTAACCAATCACTGCCAGTAAAAAGATCATGGATGACAAAAGACATCCTTGCCAGAAGCTTGCAGTAATCTTGAACGCTTTAGTCATTAGTACTTGGCATTTCCAATTTTATTAGATGATCTGAACTGTGTTCATAAATTTTTGAGTGATTCCATAGTGGCATAGCAATTTATATCACACTGTTCTGTTACTGTATCAAAGGGTTTGGAAATCAGTAAAATTCATATAAACCAGTGACTGTCATTTGGTCAACAGTTCTATGATGATGCATAGGTTCACTGTATGATAATACATGGTTTTTCCTGTCTGAATCATTGTCTCTTCTTCTTATAACCTTGAATCTACACATATTATTCTAGCCAGAATAAAGAGAATGGTAAATACCTTACCTGGGATAGACAGTAGTTGAATGCCCTTCTAGTTTTTACGCTGACTGAGATCTCCTTTCTTTGAAAGCTTCAATATGTGACCCTTTTTTTTTTTTATTTTTTAATCAGCCCATCAAAATGTCTACTGTGTTCAAGTCTACCTTAAGGACCTCAGTTGGAATGTTATCCGGCTCTCGTGCCTTTCCACTTTTTAACTGATTGACTACTTTCTCTACTTCAGTTCTCCTGTTAGATCCTAGCTCATCATCCATTTCTTCTTCTTCTGTCCTTGGGAAATTGGCCACTGGCTTGCCAGTCAACTGTTGACTCAAGTACTTCCTCCATGTATTTAGTTCTTTGGGCATATTTGTTGTTAAGTTGCCCTCACTGTCTTGAACAGATGGGTTGGTATTTGTTTTTCTTTCTGACAACTGTCTAATGATGTTGTACAGTGTCTTCATGTCATTTTGGGCTGGAGTAGTCCATGCATCTGCCATTTTATCTATAAAATTTCATTTGCCTTTCCTAGCACCCTTTTTGGCCTCTTTTTTTGTTCTTTACAGCATATTTCTCCTGGAGTCATCGCATCTTGTGTTCTTGTTCTTGCTAGATTTTAGTTTATTTAATTTTGCATCTTCTGTTTTCTACCATATATCCTCAGATAACCATTTTGTTGTGATGTTTCTCCCTGAATGTCAGCACTCCTTCACAAGTTTTAGTGAAAGTTTACTTTACCTCCTTTTTTCATTTGCTTTCTGCTGTTTCGTTATCTTAATCTTCAAGTACCTCGTATCTGTTTGCTAGCTTTTTGTGTTGTCATCTGTTTTAGTTTGGTGGTGGTGTGATATAGACACCTGGTATTCAGATTTTTTTTCTTTGTTCTTATTTGTGTTATCAATTTAGCTATCACTAGTGTGCAGTGCATTCCCAGATCTGCCCCCTTCCTGCTGCATTCTAAACTTCTTCATTTGTGCCAAATTGTAACATGATCAGTTTGTTTCCCTGTTCTGTGGTCTCGTAACCTCCAACTTATGAATTATATGGTGTAAGAAGATAATTCCTCCAATGACGAAATCATTCATTCCACAAAAATCAGCAAACATTTCATCATTTTCGTTAACTTCACCAAAGTCTTGTTTCCCCATAATTACTTCCCTGCCACTGTTGTTCCTTACTTTAGGGTATGTCTACGCTACAGGATTATTCTGATTTTTACAGAAACCGTTTTTTAAAACAGATTGTATAAAGTCGAGTGCACTCGGCCACACTAAGCACATTAATTTGACGGTGTGCGTCCATGTACCAAGGCTAGTGTTGATTTCTGGAGCGTTGCATTGTGGGTAGCTATCCAATAGCTAACCCATAGTTCCCACAGTCTCCGTCTCCCATTGGAATTCTGGTTTGAGATCCCAGTGCCTGATGGGGCAAAAAACATTGTCGCGGGTGGTTCTGGGTACAGCCTCACCCCTCCCTCCGTTCAAGTAGCAGACAACCATTTGGCGCCTTTTTCCCTGGGTGAACTGTGCAGACGCCATAGCATGGCAAGCATGGAGCCTGCTGAGCTCAAGACAGCAGTCATGGACATTGTAAACACCACGCATTTTCGTGCAGTCTATGCTGAACCAGGACTTGTAAAACGAAGCGAGAAGGAGGTGGCTACGGCAGCGCAGCGACGAGAGTGATAAGGACATGGACACAATTCTCTCAAACCGCGGGCCCCTGCGCTTTGGGGATCCTGCTGGTAATGGGGCAGGTTCTAGCCGTGGAACGCCGATTTTGGGCCCGGGAAACAAGTACAGACTGGTGGGACCGCATAGTGTTGAAGGTGTGGGACGATTCCCAGTGGCTGTGAAACTTTCGCATATGTAAGGGCACTTTCATGGAACTTTGTGACTTGCTTTCCCCTGCCCTGAAACGCCAGATTACCAAGATGAGAGCAGCCCTCACAGTTCAGAAGCGAGTGGCGATAGCCTTCTGGAAGCTTGCAACGCCAGAGAGCTACCAATCAGTCGGGAATCAACTGGGAGTGGTCAAATCTACTGTGGGGGCTGCTGTGATGCAAGTAGCCAAAGTAATCATTAAGCTGCAGCCAGAAAAAGTTGTGACTCTGGGAAATGTGCAGGTCATAGTGGATGGCTGTGCTGCAATGGGATTCCCTAACTGTGGTGGGGCGATAGATGGAACTCGTATCCCTATCTTGGCACCAGGGCACCCAGTACATAAACCGCAAGGGGTACTTTTCAATGGTGCTGTAAGCACTGGTGGATCGCAAGGGACGTTTCACCAACATCCACGTGGGATGGCCGGGAAGGGTTCATGACGCTCGCATCTTCAGGAACTCTACTCTGTTTAAACGGCTGCAGCAAGGGAATTACTTCCCAGACCAGAAATTAACAGTTGGGGATGTTGAAATGCCTGTAGTTATCCTGGGGGACCCAGCCTACACCTTGATGCCATGGCTCATGAAGCCATACACAGGCAGCCTGAACAGTAGTCAGGAGTTGTTCAACTACAGGCTGAGCAAGTGCACAATAGTGGTAGAATGTGCATTTGGCCGTTTAAAGGCGCGCTGGCGCACATTACTGACTCACTCAGACCTCAGCCAAACCAGTGTCCCCTTTGTTATTGCTGCTTGCTGTGTGCTCCACATCTCTGTGAGAGTAAGGGGGAGACCTTTATGGTGGGGTGGGAGGCTGAGGCAAATCACCTGGCCGCTGATTACATGCAGCCAGACACCAGGGTGATTAGAAGAGCACACCAGGAAGTGGTGCGCATCAGAGAGGCTTTGAAAACCAGTTTCATCACGGGCCGGGGTACGGTGTGACTGTTGTGTTTGTTTCTCCGTGATGAACTCCCCTCCTCCCCCGCCCCGCCTTGATTGACTCATTCCCTGTAAGTCACCCTCCCTCCCCCTTCGATTACCGCTTGCCTCCTAAGGAAATAAAGTCACTCTCATTTAAAAATCATGCTCTTTATTAATTAATTATAAAAAGAGGGAGAGAACTGACAAGGTAGCCCAGGTGGGGTTTGGGAGGAGGGTAGGAGAGAAAGAAAAGACCACTAAAAAATTTCAAAATAATGACAGCCTTTTGGTTGGGCTGTCCACTGGGGTGGAATGGGCGGGTGCACGGAGCCTCCCCTCACGTGTTCTTAGTCGTCTTTTGGGTGACGAGGCTAAGGAACATGGTGAGGGGGGAGGATGATTATACAGGGGCTGCACTGGCACTCTGTGATCCTGCTGCCATTCCTGAAGCTCCACCAGATGCCAGAGCATGTCAGTTTGATCACCCAGCAGCCACAGAATTGTATCCCGCCACGGCTGATCTTCCTGCCGACACCTCTGATCTGCCTGCCGACACCTCTCATCTCGAGCGTCTCTCCTCTCCTCATGTTCACTGGCATCTTTCCTGTACTTTGATACCACGTCCTTCCACTCATTCAGATGAGCTCTTTCATTGCGGGTCACTTCCATGATTTCCGAGAACATTTCCTCTTGCGTCTTTTCTTTCTGCCGCCCTTTCTGAGCTAGCCTTCAGGATGGAGGAGGGAGACTGGAAAATTTGCAGTTGCAGGAGGGAGGGAAAAAAGGGAGAGAAGTATTTAAAAAGATATATTTTACAGAACAATGGTTATACTCTTTCATGGTGAACAACACTATTCACCTTACATAGCACATGTGATCTCACTACAAGGCCGCATTTTGCATCTCAGTATTGAGTGCCTGTGGCTTTGGTGTTAGAGATCACAGACGCAGGTCCGGGCATCAGAATTCGGCTTGCATGTGGCCATGGTAAGCCATTGTCTTTCGACTTCTGTAGCCTTCATATATCCAGCTCCCTCCTTTACCAAACAG
Organism: Gopherus flavomarginatus; assembly: GCF_025201925.1. NCBI lineage: Eukaryota > Metazoa > Chordata > Testudines > Testudinidae > Gopherus > Gopherus flavomarginatus. The sequence goes on from NC_066618.1 coordinate 206,832,578, forward strand.
CAAGCAAAGCCTGTTGAGTGCTGCTTCTTTCCTATTAACGTGCAGCACCAGAACTGCCACCTTCCAATTCTCTGGGATGATCGCTTTACCCCTCCCCCCACCGTGTAGCTGGTATGATGGAAGATTGCTGCTGGCCACCCTCCACCCCACCGCATGGCTGGTAGCAGGGAAGATCCCAGCTAGCCAAATGTGAAAAAGCGCAGCGCCAATCACCCTCCCCCCCACTCCCCCGCCTGCTTGGCTAAATGCAGGGAAGGATTTCTTTTAAGCAACAGGCAAACAGCCCAACCATCTCTGTCCCTCCCCTTAATTAAATTCCCGTATTTCAGCCAGGTTACCATGAACGATATCATTCTCCTGAGGATAACACAGCGAGATAAAGAACGGATGTTGCTTGAATGCCAGTGAACACCAGGACCATACGCAGCTAGGCTTATCATGCAATGATACCAGATTACTTGCTACATGCATAGCGTGGTCAAGTGTCCTACCATGGAGGACGGAATAAGGCTGCCCTGCCCAGAAACCTTCTGCAAAGGCTTTTGGAGTACCTCCAGGAGAGCTTCATGGAGATGTCCCTGGAGGATTTCCACACCATCCCCTGACATGTTAACAGACTTTTCCAGTAACAGCAAATGCATCCCAAGTGCTCAGGGCAAATTAACCATTAAAAAACGCTTGCTGTTAAACCATGTTTTATATTTACAAAGGTACACTCACCAGAGGTCCCTTCCATGGCTTCATTGTCTGGGATAGTGGCTTGGGAAGGGTGGGAGGGTACTTCTGTCAGGCTGAGAAAAAGTTCCTGGCTGTTGAGGAGAACGGAGTGCTGTGTGCTCTCTGCAAGCTCGTTGTCCTCTTCCTTCTCCTCATCTTCCGCGTCAGCAGAATCCTCAGCCATGGCTAAGATTACCCCCACTTCGGAATCCACGGACGGGGTGGGGTAGTGGTGACTGATCCCTCTAGAATTGCATGCAGCTCAGCATAGAAGCGGCATGTTTTCAGCCCTGCTCCGGACCTTCCGTTTGCTTCTTTGGTTTTCTGATAGGCTTGTCTGAGCTCCTTAACTTTCACACGGCACTGTACTGAGTCCCTAGTGTGACCTCTCTCCATCATGGCCTCGGAAATTTTTTCAAATGTTTTTTTCGTTTCGTCTTTTGGAACGGAGTTCTGTTAGCACGGAATCCTCTCCCTATTTAGCGATCAGATCCAGTACCTCCCGTGCGGTCCATGCTGGAGCACTTTTTCGATTCTCAGGAGACTGCATTGTTACCTGTGCTGATCAGCTCTCCACGCTGGCCAAACAGGAAATGAAATTCAAAAGTTTGCAGGGTTTTTCCTGTCTACCTGGCCAGTGCATCCGACTCCAGAATGCTATCCAGAGCGGTCACAATGGTGCACTATGGGATAGCTCCCGGAGGCCAATACCGTCGAATTGCAGCCACACTAACCCCATTCCAAAATGGCAATACCGATTTGAGCTCTACTCCCCTCAGCGGGGAGGAGTACAGATATTGATATTAAGAGCCGTTTATATCGATATAAAGGGCTTCATTGTGTGGACAGGTGCAGGGTTAATTTGGTTTAACGCTGCTAAATTCGGTATAAACCCGTAGTGTAGACTAGGCCTTAGTGTTCACATTTCCAGTTACTAGAACATATCTTTTCAGGACTTTGTGTATTATGTTCTGCAGCTGCTCATAGAAAAAAAATTTTTTTTATTTTTCTTTCCTGACTAGCTTGATTTGTTGGAGCAGAACATTGAATAATAGACAATTTCTGGAATATTGATGTAAAAGTGTTATAAGACTTTGAAATTGGTGCCCATTCTGTCAGGCTTTTGGCTGCCTTCCTTAATAGTTTCAAACCCATGCCATCTCTGTATATGTCACTGGTGTCATTCAATAGCCCAAGATATAGTAGAATGTTCTCACTTGACAGAGTTATTTGTCCTGACATTAGCCTTCTCATTTTATTTAGGCCTAGTTTATGTAGTTTATATCTGTCCATTTCTTTTGTTACTTGGATCATTTCATTAGGCTCATGTAGCGTCCGAACTGTCCATGTACCAATTTCGGTTATGGATTTAGGAAAGAGCAAACTCATCAGCATGTAGCTTCCTTGTGGGATTGCCCTCTTCAAGTCATGATTTCCCTTCTAGGTCTGTTAGAATTGAACTGAGTTGGATTGAGTTTGTTGAACTAACCAATAGTGTAGCAACTGTAACAATGTCTGTTTTTTATGGGAACGGGTTGTTAGCTCACTCCCAACCCTTACATCAGGGGTCCCCAACGTGCCCACGTCCTCGCCTGTGGATGCTTGACCGTCGCCACGGTCCTTCGTCTGGTGCCCACCAGACAAAAAGGTTGGGGACTATTGCCCTACACTATTGGATAATGCATGTTTTTAAAAAACGGAAAATGTATCTAATGGAAAATAGCCCAGAAAACACATTTTTGTAATACATCATTACAGTACATAGTTAGGAATGTGCACAACTGCTGGAATGGTTCATAGTAACACCTTTGCAGAGCCAAGAGGGGAGCATTCACATTTTCTTTTGGTAGCCCCCTGCAAAGGGGTTCATATTATCACAGGAGCATGTCTTCATGATGTAGCAGCTCTCTCCCTGTATGGCACTCCCTGCTGATGATCACTCTGTCATCGTGGTGGTTTTTCTTCAGTAATTCTGTCCTCTGGCCAGGTCACAATTTAGTCCTTCCCTTTCAGAGTAACAGAGTCAGACGTAAAATTGTATGATATCCTAACAAGAGGGTCTTTGGCCCCAACTCCAAGCTCATGCCACTTTCCAGTGACTGGAGGGGAACCCAGGCTCTCCCACTACATGGAGTTCCAACGCAGGGACCCTATAACCAGCAGCAGCCTCTCTTTGCTGTTTTTTCCCTGCATGACTTCCTACCTAGACTTTTTCTGCCCTGCAACTTCTCTAGGTTGATCCTTCTTTCATGGCTAGGATCTCAGGGCTGCTTCTGTTCCCAAGCTTCCTCCTCACCACCTCTCTGTTCCTGAGAGTGACTGCAGACTCTTCCCCTGCAGCCCTCTTGTGCTACAAACTTCCTTTCTTCAGCCTACCTCCTGCCCAGCTGGGCTTCATGATCTGTTAAGCTTGGCTGTCCCTGGTGCAGCCAGGTAACCTAATAGGCATCCCAGACCCACATTAGCCCATTCAGGCCTGGTGTGAGGAGGGGGCACACCTCATCACACTCCATATTGTTGGGGGTTTTGGAGGGGAATGTTGTCTTTTTTAAAAAAAAAAAAAAAGCATTCTGAGCAAGAAGTGCTATGAGTTTGTTTTCTAAATGAATCTTGAGAATTTGGAAGACTTTTTTTCCTAACTAGATACTACTTGCAAAGTAGGCCAGCTGCTGGTCCTAAACTATTTAAGTGGACCTCTTTAAGCAAAACATTCTAAATGTATAATGGACAACTTGTGAATGATGGGTGTTTAGTCCAGGTGTTCAGCCTAACTATTAATCTGAAATATATAAAGTGCATCAGAGGAGAACTGTAAAAGGCGAACTGTAATGACTGTAATACTGTAATGACTTTGAGTTCTTAGCTTTGACTATGGGAGTGATAAAAAGACTTTTCAAAGATAACAATGTTATCTGTTAGCTAAGAGTTTCCGCTGAAAAGTACTGCTTAAAGAAGAATATTAAATATTTTATATTTTATGCAATGTCATTTCAAATTATGGTGGTTTTGTTGAAATGAAAGGTGATACATGAATAACTACATGATCATGAATTTGAAGAATAAGGACTTTTGATTTTGTGAAAGGGACTGATTACTGTCCAGCTTTGAAAATGACTTTGCAATTCTGCATTGCTATTTTCTGTTGATAAATACACAATGGGATGTTTTATAATGTGAAACTGTGTTTCCCTGAAAATCTAATGGGAAGAGGGAAGTAATTGTTCCTATTCATTCTTTCTTGAAACAGTTGAAAAGTTGATTTTAATTGCCATCAGTTGAGTAGTTGACTGAGTAATCATGCCTGATTTTTAAGCTTCAAAACAAGCTGCTTCTCTAGATTAAAAGAAAAATGTTAATTTGATCAGAATAACTTTTTCTGTAAATGGAAAAAAAGAAAAGGCAATTTAAATTACCGTATAATAAGAAAAGGAATTTGTGATGCAAGGTTCTTTCATGGTGAAACAATCTCACTATATTTCTATGCCAGCTAGATACTTATATCTTGTAACCATCTCCCAATGAAGTAAATATTTTTTACTTTAAAATATTCTTAATATAATAGCACATCTTTTTGATCTTCAGATATATCCACAGTCCTATCAATCCTGATGACCCTCCACTTGTTGAACAACCCAAGCCAGTGTACCCTTATCGAACAGTAGGATGTGTCTTCAATCATCAGAAGTTCTTGGGGAATTGCCAGCCCTCCGATGCAGTGGAAGTCTGTGTGTTTGACCTGCATGATGAATCTAAATGGAAACCAATGAGTGGAGAAGCAATCAAATCTGTGTGTTCTCCAGGGGCCACAACTTCTCTTCCTCCTTTTCCCCCTCTTTGTGCTTCCACAATAGATGCTGCGGTAATAAGCAATGAGATAGAATTACAGCTGAGAATACTGGTGTCAGAACACAGAAAGGTAGTGTTCTTTAATGTTTTTCATTGGTATGCCAAATAAATGGAGTATCGAGCTTTTAGTATCTACTTGTATAAAATTTGGAGGGGGGCGTTTTGGTTTGGCTTTTTGGTTTACAATACATGCTTCCAGCAGTAACCCTTGCACCACTGTTTAGTGTATGTGACTCAAAGAAACTATTGGAGAAGATTGCATCAAGCAATTTCAAAATTTGTATTTGTTTTAATCACACTAATGTCTGAGTACTTTACAAGTTCAAAAATATCTCGTACCTTCCAAGGTTGGAATTGTCCCTTCTCCTGTTTAACTGATTTCTTATAGTGCAGTAATGTGCTGCGGTTGATTCTTTCTGCATTGGGTGTAAAGAAGCCCTTTTAAAAGCAAATGCAATATATTTTTGAAGAAATGCTAGTTAAATAGGTTAATCTTTAAACATCTGCTAAAGACTTGGGATTAATCTTTATGATATACCTGTTAAATCTTCACGTTAATTTCTGTAAGATTTGGCTAATACTTATTTAAAAAATTACAACTTGTTCCACATATAACCTCCTGGATATAGCATTCCTGGATTTAAGTCCCTCTTAGGCTCATCTCTTTCTTAATTTTAAAACAGTGTTACTTAGTGTGTTTACCAAGTGCATGTCGATGGTAGCAGCTTACCTCAGGCCTTGAGGTATTCGGCGATACTCGTTTCTTAACAACTGACTGGTCAAAGGCTGTTCCAGATCTCAACTCCAACAGGACATGGCGGTGCTACAGGTCACGTGCTGGTCCCTGGGCCAGTTGGTGAATGACAAGAAGACAATGTTCATTCCAGTGCAAAGGATAGAATTTATCGGAGTGGTGCTCGACTCCACCTGTGCCAGACCTTTCCTGCCACAGGAGAGGTTACAGATGATAGTGGATCTCATTGCAGGGGGTCTCTGTATTCCCTCTAACCACAGCTCGGATATATCTGTGTTTGCTGGGCCACATGGCAGCATGTATGTGCCTTGTCCACCGTGCAAGGCTCAGAAAGTATCCCTTGCATCAGTGACTGGCGACAGTCTAGTCCCAGTCCAGCGATCACCCAGATAAAGTCGTTGCCATCTCACCGGGGATACTCACCTCATTGCAATGGGGACAGACCCCAGGCTGTCCTGGAAGGGGTTCCATTCGACAGCCTGCACCATTCGGTTGAACTAATATTGGACGCTTCAGATGTCGGCTGAAGAGCACATCTAGGTGAGCTACAGACCTAGCGGACATGGTCCCCAGTGGAGATGACATTGCACATAAACATCAAGGAGCTCAGGGTGATACGTTTGGCCTGTGGGGTCTTCCTACCACATCTGTCAGGCAAGGTGGTGAGAGTGTTGATGGGACAATATGGCCTTTATGTTCTACATCAACAGGCAAAGGGGAGCATGCTCGTTGGCTCTCTGTCAAGAGGCTCTCCAGTTGTGGGATTTCTACATCAAGCATGCGATCAGTCTGGAGGCCTGTCACCTCCCCAACATCAGGAACATGCTGGCAGATTGCCTCAGCAGGTCCTTTTTCTCTCACCATGAGTGATCGTTCCATACGGAAGTAGCCTGAATGCTCTTCCAGAGGTGGGGAACTCCCCAAGTGGACCTGTTTGCCATGAGACAGAATAGGAAATGTCATCATCAGTTCTGTTCCCTGCAGGGTCTGGGCAAGGACTCTCTGCAACACCTTCTTCCTGTCATGGTTTCGGGGGGGGAAGGGGCGGAGGGGGATGTACTTGTTGCCACTGATACCACTCATCAGCAGAGTCCTGTAAAAGATCAAGAGAGACAAGGCCCAAGTCATCATAATTGCCCCGGCGTGGCCGCGACAACATTGGTTCGGCATGCTGATGGGCATAGTGGCAACCACTCCCTGGCCCCTACTGACAGGATCTGATTTCACAAGATCACAGGTGCCTCTTATACCCCAACCTTGCCTCCCTCCACCTCATGGCGTGGATGCTGTATGGTTGAACCCAGAGGAGTAGGCCTGCTCTAACGAGGTCCAGCAAGTCCTCCTGGAAAGCCGGATGCTTTCCACCAGAGCGACCTACCTGGCCAAGTGGAAGAGGTTCTCCCACTGGGCATCTGAGCGTAGCATCTCTGTCATGCTCCTCCTTGCAATCTATCTTAGATTACCTGCTTCATCTTAAGAACAAGGGACTGGCACTCTCTTCCATCAGGGTGCACCTCACAGCCATCTCCGCTTTCCACCCACTGATCCAAGGTCCGACGGTGGTCTCGCATGACATGTCAGTCACATTCCTGAAAGGCCTCAAAAGGCTTTTCCGGCGGGTCCTGGCTCCTGTCCCACAATGGGACCTTAACTTGATTCTTTCTAGGCTCATGGGCCCGCCCTTTGAGCTTCTGGGCTCCTGCTCCCTTCCCCCCGTCATGGAAGGTCGCTTTCCTTGTGCCGATAACATCCAGTGAGATGAGCGTCGGAGATTAAAGCCCTGACATCGGAGCCACCATACACTGTGTTCTACAAGTACAAAGTTCAACTGCGACCCCATCCGGCCTTTCTGTGAAGGTGGTGTCTTCCTTCCATGTCAACCAGGACATCTTTCTTCTGGTGTTTTTTCCAGGCCGCATACCACTAGTGAGGAAAGGAGGCTGCACACCCCAGACGTCAGACGTGCCCAGGTGTTTTACCTGGAGCATACCAAGCCCTTCCGCAGGTCTACCCAACTCTTCGTTGCGACAGTGGACAGGATGAAGGGCCTTCTGGCATCCTTGCAGAGGATTTCCAACTGGATCAGCTCCTGCATCTGGACCTGTTATGAGCTGGCACAAGTCCCACTGCTGCTGATCGTGAGGGCCTATTCGACCAGAGCCCAGGCATCCTCTGCAGCCTTTCTGGTGCACGTTCTGATCCAGGACAATTGCAAAGCAGCAACGTGGTCTTTGGTTCACATGTTCATTGCGCATTGTGCAATCACGCAGGCCAGAGATGACACTGGGTTTGGCAGAGCTGTGCTGCAGTCTACACGTCTATGAACTCATACCTGCCTCCATTGGTACTGCTTGGGAGCCATCTAACATGGAATGGATGTGAGCAAGCACTTGAAGAAAAGATAGCTACCTGTTCCGTAACTGGTTTCTCGAGATGTGTTGCTCAGGTCCATTTTGTGATCCGCCCTCTGGGTACGTCTACACTACAGGATTGTTCCGATTTTACGTAAAGCGGTTTTGTAAAACAGATTGTATAAGGTCGAGTGCATGCGGCCACACAAAGCACAATAATTCGGCGGTGTGCGTCCATGTACCGAGGCTAGCGTCAATTTCTAGAGCGTTGCACTGTGGGTAGCTATCCCGTAGCTATCCCATAGTTCCCGCAGTCTCCTCCGCCCATTGGAATTGTGGGTTGAGATCCCAAAGCATGATGATGCAAAAACAGTGTCGCGGGTGATTCTGGGTGAGTGTCGTCACTCATTCCTTCCTCCGTGAAAGCAACGGCAGGCAATCATTTTGCGCCCTTTTTCCCTGAATTGCCCTGGCAGATACCATAGCATGGCAACCATGGAGCCTGTTTTGCCTCTTGTCACTGTCACCATATGTGTACTAGATGCCGCTGAGAGAGGCGGTACTGCAGCGCTACACTGCAGCGCTACACAGCAGCATTCATTTGTCTTTGCAAGGTAGCAGAGACGATTACCAGTCGCTCTGTACCGTCTGCTGTGCCATTGTAAATTGGCGATGAGATGACGGTTATCAGTCGTTCTGTACCGTCTGCTGCTGTCATGGGTGCTCCTGGCTGGCCTTCGCTGAGGTCGGCCGGGGGCGCAAAGACAAAAGTGGGAATGACTTCCCAGGTCATTCCCTCCTTTGTTTTATCTAAAAATAGTCAGTCCTGCCTAGAATATGGGGCAAGTGTACTAGAGAGCCAGTGTATCAGAGAACCAGAGAGTACAGTCGCTCCGTGTCAGATCCCGCAGAAATGATGAGCTGCATGCCATTCTAGGGGGTGCCCTTGCAACAACCCCACCCGTTGCTTCCCTTCTCCCCCAACCCTCCTGGGCTACCATTGCAGTGTCCACCGCATTTGTGTGATGAAGTAATAAAGAATGCAGGAATAAGAAACACTGAGTTTTTAGTGAGATAAAATGAGGGAGAGGCAGCCTCCAGCTGCTATGATAGTCCAGGCAGGACATTAAATGGTGGGGAGAAAGGAGCCCAGCATCCCGCTGCTATGATAGTCCAGACAGTACAGAATCTTTTCTTTAGACATGAAAGGCGGGGGGGGCTGATGGAGCTCAGCCCCCAGTTGCTATGATGAGGACGGGTACCAGCCGTTCTGTACCATCTGCCGGGAATGACTGGGAGTCATTCCTATTTTTACCCAGGTTCCTCCAGCCGACCTCACCTGAGGCCAGCCAGGAGCACTCACGGGATGATGACGAGGACGGCTATCAGTCCTTTTGTACTGTACCATCTGCCACTGGGGGGGAGGGGAGAGGAGAGGATGCTACTGTTCAGTGCCGCAGCACCCCGTCTACCAGCAGCATGCAGTACACATAGGGTGACATTGAGAAAAGTCAAGAAACGATTTTTTCCCTTTTCTTTCATGGGGTGGGTGAGTGGGGGGGAAAATTGACGAGATATACCCTGAACTACCCCGGACACTGTGTTTGACCATACAGGCATTGGGAGCTCAGCCAAGAATGCAAATACTTTTCAGAGCCTGCGGGGACTGTGGAATAGCTGGAGTCCTCAGTCTCCTCTCCCTTCCTCCATGAGCGTCCATTTGATTCTTTGGCTTTCTGTTACGCTTGTCACGCAGCACTGTGCTGTGGACTCTGTATCATAACCTGGAGAATTTTTTTCAAATGCTTTTGGCATTTCGTCTTCTGTAACGGAGCTGTGATAGAACAGATTTGTCTCCCCCATACAGCGATCAGATCTAGTATCTCCCATACGGTCCATGCTGGAGCTCCTTTTGGATTGGGGACTGCATTGCCATCCATGCTGATCAGAGCTCCACGCTGGGCAAACAGGAAATGCAATTTAAAAGTTTGCGGGGCTTTTCTTGTCTACCTGGCCAATGCATCCGAGTTCAGATTGTGACTGCTCTGGAAAGCAATGGTGCACTGTGGGATAGCACCTGGAGGCCAATACCGTCGATTTGCGGCCACACCAACATGGCAATACCAATTTCAGCGCTACTCCTCTCGTCAGGGAGGAGTACAGAAACCGGTTTACAGAGCCCTTTATATCGATATTAAGGGCCTCGTTGTGAGGACGGGTGCAGAGTTAAATCGGTTTAATGCTGCTAAATTCGGTTTAAACGCTTAGTGTAGACTAGGCCTCTGTCTCTCCACTGTCAGAGTTTCCAGCAAGAAGAAACTGAGGATGGAGGGAGTGAGCGGTGCCCCTTATACCACAGCATGTGCACGCCACTCCAAAGAGCACCAGAGCCAGTCCCCTACTGATAGAACTGAAGGAAAAACTTCCGGCAACGGCACATGTGGCGAGCCCACACACGTAATATGGAATGGACATGAACAACACATCTCAAAGAACATCAGTTATGGAACAGGTAACTGTCTTTTCTTCGAAATGTGTTGCAGATGTGTTTTCCATGGCCACCCTCTGTGCCCTCTGCATCAGTGTCTAATTTCTGGGCATTTGGTGCAAAGGAACTGAGGGGTTGGGGCGATTCTGCCTCAGGGGAGGAGCTATACCCACAAGGCATAAGCACTCACTCTCTACTGGTACTGCTAGGCAAAATTCTCTGGCTCCAGAGTGATGGGTACTCATGCACCTAAGTGGAATACACATCTGAATCAGACCACAAAGAACCACAGTTACAGCAAGTAACCATTTCTTCCACAGTGGCTGTAAGCAAACTGGTCAGTATCTCTTGCGGCTTTCAGCATCTTGTTTCTCAAATTCCCATATGTCCAAAACTGCACTGGGAAAAAGCTAGATTTTTCCCAGGGAGCCTGTGGGCTGTAGCAAAAGCCTAAGGTTCAGACTGAATCTTCTGACTTGGTGTAACAGATAGATAAGAAGAAACGTGGACAAGTCTTTGATCTCTCATTTTTCAGAAATTCCTAAATTCCTTTAACTCTTAATACTAAATTTCTTATCTGCCTCTCTGACCTAATTACGAAGATACTTTCCTGACTGGTTTCAGTGAATACATTGTCATGACATTTTCCTCTGTTTCTGAAGACTGATTCCAAAATTGTAAGCCCTGCTTTAATCCTCTTTCTCCCCTGCCCCATTAACTGACTACCTCACTTCATATAAACTATCTAGCCATGTACAGTAATACTCATTTTAATACAGTGTCTTTCATCAAAAAGAGCCAGATACAAATGTGCTTTCGTACTTCACCTACCACTAGGGTGAGCAAAGGTCCCAATATGAGGGGCTTGGTCTTACATACACAACTACACCACCTCCCTAAAAAACCCAATGTGTCCCAGTTTTTCACACTTGCTTTCTGGTCAAACTACCTACTACTGACACAACACACAATTTTAGGACAAGAACTGAATTATTTATTCAGTATAAACCAGAAGAGGAATTTGGGTTGACTAATGTAGTTAGTTTAATTGCAGTTTAGCCATATCAGGAATAACAACCACATTCTTAAAGAGCACACAGTACCTCTAGTAGAAGTTGATCATGATCTGCATATTACATCTCATTGTAATGGTATCCCCAAGCAGTATATTGGACCATTTTTTCCTTGTATGACTCAGAGAGGAATGCTTTGGAGCCACTTTCTCTAGAATCTCTGGGGGGCATGGCGGATTTTTGGCATTGTCTCATTCTTGTACTAAACAGACCCAACCCACAAAGCTTATCTGACATGATCACAAACCAAGTTGATTAGCTGTATCCTTATCCATGCTTTTTATTTTATATAAATCTTGAGATTGATTATTCATGCTTCAAGACTGTCAATACTTGCTGTGGAAGAAAGAGTTATTGGGCTTATCTGAAACCAAACACTCCTTAATTTCCTAAACAGGAATTTTTTAACAGTAGATTGGACAAACGATACTACATTATATAGAGCAAATAAAGATCTTGCACAATGCTCAATTTTGTAGTGATTTATGTATTTGTTTATTTTTTAAAGTCCGGTTATGCAGTCCTTTGTCTTTTGGAAATTATTTTTAGTGGGACAATAGAAATATTATTTGTAAGTGAATCTCGCTTTGGGATTTGCCTTGCTCTTTTTTTACACACGTACTAATAAAGTGGCTCTTGGCTTTATGCAAAAATTACTTTGTAATTAGGTCATTTGTATTTATTTTTAGCCTGCTTTTCTTTTTTTTTTGACTTGTACTCTGACTTTACTTTAATTTTTGCTAATTCACAGTTCAGAGCTAGGAAAAAACAGAACATACAAAATTTTAAGTCAGTCGTTGCCATGGATTCATGTCTCATAATTGCTGTAGAACCACAAAAACTATAGGCCTCCCATCATTGCCTCTAAAACAGATTTCCCTTTGAGTACAAAGTTATCCCACTTGCAGCTCATCCTGAGCTAAATCTTCTGTGTATCAATGTAATTCCTGCCAAAGGCACGTTTTTGTAATAGTAGTTGGTAGGCAGTACTGACCTTTTTCACTTTTCGTTTCCAACATTGACTGATTGATGAAAGATTTATTTATTTGTTTGTTTGTAATATTGTAGGGCCTAGGAGCCGTAGTCATGGAGCAGGACCCCATTGCACTTGGTTCCTTACAAACACAGAACAAAAAGACCCTGCCCCGAAGAGCTTACAATTTAAATTGAACACAAGATAGCAGATGTTCTATCCTGGAGTATAAGGAAACAATGAGACAATATTGGTCAGCATGATAGGCTGTGATCTCAGCACACATATGTAATAGATGTTTTAATCTACCGTATGTTAAACTTTTTTTTTTTAATTGCCTTGAGACCAATCATTCTGTACTATACTCTGTTCCGTGATTCATCCTACAGGATCTAGGCCTTACTACTGTTTGGGATGACCAGTTATCCTATCTCTTGTCACCAGCCTTGGCAGCCTATGAGCTTGAACGTACAACAAGCATCTCTGCAGGAAATGAAGAGTTTCAAGATGCTATAAGGAGAGCAGTACCTGATGGTCACACATTTAAAGGATTCCCCATCCATTTTGTTTACAGAAATGCAAGGAGAGCATTTTCTACATGCCTTCGGTAAGATCAAGATGTAAATCTAGTAGTATTAGGTTTTATAAACATGTAATAGGTTGTAAGTTTTCATAATTGATGAAGATGAAATAATTCTAAATTATATCATCATCTTTTATGCATAAGGGGTTTAGCAAGAAATCAGAATGGCATAATGAACTAGAAATGGGGAACAGCTTTTCCCGTCTAGGTAGCTAATCTAAATCTGGTTCAGATTGGTAGTAACTATTTAGTAGCCTATGCAAAATAAATGATTTGTCTCAGCCCAGTATCTAATGGAATATCACAGTAACTACAATCAGTAGAATTATTGGCAGTATTAGCTGAGAGGTCAAGGCTGTAATACAGTTAGATTTATTAAAACACTTGAGACACTTCATATTATCAAGCAAATTCAAATTATTTTTCCTATGATCACTGCCCCATGGATTGAAAACTTGCTTAAGGACAGTAAATGAAAAGTAGCACTATATAACCCAGCATCTTGTTGTTGGAAAAGTTTAGTGAGGTGATATACAGAAGAGGTCCGTGCTTGGTTTCATTCAGGTTATTGACTTTTCAATACTAATAGATAGGGCCCTACCAAATTCAGGGTCTATTCTGGTCAATTTCATGGCCAAAGGACTTTCAACTTGGTCAATTTCACTATTTCAGATGTTTATATCTCAAATTTTATGGTGCTGTAACCATGGGGTTCCTGACCCAAAATGGGATCATGGGATTGCAAAGTTGTTGTGTTTTTTTTTTTCCCCCCAAGATTGCCACCCTCACTTCTGTGCTGCCTAGCTAGTAGCCTCCAAGCTTCCTGCAGTTAGAGGAGGTTCTGGGAGGTGGAGGTAGGTAGGATATCCCCCATGCACCTAGGAGCTAGTCCAGGCCAGTGACAGATTAAGGCAGAGAGCCCTAGAAAGATGAGTGCCCCAACCCCAGAAGAAGCCCTAGGATAGAAACCCCAAATGGGTCACCCTGAGCCCTGGCAGGAGCCCTGAGGGAAGAAGCCTCAAGCCTGGGCGCCCTAAGCCCCAGCTGTGGGACTGAATCCTTGAGCCTGGGCTACCCTGAGCCCTAGCTGTGGGGTGGAAGTCCTGAGCCACTCTGGCAGGGGGGAGGTGCCTAAGCCCCAAGCCTGGGTTGCCCTGGCTGGCAGGAGGTTACGGTGTGGAAGCCCCGAGCCCAGACTGGAGTGGCGGGGGTGCCCTGAGCTCTGGCTGGAGGAACAGGCAGCAGAAGTCCCCAGCCTAGGCTGGAGCAGGGGTTGGGGAGTCCCCAAGCCCAATCTGCCCTGGCTGCAGCCGATGGGAGCAGAAGCCCCCAACCCAGCAGGAGCTGTTAGGGGAGGAAGGGGAAGCCAGGAGCTCGACACCCAGAGCTGCGGCAAGAACTGCGGGGGAGGAGATAGAAGCCCGGAGCCCAGCTCCTAGGCTGCTGCAGCGCAGAAGTGAGGGTGTACCACTCTCATTTCTGTGCCACCTCTGGAGGTGGATCTGATCACCTCACCAAGAGCAGACAGGCAGGAGAAGGACAAGTCCTGTTCCTCCCCAGGCTCCCAGCAGCAGAGGAGATGAGATTTCACAGAGAGAGGGCTGCCGGTTTTCACGCTGTGAAATTGGTAGGGCCCTACTAATAGGGTAACGATGTTACTCTGTCATAGCATCAAAAAGCCAGATTCTTGGCATAGTGATGTCCTGGAAATATGTCTGTCACTTCAATCATAACTAATACTTGTACATTTTTTTTTTTACCTAAAATTTTAATAGTTATTTAGTCACTCATAACTAATTGCAATATTTAAACCATATAATTCATGTTTCCTTTCTGCCAAATAGGTCTCCTTTCTGTGAAGAAATAATCTGTTGTAGGGGAGACCAAGTGCGGCTTGCAGTTCGTGTGCGAGTGTTTACATATCCTGAATCTGCGTGTGCTGTTTGGATCATGTTTGCTTGTAAATACCGCTCTGTACTTTAAAAAAAAAAATCACGTATACTTCTTAGAGCCTTGAAGTGTTAGTACAAAGGAACATTATTATTAAAAATCATATTAATTACAACATTTAATGTTTCACTTTGGGTAAACACCACTGTGATGATTTGTAAATATTTTTAATGTGTGTATTTAAAACAAAATTAAGGCAAAAATACTTGTGTATATACTGTAATGAGTGTATTTATATAAAGTGTATATTTTTATTTTAATAAAAGTTGCTTTATTTACATTCTTAGTGGTAAAGATCTGCTTGCATTAAAACATGTATGCAAATATCTACTTCTTTTTCACAGTTCCAGATTGTGGAAGGATTTATCAAAAGTAAGCATCCTTTTTGTACCTTATACCCAAGTCCACTGGTGTTTCCTTTGTTTGTTTATTCTTGGGGGACCCTTTCACTTTATCACCCTTTTTGGTTTCTGATTTGCACCAAAGATTTTCACCAATATGCCAATAGTCTCTCTGTTAGGAGGGGATACACTTTTATCCCTGTCTCAGTTAGATACTGGTCTAGGCATCTTTTGACAGCACTTAGGAAGCAATCGTAGGATAGAGTCCTAGGGATATCTAATTGTATAGCTTCCTGATTGGTTAGGAAAAGTCCTAAATTCTTCCTTCTGAGGTTCTTTAACACCAGGCTACAGGCACTTAGAGTTCCTATCACTTTCTCTCATTTTTTGTCAGAGCTGTCCTTCACTAGCTAAACGCTTCCACAACCTGTGTTAACCTACTTCCACTGGATCCTGCAGTTAGGTCTTTTGGTCAAATGGCATTCTGTCCTCTTTATTGAGGTCAAGGAGGTTACCAGTGTCTGGAGTGTGTGAGATGTAGTAAGGGCTGAGGTGTCAACATCAGTGGTTGCTACAATGACAATGAAATAGTCTCCACATTTTATTAAATACCCAGAAACTTCATTAATGCAGAGTTGGTGCCTCATGCCCTTTCAGAATGTGGAGAGTGATAAATTAACCCCTCTGAAAACCAAGAAACACAAAATAAAGATACATACCACCGCCCTCAGTGCAGACTAAACTCTTTCCCGCTCCACCCGACTCCTGGTGCTGGTAGTAGCCACTGGGAATAGTTCAGTAAGGGAGGTGCAAAGATTTAACCAACTACCAAGAGAGGTGGATTCTCCATCTTGTGATGTCTTCAAATCAAGATTATGGCTGCCTTGTTGGAAGATGCTTTAGTCATTCACAAGTTATTAGGCTCAATAGAGTAGTAAGTGGGTGAAATGCTCCGGCGTGTGTTATTCAAGTTAGACTAGACAATTTTTTGGTTTATTGTAGCCTCTAACTCTATGAACCTGCAATAAATAGACATGAGGAGAGATAAAGAGAATGTTCCACATATCTGAATTCCCAGCATTTATCTACATACATTGTAGCTGCGTTAACTGTGTTAAGAGTAGCTGTATTGAATGTTGGAGGGATTAGTTGGAGCAGCTTGTCAGAGCTGTGACTGATATGAAGTGCTTGTGTACTTAAAGAGATCAAGTATGCTTCCTTTCCGCACTGAATTGTATAGGTTGTGTCCATGGAGGTGCACAGGGATATCATCTTCCAGGGGAATTGTGTGCAATCTGGTGGCAAATGTGGCAGTAGCCTCCAGGATTTACGGCTTGTCTAGACATGAAATTGTTCAGGAATAATGATTTCTGAATAGCACCATGTGTGGACACTTATTCCACATTTTAAATTCTATTTCAAATTTTAAATTCCCCTGTGATCTTCTTCTGGAATAACTTGCATGTGTAGAAGGAACTCTTTTGGCAAGTATGATTGGGGATACGTGTGTATAACATTCAGGAAGTCTGGAGTAGTTTTAATGTAGTAGACTGGGTGAGCATAGTCTGGCGTAGGTAGCTCCTGTTTGCTACACCTAACCTAAACCCAAGCTTTGCCTTAGCAAAGATGAGGTTTCTTTGTTCTGTAGTGCTCACATGCTTTGTTTTCAAAGTGTTCTGTAGCACGTCAGTGTAGAGTACTAGTATGTATGTATGTATGTATGTATGTGCTGGGGTATGGGCAGTTAAGGTGGTGTAAGAGTGGCATGTGCCTTAACTTTTTATGTCCTGGTTTTTAGAGGCTTAAGTTTAGCCATACTCTACAACTGGAATGGCACAGGACACTTCGGGCAACCTTAACTTGTGCTAATGAAGTTTTGGGGCATTTAATTTACCTGTTGTATTAAAAAATAATTTCTCAGCATCACCATGCATCACAGACCCAGTTCTGCTCCTTCACTGTCTCTGGCTTCCTAGCAATGATTATCTCAGTCACAGAAGGCACTGGCTGCATGTTAGTTGCTTTACGGTCCCTGCATTAGCTCCAGGGTCTCTGCTTGTTCAGCACAGCCTCAAAATCTTGCAAGCAGCACAATAAAGTAAGACTCAATGTCCTGCTTACTATATATGTTGCTTGTCCCAGATTGTCTTTGAGTACCATGGATAAAGAGGGACATATAATGAGGAAAATTACTCCCTGACACCTTCTGTAGCCCAAGAGAGATCTAGCTCAAGTGCTTCTGTTAATAGTAACTGTGGTTGACACCATAGGTAACACGCCTAACTCTGGAAAGTGCCCTGAGATATACAATAGCAACAAATAGTCAGAACTTCTCTACTTATGTCTCAGACAAAAGATATCTTCAGCAGCATGATTCTACATAACACCAATCTTGGGACACTATTTAGGTATTATTAAAGTACTGCCTCATAGTAACAAAGTACTGGCTCCTGCAGCACCTAGGTTTTAATTATACATTGAGTTATAGACTTGAGTTCATATACAATATCTTAAAGTGCCTTACAAAGGTAGCTTAGTATTTATCCACATTTTGTAGTTGTGAGACTGAGGTACAAGAGATTTTGATTTTGCTCAGTGTCCCACAATGAGCCAATCTGATCAAAACGTTAGACAACGCTATTTCCCCAGCATTTGTCCATTTTTACTTAACTTAACTTGAAAGATTGAAGTCACTTTACTGGGTGGATATAGGTAAATTAAACCAATACATTTTTATTAAAATAATTAATTGACTCTAGTATGTATGTATATATGTCTATATCTGTAAATGTAGAAACTTACCTAAATCCACTGCAGTTACATTAAAAACAATATATTGCCAAGTGTAAACTATTCAGAAAATGTAGGTTGTAGTCTTGTGGCATGAGTCTTTTGAATATAATTTTTTTTGGCCTCTTAAACCTGTAGTACGTCTGTATACAGAAGAGGTCACTCTGTAAAATTTAATATTGGAGTTTGTCCGTTGTAACAGTTTACATACATGTTCTCTTTGCATCCAACATACACTTTTCCCCTCAGATATTTAAAATAAAATGGTGGAAAGAGAAATGCTGAGTAATAACTCAAACACTAAAAGATGTTTTATAGTATAAATTGATACCTCACTGCAGCATTAATTTATTTGTACTGTTGCGTAATGTAAAATGAATTTTGGCTACTTTTACTTTTAGATGTTCTGATAAAAAGCTAAAAACTTCTAATTTAAAATATATTATCTTATTTTTTTAAATGTGGAAAAAATATTTTGAAGCATCTCACCCATAGATGAAGCTTTAATGAAAGCCATGAATGAATCAATGTCACAGAAAGGAGGACATAACAGAACAAACTAGATTAGAGAGAATTAAAACCACACTGCAGAATATAGATAGATTCCCATATGATCTTGAAAACCAAATTCATAAATGATGTTATCAGATAACACTACCTATCGGTCTTGACGACAGAAGAAAGACTCAACCTAATTTTTAGTTTGTTTCATTCCAATTTTTTTAAAAATCTTTTAAACATACCTTATTGAACTCTTACTTTGGTAGTCATTAAAGTAAGGAGAGCAATTGTAGGAGAAAGTGACTTATGTAGATATTCAGGCCTCTGAAAACCAGAGGTCCAGTATACCAGTGGAGTAATTGTCTGAAGGAGTGCATAGGGGCCTGATCAGGGCCCCTTTTGTGCTAGACACTGTATAAAGAGTTAACAAAAAGACAGTCCCTGCCCTGAAGAAACTACAATGTAAGTAAATCAGAAGAGAAACCTCTCATCTAACCAGATAGGAGTGAGAGAAATTTGATCAGAAATGGTTGTGAGTGAATCCAAAGTGCAAGTCTGTAACAGTATAGAAATCTTCACATTATACCCACTAATCTACATTTGTATAAACCTTCCAGTATATAAGTACTATAAGTAAAATTTTCTTTACATTTAAATTACATATAGTCACCAATATAATAGCCTCTTCTGCCTCCCAAGTTGGGGAGAGAATATCTTAAATTTTCAAGAGAAGAACTTTCTATACTCAAAGCCTGCTACTTGCATGTTCTACAGCAGGGGTAGGCAACCTATGGCACGTGTGCCAAAGGCGGCATGTGAGCTGATTTTCAGTGGCACTCACACTGCCTGGCTCTTGGCCACTGGTCCGGGGGCTCTGCATTTTAATGTAATTTTAAATGAAGCTTCTTAAACATTTTAAAAATCTTATTTACTTTACATATAAAAATAGTTTAATTATATATTATAGACTTATAGAAAGAAACCTTAAAATGTGTTATTAACATGCAAAACCTTAAATGAGAATGAATAAATGAAGACTCGACCCACCACTTCTGAAAGGTGGCTGACCCCTGTTCTACAGGGAACAATCCTCCACTGGCAGTGACTTAGGCTGGGTGATGAGTGAAGGAGTTTTTTCTATTTCTAACATCCATAATACTTACTCATTGGCCCTGTTACAGAGTATGCATCTCTTTTGCGTAGTGAGAAATATATGCAAAATGGATTGGGGGGTGGCAGTTCTTCAAATATATATTTTCAAATCAAGTCCTGCCCTCCTGTGGTGCCTAGTACATTGTGTAGATGTGCACAACAACTGCCACTCTTTGTATGCTTTACTGAGCAATTAAATGGCAGCATAGTTAACTATTTTAAATTGAGTAGTAAATGTCCCATCAAGATGAATGGGAGCATTCTACACCACTTACAGATATTGTTTTGTGCTGTTTGTAGAGAAGACATCAGTACCTTGAGTTACATGCAGTTCGTATCTTAAAGGTTTTTATTGTAATCATAATGATTAGGACTTTTTAAAAGAAGTAAAGCTTAAATTTTAGAGCATTTTTCTCATTAAAAAAGTAGCAGCTCCTAGTGCCATGATGAACTAAACTCAACCTCTGCTGCAAGAGGGTTATTTCTAGGATATTTGGGAAATTAAACATTATTTGACTCTAGGAGAGGCCTTCACAAATGGTAATATCACAGGACATGTACAGACTGTCACCTACATTGTACTGGAATGTGAGACCTAGGAAAATCAAAGTTTGCTAGTCATCCTACTATTTGGCAAGCAATTCAGTTTTCATGGCTCTATACTGAATCCTGCCAGCTTAATGTGCAGAATAATTAGAGTTCCAAACGTATAGCACAGTGTTTCCTGAAGTTGCAAAGGGAAAGCATTGTTGCACATTTTATTGCATAAAGGCCTCATGATCTCTGTATCATGGCATTGTTGAATTAAAAGTTTTTTTTAGAATGTAGTGTTTTTCATGCCATGCCATAAACGATTCATGCCTTCCTATACTGGAGGACACAATCTAAATGGGAGAACACATGACCACCCCACGTTTCCTTTTCCTAGGAACTCCCTGAGTCCAGGTCAGGGCCACTGTGCTCTCCCCACCCCACCAGTTACCTGCAGGAGAGTGGTCTGTCCTGCTGCTCCTTCACCCTCTCCCCTGCCCTCATCAGAAGGCCAAACAGAGAGCTGGGATGGGGGGCACGTGATCCCCTCATGCATTGTTTCTGCATGTTACAAAGGAAGACCTCTAGGTACACAGACATGCTTTCTAATTGTTGCCATTGGTTTCCAATGTAGTCATAAAACACCTAGTGTTGAAATGGTTTGTGAAACTCTCTAAACTTGTCCCAGATTTTTATTTCACTTTCAAGACAGTTTTGCCTGGTTGTGGGTTTTTTTACAAAAATTCTACACAGAATCCGTCTCGCAATAATTATGATTGCAACTGATAAGGATTGGCAACCTTTGGAATGCGGCTCGTCAGGGAAATCCGCTGGCGAGCCAGGCTGGTTTGTTTACCAGTACATCCCTCGGCCCGTGCCGCTTCCCGTAGTCCCCATTGGCCTGGAACAGCGAACTGTGGCCAGTGGGATCAGCCAAAGCTGTGGATGCTGCAGGTAAACAAACCGTCCCAGCCCACCAATGGATTTCCCTGATGGGCTGCGTTCCAAAGGCTGCTGATCCCTGATCACCTGTATAGCACAGGCCATAGAACTTCCCCAAAATAATTCCTAGAGTTTATCTTTTAGGAAAAAAAAATCCAATCTTGATTTAAAAATGGTCAGTGAGGGAGAGTCCGCTATGACCCTTGGTAAATTGTTCTAATAGTTAATACCGCTCACTGTTAAAAAATTACCTTATTTCCAGTCTGGATATGTCTAGTTTCAACTTCCAGCCATTAGATTGTGTTATACTTTCTCTGCAAGATTGAAGTGCCTTTATTAAATATTTGTTCACCACATAGGTACTTATAAACTGTAATTTATTCTTGTAATGGTATTTTTAAAACTTATTGTCCTTAACTCTGCTGGCCTTAGATTTCTCTTTCTGCCTCCTGCATTCTCTTATCTATTTTTTACAATTCTTAGCTTCTGATTTATATTCCTTATGATTGACCTCCCCTTTCTTTAATTTGTTGTATATATAATTTTATTTTTATATCTGGCTTCAGTTTCCCTTTAGATTAGGTAGTTTATTTTAACCATGGTACCCTTCTTCCTCCTTTGTGAAATTGTGGCTTTATGGGAACCTACTATGATAATTTAAAATTATTCCTCATAATTTAAAATTATCTGATTAAATTCATTCTCCTGAGTTGGGTCATAATTATTTTCAGCTATGTGAAACTGGCCCTTTTAAAGCAGCAAGTATATATATATTAGTAGGCTGGATTTTATTCTGCTTGCACATATTAAATATGATCAATGCAGGATCACATATAAAAGACAGAGACCCTCTTTCAAGTGTTTAGACGTTCCATTATGATGATTCCCACAGTGTTTGGGGGTTTTACTATACGTCTATCCATCTCGTCTTAGTATTAATTCCTGGGCTGCTCGCAGGTTGCTATGGCAGCTGGATGTTGGAGTAGAAACCTTGAGTGCACAGAAGCCCCTCTTTGCTTTGGCCTGCGCTTTGTTTCTCCCAGCTCCCTTATGTGGCTTCTGCTACCCGACTCTGAGCCCCTATGTGCAAGTCTGTGTCGCGCGTGTCCCTGCGCGGAGGTGCTGTGTAGCGGTCCGCAAGCGCTGTAGCAAGGACGCTGGCCGAGGAGGGGCTTCGGCTGGCTTTAGGAGGGGCGGCTAAATCTGGGTCTCGTGCCAGCGCCTCCCAGCCACTGAGCGGCGGCCCGGCGCTTCCCCGGCCCCGCTCTCCCGCCGGCAGGAGGCGGTGCGGCCCCGCGGAGATCTGGCGGGGAGGGGACGCCGTTGCGTTGCTATGAGCGGGCGGCCGCGCTGCCGCTGACAGCTGGGGAGCTGCAGCGGGTCGGTGCTCGCCGCGTATCCGGCGGCGCGGGCTGGGGCTGCAGGGGGAGTATGAGGCCAGCGCGGACGGGGCGCAGCGGGGCCCTGCAACACAGCTCCCTGCGGTGAGGCGCTGCAGGTAGCAGCGGAGCGGCGATGGCTCGCGCCGGGCCTGCGGGGGAGGCGCCGCCCGGAGACTGGCCCCGGGAGGCGGCGGCAGGAGACGTCTCCTGCCGCAGGGAGGACGAGGCGCGGGACGCGCTCTCCCTGGAGCAGATCCTGAGGCTCTACAACCAGCCCATCAACGAGGAGCAGGCGTGGGCCGTGTGCTACCAGTGCTGCGGCTCCCTGCGGGCCCGGGCCCGCCGCCGCGACACCCCCGCCGCCAGGGCGGAGGCGGCCTCCCACGTCCGCATCTGGAAGGACGGAGCCGTCACCCTGGAGCCGCCCAGCGGGGCTTCCCCTCCGGCAGCAGGTGAGGCGGCCAGGGGCGCTCTGCGGGTACAGGCTGCTCCCCACCCCGGGACCCCGGGTCAGGGGCTCGGTTCCCTCCCGGCGCCCACCCCCGAAGCCCTGCGGGTGAGTCTGAGCCCGGCCCGGGGCGTCTCCCTTTCCCGATGGCCATCGACCTGGGGCTGTTCCAGTCCCTCTTGTTATCCGGCCGGTCTCTTCTGCGGGGCTCCGGGCTGCCTCCAGCCTGCGCCCCTTCCCCACTGCCCCGGCTTCCCACTCTCCAGCCGCACCGCACCGAATCTGGTGTGTGTCCCGCCCCCGGCGTAATCCTTTCCCGTTCACACTGTGTGTAAATCCCCTTCCCCAGGACCCGTCCGCCTGGGGCCACGGCGATTCTGTTCCTGGTTCGCCCAGGTTGTGATCCCGCCGTGTACGAATGGCACATTTCCCCATCCCTGCTGTAAATGGCTGTATTGAACTTGGGTTTGGGGTCTCCCATGTTGGGCCCTACTGTACCTCTTGTCCCCCTCTCCCCATCGTGGTTCATGCGGAGACAAGCAGCACGGAGCCCGGCTCAGCCCGTAGAATGGCAGAGAATTATAGCCGGACCGCCCGGGGAGGCGGGGCCCCCAGCGGGGGCGGCTGTGCTGCACTTTAGAAGAGGTCAGGGAAAATCGGTCTAGTGTAATGCTGCACTGGCTCGCCCAAGCTGGACTGACTAACAGTGCCCCAGGTACACGAGGGTGTGCGTGTTGATCTGGAGAGCTCCGGCGGCTCCTTCAGTCAGAATCCTGCTGCTGGTGGGAGAGGGAGCCCGGAGAAGGGAAATCAAAGAAAGCTGCCCATGTAGGTCAGCATGAGGAGGGGGAAGGCGCTGCAAAGCAAAGCAAAACAAAGAGAGCAGCTGTCAGAGCGACTGTGCACAGTGTTCGGAGGACTGAATGTTGAGGGGGAGGAGGAGATATTAACGATGTGTGCCTTCTTTTGTGCCATTGTTTGTGCCGTTTGGCAGCTAAAAAGAAATAATGGTAGTAAATTTTTCTGGAGAATACCAAATTAACAGAGGCATATAGTGGTTAGGGAGTAATACTGTAACATATATAATAAAAGCTTATTTGTATGCACTTTCGATATCCAGAGAAGAACATACAGGGAGTAACATAAATTAAGCATTTAGAACATTAATATTAATCTGGTATTATGAATTAATTTAAGTCTTTTAAAAGATGTCTGTCTGGACAAACAGTGGCAGAGAATTACAGTAATCCTGTCTGGAACTAGTGAGAGTGCATACAAATATCAAAATACATAGGGTGAAAAATAAGACATAATCTTGTGATATGATTTAGATAAGTCTAACGAAAATTCCAATTTGAAATTGATCTGGAATGCTTTTTAAATAATAATAATAAAAAAAGTCTGATACGAAAGTACGATTGAAAAATGTACACAACTCCTACTAACCAGTGGGACAAAATCTGCACAACCAGCTCCTGCATTTTGCAGGGACACGGGAAGAGAATTGTGCACTGCAGAAGCACATTATACTTCTAATGTTTTCAATCAGACGTTTTTCAGAAAATGTATTAACTTATTTCATCTCTCTTGCTTTTGTTTATACCGCCTTTCTTTTCCTGTCTTCACTCCACTTCCTATTTTCTTTCTTATAACAGATCATGATGCATCTTTTTCTTAGTTGTCTTCAATAAGGCACTGTCTAAGCAAGGATTAAAGTGTGATGTAAAGTTCAGGCTCCTCATTAGGCTTTAACTTGACCAGTTTATCTCATGTTAAATGTCATGTGCCTTGTCTACACTAGACTTCTAAAATGTATCTTTTAACTAATATCATACTTTAAATTCTAGTATAGACAAGGTCTAGTTTTTTTCTTTTCTGTTTTTCCCTCCAACCTCTTATATAATTTTCTCTCTTTTCTTACGTTTTATTCCCTGTCTTTTCCCTGTATTTTGTGTGTCACCCTCACACATCTATTCATATTACCTACTCATGTTTAGGTCTTGAAAATCTTACTATACACCGAAGAGATAGAGGACCAAACCCGTTAGCCAAAGATTGATATAAAAGATTGGGTGGAGGAGGTGGCCAAGGGACAATGCTTCCCCCTCCCCATATATTGGGAAAAGGAAAGATGCTGGGATTCCTACCATGGAGCTGTCCCTAGACCCTGCTCACTGACTCCATCTTTTGTGTCAGCCTCCAGCTGGTAGGTGTCTGATAAATTTGAATCCTCCACTCAACACCATCCATGGCTGCTGAAAGGGACCAACGTTCTCTGTGTTCCTCCCTCCCACCCTACATCCTCCTGACAGCTGTAATTTTTTGGGAGTGGTTTTGCAAAATATACCTTTTCCTAAGCTTTCTGGATTCTGCCAAAGTGTGCTGAGGGTGTGTATTCTTTAGTACTATTCTCTCAGCCTCTGTTTCCAGGTCCTCTTCTGCACTGGGTAGGTGTAATGCTTCTGGCCCATGGCTTTCATGAGCAGCAATAGCATGAAATCAACTTGGTTCTAGCTTTTCATTGCTACTCACAATCTTCTGGTTAGTAGCAATGAAAATTAACAAGAATCATAGTTTCATTTTGCTGTAGCTTCAGAAGCAATGAGCAGTAGCACAGGCACTGCGGCTGTCTGTAGACTTAGGAAGACAGCATTGCACTAGTTTGTGTTTGGAAAATTAAACCAAAGTTATCTCCACAAACATAAAAGCTATTACTATTTAAATTAAAAAACAGATTCTGCAGAAATTGATGGCATTTTTCCAGAACAGCTTCCTGCAAGTGGATTTTTCAAACCCTGCCTTACATCATTAGGGGAATACACAACTATTTTTGAATTTTACAAATAAATAAATTATTAAAATAGGTCTAGTCAGTTTCATCATATAAAACAAAGAAACACAGCATTGTTCTGTTCCTCCTGCAGAAATTGATGGCATCACAGCTAGTTCAGATAAGCATAAAGGGCCTGATCCAAAGCTCAGTGAAATGAATTGTAGCTTTTCCATTGACTTAAATTGGTTTTGGATCAGGACCAGGGTTACATACCATAAAGAGCTGTGTATGTCTGTAATGTCATCAGTTTGTACAGAAGAAATAATCCTGAAGTTGGGTCCTATGAGGTATGTACAAGAGAAAATGATTCTTAAATACTTTGTTTTAGTTATCTGTGCATTATGGTAATGATTAGGATCCTACATTTTTTAACCTTTAAAATATTTTTTTCTGTTTATTTCATTTCTAGTGAATAAAAGCAAAGATATTCCGAATTTAGGTGCTAATCCATTCTACTTATCTTTATTCTTCCTGCAGGGCATGTGGAGCACAAAAGCTAGTCTCTTGCATCAAGCTTTATTTTTCTGTAGTAATGCACATAAGCACATTTGATTCTAGGTTTAATGTACAGGTTTAATTTATCAGAAGAAGCAAATATTGGATGTTGGTTGCTATTTTCGTATACAATGGAATCCTGTGTGTACGGGCAAATAAAGGAGTCCCCCGAGAATGGTATCTTGGTGTAGTGAACATTAAGGCTTTGTTGAGGATGCCTGTCAGTATAGCATATGCTAATAGAACAGCAAATGCGGAGATAAAGCAGTATTACAAAATTTGCTTTAGGGATGCCTATAAAGTACCTGACTCTCTTCAGAGTATATTGCAAATCTCATCATTTTGCTAGAGCTGAAGACGGGGAAGAAATAAACGTTAAAAATGTAATAAGTATAAATAGATTGATCTAGCAGAAATGAAGTGCTGAATCCATTATGATCACCTTAGTGTGAATTCTAATTACTTTGTCTGGTATGTAAACACTACAGAAATGTGGGTTCTTATATAAAATTGCAGAAACCAAGAAAGGTGCAAAATATGTTTAACTCAACTGACTTGTTCTTTGTTACTTATGTTTTATGAAAAATAAATTTACAGCAACATTTGATAAAATGCCAGAGCAGATAAAAACAAATCCTCTGTATAAGTTAGATCAGTGTTTCTCAATCTTTTTGGTAACAGGGGCTGGCTTGCTGCCTTCCTAAACTGTGTCAGGGAGATCTCAGGGACCGGCAACTGGTCATTGAAAAACACTGAGTTAGAACATTTTGGTGTAGAGATGTGGTTTCATTATATAAATGCTATTGTGAATAAGCATTTCTTATATATTATTTGAACCTCAAGCATATAGTGGAGGTTACAGTTACATGACTATAAAAACTGATATTAAATCCTTAGCAATGTATTCAGCAGTGTTAGAGTTGAACAAATATAAGGTTACTTCTCAGAAATAAGGTGGTGGCTGTAAGTGATCTATCTGCCAAATTTTAGTTATTAAAAGCTCTAGTTTAAATGTTCCTTACATGTGAGAAAATCTTTGGGATGGGAAAATATACTCAGAAATCTCAGCTTCCTTTACGTACTCCCTTAGGGCCAGATCCAATACCAGTATAAAGTCAGTATTCAGGTTTCTGTTAACTTCAGTGGGGATTGTATTGAGCTCCTAAAGAGAAGGGATGGCTTTGAGGAATTGTGGAGGGGGCAAGAGGTGATTCGAAAATCTCACAAGTCCAGTCTCCAGCTGTCAGTCATGAAGGCTGGCACATCCACAGTGCACCCTTCCCATTCTCTATTGAGAATGTGGCTTCCCAGAGAATGATGGTGTCAGTGGCTGTTCTTTTCCACCATCCACCACCTCACATGCCCACGGATAGAAGTCAAAGTGGAGAATTACTGCTCGTTTGACCAGCATTAATTATAATGCACATTTAATTCTCAAAATCTTCCACTAGTTGATGTGTGCTCCTTGCCTCTGCCCAAAAAAGATTTGCAGAGTGTTGACTACAGAGTGGTTTTCACGAACTCCCAGGGTGGGGGTACAGCATACTGTAGAAGAATGGTTTCTGCTGTTCTGTGAGTTGTGTAGGGCCTTTCATGCCCTTCTTGCACCTTTTGTGTGCCTCTGTATTGGAAAGGAGTATATGGGGCCTATTAACTTCAGATCTAGTTCATACATGGCAAGAGATGCTTTTTTCCCACTGGTCTTTCAAAAAACGTTGTTTAGAAAAATATGTATAGGTTATTTTTAAAGAAAGGAAAATGTATGTAAAAGGCATTATACTTCTAGTAGTATTTACCCTTTGAAAGAAAATGGTGTGATAGATGGCAATTTCCTGCAATATTATGGACAACCCTTCGTGAATTTAGTTAAACTTTACTGAATTAAGCTTAAGTATTTTAGGAGCCCACTATGTTAAAAATGCAAATGTTTATGTACTGTTGTGGTATTGGAACTTTTTTAGGAGAAAGAGAGGATTAATGCAATCTTTGAAGTTCCTAATATCTCCCAAAGGACTTTTTGAGACAATACGTATGAAGTAGATTTCCTAGGAAATATTGATATAAAGGAAATGCAAACTAAACACCTGGAATCTGTCCGTTTGA
Organism: Gopherus flavomarginatus; assembly: GCF_025201925.1. Taxonomy (NCBI): domain Eukaryota; kingdom Metazoa; phylum Chordata; order Testudines; family Testudinidae; genus Gopherus; species Gopherus flavomarginatus. Next base: position 206,860,831 of record NC_066618.1, read on the forward strand.
AGCTGTAGAGTTGAGCAGAGACTTGTTGTCTGGCTGATTACATATTCAGGTTCTCTTAAAAGAACCTAACCGGATGAATGAGTGATTCACATATTCATGTGTGCTTACTGTTCTGGCCAGGCAAGAGTATTATGAATGCGAAACGACAGGAACATCGGTATGTGGGGTTTTGAAGGATGCTTACCTACCAGAGCCCATGCTGGAGTTACAGGGGTGATCTCTGGTAAGCTTATTAGCATGTGTGCAGGTCCTTTTATAATTTTTAATAGTTTTCTATGTATTGCTTTTACATTAAGAGAAAATTTGCTTACTTAGAACAGTGTGGTAATTTATAACTGGGATAATTATATTGTATACTGTCTCCGAGGAGAGAGGCGAAGCATGCCTGCTCAGGAAGACTGTCTTTTGCTGGAAATAACCCAGAGAAGGCAAGGAATTGTTCAGCCTGGAAGTATCTCGGTCAGAAGGGGGAGAGATGCTGATCTCCATCCAAGAGAGATGATGGCTGGAAAGCTGAAAACCTAGATGGGGTGCCCTTGTGGAACCATAGAGGTGGAGTAGAGGCACAGTTGCCCTAAACTGTGACAAATGCATCAGAATAGCCATGAATTCTCTGTTTTGGTTTTAACATTTGTTGCTTTTAATATTTGAAAGTATGTATGCTTTGACAAATTAGTACTCCTTATAACCTTAAATTAATATTTAATTATCTCCTACTTTGAGTTTTTATTTTAACATATCCAGAAATGTAACTTACTGCTATTTAATGATAGTAAAGTTTGGTATCCTAAAGCTTCACAGTTACTTGTAGTCCTCAGTACATTGATAGAGTGGCCAGATAAGATTGGCAGGCATAAATCAACTAATGAGGTAGGGTGGAGGTGGAAGTGGAAGTGGAAGTGGAAGAGACACCTTTACTAGAAAGGAAGAGAAAAACAGTTAATATTTCTTCCTGCCCACTTCTTGTGTTAAGCTGTGAAAGAGGTACCATGAACCTTAGGCCTTGGTACACTGGCTTTTGCCATTAGTGTAGCTATACTAGTAAACTCCATTAATTCTAATCGTGGTTTACATGGATGCACCCTGTGCACTAAGAGTTCACACCAGTGCACCTACACTGATGGCTAAAAACTCTAGTGTAGACAAGACTGGAGAGGGAGATGACAAATAAGCAAAGGACAAAAAACTTAATGGTAAGGAAGAAGTGTATTGCCAAAAGAAACCTTGTAATGTGTCTACACATTACTTATGCAAGAAGCCTGACAGAACTAAAGGGTAACACTAAGGTACACACACAAGGGAATATAACCAAAATGTGGTAGGTTGACAAACCAGTGAGGGAATGAGGAATAAATAATGAATTATTGAGATTTTAGGCAAGATCAAAGGAAAATATAAAAGCAAGGAACAGCCTTAAATATAACCTACTGTAATTTAGCCTAAATGTAATCTACTGCTATAGGAACTATTGGCAGAATTGTAGGGTTCAGACATTGTAGGTTCATCGTGACTTAAAGATAATAAAAAGGGTAAATTAATAGGATTTTGATATGAATGCCAGATCAAAGGGAACAATGATGAGATAAAATTTCTGAGACAAGAAAAGCCAAATTGGTGTCTCTAGCCTTTGTTTGCCAGAAGCTGGGATTGGGTGACAGGGGATGGGTCACTTGGTGATTACCCATTCTATTCATTCCCTCTGGGGCACCTGGCATTAGCCGCTGTCAGAAGACAGGATACTGGGCAGATGGACCTTTGGTCTGAGCCAGCATGGCCATTCTTATGTTCTTATGGAATAGTTATTATATATTACTTGAATTACCGTGGCATTTAGGAGCCCTAGTCCTATATCAGGACCCAACTGTGCTAAGTAATATATAAACCAAGAACAACAATACTTTCCCTGTAGAGTCTTACTGCTCAATCTGAGACCAGCGGGACCTGACTACAAGTATAGGTTTGAGTTGGAAAACGACCTGACTCTCTCATGCTTGGATCGGCTCTCTTCCTCCTACCTGTGGGGTCGGCCTGGTGCAGCAGGGGGCTGTGTCTGGCGGGGGTTCAGGACACGGCCACTGCTGCACTGACACCAAGGGCAGGAGGTAGTGGGAGTGCTGACTGAGGTTCTGAGGGAACGGTTGGGTAGGAAAACACCTCAACCGTCTTGAGTTGGATGGGCTTGGGTCTGGTTCAGGTCTTGGTTGGGTTTAAAAATTAGTCCTGAGCAGATATCTAAGTCCCTGCTCCAAAAGCTCACAATTGAAGTATAAACAAGAAACTCCAGATGATTACAGACAGATGGGGGAATACCAGGAAACTAGAGCCATATTGGTCAGCTGGGTAGTCAGCAGCCTAACCAGCAGTCAAGTTTTTTGTAGGCATCACAGAAATGTAGAGTTTTAAGAGGGGGGTTGAAGGAGGATAAGGAGGGCTTTCTTTGGAGGTTTTCTGGGAGCTCCTCCCATGCATGAGGGGAATCATGGGAGAAAGCATGAAGGGGCTTGTTTGAAAACTTAACAAATGGGTGGTGGAGGCTTGAAGTGTGGGCCAGCTGAAGGTGGGAGTTGCCATCTCAGTAGTGAATGAGAGATGATAGTTAGAGTGAGGATTGATTGTGAAGGACCTTGAAAATGAAGACAGGTAGCTTATATTTGAGGTTATAGAAAAGGAGAGCCTGTGGAGAGATGCAAAAAGAAGGGTGACATGGTCAAAATGATGGGCACGGAAATTGATCTTTGCAGTAGCATTATGAATTAATATAAAGGGAGCAAGATAGCATTTGTCAAGGCCAGAGAAAAGGATGTTGCAGTAATTGAGACATTACATGATGAGGGAAATAGAAGATATCTAACACCCTGGGCATAAATTATGAAGGATTAATCCTACAAATTTGGGAACATAGCACAAGAAGGCTTTTTTTATTTTGTGGTACAAAAGAACTGGGATGGAGGACATTCCTCTTTTACTTTTAGATGAATTCATGAGTTAACGCAGCACGATTGATAGCTTAGTAATGCTTATAAAAATACTTTTATAATGCTTAATAAATACAGTCCCACTTCAAATATAGTCTCAGGTTAGTCTTATTGGCAAATGTAGATAATTAAAATATGATTGAGAATGATATATTGAATTTTAGCACAATACATTTGCAAAGGAACAGAAGCCAGACAGATAAACAGTGCAATTAAGAGTATGCAAAAACTAAAGCCAAGGTTGAGAACAAACAAAAAATGGCATTAATAAGATGATAAACTTTTAAAATGGAGGCATAAGAGGTGAAAAAGACTGTTAGACTGGGCAAAAATAATTAATTGACAAGAAAGGTAAATACAATTATATGCTGCAGGATTATCAAACTAGAATGGTGGTAAATAGCCTCGGTGAAATCCTGGCTCCATTGAAAACAATGGCAGAACTCCTATTGACTTGAGTGGAATTAGGATTTCTTCCAATAAATGTCTCCTCTCAGACTTCACATTCCTTTTCCCCTTCTAGTTTACCTTCTGTCCCTACATCTGCTGCCACATCCTAGACTCCTCCTTGCTTCCTCCATATTTGCCTGTCACCCCATTTCATTTTTATTCCTGTCCTCAACATGTTCCTCCGCTCCCTGATATTGCCCAGCACCTGTAGTCTCTTTTCCTACCTCTCCACATTGCCCTGCAATGCTCTCAAGTCTTGGTGTTACCAGCTCCCACAGTTTTATCAAAAGTCTCTCAATATTTGGTGTTCTTAATGCTCCAGCTCCTGGAATCAAGTGATTACATCATAATCTCAAATTCAGTTTAAAAAAGGAAATTTCCTGTCCTTCATGTTTCAGAGAGAAGCTTGAAAATGTGACCAGTGTGCATCCTAAATGCTCAAAAATCTAAAGCAAACTAAATATTATATTTCTAAAATCTCACTATATTTTGGGGCCTGACTCACAGTTTCTAAACACTTGGGGTTAATAATACCGAGTCTGTTCCCTGACTAGTAAATTCCTCAGCACTCCTCTTCCCTCTCTCTGGCCTCGTGCACATTCCGACTACCTGGTGTGGCCATCTTGCTTGAGGGCAGCCTGGCTTCAGCCATACTAGAAACTGTGGGAATTGTTTCCCATCTTTACTATGGGACAGCCTCACTCCCACATGCAGAATGGGAAGGAAACGGCAGTCAACTACAGTGAGGACAAACTGGGCTGAAGCCCTATTGGTGGTAGTGGGAGATGGTGGCCACAGAGAATGAGGGCAAAAATTCATGAGAATTTATTAATCAGTTAGACTAAATATGTATTTTTCTCTTTGTATTTAGTTAATCAGAGGTCATCTTCAGCCAGCACTTAATATCACTGGAGTGTCTGATTTAAAAAAAAAAAAATTCTTGAGTGGCACCTGAGAAACACTGAAGGTAGATTTTTCTTGACCTCTAACTTCATCTCTCCTCTAGAATGTTGCTGAGTTACTCTCACCAGTTAATCAGACTTGCATGTTAGGCAGATAATTTCACATCATGCTACATGCTCTGCTGGTTCCACCTTATTGATTGCAGAATACTTTTTTCCCCACGTTGATCCTTTCTGAATATGATTATCTACTCTAGGTATACAGTTATTTTATACTGTAAGAAAGCAGGCATAGTACGTATGAGCTTGTTAATGTTGCACCTAAAATGTGTTTCAGATGTATTGCTAGGCATAGAGTTGTCTCACCTACAGTAATTATTTTGTGTGTGTCTTAGAGGTTTTCTAAAACCACATCAGGTATTAATTACAGAGGAACTTTTTGAAACATGAACTGTTAGCCCCTGGAGTGACCTACACATTGTTCTGTAAGGAAGCGTGGACTATTGATGAATTGGGTTCATTTTAAAAAGGCATTGTATTAGGGGTATGTAGTGTGGTTGTAGCCATGTTGATCCCAGGATATTAGAGAGACAAGGTGGGAGAGAGATCTTTTATTGGACCAACTTCTCTCTTGTGTTAGGTGCATCACTTAAAGAGATCAAATATGAAAATGATTATTTGTTTTACCTCTTCAGACCGATGGTGGGGTCCTCCGGTTGGCGTAGGGGCAATCCATCTCCCTGAGAGGTGGTAGCTTGGTCAACAGGAGAATTCTTCCATCGACCTCAGCACTGTGTATACAGGGATTTAGATCATCTTAACAGTGCCACTCGAACATGTGGATTTTTGGCAGTCCTGACTGATGTAGTTAAACTGATGAAATGTTCTAGGCCTAAACCCATGAGTTTTAATGTCTAGCAAAGTTATGAATTTAAGATCCCAAGCTCGTCTTTTGAAGGTGTTGTGCATGTTTCCTCTGAGGCTGAGAACTGTGAGATCAGATATGGAGTGATCATTTTATGAAAAGTGTTTGCCTACAGGTGATAGTGTTTTTGTCTCTTCTCATTTTGCTGTGTGAGTTCATTCGAGATCATGATTGTCTGGTTTCGCCATCATACTTGTTATCAGGGAATTTAGTGCGCTGGACGAGGTACATCACATGTTGTAATAGGCTTGTGTAGTACCCATGGATACTTGAAAGGTGTGCTTTGAATGGAGGGTGTTTATCATTGTAGCAGTGGAGATGTGTCTTCAGGTTTTGCATGTGTTGTCACGGCAGGGTCTGTTGCTGCTTTGAGTTGGTGGGTCCTGGTCTGTTGAGCGCTTCTGATGATGAGGTTGGAGGGTTGTCTGGGAAAAAATCTTTCAGGATATGGTCCACATTGACTATGGGTTGTAGTTGTTAATGATATCCTGTATGGTTCCAATGTGAATGCTGCAAACATAATTGAGGGGGGGAAGGGAAGTGAGGAATGATCACATGAACTAGACTGACTGTAAATTATGTCTTTGTTAGTGTTGTAGGTGTCTTGATAGCATCACATTACTGTAGTCCAGATTCTGCAATTCTGGCCAAACGAAAAATACTCGTATTCAGTTCCTTTTCACTTTCAGGGATAGTGAAAGCTGTTCTGTTGGTTAATACATGAGTAAGTGAAATGCAGAAGAGCACAATCATATTTCCCCTTGCTCCCCAACAGTAACAGTTCTACAAGTCTCTGGAGCAAGTTAGCACTGCATCCTCATACAGTGAAACCTGTGTGAGAGATCACCCTTATGGGTAATCACTTGTCTTTAACCCATCAGAGAATATCCCAAAGAGAACCGAGTACAGGTTTGCTCTACCTTCCTAATAAAGACCTCTAGTAAGCAATTTATTTTTGTTAGTCACATGGTCAGTTTAAATTTGTACAGATTATATGGGGTATGTTATTTGCTGCACATGCAGGGTATGCTCCTAATTAGTTGTACTCAGCATCTCCTGAGCATAGTCAGCTGAAACACAAACTGTTATCTGCTGTTGTGTGGTGCACAGTGAAATGTAAATGTGTTAATGTACTGTACCACTCATGTCCACTGTTTATAATTTTTGTAAGCATAAAATTCAGTTCTCATCTATGCTGATATGTTCCTCCTCACAAATATGAAAATAAAAGCTTCAGATTCTTTCTGCATATTGTCAAGTAGCAACATATCTTCAAGGCATCTTGTTAAATTATATTTTCTAAAATATATGAAATTAATTTGGTAGTAATGCTCAAACAAGTCTTCAGATTTTCTTTATGGTAAAGAAATGGAGCGTTGTTTTATTGTTGTCATGGCAGCAATTATTGTTCCTTCCCCATTGAAGGGGAAGTGACATTTTTGTTGGCGGTGGGGTGGGGCGGAGGTTTGTTACAAATGGGAGTTTATGATGGAAGAATATAAGACTCAGTCCTGTGTAATACTGATCCTCATTTGAGGGTGCTCAGCAATTCACATAGATGTGGGTATGCATTGTACAACTTCTTTTAACCCAGCATGCGGAGCGGCATGGGAGAAAGCATGAAGGTGCTTGTTTGAACATGTAACAAATGCATGATGGAGGCTGGCATCATGGACTGATTGGAGGTGGGCATTGACTTCTCAATAGTGAATTAGAGATGATAGGTAGGGTGTGGATAGATCATTAATGGCTTGGAAAGTGAAGACAAGTAGCTTATGTGTTATGTGATAAAGAAGGTGGAGTCAGTAAAAAGATGCAAAGTAAGAGGGGATACAGCCGTGGACAGAAGAATTGACATAAGGAGGAAGGGTAGTGTAGATACCAGACTAACTGGTGATGCTGGTGGTAGAATGTCTGTGCCTAACAGGGTAAAGAATGTCAGTGAAGCCAAATGGCAAAAATTAAGATGTCTGTACACTAATGCGAGGAGCCTAGGTAACAAAATGGAGGAACTAGAGCTAATGGTGCTGGAAGTGAAACCGGATATTATAGGGGTAACAGAAACATGGTGGAATAGTAGTCATGACTGGAGTACAGGTATTGAAGGCTATGTGCTGTTTAGGAAAGACAGAAATAAAGGCAAAGGTGGTGGAGTAGCATCGTACATCAATGAGGAGGTTAACTGTAAAGAAATAAGAAGTGACGGAATGGACAAGACAGAGTCTGTCTGGGCAAAAATCACACCGGGAGAGAAAGCTACTAGAGCCTCCCCTGAGATAGTGCTTGGGGTGTGCTACAGACCGCCGGGATCTGATTTAGATATGGATAGAGACCTCTTTAATGTTTTGATGAAGTAAACACTGATGGGAAATGTGTGATCATGGGAGACTTTAACTTCCCAGATATAGACTGGAGGACAAGTGCTAGCAAGAATAATAGGGCTCAGATTTTTCTGGATGTGATAGCTGATGGATTTCTTCACCAAGTAGTTGAAGAACCAACAAGAGGGGATGCCATTTTAGATTTGGTTTTGGTGAGCAGTGAGGACCTCATAGAAGAAATGGTTGTAGGGGACAACCTTGGTTCGAGTGATCATGAGCTAATTCAGTTCAAACTAGATGGAAGGATAAACAAAAATTGATCTGGGACTAGGATTTTTGACTTCTCAAGGGATAACTTTAAATAATTAAGGAAATTAGTTAGGGAAGTGGATTGGACTAAAGAACTTATGGATCTAAATGCGGTGAAGGCCTGGAATTACTTTAAGTCACAGCTGCAGAAACTATCAGAAGCCTGCATCCCAAGAAAGGGTAAAAAAAAAACATAGGCAGGAGTTGTAGACCAAGCTGAATGAGCAAGCATCTCAGAGAGGTGATTAAGAAAAAGCTGAAAGCCTACAAGGAGTGGAAGAAGGGTGGGATTAGCAAGGAAAGCTACCTTAGTGAGGTCAGAACATGTAGGGATAAAGTAAGAAAGGCTAAAAGCCATGTAGAGTTGGACCTTGCAAAGGGAATTAAAACCAATAGTAAAAGGTTCTATAGCCATATAAATAAGAAGAAAACAAAGAAAGAAGAAGTGGGACTGCTAAACATTGAGGATGAAATGGAGGTTAAGGATAACCTAGGCATGGCCCAGTATCTAAATAAGTACTTTGCCTCAGCCTTTAATAAGGCTAATGAGGAGCTTAGGGATAATGGAAGGATGACAAACGGGAATGAGGATATGGAGGTGGATATTACCACATCTGAGGTAGAAACCAAACTTGAACAGCTTAATGGGACAATATCGGAGGGCCCAGATAATCTTCATCCAAGAATATTAAAGGAACAGGCACATGAAATTGCAAGCCCATTAGCAAGAATTTTTAATGAATCGATAAACTGAGGGGTTGTACCGTACGACTGGAGAATTGCTAACATAGTTCCTATCTTTAAGAAAGGGAAAAGAAGTGATCCGGGTAACTATAGGCCTGTTAGTTTGACATCTGTAGTATGTAAGGTCTTGGAAAAAATTTTGAAGGAGAAAGTAGTTAAGGACATTGAGGTCAATGGTAATTGGGACAAGTTACAACATGGTTTTACTAAAGGTAGATCGTGCCAAACCGACCTGATCTCCTTCTTTGAGAAGGTGACAGATTATTTAGACAAAGGAAATGCAGTAGATCTAATTTACCTTGATTTCAGTAAGGCATTTGACACGGTTCCACATGGGGAATTATTAGTTAAATTGGAAAAGATGGGGATCAATATGAAAATTGAAAGGTGGATAAGGAACTGGTTAAAGGGGAGACTACAGCGGGTCGTACTGAAGGGTGAACTGTCAGGCTGGAAGGAGGTTACTAGTGGAGTTCCTCAAGGATCAGTTTTGGGACCAATCTTATTTAACCTTTTTATTACTGATCTTGGCACAAAAAGCGGGAATGTGCTAATAAAGTTTGCGGATGACACAAAGCTGGGGGGTATTGCTAACACGGAGAAGGACCAGGATATCATACAGGAAGATCTGGATGACCTTGTAAACTGGAGTCATAGTAATAGGATGAAATTTAATAGTGAAAAGTGCAAGGTCATGCACTTAGGGATTAATAATAAGAATTTTAGATATACATTGGGGACACATCAGTTGGAAGCAACAGAGGAGGAGAAGGACTTTGGAGTATTGGTTGATCACAGGATGACTATGAGCCGCCAATGTGATATGGCCGTTAAAAAAGCTAATGCGGTTTTAGAATGCATCAGGTGAGGTATTTCCAGCAAAGATAAGGAGGTGTTAGTACCGTTATGAAAGGCACTAGTGAGACCTCACCTGGAATACTGTGTGCAGTTCTGGTCTCCCATGTTTAAGAAGGATGAATTCAAACTGGAACAGGGTCAGAGACGGGCTACTAGGATGATCCGAGGAATGGAGAAGGTGCCTTATGAAAGGAGACTGAAAGAGCTTGGCTTGTTTAGCCTAGCCAAAAGAAGGCTGAGGGGGGATATGCTTGCTCTTTGTAAATATATCAGAGGGATTAATATTAGGGAGGGAGAAGAATTATTTAAGCTTAGTACCAATGTAGACACAAGAACAAATGGGTATAAACTGGACACGGAAGTTTAGACTTTAAATTAGATGAAGGTTTCTAACCATTAGAGGAGTGAAGTTCTGGAACAGCCTTCCAAGGGGAGTAGTGGGGTCAAAAGACATATCTGGCTTCAAGACTAAGCTTGATATGTTTATGGAAGGGATGGTATGATGGGATAGCTTAATTTTGGCAATTGATCTTTGATTATCAGCAGATAAGTATGCCCAGTGGTCTGTGATGGGATGTTGGATGGGATGGGATCTGAGTTACTGCAGAGAATTCTTTCCTGAGTGCTGGCTGGTGAGTCTTGCCCACATGCTCAGGGTTTAGCTGATCGCCATATTTGGGGTCGGGAAGGAATTTTCCTCCGGCCTTGGCAGAGGCCCTGGAGGTTTTTCGCCTTCCTCTGCAGCGTGCGGCACGGGTCACTTGCTGGTGGATTCTCTGCAGCTTGAGGTCTTGAAACCACAATTTGAAGACTTCAATAACTCGGACATAGGTTAGGGGTTTGTTATAGAAGTGGATGGGTAGGGTTCTGTGGCCTGCTTTGTGCAGGAGGTCAGACTAGATGATCATGTTGGTCCCTTCTGACCCTAAAGTTTGAGTCTATGCTATACACTTTAAAAATTACTTTTTACAAAACACGTATCCTAACGTTTGGGGTGTATGTTTGTTTGAGATATTTATTATTTGGGCTTTGGAAGAATACCTCCTTATGTTTTTGGAACAGCATTATCAATAAATTCATCTGCTTAAGAAAATACTTGAATTGTATTTACAATTTTTAGTGACTGTGCCCTATTTATTAAATGTAACAGTCATATACATCTTACATAAACACCAAAAATGTGTCTGTGTGTGTATATATATGTAGGTCCTCCGTGATTCAGTTGGAATCATAATGGTCTTAAAAAAAATTAAAAGCAGTCTTTAAAAGACACTTTTTTGAGTTCTGCCTGCTAATATAGGAAAACAGTGCTAAGCATTCAGTTTGTGTTGGCAACAATTCAAGGTGAAGGTGAATGACTTTAATTTTTGCGAGCTAGCTGTCTCATGCCCACTAAGGGTATGTTTAACAACCCATTCAATATGAAAAGTGACTAGCTCAGAAATAAAAATTGAACATAAGAATGGCCGTACCGGATCAGACCAAAGGTCCATCTAGCCCAGTATCTGTCTACCGACAGTGGCCAATGCCAGGTGCCCCAGAGGGAGTGAAGCTAATAGGCAACGATCAAGTGATCTCTCTCCTGCCATCCATCTCCATCCTCTAATGAACAGAGGGTAGGGACACCATTCTTTACCCTTCCTGGCTAATAGCCATTTATGGACTTAGCCACCATGAATTTATCCAGTTCCCTTTCAAACATTGTTATAGTTCCAGCCTTCACAACCTCCTCAGGTAAGGAGTTCCACAAGTTGACTGTGCTCTATGTGAAGAAGAACTTCCTTTTATTTGTTTTAAACCTGCTACCTATTAATTTCATTTGGTGACCCCTAGTTCTTGTATTATGGGAATAAGTAAATAACTTTTTCTTATCCACTTTCTCCACATCACTCATGATCTTACCTCTATCATATCCCCCCTTAGTCTCCTCTTTTCCAAGCTGAAGAGGCCTAGCCTCTTTAATCTTTCGTCATATGGGACCCTCTCCAAACCCCTAATCATTTTAGTTGCCCTTTTCTGAACCTTGATTTTATCTGAATGCGTGGTGAATCTTCTTAGTATCCAGGCAGCTTTGTATGCCATTTAAATTTCACACATCAAGTCAGCTTGATCTTGTCTATGTGATGATATGATGCTAATCAGTTGGTTGAGCTGCATGTTCTTTCTCCCAGCTTGGCAGGAAATACACTAAATAATACTCCTAGTTTTCTATGCAGCTTTGGTCCTTGCAACTTTGCCAATATGTTTTCAACATTTCTCATCCACTTTCTAAGGGGAAAGCTGGTGAACTAGATGGCAGAGTCCCTAAGGACTGAACAAAAGTGCTAGTAAATGGGTCAGAAGGGCTCATACTTGAGGGGAATGGGCAGAAGAGTCAGGACCCATAGACTCATAGACTTTAAGGTCAGAAGGGACCATTATGGTCATCTAGTCTGACCTCCTGCACAATGCAGGCCACAGAATCTCACCCACCCACGCCTGTAACAAACCCCTAACCTATGTCTGAGTTATTGAAGTTCTCAAATTGTGGTTTGAAGACCTCAAGCTGCAGAGAATCTTCCAGCAAGTGACCTGTGCCCCATGCTGCAGAGGAAGGTGAAAAACCTCCAGGGCCTCTGCCAATCTGCACTGGAGGAAAATTCCTTCCCAACGCCAAATATGGCAATCGGTTAAACCCTGAGCATGTGGGCAAGACTCACCAGCCAGCACCCAGGAAAGAATTCTCTATAGTAACTCAAATCCCAACCCATCTAACATCCCGTCACAGACCCACTAGAGCACACTCCTGTCCAGAGCCTGGAATGCAACCGAAGAACCCTGAGTCTCACCATTCCCCTGTTGCAAATGTCCGTGAACCCATTGACATAGTGTCTCATTCCCCTCTAGTACTGCTCCACACAGAGGATAACTACATACTACTAGTATCAGCTGTTCTGTTAGCTTAAGCGGCAGAGGTCTGTGTGATAGATCTAAAGGTTCCTGCAATGCTGATGAACCATGTGGGTGTCAAATGTGATCCCACATGATGGAATTTCTGTTTTTTTTACTTTGCTTTTTAAAAAATCTCGGAATGTACACCTACAAAAGTATGTTAAATTAAAATTATTAAGGTTGCAAAATCAAGCACTCAGAAGTTAGGAAATGCCAGAGGGCTACAGAGTTAGTGTGGAGGCACAATGCCTCTCTGCCTGAGTGACCCTGACCTTCTGCAGATCCCCTGAAATCAGTGATTCTGGAAGTGAAATCCTTCTTTGTTGTGCAGAGGAGCAAATCCCATCACCTCTCTCCCCAGTGGAACAAATTAAGGAAAACTGTAATGGGGACCTTGCAGAGGTTTCTTCCTGCCGTGAGGCATTCTGCAGAAGCTGGCAACTTCTTCTCTTCATGATTTGTGGTCCTATTTGAGTGTGTTTACCACAGCAAAAAGGAGAACATATAGTGAATTCCCTGTACCATAGTCCATCATGTGTTAAGAGTTTAATTCATCTGGGTTCCTTAAGATCAACTGAGTCCGTTCAAATGGATCTGTACTGGATATAGCAATGTGTGGTTTTATGGAACTTAAATAAGAGTTTCATTTTGAGCTGGCTGTTGTCTTTTACTTTAAACCATCTGAATATAACTTTAATTTTTTCCTGCAGGTAAATCAGGATGTTCACACTGCACAGAAACAGAGGTAAGAGAAATATCTCAAATTTCCTGTTGGTGTTTATTAATTAGCACACCTCTTGCTACAAATTTCTCATAAGTGAAATTGCTGTATATTTTTATCCTACATTTATCATTACCAAGTTCTTCTATAAAATACAAAAGATATGTATGGCTTGTGTTAATAGCTACATAATAAAGGAATACTACATTCATAAAGGGAAGAAAGAAAGTGGGAAAGTTTATGCAGGCAGCACAAATTGGTTCAATTTTCAGCTAATTTATGTGTTGCATAATACAGACATTATCTTATTTTGTATAGCTTCTTTCATAGAAACCATTTCCCAATACACTTTAGCTGGCTCAAAGATGGTAATGATTTGTATACTTACTGCATGATCTGAAGCAATTCAAGATGCCTGATGATTCTTTACACTCAGTTTATCAAGAGTTGGGAGCAAAATAATCAGACTACTGCAAGATCATCATATTTGTGTGAGCAAAGTCTTCATGATTTGTAATGTTCTTGTTAAAATTTCCCTTTCCAGAGCCAAGAAGCAAAGAAAAACTTTGCAGAAAATGAGCACTTCTTAGTCTGGCTTGAAAATATCTTATTCTGTGCTGTCTGATGGCTGTACTATATTAGGAAACTGGCAAGGGCTGCACTGATATTAGTGATAGTGCTGGTAAATAGACAGATATTTTAGTATCTTCATGGCCCATATAAGTTGCAACAAGTTTATTTTGGTCAATGTATCAGTGGATTTGTGTGTAATCGTTTTGCTGACTTGTGACTGCTGAGATAGATTGTAGAACCACTTGTTCTTTCAGATGAATGTCAACAAGGGTTATGAATTTTCATTATAAAGGCATGTTTAGGAGATTAGAAATAAACAAACAAGCGTTTGTCTGCTGCCTTTCATGAAATAATACATAATTCTTCTACCACACTTAAAGCTGGATATGAAGGTGATTAATATTGTTAAACCATGTAGAGCGTTTCTCTCTATGAAGTAAACACCGTGTTGAGTAACGGCAAATATAATTTTCTAAATACTTGCTTAGCATATATTCAATTGATATCTGTGATCAGTGTCAAACAACAAAATAAATAAAATGCATTTAAAGGTTGCTTTAAAAATATTCAGTACATGATCAAAATAGATGTAAATATTCTCAATTATATTAAAATATGCTAAAGAACAAGACTCTCCTACCACTTACCAAAACAGATGTACTTTGTGTACATTCATTACATTTATTTTTTAAAAGCAGCAAAGAGTCCTGTGGCACCTTATAGACTAACAGACGTTTTGGAGCATGAGCTTTCGTGGGTGAATACCCACTTTGTCGGATGACATGCATGCTCATGCTCCAAAACGTCTGTTAGGTGCCACAGGACTCTTTGCTGCTTTTACAGATCCAGACTAAGGCCTTGGCTACACTCACACTTTACAGCGCTGCAACTGGGGTGTGAAAAAACACCCCCCTGGGCGCTGCAAGATACAGCGCTGTAAAGCGTCAGTGTGATCAGGGCAGCAGCGCTGGGAGCATGGCTCCCAGCGCTGCACGCTACACCCGTAAGGGATGTGGTTTACATGCAGCGCTGGGAGAGCTCTCTCCCAGCGCTGCTGCTCTGACTACACTCACACTTCAAAGCGCTGCCGGGGCAGCGCTTTGAAATTCCAGATGTAGCCATACCCTAACACGGCTACCCCTCTGATATTTATTTTTTAATTTACCATAATCTTTTGAGTACATAAATACCGTGGAGCAGATTCTTAGCCCTAGTTCCTATACACATGTAATATGGCTATAGGTGGCCAGTTGGGATTTCCCCCAACAGAGGGAAATTCTCAATTGACGTAAAGACAGCAGAACTCTCCTATGCCAAACTCCACTCTTCCTTCTAGTATTAGGGCATAATGGAGGTGGGGAGAGGTGGGGTGGGAACAGGATGGAGTGCTGCTCCCCTACAGCAATTCGTAGCTGGTGCGTGGTTTTTAGGGTCCATAGCCAGCTGCTGTAGGTAGATGATAACAGCTCTCAGCCTTCTCTAATTTACATTTTGGCTGGGGCAGATTGAAAATCGAGGGCAGTTTCTTTGATACCACAAGTGTATCTTGACACAGGAGAGAATTTGCCCTGTATCTTTAATAATCAGCTTTCCCTCCAAAGTATGAGTATTCTTATGTTCAAATTATCATCTCATCACATTCATAGGTTAATTGCGAGACCTTACTTAATACTGTTCTGTACTACTGTTCGACCAGTTGTTGCTTGACATCAGCTGCTAACAGTCTGAGTTTACACACAGATTAAAAATTCCCAAATTAATTAAAATTTGCAGACTAAATAATACATTTTCCCTTTTAAAAAAATAGTCTTCTTTTGAAATGATTACAGTTGCTATGACAGTCACATCTCTAAGGATATGTCTGCATTGCAAAAAAACACCCATAGCAGTGAGTCTCAGAGCCTATGTCTATAAACTCAGGCTCTCTGGGCTCACACTACAGTGCTAAAAATAGCTATGTAGAGATTCTAGATTGGGCTCTGAAACCCACCGCCTTTCCTCGGCTTCAGAATCTGAGCTCCAGCCCGAACTGGAACATCTACATAGGCTTGCACTCCAGTGCTAAAAATAACTAAGTCTGTAGACCCGGAGTTGGCAACCTTTCCGAAGTGGTGTGCCGAGTCTTCATTTATTCACCCTAATTTAAGGTTTCGCGTGCCAGTAATACATTTTAACCTTTTTAGAAGGTCTCTTTCTATAAGTCTGTAATATATAACTAAACTGTTGTATGTAAAGTAAATAAGGTTTTTAAAATGTTTAAGAAGCTTCATTTACAATTAAACTGAAATGCAGAGCCCCCTGGACGGATGGCCAGGACCCAGGCAGTGTGAGTGCCACTGAAAAACAGCTCGCTTGCTGCCTTCAGCACCCGTGCCATAGGTTGCCTACCTCTGCTGTAGACTATGGCCCTGAGGCTTGCTGCCACAGGTTTGGAAGGGTTTTTTGTTTATTTTTTGTTTTTGTTTTGCTGCGTAGACATTCCTTAGGTGACCATCAAGACATTATTTTTTGTAAACAACCTTTTCAGACTTCTTGTTCTTTCCAAATGGTCTCAGAAAATGTGTTGTGTCATGATTTTGAGAAATTGTACATGTTCCAGGAAAATAAATTTGGAAATTACAGAGCAGTCTGTTCGTCATCCCAAAGTCTGCAAAGCTTTGCCTGTGTTTGAGTTTACCCCTCTGCTTCTGTCATCTGCCTTTCACTTGTTTCTATGTTCATGGCGATGATGATTTGTCTTCAAATTTGATGAAAAATTTTTTTTGGGGAGGGACGTTAGACCAAGGGGGTATCATTTGGGCCTGTCTGCTCTGATTCCATTTTAATTTTCTTTTAAACTTGCACCGTTGTCTAACTGAGCATGCTGGCTTTACTGTCAGTACCTAAAACTTTGCCTATGTGTAGAGGCAATGCCTAAGTTTTAATTAGTTTTCTGTATTTCTATCAATAACATACATGGAAATGATAGAAAATCCTCCTACAATGTTAAAGTAGTTTTATAAGCAAGGAAACAAAATTAGAGCATATATATGGTAAAAAGTAAAATGCTAGACTAGATAGACTATGGGTCTGATCCAATATGGGAATTCCTTTGTCCCTAAATCAAAACATTAAACTGAGTCACAGTTTGTGGTGTTAACTGCTAAATTACATTTTTTAAGTATGGCTGTATCCTACCACTGTCATCCATCTGTAGTGATTGCTGCTGTTTGCCCTTCATGCTTATATCATAGCCGTCTTTAACCTATGGCAAACAGGTCCCTGTGGTGTTTTGGTGCTAAACTCTTTGTGAAGCCTTCAAATACATTTAAAAATAGGACCTTACATATTTTCCACACCAGAGCTCTTATTTCAGTCTGTTTCTGTGCTTTAAAAGACAACCCTACATTTGGTTCCTATTGGGAAGATTTTCTACAGCCACAGAAAATGTAGTGGTCTCCGTCCTTCTTAATTTTTAGTTTCCTTTTTTAGAGTCTGCCCAGACAGTTGTGATCAATCTCAGCATCACCTTTTGAAGATGAGTGTTGGATTATATAGAAACTCAGAATTAATGATGTAGAGTACATGCTATTCATATTCCCAAATTAAGTTTTTGTTAAATTTCCATTCTGTTTTTATATTATAATTCCTGTTTTGGCAAGTGCACATATGGTATTGTTTTTAATAAGCAGGACTGGTCAAAACATTTCAGAAGAAACATTTTCCCATTGGAAAATGAAATTTTTTTTTGTAATTGAAATTTCTGTTGGGAAAATCTAATTGAAATGTGTTGCATTAGGTCAGCCTGTAATTAAACGCTTGTTTCTGTCTGGCAATGTTAATCTCTGCATCTGCCTGAGCTGCCATTGTGTTTCATGAGAGTTGTGGTTCTTTGTTCCATG
This sequence comes from Gopherus flavomarginatus, assembly GCF_025201925.1. NCBI lineage: Eukaryota > Metazoa > Chordata > Testudines > Testudinidae > Gopherus > Gopherus flavomarginatus. The sequence goes on from NC_066618.1 coordinate 206,878,421, forward strand.
ATGCCCTCATTCTTCCCTATGGACCCTGCTCCATGGCCAACCCAGATCTTCCAGAATGCAACTTTTTTCTCTCTCTGTGGTTGAGCATCCTGTGTCGCAGGCAAAACATTCTGACATTCTCAAATTGAAAAATGTTGTTGTTTCAAATTAAAATTTTGAAAGAAAACATTTGATATTTCTGAATCTGAAATGTTTTTGATCTTTTTGTTCTGCATTTTTTTTGATATTTCAAATTTTTATCGCTACAAGGTGGATGAGGTAACATCTTTTATTGTACCAACTTCTGTTGGTGAGAGAGTAGGGTGACCAGATGTTTTGAATTTATAGGGACGGTCCTAATATTCTAGGCTTTGTCTTCTATAGGCGCCATTAACCCTCCCCACCCTGTCCTGATTTTTCACACTTGCTTTCTGGTCACCCTCTGAGAGAGACAAACTTTCAAGCTACACAGAGCTCTTCTTCAGGTCTGGGAAGATGCTAAAAATAGAATTGACTAAATTTACTAATTTCCTGGACCTACATGGCTACAACAGCACTGCATACAGCAATGTGAGTAATGCTGTTAGTTGTGTCCCAGTTCATATAAGGCTCAATCCTATGAAGTATCAAGCATGCTTAAGTTTGTGGTATTGTGCCAATAGAGAACATTTACTTTCATTCTCTAATGGTCATGTATTTCAGGTTAATACTTCAGGATAAATATTGATCTTGCATTAATACAATACTTTTGTGACACTCAATATCCTGACCTCCAAACTCCTCTCAAATTACTTCATAATCACATGACAGTTATATACAAATACTGGAGTAACAAACAAATGCAGAACATAAGAGGATTTATCTTTGATTTGTTTGCTATGCAAATGAGCTTATCTTTCAGACAGGGATGTTTTTTTTTCTTAATTTGGATGTGTTTACACTACCTATCAGGAGGGACAGACTTTCTAGAGTAAAATGGGTTTCCACATTCTTTAATCACCATAAGCGTGTTGCTTCACCCTCTCCAGCCAACAATTTCATTAAGATAAACAGTAAATACGGTTGCAGAACCATAACGCTTTTGACTAAGTTGATCCGGTGATAATTGCAGCCTACTCTATGTCCAGAAGCTTTAAGAGTAGAAGAATGTGGCTGGTTGTGTTCTAGGTTAATTCCTTTGTAGTGTCTTCTCTATGACACAGTTGCTAGTATACATCTTTCAAGTTTTATAAAGTCTACAAGGCCTGAAATAACACAAGATCTAGGGTGAAATCCTGCCTCCATTGAAATGAGTGGTAAAACTTCTAGTGGGTTCAGAAGGGCCAGAATTTCACCCTGGGTCTTCTGACAGCATTTCAGTTCCTAGATGGTCAAAGTGCCATAATTTTTGACTCCAATAAATTCATCCATGAGGCATTTAGTTTGTGAAAAACATGAACAGGAATACATTTTGATTTGTGCATTTTTTAAGTACGCGCACAGCACAGTTCTTTGCTTACAAAGATGCCAGGAAGAGCCAGTAAATTTACACAGTTTTCATACTCTGTTAAATGTGGAAGTTAAATAAAAGGAATGAATTTAGTCCATGGGACTTTACAGAATTGTCTCATTCTGAGAAAGTGATAGTTATTTTGAATTGTCTTTATTTTTATACAGGGTCCTTCATGTATTGTTTTGGTTTATATGTTATGACTGAAATTGCACTTTGCTTTGTTCTGAGATGCATAGCATTAATAGCTATGTGCCAATGGCAACAATTGCATGGCTGAGTTGACTTGGCTACAGTCTGATTGCACAGTTAGGTTGCAAGGATAAACTATGTGTTTTGGTCCTAGGGTGTTGACAGCCTGTGTACAACTTGATGGTCCCTGGTATATCCCAAGCTTTCTCTGCTGTCTCATATTAAAACATACTTGGAACATCAGTATGAGATTAATGGCTGTCATGTTTGATTATTTTGTTTTATGCATTTAGGATTTGGTTTTGCTATGTACAAGTAAGTTTAATCTAAAATTTTTTTGTATGACAAATAGCTGTAAGGTTTTTGATGGGAACAGATGGCACTATTGGTGTTTCTGAAAAATCTGCTGAGTATATTGAGCAACAGAAGTCGGTACAGTGCCTCCTGTATATGAAGATCTATGGCAGTGACTAAGGGTACATCTATACTGCAATAAAAGAAATCCTCAGAGCCCAGGTGAATTGGCTCAGGCTAGGGCTGCTGGGGTAAAAATACAGTGTAGACATTTGTGCTGAGGTGGGAGCCTGCATTCTGAGACAACCTCCCCTTGCAGGTTGTCGGAGCTTGGGCTCCCATCGGAGCCTGAACATCTACACTGCAATTTTATAGCCCCACAGCTCAAGCCCTGTGTGCCTCAGTCAGCTGAATTGGGTCTTTTATTGCTGTGCTGGCATACTCTAAAAGAGCACGATTGTAAAATAGCCAACATAGAAAATAATTTGGAGAACAGGGCAGTTGGAGAATTAAGAAACTTGATTGTAAGGGACAAAAATTACGCTTCTTGAACAAAAGAAGTCAGGTCAGTTGCCTTGCGTACTTGGATTTTGCTCCAGTTGTATTTTGGTGCTGGTAACAGACAATTCTGAATAAAAAATGCTGGGAGTTTGAAGCCAGTATTTTCACATTCTTACTGATATTTTAAATATATGAAGTGTAATACATGTAAAAAATTTAAAAAAATAATTAAAAGGGTTGGATTTCAAAATGCAGGGTTAAGGCATAACTAGCAGTTCTGAAATTTCTGATTTTCCATCCTCATGAAGATATGCCAAGTAGTATTTTAGGGTTACTTTTTCCAGAGTATGCCAGCATTTTGCTGTCATGAAATAGGTATTTTGTCCATATTTCTATTTGGTGTGGCCTACTTTTTTTTTTTTTTTTTTAATTTCAGAGTATTTGATACTACAGAATTCGGAACTGAGAAATAGGGACTCAAATTTTATTACTTTGCAGTTACAGCATTTCAGATCTTTTTATTTATTTATTTATTTTTCCTTTTTGAGTTTGACAAATAAGATACTGGATGCTTTTCCACAGAATGATGGTTCTTGTTCTACTTAATCCTGGACAAGAGTCTGTTATTAATAGTTGAAACTGATTGACCTCCATGAGCAGACTTACAAGAAATGAGATAAAAGCTTCATGCAATGATTGATGATTAAAAAAGTAGTAGATTTTTTTTAGATACCATATTTTCTTTGTTGCATGAACAGAAGCTGAATGCTCTTTGAGGGAGAGAGCTTAGGGACAGGTCTTTGATGCCATTGTCTGAGTTTACCTAAGGCTGCATATATTTGTGAAGGAAGTAAGATGCACTAGAAACCCCTCTAGCACTCTGAATATGGTTAGTTCCATTAGAAACGCTTGCCTGACAGTCTCTATCCAATGATATGATGTTGACTTTTTGGCCCAAGGAAAAAGCAAGGACATCCTCTTCCTCCTGTTCTTCTTCAACATTTTCAGTACTTTGTTTATATTTTTTGCTCCCACATCTGGCGATATCAAAGCGCACAAAAGATTTACATGTAGGTGGACTAGAGTGTGCAAATCTTAAGTAACTCGAGAAAGGTCATGGAGCAAAGAAAGGAAATGTAGTCTCAAGGCCTAGTCTTGTGCCAAACCCCAGTTGCAGAACATTTGACCAAGCTCCCTTTTTCCACTTGTTTCCGTAAACTGTCATTTTTGCCCCTCTGTGGAATGGTAAAAATAATCAGGCTCATTTTCTCTTGCCTAAGTGCAACTGAATGGTGCTTTTTCATCTCTGCAGCCATCTTAAGATGTTTGGTTGAACAATGAGGCTTTGGGTTTTCATTCATTTCTTCATTTGTCCTGTAAGAAAGCAAAAAAAAACAAACAAAAATCCTATTTTTTTGCTTCTTCTCTCCCATTTTTAAAAAACTGTGTTCTCTATACAATTCTCCATTATCTTCCTCCATTGTGCTGATGACAAGTAGGGCCGGGAACAGACAGCTAGCATAATTTAGCTAAAAGTCTTTTCCCTGAAGCCTGAGAATGTCCTTCTGATGCTTGTAGCCGCTCCTAGCCTCTAAGATTTTCGAGTGCACCAAAGGCTCTTCCAAAACAGTCTTTCTTTGAATTCAGTGATATAATGTGCAAGTGAAAGTATTGGACCTGCTCAAATTCTTCCATAGCTAGAACAGCAACTTAATGGGAAATCACAAACAAAAAACAACCCTCCGCACCTTCCACCCCTCATGGCAACCACAGCAAACCTTACTACATAATGTTTGGGGAAGTAAGGCATACTTGATGAGCTGGCTATTAAGTATCTGAATATGGTAGTGCATCAATGTCATGTGACTTTTGCTCCTTCCAGATATTCTTTTGGACTCGTATTAACGCAGTTCTCCCACTGCAGGATATGAGTAACTTCCTCTGACTAAACTGGGAGTGACTGGTCTCTTGTGAGGGAGAAATTGATGTCCGTTTTGATAGTTTTTATAACTCTATTGGGCTATGTTAGTAAATGTTGAGGTTTAAGCCTTTTAAGAGAGAAATTGCTTAATATACTATTTTTCTTTAAGTGGACTTAGTTCATCTCTAGTTTCACTCATTTCTGACTGAGTGGGTTTTGAGACTCACATATGCTGTCACGTGAATGGCTAACCTGCCCTTGTATGTATTTGTACACCAAGGAGCATGACATGAAAATACTAAGTGAGCCTTGTTTTAATGTATTTTTCTACTTACCAGGCTTTTGCTTTCAGTCAGAATTCAAAGTAAACAGGAGCCTGGGAGGGAGCTGAGTGTTTGCACTTTCCACCACAGGAGCTCAGAACCAGCCATTTTCCTGAAGTTGAATGAATAAATGCCGATGTTGTCATTTTCACTTGAACCAAAAGGAAAATGGTGCAGAGATTGAAAATATGAAACTAATAAGGATATTTAAATTTTAAAACAAAAGAGTAAGTATTAAAATGAGAGTATTATTCATCTGTGTCTGTATACTGTATCTGCAGTGCTCATACCTACTTTGCTTTATAACACCTGTGCTCTTCTCTTTAGTTCTGACCTACATTACAGCATTAGATAAATCCTCCGAGTGCACACAATTTTCCCTCACTTTGAGCCCTGCCTCCAGTTCATCTAAAAAAAAAAAAAGTTCTCAAATTGCCCGCTCCCATTCACAGTTGCAGAACATCCCTGTGGAAGGTATGGCAGTTCTTACATGGGAACACGGCATGAAAGTGTGTGTGTATTTTTAGCTGTCTGTGGTCTGTGGAATGGAATTTGGTAATTGCTGATTTAAATACATTCTAGCCTCTCCAATGAGTGGGGGAAGTTTTTGATATTGTCATAAAATTCACAAAGATTACCTGTGATGATATGCATCTAGTGTGAAAATTAGGTGGAATTTTAATGTCAGATGTGCATTAACAGTAGGGTAGCAACCCGAAGTAGGTCATCAGGTTGGCTATTTCAGAAATACTCAGAATTGCCAACCCCAGGTGTATATATATTATGAGTCAGACTTCAATAAATCTTGAGATTGGCTTAAAAATCATTAGATTTTTAAAATAATTCATTTAGAATTCTTTTTATTTAGCCTCTGGGTTTTGAGCATTTGGGACACACTCAAGTGACATTTCAAGTTTTTCTTCACAATCGTGGAGGCTAGAACTTTTTCTTTTAAATAAAAGATGAGATGTTCACATAAACGCTTCACTTCAGGACCTGATACATTAAGAAAAACATCAGATATTGTAGAACTCTCCATAAATTTGCGAGTTGGCAACACTGAATACTTTCTGTTCTTTGGTGAGGAAAGAGTTTGAATTTGCTTAGGGCTAGGGTTAGGGTTGGGGCCTGCTGAGGCAAAGAGGTTACATTTCAATAATAACATGGATCCAAGAACATAAAGTCATTCAATGCTGAACTGTTACGGATTGTCATTATTGCCTTTGTGTGCAGCATTATGTCCACTGAGAAGAAAAATGTTTTTGTTTTTTTTAAAGATATCTTTATTCAGGGCTGATCTTACAAATAAAGCAAAGATTATTTTGAGATTCCTGTTACAGCCTGGACACAGGTGCACTCTGTCACATTCCTCTCTTCTATTAACCAGCATTAATTATGTAGCACCTTGAGTAATTCACCTTCAGAAGGAAGGTAATGTTAAATAATTAACTAGAACAACTCTGCTGTTTACACTTAGTAGATTAGTTATAGGTTGGGTTAAGGAGTAGAGAGATACTGTAGTTAAATGTGACACATCCTCTTGCTCTCTAGACTTCAAGACATCCAGTCTTTGGGTTCTCCTCTCTCACCTTTTCTTATCATGATTTATATCATGTCTTTGAAGGGTTCTCCCCTCCCACCCTCTGTCAAAATCCATTTTGATTCATTCATTCGCTCCATTTTTCATCGTTGTATAACTTTCTCACTGGGTAATCATCTTTTCCTGTGGGGTCATTTATTGCCAATGTCTATGCTGATGGCTCCCAATTATGTCTCCGTAGTGAATATATTCCCCCTTTGTCCATTCCAGCATCTCTACTAGTCTCTTTCCCCTTGGATTTTGTGCCACTACCTCAATTTCATTTTCCTCATCTTAGTAATCGGTATCTTTTTCTTTCTTGATATCTGGGCTCACAATACTGGTCTTATCTTAGACTCCCTTTGCATCCAGATGCTTCCCAAATGCTTATTTAGCATTTGCAGCAATTGACCCTTGCCTGTGCATCCCCACTGCCAAGACGTTAGCCCACATTTTTAGTTTTTTGTCCGCTTGCCATTTCCTCCCCATTTTTTCACATTATGTTCAAACTATTCTTTCAAAGTTCTCCCTATCTTTTCCCTGCCTTCATCTCTCCCTGGGGTTCCTATGTGCTCTTCTACTCTGTACTCTTGACCACACACCCAAATTAGTGTTGCCTTTCATACTACCCATATGCCTGGAAGAGACTCTCAATTGAAGTAAACAAAATTCCCTCCCTTTTGGCCTTCAAAAACTTCTAAAACTCCATCTGTTTCTGAGAAACATTTAGATTAGGACTATACACCACTTAGAATTCTGTGGTGTATTTGCTCTTTATTGTTCTGTGTTGTATAGACCAAAGCCATTAAGAAAATACATTTCAAGGACCAAACATTAGAAAAATGTGTTTAGATTTACATGGGTTTAGAAGTGTCTTAACTCCTTCACTGCAGCCATGGTGTTCATGTGTCAGTGGTTTATGTTTGAATGGACATTTTGTAGAATGGCAAATCAGATGCTACTTGGTAGGTCTGCCAATGCATAGGTATGTTTTGTGGACATATGTTGTTCTCACTTCAGAAACTAGAGCTCCCAGACCTTTCAAGGACATTTCTTCCGCTGCTCTTTCCCCTTTCACAAAGTTAACACAACAGGAAATTCTCTCATTTATGTATGAACAACATGAACCCACTTGTGGCTTCCTGTGAGGCCTCTTTTTACCCTGTAATTTTTGGGGGGGGATAAAAAGGCCCTGTGTAATTTACACGTGTGTGTCATATGGTAATGGAGTCTGGAGTTGAATTGGAAATTAACCCGTATTGAGTGCTGGGAAGCACTCTTTATTTTTAATTGACAAGCTAATGGTAGCATGGTTTATAATAATCAAATGCTTGCAAATAAATGTTATCACACCATTACAGTAGTTGTAGGACGTGAAACTTAGTATCCCACCATTCCGTTATTTTTTTGTAATTCAACTCAAATTGGCTAAGAACTTTTTCAATGTGCTTTTATTTAAAATATAGAAATGTATATTTCATGTAAAATGTTTTTCACATAATTCTGGAATTCACTTTTGTCATGCTTCTGTAATACTTAAGATGCAGACAAGTGGACAGATTGGCAGAAAATGACATTATATAAGTAAAACTGGTACTGCCTATTAAAAATTCACAATGCAGTGTTTTGTGGAAATACTTATAATATTTAAAGCTTTGTAGCTAGGGAAAGATATTATAATACAATTTTTTTTCACTGCTTCAGGATCATTATTGGGTGCTCTTCCTTGAAGACTGAACAGATTTTAGGTGGATGCAATTATAGGGGAAAAAGGGAGAAATTGCTCAACTCCTCTAAGAAAAAATTTGGGATTCAATTTGAGTGTGCTGATTTAAGAAGTTGTAAAATATTTTTATAAATTAAAGGAGTAGTTAATTGCCTTACTGAAGTAAAACTATTGGTTGAAAGTGAATGAAAGCCTGTCTTACTTTAATCAAATAAAGTTTTTTTATTTACATGGGCAGCACCAAGAGGCACTAGTTGATTTTGGTGTTCTGTTTTGCTCAAAGCTGTACATAATACATAAGAGTAAGAAAAGAGTCTCTTATCCCAAAGAATTTACAATTGAAGACCCCATTCTTACAATTACTTATGCATGTGCTTGATTTTATGCACTGTGAACAGTCCCAATGACTTGAATGGATCAGAGCCTAACAGGCAGGACAGACAAAAGGTGGGAGAAAGGAAGTATTATTATCCCCACTTTCCGAATGGGGATCTGAAGCACAGAATGATTAAGTGACTTCCCAGTGTGATGTAAGATGTATGTGGCAGAGGCAGAAGTTTTCATCTAGTTTTTTTTAGTCCCAGTCCAGTGTCTTAATTACAAAACCAACCTTGCTTATTTGAATTCTAAACACAATCTTAAAAGAATTCCATCATTTTGTTGCTAAGAAAACATAATCTCTTTCAATGTGATTGTACCAAAATACAATGAATGTGGTGCCTGCCTAGACTATCCTTTCTGCTGCGCAGCTGCTCAAATGCATTTTCCTTATAAAGGAGAAATAAGTTTGTCAATTAACAAGTAAATGGCCTCTTCACTGTGGCTGTGCACTTTCATGTGAACATCATACATGTCACAATGCTAGTGCACAGACAAAAATATTTTTTATTATTATTTGTGTACTGACATTATGCATAGTATTGCTTCTACACATGAGACACCTCTACCCCAAAGTCCCCAAATTCTTGTTCTGACACAAACCAGCTGCTGACGGGTGCAGGACTGAAATGTTAGAAATGGCTAGGAAAGATCATAACTGAAAGGCTTCACAGAAGAAAGGGTGCATTAAGGAGGGATTTTAAGAAAGAGTGAAGTCATTTGGGGTATGAGAAGAGGTAGAGGCAGTTCCAGGCATAAGGAACAGAAGGCATGAAGACTAGAGTGGACTAAAGAAACAAAGGTGGCTTTTGTATTGCTGCAGAACTGGAAAGGCAGTGAAATAAAATGTTTTTGAAATGGAGTTTGATTAAAAGAATAGAAAATGTATTGCATTTAACCCTGAAAGGTGGTGATATAACTATACAGAGAATGAAAAATAAAAAAAGGAGCGGGGGCTATTTGTTAATGAAATACTGGACCTAGAAATAGAAATAAATTATACTAAAATGTTGAGGCTAAAGTAGATAAAGAGGAATATGTTAGAACTAAAATCATAATCCATTTGTTTTCAGCAAACATAACATGAACTGGGATAGATTTATTTAAAGTAGCATTTGCCTTACTATAAATTTACAACTCTGCACAGCGTTTCTTCAGAATAAGTGGCATTTCTGTACTTCACTCATTCTTCAAAGTGTCATATTGAAGTATAAAATGTCCTGTGAGATTTTTATACTGCTTCTTCTCAGTGGTAAATCCCTTCTGTGTTCTTTGTTTTAAAAGAAGAGGCAGCTTACATGTTTGTGTAGGTCCTCATTTTTCAAATAAGTCTTTTTTTTTTTTACCAAACACGGTGCAGAAAAGGGAAATAAAACAGGCAACATTTCGGCATACCTTTCCTATCTTATTCCTGAGACATGAATGATATAGGTTAGTAAAAGATTTCTTTTGCATTTGTATTTTAGTGTATACTGTGATATACAACTGAATTGATTGTTTACATTTGGATGGTTGATATTTTGTTTTAATCTTTTCTTTTTGACAAATATAATTACATTTTTATAAAATTAATGTGGTGACAAGTTTTAAAAAAAAGTTTTCCAGATACAGTATAAGAGGAAAAAGTGTGTGTTAGACATTTTATCATTTCCCATTTATAAATTGTAGTAACAAAGAACATCAAACTTTGTAGTGGCAGGTTTCCTTTGTATTGCTGACACAGTGAACCTTAGGAGAAATTGTTGGCTTAACAACACACAGTCCTTAGTTACAAGATTTGAATAGAATTTGAAAATAAAGTAGTTTATATTCTTATAGTAAATCCTATACACACATAGGATTGCCAAATTCCTATTTGAATGATTACTTTTGCCCTAGTACCTAAATCTCTACGGCAGCTTTGGTAGCATATGATATTCTTCATTTTCTGCCTTTAAATGTATGTATTTTTTCTGTGTGCTGGTAAATGGATTCATGTGTTCCACCCCAGAGGCAGTTGCATTTCAGTGGTGAATGAGTGAACTTTTAAATGTATCATTTGAAAAGCGCACTGGGATTTTCTGAGGTGAAAGGCTTTGTATAAAAAAGCCTGTCATAGAGTGAAGCAGTAGCAGATAGGGAAGCAAGAGCAGCAAATACTCCTGTGCCTCCTTTAACAAACAAACAAACACTGAAATTTGTAAAAATGTTACAGCAGTAATCTGTAAACGCTATACAGGAAGGAAATGATGAAAAATGTTGTGCCTTTCCAGGAAAGGATGCTGTTTGAGCATGTGCCAATATGTTTATTCGGGGGGGGGGGAATTCTTCCCTTGAAATGAAATGATTATTTCAAAAGATATGGGGCCTTGTGACTGATCACAAGTTTATAAGAAACTACGAACCATTGAAGCTAGTGTTACGTAAAATAAAACCACATTTATTACGTTCATTAAATAGATCTCGTGGCTTTTATTCAATCACAAATTGTATTAAGCCTGTTTCAGAATTAACTGAAAGTTCTTAAATAAAACCTATGCCTACTTGACATCACTAGCAATTGTCTAATCTATTCCCTTTCCTGGTTTATATTATATTATTCTTATTTATTTGTGGTAGAGTCTGTAATGTGCTGGGTGCTTTCCAAACATATGAGATTGGACAGTCCTTACATAAACTAAGAACTCTGTACATCATATATAACTTTTGTTGCATAATTTTTTTCATATGCAATACGTTTTCAAATGAGACTTTTTCCTCTGTTTGCTAAGTACATTGTAATAGGGTGTGCTTTGAAGTGGTTTGTTCAAATAGTGTTTACTTAACTAATGAAAAATACAAAATATTTTCAGAAGTACAGCTGATCTGTAACAAGCAGCTGTTTGTTTTATGAAACTAATGCTTTATACACATTGAAGTGGGACTCTAGATAGCTAATTCAGAGCTATAAAATGAGACCCTAAAATAGTCAAATATAAATACCTGTGAATTAGTAATGTTCTTCTATTGTAGTTTTGGTTATTTTTCTTAAAACGTCAGATGTAAACAGTTTTTTTTTATATTTAAAAAAAATTCTATTGGAAGGGACACAAATCTGTCTAGTTAGATCTCTCCTCTGTATCAGCACTGATCATGGAATCAATGCTTATCTGCCATGAGTTCAAAATAGACATATTGTTAAGCTATATATCTGCTATTTGTCTTCTCTGTCTTTCCAAATGCTTGATGAAAAGCAATCAGTAGATGTTACAAAGTTCTAGAGAGAGAGCCTATGCACGGGAGACTTGAAATCATGAATGACTTTGGAACTCAGTGCCCTAGCATATGGAGGTGAGTTGTCCCAGGTATAATGCATTAGGGTTTCAAGCAGGGGACAAAGGGATTGCATTGATCTGAAGTGTCTTTACCAGCTGACTCAATAAGTGTCCTTATTTACAATGTGGGATGATAAGTTAATATTTGAGCCATGATGCAGTTTATGTATCAATGAGAGCAGCAGAAAAGTCATGGCACAAAATAGGCACTGCTCACATGTACATTGGAGAAGTTCATGCCAGTAAAAGTAATTTTTTTTAGTAGAAACTCGTAATAGTGAATTGGAGGATAACATCATATGCCAGCCACTAACTTTTATGGTGCTTATTTGTTTTCAAGAGTTACTATAGCACCTAGTAATGTCTGGCTTTCAGAGAGAGACTTTCTTGTTTGGTACTGTTGGTGAATTTGTGAATGGTATTGTCTATATCATGTTAGACTTAAACTCATGGATTTGTAACCAAACCACTGACCTGCAGTAATTGCTATAAGTAAAATATCAAAGCAGGAAATTCATCAGCATTTTCTTTCCCGAAAGTAAAGTTACTCTCTGTGCTCAGGTACTACAGAGCATGAAAATCTCGGCCAGATATATACGTAAATATAGCTCTCTGACAAAACAGTTTTCAAAGTTGAGATAAATTTCTGTATATTGCACCGTGTAACCTCATTCTGGACATCTGCATTGCTGTTTAACTAACTAAGGCTGTTAGAAAAGCAGGCTGCAATTTTGTTGCGGAAATCACAACTTTTAATATACCCTATAACTTTTTATAGTTGCCACAAATTTGAGTGAGTAGTGTTGTGACCTGGTGCACATGGTCATAACACCACTCAAATTTGTCTCACCTGCCTCTCTGTCATTGCTTGCTTTTGAGAACCAAGCAGGACACGTGGCATTGCTTCTGTGTTGCTGCCCTGCTTTGGAAGGTAGGCCATGTGCCTTGAACCACAACTTTAACAAACCATTGCCACAACTCTTTAACCAAAACATCACATCTTTCTTACAGCCTTATCTTTAATTTGATCACAAAGCCTTGTTTTCTCTAGGAAAAAGAGTGTGTCCCTAACTCATGATAACTAAAATGAGGTAAAATCTGAGTGAAGACAAAGAAGTTGTAGTTTTAACACAAGAAGGTTGAGGTAAAGACTAGGGAGCCTAGGGTTTACCTCAACCCACTAATTCATGTTAAAAATATAGACAGCTTTGTTTTCACTAGTATTTTACCTTGTGTTAATTACTACATGTTAGCGAACACCTTTTTTCCTAGTGAAGATGAACTCAAGCAGGAAAGAATTTTGGTGCTCTTTGGTTGAGACACTCGTCCCTCAACTTTGTCTTTTCTGACTCATACGAAAACATATCACAATTTCTTTTCTACTAAGGGAGTATTTTCCCCAAAACGTTTTTTGGTGATTTTCAGGCAAAGTAACATTTTAAAAAGGAAAGGGGAATGAAGGTTTAACACTTTGTGTAGTTCTCCAATGATGTACTCAAAATAATTATTTTTTCCTCAGAACCAATTTCCACTCAGCCAGCTGGGTTCTTAAAGAAGGAGAATGATTGTATGCACATCTCCTTTATCAGTCTCCTTAAAGAAAAAGCAGTTCTACTGACTCTTAAGAAATAATTTTTTATAGGGATGACTTCTTATTTGTATCGAGGTCCACAATCCATGATGTTGGCATCTGCTTGATGCAACCTTGGAGGCTGACCAGACCCGTCAATCAGTGGCAGGGGACATGTGGCTCCACTACTGAGAAACTGCCGGTTTATTGTCTCGCTCTTCAGCTGTAGGCAGGGGAGGTATACCAGCTCCTGTGCACTCTAGAGCAAAATGGGGTGGAGGGAGGAGGAAAGGCTTAAAATCTCCAGGCTGTTGTTCGTCTTCCATATGGCAAGAGAGGTGAGTATCAAAATTCAAATCACCAAGTCCAGATTACTGAGCCAGTGAGTAACTTTGCAAGTGGCTTGGTGGAAATCTGAGATGGCACCAGCAAATGATCGATGTAGACGCTCTTTTATAATGAAGTCCCTAGTTTGTGATTGGTGTCCACAGTTATATTGGGCCTCATCTTTCAGATGTGTAAGCGATGACATCATCTGCCATGTAATGTTCTGAGATGGTTCAGCGTGTCATTGTTTCCAGGGTAGCTTGAAGTCTGGAAGTTCTTTTGTTGGGTCAGCCTCAGGCATTTGTTGGGACAGTAGCAACTTTGCAGAATTCTTTCCAGTGTGCCTCAGGTTTGAATGAAAATGCTTTAATAGCTTTAGCCCGATCCTAAAAAAGGTTTGTGAGGTTTCAGGCATGTCTTCGGAAGACTCTGGAGGTACTCATGAATTGTCAAGTTCAAGTTGTCTATGGTTTGAGTAGTGTATACTCATAGCTGTATGTGTCTCCCTCCAGATTTTGAGTGGGGGTATATGTGCTGGAATGGGCCACTGAATATGTGTAGATTTCAATGTTCCTCTTAAGATTCTCTTTGTGGCCTTAAAATGCACCTCCAGAGATTTGGTTTGTGAGCTGTCTGCCCAGACTGGAGCTCAATTTTCAGCAATTGAGTATACCAGCGCCGGAGTCACTGTTTGAATTGTATGTGCATCAGCAACCCATGTTGTGCCTGCAGGTTTTTGGACAAGGCTACTCCTTGCTTTTACCTTTTCGCATGTCTTTCACAAGTTACATCGCGCTCTTGGGGGCGGCCATTAACAGTAGAGGGGATTCCTTTTCTCTTCATAGTCACTTGGACTTTCTGTGTCCCCCTGCCCACACACATGGCATGTGGCGTGGCAGAGAAGGCTAAGAAGAGATGGAAAGCCGGACACTGTGACTTCTGCATCTCCAGGCTGTTTGTTTGACTGGATGGAGAGCTGTGCCTGCTGTGTGGAGACGTACAATCCCCTCAAGTGCTCTGGCCAGGACTGAGTTTCCTGCAGCTTCCTTATCCAAGCTGGAGAGCTTTCAGGAAGCAGTGGCAGTACTTCAGCCACAAAATCCTCCAGGCCTGCCACCGCTGGTGCCTCCCTCCTTGCTTTCCCCTCACATGGAGGGAACATAGGTTGTGGCAGTTGTCTCTGGTCACACTAATCCAGGAGCATGCAAGCTGCTGAGTCTGGTGCCTGCCCCAGTGGGCGGGCCTGGGGGGTGATACAGCCATGCCAGAGGAGCTGTCCATGCGGGGTGGTGGCTGCTGCAGGTTGCGGCCCGACATGTGGCTCCTTTCGCTACTGTTGTTCCTGGTAGAGCCCTGCAGCTCCTCAGATATCTGCTTTATGTCCGCATCTGTGGATATAAAGTGGGTATCCATGCAGGGCTCTAATTATACTTCTGCCCAGCTCCATCACACCCAAAAGAAAATTGACATTCTTTGGATGTCTGCAGAACTCTTTAAGTATGTGTTCACTATCCAGCTCCATTCAGAAGCTTTTGTGTGTGCATTGTCAAAGAGAAAGGAGGCTTCAAAATCTTACTATTTCCAGGTGACTAAAATGCTGTATCTCAGAAGCATACAAGTCAAAGGTTGTAACTTCATCTTCCAAAATCAAAGCTCACTCCCTCAGAGCTGTGTCAATTTCAGGGGCAGAATGGTCACGTGCCTTATATGAGAAAATCAAGAAGACAGTCTCCTGGTCATCTGTTCATAATGTCTCCATATTCTACAAGCTGGACAGCCAATCGTCACCTGCCGCCTTTGACTGAAAAGTGCTCCAGGCTGTAGTATCCCTGAAACTATTAGGAAAGGGTTACCTTTTCCAGCATCTGTCCATAAGTGTATACAGACAGTTCCCTCCTCTTCTCTCCCCACTCCAGTGGGCACTGCTATGAAAATCTCAGTGGTTTGGTTCTTTGGACTTCACTTAAATACGAATAGCAAAGTGTATCTGTGCCTTACTTGAAAATTTCCTTTCTTGAAGTAATGAGGTTCCCAGATTCAATCCACTCTTAATGGGCTGTTACTTGCGCAGTGTTTGGTATTCATTAAATGGAACTGTCCTCCTGCAGAGAGTGGAATTCAGTGCTAATGCTTAATTGTCCTTATTGATATAGAGTTGTCAAGGTATGAACCCCACTCTGAACCTTAGCGTCCAAAAGATAGGGTACCTATATGAACCCCCCTAAGCTTAATTACTAGCTTAGAAATGGTAGAGCTGCCACCACCCAAAAATGTAGTGTTTTGGGGCACTTTCTGGCCCCCAAACCCTTCCCTGGGGACCCCAAGACCCAAACCCCTTGGATCTCAAAACAAAGGGAAATAAACCATTCCCCTCCTTTCTTCCTCCCAGATTCTCCCCTCCTTGGGTAACACTGGGAGATCCCTGTGATAAAACTCCTTGAATCTTAAAACAGAGAGGAAATTTACCTCCCCCTGTTTCTCTCCCCCTCCCAGACTCTCCCTGAGAGAGAGACAGTAATCCTAACACAGAGAGAAACCAGGCTTTTCCTTTCTCCAACCAATTCCCTGGTGAGTGCAGACTCCCTCCCCTTGGGTCTTACACAAGATAACCAAAAGATCAATCAGGTTCTTAAAAAGGAAAATTTTTAATAAAAGAAAGGAAAAAAAGTAAAAATTGTCTCTGTAAAATCAAGATGGAAAATGTTACAGGGTCTTTCAGCTTACAGACACTAGAGAGAATCCTCCCTCCAGCACAAATACAAGTTGCAGCCACAGAGATACAATCCTTCCAGCAAAATACACATTTGCAAATAAAGAAAACAAACAAAAAGACTAAACCTTACTAAATTGAACAGAAGAGACTTTTCAGAAAGATAGGAGAAATCTGCTTACATGTCTGGCCCTTCTCAGAACCCAGAGAGAACAAAGAAAAAACCCAAAAAGCATAAACAAAGGCTTCCATCCACCGAGATTTGAAAGTATCTTGTCTCCTGATTGGTCCTCTGGTCAGGTGTTCCAGGTTTACTGAGCTAGTTAACCCTTTACAGGTAAAAGAGACATTAACCTTTAACCATCTGTTTATGACAAGAGTGTCTAGAGGTTTCCTAGGCTATGAGAGAGTTTAAACTAGTGGTTTCTCAGAGGTGAAACCCCACCTCCCCTACCACAGATTGAAAGATCTGGTGAGCTTCCAAGGCTGCATATAGCAGAGACCTCAATGTCATTGATCTGTGAACTCCACTAATCCCTGAAAGGAATTTTTCAGGTAAAGCCTGGATGCATTTTCTAATATAGTTACCTTGTAAGTGGTATGGGGGAGGGGTTTGTGAAAAGTTCCCTTGCACACATCGGTTGGGGTGCTATGTAAATAATAATAATGATAAACTGAATCCAAGTTTCGCTCTGATTATTAGTGTGCATTAAGATTTCATTAGAGCCAAAATCATCAGCCAGTTGGGCTCACAGAGTGCTAATAATTATACCCAACTCCATCTCGCCAGTATAAGTACCTCTTATTCAAATCATAATTTTTTTAAAGGGAAAGAGGGAAACATTTGTCTCTAGTGTTCTCTGCAGTTTTAAACAAAACCCCAGGTGATAAAAGAAAAAAATAGTTAAGAGGAAAAAAGAGTTCATGACTGTATTTATCACAGTAATAGATACAGGGTACAGTTTCTAATATTTGTCCAACAGTTACTTTTATAGTTTCAGTACCTGGAGAAGGATTAATTGTTCTGATAGTCAGTTGTCTGCAAGATAGATTTACTCTCCTGTTCCCAAACTCAAAACATAGAACCTTCTGGTTACAGCATTAGAACTCTCAAAAGTAAAGAAGTCAAAACTGCTCCTTTTTCTAGAGCTCTGAATCACGCTTTCTGGCAAGGAGATAGAGTAGATGGAGTACTTGCTGCTGCTGTTTGTTATTACTACTGTATAATTATTAAGCCAAATCATAATGGCTTCCCTGAATGATTTGAGAAAATCCTCAAGGTGCAAGAATTCAAAAGGAGTGGGAAGCACTTGATTTCTGTTTAAACAAGCTTTTTTGGATGATACATCAGTTGATTTTTTTTTTTTTGCTATTGCAAAGGATCCTCAGTACTAGTAAGAAGAAGAATTTAAACAGTTTATACTGGTGATTTCAGTATAAACTTGATCTAAGCATTCCCCCACTCAGATGGTTGTTAGAAGGGATAAAAGCACCTGTATCTAAACTTAATGGATAGAACAGGGATTGGCAACCTTTGGCATGTGGCTCGCCAGAGTAAGCACCCTGGCAGGCTGTGCCGGTTTGTTTTCCTGCCACATCTGCAAGTTCAGCCGATCGCGGCTTCAACTGGCTGTGGTTTGCCGTCCCAGGCCAATGGGTGCGATGGGAAGCTGTGTGGACCAAGGGATGTACTGGCCGCCGCTCCCTGCCACCCCCATTGGCTTGGGGCGGCGAACTGCAGCCAGTCGGAGCTGCAATCGGCCGAGCCTGTGGATGTGGCAGGTAAACAAAGTGGCCCAGCCCACCAGGGTGCTTATCCTGGTGAGCCACGTGCCAAAGGTTGCTGATCCCCGGTCTACAATAATCCAAATACACTTTACAAAAGGAGGAACCAAATCAGTAGTAGACAGAAACAGTCTTGAAATAGAAATCCTTTATAAAAGTGTAAATGGTTGGAGTAGCTTTTTAACAATACACACTGAAAGCAAGGCATACTGTGTATGAGTGACTGACTAACAAGCTTCATTCTTCATTAGCAGTAGTATTATTTTCAAACTGTTTGGAAAAATTCTGTAAACCTATAGTATCATGTGATCCTCTCCTTCTAGGAGAGCAAGAGAACACAGTGTGCCCACACTTCAGAAAGAGTAATGAAAATAAATGTTACAGACATAATATTAGAGTTTAGTTAGAACAATAGAGACATTATAGTTCCTAAGGCTTAGGACATTCTACATACTCATTGCAGGTGGCTTTGGTGCCTCTGGCTATTTAATTGCCTCATTCACTTACTTGGTTATATCTTAGGAATGTAGTTGTTTCTTTCCCGTATATAAAAGCAATATTGCATGTAGTAGGAAATGGTACGAAGGAGAGTAAAAGCAGTCTTTTCTCTTGCTGCGCACCAGGTAATCTTTGGCCTGATCTACACCTAAAACTTAGGTCAATCTAGCCATGTTGCTCAGAGGTCTGAAAATTATTCACATCTGTGAACGAAGTAGTCAAGCCAACCTATGTTTCAGTTGACTTAGCTACTTCCTTTCGAGAGGGTGGATCAATTACACTTACAGAAAAACCCTTTCTATCACTGTACCAAATGTCTACACTACAGTCGTGTAGCTGCAGGGCTACAGCTGTGCTGCTGTAATGCTTGTAGTGTACACATACTGTTTGTTGTTTTATTTCATGTCTTTGAATTAGACTGACGCTGCAAGTTTGTACCCTGCATTGTGAATACAGTTTTTTTAAGTATTGTACAAGGCTCCAGTTTCTTTTTGGCTTTTGCCTTTTAGCTGCTGTATAGGGTTGTTTTCTCTATTCTTTGTCTGAGGAGATGGTAATCACATTAAGTAATTAGTGTAGAAACCCAGTTAAGGTTTGATGTAAAGAATCTCATAAATGATTAGCATTCTTTAAAGAAAGATATGTTCTGTCTTTTAAGTTTCGTCTTTGTCTTTTGTTTTTAGTTTATGCAACAACAGAGCTAGCTAAAGCTGGAAAGCCTGTGACTTACGTGGGTGTCCTCCTGTCTGTGGGAGGGTTTGGTAGGAAGCTTGGGGTTTATAAATAAATATTACTTTGACATCAGCTTGTTACATGCTGGGAAATATAGTGTAGTGGCCAGGATTATTGATGGTGTCTCTCCCCTCTTTCCCCACCCCCAGAACAATTGATATGATTTTAAGTTGTGTTCTCTTTGTAACTAAAAATGTTATTTCTATGATGGGGTAAAGAATACTTTAGGGATGGGATAATATGGGGTTGCTTGGCTTATCCTGTGTAACATAGTGAGTATAAATTTTTTATAGTACCTCGGACAGAGTTGTCAATCTGTATGTCTCAATAGGATGCATACCACACCCAGAAAATGTAAACACAGACGAGATCTATCATTTGTATAAATACTAAAGGAAAGTAAAAACTACAAGAAGAATACAAAAGCAGTATTGCTAACCCCAAGCACATGAATTATGACTTGGGCCCTAAAAATCATGAGACATTATAAAACAATTTTGGATATTTTTATTTGCCTTCTGGGTTTTGAACATTTTAGAGTTTGTGTTTTTAAGCTTTTTTCCACAACCACAAGGAATAGTAAGTTTACTTTGCACTGGAATCTCAGTGTTTTATTTTTTTAAATCAGATGACTCTGGAGCCACTGCTTTAAGAGAAATGCCATATAGCATAAGATTTGCGATAAAATCATGAGTTAGTCCAAAAGTAACTGAATAAATGTAATGAATGAGTACATTCTTTCAAGGACAAGGATAGTTGTCTATGCATTCTGGGCCATAGATCTCATCAGATTTCTTAACCAAGACCCGATGAGTATAAGGCTTCATCTTTTTAAAGAGGCTTTAGTAAAAGCCAAGCTTTTTCCACAAAGCAAGCAGTATGTGCAGGAGTAGCTGTAGGCATTTTGCTGACCAGGACAGAGACTGTTTTTGGTGCTTCCTCACTGTAGGGGCAGGGGAGGGGGAGAGAGGGAAGAGGGATGCAGCCAATCAGTGAAGCAAAAACAGCCAGGCATTCAGTCAGTGTGGTGAAGGGCAGGGGAGGAAAACCAAGCAGCATAGAAGTTGGCAGCCAGGGCAATGTTTGCCTTAAGCCATATTATTCTCATCTAGTGCAGCTTCTGCGCTTGACATTATGATGGAAAAACAAATGATCATATATCTTCTAATATTAAAAAAATTATACCGAGTGGAGTAACAATATTGTATGTACGTTGTTAGACAACTAGCGTGACCAGATGTAGCTTGTTCATGCTATAATAAACATGAATATTTAGTATTAAAATATCATATTTTAAAAACAAAATATTTGTCTCATTTCCAGTCCGAATCCTTAGTCTAATGTAACAGAGCAGTGCAAAATCAAAACCTGCTGGTGTAATTTCTGCTTTCAGCATATACAAATTCCTTGTGATGCTGAAGTAAAGAATCTGGGCAGACTTGCTCTTATGTCCTTGGAAAAAAAAGTTCGGACTTAATGTACTTGTGCCTCATAACATGTGATGTATTCCGTGATTACTTGAAAGGGAAGGTCTATTTAGTTTTAGAATGTGCATCCACATAGTGTTGGAGATCAGGGTTGTCCAACCAAAGCTTTCTTATCATTCAGTTAAAACTGGAATACTTAAGTGCCGCCTGTGTGCTAAAGGAAGCCCATTAATCAGATTGACAGTGGATTTTTCCGATTTTGTATGCAATTTATTGTGCAGATCACCTTGAGGCTCTCTTGGATTTGCAAGGATCTTCTCATTCCTGTCCCCAATTTCTCCAGTTTACCCTTAGCCTCTGTCCTTCAAACATCGTGGCACCCCCCTGCCCATCCATAGGTTTAGCTTGTTTGCCTCCACACCCCTTTTGTCCCCTGACAGACCAAGAGCTTGGAAGTGAGCTTGGCTCATTAACACGTGGCATTGTGTCACTAGGCAGCTTAGCCAGACAAATCACAAGAGTCACTTTGTCATGAATGGTTTTTGGTTCTCACTGACTTTAACTGTGTCTACACTAGCACTTTCATCACTAAAACCCCTCAGGGGTGTGAAAAAAATGCTCCTTGAATGACACAAGTTTTAGCGATGAAAAGCACCCCGTGGACAGCACTTTGCTGGCAGGAGACTCACTCCCGTCAATGAAGCTACCACCCCTCGTTGAGGTGGTTTTATTTTGTTGCCAGGAGAGCTCTCCTGGCAATAAAGTGTGGCCCCACAGCACACCTTACGATGGTGCAGCTGCAGCAGCAGAGCTGCGCCGTTGTAAGGCGTGCAGTGTAGACATAGCCTTAGCAGGGCTGGTGCTTCCATTTAGGCAACCTAGGCGGTCGCCTAGGGCACCAGGATTTGGGAAGGCGGCAGACTGTTCTGGTGGACCTCCCGCAGGCGTGCCTGCGGATGGTCCGCTGGTCCCGCGGCTCCGGTGGAGCATCCGCAGGCACGCCTGCTGCAGGTCCACCGGAGCCGCGGGACCAGCGGACCGTCCGCGGGGACACCTGCGGGAGGTCCACTGGAGCCGTGGGACCGGCGAGCCGGCCCTGCACCTAGGGCGCCAAAAACTCTGGCACCACTCCTGAGCCTTAGTAGAGTTGAGTTCCTTACTGTGTTCAGTTCTTTTTCTTGCTTGAGGCTTAGGACAATTACGAGAACCATGGCCCTAACTGGGGGATGTCCAGGCCAAATCCTGGTGCTATAATCCCTTGCACTGCAATGCCCAGAGTAGGGAGCCAGGCACAGCCCAGTGGAATGGGAGGTGCTGCTGTAGGTTGAGTTCATTTTGTTTCTTTTTATACTTTGCTTTTAATTGGGTGAGAAGAGGGTCTAATCCTCTCGTCCAGCTAAGTAATGACAGGGCCCTACCTCCTGCCAGACCTCACTACTGCCCTTGGCCCTGCTGCCCTTCTGGCATGCAAGAACCCTTCTGATCCCCCACCACTCCTCCTCCTGCACTTGTGCCATCTGCTTCTCAGTTTCCACCCCATTAAAGGGACAGTGGTTTGGAGACCTGTGCTCCTCACTTCTTCCTTCCAGCAGGTTGAGCCTGCTGTGCTCTCTGCCTGTACCTTCCTTCCTGTGAAAAATAATTGTGGCTCCAGCCTATCTGCCCTCTTCCTCTTCTCCTCTACAAAGAACTAGCAGTCCACGGGTTGGTCTTCTTTCCCTTCCGGAAAAATTTCTATTTTTTCTTGACGAGTGGTCTTTTTTAAAGCTTTACACTTGAATGTCATCCAGAGACCTCTTTTGGTGATCACTCTCTTCCACACTTTTAAAATTGTCAGTCAGGAAATTGACATTCTCTCGCTATTTAATTCTCTCTCTTAGACTTCAGTACCCCGGACTCTTGCATGTATTTGAAATTACTTTTCTTCGCCTTAGTGCACTATAATAGCACAAAGTTAAATAGAATTCCTTTTTAAATTGAGCCATGTGGAATATGTCCAAGAGAGACTATGCTATTATTCTTTCATTTTTTCTAGCTGTTGCTCAGGTGCGTGTTACAATAGTGGCCATATTGAACCACACAGTTAACTTAAAATATTTGGTGTATGCATTTTGTTTCCACAATAAAAGTGTATGTAAGAGCCAAAGCTACTCTTTTTCTATCCTTTTAAGTCTCTGCTCTCAGTAGTGGTAGCATACTCTGAAATATTATGTCTCTCTTGATCCATCTTTGAAGAGATGTAGTAAGTGCCCAGGTACCATGCATGATCTTAAGAGCTGAATTTAAAATCTTTAAGTCTGTTAAATGTCCAGAAATAGTTGTTCTTTTGTTCCCTGTATAGAATCACTTCCTGCTCATTAATTTGAAATGAGTCATAGGATTATTAAGGCTCAATCTTTTTACAGGTTTTATCACGCTTCATTTAAAGCACCAGACAGTCGTATATTGAATAAGAATGGGCTAAAATAGTGTTTCAGATTTAATTAGATAAAATATTAAATGACTACTGCTCTTCCAGTTCGTTTCACAAAATACTTTTAACATTATAAAATTATGATTTAACTTAGTTATATTTTATTCGAATTATGAAATATTTTAATTTTTAAAAAATATTTTGTTTAGCCACTTTAGAGAGAATTTGCAGAGAAGGTTGGCAAAACTTAAGTGCCTAATACCTAATACTGATGAGTGCCTAATACCTTTACCAAAAGAGAAATGGTCTGATTTTTTTTTCAGAGATGCTGCGTGACTCCAACCCAGATTGAAGTTGGTGGGAATTACCAGCAGCCATTGGTGGTTTAGGAGATGAGACGTAAAATTCTTTTATTTTAAGTTTCTGGTTTTCATTTGAATTAGGCTGGTAGTCAGTGAAAGTTACCATCCGATAGCTGTTTAGTGCCTGTGTGAAGTAGACTAGTAGTATCAAAAACACTCCATTAACATTTGTCAGCTATCCATACCCTGGGTCCCTCTTGATCAGGTTTCAGGCCAGGGCATGTACAGAAACAAAACTTGTTGCTCTAGTGGATGGCTTCTCATTTCTGTTGACATGGGAAGTAAAATGGGAGATATTGCTAGAACTAGAACAGGAACAAACTGTTATAAAGCGTGCCACTCTAAGTATAGTATAAATTTCAAAATATGTTTAAATCTATCAGAAAATGTGACCTTTATAGAGGGATCCTAATGGCATCTTCACTACTCTTGGATGACCAAACAGCAGCAATGATCAAACATACCTTTAGTTGATCAGGAACCTGGATGCAAAGCTAGCTATAGTTACTCAGATTCTTTTGCAAGTCTGGAGTACTCTAACAGATTATAACTTGACATGACCCAAAAGGGTACCTACAAACTACTTATGACCTGCTGTGTTGACAATCAGCTACATGGAGCCTACTGATGAGTGCCTAATACCTTTACTCAGCTTTGTACATTGACTGCCAGTCCAATCTTGGGTGCATTTCTAAGTTGTGATATTTATGTGCAAAGCCCTAAATGGGCTCAGACCAAGTTGTCTCAGAGAGCCTCTCTGCTGCACAGGAACACTACAGCTGTAAAGCACAGGTCTGAACTCAAAGGAGCCACCAGAAATCAGGCTGAATACAGGTCTTGCAGACTTCATGTCACAGTGCAAAACCAGTCTTTTCAATGAATATTCCTCAAGCAGCTATGCTGTCAAAATGGGTCCCAACAGTATAATCCTGGAATAAATAGACTAGGTTCAACTCTTCATTAATATGCATTATTATTACAAGAGTTACAAAGAGATTTCACAAAACTGGGTGACTGGGCAACAAAATGGCAGATGAAATTCAATGTTGATAAATGCAAAGTAATGCACATTGTAAAACTTAATCCCAACTATACATATAAAACGAGGGGATCTAAATTAGCTGCTACTACTCAAGAAAGAGATCTTGGAGTCGTGGATAGTTCTCTGAAAACATCCACTCAATGTGCAGCAGCACTCAAAAATGCTAACAGAATGTTGGGAATCATTAGGAAAGGGATAGGTGATAAGACAGAAAATATCATGTTGCCTCTATATTAATCCATGGTACGCCCACATGTTGAATACTGCATGCAGATGTAGTTGCCCCATCTCAAAGAAGTGTTATTGAAATTAGAAAAGGTTCAAAAAAGGGGCAACAAAAATGCTTAGTGGTATGGAGCTGCTTCCATCTGAAAAGAGATTCATAAGATTGGAACTTTTCAGCTTGGAATAGAGACGACTAAGGGGGGATATGATGAAGTCTATAAAATTATGACTGGAGTGAAGAAAGTAAATAATGAAGTGTTATTTACTCCTTCTCATAACACAAGAACTCATTTGGGGACACCAAATGAAATTAATAGGCAGAGGTTTAAAACAAACAAAAGGAAGTATTTTTTTCACACAACACCCCATAGTCAGCCCGTGGAACTCTTTGCCAGAGGATATTTGTGAAGGCCAAGACTATAGCATGATTCAAAAAACAATTAGATAAATTCATAGAGGATAGGTCCATCAAGGGCTATTAGCCAGGATGGTCAGGGATGGTGTCCCTAGCCTCTGTTTGCCAGAAGCTGGGAATGGGCGACAGAGGATGGACCACTTGATGATTACCTAAAAGCAGCAAAGAGTCCTGTGGCACCTTATAGACTAACAGACGTATTGGAGCATTACCTGTTCTGTTGATTTCCTCTGGGGCACCTGGCACTGGCCACTGTCCAAAGACAGGATACTGGGCTAGATGGACCTTTGGTCTGACCTCGTATGGCTGTTCTTATGTTAGCTTCAAAGTGGCAACGGGAAGTGGTTCCTGCTACAGAGAGAGGTTACAACCCCTTCCCTCCCCACAAAACCAGCCCTTTGGTCACAGTGTCGCATCAAGAGCTCGTGTTCAGTTTATAATTCACCCCAACCCCCAAATCATTTTCAGTCACTGTTTCCCAGGATAGAGTCCCCTATCCTGCAAGTCTGGCCTACATTCTTTATTTACATTTAGCCATTTTAAAATGCATACGGTTTGCTTGTGCCCAGCTTATCAAGCAGTCCAGCTCTCTCCGTATCAGTGACCTGTCCTCTTTGTTATTTACCAACAGCAAATTATTGTGTTATTTACCAACTTTATCAGTGATGATTTTAGTTTTCTTCTAGGTCGCTGATAAAAATGTTAAAAAGCATCAGGCCAAGAATTTATCCCTGTGGGGCTCCCCCTGGAAACACCCCTGCTCAATGACAATTCCCTATTTGCAGTTATCTTTTGAGATCTATCAGTTATCAAGTTTTTATTCCATTGAAAGTGTGCTATCTTAATTTTATATTGGTCTAGCTTTTTAATGAAAATGTCATATGGTACCAAGTCAAATGCCTTACAGAAGTCTTATATCAACACAATTACCATTATCAATCAAACTAGTAGTAAAAAAAAGATTAGTTTGACAGGATCTGTTTTTTATAAACCCATGTGTTCAGCATTCATTATTTTAATTCTTTATTAATCAAGTCCCATATCAGTTGCTCCATTGTCTTACTCAGGATCAATAGACTGGTAGGTCTGTAATTTCCGGGTCACCTGGCTTACCCTTTTTAAAGGTTAGTACAATGTCAACTTTCTTCCCCAGTTTTCCAAGACCTATTGAAAAATCAACATTTAGTGGTCAAGAGAGCTGATCAACTAGCTCTTTTTAAACCCTTGGTTGCAAATTATCTGGACCTGCTGATTTAAAAATGTCTAACTTTAGTTGCTGCTGTGTAACACTCTCTCTTAAGATACTAGTAAAATAGAAAGAGTGTTCTCATATGATATTGACTACATTATGTGTTTTTTTCCCCAAATACAGAACTGAAATATTTATTGAACTCTTCTGCGTTTTCTGCATTACTATTGATAATTCTACCGTTTAGCAATAAACCAATACTATTGTTAGGATTCTTTTTGTTCCTAACATGCTTTTAAAAACTCCCTCTTTGTCCTAAACTCTTCTAGCCATAAATTACTCCTTGCATTCTATTGATTCCTTTACCTATTTTCTACAATTCCTAGCTTCTGATTTATATTTGTAACTTTCAACTTCCCCTTTTTTTCATATTATTTTATTTTTATAGCTACTTCACTTTCCCTCTAAATCACGTGTGTTTGGTTTTTTTTTTAACATTCCTCATGGATTTTTGGACCTATAATAAAGTGTTCTTAAAAAATTTCCAATTATCATTCAAATTTTTCTGGTTAAATTCTTCCTCTCAGCTGATTTGGTTTATAATTGTTTTCAGCTTTGTAAAATTGGCCCCTTAAAACACCAAGTATACGTAATATTGGTCTGGATTTCATTCTATTTGCACATTATAAATGTAATCAAGTCATGATCACTTGGTACCTCAGCTCCCATTAAGTTTTAGATCTGTGATTAGTTCCTCTTTATTTGTCCAGGATCAGTATAGAATTTTCCTGTGTTTAATGCTATATTTTTTAAATTAGGAAATTATCATCCTGACAACAATGAATTTCCAAAAGTGTTTTAGTACTGGCAGCATGAGACCGCTCAAATTGAAGTCCCTTGTGATTTTACGTTTTTCCTCCTACACATCATAGATAGGTGCATAATGAGCCAGTCATCCTGTTCCCTAATGTGTTTTAATGGTCTGTAGCAGACTCCACGTAATATCTCAGTCTTGTGCATCATCTGTTAGGACATTGACCCATAAGCAGTTCAAGATTATTTTCTTCTGAGTTATCAGTGACTCAGAAAGAGGTAGACATTTTAGACATAGAGTGCCACTTTCCATCCTTTCTTGCTCACTCTGTCCTTCCTAAACAAGTCATAACTATTGATTTTTTTTATGTTCCAATCATGCAAATCATCCCACTAGGTTCCAGAAATACTAACTACCTCGAATTTATGCTAATAAATCTATGTTTCTCTGTTTGTTACAAAGGATCCTCGCATTGGTGTACAGTCAGTTAAATAATTATTCTTCATGTCCTTTTGATTGATTAATTTTGTTTTCAAAATCTAGATTTTGTGCTAAATGAGCAGTCATCTCTTCCCCTTTTTTATCCTCCTCCCCTTTTGTTATTAATTGAATGCTCCCTGACTACTGTAGCTAGCCTGACCCTGAGGAGATTGGTTCCCCTTCTGCTGAGATGGAGGCTATCCAAACTATACGTTCCCCTCTCCCCATAGAAGGTGGACCAGTGTTCACCAAAACCAAAACCCTTACACCACTTACCTAGCCAACAGTTCATTTCCAGAATCTTGTGCTTTCTGTCTTCCTTCACTTGAGGGACAGGAAGGATCTTGATTATTCTTATTCTTATTCTTCAGCACACTTCTGAGTTCTCTGAAGTCATCTGCTACCTGTGAGAGATCCTTCAATGCAGAGTTATTAGTGCCAACATGAACCATCATCAGTGGATTCTTGATCCATTCAGAAGACTGTCCAATCTTAGAGTCACATCTGATGTCTTGGCTCCAGGAAGACAGCACACCCTCCTGTTTGTCCACCTGTCTCTTGCAGAATATTCTTTCAATCCTTTGACTATTGAATCCCAGCAAGGATCATCTGTGTTCCGCGGACTGTTGGAGATCTCTTTGTGGACAAACTTGATTTACTTACAGGTTGGGCTGAGCTGCCATCCACTGGTATGTCCTGTGTATCTCTCCATTTTCTTGGACCAGTTGAATCTTGAGAGATATCTTCTACAGTTTCCACATTGATGACCTGGTATTGACTGAAAACTTCTATTTATGTGGATTTCCTCTTAGTCCTCTTCTCTCTGGTCACCACAGACAGCCCATCTGCATCCTTCTCCAGCCGTGTAGAATGCCATTGTGACCTCTTGCCTGTGGTGGTTACAAACTGCCCCGTCTGACTTCCTTTCTGTCCATCTTCTTTCTTCATTAAACCTGAGGTACTGGTGTTTTCCAGATCTGGATGTCTAGCAAATCTTCAACTTCCTTGATTCTTCATAGCCTCTCTTCTTGTCCCTCCAATCAAGAATCTTTTCCTCCAGCATAGTCACCTAACTTGCACTTCACACACAGTGTAATTTCCTTGCACATTTCTGCTTTCAGGCAGGAAAGAAATTATGGCACATCTGTTGGAGGTTACCATCACTGTTCCATTGCTGGCCATCTTGAAATCACATGTAGAGCTGGACCTGCAAGGAAAGCCTCTCACACTCCCTCTTTAAACTCCCTCAAAAACTCTTTTAGCAGCTTCTGCAGTCTTTAATTACATGGCAAGAAATAGTATGTGATTATGCATAGGGAATCTTAATTCTGGCATTTGCTAACTTTGGAGTGCTTGACTTTGCAAAGTTAGCGTTCTTTTAACTTAGTTCTTGTGTGTGTAATGCATTCACAATTACAGACTTGTTAGATAAGAAGGAAGTATATTATTTGCGTATGTGGGCCAATTCCTAGTATCTTTTGTTTTCATGTCTGTCTTTTTTGAACATGCTCCGTTCCCTTTTCTGTCACAATATTTAGCATTTGTCTAAGGTGCACTGTACTAGGCTGATCAGATGCCCGTTAGTAACAATATTGAAACTGTTCCTTCCCTTTATATTCTGCATGATTGACTGACTTTCTTCACCCCCTTAGTGCTTTGCATTCTGCAGAAAGATCACTTTGTGTATGTTGCTTTCTGTTATCTAATTAACAGTGATAATGCAAGAAACTCAACAAGATTTTCCTGCCCTTCTCAAAATTTTTGGAAAACCTCCTGGTCTCCACTTGGTTTAATTTGAAAGCGCTGCAGGAGGGATATCTTTGATATGTGTAATTGAAATTAAGCATTTAACAAGGGCTAACTAGAACTCAGTGTGTATGAAAAAGAATATCAAAGAGCCCAATACTAAAGCAGACTTTCCTCTTTTTTTCCTTTTCCCTCTGTTGGAATAGGATACTCAAGAGATAGTAAGCCTTTCTCTTTTCCAGTAAACTGCACTTATCTGAATAGTGGCAGATTTCAAGTTAAACCATCCTAGGATGTCTGACCTTGACAATCCAAAGTCCTGAAGAACAGGTGTTGAGCACCTGAGATTTTATCTAATAATCTGGGCATTGTGCATCAGCCAGAATTGGCTACTTGAAAACTAGTTTTGTATATCAATACTGCTTTGTAAGCCAGGTCCTCACTGGAGCCCTTGTTGGTTTCTTTTAGTGTAGGAATAGTCTGACAGGCTAATCAAAGCAATATTGGACAAATGCAGCTTTATCAAGATGTTATCTTTTCTTCTTTGAAAAGTGTTCTTTTGACAATGATCTCTGTGGATAAAGTTGCTTAGAACACTACACGCAGTAGGAATTCCACTGCCTTTCACAATTTGCTTTTCAGACCACAGATGGCAATGAATTGGTTTTGTGCATATGTGTACATATTTTTAAACCCATTTCGGGTCACCAAAGATTTTTTTATCATCTCTTAAAATGCTTAAAGAAACTGATAACAGAAAAGCATGTTGAATTTATATCAAAGACTGAGATGGGGTGTAAAAATATCTTTATTATTCGTTACATAGTATCAAATGAAATCTGAGAGAAAATGTTGCCTTGAAGTAGTTATGTTATATTCAGGGCCGGTGCAACCATTAGGCAAACAAGGCGGCTGCCTAGGGAGCCAAGATTTGAGGGCGCTAAAAAGCGGTGCCCAAAATGTCTGGGATGCTCACCTGGTGCTGCGGCTTTGATCAGCTCCAGCTGTCTGGGAAGTGATGTCATTCCTCCTTCGG
Source organism: Gopherus flavomarginatus (assembly GCF_025201925.1). Taxonomy (NCBI): domain Eukaryota; kingdom Metazoa; phylum Chordata; order Testudines; family Testudinidae; genus Gopherus; species Gopherus flavomarginatus. The sequence continues at coordinate 206,908,867 of NC_066618.1, forward strand.
CCACTGGGGGCACTGCGCTGCTCCCTACTGCTCTGGCTCTTCTCCAGGGCCCCCGCCTCTGCTCAGCCCAGCCCGCCCCCACTCCCCTGAGCTCTGCAGCAGGGTCAGCCTGCAATCACCGGCAGGAGGAAGTGCAGAGACCCAGACCCAGCCGCGCCACCAGTGAGTGCTGTGGGGTGGTTCCCCCTTGCCCTCAAAGCCAGCTCCGCCCCCCCCAAGGCTTCCCCCCACGGAGGCCTGGGGTGCCCCTCCCAAAGACCCTCCCCCCGCGGAGGCCGGGGGCACCATGGTCCCCCTGCGAGGGACTGCGTAGGGCCCCAGAATATCTAGGGATGGCCCTGGTACTCACCACCCTCCCCGCAGCCAGCCCCTGCCGCACCCCGTGCCCTGCCTCCAGCCAGCCCCACACCCCCTGCCCTGCTCGCAGTCAGCCCCTGCTGCACCCCCTGTCTCCAGCCAACCCCTGCTGCACACCCTGCCCTGCCTGCAGCCAGCTCTGCAGCCCCTTGTCTCCAGCCAACACCTGTCGCATCCCCCTCCCCGAAGCCAGCCAGTCCACCCCACACCCTGTCAGGTTATTCTTTTATTTTCATTAAATATGTAGACTAAATAATGAAATTAATAAATTTTCAAGCCGAATGTGTATTAATTCTAATGAACAATGCCATATTATGCAGTATTCATTTTTGAAAGTTTATAATTGATGCTCTGGGGGGAGGGATGCGGTTGTGGGGCGCAAGGTGGAAGTTTTGCCTAGGGTGCAAAGTATCCGTGCACCGGCCCCGGTTATATTAAGCACTGACATGTGAGTAAGCACTCTAGAAGAGACAGAATAGCCTACCTAAAGAGCTTTTTGGTGAGGGAATATTTTTATCTTTTAATAAATAATAAAGCACTGCATTTCTTGTTAATATTTGTTTTCACATTCCTCTTTTCATGAGTTGCTTTAGGTATCTAAAAACCATTATTTTGCTTTGTTGGGGAGTAGCAACAATTCTGGAAAACTTAGCGCACATGTATCTGACTTGCATTGAGACTCTGCTATCCCCAAGTTTTCCATCTAGGTTGATTTGCTTGAGATACAATCAGTAATTTAATCCTGGGGGGAAAATCCAAGATCCCCATCCCCCTCCCCAAATCCCTTGTTCTAATCATTAGTCCACACAGCTTCATTCTGATCGCAAGGGCTGCTGAGCTAATCGAGATGGAATCTTGCCAAACCATTTGTCCCAATATTCTTCCATTTCATTCTAGTCTGCTACCCAACTTCAGTAACAATGAAGTATGTTGTTGTGCTCCCAACTCCATCTGGCAAGGAGATCGCGCATCTGTTGGACTCAACTGTTAGATATGGAGGCATCCGATTCCCTTTCTGCTTACATAGTGGCTGCTTTGCTCACTTCCGAGATACCCATCTTTCCCAAAGATATTGGAAATACAGTGACAGATGGCTTGAATGTTGGGGATAGGCAACAGATAATTGCTGAGGGAAATATGTGATTGTAATTCTTTCTAAATAACTATTAAGAGTTGTGATGACCTCAGCCATCAGTATCAGAGGGGTAGCCGTGCTAGTCTGGATCTGTAAAAGCAGCAAAGAATCCTGTGGCACCTTATAGACTAACAGACGTTTTGGAGCATGAGCTTTCGTGGGTGAATACCCACTTCAGCCATCAGTTTCTTCTTGGCACCTCAAATACTCTTAGGTTGCCCATCCTAAGTAGTAAGAGTAAAGGGATATATATTACTGGAAATAGCATTAACATTCTTATAGAGCAATGGTTCTCAGCCAAGGGTTCAAGTACCAGGGGGTACTCAGAGGTCTACAAGGGGGTACCTCAACTCATCTAGATATTTGCCTAGTTTTACAACAGGCTGCGTAAAAAGCACTAGCAAAGTCGGTGCAAACTAAAATTTCATACAATGACTTGTTTATACTGCTCTATATACTATACACTGAAATGTAAGTACAATATTTATATTCTAATTGATTTATTTTATAATGATATGGTAAAAATGAGAAAATAGGCCATTTTTCAGTAATAGTGTGCTGTGATACTTTTGTATTTTTATGTCTGATTTTGTAAGCAAGTAGTTTGAAACTTGGGGGTATGCAAGACAAATCAGGCTCCTGAAAGGGGTACAGTAGTCTGGAAAGGTTGAGAGCCAGTGTTATAGAGTGTTGTATGTTCATAATTTGTTAACTATAATTTCAAATTTCAAACACTGTAGGTGAAATCCTGGCTCCATTAAAATTAATTTGACTTTTGCTCTTGACTTCAGTGGGGTCAGGATTTCACCCTCTATGTCTTCAGTTAAATGTGCCCTAAACATGTTCTGAAACTAAAATAATTTTCAAATTCGGTTTTAATGAAAATTTAAATCTTGGATATGTTTTAATATAATAACTTGATTTTTAAAAAAAAATTAGTCCCATTTATTCACCTGTGTGTCAAATTGTAGTGTTGTTAGAAATCCCATTATTTCAGACTATTCTGATTGAAATTGCATGTAACTTCTCTTGTAATTTTGTAACTCTCAGCCTAAAGATTGGACAATAGGGCTGTGCTTTTCATTTTAAGCACCTTCCCACAACTGTCAGTATTTTCACGCCCACTTCCGCATGAAATGAAGTATTTTTAAGTGGCTTCTGAAGTATGTACCATGTTTACAGGCAAAGAAAATTTTGTTTCCTTTCAACGCATCACCTGATAAGGGTGAAGTGTGTAGGATAGACTTTAGTGCTCTCAGATTGCTGCTCTCCATTGTTTGGGATGGTTCATGATGGATTGTTTTAAAAACAATATAACCACCTTTTCCCCTCCCAAGGCACGTCTGTTGGTATATATATTTCTGGTTACAGTTTTCACCACACTGGCATGCTCTGTCTCCGTCGTCCTCGGAGGCAGAATTCCACTGATGTTTCCCAAACTTCCATCTCTCCTCTGTATACTGCTAGTGCTGCTGCTGCTTTAGCTATACTGTAGGTGAGCCAGTTGGTTATGGGTTTAAATTTGGACAAAAAATAAGTGAAGATTACACCCAGCCTTGGAAACATTGAGTTAAAAATTATTATAGTATTTTCACTGAGATAGCTGCTCTTGTTCTCTTTATATTTGTTTAAAAATACTGTACTTGTTCTGTCATGTTTGTTTGTTTGTTTGTTTAACTCTAACTGTAGTTGTGAATATTCTTAAATCCATTCAGTCACAACAAAGAGATGCATTTAATTCTGTTCGGCCAAGAATTCCACATTTCTTCCAGAAAGAATGACAAAAAGTCTGTTTTGGTTGAATCTTGGAGCTTTGCATTAATCCTTTGGTGACTGTGGACATTCCTGTATAAACCCATGTAAACATTTAATTTGGTTGGCTATCTGGAAAATGCTAGCGATAAAAGATGGAAATGTCACTTCACATTCTATAGCAGTGAATTCACTACAATGCAGCCTACAAGCACAGTAAATAAAAAAACTATATTAAAGATTATGTGAGTTTAACTTCAGCACTGCACAGTTAACTTTGCTACTGTCATTTGTGAAAAATTTCTTCCAAAATTAGCCAAATGTGTAGAGAAGCAATAAAGATTGTATGGCTACTTGTAGCCAGTTCTCGAATGTAATAGATTAAATGCAACTAAGTAGCAACATAGACTTAGTTACTGTAATGAATGACACCTGATACACTCTCCAAATTAATTAAAGTAAGATGGTTTGATAAACCAAATAGCTCTGATGTACTCTAAAAGTTTCTTTCTTCCAGGTAGTATCAGTGGCCTATGTTATGTTTGGGGAAAGGTTGAGAATGACCTAGTCAGTTCGACAGTGTGTCACTACAAACCGGAGTTTTCAAAACTTTGAACAAGGGCACAGTATCCAGAAAGTAGGAAAAGTTGGAAATGTCATTGTAAGTTAGTAATATTGTGGAGTAAGATGAGGTGCGACTTCCTTGGAGCAGAAAACATGAGGACCAGAAAAATTAAATGTATTGGGGTGATTGGACTGTGAGGTTTGGGCAAATACCATACATTGAGTAAAAATACTAAAGCCTTGTTTTCTGTAGAAAATTTCAGTTGAACTATTGTTGCTTACTTGTAATTGTTGAATGTGTTCACACAAACCATCTTAGCTAGTGGAAATTTGTGCAATGTTCCTATGCACACAGGAACCATTGAAGTACCTGCAATTGTGGGAAACCTGTCCCTGATGTCATGGCTTTTGAGAGTAGTAATCCACACGTGGTGGGGATAACTGCTTATTGTTTCAATGTCTAGGAAAATTTATTTTTCCTAGAATTTATTCATATAAAATCTAGGCTAGAATATGCTCTTTATACACTAGCCAAACAACGTTTACAAACTGCTTTAGCTGGAGCTGTGTTTAAAGTGAATATAAACATGATTAATTAACTCAGTTTGAAGCCTTGTGGAGACAGGGCCTTATGGGATAGAAGAAAGTTAGATGCACTCTGCTAGCATATTTCTTAGTAGCTTCATTGTGGATGGAGAGGGGAACAAATTGCGTTTGCATCAAGATTATAACTTTGCACACCACTTTCATAAGAATACACATTAATTTAGCAGATATGGAGCTGGTAAAATCATTACAAGGTTTGATTTTAAATTTTCATTTAGTTTTTTTTTAAAAAAACTAAAAAAAATAGGACTTGCTTGTGATATTAAATGTTCTGCTTTGTGAGCTCTTTCACTTTGATAGTTTGATAAATATATGTTAAGAGTTAATTAGATTTCGGATGTATTTGGTCTGTGTAACTTATATGACAAAAAACAATAATGATAGCTAAAACTAAGGATTACAGTATAAACTGTATACTGTGAAATAATGGAAAGGCATCGTGAAAACAATGTGTAATATTTTTAAACAGAATATTTTATATAAAAAGGTTGCAAGCTTTTCTTTTATGTACAAATCTAGCTCTAATTATTCTACGGTGATGTTTTACACTCTGTTCTAAAGCTTAGTTACATACAGTAATGTTAACACTATTTGCAGTGTAGCTCAACAGCAATGTCAGGCAACTGGGTGACATCATGCCCGTTTGAGGCGTTACGCTAAGATGGGGTTGGGCAAACTGTGGCCCATAGGAGTGTCACCCCCGTGGTCCTGCGGGGCAAAGGCAGGCTCCCTGCCTGCCCTGGCCTCGTGCCACTCCTGGAAGCAGCTGGCACCACATTCCTCGGGAAGGAGGGGGGGCAGAGGGCTCCACACTCTGCCCTCGCCTGCAGGCACCGCCCCCTCCCCCCGGCAGCTCCCCTTCAGCCCCTGGGTGGGGTGGCATCAAACAACTTCTCTGCTCCTGCTGCAAAGCCTCCTCTGGAGCTGATTTCAGCAACAGAGTCACTTCACTGTCCTCACTTGGCACCTGCTGCCGGCTCCCATCAGTCCCCATTCTGTATTCTGGGGCCAGCAGGGCACCGTCCTGGTCAACTTGGTGATCACACACCACTGGTGGCTCCATGTTCGGTGCAGTGCCCAGTTCCTAGTCCGGGGTGGCCAAACTTTTTGGCCCGAGGGCCACATCTGGGTGGAGAATTTGAAACAGAGCCATGAATGTAGGGCTGGGGCAGAGGGTTGGGGTGTGGGAGAGGGTATGGTGTGCAGGAAAAGGCTCAGGGCAAGGGGTTGGGGCACAGGAGCAGTGTGGGGTGTTTGAGGGGGCTCAGGTCAGGGGGTAGGGGTGAAGGGAGGGGGTGTGGTGTGCAGGAGAGGGCTCAGGGCAGGGGGTTGGGGTGCAGAAGCAGTGTGGGGTGTTTGAGGGGGCTCAGGGAAGGGGGGTGGGGTTCAGGAGGGGTGCAGCAGGGGGCTCATTGCAGGGTGTTGTCGTGGTGGGGTTTGCAGTGTGGGCTCCCTTCCTGCCCTAGCCCTGCGCTGCTCCCAGAAGCGATCGGCACCATGTCCCTGTGCTCCCTGGGTGAGCCAATGGGAGCTGCGGAGGGCAGTGCCTGCAGGCGAGGGCAGCGTGTGGAGCTACAATGTGCTGTTGAGCTACACCGCAAATAGTGTTAACATTACTTTACGTAACTGAGCTTTAGCACAGAGTGTAATGAGAGAGTAATTGGTTCTGTGAACCAATGCAAAAATTATTAGAAGCCGCAGCTAGCAGCATGTATCCAATAACGGTGGATTGGATGTCAGCAGTGGCTTTGCTCCTCCTCCACACCTCCCACCACTTGGAGTTCAAAATGGTGACCAGGAAAAGCAAACAGTAAACACCCTGAAAGATAATTTTTACTGGAAAGGCACAGATTTTTGCTAAGGCATTCCTGTTTCTTAAAAATAACAACCTTACACTGCCATACTTGTAAGTAAGCTGCTCTGAAACCACTCAGCCGTATAATGACCCGCCTGGAAATCGTGAACTGTGTGTGAAGAGGAGGTGGAAATGTTTTCCATTTATAAATCTGGTCCATTTCAGGTAAACGTAGTCCGTGCAGTCCAGAGGTGACAAAATCGTTTTTGCCAAATTTGACTGGGGTTTGAAATTTTGTCCAGAAATGGGGGAAGGGAGGGGACACAAAGGAGGAAGGCTGTGGAGTTCTGTGTGTTTGCATGCAGCCATAACAGGCTAAGCTATGTGGAAGCTAACGCATCATCCTGTTGATTCCCATGTGAATTCTGACCCAATCTTGGGTGCTGATAGCTGCAAACTTTTCCTGAAGCAGGAACTCCAGATAGGCAGTCACGTTTCAGGAAAGGGTGTATTTTCCAGGGCCAACTCAATAGCTGATTAGCCCAGTCCACATATACAGTGACTGAGCAGCACTTCTATAAGTAAATACTTTCGTTGCATACATGGCAGGTGTCCCACCAGCAGCTAGGAATAACATCTCCCTTTGCCAACTGAGCACCACAAGAACTGTTATGGCCTCCAAAATGAAAAGCTTGAATGATAGAGAGAGCTTTTGTAGCACAGCCACTGATGAGACATGTGCACGCACACACACACACACACACTCTCTCACTATCTCTCCCCCAATCCAAGCAGTTCTGCAGCTTTTAGAAAATGAAAAACATCTTTGAATTTTTAACTTACCATTGTCTTTGCACTTCTTTCGCTGCTATTAACCTGGCTGTGTCCAGGGAGCTTCTGTGGTCTGAGGCATCCCTCTCACAATATATTGAAGTTCAGTTTGGAAAAATAACATTTTATTTCCTAAAGGATTTTTTTCTGTGCTCCTGCACTCATATGTGCTGGAGGTGCTATTGCACCCCCTGGCTTGAAGTGGTTTCCATTATATACAGGGGTTTACAGTTTGGGTTCAATGGCTTTCAGCACCTCCACTGTACAAATTGTTCCGGTACCCCTGCCTGCACTGACCTATTTGAGAAAATCATCCTCTGTGTCTTGTCTCATTCCGGGCCCCTCCACCACTACATGCTGCGATACCTTCACAGCTCACCCATACTGCAGCGGAAAAGTGTTGTGGAGGTATTGATCATCTTTACGGTTAAGATTCTATCATGAGTGTTTTTAGTAAAAGTCAGGGACAGGTGGTGGGCAATAAAAAAAAAAAAATTAATGGAAGCCCATAACCTGTCCCTGACTTTTACTAAAAATATCCTGGGGGAGGAAGAGAGACCTGGGGACTGCTGCTCCAGCATCCCAGAGCTGGATGCTCGCGGGTGGTGTGGGGACCACTGGCCTCCAGCCACTGCTCCAGCTCCAGGGGGCTGACCCAACCCCGGCTGCTGCTCCAGCTATGTCCCGGAAGGTCCTGGAATCTGTGACTTCCGTGACCTCTGTGACAGAATCGTAGCAGTGGAGATTTGCCTGTAGGTTTTGCATAAATTTGTTATGGCAGGGTGCCATATCTCCGCTGCTATGATGATCAGCCCCCTACAACACACCTTTCAGGATCTATGGGTCCTACACGTGCCTATCACAATAAGAGGTGCACTAAATGTCCCAGTAACAGCTATGTGGGTGAAACCAGATAATCACTATGCTTTCGAATGAACTCACACAGAAACATGCTAAAAGACAAAAGCATCCTATCACCTGTGGGTGAACAGTTTTCACAAAATTGTCACACTATATCTGACCTATTAGACCTCATCCTCCAAAGAAATCCGCACAACACCTTCAAAAGATGAGCCTGAGACAACTTTGCTAGAAACTAAAAATCATGACTTTGATAAAGACACTGGATGTATGGTTTATTACAGCATTCTGTAACCCACCATTTTTGTTCTCTGATTGAAGAGGTGTTAACGGGCCACTTCACCTTCTATTGTCTCTTAGAATATGTGTTAACTACTTATGCTAAACAAATTGTTCCACCTTGTGTTTAGCTGTGACACTTTGGGTATGTCTACATTGCAGTTGGACACCTGTGGCTGGCAGTGCTTCTGACTTGCGGTTGCAGGCTTGGGGTAAGGGGCTATTTGAATTGCAGTATGGACATCTGGGATCATGCTGGAGCCTGAGCTCTAGGACCCTGCGAGGTGGGAGGGTCCCAGACCTCAGGCTGCAGCCCAAACCCTAGCGTTTATATCGCAATAAAAAAAAAATTCTACTAAGGCAGCTAGCACAGGCCAGCTACAGGTGTCTTATACCGTCTGGGTGTCTAATACCCAGAGATATACCCTCTGTGTACCTTTCCCAGACTTGAAGAAGAGCTCCATGTAGTTCTAAAGTTCATCTGTTTCACCATCAGAAGTCGATCCAATAAAAGATATTATCTTCCCTACTTTGTATCTCTAATATCCTGGGACCAACTCGGCTACAATGACACTGCAAAGAACGAAGTGTGTGATGATTCTGAATCCAAGGATATCACTATTCTGTTAGGGATATCTTCTGAAGATCAATATGACTCTGGGAGCTGGCTGGCTCTAGAACTATATACACAAGGTATTTTATACTTGTCCTGGAGATTATATGTTTAATGCATAAATAGCTTTTAACTAGGACTTTTAAAAAAAATTCTTCTAGAAGAACGGTTGAGGCTTTGATTCTTCTGAGATTGTGTGAGGTTGTTTCACAATTATAAACTACCTGTATATGAATGTTGGTCAGGGGTGAAAGTAACTTAAAGGACTTACCGGTATGCTGGAGTCCTGAGCAGGGGCATGGCCTCAACTAGAAGAGGTGTGGCCTCCACCAGAAGAGGTGGGGCCTTTCAAGATTTAAAGGCCTTAGGAATCCGGCTGTAACTAGGAGTCCCAGGGCCTTTAAATCACCACCACGGAAGCCAGTCCAGTCCAACACGGTATACTGGCTCTTACCGGTATGCTGGACCGAACCAGCTTACTTTCACCTCGGATATTGGTTTGAAAGAACTGGACAGTGGATAAAATCCAGAGAATCCAAAGAGTTGAATAGCTCCCAAAGCGGTGGCTATAAGCTTCACTTTACCTTTGGATCTGGAGTGAATATTTCAGGGATCAGACCACACTTATTGGGTTTGTTTCAACATAAGAAGATTCCTCCCTCATTATATCAGCACTAAAGTGTCTCATCCAACCTTGGTAACTGATGAATTCTGTGGATTTATGCAGCTTTTGTAAAAGAGCTGCTAAGTTATATTTTGGTTTCATTTTACCATCACCTCTGATCTTTGGGGGATGCTCTCAATTTCCTGACCCCTTGCTGTAAGTTGTTTGCTTCCTTAGTTTTTTGTAGCTGGTCTTTTTAGCTATCTGAGAGCCAGGGCTTGTTAGATTTGATTCTAGTCCGGTGCCAAAAAAATTACAGCTAAACCAAGCAGCCAGTGACATCTCTTGACCTGTGAGGCCTGGAAACACACACACACAAATCAGTTTTTGTATGTGGATTGTGTATCTCTCATAGAAGTATGGCTGATGCAAAATAGTTTTATTTGCCCTTGACTATCAATGCCAGAAGGGAACATTCAGGTAATTGCTTCATGGTAATGAAGAGTCTGATGAAACTACAATTAAATAGACAAGGTAAGCTGTATTAATCATTTTTTTTTGTTATAACAACCATGGCCTTTAAGAAACAGAATGAGAGTATCCAGATCCTTTACTTTTGATTTTTGAGATCCCAGGGCCTCTAGTTCAGAGGTGGGCAAACTATGGCCCACAGGATCCTTCTGCCTGACCCTTGAGCTCCTGGCCCTAGAGGCTAGTCCCCGGCCCCTCCCCTGCTGTTCCCCTTCCCCTACATCCTCAGCGTGCCGCACTGCTGACGCAATGCTCTGGGCAGCCAGGCAGCGCAGCTGCACAACCTGGCCTGACCCGGCACTCTGTGCTGCGCGCTGGCATGGCTGGCTCCAGCCACAGCTGTTCTGCCAGCCACCGGTAGCATGGTAAGGGGGCGGAGAGCAGGGAGGGCTGGATAGAGGGCAGGGGAATTCGGGGTGGTGGTCAGGGAGTGGGGATGTGACTAGGGGTCAGGGTGGTCAAGAGGGTGGAGAATGGGAGGGTTGAATGGGTGCAGGGGACCCAGGGGGAAGTCAGGAAGTGGGGGAGGTTGAATGAGGCAGTCAGGGAGAAGGGGTGGTTGGATGGGGCAGGGGTCCCGGAGGGGGATATTCAGGAATGAGAGGAAGGGTTGGGTGAGGGTTCTGGGGGCGTTCAGGACAGAGGATGTGTGTTGATGGGGGGGGTCCTGGGGGTACCATGAGGGAACGGGGGGGAGTTAGATGGGGCAGGAGTCCCGGGAGGGGCCATCAGGGGGCAAAAAGCAGGGGGGAGATAGGGGGTGGGGGCCGGGCCATCCCTGGCTGTTTGGGGAGGCACTCTATAAGTGGAGACAAGCTCATTGACTTCAGTAGGATCAGGACCAAGGCTCTTGATGGTTTTAAAGAATGTAATATATGTGTATCTGTGTGTAACAATAACAGTACTTGAAAACTTCTGACCAAATTCTGGCTTTGTGGACAGTCTGCAACAGTGAAGATTCCTTTACAGGAATTTCAGACCTTACTGGAGTTTGCCCAATTAAGACAGGGAAACTAAGTTTGTTACTCTTGAGGGATGAACAGTCATTTGGGAGAAATATTCTTGGAATGGTAAATAAATAACAATAATTATCTAAACCTCTGAGGTTATGATGTGTGAAAAAAATAACAAAAAATGATAGTTTGTGTTCCAATCTCATTTTTTTTATAGACCAAGGAAATTATGCATTCAGATAATCAGCCAATTTCTGCTCTCATTTACACTAATAAATGACAATGTTCACCCGCACAAACTCTGTAGCTAAAACATAGGCAACAGAACATAATATGTTTGTTGTTAGCATCAGGGATAAGGGTTGGAGAAGGTTACATTACTTATGAGCATGAATGTATTTATAAGTAAATTACAGTGTAGTTCTCTCTTTTAGAAGCAAATGAGTCAAAAGATGTTGAAAAGACTTAGGTTTTATATATTTAATTTGCTTTGAAAATGATTGATTAAGGATCCCCTTTTACACCCACTTAAATCTGATTGAGAGCTATTGTACTGAATCTGTACACTTTATACCTGAATAATAATATAAAGCATATATAAATAATATATGCACGGATTGCACAAGCACAATATGAATGAATCATGGTATACTCAATAAGATTATTTTGAAAGAGAACTACTCTGGATATTACAAAGACATTTTCATAAATTAGGGTATGTATACTTTAGATCAAAATACCATTCATGTTACATAAGAGAATCTTACAGGAAAGGTAGGGTGTGTGTATTTAATCTTTTTCACCTTTTATGTTCTCAGACATGGCACATATTAGTTTTTCTTTTAACACTGAAGTTATATTTAGTAGCAAGGTGCAATATATTGCAGAAACTAGTATCTCAGCTATGGTAAACCATATGGTAAACCATAACGCCCCAAAGTTAAATAATATTTCATCCATATGTCCGGGTAGTTTCATAATGAGTAATTCATTTGATTAACTATATGTGTTCCAAATCCTAGTTGCCCAGCAGCAAGTAGTTGAAAATTTTCCTTTTTACCAGCTCGACAACCAATGTTGCATGTTGGCTCCTGGTTACAGCATCCATTTCAGCGGTGTATCCCTGTCTGTAAAATGGGGATCGTACTACCCTACTTCCATGGGAGTGTTGTGGTAATAAATGCATTAGTATACATGAGGTGCTTCAATATGGTTTATATAAGAATGTAGATATTTCTGCTTAGAATTATGAAGGACATTGGGGTGAGTAACCAAACTGTATTTCGATAGCTCTTCAAATTACCATATAATAAAACTGTTTGTTCACACTTTTTAACAAATGTAATCTGATTTGACATACAGAATTAGATATTGCAGAAGCAGATATAGTACTATGTTATAAATAGAAGAAATAACTCTATTGCTGATCTAAACTGAGACAGTTGGTCTTCTGTAAGTTCTTAAGCAAGTTTGTGCTGTTTTCAGTTGCATTTTAAACTTTAAAATGTGTGTATATATTTAAGAGCGTCTCCAGTTGTGAGAGCTGAGCAGTATTGTATCAGAACAGAGTTACTTGAGATCCATAGGTGAAATAAGTATTAAGTATTCTGTATTATTTTTATCATTAGGCTGAATTCTAAAATGCTGTTAAAATTTGTGAGGAATGGTGCAATAGAAATGCAAATATTTTTGTAACTAGATTGTGAGTCTTTAGGTCACAGTGGAGAGGTTCAAAACTATTCTGCTGACCTGCCTTGGCAGCGAGAACAGTTGAACCTCTTTAGTTCCAGCTCAGGAATACAAAAGTCCAAGTGGCTCTAGTCTGAGTAAAAGAGAGCTACAGAGAAGGGCAGGAATTTTGCTAGAGAAAGTCCTTTTATGTGTGTAAGCAGAGCCCTCCCTTTGGGATTTGTTGCTTTATTTAAAAATAAAAGCAAACCTCAGGAAGATGGTGAGTTTGCAGACATTACCCCATTTTGCATGAGATGAGTATAGGGGAATGGCATGCAGACTCGGCCTCTTTGCACATCAGTTTCAGTAAGTCTGAAAAGTAAACAGGTTGAAAAAAAAATGGCGATCTGGTTCCTAAAATAAAGAACCATAGATGTTTAAGTTCATATTCATTTCAGTTAAACCTTTTAGATATGTCCTAAATCAGTATATATACTAGGGGAAGCTGCAGGGTATTCTCCCACCTCCATGCAGCTTGTGGCCTGTGCTCCCCACTGCCATCGTGGAACTTCCACATTTATTTATTATTAAAAAAAATATTTCAGAATTTTAAAATATGCACAGAATTTGATGCAGAATTCCCTCAGGAATATGGAGCACTGTACAGCTGTGATGGTGGGACTGTGAAGGGAGTGCTGGACTGTAGGGTATCTGTGGGTGGGGGAGCTGGGCAGGGGGTATGGCCTTAACATTTGGAGATTTTATTTTAAACCAAGCAGTTGTAAATTGATAGCACTGAAATAATTACATTGCACTGAAACAATTGCCAGTGCCAACAGTAACAATGATGTGTTTGCCTAACTCACATTGTTTTCTGTGGCCTGTACTGAGAGTTTTAGAACTTATTATTTCTCGACGTTTCAAAACTTTACCAGAGGATTTGCTCTCTGCATGTCAACCAGTAGCTGAATAACTTCATAAAATTAAATTAGGGAGCTTACATTATAATGCTTTACACCGTCACATTAAGTTCCTTTGAAAGTCATGGCTTCAGACCAGGAAAGAAGCTGTTCCCACAGGCTGAACTTGTACTCCGTACTGTGCTTAAATATTAGATCATTAGTGAAGGCAAGTGGAGAGAGTGTGTGTGTGTGCAGGTCTGTTTGTGTGTGGGTGAGAGAGAGACACAAATAGAACACACTGATATTAGATAAACAATAATCTTAAATCCAACTCCTGTATATAAAAAAAATCAGGTTAGTTCAATTGAGGTAGGTAAAATTAGGCTTTTCATTCTGTACATATGTCTCAAGGACACCAGTACTGACCCACTTAATACTGGTTTGTTTGTTTGTGTCTGTCTGTCTGTCTTAATTGTTGGAAGTCTCCGTACTGGCTATTTTGTGAATATATAAAAATCTGAAAGGTTTTGTGGTTTTGCTTGGGTCATATGGCAGGCACTTATTTGTGTTTCTATAACTTCCATGGTAAATTAGCATTGGTTAAAGTGTCGCATGTTTCTATTACATTTTGAGCAGCAGCGAAGTAGTTAATGCAAAGTTTCTCAGTTAAAATTTTCATTGCTGTGTCATAAGCTGAAATGGAGACACTGAAACAGAATGGATATGTTGCTAAATATGACAAAATAAAGTATTTGAAAGGCAGGAAAGTAGTTTTGAATAGTTTCTGTTCAGGCTTTTGTGTCAGACCATCTCTGCACGTATTATGAAGTCTATGCTTGGCACATAATGCAGAAGCCATATTACTGGACTGAAACAGGCACAGTATTGGTACATCAAAGAAAGCAGCAGCTGTCATTGAATTTTAGTTGTAGTACTTGTGAAGGCCTTAATCCCTGTTCCAAACCGAAGAGAGAGGACTTTCCCTTTTAAGCCTGTTTTGTTGTGTTTTCCAAGAAAAGTGCTGATTTGGTCCTGGACCTGAAGACTTGTCACAAAAAATACTTTTTTTTTACATCAAATTTAAGACCAGGAAAAAAGGATTGAACAGATAAAACTTCTTAAATTTTTGTTTAGATGAAGCTAGACAAAATTTATACTGTGCATTCACATCAGATATTTAAGAAATATTTAAGCAGTTGTTACACTACTCTTCATTTCACTTGTATTCCATTTGTTGAACAAGACTAACCTATTCTATCAAAAGCATTTCTGTGTGCAGTCCAGCAAGTACTTAAGACAGTATAAAATGTTTATGGAGGTTCTGCTAATGATGTAACTGAACTTGCTGAATGTTATAGACGGGTGCTTCCAAATGTGATTTTAACTCTTCTTAGATTGTTGCTTTTCAGCTGTTGAAGCATTACATTAGGGGTGGCCAAACCGTAGGTTGCGAGCCACATGTGGCTCTTTTACCATTAAAGTGCAGCTCGCGGAGCCCCCTGCGCCCTTCCATTCTTCACCTACCAGACTGGGAGTGGGGCAGAGAAGCTCAGGACCTCTGCCTTGCAGCAGGGTGGTATGCGGTAGGGGCTTCTGCCCAGCGAGGAAGGGGAGTCTTGGGGCTTCATCCCGTGGGGCACACCTGCCAGGGCTCAGGGCTTCAGCAGCAGCAGGGCTGAAGCCCCTGACTCCTGGCAGGTGTGCCCAGGCTCTTGAACTTCTGAAGAAGCGGGGAGGGATAGCTCAGTGGTTTGAGCATTGGCCTGCTAAACCCAGGATTGTGAGTTCAATTCTTGAGGGGGCCATTTAGGGATCTGGGGCAAAAATCTGTCTGGGGATTGGTCCTGCTTCGAGCAGGGGATTGGACTAGATGACCTCCTGAGGTCCCTTCGAACCCTGATATTCTATGATTTTATGTTTGTTGAATGTGACTCAGAGGGCCAGTAAATTTGGCCACCCCACATTACATGTTGAGGATATACGGAGGTCCTTAGTGAAAGGAGCTATGCTTATAAAATGTACTTTGCTTTATTACAGTTGTTTCACATTTTCAGTCTTTATATGTTCATTATGAAAGTTTCCCAAAATCTTTCTTTGAATATCTCATTAACAGTCATTCCAAAATAGGAATGCACAGCTTTGCTTTGTAGTTTTCTAAGCCAAACCAGACATGCTCATGAGAGTATCAAATATCTTTTTTAAAGCTGCTATGGAAGAATGTAGGAAAATCAGTGTTATTCCATATAATTTGTTAAAATATTGGAAAATATAATAAATATATTAGGTGTATAAATCTGTCTTTTTCTTGCCCTTAATGTGCTGGTGTTTTAATTGTTCATTGTGAAATATGGACAGTTTATCAATGCATTTTATGTTGAGGAATATTTTTTGTTTTGTTGGAAAAAATAAATAGCAAAGTTCTGCATTTCAAGAAGGATTACTTAATAATCATGGTACAAATTACCACTAAATTCTGCACCCATAGCAGTCCAACAATTTGATGCTCTCTACTAATGCATTCCCATGACTCACTAGAGAAATGAAGCGTAAAACTGCTGGTCCGTTGCTGGTGCGTTACATTTTCTGACTGGATGTGATTATGATTAAACTGTTTGAATTCCCCTACTAAACTATAAACCATTACAGTAAGGCCTCTTTGAAATATTTTACTGTAGTAAAATAAGTAGGTTGCTTAAATTAAACCTTAAAAAAAGTTTGATGTGAGCATTGCTATTTTTGGGGGTTTTTTAAAGGTTTTTTTAGCTAGATTTATGTGGAATGCCAGATTGGGGGAATGAAATTTATTTATCAGCATTGAAATATTTGAAAATATCTGCTTTTGGAAATAGTTCCATAACTAACTTCTGTTCCAGGGCTGCTGCTCTCCTGCACTGGAGCCTGGCCATTGAAATCAGGGGTCTCAAACGCCCGGCCCACAGGCCATCTGTGGCCCAAGAACCTCCCCAATGTGGCTTGTGGGGCTCCAGCAATTCTGGGGCCGGATCTCTCCCTTGGCCCCACCTGTCACCCCCAGGCACTCCCCCCCCAACACATCCCCCAGGCGATTTAAAATGGCCCAGGCCCCACCCACCATCGGCAGCGCAGTGGAGCTGAGCAACTTCCTGCCTGCTCGGTCCACGTGGATGCTGCCCCTCCCTGCAGCCCCAGGGAAGGGCTGTGCCTCTGTGTGCATCTGTGCCTCTGTGCGCTGCCCCCACCCTGAGCACCCCTGTGGCCAATGGGAAGCTGTGGGGGCTGTGCCTGGGGGCAGCAGTGCGTGGAGACCCCCCAGCCTGCCTTGCCTTGGAGCCCCAGGTAAGCATCGCATCCCCGACCCCCTCCATAGCCTGCATCCCCCTCCCCACATACCTCTTACATCTCCATACTCCCTCCCAGAGCCAGCACCCCCCCAATATCCCCTCTCGCCTCCAAACTCCCTCCCAGAGCCTGCACCTCCACTCCCTGCCCCAGCCCAGAGCCTGCACCCAGCACTCAAACTTCATCTGAGCCAGACCCCTTCCCCCACCCAAACTCCCTCCCAGAGCCTGCACCCCAATTCCTTAACCCAGACCACCTCCCCCACCCAAACTCCCTCCTAGAGCCTTTGGCAGGTAGGGGGTGGAGTTTAGGGGGTTGGAGTTTGTGGGGGCAGGTTCTGGGTGGCATGAGTGACATTACTGGCTCGCTGGGAGGATTTGAGGACTGGCACTGGCCCTAAGTTGAACTGAGTTTGAGACCCCAGATTTAAATAATACCAAAGTAGCCATCAGCTCTTATGTATTACTTTTTTCCCCTTAAGGTCCTTAAAGTGCTAGGTTCTCCACTGTCTCTGGTATAAATAGTAATTAATGTAAAGAAAGAAAAGGTATTCTTGACACTTGGGAGCATTCAAGCCAATTTCTCATTACTAGGAAAGACTGAGAAGGTCAGGGACTGTATAATAGTATGCGTTGTATAAACAATAGTGCCCTGATCTCCGTTGAGGTCCCAAGGGGCTACCAAATTACTACTACTACTAAGACAACTAGATTTTCCCACAAGGGATCTCTGTCTCTTCACCAAGTAATCAGTCTCAGTGGTTTGATCAGAGCTCAGTTAGGTTCTGAGTTAAATAGATCCTCATAGCTATGGCCAGTCATCCCTGGAGGCAGTGAGGTGGTGCACGTCACTACCACTTGTGGAAGGAGTGAGGTATCTTTTCTTAAGTTCCTTTCTTAAGAAACAAAACAAAAGGAGGATAAGAGTGTATGCATATACCAAACATTTTTATACATATCTAAAAAAATATTTTGAGCTGAAACACTTTTAGAAAAAAAAATTCAAAATGGTCCAACTTTGTTTTTAAATTATTTTGTTTTTGCCTGTCAAATTTTAACATAAAAAAATGTAGCATGACATATTTTGCTATTAGGCGATGTATGTTGACTTGCAGGGCAGTGATGCAATGTGGAGGGTCACTGCCCTCTTTAATTTGGATGATCCTATAATAACAATCTTAAATCAGCGGTTGTAGAGTGGACAATTTATCACTCGTTACTCAAGGATGTTTGTGTTCTTAGACTTGCCTACTAGTTCATTGAAGTGATGTTAATAATAATGTTGCTTTTTTTCTTGTAGATTATTGAATCACTGGGGATTATTATTTATAAAGCTCTGGACTATGGCTTGAAGGAGAATGAAGAGCGAGAACTAAGTCCTCCCTTGGAGCAGCTTATCGATCACATGACCAATACCGTGGAGGTAGATGGGAGTAAAGATGAAGGCTATGAGGCTCTGGATGAAGGCGTGGAGGAAGATGAAGATGAAAAAGAGGAAGTTGAGGTCATTCACTCCTATAAAGATGTCATGAAGGTACAGTAATGGCCAATTTACATGGCACTTTGCTGTTAAAAACGCTTTTCACAGTCACAAAATTTAATCAAGTGAACTTTTATGTTGGCATACAGCCACTGCAATTGGAAAATTACTTGTGTGTGTGCACACTTGGCTCCTTGTGTTGACAGTGTGCCTCCTCACCAGAAGTACTTGTATCAA
Organism: Gopherus flavomarginatus; assembly: GCF_025201925.1. Classification (NCBI taxonomy): domain Eukaryota; kingdom Metazoa; phylum Chordata; order Testudines; family Testudinidae; genus Gopherus; species Gopherus flavomarginatus. The sequence goes on from NC_066618.1 coordinate 206,927,355, forward strand.
TTGCATTGTCAGTGTGAGGCATTGTGCAACGGCTCCTGAAAGCCAGTAACAGTCAATGTAAGCAACGCAGTGTCTGTACTAACACTGCATCAACCTAATTATATCAGCTGTGATTCTACACTGCTTGGAGAGTTGGTGTTGCTAAATAGGCATAGAGAGGCACTTATATCAGCAGGAGCCAAATTTAAGTCACTTCCACAGCCAGGTCAATGCAAGGCAGCTTAAATTGACCTAACCTTATAGTATAGACCGGACCTATGGCAACAAGTCTGTGTTTTGTGCTATCTTCAAACATGATACTGCCAGTGTAGTAGTTCAGTTTCCTTAGGTACTACTTGTTTGCAAATATAATACACTCATAGTATTTCATCTGTGACAGTAAACAATAGAAAGGAAATGATCAGCTAGCATTCCTGATACTTGATATTGGGACAGTCTAATTAGTCTATTCTGATTTTGTCCTGAAACTGGATGTTAAATCTTTTAGCTGACATCTACTTAATTCTTTCATATGCACGTTGAAATGAGAGAGGGTGTTTCAGTGACATGTGCCAGCTCATTACTCCAGTGTTCCTGTAGTTATGTTCCTCTTCCCCAACCCCCTTCTCTACTGAAGGGAATGCCTATTCTTAAGAGTATTTCTTTTGTACATAGTGACTCAGGGTCTGATATTTCACTCTAAGGTTTGTAATGGCAGTTTTTAACCTGACTAGTGACATTTGGAAGTAACAGCTTATGAATTTTAAGTACAGTGCAATTTCTAATGTCAACGTTGCTGCTCTTGACAATCATTTCAAAGTGGTTAATTCTCTGTTTTCCAGTGAGGAGCCTTTGACAGAGCTCTTAGAATTGTATATGATCTCTTTTATAGTCGTGAAGAGGGTAGAAATAAACACAGACACTACATTTTCACATTGTTTTTATTTTCAATAGTGCAGTCTTCATAATACTATAGTCTATTTCCTACATTGGTATTGAAGAGGCATTTAGTATAGACTAGAGAGTGGCACTTCATTGCTCATGTGGGTCGCGCATTGTTTGTTGTTCACTTTAAGTGCAAATGGATTTTCAGGTTTAAGCACCATCTCAGGCAAAATCTTAGCTTGGATGCCCCTAGAATGGGAATGCAGCTGTGGAAGTGGATGCTGGAAGAGTTGTAGCAGTAATGAATTTCCCATTAGAACAGAATGGGCAAAGTTTGTTTCCGTTAACAGACTCCACAGAAACAATATACACTCAGAAGCCCATTGTAAGTGGCCTCTTCTGGTCTTCTGCAAAGATATTGGGGAGGGAGAGGAGTGCTGCAGGGAGATTTGGACGGGAGTAAAATTTGATTGGGGGTGGTAACAGGAAAAACCCTTTTCCCAGGGTAAACACACGTGTCAGATGTGGCAGAAAAGTATTTTTTTCAGTTGTGAAATATGTGCAGGCTACACCTTCCTTTATCCAGTGACTACCACACAACAGCATGTGGTCTTGTGACCGTGAGACTCAATTATTGTAGTTCCCTGTGAGCATCTCGTACAATAAAGTTTTCTACTTTGCTTGCAGCTTGTAGAGAATGCTAACACAGGTTTATTTGCTGAGTTGAGCAACTATTACGTCTTGCCCACCCTGCAATTTTTATTGTCTGCCTGTAAAGTGGGAGATTGACTTTACATTGTCCCTATTGATTTTTAAAGTCCTTAACCGTATAGTCCTCGGTTATATACTAGGGGTCACACATTTCATAGCTTCTGTAGGTCAAGCTCATTACGTATACTGTATTCCTCTGTTCTCCCCAACATGCTCCCTGTGTGCCACATTCCCATCTCCATCTATTTCAGGGACTCCCTGCAACTCTCCCCACCCCCCACCACATGCCTGGAGCTCTGTGTGTCCCCTGTTTTCCCCGTGGCAGGGGTTCTGCATGCCATCCCATTCCGACCTCCACCACCTGCCATGAGCTCTGTGTCCCCCATGGTCTCCTTCCTCCATACCATTTTCCTCATATTGTTCCCCCATGCTAGGGGCTATGTGTGACCCCTTTCTTGCCTCCCAACATATCAGTCTCCTGTATTTTTCCCCATGCCAGAAACTCTATATGCACCCCTATTCTCCCCCATACGGGGGTCCCTCAATTTCCGACTGCCACGACACCTATCTCCAATGCTGGAGTCCCCCATTTACCCCTAGCCCCATGGATTCGTGCACCCATTACTGCCGTCCCCAAAACCATTATTTTATGTCTTCTTTCTGAGAGATGAGTCACTTTGGGTGTCAGTATGTTGAATTCTATTGGGAGGATGGACAGAGATGATATGTGGTATTGTTATGATGGAAGTAACAGCCCCCCTCCCTTCCCCAGCACACACCCCTCCCCAAAGATTTAATCATGGCATTTCCCGTGACTTTTACTAAAAGTACCTGTGACTAAATCGTAGCCTTACTCATGTTGCATGCGTTACGTCCAGTAAAAAAAAAACAGTGAAGACAAGACCTTTTAGCAGAAGTATAGTTCCTACCTCACAGTAAAACTGAAGTATCTTGTCTTTACTGTGTTTTTACCTTGAGATAGCTCACACTGTTGGTTATCCGGCGGTAAAAAATGCACCTTTTATTAACAATGAAGACAAGTCCTTAGAGAATCTAAACTTAGGGTTGCAGACTCCAGGGACACTCGGGAGTTTATTTCTCTGGGCAGTTTGAAATAAAACTTTGTTTAGGACCAAGAATAAAGGCATGGTGTTATTTGAACCCCAATATCTGCTGGTCCCTAGTGACCTTGCTTTAGCTGGCAAGTATCTATTCACAGAGCTGGGAAAAGGACAAATGGAGTACAGTACTTACAAAATCATCTCTGACAAAGAACCACTTTGAGAAAGATGGTGTTTTAAATGAATATGGAGAAACTTCCATACAGCTGCTCTGTATTCTTTAGTAGCCATTTGGCTATATCAGGGGTTCTCAAGCTTCATTACACCACAACACCCTTCTGACAACAAACATTACTACCTGACCATAGGAGGGAGGCTGAAGCCTTTGCCCACCCAAGCCCTGCCACCCTGGGCCGGGGATGGAGGGAGGGACGCAAAGCAGAAGCCCAAGGGCTCCAGCCCCGGGCTGCAGAAGGGGTCCAAAGCTGAAGCCCCAAGGGCTTCGGCCGTGGGTGGTGTGGCTTGGGCTTTGGCCCTGAGCCCCAGCAAGTGTAATGCCAGCCCTGGTGACCCCATTAAAACGGGTCATGACCCACTTTGGGATCCTGACCCACAGTTTGAGAACCGCTGGGCTATATTCTCTCTTGAGTCCAGTAATGTCCTCTTTCACACACCAAACTGCTGTACAGATTATCTCTCCAGCATTTAAAGGTCCACTTGCAAAGGAGATTTTGTTTGCCCTGCAGATTACTAATGAGTTTTGATAGATTTCAGGCACAATGGCACTAGGACAAATGGGAAGAGGGGATGACAGCAGTGGGAACTGCATGTCTTATGGGATTGCTTACTGTGTAGTAGAGTTTTTCCCTTCTAGATTACTAGTTCAGACTTGACTGAGGCGTCTGTTGGCCAGAAATAATTAGCATCTAACAGCTGCTTCATGAATTCTGTGCTGATGAGCTGTGCCTGTTTCCTAGGGACAGATTGTCATTTCACAAAAACAGCTGTTTGCACCCTCACTGGCCACCTCATCAGTGAAGCACACGACTCAAAAGACCATGGACTAAGAACTACTTTCTCATCCTTCCCAGTGGCCCTCCCTATGTCACTGTTGAGGCACAGTGGGGAGAGTGGCACTGCTGCTTCCTACCTGTTATGGACAAATGCAGGCCTTAATTTTTCAGTTCTGACAAACGGGCTCCATTCATGAACAATAAACTCACTTTAAAAATGTCAGTATGGCAATTTCCTGATTTGTGTGAAAGTTGATATTTTCTTTTGGGATGCATGCATCATTCACAGTATTGTGTGATCTCAGTGATGGTGTGTGAAAGGTTGTAAACAAGACAATTGTTGATACTTGGTCTTCATGTTGTATGAATGGTGACTTGTATATCTTTGTTCATAAGAAAACATTAGCCAGAACAAATTGTGGCTGCTTTCAAACACCATACATCAGAGATTTTAATTGCTGTTTTTTAAAGAGACAATCCTTAGAGTAAGTTTAGATTCGAGATTAGATGGCTCATAAATTTTAATAGTTTTAACTTCTTTGAATGAATGTTAATGATTGAAAATTTACAATGGGGATACTGACCTGCATGCTTTTTGTTTTCCAGCAGTCTGAAAGCAGTACAGATTTATAGCCAGGAGTCTGAAAGCATTATAGTATAGCCATTCAGGGATTGTGTTGATTTATAGATAAAAGGAGGAGTGTCTCGCATCTCAGTTTCCATGCTAATTAAGTACCATAACTACAGATGGATGAGGAAGTAGTATTTGGATCTGGTTTAGGCTACATTTTGTATTTGAGGCTGAATCGGGAGATAGGTTTTTATCAGTTCCAAAACTTTAGAAACTGTTGCAAGACTTCACCCAGAATGGGCTAGTTAATATCATGAGCTTTTCACCAATTTGAATGCCAGGTTGGGGTGTAATTCTTCAAAGATGTTTGATATTTGGACGCTCTTCTTTGAGTAACATCCCTATTGGTGCTCCATTTCAGGAGTGCATATGTGCCCTTGTGCCTTCAACTGGAGATTTTTGGCAGTAATGCCTGTTCGGTCCTTACATGAGCCCTAACTATCCTTGTGCCCCAAACTGAGAGTATATAGAGCTGTGATCGACAAACTGCCCTCAGTTTCTTCTCAACTGCCATCAGCCTGAGACCAGTGGTGCCTGCTTATTTAGCTAGGTACCCAGTTTCTTCTTATAGTTTAGTTAATTGTCAGTTACTAGCTCTAGCAGACTAGTTTAACAGTTTCTTTAATAGTTTTATTTTTGCTGTTAGTTTTATTCAGGTTTTTTTCCTGGGGAACTTTCCTTTCCAAAGGAGTTCTTTTCCTTGGTGTATGATTAAATCTCCAGAATTCAAGCATTGCCAGATTTGCCATGAGTCTTTCCCTCTTAGTGACGGAGTCAGGCACTGCCTACTGGTAGACATGCCTAGTGGTCCGACTGGAGGTCAAAGCCTGACAAATGATTGGGACTGGGCCATGGGCAGTGCTGAAACCATAGCTGGGGACAGGCTGGGGTCAGAACCAAAATCTGAGACCCAGGGCCGTCCTTAGCTATAGGCAGAACAGGCAGCCGCTTAGGGCACCACTAGGTCTGGGGGCACTGCTGTGCCGGGAGCCCGGGCAGACGGGAAGCAGTGGAGCATGTAAGAACAGGGCTGCTGGGTCCTAGAGAGAGCCGAATGCAGTGCAGTCTGAGGAAGGAGTTGGATGCTGGGGGTCTCTGGGAAGGGGTAGGGGAAGGAAACTCACCTGTAGGGTGACTAGATGTCCCATTTTTATAGGGACAGTCCCAATTTTGGGGTCTTTTTCTTATATAGGCTCCTGTTCCTCCCCCACCCCCCGTCCTGATTTTTCACACTTGCTGTCTGGTCACCCTAGGTGGGGGTAATTGGTACCTATATAAGACAAAGCCCCAAATATCAGGACTGACTCTATAAAATCAGGACATCTGGATTTGATCACCCTAGCTGGGGAGCACGTCTCTCTCCCCCGGGCTGGCAGTGATCCATCTCATCCAGGGGGAGCTGCACAGAGCAGGATGAGCTCCTGTGGCTCCATGGGTGCCCCGTCTCTGAGATAGACTCATAGACTCTAGGACTGGAAGGGACCTTGAGAGGTCATCGAGTCCAGTCCCCTGCCCTCATGGCAGGACCAAATACTGTCTAGACCATCCCTAATAGACATTTATCTAACCTACTCTTAAATATCTGCAGAGATGGAGATTCCACAACTTCCCTAGGCAATCTATTCCAGTGTTTAACTACCCTGACAGTTAGGAACTTTTTCCTAATGTCCAATCTAAATCTCCCTTGCATGCTGTGCTAACTTCACCGTGGTCTATTGGGCTGACGGTGGTGCCCATTGGCGTGTGATCAGACCTGAGAGTTTGCTGCTGCTCTTGCCACTCTGCACCCCAAGAGGTGGATTTTGGGGTCCTGCAGTTTTCCACCTATCTCCTCCTCTACTGCAGCTGTTGGACCAGCAGCCTGGGGGGTAAGCCAAGCATGAAAGCAGCACTGTGTTACCATTTAGATTGTCATTTAACAAATTTGTTTGCCAAAAATGCTTGCTAACAATCCTGATTTCAATTTCAATATTTTTTTTAAAAAAAATTAATATCTTAGCCAAAAAACAGAAAATTAAGTTGACAATTATTTGTGACAAGTTTGGTATGAGGAAGGGAGTGGGCCAGTTTTCATCAGAGAAACAAAAAATGTTGACTGACTTTCCTATAGCCCTGTTACTGCTAAATAGAGCCCTCCAACAACTGCTGCCCCATTGCCACCCGGGGTCCTGGCCTTCGGCCTCACTAAGCACCCACTTTTGGCCTGGGGACCCCCAAGGAACCCTGGGTTGACAGCAGGCTGAGCAGGCCGGCGGCTGATACCCCGGCTGAGCCACTCAACCTGCTATCGGCCTGGGATTCCATTCACTCAGCTGGTAGGTGGGCTGAGTGGAACTAAATTCAATGAAATAGGAAAACAAGAGCAACTAATGACAAAGTGCAAGAACCTAGAGCAGTGGTCTCCAACCTTTTTCATATGGCGGGTGCCAGACGAAGGACCGTGGCGGTTGGTGAGCATCCGCTGACATGCCACTGAAATTCGGTGGCATTTCAGCGGTGATGCCTCTGGATGACGCAGCTTGTCGGCGGCAAGTGTTGTCATCCAGAGGTGTCGCTGCCGAAATGCCGACAAATTTTGGTGGCATTTCAGCGGATGCTTATCTGCCGGCCAGTATGGCACCATAGCGCCCACAAGCACCGCAATGGGGGCCCCTGACCTAGAGAGCCTCCTGAAGCACAGCAATCGTTTTGATTTAAATGGATTTGAACTGTATGAAGAATAGAATACACTGTCATCAATGTTGCCACATACAAAATCGATGATGGACATTGTACAGTTTACTCATACCAGCAAACTTGTTGACATATATCCTAATGTGTACATTGCCACTCGTATTCTACAGACAATTCTTGTAACAGTAGCATCAGGAGAACGGAGTTTCTCAAACTAAAGCTCATTAAAAACTATCTCCGCTCTACAAGGAGTCAGGAACGCTTGACTGGTCTTGCTATTCTTGCAATTGAACAAGACATCACTTTGTCTTTGTCATACGATGACATTATTACTGATTTTGTAGCCAAAAAAAGCCAGAAAGATTGCTTTTCATTAAAAAAAAAATCCTTGTTTCAATACCTCTTCATAGAAATTTCCAATAAAATGTTGCCAAATTAAAAAAAAATTATATTATTTGCATCATTCTGTCAAATCAGAATTTTTTCTACAGTGCTACCTCTTTAGTGCTAGTCCATCAGCATTACAGTGTGCTTAATTAAGTTAAACTGGTTTGAATAACATGCATGTGGCAAGTTTTCCAATGGTGTAAGCTTATGTTTGTGTTGCTAAGAGCAAGACAGGCACAGGGGTACCAGTTTAATAATCCCACCTAGGGCACCATAAATCCTAAGAATGGCCCTGCAGAGACCGTAGACAAGCCAGAAACAGTACCATAGCCAGAATTCAGGAGCAGGCCAGGGCCCAGAAATGGTCATCAGAGTCTATAGACGAGTCAGAATCAGTACTGTAACCGAGGTCCAGGTGCAAGCCCAGGGAGTCAAAGCCAGGTGGTCAGAGTCCAGGGACAAGCCAAGTCAGTGTAGTAGCCAGGGTCCAGATACATACCAAAGGTCGAAGCCGGGTAGTTGAGTCCAAGGATTCGGGGAGGGTCAGGAGGTGGAGGCAAGACTGGAACAGGTAAGTAACAGGACTGGCATAAGGTCAGAGTAGGGCAAGGACAAAACTGGAACAGAGGTCAGCCAGGCTGGCACGGGAACAGGATCAGGAGCAGGCTTGGAGTCTCAAGAGTCAGATACAAGGCAAGGCAGCAGGCAGGTTTCTGTCTGGGTAGTGCTGTTGCACCTACTGATCTGCAGCTCTGGCAGGGCTGGATAAATACCTGAGCCTGGAGGGTAATCTGACCCAGGCTCAGCTCAGGAATGGATTGCTGCTGCATGCCTGAGGGCTGAGTCACTGCAGGCTCCCTTGGAGTCAGTGCACTTGGGTTGTTGCTGCATGCTTGAGTGGTGACTCACTTCTTCTCTGTTGGAGAGGCACCTCTTGAGACTCTGGGGGTGGGTGGCCTGCCCATTATGTAAGCCCCCCCTTCCCCAGCTTAAGGGGAGTAGGGGATCCACTGGACCCAGGCATCAACTAATCACGGGGGGACAAGAAATAGTAAAAAATAGGATCGGGAGTGCAGGTCACAGGGATAAATCAGGGATTCAGTAGGGGACACTGAGCAGAGAACCTGGGACCAGTGCCCATTGCTCCTTGAAGGCATCTGTGGAGGCAGTGACACAGCCCAGAGGAACTCTGCCTGCAGATATGACTTCAGGAGGGATCAGAAATAGGCCCTACAGTCGCAAAGCAACTTCCCATCCAGCTTCTTCTTCCTGGTATAGTGGATGGCCACCTTGAAGAGGTGGTCTCACAGATTAGAGGGGTCATGGACTGAGTGTACATAAATCAGGAGGTGTGGAGAAAAGTGCAGCCAGAACCTCAGGAGGAGGTTCTGGAGGAGCTGGAAGAGGGACTGCAATCTGACACACCCTTTATAAATGGGCACCAGGGTCTCCTCCTCTCCACAGAAGGGTAAAGTGTTGGGGGAGGTGGTGAACCACGCCAGGTACATGCCTGTGCTCACAGCACCGTGAAGGAGCCACCAGCTAATATCCACGGGGGGCAATGGGACCAGAGTGGAATATGGAAAAAGTCCTTTTCTAAGAGGAGCTCCAGACTTGCTTAGAAAGAAGCTGGCGCTTAATGATCTGCCATACTGGAGAGCTTTCACCACATGAAGGGTACCACTGAGGCTTCAAGGGGTCTAGATACAAATGTATCTAAAGTCTTAAGTACATCTAAACTCAATGGTACCCATTGTTCAGGTCTAAAGCATAGCTTGGTACTCTCTGAGCACAATCAATGTTTTAGGGACTTCAAAGACTCTGCACTAAGAGAGGCTGTACGGGCTGTGACCTACTTTCTCTTTGATGCCCTTGGTACCCAGACCCATCAGTTACATTGTGACAGGTAAGAATTCTTTCCTGGGTGCTGGCTAGTGAGTCTTGCCCACATGCTAGGGTTTAGCTGATTGCCATATTTGGGGTCGGGAAGGAATTTTCCTCCAGCACAGGGGAATTTCGCCTTCCTCTGCAGCATGGGGCACGGGTCACTTGCTGAAGGATTCTCTGCATCTTGAGGTCTTTAAACCATGATTTGAGAAGTTCAGTAACTCAGACATAGGTTAGGGGGTTGTTACAGGAGTGGGTGGGTGAGATTCTGTGGCCTGTGTTGTGCAGGAGATCAGATTAGATGATCATAATGGTCCCTTCTGACCTTAAAGTCTATGAGTCTATAACTGGAGTACCACTGTGCCCTCTGGCCCACCAGCCTATGCTCCCTCTTACACTGTGCTGCTATAAAAAACTGCAGACCTGCTCTTGGTCCTACACTCCCACCAGCATTCACAAAGGTAGGGACACACCCTGCTGAAGTTACATGCAGGCTGTCTGACCAGCCACTGCATGAACCAACAATAGAGAGGTTACAGCCAAAATAACCATCATCTTCCCAGTGGGTGCACCCCCACTGGAGCATAAACCCTAAATTATACCGTCTTGCACTGCAAAGGGAATTCTACAGCGTAAGCTCATAGAGTTCATGCCTTGCTCAATGTGAAGAGGAAATACAACAAGCCTGTGTTTAAACCAAGCTGAGATTTTTCCTCGAACACTTCATTTAAAGGCACACTGGGTTGAAAGCATAAAACAGGTTTATTAACTACAGAAGATAGATTTTAAGTGATTATAAGCGATAGCAAACAGATCAAAACAGATTACCTAGTAAATAAACAAAAACACAAACTAAGCTTAACATACTAGATAGATTGGATATGAATTAGCCAGTTCTCACCCTGAGAGATGGTACAAGCTGGAATCCCCAGGTCTTTCATACACAGGCTAGAAATCCATGGGTCCAGTACTTCCCCAGTTCAGTCTTTGTATTTCAGGTGTTTCCAGGAGTTGTCTTGTGTTGGGAGTGAAGAACAACCAACGATGTCACTCCTTGCCTTATATAGCTTTAGCTTTAGCTATATGGTGGGAACCCTTTGTCCCAAACTCAAGTTTGTGGAAAAACACTGACATCCCAAGATGGAGTCCAGAGTCATGTGGCCTGGTCACATGCACTTGCATATCTTGCAGAGTCATAACAGCCATTACTTACAGGCTGTCTGGAACATTCACAGGAAGGTTAAGTTCTTCCAGGGTTCATTGTCTTTGTTGATGGCCCATCAGCTCTGGCTTCTTCATTGTTGTACCAGAAAGGCTAGTTGTGGGTGTTACCCAGAGTAAGCACAATTGAAGTACAGATAACATAGTCAATATTCCTAACTTTAGATACAAAAATGATACTGTGATACTACACCCCATATTCTTCACAGTGATATTATTATGATGTGATTATGACACAAGAAAATAACATTATATATTTTATGCAAGATAAGTTATGTGAAGTGTCATTGGAAAAGTTATGATTTGCTGAATATGATTGACCTGTTTGTATATATGTATCATTTTGTATCTTAAGTTATGAATATTAACTATATCTGTATTTCAAATGTAGTTACACCTGGGTAACGCCCACTAGACAAGATGCTTCCAGTTTAGATAGTTGGTGGGGAAGGGCCTATTCAGGGCAATGGGCCATTAGGGAAAAACAGTAGGCCTTAGGAGAAGCTTATCTCCCACCTGGTGATGAGCCTTCCTGAGAACACTCCAAACAGCCTGTGAGTAATGGCTGCTATAACTCTACAAGGACATGTGATCAGATCACATGATGCTGGACTCCATCTTGGGATGTCAGTATTTTTCCACAGATTGGTCTGGAAACCACGCTTTGAAACAAAGGGTTCCCACCATATGCAAAAGCTATTTAAGGGAGGGAGTGACATCATCTGGTGTTCTTCACTCTCCCCAGAAGAAGACTCATGGAAACACCTTGAGGAACAAAGACTGAACTGGGAGAAGTGATGGTCCCAGGCTAAAGGGATTTCTAGCCTGTATATGAAAACCTGGGAAACCCAAGTTGCAAAGCAAAGGCAGCTTATGCCTAAAGAGTCTGCCAGCCTGTTTGTCACTCAGGGTGAGAATTTGCTGATTCATATCCAACCTATCTAGTATGTTAAGCTCAGTTTGTGGTTTTTGTTTATTTACTAGGTGATCTATTTGCTATCACTTACATATCTTTTTGTAGCTAATAAACTTATTTTATGTTTTAATCCAAACCAGTGTGCATTTGACTAAGATGTCGGGGGAAAATCTCACCTTGATTACCACAAGTGTGCATGGTCCTCTTCACACTGAGGGAGAGGCGGACTGGGTGTTAAACCCATATTCTGGCGAGATTTGACCAGGGCAGGATGGTACTGCTCTGGGGTTCTAGGCTGGGAAGCTGGTGGTTAAAGAGCCTACGTGTAACTGCAGCTGGCAGTGTCTCTACCTGTGTGAATGCTGGTGAAAGTGGAGGCTGGAGGGGTTTCCAGCTTGTCGCAGCAGTACAGTGTGAAAGGGAGCCCAGGCTGGTGGGTCAGGAGCTCAGTAGTACCCCAGTTCCAGGTGGTACCCTGGGGGAAACCAATCACGGATACATGCATACAAATAGGATAATCATATTCAGCAAATCATAGCTTTTCCAATGACACCTCACATGACCCATCTTGTACAAAATGCATCATAATTATACCATAATCATATCGTATCATCTCATTATGAAGACTGTGGGGTGCAGTGTCACACACATAATGCCATGTATCTATGTAATTATATCAGTAAAATAATCACACCCTTAACTGATATCATTATACTGTATAGCTTTTCTAGCGCAGACCAGCCCTAAAATAATTCAGATCTAATCTGAGGTATCCCAGGAGCTATCCAACAATAACAGGAAACACCAGTTTAATATTCTGATAATTTTAATATAAATAAGAGATTTTTTTTTTAAAACCTCAAAACTTTCATGCTTCCTTTATACATCAGAAAAAAGCAGTGTATTAGCAGTAAAAAGTGTGTATGTGTGTGATATTTGTCCTGAGTTACAAAGGAACCCACATCCTCCACTATGGAAGCCACTATACATTAGTGTGGTGGTTGATCACACAGGTAATACAAGGTAATTTTGCTGTTTGGTCAAATAATTACTATTGAAATTTATTAGGGCTGTCAATTAATTGCACTTTAACCAATTAATGCAAAACAAATTAACTAGATTTAAAAAAATTATGATTAATTGCAGTTTTAATCATACTGCTAAACAATAATAGAATACCAACTTAAATTTATTATAAATATTTTTGGATTTGTTCTATATTTTCAAATATAATTTCAATTACAACACAGAATAAAAAGTGTACAGTGCACACTTTCTAGTATTTTTTATTTCAAATATTTCCACTGTAAAAAAGACAAAAGAAATAGTATTTTTAAATTCATCTCATACAAATACTATAGTGCAATCTCTTTATTGTGAAAGTACAACTTGCAAATATAGAATTATTTTTTTACATTCAAAAACAGAACAATGTGAAACTTTAGAACCTACAAGCCCAGAGTCCTACTTCTTGTTCAGCCAATTGCTCAGACAAACAAGGTTTTTTTTTTTTACATTTACAGGAGATAATGCTGCCCGTTTCTTATTTAAAATGTCACTTGAAAATGAGAAAATGCATTCGCATGGCGCTGTTGTAGCTGGCATTGCAAGGTTTTTACGTCCCAGATATGCTAAATATTCATATGCTCCTTAATACTTCGACCACCATTCCAGAGGACATGCTTCTGTGCTGAACTTAAATTGGTATTTTATTATTGTTTAACTGTGATTAATCACAACTATTTTTCTTAATCTTGTGATTAATTGTGATAATATTACGATTGTCAAATTATTTAAAAAAAAATTTGTGGCTGTGACTCATGACTGTGGAAACCAGAGGTGGAGATTGGTCAGTGTTGTATTAAGGGGCACCTCCCAGACATTTTTTTCAGTGGTCTGCATCATCAATCCCTGGGGGGCCATCCCCTCTGCAGCCACTTGCCCCAGAGCCTCGCCATCAAATGCTCAGCCCTCGCCTTCTCGCCCAGCCTGCCCAGGTGCAGTGTCACTCCCCAGCCTTGAGAGAGGACATGGCTGCTGGAGGTGAGGCCAGGCAGGCCCTGAAGGGGGAGCCCCGGTGCAGGAGCTGGCCCCAGAGCATTGGCAGGGAGAGCCAGCGCTGGCCACCTGATTGCCTAATGTGCCTACTCAGCTTTTCCATTGCGATGAGAGGGGGGCCAAAACTGAGTGGGGGAGATTGCAAACAACCACAGCCCCTCTGTCTTGGTGTAGGGGTGATGGGGCCAAACCTGAGTGGGCACTGGAGCAGCCAGCACTGCTCCGTCTCATCATTGCCAGCAGTGTATGGCAACAAATGTAGTGTGCTGTGGGTGCCACTGTTTATAGTGACCCATAACAGAGTAAAAGAAGACCAAAGCTGGTCCTAATTACTAAAGTGAACCATAGATCCTCTGCCTGTAGGTTAACTTTTGTTGGCACTGAGCCAGACAAAGCAGACTGATCTGTCCAAAGCTGAACTGATCTGCCTGTGTGTATGTCTGTTCATCCCGCAAACGCCTCCACTGTCCAGACGTTGAAACTGATAAGTGCACAGCGTGGCATGCTGCATTTTTCAGTTTCACTATCAGCATAGTGATGGCAGTACATCCACTCTGACAAATTGGACAGGACAGTAACTGATCTTGTTGTCTTAGGATTTGGCTGAGAATCAGCATGTCTGTCCACAGTTTTCATCTCTGTAGGCTTGGATGTCCTAGATACTTATGGTATTATAACTAGTATTTTAGCTTTACTGACTTAAGATCCTCTTTTGAAAAATTCACAGAAATGTGGTGTATTAACTCTGATTCAGCTCTCTGCTGCTGACTATTACCATGACTTCAGTATAGAGACAAGGTGTGTGAGGTAATATATTTTATTGGACCACCTTCTGTTGGTGAGAGAGAAGCTTTCCAGCCATGCACAGCTCTTCTTCATGTCTGGGAAAGAGATTTTCAGTGTCACAGCAAAATGCAAAGTGAACCAGCAAGCTCCCCACAGAGTAGGACACACCAACTCAAAGCAGCACCATACCCGGCCGGAACATCAGATTCAAAACCTGCAAACATAGCACCACTGCTACAATGATCAACACCACACACAATGCACCTTTCAAGGTCCATGGATCCTACTCATGCCTATCATATTATATGATGTACCTCATCGAGTACACTCAGTACCCCAATAACAACTATGTGGGTGAAACCAGATCATCACTATGCTCTTGAATTAACTCAAAGGAAAATTATCAAAGACAAAAACACCCTATCAGCTGTGGGTGAACACTTTTCACAGAGCAATCACTCTGTATTTGACCTATCAGTCCTCATCTTCAGAAGAAACCTGCATAACACTTTCAAAAAACAAGCCTAGGAGCTTAAATTCATTACTCTGTAAGAGACTAAAAATCATGGACTGAATAGAGACACTGGATTAATGACTTATTACAACAGTTTGTAACCCGCTAACCTCCTCTTTCCACTCCACCTTGAATGGTCCCTTATAATATGTGCTCACTACTTATCCTGAACAATCTGTTCCACTTTGCATTTTGCTGTGATGCTGGGAGTTCCTTTTCCAGACCTGAAGAAGAGCTGTGTGTGGCTGGAAAGCTTGTATCTCTCACCAACAGAAGTTGGTCCAATAAAAGACATTAACTCACCCACCTTGTCTCTCTAATGTCCTGGGACCAACAATGCTGCAACTACACTGCATACATGACTTCTGTTGGGTATTCTTTGAAGCACATGTAACTTCAACATCTCAAAGGGAATGTACCAAGTATCTTGCACCAGGGATTCTCAACCCTTTTCTTTCTGAGACCCTCCCCTCCCCCCCAGTATGCTATAAAAATTCCCTGGCCCATCTGTGCCACAGCAGCTGTATTTCTGCATATTAAAGCCAGGGCCAGCATTAGGGGATAGCAAGCAGAGCAACTGCCTGGGGCCCCACACCAGAGGGGGTCTTGTGAAGCTGTTGCTCAGGCTTCAGCTTCAGCCCCAGGCAGTGGGACTTAAACTTTCTGCTTTGGACCCCAGCAAGTCTAGTGCTGGCTCTGTTGGGCGGACCCCCTGAAACTTGCTTGCCGCTCCCCAGGGGCCCCTGGACCCCTAGTTGAAAACCACTGTCTTACACAATACTGCTTGTGGAGTTTGCATTAGATACCTGGCATGGTATGCAATAGGCAAAACAGTTAAAAGTGACATACAAATCCCTTTACAGAGTTCTCTCTACTGTAGCATGATGTGCTGAATGCTCCCAGTAATCAGCATGAAAGATAGTATTCAGTATGCTAAACAACTTTTCTTAAATTTTAAACTGTATAGGTTTTATTATAAATTACGTAATCTGACTCCTGTAAGAATAGTGACTAACATACAGCCTTAATCATAGGTCACAAACAACTCTCCCTTTCAGGAGAGAAGCCAAGGACAAAATGGTCATGGAAGCGGAATTGCCTTCCAATCCCTAGACATTACTCCTGGTCTGGTGCCTGGAATGGAGAGTGTTCAGAAGCTTGGCATTGCTGTTTATTGTACTGTGCCAGCTTTGTGATTAAATAGGATTTCAGCTGTTAACATTGCCAATCTGAAACCCTTTTGGAATGCTGTAATCACTTTATCAAAGAAAAATCATGCATGTCATATTAGACACTGAAGGAATATAGGTGCTGAAAAAACTATTTGATTCTTTATAGAGGGATACTTTTTCTCTAAAAACAGCAGCTGGCAGAGTCAGGAATGTGAAACAAAACAAGTGCCCTTTTAATTAAGTTGTGATCTTCCTCTTCTTTAGTTATTCAAAATAGAGCTTTGGGCTTGAGGCAAGTTAGTTACATCTGGTATATTTAGTTCAATGTTGGTAACCATATCAACAGAAAATGAGACATTTGGAGAGAAGCTATTCAGATTTATTTAAGAACTCCACTGACCCTCCAAAATAATCATAGATTCATAGAATATCAGGATTGGAAGGGACATCAGGAGGTCATCTAGTCCAGCCTCCTGCTCAAAGCAGGACCAATCTACAGACGGATTTTTGCCGCAGATCCCTAAATAGCCCCCTCAAGGGTTGTACTCAGCCCTGGGTTTAGGAGGCCAATGCTCAAACCACTGAGCTATCCTTCCCCCTCGTCCAAAAAAAAAAATACTTCCCTAAATTTCATTTCGGGAACGAAGGAAAGGAATAGAAGGAAAGGAATAGAAGCCTAGGAACTGGGTTGAGAGCGAGCGACTGTGTGTGTTAGTCATATATTTTTTTCAATTTTCCCTTGGTTATTCTGTTGGCATGATTTTGTTTTGTTTTCTACATTGCTTAGCTTATAGCAGCATGCCGCATGCTAGGAAGAAGATATACATCATTTGCCACAAGCTAAACAGCTCCTTTTAGCAAAAGATTGTTGTGAATTGACAAAAAATGTATGTTGAACAGAGGCTCTGGGAGAAAAATGATAATTTCAATGCAAGACATGTTTCTGATTATCTTAAACCAACATACATGTTCTCTTTAAATTGTGATGCCTCCTTGGACCCAAAAGTTAGAGAATCGTATTTATCCTGATAGCTGATCTGCAAACAGGACACCTTTTTATACTCCCAAGTGAAAGAAATCATGGAATACAGTATTTGGGGGTTGGGGAACAGAGGTAACATTATTACAACATAATGGCTTTGTAATTGGACACAAATGAAACTTTCACATGAAAGGGGTGTGACTTTTCATGTTGTTAATGTCACATAAATGCATGCCTCTGATTGTCATCTTGATTTTTATTTGTGAATTTCATTTAATAGAACAGTAAGATATGAAAGGCAGTTGTGTGTGTGTGTGTGTGAGAGAGAGAGATTACTGTACTTCTCAGGTAGTTCTGATGGCTTCTTTGACTTTGTGCCTTCTTGAACCTTCTGGGATATGCAGACTGAAAGATTACGTTTTGTGATACATAAAGAAGTTAGTATCTTCCATTTCAGTTATGGACAGTTATGTAAACATGTTTATCCTGTGTACTTCTTAACCCTTCAGTTAACTGGAGAGCAACTGAATGAGCTGGCATCGGTAGATTGAACAGCTCTCTACATGTACTAGATTTGGCACAGCTCTTTATATGTGATAGGTATACGAGCTGTTTGGCGCCTGGAAGGTTCAGGAGAATGGCAGCGTCAGTAAGGTTAATATGCAGGGCCCAGGCCCCAGAAGCAGCAGGGGCTTGTTGAGACTCCCAGGAAGCCAGCCTGAAGCATATAAAGGAGAAAATTAGTTGTTAAGGACTTGGAGTGGCTGGAGAAGCCAAGCAACTAACCATGCCAAGGACAGTCAGATTCCCACAGAGGTGACACCACATAGGAAAGTCTAAGTTTTTATTTAACATTCAAAGGAGGAACTAGAAACTGTCTCGCTGTTTTTAAAGCTTTATTAGGGTAGGAAGGGCATGTAGTGTGTCTTTCTCTCTGTGTCCTGAAGAAAGAAAAACCTCTATTTTTGATTGCTTGAAATCTTTTTAGAAGAGCATAGGATTTTCCTATCCCTCTTTTCTCAAGGAAGAAGAGACTAGAGATTTTGACTTATATTATTTAAAACCTGAAAAAAGATTATTTTGGATTGTTGTTTTCTATTTCCTGACAACAGGCCAGACAAGCATGAGACATTTGATAATTTAACCCAGAGATAGGGATTTAAGATACTTGTTTTCCTTGCCCCTGGTACAAAGAAAATTTGGGGCTGGAAAGGGAGCGCTCCAAAGAGAAGTTTTATTTTATTTTCCCTTCTTGGCTTGCCTGGGTTCTTTTAGGTGAATAACTACTCTACCATAATAGAATATTTGAAGTGCAGTGCTACTCAAAGCCACTATCTACCTAAGAAGCTGCTGACAACCATATTTGACGGTACAAGGTGTTATGTACTATATCCTATCCATAAGAACAGAAAACAAGTCCATTCATGAGTAAAGAGGCCATATTAAACTCATGTTGTTCAAACTTTATACCACACTAAATCTACTCTTCCTTCTGTGTGTGTGTGTGTGTGTGTGTGTGCGCGCATACTACACATATATTCATACATTTCTATCCATGTACTATTAACTATGGTTTGTAACCTGTCCTTTAAATCAGCTTCTGTACCCAAAGACTGGAAGTTAGCTAATGTAATGCCAATATTTACAAAGGGCTCTAGAGGTGATCCCGGAAATTACAGACCGGTAAGTCTAACTTCAGTACTGGGCAAATTAGTTGAAACAATAGTAAAGAATAAAATTGTCAGACACACAGAAGAATATAACTTTTTAGGCAAAAGACAGCATGGTTTCTATAAAGGGAAATCATCTCTTACTAATCTATTAGAGTTCTTTGAAGGGGTCAGCAAACGTGGACAAGAGGGATGTAGTGGACATAGTGTACTTAGATTTCCAGAAAGCCTTTGACAAGGTTCCTCAACAAAGGTTCTTAGACAAATTAAGCTGTCATGGGATAAGAGGGAAGACACTTTCATGGACTGAGAACTGGTTAAAAGACAGGGAACAAAGGGTAGGAATAAATGGTAAATTTTCAGAATGGAGAGGGGTAACTAGTGGTGTTCCACAAGGGTCAGTCCTAGGACCAATCCTATTCAACTTATTCACAAATGATCTGGAGAAAGGGGGTAAACAGTGAGGTGGCAAAGTTTGCAGATGATACTAAACTGCTCAAGATAGTTAAGACCAAAGCAGACTGTGAAGAACTTCAAAAAGATCTCACAAAACGAAGTGATTGGGCAACAAAATGGCAAATGAAATTTAATGTGGATAAATGTAAAGTAATGCACACTGGAAAAAATAACCCCAACTATACATACAATATGATGAGGGCTAATTTAGCTACAACTAATCAGGAAAGAGATCTTGGAGTCATCGTGGATAGTTCTCTGAAGACGTCCACGCAGTGTGCAATGGCAGTCAATAAAGCAAACAGGATATTAGGAATCATTCAAAAAGGAATAAAGAATAAGATGAATAATATCTTATTGCTCTTATATAAATCCATGGTACGCCTACATCTTGAATACTGAGTACAGATGTGGTCTCATCTCAAAAGAGATATACTGGCATTAGAAAAGGTTCAGAGAAGGGCAACTAAAATGATTAGGGGTTTGGAACGGGTCCCATATGAGGAGAGATTAGAGGTTAGGACTTTTCGGCTTGGAAAAGAAGAGACTAAGGGGAGATATGATAGAGGTATATAAAATCATTAGTGGTGTGAAGAAAGTGAATAAGAAAAGTTATTTACTTGTTCCCATAATATAAGAACTAGGAGCCACCAAATTAAATTAATGGATAGTAGGTTTAAAACAAATAGGAAGTTCTTCTTCACACAGCTCACAGTCAGCCTGTGAAACTCCTTGCCTGAGGAGGTTGTGAAGGCTAGGACTATAACAGGGTTTAAAAGAGAACCTCCATGAATTTATCCAGTTAAGTTCATTAATGGCTATTAGCCAGGATGGTTAAGGAATGGTGTTCCTAGCCTCTGTTTGTTGGAGGGTGGAGATGGATGGCAGGAGAGAGATCACTCGATCATTACCTGTTAGGTTCACTCCCTCTGGGGTACCTGGCATTGGCCACTGTCAGGCGACAGGATACTGGGCTGGATGGACCTTTGGTCTGATCCAGTGTGATGGTACCTCCCATAAGGCTTTATGGAAATATGCTTAGAATGTGTTTTATGCTACATATGCCATGTAACATATCTCAAAGGCTATGATCTACTGAATGTATTAATCCTATTTGTATGCATGTATCGTTTTTGTATTCGAAGTTATGAATGTTGGCTGTGTACTGGCTTGATTTCTAAATAACCTTAGTAGAGCATTTGGTCAGTTCCTGGAGAAAGGAATGTTGAAATTAAGTACGTAATCAAGAAACACTTAAAGGACAATGGATCTTGGAATGCTCCAATCCACATAAGAAGTCTACTTGAGGACATTCAAGGTAGCATGTAAACAATGGATGCTACCTGTAAAAACTGTGAGTCATGCATGGACATGTGACTTGCCCAAGTGACTCCTAAACTCCATCTTGGAGCTGGACTTTGCATAGGAGTTAGGAGGGGGTCTCCACCCACAAGAGAAAGTCTATTTAAACCCCTGGGAGACCCCTCCATTTGGTCTTCAGCTGGCTAAAGAGGGACCCTCTCCACCCCCCCAGGATACTTGAAATAAACTGGAACAAAGAACAGTAACTACAGGGGGTGTGAGTGACTGCTGGACCCAGGCTTAAAGGAGATTAGCCTGTGAAAGGGAGCATCCTGGAACTGGTGAGGGTCTTATCTGTATTCAGTTTGATTAGACACAGATTTGCACATTTTATTTCATTTTGCTTGGTGACTTACTTTGTTCTGTCTGTTACTACTTGGAACCACTTAAATCCTACTTTCTGTGTTTAATAAAGTCACTTTTTACATATTAATTAACTCAGAGTATGTATTAATACCTGGGGGAGCAAACAACTGTGCATCTCTCTCTATCAGGGTTATAGAGGGTGAACAATTTATGCGTTTACCATGGATAAGCTTTATACAGGGTAAAACGGATTTATGTGGGTTTAGATGGAAGTTGGGCATCTGAGTGTTAAAGACAGGAGCACTTCTGTTAGCTGCTTCCAGGTAAACCTTCAGCTTTGGGGCAAGTAATTCAGACCCTGAGTTTCATTGGAACAGACGGGAGTGTCTGGCTCAGCAAGACAGGGTGCTGAGTTCCCGAGCTGGCAGGGAAAGCAGGAGCAGAGGTAATCTTAGCACATCAGGTGACAGCTCCCAAGGGAGTTTCTGTGATTCAACCTATCACACCCAGTATGACCATTCTTATGTTCTTACTTATGTGGGTGTAGTTAAAATATTCCAGTCTAGACATCTCCATGTTACATTTTGTTCTCAAATGGGGTAGGTATAAAAATATGGCAACGGTGGATAGAAATTCAACTTAAGAAAATTGTTGCCCTACTGTTTCCTTTTTATGGTAGTGTGCAGTATAAACAAGTAAATGCAAGAACTATGAAGATGAGGAAAGTGTTAGCATGATTTATTGTGTCTTTTCATGTCTGGACTGTGGAATTATGTCTTCGTGGAAAGATTTTTAATGGCTCAAAGTAAGAAAAGAGTTTTTTCCAAATACTAGAAGTGTAAAAACAAATATTCAGTGAGGTAAATCTTCTCTTACATTTGTTTTTATTTTGTTTTAAATCACTGTATAACAAGTTGAGAATTACTACACCTTAACTTGATGGAAAAATCCAAAACCAGGTTGGCTAATGCCATTTAGTGGAATTTTAAAGCTTCTTTGAATGTGACAAGTGTTTAACTGAGTAATTTTAATGGACAGGTTTCATTAATTAAAGCGATGTGACTCTGATGCCTTGAACAATT
The DNA here is from genome assembly GCF_025201925.1 of Gopherus flavomarginatus. Classification (NCBI taxonomy): domain Eukaryota; kingdom Metazoa; phylum Chordata; order Testudines; family Testudinidae; genus Gopherus; species Gopherus flavomarginatus. Next base: position 206,949,107 of record NC_066618.1, read on the forward strand.
GTCCTGATGTTTCATTCCAGGCCGTGTAATTGGAAGCAAATGTGGTGGTGGGTGGTTTTTTTAATTAAACACTACATTCTCTCATTTTTAAACATTAATATCAAATTTGACATTAACCTTTCTCACACTTGAATGTGATAGAGTGAAAAACAGGAATGATTATTCCAGTTTGTTGTAATGGAAACAGCTACGTCCCCAGAACCCTTCAGTGGCTGGTTAGCGTAACAAGATTTTCCTCCTCAAGCCTCTCACATAAAAATGCAGGAAAGAATGGGGATTGAATAGTCCTATTGTGTAAATAACAAGCCTCATGTTCAGAAAAGCAACACTTTTTCACAAGGTGGTAAATGAGACCCAGTCCCTTAATTTCTGCTGGGGTGCATCAAAAATTTCAATATCTTTTTGGTATCTTGATGCATTGCTCTGGTGGAATTTGATACTGACTTTTGGCAGTGGGGAGCACTACGTTACGTGTATCGAAGAAGGATGTGCCAATACTTCACCATCCTCATTTGCTTGTATTTTATATCCACATCCCCTGCCCTTCATCTGTTTGTCTCCTTAGACTGTAAACTCTTCTTTTCTGTGTATGCACAGCACCCAGCACAAACGGGGCCCCAGACCTCTGGGGCATTACCATAATAAAACTACAATAATGAAAGAGAAACAAGCAAGCAGGCATCACTTTCTTCTAAGTGCCAAATTAGATCCAAGTCAGCAGGGCTGGGTTTAGGGAAAATGGTGCCCTGGGTGAACTTGTATTTTGGTCCCACTGGCCCCCGCTGGCTCCCCACCCACCCCCCATCACCCCTAGCTCCCTCTGCTTCCCCCAGCCTCCCAGTCATCCTGCCTGCTTCCCCATTGCTTCCCTGGGCTCTCCCTCATTGCCCTGGCCCGTTCTTCCTCCCGGGGCACCCACCCCATCCCCGCTCACGCCTGCTGCCCCCACCCCCATTGCCCTGAGCTTCCTTTCACGGCCTTGCACCTGAGGCCTGCCCCACTTGATGACTCTTGACCATGATGCCCTTGGCACTCGCCCACCCATAAGGCCAGCCCTGCATGTCAGAGTACCATCAGCTCTTATGCATATTCTACTATGCACTAGACTCCAGGTAGCAGCTCACTGAGGGCTCCGGCCACGATTGCTTTAATGTTTGAAAACCTTTAAAGATGGCAGGAAATATTGATCAACCTGATGTTCCTTCAACCCCCGTGTCATAAACAGATAGCTAAGGGTTAACGTCTCTTTCACCTGAAGCACCTGACCTAAGGACCAATCAGGAAACAGGATTTTTTCAACTCTGGGTGGAGGGAAGTTTGTGTCTGAGTTCTTTGTCTTCTGCCTGAATCTCTCTCAGCTATGAGGAGGATTTTTCTATTTCCTGCTTTCTAATCTTCTGTTTCCCAGTTGTAAGTACCAAAGATCAGATAGGGGATTTTTATGTTCTTTTGTATTTACATGTCTATAGTTGCTGGAGTGCTTTAATTTGTATTCTTTTTGAATAAGGCTGTTTATTCAATATTCTTTTAAGCAATTGACCCTGTATTTGTCACCTTAATACACAGACCAGTTTTATGTATTTTTCTTTCTTTTTTTATATAAAGCTTTCTTTCAAGACCTGTTGGAGTTTTTCTTTAGTGAGGAACTTCAGGGAAATTGAGTCTGTACTCACCAGGGAATTGGTGGGAGGAAGAAGTCAGAGGGAAATCTGGGTGTGTTAGATTTACTAGCCTGACTTTGCATTCCCTCTGGGTGAAGAGGGAAGTGCTTTTTGTTCCAGGACTGGAACTAGAGAGGGTGGACTCCCTCTGCTTAAATTCACGGAGCTTGCTTCTGTGTATCTCTCCAGGAGCACCTGGGGGGGGGGGAAGGGAAAAGGTTTATTTCCCTTTGTTGTGAGACTCAAGGGATTTGGGTCTTGGGGTCCCCAGGGACGGTTTTTGGGGGGACCAGAGTGCCCCAAAACACTCTAATTTTTTGGGTGGTGGCAGCAGTACCAGGTCCAAGCTGGTAACTAAGCTTGGAGGTTTTCATGCTAACCCCCATATTTTGGACGCTAAGGTCCAAATCTGGGATTAGGTTATTGACACAACCTGATGTTTCTTCAACCCCCGACATGCTAAAGGTTTGATACCAACTTCTGTGCTCTGAAGTGTTGTCCTGGTGCCAACAGTGCTTGGAATCTTTGGTACAGTGGGAATAGCAAACATCTGATTTATGCTTCAGTGCCTCTGATGGCACTGGCCACCATTACCTCTGGCAGAGCATGAATTGGAAGCATTCTGGCAATGCTGATTACCCTGTCTTTGACATTTATTCTGCAGTCTGTAAGGCTTATCTGTATGTCTATTCGTTCTGTGTTTGTACAGACCCTAGTACAATGGGGTCCTGGCCCATAACTAGGGCTCTTACATGCTACAGTAATATAAATAATGATGGAAGCAATCTAGATAAGGACGTTCACACATGGACAGAAGGAGGTAGAGGAGTTGTCGCATCTTGGCAAATGTGGCTTGGGAGAAGATGGCAAAAGAAACTTCTATCTAGATTTCACATTCCTTCAGTTAATTGAGATAAATGCTTAAATGTTAGTGATATAGCGCTAAGCTTTCTCTGGCATTGATGCTCCCAGATAAGCATGGCTGTGTTTATCACGTCTTCGTATGCAAGCTGAGGTTCACAACTAGATCTGGATTGTGGGTGCTCAGTACATCCAGAATGTAAACGTTTCATCCTGCAGCAGCAAAAATTCTGTCTGCCTGTTTTTTAAAGCACCCAGCATCATAGTATCTATGCACTTCCAAGATAACATTAAATCTGCATGGCATTAATGGTACTTCAGTGTTTTCTGCTCATCTCCCACCCCTAGATAATGAGCCTCTATTTGGAATATGAATAATTCTATATCTATCTATATTCTTCATGTCCTTTACGATAGTGAGATCCTAAACCAGAACCCTGGATCTAAACACTGCCAAGGCTTGGTAGTGTTCACTCTGGGTACCTTTGGCACCTGGGCCCACCATTTGTCCTGAAAAAGCTTGAAAGTGTAAGAGAGAAATCTTCCATTATCCATTCCTAATAGCCACTGCTGTCAGAGATTAACATGGTTCTTGATCCTGTTAGGGTTTATCACAGATCAGTCCCTTCAGGCTGAAAGTCTAGACCCAACTGATCACTTAGAAGCAGGGCACCTGTATGCATTCGACTCAGGGTCCATCACCCTGTAAGCGTGGCTCCTGAGGGTTTTAGGTGTCTCCAAACAGTGTTAATTCCATCTAGTTGCTTGGAAGCCATATACCAGAAGGACAAATAACTGTAAGGGGAAAATGTTAATACAGATTGGTGGGAAGTGGCCTATATTGATCCCCTTACATGTCCCACACAAGAATTGTTTAACAGCTTTCTTCACCAGTCACTCAGTTAAAGATAACCCTCAGTGACACTCATTTGACAGCTCATTTGGTCTTTAATAAAAATGTCTTCTTAACTTACCTGATAAAAGTTCCATTGGAGCTAATTTAGTTCAGGCCTCTTACATGGAAAGTAATTTTCCTGTTGACTGTGACTTCAGCTCAGTGAACTACAATCCTTAATGACTAATCCACTTTATATTAAATTCTTCAAGGATATGACGGTGATATGGGTACATCCTAAACTTAATTCTAGAGTTATTGATGAAGTTCCACTTTTAGTCACTCTGCCAGCATGTTTGGAATGTCCCCATAGCCATCCCAATTAAGCCCTTCCCCTAAACTTGGTGTAAAAAGGCTTTCATCTGATCTAAAATAGCAGTGTTTGACCTTCTCGGCATTTTTCTTTGCCTGTCCTTGTCCTTAAGCCTATTTCTCCTGTTTGTCTTTGTAGAGGCAACCTCCTAGGAGCTTTAGTCCCTATGAGTGAGGATATGTTGTGATGAGTATCTTTAGAGAAAAGAGAATTGCATACCAGTAATAATTGTTCTCTAAGGATATACAGGACGATGCTCCACAAGAGATCACTGCTGGCACACCTTCCTCCCCACGGGGTTGAAGTTTCTATTCTTTTAATTATCTCTCTATGATTCAGTAGCCTTATACATTTTTGATGAAGAGGCCACTCTCTCTATAGACATCTTTTAATTTTGCAATCTTCGCCTCACTGGAGATCTGTCCTCTGCGCAGTGAGACATCCTCCTTTGTCCCATTTTTCCTTCATGATGATTTTATGACATGCTTGTCCTTCCCTTGGTTCCAAACACACCCTCTCCTTGTGAGGACATTTACTTAACCATGAAACATCAGGATTTCACTTGATGTCCCCTACTGAAGGAGAGAAACAGGATATTTTATGGCTCAACTTCCCCCTTTCAGCCAGTAGAAGCGGATGGCTTTTCTCGGACTAGCCAATACCCTCCACTCTTGATAAGAAGGGAATGGTTGATCATCCCACCCAACAATCTCCTCCTGAAGAAATGGCAGTCTCTCCCATTCTGATTTGTCCTTCCTCACACTAATGAGGAGAAAAATGGGGTGCAGCTTTTGGGACAATCTTCTTTCTCTTCTCTTCCTAAACTAAAGAAAAAAAGTTCCTTCTGAAAAGGAGAAGCAAAGAGGAACAGTCCTTCTCAACCAGTTGTCTCCCTGGAGCTGAAATCAGGAGGAGTCAGCTTCATTCTGTTAGATTCTTCAGTGATCCAGGCATGAACTGCAAGATATGGATGTTTCGTCACACATGTATGTGAGACTTGGTGTTGATACAGCCAAAGTATCATATCAAATATATTTGATATGAATAAGGGCAAGGTAATGAACGGTGGAGGAGAAATAAAACACTTAATGTGTTCCTGTTTTTAGATTAACTAGTTTTTTGAGTAGGCAGAAGTTGAGAAGAAAAAGGAGTGCTCAGTATCATAAGAAATCAATAGCTCTATCTATGAGCACAACAATTTTACCTGTTACTGCAGTCACACACGTGGCCTGTACTCCTGCTAAAAGTGCAGTATTTTAGAAGAAACAGGCTTGCTGTTAATGAGAGCGCTCCTTAGCTAGGAGAAGGAAGAAATTTATGTGATATCAGGTCACTTAGAAGAGAGGATTTCTCCAGTTCTGCTGCGGTTTACTGTTTGCAACTTTAGGCCATAATCTTGCAGTGAGTTCAGTATTTCCAACCCTAAGCATTCAAAAATAATTAGTCAGGTCCAAAACAAATCATGAGATCAAAATAATACATTTTGGGGTTGTCTTTTGGCTTCTTTCCTTTAGAGTATACTAGAGTCAAGCTTTCTTCCACAACCATGAGGACTAGAATTTTTTTTTAATAAGAGCTAACATTCTTGTGTATTCACATGACATTCTGTGTATTCACATGACTTAAAGCTGGGGCTTTAAGGCAATAAGAGTTGGCAACTCTGTGAATTCCATATGGGCAGAGCTTACTGAAAGATTGCATAGGCATTACTAAGAGAAGTGTAAGTGGACCAACAAATCAGGAATATGCTGGGCATTAATGCCAGACATACTAGGAAAAACATGCCACAGTTCTTCCTGTGTGATCTTGGGTAAACCACTTAGGCCTTGATCCTATTGAATCAAGTGGGCTTTGGATGAGGCTTTGAGGTTTCTGCCTCTGTTCCCTGTCTGTAAAGTGGAGATAATTCCCTACATCGCAGAGATGGGGGTGCTCAGAGGGTAGTTCATTAATGTTTAAGTGCTCAGATATTATAACGATGTGGACCATATAAGTACCTGGATAGATCTCACCAACATATAGGTGTGGTTGGGGTGCCTGTGAGATACAGTGTAACACTGCCACTGCTAAGAGGCTCCTGTGGAAATGTAACCACCCTTCACAGCTGTCCTTCCCTGGAATCCAGACAATACAAACACCATTTGCCCTCCTCAGGGGTGGCTGAGGCTTCCCACACATATGCAGTGTGTCATATCACAGAAATATGGCACTAGAAACCAAAATCAAGTAAAAAACAGAGTTGACATTTTATTACTTTCTTGTATCACTTTCCTTTCTTGTAACAGTGTCATTTGAGGATGGAGTGAATGCCTTTACTTCCAATTTCTTGGTTTCCATTTGTTTATGTCAGAACAACTGTTCCATGCCCTTTGCTTCCCTTGATTAAGGCAATTATGCATGTCTGGGTCAACGTTGCTGTATTTAATATTTTTAATTATGATATAATAAACTGTCAGTCAACTAATTTTATTGATTTTTGTCCATAAAGTCTCTCTAGACTGAAACCTTTTGAATAGCGTTAATGGATGTAATATAGGTTTACTATTTAGATATTTTAAAGACATTTAAAAAATCTGCCTTAAAAAAGACAAGAATTTTTCCTTTGGCCTTATTAATACAATCAAAGTTGAAGATTTGAACTTCCTTGACAAAGAGTTTGTAAATAAGGAGTTGTAGCATGACAGGAGCCTATTTCTCCATGCGTACTGAGGTCTAAAAAGCAAAATAAGCCCCGTTTGGTTTGTTAGAAATTTCTGTGGTCACTCATTGGGAGTGAAGTTAAGAAGATTGTTAATGGTTTATGTTTGGTTATGCAATTAGAAATCTGTCTTTTGGCTGGGAGTGAAAAATCATGCTTCAGGACAAAACATAAAAGCAAATTGTTCTTACGTCTACCAAGGGGAATTTCAGTGTCTTACATAAGAACACACTAACTGCAGCCATGATTATTTTAACTCTGTGCAGTATGGTAGAGAACTGTAAACTACCGCCAGTAAGAAGTGCATTATGAGTCTCATATCTTAGTTTGTTATATTTAATATAGCTTATTAATAAAACTATGCTACATTAATGATACTCATTACATTAAAGTGCCAGTATAAAAACCTACCCCTCTTTTTTTCTCTTTCCCTTACATAAATATTAATTTTAGAGCTTCTGACTTTGGGCACTGAAGAAAAGTCATGGTTATTTTTAGGTGGCTTTTTGCAAAACTGGGGGGGCGGCTGTGTGTGTATGGGGGGGATAACTCTAGCTGCCTCTATATTTTACTCAATGTTTATTTTGTGTATAATTTTCTCTATTTTCTATCCTTTCAAAAATATGCTTTGGATTTAAAATACCTTAAATGGGTTATATACACCACTAGTTCCCAGCTGAGCCTAGTTGTTGTGTACACACGGAGAGAAGAGCTCAATAAATCTCCTTCATCCTGTGCCCCATGTATAGTGGCCAGGTACAATAACAGCCCTGTGCTTCCCTGAGTAGAAGAACTGCTCTAAGTATCTTTATGACACTAACCACCCCATAATAACACAGTGAGTGGCAGAGAAGGATTCAGGACCATGGAAGCAGAGCTGTTTAGAGATTCTAGGGTACACATTTGCAACTAAAATGATGTCATATTATTGGAGTGGAGCAGCTCCTTACTGCTGATCATTCAGGGCTGTGTCTATCTCAGACAAAGTAGCTAGTAGTTTCAAAATTTAGTTAAGGAATATTGGTTAAACATACACCCAAATAAGCCAGTTAACATATAGTATATACACGCTTCCTACCTGCCCAGTCTTGTCTTATGTCTTCCCAATGCCATTTCCATCTTGTTAATGATGCCACCCTTTGTCGTTTGTCAGGGTCTTGTACAAACGTCTCCACGCCTTCCTTCATTCCACCCCCTTTGTATGGAATGCTCTTCACAAACTGATCCATAAGGACAGTACCCTCTGATCCTTCAAATCTCTCTTCAGGACAACTCTATCACTGTGTCTGAAAGAAATCAGCTAATTATTAATGGCAAGGTTTAGAGGAAAGTTGGAATAGCTGTCACTTATTTTGTTTATAATAATTTAAAATGAACTCTGTATGTGTGTGTATATATGTCTGTGTATATACAGGGCCAGTTCCAGGCCACAGCACACCAAGCGGGGGGCACTCTGCCGGTTGCTAGGAGGGTGGCAGGCGGCTCCGGTGGACCTGCCGTAGGCGTGCCTGTGGAGGGTCCGCTGGTCCCGCGGCTTCGGTAGACCTGCCGCAGACGTTTCTGCAGACGGTTGGCTGGTCCCGCGGCTCCAGTGGACCTCCCGCAGACATGCCTGTGGCAGCTCCACCAGAGCTGCGGGACCATCGGACCCTCCACAGGAACGCCTGTGGGAGGTCCACGGGAGCCGCGGGACCGGCGAGCGGCAGAGCGCCCCCTGTAGCATGCCACCGTGCTTGGGGCAGCTAAATTGCTAGAGCCGGCCCCCTGTATATATATATTTATTTACTATATGTCCATATACACCTCTTGTATCATCATAAATAAAGTAAATGTCAGCTATTCCTGTATGCTCCTAGCCATTAATTAGCTATACACTCTTTACTGGAAAGATGGTGGGTCTGATGCACAGCCTCAATGTGATGAAGTTTCAGCATGTAAAAATAGGAGTGGGGAAAATGCTTGGCATGGCAAAATATAAAGAATACCAACATCTACAGTCTCGAATGACTGGTTTAAACTCTGTTTAAAACATAAAACAAAACCCTCCAAATTAAAAACAAACAAACAAACAAAACGAACAAAAAAAACCAAGATAGAATTTGGTGAGGTGTTCCCTCTAGATAACATGTTGCATTTCAATGCATTTTAGATTTGTTTTGTGCTTTGCAGTCATTAGAAATGAAAAATGCTATATACCTGGTGTTTTTCTGTTACCATAAGTAGAGTACAGTACTCTTATAGTCATTAGCTTTGGCAAACAGCAATTTGTTGATGGTCGACTAATGATTTTGAGAAATATTTTAAGTTTGGGCATTTAGAATGGAATAGTTGAGAACATAAAATTTGTAGTATTCTGCCCTTCTTCATGAATGATCCCAATAAGAACTACTCAAAGGAGCACTGGTTTGCAGAATCAGGTCGTTATTGTGTATTTATGGTAGAATCATGGAGGAATTTACTAGTTTTAACAAAAGTTAGTGGGTTTGGGATCAGTCCTTCATGAAATCCAAAGGGAATGCATATTCACTTTGGCCTTGAAATGTCAACATTGGCCATACAAACTCAGTTTTAATTTCATTTAGTTGACATGTCAGAAAAACAGTCTTTAAAGAAGCAAAATTTTCATTGTTGCAGTGATACGGCACCAGGGCAGTGTACTAGCAGATATACTATGTCTTCCAGCAGCATCTGCGTGCACAGCCTATATTTGACAGCTAAAAATAGTTAAGCAATTAGTGGGGAGGAATCAGAGTTTAACTGAACAGATTCTAGCCAAGAAGTCTGTACAAGCACCTAAAAGAATTTATAGTGACGTAAAAAACTAATGATGCTAAAATGCTTCGTTTAATACTGTCTGTCTAAAGGGATTATTTAAGCTTCTCACATTAGAAAAACATAAACTCGCTTTCACTTGGTAATGTTAAATTCTTGATAATTTACTGAATGCAGAACTAAGAAAGATTAGGATTTAGGTCCAGTGAAAATGACAGATCCATAAGGAGGATGAGGAGGATTTAGGCTTTAAACTGAGCTGTAGTCTGTAACTATTACTATATTCTTCTGTGTTTTTCTTAAGTTCTAAATTTTTAAAAAAACCACAGTAGCAGAAATTAATATTTATAAGATTTTTTTTCCAAGGGTGTTGAGTTAATTATGACAGAGTAAACATATGAGATGTAATGGATGTGGATTTGAAAATGAGCTAATGAAGCTTGAAGTGTTAGTCTGTTCCATTTACCTTTTGTTCAGCGAAGATGCTGTCATCTTTGCTTAAATTAAGCTTACCATTGATGTAAAGTGGTTTAAACTCGGTTTAAAAAAAGATTCTTGTTTTTTAAAAAATATTTTCTTTTTAGCCAATGGGGAAGTGCCTTGCACAATATTATAATCGATACTTTTGATCTGTGTTTAAGGCTGATTCAGGAAAAAATTATATTTCGCTCACACTTGTTCCTGCTTAGGTTACAGTGTGTGTGGTCCTTGCTAAAACAGACTGTTGCTGGAGATGTGGGTCTCCCATATTTTGGGAGTAGGCAGGAGGATTAATATAACAATGGATACTGCCTTAAAAATTACTTCTCAGAACTGTGTTTTGGGACATTATCCTATAAACTCTCCAGCTCACAGAAACTTTGGTTCTCTAGAGCTGTGCTTATAGCCCAATAACTCATATAGCTTATTAGATGGAAGAGCAGGCTACCTCCAGAGATACAAACTTTGCATAGTGGCTTGGCTAACCTGGCCAGTAAAGAGCAGGCAACGTTCTGGAGAAGAGGGACCTCAAGAGAAATTTGAAAAGATTTAGTCTGACTTTTTAGATATCTTTGATTAATTCCTAGTGGAAGGAAACTGAGATGTAACTCTCCTTTTCCCTTCCTACCTCCTTCCTTCCATTGTTTTCCCTCCCTGTCCATTCCTTTACATTATTGTTCTCTTTGTTTTGTTGTTGTTTATTTTTTATTTACCTTTATTTTTTGGAGAAAAAAAATCCAATAAAAATTTCTTTTAAACTGAAGATGTATGCAGACATTTGTTTTTCTAGATGATGGTTGGTTAAAAATGCTCTGTAGTGGGATTTTTTTTAAAAAATCATCAATATTTGTGCGTTAATTTCAAACTGAAAAATGCTGGATTGACAGCTTTGTGTCTTTTATTTATAAAAACAACTGACATGTGCATGGTGTCCCAGTTCAGACCATCTGCACCTATATTCCCCTTCTGTTGCCCCTCGGGGCACCCACTTTTAGGCTCTTCAATCCTTACCTCTTTTCAACAGAAAACTGCGTCTCTCTTTCCTGACTGGGGTTTTCCAGGCTCCGCATTTCTGTACCTACACTCCAATATTCCCAGCAAACCAGAGTACCTAGACAGACCAGTATATGCACTTTGCTTTCTCTTCAGAAACTATGGAGAGAGTAATGGCCCACCGTCACAAATTAACACAGAGCTCTTTCTAAATAAGCACATTTATTTTAAGACATTACAGAAAAAATATATTAAAAGCAATAAAAGAACCTACGTGCATGCTAAAAAGCTTATCAGAGGTCACCCCAACTCCATCCTTGGGCTGTGGTTGGTGTCAGTCTTTCAGAACCCACAAATGGGTTTTCCCCATGGCTACAGGTTCATTAGTTTAAATTTGAGACTGTAGGTGAGAATTGGATGATCCAAGGGTTTGATAGTGGTGCTTTTTGCCTTTAGATTCTTAGAGGGAAAGTGTTTAGTTGTCCACAACTCAGAAATCACCATAATTATCAACATTATTGTTTGCAAACTCAGCAGATCGTGTAAGGCCTTGATTCAGGAAATTACTTATGTGTATGGTTAAGTGTTTTGCTGAAATGGGGATGGACTAAAACATGTTTAAATGCTTTGCTGAATCAAAGCCTAAATAAGCATGGAGACAAAGTATTTATGACAAGTAATTTGGCAAGCACTTGTGACAGCTGTTGCAATTGCATGCAATATCTTTGAGGACCATGTTATATTAAATCTATGAAAGATTTTTATATGATTGTGCCGTGTTCCATAGGGGAGGTTTACCACAGCTCCCCCAGGAACTAAAAACATGGAGGTGATTAAGGTGAGACACTCAGACTCTAGAGCAGGGGGGAGCAAACTTTTTGGCCTGAGGGCCGCATCGGGTTTCAGAAGTTGTATGGAGTGCTGGTTAGGGGAGGCTGTCCCTCCCCAAACAGTCAGACATGGCTCGGCCCAACCCCCCTATCCCCCACCCCCTGCTTCTTGCCCCCTGATGGCCCCCCACGGACCCTTGCCCCATCTACTCCCTCCCCCCTCCGCGCTCCCTGTCCCTGACTTCCCCCAGAACTCCCACCTCTGACTGTCCCCTGCTGCCCCATCCAACCCCTCCTCTCATTTCTGACTGCCCCACCCCGGGACCCTTGCCCCATCCAAGCACTCCTTCTCCCTCACCATCCCTGGAACCCCTGCCCCTTACTGCCCCCCGCTGTCCTATCCAATCCCCCTTCTCCTTCCTGACTGCCCCCTGGTACTCCTGCACCCATTCAACCCCCTGTTCCCTGTCCTCTGACCACCCCAACCCCTATCCACACCCCTACCCCTGACCACCACCCTGAACTTCCCTGCCCTCTATCCAACCCCCCTCCCCACTCCCTGCCCCCTTACCGCGCTACCTGGAGCACCGGTAACTGGTGGCACTACAGCTGCTCTACCCGGCTGCAGCCAAACATGCCACTGCACAGCATAGGGCACCAGGCTCTGCAGCTGCGCTGCCCAGCCACCCAGAGCATTGTGCCGGTGGCACGGCGCACTGAGGCAGTAGGGGAAAGGGAACAGTGGGGGAGGGGCCAGGGGCTAGCCTCCCGGTGCAGGAGCTCAGGGGCCATAGTTTGCTCGCCTCTGCTGTAGAGAGATACCACCCCTGGAGTAGTTTGCATATATTGGTTCAAGGTGGGTTTTCCAGAGGCTAAAAGACAAAGAAATGGTATAAAAGGATGAACGTGAACTGACACAAGGTCCTCTTTCGGATCCAGCAAATTGGCAGGATCTTCTGTCCAAGGAGGGAGAGCCCAATGCTTGTGGAAGGGTTGGAAAGACTTTGACCTGTTTGGGGCCCATAAGACTGATGGGTGATTTCTAGTACATTTAGTGTGTGTCTGAATCTGTTTGTTTTCGCTGTAATACTTTTACCCTAAGAATAAATCTTTTTGCTTACAAAGAGCTGGGTGGTAACTTGTAACTGCTAGCGATACACAGATCATAGCCCTTAGAGAAAAAGCAAAGCATAAGAGTTGGCCTTTGGGTAAATGGGATGGCTGGAGATATCGTAGTATAAGGCAGCCTTAAAACCCCTGGTCAGAAGGGAATGGGATAAGGGTCCCTGGCCAAAGACAGGTGTTGACTGGAGATCTGAAACCTGACTGAAATCTCCTGGAGTGGACCATGGAGGGGGATATGCGGGTACACTTTTCCTGAAACTGAGATAGCAATTATTTGCCATTTTCAGGAAAAATTGTTTAAACTGCTGGATTTTAGTCTTGTTTAAACTGGAATACAGTATTAAGGGCCATATGCTCCTATGGCATGTTTGCCCCAAAGGCATGAAAAGCAGAGCAGCTTGCTACAAATTCTGCATCAAAAGCCTAAGAGCTAGTCAAAACATCCTAAAAGATATGAAGTCATACTAGATTACTACAGAAAATTAGTACAACGAGGAAAATCTGTCTTGCACCTGCAGACAGCCCAAACTAGGGGAGTGAACTGTAGAAATGGAGGAACAGTTTGGGTAAAACAAAATAAGTGGTACTTTGAAAACAAACCCTAACTTACATTTGGTAACATTGATGTATTATAAAGATGTGTCAGAATTTTCTAAGAACACACAGGATTTTTGAGGGTATGTGAGCTTCATCTGATACTTTTGTGGGGAGTGAATATTCTCAATGTGTGTTTATCTTCAGGCCTGCCTATTACAGTTACAAACACAGATATAAGCAAGCAGAGTTCCACAGCTTCTGAATGCTACTTTCTATGGGTTTTGGCTATTTATCATAGAGCTTAATAGCTAAATTTAGGGTTCTAAACTGAGTGTATATTCTGTTGTTATCCTTCTTTTCCCTCTCCCTGGCAAAAGCCTCGCGTTACCCTGCTTTATGACATTTCAGTAGGTATGGAGAGTATTGAGCTCCCATCCCACTCAGGGCCAGCTCTAGGCACTAGCAAAACAAGCAGGTGCTTGGGGCAGCACATTTGCAGGGGGCGGCATTTGGCCATCCTTTTTTTTTTTTTTTTAACTCACTTCCTCCCCTTTCACAACCCTGCAGAAGTGGCGCTGCGGAGCCACGGAGCAGCTGGGGATCCAGCATGGGAGCTGAGAACCCACGGGACCCTGAGAGCTATAGTTCCTTGCATAGCTTCCTGCCTATAGAGCCAGCCCTGGAGTAGGGAAAGAACTACATTTCCCAGAAATCCCTTGGCAGCTATCAACAGGAAAAAGAGGGGTAGGGAGTGACGTAGCTGAGTCATGGTGCAGCTTGCTGTGAGTCGAAAGGGGTGGCACTGTGAATGGGGAACAAGTGTGCCCAAGGAGTAGCAGGCTTTGGCCCAGATATCGCCTTCAGAAGACTTCCCCAGGCTGGATTAGGGATACTGGTGTGACCTCACCTTGCAGCCCCCAAAGAAGGAATTGGCTGGACTAAATGGACAGTGCACCTCTCTATCTGAAGCCTAGCAAGGGAGGTGCATGGATCCCACTAGAATTTAAAATGAAAAGTAAGGGAGGAGAGGCTCTGGACCTGGGCAGCTTTAGATGCACTACCAGGCACACAGGAGGATTTCCATGTCTGAGCCATGGAGGCAAAAATTGACTTTCCTTTCCAGATTTAGCTAATATTCAGAAAGGGAATCTAGCACCTGCCTTTCAGATTTGAACACCCTCAAAATTCAGTAGTGCTCAAGCTCAATTCAGGCAGCTGTTACTTAATTTCTCCCAAATCATATATACTGATCCACTGTAACTTTCTGTAGAACAAGTAGGATAAAATTGAGCAAGAAATGCTTCCCAGTGGTTTTTAGGACTGGAATTGCTATTTTCAACAGCCATTGCTTTTTTTTTTTTTAGTTTGTTTAAAAGGAAGACAGTGATATTGCATTGGCAAATTCCCCATAGAAGGAAAGAGTGGAACAAAAGAATAATAAAGGCACCTCAACTTTTCCTTATTTATGTAGGACAGTCTTATAATATGCATGCAGATATCCTCCAATCACACAAGCTGAAAATTGTCCCACTTTACTGCAGTTCTGTAACCATATGGGAACCAATCTTGTCTATGTTCTGTGCACATCCAAAATTCCTGCTAAATGACCTGTCCTGGGAGCGAGTTACCAGTGACAGCAGGAGGGTGCAGGTTGGGGGAAGAGCCCAGAGCTGGAGTGGCAGAGAGGTGTGGGGAGGGCACTGGTGGGAGGGAAATGGGGGAACCCAGTGCTGGGGTGGCTGGGATGTGTGTGTGGGGAGAACCCAGGGCTGGGGCAGCAGGGGAGTGCGGGGCAAGGGGAGCCCAGCGCTGGGTTGGGGGCAGCCAAACGTTGTTTTTGCTTGAGGCAGCAAAAAACCTAGAGCCAGCCCTGATCCCACTTCAACAAAAGAGCCTGTCAGGACTCCATGTCAGAAACTTTTTGCTCTTGCCCCACCTTCCGGACGCTTACCACTGATGATCTTCAGTTTGAGGGACTGGGAGTTGTAAGGAACTGATGATGAGGCCAGGAGCCAGATGGCGAGGAGGCTAAGTAAATCGAGACTTACACTGTGCAAGAGTTCCAATCAGGTCCTAGGAGCCAGAAGCCCTCCACCTTTCTATCACACCACCACCTTATTCCTCAGAAACTGGACATTCCTTAACATATTTAATTCTACTGAGCCTCCAGGATACCAAGGGGTACATTAAAATTATAGGCTAGGTCAAGTTTTACAGATGTACAGTTATTGTCACAGCAAGATATTTTTTTTTCATGTCAGGGAAGCGGAAGTGTCCTTAGAGATCATTTTCATAGTATTTTTTTTTTAAAGTCCCATCACAACATCTGGATTATCTGCACAGAGATAGAATCATAGTGCTTCCATAAAATAACTGATACAGGTAACATAGCTCAGGCTGAGTTGTATCCTTAGAACATGTGGCAATTCCACACTATTGTGGATTTGTTTGAAACATAGTCCTATTGAATGTTGATTGGTTTGCTGTATTTCTTGTTGCTGTTTTACATTGCCAGAAGTGTGCCTCGTATGTATTGTGTTGGAACTCTAAGACTGTAGCAAATGCATTACAAGCCCAGTGCATGCAAACTGTATAGCACATTTTGTAGAATACTTTGAGCACTGATAGCTTGCCTTTGGGTCCCCTGGGGAAAAAATCCTTTTATTCACTACAGAAAAGATAGTTCATTCATACAGTTACCTGGCAGAAGATTAAAAGTAGAAACAATTTTTTCTCTATTGAACTCTGATCCCAGACAGACTACAGTGTTGTGGTGCAGATTTCAAATATTTATTGGCAAAAAAACCTTGTGCACTAGGCAAGCAAACTCCAACAGATCAGTCAGTTGTGAATGTGTGTTGTAATTTGGTTTAGCTTTTGATAGAATGCATTCAAATAGAGTCGTGGGTTGTGCTTTCTTTTAACACTGAGTAGGCATGATGCACACTGTTTCTTAGTGAATTGAGGATGAACCCTGAGAAAGGATCTGGCAAGGGTCTGATATTTACATAATGTCTGTTTTCTGTGACCTTTGCAACACACTAATCTTCTTAGCGATCTAAGGAAAAATTGAATGCTTTGAGCCAATTTGTTCTAGATAGATTCATGAAGAAACTCTTCACAATAAAGGAACAGTACCAGTAATACATTATTCCACCATTTTACTGGTTTACAAAAACACGGTAATTTTTTTAAGTGTACGTTTTGGTAGGTTTCCTGAAAACAGAACAAACAGCCCTTGTATTAAACATAGG
The DNA here is from genome assembly GCF_025201925.1 of Gopherus flavomarginatus. Lineage (NCBI taxonomy): Eukaryota > Metazoa > Chordata > Testudines > Testudinidae > Gopherus > Gopherus flavomarginatus. Next base: position 206,965,526 of record NC_066618.1, read on the forward strand.
ACTCTGTGAGAACATTCACTCCCCTCAAGATAGGCTTGAACTGCAGCATGAGGGGAGAAAAGGCAAGCCCCTGAATCACTAAAGCACCCTACCCAGCTGCTGTACAAAATCACTGTTTCAGTTGGAGAGTTCTGAATGGATGAAAAGATTTGAAGTAAAGGTTTGAAGATCTGATTGAAATAATTGTGGACTGCTATGGCATGCTAAGTTCTAAGGGTTTTTTAATGCCTATCTCATTCTTTTGGATCTTAAAATACATTGACTATATTAATGCTAGATCGGTGTGCATTAGGTATATTACAAAAAAACACCTTTTAAAACAAAAACCACATTTAAAGGTTTGATTACAATGGATAGATGTCCTGAAAGTCAGGATTAAGGATGACATTTCATATTTGACTTGCCACACTGGGCCTAGTTTTTGCAACACAGCTATGTGTTAAATCACCAGTTGTCTAGAAATCCTGTTAATACGTAGGTGCAGTCGGACTGAATAGAGATGTGGTTTCAGCTTGGGTATTTAAGTTCATGCAAAACCACCTTACTTTAGGCTGACTTGATTATTATTATTTAATTAATTCATCCTTAAGACTTGAGAAAACAGATAATGCAGAGCTTGATTTTCAGAAGGTTGAAGTCAGTGGGAGCTGCAGGCCCCAATGTGTAATTTCCCATTCCTCCCTTCTAAAGATACTGCAAACCAAACAGTTCTCTTTTAGTGTGATCACTTTTCTCTCTGTTTTAATTGCAAGTGTTGAATTCAATTTTTGGTTGCTCTACTTTGTGTTCAGTAGTAGAGATACCCATCACATGTACAGAATTTTAGTAGCTGCCTGAATATTTTTATGCAGATGTCTCTAACATACTTCCAAATAAAGTATGAAGGTATTGTCAATACAGAACTGTGTGTGGTCTGAAGAAAAATAAAATCTTAACCTGCACTCTAAACATTTCCACAAACAGAAGAGGCTAAAATTAATAGCTATGGCCTACTGAAAAAATGATAGGTCAGGTGAGGACAGTTAGTTATTAAGTAAAGAGAGGATAAATTAACCATTCTAAAGCAGACAGAATTTGGCCAGTTTCCGTTGAAGTGCTAGCCTTCTCATTCAGTGACCAGTAAGTATTTAGTTTTCATATCTCCTGTGTGTGTTCTCCAGGTTGTTAATGGAGTCTGGGTTGGATTGATGTGCTATGGCACTCCCCTGCCCCTTTGAGGTAGATAATCTCTTCGTATAATTTAATAATCTCTGTTTTGCTATGGAATTTGTCATGGTGAATATTCAGCAATAAAGTTTAATGAAAGAATCACATTTTTATAACTTCCTTTAAAACAGTTTTAAATGTTGTGGGCCTTGTAAGTTTGATTATAAATTTTAAAAGCTCTTAATCAAAAAGCAGCTTTGTCTTATTTTGATAAGTGTTCCTCATAAAAAAAAATCTTAATTTGTTTTAAATTTCTTCTTCATGAACTGGCTACAGACAAACATAGTAGGGCAAGCAGTGTGTTAAATTTTCCTTGAAGGGTAGGACAAGAAGTCTGAATTTGATGTGTTGGAAAAGAGGGATCCAGTGAAGGAATATTCAGAGGGACAGTGTGTCAGGATAAGAACCAGAGGCAAGAGAGATCAACGTGGCAGACGTGTTTTGGATAAGCTTGATGGAGCAGTGTGGTATCAAAGAGACCAGGAAGGGGAAGGTTGTAATAATCAAAACAAGGTATTATGAGGGCCTAAGTTTTAGCTGTGTGGATAGAGGGAAAAAGCTAGAGCTTAGAAATTTTATGGAGGAAGAAGTGGCAGAATTTGGACATTGCGTGGGAAGATGGGGTGGGAGAAGTCAAATATACTATATACATATGATGGGCCTGAGTGTATCTGCATCATGAGCATTTGCTTCCAGAAAGTTCACCAGAGTAAAGGACAGATTTAGACAAATGTACTACCAAACTAATGAAGGCCTCTTCTGCTACTAAAGAGATTTTGTCTCAAAAGAGAGGTTTAGCTCTGGAAAGCTTCTAACATAACCAGTGATTTTTCCCTCACCTTTGTCTGCATAGTAAACAACTACGTATAAAACCACTAATCGGAAGCCTTCAGGCCAGCATTACATTTGTTTTTTGGTTGGGTGTCTGTGCAATAATATTTCATTCAGGTTATTTTGTTTTGATGATTTAACATGTATTTTTATGGTGAACAGATTATAGGCACTATTTCACAAATACTTGTTCTGTCTCTTTATTGCAGACTTCTGTGAAGAATAGTTTAGTTACATCCTGGTGGGAGTAGTATTAAAGATGCTGGAACAAATTTAACTAAGGTGTAACCCATGGGAATTACATTTATTTACACAAGTACTGAACTTACCATATGCAGTAGCATTACTCATAAAGGTTAATGCATTTAGGTCCAGATCTTGCAACTGAAACTGTGTGAGTTGACTTCAGTGAGGCTTTATGTGGGAGCAGGGGTCTGCCTATACAGATTCAGTTGCAAGATTGGGATCACAGAGACTGATACAGCGATCCTCATCAGTTTGGGCAAAACTCCAATTTACTTCAATGAGAATTTTGTTTGAGTGGGGAGTGCAGGATCCTTAATAATAATAACAATAATAAATATATTTTAGTAATAGATCTCAAAGCCTTTACAAAAGAAGGTAAATATCCTTGTTTTACACATGAGGAAATGACCACCTTTGCTTGGCCCATGATGTCAGCCTCCACCATTCAGTTGCTAAATTTTCGAGCAAGCACCTTCATGCCTTTTCCCCATGCTGCCGTCATGCCTGGAGTTGCTCTCTATAAATGTCTGCAAAAGTAACTCATTATCCGCCTTCAGAACCGTCCGTAAAACTCTACTTTGCTACTTTATAGGACTGGGAGTCAGGAGAGTAATGCCTCTCTTAAACATTATAAAAGGTTTTGTGAGAACTTTCCATCTTCAAATTTTTTCTCCTTAGAATGGCTTGTTCAGTTTCCAGTGTTTTCCCCAGGAATTGAAATTGGTGTGTGTGTGTGTGTGTGTGTGGGCGGGGGGGTGAAATGTTAGAATTTACAGGGGGGAAGGAGTCAGGGCCAATGAGGGGTGAGACCATGAAGGTGAAGGTGGGCTGTATGGCACCATAGTAAAAACTGAAAAATGTTATGTTTCACGACCATTTTCTTAGATTTAACCCATGTTTTAAAATCATCACACAAAATAAAGTTGGCTGCTCAAGCCTTCTTTGAAGCACTACATCTACATCCTTCTTGGTTTCTTGTAATAATTTTGCACAACTTTGTGAATGAACTTCTTGAATGCAATGTGTTGGTCTTTGGTGGCTTCTCGTGTGTCCGGTACTTCCATTCCTTCAACTGATATACTCATTAGTTTGCAGCTCCATCAAATGCATAAGCGGCTGTCTGTCTGGGGTCCAATTGACAAGCATTTAACTCTTCTAAGATGTGGGTTGTCACAGATGCAGCTAATGTGTCTTTTTTAACTTGAACATCTCGAAATACATCTACTGGCCTACCACTGCCATCAAGATAACGTACGCGACGACTTAATACTTGATGACCGTTTGCATTGGTGCATTTATCAGCCATGTATGCAAATTTTTTGAATGTGGTGAGAGAGTTCTTCACTTTTTCAACTGTTGAATCTTTCATTGTTGCACTGCATGTTTCTAGCTAGTCAGCTGATTTTTTTGCAGAAAGATATAGTGAGCATTTCCTGGTCTTTTTCAGATCCAGTGTTCAACTTCAGGATGAACAAGTGACAGTAAACTTAACATTGGCCTCCAGTTTGTAGTGATATCTCTTGCTTAAATAGAAAGTATGATGCCACAGCCATGTTTGTTTGCATGAACTGTGTTGTGTCTCCAGCCTCCTTAAGTACTTCTAAAATTGGCTTTGAAAGTGGGCTTAAGGCTTTCTGCATGTTGATGCGCTCCAGAGGCATGGTGTTTTGCAGTGTTTTCATGTCGTTTGTCAGCACTGGCTTTGTTGATCCATCTGACAAACCAAGCTTCTCCACTTTTACCAATTATAGCATTGGAAAGCTTTCCTTCTTTGTAAGCTTTTTTGCAAGAGGTGCATCAGTAACCATCTTTTGTAACTTCAATAAATGGGAACACTTTGACTGACAAACATCAGGAACTGCCTTAAGATTTTGGAGACACTGTTTCTTCAGTAGGTAGCTGTATTTGTGTTTAGGGCTGGTCAGATGTAGATACACCACTTGAACCTTCAAATGACATGTTGCTATATTCTTGGTTCTTGATGTGTTCTTCACTTTGATTGGTTTTTGAGGCCTTTGAGTGGAAAAATTGTTGCATTGTTCTTTGTCTTTTCATTTTCACTATAACCTGGAACATATAAAAGAGATATGAATAAATTAAATATTTTCTTAGGATAATGCAAATTTAACATAAGGATAATGTAAGTTACATTAAAACACATGACAGTTCTAGATTTCTAAAACAAATATATGTTTGTTTTAAATTTATTTAATTTAAATTGACTTTTGAAAAGTAAGCCATCATGGGATAAGAGGAAAGTCCTCTCATGGATCAGTAACTGGTTAAAAGATGGGAAACAAAGGGTAGAAATAAATTATCAGTTTTCAGAATGGAAAGAGAGAAATAGTGATATCCCTGAGGGATTGGTACTGGGACCATTACTGTTCAACAAATTCATAAATGATCTGGAAAAATGGGTAAACGGTGAGGTGGCAAAATTTGCAGATGATACAAAACTATTCAAGATAGCAAAGTCTAACTGCGAAGAGTTAGTTACAAAGGGATCTCACAAAACTGGGTAACTGGGCAACAATATGGCAGATGAAATTCAGTGTTGATAAATGCAAAGTAATGCACATTGGAGAACATAATCTCATCTAAATATACAAAATGATGGGGTCTAAATTAGCTATTAACATTCAAGAAAGATGTTTGAGTCATTGTGGGTGGTTCTCTGAAAATATCCACTCAGTGTGCAGCAGCAGTCAAAAAAGCAAAGAGACTGTTGGGAATCATTAAGAAAGGGATAGATAATAAGACAGAAAATATCGTATTGTCTCTATATAAATCCATGGTACATGCACACCTTGAATACTGTGTGCAGATCTGGTCACCCCATCTCAAAAAAGATGTATTGGAATTGGAAAAGATACAGAGATGGGCAACTAAAATATTTAGAGGGTATGAAACAGGAGAAGATATTAAAATGACTGGGACTTTTCAGCTTAGAAAAGAGACGACTAAGGCGGGGAATATGATAGAGGTCTATAAAATCTTGACTGGTGTGAAGAAAGTGAATGAGGAAATGTTATGTAATGCTTCACATAACACAAGAACTAACAGTCACCCAATGAAATTAATAGGCAGCAGGTTTAAAAAACAAATAAAAGGAAGTATTTCTTCACACAACATGAAGTCAACCCCTGGAACTCTCTGCCAGGGGATGCTGTGAAGACCAAAACTATAACAGGATTAAAAAAAGAACTAGATAAATTCCTGGAGAATATGTCCATCAGTGGCTATTAGCCAGAATGGGGAGGGATGCAACACCATGCTCTGAGTGTCCTTAGCCTGTTTGCCAGAAGCTGGGGTTGGGCAACACGGGATGGGTCACTCAATGATTACCTGTTCTTTTCATTCCCTCTGAAGCACCTGGCCATGGCCACTGCTGGAAGACAGGATACCGGGCTATATGGACCATTGGTCCAACCCAGTGTGGCCGTTCTTATGTAAAAATTTGTGATAAATAAAAATGTTTAGTACAGAAATTCCCCAACATAATGACCTCTCAAGATAGCAACGATGTGAGAGAATAACATTGGCAAATAATGCATTTTTAAAATCTTGGCCTGCTAGTTTCCATTCCCAGTCACAAATCTAGCATTCTGGAGCAAAGTGACTAAAATATAGTCCAACAAACAAATGTTTATTTAACGTGCCCCTCACTTTTCCCTCTGCCACACCCCACTCACCAGTGTTGTCTTTGGAAAGTGGAGACTCAGTTCAGAAGTGCTTTCACGTGAGTTCACCTCCCAGATGGGGGGCAAGAAGACATCTTGCTCGGTCCTCCAGCTGCTCACTGTTCGTCTGGCCACTGGTGTTTGTTGCGCCACTGTTCACTCCATCGCTCTTGCCAATGGCCCTGCACTGTCACCTTCTGCTGCCACCAACCACTGTGACCTCTGCAAGTTGGTCTCTTGAGGTTCCACCAGCTCTCAGTGATTTCAGCTGAGTTCTCAATGGGGGAACCTCTCTTCTAGTGCAGACTGGGCCATCTCTTCCACAGAAACACAGTCCCACAGCAGGTCTAAGCACTTATACCTGATTATCAGTGATTTCAGCTGTAGTAGTCACTTAACAAAACAAAAGACTATCTATGGAGCCTAATTGGCTCTGTCTTTAAACAGTGGAGAGGGGCAGGTCACACACCTGTCCCTACCCTCTCTCTTGATGCCCTCAGTCCATACAGGCTACGTACAGTTCTACTGCCCTTTACTCATGCAATAAAAACAACAAAGTTTAATTCCGACGCACCCCCCCGCATTCAAGTGATTTGTAACCCAACCCCAGCCAAAATCTATCACTTGTTCAGTACAGCTCTGTTTGCTGGATACCTAGGTAGATTAGGTGTGAATGTAAATACAATCTGGTCCTGAAGTCTTTCCCCCCGGCTCATCACTAGCTGTCAGGGAGAGCTCATTTAGACTTTGCTTACAAATCATCATTTGAAATTATTAGGTTGGCCACCATCACCAGAATGAATGCACTGATATTGTCATAAAAAACAGCTGTATAAGGAAGCTAGTCTATGTTCATACTTTTCAAATCTATTATACTTTTTCAGATACATGTATTTTACCATTCACTGTATATGCTTTTAAAGTGTGTATTAATGTTTCAATTTCCATTCAGATTTCCAAACAATCACTTACTTGGCAACACTGCATGTAACTAGTTCACAAAACCAGGGGGCAGGGGGAGTAACCCCTCCTGGAGGGGTCTAGGGAAATCCCTGTCATTTTCTGTTAATCTTGATGGTAATTGTGTATGTAAGTTTAGAAGCACAATTTAGCCCTCGGTAATTCAAGAGGTCTTCCCGCCTGTTTCAGAGTTGATAAATCTGTCTGTTCATAGCTTACTATTTATTTATTTTTATCAAATTGTTTGTGCTTCTGGGAGTGTTAGCGGACGTTTGCTGTGATGCCAGTCTAACTTAAATCATAGCCACACAACTTTTTCACAACCTCCTTTTAACCATTAGGAATAGGCTTACTGGGAATTTCATCTTCTGTTTTCTGACCAGTTTACATCCAAAATCTACATTAGACTATCATGTAAATCTTCTTAATATTTGGCCCTTTACGTTGTTTGTTAGGGAACTTTTTTTTTCTTGACAATTGAGTTAGAATGCATTCACTTTAAAAAGCTCCTGACATCTGATGATAAACTCTGAAAAACATTCTGTTTAGAAACAATTCTGTTAAAATAAAATACATTGTGTTTTTCTTTCTTCTTGCTTTATTACTAGGAACATTTGCATAGGAACAAAATATTTGTTTAATAATCTTGTCTTGATGCTTGCGTAATGTTGTAGTCCTCTGTGCAATCGGTGTGTTGCTATAAAGACAATTATGATATTATAAACTAAGAACTATGACCTTGGAAGGGGAAAAAGTCTGAGGATCAACAATCCCATTTTCAGTTAAATATCCTGTGTATTTTATTTTTTAAAGTGAAGGGAAGAAAAGTAATATAAAAGGGAAATTGCCTCCAGGTAGACTGTGTTTCGAAGTTTTCCAGGAAGTGACGGCATCTTTTTGAATGTCTCCTAATCTCTCCTTCACTCATAGAACTTTTCCTACAAAAATGAAAAGACAGCATAAAAGTAAAGAAATGTACTTTAATTCCTGCCTGAAGTTAAGTGTCTCACATACAGGATTTCCTGTCCTCTAAATATTGTATTGCATCTCTATTTTAGGTTACAGAATCTTGTAAACAATGTATAGTAGAAACTATCATTGGTTAAAAAAATTGTCATAAATATGTACAGGGAACATTTGCATGCTACACTGTAAGTACCATAGGTTCCTAGCTGTGTTGTGTTAGTGAAAGAAGTGATGTATATGTCTATGTATAACAATTTTTATTTTCCTCCCTAGCTGTGTGCTGCCCATCTGCCAACCCGATCAGAGGCACCAAACCACTATCAGGCAGTATGTCGGGCACTATTTGCTGAAACAATGGAGTTATACACATTTCTGGCCAAAATTAAAAGTGCAAAAGAGGTAAGCAGTTGGAGAGAATTCTGTGTTGCTGATTTGGTTACCAGGGAAGAGTACTGTGAAAAACTTTCTATTTCCGATCTCCAGTGACAATCCGATGCTAAAGAAAAAATTTTATAAAGTGTCCTTACAGTTCAGCTTTCTGCCCCCCATATTTGGTCTTATCCTGATGACTAATTGTTAGAGAGTGGCTTAAGCCCTAAAGTATGTGATTTAGTATCCCTTCCAAAATTAATTGTTAATTGTCTATTCTTGATAGCCATATAAATGACCAATCCTTTTTTGAATCTTTCTAAGTGCTTGTCCTGAAGAAATTTCTGTGGCAATGAAGTCAAGTCGAAGTGCATACTGTATGAAAAGGTGTTTCCTTTTAGCGAATTTGAATTTGCCACCTTTTAATTTCACGGGTTGTCCCCTTGTTCCTTTGAGGCAAGCAGAACGGATGCTTCTGATTTGTCTTCTTTATGCCTTTATTTTATGTATTTTTATCATTAGTTTATCTCATTTGTTGCCTTTTTAAAGAACACAGTCAGTCTTTTCTATCTCTCTCTATATTTTAGTCTCTCTTCATCTGAAAAGACATGCTTCTGTAAAGCTCTACTTAAGCAAATAATTATAAAGAAAATCTATTCTTTTGCTCCTTTATTTTTCTTCTGTTTCATTTTAGGTAAAGATTCTAATGGGTTAATTAATAAAATAGCATATTGTTAATAATATCTGTATATTCATGACTATATCTGATAATGGGATCTAGTGATCTTAAGTAATTATTGAGTGTGTTTCTTCTGAACAATGTTTAATGGATCATTTATTTAGACAAATAGAGACTGTAGGTCCTCAGCTAACTTGCCCTTAATAGTCCATTGACCGGAAGAGCTATTAAAATACAGTGCTACACAGAATGTATGCTCTGAGAGTAGGATTTAGTGTACCCTAACCTCATTCATTAAGGAAAGAACCTTCTTCCTGACCAGTGAAATAAATTCCTTTGAGGTTAGTCTTCCATTCAGTCTGACTGGCAAGGATCAGTAGATTTTGCTGTTGGCATATCATATGAATAAAAACTTAATATCATCCTAGTTAAAATGGCTAACTGTTCAACAGTGGTGGAGCGTACACATTAAACAAAAACTTTCCATCCTCTGTATCATTATTTACTTAAATTTTTTTGTGGGCACTGGTGCAGTGTGTATTATACACTTTTTCTGGGTTTTGCCTCATTTGAGAGAGTATAGTGTGCTTTCTTTGGAACTCATTGCATTGCTGCAAAAAATTGTGTACATAGTATTTTCACCACTTCCCTGTGTGTGACATTCCCCAGGGTACAAGCTGAACCACTGAAATGCTGAATCCCCTTAACTCTTCAGCCTGGGGTGCCTCTTACACTGCTTTGCTGGTGAAATGCAGCCTTTCCAGGTTCTGCTCATACACACAGATATTAGCATATAGTCGCTCCCAGCAAAATTACATGAATGCTTTCCCAGCCACTCATCAGCTATGTACAGGGTGACATCTGCTAATTCTTAGCCCCAGCCTGGTACCCCAGAAATGTGCACTTTGTGCTGTTGAGCCCACTACTGAACAAACCAAGCTCATTAATGTCCAACATTTAATCAAAGGAAATGGTTGTGCCTCAACCTCCGTTAACCTGAGTACAGATTCCCCAAATACTTCAACCAAAACACACTGGTTTAGATAAATCAATAAAACATATTTATTTACTAGAGAAAGATAGATAGATTATAAGTGATAAAGGCATAAAAGTCAGAGTTGGTTACAAAAGAATTAAAAGATAAAACCGCAATCTAATTCCTAAATTTTACCAACCTATGTAAGATTTGAAAACAAAAAGGTTTCTCACCCAAAAGCTTAGAGCAGTTCATACTAACTGGAACAGCTTCCAGCTAGGACCTGCCCCCACAAAACAGTTCAGTGATGCACCTATTGTCTTTCAAGAGATCTTGCTGTCATGAATAGAGATGAGGGAGGAGATATGAGGAGTAGGTCACTGTCTCTCCTTTTTATACTGGAAAAGTCTTTGCTGGGTCCTGGAGTCAGCAGTTCCATTGTGTATGTGCTGTGCAGGCTGTCCTTCAAGTGAGTTGCAAATTAGCTTTTTGTACAATTTCCCTGCCTGTGAATCTCCAATAAACAGGTAATGACTTTGTAGCTCCCTGCTGGTGTGCAAGTGTGTCTTTGTCTCTCTGAAAAACTAGTTTGAGCTTGCTTTTCTAATTTTGTTACATGCTAATGTAAGATCATTATTATGCAGTAGAATCTCGTAACTTTACATACAAAGTTGCTACACATATTTTACCAGGATAATAATGTTCAGTAGGTTATGAGTTTTGAAATGATATCTCACAGGGCGTACTTTATACACAATATATCATAATTATAAAATAGAGGTGAAACTGGGGTACAAGGTATCATATGGAGCGTCACACTGGGCGCAACTGATTTCCTTTCTGACCTGCCCTTTAATATCCGTGGCCTTATTTCTGAATAGTGATGAAATAAAATTGGTGAAAAGAGAAATCCCTCATTTTGTAGCTTCTGCTCATCAAGGCCCATATTTTTAAAAGGTATTTAAGCATTGCTCCACTCAGCATTGCAGAGCCTAGTTAGTTTAGTAGGGTATGTCTACACAGCAAAGAAAAACCCATGGCTGGCCCATGGCAGCCGACTTGGGCTCACAGGGCTTGGGCTGTGGGGCTGTTTCATTGCTGTGTAGACTTCTAGGCTGGGCTGGAGCCTGAGCTCTGGGACCCTCCTACCATGCAGGAAGCGTACACAGCAATGAGAGAGCCCTGTTTTTTAGCTGGGGGGCAGGTCGGGGGGGCTATGGGGAGGGTTCCCAGTTTGTGTTTTGCTGATGGTTCTGTCCCCCCCCCCCGCCCCCTTTTACCCCCTCCCGGTTGACACATCATGACTGTTTTTCATAAGTTATGTTTTTATATGGCTACATTCATGAGAAAATAAAGAGATGAAACGGGGAAAAAAAAAATGAGAGAGCCCTGCAGCCTGAGCTCTGCAAACCAGAGTTGACTGGTACAGGCCAGCTATGGATTTCTAAGTCTCATTTTCAAAAGTGACTTTGGCCTGTAGAAGCCTGAGTCTTATGGAAAGTCAGTGGTAAGTCACTTTTAAAAATGAGTCTTGGGCTTCTCAATCAATTAGGCATTGTGATGCTGAGCAGAGCAATGCCTAAATCCCTTTAAAAATCTGGGCCCAAATCTTTAGCCAGTTTGATACCTGTCTTGCCCTGTAAGGCTTACCTAGTTAGCTGGTGCCATGAGGGCAGCTGACCTGTAGCAAAAGCTTAAAACACCCTTGCATAGTGGGAATTTCTACATGCTCTTAAATTATACCTCTTAGGAAATCTTTCCAGCAGATATTAACCCTTGCTAGCAACATTAAAAAATTAGGAATATGTTATATTCTTTATCACCTGTTTTTGGACACAGAGTCTTCATTTTCCCTTTACATTTGGCTGTCAAAGTGGAAAATGATATGTGTTTCAGTCACAAGCTTTTTGTGGTCATGGTCTTGAATCGCTCTCTTTGCTTTAACAGAGCAGCACATAACCCAATATTAACACCACCAGCAGGGTTTTTATAATTATTCAATAACAATTTTATTAACAGTAAGTGAAACAATTAGCTAAGTTGTTTACTCAAACTTAGATCCAAAGAACAACATTTCTTCTGTCCCACACTGGCAGCCCATAAAAATGTACCTTGGAGGATAAACATTTGATCAAACAGTATATTTGCACAATATAATGCTATACTTTAATTATGAATATTATAGAATATTGCTAGAGTTACTATCCAGAAACTCAAAATCCTTGCCAAATGTTTCTCTGCTTGATCCCCTCTGTGAGTTACTGAAGAAGAGCCACTAATATCCATCCAAGACCTCAGTTTGGAGTCTGTCAGTGCATTTGTTGTATTGATCAGTAAGGGATCACTACTGAGCAACCCTTTTCCACCTCTCTCCACATTAGGACATGTCTTCTCTACTCCCACTCCTACTGTCTTACAAACGGATGTTTTTGAGACGAGATTCAAAAGTGCTATAGCATCATGAAGTACTTTAGTGGCTGAGTCTGCAAACCTTACTCTCATGAGTAATTTAATTGACTGAAATGAGGGATACTCAAGTGAGTAAGGGCTGGAGGACCAGGTCCATAAGGCTTAAGTCTGATGTTAAATAAATGGGTATGTGATCAACTATTACCCTTGGGCAGCACCCTCTTTTACGTGTTATGTATTCTTACATCAGAGATCAGATGTGCAAGTCTATTTTATCTGTTCCCCAGTTATCAGTCAGAATCACTTCCATCAATAAAACAACCTCTAGAAATGGGAATACATACAGAAATGATGATACATTTTTAAACTGCTAAAGGACAAGGCCAGGAATCAGACCCCTGTTTATGAAAAGCTCCTTGAAATGTTAAAATTTAGAGACCATTTAGAGACCATTGCATTCAAGTGATTCTTTGCTGTTGAGCTGACATGTACATTACATAACCTTCCATCTGTCACTGAGCAAAGGAAATTATTTTTCAAATATGGGCCATTTAACAATAATAACAATTGTATTTTACTGTTTTAAATAATGCAAAAATAAATGTAAAGACGTCCATATATTTATTTACTCACACTCTGCTAAAGAATTGTGTGTGAGAACACAACGTTTTAAAAAATGTCAAATGCTTTCATTGTTATAAAATGAAGAGTGTTGAAATGCTTAATAATCAGACTTCTGGTGTGTAGCCTACAAATCTGTTTCCTACTTTTCTGAACGAATGCTCAGTCTATAACATGTGAATGAGATTTGTAGTGTGGGTTTGAGGGCTCAAGGTCCACTAAGATAACCACTTAGTATTTTCCCCCTCTAAAACGGAAATCTGCCTGGGCTATGATTTTAATATTGTAGCAAAAATAGCTTCCTCTGTTCTGTTTCCCAAGGGTAAGCACAAATGGATGCAGCAGCTGAGGTTCTTCATATGGATTTCGGATTTCAATTAAGTTCTGATAAACACTCCATTTTATTCTAAGTGTTTTGGTTTGCATAATTCGTCACTGAAATTGATTTCTAACCCCACTGATCTTGGCTGATTAAGGAGGGAGGTGATACCGTTAATTCAGTCTAGAGGACTTGGCATGATATGTCCATGACAAGAAATTGTTCCCCCTGAGGAGTACCGAGCATACACAGAAGAGTTAAAGGAAACCTTCATAATCAATGTTTGTAAGGTCAGAACATTTTCCATTTGTGTATGTTGCTAAATTCCAATGTCTTTTAAATTTGTAACAAGGAAATTATGTAGTATTCCATTATTTTTCAAAACACTGAGAAACTCAAGTCTTTCAGCACACCTTGCAAACAACTCCTGGCAACATTCAATCTTTTGAGCAATTAATATGACATGAAACTTTCTATATATTAATTCCTAATGTACATTCTGCCATAATATCTAGGTGCTAAGTAGCCTTCAAGCATTTTGGCAATAGGATTTAGACTTGCTATCTCTTCCTCAGCTCTTTTCCTCCCTCATTTAGCTTGTTTGATATTGTTTTGTTGTTTGCCTTCTGGGAGGCCAGAGCAGATTATTTTGTAGCTCCATTAGTGGATGAAGGTCTGCTTTCCATTGTGACTTAAAACCAATAAGTCTGCTTCATTCTGATCCTCAGTAAAAGGGAGTTCATAGCCATCCACTGAAAGTGTCTTGCCTTCTGTTACTGGGAGATTCTCCCTAGCACAATATCCCTGATATCGTAGTTGCGTATCACAGTGACAGCCACAATATCCCTGATGATCGTAGTTGCGTATCACAATGTCCAAGCTAGCTTTTTTTTTTTTTTTTTTGGGCATGGCATGGCATCATATTGGGAGCTCAAGTTCAGTTTTGTGTCCACCATGATCTTTTGATCCTTTTCAGAGTCACGGCTTTCCAGGATACAGTCCTCCAGTCTGTAGGTGTGGGCTGAATTCTTAGTTCCTGAATGTCTGACTTTGCATTTGGCTATATTAAAACACGTTTTGTTTGAATGGGCCCAGCCTACCAGATGATCAAGATCATTCTGTATGACTACCTGGTCCTCATTATTTGCCACCCTGGGTCATTCGGTGTGTCTTTTTTTATTGACATAAAATCAGCACTCTTCCAATTTTCTAAAATTTCTCTGGTATTCCAAGATTTATTGAAGACTAACATCTGCAGGCCAGAGATCTCCTCAGCCTACTCTTTTAGGACTGTTGGGTGAAAGTTATTTGAGTGTACTGATTTAAAAATGATCACACCAGTAGATATGCAGTGTAGTTGTAACTGTCTCAGTCCCAAGATATCACCTCATTCACCTTGTCTCTCAAATACCATAGTAGATGTTGTTTAACAACCAGAGTGAAAGGACAGCATATCTTTTCTGGCTGGCCTTTGCTGTTACAGCTCTCCAGCCCTGTGATGGTGTGATATACCTGGACTTGGCCTTCCTCAAATAGAAGCTCCCCCTCTTACTATATTGTGCAGGGACTAATTAGATGGGTGCCTTATTTTGAAGATGATCCATCAGTTAGTCAAACCTTTTCTCTCCTCCTGATTCTTAGTGGTAAAGAGAATCAGGTTGGAATCTTATAACATAGTGAGATGTTTAGCATTTATGCCAGTTTTGCTGCCTTTGGGCATAACCCTGCCCCACAAACCATATGTTAAGGAACGGAAAGCTTTAATGGTTGCTGAAATGGATAATTGCTGCAGTTATTGTTCAACATCCAAAGTAAAGGTTAAGCAGCTAGAATATGTTAACTCCTTAAAAATAAATGTGTATTGAAGGTAGTAGCAGTCTGACTGTTGTGAGCTTGTTCACCAAAGTTAACCTTGGTTCTGAGGAGCAGGAGGAGAAAGAGTTAGGATGATTTTATAATTTTGCAGGCCTTCAACAAAAGTTTCCAGTTCAAGAGAAAACAAAGCATTTACAGTTCACAAAGGCTGACCCTGAAATCGTTATCACTACTTTGCATCTGATGGAGAAAAGGATGAATACTTCGACTTCAATACTGATATAAATGCAGAAATGAATGTAAATGAGACTTTTCTGTAATATTTCCTCATTTGGAGAAAGGACTTCTTGGTTTTTAAAGTAACAGACTGATATCACTGATAGTTGCAGAGCATGTGCAAGTTTCCATAGACACATTTTTCTCAGTTGTCTATAAAGCTCCAGTGGAGATAATGCTAAGCTGTCACTACATTGTGTGGTTGTTTAAGGATGCCTACAGACATTCACTAGAAAGTAGGTTCAGACTGCTATGTTTATTTGCTGTGTAATTTGAACAGTATTCAAACACAGAGGTAAAGGAAGTGTTATTGAAGTAGCACACTGTTTTACCTACCTTTGTTAATCCTTTCAGGTACTAACTTAAGCCTAATAAATTTAATTCAAAAGAAAACAATTTATGAAAGATTGTCTTATGGTATTTTTAATGTGGCTCTGCACATGAATTAAAGTTTTAAAAAGTATGTTAGCAGATTTTTTCAGTGAAACAAGACAATATTGGTTATATATATCATTTACACACACACACACACACACACACACACTCTCTCTCTCTCTCTCTCTCTCTCTCTCTCACTCGGATTACCTTAAATACAGTGTAGAATGAGAAGCTACTGCATGCTCTTTCTCTTGGGGATTATGACTTCATGCAAGTTTAAACAGAATTTAGCAGGCCTCATATGGACAAGGTAGTTATCATGATTTGCCATCAAACTGGGAGGATATATCTGGTGGTGCCCAACTGGGGTCTGTCCTAGATCCAGTGCATTTCAATATTTTCATTAATGACCTGGATAATGGAGTGGAGTGTATTCGTATATAATTTGCAGATAACTTCAAGATGGGAGGGTTACATCCGCTTTGGAGGACAGGATTAGAATTCAAGATAACGTTGAAAAATTGGTCTGAAATCAAGAAGGAAAAATCTAATAAAGACAAGTGCAAAGTACTACACTTAGAAAAAAAGATAAGTACAACTACAAAATGGGGAATAAATGGCGAGATGGTAGTACTGCTGAAAGGAATCTGGAGGTTACGGTGGATCACAAATTGAACATGAGTCAACAATGTGATGCAGTTGTGAAAAAGAATAGTATTCTGAGGTGTATTAACAGGAATATTTGTATGTAAGACTCAGGAGGTAATTGTCCCACTCTGCTTGGCACTGATGAGTCCTCAGCTGGAGTGCTGTGTCTAATTCTGGACACCACACTTTAGGAAAGATGTGGATAACTCAGAGTGTCCAGAGAAAAGCAATAAAAATGATAGGTTTAGAAAGCCTGATCTGTGAGGAAAAGTTAATAAAATTGGGCAGGCTTAGTTTTGAGAAAAGAAGACTGAGGAAAGATCTGATAAGGATTGTGGTCATTTGTTATCAGTATTCACTGGAGATAGAACAAGAAATAATGGGCTTGATGTGCAACAAGGGAGATTTAGTTAGATATTAAGAAAATCTTTCTAACTAGAAAGATAATTAAGCTTAAAACGGGCTTCCAAAGGACTTTGTGGAGGTTAATAAGAACAGGTTGGAGAAACACCTGCCAGGGATGGTCAAGGTTTAAGTGGTTCTGCCTCAAGGGCTGCATTTGGTGACTTCTTGAGGTCCCTTCCAGCTCTAAATTTCTCTGATTCTAAGCTAGGACCCAGAAGTGGTGAAACTGAGGTAATTTAAATATGTTCTGTTGTCATAGTTTCTTTAACCCTGCCAGGACTGATGCTTGAACTTTGTTTTTATTAAGGCTGTTTCTCTTCTGTTTTATAATGCAGTGGATGGAAACTTGTTAATTCACCTATAATGGACAGTACTCAGAATGCATGTGTCAAGATTTCAAAGATCTTCATAGGTTCTATGAGTAAGCTGCTCTAAAACCAAGTCCACATGATATGTGGAATCCTGGGGTGTGGCCTTATTTACAAATAAATTTAAGAATAAGATGGTAGAGTTCAACTCAAACTTTTACATGAGGATTGGCTGCTTGTATAGGTCTTATTCCAGGACTGCTCAGCCCAGCTCCTCTTTCTAGAGATCCAATCCCACCTTGCTTTGTGACCAGACAGGGTAAAATTGTTTCAATGAGTCAGAAGAATCTAACCTTTTCTTACTAGGGCCAACACCTGCTAACACCTGGGATGTTTCAAACACACACTGCCAGTCTATTAGGGTACATCTGCACTGCAATAAAAAACCTGTGGCACCAAGTCTCAGAACCTGGGTCAATTGATTCGGGCTTGGGCAGTGAGGCTAAAAATTGTAGTGTAGATATTTGGGAACAGGCTGGAGCCTGGTCTCTGAGACCCTTCCCACTCGCTCAGTCTCAGAGCCCGGACTCCAGCATGAGCCTGAATGTCTGCACTGCAATTTTACACCCTGCAGCCTGAGCCCTGCAAGCCCAAGTCAGCTGACCCAGGCCAGTTGTGGCCATGCCATGGGTCTTTAATTGTAGTCTCTACCGTTAGAGACATTCTGAGAGAGGAGAAGAAAGGACATACTTTTAGCTACACCTGCAATACATTGAACTAGAAGAACTATTTGGATGTGGAGTAGTGGGGAGAGTATAATAGTTAAATGTTTGCTTACGTATGTCTCTAATTAGGCGAGTCAAAACCACAATCCTTTTTCCTAGAACTATTGCATTAAAATTATGCCTATTCTTGGAGGATTTCTTGAAGCTTTAAATTTGCCAGGATATTTTCCTGTGCAGTAGTTTTTATTTATACCATTAAAATTATTACTCAGTAGCTAAGACTCTGTTGTTAAGTGCCATACTCAGCCCACACCAGAGCTTATTTACAGGCTAAAAACTTACACTCTGGTCTGAGGTCATTTTAAAAAAATAAATCATTTCAGAAATTGTTGGTTATACAGTTAGCAGTATCTAACTCTCATGTCCTTAAATCACAAGCTATTTTGAATGGCACTGGCTGGGTCCCACTGATAAAATCTGTGTTAAAAAGAAAAGAAAAGAAATTTCATTCTTCGCAAGAGCGTGTTGTAACTAAGGGCTGGTCCACACTACGGGGGGGAAATCGATCTTAGATACGCAACTTCAGCTACGTGAATAACGTAGCTGAAGTCGAATATCTAAAATCGGATTACTCACCCGTCCACACCGCGCAGGATCGATGTTCGCGGCTCTCCCTGTCGATTCCGGAACTCCGTTGGGGTTGATGGAGTTCCGGAATCGATATAAGCGCGCTCGGTGATCGATATATCGCATCTAGATGAGACGCGATATATCGATCCCCGAGCAATCAATTTTAACCCGCCGATACGGCGGGTAGTCTGGACGTAGCCTAAAAAGGAAACAAATGCCTTTGGAAAGTCTTAGGGTATAGTCAATGTCTGTGAATGAGGCAAGCTGAATTTGAACCAATGAATGAGATCACTGAGTGAAATCAGAGTTGTCAGAACAACTAGAAGCACCCTAATATCTTCTAAATTTTATCTTCTACCCAAACCCTCCCCTGCCCTGTACTTATCCCAGATTTTCAGGACTTGGCCATTAGATTTTATGTCATATAAGTTGTATGATCAAGAGCCTGCCTATAATGTATGTAATTTCAAAACAGGCCAATAATGGTGCTAAAAACTTGGATGTAAAAGTAAGTCTGCTGTTGTGTCACGTTAAAGGTAGTAGTAAGCATTTGCTATCCTGTACTCTCCCCCAAATCCTCTGTAGCAAAATAATTTTTAAAAATTCCAAGGGCTCCTATGAGATGGCTGTCTGTCATGTAGGATCTCTGAAATCAATTTTAATAGCTACCTGCACTGCTTCACTGAAAGAGTCTCCTGAGGCTTAGAGCAAAGATTTAAACTGTAGCAGTTTCAGTGTAATGTATAATAAACAGAAAATTATATTTTTAAACATCTTTTTATAAATGTTGTTAAAAAAAATCGCTTCCATTATAGGGAGCACCAGAGTATTATGTTGGCTTAATTACATTGCCAGCTCAGAAGGAGGACAAATATTTCTGTGCTACCTACATAAATAATTTAAATGTTTCCAGATCTGTAACCTACTGATTTAATCTCCTAACATAAACTCAAAAGGTTTAGTGAACAAAAGTTTGGAGACAGTTATGTTTCATGAAAATGCGTGAATAAACAATTGGAAAAATGTAAATAAGACCCTGTTAAAGTGCAGTTCTAATCTGAAACTATCTACAAACATGGCATAGTGAGTTTCCATGCTTGTGTCTCCATGATTCCATTTCAAAGGCATTCAGTTTACAAGCAAAAAGTTGTATTCTATATAAATGTGATTTTTATGTATGATGTGAATATATGAGACTATTTCCGTAAGTGCAAAGAGTCCATTTATTTAAGTTTTGAATTACACATTTTTGTTTGTTTTAATGTTAGGTGGTCCAATAAACCCACTCTGTGATCTACTGTAGCATTCAGTCACTGTTATTATTCTAGTCAAAGTCTGAAAATTTGGCTCTTTATTAAGTAAGCTTCACCTACATTGAGGAGGAACATTTTCTTTTTTAAACTTTTTATTTTGTCATTATTAACATATGAACTTTCCACAAAAGTATTAAGAAATCTTATTAATAACCTGTATTTGTTATCTTTAAAAGATCCCTTTGTGGTTGATCAAGTTCTTATCATTATCTGTGCATTTATTTTTTTCAAATCCCTAAAACCATATATTTTAGTCTGCTTGTAGATGAGCAGACTCACCCCTGCGGCGCCTCCTGCTGGTGTCTTCCAGGAATTAGCTCGATTCAGCTCTGGAGTGCCCTCTGCAGGCCGGTAATCTGCCTGTCCTCTGGCCCCTGTGTCCCTCCCTGGACTGTGCCCTTTTACATGGGGTGCTGCCCCCTGGCAGTAACCCCTTTTAAATAAAAAAATAAATAATTGGAGATAGGTATATCTCCTAGAACTGGAAGGGAGCTTGAAAGTTCATTGAGTCCAGCCCCCTGCCTTCACTAGCAGGACCAAGTATTGATTTTTGCTGCTCCAGATCCCCTAAGTGGCCCCCTCAAGGATTGAGCTCACAACCCTGGGTTTAGCAGGCCAGTGCTCAAACCACTGAGCTATCCCTCCCCCTCTCAGGGTCTCCTCTCCTTGGGGAACCCTCACCTTCTATCCCCACCTTGCCTCAGTATATGGCTACTGTCAGTCATTATCTAGCCCCACGCCCTGGGGCAGACTGCAGTATTAGCCTACTCATCACTTGGCCTACCCCTGGGCTGCCCTCTGCAACCCCCAGTACCTATTAGCCCAATGCTAGGCTGCAGTCTGGGGCTTTCCAGGCTAGAGCTCCCCAGCTCCTCTGCTTTTCCCCAGCCCTGCTTCACTCAGGTACCTTATGTCCAGTTCCCTGCAGCTAGGCCCATCTCCCTCTATAACTAGAGAGAGAGTTCTGAGCTCCTGGCTCCCAGCCTCTTTATATAGGCCAGCTGTGGCCTGATTGGGGCGTGGCCCAGCTGCAGCCACTTCCCAATCAGTTCAGCTTAGTAGCTCCCAGCCACAACCTTCCACCAGAGCTGTTTTCACCCCTTCAGGGCAGGAGCAGGGTAAGCACCCTGCTACAGTGCTTTATATAAAACGCTCATTTTTTCCATTGAAAAGAGTTCCTAGGCTTGGTTTCTCCATACTACTAATACTGGGGAAATCTGTCCATTTCCAAAAACAAGCTATCACATATCTGATTGCTAGTACTACACCTCTACCCTGATATAACGCGACCCGATTATAACACAAATTCAGATATAACACGGTAAAGCAGTGCTCCAGGGAGGGCGGGCCTGCTCGCTCTGGCGAATCAAAACGAGTTCGATATAATGAGGTTTCACCTATAAGATTTTTTTGGCTCCCGAGGCGTTGTATTGGGGTAGAGGTGTAATTGTGATATCAATGGGTCCTTCCTCAGGTCGATAACCAACTTTGGGCTGTAACCTAATATCGTCACTGTGGGTAGTCTGTCTTTAGCTATCTTGAAATTTCAATTTGTTTTCTTCCCAAATACTATTTTCTTATGTTATTCCCACGATATGTGCATAAAAGTCCTATTCTTTCACATCCTCTCAAGCATTTATGAATCCATTTTTATATATAGAAGGGCACCTTTCATTAACAATTTTGGAAGTCTAATTTCTAATCTGCTGTACGTGTTCTGAAAACATTCCTTGGAATATCCAGCATGTAAATTTTGAAAGATGAATAGCCGCAGAAGAAACCATATTCTATTAAACGTTTTCTACTTTATTTCGATACAGTTTTATGTTCTTATACAACTTATGTACTATATTGCTATTAATTGACAGAATCTGAAGAAGATTCAGGAAATGGACAAAGAAAGGAGTGATGAATCCAGCACAGACCTTGATGAGTTGAAAAATGCTGACTGGGTAAGGCTGTAGTTATATACCATTTGTTTTCAACAGGTTATATTTTGATGAAAAAAAGCTAATGTTCTTAAGCTGCTTGTTTACTGTCACCTGCTTTCTGTAAAAAACAGTATTTAAGGGTTTTTTTTGTTTCTGTAGTATGAATTAGTAATAACTCATAGAAAAAGTGGAAAACAAATGAAATCCAACACTGCCATCAATGATTTACTGAATTACATTGTGATTTTGGGATTTCTGTTAGTGACTAGAATAATCCACCAGATTTGTTTTCTAGTTCAAGATGGGTTTTGAGCCAGGTTTTCAAACCCACTGTACTACCTACCTACTTCATTGTTGTAAAAAAATAAATTTAGTCTTATTTAGTTATTCAAAGGTGCTCTGATGTGACGAGTCAGCTGTTTTTGTCTTAACCACATTGGTACTCAGTAATAATGAGTGTATAATAAGTGTTCTGAAACCCAATTTGTCTCCTTTGGCTCTTCAGGCCCGCTTTTGGGTACAGGTGATGCGAGATTTGCGGGACGGTGTTAAACTTAAGAAGGTTCAAGAGCGTCAGTATAACCCACTTCCAATAGAATATCAGCTTACGCCCTATGAAATGCTAATGGATGACATTAGATCCAAACGCTATACCCTAAGGAAGGTTATGGTGAGTTAAGAATACCATTGTGATAAATCTATACAGTCACCAATCACCATTACTTTCACTTTGTTTTTCAAAGAAACTCAGAATTGTTACTTCAGTCATGTAGTTAGCTATTCTTACTTTTTTTTTTTTTTTTTTTTTTCTGTTTCCTGAATTTTGAATGTTAATTAAGAAAAAATGGATCCATCAAAATGTTGTGCATCTTGCTTTTAGGTGACAAGGACTAAAATATTTCAGGAGACAGGAAACCTACATTTGATATGCTTGAACAAATGGATTTTGTGTTGACTTGCTAGTAACACTAACATTCAAGTTAACAGTCTTGCCGTACTTCCCAGTCAATGTGAATTTTTTGTTGGCTCTTCATACTGTGGAGTATATTACTGACAGATCATAACATAATTTTATAAAGATATATGTTACATCAGAGCTGCTTGGCCATGATACTTTTCCAGATATGAAATGCATGAGAATGGCATCTCATACTGTCATAAAAGAGAGAAGCCTAAAGTATCTGCAAACTTCATCATAGGCACTTAAATTATTGAAGTAGGACAGTCCAATCTAAAGCTCAGGAATTATACCTTATTGAAATCAGTACCTTCTCTTGAAGTCTTCAGCTTTATTAAAGGCTCACAAGTTCTGATTTGGGCATGACTGTTTCAGCACAATGCAGTGTTCCTTTGGAGTCAAGAGAACAAGTTGAGACATCAAGGCAAGCTTTCAAATATCAGTGAATTACTTTCCAGACGCTCATGTACAACTTAGGAGTGACTGTCAGGAAGATGCACTTTCTGTATTAGGATCACCTACTCCTTAGTATGTCCTGGAGTCTCCCAGACCTTCTGTTGCACCTGCTTCATAAAATGGTTTTTTAAATGCAATTAATAATGGATACCAAGGACTGAAGATTTTTTAACAGTGATGAGCACATTCAGAAATCCCTGTGTAGTTGCATGGATTTGAATAGTGTCAATGCTCTCAGCACTGAGAACTGCCCTGAGGTTTCCTGGTTTGTTTTTGCCTACTGATTGCACGGGTGGGTGGGGGTTTCCATAGGATTTTAGGTTTCTTGACAAAAACTCACCAGATTTTCGTTGTGTTGAAAAAGCTATTTGCCCACCCAAAAATATTTTGATGGAAGGTTTTTAACAAGCTCTGTTGTTGATACACCTTGTGCCTTGCTCTAGAATCACAGAATTTTTCACTGAGCTTGGATGGCTTCTGGTGATTTCTTGCCCCTATCCCACCCCCAATAGATTGGCACATAGAATAGAATGGAAATATCCACTCCTTATAATAGAATGTATCCCCACACCCACTTCCTCTCACAAGAAGTCATTGTGATTATGAATGGTAGTCTGGAAACTATTGATGAACCAATAGACGTTCCATAATAATCACTCTAAGCACTTATATGGTGCTTCATGTGTTTCAAAGTGATATGTAAACATTACCTCATCAGTCCGCACAGCTCTCCTGTGAGCTAGGCAAAGTGTGTTGTTAGCCTTGTTTTACAGATAGGGAAATAGAGAGAGTTATTCCTGATGTGACTGGTTGTGCTCTACTATCATGTGAGTGTGACAGATATAGGTCATAGGTTGTATCTTTGGGTGGGCACCTCTCTCATCCCAGACGTCCTTCCTTCGATATGGACATCGCTGTAGAGCCAGTTTGGAGTTCAAGGTGTAGCTCTGTGTAGTCTTATGGGGGATTCCCCCCTTCTGCAGGCAAAAAGCAGTCTGAATGAAAAAGACCAACAAAATAATCCTGCAGCCCACGAAGCGGTCTGCGCTCACCCTTCAAGGCAAAAGTTAAATAGTTTCTGTAAAGGGGGGCAGTTGAGGTTCCTAGCTCCCTGAGATGTCTGAGGGGCCCAGGCTGAGTGTCCTGACTTCTAAAAAGGAAAACAAAGCAAAGATAGTCACCACATTTCTCCAGGGGGGAGCAGATGACATATGCTCTTCAGCAGCTTTCCTGCAATGGATGCTGCTGTTGAGACACTATGGTGATGAGGGCAATATAAGTACATAGCTAGGTAGTAATGCTATCTATCTTATAGCTAAGGTTCGGAGAGCTGTGTTATTTTAAATATCAATCACAGAGCAAAGGAAAAACAAACCTGGAGGCCCTTTACTTTTGACACAATACATGGATTCAGTATAGAAATTTTGTTTGACTAGGAGCCCTGGGCGATATTCTAGTTCACCTTTTGCCAACATAGCCTCTAATTTGACCTCTGTCAAGTTAGCGTCTATCTCTTCTCAAAAGATTTTCTTCGTGTGGTTGGTGTTGAAGGCACAGCTGCTCTTTCTGACATCCAGATGCTAGCTATGTACTATATGCCTGCAGGCATCCATGTCTGTCCTGCTCCTCTTATATGTGAAAAATACTAGGCAAGTTGTCTAAAGCCACTTTTGGTCATGTGGGCATAAAAGTGAATTAAGATTAGAATCTGCTGCAGGTACAAAATCTATGGCACTGTCTGTGACACTGTTGCTAGCTTTGTCTGACTACAACTTGCTCGTACCTCCATGCTAGAAAAATAACTAGTTTCTTATTATAACGTTTCCACCTCGTAGTTTGTGTTTTGTTGCTGAGCATGCTCAAAGAATTTCTGTGCAGAAAATTGTATAATAATATGGATGCAGTCTGATAGGAAATGAAATTTACTGAAGCTTGAAGGGTTCACAGATCCTGACAAGTTCAGTTTGCTCTCCCGAGTACAGCATATTTTAGCTGTCTGTCATGGGTCATAGCTAAATATATATATATTCTCAATGGAAAAAGCTGTTATGTCCTTCTAGATGGTGAAGCAAAAACAAGAGTCCCAAATCTGAATTGAAAAGCAACGAGGGGAAACGAGATTATTTTTCTTCCTATCAGTCAAAACATACACATGGTGAACTTGTGTTTAAAGTGAATTTAAACAGTGAGAAGTCAATAGAATTAGGCTCCAGAATCACTTTTGAAAATGGGACTTAGCCAATCTAAATCATTTAGACCTTGCAATGCTGAGCTGAGCAATGCCTAAATACCTTTAAAATATGAGCATTAATTCTGAATTAATTAATTTATTATCATAATACCCTGAGAGGTGAGGTGTTTGTATTATCCCCATTTTATACATTGAGAATTGAGACATGCAGATTAAAGTCAAATTTATCAGACATGTCAATTACTTTTGGATGCCCAATATGAGAAGATTAGGACCTGGTTTTTCATAGTACTTAGCGTTTGATAGCACTTTATATGTTCAGAGCAGAACTCCCAGTGACCTGAATTGCAGCTGTGACTGCTCAGCACTTCTGCAAATCAGAGTTTGGGTGTCTCCAGCAGGACACCTAGAAAATAAGGAACATGCATTTAATAGCTACCTGTGAAAACTTTGGTTTATGTATCTTGTCCAGCATCACATAGGAACTCTGTGGCAAACAAAGGGAGAGAGAGAATGCAGGTCTCTTATGTGGCATTCAATTGCCTTAATTGTGAAATCATTCTTTTCCTGCAGTTCCTGCCTCCTTTACCCACATCTGACCACCTTAGTAAATGGGGCAGCACAGAGACAACAGCCGCCTTCACAGTACAATCCTGAATCCTCCCCAGAGCACTGTCCTTCTTATGTACTCAGAGAGCAGGGGTCCTGTGGGGAAAAAAATAGTCTTTAACTACATGATCACATACTATCATAATGCATATGCACAAGGGGAGTCTGAATACGGAGTCTTACAATGGAAAGTTTCAGGCAGTCTTAACTATACTTATTGATGCCTGAGTCACCTATAATGCATACACACCAAAAATATGTATACAATCTTGTGGCTTAATTGTATTTACAGAAAGAATATACTGCATTAATAATGCAAGTAACAAGGAGAAGATGATGAAATGTAAACTTTTCAGAGCTCTCTGTCCAGTGCACTTGTACTTTACTTTAGTATTTGTGTATAGCATTTCACAGTAGGTATTTCTCATGGTGCATATGTTTTTATGTGAGTGCTAGAATGGCTGTTTTAGAAATGATGTAGCATACCTTACCGGTGGTCAATTTCATTTTAGCTGAAATTTTCCAGATCATACAAAACATAGTATCAATTGATTACTGCATTGTCAGTTGGATACATTGTTCTACTTTGCTTTTTCTAAAGTGTTGCTTGGTATGGTATTTCAGTGGTGAGGAGAGCAATTCTTTTGAATGTCATTTGTAATGTGCTTTTCAATCACTTGGGATCAAAGGCATGTTATAAATACAAGATATTTAGTATCATAATCATTCAAAATTAGACTTGCCATTTGCAGCCAACCTGTTTATCTGCAAATGACATTTGTTTTTTGAATGTGAAAGCGGTGGGCTGAAAGCAAGTGTGGGAAGCCTTCTTGACTGTGTTTTCTTCTCACTGTGCTTTTGCTATGTGGTTATTTACATTTCTGGTAGATCTTATACACTCAGGCCACAATTTTTCTAATCGGTAATGTTACTAGTTTTAATGTACTCTTATACAAAATTCTTCAGAATTTTAAATGTAAGCATTTTTCTTTCATTTTGATTTTTACAAAAGAAACATTTGGAATATTTTTGACAGTGCTTTGAGATAGTTTGGTTAAACGTCAGTATGTGGTTGATTCCAGTCTGGTATCTGAGCAGAATCACTTTTTTTCTGTGCCTGGCTCAGTGGCACAGATATGCTCATACTGTGCATATCTGACCTATTCTATTTAATCCATAGCCAAGACTTTTATTTCTGTAAGGGCATTCATAGCCACCAGTTCCTGTAATCACTTTTTAATAAATAATGCTTGTGAAAGAGTGTCCATTTTGGAAACAGAAGTTAGTTTGACTACAGAAAAAAATACAGCATTTACAGTGGCAATGAAAGCTTTTCCATAGTGTGCAGAGTCTCAGCTTTGACCATAAGTCCTTGGAATTTCTACTGAGGCTGTTGATAATACCAGTTACTCTGCCATACACTTCCTTTGTGACCTTGTGGGAATCAGTTGGGCAAATTAGGTGCTTCAGCTTTCCCAGTAGTTAAATAGGGATTCAAATACACCTCTACCTCAATATAACGCTGTCCTTGGGAGCCAAAAATCTTACCGCGTTATAGGTGAAACCGCATTACACTGAACTTGCTTTGATCCACCGGAATGCACGGCCCCGCTCCCCTGGAGTACTGCTTTACTGCGTTATATCCAAATTCATGTTATATCGGGTGGCGTTATATCAAGGTAGTGATGTACTTATTGATTGTATAGGGGTGATATGAAGGTTAATTCAGGGAGTAAAGCACTTTGAGATCCTCAGGTCAAAAGTACTATAGAGCTGCAAAGTTGTTTATTATTTATTTTATATTGTGATATAGACAACTGTCCCGTTGGGACTGGACTGAGATCACCAGCTCACCAAACAGCTGTCAAATGTTAACAACTTTCAATCACTACTAACTTGGACAATGCTTGAACCAGTGACCTGGAGGAAGAAGACTTCATATCTCACTACCAATCATGTGAACTATGCAGGCCTATGAAATCTATCAATTCTTCTAAAAAGAAGGAGGAAAACATAATTGCTTTAAAAAAGTCTCCCCATCTTAAAATGTCAGTAAAAACCATGTAATTGAAATATTTTCTTCTTTAATGTTTTTGGTGAATATGGAGGATGTCGGAGAGTTCTGTGTTTCTATCAATAATATATGCACCTTAGTTTACCTTCTTGATATTCCGCCTGATTGCAGAAAATTAAATCAAAGGAAGCTATTAGGAGGAATCAAACAGGAAATCGAACTGCAATAGAGAAAAGATACACCAGTGAAAATACCAAGGCTGTTTAAAGGAATGGTGGAGGAACTATTAACTGGGAAATGCTCCCCTGCCTGGCTGTAGCCAAGCATCAGACTTTTTCTCCATGCCTGAACAAGGAACAAAGAGACCCTAAACTGTTAATGACCCTGAACTATCAGTTTTTAAAGGAAGGAGGGGATAAGCAGGCTGCAGCAGCTGGCAACGAGTCTCTTACGAAGACATATTGAGAGACTGCTGCAGAGGCTGTCTGCCTCTCTCTTGTCCCAGGAATGGGAGAATCTTAGTTTCAATATGATACACGCACCATGTAGTCCGTCTGTTATTTTAACCCATTTCTCTGAATACTGTGTTCTGGCTGACTAATAAATCAGGCCTTGTGAAAATCATGGAATTTTATATATTTATTTGTTTGTTTTTTAGGAACTTCATGGAGTGACATAGGTAAAGCAGAGAATTTCACGGAATAGGCACAGAATGCAGTCAGAAAAAGGTCACTGCTGCATTCATTTGCCTCAGACTGGCCATTGAGTCCCTCCCACCCGCCAAACTGCTTCAATCTTTTGCTGGAGCACGCTCTGCAAGTTGCAACTTGCATGAGAGCAGCTGCTTTATTATATATTCTGTATCTACAATATATTACTGAGAGTTTTTCTCTGCAATGCGTAGTATATGTTTCTCCTTATCTCCAAATTGAGACATCTGAAAGAAATTATGTTGTAGCTCTGAAGACAAGAAAAACACTTACATACACAGAGACATTTCTCTTTTTTCCTTTTCTTTTTGCAGGATATACTTTTTGCTGGCTTAGTTTTACTAAGTATTAATTTTAGATATGCTATCAAACTCTGTAGTTCTCTTCCAAGCTCCATTTATACTTCAAAATATTTTTAAAGCTTGAGTAAATTGATAACCTTTGTAAGGTGACCTAAGGCCAGGAAATTCAGAACGCAGCCACTCCTGGCAGGGTGTGCTGACATGGGCTTTGTGGTTGATAGCAGTTGCTAGATCTGAAAGAATGAGAATGGACAGTTGATCTTTTTCCATTGCCAGAAGCAGATCATCAGTCAATGGGACTAGCACAGTGTGTGCGCTTGTACCCAGTCTGAAACAAGGCTGAAAAGAGGTCAAGGAAATCTCAGGCCCTTCAATAATGCCCAAGTTGCCTCATTATGACCCTCTTAGTAGCCTTCCCTGAAAGAAGAATATTAGAGGCAGTATAAGAGTTAATGGTTTTGCCAGGCTCCTGAGTTGCTTTCCTAGCTGCGGCTCTAGCACTTGTTCATTTGAGGCCTGTTGGCACACTGTCCTCCAAAGAGCGGTATTGACAAATTTCCCTAGTAACGAACCCAGTGTTCTCCCACAAACATACTGGAAGCTCTGATGTCTGATTGCATCAAAGATTAATCCTAAATTTTATTAATTAATATTATTGCGCTTGCACTTATTCTCCGTCTGTACATCTGCACTCATTTTCCATTTGTAAAACCAAGATGCTCTTATCTGCAGCATTTCTTGTCTATTTATTGCATACAGATTATTCCTCTCTTTGAGACTGATGACAGTTTTAGGATATATTTAATTGTAAGTGTGAAACTCTACAGGTTTCCTCAGGATATTATGATCTCATTACACTGCAAAAATGTGAATAGAAAATATAAAAATACTCATTTCATTTTCTTTCTTTCAGGTCAATGGGGATATTCCACCTCGATTAAAAAAGAGTGCCCATGAAAAAATCCTGGATTTCATCCGATCACGGCCCCCATTAAATCCTGTATGTAATCCAGTATGTTTTTTCACAGTGAAAGGCTGGCTTTTTTCAATGTGTTTGTGTTTTAGTGTTTTCTTTTAAAATGGTGTAGTAGTACGGATTATATCTGTTGTTTGTATGCTGTGCATTTATTCTTGTGTGTTTCACATAAGAGCAGTTTAATGTTTCTGGTCTGTGTAGGAAGATCATTGTAAAATCCTGAAACCTTAACACTTATCTTTAGCAGTTATCCAATACCTTTGTGAATTTGCGTTGGTCTTATCTGCTTATAAAATTATACTTCCAATATTCTTGTTAAAAAAATCTCTGTGAGGAATGTACTCAACTGTGTTTGTAAGTGAATGAAAGTAAAATCACTTCAGAATAATCTGCTATTTTAAAGAATCCTTGTGAAATCACTTTCCAGGAATAATGCTTAGAATGAATATTCATTCTTTTTATAACCAAGGCCTCTGCAAGAAAACTGAAACCAACCCCACCACGGCCACGCAGCCTCCATGAAAGGATACTGGAGGAAATCAAGGCAGAAAGAAAGCTGCGCCCTGTCTCACCCGATGAGATCAGGCGTAGCAGGCTAGGTGAGTACTTTTGCTTATACTAGTTTTGAGCAGCAGTACTTCACAAAACTGCCCCACATAAGGATATTGGCAATGTCTGCACTGAGCTCAATTAAAATGGAGAATAAAATAACCCTTACCTTTTCAAAAGAGGGTAGAGCCTGCAGGCTCTCTTAGTGCTATGCACTCTTTCTTGTAACTTCAGGAATAGAAGAATTTAGTACCTTGAAATTATTATTTTCTTGTTTTAAAAATAAAAGATGTGTGATTTAGACTGATTGTGTCAGGTTTCTGATGTCATAATTAGGAGATTTTAAGTGACATAATGTTGATTATTGTGCAGAGGGAGTTACATTAGATCGTCTCATGGACGGGAATGGAGGTTTGTTTCCCTAATATGCAATATAAAGTGTTACACAGAGATGTTTTTAAATTCATTTTATTCTTTTGTTTCCTGCTTTAAGCTCCATTAATCTCATGGTCCTTTATGGATTATCTGTGTTTAAGTTTTCCTGAACTTTTGAGCTGAGAGCATTGCAGTCATTTTTGGATGTAACTCTTTGCTTCATTGTATAAGTTATGAAGCCCCTATAAGCGTTCATACATATTTCAGTAAGTGACTGATTCCGATCTATATTGCAAAGCAGTTTGTTTCTGAAGTGTATATGAAACAATCAGTTGCTTATTGTAAAATTCTGTAAGTGTGACATTTTTCACAAGTTGCCACTTTATGCCTCAGAACCATTGAACTAAAGCAAAAGATGTTGCAAATATTCCAAACTGTTACTTCCATTTTCCTTCTTTAAGTGTAAAGTATTTAATTGTCACAGAGAAGCTTTGTTAACTGGATTTATGCAGAGAAAGAGTGACGTCTTGTGGCTGAAGAGGCAAAAAAAAACAACATACACTTGTATTCTCTGTTGTTCTGCTTGGCAGGATATTTATGCCTGGCGAATTTATTCAAAGGCAGTGGTCCAAACTCAAGTGGGTTGTATTTATTCGTTGTCTGTAGGGGAAAATTGTTACCACTCTTATTTCAGCCAATTTTGGAGGGAGTGTTTGTGTGGCACTTGGATGCTTTTTAGCAGTAGAGTGTTCTGAAGACTGTTTTGCAGACCATCTGGAGCCTCCTGTGGACTTGATTTATGGCTGCCACAGCTATTGGTTTCTTTTTACCTGCTCAGACCCTTTTTTTATATGAAAGACTGTGGAAGTTCGGCAGAATCTCGACTGGATTCCTTTTCTTTACTTAAGTATATAAAAATTCAGCTTTAATATACAATATGTTCTCCATTTGGGAACTCTCTTAGAATCATAGAACTAGAAGGGATCACGAAAGGTCTTCAGGTCCAGTCCCATGCGCTGAAGGCAGGACTAAAACTTGTGGTAGTCCTCTTTCAGCCTGGTCAGATTTTTCACCACTCAGCTATGTGGCTCGAAAAATAGAATATTAGAGCTTGTTTAGGTATGAATGGGGAATTCATGAGTTTATTATACAGACTACAGTAAACTAAAAAAAATTTCTCTCGAGCACTAGTGGAAACACCTAATTGTCATTAGCTTGAAGAAAGTAAAAAAATATTTTGTGACTCATTCAAAAGTATTGCTTCTTGTGTTAGAAGTACATTAGCTTTTTTTTTCCGTATTGAAACTGACACAATAGATTTGTTGTCTGAAACATCAAAAAAAATTTCAGAGCAAAATTTATATCTTTTTGGTAGATTTGGGGATGGGAAAAGATCAGCCACATTCAGAAAGCTATAAATAGTCCTGGCTTACAGATAGATAAGTATTGCATGTAATTTAGTGTAGTGAAAATGTAAGGTAATAAGGCTTAAGGATTTTAAATCTAAATGGAAGCCCAACATAGAACACAGATGGGAGAAAGATGTGGAAATGATTGTGGATAATACATTTAAACCATCTGGACAGACATAGCTGACAACAGTGAAAATAAATGAAGTTTTGGAGCGTATCAATGAAAGCATAGAGTATATTATACATATGCAGGAGTTATTCTGTTATGTAAAGCATAGAGAAACCTTATTTGGAATATGGTAATCTTGGTAATCATATTGTGAATAACCAATTACACAGAGAGAAATTTGCAACAGAGGAGTGACCAGTATGAGTAAGTGTCTGATAGGCTCATAAGACGTCTGAATAAAATAGAAGAAAAAGAGAAGCATAGAAGGTTTATCTCCTTTAGTTGAAAGGGTTTATTTCCTGGTATGAACAAGTAGAGCTAAGGTATCCTTGAAGAAAACCAGTTTTTCCCTTCTGTATTTCATTAGGAGGAGGAGTGAGGGGTGTGCCATAAGGGGGGGGATTTAAAATCTGGCTGTAATTTAACAGAGATTTTAATATATTTAGCCATTCTTTTTTCAACTGCTGTTGCCTCTGGCTTATATTGTCCATTCTTGCTCTAAAGGAAAGTACCTCTTCTCCCAGGTTTGGTTCTGGGTCAGACACCTGCTGTACATAACCGTAACTGATTCCCATTTACAAGGCTTATCCCTATGCAACCTTTTCTAAACACATAGCGTAAGGAGGTGTGTGGCTGCTGGATCATTCATACAAGCTTGCACATTGTACAGGCTGGCAAATCAGCATTCAGGCAAATAGATAAAGATATTTTGTATATCCAGTAAGTTCCCTCTCCACCTTGTGTTTATTCTTACTGTTGGGATTGACCTGCTAAAGTCGTCTCAAGTAAGAATGAATCTGACGTTATCCTAATCCCTACTAGACATTGGATATTTTTGAAACGTGAACCAATTTTAACACAATTGGCAGTTTATGTTCAGGATTGGTCCAGGCACTGTCAGAAATGAGGTGCATTGACCAAGCTGAAATGAACAGCTGTGCCACAGCAGTTGCTTGTAGCCATGTCTCTCATTTTCATGAGTGATAAAATTCACCTATAAATGTTTAATAATAAATACATATATGGGACAGGGATATTAGTTAAATAAACTTTCCAGACCCAGTTAATCTTTGACTGCTTATTGTCCTGCAAATGGGAACAAACTGTTCAGAGGGCTGAAAAGAAGACAGCAGGATACTAGATCCATTTTGAAGACTGAGGAAAACCAGAACAGGGGCAACTTTGAACCAGGCATAGGATTCAGCCACACACACTGTCAGATTTTTTTTTTCCCATAAAGATAACAAATGTTGATTGTGTTTGGAATGTCTCTCTTAATTAGTTATTATCATGGGAGATTAAGCTTCCAAAAATGTAAGAATCTTTGTTTCAGTTCACTGAAATTTGTGTGAAATGTGGTTCTGTACTTTTTAATTTTGTTCTCTGTCAGCTATAATTTTTCTTTCATAAATGTTATTTTAAGTGAAAACCTTACTTTCTGTTTTTCAAGATGCTTATCTCTTGTGTTAGCCTCTGGTTTTATTGTATTCCAAAACCAGTGTTCTACAGATCTATCTTTTAAAATATCTTTTTACACGTACTGTATTTGCAAGTGCCAGTGATGCTATTATAGTGTTTACACCTCCAGTGTTACCATAGTAAAGAAAAAACATGTTTTAGATGCATTTTGGATTTATATTAGCCTGGGCATCAGAATCCAAAATATCTTAAGTGGACCTAATCTTTTCTTTTTGTTACCCCTTTGCCTTCCTAATAGCTGAATTGTTTTCTTTTTGTTGTTTTTGTTTCCTTTTTCAGCAATGCGGCCACTTAGCATGTCTTACAGTTTTGACCTGTCAGGTAAAAGGTGCTTTAACACCTGACGTGGTTATTGTGTTTACTGTGAAATTTGTTCCATCCATTTGTTTGTTTAACCCTCATGTAAGAAAAAAACATGAAGGGATTCTTCTAAGCCATGGTCAGTGAAAGGAAAGATTCAGCTAGATTTCCTATTTAAATCTGTAGTTCTGCTACCAAATAGGGATATACACATATGAGGAACTACTATATTTCACCTGTAATTGAATTTTGTGAAGAATAAGGTGGTCCACCGCTAGCCCTAAACCCTAGGAAAGGGCTTGGTACACTAGTTCACCTTAAAGTCTGATTTTATTATTACCTAAATCAACCCTTTCCTCTGAAGCTTTACTTTTAAGCTAAATCTTTTAGTCTTTTAGTATTGGTTTGACCAATAAATATAAGTACTGTAGTGTGTTAAACTCAAATGTCTAGGGCATCACTTTTTGACTTGACCATCTTCTGCAATATTTTATTTCTTGAGATTATTCAAAAACTGTTAAATCATTCATTGAAATTTTTTAAATTAACATTTCACGTACACACACATTGCGCAGAGAAACTCCTATGTATATATCTATATTGTGTGTGTGTGTGTATAACTT
This sequence comes from Gopherus flavomarginatus, assembly GCF_025201925.1. NCBI lineage: Eukaryota > Metazoa > Chordata > Testudines > Testudinidae > Gopherus > Gopherus flavomarginatus. The sequence continues at coordinate 207,000,340 of NC_066618.1, forward strand.
AATCTCATTTGTCAGTGCACTGTGGAACTCGTATGAAGAACAAGTGACTTAGCTATGTTGGAAGGCTTGCAGTCTTTGTTAGTTATACATGCTCGCTCCAATAAGCTTTGCAGCATTAAAATGTAAAAGAAGAGTGCAAAGCTTCTAACAAATTCATGGGGAACTCACTCCTAGGCCACCATCTTGGAATTTTTTATTAATTTTGAATGTACCCATGTTCTTCTGTCTAATTCTCTGTGAATTCCCTCTGTTTGAGGAGGAAATCTCAGTGATCATTAGTGAAGCATTTAAAGTTTTAATGAGGATGCAGACTTATCGCTGAGACTGACTCCCCGAGAAGGAAAACTACCTTCTACGTAGTGAAGGGTCCCATCTCTGCTGTAGTATTCTGCCTACAGCTGGGATGGGAACCTAATAGATGGCTAGATTTCTCTAGTGCCTTTTATTTTATAGGAAGGGTATAAGCAATAACAGACTGCAATGTGCCTGCAGTACTCCTGAACACTCTCAGAGGAGTGTGCTCGGAGGTGTGAAGCCAAACGCCCTCATTCACAATCATTTAGATTCCTTCTTACTTCATACCAATGTGCCACATCAGCCCCTGAGGCCTATGCACTGAGGAGAATCTCTACACTCAGATCTTATCTTTTCCATGCAACTAGGAAGGCATAACTCAGAGCTGGTGCAGTTATGGGACCTACACATGAATGATCCTGTTCCTCCAGTAGATACCTAAGACAAGCAGGTTCCGAGTAAAATCCATCCCCTCATTCTGTGGGGAGGCGAAACCTTCTTTATTCCTCATTTGCCATCATACACAAGGAATAACCTGGGACTCTCACAAAGTTCTCCTCCTTCACCCCCATATCTCCAATTCATTCCCATGGGTTTTTCAGTAGGAGGAGGTAATATGGCCCAATGTTTTCCTATTTATCATCTAGAAAGACCATATTTGAATGGTTTATTACCATGATGTAAAGAAGCATAACAATTTGGTAATCCCAGCAGCAGAGTTTAGAATGAGCATCTAATATGGTGTATTATAACATGTCTAATGGTGGCAAAATGTTCCCCTAGCCAGTGCTCATGTTAGGTGCCACGCTGTGTCCTTTTAAGATCTGGAAATTCCTTGCACGTAAGGTCAGATACTAGTGTAAGCGGTCAAAACTTTTATTTTTCAACTCTTCTGTTACTTCCAAATAAAGCTGAATGAGCTGATAGTGCAGGAGAGTAGAACAGAACATGGCAAGAGTACCTCTACTGATCAGCATAACAGGGAGGATATCCAGCACTATCCCTTTTACATGTGTCTCTTTCCTTATTCTCTTCTTGTCTTCAGTTAACTTGCTCTTTTCAGGATTCCTGTTCAGTCATGGATCTGAGACATGTTCCTACTTAGTTAAATCCAAAATGATTTTGCTTAACCATCCTTTATTAATTGATTATCATAACATCTTTGTTAAATACAAACTACTTCATAGCAACCTACAATACTAAACTATGCCTTGGATTTGATCTTTCTGACTAATCACTGAAGAACTCTTCCTGTTTTCTTTATCCATTTGCTAAATGTGCTTTAACACTCATGTGATTCACACAGAGATGTGATACTGCTTTGTTATCTGAATGATCCTATACATGACGTTTGGAAGCAAATTCAGGGGTGATGAAAACGTTCTCACAAGGAGAAGTGAGACAACAGATCAGACAACACAAAATTATTTAGTTTGGGATGTAAATAAAAAGCAGACAAATGGTTTTGTTTAATTTTGTTGCTTTGTTGATACTTTTGCTTTTTTCTTTAATTTGCTTCCATTTTGTAATTATTATTTTCACATTTTTTCTTGGTGTTTGTTTTCATTGCTGTCTGCCCAGCTGAAGAGATCTCATAAAAAAATAAACTCTCACTAAAAAGCAGAACCTTCCTCTCAATTTTTCATGCTAAATGAAATGTTCTTGGCCCTGCTACATCAGCTTTGTGCTGTTCTCGTGTTCCAAAGTAGCTGTAAAGCTGGCTTAGCCGAGTAGTGAAGGATTCCCCTTGTGTTAGGGAAACTTGAGGGTGTTGAGCCACTGTGGCTGGTATGTGCCACTCTTCTCAGCCATTGGCACAGGGAACATTTCTAGGGGAAATATGATGTGCACAAGACTTTCGTATTCCCAGCTGGCAGAATAGAGCCATTGGTAGCTGGATGTAAGTCACAGCAGTCTTAAAGATAGCGTAAAGCCACTTTTGCTTCCCTCGACCGACTGTGTTGAATATGGCTCAAAAGACAGGAGCATCTGACCATAAATATACAACCTATTTTGTCTTCTAAATCGAACACACAAAAAATGAAATAACTGCTGCAGAAACTGCTGTTTTTCATATCTACAAAGTTAATGCTTTCATTGTTTTCCAAAGCTGCTGTGCCCAGGCTCCAGTAGGGGTGGTTCTTCATAAGCCCAAATCTCAGAGATGTTGAGCAGAATCACACATCATTTGAATGTCAGGAAAATGCTCAGGAAAGGCAGATAATCTGTTAGGTTAGTTACCCTGGTAATGAGCTTGGTACCCACACCTAGAAAAATAATTTTTTCAGTATACTGATTAATTAGTTTTCTTGTCTGAATTAAATATGCAAGTCATCTATCATAATGAAGAGCATATCTTTGTGCTACAATTACTCATCATGTAGTCTTTTCCCAGTATTCTCACAATGTAACTAATGTAGGACAAACCTATATTAATCCGGAGAATCCATTTTCTTTTCTGCCTTCAGTTTAACATGCTGTAAAAATGTTAAGGCAAAGGAGCATATTTTACAGTAGAAACCAGGTCCAGTTTTCTGTTCCCATCATGTGTCAATGAAAGCTGTTTAGGACAGAAACACCATATGGTTAGTTAACATATAATCTGTGATCTACTTAATTCCCTGTTTCATAAGAGAAGTAGTAGTCTTACATGTAAATAAAAACAAATTTCAATTTATCCTAGTTTTTTTGGTCTTTCGCTCTCTCTCACACACACACACACACACACATACCTTAGAGACTAGTCACAGACATAAAAGTAGCAACACAAAAGGAATTAACAAAATATGGCTTATGTAGTCAAGTTATCAAACTCACAGCTTTTTGTTTCCACGTGGCCTGAAATATTTGATAGCTTAAGAGAATCTAAGAGAAACCTAAAGTATTTATCCTTCAGCTAGTATTTACCTTGGAATCAGTGACTTGCAACCCAGTTAACGGATGCTGCTGCCCCTATTTGTTTGGCAAAACTTAATTTCTGTTGTAATACAATGTTCACTCCAGGACCCCCTAGATACACATGCTTATCTGGGCAGCAGCTGAATCACCTCAGAAATGTTCACAATCATTTGTATGATCTAGAACTGATTCAAATATTTTATGGGTATTTTTTGTTATAAATTTAGTCCACTCTTGGTTTCAGCTAATTGTTTGCAAACCAAATCTGATTTTCTTCATGGGCATTCATTACTAATAAGTATCAGTTTATTGGTTATTTGTGAGCTGTCCACCTTGATGATTCAATCTTTTTTTTTAGGAGCGGTGTGGTTAATCAGCACATGGCAATGTTTCTGATTCCTGATTAGATTACTGAAACATTTTAAACAGGAAAATAACGGATGTGACTAGAGAGTAACAAACAACACTGTTAGAATTTTTGGGCAAATTGTTTGTGCTGAAATCTGTGAAACTTTATGCGTTCACATTTTTTTCCACAACTATCCAGCAGTTGTCCACATGTTCACAAATAACTAATAGTCTGACCACGTGAATCCTAGCAAACTGAACTCAGCCCTTTTATTCACAAACTTTTTTTTGCAAATTATGCGTGTGGGTTTTTTGGAGTTTGTGTGTGTGTGTGTTTTTTCAGAAAATCTTTCCCTTTGGATTTCCTCAGAGTAGAGGGGGATGATGGATGACATGTTGTATTTAAGAGCTATTCAAAACAAATTTGATATATTATGTTCTAGTAGATTCACCTGAAGTTTCACTTGTATTTCAGGGTATTGCAGTAAATCAGTAAACACTTCTAAACATTTTAAGTACTTCTTTCAGTTGTGGGCTTCCTGTCTAAAAATAGAATTCTTCTAGGTTTTGTGTGTATGGATAGGCAACACAAATGATAGATGTCTCATATGTCCCATACTTTTGACAATAGAGGGCACCTCCATGTTAAAGAAACATTGACCTGTAAAATGTATGTCCTGAATATACAGTTCTCCACATCTCTTCCCCTGACGCTAGGAGCCCCTTTTCCAAGATCTGGATGCCACCCCTTACTTGGATGTTTTTGTAGGATGCAAATCACCTGCATACACTACCTACCAACTCACAAGTCCAAAGGCTATGGACATACGGGTCCTTTCTCCTACTCCCCATTCTTCAGGCAGTGAGATCACTGTCTTGTGTTCCCAAGAAGGGTTTTGAGGGGAGAGAAGTTGCACAGACCCATCCTGTTCTTGCTGCTATTGCTGGTTCTTTGGCTCTTATGAGCTATTATGTGCAAGATTTCCCTAGCTACAGTTAAGGGGATTTCCCGAGAAACTGTATGCAAGTGATCATGAGGTTTGTCAGCCCAAGAGGCAGCACAGGCAGCAGGAATGTTTTTTTTACTACTGCTACTACAAGATGGGGGTGAGAGGGCAGAACCTTCTGGAATTGTGTTGGGCAGTGGCCACATCAGGAAGACAACTGATGTTGTCCCCTTTGAAAATCAGGAAGGAGGGGAAAAAAGCCATTCAGCCCCAGAAAATATTGTACCATTCAAGAGGCCCATTAGTAATACCCTAGAAGACATAAAAATAAAGAGTGGAGAAGTTCAGAGGCCTATGATGGAAGACTCTTGGCCGTGAAAACCTGGAGGCTATAATAATAGTGTAGTATTCAGATTCACAGGCTTGGAGTAGTCCCATGATCCAGATAGTCCCTTTTTCTCACTTCTGTAGTTGCAGGTAGAATTTTATTGAGAAATTACACTGTACTCTCTGCCCTCCACCTATTTTGTTTTCCTACTTCCAACATTTAGCCATTACCTGATTTCCTTTAAAAATGTGTAACTAATTTAACTCAGATTATTGTTTGAAGTAAAAATCTACCTAAATGAGAATCTTGTACAACAGGCAAATTACTATAAATTGTATACGCAAGGTAATTTTAGCCACCAGTGAAGCTGCACCTATTCAATTCCTGTAATGCAGACAATTTACCACAGGGCAAATTATGCTGTACCAGGATAAACTATGTCTGTAGTAGCTATTGACACCAGTGCAGCTACATAAGTGACTAAAAAGGATGATCCAGTGATTAGTGTGCTAGCCTCGGATATGGGAGACTTAATTCCCTGCTCTGCCACAGAGACCCTGTGTGACCTTGGCTAAGTCACTTAGCATCTCTTTGCCTTAGTTCTCTAGATGTAAAATGCTGTAAGGAATAATACTTCCTTAACTCACAAGGGTGTCGTGAGGACAAATACATTATGAGGTAGTCATTCACTACACTGATGGGGATCATATAACTGCATAGATAGAAAGGCTAGATGCTTAGGCAAATATGCAAACCAGAGATGTAAATATTCCCACTAAATGCCGCCCCTTCCAAATACACAGGAAAATTTTTAAACATATTGAAACCTCACCCTTTCTCTGCTCTTTTTTTCTGGGTTAAAACCGACATGTCAATCTCACCTTTTCCCTCCAGCCAGAATATCGAAAGCTAGATTATTGTCTAGGTTTAGATGGCACAGCAGACCTCATGCCTACATTATATGTGCCTCATTCTGATCTCATACTGGTGACTATCCAGAGCGCCTTTTCTGAACTCAATGAAGTTACACGCATGTAAAATTTGTGTAGGAGTAAATAGAATCAGGTCCCATGATTCCATTGTTACATGATGCAAGACTTGACCAAATGCATATATTTTCATTTTTAATATGCATTAAAATATAAACATGGGATTATGCACATTTTAGACAAGATATGTATAACTCATTGTCATTGCTGATCAGTATATGAAAAGAAAGCATAATTGCACCTTCACTGGAATAGTTTGTGTTTGTTTTGTGTCAAAACTCATAATTTCAATGTAGAATGGTCTTGGTATTCACTGATCCACCTGTCTGGTTTTAGCAGTGCATCCCTGTTTCTTTGGATTCTGATTATTTAGCTAATTGTAGCAAATCATTAGGTGGCAGGATGTTTACTCCTTTAAATGAGGATTTTTTTTAATGCTAAAGTATAAAAAAATCAGAGTGCACTGCTATTTTTTCCACTGCTCTCATTCTCTCACATCATGTCTGTACCACACACCATGACTTGTAATTTTCTGAGCAACATGTTGCTAAAGTAAAATAACCTTACACATGTAATTATCATAGTGAGGTTTTTCTCTGTGCACGCTGCCTTGGTAGTAAGAGCTGAGAAGGGTATCACAAGTTGATTGCCATGATATCTGTTCCTTCTAAGGTCCAAGTACAACCATTTTGTTTCTTTTGCCAGATGTATCCACACCAGAGGCCTCAGGAAAATTAGCAGACAGCTCTGTAGTAAATGGTGGCTTGACATCACAAGCAAAGGTGAATGGCGTTAGCACTACCCAAGTGACAATGCAGCGAAAGAGACTCCTTAAAGCCCCTACGTTGGCTGAACTGGATAGCTCGGATTCAGAGGTAAGACAACAGGGGCCCATGCTTTCTCCTCAGTTGAATTTCAGAATTTAGTCTTTCTAGTGATTCATGGAACTAATAAACTGGGGCAATAATTTCATAGGTACTATTTAATCCTGGGGGTTTCTTAGTTACAATTTGAGGATTGGCTTACTGCATTGCCAACCACAAAAAGTTCAAAAATCATAAGTCACATCCTAAATAATCATGATAGTTACAATGTGAGCAAGTCTTGTAAATGTATTGCAAGTAACACAATTTTGGTCCCCATGCAGGAGCGTTCTCTGAAGGCCCCAACTGTGACTATGACCCCGTTGTGCTAGGCACTGTACAAAAACATAGTGAGAGACAGTCTCCCCAGGGAGTTTTCAATTCAGCACAAAGCGTGGGGGTGAGTTTGTGATGTGGGAGCTGAAACTGGGACCTACCAAACTCATCTCATTTATGGGCAACCACATATCCTTTAGATCAGTGGTTTTCAAGCTTTTTTTCTGGGGACCCAGTTGAAGAAAATTGTTGATGCAACCCAACGGAGCTGGGGATGAGGGATTTGGGCTGTGGGAGGGGCTCAGGACTGGGGCACAGGGCTGGGGTGCGGAGGTGAGGGCTGCAGGGTGGGGCCGGGAATGAGGGGTTCAGGGTGTGAGAGGGGGCTGTGGGCAGGGGGCTTAGGTGTGGGAGGGGGTCAGGGCTCTGGGCTGGGGGTACAGGCTCTGGGGTGGGGTGAGGATGAGAGGTTTGTTGTGCAGGAGAGGGCTCTGGGTTTGGGGGGGCTCAGGGTTGAGGCACGAGCTTACCTCTGGTGGCTCCTGTTCAGGGGCGCAGCAAGGCAACACAGACCACGCTACAGCCAAGAAGTAGCCAGCAGCAGGTCCAGCTCCTAGGAGGAGGCGTGCAAGTGGCTCCCACTTGCAGGCACTGCGCCCCCTCCTTCCCCCCCACTCCCATTGGCCAGTTCTCGGCCAATGGGAGTGTGGAGCTGGTGCTTGGGGTGGGGACAGCACACGAAGCACCGTGGTCCTTCTGCCTAGGAGTCAGACCTGCTGCCGGCCGCTTCTGGGGCGCAGCGCAGTGTCGGAACAGGTGGGAATAGCCTGCCTTAGCTGGGCAGCACCACTGATGGGACTTTTAATGGCCCAGTCAGTGGTGCTGACCAGAGCCACTGAGACCAAGTTCCTTCCATTCTATGACCCAGTTCTGGGTTGTGACCCACAGTTTGAAAACCACTGCTTTAGATGGAAATAATGTTGAATCTAGCTCAGCTCAAGCAGAGATCTGATGACCTGCCGTAAAAACATTATACCTGCAAGAGTGTCTGGAAAATAACATTTATGAAATCAAGTTCTGACCTATTGGGAAATTACATAGGCAGTCTTTACCTCTCTGGAGAGGATGCATCGACAAACTCTCAGACACACTGCTCAGTCTCTAAATATGCTCTCCATTAAATTCCCCATCCTGTTCTTAAAGAAACAGCTCCCGTTAACCAAAATACAAACACTAAATGTAACAATAAAACAAATATTAACACAACATCCAAATTAACTTCTAAATATAATGTTTTGCAAAATAATCCAGCAATAACTCCTATTTTTTCTCTTACACACAGTATTCTCCCATGTGGTTCCTTTACAGGATTTGAACCCAGAACCTAAAAATCCACACTCCATATCTCTTCCAAATCAGCTATTGGAGCCTTGGTAGTGGAAAGTATACTGTTATCCCCTGTGTGAATCAGCTGATAAAGGGGAAAACAATGCACAATTTACAAGTGGGTTATACAGCCATTTGTGTTACACTAGTAGAATGTTGGGCATAAGCATTTGTGGTTTCTGTTCCTGGTTCTGGGAGCAGAGTGTAATCTAGAGATTACAGAAAGCATAGCCAAGTGTAACAGTGTCCCTGTTCTGGGTAAACTGTGAGGATTGAACACGGCACCTGTACATGGAGGTAAAAGCATGAGTCTCTGTCATTTATGCTAAAAAAAAAATGTCTGTTAGTATGGAGGAAATAGAGTCGTAAAATTCTGTATGTGGTAGAGCTGCTACAGGGTCACAGCATCACTGCAGTTTTATGGGTTGTGCAAGCACATAACTGGGCATGTTCAGTCTGAAAGGCAGCGTGACAAAGTGGATGAGATTTGGGTCTTATTCATAGCTTTGCCTGAAGTAACCTCTCTTATCTGATCTGTAAAATAGGTATACAATAGTAGTGGATGAGGCTTTGTTAATAAGAAGACTGAGGGGCAACAAAATAGTAATAGCAGTCAGTAAAAGACCTGAGATTCCGTAGTTTAGTGCTAGGCTAACGCATCACTATTTTTGACTTGCAAAAATGAACTAAGTAAAAAAAAAGTCAGAAAGATAAAGATAAATGTAAATTGATTCTCATAGGAAGGAATAATCAAATGTATGACTATGAATTGGGATTACAGCATAGACTGAGATACCACATAGGGAATGCTCTGGAGGATTCAGCAAATAATTAAGTAAATCGACCATGCAATGATGTTGCAAAAAAGACAAATCTTATATTGATTTGAATTAACTGAATAGCTTGTGAAACAAGCAAGATAATCATGCTATCCTGCTCAGTGCTGGTTAGGTCTCAGGCATAGTGCTGTGTTTAGTGTTAAAGAAATAAAAAAGATAAATTAAACAGCGGGAAGTTACAGATTGACAGAAGTTGGGTAAAAAAACCTGTGAGGAAAATTTAAAGAGAACCAAGCAAGATCATTATTTATATTGAAATACCCCATGTTTGTTTTCTGATTTTTAAGTTTGTGGCATATATAAATGATGAGGATTTGTATTCTAATTGTCTGTGAGTGACTCAGATATTTCCATGCTTGTGACAGTACAGAGCGTGAATTGAGCTAACCTATTTAGAATTACTCACTGGGGGTCCCCAGATTATAACTTTACAATCTCCTCTGAAGAGGAGGTAGCACATAGCTACACTGCCCCAGGCGCAGGCCAGAAAATGAACTGTGACTCAACTCCCAATTCTTCACCTGCTACTCCTTTGTTCTGAGGAGGAGTAAATTTCCTCAGCTTTTTTGTGAGGCAGCTTATTATGTCCCCATCTAGCTGGGTAGTGCTGTGAAGGGAGGTCTGGAGTCCCCTCTCTATTTACATGCAAAGATCAGTATGAGGAATCAGGGCCTGCTCTCCCATCCCCCCACTACAGTCACAGTCAGAATAAGGAGACCCATACTCCCCTGCATGTCTGAATAAGAGTGTGACAATCTAAGCCCTGGGTATTTTAATTATAGAAATCATCTCCTAACAAGGCCATATATATACACTTAGCTGATTATATTGGTGGTGACACATTTAGGCACTCCTCTCAAGATGTGCTTGTTAAGCAGATGTGCCTTTCTCAGTAGATAGGAGACTATACTTGTTTGGAACTGGATCTAAATGTGTACAAACGTGTCTGGATCCAGGATTTTGATTTCATGCCACTTCTGCTTGTGAGATTTCATATTGCCTGCATTGGAAATCAACAGCAGACAATGGCCTAAGCAAATTCCTCTCAAGAATCGTGAATAATTACCGCATATGATTCACTAATATTAATTTGCCAAGGAAGCTTACCACTTTGGAGTCACAGTACAATAGAATAATTCACATTTTCTGTGCATGTGAGGAGGATAGGGCGAAGAGAAAATTTAAAATAGTAATTATGGAGTGTGTATTATCTAAGCAGAGCTAGTATTTATAAACAGTGGGAAATATAAAATAGCCATCACTCTCATTCTTTCCTAAGTTATTCAAAACAAAGAGTTTCCCTTGAATTCTTATATTGGTTCTGAGAAAGCTCTGTCCCACCTCAGAAGTAGCTGAAGGTCCAGCCCCACTTGCTGGGGGGAAAAAAGGTGATGATCCTGGAGGCAGGGGCAGTAGGCATACTTATAGAAGCCCTTTGTTTCCCCTGCTGCTGTGTGCCTTTTTCAGCCTGATTTTGTAAGGTCCCTGGACAGATACTTCCCCTGCCATGGCTGCCCCCCAGAAGCTCCCCTGAAAAAGTAAGTAGTAGCACAAATAACTGCAGAATTTGAGCTCATTTTCACTCCCGCTGAACTCAATGGCAAAACTCCCACAAATACAAATGGGAACAGGATTGACACACCTGTCTGCTGTAATTTAGACTGCCTAGCCTTTTGGGTTTGGATGGGGCAGCATCTGACTGAGACCTGCCCCCGAATCCATTCTAGGCTTCAAAAATGAAACACGAAATTATTTTTAAAAAAATTGAACACTTTTTTCAACCAAAATAGCTTTTTTACAAAATTGGAAATGTATACAAGAAATTTTCATTTTTTTTAACATTTAAAAAAAAGTTTTTATGAAGTTGGAAAATAAAAAATGTAGTCTTCTTCTCTGAGCAGTTTTTCTTCTCTTCTCCCCTCCAGAAAAAATAAAAAGTGGATGAGAGAAGAAAGGGAAGAAGAGAGGAAGGGGAATGAAAAACTGAAAAATTTTAAAAACAGAAATGTTCAATAAAAAAGTTCATAAGCATTTTGAATAAATTAAAAATCATTCCTTTGTGAAACCTGTGGAGAAGAATGACTTTGAAATTGTCAAAAATGTTCATGGTTCCTCACCCCCATTTTCTGTCCAGCTCAAGGTGGAACGCCTTGTAGTTCCACAGCGGGGCACAGGAAGGAGTGAAGGGAGTATGCCGTAGGCAAGGCCGGCTCTACTGTTTTCGCCGCCCCAAGCAGCTCGCCGAATTGCTGCCGCGGACGGCGAGGGCAGTCCGTGTGCTGTTAGGGCAGCATGCGCACGACTCTACTTTCCCCTTGGCCCCGACCTGCTTCTGCCACCCGCGCAGGGGCAGCTCCAGGCACTAGCATGCCAAGCGCGTGCCTGGGGTGGCAAGCCATGGGGGGGCGCTCTGCTGGTTGCCGCAAGGGCAGCAGGCAGGTTGCCTTCGGCAGCATGCCAGTGGAGGATCCGCTGGTCCCACAGCTTTGGCGGACCTCCCGCGGGTGTGCTGCTGAATCCGCGGGACCGGGGACCTCCCGCGGGCAAGCCGCCGAAGGCAGCCTGCCTGCCGTACTTGGGGTGGCAAAAGACCTAGAGCTGCCCCTGCAGCTACACGCCCCGCTTTCCCAGGCCGGCCAGGGTGCTTAGTGGGGCAACACACGGATCCCAGCGCATGCCACTTACCTGCCAGGATCGAGCTCCTTGCGACAAACTCTCAGAAACCCACCACCCCACCCACTCGGTGCCATTGCAGCTCATCCAACCAGCACGCCTAACCGCGAGAGGAACGTTCCGGCTTCAGAAAGGGCCAGCCTGGAATGGGGCAGGGAGTGGTACCCGGCCCCCAGGGGGAGCTACACAGGGGAAACACTTGTCTCCCTCAGGCCCAGGCCGCCCAAGGGGATGCCTCTCCCTCCAGCTGCGCCTGGGCCGGGCTGACCCGTTACTCTGCGAGGCTGCCGTGAGTCAGCCCCAGCTGGCCACCTACAGGTGCTGCCTGAGTTACACAGTACCCCGGCACTCTCCCAACTGAGCTGCAGCCCAGCGCTGGTGCATGTGGAGTGTCCGCGCTCCTCTCTCCACAGTCCTTGCTCGGCCCACTGGGGATGGCTCGGAAGGAGCCGGCTCTGAACCTGGCCCCAGACACCAACGGGCTGGACGCTTGTAACTGGCTATGGCAGGGGTATTGTGCTAGGCTCTGCAGCCTCCACTGCTGGCCGCCAGGGCCAGCTCTACTGTTTTTGCCCCCAACCAGCGTGCCAAATTGCCGCCGCAGACGGCGAGGGCAGTCCGTGTGCTGTTAGGGCTGCATGCGCGTTTCTGCGGTGGCGGCAATTCGGCGGCAGCTTCTGTCTTCAGCCAGAAGACAGAAGCTGTGCCGCCGCGGACAGCTAAACATAGAAGCAGCTGCCAAATTGCCGCTGCTGCGGAAACATGCGAGCCGCCTTAACGGCACACAGACTGCCCCACCGTCCGGCAGCAATTCAGCACGCTGCTTGGGGGCAAAAACACAGGGACTGCCGCCCGTTGTAGATTGCCGCCCCAAGCACCTGCTTGGGATGCTGGTGCCTGGAGCTGGCCCTGGCCATAGGGCCAGCCTTCCCCTATCTGCTGCTCATCTAGCCTACCCCACAGGCATTGGCTCCCCTCCATTCGGAAAAATTAAGGGTAGCATGGAGCTTTTTAATTAGAAAAAGGCACTAGCAGGTTTCTTATCTTTTCATCTTAACTTTTTAGCTGCTCATTCCTCTGTCCATGAAAGAATAAATGAAAAATATCTATGACTGTAATAGCCTAGGGTTTTGTTTGGTTTTGTTTTTTTAACTGCACCAATAGCTGTTTTCACCAATCTAGAAGTTCAGTGTTGCATTTTGAACAGCAGTTCTTCTTCACAAAGTTTATATTTATCAGCTGTAAGAGAGCTTTTTGGAACCCTCCTTTTGACCTGGTAAGTGTTACCAGATAGCTGCCTGCATGGAATTTAAAAAGCAAACTCACAGGTTTTTCTTGGGTTTCTTGTATTCAGCATAGTGTACTTGTAATCCACACTTCTGAGTATGGTGTTCTGTCCCATCTAGTGGCACCAAGACCACTTAGAGATGAACGAGCCTACTCTACAGCCTTAGCTAACAGTAGAGGCTCATGCACTAAGTTCCAGGTTCAATCCCGCCTGCTGACGACTGGGGTCTGTCAGTGTTACATACTGATCGTCTGATCATAATTTGTGACTTTCTGGCCTTGGTGATGCCAGTTGTTAATGTGATGTTCCTGTCAGCTTTTCTCTCCTGATTTTTCTTAAACAGTCGGAGCACTTTTTCAGTTACTGGAGATTTTCCTTCTTAAGAATCATCTACCTCACTAAAAGCTTGTCTACTCTTACCGGGGGATCAACAAGTGCAATCAATTCATCAGCAATCTGTTTAGCGGGTCTAGTAAAGACCTGCTAAATTGACTGCAGATCACTCTCCCTTTGACTCCTGTACTCTACCGGATCAAGAAGAGTAGGGGGAGTCGATGGGAGAGCGTAGTGTGGACCCCACAGTAAGTAGATCTAAGCTACATCAATTTGAGGTATGCTATTCACGTAACTCAAATTGTGTAGCTTAGGTTGAATTTGCCCTGTAGTGTAGACAAGGCCTCACAGTCTCTGAGACTGAGAGGCTGAGTTGCTTGCTTGTTTTCAGAGTGAATCTCTGGTTTGATTTGTAAACCCCAAGAGTATAGGAGGTAACTCTGCAAACCTCTTTTGTTAAAAGCATTTATGTCAGAACTCAACAGTATTCATAAACATTCCTTCAGCCCAGTATTCTTTTGTTACGCTCCAATGATATACTGCAGCTTGTTTGTATGAGATAATTTAGGTTGTAGGTTTTAGGTGTGGACAGTCTACAATGGTATTGATTCAAAGAAGCACGACTCTTTAGCCACCCATTAACTGAAAAGTGTTGTTCAAAGCCCATTTCACTCACATTCACTCACCCATCATCTCCCAGAATTTGTTAGTGCTTGTCTGCTATGATGAGAACATACTTATGTAATGAATGAGGTTTCTTTAAACACAGAGGGAAGGAGAAGTGCACCAGGATTAGAGAACAGGGTTGTGAAGATTAGTGATTATATTAATTGCTCTTTAGTGGGTCACATGTTCACCAGGGTCACGCCTCATTTCTTTGGAGATCGGAGGATCTTGAATCCTAATTTCTTGCTGATATGAGGTACATACTTGTATTAATTTGTCTTGTAAATTCCTGCTAGGCCTTCAGTGCCAGAAGTAATTATTAAGGAAAAGGCAGATTACAACAGTCACCTAGCTTCTATTTCTGTTTTTAATAATATAATTAAATATTTTAAGTATGTATGTATATTCCAGTTTGTAGCAAAAGATTAACTTGGAAAAATCTATTTCACAAGGCTTGCCTAGTTTCAATATTTTTTGCAGGTGTGTTGTTGGAAGATTAGTGATTTAATGATAGAATGTACCTGTGGTGTGATATGGGTTGGGTGGGTGGTTGAGAGTCAGAGAGACTGCCTCTGGAGAATTCTAATTCTTCCAATTTTGCTTACTTCCAGGAGGAGTCTCTGCGCACATCAGCAAGCAGCAGCAGTGTCTCTCCTTCCCAAATGGAAGACTCCTTTCAAGAGACCACCTCTGGTAGAAAGAGTAAGTGTTCCGTGTCTAGGGAACAGAGTGGTTATTTCGTTTTCCCACCTCCTAGCATTTTCTGTGACACAAATTTTGCATGAGCATTTTTTGCTAATTAGTAAGCGGATCAGTGTTTGTGGATAAGTATGTAGGGCTCACCCCTAGAAAAGAGACCTGCTCAATAGGTTAACATTGATTCAATATCCTCTTGACTGACATGAAAGCATAGGCCTATTGGATACTGTACAGATATAAGTTACAAAGCTGCATAGTTCTGAAGCCAAGTAAAACAAATACACATATTTTAAATGAACGAAAATATTGTTAAATGGGGAAAATAGTCTTTTTCTAGAATTGAATTTGCTATATGAACAGGTCTCCACTAAGACAATGCAATGGAATTAACTCATTTAGTTTACTAGAATAATTGATCGCCAGCAAAGTACTGTGACCCTTCTTTCCTTTTTAAAATACTAAAAAGATTTATTCAGAAGCATACATACTGTGATGTGCCTTTAAAAAGGAAAACAACAACAACAACAAAACCTGTTCAGAATGCAGAGTTGCTGCATATGTTCTGTGACTGAGGCCAGGTCTACATTCAGAAGTTCTGTTGACTCAGCTACGTTGCTCAGGGGTATGAAAAATCCACATCTCTTAATGATGTAATTAAGCCAACCTAACACCCACTGTAGACAGTGGTAGGTGAATGAAGAATTCTGTCAACCTAGCTGCTGCCTTTCGGGGAGTGTGACGAGGTCCCCAGGATCCAACCTGGACTCTGGGACCGCTGAACCCTCTGTCCCACCAACCTGGCTGGCTCAGTTCAAAGTGTGTCCTACAGACGTTATTCCAGGTGTTGAGTTGGGGAGGGAGAGAGGCCAAGTGATGATGTCACTTTCCCTCTTTTATATTTTCTTCAAGCTTGCTGGAAAGATCTCTGCTGAGATGTGGGGATCAGGCACTCCCCATTGCATACGTGCTGACTCTGAGAAGTCTCTGGGATAGTGGATTCTTTCCTGGATGAATGTTGATGAGCCACTGACTGATCCTTTGTTGCAATTGAAAGATTGACTGTGAGCTTCTGCCAACCTCACAACGTATTTCGGTAACACACACATAGCAAAACTTCATAGCTTTACATACAATGATAGTACATACAATCCAACAGGATAGTAATGTTCAACTGATCAAGATTTTTAAAAATGATTTCTCACAAGGCATACTTTCTAAAGAATATATCATCATCCTATCATAATAATGAATATGGGAGTTGCAGGGTGCTACTTTGAGATACAGAGTGTCACAGAGAGGTAGATTAACTAGACAACAGGAGCGCCATTCTTGTCACAGTAGTGAGGGTCTACACTGAACAGCTACAGCCGCACAGCTGCTGTAGCATTTCAAGTATAAACAGCTCTTATATTCCTTTTAATTTTAAAGGGGATATTAGTCGAACTACAAAAGAAAGTACATTTCCTTTTTATAATTATAAAATGAAAAAAAAATTGCTTTGTAGTGTAGATTTTTTGCAAATAATGAGCAAAAGAAAAAACTAAGTGAATATGCATTTTAAAGTTTTATTTAGTATTGTCAAAATAGACTTTGTCTGAAGATAATACATTTTTGAGACTAATGGACAAATGCTGTTCTCACTCTGGTCTTAATGTAGACTTCAGCTGAGTTATTCTGGCTTTACACTGGCATAACTAAGAGCAGGATTTGGCCTTGCCTTTCCATATTATTACAGGAAAAGAGGAGACATATAGAAGCTCCCCAGTCAGTGTATGCATACTGTGCAGTTCCTTTAGGAATAAGATACAGTTTAGTCATTGCAAAGGCATAAACTGTCTTAAACCATTTCAGCTGTACAGCAGTATATGCTGCAGTTGCTGTTCTTTATCAAGTAGTTGTTTTAGATCTTTGAATTATCCTTAGAGCTTTAATATTATTCTGATGAACAATGAAACCTATCATCATCAACCTCTCAAGGGATTGACAAAAATTGGTTGCTTAACACGGATGATCTTCTAATACTGTTGAATCAGACTTTTTTTCAGTATATGTGGGATACATATGGGCGGCCCCTTATAGGATCACTGTCAACTCACAGTTGGCTCTAAATGTAGATTTTATAAAAAGAAAATTTTATGCAACTTAAGACAAATAGAAATGTATCCTGGAACTTTTTACATAATTCCATTGAGAATAGTTGGTTGTAAATACATTAAAAATACCTAGTGTTTCTAATAAACAAAGTGCTGCCAATGCACCAAGTAAAACAAATGAAAAAACAGAGACCTTTTTTTTATCTGTCATCTCTTTCAATTACGGTTGTCTTAGATGTTACTCTGTAATAATATTTAGTTAAAACAGATTGACCTTAGCATGATTTTTAATTTGAGAGTGTCTCTAAATATTTTCATGTTTCCAAAACATAGGTTTCTCTGAAATCATTTATGTATTATTGTTAGCATTTTTTTCTTATGCACTCTCTATGAAAACAGCGGCAAAGTAGGTTGAGTGCATCCTTCAGTGCCCTTTGATTTTAAAATTTATATTCAACGAGAGCAGAATTTGAGTGAATACCAGCAAACTGCATCTTCAGAAACCTGAATTATGCACAAAGATTGGTATTTGCACATTAGTAGTGTAACTGCATGCCCACAAGTGTTTTTTTTTTATAGGGGTGAAACTGTAGGTGCCTTGTGCATGTTCCCAAAAAAATGCATTCATCGGCTGGTTTTGAAAATATGGCCCATTTAAAGACTATATGAAGATATTCTATCTTGTGTTACTTTGGAAATTAACAATAGATTTTCTACCAAAACTGTGGCTGTTCCCAGTGATAGTCCAATGACCATTCAATAACATTGTTTAACTTCTGCTGGTTGAATCTTTAGTGCCTCCAAAGTTTTTGCCAATGTCATCCACGCCACAGCCAGAGAGGCGTCAACCACCGCAGAGACGACACTCCATTGAAAAAGAAACGCCGACTAACGTGAGACAGTTCCTACCACCTTCAAAACAGAGCTCCAGATCACTTGTAAGTATCATAAGCATTGGCTGTAGTGTGAGGAGGTTCAATAATTCCACAGTGGTGATAAGACAGAAGCTTTCTAAGAGTTTAAACAACATTGAAACTTAGTTACATTTTGATTAGAGCTAGATGTAAAACAAAATCTCAAATTCAAACCAGTCCTGAATTTTTGGAGGAGTTTGGATCAAGATCAAATTTTCTGCCTCTCTGATGTTGTACTGAACCAAAACCCAAGGTTCAGATGTCCCAGAACTTTGGAAGAGTATGGCTCCTGATCTGAACTTGGTGGCTTGGACCCATCTCTAGTTTTTATTTCAGCCTGTTTCAGAAAATAATATAGCTTCTAAATAACAAATTAGGAGTTGCATCCTTTCAAATGGAAACGCAGCTAATCTATTTTCTCTTTGTTATTGGAATATTTTAATTCACAGCTAAAGGAATGGATGGCTTTCTCTTCCTCCCTCGCAAAGAGCTAGTTTGGTTAAAGTCATAATGTGAGAGAAAAATCTTTGAAGAGTCCAACTCTTGGTGTGACCGCATTGCATTGTTGAGTTCACTGAGGCATAAACTTGTTTTGCTCCTTGAAAAGAAAGTACAGTACATTTGATCAATTAGCTTTAACTGAGAACTGTTTTCCAACAGCGCCTAAGTGGCAAAGGGGACAGAATGTTGGCTCTTTTGTGCTGGCACAGCGTACTTTGCAACTTAATGTGAGAAACCTGGGTTCAATTCCTGGTCTCTTGTTTTCTCTAGCAGCAGGGACTCCAAGTGTCCCTTTAAGGTAGTGTAGAGAGATTGATAGGAGCCTTCAATGGAAGGAATACTCACCAGTCCTCCACTTGACAAAGTGACACTGATGGGCTTTGAAGTACTATTTATTTTTCTTTGGCCAAAGAGATGGTGGCTGTGGGGCAAGTCCTTCAGCGTGATGAGGTTGAAGTGTAATAACACAATAGTCTTCAGGGATACAAAGGATATTTTCCCCACTTCTCCACAAGAAAAAAAATTAACTTTATATCACATGCTTCTAACTTGAATACAGCTTGTGGTCATGAGTGAATGGCATTCAGTAGTCTTAGCTCATTTTTCAAGGAACAGTAATGAATCCTGCAGAGTGTAGCACAACTAGAATTTTTTCTCCAAGAGTTTGTTTGGAGTGTAACTTTTGGAACCTGTAACACTTAAGAGGAGAGTTCATGGATGAGGGTGTGACCAATGTAAAAAGAATTTCATTACCACAATGTGCAGCAGTCGTTGTATGTGGGACCACAAGATTTGTTTTCACGTAAGTATTCACAGATAGAAATATGCAAAAGAAAGAAGCTCTGTGTATCTTTTTGAGGTGTTTGCTGTTTTATACTTTCAGTATTTCTAAACAAATTACATCGTGATATTGATCCAGCCAACTTTCTGAGATCGATCCAGCGCAAACTTGGAGAACCTTGTGACTTAAAAAAGCCTAAATATGAGTTCATTGTTTTAAGTAGCTTGATTAAGTTTTTCACATGATTTATTTCAAATGATCATAAATATATCTTTCCTTCTGTATAAGCTATTCATTGGTATTTGGTAACTGTCAAGTGGTGTGTGTGTATAATAATAAAACCAAAAGAGAAAAATTCTAATTGGCCTACCAAAATGAAACAACAACAAAAATAAGCAGCAGAAACTTCAAGCAAAAGCAGTAAGGAAACATCTATTGGAGTCCTGCAGGGTCACATAAATGAGTGTTTCAGATCATGTTGGGACAGTTTATGTACTCCAAAGAACACTCTGTAATTCCTCACCCAACTTGTTCAACATGCTTTTGTGTATGAAGTGAAAAGGAAGAAAATTGATGTTGAAACGATGTTCTTTTAATTCAGTCTGTTTTATGTGCAGCTGTTAAATATATTTTTTAATCTTTGCAATAGTGCCCTCTGGAGGTGGGTAACTGATAAATCACTTGATCTTTTTGTTTTAATTCAATGCAAGGTTTTCACTATTAGTCTAACAGTGACCTAACCAGCTCCTGCACCCTGACATGGAATTCTTCATCACTCATACAAGCTGGCATCTCTTATTTTCTAAACCAGACACTGCATTTGTGATACTGCAGTTCCTTGAGTGGAAGCCTCTAGATAAGTGCAAAAAATGCTTTACTTTTCATTTGACTGCACACTTCTTCATCCTTTCCTCCAGGATTGATGGAGTTTCAAATTCTTATCTGCTCCAGTGACAGCAATTTCCCTTCAAGGTGAAAGACCTTGTCATTAAATAGCCATCAGTGCCAAAGAAGAAAGGCCATTGCTACAGTTTCTGAGCAGGATTAGCAGGCAACTGGTCTGTTTTGCATACTAACTTGGATTTTGTGAACAGACATCTCAGCATACCAATTAGTGCTAAAGTAAGAGGAGTGAGGAGAAACAAACTTGGAAAAATTCCAAACATAGCCCTTTTTCATGTCAGCATATCAGTGGTACATGAGAAGTTGCAGAAACTGCAGCTGGAGAGTTCACCATTTTCCCAGGGTTGGCCTTGTGGTGTACCTACCAAAGTCACCCAACTTGGTACCTAATCGGTAAGATACAGTCAGTGTACTGTGGTGTACATGTGAAAGCCTTCATAATTTTTCTTATTTTCATGATCCAGAATCCCTACTAACTATTTCATTCATGTTTAGCGTTACCTATTCTGCTTCCTATCTATTGTTCAGGTTCCTAGGATAACCAGTTTTCTTCCAAGGACAACTTTCAGACCATTTTTCTCAACCATACAAACAGCTTCTCTGTTCAGCTCTCATCCCTTTGAAGAAGCCCTGGTTGGAGTGGCAAGGGCTATGTATTATCTGTGTGACAGAGCTTTTACCAGCAGGTGGAAACCCCCAAAGGTTTGCCTCTTTATGCTGGCTTTGGAAACTATCTTTACAAGCACATGCCTTCTAGCGGGAGCTTTTCCTAAGATGTGGCAAGAATTAACAGCTTAGGCTGGCACACTACTCCTGACTGAGATTGATTTCAGTGTTTGTAGAACACTTGTGTGTGCTTAGATCCTTCAATCACCTCATGGCAAAAAGAAATCAATTGTGAAAGGACAGCAAACTAAAAATGCAACATCATAATATTATCAGTGGGACACGTTTTCCAAATCTTAAATGTACAGCACATGAAGATCCACTGACCTTCACAAGCAAAACCACTGTGATCCTTGGATTGTGTTGAAAAGATTAATCTGCTTGTTGCTTTAACAGGACATACAATATCATGGAATAGAATGGCATTTCTAAGCAAAATATTACTTAAAACCCTAACAATGATTTTAGTCTTTGATGCACTTAAGTATCAGAAGTATTCAGCATGATCAGTAGTTGGCTTGCACCAGGTTAGGTCAACCAGTTGAGAAGAAAATAATTCCCCCAAACCATTTTTGGAACTGAACGGGGACCAAAAATTTTTAAGGTTCTGAAATCTGATGGGGTTTTTCCCCTCCCATTTCTGGTCCCAACCAGAAAATATTGCAAGACTATCTGTAGTCTAGAGATACTAACTGAGTACTCCAGACTAGTTAGGCATAGACTTTAGAGTACCTAACTTAATCTGAATTGCATAACTTTTGTATTTCACCCAGCACTTGCATATACAGTACTTTCTTGCTGTGACACTTTGAATGCGTGGTAATAACTTGTAATGCAAAGTTTTACAACACATTGGGTATAATAAATACATTCATATGAAACATGTACTGTTTATGCATAATCAGCAAGAGCTCTTAGGTGAGGATATATTGAAAATAATCTAAAAAACACTTATTTCATATTATGGATATGTAATTCAGACTACATGTTATTCTTGATATAAATTCACCACACTTACACTGTAATAGCTCTGATTGAGCCCTTGTTATGCTGTGACTGCATAGTCAAAATATTAAGCAAATTCTTTACAAGTTCATTAACTTTTTAAGTACAGAATAGTATCTTTTAACATGGCTTATTTTTTCCATTTAAAAATAACCACACTAAACTGTCTTTAATATTAATTGATGATTGGATTCAAATCCAGAAAAACAAAGAAATTCAGAAGCCAGGTTCTGTCCTTACCACACTCCGCTGAGTGTAGGTATTGCAGAGGACTTAGGACATTACGCACACTACCATATGCAGCCCCTATGACATGGACAAGGATTATGGATAGGAGTTAAAGCTAAAACTCTGAAATGTTCCTGTTTTTGTAAACTTTAGTCAGTGGTTAGTGTAATTTGATTAGCTTAATTTAAAGACTGAGCTAAAGTTGAAATTAAAGATTTGGCATGTACTTGTTTTTATTCTGAGAAGGAAAAAAAATTAAACATTCTTCAGAAATCAGTATATCATTTAACTTTTGTTTACTGTTGCATTAAAGCTTTGTTGTCCTTGTGTAATTGCTGAAATTAAAATATTAGCATTTAAACAAGTGAACATTTTCCATGTTCCCCCTTTTGCCTGTAGGCTATTCACACAAGTTTTAATGAAAATTAATTTTGATGGTTGCAAGAACAGATCCACATCATTTTTCTGCTACCTAGTAAACACCTGAAGTACTAGTTCTAGAGAAACAAATTTTTATTGATAAAGCATCTTAAGAGATTAAAGAAACATATTAACGAGGCTAAACTTTAAAAGGTGAAACGTGTATCTAGCATGTCATTAAATATGCAACAAATTAGTGTTTAAATATTCATCATAATGAAAAATTTGTTGTCTAAGGGAAGAATTAAATATGATACTTGATTATATTAAAGGAAAAATATCCCTCCTGTGAGGAAATAATTTTCTAAAAAACTGAAAACTGTGATTGATCAAAAGCATTCAGTAAATCTCACTTGCCACAAACACCATCCTGACATCCCATTCTGTAGAAAATTGGCATCGCCTGCCCCACATTCTCTCACCCATTATTCTTCCTCTCCATCCCTCCCAAAGCATTTTGATATCTAATAGTGCTGTCATCATAAGGATCTAAAATACAATACTGACAGCTAGCTGCTGGTTACATGGAAGTTTGCTGCTAATGAAATGATGTATTTTGTATGTTCATGGAGTTTTACACCTCTTAGAAGAAATCACATTTGGGTTTGATAGAGTTTGGTTTTTCCAGAAAACTAAGTGTCACCAGTAAGAACATACCCCAGAGATTTGACTTGTCTACGAAAACCAAAATAACTCAGTTTAGCTTTTTGTGGGTACCTTAAACAGGGTGAATTTTCTTTTATGTTCCTTTTCTAGGTAGATAAGACAACAGTTCTTTAAAATATAATGGTTCCTAAATGCTAATGTTTGCCAGGTCTGCAACAGAGATCAAAATATTTTCTCTCTAACTGAAAGTCAGAACAGAATTTTAAGACCATCTATCTAAATTGAGCACTCTGATTCATAAATTAGATTCCCAAGCTATCTGTAGAGTGCTGTCATCAGTTTCTTTGTGTGTACAGAGGAGATTTCCTATATTTATTCAGAGAACATTAAATTTCTGTGTCACTTCGGCACCATAGCCCCTCTGGGCTAAGTGAACAGGTGCACTAAGCAAAAAGTGATGGGAATTCCCAGAGCAGTTCTGTCTTTCTGTTAGAACCATGCAGTCAACCTCAGGACTGGATTACAAATGGGAGCAAGGCTTTTTATTGTGTGGTACTGAAGTTAGAGGCTATATGCTCAGGATTGTTATTCTCTTAAATGCACTACCACAGAGTGTATGGACATTTCACAGATGGGCAGTAGTTCCATCATTAGTGGCCTGGGTGTAATTCCTTGCTAGTAAGAACACAACAATGGATTAACTGTTTTGCTCAAACTTTATATTTTAAGATTATTTTAATAAAGTTTAAATTGACAGTGTTATCATCTTGGAGGGAAGGAAGGCTGTGTGTATTAACTGCATATAACACATTTTCTATAGTTTTAGTCTAGATTTTGTTCACAGGCTCTAATTATAATCATGATTACCAGTGTGTGGTATTATTGAATAAAAATTCTTTTGGAGGTGGCTACTAACTGCTTTCTTCAGCTACTCTGGGCACCACAAAGTCTCAGAGAAGCTGCTCGTCTTTAAGAAACATACTATCAAAGGAACAGTGCCAAGAAATATCTGTATCAAATCATCTTGTGTCCTTTCAGATTATAAAATTGAATTGTAATTGGCTAAAACAAATATTCATAATAAATCAAATCAATGGAAACAGGTGTCAGATGATATAAGTGCTCATAGAAAAAATTGCACGTAATCAGTCTCTTAGTTGGTATGAAACTTGTGATGCCCATGGATCAGCCAGTGCTATTCCGTTTTTGGGTTGTGAAATCTTTTCTTTGAAGTTACTAACTAGGTGGCTGGCTTTCTGGGCAGAAATCTTGAAAAGATGATGGGTTACATAGTAATGTAGATTTTTGGCTTTCAGGAGGAATTTTGTTACCCAGTGGAATGTCTGGCTCTGACAGTGGAGGAAGTCATGCACATTCGTCAGGTGCTGGTGAAAGCAGAGCTGGAAAAGTACCAGCAATATAAAGATATCTACACTGCCCTCAAAAAAGGAAAGGTATGCTTGTTTCAGCTGATCCACTGAGAGCTGTTAGGGAGGGAGGTGAATCACACAGATTCCAGTCAGTGAAAGAATAGGAGTTGGGACCAGAATTCAGGTGCCAGATTTTCATTAGTAATTGACCAGTCTGACTTTCAATTTATATTGGAGAAACTAAACTAAACTTTCCCTACATGAAGTAACAGATGGGCCAGTTTCCTTGGTTTATATATGGAAACGTCAAAAATTAGTATTGGAATATCACAATTGTGTTTGACCCTCCATAAAGATGCAGTAGCATTTACAGTAGTTGTTGCACGCTGTCTCTCACTTTTTTTTAGCTTAAGTTTACTAAAACAGCCTTCCCTCATCACTCCCCTAGACCTGTGGTTCCCAAACTTGTTCCGCCACTTGTGCAGGGAAGGCCCCTGGTGGGCCGGGCTGGTTTCTGTACCTGCTGCGTCCGCACGTTTGGCCGATCGCAGCTCCCAGTGGCCGTGGTTCGTTGGTTCAGGCCAATGGGAGCTGCTGGAAGCGGCTGCTCGGCCTGCGCCACTAGACACACACACACACACACACAGAGCCATGCTACTTCATATTTTTTTCTGGAGAGACCAGAGCTACAGGTGAAATAGGATATAATAAAAGTTTTACAATATAAAATATCTTTTTTTTTTTTAACTCCCATTGAAATCAGTGGAAGCTGTCACAACGAAGTCCAGTTCCCTTCTCTGAATGGACACCAGTCTGTTGTGAGTGGACCCTGCTGCTGACTCCCACATGCTTCTAAGTGTTTTGGGTCTGGATAGTGTCTGATCACTGTTCCTAGCCCTGGGTTTCTCAAGCATGCTCCCAAGTGCAGACCCTATATCTGCTACCCTTCTTGGGAATTGGGACCCCATTTGGATCCTAGAACCAGTGACACAGCCTTACCAAGTTCCAAATTGTTACATATGTTCCACCTCTCTCTGGGTTCTTTGAGCTTCCTGATTTGCCCCTTGAGGGACAACATGGCAGGCAAACAAGGAACACAGACTTAGCAAAGGAATTTCTTTACTCTTTACTCTTAACAATACACTTTACTCTTAACAAAGCACATGAGCGACTTACAGATGTTTGAAAAAACAAAATCCTGAATACAGCCCCCAGTCTGATCTCACCCTTCCTGTGAATACAGGGTTTGGTCAGCATCCCTAGGCCAAGCAGCTGGTCCTGCCTTCTCTGTCCTTAATGTGTTCTCCTGGCATGTAGCAACAGGGCCAGCTCCAGGGTTTTTGCCACCCCAAGCAGCAAAAAGAGAAAAAAAAAAAGCTGCAATCATGCTCTGCAGCTCTACTGGCAATTCGGCGGCTGGTCCTTCGCTCTGAGAGGGAGTGAAGGACCCACTGCCCAATTGCCACCGAAGATCCGGATGTGCCGCCCCTCACCGTTGGCCGCCCCAAGCAGCTGCTTGCTGGGCTGGTGCCTGGAGCCAGCCCTGTGTAGCAGTACCTTCACATAGAGTATTCCCACTTAAATAACCCCTATGGTTAGGTCCTGTCCCTTTCCCGCATCCCACCCCCACCATGTCTCGGCTTCTATGCAGATAATCTTTGTTCTTATGGTTGGGCTGGCAGTAGAAAGAAACAGCACTGCTGGCTTTGGATTGCTCTGTGCCAACTTATCAGATATAGTCATTATACTAGGTCTGAAGCCCCCACTACAAAATGGGTTCTCTAATCCACACTGGAGATTGCAATGCAACATGAAGGTTGCACTCCAACATGAAGATTACAGTATAAAGTGGAGCTCTGGAAACGAAGTGGTACCCACAAAACAAGACAGGGTTCACAACTTGACCCAGAGCCCCCAGTCTGTCACAGAAACTTTCCCTGTATAAAGAGTTTAGATCCAAGGCCCTTATATATGAAAGAGACAATGAGATATGTCAACAATTTCTTCTAATTCATTTAGAATAAAGTGGATGAGGAATTTTTGCCCCCTTTGCCTGGCTGAATTGTATGTTCCGAGTTTTAAAGCAAGTGGGATTATTGTAAGGCTCCATTGTCCTCCAAAGATAAGCAGGATGCATTAATCTCACACTCTTGCGTTTTTTTCTGAGCCTTAGGCATGACATTCAGAGGCTCATGAGTAACAAGCTAAAAGGAATTAAAAGCTTCTGGGAAATCCTGCATCATGTGACCCAGGGGGATTTAATATCAGAGCACCCATCTGCCAGTGTATTTTTCTTCCATAGATTACAGATCACTAAAAAAAAATTACAGTGTCTCCTTTTCCTCCCCTGGGCTCCTGCACATTAAACTCATCAAATAAATCTGTCCCAACTTCAGTCTGTACATCTTCACAGAAGGCCAAGTTAGAAGCATGCAATTTGATTTCCAGGACTGTACTGCTAATGTTGCAGTCTCTTCTGTTTTCAATTTCTTCAGCTCTGCTTCTGTTGTCGAACAAGGAGGTTTTCTTTCTTCACCTGGTCCTACACCTGTCAGTTTTGTAAGAGGTGAGTTTTTGCTCAGAGTGAAATACTTGGATTCATACCTCACTGGTTTCTATTTTAATTCACAGTGTTATTGGGTTTTGGTTTTGAAATGTAGTTATGGTCAGAAAAATGACTGTAAAGATGGCTCTTCCTTATTCAACATATCTGCTCTCTTAATATATTCAGGTTCAGAGCGGCTCAGGTTTTAGAGTAAAACAGTAACAGTGCTCCTCTGTTAGCCCAGCAGAGCCCATATGGGTATGAGGCAATGAGAGAGATTCTACAGAATCCTCATTACTGGGGGGTGACGTGAACTTGAAAGCACAAAGAATTTCAGATTCCATTTGAGTTGGTAGTACTGGCTGTTGGGGAAAAAATGTTTACTTGTAAACTGAGCAAACTTTAAGGTGATAGTCAGTAAGGCAGTAAATATGGAACCCTATGCACCCCACAGTCTTACTTAAATAACATTTCTTTCCACTGAATGATTCAGACTTTTACTTTTCTACACAGGCCTGTATGTTCACAGTGTTGCAGAAAGGTAAGTTCAGGAACCTACTGTTTGTTCCTTTCAGAAAGGCTATCTCTTTGGTAACGATACTTCATACTGTCATTCTCCTGCTCTTGTAACAGATGCGGTTGCCATCAAAGCCATACTCCACCCTTCCTATCTTCTCTCTGGGACCTTCTGCTTTGCAGAGAGGAGACAGTTTTATGAGACCAGAAAAACCCTCCACCAGTCACCACCAGCCACTTAGGAGCATGCCTAGGTAAGAGACATTCCTACTTCAGCTGTGCTGCTGGTCGCAGCTCTTCATAAGATCTTCTTCTCAGTCTCTTAGTTGCTAATGAGACATAATCTACTAGGCTCTGTTTTTGTAGTTTAATTTTCCAACGTTTGTCATATCTTTTTAGAGACCCAGAGATAAATGTCTTTCCTTACCAATTTCATTTTTAATTGGATAAAGATTGAAGGTTTTCCTTACATTTCTAGTGGAACAAAACCCATCCTGATTACTTTTCATTCACTACTTAGTAAATATAAATTATATTTACTTGTATAAGACTTGCTGACATAGTATTTAAAATGTGCTCTGTCCTCTGCCTATACTATAGCTGATAATGATAGTAATATCAGTACAGCTGATAACCATTCTCACGTTTTTTTTCTGGTGTAGATGGATCCTTAGAAGAAAAATCTGTCTGTTCTTGGTTACTGAATAGGGAAATTCTCCCTTATTAGACAATGACTTACACATGCAGAGGTGACAGTAAGTCAGTATGGTCTACCGGCAAGAGCCAGTACGTCGGACCGGACCAGCTTCCCCAGGCTGGTGATTTAAAGGGCCCAGGGCCCTTTAAATCACCTCCTGAGCCCTGCTGCCGGAGCCCTGGAGTAACAGTGGCAGGGCTTCATTGGCGATTTAAAGGACCCGGCGCGCCGCTGCAGTAACAGTGGCCAGAGCCCTGGGCCCTTTAATTCGCCCCTAAGCCCCGGGGCTCCAGCCACCTCTGCAGCTGGTAGCTCTGGGGATGATTTAAAGGACCTGCAGATTTAAAGGCCCGACCTCATCTAGTTGAGGCCACGCCCCCTGCTCAGGATTCCGGCGTACTGGTAAGTCCTTTAAGTAACTTTCACCCCTGTACACATGTCAGACTCTTTCTACTCTCTAGTCATAGGTTTGTTTCATTTTGGCGTTGGCAATAAATTATCTTCTTCTTTGAGTGCTTGCTCATATCGATTCCAATTAGGTGTGCGCACACACCGCATGCACGCTCGTCGGAAGATTTTTAGCATAGCAACACTCGGTGGGTCGGCTGGGCACTCCCTAGAGTGGCGCGACTATGGTGCTGGATGTATACCCCTGCCGACCCAACGGCCCTTCAGTTCCTTCTTACTGCCTGTGTCAGTCATTGGAACAGTGGAGCGCAGCTTAGCTGATTTCCACCTCCCTAGCTACTCGTAGTTCTTTTATTAATTCTCATATATATAGTTGTAAATTCTATAGTTATAATTAGTTTTATTCATTCTTTGTTATAGTTAGTGTATTTAGTTGACAGGGGTTCGGGGATTAGCCCTTTCCCCACCCCCAGTACCGGGCCTCGGGCCCGGTTCACCGGGCTTCAAACCGTGCTCGACCTGCCACAGGCCGATGCCAACGGGAGATCCCCACAACGCTTGCTTTAAGTGCCTCGGGGAATCCCACCTCTCGGATAAGTGCCGGATCTGTAAGGCCTTTAAGCCCAGGACGAAGAAGGAGTGGGACTTTCGTCAGAAACAGCTCCTGATGGAGGCAACTCTTACTCCTCCACCCTCGGCATCGAGCGCTGGACAGTCTGTATCAAGCAGAAGCGTCTCCTCGGCACCAGGTCGAGCCGGTACTGCTAAGGCCCCTCGGCACCGACTGTCACCGGCACCGACTGTGGCCAGCACCGTTGTCTGCTCGGCACCATTCCCTCTCTCCGCAGGTTAAGAAGCATAAGACTCCTGCGGCTTCCATGCCACCCGCACCGCAATTGGAGCACCCACCTAAGTCGGACTGCCCGGCACCGACACCTGCCGCGGCTCCGACAGCTTCGGCACCGTCGATTTCGGTCCCGCAAGGGCCGTCGAGTCCGGAGCCTGAAAGCTCCCCAGCGCACGCCGTGGTTGAGCTCACAATTCCCTCCACGTCCCCAGCCTCACCGCCCTTATCCCCTGCCTAGACCGAGACAGGACTTCGGCAGAGGACGCAGCCGAGGCAATCTTAGACGGCGGTCTGGACCCCAAGGGGGCCAGAATCAAGGTTCCTCCAAACCACCTACGGCGCCAAAGCCAAACTTTTGAAGGTGCGCCCGAGGACAGCATACCAGTTCTTTTCCAGGATCCTTTACCTCCCTTTTCCAACCGCCTCTCCTTTTTCCTCCCTGCGTGGTCCCAGCTAACTTCAGATTGTTGGGTCCTACGCACAGTGGAACTTGGGTACCACCTCTAGTTTATTTTGCCCCCTCCCTTCCGCCCCCCACCCTCGTCCCTCTTCAGGGACCCCTCTCACGAGCAATTCCTCTTACAGGAGGTGCGCATGCTCCTTACCATGGGAGCCATAGAGGAAGTACCAGAAGACAAAAGGGGGAAGGGGTTCTACTCCCGCTATTTCCTAATCCCCAAGGCGAAGGGAGGTCTCAGACCTATCCTAGACCTGCGAGAACTCAACAAGTTCATGATAAAGTTGAAGTTCTGCATGGTATCCCTGGGGACTATCATAGGATCCTGGAGACTGGTATGCTGCCCTCGATATGAAGGACGCGTATTTTCACATCGCCATTTATCCTCCACACAGGCGGTACCTCCGATTTGTAGCCGACCGTCAGCATTTCCAGTTTACGGTCCTACCGTTTGGCCTCTCTGCAGCACCGAGAGTATTCACAAAGTGCATGGCTGCAGTCGCCGCCTCCCTCCGCTGCCGCCGGATACACGTCTTTCCATATCTCGACGATTGGCTCATCAGAGGGACCTCCAAGACACAAGTCACCCATCATGTAGGCATCATCGAGGACCTATTCATATGTCTAGGCCCGATGATCAATACAGACAAATCCACTCTGGTTCCCACACAGAGGATAGACTTCATTGGGGCCATCCTGGACTCCAATCTCGCCAGAGCGTGCTTACCACCGACTCAGTTTCAGGAAATGGTAACAATTATCCAAAGCCTACAAAACTTCCCGACGACTTCGGCTCGCACTTGTCTTGGTCTGTTGGGTCACAGGGCTGCCTGCACATTCGTGACCAAACACGCCAGGCTACGCCTCTGTGCCGTCCAATCTTGGCTCAACTTGGTATCCCACCCGGGCAGAGATGCCATAGACATGATAGTCACCAT
This sequence comes from Gopherus flavomarginatus, assembly GCF_025201925.1. NCBI lineage: Eukaryota > Metazoa > Chordata > Testudines > Testudinidae > Gopherus > Gopherus flavomarginatus. The sequence goes on from NC_066618.1 coordinate 207,031,062, forward strand.
TCCCCCGAGTATCCTAGGCTCCCTCGACTGGTGGCTGACACCCTACCTGGTGTGTGCAGGGATGCCGTTCCACCCACCCCAGACTTCCATGGCCCTGACGACGGACGCCTCATCTCTCGGCTGGGGTGCCCACCTTAGACATCTTCGCACTCAAGGCCTTTGGTTATCTCAGGAGCTGGCCTTGTACGTCAATGTCCGAGAGCTGAGAGCAGTCCGCCTTGCATGCCAGGCATTTCAACAGCACTTACAAGGCCGCTGTGTCTCAGTGTTCACAGACAACACAACGGCCATGTATTACATAAACAAGCAGGGAGGGGCACGGTCCTCCCCCCTTTGTCAGGAAGCCATCCAGCTTTGGGACTTCTGTATAGCCCACTCGATAGACCTGGTAGCGTCTATTCTCCCAGGCGTTCGGAACACTCTGGCGGATCGACTCAGCAGATCCTTCCTGTCTCACGAGTGGTCGATTCGTCCGGACATTATTCATTCTGTTTTCTGGAAGTGGGGCTCTCCCCGTATAGACCTCTTTGCTTCCCGCGAAAACAGGAAATGCGAGATGTTCTGCTCCTTCCAAGGCCTCTCCCCGGGCTCGATCTCGGACGCTTTCCTGATGCCGTGGACGAGCCAACTGCTTTATGCCTTTCCACCATTCCCACTGGTTCATAGGTTCCTGATAAAGCTCTGCAGGGACAGAGCTCACTTGATCATGATCGCTCCAGCATAGCCCAGGCAGCACTGGTACACCATGCTGCTCGACCTGTCGATAGCCAACCCAATTACCCTGCCTCTTCGCCCAGACCTCATAACTCAGGGCCCCAGCAGACTTAGCCGCCCAGACCTGCAGTCCCTTCACCTCACAACATGGCTGCTGCGTGGTTAAACCAGTCCGAGTTACATTGCTCTGCCTCAGTACAACAGGTACTCCTGGATAGCAGGAAACCTTCCACTTGGTCAACGTATCTGGCCAAGTGGAAGTGTTTCTCCTGCTGGTGTGAAACGCAGAATGTCACTCCCACTGAGGCCTCGATCCCCACCATCTTGGACTACCTCTTGTACCTCAAACAGCAGGGCCTAGCGATATCATCATTGAGGGTGCACTAGGTGGCCATCTCTACCTTCCACCCAGGGGAGAGTGGCCGCTCCGTGTTCTCGCACCCTATGGTTTCTAGGTTCCTCAAAGGCTTGGAGTGCCTATACCCCCAAGTGCAACGCCCCGCCCCAACGTGGGACCTCAACCTGGTTCTAACCAGACTCATGTCTGCCCCATTCGAGCCGTTAGCAACCTGCTCGCTACTATACCTGTCCTGGAAGACAGCTTTCCTCATAGCCATTACATTGGCCAGACGAGTCTCCGAGCTTCGGGCTCTCACGGTGGACCCACTGTATACTGTGTTTCACAAGGACAAGGTGCAGTTGCGACCACACCCAGCGTTCCTTCCTAAAGTGGTTTCAGCCTTTCATGTAAACCAGGACATCTTCCTTCCGGTCTTCTTCCCGAAGCCACATTCATCACGAAGGGAGCAACAATTGCACTCCCTAGACGTCTGTAGAGCGCTCACATTTTATATGGAGTGCACAAAAGCCTTTTGTAAAACGCCCCAACTCTTCGTCGCAGTGGCAGACCGAACGAAGGGCCTACCTGTCTCCTCCCAGAGGATCTCATCTTGGGTGACGGCATGCATCCATACGTGTTATGACTTGGCTCATGTTCCCTCGAGCCACTTCACCACTCATTCTACCAGAGCTCAGGCTTCATCTGCTGCCTTCCTGGCCACGTACCCATCCAGGAGATATATCGCGCAGCTACCTGGCCCTCGGTCCACACCTTTGCCTCCCATTATGCTCTGGTTCAACAGTCCAGAGATGATGCAGCCTTTGGCTCAGCACTTTTGCATTCTGCAACATCTCACTCCGACCCCACCGCCTAGGTAAGGCTTGGGAATCACCTAATTGGAATCGATATGAACAAGCACTCGAAGAAGAAAAGACGGTTACTCACCTTTGTAACTGTTGTTCTTCGAGATGTGTTGCTCATCTCCATTCCAAACCCACCCTCCTTCCTCTCTGTCGGAGTAGCCACCAAGAAGGAACTGAAGGGCCGTTGGGTCGGCAGGGGTATATATCCAGCGCCATAGCGGCGCCACTCCAGGAGGTGCCCAGCCGACCCACCGAGTGTTGCTAGCGTAAAAATCTTCCGACAAGCGTGCACGCGGCACGCGCACACCTAATTGGAATGGATATGAGCAACACATCTCGAAGAACAACAGTTACAAAGGTGAGTAACCGTCTTTTTTGGTTTTGCATTTTGAACACAGGCTGCTATTAAAGCTAATCCCAGAAATAACATTTGAATCAGGTCAGGATGTAGATCCATGGACCCCTCTCTCTGTGTGCAAGTCTGTCTTTAAGACCCACTTCTGCCAGGGTGTCTACATGCAAATTAGCCAAATTAAGACATCCATGTAGTCATTCATACAATTCTCTTTGCCAAATCATGCTTTACACTAGCCTTCACTGAACAACCATGTAATCTTACTGATGTGTCTTCCCATCTCCATCCTTTCCTTACTGCTTTTTTGCACCCTCGTTAAGTGGGGGACAGCAAGACTTGGGACAAGAATAGTGTATTCTTTCTCTTTGGGAAGTGTCTCCATTGGTGTCCAAAGCTGTGCTGAATGTAAATAATGATAATGAGTAAGGGACGGTTTCTTATTTTTTCAGGTTGTCCACAAAGTCAAAGTCTGTGGATAAATCAAATGAAGATCTACAGTTTCCCAAAGAGTTAATGGAGGACTGGAGCACCATGGAGGTGTGTGTGGACTGCAAAAAGTTTATTTCAGAAATCATCAGCTCAAGCCGGCGCAGCCTCTCTCTGGCCAACAAACGAGCCAGGTTAAAAAGGAAAACACAGTCGTTCTACACGGCATCACCAGACACCTCTGAATACTGCCCTTCTGAGAGAACTATCAATGAGATCTGAGTCTTGTGCCTTTTTCTTTGCTTTTGTCTTCATGAGGTCAGCATCCGTGAGAAAGACCACTGAAACTGTCCTTCCCTTCGTTTTATTTTACGAGCTTGAATTTGCATTAGATCACAGGTTTTGCTACTCTATGGTTTCCACAGACTCTACATTCATCTCTCTAGATAATGATATGTAACAGGTCAGCCAATAACTCATTTGCACTGGAAGGAAACAATAGTTTGAAAATGTTGCCTTTGTGTGTGCACGCGTGTTATGCACATAGAAAGCCTTTACTTGCATTCAGTTTTTTATCATTCCTTGAATTGTTTTCAGGACAAGAGTTGAACTGTATTCCTAAAGGAGAACCAAATCTATCACAGGTGTCAATGTTAGCACAATTGTAAGCAGTAAGTCATATTGGCATTACCAACCTGATAGTGTTCATGTTCTAGTTTATATGGCACATGGAGCCATGGTGTACACCAAAAACCTAGTGTGGGCTGTTGGTCTCATTGTGTCACAGCACAAAACCTAAAAGGTTTCACTCGTGCTATCAACATTCTTTCTTTCAACTGTTGTGACTGCCAGGGGCGGCTCTGTTTTTTTGCTGCCTCAAGCATAGCAGTCAGGCGGCCTTCGGCAGCGGTTTTGCGGGAGATCCACCCTGGTCACGCGGATTCAGCTGCAGTTCTGCAGGAGGTCCACTGGTCCCGCACCTTCAGCGTACCCGCCACTGAATTACCACCGAAACCGCAGAACCGGCAGACTTCCTGCAGAAAAACTGCCAAAGGCTGTCTGATGCTGCCCTCACAGCAACCGGCAGGCCGCCCCCTGCGGCTTGCCGCCCCAGGCACGCACTTGGAGCGCTGGTGCCTGGAGCCGCCCCTGGTTACTGCTCTGAGATCATGGTTCATTGTGGAACTTGATGATGTCTGTGTTTTAGTGCAAAATATCTGAATAGGCTGTATGCCCAAATGGGGGGTGATTTTCCCTGAGCTGCTGTACTTCTAACCCCCAGTGTAATAAGTATCTCCTGTACAGGCAGGAGTAGTTTATTCCTTATCTTGAATGTACTGTGATAATTCTATTTGGTAGTAGTAGTTTTAGCAGTAGATAGAGCTGTGCACTCGATGGGGAGGGTGGGAAATGAGAGGCTTCTAAGTTTAACTGAATTCCTGTAAAGTATGTAACATGGTTACCCAGAGAGGAAGTATGGGTAATATGTATATTTGTATTATAGTGGAACATGCAAGCACTGCTATAATTAAAAGTTCGGGAGCATATCCATTATAAATCCCATTTTTTCAAGGGTTTATAATTTGGCTGTAAAATTTAGGATCCTGATGAAATTTGGGACAACAGAGTCTCAGATTAGGAGCAGCTTGTTTTGCTTTTTAACAAACTTACAGAAGAAAAAAGTCTAGCTGTTAAGTTTCAATAATGTTACAATGTTAACAAACATCACATGCTTTTTGCTCTTTTTTTTATATATTCAAATGTTTTTAAAGCAGTTAAAACATCATTAGAGTTTAGTCCATAATATGGAGATAGGTCATTTTGGTATTTCAAAATGTTAACGCAACCAAGTTACTAATACTTGAAAATCAACTACTGTGCATACACAGTAACTTTTTCATAACATTTTTCATACCCAGATCGATATTTAATATCAGTGCAGTGCTGTATTATATACTATCAGAGTAGGAAAGATTCAGATCTATTTATTAACATTTCAGTACTAGAGATTGATGAGAGATACCTCAGAACTGCTCCAAAGGACAGGGTTTTCGTAATACAATTAAGGTTGATCTGTTTTCAAACTCTAAATACATATTTACAAAGTAGAATCTCTTGCACCAAATATTATGCATTTTAAAAAGTCACTAGGCGCCAGATCCTAGACTTGATGAGAGGATCTGGGTTGATGATCAGAGTCTGGCTCCCACATTCCATTGAGTAACATTAGAGTCACTCTGCAACTGCTGCTGCACCATCCCTGCTGCGTGGGAGGGCAGTATCCACCCACTGACACCACCTTCACAGGCTTCCCGAATTCCATCCCCGCCTGCCATGCAGTAGAGCTGCCCCAGTTCCACGGTAGGCTGGGCTCCCTGCCACCCAAATGTGCAGGATTTCCCCCTTCAAGGTATATTTGCAAGTTAAACTGTAATAGCTCCAAAGCAGCTAGTCTAGTATTAGGTAAATGTGTGTTTGGGCAGTTCTGAAAGGCCTATACAAAGGGCTCTTTAAACCCATCCTAGGACACGCCCATCCTCATTTTCCTTGAATCGTATTTACATAAACAGACAGTTTGCGCACACAGCAAGTATCGGGTAATATCGTTAAGGGTTTGCCTGAACTGATGACCAGAGGAAGTTCAGAGTTATAGGTGGGTCCCCATTCTTAACCCTTTCCTTTCTGCAGAGGGCCATGCAGCTGCTACATCCTCTGTCTGGGGACCTCAGGGCGATGGGTCTTTCACATTAAAGGAATTGCAATATCTTGATGAGTTAAGGACCTACGATAGCGAGGGTAGCACAGTGAAATTCATGTGAAATGGATAAAGAAAGATCCCCCGTTAGTCATATGATAGCCCCTTGATCGTGGTAGCACTTTTTTGCCACTTGTGTTTCTGTGCCGAAATTAATCCCTGCAGCCAACCCACCCACCTCTTTTCCCGTTGCTGTTTTGCATAGTATTCGCACCAGATGACCAACTCCCAGGGAAGCACGTGGGGCTTTTATTTTAAAACCCCATTCTGTTTGTAATTTTTCTTGAGAAACATTCCCCTCTACACCCCATACATCTATTTTCTGCTCCTTTCCATGGCACCTTGGAAAAAGCTGCAGAAGCAGGAAACGCCTTCCTTGATGTCTTTGAGGCTCTTGGGTGCAGAGGATCTGGCATGTTTTTCTTTCTGTTGGGAGGGGTTTGTGGTAGAAGCCATGGCCTCATAATGCCTCACATCCAGTATATGGGCAGTGAAACCAGACTCCAGCCCTGCAGATCCTGGGCCATCCCTGAAGGCCTACTCCTCTGTGCAACATCCTTGCTCCCTTCAGCATGGTTTCCTTGGTGAGGTCTTCTCTCCCATATCATTGCATCCTCACAGATGCTGTAGAGGAGAGCTGACGCTGCTTCTAGCATCATTACTAAGGTGTGTCGTTTGTGTTAGTGCAACACCTAGGAGCCCTAGTCACACGCCATGATCTTGTGCTAGGCACAGAACAAAAAATGGTCCTGTGAACTACTGAATGGCTGTCAACTTAGAATCCACTGGTGTGTGAGGGCAGCAGAGTGCAAAGGCTGGCTGCTTCCAGTTCTACTCCTGACTGCCTGACTCAGACCCTCCAGGGCTGTGCGATGGTAGCACACAGAGGCTCCCAGAGGTACCTGGAGAGGGGAATCCTGCCATAAAGTTGCCATTCTCTGGAGGGGGTTTCCCATGCTGGTTGCTTCCATCTATATTAGGGAAAACTGGCCCTTGTACAATGGCCTTAAATTTGGCAGGGGAAACAAAGTCAGAAATGCAATTCTCTTTCTCAAGCAAAGGGAGAAGCAGCACCGTCCACTCTGGATCAGTATGGAGTGGACTATTTTGAGCTTTCCACCTCACCATGCTAGTGTCCCAAACCCATTCCAACTGTTAAGGACCAGTCCACTTTATCTGCGTACCTTATGAAGCTGCCAACAATGTCCTATTTATGACTTAAATTTCATATCAGTGTCAGAATAGAAAAACAAAAGCTTGTAAATATCTGTAATATATTTATTAATATTTAGAAAGCTGCCATGCATTGAGCAATGGGAATTGACTTTCCCATGAAGATTTAAAAAGGAAGTGAGTCTTGTTTATATGTTTATTGATTATATTATTAGATTTAAAGTTGAGCCTCTCTCCACAGACATTTTAAAATTAATTTATGTTTAAAAGAACATGGGACTAGCACAGTGAGCTCATTTCAATAGGTGTTTAAAATCTTTTTTTTTCTAACTGTGTTTAATAAAACTAAGACTTGTATAAGTGCATCAGAGGAGACCCAAAGGGGGGGGTTAAAAAACTGTTGTTGGCAATGCAATGGTCTTGTATTTTATACATGAAAACAGGTCTTGAGAATTCAAAGCCAGCTCAGCCTTGCTAACAGCTGCAATAAAGGTAGAGAACAGGGCTTTGTGGCAGCTCTTATGTGTATAAAACATTCTTTCAATGTTCATGATGACAATATTGCTGATGGGTTTTTTTCATTAAGACCTTTATTGGAAAAAAAATCCCAAAACCTGAGGACAATAAAATGCCTTTGGAGCATAGCCTTTGTGTGTATTAGTTATTCATGTGTAAACTATTATAAAGACAAATTTTAACTGCTTTTTAGAATTTTGCAAAAGTCAAATGGTTGTATCTTTTGGCAAAGGCAGTGTTGATGAGTAAGATTTTAGCACTTACTGGGCTACATGAAATCAGGAAACAGGTCAAAATAGTCTTTAGAATAGCAGTATAACTGCATGTGAGACCCACTGGAGTCTAAGCATTAAAGTATGTTTTTTGCATTAAAATACTGCGTCTACTAAGCAGTAGAAAAGTAAAGTATGATGAATTCCTACCAAAACCTTCATATCACAAGCTGAAGAGCTGTATATAATTTTAACTCTTCCTATATGCATCAATTGCACTGAACTTTTTACAGAATCTGAAATAACTACATGCAACCTATCTTTTTTTGAGCCTGTAGTTGCTGTGCATTGTGAGAGAGGTACTAGGAGTCTTTCAAAGACCAAAATGGAAGGCTATCAAGAAAAAATAATAAAATAAAATACACATACATCATAATTTATTTTCCAAAAACCAGTCTGTTCTCTGATTCTCCCTTCTAGGATTGGCTGCATGTTTTATAGGTAGGGAGGTGGGGGAAGATCCAACTTTAGACAAGTATGAAGGTAGCAATCATGCTAAACTTTATCCAGAAGTTCTGTGCAGCTTTTAGGAATGTCTTTATTATTTTAATCTTATTTGTGAAAGTGACGTTGCACAGTAGGTAGCGGAAAGGTGCTGTAACTGTGTGTCTTGTGCGACAGCATCCCTCTTATTTTAGCATTAAATTCTAAATCATTTCCATATAGAAGGCTGAAAGCTGTGTTTTTTCTTTGATATATAACATTGTTAAAACTGAGCTGCTGAATTGTTAATATTAATCACAGGCATGCAGTCCATTCTCTTGTTTTCCTCTGACTTCACTAATATGCTTTTGACCTTCCTTAATATTTAACAAAAAAATCCTAATACGAAAACAGCTAGTATGTGTCACTGGATCACTCGACTGAAACAGCCAAACAGCCATAGATCCTGCATTATCTCTTCAAAACACAAGCCAATCAGACTCTTATTACAGCCTGAGCCCATTTACCTGAACTTGGGAGAAGTAAGGAAGTTAAACCTTTCCTTCAGTATTTGTACTGGTGATGAGCTGATGCTGCTAGAACCCCTGCCATCCCTGTGGCAACTTTGAGGGCCAGATTTCAGTGGTCTGTCTTAAACCAGCTTTGCAGCCTTCCAGTCCTGAGCCAGCCACCAGCATTACATTTTACATGTCTCCCAAGAGGCCATTCCAGAAGGGGGATTGCCAAGACTTAGACACATCCTGACCCCATCCTGTCTTTCCCCCAGATGTGCCCCTGTTCTGGGTGGTGGGAGGATGATGTTGGAGCCTTGCTGCCAGTCTCATGCCATCAAAGGATTCCACTAGATAGAGGGAATCTTCTGTTGGCCAGTTGAGTTCTAGAGTAGCACAAAGCACCTTGAATGGGCCAGAGAATCTGGCCCACAGTTTTCTAAAATGCATTTTAGAACCTGGGCTTTTATAACAAGAAGTATCTCAAGGTGCTTGCTGTAAGAACTGCATTTTAAGATCACTGTCTTTCTCTCTCTGCAACTTAAAGAATTATTAGCAATTTCTCCTGTGGGTGGCTCCCAACCCATTTTCAAACTTTCCATTATGTAGGCAGGTAAAATGAATGCTGCCAAGGTCTTGTGTATACTGACAATTATCACAAATTTTCCCACCATTGGGCTAGCACCAGTCTAGAGCAGCGGCTGGCATTTTCCCACCCTACTGTCTGGACCCACGCTGGTGCCCAGCCAACAGTAGGAGAATCTTACGATCATCAGCTTTGATTACCCCATTAAAATGGGGTCCCAACCCACAGTTTGAGAACCCCGACCTATGCTGATGGGAAAACTCTTTAGCATAGGTAGCGTTTACACTGAAGTGCTGCAGTGATACAGCTGCAGCTGTGCCACAGCAGCTTTCAAGTGTAGACAAGCCCCAAGTCCATGGTCACCCTGCAAGTGCACAAAAGGGGACCTGTGCACTATTAAACTGATGCTGTATTTGTTTTGTCTGTATATTAATTTCTCATTAGCAGGCTGTTCTTTTAACTACATGACAGATGAAGAATTAACCTGGGTCAGCCCAAGCAGAACACAAGTGCTGTGTGGTCAATGTTCCAGATACCCCCTAATCTCCCATTGGTCACAGTGTCATGGTACTGGATGACATTAGCACAGCAAGTATATGAGGCCTAGCACTTCAGGAGTTAATGAGAAAGCCTGCCCATACTGTTTTTAGGAACTACCACCAGGCCTTTTTGTAGGGTTAAATAGGTGGTGTTGGCACCTGCTGTACGTGACTGTTGTAAACTGCTTTTCATTGAAAACGTGTTAAACCAGTTGTTGAGAGGGTCAGTCTTGAATCTGATACTTTTGATTTCAAAAGTTTCTAGAAATAGGTCTATAGGGCCAGCCCCTGCATAAACCATGGGGTGCTTGTGTGTTAGAAACAGTACTTTGTACTGCTGTAACACCTTCCTCAAAATGCCTAACAACCCCTAAGGTAACCTAGTGCCCAGCACCGGGCCCAAGGAGCTGGGCTAAGCACTGAGAATAGATGTAGGCTATGGAATGGACACAGAGCTTCTCCGTTAGGGACCCTATTTCAGACTAATATCTGGAGAAGTTGGCATAGGGCTACCCCACCACCTCCCAAGCCAGTGGTGGAGGACAGAAGGATCCATGTGGCAACAGAGAGTGGCCCAGCTGTGTGTGCCTCTGCCCTCCACCTCTGCATTGCATAGCACCTCTGGACTCCCCTCTACAGGAGATGGATTTGTTTCTTAGCCTTGGTACAGCTCTGTGAGGTAGGTAATACACAGTTTATAGAAGGGGGAAATCACAGCACCTCCTTCCCAATGTCAACAGGAAGCTTTTGTCAAAGGTGGGACTGGAACCCAGCTCTCCTGCATCATAGTCCTGTGCATGAAAAAGATTGCATGGCAGGTAAAGGGCTGCCAGCCATTAGTAGAGGGTTTTTTGGGTCTTTGCCTATGCCTCACCCACCTGCTCTTCTTGATTTGGTTCATATCAAGCAAGGGGGTTTAATGAAGGGTAGCAGTGTAATAGGCACCCTCAGAAGTAACTTAACCTGAAGGTTTATTTGTGAACTTTAGTCCTATTGATTTGTCAGTATTTCATCTGTAAATGAGTCGACATTTGCCAGTAAGCTGTGCAGTCATTTCATTCTTTCCAGGCCTATGGAAGTTGGCATTAACTTAGGGTGGCGCCTATTAATTTGCTCACCCTTGCACTACATACAAAGGACACCTGCACTGAGCTTACAGCCTAAGCACAGGCACCACCAATTCCATGCAGTAGGTTTCACCTTAGAGTGTATTTCAAAGCAATCTTTAAGGCTATAGCAGAAACCAAACTCCAAAGTGTTAATTTCTCAAATCCCTTCTTCGTCTGTGCTCTCATGGTGCATGTACTTTTGTATGGCTTCCAGTAGATAAGGTCAATCATTTATATGCAAGAAAGGCAATAGGATGTTTTCATGCTGTGATACTGAAATGCAGTTTGTTTATGCATTACTAATAAAAAAGCTCTTAAAAGGTGCATTCTCTAGTTCCAGCTTTCTTAACATAATGAATGGTAAAAACATACCTTGAGTATTTTAAAAGAGGCTTTTATATCGTGTTGTTGTTTTTTGTTCTTAGCCTTAGTACCCTAAATACTAGTTGCTGTTATAGACTCTTAACTAGTGGGAGAAATTACGAAGGGTCAGGGAGCTAGCAAGCCTTGAGGCCCAAAATTAAATACAGGAGCTGGGAGGAAGGGGAACACATACAGTTAAGTTTCTCCTTTGCACACTTTCTTCACACATTTATGGTGTCCAAAATCCCACTGCTGTAGTACTGCAGAACCTAATACAATGGCTCTTGTATGCCAACTGCTGCTCCCCTTGCCTTAGGAGACAGTCCTTTTATAAAGTCAGGCAATATCAAATTAAGGTTTGTTTTACCTTGTAACAACTCTCCTTTGTGTTTAAGAGATCAGAGCACTTTTAACTTCTTAGTACCTGGATTCTGCCGCCATTGAATTTAAACTCACCTTGTGGTAGTCCTGTGAGAGTGGATTGCTGGGTGTTACTTCAGGCTTCACTAAAAAAAAAAACAAACCAAAACACACCCCCTATAAGGGTGAATTTTGCTCCAGCATGCCACTGACTTAGTCCCAAAGGCCTAACTTTGTCTTCATGTCCAGTCCAACATTTTTCACACTGCTGAAAAGTGGCAGCTGAATGTTAGCTGGTGATTTGGTTATGTAAAAGGCCTAGCGGTCACAACTCTGTGCAGAAACTATGACAGGGCTCTGAGATGGTCAGAGGTAATTTACCTTCCAAAAATAAGGCTTAAACTATACCTATTATATACAAAAAATGTGGAGTTATTTTTTAAGAAACCTCAGCTACAGTTAAGCATTCTCCTTCCAGCCTCTAGTCAAAACACATGGTGCCAGTGACACATGTGGGAGGAACCATTAACCCATAATAAGCTCAGCTTTAACTATTCACCAGGCAAGAATTGTTCATCCTCCTTGTTTACTTTACACCTGTTGAATCATAGCAAGACATGAATGTATCTGTGCATTCTCTTTAAGGAAATACTAGTTGCTTGTTTCACCACTGCTGTTTCCTACTCCCTGGGCTAGACCAGCTCAAATATTTTTTGGGGCGGGGAGGGGGAAGAATCCATAAGCTGCAAATACTTGCCTGTTTTTACTACATAGAAAACAATACACAGTAGTTACTTCAGTAGAGTGTGTAATTACTTAGCACCATAGATGTGCATGGCACCTTACATTAGAGATAGGGCAGAGAGTCACAGTTTGAGGATCAGAGGGGTAGCCGTGTTAGTCTGGATCTGTAAAAGCAGCAAAGAAGCCTGTGGCACCTTATAGACTAACAGACATTTTGGAGCATGAGCTTTCATGGGTGAATACCCACTTCCTCAGATGCATGTAATGGAAATTTCAGGCGCAGGTATATACATGCTAGCAAGCAAGCTAGAGATAACGAGGTCAGTTCAATCAGGGAGGATGAGTCCCTGTTCTAGCAGTTGAGGTGTGAAAACCAAGAGAGGAGAAACTGATTCTGTAATTGGCAAGCCATTCACAGTCTTTGTTCAATCCTCAGCTGATGGTGTCAAATTTGCAGATGAACTGAAGCTCAGCAGTTTCTCTTTGAAGTCTGGTCCTGAAGTTTTTTTGCTGCAGGATGGCCACCTTAAGGTCTGCTATAGTGTGGCCAGGGAGGTTGAAGTGCTCTCCTACAGGTTTTTGTATATTGCCATTCCTAATGTCTGATTTGTGTCCATTTATCCTTTTCCGTAGAGACTGTCCAGTTTGGCCGATGTACATAGCAGAGGGGCATTGCTGGCATATGATGGCGTATATTACATTGATGGATGTGCAGGTGAATGAACCAGTGATGGTGTGGCTGATCTGGTTAGGTCCTGTGATGGTGTCGCTGGTGTAGATATGTGGGCAGAGTTGGCATCGAGGTTTGTTGCATGGATTGGTTCCTGAGCTAGAGTTATTATGGTGCGGTGTGCAGTTACTGGTGAGAATATGTTTCAGGTTGGCAGGTTGTCTGTGGGCAAGGACTGGCCTGCCACCCAAGGCCTGTGAAAGTGTGGGATCATTGTCCAGGATGGGTTGTAGATCCTTGATGATGCGTTGGAGGGGTTTTAGCTGGGGGCTGTATGTGATGGCCAGTGGAGTCCTGTTGGTTTCTTTCTTGGGTTTGTCTTGCAGTAGGAGGCTTCTGGGTACACGTCTGGCTCTGTTGATCTGTTTCCTTATTTCCTCGTGCGGGTATTGTAGTTTTGAGAATGCTTGGTGGAGATTTTGTAGGTGTTGGTCTCTGTCTGAGGGGTTAGAGCAGATGCGGTTGTACCTCAGTGCTTGGCTGTAGACAATGGATCGTGTGATGTGCCTGGGATGGAAGCTGAAGGCATGAAGGTAGGCATAGCGGTCGGTAGGTTTTCGATATAGGGTGGTGTTAATGTGACCATCACTTATTTGCACCGTGGTGTCAAGAAAGTGGACCTCCCGTGTAGATTGGTCCAGATTGAGGTTGATGGTGGGGGTGGAAGCTGTTGAAATCGTGGTGGAATTTTTCCAGAGTCTCCTTCCCATGGGTCCAGATGATGATGATGATGTCCACAGACATCAATATTAGATACAACTGATATTTCCAAAATTGTCTCAGCTAACATCAGAACAGCTACTTTAAGGAGAGAAATCCCTAGACTCAGATTACTCTGAAACAAAGGGAACTCTGAGATGGGATTTAGACAGCTTTAGAAGTCTGCTTCAGCTCTTACTTGTTTAATGATGTACATGTAGGTAAGATCTGCATTGACAATAGTACAACCAAAACCCCTTCCATCCATCCTTTCTTTCGACCCTTATAGTACTATAGTGTAGGATTCCTATCTAAACCTGCACCTACTGCCCTTTAGTGAGTCAAATGATTTTCTTTCTTTTTTGGCCTCACCTCGCCGAACCAAAAGTTGCTGCACCGGTTAGGTCCTAGTTGTTTTTTTTTTTTTTTTATTTAACTCAGCCTTAGGATGTAAGATTTTCCCTTGTTTCTGTTGTCTGCAGTGCCACAGCCCACACTAGCAATGTAGGGTTTTCTACCTCAACATTTGAGAAATTAGAGTTAGAAGTGTCCCATACAAGAGAGAACCACATTAAAAGGTCCCAGTTTTAGGGCATTTTGATTAGTGCAAGACTAGAAAAAATCTGCTCCATCAGAGATTTTCATACACACACAGACGACTAACCAGAGAAAGACTGTTCCAGCCGAAGAGTTGGAAGATATTGTAGAACTTTGTATGGATAGATGCAGGGGAGGAGGGAGCATACGTGAGTGCCACAGGTCCCGGGGGGGACTCTTGTGCAAGCCTGGGAATATGCAGATGTAACTTGTGAAAAATGTAGTCCCCATCAGAGGGCCACGGCCCGTCTGCACAGTGGCTCCACAGAACTACTGCAGGAGGAACATGAACAGAATGAAAGGGCAGACTGCCCAGAGCACCATACCTGTACTTGGAGCAGTGCTGTTCACCAGAAGAGAGAACATAAGAATCGTCCTACCAGGTCAGACCAAAGGTCCATCTAGCCCAGTATCAGTCTACCAACAGTGGCCAATGCCAGGTGCCCCAGAGGAAGTGAAGCTAACAGGCAATGATCAAGTGATCTCTCTCCTGCCATCCATCTCCATCCTCTGATGAACAGAGGCTAGGGACACCATTCTTTACCCTTCCTGGCAATAGCCATTTATGGACTTAGCCACCATGAATTTATCCAGTTCCCTTTTAAACATTGTTATAGTCCCAGCCTTCACAACCTCCTCAGGTAAGGAGTTCCACAAGTTGACTGTGCGAAGAACTTCCTTTTATTTATTTTAAACCTGCTATCTATTTTCATTTGATGACCCCTAGTTCTTGTATTTTGGGAATAAGTAAATAACTTTTCCTTATCCACTTTTTCTACATCACTCATGATTTTATATACCTCTGTCATATCTCCCCTTAGTCTCTTTTCCAGGCTGAAGAGGCCTAGCCTCTTTAATCTTTCCTCATATGGGACCCTCTCCAAACCCCTAATCATTTTAGTTGCCCTTTTCTAGTGCTAGAATATCTTTTTTAAGGTGAGACCACATCTGTACACAGTATTTGAGATGTGGGCATACCCTGGATTTATATAAGGGCAATAACATTCTCAGTCTTATTCTCTATCCCCTCTTTAATGATTCCTAACATCCTGTTTGCTTTTTTGACTGTCTCTGTGCGGACATCTTCCGAGAACTATCCACGCTGACACCAAGATCTTTTTCCTGACCCATTGTAGCTAAATTAGCCTCCATCATATTGTATGTATAGTTGGGGTTATTTTTTCCAATGTGCATTACTTTACATATATCCACATTAAATTTCATTTGTCATTTTGTTGCCCAATCACTGAGTTTTGTGAGATCTTTTTGAAGTTCTTCACAGTCTGCTTTGCTCTTAACTATCTTGAGCAGTTTAGTATCATCTGCAAACTTTGCCACCTCACTGTTTACCCCTTTCTCCAGATCATTTATGAATAAATTGAATAGGATTGGTCTTAAGAGTGACTTGGGAAACACCACTAGTTACCCCTCTCCATTTTGAGAATTTACCATTTATTCCTACCCTTTGTTCCCTGTCTTTTAACCAGTTCTCAATCCATGAAAGGACCTACCCTTTTATCCCATGACAGCTTAATTTACCTAAGAGCCTTTGGTGAGGAACCTTGTCAAAGGCTTTCTGGAAATCTAAGTACACTATGTCCACTGGATCCCCCTTGTCCACATGTTTGTTGACCCCTTCAAAGAACTCTAATCAATTAGTAAGACACGATTTCCCTTTACAGGAACCATATTGACTATTGCTCAACAGTTTGTTTTTCTATGTGTCTGACAATTTTATTCTTAACTATTGTTTCAACTAATTTGCCTGGTACCGACATTAGACTTACCAGTCTGTAATTGCTGGGATCACCTCTAGAGCCCTTTTTAAATATTGGCGTTACATTAGCTAACTTCCAGTCATTGGGTACTGAAGCCGATTTAAAGGATAGGTTACAAACCTTAGTTAATAGTTCCGCAACTTCACATTTGAGTTCTTTCAGAATTCTTGGGTGAATGCTATCTGGGCCTGGTGACTTGTTAGTTTATCAATTAATTCCAAAACCTCCTCTAGTGACACTTCAATCTGTGACAGTTCCTCAGATTTGTCACCTACAAAAGCCAGCTCAGGTTTGGGAATCTCCCTAACATCCTCAGCCATGAAGACTGAAGCAAAGAATCAATTTAGTTTCTCTGCAATGACTATCATCTTTAAGCGATCCTTTTGTATTTTGATCTTCAAGAGGCCCCACTGGTTGTTCAGAAGCAGGAAGCCTGCTAATGTACTTACACATTTTGTTATTACCTTTGGAGTTTTTGGGCTAGCTGTTCTTCAAACTCCTCTTTGGCTTTTCTTATTACACTCTTGCACTAAAGCTGGCAGTGTTTGTGCTCCTTTCTATTTGCCTCACTAGGCTTCGACTTCCACTTTTTAAAGGAAGTCTTTATCTCTCACAGCTCCTCAAGAGAGAATCCCAGCAAAACAGAAAACAGTTCTGACAAGCCCTAGGAAAATAGAAACTCTAAAGTCAGGCATGAAAGAGGAGGAGCTTCTCACTGGAAGTCAAGATAGATCCCAAGTAACATTGCACCTGATGAACTTCCGGTAAGGCAGCTAAAGTGCAGTATGATCTATCACTCGGTGGTCCCCAGCGTGCACATACGCAGGCTGGGTGGTATTAGATTACAGAAAAGGACAGTGCAAGAGGCTGTCCTTAGCAAAATTATGAAGTGTGGATGCAACTTGCATCTTTTCAAGGGACTTAAAGCAGAGGGCCCTCCCTACCCTGAATGATTGTCAGACTAAGGGGGAGGCAGAGCAAGGACAGAGGCAGTGACCTAGGCCAACAGGGCATTAGGTGGGCAGACATCCCAGAAGCTCTTAATGCCCTCTTGGGAGCAAAGCCAAGCAGCAGATAGGATCAACTTCCTTCCCCAGTATAGCTACAGCCCAAGTCATGGCCTTCCAGGCCAAAAGCGGGGGGTCAACAAAAGCCCAGGGCAACTAGTGATCAGGGAGAACCGCTGAGGCCAGGGGGAAGATATTCCTACCTGTCTCCTAGAACTGGAAGGGACCTGAGAATGGTCACTGAGTCCAGTCCCCTGCCTTCACTAGCAGGACCAAGTACTGATTTTTGCCCCAGATCCCTAAGTAGCCCCCTCAAGGATTGAGCTTGCAACCCTGGGTTTAGTAGGCCAATGCTCAAACCACTGAGCTATCCCTCCCACACATCCCCCCACGACACACACACACCCCAATAAAGCATTGTGGAGCAGCCCAAAGTATGTGTCTGAACCAGATGGAAGGGGCAGTACCATTGGCTGTTCTAGAAGAGTTGTTGAGGAGAGGTAGGATGGGACAGAAGCAGTCACATCCAAGACTGGAAGGAGCCAAGTAGCAAATGCTGCAGGGGTAGTTAAGCTGTGTTTTAATATCTGCAGTGATTTAAGGCTATCCTAAGCAACAATAATTCAGGCTTAACATAACAGCAATGTTAGGCACAATGCAAGGGTGATCAACAAACTGCAAGGGCCTAAGAGCATCTACCTAGAGGCATTGTCTGCACTGCAATAAGAAACACCCACCGGCTAGCCCATCTTAGTTGAATCAAGCTCGCAGAAGTATAAAACTGTACTGTAGACATGTGGCCTCAGACTAGAGCCTGGGCTCCAGGATTCCCACTCCTCACATCATAAAAGTCTACAGTACAATTATACAGGTCTGTGAGCCCACTTCAGCTGGCACAGGCCAGCCATGGCTGTTTTACTGCAGCATAGCCACACCTGTGCATTTAAACACCTCCCACCGCAGGCATGAGTTGGGAAGTTGTAGTAATACAAACTTCCCCCAATGAGTCACACCTGTTTTATCTCATTTGCACAGGTGTGCCCATTGTATGTCACTCATTTGTGCCAGGATGAAATGGCAAGGTAGTATCTGATACTTCTTTGCAATGACTCCTTCCTGCATTTCCCTCCCCCCAAGCAAAGAGCACCATGTAACACTTACAAGTTCTCCTTGTCCTTTGAAGAAAGAAACATATTCAGAATTAAGACCTGGGAGTAAGTGCCTGTTTCATGTAGGAAACACCTGAGGTCCATATAAAGACAAAAAGGTAAATTTTTACTGCCACTGACTGGCTTCTGAAAAGCTAAGGTTAAGTCCTATCATCCAACCAATTTTTTTTTTTTTTTTTTTTTTTTTTTAAATAGAAATATTTACCTGGTAGTAAAGTGTACTTTGACAGCGACAGACCTACCTCTGAATTTAAAAGAGAACAATGCTAGTATCAGCATAGTGTTTCTACAATTATCAAACTGAATCATGCATGTGTTTGGTGGGTTTTCCACCAAAATAACATTGTATTTTAAAGAACTCAAAATCAAAGCGAGTTATGGAACAATCATTTATTTTTACCATTAAAAAATAATTTAAAATTTTCACTCAAAAAGTAGTTTTCTAAACCATTTGTTCTGTTTGCACAAGGAATCAAGTCTTCGCAACAGACTGTTTCTTCAGCCTTTGCACACAAAAACGATTTAATTTAAATTCAACAAATCACAACTGTACTTTTTAAGGCTGCATCAGAAACTTGTGCTGCTTTCACATGTCAAAGAAAGATCAGTACCTGTAAGAGTTTTGGATTTCACACTTTTTGGAAAGCAATCCAATTTACATTTTTCCTGCAAATATTCTAAGCGGTAGGTGTTACTGGATTTTACAATCTTGTTTTCCCAGACAGACAAAGGGCTATGACCAGAAACATTTAAATGAGCTGAAAAAGGATTATGCATGCCAAAGAAAAATATTGTTAAAAATGTAAAAGACAAATACAAGAAACACTGGAAGTTCATGGAAAACTCTGGAGGGGGGGAAAAAAAAGTCTAGAGAAAGCCAACTCTGCTTTTTTTGTGTGTGTTTTTTTAAGCACTCCTAAAAACTTTGGCCATGTCTACATCTAAAGTTTTGCAGCGCTGGTTGTTACAGCTGTATTAGTACAGCTGTATAGGGCCAGCGCTGCAGAGTGGCCACACTTACAGCAACCAGCGCTGCAAGTGGTGTTAGATGTGGCCACACTGCAGCGCTGTTGGGCGGCTTCAAGGGGGGTTCCGGGAACGCGAGAGCAAACCGGGAAAGGAGACCCGCTTCGCCGCGGTTTGCTCTCTCGTTCCCGGAGCCACCCAGCAAACCGCAGGGAAGGAGACCTGCTTGCTCTGGGCTCCGGGAACGAGAGAGCAAACCGGGAAAGGAGACCCGCTTCGCCGCGGTTTGCTCTCTCGTTCCCGGAGCCACCCAGCAAACCGCAGGGAAGGAGACCTGCTTGCTCTGGGCTCCGGGAACGAGAGAGCAAACCGGGAAAGGAGACCCGCTTCGCCGCGGTTTGCTCTCGCGTTCCCGGAGCCACCCAGCAAACCGCAGGGAAGGAGACCTGCTTGCTCTGGGCTCCGGGAACGAGAGAGCAAACCGGGAAAGGAGACCAGCTTGATTACCAGAGGCTTCCTCCTTCCACGGAGGTCAAGAAAAGCGCTGGTAAGTGTCTACATTGGATTACCAGCGCTGGATCACCAGCGCTGGATCCTCTACACCCGAGACAAAACGGGAGTACGGCCAGCGCTGCAAACAGGGAGTTGCAGCGCTGGTGGTGCCCTGCAGATGTGTACACCTTCAAAGTTGCAGCGCTGTAACTCCCTCACCAGCGCTGCAACTTTCTGATGTAGACAAGCCCTTTAATACCACATCTGTTACTCTTCAGAATGGATCCGAGTTTGCTGCCGAGTCTTCATGATATCTTTGTGGCATAAGAATCATTTTCACAGTAGTTAAGTGTTACAATCTGAAGCAACAAAGATACTCTTCATTCAAATCACCTTGTAAAAAGTTGCATTTAGAAGTCAATAGTTTTCCAATGGTTTCCATGGAGGTATCAGTTGCTCTTCCCGAAATGGAGGGGGGAAAAAAAAAAAAAAAACCACCCACACAACTAGAGCCAGTGAATAAATATTACAAAAATAAATTATTTCTATCCCCACAAAGTAACTAAACATCTACATTCACATCTAAATACTCACTACATCTGTTGGATGTTTGGATACCAAGACATAAAAATCACCTGTGTATTGCATTCAGACACTGCCTTTAACAATGCAAGAGTCAGTACCACCATGCAACATCTAGCTTTTCAGATAAGCTGAGTAAATATCTTCATCCCTTTAGTGTTTGTCACTTTTTGCTATTCCACTTCGGCAGCGAAGACTAATGCTAGATTCAGTGCTTTTATACCCATCCGCCCTTCATAAAATACAGCAGCTGCTCTCTTTAAAGAAATTCTTAATAAATATATGTACACACACTTAAAAAAAGTGAGCACAAGAAACAGATGGTATAATGTAGAAGAAACCTATTAGTTACTGCCTTTTTATAAAGGCACATTTTAGCATTTTTAAGAATTGCTAGAAAGATTGTGTTTCAATTGGCTACAGCTCGTGGGGTTATTTAAATAAAAAAGCATAAGAGCTCATGTTAGTCTTCACTGCTCAAATAAGTTGATATGGAGGCTAGAGAGATCTAAAACAATGTTTTTCTCGAGTTCTGACGTTCCTATGAACATACAAAAGACTGGCACTATCAGACAGAGAAGAGATTTAAGGAAATAAAGTTCATGGGATAAAGTTGTTCTGTCGCAGTTCCTCAGTGTTCTGCGGCCTCAGTTCTCTGCTGCTGATGCCGCTGCCATTCCAGATTTCATGCTCTCTCGTGTCGATGATGTTAACTCCTCAAACTCTGTGTTTAGTTTGCCGATCACCCATTCCAGGGCATCTCGACCCTGTCAGAAAAAAAGACAAATTTAGTATCAAAATGGGTACAAGGCTACTTAAAATTAAAAAAACTTCCATTTCTTTCCTTTGTCAGACTTCAGAACTGCTCTAAAGGAAACTGGTTTTGTATTATTTGGGGTTTTATGTTGAGGTTTCAAGTTTTTACTGAAGCTTCATTAATCAGAAAGTTTGCATAACCTTCATCTTATGTGCAGAAAGTTAGTGCCATACCGAAGTGAGGTTATGGGAAAAGCGGGGTCTATGTACAATTACCTTCTAATTTAACAAGTCTGCTCACTGGTTACTTTAGCAATAAGGATGTTTTTACCATTTGCTTTTTCTGTTAGCATAGTAAAGACAACACTTGTACGGAGAGCAAGACAGATTCTAGTCCAGTTCATGCATCAGAATTGTTAAGAAATTTACATTTGGAGAATGTTTGATTATTGAAGATGAGAGCCAGAAAGACCCAAGCTGGACTTTCAGGTTAACTCAGCAGTTAAGGAAAAAACAGACAAACAAACCCACCCATCCACACAGACAGACATTCTACTTGTCAGAACAAAATTTGATCAGAAAATGACTGTAGGAGGGTATCATGGAGTTCTAAGTTCATAAATGAGTCACTTTTAAGCATATAACTGGGCTAAGTTTTTAAAATTGCAACTACATTTTCTGTCACCCTGCCCTGTTCCTTCCTACTCCTAGAATATTTGAAGAAGGCCTCAGAGAAAACAAAGTGCTGTGACTAAGTGCAATTGAACTTGTATTTTAAGTGTGCAACTCCTTTATTTTAATTGACCACATAGAATGTGCACTGCCCAGTTTTGTGAGTTCATGTAAGACTTATTTGACACGCTTACCTTGCTGGACTGTAGCGAGTCTCACACCCTTACTGAAGATTAGCTTTAAAATGAGAAATTTCTAGCCTAAAGTTAGATACAACTTTTTTTCCTTAATCAAAAGTACTGGAGTGTAGGGCTTTAAAATTTCATTTACCCAGGGTGAGTAGACATTTTGCCCAGGTAAATAGGTTAAGTGAGACCAGGGAGACACTGGCTTCTGTCTGGCAGGGAGGGGAAAGGAAAGCCACAAAGCTCTCAAGCACTACTGCTTTAACAGGAAAGGTTGATGCCATTAGCAGAGTGCCCACGTGGAGAGAGGAATATTTGGCAGGTGCTGGGGCTCAGGCATTTCCTTCAGAGCAAAGCGGTGAGGGCAGCAGCAGCACCACCCTGTAAAGTTGAGGGACTGGGGTAGAACAAATAATGGGGAGATGGAATTTAATTTATTTGAATGGCAGAACAAACAAGGGAGCCATTATTATTTAAGAAGGCAGAAGAAGTGATTTTTTCCCAGGGGAGTTAAGGTAGGTGGATGGAAATTCAGTATGCTTGGATCTGAGGGAATGGTGGCACAGGTACTTTCCCATCTGGCATATTAGGCTTAGTCTTCAAGCAAGTGTCAGAAGACTATCAAGTCCCCTTGGAGAGAAGTAAAAATCAAGCTCACCTTAACCTCTTATATATCATTACTACCACAAATGGCATCCTCTTGAGATTAAGTAGTTTTCAGTGGACATGCTGTCATGTTCTTACTATTCTTAACTCTTCACTTTACCATCCATACATATACCCTAATGAATGAAACAGCTGTAACTATGTATGTGGAGATATACCTCTCTAACAGAATGACCCAAACGGTCATTGAGTCCAGCCCCCTACCTTCACTAGCAGGACCAAGTACTGATTTTTGCTGCTCCAGATCCCCTAAGTGGCCCCCTCAAGGACTGAACTCACAACCCTGGGTTTAGCAGGCCAATGCTCAAACCACTGAGCTATCCCTGCCCTCACTAGATTAAAAGTACTCAGTTCATGCTAAAGTGCATTCTAAGAAGAGCTACTACTAGGTTTGATTCAACAGTGCAGAATACAAGATGGCACCTAACTGAGCAGACATCAGAGGACAGGATTCCTCAGAACAATATTTCAGTAAGAACTGAATTCTTGTGATACAGGCAGCTCAGCAAGAAGCACCAGAATGTACGCTATGTGACTGAGTCGTTATGTCATTAGCTTTACAAACTGCAATGCATGCAAACAAGTTGAATAGCTGGGGGACCTTACTGATGCAGGAACAAAGAGGGTGTTACCCCTTAAGAGAGTGCACTGTGTATGTATATTTGCTACAGGATATTTTAAAGAGTCCCTAACCCACTGTCTCCTCTTCCCTAACCAGAGGGAACTAGAGTGGGTGCATATTCCAATAACCAGTCAGTCTTTTTCAAGTTAAGAAATAAAAAAAGACTGCACAACCTTACGATGATATTTCCATTTAGCCACATTGAAAGAAAATTGATTGTGAAATAGAAAGAGGCATCTTCAATCAGCAGGAAGAACATGCCAAGTTTAGAAATAAAGCCCTTTGTTATTCAAGTGCTATATTGAGTTATTTATGTTACAGTTAGCAGTGTTCACTAGGAACTGCCCACACACTAGTAGACAGTCCCCATCCTGAAAAGATTTAAAAACAAAAACCCATAGAATCAAAAATTCTCATTCCTGAGCCAAGACCAAACATGAGACATTTCAGTTCCTACAAAAATTATTGGCTCTGAAGTTACTGTTTCTACTGAGTGCCACCAACATGTTAAAGGGACATCAACTTGCATATTTTTGGTTTGGCTAATTAAAACTGAATTCATTTTAGTCAGAGCAGGACCTCTTCTTAACAGATCTTTTTTTCCCCTGCTTCCCTG
Organism: Gopherus flavomarginatus; assembly: GCF_025201925.1. Taxonomy (NCBI): domain Eukaryota; kingdom Metazoa; phylum Chordata; order Testudines; family Testudinidae; genus Gopherus; species Gopherus flavomarginatus. Next base: position 207,054,649 of record NC_066618.1, read on the forward strand.
ATGATATTTAGTAGCCTCAAGGGCCACATCAAACTCCTCACTCTCCTCCTCCCCATCAGCCAGTTTCCCCTCTGTGCACACAGTTGCCAACTTCAGTTTGTTTTGCTGGTACTGGTGCTGGCAAACTCTCTCTTGCAGGGTATAGGGAAGCTTGCATGTGAGCTACAACAGAGCAGTGCACGTTGCTACATGCAACAGGAAATAAGTGCCCAATAAAATAGCAAAACAGTTTCCCCTCCTCTAATCTCTGTGAATATGACAGTTCAGTCAAACCATGCAGAAATAACCCCAGGTACAAGCTTTTTAAAGCTATTTTTCAAGTTATTGTCCTTTTAGTTACAGGGGCACTAATATACATAGCACTGGAAGTGTTTAAAGTGTGTTACTTGGTTCCTAAGAATGTTTAAGTCTGATCATAGACAGTAGACTTTTACTATCCAAACAGTTAGCCAGCATCTTTTGGGTGGGACTCAGATCCACAGAATTCCTTCCAAGAGTGATAACCAGTCAGTCAATCATCCAAAGTATGTTTGTGGGTTTTCCAAAACAAATAAAATCAGTGAGGTATTTTCTCACAGCTCTTGAAAAACTGCTTAAATCCATATAACTTAAGCATCAATGCACCATGCTGAATAAATTTCAGAACAATTCTCCAGTGGAATCTAAGTTAATAAAGCTTCATCTCTACAATTTCTTTTAAAATTAAGGACCTGAGCAATTCTACTCAGTAAAAAGTTAAAAAAAAACAGAATCTGACAGAGGACTGGAGTTTTATATATAATACAATGTTATTTAAGTCCTACATTATGTAAGACTTAAGCAAGCACATTCATAACCAAGCATGCACATTACATATGTTAGCACTAAATTATGCTTTCAATATTAGGTCAAATACTAGTATAAGGATTTATTATATCTTTGATAATTGATAGCAAACTGACTACTCCAGTTGAAGTTTTTTTGGAGAAGACAAAGCTTAATGGTTTGTCCAACCCAAGAATTTAGTGGCATGAAAAGTAAAGTTGAAAGCACACAGCCAGCATCTGCTGATTTTATAAGTCATACACATCCCAAAATAAAATTATAAGAAGAGAAGAGTTATGAAAAAAAGGTTTTAGGATTTTATCATTGGAAGTTTGTGGTTTCAATACAGGAATGACAGTGTTGAGCTAGGCTAGCTAATGGAAGGCAAGGTGGAAAGCACTATTTACTGTCCAGCATAAAAACTATGAAAACTGTAACCACTCATATTCAGACTTCAGAGCTGAAAGGAAAAAAAGCAGCACTTCCTACCATGAACAAACTGAAATGCATCTGAAAGTTAAAATTTTACTTAATCATGTTGTTTAAAGAAGGTCATTTATTTGTAACAGCAGCAAGCTAGGAAAGCAATTTAAGATGCTAAATGAGATTCTTATTGCAACTATACCAATTAATCAGAGTGAAATATGTTCAGCTTCCACCTAAATTTTTAAACAACAACAGAAGGTCCCCCCCTCCAATCCCATCTACCTCTTGAAAGTCTAATGAAAAGGAAGAGACCAGATCAATTCCTGTCAGGGAAGAGAAAGCAAGTAGCCATAACTCTGTGCTGAAGAACATGCTTGTTAGGCACCTGTTTTGACAAAATCAACCCTAAAACACATTTTTATAAGGCTGATTCCATTAACCAAGCATTTTATGGTTCATTTCTTTAGATAACTGTTCTTATGTTGTCAAATTTAACTGACCATGCTGGCGTGGGCCCCTATTAAAAAGAGTGACACATTCACATGCCTAGGTACCTGCAGTAACCTATTATTTACATGTATAAGAAGCAATACTATGGTACAAAAGCACTGCAGTACATGTAGGAACAACTAAAGGTCTGCCCTTCCACTGATACAGTGGATTTGGGCTACTTGACCCATTCTAGGTTGGGATGAAAAAAAGAAACCATATGATGCTAGTACTATGAGAACAAGTTTGCCATTCCTGAATGTAACTGATATTACAATACATGCAAGCTAATGTACAGATTATTATTTTTTTTAATATAATCACATCACAACAGTCCATGCACACATTTGCTAGAAAGCTGAAATGCTGTACCGAGATAGTGAATGCCGGCGTTACCACTAGTTAGTACAAACTGCAGATGTAGAGATAGACTGCTAGCTTAGAGCGCTTTCAGAATTTTGAATTATCCACTCAATAGCATCCCACCCCTGGAGTAACACAGAAAAGATTAACACATGGCACAAAATTCATCTTTCATCATTGTAGTATTCAGGCATCAGGCCTGCAATCTCAAACCCTCAAAGCAAAATTCAACATTTACGTCAGCATTTCAAGATACAGCAGGAAACACTTTCCAGCAAAGCTTTTGCCATGTCTAAGCAGACTTCTGAAAGCACAGAAACTCAGTCTTGTGCTTCTACAGTCACCATCTCCTTCAAGGTACATCTGCTTGTTAGTAATGAAAGGGCTGGAAACACAAATTCCTGCCAAGTTAAGCATCTCTGAATGGATTTAGCTGTCTTAGAAAGGACAAGAAGGTACTGTTCCACCATTTGACACTTGGCTACGAAGATGTTTAAAAATGTTATATGGAAGGGGCCCTTTTCTAATTTGGCTTTCTACATATGTCAGACATTTTCTAAGTGGGCTGCTGGCAAACCAAAGATTTAACCGCAGTGATGAGTGTCAGGGGATGGTGAGATCACAGTATGTACCCCATTACTCTAAGTGGAATTGGAGGAGAGAATTGTAAAAACTTTAAGTGGAGACACGTTTATGGCCACTAAACTAAAATACAATCTACACTCTTGAAATTCAACTAGCCACTTTTTCCTCCCTCTCCCCAAACCCTGCAGTTCATCCACTTAATCCCCAGCCTCAGCACACTTTATTTCTGCCAGTCTATCCCCTAACACCGCTTTACTATTTCCTCAGGGAAGTGCACTGCAGGGATGAAGCAAACATTCAGATTCCCTCCTCTCCTCACCCCATGCGATATCCTTATGGCCAAGAAGGGCTAAATGTTCATCAGTCTAAGGCCTGGTCTACACTACACGTTTACACCGAATTTAGCAGTGTTAAACAGAATTAACTCTGCACCCGTCCACACAATGTAGTCCTTTATATTGATATAAAAGGCTCTTAAAACCGATTTCTGTACTCCTCCCCAATGAAGGGAGTAGTGCTGAAATCGGTATTGCCATGTTGGATTAGAGTTATTGTGGCCGCAATTCGAAGGTATTGGCTTCTGGGCGGTATCCCACAGTGCACCATTGTGACCACTCTGGAAAGCCATCTGAACTCAGATGCACTGGCCAGGTAGATAGGAAAAGCCCTGCGAACTTTTGAATTTCATTTCCTGTTTGGCCAGCGTAGAGCTCTGATCAGCGCAGGTGGCAAAGCAGTCCCAAATCCAAAAAGAGCTCCAGCATGCACCCTACGGGAGATACTGGATCTGATTGCTGTATGGGGAGACAAATCTGTTCTATCAGAGCTCTGTTACAGAAGACGAAATGTCAAAGCATTTGAAAAAGTCTCCAGGCTATGATAGACAGAGGCCGCGGCAGGGACTCAGCACAACGCTGCGTGACAAGCGTTAACGGAAAGCCAAAGAATCAAATGGACGCTCATGGAGGGAGGGAGGGGGTACTGAGGACTCCAGCTATTCCACAGTCCCCGCAGTCTCTGAAAAGCATTTGCATTCTTGGCTGAGCTCCCAATGCCTGAAGGGTCAAAAACATTTTCTTCGGTGTTTCAGGGTATGTCGTCAATGTGCCTTCCCGAAAGAAAAGGGAAAAAAAAATCGTTTCTCGCCTTTTTTCAATGTCACCCTATGTCTACTGCATGCTGCTAATAGGTGGGGTGCTGCAGTGCTGAACAGCAGCATCTTGTCCCCGGTGGCAGATGGTGCAAAATGACTGGTATCTATTGTTATCATCAGCCCGTGAGTGCTCCTGGCTGGCCTCGGTGAGGTCGGCCAGGGGCACCTGGGCAAAAATGGGAATGACTCCCAGTCATTCCCGGCAGACGGTACAAAATGCTCGGGAACCGTCCTCATCATAGCAGCTGGAGGCTGAGCTCCATCAGCCCTCCCTCTTTCAAGTATAAAGAAGATTCTGTACTGCCTGGACTATCACAGCAGCGGGAGGCTGCCCCCCCAGCTCATTTTATCTCACTAAAAAGTCAGTGTTTCTTATTCCTGCATTCTTTATTACTTCATCACACAAATGGGGGGACACTGCCACAGTAGCCTAGGAGAGTTAGGGGAGGAGGGAAGCAATGAATGGTGGTGTTGCAGAGGCACCCCCTAGAATGGCATGCAGCTCATCATTTCTGCAGAATCTCTGGGGCTCTGACCTGGAGCGGCTGTGCTCTCTGGTTCTCTAATAGACTTGCCCCATATTCTAGGCAGGACTATTTTTAGACAAAAACAAAGAAGGGAATGACCTGGGAAGTCATTCCCATTTTTGTCCATGCGCCCCAGCCGACCTCAGCGAGGCCAGCCAGGAGCACCCATGACAGCAGCAGATGGTGCAAAATGACTGATAACCGTCATCTCATTGCCAATTTACCATCGCAGGCGGTGCTATAGCTGGTAACCATCTCTGCTACCTTGCAAAGGCAAATCAATGCTGCTGTGTAACACTGCAGTACCGTGTCTGTCAGCAGCATCCAGTACACATACGGTGACAGTGACAAGAGGCTGAATGGGCTCCATGGTTGCCATGCTATGGCATCTGCCAGGGCAATCCAGGGAAAAAGGGCGCGAAATGATTGTCTGCTGTTGCTTTCACGGAGGAAGGCTTGAGTGATATTAACCCAGAATCACCGGCGACATTGTTTTTGCATTGGGATCTCAACCCAGAATTCCAATGGGTGGGGGAGACTGCAGGAACTATGGGATAGTTACCCACAGTGCAATGCTTCCAAAGTCGACGCAAGCCTCGGTACATGGACGCACACCACTGAATTAATGTGCTTAGTGTAGCCGCGTGCACTCGACTTTATACAATCGGTTTTAAAAAAAGTTTCTGTAAAATCGGAATAATCCCGTAGTGTAGACATACCCTAAGGCTGGACATCAAGTGACAGAAGCAGCATTGCTGTCTAGTGATATCCTACTTTCAGGGGTAAGGGGCTGGCCAAGGCACATACTACCTGGGATGACATTGGGAAGTAAGTCTGGACCTGAACTGCCACTACCCAACCAGGCCAGATCCCACTTGTATTTGTGCACCACATCCCACTCGCCTTCACATCTGTCTCACTGCTCCCTCCTTCACTGTTTGTCCTTCCCATCCTTACACCTGACCTGTGTTCTGTCACACGACATTCATTTCAGTCTGCTGCTCTTCCTCCAGAGGTGCTAGTGGAGAGGTACAGGTGTGATCCTCCATTGGATTTCTAGTAGTGTGAGAGCAAGACAGAGTGCCCCCAACAGTAGCAAATAACCACTCCCAAAGCCCTACCTGGAGTGTCTGAGTATGACTTTGGGATGAACAGAGCTCTTTTTCTATGCCTTGCAGATTGACACAAATTGGGGAATTTACTTCAACAGGGAGTACACAAATTGGCCTAGGTTCCCCCCCTTCTCATCAAAAACAATCAGGTAATTTAATCTCTGTGCAGAGCTGCTTGTATAAAACTAAACTGGATGATTTCAGGTCATAGACGAAGGGACGGTGCACATGTAGCACAATGGGCAGATAAGAATTCTAACAAATTAGATTGTGCTGAACACAGTCTGCAGTGTGAGCAGTGTTCAATTTTGTGAATTAATTTTCCATTCTGTCATTATAGACATCTTTGCTGGTAGCCTTTTTAACCATTTGAACTGTGGCACCTTAAAGGCTAATAGATTTGTTTGGGCATAAGCTTCCATGGGTAAAAAACCTCACTTCTTCAGATGCATCTGAAGTAGTGAGGTTTTTTACCCACAGAAGATTATGCCCAAACAAATCTATTAGCCTTTAAGATGCCACCGGACTCCTTGTTGTTTTTGTGGATACAGACTAACACAGCTACCCCCTGACATTTGAACTGCGACATGAGGGTTTAAGAGCTGCTTGGGTAACAGTCTCTAACAATGGGAACATTACAGACAGGTTAGCCTGCATTTAAGAACTAGTTAACAAGTACTGCATTTCCTGCTTCTGGTGACATTTACAGGAACAACAAGAAGTTAAATGGTTAAAAATAAAAGTTGTACACACTTAGGGTCCAATCCTGCAGGTTTGAGCCTTAAGCATGGTATTCAGCAGTACAAGTGCTCAAGAATTGTTGTCACAAAAGCATACCTTTCTAGCATTGGAGGATATTGTGTTGGCCATTAAACTTTCCAAATAACTACTCAGGCTAACGCCTTTTACAGTAATAATTGCTTCTTGAGTTAGCACAGTCCTGCAATGAAAGAAAATAAAGCTTAATTGATACAGAAAAGGAGCAATATACCCTCTCTCACAAACAGACAGACCCCCGACCGCAACTTACTTTTCTGGGTTTTCAGGATGAGGTGTGTAGACCAACCTCTCATCAACTGACACCAAATTTGTGAGAGTAATCTTAAAAACAAAAAACCACAAAAATCCTCAGAGGAAACAGCGAAGAGGAGAACACTATCAACAATTCAGTAGCACCAACTGGTGCTTCATTATCCTTAACAGCAGAAAACAGGACAGTTACTGTACTTTGTAACAGCACAATTATAATTGTCAATAATTATTCAGAGGTGGTTTGTCTTCTGCTATTGCCAATCCAATTACAGCTAGGTAACCTCTGCCTTTCACTAGGTCTCTCTATATTCCATGTTGTCTGCCACAATTCAGGTAGCTTTCCAGTAACATTTCTGAATGTTGAACCAAGTCTGAACGTCAGTATGTTTGCAGTGGCAAGCTTTTCAATCCAGGCTCTTGATGGAAATAAGTAGCCTTACCAATCACACACAAAACATGTACTTAGAAAAGTCCCTAACTCTAAATTTACTGTACAAAGATAAGATTCTTACTGAAATCATAGATTTAAAACGTGATAAGTTTGAAGGACATCAGAACACAACATAACAGTTTGCAAATTTCAACAAGATTAAAGATTTGCAATATAGTTCTAAATGTATTTCTGTTGCTCAGGGAAACTTCTTTGGCTAGCATGTTTTATTGTCCAATACATAAGTCTGTCATTTCTGCTTTCTCAGAAGATGGTTTCACTGATGTTAAAGTTACACCCATACAAATATTTTATATTGCCTACGTATTTGAAGTTGCCTACTTATGCAAAGAAGCAGCCAACAGTGACTGAAAAAGGAAATGTTATTTAAAAATTTAGCAACCCAGAAAAGCTTCACATTGAAAATGCCGGTCTTTGTTTGACAGCCGTAAGTGCAAGCTTGTGCATTTCTGAAAGCTTTGCTTTCTTTTGCATTGCAAATAAGCAGGCGGTTGGTCTATTCTCCTACAGCCATTACCAAAAGCCTCCTGACCTCACTTAGGGCTTGTCTACATCACAAAGTTGCAGCGCTGGCGAGGGGGTTACAGCGCTGCAACTTAGGAGGTGTACACATCTGCAGGGCATCACCAGCGCTGCAACTCCCTGTTTGCAGCGCTGGCCGTACTCCCGTTTTGTCTCGGGTGTAGAGGATCCAGCGCTGGTGATCCAGCGCTGGTAATCAAGTGTAGACACTTACCAGCGCTTTTCTTGACCTCCGTGGAATACGCAGGTATCCCAGCATACCTGAGGAAGCCTCTGGTAATCAAGCTGGTCTCCTTCCCCGGTTTGCTCTCGCGTTCCCCGAACCGCGAGCAAGCAGGTCTCCTTCCCTGCGGTTTGCAGGGTGGTTCGGGGAACGCGAGAGCAAACCGCGGCGAAGCTGGTCTCCTTCCCCGGTTTGCTCTCGCGTTCCCCGAACCCCCGTGCAAGCACGTCTCCTTCCCTGCGGTTTGCAGGGGGGTTCGGGGAACGCGAGAGCAAACCGCGGTGAAGCTGGTCTCCTTCCCCGGTTTGCTCTCGCGTTCCCCGAACCCCCCTTGAAGCCACCCAACAGCGCTGCAGTGTGGCCACATCTAACACCACTTGCAGCGCTGGCTGCTGTAAGTGTGGCCACTCTGCAGCGCTGGCCCTATACAGCTGTACTAATACAGCTGTAACAACCAGCGCTGCAAAATTGTAGATGTAGACATACCCTTAGTCACTTACATTGGTGGAGCAGAGTTCCATTTTCTTTTCTACTGGATCTACCACTGAATGTTCTTTAATGTATGTCAAAGTCCTACTTGTTCCCAAAATCTGGAAGACAAAACATTCCATTTAAATATTCAACATGACACCAGAACAAATTACAAAAGGTTTTCTGTGTTCTAAACTACTACTTTTACATATTTATGTTGTGGTTGTACATGAACACCCTGATCAGGATCAAGACCTCAACACGCTGAGTGCTAGGCAATCACACAAAGTGACATAGTTCTTGCCTGGAAGATACTACAATGGAAATTTGACTAACATTTTCAGGAAACACTGCAATGCATTTATTGCAAGAGATGTGCTGCTATATCATTACATTTTCCCTATGATTTCTGGAAAAGGCATTTCTTATAAATTCAGAGTTGAGATCTCAGAGGATGAAGTGATGTAATGCATTACATCATCAGGTACTCATTCAACATATAAAAACATACCGCTTTCACAATACTTGGTAGTCCCCACTCTGTGCTGAGAAGTCGGTGACTATGTAACCTTCCCTGGTTATCGAGGCTTCTGTCTATCACATCTACTCCTACTACACATGGATTCATGGGATTGGGGTATTTTCTCATAGCAGCTTTGATAACTGTATCCCATGGGTGTCTAGGGGAAAAAAAGACAGATGAATATTGTTAATGAAATGCATAAATACGAAGATCGAATGAGTGGTACAGACTTATCTGGGGTATTGGGTGAAGTATTGGTCACCTCGTGCCTCAAAAACAAATACTGCTGACTTGGGGCGGGGGCTCAGAAGGTCTATTAAAATAGTTAGGGGCATGGAAGAATTTTTACATGGAAAGATTAAAAAGACAGATTGTCACTTCTCCTCTTATTTGTTTACTTGGAAAGGAAACCAAGGTAGATAAAATGAGGAAGTTATAGTGAAGAGAGACAGGAAAAACAGAAGCTCCTGATCTAACAAGAACAAGGTGACATTTGCTGAAGCTAAAAAAATGGCAAATTCAGAACAATTAATAGAAAATTCTTTTCCATGCAACATGTAAATGAATAGAAGAACTCACTATCAAAGGATACGGAGGCAAAAAAGAATAATAAATATCTAGGTAATGCTAACAAATTTTGGAAGCAATATTAAGCCTCATGTTTCAGGATCTAAACCAATCTCTAACCATTTGGGACTAGAGGAAACCTAGTACATGGGGCAGATCATTCCACACCCACCTACTGTGCGGTTTTGGCACCTTCTCTGAAGTTTCTGGTGTTGGCCACAGTCAGATACAAGAGAGACAAGACTGGACTAGATAGACCATGGGCTTGATCCAGTATGGAAATTCTTCTGTCAGTGTTGACAGAATACCTGATAGTTTGTGCAAGTGTACTTTGTATTGCATACATATTATACATGAGCAACCTGTTCCAAAGTGATTATTGATTGTCTAACTTGAGAACTAGTAAGAAGGGTGGCGGGAAAGTCATAGATAATGGGTGCTTGATAAGTTACATTTGTTCCAGCAGTGTGGGGTTAATGTAAGCTTTACCTAAGAGTAGAAGAGACAAAGTGGATGAGGAACTCTCTTTCATTGAGCCAACTTCAACTGGTCAAAGAGACAAGCTTTCAAACTTACATAGAGCTCTTCTTCAGGTCTGGGAAAAAAAGACTGCATAAGCTCCCCAATAAAAGGTACAACCTCATCCACCTTGTCTCTCTAATATCCTAGGACTAAAACAGCAAACAAACAGATTTATGGAGGTCATGTTCTCCATGCTAAAGCTGGCCTCCTCCAAAACTTCTTTCAATGTTCTAGGGTTGTGGAGACTGGTACTCACGTTACCTTCAGCTCTTTCTATTCACATGTAAAGAAGGACCCCCACTACATTAGCAAAGTGACAGTGTCAAGAATATGTTTCCCCTAAGGCCTCAGCAGCCTCTGAACTAAACACCATATTCCACCAGATCTTTTATTGAAATTTCTTTAACAGTTTTGCTTCGTCTAAACTAGCAAACCAAACACTGAAAGCCAAATACAGCTGAGATCCACACACCTGCTACCCACAGCTACTGTCTGCAGTAGGATTCTCTCATTCTATAAATCTGTTATTCCACGGAGCAAGCTCAAGTCCAGCTAAACCAACACAAACTACAGTGGTTTCTCTCAGGTATTTTCTGCACTCAAGTTTTGCACATTACTTACACATCTTCAGCTCCACTGCTGTTAGCAAGTGTGGCTCTGCAGTGGAAAAAAAAAGTTAGGGAATAAAAGACAAGTGTAGGCACCAGGCAAAAGGTGTTGCTATGTGGAGGTGTTAAAACCCTTAGAAGAATAAGCATTGCAACAGTAAATGTTATACAACTGACTACCGTTTTCATTGCACACAGTCAGGACCTCTGAGGCAAACAGCCTTATTTCATGTTTTGAAGTCTTGGAAGTCAGCTCCTAAGGCCCAGCTTTTCAAAGTCAGTAAAAAGGTGTTCTCAGAGGCTCTAACTTTTGACGTCACTCCCCTCAATGCCAGAATTTGATTTGATGTTTAATTCAAACTTCTGACTAAACAGTATTTTGTCTTTTTTATTGGAGATGTTTAAATAGGTGAGGTTTCATGAAGAGTAAGATATTGAGTCATTTTGACACGCACACAAAAACTTTGTTATAGGAGCTATATTAGATAAATAATGGAAGAGAGTTTCAGTTTTGAATTAGACTACAGCTTAACTCCCCCGTGTAGGAAGGCATCTACAAGACATTCCTCTATAACACACACACACAGTGGAGTTTTGCAAACATCTCCAGGATGAACAGGAAAAACAAAGTGGTCCTTCAGCTTCAAATGGGGAAATATATATTTTGTTTTACAGCAAAAAGTTCCTTCCCCCATTCCTAGACCCTGCTCTCTACTAAAAGATATGCATGGACTGGTCTTCATATTATCATCAGGAATTATGTAATGTAACATGAACATAAAACTAAGCAGAAAGGTGATTAACAAAGGCAAGATGTCCTTGAAGACTTTTTACTAATCTCTGATCTAACCACATTCACACACATTGCAGCAAACGTTTTGCAGGCCTCACACTCCGTAATCTAATTTTCACATAGCATCAAGAAAGTATTATGTTCCACAGATAACTGATTTTCAAGTCAAGCTCTGCAGTTGCTCAAAACAGAAGTTGTGTCACGAAGAGAAACCTTTATTAGTACCAATCTTTAATTTTACACTAGAAGTTTTGGTTTACACATGATAACTTCAGGTGCCAAAACCCTGAGGCTAGATCTTTGTCCACATACCAAATGTAAACCAGCTTATCTGAAGTTATTTAAGTAAAAGTTGCTAAACCAGTACCAAACTCCTATACTAAGAAAATTTCACAAAAATTTTAGATTGCTGCTAACATCATTCTAGCTTCACCTATGTTAGCAAATGTGAGAGCCCCAGCATAGGGGGGCTTTCAATGACATTTTAAAACACTCTGTCTACATGGCAATAAAGTACCCACAGCTGGCCCATGTCAGCTGACTCTGTCATGGGGCTTGGACTGCTGGGCTATAAAATTGTAATGTAGACTCCCCCACTCCCCTTTCATGGGGTCCCAGCACCCAGTCTCCAGCACAAATGCCTACACTGCAATTTTATAGCTCTGCAACCAAAGCTAGAGTCAGATGACAAAGGCCAACCATGCAGTGTAGACATAGCATGTCTAATCAACAGAGGGTCTGTGCCAGGCTAGATGACATGGAGCTTTAAACACAGATGGTACGCTTACATTAAGGCTCCCAAAAGTTGCTAACACTGGTAAAGCAAGACTGGAGTTTGCAATAATGAGACATTTTTTAAATTCCTCCTCAAAACCCACTTCCATCAGCTTGGAAGAACTGGGTGGTGATAAGCACCCAGTTTCTTTTCTCTTTCCTCCTCCCTTCCCACTATAGTCCATTAAAAAATAAATAAATAAAAAAAAGTTAAAGAAAAGAAAAACCGGCACACACAACTACAAGCTTCATCTGGCACTACAGAGTCACATTCTGAACTTACTCTCCTCTTCCCTCTCCCTCCTTGCCCAGTATCTCCTAGGTTTATCCAGTCTAGACTGTAGCGTCCTAGGAAACAGGGACTATATTATATTTCTTTACAGCGAGGCTATGACTTCATTGACTTTTAAAAAAAACCACTACAAGCTTATACATACGAATCTGTGCCACAACATATAAACAAACACCAAAAGGAAGCCACTGTTTTGAAATGTCCAAGCCATCATCACCGAAGTTCATAGCCTGTTATCTGCAAATGTTTCCCAGTATGATGTGGCTAGACTTTGACACACAAGTATTCTCAAACTTTGCTATCAATTGTTCAGTTCTCATTTTGTCTGACAACCATTTTCGCAGTTAAATGCTTCACTTATATGAAGAACAACATGAAATAAATGACAAAGTAAGTTATTAACTTTGAAGGTTAGCAGCTCATTGAAGGTATTTTGTGGATTACTTAAAAACACATAACAAAAGGGGTGGGGACAAACACAAAATGTTACAATAACTCAGTTTTAATCTGTTCATACCTTTTAGGAGAATCAACTATATCTGTGTTTTCTCTAATATTATGAAAGCCTATGCCTTAATGCCAAATAATGTAATAGTTTTGTTAGTTTCATAACTCTGCCTTTTTAGAGTCTTATTTCCTGCATACCTTGGCAAACAGATCACAGATGTGGAAACCTTTCATGCTGCTTTCAGCCCTTGTCTATACAGAAAAGTTTCAGCATAATTTGGGGGTGAATGTAAACCAATGTAGTTATACCAGCAGAACTCCCTGGTAGACACTTATTCTATTTTAAGAGCTTCTTCGGTGGTTGTGAAGTGGTTTAAACGAAGGTGAAAAAAGCCACTCTTTTACAGGATTAATAATGTCCACAAGGGGTCACACCAGTATTACCGGTAAAACTTCCCCATTAGACAAGCTCTCAGTCACCCCTCTCACGTTGGTATGGAAATTTTGCAAGGATCTCCATACTGCACTGCCACCAACTGCATCCCCTTTGAACAGCAAAATGTACTCCTCATTCAGTGAGAGCTGCGCACAATCTTAACTTGAACTACAAAAAGACCTCATGATCAGTTAGTTCTTAAAATTAGAAGAAAGGGGAACTGCGGAACTGATTACACTTCCTGCAACCCACGCAATGATACAGAGAAAGATACAGAGTTGCAGCACAGGCTGAGAAGCAAAGTTAAGGCCACTGCAGTAACGGTAGGTCATAGTCCACACTTGCACTTTTTCCTCTGTAGGTCTATGTGGTGCCAGCTGTCACCTGCTCTGCCACTGAGCTGCGGGGTGACCTCGGACGAGTCAAACCCCACTCTGTGCCTCAGTTTCCTCAGCTATGATCTAGGGCTAAATGACATTTCCCGGCCCGTGGGCGAAGGGCAAGGGCTGGAGTATCACAGCGACGGGTGGCGTGCAGCCCCGTGACCGGCCCAGCCTGCAGCCCCGGATTGCAAACCAAGCCCCCGGCTGGGCCGGGAGTCCCCACGGGCATAGACCGGCGTCTGGCCCGGTAACGACGGAGTCACAGCCCGGAGCCGCAGGGCCGGCGCGCTCCCGGCCTGCAGGAATCACCGCCCCGCCCTGAAGTCTGGGGCCGGCGCCCAAGCTCCCCCAGCCCAGGCTCGGCGCCTGCTCCCGCCGCTCACCCGAACACGTGCTCCGAGCTCCAGATCTTCATAGCTCCGCCGCTGCCCCCGGCGCGCGAGCCCCAATGGCGACCTCCCAAGCGCTCGCTCAGGGCAAAGAAAGAGCCGGCTCAGCGGGGGCGGGGCCGTGACGCAAGCAGGGGGCGGGACGCACCGAGCCGGGAACAGAGTGTGCTCGGCAGGCTCCCAATTGCCTCACGGGTGGGAGGGGCGCGCGGGACACCAGAAAAAAAAGCCCGCCCCACTTTTAAATACGTCATGCCAGCGCCTGCAGTCCCCTGCGGCCACGTGACCCCCTTCCCCTCCCGACCTTACGTGATGCGCTCGCGCGCCGCGGCGGGGCGGGGTTTGTGGCCGGAGGGCGGAGTGTCGCGGCGGCCGTTTGGCCATGGCGCACCGCTACCTGCTGCTGTCGCGGGGCTGCTGCCGGCGCCGGGGCCTGCCCAGGTTCCTGACGCTGCAGCAGCTGCTGTCGGGCCGGGGCCCCTCTGGGCCGGGGCCGGCGCAGGTGAGTGACAGGGCGGTGCGGGAGGAGCCAGGGCGGCCGCTGTCAGTGTCCGCGGGGGACGATCGCTCCCGAGCCTGCGAGTGGGGCCGGGGTGACCCGCTCTGGCTCGGCCGGTGACCATCGTGCCCGGGCGCGTTCCCCGCGGCCGGGGCCGGCTCCGCAGGGGGCTGCTCGCCGGCCAGCGCGCCTGAGGAGACCCAGGTCCCCCGGTGCCCGCCTCGTAGGCCCTGGCGCCCTCGGCCACAGACGTCTGGCCGGGCCCCAGGCCCCGGCTGCACCCCCAGGCTCGCTTTGAAATCGCGCCCGCCGCGGGGTCTCGCCTTTGCAGGGTGCCCCGGCCCCTCAGCGTGTCCCTGCCAAGCGGGCGCTGCAGGCCGGTCTCAGGGCATCAGTGTTAAAGCGAGGCGGGGGGAGGGCAAGGCCAGGAGGGCGCTGGGCGCTCCCCGGGCTGGCTAGTCGGGGTGTCAGGAGTCTGATGTATCTTGCATAACCCCAAGTTTCACCTCACTGTGTGTTTTTGTGTCTTAGTTTGTAAGTATCAGAGGGGTAGCCCTGTTAGTCTGGATTTGTAAAAAGCAACAAAGAGTCCAGTGGCACCTTATAGACTAACTTTGTCGAAGTGGGTATTCACCCACGAAAGCTTATGCTTCAATACTTCTGTTAGCCCAAAAATACAAAGGTGTTTCAGCACATTGTTACTGAAAAATTGCTGACTTTCTCACTTTTACCTTGTAATTATAAAATAAATCAATTGGAATATAAATATTGTACTTACATTTTAGTGTATAGCATACAGAGTAATATTAGCAAGTCCTTGTCTATGACATTTTAGTTTGTACTGAATTCACCAGTGCTTTTTATGTGGCCTGTTGTAAAACTAAGAAAATATCTAGATGAGGTGATGTATCCCCTGGAAGACCTCTGCATCCCCCCAGGGGTATGTGTACTCCTGGTTGAAAACCACTATCTTATGTGACCTTTGGCAAGTCAAGACCTTAATGTCTCTGTACCTCAGTTTCCTATGTGATGGGGGAATAGTTCACATTGTTGCTGCAAAGGTAAATGAATACTTATGAAGTGCTTGGGATACTTCAGCATGAGGTCTCAAAGCCTGAGTATATACTTCCTCCATCTCTAGGCATAGTTTGTTTTAATTCTTAGTTTCTCTGTGCATATTTTAGTGAGGCCTTGACTTTATCAGGGCATCTTTCTTAATGGCTTCTTGTAGGCAATGCCACTGATCTTTAAGAAATTTGAACACTTACTATTATAAATGGTTATATTCTTATTCAAAGTAGTATGTTTTCCTTTTAAGAATTCTTATATTAGGGAGATAGAATATACATGATGATGAACATTAGAAATGTAATATCTTAACTAGAGTATCTTCAGTGGAGAGCATAATTTACAAGAAACTGAAGTAAACTGGAGATAACCATATGTAATGATCTGCTGTGCCTCCCTTTTATGTAAGTAAGTTATACTGCATTTTCAAAGGATTAGTCCTTTATTAGAAACCTACTTTTTTTTCCTAAGTACTCTTATGAAGTAGCTGATCGTTGTCAGATAATTAAAAGGATGTCAGCTGGGTCCAATTTACATTGTTCAGTTTAAGACAGTGGTTTTCAGTGGTTTTCAACCTTTCCAGACTACTGTCTTGCATACCCCCAAGTTTCACTTCACTTAAAAACTACTTAAGAATCAGACCTAAAAATACAGAAGTTTCACAGCACACTATTACTGAAAAATTGCTTACCTTCTAATTTTTCCCATATAATTATAAAATAAATGAATTGGAATATAAATATTGTATTTCCATTTTAGTATATGGCATACAGAGCAGTATAAACAAGTCATATGAATTTTTAGTTTGTGCTGACTTTGCTAGTGCTTTTTATGTAGTCTGTCGTAAAACTAGACAAGTATCTAGATGAGTTGACCTCTGGAAGACCTCTGTGTATCCCCAGGGTTGCATGTACTACTGGTTCGGAACCACCAGTTTCTGACATTTTAAAAACAATGTTTTTGAAGCTTTTGCCATGCAGTAAATAACTAGTACTAGTGTGTTTTATTTGTTGATAACCTCTTGATTTTTGGGGAAAAGATTAATTTTCTGTTGATGTAATCAAAAATATTGGGGATCTTCTGTGCTTCTTTTGTGTTCTTGGTAACTTTCTGTGGATTAGAATTACGAGGATTTAGTGGCTTGTCATCTTTTCTTTTTTGTAAAGTAAAAAGTTTTGATTTTTTTTTTTAAATACCCAGCAATGCTGCTATTCTGTTTTGCAGCACAAGATTCTGAAGGAGACTGAGCATGAGGCAGCATTTATTCAGTGCTATGGGTCTTGTATTTGTCTGACACTGTTAAATAGTGAGTAGAGCTGCATCACAGCCTTAATGTAACTTAGGTGTAAACCTGACCTGTATGCTCTCTTCACCTCTCCATTGTGGATTATTTTATATTTGTGAGTGTTTTATGAACTTTGTTAAAAAATGCTCATTAGGTATCATTCTCTTTCCCTAAGATGAAGGTTCATTGGAGTAATGAAGAATATTTATCTGTTTTTGTTTATTTCTAATTCCTTTGTCATGGCAACTCTTTTATCCCCAGGATTGATAGGCTGGGCTGGGTTCCCCTATACGGTTCATGAAATGGCCTAAATGTTTAGACAGCATGATGGCAAAGTGTGCTTCATTTGCTCTTTCTTCTTTTCTCCTTTGAAAACGCCCTGAAAGCATATCATTTTAGGTCACTCTGGCATTCCCAGCTCCAGCTGACCTAAGAACAGCAGCATGCTGTGCAAAAACTGGATTTCCGTGACATTATAGTTATTAGCTTGAACGTGTAACATCTTGGCTGTAATATTCCTTGATAGAGTAGCCTTGGCTTTTAGATTAAGCAGATAAATTCACATAGGAATTCTAATAACTGTTGAAATTACGCAGGTAGGGGAGAAAGAAACTGTAGGCATTTTTAAAATTAATTAACTTCGGCATAGGTCTATAGTCAATGTAAACATGGGTTTAGTTAATCAAGACTTAGTCTAGGGATTCAATGTATGTGGCATAAAGATAATTTTTACTTTCTTCTTTATAAAATGTATTTTGTAACTCTTCCTTTTGTGCATCTTACCTGAGGCACTGTTAGAGACATTTTAGCAGCACAGTTTGTAGTCTGCACAGGTAAATCCAACAGTGTACTAGCTCTTCTGTTCTGGTCTGTCCCCATGCTATAGCTTATTCCTGATCAACCAAGTCATAACACAGTTTAGCCCTATTCATGCTGGTTATAACCTGATTCACCCATAACCAGTCTTAAACTCTATTAACACGCTTGTTTTCCCTGATTAGATGGAGCAAAAGCTGCTGAATATTCTTGCTTTTTGTTCAGTTACTCTGAATTCGAATCATGACTAAAGTAAATATTCTCCCTGACAGACCTTTATTAATTTTTGATGTTGCAGGAAGATGGGGAATATAGAAGAGAAGGTGAGGCAAAATTCTCAGACACAGTTTTCTTGTGAGTTTCACTGTTGCTTCTTTTACCACTTGTCCCTGAGATGCATTTAGATTATTGTCATTAAACCCTTTGTTAGCCATACAAATTTACCTCTTCCTAGAGCCCCTTGCAGCTGCACATTTGTACTTGTCCCTGCTGGATGATGGCTCCTTAGACATAACAGCTACTCAACAAAGTATCTGTTTTACCCTGGCATGCTTTACTTTCTCAGTGAAAGGTTTTTTTGGATTTTTAATACTAAGGTTTATTCTGAGGGCAGTATGTAGAGCCTTATAAAATCTGTGTTAACCAGAACTTGGACAGAATCACGGAAGCAAAACAATAACATGGAATCCAGCGCTAAAATAAAATCCAACACTATACAAAACAATAAAGATGTATCCTCACTGCGGCCGCAGGGGTGGAGGAGATGGAATTAGTTCTTTTTTAAATGGAAAAAAACTAAATCAGAAAATAATAAATCTGAAAATTCACAATGATAAAATGGATTCATAGGGCCCTAAGTATAACAACACAAAATAAAGATGGAAAGGAGGGCATCAGCAGACTGAGAATCCTTCACCTGCCTGTCTCTATATCAGAAGTGAATAACAAGGAGATAGGAGCATTCGCTCATTCACATGAATTCTCCCCTAATTCCAAAAGTGGGAATGGATCAGACTTAGTTCAAAAAAGTCTTTAATTAAAACCCTTAAAAAAAAATCACAAAAAAAAAAGCAACAGCTTTCAAAGGACAATATTATAAATGCAATTTATGGTGGCGTGATAGAATTCTGTGAAGCAGCATATCAGTTTCTTCCTTCCATTTTGATATTAGATTCACCTTTAGGATAGGAAGTCTGTTTTACAGCCAGTATATTTTGAGAATAACATAATTGCTAAATGTTAATAACATTGCTGCACTTAGGAAGGAAAACTCAGAGTGAAGATAATAGGACTGTGCATAGATTTGCAGAGCTTATGTTTTGGTTCATGGTGATGTCAGATGCTAGACCTGATGCAGAGTTATTTCTGCTGAGTCACCCAATGTCAGGTTAATTCACTTCTAGCAGTTCCCTCCAGGAGCATGAAAGGGTTGAATGTCCCTTTGAGATAGAGGGAAGTAGTGGCAAGGCAATGTTCCCTCTGATTTTTTACATCCATGTGCGGAATAAATTTTATGTGCACCAATATGGAGGGGGGGTGGGGCTGTGGCGTTCAGCATGTGGGAGGGGGCTCAGAGCCAGGGCAGAGGGTTGGGGTGCAGGGGCTGGGGATGTACGCTCGAGGGTGGGACCAGGAACATGGTAAGTTTGATTTAAATCACAAGTCAGGAAGACTCGATTTAATCATGGTTTTCTACATAAAAGTGCATTCTTGTTGGTTGTTATAACCTTAATACATATTCTTCACAACTCAGAGATAGATGTAGGTTTCATTTTTAGAAGGTACACACTATAGATTTTTAAAGTGATTTATTTTGAAAACTTTTCAGATTAGTTTTACAGCTATAGCAGAAAATGAATAATTGAAACTATTGAAAATTATGGTGGTCTTGAAGGTGGATAGTCTTCAGAATCCTGTATGTTGAGGATAGAGTCTCCTAAACAAAATAAGTCAATGCAGTTATTTAATTATTATTATCATACTGCTCATTTAGTATTATGCATTGCATTCACTGATGATCAGTATTACTTTAAAGTTGAAATTGTAAAAGGAAGATCTACCTATTTCAGCTATTTATTTTTATCACAGTTGCATCTAAAATGATAGTACCATAGAGTAACTACGATATTTTTTGCTCAAACATGAGACTACAAGAAGAGTCCAGAAGGAAGACAGGCAGTCCTTAAGGAAGAAGTAGGAAATAAAAAAGTCTACCAACCCAAAGGCCCTGCATGTTCAGACATGTTCCTTTCATCATCTTCATAGAATCATAGAATATCAGGGATTAGAAGGGACCAACCCCCTGGTGAAAGCAGGACCAATTCCCAACTAAATCATTCCAGCCAGGGCTTTGTCAGGCCTGACCTTAAAAACAACTAAGGAAGAAGATTCCACCACCTCCCTAGGTAACCCATTCCAGTGCTTCACCACCCTCCTAGTGAAATAGTGTTTCCTAATATCCTACCTAAACCTTCCCCATTGCAACTTGAGACCATTACTCCTTGTTCTGTCTTCTGGTACCACTGAATCCCCTTTCAGGTAGTTGAAAGCAGCTATCAAATCCCCCTCATTCTTCTCTTCTGCAGACTAAACAATCCTAGTTCCCTCAGCCTCTCCTCAGAAGTCATGTGTTCCAGCCCCCTAATCATTTTTGTTGCCTTCCGCTGGACTCTTTTTCTAGTTTCTCCATATCCTTCTTGAAGTGTGGAGCCCAAAACTGGACACACTACTCCAGATGAGGCCTCACCAATGTAAAAAAGAGGGGAATGATCACATCCCTAAATCTGCTGGCAGTGCCCCTACTTATACAACCCAAAATGCCGTTAGCCTTCTTGGCAGCAAGGGCACGCTGTCAGCTCATATCCAACTTCTCGTCCACTGTAACCCCTCGGTCCTTTTCTGCAGAATTGCTGCCTAGCCATTCGGTCCCTGTCTGTAGTAGTGCATGGGATTCTTCCATCTGAAGTGCAGGACTCTTCACCTGTCCTTGCTGAACCTCATCTGGTTTCTTTTGGCCCAATCCTCTAATTCAGTGGTCTCCAACCTTTTTGTGGCCAGTAGCACATTCATGTTTTCAAAATAGTGTGGCAGGCGCCAACAGTTTTTCAAGGCTTATTTTGTATTTGTACATTAAATAATACAAAAAGTCATATTTAATATTACATAATATATGAATCCAGAGAGAAGCCGCGAGGACAGAGAACACTGGCACCCACAGCCCCGGAGTACTCTGTCCCCAGCATGCGCGGGGCACTGGCTTCTCTCCCCTGCTGGGCACTAGGCAGGCCCCGCGCCTGCCGGGACAGGGCTGGCTCTAGGTTTTTTGCTGCCCCAAGCAAAAAAAATTTTGGCTGCCCCCCACCCCAGCCCTGGGGAGGGTACAAGTAGAGAGGTGCGGGTGAAGGGAGAGAACAAGGGGAAGGGGTTTGGTGAAGGAGCGATGGGGGGAGGTACAAGTGAAGAGGCTGTGAGTGGGACTGGGGGTGCAAGGGCTAAGAGGGCCAGGTGCTGATAACTGCTTCCACAACCCCATGCAGGCAGAGCCGAGAGGATGGACACTTACCCCAGGTGCCTGAGCCATGGGGGTTCCCCAGTGGGGCAGTATCCCTGGCTGCTCTGCTTGGAGCCAGCCTCTTCCTCTTCCCGCCCCTGGCACTGTGGGAGCCCGGGGCAAGCAGCGCAGGGCTGAGGCGGGAGACATGCACAGCGGGCTGAGTCTGGGGGCAGGAGGGGGCAGGTCCCTGACAGCTCGGGCTGCCCAGCCACTCGCCCCATCAGCACACAAGCTGGGATCCACGCCCCCCTCCCAGCCCTGCCGTGCTCTGCACAGCCCACTTGGGCTGTGAAATGTCGTGCCACCCTGGGGAGACTCAGAGCAGTAGCGGTGGCAGCAGCAGGACCCCTCCTCCCTCCCGGGTCCCGCTTCCCTCCCTCCCCGGCTCCTTACACACTGCGGTAGCCCCTCTCGCTGCCACAGCCCGGGCTCGGCTCCAAGGGACGATGCTCTGGCTCTCCAGTGGCAGGGCTCTGGCCAGGGCCGGCTCCTGGGTTTTTGCTGCTGCAAGTAGCCCCGGAGTTATCTGTCCCCGGCAGGCATGGGGTCATGGCTTCTCGAAGCCAGAGAGAAGCTGCGACCCCTTGTCTGCCAGGGACAGAGAACACTGGTGCCCGCAGTCTGCAGCTCAGGAGTTCTCTGTCCCTGGCAGGCGCGGGGCCGCAGCTTCTCTCTGGCTTAAGCTGCAGCCCCGCGCCTGCCAGGGACAGAGAACACCGGCACCTGCAGCCCTGGAGTTCTCTGCCCTCGGCAGGCATGGGGCCGTGGCTTCTCTCCCCTGTTGGGCACTAGGCAGGCACACATAAATGCCCCAGTGGGCGCCATGGCGCCCGCGGGCTCCGCCTTGGGGACCACTGCTCTAATTTGTCTAGGTCCCTCTGTATCCTGTCCCTACCCTCCAGTGTATCTACCACTCCTCCCAGTTCAGTGTCATCTGCAGACTTGCTGAAAGTGCAGTCCACGCCATCCTCCAGATCATTAATGAAGATATTGAATAAAACTGGCCCCAGGACCGACCCTTGGGGCACTCCGCTTGAAACCTGCTGCCAACCTGGCATGGAGCCATTGATCGCTGCCCATTGAGCCTGATGATCTAGCCAGCTTTCTGTCCACTTTATAGTCCATTCATCCAGCCCATACTTCTTTATCTTGCTGGCAAGAATACTGTGGGAGACTGTATCAAAAGCTTTGCTAAAGTCAAGGAATAACACATCCACTACTTTCCCCTCATCTACAGACCCAGTTATCTTATCTTATATAAGGCAATTAGGTGAGTCAGGCATGACTTGCCCTTGGTGAGTCCATACTGACTGTTCCTGATCACTTTCCTCTCCTCTAAGTGCTTCAGAATTGATTCCTTGAGGACCTGCTCCCTGATTTTTCCGAGGACTGAGGCAAGGCTGGCTGGTCTGTAGTTACCTGGATCCTCCTCCTTCCTTTTTTAAAAGATTGGCACTACATTAGCCTTTTTCCAGTCATCTGGGACCTTCCCCGATCGCCATGAGTTTTCAAAGATCATGGCCAATGGCTCTGCAGTCACATCTGCCAACTCCTTTAGCACCCTTGGATGCAGCGCATCCAGCCCCATGGATTTGTGCTCATCCAGCTTTTCTAAATAGTCCCGAACCACTTCTTTCTGCACAGAGGGCTGGTCACCATCTTCAACGCAGCTTCCTCATGAGAAGGAACACTTAGCATCATAGACTATCGGAGCTGGAAGGGACCTCAGGAGGTCATCTAGTCTAACCACCTGCTCAAAGCAGGATCACTCCTCAGACAGATTTTTGCCACAGGTCCCTAAATGACCCCCTCAAGGATCGAACTCACAACTCTGAGTTTAGCAGGCCAGTGCTCAAACCACTGAGCTATCCCTCCCTCCACGATGTTTCATTTGGGCAATGAGGCCTTGCATTTCTTTGTTGTGCTGTTGCACACATTCCTATCTTACCCACAGGTAGAGGAACTTCATTCAAATATTCCCAAACTGGGTCTCTCTTACAGCCTGCTGCTGTTATAGATTTTCCCTTCTAGTGAGGGAATGGCATGGTAGATCTTAAATCAGTGAAGACTACATTTGGAAAGACCTCAAGACTTCTGGAATATGCTGCTCAAACAGTTTCACTTTTTTTTCTATTGCCTGTCCCTCCTTTCTCACATTAATCTCCAGAATTCTTCTCCTTGTCCAGATCTATTCTGCCCCCAGCAATCTTGTATTCATTGTACTGATCGAAACTGCACTTTTAGAGAGGTAAGGGATTGACTCTGTGTACACAAATTTGCAGAGGTACAATATGGTTGAGATCTGTTATTTCTCACTTCTATGTATGTATGTATTTAAAAACATGCCTGTTAACAGCAAAAATGTTATCTCTGTAGACACAAATCCACAGTTTGAGAACTGCAAAACAAAGCATCTATGATGGTATCTTCTAGACTGAGCACTGAGTCCCATTGAATAGATAGAAAGATCAGCCTAAATAATCTATACAGAAACTCCTGGAATCCCATAAAATTGGGTCCCTAATCATGAACTATTGGAACTCATTTATAAAATTTTTCTTAAACATTACATAAATATATTTTCTCATGCTATAGAATTAGAATTTATAATCCCTATTCCATGATGAGATATCTTTGAGTTATAGCAGCAAAGAGTCCTGTGGCACCTTATAGACTAACCGACGTATTGGAGCATGAGCTTTCGTGGGTGAATACCCACTTCATTGGATGACATGCATCCAACGAAGTGGGTATTCACCCACGAAAGCTCATGATCCAATATGTCGGTTAGTCTGTAAGGTGCCACAGGACTCTTAGTCTGGATCTGTAAAAGCAGCAAACACGGCTACCCCTCTGATACTTTGAGTTATAATGTATCTTAATTAAAACTGTCTTTAGATAGGGTTTTTCCCTCAAAAAGCATTTTATCAAAAATCCAATTTTTTTTTAATCATTTTTATCCATCCTGATCAGGGATGAGGGGTTGGGGGTGTGGGTGGGAGGGCTCTGTCTAGGGGTGTGGGCTCTGGGGTGGGGCCAGGGATGAGGAGTTTTGAATGCAATCTGCCCCAGGGCTGCGATGGGAGGGAGGGACACCTCCCCAGCCCTCTCTCGCTGCAGCAGCTCCAGGGCTGGAGTTGGGGGAGAGGCGCCTTTCCCTGCCATGGGAGTCCTGCCCTCCCCCTACTTCAATTTGCCCCCCGCCCGCCCCCTACCTCTCTCCTCTCCAATCCCCTGTGTAGTAAGAGGAGGCCCTGAGATATAAACCTTGGTATCAGAGGCCTGGTTTAAGGCCTAAGGCCTGAACTAAGGTAATGGCCAAGACTTTGCTAACGTAAAGTTAAGCTGTGAGCCAGAGGCAGGCCCTGCTCACAGAAGCTGGCAAGGAAAGGGCTGATGCTGCAGAAAGAGACTACCTAAAAAGTACTGGACACTAGATGAGAACATTCGCATACTTGTACACGCCACACAGACAACAAGGAACAGGCTAACCCATCCCAATGACAGGGGCAAAAGGGTAATATGATGGATAGAGTTGTTTTGTTCGAACCAACATGTACAAGGTGAGAGGCGGCACCTTACTACATAGAGGAGTTGTACCTTGCTACGTAGAGGGGTTGCACCTCATACGTCAGGAGTGATGTGTAACTTGTTTGTACCTGTGTATAAGAATGCATCCCTGGGGCAGTGTCTTTGTCCTGCCAAGGGGGCAGTGGAAAGTCCCGCCACTGTCTGAGCTGAGTCCATTGACCGGGGGCACATACTCGTAGTATGTCCTGTAGAGTAAGAATCTAGAGAACTATTATTGTGCTCAGTACTGCAATAAACCTGGCCCAAGTGCCTTCTTACCTTACTAGACTCTGTGGTCATTGGGGGTTCTCTTTGGGTCTGCTGTGTCAGCTGTCTTCGAAGAGCTGGGACAGCACACAGAGGGAACACACGCACACAGCCGAGTGATATCAACATTGAACAGAGCAGAGCACCACACTGGTAGCCCAGCTGACAACACCCTGTGACTGCACCCCTGTGTGGCCCTTGATAGCCTGCTGCACAGCCATGTAGCTTGGAGGGAACTTAGGACATAATTGTCTCCTCAGGGGAAAGCCTTTGAGCAGCCATTCTTAGGAAAAAGCTTAGCTTAAATAACTAAAAAACATAAAATTTAAGTAAACTCCAGGAAGTGGGTAAATTTGGATCATATTCAGAATTTATAGTCTCTTTGGAAGAAAAAGGGCACTCTACCTTACTGTAAGATTATTCTACACTTTATTCGGTATATTCTAAAAGTTTTAAGGACCATTATTCAGGTAACATTAAGTTTTAACTTGTCATTTAGCTTAATTTATTTTAACAGTTAAAACTGTTTAAAATGGATCCTTTCCACCAAACTCTAAAATCTAGAGCCCTGCAAACCAGGAAGGTACTTCAGTTAGCATAATATGAACTTGTTGTGAATCTGCTGTAAATAGATCCTAATGTATATGAAAGCTTTATATCTACTTTAAGATTCTCTTTCTCTCAAATGGGCTTTTCAGATCTGTGTAAGCGCTGTCTATTATGCCCCTCTGTCTTGGACCTCTGAGCAGATCCTTACTGTACAGAAAGAATCTGGATATTTTTTTTCATAGAAACTCATACCATGCCTGTGAGGATCTCACTGGCCTAACCAGGCTCAGTGCCACACTTCAAGTACCTATTAGCTGATGATATGAAAAATACGTTTAGTAATATACTTTAAATTATCCTATGTCTGAAATTGTACAGGAAGCATAAATGTAAAGCTAAATATCTGCACTGTGTACTATATGTAATTATTTATAAGAAATGTTTTGTGCATTTCATCTTGTTGCCCAATCTGCACTATCGGTGTCAAAATCTTAGATTTGTACAACAAAGGTAATAAAGACTTGCCTATTCCATATGACGACTAATTTCCACCTTTCTGCTCCTAATTTTTTTCTTTCTGTGCTGATATCCACAGCAATTCTTGCTATATTAGGGTGGAAAAAGAATCTTCTGACATACTGTGTAATATCTGATGACTGGTGTCATCTAAAGATTTTTCAAGAGATTGATTTAAGACATCTGTAACACTTTCTTGTTACCTAATAGTGTTTGCACTTCATCTTTCAGCTCCATGAACAAGTTACCACTAGAGTGACTACTAACAAAAGTACTATCTTGGCAAGCGTAATTGCTGCTTACAGAAGACTCTTCTCCCAACCTCCTAAAGGTAATTTATAACCTTAGCGGTGGTGAGTGAAAGAATGAGGACTACTCTCATGTTTCATTTGGCCCTATTGTTCTGAGAGACAACAGGTTCCAACATTAAATGGCCACTGATAGCAAGATGGAGCAATGCTAGGATCAGCAGACTGCACCTCCTGTTTAAGATGGAGCAAACTGCAGTTACCTTTCAGAATTTAAACTGGTCTTCAGGTTCCTGACAAGTTGCCAGTGCATCGCTCAGATAAGCAAAATTTGCATATCCCTGATTTATAACTTTGTGTATGGAGTAGAAACCTCTGCTGAATTGTTAATAAAATAGTGCTATAAATGCTTATTTTTCTGCCTGCATGAGTTGGGATCTTTATACACAAAGATCTGTCAGATACATAGTATGTATAATCTAATTTAGTGCAATTATTTAAATATGACATATATACATAAGTGGTGCTTGATAGATAGGAAGAGGGACATGTTCATGCTGTTGGTGAATCTTTGGCTAGCTTTTTCACTGGAGGCCTCAATCCTCCCCAACCCTCATTTGGAGGGTTAGTATTGAAAAAGGGGTTGGTAGTTAAAAGGCAAGATTCTTGTCCGACACTTTTTCTAGGTCTCTCTTTTTTCCAGTACCTTATTAAACACCCTTTCTGTCCTTTTCTTGTAGGGCAATTAGACTTGGGCTCAATGTTAATATACTAATAGCATAAAAACCACTTATTTTTCTTTTTACAAGTAAATATCTTCAGTCCAAATAAACCAGATATTTTCTGCTGAACATTACAATGAGTTCTTGTAGAAAGAGCCACCACTGAGATGAAGCTAATAACTTATATGATGCAGGGTGATAAGTGCGTAATATTTATGCTTATTATATTTGAGTATCCCCATTAATCTTCGTAAAAGTACCAATGGCTAGAAGTATATCAGGCACTTTTAATGTGTTCTCTTCATAGGATTTGAAAAGTATTTTCCTAATGGAAAGAAAACTAATGAATCCAAAGGATCAGCTGGAGAAACGAAAGGTACTAATAGGCTGTTCCCAGTTCAGGCTTTGCTTTGGGATACTTATTAATTCTGTTATTGTGTCACTGATATAGTCATATTAGATGTTTGCAGAAACCATGCTCCATGTTGGCTCTGAAACTGCAGACTACATTAAAACCTTTTCAGTTTCATAGGGCATATAGGCTTTGGAGTCATTTTTTGCTTCCTCTTATGCCCCTCCCAGCCTGGTATTCTAGGATACATGTTCAGTGGACATGTTTAATGGACATAATCATGTGATGTACATATGTAGATCTCTGAGCCTTTCCCAGAGCAAGTTAAAACATCTGTTCCGTGTGCAGGAAGCAACCACAGAATCACTGTTCAGAGGGTGGGGCCCCCAGGCACTAGTTGTGTGTAGGCTATTGCTTGAAGGAGAGGCTGGCAGTGTCAGTCCCATAGAGTCCTTTGCTCAGGTGTATGTGTAGGCCAGGAGATGGGGAAACCATTGGCCATAGCAACTATTTGGTTGTCATAGTGATGTATTAAGGGCCTGATTACAGGAAAATAGGCAGTAATCAGAGCCTGTTGTGAGGAGAGTAACCAGCAGTCACAAAGGCACAGTGCAGAGATTGTGAACTCCTATCCCCGTATTCTTTTCCATTGTCTTACAACTAGGATGTCAAACCAGACTCCAGATTCTGTTTTAAACACTTCCTGAACTTGAAAGAAGTAAACAATGATCTATAGGCCTAGATATCCAGGGGCGTTTTAGTCAGATGATGCTTAATGCTGGTAATGGGTACCAGATTGACAGCCCAGGAAGAGTGCTCAATTTTTTTTGCAAAATGGGGACAGAGATAGTATAATCTTCCCTACATTGCCTAGCCAATACACCTCCATGTTCTGGAGGGACCAAATCTAGGGAATTGTGTATTAAATTCTTAGAAGCTCCCAAGAGTTGTGGAATACAAATAGTGGTGCTCTACTTTGATCATGGTCATGTGATGTGGCCATCTGTTGATTAAGGAGTGGATTACGCGGACTCATGTTTGGGGGGGAAGGGAACAAAAAGAGAAAAATGTGATTCTTCAGTAGATGATATTTTGTAATTGATTTCTGAGATGCTTTGCATTTGTAAACTACAGTGCATTTTGGGTTAGTTTTGTTTTTGAGAAAAGCTTTTCTTTAATTATATTAACAGAAAATCCCTGTGTTAGTCTGAGGTTTCTGTAGGACTTGAAAATGTTGTTAATATGTCTTTTTTTTTTTTTTTTTTTCTTTGGTAGAAGCAAAGGAGACTAATGCCCAGCGACCTCCTGGGAGCAACAGTGGTGGAGGAGGAGGAGGAGGAGGAGGTGGAAAAAGAGGTGGCAAGAAAGAAGACACTGGATGGTGGGCCAGATTACAGAAGGTCTTCACTCTAAAATACATTGTTTTGTGGTACTGGCTTACCTTGTGTAAACACTGTGGTGAACCAGTGAAAGAATATGATTTTGATTCTTTGGAAGAAGTGCTTAATGTATTTATAATGAAGCTTTGAGGGTATATCGTTGGCTTTAAAAACTTCCTATTGTCAAGGGAGACTATTTTTTTTAAATTTTTTTGAGGCACTACATGGATCAATAGACCAAACTGATAATAGTTTTCATAAAGTTTGGTACATTTAATTCATGTCGGCAACACTAGTCATTTTGGCCATAGAAATACAGTTGCCATAAACACAGCTTTTGTGGAATTTTTTGACACCATTAAACTAACACCAATGATTGCAGTAATTAAGGGCAGAAACAATATTTTTCTTTTCAGTTTCTTTATTCTGTCTGTCTGACAGCACTTAGTGTGTAATCACAGTTTCTTTCTCCTGTGTAGGTCGGTCACTTCCCCTTTTGTTTGTGTGGGTCTTGTACACAGCAGTGGTGGAAAGAGGTTTAAAAAAATGGGGTGGGGGGAGTGCGGGAAGTGATTGTAAAACCACAAAAGTTGTCAGGAGGACTTGGGACAGGAGTAAATATCTGAAAACTCTTTTAATTGGTAGCTTTCAAATTTACTGTGTCCTCTTACTGTTTATGAAGTACTTTTAAGATCCTCTGATAAAAGGCATTGCTGGGGAAATGACATAGCCTTGTCTTTTGAATATAAAAAGTACAATATTTTGGCAAACTTAATTCAGTTTAGCTTGATGCACTCCTTGTTTAACCCTGGGAACAAACAGAAAATGCACATGTGATGTCTGTTCTTTAACCTTGCCCTCCCTGCACTAGAAAGACAAAAACAAATTTTGTTTTTTTCTTCTTTCCGTGTCATAGGGTGACTTTCCGTGGGATGACAAAGAGTTCCGGTTTTACTTCATGAGCAGTTCCATTTTCTGGGCTACTGTTACATATTACTTTTTCTTCAGGAACTCTGGCAGAGAAATCACTTGGAAGGATTTTGTCAATAATTACCTTTCTAAAGGAATGGTGAGTAGTAGGTATGGGGAATCATAAAATGAGAGATGGCTAGATTGGGCAACAGCATTAGCCAGATTTCTACACAAAATACTCTGAAACATAGTAACAAAGTAACTAATAAATAGGCTTGGCAGAATTTGACTCTTATTTTGTAAGTTTGACAATTGGTATCTATTTCTATTTTTAAGATTTTGTTTGTTTCTTTTAACTATTTTAAAACTTGCAGTTACAGGAAGACTAGGGTTGGGGTTAGGGCAGTGCTGACAGTGGTGCTGCAGGAGGCTCCCTGCATGACTGACACACCCGCATGAAGTGTGGGAGAGGCTGAAGTCCTGGCCTGATGAGCAGAGACCCCTGGGCTGGACTGCAAGGAGGAGGATGTGACCCCAGCTGTAGGGAAGGCCACTCTGCTGCTGAACAGTTCCTGCCCAGGGACAGCTCCCACACTCCTGTCTGGTGGCTGAGGCCATGTCTAAACTACCAGCTAAATCAGCACTGCAATACAGCGGTGTCAATTTAGCAGGTCTGGTGAAGACATGCTAGATTGATGGGAGAGCGCTCTCCCATCAGTCTGTGTACTCCACCTCCCTGAGAAGCATAAGGGAAGTCCGCGGGAGAGCATTTCCTGTCAACACAGCGCAGTGTAGACAATGCAGTAACTGGATCTAGCTATGTCGACTTAATCATGAAGTACCATAACTTTTAGATCAATTTACTACAGTGGTGCAACAATTTTCCATGTTCCATGGTAGTGTGGACCAGCCATGAGTGAACAGAGACAACTGTTCGCTGAAGGTATAAA
This sequence comes from Gopherus flavomarginatus, assembly GCF_025201925.1. Taxonomy (NCBI): domain Eukaryota; kingdom Metazoa; phylum Chordata; order Testudines; family Testudinidae; genus Gopherus; species Gopherus flavomarginatus. The sequence continues at coordinate 207,085,227 of NC_066618.1, forward strand.
ATGCAGGGAAGGCAGTTCACCGCTCCAGGCCAATGGGGGCTGCGGGAAGCGGTGTAGCCTGAGGGATGTGCTGGCCGCCCTTCCCACTGCGCCCATTGGCCTGGGATGGCAAACTGCAGCCAGTGGGAGCCGCAATCGGCCAAACCTGCAGACGCTGGTCCAGCCCACCAGGGACTTTCTCTGAAAACGTGGCAGACCAGCTTTGAGAACCCCTGTTTTAAGAGAAATGATTGGAAAAGCACATATTGGGATTCAAGGCCAGGTATTACTTTAGATTCTAATTTAAATAGGTGACTTTATATGTTTTCTGTAATGTGGCAGAATTAAGATTATTGTAACTTAATTTTTAAGCTTCCAAACTTGTTTGGTTGAAGCTTTCAACTTTACTGTTGTACTGATGTGCTTTGTGGTTTTTTGGATTTAATTTCATTTTGAGTGTGTGAGAGGAGAAACCTATTTGATTATTTTGTGAGTTCCCACAAGTGTATGCATGTTTGACACACAAGCAATTGTTTCAGTAATTATGCAATGACATAATTATTTCTGTGTTCTTGCATGTGTACAGCTGAACATTTTATCATGTTTTGAGCCTAATTTTCAAACTAAGGTGCTCCAATAGGATGTCTTAATCTTCTATTTGGATATTCATTTTGACATCTCATAGAAGTGTAGGTCTCGAAGGAACCTCAAGAGGTCATCAAGTCCAGCCCCTTTTATGAGGCAGGATGAAGTACACCTACACCATCTCTGAAAGGTGTTTCTCTAACCTGTTCTTAACCTCCAGTGATGGGGATTCCACAACCTTTCTTGGAAGCCCTGTTCCAGTGTTTAACTATCCTTTAACATAGGTTTTCTTAATATCTAACCTAAATCTCCCTTGCTACAGATTACTTCTTGTCTTTTCTTCAGTGGACATGGAGAATAATCGATCACCATCCTTTTTAGAACAGTTCTTAAGATATTTTGAAGACTGTTATCCGGTGCCCCCTTAGTCTTCTGTTCTCAAGACTAAATATGACCAGTTTTTCAACTTTTTCTCATAGGTATGTTGGTGGGTTTTTTGTCTTTTTTAGACCTTTTATCATTTTTGTTACTCTCCTCTGGATTCTCTCCAGTTTGTCCATATCTTTCTTAAAATGTGTCACCCAGAACTGGACACAGTATTCTGGCTGAGGCCTCACCAGTGCTGAGTAGAGTGGGACAACTGTCTCCGGTATCTTACATGCAACATTCCTGTTAATACACCCCAGAATGGTATTAGCCTTTTTTGCAACTGCATCACACTGTTGACTGATATTCAATTTGTGATCCACTGTAGCCCTCAGATCCTTTTCAGCAGTAGTGCCGCCTACCCAATTACTACCCATTTTGTAGCTGTGCATTTGATTTTTTTTTTCTTCCTAAGTGTAGTACTTTGCCATTGTCTTTATTGACTTTCATCTTGTTGATTTGTCAAGGTCATTTTGAATTCTAATCCTGTCCTCCAAAGTGGTTGCAGTGCCTCTCACCTTGATGTGATACTCAGATTTTTATTCACACACACTCTTCTTTCTACTGTCCAAGTAATTAATGAAATTACAGAATAGTACCAGACCCAGGACGGACCTCTAGGGGATCCCACAAGATGTGTGCCACCCTCCCTCATCTCCACCTTGACTGTGAACTGTTGATGACTACTCATTGAATACAGTCTTTCGAACGGTTTTGCACCTACCTTATATAATTTCATCTAGACCTCTTCTGTGATGATAAAGCCTATTAGGTCCTCCAGACCTCCTTTATAATAGAGTAGTTTTTGCTGTTGATCATTTATTGAGACTTGTGTAGCTGACTGTCAATATATGAGATTTGGGCACCCTGTTTAGATGATTATATTTGAAAATTGAGCTCTCACTGTTTGTTTGCATGTCCAGTCACTGAAGTAAATGCAATTAGATATGCGTATTCCCAACTAAATGCAAATCGGTTGCCCACTAGAATGGTGCACTTAGAGTGTTTGTTTCCTGAAGAGAAGTGTTTTCCTATTTTAACATAATGAAGTCAAACTTGACACCATACATTCCTCAAAAGGATTGGGAATATGTCCAATTTGAGGCTTTCAAACAAAGCTATTTGAGTTATGAATTAGAGGTATGGCGAAGTACAACTTCTTAAGTGTGAAGCTTCACTTGCATAAATCAGAAGCAGCTCAATAGATTTTTAACTCAATTCAGGTTTTGGAATGAAAATGTTTGAAAAATGGCAAAATGTTGAAATTTAAGGCTATGTCTACACTACAAATTAGTTCGATATAACTTACGTCGCTCAGGAGTTTTGAATAATCCACACCCCTGGGCAATGTAAATTACTGACTTAAGTGTCAGTGTAGACAATGCTATGTTTGTGGGAGAGCTCTCTCGTGTCGGATTAGAACACCTCTGGTGAAGATACCACAGCAGCACAGCTGCATTGGCACAACTGTGCTGCTGTAAAGGATGTGGTATAGACATGGCCTAAGTGATTGAAAGTTATTTTTGATAGAATGGCCATCTCAGCCTTGACTGTAGCTTCTCAACTACAAAATAATTTCAATCTTAACTTTGCTGCTTCTATACATTAAAAGGAGGATATGGAATTTCACATTGTTACACCAGCGGTGAATGTTTCTGTAACATATAAAATTATCTGTAGTGCATTCTAAAAATGTTTATCCCTTTCTCTTGCAGGTGGACAGACTAGAAGTAGTGAACAAGCGCTTTGTTAGAGTGGTCTTTACCCCAGGAAAGTCTCCCATGGAGGGGGTAAATTTTAGTTTTGAATATGGATAAATGTATTACAGAAGGCAGCAGAACTCTTCACTTCAAATACAAAATTGTTGCTGCAGAAAACTTGGTCTATCTATTACCATTCTCCCCTATTTTAACTTCCATAGGATTACCTTTAATATTCTGACATTTACCTTTCATGTTCTGACTATTTTGTTTTTTTGTCTCTTCTGGTCCTTTGCCTCTGTTTATCCATGCTTTACCCTTATAAATAGCTACAATGAAGGTACATTACAAAACTAATTTAAAAATTGTTTGGTGGTAGTTCTTTCCTTCCCATGCCTACTGTCTTAGTCTGCATGCGGAGCCTTCAGAAATCTGTTTTCAGCAGCTAGTAGTTTCCTACTGTAAATAGTGCACAACATGCTGCATCATCTAGTATTGAAAATCCTTTAGTAGTACATGCATTTATCTATAAACTCATTGATTGCCCCTACCAAAAAAAATTGTATCTTAATGATTTTCCAGTCTCCACTAGCGAAGTGAAAACTAAAGAGATGGTCTGGATTTTGACTCTTTCATTGTCTTAAGAAACATAGTTCTTAGTTTGGTAAAACCCTACCTAGTTCTCCCCGGGAACATTTCACTGTAACCTGGTGAAGATGAGTGTGTAAGTCCTGGCTAAAGTGCTCCAAAGAGTAAAGTACCCAAAGACAAGCCCGAAACTTAAATAAATAAATAAATAAATAAAAATAAAAAACTTAGTGCTAATAACTATCAGTATTCCCTGTAAACTACACACACTTGTGGCAGTGACGCAACAATTTTCCATGTACCACTCATGCCACAAACTGTGCCGCTCACAACTTCCTATTTCTCTGGGGCAGGTGCTGCAGGGGCTGGACTAATGACTGAGGCTGGGTGGGGCTTTGGGGCTCATACAGGGGCAGCTCTAGGCATAGCGCTCCAAGCACGTGCCTGGGGCGGCAAGCCGCGGGGGGCACTCTGCCGGTCGCCGCTGGGTGGCAGGCAAGGTGCCTTCGGCGGCTTGCCTACGGAGGGTCCATTAGTCCCGCGGCTTCAGTGGACCTCCCACAGGCATGCCTGCAAAGGGTCCGCTGGTCCCGCAGCTTCGGTGGACCCACCAAAGCCGCGGGACCAGCGGACCCTCCGTGCTTGGGGCGGCAAAATGTCTAGAGCTGCCCCTGGGCTCATAAGAGCAGAGGCGAGAGTTGGAGGGGCTGTAGTGGCTGCAGCAGGGACTGGGATCGGTGAGGGAGCAAGTAGGATATGGGGTGATTGGTGAGGGCCAAGAAAGCCACCTTTGCGAGAGAGAGAGAAACTTCTGAGACCCCTTTCCAGTTTCCTCCACCACCGTTGAGAGTCATCTGCTCCCCTCAGTCCCACTGCAGAGCACTCACTCGTCTCTTCCTCTTATCCCTGACACCCCGACTGTCCCCCACTCCCTATGTACCCACCCTGACTCCTCTTCCTATCCCTGACATCCCCCACAGCCCCATTTCAATCTGTTTCTTATGTGCAACACCCACATGAGGGGGGGTAAGTTTGCCCAAAGACTAAAATCTAGTGCTCAGAGGAGTTTGTGGCCCATGCAGCAGAAAAAAAACTTAGAGGGAATGTTGATAACTATTGAAATGTTTGGGTTTGGACGACAGCACTGATCATTTCAGACATGCTTAATGTTAAGCAAGCTGGATGACATTACCACTGGCCATATCCCTAAAACATCATTCCATATTTTTAAGACATTATATGGTTGTCACTTCTTCTATTTTTAGACTGTACCCAAGGAGCTTCTTTTCCAGACTTATCAGCTTTTGCTGAATCAATGTCTGGAAGTCCCTCCAGGGTAAAATGAAATATGCAACAGTTATTTCATCAGTGAAGCTAATGTGATTTACTGCTCAGATTTGTTTGTACACTTACTCTTTAACCTATAAACCATGATTTGCCGTGGTTTCTTAACCGGTTAATGGTTAGGGTTACAATTTTATGCAATAGCGGGTTTTCAGGGCTAGTCATGGTGAAAGAGAAATCATAGAAACATGTTTCTTAAAATAAAAAATCTAGTCTCAGCATTGTTTCAAACCTGAGTGTGGTGTTTTTAACAAGAACGGTGCACTAACTGTTAAGAATTGTGATAAAAGTGAACAGTTGAGGTGCCATAGCAAGCCAAATTTTGTAACTTTTCTTTTCAAACGTGAGAGTGAGGAGCCTCGTTCCTTTTCAGGAGAAATAGTGGCCATTGTATATTTGTGGCCATTGCATATGACCAAGTGGCCATTGTATATTTGCTGGGCTCTTGCTCTCCCTCTGCCTCATAGGCAGCCCTGGATTTCCCTTTGAAGATTTTAATGTCTGTCCTATTGGGCTCATTGAATTAATCCTCTTTTTAAAAAGTAAAAAAAAAAAGTCAGAATTTAAGCCCGTTTACAGTGCATGAAAATCCTGGCATATATGACTTCTGTGATTGTAATGACCAAAGTCAAGCCTAAGTAATGGTCCTCCAATAACAATTTGGGTGATATGAGTTTCCATAAATGTACCTACTAAATCTAAACTCATTCTATTCTGCAGTAAATATAAATTATAGTTTTGTAAACTAAAGTAAACATTTCAGTTGTGAAACAGTGAATCAGTCCTTTAGTCTGAGATTAGGCCATTGATTTTCGTGTCTGTTTTTTATCTTTAGATAGATTGTGATGAGGCTGAAACAAATTATTCATCTTGTGGTGATCATAATTTTGTTCTTTTATAGCAATATGTCTGGTTTAATATTGGTAGTGTGGACACTTTTGAGCGGAATCTGGAAACTGCACAGCTAGAGTTTGGAATAGAAGGGGAGAACAGATTACCTGTAGTCTACTCAGCAGAAAGTGATGGGTAAGAAGCTGTTTAAACTAGATATGTTGATAAACCTTTTCTTTCCCAGTGGAATAATAGGGTTGTCCTGTATGCATGTCATGGCACACTAGATGGCAGTATTATGAAACACTCACTCTGCTTTGACCTTTGGTTGTGTTCAATATGCTGTACATATGACAATTAATTACTTAACTTTATTCAAAATCTTCATCTCATGTAAGCTTTCCCAAGCTTAGCTTCTCATTATATAATATGTATCTGTTTCTGTGCATCCACAGGTGACCCCGCTTATCCCCTTAAATAGGCAAACTTAATTTGTTTGCAGCACCTGTGTTACCCAAATAAAGAGGAGTGGCTCCAAAACAGAAATTACATTCTTTGCGTTTATCTTCTCTGGCTTCATTTTTCTGACCTGTCTTTAGCACAGATCACAACTGCTCCCCTTGTTAAGGGTGTGTGTCCTGGGCTCTGAATGGCTCAGGTGTATGGGTAAATAGGGATTTTTACCTCAGAAATTTGGTTTCATTCTGGTCCAGGTGAGCAGTTATAGAAAGAGTGATTGCTGTTGAGCTATGTAAAATTAGTTTGGCCTGTCAGGAATTGCATCTCCTGGGGTATGCTACTCCCAGGGGCTTCTTGACTCCTTGAGGAGAAATAAACCGGTTGTGGCCTCTTGACAAGCTGTAGATAGCAGATGGCTCACTGCTGCCAGGCACTTCGCTGCTGCCTCTCCATATATGCATGTTCTTTCAATGTCTGTTTGTCACTGGTGCCACTGTCTGGGTATGCATATTTTTTCTCCCTCTGTACTAGGTAGTGATACGCTGTGTTGTTCCTTGTTTTCTCTATGGCAACAGGAAAGATGGTCCAGTGTTTAGCCTGAACTCCAGAGCCCTGGGTTCAATTTGCTGATTCTCCACAGGCTGCCTGTGAGACTTAGAGCCAAGTCACTTAACCCTTGTTTTCATTGCTAAAATGGTGCATTTTTTGTACCTTGGGGTAACTAGTGCATGAGCTATTCCCAGGTAAAAATTTAGTGAGGACAAGACACTTTTATTGTACCACAAGGTCAGCACTATACCCCTGCCTGAGGTTGACCTCGCCTAATTAATCTCACAGTAAAACTCAGTACATTGTCTTCACTGTGTTTTCAGTGGGGATTGCTCACACGTATTAGTTATTCTGAGGTAAAAATACACTTTTCTTAGTAGTTAAAATGCAAGGCTTTATATGTTTGTGTGCTTCAATCCTCATCAGTGAAATGGAAATAATAGTACTTCCCAGGGATATTGTAAAGATAAATGCATTAAAGATTGTTAGGATACTATGGAAATGGGGATATCTAAGTACCAGAGGTACCTAGCTTGCAGAGCACTGTGCTGAGGCAGAATGAACAGTGATGGTGGAAGGGGTATGTCAGACTATGGGAAGCATGGGTATGGGGAAGGGTTATACTGGAACTGAATGAGGAAGGAAGAAAGGAGTAGAAGACAGTGAAATAACAGCAAGAGCAAAAAAGCAGTATTAGAGAAAATGAGCGGGAGTGGGGGGGGGGGGGGGGGGGGCTTGAAGGGAAAATGATGCCTGCAAGAGGAATTCCAGCATAAAGGTTGGGAGCTGTTGTTTTAGGACTGTTGATCATAACTGACAGACTCATTAGCAGAGAAAGTTTTAATGAGCATGGACACTGAGCTGCTTCTCTCTTCTAGGTGGTCTTCTGATAAAATATTGAGGCATATTGTCATTTCCCATTGTGCTTGTTACAAGGATAAGTAGATGACTTCAGTTTCCAGTTCTGACACTTGTCACTAATCAGATGCTTAGGAGTATTTCACTGTTTGTTTAAATGCTGTTTGACAGTTGTCTGATTTTTTTTTTTTAAGGGCTTTAATTCAAATACATTTCAATCCACATCTTTAAATGTTGATTCTTTGTGATCATGATCACAGAAAAGGGGGCTCTGTCGAATCTGTTTATGGATTCTCTAGTTTAGTATCTGTTCCCATATTTCCCTTTAACCCTGTTATGCATTGTATGCACTGCCTTTAACTTAGTCTACAGATTACTAGAACATAAATTCTGAATAACCTCTAAGATCCATAATGGAAATTAACTTTTGTATGCATTGTAATATACAGTAGCAACTCTTTACTAATGTGTGATTACTTTTTCCTCTCTCTCCTCAGCTCGTTTCTTCTGAGCATGCTGCCCACAGTCCTTATAGTTGGCTTCTTATTGTACACGTTAAGACGAGGGCCCGCTGGTATGGGTCGAACAGGGCGAGGAATGGGTGGACTCTTCAGCGTAGGTGAAACTACAGCCAAGGTCTTAAAGGATGAAATAGATGTAAAGTTCAAAGATGTAGCTGGCTGTGAAGAGGCCAAATTAGAAATAATGGAGTTTGTTAACTTTCTGAAAAACCCAAAGCAATATCAGGATCTAGGAGCAAAAATCCCTAAGGTAAGGGAACAATAGCTAAGAAGATGAGGGAGATGTAACACTTATTTTAAACAGTACTTTGTGAATGTTCTTCCTCTCCTCATTTAAAATTATTTCAACTACAAAGCTATTCTGTAGGTACTTTGAATCAGAATAGTAATCTTTAAAGTAGATGGTGCTTTCCAACTCTTGTCTTCTGACAAAGAATCTGAAGAAAAGCCAGTATGAAGAGCCAACAGTGTGCATTGCTACAAGGCTGTCCCTGTCCTGAGGGGCATACTCTAATTTCATGTTGGCCAAAACCAGAGAACAAGAGAGAGAATTTACGGACTATAGTATATAACCCATTGTTGTAAAGCTGCCTATTTTTTCACCCAGACCCAATCTTACACCTGGCATATTTAAGTTAATATTTTTCAAAATTTTGGCCAAAATGCTTTGAATTTACTACTTGCACTAAATCTGTTTTCAAAATCAGGCATCATATTGTCATTTGTTTTAATCTCTCATATGCTGGTTTAACACCAGTATAATTCCAGTGAGTTTGTGAGATCGGAATCAGGCGTACAGCCTCCTAAACTTAATTCTTCATCCCATTCTAGACGTCTTGAATTGAATTGGACTGATTAAGTATCATAACATTAATTGGAGAATATATTCTGATAGAAATGTTATAACAAATATACTTTCTTTGAAAAAAGCTAATTATGCTCCTTTTTGCAGGGGGCCATTCTGACGGGTCCTCCAGGCACTGGGAAAACACTTCTAGCTAAAGCTACAGCAGGGGAAGCCAATGTTCCTTTCATTACAGTGAATGGCTCCGAGTTCTTAGAGATGTTTGTCGGTGTGGGTCCAGCTAGAGTAAGTCTTTGGCCTTGCTCTGTTGTTGCAGCGTCAGTTGTTAAAAAGACGCTGTCAAGGTTGGTAGGCCAAAAGTTTGATATACCTTAAGTTAGTCATCTGTTCAATATCCTACTAATTACTTCAGGGGTTTCTCTTTAAATGATAGCCACAAAGTTATCTTACTTAAAAAAAAAAACAAAAAAAAACAGTGCAGTTATTCTCCAGTTGCAGGCCACCATGTGCTTGTTACTTTTTACCTTTGCTGTGTTTGCATAAATTGGTACTAAATAAACTCTCATAATTCTGTTCTGATGTGCATATAAATTGTGACTGCAGCCTTGGCAATGTTTCCTCCCTCTCTAAATTTTTATCATCATTTCTCTGAGACCTTGGGCCCTTTTTAATTGTCTGTTTGTTCAGAAATTTGTCTAGGTCTTAAAAATTTTGCTTCTAGCTGAAAAATGAGCTAGAAAGACTTCGTCCAAAAGTTGTGTATTAAACTTGTTTGGCCGTTTTAAATTAACGGAAGGTTAAAAACATTACAGTTTGCAAACATCCATAACGAACCAATGAATTGGGATTAAAAGTTTAATGTATAGCTCATCATTAGACAGTGTCCAACCCTGAGATTTGAGCAGTTTCAATAGAGCTTTCAGACATAATTGCAACATAAGTTTGTTCATCCCTAACATGATTTTGTAGCTGTATTACTGATAGAAGTGCTGCTTGTGTTGAGTTTTTTGGGTGAGGTGGATACCTGGTAACTAGAACTGCATTAAGACCATTAACTTAATATAGACTAATAGCTTTGACCTATACATGCTTACTTTCTTGTATCAATAGATTAAAAAAAATATTACCAGCCCCACCTGTGTTAAGGTTGCTCAACGCTTCCCATTATAAGTGACTGAGAATAGGGTCTTAGAACTTTATCGAGCTCTAATTAGTTAGGCTGAAATTTTTCATGCTGCGTGTCTGCATTGGCTGAAATCTTACAGAAAACTTCAGCCAAAACAGTTCAGCCATTTCTGATTTCAAGACTAGAGAAGAATACATAATTTTGCCCACGTGAAAAATTTCTCCTGATTCTTTTGGGGGCTGGGGAAATGCCTAGCATCCTCCCATTCTTTGGAGCAGAGACATAAAATTTGGCAGAGTGAGATGTCTTATGAGTCTGGGATGTGCCTTTTGTGAAGTCCCTGTGAAAAATGCACCCAAACTTGGACAATATATATAAGCCTTCAAAAAAAAAATGCAGTTCAGAGAATTTAGCTATTAAATCTCTACTGAACTGAAGATTCAATACACATTTAGCATGCTTAATCCTCTCTCAGCTGCTAGTGCTGACCAGACTTGCACATGTGCCATCCACACAGAATGAGAATACTCTGTCCCCCCCACACACACTCCAGTCACAGGGAGAATATGTATATACTTTTCCCCACAGAGCGATGAAGTATGCTCCAGACCAGGGGTTTGGCAGCTCGGAAGGACATTCCCTTTAATGTCCGCTCCAGCCTTGGCACTAGAACTCTGAGCAGGGGCCTGTTTCTCTGTCTTCTCAGTTATACCCCTGAGCCCTGCTAAAATCCAGGCAACATGGAGAGGAAAGCTGCCTGATTCAACTGCAGAGGGCACAAAATCAGGACTGGAAGAGGGAAAGGAGTAGATTGGAGCTAGGGGACTGAATTGGAACGGTAGACTGGGACTGGTTGAGCAAGGGGACTGGGATGAGGGGGCACGTGCTGAGGGAGGCTGGTACTGGAAGCCATTAAAGGAAGGAGGTGTGAAGGAGACTGAAAGCCTGTTGGTTTGGCAGGGGATGATGACACTGATACAGGATCTGGAGTTGGGGAGACATTGGGATTGGCTGGACATGGGAACTAGGAACCAGGGAGGAGATTGGGGGCAGGGCAGAGGAGACACAAATTGGACAAGGAGCTAGGATGGGGTAGGGAGAACTTGGACAACTGTGCTTAGAGACTGGGACTAAGTCGGGGAAAGATGGAAAGAAGCAGATTGTACAACAAGCCTGCTGAGGGAGAGTGGGACTGGGAGCTAGTGCTGGGGAAGGAACAGACTGGCTGGATGAGAAGACAGTAGGAGGGAGCTAGGACAGACAGAGCAAAGATACTAGGTACAGGAAGGTAGGGGTGGATGAAAACAGCATCTGGTTGGACAAGGGTAAATGGGACTAAGACAAGGAGCCAGAAGTGAGGAAGACACAGGACTGAGACATAGAGAGTTTGGAGGGGACGGAGCAAGAGGGATGAAGACTGGGGGAATGGGCAGAAGTCTTCCTAGTAGAGAGCACTTCTCTCCAGAACCTGGAATGGAACCTTAGATTCCAGAGTCTCACCATTCTTCTCGTCAGAAAATATTGAGTGAAACCCACTGACAAATGGCTTCATCCTCCTCTAGTGCTGGTTCATATAAAGGATGACAATTTACCACTGCTAACAGTTATTGTTGGCTCAAGTGGCAGAGGTCTGTGCTGTGCACCTAAAGGTATCAACCCTGCTGAAGATCCATGTGAGTGACAGTATGAGGCCAGATGATGGAATTTCTGATTTTCAGTTTGCTTTTTTAAAATCCTACAAAATTATGGATTAAAAAAGAAAATTGTTAAAAGAACATTATTAAGGTTGCTACATCAAGCACTCTAAATGAAGAAACACTAGAATTAAGATTACCTGTATAGTCTTAATTCAGCCCCCTTGTGTATGTGCATTACAATATAATCTTTAATTACACGATTGCATGTTTTTTTTCCACAGGATGTCTGCCTCATTTGTTACACTGTGTGGAAGGTGCTTGATTAATGAATAGCTGTTCAGTATATTATTTTATTCTGGTTGTTCTATCTGGCCCCAGGCCTTATTTACTGCACACTATTCAAACCTTGCTTTGAATATAGAATTTAATTTCCTTATCAATTTTTCTATGATGCTCCTATGTATGGCATCAGAATGCCTTCACGTTAATTAATCTTCACAAAACCCCTGCAAGGAGAGGAAATGGTATTATCCCTGTTTTCTTGATGAGCTGAGGCACAGAGTTAGTCAAGTTTCTAGTAATCTGGGGTGCCAAATTTGAGACAACTAGGACTCAAGTTTTCAGTCTTCAGCAGTATATAACATTTGTATATTCAAGTACAGTTCCTGTTGATTTCAGTTTCAACACTTCTGCAAATCAGGTCTCAGGGTCTCAAGTTGGGCACCTAGAGAATGAGGAACAATTAATTAGTGATCACTTGTGGAGAAGTTTGGTTTAAATGATTTTCTTAGCATCACACAGGAACTCTGGCAGAGACAGGGATAAAATCAGTTTTCCAGGGCACAATGAGTCCATCCTTTCTGCAATGCCCTGCCTTACTTATTACAAATCTGTTATCTTCAACAAATGAGGTGGAGGTCCTGCAGACAGGACTCCTTTATAAAAGCAACCCTGATTCATCACCAGAGCAAGTCCATCCTGTTCACTGGAGGAAGAAAAAAGTGATCATGTAATTTAAAACCATATCATAATATGTATGCACAAAGGCACTCAACTTTCATTCTGGCACTTCCTAACTTTTGAGTGCTTAACTTTGCAACCATAATGTTAACATAGTTTTGTGTATAACAAACAATTGTTTTGTCCAAAACTCATTTCTCATTGCACCACCTTTTGCCTTTTTGGGGTATGCCTTTATTTTACAGCTTTAGTAACATGAGTAATAAAGCTGTGAAGCTGGACTATATTGGCAAATAGATCTCCATAGACCCTTGTGTAAGCTTTCTCTTGGATTGGTTTATTCTCATGCCTTCTCCTTTGCTGTTCTTCCCTGTTAGTGCCCTTTGTCTTTTTGGGGTTTTTTTCTCTTGCTGACTTGGCTCTAATGAGACCCTCAGGGTCTGATTAGTATGGTGAGACAGCAGAATACCTCCATAGGGCCGCACAGCATCCAAAAGCATGACATTCTGTCTCATTGGCTACAACCTTTCCAACTGGATATGATAGTTAATACCTTTGCTTAATTAAACCATAACTTCAAGTATAGCCGGCATATAGGTTTTCCAAGAGAGAAATGTACTGAAAGGTAGAGGTAGGAATAAAGTGTTTGCAAGTGAGGGAACCCAGAAAATGATACATTCAAAATTTCATGTCATGTCCCATTTCTTCTTAAATGACCTATAACTCTAACCAATTATTTTCAAACTTTTGGAGAAAAATTTTCCTGTGGCTTCACATTATATTTGCTTACTTCTAGGCCAGTTCCTAGACAATGTAATGGGGATAGGGTGGGACTAAAATATAGGTATTATAATTTAACGTGGCTACAGTTTAAGTATGATCATGGCCCTAATGTCTATTACTAGTGATAGTGTATTGAGAGATTACAGTCTGAGTTTGTAGGACTGAACTTTAGAAAACTATGTCTTTATCCTGCAATGAGTTCTGTATGGGTTGGACAGTTATCCAACTTGTAAACCAAAAATATTTTGATTTGTAAACCATGGAGAGATTTAATTGGTACCCACAATGCAATTGTTAAAGTTACTGTTGAGGATAGAACAGCACTTTAATCGTGCAAGTACAACAGTCAGCGTTTGTTTTTCTTTTTATTTAAAAATGTAACTCTCTGGTCTGGTACATTTTCCTAAAACAATCTCTGCAACCCAAGAATGTATGAAAGACAAGTTTCCTCTTGCATTACTGCCTTTGAGTCTTGCAGTATTGTGGCTTCATTGTAGTCTTCCATTCCTTGCCATTTGGGCTATAGGCTCTTGTTTTGAACATTTAACAGTGAGATTAGCTGGAATCTTAAAAGCCAGTGATGTGATACTGTGATATGACACTGATCTTGGGTATTTTTGTGACTAGATGATTGAAAATAACTGAGGTATTGCCTTCTCTTTTTAAGGTCCGTGATTTATTTGCTCTGGCCCGTAAAAACGCCCCTTGCATTCTCTTCATTGATGAAATAGATGCAGTAGGAAGGAAGAGAGGACGGGGAAACTTTGGAGGGCAAAGTGAACAAGAAAACACACTCAACCAACTTCTAGTAGAAATGGATGGTAACTATTTAGTTTTAATAATGGGTTATAAGAGTAAGACGGATGTATCTTGATTATTTTGTAATGGAATGAGATAAATATAATATTGGTCATGGACAAAAATGTTTTTATAGATGTGGGTGCAGAAGGAAGAGAAAATGAAATAATGCATTAGCTGTTCACATCTATAAATCTTAGCTAAAATCCTGGTCAGCTATAAGTAAAATGAATATAATGACATGCTTTTCCCCATTTATTTAAATTAAAGAGAGAGCATTTGGTTTGGGGTACACTGAGGTCTTCACTTAAAAGTGTTCAGGAAATAGAGTAGAGATTCTGCACTTGAGGTTTGTTTCCTTGGCAGATTTGTGTGGAAAAGTCTTTGCTCAGGACTAGTCCATCTCTAGTCAATGTTACTAATCCCAGAATTTCATTAGCATTATATTCACTGTCAAACATGTAGAATAAACTATATCTTAATACAGTGACTTACCCAAGGCAGAACCCAAGACACCTCCCCATTTTTTAACAAGTTGTGAGAATCCAGACATTTTCTAAGGTATTTGCAGTATCACTACCTTAGACCTTTAGTGGATTACTGTATAGTGAAGCAGTTCTCAAACTTTAGTAACCTGAGAACCCCCATTTTGATTTAAAAAATTTTTGCAGACCCCCTAAGCCAGTTTCTAATTTTCCCCAGGGGCACTCAGCCTCAGGCTTCGCCTCTATTCCACTCCACCCCTGCCCTTCCTCTTCCCCACGTCTTTCCTCCTGCTCCCCCAAGTGCACCCTGTCCGTGCTCCTCCGCCTTCCACTCGCCGCAGAACAGCTGTTCTGCGGCATGCAGGAGGCACTGAGAGGGAGGAGGAGGAGTTGATCAGTGGGGCTGGTGGTCCCAGACGTGATTTGCAGACCCCCTGAAGTACCCTCATGGACCCCTGGGGTCTGCGGACCCCAGTTTGAGAGCCACTGGTATAATGGTTAGGTTTAAAAAATACTTCTTTCTAATGCACTGAGTCTCTTTGGCTTACAGAGATGCAGTAGTTCTGTAAAGTGGACAGTCTAAACTACTTTCTGCTACATCAGATTATTATTTTTTATTAATGAATGGTGATCATGTGGTAGTAAATATTGTTTACCCACTTCATGGTTCTTTTCTGTGTTTGTTTTTTGGACAGGATTTAACACTACCACAAATGTAGTCATTTTGGCAGGCACCAATAGACCAGATATCTTAGATCCTGCGCTAATGAGACCAGGGCGCTTTGATAGACAGATCTACATTGGTAAGATTATCTATATCTTAGCCTATATGAGTGTGTTCCTACAAACACTTGGGCACATAAGTATTCCCACAAATCATCAGAACTATTCCCATGCCTAACTGTTTATTTTTTTAATAGGAAGACATATGTTTGTTATCTATTAAATACAAAAATTTCTTTTTAACCCCTTAAAGGACCTCCAGATATAAAGGGAAGAGCATCTATTTTCAAAGTTCACCTCAGGCCCCTGAAACTAGAAAGCATCATAGATAAAGATAACCTGGCAAGAAAACTTGCATCACTAACTCCTGGGTTTTCGGGTAAGTGAATTATAAAGCCATACTTGCCCTAAATACAATAAGCTCATTACATCAGCTGTACCAGCTATCGGGACTGCCTATACTGTTTTCTTTCCTTCCTCACTCTCCTACATCTTTACTTTTCTGAATGGCTAATAATTTTTAGGTTCAGTATGAAATTCTCCCTCTGTTACATCATTGTGACAGATCCAGATGGCAATTTCCTCCACCCTCTACCAAAAAAAGTCACCTAATTCTCACTACTACTGAAACTGGTTTTTTGGTTTTTTTAATTAATACATTCATTTGGATGTTCTTTTTTCTGACTCTAAATGTTAGTGGGGTAAAAACCCATGCATAATGTATTATATTTTGTACCCCAGCAGAAAGTTTTTAGTTAAAATCAAATGTCATGATTTTTTCTCAGATATTGAAGCATGCTTCCTAGTAATGGGTTTTGCAAATTTTAATCACTGTTCTAATCCAGCCCAAGTCTGTATTGACCAAAAGTTATTGCCATCTGACAGTGGTGGTCTATATAAAACGTTGTCTCTATGTTGCTGTATTTGTCTTCAACACTGTACCACCACTACAGTTGTCGTCGTTTTGTGTCATTATATGGAGTCTCTGTAGACATACCAATGATTGAATGGCTTGAAACCAGAGCTGTCCATATGTTCTTACAAGAGATCATTCCCAAGCAAGGTTTGAGATGCATTGGGCCCATACGGGGAAAGCTTCACTGTTGCTGCCCATTCTGTACCTGGTCTGTAGCTAGATAACAGACTTTAGGATATAGGACTTACTAGTTGAGTACTTCACAAACAATAAATTCCTCTTAATAATCGATTTTAAAGAATTGGGTCCATTAATCTTACTGAATATATTTATACAGCATAATATATTCAGTGGCACTCTAGTTCTTTAACATATATTTAATATGAGTCACCGTTAAAAACAGATTTTTCTGTAGGAATTAAAACCATTTTCTCAAGCTTTATTCTGACATTTGTTTTATCGGGATGCTTCAGTCACTTAGCCAAGCACCAGACTATTTTCATCCTGTTAGTGCTAAAGAAATCAGTTCTGTAGTTGGAAATGACACTGCACATCCTCTGCCTTGGTTTTTAGGTGCTGACATTGCTAATGTTTGTAATGAAGCTGCTTTGATCGCTGCAAGACACCTTTCAGATGCCATAAACCAAAAGCACTTTGAGCAAGCGATTGAACGAGTAATAGGAGGTGAGAGAATAGAATGGATCATTGGTCAACAAGGGAAAAGAGTGGGAGAAGTTTTCTATTTAAATGCTGTAGTTCAGGTCTATTTCAGATATTTTGAAAAATAAGTCTTTAGTTTTGCACTAACGGTTAATGTTGTATCTTAAGATTTTAAAAGAACTGGCATCACATGTTAAAACGTTCCTCTGCCTCACTGATTCTCCATTCCATTACAAATCTCATCAGGAAACTTCTCATTTGCTCAAGCTGAGGGGAAGAACAGCTAACTCTTTATCACTTAAAAGCCTTTTGAGATGCACTTAGTTTGAAAGATACCATACAAAATAAAGTGGTATTGTTTGATTTAAAGAGGAAGCTTTAGTATAGTGCATCAGAATATACTGAAGAACTATTATGTCCAAATTAGAAAGTCTTGATAGAAGTACAACATGCAAAATACTAACTTATTTAAATTCCATATTCATCTTGAAGATAAAGTCTTGCATCTCTTTTTTTTTTTCTTTTCTCTTGACTTAATATATTCCATACTTGGTACCTAAATATCACTGTGACAGGCATGATATCAGTACATAGAGATGCCAATAGGAAATGGAATGTTAAGTGTTTTTGTGGAAGAGGGTGTGTCTGAAACTTTTGGTAAGTTAATGTGTTCTTTGTAAAGGTTTGGAAAAGAAAACGCAGGTACTGCAACCTGAGGAGAAAAAGACAGTAGCATATCATGAGGCAGGCCATGCAGTAGCAGGATGGTTTCTGGAACATGCTGACCCACTCTTAAAGGTAAAATTAAAACAAAAAAATTCCCTTGTTTAGAAAAAGGGACACTGAATTAGAAGTATAAGATTACTAATTCACTTTTTATTATTCCTTGTTTTGGGAAGAAAATACAAAAACATGGTATATTTGTTACTGTCCTATCAGGTATTACATCGTAGTTTCATGAAAGACCATGTGATTTCTAAGATGCTACTTTCTTGGTTCTCCTTTGCAGCTAGCTTTTTCTATCTAACTATTTCTGATCAGTTTTTATGGGGGTCTGCTATTAAGAGCCTTCTTGGAAAGTGAAAGGGACTCCTATCTGGCTCAAAATAAACATGTTCTGTTGAATAGCTCGATGCCATATTACCATGTTACAGTATTAGGAATTGTCTTGTCCACTATAATTTCTCAGTGTCCGTTATGAATCCAGCTACCATCCTCCTGGTTTGTTTAAAAAGAATGCAAAATATTAGGAACTAGATAGTTTGTGAGATTTAGAGCCTGCCTTGGTTAGATCAGATTCAAATCTGGGTCAATTCAATAGTGACAAGCAGTTGCAACCATATGACAGCTATTCAGCAGTTTATGAGAAATGACTGAACTGAGACTCATCAGTTCCTTCAAGGACAAAAACCACTACAGCAGTTCACACTAATTGGCAACTTTGTTGGCAGTATTAGCAGAGAGGCCAAAGACAGAGTGGAATTCAGGTTTAATTTTCAATCCAATGCCTAGAGAGTTTTCCTCTAGGTTTGAGGAACACTGAGGAGGGGTGGAGAAGACTGTCGGTTCTCAACCGGGGGGGTGATCGTGACCAGGTATAATGGCGTTGCAACCACGCTGTACTCATATTGCTAAATGAGAGGGGGAGGTCCGAGCTATGCTTTGACAACCTGAGCAGATGAGTTTCAGCATGTAAGAGGTTGAGAACCACTGAGGTAGATACATCATGAGTTCAGCATACAATTTAAGGATTGCTAAAGCATTTCTACATTATGATTGGTAATGAGCCCTTCTCAGATTTGTTCATCCTTGCTGAAAAATATATTCTAAATCTTCATTATTTCTAGTAGTCTCAGTAATGATTACATCATGTCCACCCATTCCCTCCATTCTGTTGATCGTTCTCTCACCTCTTCCAGCCTTCTTGTTAATTTAATCCAAAACCTTCCAGCTATATGTGTACAGACTAGATTGCATCTCAAGTATCAGTTTGTTTAAATTTGATGAAAGGTGCTAGATTAACAGCGCTGGAAGTTAAATCTTTTTCACATAAAAAGTATTGCACAATTAAAAATAGGCCAATCTAGATAAGTGTTATGTTTTAAGATGGCTGCTACTAGAGCTCTGCTTTGAATATACTACTGAAGCCACAGTCCAGGGTAGCTGAAGCTGCTGCACATGTGGGAAAAACATTTTAACGTATACAGACTGAGGTATTAGTTTGCAGGAGAAAAGAATTTGAAAAAGTGGTAGGCAAGTAGGCAGTAATGCCCTTGGCATTGAGCTTTTTAGACAGTATATGTCACTGTCCTGAGATGATCTAGAGAGGGTAAAGATCATGGAGCTGAGGTCAGGAGACATGGCTTTGAGACCCTAAAATGAAAATCTCACTTCTGCAGTGCGTATCTGCTTTGATATTTTTACTGTTTGTTACTATGCCATTTCATCAGCATAATATACCCAACATATTTTTCTTTTTTTGGTTCATAATTCAGGAGTTAAATACTTAAGCTTTATGTTAATTTTTAAAAGGTAAAATAGAGATGTTTCACAGTTTGTGAATTAAGAACTATATCTGTATCAGATTCCTAAATTTCTTTTAGGATTTCTAATGTCTCCAGTCCATAGTTTGGTTTACATAAAGTGTATTTTAAATTCAACTGAATAGGTATCCTCTGGGGGCATCCAGCTTTAAAAACATTTGATTTAGGGTTTGTTCTAATTATCTGAGTTTAAACAGATGTGCAAAGCTTGACAAGCAGATGGCTGAGTACAGTCTCCTGATTCCAGTTTTAACTATCTGAGTGTCAAGGAGTTGTACTACTCATCATTTTCTGTTCTTAAAATTATCCACTTGTCTTCAGCTGCAGGCATCCCAAACTCCTACAACTTATGCAGAAGACTATTAAACATGGAGACCCTCCTTGCCAATAAATGGAGAAAGGATGTCAAGAGTTCTGTACACCCTGTCACAGGACACTTAATACTAAAAAGACTTTAAAGTTCCTTACTATCACCAAATCAAATTTACTTGATTTAAATATGTTTGAATCTTCGTTGACTGAATAAAATATTAGGACACATTATAATAGCTGTATCCCAGGTATAAATATTATAATATTTTCCAGATACTTTCCTTAGCTGTTGATATCCCAGGTTAGGATCATCCACATCAGAAGTCTGTTTCATAGTTTGAAAGGGGTATGTCTGAAGTCTTACGCTGTCACAAATTCGAAGCTTACCATTAAATCTGAAGGCTGTGGTTTTCTTCAAGTGCTCGCTCATGTCCATTCCATATTAGGTGTGTGCTCGCCACATGCACCAGTGCCGGAAGATTTTCCTTAACAGTGTCCAGAGGAGACCAGCTCTGGCACCCTCTTGAGTGGTGCCCGCATGGCTCAGTGTAAGGGGCGCTACTGGTTCCCCCAAACCTCAGTTCCTTCTTGTCGCCAGTGATGATGCTGGAACATCTGCTGCTTCAGCTAGCGTTGTTTCGTTCTCTGTTCTTGCAAACTTTGAAAACCTGTAATATAATTGTATATAGTTACTAGTTTCTTAGTTACTATTAGTAGTAGTTCTCAACTCTTCATTAGTCCCAAACGGGACTCAGCCAGGGAACAGGGCATGCCCCAGTCTCCAGGCTTTAAGCCCTGTGATCGCTGCAAACAGCCTATGCCCATCAGTGATCCACATACCAGCTGCCTAAGGCACTTAGGCAAAGGGCAAATAAGTGACAAGTGCCATATCTGCAAGTCCTTTAAGTCTAGGACAAAGGAGTGCAATATTTATCTGAAATTGCTCCTAATAGAGTCGGCACTCGGGCACTGGAGCAGTGGTCTGACTCTGCACTGAGCACCACGGCCTCCGTGCCAGTGCTCTGCCAGCACTGTCCATGAGCCAGTTCCAGTAAAGAAGCTGAAAAAAAGTGTGAGGAGAAGATCTCCTACCTCCTGTAAGAGAAATGAGAGGGCTGGGCATGAGCCACAACCCATGCTGGGCAGCTCAACGCCCCCATTGGGAACTCAGGCTCCAGCTCAGGTCAAGCTGTGCAGCCCATCCCATACTTCACCCGTGACTCTGTAGCGCTGCAGGCCCTGGCCAGCTTCAGGTGCTGTTGACACCCAAAGCCATTAAAGCAGCTCAGGAGAGCCTGACGCTCCTGGTGCCGCCTACACCTGCTCCAGCAGTACCCCAGTCTCAGGGAGAACCTGGGTTGAGACCTATGCGTGTGTCCCCGCCTCAGCGGCACCGATCTCTATTGAGGGGGACGTCCCACCATTGCTTGCCCACCTGAAGCCGTCACGCCTCAGGACTACAGAGACAGGCTTGGTGGAGCCCTCTTCGATCTCTGCGTGGGGGGCACCAATCGAGGGACTCAAGATCTACCTTGCTGGTAGACTGCCACAGACCCTCTGAGGCACACACCCCCCATCAAGAGCTTCTGGACCAGCCGCCTGTTTCTAAGGGCCCGGTACCGATCTTGGGAGCAATCGAGGATGAGATATCACCAGGCCATTATTGCCCATCTCCAGGCAGTAGGTCACCCTACTCAGGAAGGTCCTCACGGCGACTGGCCAGTATTGGCTCCCTGTCTCATTCAGTGACCCGGTACTATTCGTGTAGTGTGAGGCATGGATCAACAGGTGTCCGAGGCAGGTCCGCTGAACGCTGTTGGTCCCCGAGATCCCAACCAAGATGCTGGTCTTATTCAGACAGGTTGACGTCGAGACGCAGTGGCCGGCACCAGTCAGACAAGAGTCACTGCCAGATCCTGGTCACCCGTTACCGACTGCTCCATTTATATCTCTGGCACAAGCAAGGTTCCCTGACTGCAGGACAAGCCCCAGTACCGACAGTACTGCCTACATCATCAGCACCAAAACCTGTCCCATGGCCCCAAGTGCAGTGGCCGGTGCCATGGTACCCGTGGAGCCTTTGAGGGTTCACCCAACCTTCCCAGGCTGCCCAATTGGTGTTGGGAGCCTCAGAGAGGCCAGCAACCTCAAAATCCCATTCCCTTCTGGTGCTCCAGACTTTGCGGGATAAGACCCCACAGGTCCTGGAGGACCCAGGAGAGCAAGGTGCTGGACCACCAATGGACGTGGAGGTTCCTGTGGCACCAGCATCATCCTCGTCATCGCCAGATTAGACTATCATGGGGCCCCCTCGCTCAGTTCCTTGGGATGACACCAAGCACACCAGGAACTTTTGAAGAGAGTCGCTTCTAAACTGGGCCTTCGGGCAGAGGAATTGATAGCTCAGGTTTGCTAAACGTAGGATTGTGGGTTCAATCCTTGAGGGGGCCACTTAAGGATCTGGGGCAAAAATCTGTCTGGGGATTGGTCCTGCTTTGAGCAGGTGATTGGACTAGATGACCTCCTGATATTCCCTTCCAACCCTGATATTCTATGAATTGAAAGAGCCCTTGGACTCTGTTTGACACCTTCTGCTTGTCGGCTCCTGCCAGGGTGTGTCTGTCCCTTCATGAAGGAGTTTCCAAAATCACTAATGCTTTGTGGCAGACTCCCTCTCTTCCCTGGCCCCTATCTCAAAAATGGCCAAACGCAAGTACTTATACTCCCACCCTGCCCCCAATTCCCTTGTGGTTGAGGTGATTAACCACAAAGAGAGACCAGGACAACCCGGGGCCACCCTCAAAAATAGACTCAAGGAGGCTAGATCTCTTTGGATGTAAGGTTTATTCATCTTCCAGCCTTCAGCTGAGAGTGGCCAACCACTAGGCCCTCCTTGGCGGATACGACTTCAATATGTGGCAAGCCATGACCGAGTTCAAAGGGTCGGTCCCCGAGACTTCTAAGAAGGCGTTCCGAGCAATCCTCTATGAGGGCACGACCATGGCCAGGGCAGCCCTCCAGGTGGCATCTGATGCTGCTGCCCGCACCATGGCTTCCGCTATCTCCATGCCGCGAGCCTCCTGGCTGCTCCTCTCTGGGTTGTCTACTGAGTCCCAGCAGTCAATGCAGGACTTTACCTTCGACAGCCGAGCTCTATTTGCGGATCAAAGAGACAGCAAGTTGCATGGCCTCAATGACTCCCACACCACTCTGAAAATCCTGACTTTCTATGTCCCAGCCCTGGCGCATAAGCATTTTGAGGGCACATCTGAAGGTGACCTACCAGACCATTCTCCAGATCCATCTGTCCCAATGTTCTCCAGTCACCTTTCCCTTTTCCTCCCTGCTTGGACCGCTGGCTCCTCAGCACAGTGGAGCATGGTTATACCCACCAGTTCCTTTCTATCCCCCTCTTCTCACCTGCCCTCCCTGTCCCTCTTCAGGGACCCCTCTCACAAGAGTCTCCTAGCAGAGGAGGTAAAGGGGTTGCTACAGCTGGATGCAGTGGAAGAAGTTCCTCTCGATTACAGAAACAAGGGATTCTCTTCCCAGTACTTTTTAATCCCAAAGGCCAAGGGTGGTCTGCGGCCCATCTTAGACTTGCGAGACCTCACCAAGTACCTAGGGAAGCTAAAGTTCCACACAGTCTCTCTGGCTTCTGTTATTCCCTTCCTGGATCCGGGAGACTGGTATGCCGCTCTCAACTAGAAGGACACATACTACCACATAGGGATCTTGCAAGGACACAGATGCTTCCTCCGGTTTACGATGGGGCCCCACCACTACTAGTTTGCAGTCCTCCCATTCAGCCTGGTGACGGCATCAAGGGTGTTTACCAAGTGCCTGTCGGTGGTAGCAACTTACCTCAGTCGCTGGGGTATCCAGATCTACCTGTACCTCTGACTGACTCATCAAGGGCAGCTCCAGGTCTCAAGTCCAAAGGCATGTCGCGGTACTTCAAGCTACGTGCCGCTCTCTGGGCCTACTGGTAAATGACAAAAAGTCAACATTAGTGCCAGTGCAGAGGATAGAGTTCATTGGAGCAGTCCTCGACTCGACTTGCGCCAGAGTGTTCCTGCTGCTGAAAACGTTCAGACATTGATTAACTTCTTCATGGAAGTCTCCGCATTCCCTCTAACTACAGCAGTCTGCATCTGCTGGGCCACATGGCAGCGTGCACTTAGGTGGTCCGCCATGCCAAGCTCTGGATGCGGCCTGCAACAATGCCTGGGGACGGTCCTTTCCCAGTCCTGAAACCCCCTAGAGAAGATCATTACCATTCCCCAGGTGATACTTACCTTGCTGCGATGGTGGACTGACCTATGGACAGTCCTGGAGGGGCTTCCATTCACAACCCTCCTCACTCTATCGAGTTGATGTCGGACGCCTCGGACCTCAGCTGAGGTGCTCAACTCAGTGTCTTCCAGACTCGGGATGTGGTCCCCGCAGAAGGTGCAGTTGCACATAAATGTTAAAGAGCTCCAAGCAGTCCAACTGGTGTGCAGAGTCTTCCTGCCCCACCTGTCAGGCAAGGATACAAGTCCTGACGGACAGCACAGCTTCAGTGTTCTACGTCCACAGGCAAGGAGGAGCATGCTCTTTGGCTCTCTGTCAGGAGGCCGTCTCTGGGTCTTCTGCATCAGCCACGAGATCCACCTGGAAGCTTGTCACCTTCCTGCTTCAGGAATACGCTGGTGGACCAGCTCAGCAAGTGCTTCTCCTCTCACCACGAGTGGTCACTTCATCCAGAGATAGCCTGCATGATTTTCCAAAGGTGGGGAACTCCCCAAGTGAACCTGTTTGCTACCAGACAGAACAGGAAATGCCACCGGTTTTATTCTTGGCAAGGTCTGAGCCAGAGCTCCCTCTCTGATGCCTTCCTTCTGTTGTGGAGAGGGAGCCTGATGTACGTGTTCCCTCCAATTCTGCTCAACAGAAAGCCATAGCAAAGATCAAGAGAGACAGGGTGCAGGTTATCATGATTGGTGTGGCCTCGCCCGCACTGGTATGGCACACCCATGAACCGGACCGCGGCCCCTCCCTGAGTCCTGCCCAACCAACCAGACCTGCTGTCACAGGACCATGGTTGGCTTTTACACCTCCATCTCAGCATAGATGCTGCGTGACTGAACCTGCAGGCGTGGACCTGTTCGGAAGGGGTCCAGCAGGTCCTCCTGGAAAGTAGGAAGCCCTCAACCAGACTGACTTACCTGGACAAGTGGATGAGGTTTTCCCACTGGGCATCTGAATGGGGCACCTCTCCCCCTCATTCTTCCATACAGACTGTCTTGGACTGCCTGCTCCATTTGAGGAACTAGGGCCTGGAAAACTCTTCCATTAGAGTGCATGTCGCGGCCATCTATGCTTTTCACCCACCTATCCAAGGACAGACAATGTTTTCCCATGACATGATGGTCAGATTCCTGAGAGGGCTTAAGAGACTCTTCCTGCAGGTACAAGCTCCCATCCCACAGTGGGATCTTAACTTGGTCCTTTCTAGGCTCACTGGCCCCCCCTTTTGAGCTACTGGATTCCTGCTCCTTTTCTCACCTGTCATGGAAGGTCACTGAAGCTAAAGCCTTGACCTCAGAGCCTCCGTACATGGTCTCTACAAAGATAAGGTTCAGTTGTGGCTCCACCCGGCCTTCCTGCTGAAGATGGTCTCCACCTTCCTTATGAGCCAGGACACCTTCCTCCTGGTGTTCTGTCCCAGACCACACAAGACCAGTGAAGAACACATGTCCCGCCCTCTTTCCCTCCTGTCAGAGTTTCGGGCGAGAAGGAACTGAGGGTGGAGAGAGCCCGTGGCACCCCTTATACGGCGTCATGCGGGCGCCACTCCAGAAGGCGCCAGAGCCACTCCCCTATGGATACTGCAAAGGGAAAAACTTTCCGCACTGGTGCATGTGGCAAGCGCACACACCTAATATGGAATGGACATGAGCAATACATCTCGAAGAACACCAGTTAAAGAAAAGGTAACTGTCTTTTTTTTTTTTTTTTTTCTTAAACCAAGGTATCTATTATCCCACGTGGCAAAGGATTGGGTTATGCCCAGTATTTACCCAGAGAACAATACCTTTACACCAAAGAGCAGTTACTTGACAGAATGTGCATGACACTGGGAGGACGTGTGTCAGAACAAATCTTTTTTGGAAGAATTACAACTGGAGCCCAAGATGACTTGAAGAAGGTGACTCAGAGTGCATATGCTCAGGTTTGTACTTCAAGTATGAAATTTTATTTTCTGTGTTGCCCACTAAACTGTTGTTTAATACAAAATAACTTTGAAGAAGAGCACACTCTGGCTGGCCAGGTTTTTGAGTTGCAGAATTTAGACCATATTTTATTGTGCAAGGCTATATTTCATGCGGGATGCATCTGTTGCATGATATTGGCACTTTCGTCTTCAGCATCTGTTTTCGCCCATAGCAATAATCCATGGCTGGGCTGTGATCATTGCATCATGTACATTAATTAATGGCCTAGAGATCAAATCAAAGCCAAATGCTCTGCAGGAATGTGTAGGTGACATGGCTACACTCAAATATGCAAAGATATTTTGCACTTAGAAAATGGCTTTAATATTTTAGTTTACAAGTTTGGTTTTGTGGACACGTTCTCGTAGTTATATACCTTAGAGTCCTGATTGCTCAGCTAGACTGAATCCATGGGTATGTAGTTAATAGCTGGAAACCATGTGGTTAATGCACCACATGCTGTAAATCTAAGGATGAAAAGAAGGCTAATATTCGAGTGTTTAATAAGACTTCTCAGTGGTGATTTGTGGTGTTATTAATGTAAAGACTCAGCTGAGTGAGGTCATTAGCAATGTTCCCTCTAATTTTTTTTCATCCATGTGCAGAATAAATTTTTGTTATGCACTAAGGTATGTGCAGAAGTTAGTTAATCAGCATATGGGGTCAGCTAGATATTTCCTACTATTCCAGGGTACATTTACAGAATGGTGATACTTTTACCTTCTGAGTGTCTTGAACTGAATTTCAAATGTACTCCTGACTCAACACACCTAAGTGTCATTTATATGCCGTTTAAAATTTTTAAATACTTTGTGGAAAACTTTTGAAAAGAACAGAATTACCATACTTTGAGACACGGGTGAGGTAATATCTTTGATTGGACTAACTTGTGTTGGTGAGAGAGAGAATCTTTCGAGCTACATAAACCTGAAGAATAGCTGTGTGTAGCTTGAAAGGTTCTCCCTCTCTCACCATCAGAAGTTGGTCCAATAAAAGATATCCCCTCACTCATGTCACCTTGTCTCTCTAATATCCGGGGATCGACATGGCTACAGTGATACTTTTGTAACTCAGAAACATTCAAACATAGTGAGCATTTAAATGCATCTTGGCTGTTTACAGATCTTTTTGAAATGTCAAAGATAGATAACTATGAATCTCCTACTTGAAGGAATCTGTTAGTGATTTACAAAAGAGGGAATTAACACTAGTGTTATGTGTGTTGTAGAAAAAATGCTATTTTGTCATTCTAATAAACATATATTTTAATTCAACTTATAAATAGGTTACTTTTCCTTGATGCTCTGTTTTCCAGTACTACACTAATCTAAGTCTTCCACTCATTGCACTGTTCGTCTTTCAGATTGTTCAGTTTGGCATGAATGAAAAGGTAGGGCAGATTTCCTTTGATCTCCCGCGTCAAGGGGACATGGTATTGGAGAAACCTTACAGTGAGGCAACTGCAAGACTGATTGATGAAGAAGTGCGAACTCTTATTAACAGTGCCTATGAAAGGACAGTGACTCTCTTGATGGAGAAGAAAGCATATGTGGAGAAGGTAGGCTTTAATAAAATCTCTTATCACCAATGTTAAGTTTACTAGTTAAATGGCCAGAATGAACTGAATACATAGATAAAAATGCACAGATATTCACATAAATATGTTGAGTATTGGACCAATAAATTCTTCAACAATCTAAAGCATTCAAATGTCTTGTAATAAGTTGAGTACTTGCCAATATGCAACAAGATGTGTAAGAAGCATATTGTGCACTATTATTCCAGTATCTTCATAGCTGTACTTAGGGTTGTTCTGTTAGCAAGTTTTCTTGCAGATTCGAAGACAGAATTACTCTTCTGCAAGGCCTATAGCTGTTGAGGGGGAAGAAACAGTAAAGGGATAAAATTAAACACCAAGGTTCTGCAGACAGTAGGTATCTGGAAGAGTATGGTGTAAAACTTCACTTTAATCTTATGGAAGATGAACGTGTAAAATTCTTTCCTCTTTTTCTCCTCCCTCTGAAATGTTTTTAAATGTTTAGATAACAGGGCTCACAGATTGGAAATAATGCACCTTGGGGATCCCACTTCAGTTCAGGTTCCCCTCCTCCATAAGCTCCTCCAGGCAGACTGATCTTTCCAAGGACAAGACCGTTTTCTTGGATGTGCATTATCTGACAGACTTATCTGCAAAAATACAACAACTTGTATTGGTTTCTGTCAGAGTGGTATAGTTGACTACCACCCCAAGAAAGACAGAATGTGCAGTAGTGTCTCATCATCAAAAGGAACTTTTATAAAGTTTGGCAAAACTTCATCTTAAGTGTTATGAACAATGAGAATACAGGAGCCAAGTGTCTGTCAATCACACTTCTCTATTTCCTATTTATTAAACCATTGTAAGCTTTCTTGTTTTCCTTGTTAACATTGAATCTCTCTTCTCAATCTCTCCCTCCCTACTTCATAATGTTTCCTTTTTCCACGGTGAAATATTCTTTTAAGTACATTCCAAACAAATGTGTGTTGTGTTCTTCTGCTGTTGTCCTTGTCATAGCCTACACTTCTATTATTTAAGCATGGAGTGCTGTACAAGACATCACTTGCCCAAGAAGCTTGCAACGTACAGTCTTATACCACTTTCCTCTGGTAATGTACATGCTATGTTCTGCAGAGTGGAATTTAGCCAGTAATAGCTTTGTTTTGTAGCTTGGCGAATACTCTGAACAGAACAGTCAACCTCAGACCCATTGTGCCTTTTAATGGTGTGGTAAGCAAAGATACAGGAGCAACTAAGAAGCTGGCCTTCTATCCATTATTAAATCCCTGTAACATTCTCCAGAGTTCTCCAGCAGCAGCAGCAGCATTATTCTGAAGCAGCCATCCTTGAGCAACAGTGGTATTCAAGGCACTGCACCTGATACTCGCGGGGTTTTAGAAGTGCAAAATTCTCAACTACTTTCATGCACATTGAAGGTCTTACAGCATGAAGTGAATCTTGCCGAGAATCCCAACTCTCCGCCTAAAATCTACCAGCATAGAATTTTGAAACACAGACTGCCTGTCTAAATGTTCTCCCTCTTTCATGTGAAAAAGCAAATACATCCTGTACCTGTTTGTGTAATATAATTTGTTGCTGTTTTTCAGGTTGCTTTACGACTGTTGGAGAAGGAGGTAATAGATAAAAGTGATATGGTTGAACTACTTGGCCCAAGACCATTTGCAGAAAAATCTACTTATGAAGAATTTGTTGAAGGCACAGGCAGTCTAGATGAAGATACTTCACTCCCAGAAGGCCTTAAAGATTGGAACAAAGATCGTGAAAAAGAGAAGGAAGAGACCACAGATGAACAGATTGCCAGGCAGATAACAGGAGGGATACCATTTTAGTTTTGAAGTATGCTGTGATATAAAATTGCACAATATTTTTGATTTGCATTCTGAAAAGACTGGAAAACACTTCAGTAGTTTGACTTAAGAACCATCTGCGTATTCAAATAAATCTTTAGTGATGGTAAACAGAAGAGCAGGGGTTGACACAGAGGGATAAGAATACTCCGATATCTCTTAAGCTGTCCTCACTTCATAGGTAAAAAGATGATCACTTCTGAGCTGTCAATTAAGGGAGATGTTAATTAGAGATGGGCCTGCATTAGAACCTGAGAACTGAACCCCCCTCAAATTTTGGAATGGTTTGGATCCAAGTCCAAACTCTATGTCGCAGGTCCATTTCTAAATTTATTTAAGCTGATGCAAATTAAGGTTCCATTAGTATTGATCTAGAAAGTCTGTATATGTGACCTCTACCCAAATGTGAATCATTTTAACAATATGTGTGGGGAAAATGTATTATTAAATGCTTAGCGAATGGTCTAGTCAGCTTACGAAAACACTTGATGTTTCTGCAAAGCATCAGCTTTTTTCACCCTACTGCTATTTAATCTTACTCTATTTTTTTCTTTGTTCTTTCCCCCTCAACTTGAAAACCCTGTGAACAAATTGGAACTACCATGTACATTTACCATGAAATTGGAGACCCACTGAATAGCTTTACAGTTAGTCATGGTTCAGTGTCTTAAAGTGTAAAACTAAATTCAACTTCTAAATTTTTAATAAAATGTGGGTTGGTTTTGTTTTGTTTTTTTACAGGGAGCTGTAAGATATCGAATATGTGAATGCACTGTGGTCATTGTGTAAATAAGATTACTTTTGAACGTTATTAAAATCAGAACATTGTACTTTTCTGAATACACTGTCTTGCTATTTATTTTCGGTTGATTTCTTATGAGAAAATTTTGGCCCAACTCAGAGGTCTTTATTTTAGCAAAACTCCTACTGACATGAATGTAAGCTTTTCCTGAGTAGTACACCAGGATTATTCCTTGTAAATGTAAAATGTCTAGTAACCTTGTATTTCTGTCTTTGTACAAGCACTTGAAAGTTTGTAGAGGGCTGGAGTAAGTGGAATATTTAATATATCAGTCTTTCATATCTGAACACTTATGTCCAATCCGCTTAATCCTGAGTTTGTTGTTTTTCTAACCTCAAGTAGACAATAGTTATCTGCACAGGTTCAGCACACAGTTTGTCTGTTTTCTATACTACAGGTTACATCAGTTAAGAAATACTAATTTTTTGAAAAGTTCACTGTCAGGCTCCATCACTGAAAAGAGATGAGTCCATCTAGATTAGCTTGTGTCTCTTTAAGAGGAGGAAGACTGGGAAAATTGAGCCACTGGTCTCCTTTGTGATGGTCAAGAAATCCATTAATATAGTGCCCATCTATAAAAAGGGAAATAAAAACAACCCAGGAAACTACAGACCAGTTAGTTTAACTTCTGTGCCAGGGAAGATAATGGAGCAAGTAATTAAAAAAATCTGCAAACACTTGGAAGGTGGTAAGGTGATAGGGAATAGCCAGCATGGATTTGTAAAGAACAAATCGTGTCAAACTAATCTGATAGCATTCTTTGATAGGATAACGAGCCTTGTGGATAAGGGAGAAGCGGTGGATGTGATATACCTAGACTTTAGTAAGGCATTTGATACGGTCTCGCATGATATTCTTATAGATAAACTAGGAAAGTACAATTTAGATGGGGCTACTATAAGGTGGGTGCATAACTGGCTGGATAACCGTACTCAGAGAGTAGTTATTAATGGCTCCCAATCCTGCTGGAAAGGTATAACAAGTGGGGTTCCGCAGTTGTCTGTTTTGGGACCGGCTCTGTTCAATATCTTCATCAACGATTTAGATGTTGGCATAGAAAGTACGCTTATTAAGTTTGCGGACGATACCAAACTGGGAGGGATTGCATCTGCTTTGGAAGACAGGGTCAAAATTCAAAATGATCTGGACAAATTGGAGAAATGGTCTGAGGTAAACAGGATGAAGTTCAATAAAGATAAATGCAAAGTGCTCCACTTAGGAAGGAAAAATCAGTTTCACACATACAGAATGGGAAGAAACTGTCTAGGAAGGAGTATGGCAGAAAGAGATCTAAGGGTCATAGTGGACCACAAGCTTAGTATGAGTCAACAGTGTGATACTGTTGCAAAAAAAGCAAACGTGATTCTGGGATGCATTAACAGGTGTGTTGTAAACAAGACACGAGAAGTCATTCTTCCGCTGTACTCTGCGCCGGTTAGGCCTCAACTGGAGTATTGTGTCCAGTTCTGGGCACCGCATTTCAAGAAAGATGTGGAGAAATTGGAGAGGGTCCAGAGAAGAGCAACAAGAATGATTAAAGGTCTTGAGAACATGACCTATGAAGGAAGGCTGAAGGAATTGGGTTTGTTTAGTTTGGAAAAGAGAAGACTGAGAGGGGACATGATAGCAGTTTTCAGGTATCTAAAAGGGTGTCATCAGGAGGAGGGAGAAAACTTGTTCACTTTAACCTTCAATGATAGAACAAGAAGCAATGGGCTTAAACTGCAGCAAGGGAGATTTAGGTTGGACATTAGGAAAAAGTTCCTAACTGTCAGGGTAGTTAAACACTGGAATAGATTGCTTAGGGAAGTTGTGGAATCTCCATCTCTGGAGATATTTAAGAGTAGGTTAGATAAATGTCTATTAGGGATGGTCTAGACAGTATTTAGTCCTGCCGTGAGGGCAGGGGACTAGACTCGATGACCTCTCGAGGTCCCTTCCAGTCCTAGAGTCTATGAGTCTATGAGAAATCCATTAACACTTTCTTTTCTTGTGACTGAAACTTCATGTTTAAGTGAATGACCATTTAATTGGTTCCAGCAATACATTCTGATTTAAGAGAGTATGGCCAGTAATAGTCTCTGAGATGTAGTCTAGGATGGTATGAGTGGCTTGCATATAAGTGTAGATCCTTAGAGAGCTGTAGGTGAAAGGCCTGTCTCCTGTAACTTTTCTGCCCCTCCCTTCATAATGTGAAGTCTTTTAAATTGGTATTTACAAACTGAGTCAAACTGACCATGATAAAATATTGTTCTCTGATTGTTTGAACTTCTGCTAATAGGCAATGCTTTATACATTTGACAACCTCATGAATGCCAAAGACTCAAAAGTTTATAAATAACTATGATCTTGTCTCTTGACCATATTCTGGAGAATTCTCCACTTTTGTGGGTAAAGCTAATTGGCAGATGGGATATGGGAAAAGTCTGTACAGCGTTGTGCGTGGCTAACAAAAGGCTTCAGTATCTAATGTTGTCAATCAGTGCTGGGTGTAAGAAATTCCCTTTGCCATCAGCAACCAAATTATATGGATTAAAAGAAAATGCCCTTCTCACTTCTAAATAAGGAACATACAATTAAAATACGTTTTAAATTATATCAAACTCAAGGTTAGTATTAAAAATTGAGCTTTTTCTTCAGAGATAAATAATATGCCATAGAACTGATCTCTGAATGAGAGGTATTTAAACTATTCTGCTCACACTGTAAACAGCAGATCTGAGGATCCATTCTACAGCCTGTACACAGGTACACCTAACTAACTCAGTGAGGGGAGTCCTTGTGCAAGATAAAACTGGGTGTCAAAACAGGATTAGAAGATGGTGTCTCGCTTTGAGCAACCACTGCAGAAAAGTAATGGCATTTCCCAGGATAACCTTCAGTGGAGGAAGTTAGAGGGGAGGAAATACAATGGGGAGGGTGGTGGAGAAATACATGCATTCTGGAAACAAGGGAGGTTGTGAGAATATTGCCATTTAGGAAACATTTATTTCTATAACTGTTGTGTGGGGCTTAAATACTCCAGTAATTGCCTCAGAAAAACTCAAACATATATTTTTATTGTAGCATGCAAAATAAACCATGTGTTGGTGGGGGAACACCTCAAATAAACTAATGCAATAAAAAAGGAAAATTGGTGTACCAAATTTCAGGATTAATAGAGTCTTACAGTGACAAAGTTATTACATTGACTTAAAGTAAGACACGGTGTGGGAGGTAGGAGGATTTACTTCTTTGTCTTTGGGCATCCTCTAGTGCCCTATTTTCCATATACTTTGTTTGGACTGGCACCTTCCCCCTCCCCTTGTTTAACTTGGTTAGTAACTATTACTGTTAGGAATCACCAATTTGTAGTCTCTAAGGATTATATATATGTCTCTCCACTTCCTCAAGCCTTCAGCAATTGCTATCCCAGCTATGTGAAAGTGATGTCACCTATCCAGAATACTAAGGATTTTCTTTTAACATATATTCTTTCTCTGGCTGTCCAACTGCATATTGAATTGACTTGCCTATTTAGATTGTAAGCTTCTCTGGGCACAGACTGCCTTGCTTAAATGACTGCAGTGGATGTAGTGCTGCATGTCCCACTTTATAGCCGTAGTGCTTTTCACATGGTCCCAGTTCTATTGCTATTGCATCACTAGGATAAGTCTGGAGATATTGCACCTTAAAGTAGCATAGAGTGGCCCCAACTGGAGATAGCTGGAGCCAAAAACAGAAAACATTAAACCTGAATGTTATTTTCCCCTTCACATAACACAACAACTCAGAGGTCACCCAAGAAAATTAATAGGCAGCAGCTTTAAAATAGAAGTGTGGAAAAAGTACTTATGATGCACAATCAACCTGTGGAGCTCGTTGCCAGGGGATGTTGTGACGGCCAAAGCTATAACTGGATTCAAAAAAGAATTTGATATGTTCATGGAGGATAGGTCCATCAATAGCTGTTAACCAGGTTGGTCAGGGATGCAACCCCATGCTCTAGGTGCCCTGTGCCTCTGACTGCCAGGTGCTGGGACTGGATGACAGGGGAGGGGTCTCTCAAGAATTGCTCTGTTCTGTTCATTCCCTCAGAAGCATCTGGCTCCAGCCACTCTTGGAAGATAAGATACTGGGCTAGATGGACTATTGGTCTGACCCGCTATGGCCGTTATTGTATTCTTATAAGCAAAACCAACCCTGTCTTACCACCTGCTCCTTTACAAACACTTAAAATCACAGAACTTTAAATGTGAGGTAGAAGGAGGGGACTCTGAATCCACCCACTCAAGTGCAGGCTAATGCAGTAGCTATAGATGGCTTGTGGCCAGACAGAGCTGCAGTTTCACAAGCTGTCTGAAAATCTGTCAGAATGCTGGTATCTTTTCCAGCAGGGACTCTGCGGGTGAGGTGACCAGCTGACTCTGGCTGACATTCTCCTCCCCTTCCCCTGCTAGCTGAGTGCAGGTGAAGCAAGAGAATGGTTTCAAGAAGATGGGGTAGGAAAGCATAGGCCCCTCAGTACTGTTCAGCCTGGTGCTCTAGGAGGACCAGAGAAGGGCCTGGCCTAAATCCCACACGACCTTGTTGTAAAAAGCTGGGGCGGGGACACAAGACATCACTAACTTGAGGGGCAGGACCAGAACCAGGAACCTGTAGTAGTTCAGTGCATGACCAACTGTGTCCTTTTATCTGTTTTGTCTTGGTTTTTGGAAATACTAGCAGCCTGGCTGGGTAAACTAGAGGAATTCACAGAGTCTGGCTCAGCATGTGCTGCTTGAGAACAACCTACCCACCATTCCTTCTCAGATTGCTACCCTAGCCCAGCCCAGCCCCGTCCCGCCCCACCTCACCCCTCTGCCTCTCACATAGTCAGATATACTGGCAGGCAGATATGCTTTGACTGTGATACTCAAGGTGTGAACCTACTGGTATTTCTTGGTATGGCATCCCCTACATTCGTGGTGGGTGGGTATAATAAGCTGGGGTAGGCTGAGCCTCCCCCAACAGCCACTGTCCCACCTCCGCTGCTCCTCTTCCTGCCCCCACTCCTCTTTTCCCCCCCAAGGCCCGCCTTCATTCTGCCCCTTCCCTGATGTCCCCATCACTCACTCAGTTGCTCCTCTCCTCCACCCTCCCTCCTCCAAGGTTGCCGCTGCTCACTGTGTCACTCCTGTCTTCCACCTTCCCCCTCTCAAGGTCCCCAGTGCCTGCCATGTGGCTCTTCTCCTCCACCCTCCCTTGAGGCCCCCAGCACTCACTGTTGCTCTTCTCCTCCACACACACCCCACCTGCTGCATCATTCCTCTCCAGTCCCCCTCCCCCAAGGCACCCACTGCTCACCAAGTTGCTTCTCTCTTCCATCCCACCTCCCCTGATGAGGCCCCACCACCACATTGCTCCTCCGCAGCAGAGGAGAGGTGCAATGGTGAGCAGCGGGGGGGTGGGGAGGGATAAGCAGAAGTGAGGCCTGGGTCGGAATGGGGTGGTGTGTGAGCAGGGCTTCAGGGAGGAGACCAAGCCAGGTTGGGCCTTGGGGCAGAGCAGGGAGTGAGGCCACAATCTGGGTGCCAGGGGAATATCCTGCGCTCACACCAGACTTCCCAAATGCTGGAGCCACATGCCGCCCGTGCCTACCTCTCAGGTAAGTACAACATTGTGGCTGGCACATAGACTAGGGAGCTTGTCTGAGGACAGGGGAGACAACAGAATAAATTAGTTCAGCAGATGTGGTGAGGGGGGAATTGGAAGGAAGGTGAAAGGGGGAATAGACTAAAAATGAGAGGAGAAAAAAGACAAACAGAAAACTCAGGTGGAGGATATAAAGATTAAAGAGGAGCAGAAACAAAATAGGACTCAGAGCAGGGTAGGTTTCAAAATAAAAACTGTCAGGCTTGCAGGTAAAGGTAGAAAATCAAATGAAGGGTCTGGGAGAATATAATAAAAGAAACAGTGGTACTATTAGCAACTCCTTTCTCCAAACCCATTACTGAAACTTCTCAGTTTTAATTCTGAAAGTGGGACAGTGATTTGGAGGGAGGAATGGATGCACTCCCATGCATGGCTCCTTGACTATCTCCACCCAAACTGGTCCCCTGTGCCCTTTCCCACTGAGAAGTGACTTGGGGAGAAAGAGGGAAGATGTCCAGGTTTTCCCTCCTTCAGGAAAAGAGAGCTGGAGATGTTCTCAACAGAACTCTTCTCAGTACACAGTAGAGGTTCTCCTTCCCCAGGAAACAACTACAGATAGAAGTGCATGTTGAGAGAGGGTGAATTAGGTAGGGGTGTAGGATTGCAGGACTCTATGGTGCGCCAAAGGTTCAGAATTGATACTCCAAATGTTAATTCAATATGCACATAAAGACAGCAATATAGAATTGCCTAAAGTTCACCAGATGAGCACACAAACCTCCGGCAGCCCTCAGGTTTATGGCTTATTTGAAGAATTGTCCCTGGCCATTTGTTTTTAAATGGAGTCAACTGTGGCTGATGCTCTCTCCTTAATTTAATCTGTATTGCAATACACAAGCAATTGCATGTACTGTAACTAAGCTAGCAGGCTGTTGGGAGATTCCCATCCTAGCTATTTAAGGTACCTATCATTGTGATATCTGAGCACATTTTAAACTTGCTCTTATGTAGTGTGAGCTAGAAAAAGCCATGCTAGAAGTCTTAGGCCTGGTCTACACTATGCGTTTATACCGAATTTAGCAGAGTTAAACCGATTTAACCCTGCACCCGTCCACACGAAGCCTTTTATATCGATATAAAGGGCTCTTAAAACCGATTTCTGTACTCCTCCCCGACGAGGGGAGTAGTGCTGAAATTGGTATTGCCATGTCGGATTAGGGTTAGTGTGGCCACAATTCGACAGTATTGGCCTCCAGGTGGTATCCCACAGTGCACCATTGTGACCGCTCTGGAAAGCCATCTGAACTCGGATGCACTGGCCAGGTAGACAGGAAAAGCCCCACGAACTTTTGAATTTCATTTCCTGTTTGGCCAGTGTGGAGAGCTCACCAGCACAGGTGATCACGCAGAGCTCATCAGCACAGGTAACAATGCAGTCTCCTGAGAATCGAAGAAGAGCTCCAGCATGGACCGCTCAGGAGGTACTGGATCTGAAAAAACATTTGAAAAAATTTCCAAGGCCATGATGCAGAGAGGCCACACCAGGGACTCAGTACAGTGCAGAGTGAAAGTTAAGGAGCTCAGACAAGCCTACCAGAAAACCGAAGAAGCAAACGCAAGGTCCAGGGAAGGGTCAAAAACATGCCGCTTCTATGCTGAGCGGCATGCAATTCTCGGGGGGTCTACCATCGTTACCCCACTCCTGTCCGTGGATTCCGAGGTGGGGGTGGTAATCTCAGCCATGGCTGAGGATTCTGCGGACGGGGAAGAGGAAGAGGAGGACGAACTTGCAGAGAGCACACAGCACTCCATTCTCCCCAACAGCCAGGAGCTTTTTCTCACCCTGACGGAATTACCCTCCTGACCCTCCCAAGCCACTATCCCAGACAATGAAGCCATGCAAGGGACCTCTGGTGAGTGTACCTTTGTAAATATAAAACATGGTTTAAAAGCAAGCGTTTTTTAATGATTAATTTGCCCTGAGAACTTGGGATGCATTCGCGGCCAATACAGTTACTGGAAAAATCTGTTAACATGTCTGGGGATGGAGCGGAAATCCTCCAGGGACATCTCCATGAAGCTCTCCTGGAGGTACTCCAAAAGCCTTTGCAGAAGGTTTCTGGGCAAGGCAGCCTTATTCCGTCCTCCATGGTAGGACACTTGACCAGACCATGCATGTAGCAAGTAATCTGCTATCATTGCATGACAAAGCCTAGCTGCATATGGTCCCAGTGTTTGCTGGCATTCAAGCAACATCTGTTTTTTATCTCACTGTTTTATCCTCAGGAGAGTGATATTGTTCATGGTAACCTGGTTGAAATTCAGGAATTTAATTAAGAGGACAGAGATGGCCATTCCTACTGGGCTGTTTGCCTGTTGCTTAAAAGAAATCCTTCCTTGCAGGTAGCCAAGCAGGGGGAAGGAGGGGCGGGTGATTGGCGGAGCTTTTTTGCTTTTGGCTAGCAGGGATCTTCCCTGCTACCAGCCACACAGTGGGAGGCAGAGGGGGGTGTTTAGCAGTGATCTTCCATGATACCAGCCACGGGGTGGGAGGAGGGGTAAAGCGATCATCCCAGAGAATTCGTTGGGGGGGTGGTTTCTGCTGCTGCATGTTAACAGGAAAGAAGCAGCACTGAACAGGCTTTGCTTGCCATTTGGTAAAGGAGGGCGCTGGATATAAGAAGGCTGCAGAAGCCGAAAGACAATGGCTTACCATGGCCACATGCAAGCCGAACTCTGCTGCCTGGACCTGCATCTGTGAGATCTCTAACACCAGAGCCGCAGGCACTCAATATTAAGATGCAAGATGCGACCTTGTAGTGAAATCACATGTGCTATGTAAGGTGAATAGTCTTGTTCACCGTGAAAAAGTATAACCATTATTCTGTAAAATGTATCTTTTTAAATACTTCTCTCCCTTTTTTCCCTCCCTCATGCAGCTGCAAATTTTTCAAGCCTCCCTACTCCATCCCGAAGGCTATCTCAGATAAGGCGGTGGAAAAAAAAGACGCGAGAGGAAATGTTCTCGAAAATCACAGAAGTGACCTGCAATGAAAGAGTTCATCTGAATGAGTGGAAGGACATGATATCAAATTACAGGAAAGATGCCAGTGAACGTGAGGACAGGAGGGATGCTCGAGGTGGCGGCAGGAAGACCAGCGGTGGCGAGATGCAACTCTGGGGCTGCTGCGTGATCAAACTGATGTGCTCCGGCGTCTGGTGGAGCTTCAGGAACAGCAGCAGGATCACAGAGTGCTGCTGCAGCCCCTGTATAACCATCCTCACCATGTTCCACATCCTCCTCACCAGACGTGTAAGAACACGTGGGAGGAGGCTCCGTGCACCCGCCCACTCCACCCCTGTGGACAGCCCAACCAAAAGGCTGTCATTTTTTTTTTTGATGGCCTTTTCCTTCCCTCCTATCCTCCTCCCAAACCACACCCGGGCTACCTTGTCAGTTCTCTCCCTCTTTTTATAATGAATTAATAAAGAATACATGATTTTTAAACGATACTGACTTTATTTCCTTAAGCAAGCTGTAGTTGAAGGGGGAGGGTGGGTTGTTTACAGGGAATGAGTCAATCGAGGGGGTGTCATCAAGAGGAAACAAACACAGCAGTCACACCGGACCCTGGCCCGTGATGAAACTCGTTTTCAAAGCTTCTCTGATGCGCACCACTTCCTGGTGTGCTCTTCTAATTGCCCTGGTGTCTGGCTGTGTGTAATCAGCAGCCAGGTGATTTGCCTCAGCCTCTCACCCCACCATAAAGGTCTCCCCCTTACTCTCACAGATATTGTGGAGCACACAGCAGGCAGCAATAACAAAGGGTTAATTAAATATTAAATATTGGTTTGGCTGAGGTCTGAGCGAGTCAGTAATGTGCGCCAGTGTGCCTTTAAAGTACCAGATACACATTCTATCACCATTCTGCACTTGCTCAGCCTGTAGTTGAACAACTCCTGACTACTGTCCAGGCTGCCTGTGTATGGCTTCATAAGCCATGGCATCAAGGGGTAGGCTGGGTCCCCCAGGATAACTACAGGCATTTCAACATCCCCAACTGTTATTTTCTGGTCTGGAAAGTAATTCCCTTGCTGCAGCCATTTAAACGGAGTCGTGTTCCTGAAGACGTGAGCATCATGAACCCTCCCCGGCCATCTCACATGGATGTTGGTGAAACGTCCCTTGTAATCCGCCAGTCCTTGCAGCACCATTGAAAAGTACCCCTTGCAGTTTATGTACTGGGTGCCCTGGTGCTCCGGTGCCAAGATAGGGATATGGGTTCCATCTGTTGCCCCACCACAGTTAGGGAATCCCATTGCAGCACAGCCATCCACTATGACCTGCACATTTCCCAGAGTCACAACCTTTTGTAGCAGCAGCTTAATGATTGCTTTGGCTACTTGCATCACAGCAGCCCCCACAGTAGATTTTCCCACTCCAAATTGATTCCTGACTGACCGGTAGCTGTCTGGCATTGCAAGCTTCCAGAGGGCTATCGCCACTCGCTTCTCAACTGTGAGGGCTGCTCTCATCTTGGTATTCTGGTGTTTCAGGGCAGAGGAAAGCAAGTCACAAAGTTCCATGAAAGTGCCCTTACGCATGCGAAAGTTTCGCAGCCACTGGGAATCGTCCCACACCTGCAATACTATGCGGTCCCATCAGTCTGTGCTTGTTTCCCAGGCCCAAAATCGGCATTCCATGGCTAGAACCTGCCCCATTACCAGCAGGATCCCCAAAGCGCAGGGACCCGCGGTTTGAGAGACTTCTGTGTCCATGTCCTCATCACTCTCGTCGCTGCGCTGCTGTAGCCGCCTCCTCCTCACCTGGTTTTGCAGGTCCTGGTTCAACATAGACTGCATGAGAATGCATGAGGTGTTTACAACGTCCATGACTGCTGTCTTGATCTGAGCAGGGTCCATGCTTGCTGTGCTATGGCGTTTGCCCAGTTCACCCAGGGAAAAAGGCGCGAAACGGTTGTCTGCTGCTTTCACGGAGGGAGGGGTGAGGCTGTACCCAGAACCACCCGCAACAATGTCTTTTGTCCCATCAGGCACTGGGATGTCAACCCAGAATTCTTATGGGCGGGGGAGACTGCGGGAACTATGGGATAGCTTCCCACTGTGCAATGCTCCAGAAATCGATACCAGCCTCGGTACATGGATGCACACCGCCGAATTAATGTGCTTAGTGTGGCTGCGTGCACTCGACTTTATATAATCTGTTTTTTAACAAACGGTTTCTGTAAAATCGATATAATCCCGTAGTGCAGACATACCCTTAGT
The DNA here is from genome assembly GCF_025201925.1 of Gopherus flavomarginatus. Classification (NCBI taxonomy): domain Eukaryota; kingdom Metazoa; phylum Chordata; order Testudines; family Testudinidae; genus Gopherus; species Gopherus flavomarginatus. Next base: position 207,126,181 of record NC_066618.1, read on the forward strand.
TACATAGGAGAAAGAGTAGTAGCTGTAGATCATACAAGTTAGTACAGTAGCATGCGCTTACTCTCTCTGGCTGTAGAGCACAGGAAGTTTGTCCACTCTTTTTCTTTAACCTAACAGCCATCACAGCCACAATGTTAGTGAACTCATTTGTCTGTGAGTCCCCTCTTTGTTTGTGTAATATTAGGTAAGTCCTCATTAGCATGTTTAGAATTTTATGTAATTCTTAGTTAACACTCAATATAGTGTTAAAACCATATTCCAGTATACAACCTAGTATACTCAATTTGTGATCTCCTGCTAGGTAATGTTAATTTCCTTTTGCATAATTGATCATTTCAAAGAGTATAGCCAGCTCTACAGTTGGCACTTTCTTGACCTTTTAAAGTACACCTATCCAATGTCCATGGATATCTGGGTATACACTTGTAACAGGGCCACATGCATCTTTAAGGGCTAGGAGTTAGCCAGTCCTCTTCAATTTTTCAGATCCAGCTGGGAAGGAGGTCAGGTGATGCCTATAACTGGTTGAGAACTCAGCTGCAGGTGGGAGATTGAAGGGAAGGGTATGTCCTTTCAGGCTGAGAGGGACAAGGGGAAAAGCCTCTGGGAGCTATTGCCCATGATGGGTAGAGGAACTGCTTTTTGTTTTGATATTTTGCTTAAGTTTTATGTTGAAAAATAAAACACTGCCCTGAAAAAGATGCAGGCATGGCTGTGAGGCTTCCAGATCAGCAGCTTACATGTAGTGGAGAGTGGGGGGCAGCTGATTGGCCCTGGAACTAAGGCAACAAGCAGCCCAAAGCCAGACTGGTCGCACTGACACACCACCTTTCTCAGCACTAAGTCACTTAGTACCTTGCCTTGAATTCTTCAGTCCAAGGAGTCACTATGTTGTATAGGGCATTTTTAATTTATTAAAGATAAATTAGTACAGATTTAATATGGATAAAACTAAGTAGACAATTTTAGTTTATAACATAAGTACAGTTATTTGTCTAATTAATTTTTTAAAGTCTGACTCCCTGAAATCAACTTAATAAATATTGTAATCTTATTAGAAGTGATGGATGTTGGGACAAAATTAAATTTTTCTAGAGTATTTCTAAAGTTCTTTAAGTACTGAGTAGTACTTTGGCTCAAACAGCATTTTGGGAGAGGGAAGGATAGAAACAGGAGGTTCCTGAAACTTTTAGAGTTTGGGTTTTCTGATTTTTTTTTTCTTTTAGCCTTTCCCTGGAGCTCTTCCAAGTACTTGAAATAAATCAGTTTTATGGAATGTAAGGCATATGAGTTAGTTTGTACACATGCTTCCTTTTTACTATCTTTAATATTTTTATATTCAAATCATAGGATGGATAAGCTTACACAAGTTCTGCAGTGCTGTGCATGAATTTCACATAAACGTTGTGTGTGATCATTCTGGGACAAATTGGTAAAGGATTCCTGAATACATTGCTAGTGACCTTTGGTTCTCAGTTCACTTGATGTCAATATAGCACTGACTCCTGAAAACAGTCTTCTTAAGAGGATACTTGTCATTTGTATTTAGATTTGCTGTTAAATGTCTGAAGTCAAATATCAGTGTCAACGTTTACCATACAAAAGAGAAGAATATGATTAAATTTTTATTTATTATGAATAGATTCTGCTCCCGGCACGTAAGTATTATACATTTAGTACAGAATAACACTTCAAAGACCCATAAGATTTTTGCTGTTAGCAGCAACTGTTCACAGTTGATGAAAACAGGACAGCCCTATTTTCAAATGACTTTCCATCCCCATTCTACCTCTTGTACAACATTTCATAGAAGACAAGTTTTGTTTATTTAACCAAATCTAGTGATCTCTGTATTTAAACTTCTAGGCCAAAATTCTAAAACTGGATGCCTAAAATTAGCCTCCTATATAAAAGTGGCATTATTTTCAGAGGTGCTGATCTTCCTCAGTTCCCACTGAAGTCAATGGAAGCTGAAGGAAACTCATCACCTCTGAGAATCAAGCTACTTTTTTTCTCTCTCTATTTTTTGAAGAAAGGAGGATGGAGATTAAATATGGATATACAAGACTAATTTTAAAAATCCATATTTGAGAATTTTGATGTAGATTAGTGTGTGTAAGACAGAATTTCTTTATTCATTGATCTCTTCCTCATCATCTTCAAATGTTTCCTCTCCATCATTTGCCGTAGCTTCTTGGTACTGCTGGTACTCCGAAACCAGGTCATTCATGTTGCTTTCTGCTTCTGTAAATTCCATCTCATCCATCCCTTCTCCTGTAAACCAATGGAGGAAAGCCTTTCTCCTGAACATGGCAGAGAACTGCTCAGAGATCCTTTTGAAGAGCTCTTGAATAGCTGTGCTGTTGCCAATGAAGGTGGAGGCCATCTTGAGGCCACGGGGTGGGATGTCACAAACTGCCACTTTGACATTATTTGGGATCCATTCCACAAAGTAGCTGCTGTTCTTGTTTTGGATGGCCAGCATCTGCTCATCAACCTCTTTCATGGACATGGGACCTCGGAATACTGTTGCCACTGTTAAGTATCGTCCATGTCTTGGGTCACAGGCTGCCATCATGTTTTTGGCATCAAACATCTGTTGAGTGAGCTCTGGAACAGTGAGTGCTCGGTATTGCTGACTGCCTCGGGCTGTCAAAGGAGCAAACCCTGGCATGAAAAAGTGAAGGCGTGGGAATGGCACCATATTTACTGCCAGTTTTCGAAGGTCAGCATTTAGCTGGCCTGGAAAACGCAATGATGTAGTTACTCCACTCATTGTAGCGGACACCAAATGGTTTAAATCTCCATACGTCGGGGTGGTGAGCTTCAGGGTGCGGAAACAAATGTCATACAAAGCTTCATTATCAATGCAGTAGGTTTCATCTGTGTTTTCAACCAGCTGGTGGACTGAGAGTGTAGCATTATAAGGCTCCACCACTGTGTCAGAGACTTTTGGAGAGGGCATGACACTAAATGTATTCATTATCCTATCAGGATATTCTTCTCGGATTTTGCTGATGAGTAGTGTTCCCATGCCAGAACCTGTTCCTCCTCCAAGGGAATGAGTGAGCTGAAATCCTTGCAAGCAATCACAGTGTTCACATTCTTTTCTTACAACATCAAGCACTGAATCTACCAGCTCTGCTCCTTCTGTATAGTGTCCTTTGGCCCAGTTATTTCCTGCACCTGTTTGTCCTGAAATAATGTAGGATAAAGGAAGAAAATATTACTGATAGAGTTTGACGGTTGGAGGCTTGATGATCTCAAATCACATACAATGAATTGTTTTACATTTGTGAGCTAGTAAACCATACTCTCTGGTCTTCCTTACAAATATGTACAGAAGAATTACTAGTGGGATTTTTTTTGACAATGAGCACACAAAAACATATTGTTAATTAAGTTAGCTGTGATTTCTGACAGACACTGAAGAGGAAATCAGGTTTTCCAAATATTAACTGAACTTTATCTTTAGTTACTAAGTTTAGTTGAATTTACTTCCTGACTTTCTCTCAGCTTGGATAGTGAAAATTGGCTAGTCTGTTTCATGGTCATGTCTAATAATTTCAACTTTTTAGTTCCCATTGCTGAACAATATTTGAATTGTAGCCTCCGCAGAGGGAATGGTATTCTTTTAAAAATAAGCTGTTTCCACTGAAAGATTTAAAAATAATAATGAATGCATTGCTTTATACTTCCCTAAATGCTTTAAAACCTAAATTCCTTTTAATGTCCTAATCTGGTGTGAATCTTGTAATTTTAATGTATATTTTGTGATCTTTAGCACAAAGGTGCCAGATTAAAAAACTCAGAAACCGAACCTCTCTATAGATCCACAGAAGAGTTGTAGCAATGGGCAGTTTTAAAGCAAGTTTCACATGTTGCTTTGCCCATTGTGCCTCATCCAGGCATCCCTGATGTGGACGGCCCAATTCTAGGCATAAGAGACTGTGTTTCAGTTTCCATGCCCATTAATTTATTTTTCATGGCCTTGTGCCTGCATCTTGTATCAGCACTGACTCCAGTGCAAAGTGAGTGCAAAACACAGCTATCCTCATCTGGCAGTGGGGATGGGGGAGTTGATCGACACCCCTCACTCGTGATCTTTAGGCGTATGTGTGGCACCTTTTCACACAGGACTGGAGACTGAGTCTACCCCAATCTCACCCAGCAACGATGGCTCCTGTCCTGCAGGGCTGAGCCTGGCTTCCCATTCCAGGCATTGTGACATGGCACATGGGGTCGCAGGGTGCTGTGACCCCATATGTCATGTAGGGTTGACAATCCTCCAGGATTGCCCTGGAGTTTCCAGGAATTAAAAATTAATCTTTCATTAAAGATTGTTATGTGATGAAACCTCCAGGAATATGTCCAACCAAAATTGGCAACCCTAGTGCCATGTCACAATGCTATTCTCTCACATTTGGCTTGGCTGCACCTCTGGAGGAGTAGCCCTGACAAGCCTGAGTGATGCTTCAACCCAGGCACCGTGTGGCAATGCCTGGAGTGGGGAGCCAGGTCCAGCCTCACAGGACAGGAGTGACTGCTGCTGGGTGAGCATGGGGCAGACTGATTGTCCAAACCTCACCCCTCCTCTGGGTCTCCCCTCTGCAGCACCACGCAGGGATTAGGGTTGCAGTGCCAGGGCAGGGGGTGCACTATGGGTGGTCAGTGCCAGCTCGGTGGGACAAAGAAGAGGAGTGTATTCATCAATACATTGCCTCCTTGCTTGCAAAACATGGCTCTACCACCATCTGGTAGTATTTTACACACAGGTTTCTCACTTTACACTGGTGTAAATGACTGTGTGAGATGCAGAATTAGGCCCTAGATTTTAAAATTGCAGCACTTCATAGAGAACTGGAGGTTTGAGCTTCACTTTGAAGAAACTTTCTTGTTTTGTTAAGCTACTTTAAGAAAATTTGAGTTAAAATGTTTAATTTTGTCTTATGTTACTGGTAGCTTTCGTTTCTATTCAGTGAATTTTGTCTCTGTATTTTGCCTTCTCCAAAACGGGTCTAGAAATAAAGTTGACTCTTTGCTTTAGAGGCTTTTAATACCCCTAATCCAGTTTATTCCATAAACACAAAGCTAGCATCTGTTCACATTTAAAAGCTCGCTTTTTATAAAGAATATGATGCATACGCCACCAAATCATAGACACAAATCTTTTAAATTAAAGTATGTTAGTGTTTCATGTGGTTGCTGGTTTCAAGCAGGGAATACAATTTCATTCAAGGATGAAGCTGACCTTCTGAAACTGGATTTTATGCCAAGATACAATGCTATATTTAACTTGATGTAACCAAAACTATGCGTCTTTACTTAAGTGACTGGCCTGAATCACGATGTTGGTGTGAACAGGGGCCAAAGGTCTGATCTTGCAAGTTACTGAAAATGTCTAGCAGGTACTGAGTGCCCTCAATTTTCATTAATTTCAGTAGGAGCTGAGGGCATTCAGCACCTCTCATTGCTGCTCAGCAACCTATAAGATTGGGCCTCCAACTTTTCCTCAGCTTATATTTTCTCTCTCCATGCCACATTGTCCCCTCCCATTACAATATGGATGCTATGGGAGCCCCTTCCCTGTGTTGTTCTATTAACTGGATAATAAAAGATGTTAACAGAGGACCAGGTGTTTATGCTCCTCTTACTACTTTAATGAATAGTCCCATGAACTCAGTGGGACTAGTTTTATTATTAAATGCTACTCAGCACGACTAATGGCTGCAGAATCAGACCCAGCTTCCATCTTTCACAGCTCTGCCCCACTCCTTTTCACCATCTATCCACTGTCCATGACCAGTTTTAAGCCCCAGTCCATGTGCTGTGATGCGCTGCCAAACCATTGGGTCAGCTAAACTGCTGGTTTTGGTATTGTTTAAATATCTTGTAACTTCACCATACCAATTTCGGTTTCCTTGTTCCATTACTGGTTAGCTAAGACATTGTTTTATACACTGTTATAGCTTCCTCTCTCTTGAGAATGTGGGAAGTTCTGTATTTCCTGTCCAGCTGTGCAGACTGCAAAACAATATCCTCCCAGCACTGAATAAGATAAAAATTGTCCTTGCTCTGCTTGCACTAACCACCCCCTGTGCATACTGCAGCCCATCAGGCAGCATCTAACAAACAGATACTACTGTGCTGTGTAGTTTGTCGGATCCTAACAAAAGATTCTAAGTTTAGTATCTTTCTCTGAAAATTGTCCCGGTAGCAGAATATGGCTCAGAGATGGGAATAGTGATAAAACATGAACGGAAGCAAAACACAAGTAGATAAATTGATGGGGAATGAAGCAGAAAAAGGCAAATTGCTCAGGAAAGGTAGGTGCATGTGATTTGTTCAGTACAAAGAAATTAAGTAGCAAAGATTATACTTATTTTCCCTCCTTTTATGTAGATCGTTATGGGTATCTTTTGACCTTAGGAACACTTATTTTACCTCACTGAGTCAATAAATCTGTAACAATGCAGAGATATGATCTCATCCTGCTCACCAATAGGAGACTTTTTTTTTAGCTTTGAGTTAAATAATGCAAACAAATGCATGATTTTTTCATTTAATTTTGTAATTTTAATCCTGTAAACAAATCCAAGGCAACGAAAACTGGTCTCATAAAGGATGGATAGAGGGAACAAACATAACCTACTATAAAATAAACATCTGACAGAAGGCTGTATATTTTTAACCTGCAATTGTCTGAAGACAGTACTAAATCACAGAAGGAAAAACAAAAAAGGCTCAAGTTGTAAGAAAACATTACTTAATGTTTTACTTAATATATACACATTGGAGTTGACCAGTGTACAAATTGCTCTCTCTTGTGATAGATTATTAAATCTGGGGACTTTAGAAGATATTTTGTTGTATTTGAACATTCTGAATGATCAGTTTCACATTTTCATTAGATTCAATAAGTTGTTATAGCTTACGACACTACGATGCAAAAATTTGCAGTTTATTAGGCTCAAGTAGATGCCCATCAGTTTACTCATACAGACTGTGGTAAACTATACTTTACCACCAAACACAATTGTGTTAGATCCTACTGGTCAAACACAGCCTACTATCAACGTTGTGGAACAATTTCCACTGTAAGACCCAGTTTTCAGTTGCTTATAACTTTGCCAAATTGTAACTGTTTGGGCTGAAATTTTCCATACTGGATGTCTGCCCCAGGCTGAATTATTTTTGCAACATTTCAGCCAACATTGTACAGCCATTTCTGAGAATGAGGCTAGGGGAAAATACATTATTTTGCCCATGTTAAAAAAAATTCTTGTGATCTTTTCTTTGAACAGCTCTAGTGCTCCCATGCTTTGACTGTGGGGTGGCCTTTGTCTCAGGATTTCACTTTTTGCTATCCTCATGAAACTCTGCCCACATTTGGCCAGGGTATAAGCCTTTGAAAAAAGTCAGTTTGCATATGCTCAGAGATTTATTTAATTTTTAGCAGCTAAAATATCTGAAAATTCCATCCTCACTGAACATGCTCAAGTCTCTCTCAGCTCCTAGTACTGACCATACTGTGCATGTGTCATCTCCAGAGAGCAAATGAGCATGTTCCAGCCCTGTGGTGTAACCCTCCCTGTAATGAGCATATTCCAGCCCTGTGCTGTAACTCCCCCAGGCACAGTGGGAGCAGGCATCAGAACTGATAGGGCACTTGTCTCTCCTGTGCACACGCAGGTACTTGTGCACTCTCACACCCCCACTGGCAGCTTGGAGGAGGACACTGATTCAAACACGAAGGGGACTAACACTGGACTAGGGAGAGGGAAAGGAATAGATTGGAACAAGGAGCCTGTTGAAACTGGGACTGCGAGGGGGGGAGAGAGGGACTGACTGGGACCTGGGGGGAGTGGCTAAACTGGGATTTACACTGGTTGGGCAGAGAGGCTAGGACTAGTTTGAGAAGGAGACCAGGAGCTGGGGAAGGAGGTGAGGAGACAGGAGACAGTGAGGGGAAATGGGGCGGGGAGGGCTGGGGGCTAGTTGGCTGGGGGATGATAACACTGAGATTAGATAAGGAACTTGGGGGAGGTCCGGTGACCGGGACTGGCTGGACAAGGAGACTGGGACTAAGAACCAGCGGGGGGAGAGGAGAAAGAGCTACCAACAAGGTGGTGTGGGGGGCAGGGAACTGGGAATGGTTAGTCAAAGAGACTGAAGCAAGGAGAAGGAGAGAGATTTACTGGAGAGAAGAGGATTGAGATTGGATGAGGAACCTGGGAAGGGAAATTAGTCTTCTCATCCCAGTCCAATGCTATAACCAGCAAACTTGCTGCCTCATATGAACGAGGAATTATTTTCCTTGTGCTTATTCATATTTTAGGCCAATAAGCTTGTTAATGTAAACTTTTACTCCCACTGACTTCAGTGGAAATTTTGGGTGTGCAAGGAATGCAGGATCAGGCCCAACATGCACAGAGAAATCTAAGGCATTTGATGCACTTTAACTGATCTACTCTTGCATTTTGATGTGCTACAGCTATAAGTTCTGATTAAAAAAAAAAAAAAGCAAAAAGCTGAGTTTAGGAACAAACCTCTCCCTATAACCATGGGTCTGAGATACAGCAAATACAGAATCACCAGCCTCTGCCACAGAATCCTTTGTGAGATATAAGATAATAAATAAAGAGATGGGGGGGGGGCCTTTATTGACTTTTGACACGGTAGTTTTCCCTTTCCATTTCCGTTCTAAGGCACCCATTCACCAGATTTGTAGGACAGTGCCTGATGCTGGCATTAGGCCCAGCATGGGACACCAACTAATCACATGCTTTTAGCTCATTGTTAGTTTAGCAGGAAGAGTGTATAATGTGGTAGAGGGCTGTTCAAGAAGTTTTTAATTTATTTTGCTGTGTTTTGAGATGGTTCCAAGCCGCAGAGTTCTGATTCAGACTTTTCAGAAGTGTAGGTGACTTCATTTTCATGGGTTTGGTTTGGCCCACTATTGAAAAAGGGAGCAGTTGTGAAGTCTGGGTTCAGAAACAAAGTTTTCCAAAGTTTCAGGTTGTTTGGATCTGTGGTTTTGGTTCAGACCCACCTCTGCTTACTATAATTTAAAAGCATTTTAGAGGAACACACACTCCCTTTACCTCAATTGCCAGGAAGTTTAATGTCTGGAAAGGGAATGGGGATACTGTTACAAAAGCAGTTAAACATTTAAAGGTCTTTGAAAGTGTATAGCTTATTCCCCTGCTCGGTTGCAAAGTTTGGAGGTTTGTTTCGTTTCCTGCTACCAGCCTAATATTTATCTTTCCCATGCTTATGTTTGACACCTTCCGTATGTTGACACAGCACACCAATTTGTATGTTGCAGCCTAACAATAATTTGGGGAATGGTTTTGTGGTTAAGGCATAGAGCTGAGAACTAGGAGATAGTGGTTCTAGTGATAGGTCTGCCTGGACTCTTAACTTACAGATGCTTGAGTTTCCTCATCTGTAAAATGGGTGTGATAATACTCTTTAACTTGAAAGGGGGTATTGTGAGGTTTAATTCACTAGTGTTTCCAAGTGCTTGGTGAATCTCGGATGGAAGGTGCTACAGAAATATAAAGTTGAAAACATTCTTACTCGATGGAATCTCCCTGTTTGCTTTCAGAGTGACAGTTCTGTTTGGTTTTGAGATGGTTTCTTATTTTACTAGAAAAAAAACGACTACACCAGCATGCAGTTGCACGTAATCTGCTTTGCACACAGTTTTTCTTCCATTTCTGACTATACTGCTCACTAACCTACTGAAAAAGTAAGAAATTCCATGGTCAGTGAAGAATTTAATGCCCATGGAATTTATATAAAACTATGGCTCCAACTAATAGTGGAATTTGTGAGAGAGAGCAGTTCCCTTTTTCCCCCTGCAGAATTTCCCTTTTAATAGAAGTATAGGAACCCTGTAAGTTCAATTAATGTAGCACAATTTAGAGTATCAGAAAGTCATGGGAAACTTTTAGTATGTTTGTGTAATTCAGAAAATTGTCAATGTAATTAATAGTGCAATGTTTGACCCTCTTTTGGATTTTTGTTTTGGTTTGGTTTTTTTGGACAGCTGATATTTGGATAATTGAACTGTACTGTTCAGCTACCAAACTTATTTTTTACTAACGGCTGCTTACAGCTGTTTAAATTAAAAAATGTAAGTTCTTCTGTCCCCTCTACCCCAAAGTACATTTTGACAGTTAATTTCTTGGTAATTGAGCACATGTTTTAAAAGGAAAACATGATATCCACATACCAAAGATGAAATTATCAGGTCGAAACAGTTGACCAAACGGACCAGATCTCACACTGTCCATGGTTCCTGGCTCCAAGTCCACTAAGACTGCTCTGGGTACATATTTCTGTGCTACAATAAAAATTAAAGACATCCTTAGTATACTGAAATAGGCTAAGTTCCTTCTATTATATTTCTTAATATATGAACAAATTATATGTCATAGTATGTAACATTCTTAGCTTGCTCATGTATCTTGATACAACTTGTATTCCTATATAGGTGTCTCAAACATTATAGGAAAAAATCACTTCTGGTTTAGCAGCTGACTTAAAATTCTTTGTTTTTTTGCCATTCATCTATCTAAATTACGTTTTAAAAACTGTTCTTCTACCAGTTGATATCCATATTTGCAATTATCTGGGAAAATATAGGTTACATGTTCTTGGTGAACAGTTTATCATATATTACATGAGTAGAGGATCTTTTATTCAAATAATCCCCAGATATTTTATAAATGTAAAGAACCACTTGCATCCACCACTGAAATGGAGCCACTTCTGGGAGGTGGAAAACAGCAGCTGTTTAACAGCACACACCACCACTACACAGTACAACAGTTAATAACAGGAAGTGAAAAATGTTTTACCCAATTGTAACTGTAGGGGGAATTTAGGTAGAAAGAATTACCCGATCTGAAATTTGTCCAGAACAATACGCTCCCACAATTTGCAAAAAGTGCCAGGGATCTTGAATGTGCACAAGTGATCCAGATATCGGTTTTACAACCCATAGGGAGGAAACCTCTTCAGCAGCACAGTGCCCACTAACCCCATACTGGGGTATTGATTCCCAGCATTCGGGGAACACTGCCATCTTAGGCCATGTCTACATCTAAAATTTTGCAGCGCTGGTTGTTACAGCTGTATTAGTACAGCTGTATAGGGCCAGCGCTGCAGAGTGGCCACACTTACAGCAACCAGCGCTGCAAGTGGTGTTAGATGTGGCCACACTGCAGCGCTGTTGGGCGGCTTCAAGGGAGGTTCGGGGAACGCGAGAGCAAACCACGGGGAAGCTGGTCTCCTTTCCCGGTTTGCTCTCTCGTTCCCCGAACCCCCGAGCAAGCAGGTCTCCTTCCCTGCGGTTTGCAGGGTGGTTCGGCGAACGCGAGAGCAAACCGGGAAAGGAGACCAGCTTCGCCGCGGTTTGCTCTCGCGTTCCCCGAACAAGCAGGTCTCCTTCCATGCGGTTTGCAGGGTGGTTCGGGGAACGCGAGAGCAAACCGCGGCGAAGCTGTTCTCCTTCCCCGGTTTGCTCTCGCGTTCGCCGAACCACCCAGCAAACCGCAGGGAAGGAGACCTGCTTGCTCGGGGGTTCGGGGAACGCGAGAGCAAACCGGGAAAGGAGACCAGCTTCGCCGCGGTTTGCTCTCGCGTTCCCGGAACCCCCCTGCAAACCGCAGGGAAGGAGACCTGCTTGTTCGGGGAACGCGAGAGCAAACCGGGGAAGGAGACCAGCTTCGCCGCGGTTTGCTCTCGCGTTCCCGGAACCCCCCTGCAAACCGCAGGGAAGGAGACCTGCTTGCTCGGGGTTCGGGGAACGCGAGAGCAAACCGGGGAAGGAGACCAGCTTCACCGCGGTTTGCTCTCGCGTTCACCGAACCACCCTGCAAACCGCAGGGAAGGAGACCTGCTTGCTCGGGGTTCGGGGAACGCGAGAGCAAACCGGGGAAGGAGACCAGCTTGATTACCAGAGGCTTCCTCAGGTATGCTGGGATACCTGCTTATTCCACGGAGGTCAAGAAAAGCGCTGGTAAGTGTCTATACTTGATTACCAGCGCTGGATCACCAGCGCTGGATCCTCTACACCCGAGACAAAACGGGAGTACGGCCAGCGCTGCAAACAGGGAGTTGCAGCGCTGGTGGTGCCCTGCAGATGTGTACACCTCCTAAGTTGCAGCGCTGTAACTCCCTCACCAGCGCTGCAACTTTCTGATGTAGACAAGCCCCAAGTGAGTCACCACCACTTCCCATACCTCCTGAGGCCTAACCTTTCTTAGATTTCTAACTCATAGTCAGTGTACTCTGGGGACAAGCTCATATTATAAACTGCTTAGTGGTGTCAGATGATCACGTTTACATGACTTAATCATATATTCACAAGCAAAAACTCCTAGCAAACAAAAAATAAATTCAGAGCTGTTTGCACCATTTCCTTCCTGCTGCCTAGAGAGAGGGAATCACAGCAGAAGTTGGGATGGGTGGTTGATTGGAAGACAATGCATACATGTCTAATCAAGTTTTGTAGCTGAAGCTATGAGTAAACCTTTGCTTTCTTCATCATTTTAACAGGCCTCCTCTCCCAGTTAGGGAATATCACTCTCCTCGCCCCTCCTAACCTCCTCCGGCGGCGGCAGCACACTTACAGGATGATTCATTATAGTAGACATTGATTCTCTCCAGCTGCAGTGCTGAGTCACCAGCGTAGCCTCCTGTTGGGTCGATGCCATGTTCATCACTGATCACTTCCCAAAACTTAGGGAGGAACAGAAAAAGAGAGAGAAACTTGGTTAAAGGAAGACGTGAGCAGATCTGTTCTCACCAAAAAAAACCCCAGCCCTGTGTTCCTTCTTTTACCAACGTCAAAATAATCCAAACCCACCCACATTGGGCAGGGACTGGGAAGCCCTTGGAGGCATGCCTTGCCTTAACAGCTGCCGGATTCTTGGCATGTCTGAGAGCTGCTTCTCTGAGCCCCGCCCTGCCCCTGACCTGACCAGCAGAAAGGAGATGGGGTGGGGTTGGAGAGAGACAAAAGCCTGGCAGCAGATCTGCCCCAGGATTTAAAACCAAACACAATCAACGGTTAACATCACAAACTGTTTGCAGGGCTGTTTTACTGGTTGTTGCTGCTTTTCTTTCTTTGATCCACTACTCCATTTTTTTTAATTTAAATTTAATTTTTTTTTTTTGGCTATTGCTTGTAGTTTTTCAAAAGCCTTTTATGGTCACATGAAGGAGACAACTTTTGCTAGTTTTCCAGCTCTCTGGTCTGTATGCACTGACCCCAAGAGAAGTCAGAGTCCAAACTTTTTGTTGTGAGAAAAACACTCCCTCTAAAGGGCCATAGATATCAGAGGAAAATCTACTCATCCCAGAATTTCGCAAGATAAAAACATCCTAAGGCAATGACTCGCTTTGCAGAACTTTTCGTTGTGCTGCTGAAGGACTTAAAAAGGAGCTGTGGTACCATTGTACAACAAAACACATCATCTTCAAAAACAACTACATTTCCTTACATGCAGTTCTTAGGAAATAATAAGTGAGGATACTATTTAGAGGAGGAAAAGATCTCTTACCTTAGTTCCAATTTGGTTTCCACACTGGCCAGCCTGGATGTGGACTATTTCCCTCATTGTGATACTTAACAAGTCTCTCTCTCACTCGCACTCACAGACTCTTTGCAGAGTTCAGCTATGTGCAGTGCGTCTCTGGCTCAATGAGTGTTTTATTGGCTCTTGGACTGTGATCTTCCCTCCCAGCTCAGCTCACTGTGCAACTTTACTGCAAAAATAGCCAGCTCAGGCTGAGCAACTGGCTTTGGCCAGCCTCCACTGGGGCTGGAGCTCTGTGTGAATGGCACTTCATCTCATCTTTCATTTCTGGTCCAGAATGATGTCAAGAGGCCAAGAGTGGAACAGGCTAACATTAACCATTTGGGAGCTTGCATTTTCCATATTCAAAAGTGTCTATTTATAATAGACAAGATAAATAAAATACCAAAGTAACAATAATTTATGGACATAATCATCACATCAAAATTGAACACAAGCGACTGTACTTTACTAAGAGCAGGTTAAATAGCTTTTTCCCCCCAAGTTTGGTGGCTGCATTTTCATAATACTTTTTTTAAATGTTAGCATTAGATAAGTAGGGAAATAATTAATTGCTCTTGCATTGTGTGATTAGTATCTTAGCACATACCTGCATGTTTGACATTTACAATAGAAGTCCCAAATATTTCTCGCATGGAGTCAGTTCACTCCTACACAAACCCACATTTTGCTTTTAATCTTGACAATAGTTTGCAGCTATCAGGTTAGTTAGTGTCACAACACCCCTGTGAAAAAAGTGCTATCCAGTTTTACATGGAAGGAAACCATTGTCTTCGCGGGGATATTTGCATGAGGAGAGGTTTGCAACATCAGGCCTTAAGTATCAGGGCTAGGATTGGTACCACATCCTGTGTTCAGACCGCTCAACCAAACACCACTTATAACTATCATAATCTTGCAAATCTATAGTTATTTTTATATCACTGTTGTGGTTAGAAGCCCTAGTCATGGACCAAGACCCTATTGTGTTAGGCACTGTACAAAGAGAACAAAAAGGGCTAACAATCTAAGACAAGAGACTACAGATAGATTAGTGAGTGCAAGGCAACTTTGAGGCAATATTGGCCAGCATGATGGCCACCTTTAATCCAGAGAGTGTAGGAGCAGGATTTTATAATGTCTCATAAGAATTAAAGTATAATTTAATTTCATCCTGTCAGCCACCCTTTTTGAATAGCAGAAAGGAATGGCAGACCAAAACAATCCTTGTAACTAATTATAGTCACCTTTTTGTTTTAGGATAAGTTGTAATGTCTGCTATGGTTTCCTATATGTATTACAAATTAGGCACTCTAGTTAAATATACATTTATTTGTTTTAAGGTTTTAGTAAGTAAAAGACAGGATCTTGTATTGTATCTATATTAAGGAAATTAAAAAAATGTTAAGGGCCTGAAGCCCCAATGTAAATTGTTTTAATTATAAGAATTAGCAGGGCTTAATTTACAATGCATTCCGCTAAATATACAATACTGAAGTCTGTATAACTTTAAAGGTTTCTGTAAAAAATTGTTTGTGTAAATAAGGAATGCATGCATCAGAAAAAGATAAGGTGTAAAAGCCATCACAAATGTCCAGATGGTCATAAAAAATCTTAAAAAGACCAGGAAACAATCAGAAAACATCCATTGTGCCTGATGCTAAACATGTTAGCAGCACTGACAACCTCAGAGGTAAGGCAGGCATCCCCAAATGCAAGACGACAAATAGGAAATAACAATGGAAAGCGCAACAATAACCGTCAAATAATACCACCACTTAAGGACTAATAATTACAGGATAACATTGCAACTGATCCTGCACTCCGCTTACCCCATCTTCCATAGAGCAGGGGGGACACATCGGAGAGAGCTTGCAGCAGCTGGTCTCAGCAAGCTGATCTAATTAACAAGGCAGTGTACTTATAGGGGAAATGCACATTTTTCACACATACCTCCTCCCTCCATTTCTGCTGCCTCGTAGAGTGAGAGTTAACCCTCGAGGGCTGAGCCAATTGCTAGTTCATCATTTAGCAGTAAGGGAAATATCCCACACTCTGACTCTCCTCCGCCTCAACCAAGCTTCACAATCATCATCACTGTGTACCAGTATTAAGTTATTTGTTTAAAACTTATACTCTGTGTGTGTGTGTGTGTGTGTGTGTGTGTGTGTGTGTGTGTAGTCTTTTGTCTGGTGAAATTTTTTTTCCTGGAACCTAAACAGTATTTCCCTGGAACCTAACCCCCTCATTTACATTAATTCTTATGGGGAAATTGGATTTGCTTTACATCATTTTGCTTAAAGTTGCATTTTTCAGGAACATAATTACAACATTAAGTGAGAAGTTACTGTACTATGGTGGTGAGGCCCATATAAGTGCACAGATTAGAAATGTGAAGATCTGGTATGCAACATGTTAAAAACAAAGCTAAAAAAGTGCTACAGCCATCCTTGCTGCTGCCCATCTTTCTCAGTGCTTCCCCTGCAAAACATTCATAACTTCCATTTCGCTGAGTTGATGTTGCTTTGATTCCAGTCCTAATTTCAGACAGATATGGCAAGTGTGATGTGACTACAGACTCTGGATTCAGTTAAAAGGAAATGTTGCTCTATCTATCTATTGTATATTAATGACAGTACATCTCAGTGTCTTATGGCGATTTCACATTTATATTTAAAAGGAGCACTGACAAAACAGAATCCAGAAGGACTTTGCTTATGAAAGCATTTGGGGAGTGAGAGTAGTTACCCAAGCACCACCTTCTGGGATCCCTTAAAAAAGAAAACAGCAAGCTCATTGTAAGGTCATACTGTACCTTCCAGCAAGCAAATCAGCAATACCTCATGGTCAGTAGTACTAATGCACTGTAAAGTTAAAAACAAACCTTTTTTAAAATGTAGTAATAATACGAATTATTAATATAATAACTAATATTAATCTCCAGATTGAATGTCGTTTAGCAACTGTATTGCTCACAGGGGGTTGTAGAAATTACACTGTGTTTCTTCTAGAACATTTTTATTTTGAACTTTGGCCCAAATCCTCAAAGGTAGTAATGGAAGTTAGGCCCAGATCCTCAGTGGTATTTAGGACCTTTCTGTCTCAAACAAATCAGATTTCAAAAGTCTCTGTCACACAGAAAGAACAGGAGTACTTGTGGCACCTTAGAGACTAACATATTTATTTGAGCTAAAACCCACTTCATTGGGTGCATGCAGTGGAAAATACAGTAGGAAGATCATATATATATATATATATATATATATATATATATATATATATATATATATATATATATATATATATATATATATATATATACACACACACACACACACACACACACACACACACACACACACACATTATTTACACATACACACAGAGAACATGAAACAATGGGTGTTACCTTACACACTCTAACAAGGGTGATCAGTTAAGGTGAGCTATTACCAGCAGGAGAGAAAAAAAAATTTGTAGTGGTAATCAAAATGGCCCATTTTCAGCAGTTGACAAGAAGGTGTGGGGAGCAATAAAACAGTAGGGGGAGCAATAAAATTATTGTCAACTGCTGGAAATGGACCATTTTGATTATCACTACAATTTTTTTTTCTTTCTTGCTGGTAATAGCTCACCTTAACTGATCACTCTTGTTAGTGTGTGTATATGGTAACACCCATTGTTTCATGTTCTCTGTATATACACCTCTACCCCAATATAACGCTGTCCTCGGGAGCCAACAAATCTTACTGCATTTATAGGTGAAACAGCGTTATATTGAACTTGCTTTGATCTGCCAGAGCGCGCACACCATCCCCCTCCCCGAGTGCTGCTTTACCGCGTTATAGCGGGTCGCGTTATATTGAGGTAGAGGTGTGTGTATATATATCTTCCTACTATATTTTCCACTGCATGCATCCAATGAAGTGGGCCTGTAAGGGTCCGGTGCTGGGGCTCGTCCCTCTCAGGCACGGCGGGGAGCCAGGGCGTCTCCCTATAGGCAGCAGTCCATCCAGGGCCTAGACCCCTCAGCAGGAGCTGAGCAAACAAAAATAGTCTCTAAACAAGGCAGAGTCCCAGCCCTTCAGCAGGGGCTGGATAACCATGGAGTCCATAAGCCCAGCCTGAAGCAGGGCGGGACAGTAAGCAGTCAGGCTCAGGCCTTTCAGCAGGGCTGAGCAAGCACAGTATATAAGCCCAGGCCCTTGGGCAGGGTGGGGCAGTAAGCAGTTCAGGCTCAGGCCTTTCAGCAGGGCCAAGCAAATACAGAGTCTATAAGCCTGGCCCTGGAGCAGGGCGGGGCAACAAACAGTTCAAGCTCAGGCCTTTCAGCAGGGCTGAGCAATGAGTTAAACAGTAACAGTCTGTAAAGCCCCAGGTCCTGGCTCAGGGCAGGGCAGCAAACACCAGTAAGGGTCAGTCCTTCGGACAGTTGCTGAACGAGTTAAACAGTATAAAGGAGCCTTCTCAGGCCAGGGGGGAAAGGGGAGTCTGCCACCCTTGGAAGGGTGGCAGGGGGAACGCAGGCCCTCCCACTTCACTGCGTTCCAGCCCAGGGCCCTAGCTGTAGTCAGTGGGGATCCTGGCCGCAACACACTGACATCGGTTCGGGGTCCCCTGGAGCCAGACTGGGGTCGGCTACCCCCGGGCCACTTCCAATCTCCCCCTCTCTAGGTACATGTCTCTCGCCAGCGTCGTCGGGTGGGTCCCAGACCATGGGCTCCTCAGGATACCGGTCGTAGGGAAGCTCAGGCCGCTCCTCTGGGTACCGGGCATGGGGCAGGCTCAGCCAGTGCTCCTCAGAGTAGTGAGCCCGGGGCAGGCTGGGCCCGGCGGGAGCTTGAGCACCAGCATCTGTCCTCTCCAGCAGCCTGCACCTAACTGAGTGCTGGGGGCCGGGCTTTTATACTTCCTGTCCCGTCCCTGGACTTCTGGGGGGTGGGGACAGGTGGCGGTGGCTCCGCCCACTCCAGCATCAGTTCTAGTCTGTCCCTCTCAGGCGCAGCTGGGAGCCAGGGCGCCTCCCTACAGGGCCCATGAAAGCT
The DNA here is from genome assembly GCF_025201925.1 of Gopherus flavomarginatus. Lineage (NCBI taxonomy): Eukaryota > Metazoa > Chordata > Testudines > Testudinidae > Gopherus > Gopherus flavomarginatus. Next base: position 207,144,818 of record NC_066618.1, read on the forward strand.
TATGCTCAAATAAATTTGTTAGTCTCTAAGGTGCCACAAGTACTCCTGTTCTTTTTGTGGATTCAGACTAACATGGCTGCTACTCTGAAATCTGTCACATAGAGTAGCACCAAAGCTGAATGGAGACCAACTTCTGTCTTAATTTTGAATTTCCTTGCTTGTCTCAGTCTGTGTTGTGCTACTGCCAGGTAGTTTAACCGACTAATTTTCCCTAACTCATACATTTTATAATCTGTTGAAAGGTTTGTCTGGGTTAGTCTGTTTACTTATATAAATCCAACTGCTGGGTTAAAAATGTAGCCACAATATATATAGGATACACCCAGGTCCAGATTAAGACCTTTACAGTTCCTAAGCACTGACAAGATTATGCTACCCCCCCCCATATATAATTCAAAATAAAAACAATACTATACTGTAAAATAAAAATGTATTTTTTGAAATGACGCAAAACTTACATGTATGCTGAAATTAAAATTGCTTCTTTCTAGATTTTGTGATTGCAAAATTCTGGATAGGTTCATCGAAGCTGACTTGACGAAGCATGTCCGCTTCCATACACAATAGGGAAAGTGAATCAAGTCTGTCCTGACACATTGTTGTTCTCTGAGGGTTTTTTATTCTTTTCAGCTCAGAAAAAGAGTGTTCTGTGGAGCAGTTAGTAATCATCAATGTTAGAAAAATATGTAGTGCGATCTCTACATTTGGAAATACACATTGTATTCCATCTTTCAATATTGTGTCATGAAGATCAATGTGACTGAATTTCATTTTTCCTGTTTCATTAAACTTTGCACGCATAGAACAGTGGAACTGCCGTACTTCTCCACATAGATTCATGTTCAAGTCAACAGGGTATGAGTCAACTAGCTTTTGGGAACCTTGTGAATATTGTTCATCAGATAAATCCATATCATTTAGAAAAGAAAATCTACTTGATACTTCTTTGTACACTTCACCTCTCCTCTTCATATGAGCTTCAAGTGTATCAATTATAGCATAGTAAGTAGATATGCGAAATTTGTCTCTAGGATTCAATGCTGTTTCTGTTGCACTGTCATCATTGCTTTTTTTTTTCCTGATTCGCTTGCAGGACTGGGCTTCTTTGTAGTTAGTATCAGGCAAGATATCTTTTGACACCTCTTCAAATCTTTCTAAATCATTCCTCAAAGTGTGTAAGTGGTCTGCTAATAATTGACAAAGGTCTGCACATGTTTTCAGATCCAATTCTTTTTCTTGGAGAGCTTGACTTGTGTGGTAAGTGTTGTAAAATTTCGTTCCACATGGTCAACATGAATACAAATCCTACTTCTTGCATCTTGTTGGCAATGTTTTCTCTCATATAGTTTCTCCTTTTTGTGCTTGGTCTTCAGCTATACTTTCCAGTGCATCCACAATCTTTGAGTAGGACTCCAGAATTGCACTTGTTGCCACTGATGTGCCTCCCAGCGAGTATTAGAAAGAGATTTCAACACACGATCATTTCCCATATATGTTTTAAGAACTGCCCATCAGTGTGTTGAGGCAGAGAAAAATGTATAAAGTAATTGGACTGTTGAGAAAAACCTTACTGCCACTGGAGAACAATCAACAGCACTGCAGCCAGCAAGATCGAGAGTGTGTGCAGCACATGGTATGAATATGGCATATTTGTTCTGTTTTAAATATGTCTTCTGCATTCCTTGATAATGCCCTGACACGCTGGCAGTGTTGTTGTAAGATTGACCTCTGCACTTTGAGAAATCTATTTTGCAAATTTGGCACAGATAATGCAGTACTTGATTTGCCATTTCTTCACCAATGTGGCTTTTCAAATTGAGGAATGTTATAAATCGTTCAACTGTTTTTTCATCTGTGGGAGACGCAAATGTTAGTACAATACTCAATCGATCAATATGTGAAAGATCAGATGTAGGGTTGACAGATAAACTGAAGTACCCAGCAGTCCTTATTTCATCCACAATACCTGAACGAACTTAGACCAATGAGTTCATCGCATATTGTCTTGGATAAGTATGATGGGTTACTTTTTCCAGCATTCCCATATTTTGAGATATGACCTGCTAAAAATGGGTTAACCTCAGGCACAAGTTCCAACAATCCCAAGAAATTTCCATTCTGCAATGATCTAAATGTGTCATTTGATCCCCAGAAAGACAGAACATGTTCAGCTAATGTTTGAATAACAGCTATAACACACTGCAAGACATGTTGCCTGTAGTCATGCTCTCCTTTTAATTTGTTCTTCTGATTTTTGTGTCAATCGAAATCCCTGTCTTTGATTTAAATACGTCAACATTGAATCTCTGTGAGTAGTGCTATTTTCATGTTGTTCAATTAAAACAGTATTCCATCAGTCACGAAATCCATCTGCAGCAAACCGGGACGTTGAAGGTTTATATGCAAAAATTTGCAAACAAAACAGTACACAGACTCTGTTGATGATGAATACAGTAGTCATTCTCGAGTGTATTTCTCACCATTCACTTTCATGCCCCAAAATATTTTTTCTGGACAATATCTTGTTTGTTTGCCATTGGTAAAAGTCCGATGTGATTTCTCAAACGGCCCAGTCATTTGGTCCACGATCTATCCAGTAAGCTACATCATCAGTACTGAAATCAACCCACATACCAGGATCTTTTCTCCTATTATTTACAGCATGAGCAGGTTCAGTCTCTGACACATCCACACCTTCTAGAACAATGTCTGTTTTACCACCAGGAGTAGGACGATCAGTTACAGTCTCTGACACATTCACATGTTCTGGAATGGTGTTTGTTTCACTAATAGAAGAAGGATCAGTCTCTGAAACACCTACAGGTTTTGGTACGATGTCTGTGCTACTGAGAGAAGAGTTGCTTCTGATGGATTCATTTTGAAAAATTATGTCAGCTTTGGAAGATTTTGGAAAATTTCATTAGTTTGTTTTGTTTCTTCCTCCAGTTTACATTTCTGGGCTCCACTCAGGGTATGTCTACACTACAGAATTATTCCGATTTTACATAAACCGGTTTTGTAAAACAGATTGTATAAAGTTGAGTGCACGCGGCCCCACAAAGCACAATAATTCGGCGGTGTGAGTCCAGGTACCAAGGCTAGCGTCAATTTCTGGAGAGTTGCACTGTGGGTACCTATCCTGTAGCTATCCCATAGCTCCCGCAGTCTCCCCCACCCATTGAAATTCTGGGATGAGATCCCAATGCATGATGGTGCAAAAACAGTGTCGTTGGTGATTCTGGGTGAATGTCGTCACTCATTCCTTCCTCCGTGAAAGCAACGGCAGACAATCATTTTGCGCCCTTTTTCCCTGGATTGCCCTGGCAGACGCCATAGCATGGCAAGCATGGAGCCTGTTTTGCCTTGTCACAGTCACTGTATGTGTACTGGATGCCGCTGACAGAGGCGGTACTGCAGTGCTACACAGCAGCATTCATTTGCCTTTGCAAGGTAGCAGAGATGGTTACCAGTTGTTCTGTGCTGTCTGCTGTACCATTGTAAATTGGCGATGAGATCATGATTACCAGTCATTCTGTACCATCTGCTGCTGTCATGGGTGCTCCTGGTTGGCCTTGCTGAGATCGGCCGGGGGCGCAAAGACAAAAATGGGAATGACTTCCCCGGGTTATTCCCTCCTTTATGTTTTATCTAAAAATAGAGTCAGTCCTGCCTAGAATATGGGGCAAGTGTACTAGAGAGCCAGTCCATCAGAGAACCAGAGAGCACAGCCGCTTTGTGTCAGATCCTGCAGAAATGATGAGCTGCATGCCATTCTAGGGGGTGCCCCTGCAACAACCCCACCCGTTGCTTCCCTTCACCCCCAACCCTTCTGGGCTACTGTGGCAGTGTCCCCCCATTTGTGTGATGAAGTAATAAAGAATGCAGGAATTAAGAAACACTGAGTTTTTAGTGAGATAAAATGAGGGGGAGGCAGCCTCCAGCTGCTGTGATAGTCCAGGCAGAACATTAAACGGTGGGGGGGAAAAGGAGCCCAGCATCCCACTGCTGTGGTACTCCAGGCAGTACAGAATCTTTTCTTTAGACATGAAAGTGGGGGGGCTGATGGAGCTCCGCCCCCAGTTGCTATGATGAAGACAGTTACCAGTCATTCTGTACCATCTGCCGGGAACAACCAGGAGTCATTCCTATTTTTATCCAGGCGTCCCCCAGCGGACCTCACCTGAGGCCAGCCAGGAGCACTCACGGGATGATGACGAGGTCAGCTATCAGTCCTTTTGTACTGTACCACCTACCACCGAGGAGAGGAGAGCAGAGGAGAGGATGCTGCTGTTCAGTGCTGCAGCACCCCGTCTACCAGGAGCATGCAGTACACATAGGGTGACATTGAAAAAAGTCAAGAAACGATTTTTTCCCCTTTTCTTTCACCGGGGGGGAGAGAGGTAAATTGACGAGATATACCCTGAACCACCCCGGACAATGTGTTTGACCATACAGGCATTGGGAGCTCAGCCAAGAATGCAAATACTTTTCGGAGACTGCGGGGACTATGGGATAGCTGGAGTCCTCAATACCCCCTCCCTCCCTCCATGAGCGTCCATTTGATTCTTTGGTTTTCCGTTACGCTTGTCACACAGCACTGTGCTGTGGACTCTGTATCATAGCCTGGAGATTTTTTTCAAATGATTTGACATTTCATCTTCTGTAATGGAGCTCAGATAGAACAAGTTTGTCTTCCCATACAGCGATCAGATCCAGTATCTCCCGTACAGTCCATGCTGGAGCTCTTTTTGGATTTGGGACTGCATTGCCACCTGTGCTGATCAGAGCTTCAAGCTGGGCAAACAGGAAATGCAATTCAAAAGTTCGCGGGGCTTTTCCTGTCTATTTGGCCAGTGCATCCAAGTTCAGATTGCTTTCCAGAGCGGTCACAGTGGTGCACTGTGGGATACCGCCCGGAGGCCAATACCGTCGATTTGCGGCCACACTAACCCTAATCCGACATGGCAATACCAATTTCAGCGCTACTCCTCTCATCAGGGAGGAGTACAGAAAACGGTTTAAAGAGCCCTTTATAGCTATATTAAGGGCCTCGTTGTGTGGACGGGTGCAGGGTTAAATCGGTTTAATGCTACTAAATTCGGTTTAAACGTGTAGTATAGACCAGGCCTCAGTTGGTTATGTTTCATCCTGCCCCTAATCTCAGTTATCTGATCTTAAAAAAAAAATTTAAAAAAAATTACACAATGTACACTATTTTTGTGTGTGTGTGTGTGTGTGTGTGTAAGAAAAAAACAAATCAAATATATATAACTCAGAAGAATATATCAATAATAAAACATAAATTTATTGTAATACATGATAGGATCTGATTTCCTCGCATTATTTCAACCTACATTAGTAGGATGCCCCCCCTGGTTTAGGTGGAGATAAGTAATAAAAAGAGAACAGAAAAACAGGAGAAGAGTGTGTAGTGGAGTGTAAGGAAGTCTAACAAAGTTCTGCTTTTTCCCGTGATGACTACTTCAGGGCTTTTTTTTTAAATATCAAATAGTATTTTTTTTTTCAAAAAAAAAAATCTCTTTTTTTGGTGCCTTCTGCTTTGCTGGTGCCCTAAGCAGGTGCTTAGTCTGACTATTGGGTAATCCAGCCCTGGATACACCAAACCTGTCTCTACAGTAGCAGCAGTTGCCTAGTAAACATAATTAGCAGCTCTGCACAAATTCTCGATATTACTGGAGGAAAAATATTATTTTTTTGTCAAATGGAAAAACACTAAGGACACCACCGTCCCCTCAGTTCTGGAAACTGCTTAAGCACGCCTGTCTCCTCTCTGGCTCACAATCAAAAAGGAAATAATCCTGGGAGTACAGATGATCTGACATGACTTAATGCAAAACACCCGTGACAAATACATGAGTGCATAGTTTTTATCTGTGTTAAATATCTGTTTAATTTTAAATATACCAAAACCATCATTTATTAGAGTAAACTTGTACAAAATTTAATCAAAGCCTTTCATTCCCTGTACATGTGGATAAATTAATTAATTAAATGCAACCTAGGGTTGTTTGTTTTTTTAAACACATGGAAATTTAAAATCTGCCAAATAAACAAACAATAAATAAATAAATCACACCCTCAACAAGACATTCCTGTTCAGTTTTTAGTGTAGGGTGAGCTTTGTTTATAAGCTTGCTGGTAAGCTGACTGTTAGAGTGAAATGTGCAGTGTACTATGTGAATTTTGATTATTATTTTAATACTGTGAATTTTAAAATGTTGTAAAATCACCCAGAGCATGTGATGGACACTTGCTGACATTCTTATAAACCAAATCAAAATAAAATCATTATTTTATTTAATTATTAGGGACACCCACACCTAGCAATCATGTTAACAGATCTTTTGCAATATTAACTTCTCATTAGCTTATGCAAACTCCTCTAATACATAGGAGCGCTCCCAGCAATAACATTGCACTGAACACAAATACATTACCAGAAAAGCAGGAAACAGCTTAACAATCAAGTCCCATGACCAACTAAATAGGGAAGAACTACTGTGGTGTTTTCCGAGGATGGTAAAAAAACACTTCCACATGGTTTTTCTGACTATACTGACTGCTAAGAAGATGATGACTCTGTGATGTTATTACTGGAACGTCTTTTATGTGTACTGTAGCAACTTGTCATGGACCTAGACACTTTATCAGCACTGTGGAATTTATTCTCCCTTGTGTCTCAATATTTATTTTAGTCTTAAAGTGAACTTTTAGTTTTTGTGAAAGGTGCCAGAGTGAGAGCACTAGGAATATTAGTCTTTGGTTTATCCAAAGAACATGTACAGTATAGCACAGACAATGGCAGCGCAAGCTTTTCCTTCTTGGCAATACACCTTGACCATAGAGGAGTGGCATTTTGGAGGAAGTAAGACCACCTCTAGAGGCATAAAAGTATTTAATTCTTCATTCCATCTCTGACATCTCTGCTGAGGCTGTCAGTGAAGGTGTCTGTTGATGCTACTTGTGAGCAGGGGTCAGCAACGTGTCCGTACACGGACACAAGCGTCCATGGTAAAATTTTTGAAGTCTGTGGTAATTTTTCAAAAAAGTGAATGACTGAATGACATAACTCAACCCCTCCAACATCCATCTAAGTAATTTTGTGAAGTGTCTATCACACCAAATGGTGGTGCCAAACCCTGCTTGTGACATAGATGCCTGTCTACTCTAAAATGGACAGAGATCTCCAATCAGAACATCAAAGAACTGTTTAATGTTAACTAAAGCTAATGACTTTTAATAAACAGCAATAAAAGACAAATTCAGACAGATGTCCTAGAGATTACATGTTCCTTATTTTACATATGGTCTATTGCATGTTAGGGGGATGGACTAGCCCTATCCCCTGCTCCTATACTTACTGGAGGGGATACTTTTGAGAATGTAGGCCATATGAGATGAGTGTTCAAAGGGTCAGCTCTGTGAGGTGCATAGAGGCTGTATCTGCTGGCCATAAGACATGTGACCAGCTTTTACTATATTTACTTTGAGTGTACAGATAACTATTGCAAAAAGAAGGGACAGCGATTTTATTAGAAGCCAAAGTATGAAACAGTTCCGAAATGTCTGAGGGGACTTTGCTAGAACAAAATATTGAGAGACCTGTTGTACTCTTAATGCAGCAGATATAAAATTCATATTATAATTGTCAATTTAGGCATAACATAAATAGGAAAACACAGCCCTTAGTTATAATTACTTTAAATTATAGGTATAAGGTAGCTGAGAAAGAGATTATGATAAAATTGCAATAGGTATAAATCTATAATAGAGAGTTAAGATTATGTTCATACAGTAATCCCTGGTTAAAAGATTGTTCTTCTGGGGCTCAATCCTGTAAAGCATTTAGGGCCACATTTTTATAGGTATTTAGGTGCCAAAAGATGCAGATAGGTACCTAGCAGGACTTTCAAAAATGCCTAAGCACATTAGTTAGCTAGTGAGATTTTCAAAAGTACCTATGTGCATCTTTAGGCACATAATAAGTGATGAGCTGCCAAAATCTTAACAAATGGTTCCGTATATAAAGTTCTGATTTAAGGAATGTGCCACAGTTATGTATATTTTGTACCAATAGGGTTACCATACGTCCGTATTTTCCCCGGACGGCGATTTAAGAACCAAAAAGCCTGACATGTCCAGGAAAATACGGACATATGTTAACCCTACCTAAAGTTCTTCTTTTAAAAATAGGGGCCTGAACTAGAAGTGAGCTCCATTTCACATGTGTGGGTCCTCACCACTCCCTGGGGTGACCAGATGTCCTGATTTTATAGACATCCCGATTTTTCGGTCTTTTTCTTATATGCTCCTATTACCCTCCACCCCCTGTTCCGATTTTTCACACTTGCTGTCTGGTCACCCTAGGGTGTGCACATGTGTGGGTCCTAGCTGCTCCCTGCCCCCCTCATTGAAGCAGGTGTGCAGGGTTACTACCCTGGGAACTGCAGGGGACCAGTGGATGTGGGGCCGGCTGCAGACAGGGGCGTGGGGCAGGGCTAGCTGGAGGCAGGGGGTATGGGGCTGGCTGCAGGCAGGGCAGGGGGTGCAGAGCAGGCTGGAGACAGGGCAGGGGCTGGCTGCAGGCAGAGCAGACGGTGAGGGGCTGTCTGAAGACAGGGGTGTGGGTCTGGCTGGAAGCAGGGCAGGGGCTGACTGGAGGTAGGGGCTGGCTGCAGGCAGGGCAGGGGGTGTGCGGGGCTGGCTGGAGATGGGTGTGCGGGGCTGGCTGGCTTCGGGCAATGGGTTGTGGCAGGGGTTGGCTGGAGACAGGGCAGGGGCTATGGGGCTGGTGTGGGCAGGGCAGGGGGTGCGGCAGGGGCTGGTGTGGGCAGGGCAGGGCGTGTGGGGCTGGCTGCAGGCAGGGCAGGGGGGTGCAGCAAGGGCTGCTGCAGACAGGGGCTGTGGGGATGGCTGCAGAGAGGGGCTGGCTGGAGACAGGGTGGCGGGTACTCATGGGGAGAGCAGCTCGGAGCAGCCCAAGCAGCAGGACGCAGCCCAAGCCCAGCAGAGCAGCCGGGGACCCACCATGCAGCAGCAGGAGCCTCAGGGCCAGGGGAGCAGCAGCAGCAGCAGCAATAGGGCCCATGCGCAGTGCTCCTGGCTGCTGGAGGAGGAATTACATCACTTCCTGGCCAGAACCCATCAAAGCCACAGCGCCCCCCCCGCAGGGAAGCGGGTTAACAATCGGTTTTAAAACTGCTTCAAAATTTAACAACTGATTTGCGCGAACCGGCTCCAGCTCACCACTGCACATAAACACCTTAAAACATGGCCCTTAGGCTCCTGCATAATTTAAAGTAATTAAGACTATACTCAAGTACTTAAACACATTTCTTAGGTCTCTGCTGAATGGAGTGGTCAGCCCCTTCCAGAATCAAAGCTATGAACAACTTAGGAGGAGTGCATTTACCTGAGATAGATACAGGTTATAAAGGAGGTTGAATCTCCTAACTTGCCTTTAACCAGACTACAGGCTGAATAAACATTAACATGGATGACAGAGGAGCAATGAGGATGTTTACATTCAATGACTGTCAGGTTGGTGCTGGAATGTTTTCCCCTGGGCCTAGCAGACTGATACCAGGAAAAAGGAGTGAGATTCTAGGTTGATTCAAGTCAGGCTGATCACTAGTACATATTTCACCTTTTGGAAAATGTGTGCAAATGGGCCAATTTCTGCTCTCCTTGCTCACACGAATAGTTCTTATGGCTACAATGGGACTATTTTGTGGGAATAAGGCAAGAAGGTTTGGCACCTAAACATTGTTTGTTTGATCAGCTGCTACTTATAGCCCGCACGTGTAAATTTAATGGATATATACAAGGATTTGTTTATGCAATTATAAAGTCTTTTGGAAGCTATTGTTGTGCTCATGCAAAGCACATGGGATCTTTATAGAGGAAGGCAAATACACAGCATTTATTGAAAATACAACAGTTAGCATATGCTTTTTAGTTTCACACACACATATACACATACACACACACATTATATATATATAAGTCCTGCAGTGATAGCTCGAGTCAATTTAATGGTCAATTAGATCGAGCACAAGTGTGGAGCTGGACTCTTGTTGATCGCGATCCGAGGAGCTGAGGCTTTGCAGGCCTGAACCCAGAATTTCATAGCAAAACACCCCAGCTTTATAGTTGTAAATTTGTATTTGAGTTTATGCATTGGGTAAAGTAAGTCACTTTCCCACGGTCATACATGAAACCTGTCACTCATCTGGGAATTGAACCCAGCTCTTTCATAGCTAAGTTCAAGGCCGTATCCACTTTAGACCATCCATGCTCTCATGCCAGCTACCACTATTAAAATACATCACACTGTCATCTTTTTTTCTCCACATGCAAGGTCCTTGCACCTGTACTGTCCTGGAGATAGTCCATACATATTTCTGACCAAAACTTGGAACAAGCAAAGAGACTGACCCCAAAGGACAGATCTCAGGATTTACATGGAGCCCAGTGTGTGTGGGGGGATAGGATTTTTAGAGTCTAGTCATTGCTGAATAGATGCCAGTGTGGTCCAGATCTGATTAGTAAATCTTATGTATTCAATCTTGGTGCTCTGAGTGAAGGAGGCCTCAGGACCGAGGAAAATAATTGTTTTGCTGCCACTAGAGAATCATTCTAAAAAGCATCAGAGACAAAATTATTTTCTGACAAGAACTTTCTTCTGGTTGGGGCTTATACAAAAAATAGTTCTCAGCTTTTTGTGTCCTCTGACAAAAGTGCAAACAATAATGCTCTATGGCAAAGTATTCGAGTCTCTCTAAATTGTCAGTCAAGGAAGTGTACTTTTGAGATTAAATATGCTGGTTTGGAAATGAAGGTGATTCATTTCACCATGAGTGACTTGATTCTACATGAGGAGTTTGGAAAATAAGATCAGTTATACCTTTGCTACGTCTAGATTCATCAGCTTTACAAATGGGCCACAGTTTTGTTTCTTTCTTTGTCACCCAGTGATAATTTCTTCTCATCCCCTGCCCTTCCCATAGCATCCACTCACTAACACAGCTCCCATTCATCTGTCACCCATGTCCAAAACAACTCAGCATACCGCCTCCAGGCTTCTTGACAAATGATTCTCTCAGATTACATTCACAGAGAGAACAGCATCATTCCTAGCAATCCCATCTAGGTTTAGCACAAACAGTGTAGCAGAAACTGCCACTCAACAGCCCCCAGCCTATTTTTAAAATGCCAATCTGAAATGCAGTCACAGGCATGGTGGTATTGCCCATTGAAGGAATGCAGTCTCATATTGATTACATTAAAACAGCTGAAGAGTTACCCTTTTGAGCAGTACACTGTGAAAGATTTTAGTCAAGTATCTGAGTGGGGGGAAGGGACAAATCATACTCTAGACAGGCGATTTCTTTTGGAAAAGGTCCTTAAGTATCGAAGCCAAGTCTCTCTCTGTGTGGTGGCTGCACAAGACTGCAGACTATCAGCATTATTGCCATATTGATGATTAAAGGCTTATGAATGCTGAGAATGTAAGAAGTCAGTATAGCCCATATCCAGGGTTCATCCCACTACCCGCCTACACTGAAAAATCCATTTCACAGTCCATTTTTTAAACAATGTACCCAGAGTACTTGAGGGTACTGGATTACATTACATGCTGTCACACAACAAAATGCATTGCTTTGAGGGCAGCCGTGGGGAGGAAGCGCTATTGTAATCCCAGAGAGATTTAGCTTTATTTTGTAAAATTACTTCATTTTAATACCACAGCTCTACACGGAATAGAAGCTAAAATTGATGTACAGTGGATCACCTCCATCAGGGCCTCCTCCAGGGGTTTTGCCGCCCCAAGCAGGGGGAAAAAAAAAAGCCACGATTGGGATCACAATCTGCAGCAATTCAGCGGGAGATCCTTTGCTCCGAACGGGAGTGAGGTACCCTCCGCCAAATTGCCTCCGAATACCTCAAAGTGCCACCCCGCTCCGGCGTTGCCGCCCCAAGCACCTGCTTGATAAGCTTGTGCCTGGAGCCAGCCCTGACCTCCATGATACGTTGTCCGTACATTGGCCTTTCTTATTAAGTATTTATATTACAGTACTGCCAAGGGGCCCCAAATAGGATGGGGGCACTGTTGTGATAGGCATGGTGGTGTAAATACAGAGGTAGTCTCTTTCTGAAGCACTTCTGTCTAAGATGAGTATCACACAAAGGGTGGGAGAGCATGAGATGATGATATACATTTTTACATACATTTGCTAAATTTAAAGCTTGACTTTAGCTTTGCAATTACATTAAAAAAATTAGACTCTCACCAGCAGCCCCACATTTTAGCCATTGAACTTTGGATGATTTCTTGTAGGAATATGGTAGGAGTGCATCTTGAGAATGGATTTGAAGTAGCCTCACAGATCATGATAGTCTCAGGGAGTGCCTTCTCTGTAGAAACGGTGGCATGGTACAAAGCACAAAGATAGTTTTGAGAGGAGTGGACAAGCAAGAGGCTGAAGCTGGCATCCTTGGGGAGAAAGTGGGGAGTGACTGAGGCAATGGGAGACAAGAGTGGATAGATGGGGAGGGCCAGAGTTATGAAGGTTGAAGGTTGAAGGTTGGGCCCAGGAGTCTGAACTTGACGCAGTTGAACAGGGGAGCAATCAAAATGACTGGAAAAGGAGGAGGATGGCCAGAGTGATGAGCATTGAAGATGATCTAGGCCAGTGGTGGGCAACTGGGTAATCTGATTGCGGTCCGCAAGACATTTTGCTGACGTTGACTGTCCGCAGGCATGGCCCCCCACAGCTCCCAGTGGCTGCGGTTCACCATTCCTGGCCAATGGGAGCTGCGGAAAGTGGCGGCCAGCACACCCCAACCGTGTTTCAGTTACATCATGTATGTTACATAGCCACAGTATATCATCTGTAGCAAAACAAAAAAAAACAACAAAAAAATGTCCATCATCCAGAAACAACCATAGATAAATTTGTGATAAGAACCAGCAGATTACAAAAAGAGGTAATTGATGAAAAAATTGCCCAATTTGTTTATGCAACAAACTTTCCTTTCCATATGATTGAGAGCCCACACTTCATTAACATGGTTCAGTCATTAAGACCAGGATACAATCCACCCAAAGACCAGATGGCGCAGGCAAATTGCGGAATAAAGTGTATGAAAGAGAAATTGAGCAGTGTGCAAAAGGTCTAGAGGGTAAAATTGTTAACCTGAGTCTTGATGGGTGGAGCAATGTCCACAATGATCCTGTTGTATGAGTTTGTGTGACAACAGAAGGGAATGTCTTCCTTACAGAAACAATTGATACATCAGGAAATGCACACACAGCAGAATACTTACAAGAAGTAGCAATAAAAGCTATAACAATCTGTGAAAAAAAATTCAAATGTCTAGTACGCAGCTTGGTCACAGACAATGCTGCAAATATATCCAAGATGAGAAGAAATTATTTAGAAGAGAGTCCCAAGCTAATAACATATGGTTGCAGTGCTCATTTGATGCACCTCCTAGCCAAAGACTTCAGTGTTCCAGAAATAAAGGCTAATGTTATTGAAATTGCAAAATACTTCCGTAACAACCACTTTGCAGCAGTTGCTCTGAAAAAAGTGGGAGGAATCAAGCTAACTCTCCCACAAGACGTGCGATGGAACTCTGCAGTGGACTGTTTTGAGCACTATATCAAGAACTGGTCTAATCTGATGATAGGTTGTGAACAAAATTGTGAAAAAAATAGATGGCCCTGTCACAGCCAAAGTTCTCAACTTTGGGATTAAGAGAAATGTTGAACACATGCTGAGTACCCTGAAGCCTATTTCTGTAGCCTTGAACAAAATGCAGAGAAATAGCTGTTTTATTGCTGACGCTGTCGCAATTTGGAAGGAACTGAGTGAGATTTTAAAAAGAGAAATATGCAATGACCAAGTTAAATTACAAGCATTAAAAAAATTAATTGGACAAGCACTATCTCCAGCTCATTTTCTTTCAAATATTCTCAATATTCGGTACCAGAGTCAAACCTTAACTGCTGAAGAAGAGGAGCTAGCTATGACATGGACATCGAGCAATCATCCCTCCGTAATGCCAACTGTAATAAACTTCAGAGCTAAAGGTGAACCATTCAAGAAATATATGTTTGCTGATGATATTTTAAAGAAAGTTACACCAGTGAACTGGTGGAAATCACTTAGGCACTTGGATTCAGAGACTGTTGAAGTGATAATCTCACTTTTAACAGCAGTAGCTTCTTCTGCCTGTATGGAAAAAATATTTTCTTCCTTTGGACAAATTAATTCCAAACTGAGAAATCGTTTGGGACCTGAAACAGCAGAAAAGCTTGTTTTTCTTTTCCAGATTATGAATAATCAGAAAAATGAACGTGAAGACTACTAAGTTAGCTGCACTTTGACCTGGCTGACAAAGTCGATTTAATTTAAATTTTTTTTTTCATTTAATTATTTTTGTTAAAAACAATTTTAACAAAAACAAACCTGATTTTAAAAAACTTTAAAAAATGTTTAACTAAATTCAAAAATTCATATACTTGTTTTGTTAAAATATTATGTTTGCTGTTGAAGAAAAAAAATCCAGAATACATAACGTTGTTGTTTTAGTTAAATAAAAAAAATTAAATGTCTGTCTGGTGATGTTCTCCTCCTAATAAAGCATGGCAAGAAAATCCTCCAAATATTAATGATTAACCTGTTGAGTTGGAAATAGTTCACATCCCAATGACTTCACAAATATCTGCTTCAATTACCTGTGGATAATTAAATAACCAAACCATCATTCATTTTCTGATATAGCTGTAAAACTAACCTCAAAAGTTTTCAAAATAAATCACTTAAAAAATTTAGTGTGTACCTTCTAAAAATGAAACCTACTTCTATCTCTGAGTTGTGAAGAATATGTATTAAGGTTCTAACAACCAATAAGAATGCATTTTTATGTAGAAATCCATTATTAAATTGAGTCCTCCTGACTAGTGATTTAAATCAATCATGATTTGATTTAAATCAAATCCACCCTGTCAGGAAATCATTGGGTAAATATGATAAAGTTGTGTAAGTGGATGAGAAAAAGTAAAAATGGAGAAGAGGAGGGGACAAGGACAGAGGCCTATGGGGGCCCCCAAGACAATAACAGAGAAGTGCTGAAAAAATGACCAGGGAAGTGAAGCTTAAAGTAAAGATCTGCTCCGAAAGGTGACCATAGAGAATGGAAGCTTCTTACTCAACAGATTTGCTCCCTATGTAGATTCAGTCAGAGCTGCTGACTTCAGTGACAATATTTTTTTACTGCTTTGTACTCTTGTGACAACTGCGGAGCCAGCACTGCTGAGTTTACTTCTTGTGTATTAACAGAATTGTTTACTAAATTCCACCCAGTTACCATGGCCATAATTTGACTTGGAGAGTTTAAAAAATAAAATGTTTATGATGCTTAAGAATGATAGCTTGACTCTCAGATCCCAGGCTGAGGGCTTGTCTACATGGGAACATTGACCGGAGTAGCTATTCTGGAATAAGCTATTCTGTAATAACTATTTTGCAATAGTGCCTCATCTGGAACCTTTATTCTGAATGTCCACATAGTTAGCTATTCAGGAATAGCTTCTTCCACAATAGCTATTTCAGTCCATTTTCCTGTGTAATCAAGCCCCCAGTCAGCAGGGCCGCCAGTCAGAAAAAAACAGCCTTTTCTGTAAATTAAGGACATTTGATACAGACATTTCTGATGTGGAACCCTACAATGCCATTTCCATAGTCATTTTTCAGAACAGAACACAATGCAATAAGTATTGCTGCAGACATTGTACTTGCCCAGTACAATAACCAGTCACTGGTCCCTTTCATTCATTCACCACAGAGAAAGGCATGCACCTATGTATTCTCTTTTAGTTGCAAACATTAGAAATTTGGGCTGGAGGAGGAGAGGGAAGAGATATTTTAAAATGCAAATTGCTAAATAAAGAACTTGTAAACCAAACAGCTTGTTCCTGTAATGTAAGCTGCTTTACTTTCCTATAGCCATGAAAATTCCTATCAAAGAAGTGATTGAGTAAGTAGAATAATGAGGCTAGTCAGAAATAGTTAAACCAAACTGGACTGTAACCATTAATAAAAGGCCCACTACATGTCTGATATTTCTTTCATCAGTAATGAAAAAGACCAACCAACTACCCCACTAAAGGCAGAGTGACTAAGAAGCTATATTTTTTTTAATAATTTGTATTTGAATAGCACCTTACAGCTGAAGATTCAAAGTGCTTTATAAACATTAATTAAGACTCACAACAAACCTGTGATGCTGATAATGATACTGAAAAAGGTATTAAGGACCGATTTATCCAGTTTATACTTACTAAAATAATTAAAACTTTTGTTTCCCTTTCAGTTTAGGTAGTTGTTTAATTTATTTTATGTTGGAACCAGGTAGAGTGCTTCATGCTGGCTCCAGAATTTATTAGACTATGTTGTATTTTCAATAAAATTACATTTTGTTTGATGCCCTATACAAATTTGAAAAAAACACCATTTCAGTACACTCTGTCAAACAAAAATAGACAGACAAACTGTGAGCAAAGCTGCTTAATCTAGTAAAGATTAAGAGCAGAGTCTACTGTGCACAACTTTGAGTGATGAGTATCCTTGGAAAATACTTAAGATAGATAAACATGTTTGATGTTTAGTCAATAAATAGTGTGTACCATAAGCTTTGATAAAAATATATCAACCTGGCTTTGTCTACATAAAGCTGAAGTTTGTCTCAGCAAACACCAGATTCTAGGGCTATTCAGAAAGCCTTCTCAGTCAGTTACTATGGATTTCAATGACTGATTATATTGTTTAGTGCCTAGTTTTTTAGATTGTTTTTTTTTCTAGCCTGTTCTTTCTGTTTTTATTATTTTCTTGGTGCTGAGCAGTGCCATTTAGGCTCCCAATCCACTATGTTACTCACGTGTCTAAATCCCACTTTTAGGCTCCACTATGATAGACAAAACTCCCGCCGAACCCTTTAGGCATCTAAACTCACTCAGTGCCTAAGTTTTCAGGGTGAAAGTTCCCTAGGCACCTAAGTTTCTGCCTGTGGGCATGTGCACTGCTGCCTCATTCTAGATGTCCGGAAATGTATCTCCCACCTAAGCCCCAAAACAATTCATGAACTGGGGGGTAAGATAGGCATTCAACTGCCTATCTTGTGTGTGGAGTGCAATCTAGTAGCCAGGCTCAGAGGTCACCTACTGGATGGGGTCCCATTCAAAATCTGGCCAGAAAAGGAAGTAGAGGCTGTGCCAGCTTATAACTTTTAGCCCAGTGTTTAAAGCATTCTGCTGGAATGAGAGAAAGAATCTGAACAAGGGTCTCCCACCTCTCAGGAGCATGCTCTAACCACTGAGCTATGTTTACTTGCTCTCTTTCTCCCCTCTGTTGCACAGTGGATAAATATTTAAATAGTCATTGGGCCAGAGAGAGAATGAGAATGACTCTGTAGTTCAGTTATTAGGGCACCCCCTTAGAAAGTGGGAGATCCAGGGTCCAGTCCTCTTGCTCCAATCATGCTTTCATTATTTATCCACAGTGGAACCGCTTCAAGAGGAGAGACTGAGGGAGCCCCAGATCCAAATATCCCAGAGCACATCCCTCAGAGGTGGGAGAATCCTGTTCAAATACTTTCTCTCCTTCTAACATAGGGGGGAATTGAACCTGGGTCTCCCATGTCAGTGCTCCAACCCCTGGGCAAAAAGTTATAAGGTGGACACTATCACCTCCTCTGCCCTCCACCCCCATTTTGTGTAGAGCAGGGCAGGTGCATAACTCATCCTGTTCCTGGATTGCTAAACAGATATAGGAACTTAAGACTGGATTGCGGGTAGGTGCCTATTTCTGTGAGGGGGTGAGGTTTAGGACACATATCTGTCATCAGTATCTCCCGTTGGTTAGTTTAGGTGGATTCCTGCTCAGGCTTTCTGGACTGCATTCTAAGGTGCCTATCTCTCCCCCTTCATTGTATAGGGAATTTATGTGCCTAACTCAGGCTTTGTGGATTGCCGTGTTGTTCCTGTGATTTTTTTAGGTGCCATGATGCTCAGCTTTGCAACACTCAATCCCCTTGGTGGATCTGGCCCTTAATACCTTTCCTAAAGCCAGAAACATAGGAAAATAATTGGGTTTTTGGTTCTCCTACAAGGGGACAGACTTGGCCCAATAAGAATCACAAACTAATAGTCTATTTCTGCAGGCCTTAATCCAACAAAACTGCCACAGAAGTCAACTGCAGTTTTGCTCATTTAAGGTTTGCAGAATTTGGAACAATAGTGGTAGATTAATTAAAAACATATCCAAGGGAATCAGAACAAAGGCCTGGTGTCAGTCCTTGGCTAGCCAGGTCTGGGTCTTTTACCACAATAAAATGCGTGTATCCATGCAATTAAATAAGAGTCATTGAGTGAGGGGCAAATGACCACAGGAATTTTTCCCATTATTATAAAATGGATTGGATCCTCTGATCTTAGCTCCCTTTCTTGGAAGCAGAGACCCACAACCAAGATATCCCAGCCACCTCCCTCCCCCCTCCTGCCACATTCAGTACTGACTTATATAGTACTTTACAGCTGAGCTTTGGTAAACCTCAATACAGCTGGAGGGAGACAAGTATCTTTATCCCCCTTATGTTGCTGCAGGGAGCCCTGAGCCCTTTAAATCCCGGCCCCAGCCCAGCCGCCGGAGCCGCGGCTGGGATTAAAAGGGCTCTGGGCTGCCCGCAGCTGCAGAGAGAGCTGAGCCCTTTAAATGCCAGCCCCAGCCTGGCTGCCAGAGCTGCGGCCGAGATTTAAAGGGCTCTGGGCAGCCCTTTAAATTCCCGCCACGGAAGCCGGTGCTGTCCGACACGGCATACTGGCTTTTGCTGGTACTCCGAACCATACCGGCTTACTTTCACCTCTGCATTTTGTGCATCAGGGTCATTAATGAAAATGTTAAATAAGACTGGGCCCAAGACCAATCCTTGAGGAACTCCACTAGTAACTTCCTTCTAGACTGACAGTTCACCTTTTTGCATGACTGGCTGTAGTCTACTGTTTAACCAGTTCTTTGCTTACCTTTCAATTCATTAATCCCTATCTTCTCTAATTTAATTAATTTCCCACCTGGAACTGTAACAAATGCTTTACTGTAATCCACGAAGATTAAATCTATTGCATTTCCTTTGTTGAGAAAATCAGTTATCTTCTCAAAGAGAGAGCAGGTTGGTCTGGAATAAACTACCATGTTGTATTTTATTCAAATTACCTTTTCTCTCTCTGTCCTTAATTCCCCTCTTTCAAAATTTGTTTCAAGACCTTACATACAATTTAGGTCAAACTAATAGGCCTATAAGTTGCTGGCTCACTTTTTTCATCCTTTCTTAAATATAGGTACTATATTTGCAATTCCAGTAACAGGGTATGACCCCTAAACTTTATGGATTCATTACCAATTCTTTTTATTGGGCTTCCAATTTCATGTGCCAGTTCCTTTAATATTCTTAGATGGAGATTATCTGGACCTCCTCCTTTGGTACCATTAAGCTGTTTGAGTTTGGCTTCCACCTCAGATGTGTTCATATCTACTTCCATACCCTTATTTCTATTCGCCACCCTGCTACTGGCTCCAGGCTCCATGTTACCCTTTTTAATAAGGGTGGTTAAGTATTCAATTCGGGCCATACCTAGAATTTTAATCTCCACCCCATCTTCCGTGCCCTCCTTCCACATTCCGTAGTAAAAGGCTAAACAGTCCTTGGACTGAAGTCCGCTTGTCTCCATTGGTTTATTGTACCCATCCCCACCTCAGAAGAGGGTTTTCAACCTCTTCTCTAGTATGCGCTCAAAGTGACAGAGGGTACTTGCTCTTCCAGCCCCTGCACGCTATTGCCTCCAGGCAGAAGTCTTTTCCTCCAATAGAATTTTGACTACATGCACATCATGGTCTTAGGATAGAGTGGAACCAGGTATGATATATACTGGATCACAGTAGGAAGGCTTTAATTTTAATTCTTAAGGAGCCTTGTTTTGCCTACAAAATATGAGCAGGAGCTGAGTCCAAAGGCTTGAGTACTTAGTGAGTACGGAGTGAAAATGCCTTTAATTAACTAACAGAGTCCTGTGGCACCTTATAGATTAACAGATGTATCGGAGCATAAGCTTTTGTGGGTGAATACCCACTTCATCAGACGTATTCACCCATGAAAGCGCATGCTCTAATACATCTGTTAGTCTATAAAGTGCCACTGGACTCTTTGTTGCTTTTTACAGATCCAGATTAATACGGCTACCCCTCTGATACTTTAATTAACTAGGCAGCATGACTGGAGGTATGTCAACAATAGAGTAAAACACCTACAGCAGTGCCAAGTCAGCTGACCTCCATTTGCAGGGCTCAGCCTGCAAGGTTGTAACGTCCCAGTGTAAATGTTCATTTACAGCCCCAAAGCTTCAGTCAGCTGACATGGGCCAGCTGTGGGTGTTTTACTCCATTACAGACATAGGCATGTGCACGGGGTGTGCCGGATGTGTCCAGGCACACCCTAATCCCAGTGGGTTGGATCCAGCCCGCAGGATTTGCCCCCCTGTAGTGCCACAGGCCCCACACTGCTCTCAGAAGTGGCCTGCCCAGCACCATGTCCCTGTAGCAGAGGGCTCCACACATTGCTCCAGGCACTGCTCCCTGCAGCTCCCATTGGCGGGAACAGGGAACCATGGCCAATGGGAGCTTCAGGGGAGGTACCTAGAAGCATGGCAAGGGCAGCACATAGAGCCCTGTGCACCCCAACCCCCTGAGCCCCCTTCTTGTATCTTGCACCCCAACCCCCTACCTGCACCTCACACCCCTCCTGCACCCCAACCCCCTGCCCAGATCCCCCTGCTGCACCCCCTACCCTCATGCATACCAACTCCCTGCCCTGAGCCCCATTGCACCCCACATTCCTCCTGCACCCCACACCCCCTGCTGCACCCCACACCCCCTTCCCTGAGCCCTCTCATATACTCCACATCCCTCCTACTCCAATCCCTTGCCCTGAGCCTCTTTCTACACACCACACTCCCTCCCACACCCCAACCTTTATGATGTTTGGCTTTAAAAATAAATAAAATTCCCTGGGTGCACACCCTAATGAAATGTGCTGTGCACACCTATGATTACAGACATAACAATCTACTTGATGTAGGTTAAGTAATGCAAACCCACAGCAGACAGAAGAGCCACTGCAACGAAGGCAAGAGGAACAGCTAATGTGTTTGATAATTTTGACACAAGTGCCACAACATCCAGCTCCTTGAGTGTAACAAGTACACCTTTGGTAGGACTAGGCATGAACCAAGATTGATTAGTTTAAGAATTTAAGTATAATGTGGTCTTACTGAGACCATTAATACCAACATAGTATTTCACATTGCAGGCCAGCTAGTAATTAGTTAGTGACTCTCATGGGACTGATTCTTTCCATGAGTCTGTGCGTGCTTGCATGGTGGCCGATGTGCATTCTTAAAGACTGAATATTGGAATGTGTAGCATCTCTTAAAGAGGCTATTAGAAAGGACAACTGCTAGAGACACATCTAAAATCTGTCTTAATAGTTTGCTGTCACAGCTGATTACAATTTAAGGAATTCAATAGCTTTAAGGGCTCGTTTGTTGTTTCATATGGTAATTATATACATAACTTACTTAAGATGCTAGTGTGTGTAAACACAGCTAGAAGCTGTGCACACAGAGAAGATGTTCTGCAAGTCCAATTCTCAAGAAATATGCTCCCAAATTTAGGAATTGTAAATGTGCCTTTGAGGGTGCCTTAGCAGATGGGACAAACTGCAATTTCAGCTGAGACTTTAAAACAATGAGATTCATGAGAAAGGAAGCTTGTAAGCATTCTAGGCATGAGACATTAAGCCAGTTTATTCAATGCAGAATTGGAAATTGTAAATGCACCCCACACATTTAAGAAATGCAAGTTAAGTAAGTGATCAAAATGTAAATCTTGACAGTTTGTGCTGCTTTAACTCACATTTTAGAAGCCCATATAGTTAGTAGTGCATCAACCTGTGCGGCTGTACTTACAAGGACATAGTTTCAGTATACTTACAGGGCAATGGTTATACATATTAGCACTGTAATGCAAAAGTCTGTATGCCAGCCTTAAAACTACCTAATTATCTGATTAAAATAATTAAAGAGCTCACTGCAACAGATTCTATGGTACTGAAAAAACCCATTATTAATTTACATTGATACAGAGTCAAACAATTTAACTGGGAATTTGAGTACCAAGGGGGTGAACACTTGTGAACAGTACTGAGGACATAAGAAACTTCAAAGTCACAGCAAATTCATTCAGAAGGTGCAGCATTGTTGTTTACTCAGAAGACAAAATCTTGATCCATGCATGGGTATCTACCACTTGGTCCAAAAAGACTTCCATGTATACCTTTTCTTCATTTTGGATATCAGTGTAGGGGACAGAAGTTCCTTCCCCAATTCCCAGGCATTAGACCTTTCTATTCACTGCATTAAAAAGACTAAAGACTCCGATCATATTTACAATTGTCACATTATCTTACAATGAAAAGATCTGCAACTGTGCCAAAGGACAAAGGTTAGATTCATGTTTGTCCACTAACGTGAACTTCTCATCTACTTTAATTTAAGATCATGAAGCCATCTTTAGAATTGGATAGGAGAATGTTTGGTGTGAAAAGGTGCAACTGATACTGAAGTGAGACGGCTTGTTAGCGCTTTGAGTTTGTACACATGCCATCTTCCTCATATTCACCCATCAGCTGCAACACATAAGATCCAGTGTAGAGAAGAAACTGCCCAGTTATTTGTGCCACATGGGACACAAACCGAAGCATTCTCCTAGAAGAGAAAAAAGTTAATGTCATTTTTAAAAGAGTCTTAGAATGCTGCATCATGTTTCAGCACACATAGGGCTCTTTTAGGATGAGTCACATTTATAAGAATCCTCACATTCCACCCACTTCTAGCCATTGTTTGGCAACAAGTGTTACACCAGGGCCTGATTCTGCAGCCACTACATAAGCAACTCCCACTGAGTGGGAAGGAAGCTGTTTGCATGTAGCAGAGTTAGGGCCTGCAAGAGAAATTTTAGTTATGCAGACAAAGCAGTTATTGGAGTTTCAGCAGAACATTCCAAATACCCTTACTGGGATTGCCATGTTTCCATTAATGACTTCAGGTAATCGGGAAGTCAATTTGAGCCCTGCAGCATTAATCCATTTTACCTATTAGTACAGTACAAGGTGGGAAGTAAGGAGGAATGCCAGCTACAGAACTACCACTGACATGTCTATTAAAGTACTGACCAGGTCTTATACTTAAGCACTCACATTGGCTTGTTTGGCTGCAGTGAACTTACATATGTAATACTAATGGAGCTGAGAATCTTCAAGCTTTGTCTTCCCAATTAATGAGTATTACTTATTACTGCTTACATTCCAGAGTAAGTTACTGGCTTGAAACATGCAGCTTTAGGCAGTCTCCAGGACCCAATACAAGACCCATGAAACTAAGGCAATGTGAGCACTAAGGTATTATCAAGACCCACAGGTTTTGGTGCAAGTTCCAGGCGTATAGAGGATAAAGCTGAATACTTAGCATTCGTGATCTCTTGGTGCATACACTCTGTACATCAGCCTCCAGTTACTCCTTAGAGTGATTTTCTAAGAATGAGAAAACCAGGCCATCTAGACCAGGACCTACACTGAGTTCAGCTTTCTGTACCAGCTCTGTATATTTACAATTCTGCTTTCATTCTCTCTAAACCCAAATGAATCTTCTAGACTCAAGTACCTGGAAGTTACCTGAACTCACAGCTACAAGCCAATTATACTAGGAAGCAGAAAACACAGAAAAGGGAACAAAGTATAGTAATAATCAGAGGGCTAGTTTGAAACTCAATCACTGCTCTATGAATGAGATCCTCCCCCACACAGTTCCTTAGAAGATAGGAACTAGGCCAACATCTCCCTTCCTCCAAGTAAAGCCTCACCTCTTGTCTGCCTAGCTTTCCCAGCCCTGAGTAAGGCCCAGTGCAGGTGTGATCTACTAGTACTGCCCTCTTCTAGGATTCCAGTTTAATGCAGAAGGCAGATCCTCTTCTCCTACACTCCTCCCCCATTGCCTATAGGAAGTTCGTTGTTCTCTCAACAGAAAGACTTTAACAAAAACAAAAAACCGCAGTCAGCAATTCACTCTACAGAAATTGAATAAAGCTCTCAGGAACTTGGCAGTGCTTTAAAGACAATCCCTTTTCCCTGATAAGCAAGGCTCCTATTTGATATAGCTTCAGTATGTTCTTTTCAATTATCCTGCTGGGGCTGGCCAAGTGACTTTATGGAACCAGGTGCAGCCTTCGTAGGCCTCCATGCAGCTGAGTCTTACAACAGCTGCAATATGAGAGACAACTGGCCGTGGGTGCCAGTGGCATTTTTAGCTGTGGAGGAGATTGTTGTTATTTGTTGGTCTGGACATTTGATCCTTTCTTTGAAAAGACAATAAGAAACAGAAAATTCATCAAGTTTGATGGCATGTAAGGGGATCCCTGCCTGCCAAGTGAACATTCACAGTATGAAACTTCAGCATCAATAGAACATTTTTCTAGGAACTACCTTGAGATTCCAGTGCAGTTTGTCTTCAGCTTGCAGCCACTTGGGATAGGTTCTTACTTATCTTCCCTGCAGCTAGCCCTTTGCAGAAACCTTACTTGCTTGTAGTGGCCCTAGAATGGCCTTATTATAATATAGCTATGTTTGTAGTGGGAATCCAGATACCTCAGCTGTCTCCCTGCTGTTTTTTGCACTTCCTGTATCAGCTTCTCTCAGCAGCTGCAGCACACTGGCAAAAACCTGGAGGAACTGTCACTTAAAATTCCCTCTTTAACAATGCAAGTTCCATTGTTAGAGTCCAAACTCATAACTGTTAATTGAATTAGACTGGCAAAAGACATTAGTGCCTACTTTTCAGAAGGGGACAGTGTTTAGTTCTGTTAAACAAAGTTCTGCACTCAGTTACCCATCCAGCCCCACTGAAATCAGTGCGGGGCAAGAGTATAGTACATGGCATAACTGGACCCTCCTTTAAATCCAAGGCTGAGAATCCAGACATTAAGGGATAGACTACAGTCTATGCCAATTTTTGGCTAGTGTCTTTAGTCTCAAGTTACATAGGATTTGAGGGGTCAGAACTTTGTCAGACAGATGCAGAAAAGTGCGCTGTTTGCAATTTAGTATTTTAGAACTCTTTCATTGGAGTCAGTAAGCCATTGTCTTTTGAAATCCTCACTTAAGTAATAAAATATCTTCAGGTTCATGTAGTTTCAACCTATAATGAATAGGCCTTCTACACTCTGACTGGCAGAGCAGGTAGAATATTTGCTTCCATTTTCAACCAGGGAGTGTCAATATATGCTATTTAAAAGTATCTGCATTTCAGTATTTGAAGGGATACAGAGCAGTTTGGGCTAAGTGTATCAGGCAGAGGCAGTTCACTTGGGAACCAAGACATCCCACAATCTTATTCAGATATGTGAAATCCACCTAGAGATAGTAAAAAGTTCACTTCACATCCCCATTTCTCTATGCCCATCAGAAGGGGAAACTGATCCTGTTATGCAGAATGTGGGAAAAGCCTAAAGGTTACTGTTATTCAGTCCTTCATTTCACTACATTGAAAGAACTTGGCATCTTTCCCAACAAGTCAGCATTCAGCCACCAGGTAATGTACATAGACTGGTCTTGCTTATTACAAATGGAAGTATCTTACTCTTGTGATAAGATTCTAATTTAAATTTCTGCCATAGAACTTTAGCTTTTAGATGCATTAAAAAGTCACATTGTAATAGCCATTCTTAGGTTTTTGGGTTTGTTTTTTTTTTTTTTTTTAAACACACACCCCTCTGTCATGTGCAGGAAACAGTCTAAAAATGCCTTTGCCTCTACTAGTTAATGCTTACATGGGTAACCAGTTAGCATCTTCATTGCAGGATCATTTAAAGCTCATGCTCCTTTGAGACTTGTTTTGGTTTATATCTACTTTATTCCCCTCACTGACTAATAGGAATGCACACTTACCGCAGCACAGTCTTGGCTCCCATACATTTGATGTCATATGACACAGAGTAGATTTCATAGAAAGTAGCTCTAATGTTTAGACAGCCAATAAAATCCTTTGGATTCAGCTTGTACAAGTCCAGAGTAATATTGGCTACCCCCATTTTCTTAGTCTGCTGTACAGCGAGGATATAATTTTCTCCCTAATTAAAGAGACATTTAGTTTTATACTATATCCAGTAGAGGTGACAGCACAGAGAATATACCTTAATGACCCTAGATAATGCAGCTATTCTTTAGAGTATCAAATGTTATTCCAATCTACATTGGTGTAGGATATGAATTCAAGTAGTGGTAACAAGGTATTTGCTACAAACTTGCAGCTTTCATCATGACTTCATTTAAGGCCTGATTAGGTCTGTTAGAGAATTCTCCAAAGTACCTAATCCTTCATATATTAATGGATACTCCCTTCAAGATATCATTTTTGCATGTGAAATATTACTTTTCTTTAGTCAGACTTGTCCCAAGATGACCCGAGACTCCTTGAACTATTAGGGCCAAATTCCGTCAGGATTACAACACTAGTGACCTGTTACAAGTTATTTAGCAAGCCAGCTGGTATTGGCACAATGACACCAGTGAGGACATGAACAACCACTAATTGAGAAGAGATTGCTTTAAGTGGACTGCTGCAGCAAACAGGCCAATAATATTTTAAAGTAATCAGGAGTCCAGATGCCCAATGTTTGCCTTCAAAGGGGAGTTTTCCCAGCTGCCTGGTGACTGGGCCTTGGAATGGCACCTGGGAATTGTGTGGTTGGTGATTTGTGGACCCAGTCCTTATAACTAGGATTTGAAGTAAGTCCCAAGTAATCTAATAAATCACTGGAAGGAACCACTATGATGGGACTCAGAATAGTCACAGAACAGCACTAAGCTGTACTTAAGCAAACTTAAAGGAGAGGAACAAGCACCTTCAACTGCTAAATCCTGACCTCCTCCCAGGTTATCTACCAAGTGACAGTGAAAAGCTGCTCATGCCCTCCCCCCCTTAAGATATTGTCACCAGAAGTGTCTGAAGCAGTCCAATGCTGTAGGGAGACACCTAGTGGATATATCTTGTATCTTACTCAATGAGAAATTTTACTCCAATTAGTGCTTTTGGAATGCTTTGTACATCACTTATCACTATTTTTAAAAAATGCAGACTGCTTGGAGCAGCTTTGCAATTTTATCTAGTAAACAATGTACAAGAAAGGCTAAGATACAAATTACTAGGGCACTTGGCCTCACTACTGTTTACACTAGACTGCTCTGCATTTGTTTTTGCTGTGACAGTCCATAGTAAATGCTTAGGGTTTGGCTCCCTTTCACAAGGATGAATTTTATACACTCAGAACGATGTTTTACAAGTACTCTTTCAGCACGCTCATTACCTAACTCCCATGCCCTTGTTTGTAGCTTTTTAAGTTGGAGGATGCTGGCAGATGACACATAACTGAACCATGTTCCTCATTTGAGTTATTTTGCAACTATACATAGACCAATGTGGAGTCTGAATCATTGAAATATAGGGCGAGAAGTGACCTCAAGAACTCAAGTCCAACTTGCTGTGCTGGAGGCAGGACCAAGTAAATCAGACCACTCCTGACAAGGGTTTGTCTAACCTCTCCATAAAAACCTCCAGTGATGAGGGTTCCACAACTTTCCTTGAAAATCTATTACAGAGCTTAATTACCCTTATAGATATTAGAAAACCCTTTCTAGCTTAGATTTCCCTTGCTGCAGATTATGGAAGGTAGGACAAGTAGTAATGAGCTTAGACAGAAAATAATTGATCTCTCATCTTCTTTATAAACAGCCTTGAACATATCTGAAGACTTAGGTTCCTCTTCAGTCTTCCCCTTCCTCCCCCACCCCCACTAAATATGCCCAGTTTTTAGGCTTTCCTCACAAGTGTTTTTCAAAAAGAAAAAAACCACTATTTTTATTGCTTTCCTCTGGACTCTCCAATTCATACACTTTTCCTAGAGATGTGGGGCTTCTCTATTAATTTATGCATTTGGTCTACCTGGCTAACATCAAGAGGATGGTGAGCTCTAGGTAGATGAGCCTGTATAGGCAATTTCAAAATTTTTGTTTTATGCTATGTGATGTTCCTTCGGTTAAGAAACAGCCTTTTCAAAACCAGGTCATCTGGTCACTGTGGACTACTGCCCAGTCCCTGCAGTTCTGCTCCTTGGAAGCGGTGTCTGCAACCCAAGGGTACTGAGGCAATCATGCATACACAGGAGCCTGCAACCTAGGTCCTAGTCTAAGAGGTGACAACTTAAGGCATGTCATCCATGGGCATTCAGAGGAGACAGTGGTACTGCTAGCCTGGGTCACTTGACAAGCACAAGCAATTTTTCCAGAGAGTTGTCATTTAACAGAAGGGCCATTAGAGAAATGACGTAGTCTCTTATTTGCATTATGGAGATAAGATCTGGACTATTCCTCACATGTGACTGAAGGGCCCCCCAATTTGCAGCCCAAGGGAAGGTGTGTCAAAAAAAACAACACAAAACCACACCCCCTAAAACCACTAGGTGAATCAGGCACATTCATCTTAAAATGCTCTTATGCCAATAAAAAAGGTCTAGACTCGTGTTTTTCTATTTCATAATTATGTTTTGATGGCACACTTTAGCCCTTTCCTAAGATTCTGCAAGCAGAATAATGCAGAAATATTTTTTTCTAAGTTAGTTAACCTCCACTGAATATCCACTGTGCTCAGAATATGGAGTTTTATACTATTTCAGACTATGCTGTAATCACGCCTTGGCTTTTACTTTAAGATGAGCTGCAGAGGAAAAAGTCATGCTTTTTAAAAAAAATAAAGTATGTTTTGCTTGATGTAAAAAAATGTTGGTGTTTAGTTCTCTAGTCAAAGAGGACTATAGGAGACAGAACTGAGCAAAAGGGATTTTTTGGTCCTTGAAGATGCTTGCTACATGTTTAATTCCAATTTATGCTAGGTTTTTGTAAGAGGTTTTCTGTCAGTTCAGCGAGGGTCAGAACTCCCTATTTCTAATCCTCTGGAAAGACTATGCATTCTTAGCATTGTAAGCTGGTTTTGGTTTTGATACTCAGCCTTCTTTGAAGGCAATTTTCCTCTCATTCCTCCCCCACTACCACCCCTTGCCCTACTTCTAGCTACTACAATTCTCCTTAAGCCAAGAGTTGTGAGTTCAATCCTTGAGGGGGCCATTTGGGGATTGGTCCTGCTTTGAGCAGGGGGTTGGACTAGATCTCTTGAGGTTCCTTCCAACCCTAGTAATCTATGATTCTATGATCTGCAAAGTTACAAAAAAGCAGTTAACACTTTACTTGTGTCCACTTCTGTCCTTTTTCTAGAAGAATGAAGTGTGTATTGTCTCCCAGGGATTGAAAGAACTCTTCAGTATCCACAACTGTGCCATCTTCCTCCAAAACTATAGTAATCAGTCCAGCAGTAATCAGCAAGGCATCTAGGGCCTACAATAAAAAATAGTAGATCTACTTCAGAATGCTTTCTGTCTAGTTGACATTTAACTACAGAAAACTACTCATTTGCAGAGTAGTTCAACACCAAATGACAGGTACTGATTTGCTTCTGTTTTACCTATAAAGATCAGTTCCAACTTCCACACCAAGGAAGAGTTGTGACCTCTAATAGGACACCACATGGTCCTGTACTCTGCAGAGTAGTTACTCTTTTTCTTCCACCCCCTAATCAAGTTGCTGTGAAAGTGCACAGAACTTCCAGAATATCTGGATCTCATGGTAATACAAGCAGGCTTTGATCATGTATTTTAAAAAGGAGGACTCCAACTACAGGTCATTAAGTATAGCTACACAAGCAGTCTAGTTGAGTCTCAGAGCAAGACTCCATTTTAGTTTAGTTTTGAGATAGTATTTCCAGTATCTCCTTCTGTTGAAGGACTAGGCTATGTTTCAATGAAGTTTAATCCTGAATTTGACATTAAGAAATCCATCTCTAAAAAGCCACGGTATGCGGGATATTTAGACCCTAATTCACCAGATTTCAGAGCCTCAAAAACAAGAGCCTACATTTCAGTCACTTGACTTAGGCCAGGATAAAATAACCTTTGCTCTCAGAGTTGAGACCAGAAGGCCTAGGTATTATGTTCTTACTGACAAGTCTCAATCAAGTGTTTGATATACCTTGCTAATAAGCTCCTGCAGACTGCTTGCAACAACTCCTTTCCGACTGCTGCGGTCATGATTTGATACACGGAAGGGTCGGGCTGCAGGCGTGAGAGGAGGGAACAGGGTCTGTCTTGTCACTGACCCCACAGATGTTCCCATGGATACCAGAGATCTAAAAAGCAGTTTCATTTTAAATAAAAACAAGCATTGAGATTAGTCATTATGATGTATGCATTCACTATATAATGCTCATATGTAGTTCTCACAGGCCAGTTGAGACCAGACTAGTTTAAGAAGTTCAGTGATCAGAGTTGTTTCCATAAAACTGGAGTATTTGCTTTCTTCTTGGCAAGATAAGGTTTTTCAGTTTTAGACCTGTTTAGATATTTGGGACCAACTTGGCCAGGTTACCACTGGTCACAGTCCTGCTAACAACAACTTTGATATTCTTTAATAGGATATTGCAGCATTTCTCAAACTGGGGTCTCTGGACCCCTGGGGGTCTCCAAGTGTACCCTAAGGGGTCTGCAGGTCCTGCTGATCAGCTCCTCCCCTTCCATGCACCCTAAAAATCCAGCAGCGCAGCAGGGCAAAGGCAGGCTTCCTACCTTCCTTGACTCCGTGCCACTTCCGGAAGTGGATGGCACATCCCTGATGCCCCGGGGGGTCTCCTTGCTTAGAGCAGCTACCTTTCCAACTTAGTGTACTTCAGCTCCATTGTTTATCTTACAGATAAAGGAAACTGATCTTTCATTTGGCTGATGCATTTGAATGCCTCCTAACAGCTGTATGAAAGAAAGTTCTTTATTAGATAAGACAAGCCAGTTTTATTCTAGTAAATTGTAATGGATACATGGCTGTGGGTCTGATCAACACAGTGCCTCTGCATCCACCTGTTGTAAGGCAGGGATTCACCTCGATAATTTCCATTATTACACGAGCAAAGCACTGGGAGTTTACATGCCTGTTGCAAGTGGCAAGCTAGCTAGCAGTAGCTATTTTAAGATATGAGCTATTACTTCTCTGCAGCATTGGTTTTGTCAAGATTTGAAAGTCTGTCAGTGATGCACCAAGGTAGATGCTTCAGGTATCCTAGTCACTGGAATCACTATTTTGAATACTAGTGTTCAATTTGATGCAATTATTTGGCTGAAGTTAGATTTATTTGCTTGAAACTAGATTTGGTATAGAGAGCATGATAAAATCTTCCCTCAACCCATTTAATTCAGCTAAGGATGCATGGACTAAGTTTGTTGGTTTGAAAGTCAGAGATTGCTAGTTTTGACTATCAAGTTACGTTTTGGTTCTAGTTCCTGATAAGTGTCTGTCACAGGTTTAATTCTGACTAGACATATCCTTCACTGTATACGGCTTTGTTCTTCATAAATCAGCAACATATTCTTAGTTTGACATTCACTTAATTCAAGAAGTATTTTTTTGATTAATATTTATTCCATGTGTAGTTGAAGCCATTGCTTTCTGATTGTTTTTCCCTCTGAAGAGCAAATTCAGCACGAGGTACTAGGCATCTCTGATAATGATGCACAGATACAGTACAAAATGCAATATTGTACATTTCTCTGCCATACCAGTGTGCACTTCAACCCTGATTTGAAGTTATCCCTGGGGCGAATGGGCATTTTTCTTGCCCAGTTACCAATTTCTGCCAAGAATTACAGTACAGTTAAATTTTTGTGATGTAGGTATTTGCTCTTGATCTTATGCCTAGTGACAAATGTGTTACACAGCCCTCAAGTGATCAGTTTTTACCTTTTGAATGCTCGCAATATGGACTAGATTCGGATCAGTAGCATACAACTAAGAAGTTTCATATCCCATCATCAAGCTTAAGGCTCCATAGTAGGGAGCTGTCTGAAAAAGTTGCAGACAATGGAAGCATACATCACTTTTACATAAAAAAAGTTACTTTATCAGTACAGTACTAGAGTCTATCATAATCAAAAAGGCTCTACAAGCCCAGGTGGAACAGCTGGGGATTGAGGATATTAAGTATTGCAGTTTACTTTCTAACTACTAAGCTGAATTACATCTTGTGAAGTCTTATTTTGCCAGGAAGGTAATTTGTGCAGGTAGAAGACAAAGCGTAAGAAAAAAGCACAAGGCTACGGCATACATTATGTATCAATAAGAGTTACTGACAGGACAAGGAAGCATCATGTGGGCTTTAGGTTTAGGATTCAGAGCCAAGTAAGAGCTTTGGTTCAGGTTAAACAGCTCAAGAGCTGAGTTTACCTGATTTCTGCCATCTTGTGCTGCTATTTGTCCAATTTTGGCACCCAAATCCTCCAGTAATATCAAAATGTAGTGCCCATTTCTGGATCCAACATGTAAACAAAGCCATAGGATCACATTAAGATCCAAGATTCTCATTCAAATGGCTTTTCTTGCTGATTTGAATGGGTTCAGAATTGAAAGTTCTCTCATACTCTTTAGTACTACCAATCAGTCACTGTTTCCATCTGTGATAAACCTGCCAACATTTATAGCAAGACTGTCATTGTAATATTTAACCTGAAACTGTTTCTGCCTGTTCAGGTAGCTGAGAACTTTGGGCTCCCAAGTGGTAGAGCAAACAGGATTCTCTTAGTGATAGGAGTCATCAGTGACCGCTGGTCTTTTTACCTATTTGGACACCAGATCCAATTCTTACCTGTCCATAGTGACTGCAGCCAAAGACCTTTAGATATATTAATCCAGATTCTTGGACCCAGTCTGGCTGCTTTATATTGTAGCAATTAGAAAGCAGCCTTTGAAACTGACAAGTGGATGCCCGATGCAAGGGTGACTTGGTACCCCACAATCTACTGTAGAAAGAAAAACTGAAGGCCAAGAAAGTAATAGCACAACAATAGCAAGAAATGCTAATTACATTTAATAACTTTGTAAGTTAAACAGGCCCACAACTGTTTTATTATTAAACTGCAAAGGGTATGTTTTAGGGAGGCAGTGAGGGTACAGGTATTTTACCCAGTTTAGGCAGCAATACCAGTTCCAGGGCATGGAAGAGTTTTCTACAAAGGTACACAACCATCATCCTCAAACTTTAGTAATCTGCCAGACTTGGTGTTAGAGCCACATTAGAAGTTCTTCATTTTTGAACTAGGAACTTGCACATAGTATTCCAAACACTTGTTTTTAGAATGGCGACATGTAAGATCCATGAATTCAGCTACTTTTCAGTGGGTGGTATTTTACAATGAACTCTGTGCACACTGTTGGCTGCAAAGCTTGAGACATCTTGCAGACAACCTACGGGGTGTCATGCAGGGTTGCCTACGTGACATGGTGCAACAGCCTTCTGTCATACTCAGGAGTCACAAATTGCACAACATCAATCTATTGCCTGTCTGTGACCTTTAGAGTAAATTGACTAAAAGGGCTATCCTTTGCATCAGGGGAGTGAATCAGCTAGAAGTGATGCTGTTAGTGTTTCAGGGAGGATGTGCTATTAGCATTTCCCCAGACTATGCATTTTAAGAGTTTTATCTTTCACAGAACTTTAGAGAAAGAATTACTGGAATGGCTAATTTAGATTCATTAGAATGTACAAGATGAAGACAGAAACTAAACAAATTTAAGACTGTTCCATAGTGAGAACTGTCTTTTTAGACATACTGAATAGCTGCCTGCAACATGAATATAGATTTAAGTCTAAAATCAAATCTTAAATTTAATGGCTGACCCATGAGCTTTACACTCTCTTGGCATGATATCTGGTAGTTTAGTACAATGGCTTTTAAACTTTTTTCTGGGGACCTAGTTGAAGAAAATTGTTGATGCCCATGACCGAGTGGAGCTGGGGGTGAGGGGCTCAAGCTGTGGGAGGGGCTCAGGCAGAGGGTTGGGGTGCAGGGTGGAGCCAGAAGTGAGGGGGATCTGGGCTCAGGGTGCAGGCTCTGGGCTGGGGCCAGGGATGCGGGGGCTTGGGTTGCAGGAAGGGGTTCTGGGTTTGGGAGGCTCAGGACTAGGGTAGGTGATTGGGGTTTGGGCACAGATTTGCTTCCAGTGGCTCCTGGTCAGCAGCACAGCCAGGGTGCACCGCAAACCGCTCTGCGCCCTGGAAGTGGCCAGCAGCACATCTGGCTCCTAAGCAGAGGCACGGAAGCAGCTCCATGCAACTCCCACCCAGAGGCACCACCTCAGTTTGCATTGGCCAGGGTGGAGCTGGTGCTTAGAGCAGTACATGGAGCTTTGTGACCCCCCCCCCGGCCCCCCACCTAGAAGCTGGACCTGCTGCTGACCACTTCCAGGGCACAGCACAGTGTCAGAAAAGGTAGGCACATGCCTGCATTAGCTGGGCAGCGCCACCAATGGACTTGTAACATCTTGGTTAGCAGTGCTGACCAGAGCAAGGTGACCCAGTGCCTGACATGCTGTGACCTAGTACTGGGTCATGACCCACAGATTGAAAAACACTGGTTTAGTATCTACTGTGGTGCAGTAGATGTACTATTTGCTAGTTTTACTGCCAGAACATTGTACACATGATTTAGTGTCCTGTATTTAATTAAAGCAAAGTAACTTGTTTACTTGCTACTATAAGATCTCAGTCATCAAGATGGGAACTAAGAATTGAATCAAACTCCAGAATTCCAAGGTTTATAATCAAACCAGTCAGAGTTTCTTTCACCTTCATGCTACAGAACACAAGATCAATCAAAATTTTGTCTAGTCTTTAAGATTATCTTCTTGTTTTGTTTCAGTCTCAATATTCTAACATTTAAGATTTAATAGCAGTGTATACAGCTACTCCTGAAGCCAAGGAGCTAACTGTACTCTTGCTGTTGCACCAATTCTCTGAGAGGAATGGCTACCGTCTAAAAACAGTCTGACCACTGTTGAGACATTTGACCCAAATCTTTGTTCTTTAAAAAAAGAAGTGGATAAAAGGAGACACTAGGAAGTTTCCTTTTCAGTACAACGAACGTGCAACTATGTTACGATTCCTTTTTATACGGAAACTGCTAATCCACAACCATCTCTTGTTTCATTCAAACACCGAGTGGCTCAGAGAAAGCAAGAAGCAGCCAAGTTCGGATGCACGGGGTTTTCAGCAGGTGAAGTCATCACTACAAGGCACTGCAGCTTTTATTTTAAGCCAGAAGGTGCGGGCGTTAGGTTTCTTCCAAGGATGCCTGGCAACATCTGCGAGTTACATTTTCAACAGCAGCTATCGAAAGGTTTCGAGTGAGCCGGAGAGCCCTGGCTGCGGGATCCCCCGGGATTAGAGCAGGCGGAGGGCGAGGCGGATTGCTCGGCGGCCCGCGGGCTGAGCCGCGGCAGCACCATATGGGCGGGGAGGCTGGAAGCCCCCCCGCGTTTGGATCCAGCCTCAGATCCCCCTTGCGCTTTGCTCGTCTCGGGCCGGTGCACCCCCAGGGACACGCGCTCACTCACCGCACTAGGGCGCCGGCGTAGTCCCGAGCGCTCTCCATACTGTACTGTGCCGTGCCGTGCCGAGCCGAGCGCCGCGCCAATAACCACCAGCCTGGGAAACGCCCGGTTCCGCCGCTACTTATCTCGGCAGATGGCTCCGCCCCCGCCCGAGATAACCCCGCCCACTCCTAGGAAGTCACGCCCACTACCTTCTCCCCCTCCCCCATGCTCAGCCGCGCCCATTCCTAGTGCCTGCCTGGCGGGGGTGAGGACCTGCTGGGGTTTGCATGAGGGGTGGGGCCGCAGTGAGAGTCAGAGGGGGGAGGGGTAATGGGGGAGCTGAGGAGAAGGCTTAAGGTAGGGGGGAGGGTCAGAGAGTGAGTATTGGGGTAGGGGAGGGAAGATGAGCAGGAAAGGTGGAGAAGGGACCAGAGGAAGAAGTGGGTGGGGTTGACTGGAGGTTCAGGGACCGAACAGGGCCATCCAGAGGGCGGGCAAATGGGGAAATTTGCCCTGGACCCCACAGGGGCCCCCACAAGAATAAAATATTCTATAGTTTTGCAACTTTTTTTTATGGAAGGGGACCCTGAAATTGCTGAATCCTCTGGGCAGCCCTGGGACCAAATCAAAACACTTATTGGCAGGCTGCCCAGTGCTTCTATATCATGATGCCAACTTTTCCCGACCTAGCACTAAAAATTTCCCAAATCTGGTGAAAAATTCCCAGATAAGGTTTTTTACAGTGCTTCTGTATCCTGGGAAATTTCCTCAACTCTGGAAATTTGTGAGTAAAATGTTTCAAGTTGGGAAATTGGGAATTTTCATTCAAACATTTTACTCAAAAAATCCCAGATTTGGGGAAATTTCCCAGGATATAGAAGCACTGGCTGCAGCCCCCTGGCTGTTGCGAGAGTGCAAACGACACGGGCAGTTTCTCAGAGCAGGTGGCTGGATGCACCAGGAATCCCTGTTACTTATCTTCATAATAATTAATGAATAAATGGGGCTTGATCCCCTCTGCCTATGTATCCTTGGTGACCGTTTCTGATTCCCTGGTAACCAGTGTGATGGTCTCTTTACTGTCACTTTATTTTCCCTGCTTTGGTTTTGCACAATTTTTCCTCACTACTTTTTAATAGAAAGCTTTCTTTTGGTTTTGTTGTGTTTGTCTTTGTATATTTGTGCTTACATACATTCTGATGGGATTATAGAGGTTTTCTGGTGGATATAGGTTGAGATGGCCATAATCTGATCAATAGAGCAGTGATGTGACTACTATGGCATGACTCCCCTGCAGCTGGTGTGTTCATTTACCTCTGTACAAAGTGGGTATAAAACGAATAGCACATTAAAATGGTGGCGTTTGCCCAGGTGTAAACTGAATATAAACACTTCCAAGACACTGTAGAATCAGGACCCAAGTCAGTTAAGGCAGCTGTTACCCTCTACAGAGCTAAAAGCAAATCTGCCTAAAAAGCTTTCTCTTTTATTTTTGCTAAGGATACACACAAGTGGTTATAGAGGGGTCAGGTATCATGAATTAGGGAGAGGGAATATACAGCATGTGAAAAAGGAGCAGAAGGATGGTAAAAAGTGGTAGATTGACAACGCTGGAAAATAAAGTCCTCTTTTTCTAGCAGATCAGACATATCAGAGATACCAGTGAACTTGTTAACTGGTGAAATCACAGGGCAAAAGTGTATCTTAAAAGAATTATGTTTTAACCCTTTTCGACCATGTGTTGTAACGTGATTTCTTCTTGCCTGTGTGAATAGGAAACGCATAAAATAACTATGTTAAGGAACCATGTCTTAGCCTAGCTACCTATCTGTGATAAAATAGTTCCCTAACATGATTTCTTTAAGCCACACAGGCAAGAATAAAACATTATAATATATTGGGGCCACCACCATTTTCCTCAGATAAGTTTAGTCAGTTATTTTGGTAGCATAAATGGAGCATTAGTGGCTGATATGTAGGGAAAATTGAACAGACAATTCATCTGGAAAACGAAAAAAGTTCCTTTCAAATATGCTTTTGCCTGATGATTTCACCTATGAAAGACTTGCATAAAAACTTCTCTATACATGAGGTAGGCCCATTGTTGGTGCAACAAATCACAAGGATCGTTGTAGAAATCAAAGTGGCAATCACCCTGTGGAAGCAGGCTGCCTTGAATAGATACCTGTTAGTTGGGCACTAGTTTGGGGTTAAGACATTCACACTGGCTGGGTGCTGTTATGTTGGGGTTGGGCGTGACAATACATGA
Source organism: Gopherus flavomarginatus (assembly GCF_025201925.1). Lineage (NCBI taxonomy): Eukaryota > Metazoa > Chordata > Testudines > Testudinidae > Gopherus > Gopherus flavomarginatus. The sequence goes on from NC_066618.1 coordinate 207,182,793, forward strand.
TCTGTTGCACAGGTGTGTATTATCAATGTGGCCAATGTGACAGAGATTGCTTAGGGTTTAATAAATCGGGGTGCCTGAACTGTGCAGGATCATTGATAGAACATATGTGCTCGTTCTATGTTCACATCACCTCCTCAGTAAGATGAATTATGGTAACAGAAAGGAGAGCTACTCAATGGTGATACAAGCCTTAGTTTATCATTGTGGCAAATTTTTGAACATTTGTATGGTGTGGCCAGGAAAAGCACATGAATGTCTGAAGCATCAAGCAAAGATGAGATGTTCAATATACAGTGCAGTGAGGAGGCAGGAGCACCTGAAACACCTTATGAACAATTTGGCTCTTGCATTGGAGGCTGTTTCTTATTTTAGCACAGTGTGCAATTGGTTCTTGCCAGGGCCAGCTCTAGGTTTTTTTCCACCCCAAGGAAAACATTTTTGGCTGCCCCCCGTCCCAGGCCTGGGCTCCTCACCACACCCCATGCTGCCCCAGCCCTGGGCTCTCCACACCCCCCCCCCACACCTCCTGCCACCCCAGCTCTGGGCTCTCCCCCCCCACCAACCTGCACCCTCCTTCCGCTGCAGCCCTGGGTCACTGGTAACTCACTCCAAGGGCAGGTCATTCAGCAGGAATTTTAGAACACAGACAGGATTGGTTCCCATATGGTTACAGAACTGCAGTAAAGTGGAACAATTTTCAGCTTGTGTGATTGGAGGATATCTGGATGCATATTATAAGACTGTCCTACATAAATGAGGAAAAGTTGAGGTGTCTTTATTATTCTTTTGTTCCACTCTTTCTTTCTATGGGGAATTTGCCAATGCAGTATTACTGACTTCCTTTTAAACAAACAAACAAACAAACAAACAAACAAACAAACAAACAAACAAAAGCAATAGCTTTTGAAAATAGCAATTCCAGTCCTAATAACCACTAGGAAGCATTTCTTGCTCAATTTTATCCTACTTTTTCTACAGCAAGTTACAGTGGATCAGTATATTTGATTTGGGAGAAATGAAGTAACAGCTGCCCAAACTGAGCTTGAGCACTCCTGAGTTTTGAGGTGTTCAAATCTGGAAGGCAGGTGCTGGGCGGGAGGGGGCTGTGGCTCCGCGGGGGAGCACGGCAGCATATATGCAGCAGTGTGTCTGGTGCTGCGTGTAGCCAGACACGCTGGTCTGAGTGGCACAGTAAGGGGGCTAGGGGGTTGGAGAAGGGCTAGTGGGTTCCTGGGGGGCAGTCAAGGATAGGGTGCAGGGGGGGTTGGATGGGGTGGAGTTTTGGGGGGGCAGTCAGGGGCAGGGAGAAGGGGGGTTAGATGGGTCAGGGATTCGGGGGGGCAGTCAGGGGACAAGCAGCGGTTGCATAGGCATGGGAGTCCCAGGGGTTTATCAGGAGACAGGTAGGGGGTGGCATCCTAAGGGGGAAGTTGGGGGGGTCTCAGGAGGGGGAAGTTGGGGACAAGGAGAAGGGAGGCTTAGATAGGGGGTGAGGTCCCAAGGGGCAGTTAGGGGCAGGGGTCCCAGGAGGGGGCATCAGGGGACAAGGACCAGCAGCACTTACATAGGGAGTGGGGTTCTGGGGGGCAGTTAGGGGCAGGGGTCCCTGAAGGGGGTGATCAGGGAATAAGGAGCAGGGGGGGTGGATGGGTTGGGGTTTCTGTGGGGGGCAGTTGGAGGGAATCAGTGGTGGCAGGGTGGCTACCCTCCCTCCCCATGGAGTGTCCAATTTTTTGAATGTTAAAATATGGTATCCCTACCCTTCACAGTGCAGCTCTCCATTCACAGCAAGCTGCAGCATGAGGTCTCAGCTACCTCCCTCCCTCCCCCTTCCTTTCCTGTCGGTGATGGCCAAGGGAATGCTGGGAAATGTAGTTCTTTCCCTGCTCCAGGGCTGGCTCTATAGGTAGGGAGTTAACCAAGGAACTACAGCTCCCAGGGCCCCCTGTTGGTTCTCAGCTCCTGTGCTGGATCCGTGCCGCCGCTGCAAATGGGCATTGCCAAGCACGTGTTTGCTTTGCGGGTGTCTAGAGCTGCCCCTGGTTCTTGCTATGTTGGTAATCGTTGCTCATCTGTTAAATAATGTAGTAATTAAATTATCCCATTCATTTAATTTGTATGGTAAGGGATTTTATGGTGTCTGTATCCAAGGATGCATTGACATGGCAATAATTATTATCAACTGCAGCAATAAAGTTCCTTTACATAGTCTAAAAATGGTGAACTTTATACGCTTGCTGTTTGTATGCATTTCTTTTTCTCATGGTTTATTAATTATTTGTATTAGCTATAGTAAGTGAGTTTATGGAGGAGTGATTTGTTATATTGATATGAAAGAGCAGTCTGACTGATGTAGTGATTATACACAGACTTTTTTTTCAGAATCTGCTTTATTATACAAACACAAAGTGAAACCAGCTACAACATTGTCAGTGTAACAGATTTATAAAAAACAAGTGTCATAAGTATTTCATTTCAAAGAATCGTAGAATCATAGAAGATTAGGGTTGGAAGAGACCTCAGGAGGTCATTAGTCCAACCCCCTGCTCAAAGCAGCACCAACCCCAACTAAATCATCCCAGCCAGGGCTTTGTCAATTCGGGCCTTCAAAACCTCCAAGGATGAAGATTCCACCACCTCCCTAGGAAACCCATTCCAGTGCTTCACCACCCTCCTAGTGAAATAATTTTTCCTAATATCCAACCTACACTTCCCCCACTGCAACTTGAGACCATTGCTCCTTGTTCTGTCATCTGTCACCACTTTGCACAGCCTAACTCCATCCTATTTATCTTTTTCCTTTTTCATGTGAAGAGGTGGGATGGCTTAGAGCAGATGTAGGGAGCTGGAGAGTAGCGTGCAGTCATATAATAAGTACTATTGTTTTGAGTGACAGTGTTGTATTGAGCAGATGGTATCTGTGCAGGGACAAGTTGCAGAACAGATGTGTTGTCATTTCTTTTTGCTTGAGGAAAACCTAATTCGAAATGTTATATGGTTACCTGTGGATTACTGAGAGCATTTTTGTATGTTGACATATGCCATGTTGCAGATGTGATAGGGGGATGAATGAGTATGCCAAATATTTAATATAGGCAAATTTGTCTGGAATATTTACATAGAAACTAGAAAGGAAACTGTTTTGAATCCCACATACTTAAACAATACTTTACAATACCTGGCAGCGTAATTTCTGTCAGCCTTTGGACATGTGAGTGGTATCGGGATTCCTCCTTGCCTCACCCAAGTATGATCTTTCAGAGCTGTGTGTGCCTCTGCAAATATCTTGGAACAAATTCTGCCCTGATTTAAGCCTGTGCAATTCTGCTGAAATCCATTTCATTTTTTTTACGTGTAAACTGGAAATTAATTTAAAAGTACCATTTTGATGGACCAGACAGACCAGCCTTTAGCTCTGGTGAAGTATCTGTCCTATAGTGAAGTTCTCTAAAAAAAATTACTTCATGAGAAGAGGTCATGTGATGTTTAAAATGTATTAAAAAAACATCTAGACATTGTTGAGGGGCACAGATTACATATATGAAAAAATAATGTGCATTTTTAGTGCACTGGGATTGTTCCAAGACAGGTTCAAATTTATATCAGTCATTGTTAAGTGAGGTATTAAATACAAAAGCTGAAATCCTGGCTTTGTTTACATCTTCTGCAACCCTGTTGAAGTTAATGGGTGGCATGGGATGTTCATTGGCAGGAGCTGACCCTGAATGCTGAAAGCTGATTTGTTAAATCTAGGGCTGAATTATGTCATTAGTAATTACAAGCAGAATTTTGGCTATGGGCTTTATTATTGTAGGTAATGCATCATATAATTAACTTCTGTTTATTATGAGTGGAGCCAAGTCTGATGTACTTAGTCTGAGCTGAAACAATGCCTTGTTTGAAATAGCAAAAGTTGTGAATTAATTTTTTTAAAAGCACAGATTGAGTGTATTTGCATTTTCTAAAAAGGCTGATTGTAAATCACTTTTTTACTCATAATTTTGTTTTTGACTGTAATAATATATTTGGAAGTACTCCAAACAACAAGGAAACAAAGAATTCTTTCACAAGATGGAAATAAGATTCCAACAGCCCCCCTTTTTTTTAAATTTAACAAACATCCGCTTTTTCCTTACAGGTCTCTTTTTACATTTTAGCTTATTTCATGTTTGTAGCTATGTTTCTTGATCACTTCTGTGGGTGATGCTCCTATAATAGTAATTGATTTACGGGTTCTGGACCATATACTAAGTGCTATTGGTTTCTTTCCTTAGCTAAGAAGGGCTTTGTGTAGGAGGACATAGGGGCTTGGGTCTAGGCCCTTCTCCAGTTATTCATGTGGGGAAATGCATTGAGGTGTTATAGTTAATATTTAGATTTATAAATGTCCATTTTCTTTAACAGGTCTCTTGCACACATTTTTAAACATCTCTTTCTCTCCTTTTACACTCCCCCTCCCAAGCTTTTAGCTGCAGGTCTTTATTGTTTCTAGAGATCATGCTATTTATCAGTCTTGGTTTAAGTTTCTGAGCCATATATCAAAGCCTATTGGTTTTGCTCCTTAGTTATGATGGGATCAAGTGCCATAAAGGTTCTCAAAAGGGAAAGGGTTTAGGTCATAAGATCACACCCATATCAGGCACATTGTCATTTCTGGTGACATCACAGCAGGTTACATCACATCCAGTGACACATGCTTATCTTACTTCTGGATCAATCTCTTATCTTATCTATCACTCTAATTTTAACTGAAGCTAGGAGCATAGCACTATTGTCACAGATCTAATAAGTGAGACCTCTTAGAAAGACCAACAAAATAATGAAACATTAGTTGTAATATTTATCCATGTTCCCCTTAAGAATTTCCTGTGTACCTGCATTATAGCAATAACCTAGGAACCAAAAGGCTGATAGTTTGAGACTGTAATATCAATTTTTTTGTTGGCTTCCATGAGGTTCTGTAGAGCAGTGCTATTATATGCACCTGTTCCCACCCCATAGCTGGTGAGAGTCCTCTTCCAGAGCCACTCAGCTTCTGTTGGCCTGAAGCCTGCAGTTTTAATGTCCCATGATTTACTTACACTCTGACTATTGTTATTTGACCTTTGGGCATTTAAATTGCATTTATATGACATATTGAGACAAATTGAACCATTGTAACATTTCACTGAAGTCATATGAAGACCAGGAATGAATTTTGCCATAAGTCCTAGTCAAAATAAAGCTGTTGAGAAGGTGAGAATTGTAACTTGTTTAACAGAGTCTCTGTATCTTTGAGATTCTGAGGAAGCTAGGGTGGAGGTCGACAAAATATGTCATGTTTTTGGATCACACTCACAAAAGCATTGTGTGGGTTTAGTTATATCCATGCCAAGTCTAGTTTTTACAGAATCTGTCCCACAGTGATGGTCTGGGAAATTGGATACCTGGATCGTAGTTATTACTTATCCCCATCAGCTTAATAATTCATTGTGGTGGTGTATGATTGTCTCCAATAAATACATTTAATATAAAAGGTACTTTTACTCTAGATGACGGATATTACCCCAGAGCTGGGGTCAGTTCTGTCCAGTGGGAGCTCCAAGACTTTTGGGTAGGTCTGATTGTCTATGGAGGGCATGGAGATGGGGATAGCTCTTTTGGATGGCATCATCACCAGGTAAAGTGTCAGAAATAGAAACTGGTCTGCCCTGCTTCAGGAGATGAGTAACTACATCTGGTTGCCTCTGTGGCAATGACAGAAAATGTCTGAAGTGCTTTATCCACACAGGTATGTGTCCCACCAGCCCTATGCCAATGGGTTCACAGGGCTGTATAGTGACTTTTGCATGCTCAGCATCCTCACTGGTCATAGATGTCATGTCCCCTCTAGGGACAGTCATCAGTGGTCCCACCTTCCTTCCACAATATTGCTAATCTAGCCTCCTCAAGGGCTGATTCATCAGAAATTTTGTGAAAGGAGCTTTGGAATTGTTGGCTTTCATTTGGCCTTCTTGTGGGGTTTTTAGGCAGGAGCACATGATCTGGCCTCCATAAATAACTTTTGGCACCTTAGAGACTAACAAATTTATTCAAATAAATTTGTTAGTCCCTAAGGTGCCACAAGTACTCCTGTTCATTTTTGCAGATACAGACTAACACGGCTGCTACTCTGAAACCTAGCATTCACACATTTGGGCTCCATCACCACACAAACAACATAGCACAGGAAATGTAAAGAAAGAGACCATAACCTGGACTCTTAAGAAAGGAGGCATAAAGTTTTTTTTTAATCCAGACAATGTTATTGAGCTATTTTAATGCAACAGCTAACTTATAGAAGCATAATATAGCTGTAGTAGATTGCAGAATATATAGCCTCTTCCTCGCATACCAGTTTATTATAACGCTATATGGACATTTCTCATATGGACAATAATTGTACATTTCTGTGGATCCTGTTAACTATAGTAGGGGCAGTTTTGGTGATGTTTAGTGTGCTGTTCAGTCTGTTATAGAGTTTCTGGGCCCACTTGAGTTGGTGAACAAACTAAAGACAGATGGCAAAGGATTAACTCTGCTAACTCTTCTTTATTAGTATGCAATCATCCCAGATTTTTTTCTTCTCTTAGGGCTCAATCCAAAGCCTATTAGGTCAAGAGAAACACCTGTTGACTTCAGTGGGCTTTGAATTAGACCCTATGTCTAATTATAGATTTTTCCTCAGCTAATGCCTGGTCTAGACACAGTTTTTTGGGTTTTTTGACCAGTTTAACGATTTCAGTTAGGAGTGTAATTTGTTTTAAACCAAAATAGTTACATTGGTACAACTCGTTGGGTGGACACAGGTAGACCATTGTAAAGGTCCCTACATTGTTTGATAATAATATCTGTATAAGCACCTTTATACTGATATAACTGACCAAACTAGGAGTAGGAATGTAAATATTGGTAAAAAAAGTTAACCAGTTAACCAACTAAAATTATATTGTTTAACTGATTAACTGTTAACTGAGGTCGCTCTGGCTGGCCTGGCATGGCGGGGACTGGGGCTGTGGTTGCTGTGGCCGGTGTGGCACGGCTGAGGCTGCTCCAGTGTGACTGGGGCTGGGGTCCCTCTGACCGCTGGCCCAACGTGGCCAGGGCTGCTTCAGCTGGCCCGGCATGGTCGGGCTGGGGTCCTTCTGGCTGGTGCAGGGCCGCTGGGGTTAACGGTTAAGGTTGGTTAACCATAAGCCTAATGCTTACTGGTTAACTGGTTAACCTTTTACATCCCTAACTAGGAGGCAGTGATCAATCCAGTGGGGATAGATTTATTGTGTTCTAGTCTAGATGCGATAAATCTACCCGCGAGCGCTCTCCCATCGACTCCGCTGCTGCGAGAGGCACAGTCAGACTCGACGGGAGCAGGGCTGGCTTTAGGCCTATTCCACCAATTCCCCCGAATCAGGCCCCGCGCCTAAGAAGGCCCCATGCCCAGTGAAAATCCCTTCCCTGGCTCGAGGTGCCTTTTTAATTTTTATTCACCTGGCGGTGCTCCGGGTCTTCGGTGGCACATCAGCGGCGGGTCCTTCAGTGCCGCCAAAGACCCGGAGCGAGCGAAAGACCTGCCACCGAAGTGCCGCCAAAGACTCGGAGCACTGCCCGGTGAGTACAAGCCCCACGTGTTTTTTTACATGTGCTTTTTTTTGTTTTTTGTTTTTTTTTAAAAAGTCATCCCTGCCGGGGCCCCGTTGAAACTGTTCAAACTGGGCCCCACACTTCCTAAAGCCAGCCCTGGACGGGAGAGTGGCAGCAGTCGACTCACCACAGTGAGGACACCGCAGTGAGTAGATCTAAGTATGTTGACTTCAGCTATGTTATTATGTAGCGGAAGTTGCGTAACTTAGTTCGATCCCCCTCCTTCCAGTGTAGACCAGGCTTATGTTTCAAACCAACATAGTTAAAGTGGCACAAAAACTGTGTGTGGACAAGCCTTTAGTTTCCCTACAACTCAGGACATGCCTTTACTGCAGAATTACTTTGTGTCAAAAGCCCTTAGTTCGAGTGTGGTAGTGCTTTTAAGTTACAATGCCTAGCCTATCAGGGGATATACACTACAGCTCTTGTTAGCAGATTTATTCCTGGCCTACACCTAAAACTTAGGTTGACCTAGTTATGTTGCTCAGGGCTATGAAACATTTCATGCCCTGAGCATGGCAATTACGTAAACCTATCCCCTCATGCAGACACAGCTAGGTTGATGGGAAGTTTCTTCCATAAGGCTAGTTACTGCCCCCAGGAGAGGTGGATTAACTACATCAACAAAAAACCCCTTCCATTGACCAGGGCTGCCGGGGGGGGGAGGCAAGTGGGGCAGTTTGTCCCAGGCCCCACAGTGGCCCCGCGAGCCCTGGCCCGGCGACGGTCCGGATCTTTGGCGGCATTTCAGCAGCGGAGGGCCCTTCAGTGCAGCTGAAGACGCGGAGCGACTGAAGACCCCCGCTGCCGAAATGTCGCCGAAGACCCAGACCACTGCCAGGTGAGTACAAGCACCGCAGTTCCCCTGCTTTGCCCCAGGTCCCCTGAATCCTCTGGGCGGCCCTGCCGTTGACGTTGGAAGTGTCTAGACTATGGTGCTACAGTGGCATAGCTGCAACACCATAGTTGTGCTGCTGTATCAGCTGTAGTGTAGACATAGCCTTAGTCAGCTGCTAACACAGCCACTCTGTGCTGATAATAGTCACTCAGAAGCTACTCTCACTGAGCTGGGCTAACTCAAGAGGAGTTAAGATGAGAGTAGATAACTTGAGTTAACTCTGCAGCGAAGACATACCCTCCATCACACAGCACATATACACCTAACAGAATCACAGCTTCTGCTGCATTAAGAATATGGAAGGCAGACTAGTGTACTCCATAATGTATAATAATACGGATTCATCATACTGGCAACATTTCAAGACTCAGAAAAATAGAACTGGTAGCCTGAGTAAACACGTATTGCAGTTTTTGTGTACTTCATCTTAAACTGTAGGTACAAAAATCACACAGTTGTTTTGGGTTACACTTTAATTGCCAGAAAGATAGATATATAGATTAGATGGAAGGAGTTAATGCTCAGTATATCTATAGTTGTCAGACACTTCAGCTAATCTAGATGTTTAGAGCACCAGCCTTGATCCATGTAGGGAGAACTAGGACATCAGACTGCCAGGGTTGAAATGGTTACAAAATGAGCAAAATGGGTTGTGAAGGACCTGGGGCTGATCTGTAATAATTTATGACTACTGTATGAGATCTGGTTATTAGGATAGTTACTGTATAGCTATATTTGGTTATTGGAGTCTTTAATGTATGCATATAGAACAGGAGTACTTGTGGCACCTTAGAGACTAACACATTTATTTCAGCATACGCTTTCGTGGGCTACAGCTCACTTTTTCGGATGCATAGAATATGCATATGTTGGTTTAGTTTAATAGCATGGCTGTTATGAAACAAGCTGGGAGATAACACAATGGCTCTACATAAGCAACCTCCTGGTAAACACAATGAGTGTCATTAACAGACAATGTCTGAGCTATTAGCTGTAAAGATGCTACTTCCAGGCTCTAGCCAAAGTTACAAGCCATGTTCCCTGGTGCTGGTAGCCAATAGATTTAAACAGTCATCAAAGATCTTTAAATAGTTAAAAAGAAACTCTCTAGAGAAGAGGGGGGAATTGTAAGGGAGCTATTCATGGGGAACAGACACAGAGATCAACTCTGCTGGAAGGTCAGAAGCAGTTAGGCCTTCTTAGGCTTCCCAGGGGATAATAAGAAAGACATCGCTAAGATAAACATGTGTATCCCTTTGATTTAAAATCCTTTTTCTCTTATGTTACACTTTCCTTCTACTGTTAAGATTAAGCAGTACTTGGGTTTAGAAAGTCACCGGTCTAGTCACCTCACCTGTATTAATCACTGGTCACAAGCTCTCAAAGAGAAGATGTGCAGGTGCCGAATCCAGCAGGCCTGCTGGGTAAGCACAGTTAAATCACAGGGTGCTGTAGTCCAGGATGCCATCTAAGAATGGGAGAATCATGGGATTCCATCCTGAAAAAGACGAGGGCACAGGTGCCATCACCTGAGGGGATCCACTCAGAGAGAGACCAGGGTGGGGCCAAACACTACAACGCACAAGCCTGAGAAGGAAATAATTACAGAGATACCAACCCTCAATAATATATTGTAACTATTTCAAAATTATCCACTTGATATCATTGGATCACACTAGTTTATTTTTACAGCAGTAAACACCATAACCGTAAACAAATTTCCATTCCAGGTATGGATCAAAGTCAGTCTCTGTGACATGGATGCTGGTCCTAAAATACTGTCAAGTGCTTTTTACCAGGTATTAGGCAGCTCACCTCACTGCTGCACAAGGTCAATCTGGCTGGAGACGTGAGGCTTGTCTACACAAACAGTCCATGGCAAGCGAGGGTGTGAATCTACCCTGCACTCACTTGCAATGCACTACTATGTGGACCCTGCTGGTGTGCACTACCAGTTCCTTAATGTGCTTTGATCTAGTTCCACTTCAAAGTGAGGTGGATCAAAGCACACTGAGGAATTGTCTGAGAAACGCTGTGTAATGCCCATATAATGATACAAAGATCTAAAGACAAAAGAGGATTACTGCTTTATTTTCAATAAGCAGACTTTTAACTCATTCCCACCCAACATTTTTTGTCGCAGTGGCCCAGAGAGGGTGCTGTAAGCTAATGCTTACTAGAGAATTGGCAGAAACCACTGTCCAAATTCAGTGTGTGGAAGACACAAAGGGTGCTGCTGGTTGAAATCAATTCATGTATTTTCTACAATCTGTGTTTTAACCGTATATGATATTAACACATGTGACTCAAGCCAGGAAAACATAGTTCCCAGGATACCTCCAATCCTGGCTTCAAAGGATTAAACTAAATATACTTGGCTGTCAGTAGATGGCTGTGTGTTAAAGCTGGGTGAACACAGAGTTGGAACACTTTCAAACAATCTTCTTGTAAGCCAATAGGGGGAAAATAGAAGGCTACTACTTGGCAGTAATATGTATAAGAGTGGAGAAGAAAACAAAATACAATCTCCTGCATGAAAGAAACTATGGCACTGATGATTCTATCTTGCCAGGAAAAATCCAGTTATTTTAAGAATAGTCACTGCAGACCTGATAGAAACTCTAGTGGATTTTAAAATCATACATCGTTCATCTTATTTGTGTCAAGCAGTAGTTGTTTAGAGCTTCATTCATCCTGTTTATATAAAGGCTGTTTCCTGTGAAATGAAATCAGTGAGTGCCTGCAATGTTTAGTGAGGACAAAGCGAGTAGCAGGAGTTTTAGGGCCTGCTCCAACTGCCATTGAAATTAATTGAACTCTTTCCATTGATTTCAGTGGTAATGAGATTGGATCCTTATTAGCGCCTCACAGTATCAGGCCCAATGTCACTACTGTCGTTGTTCAGCAGGCTGCAGATCAGATGGGCATTTGAAACTAATCCAACTGCAGTCAGGAGATCATGAATACGTTACAATATACTATTGTTTGAAACTGTCTGTCTAAATGTCAAGACTGAGTTCACCTAGTAGTGTTAAATACAGCAACTGCTAAATCTCAAGCACTTTTAACTGCACCCCCCGTTGCTATTTTTTGGGTGCTGTAAGTGTATGCCACCCCGTACAAGACTCTGCCCCACAGAGATTACAGTTTAAATAGGTAGACAATGTAAAACATACTGGATGAACCAGAGGAAGATGCTGTTCCTGAGTATTTTTTTATGTGGATCTGATGGTCTTCTGTAAGTGGGTAACAGTATCTTTTATTGATATGGGCATCTGTGGGAGAAGCAAGTTTAGATAGGTTTAGAGAAAGGAGAGGGGAAGGTCCCTGGCACACTGGGATAGGAAGAGAATTCAAGATGTAGAGGCTGGCATAAGATACTGTTTAGAATTAGATACTGTTGCAGGGAAAGGCTCTAGCAGAGGGGAAAGCCTCTTCCAGCTCCCCACCACTGGAGCCCTTCCCTGCTGCAGGGAAACACTACAGCTGGAGCATTTCCTCTCCATGGGGAAAGGATCTGGCAGGGGGAGGCAGTGAGGAAAGGCTCTGCTTTAACATTTCCCAGCTGCAGGGAAAGACTCTGGCATCTCCCTTCTGCTGGAGCCCTTCCCCACCACAGGGAACATAAGAGTGGCCATACTGGGTCAGACCAATGGTCCATCTAACCGGGGCCGGTGCAAGGAGGTTTTGCACTCTAGGCGAAACTTCCACCTTGTGCCCTCCCCTCCCTCTTGCGCTCCCGCCCTGAGGAACACCCCTTTCCCCTGTGGCAGCTCCCCATCTCCGCTTAGGTGCCGCAAGCCTGGGAGATGGGAGAAGTGAAGCAATGACGGGCGTGCTCAGGGAGGAGGCGGGGCAGGGGTGAGGAGCTCCCCTGCATGCCACCCCCTTACTTGCTGCAGGTGGCCCTCCCTGCGCTCCCCTGCCCCAGCTCCCTCCGCCTAAATGCTGGCGGCAACCGGAGTGGCTGAAGATCTGGCCGCCAAGGTCGCTGCCGAAGAAAATGGCGCCCCCCAAATCCTAGCACCCTAGGCGACCGCCTAAGTCACCTAAATGGTTGCACTGGCCCTGCATCTAAGCCAGTATCCTGTCTTCCAACATTAGCTGGTGCCAGAGGCTTCCGCGGGAATGAGCAGAACAGCACAATTTATTGAGTGATCCATCCTGTCATCCAGTCCCAGCTTCTCTCAGTCAGAGGCATAGGGACACCCAGCGCATGGGGTTGCATCCCTGACCATCTTGGCTAATAGCTGTTGATGGACTTATCATCCATGAACGTATCTAATCCCTTTTTTAATCCAGGTATAATTTTGACCTTCATAACATCCCCTGGCAATGAGTTCCACAGGTTGACTGCACATTGTGTAAAGAAATACTTAAAATCCCAGCAGCGAGGAGGAAAGACTCTGCCAGGTCCCCATTGCTAGAGCCCTTCCCCACAGCAGGGAAACACTCCAGCAGTGGGGAAAGGCTCTAGTAGGAGTGAGCCTCTCCCTGCTGCCTCCCCTTTGCCACAGCCTTTCACTGACATGCGTAGCTACACAGCAGTGTGGACGCAGCCTGCTTTTCATAGCAGCATGTAGCTATACATACACTACATACCACAACCAGTGGTGTCTAGTGTAGATCTAGCCTAAATCCACATTGATTTACATCTACTGAACTAAATGTTGTTCGAATGCTCTTTTTAAACCGCAAGGCGGTGAAAATGTTCCAACTTTGTTGCACCTGCTGCTGAGGTGCTCACTGCTAAATTGCACACTCAGGCCCAGTGAAGCTTGTCTGAAGCTGATGCCTATATGTTGGCACCACTGCAATTCTGCTTATTCTTGCAGCAAGGGTTGATACATTTCTCCCCCTTTTAAAGTAAAAGCTATAGGCCACTGGTTTCATTGAGGAATAATTAAAGACAGAGCTCTGTTATGAGACAATTCAAGTTATGACCTCAGTTGCATCTGTGCAAACCTTCTGAAGGATAATGGGGTTGCAGAGGCATAACAGAAGGTATACTAGGAAGACAATGGAGTTACACACACATCACAAAAGATGTAATTTGGCCTGTAGAATCTCTACTACTGGTGGTGATGTATGAGAAGGACATTTGACTGTCAGAGGCAAGGATCCATTTGTGGAGCTGGCCGTTAGTTAAAACCATTTTTACCTGCAAACTGAGCAAATGGAATATAGAATTAGTGAGACACAATGAATATTGAAACCTTGCCATAATATTTTTCAGAGAGTCACTTTTCAGGGAAAAATGCACTTTACAGGCAGTTTCTGTATTTTCATAAAAGTGAACCTAGATTCTTGTATGATTAGGATGTACTTCATTTAATCATTTCTCTCACATATAAAGTTTTACTCTATATTAAGTTATTATCCTAAAAGGATTAGCCGATAGGCCACCCTATTATGAAATGCAAAACTGAATACAGCAATGATTTGATTACAACACCTCAGCTGAACATGTGTTGGCAGATGGGACATTTCCTAATGTGAGAAGAAAAAATTGGTACAGAAGAAAAATATATTTACAAATTGAACATGCAACACAGACTTAATTTGCTTTTATATATATATTTTAACCCAAAAAGTCAGACAGTTTCGCCACTCCTTGGAGTAGTTCTAATATTCACATTGGTCAATTCAGTAAGTTTTGTGACCATTAGCTTTTATTTATTAAAAAAACAAACATCATTTAAATTAAAAATTACAGTTATATATGGTATAGTACAAAACAAAAGATATCGTCTGATATATAGAGCATAACATTAGAAAAGAAAAAATAATACATGGACATTTCTGAATTTTTTATAAACATATTTTCAAAGCAAAATCCATTTTCCTATTTTAAACAGTGGCCCCAATTCAATCCTGGCATAAGTAGGGGGAGCTCGGGATGAAACCAACGGAAATTGCACGCTTACATCAGGCATTAATTTGGCCCTTGATTTGCAGTTCCTGCTTGTGTTTTTAATACACTAACCATTTCTTCCTATGATTTAAAAATAGCCATAACTACAAAGTGAAAAGATGAGCGCTGTTATATTTATGAACACGTCTTTAGTCAAAACTAAGAACGGTAAGAGCAATCCAGATATGGCTATAGTCTATAAAACATCTTTTTGGTAGTGAGAATGTTACAATAGAACAGCTAAGATTATGTTAAAATATGGATGTGTTTATAGTAGTGAATATGTTATCCGGCCTTTTTATGATTAATTTTTTTTGTTGGCTTCCATGAGTCACTCATATTCTCCCCCTTACGAGCTTATGAATAGATTAAGCAGTATAGGAATACAGTGCAGCTCAAATAATCTGCAGCAAAGTGTGGTAATTTCCAAAATATTTGTAATTAGAGTGCATTTGCACTTCTTGTAATTATTCTGTCCAGGCAAAGTGGGTGCAAAATACTGCCTAATCTAGTAGCATTTTTCATCCACTTTGCACAAGTGTCCATGATTACACTAGTTGCAAGGCAGGAGAAACTCCAGCAACAGGGCCCAGATCCACAAAAATATTTAAGCTTCTAGCTTCCATTAAATGTCCTTGGGGATCTGGGCCTACGCTGCCAAACTATCATAAAAATATTAGAAAATAATTTCATTGTTGTATTTATTAAACATACGACAAAGGAACTTGTTAACACATCAACTGTCTGAAGCTTTGGGAATGATTCTGAAAAGTGTTGAGCATCTGAAACAAGCATTTAGGAGCACTCAGCACCTCCCAAGAGCCTGCCCATTATTTGTACTGGACAGAGGAAATGTAAGTATTTATGTACAATACTGTCTGCTAGCTAAAAATCAATAGCTGTTAAGCTTATTTCTTATTTTTATGCCTTTGGAGAGTTAGGGTTAAATTCACTGCCGGGGGCTAAACTCCATTGACATCAATGGTGTTGGGCCCACTTATACCAGGGGTGAGTTTGGACCATGGTTTCTAAACTGAGGCACTCCTGCATAATCTGTTGCTGCTGCTTAACAAGGAAGTAACATGAGCAACACTAGGCACTACAGAACAGCTGTATTATAGGAGAACAATTTGTTACTTATTCTAATGGACAAACAAAAGGGGTTGAATTTGATATTTCTACCACCAGTTTGTTCTTGACAGCATTCAAATCATACCTGAATTAATTTAAAAATTAGCATGTAAGTGTTCATATTATGTCTTCCAAATTAATGATTTATAAGTGACCATTGATACTACAGTACTTAGAAAGACCACTGTCTCATTTAATGTAGCAACAACAGATGTCACACCTTCACCCTCTCCCCCTCTCACACACACTGCATATATACAGATATATAATATGTGGAAAAAAGGAAGGGATATATCCAGGATACATTTTGTTACATTTGACAGAGATGGATGGTACCTCTTCACTACATTGCTTAAAAGTAAAAGGGACATGTGATCTTCTGATTGAATTTTAGTTCTTTGAAAAATGATTTTAAACTGTTCAAAGTGTCCTGACTTCAGGAAGTAATTAAAGGAGATGCAGAGTTCCAGAAATGGGATTTCTGACATGCCAGAGCAGTGTCAGTATTTCAGGCAGTAGGGAATATATTAGCACTATCAATGGCTAAATGATGGGGAGCACAGGGATATACTTATCTTAAATCTTTAATATTATTTTAAAAGCACATAAGATTAAGAAGCACAGAACTAATATACCACCACATTGTTGGAAATTCTAGAGATGGAGGGCTAGAGGCCAATACACAATACTGATTACTTCCCCTCCTCCCCACCTTTTTACGATCAGAGGATAACTGATGTGTCCTGAATTCTGTAATAGTAAAAGATGTTGATGTATGAGTGAAACAGATTTCTTTAGATCTCTGGGTCAGTGCTCGCTACAGAATCGATCCTTGAAATTATGCTTTGTTTTATTCTCTGTCAAACCCTGCTCACTTTCCAATGCACATTTTTGTGTTAAACAAACAAGAGATAGATAAACACTCAGGATAAAATGTTCAAAAGTGCCCATGTCAATTAGGTGCCTAAGTCCTATTGAAAGTCCCTGGGACTAGACTCCTGAGTCATTAAGGCACTTTTGAAAATTTTACCCTCAGTGATTGGGGGTTTATTAACACCTTTGATTATTTAGAAGAGACAATGGTACGGTTACGGATTTTGTCTGCATTGTTGGAAGCACCTGGGCTCAAGTGCTACTCAGAGAGGGGTTCACAATTCAATGTTTTCCCTCACTCAAATAAGAACACATCAGTGATCCAGATGCTGTGATATCTTGTCTATGATGGTGGACAATACTTGAGGTTTTAGAGGAGGAAAGTGTAAACTCTTCACCCTAAATTCACTCTGTGAAGTTCGATACTTTTTTATTCTGACTTTCTTAACATTCAGCATGGTCATCATCTTGTACCTTGAAGCATGAGGATCTGTCTACAGCCCTTATAAATTTTTGTCCTAGCCTGTGTGCTATCTCCTTTCCAATAACTAATCCCTTTCTTTGAATTTTTCTACGATATTTGGCTGCCAGTAAAGCCATTCACAAACAAACAACCCACACCACACCCGTAACCACTTAACCGTGTGTATGTCTAGATTTCCAAGTTTTTGCATGTAGAGTTCATAAAGCAGAGAAATACAGACCCTGTCTCTCAATTTCTGTCTACCATATGTTTAATGCAGATTATAATCCTTTTCTCATTGAAAAATAGATTGTTACAAAAACATTTAAAAATAATTTCAAACTGAGAGTTACCAACTGGGTTTATATTACCCCATTAAGTGTTATATACAACACTGACAGAGTGCAGAAAAATAAGTGAACAATATTTTTGTAACGGCTGCTGATATATGTTTCTGTTAATGATGATCTTGATCCTATCAACTGTCAGTTGCCTCTCCTAAGAAGTGGACAGTCAACTGGGCACTGCACACTCTAAATCTAAAGCCATTGTTGAGCAATAAGAGACACTCCCTATGTAGCACCATGAATGTTTTACCTTGGTAGTATTTCTAGGGCTAAATGCTCTGTTGTAAACAGGTGCAATTCCTTGACTGCAGTGGACTGGGATGGGATGATTTTAAGGGCTATATTATTGAAAACATGAGCATTTATTTGCTTTTCTGCCCCACCTCCTTATAAGAACAACGGCAATAGACAATTTAAAATATGTAACCAATTCAATAGGGTGTAGTGTATTAGAGTCTTGACATTACTGGTACATGCAAACTATGGTGTTTGTAACATGTTACAGACCAAAACCTGGGGAGGTGTAAAAGCTGTGCATTAGGGCATGCACTGAAGTATGCCACGTGACAGAAATACATAGTGCTATTGTTATACGTGCCACATGTTGTAGACAAAGATGGAGTTCCTTTCTATGTTACGTAATATTTGGTGAACAGTATATCACATTTCCCTATGCTGTGTGATCATGTAATGGAAGACTTTACTTTATCTGTAGTTTACTGTTATTTCCATAGTTTGTTCATACCAGAATGCACTTATACATGAGTTCTACGTTATTATTTCAGATTATTATACCAAAACAGTAGATTTAAAATGTTCTAAACCATTGTGCAGGTGACAGACTGAAAAGTAAAGGAATAGGATACCGAGCACCAGTCCCTTGAATAAAAGATACCGTCTATTCAGAGCATGTACACACTTGCGGTGTAAATAAAGATAGCTTCACTCATTTTGGTCATCCAGTTACACACGCATGGTCTAACGATATTCATAACTGCAGACGTTTGACACATGCTAGCTTCCTTTATGTTTCCACAGATAGAACTGAGTGTTCTATGCACATGCCATATACTGTTTTAAAATGCCCATAATTTTGTTTTTTTCAAACCCAAATTATTTCTATATGGCAAAGGCACTAGTTTTCATTTCAGATTAAATTCTATAAAGACTGGAGATTTAAAACAGTTGTTTTTGAGTTGTCCAAGCACAAAACAAGCATTTTTGAAATTTTTTCCAACAGTTGAAAAACACTTAGGCCTGATTCATGCAGGCAAACTCATGATTTCAATAAGGCTCTGCAAAGGTGCAGGATCTGCCTGCATAGATCCAATTGCAGCCACATTCTGACAACTTGAAAAAAAGCTGAATACATTTACATAATGTTCTGGGTGGAAATGAAACAAGCATCTTCAACCCCTAAAAGTACATTTTAAAGTAAATTTACAAATGACTGTCCTGTAATTAAAATGATTAGATTATGTGTTTGTAAAACAAAGTATTTTTCATCCTGAATACAGTAGGGACACAAGAGTATGAGGCCACAAAAAGTATCCTTTGGTGTATCAGAGATGCCCGTGGCTTCTCTTTACTCTCTTCTGCAATCTCCACCAACATTCACTAGGATACTAACATGGAAAAAATGCCAGCACAGGTTATGACATTCAGGATAGGAAAAACTTGTTCTCAACATTTATAATTTATCTTTGTTCATATTTAAATACTGCCTCTGCTTTCAGAAACTAGCCTCCAAAATAATCTAAAGCCTGAAACATGTTTTAAAAATAACTCAAAGCACGTGAAATGGATTGTAACCTTTCACATCTTACTGTGTTAAAAATACTAATTTTATAACTGCTGGTTAAAGAGTAGTTACCAACCTTATTTTATTTGAGGAAAAAAGAACCCTAATTACACATGTAAAGATTTGTCCCCAATATTATACACACAGTATTAATCTAAACCAGTGGTTCTCAAACTTTTGCACTGGTGACTCCTTTCACATAGCAAGCCCCTGAGTGCGACCCCCCCCCTTATAAATTAAAAACACTTTTATATATATTTCACACCATTATAAATGCTGGAGGCAATGTGTGGTTTGAGGTGGAGGCTCACAGCTCTCGACCCCCCATGTAATAACCTCAACTCCCTGAGGGGTCCTGCCCCCAGTTTGAGAACTCCTGATTTAAACCTTAGAATGGAAAGTCTACAGTAAGGAATATGCCTACAAAAGAGAGCTTTAGCTAGCAAGCAAGGAAAGATGGAAGGGAAGGTCAAAATCTAGTACAGGATTTATCTCTAAGAACTGTCGGCTAATTAATAATTCTAAGTAAGATGTGGAATCACCGTGGCCAATGGCACTGCAAACTCTGGGCCTTTTGAAGCTACTGATCATCTGTAACTCCACTAACATCAGTAGGAGTCTGAGGCGCTCAGCAACTCTCAGACGCTTTCTATTTATTTTTAAAAAATAATGTTTTATCCATGACAGTAACAGGTGAATCTGAGACTGGATTTCTGGACATTCCCCTCCCACCCCCGTCACTGAGGCCCCAATTCAGCAAAGCATTTAAGTGTGCTCAAATGCCATGAAAATCAGTGGGCAGGATTCTTTCATCCATTAAGTGCACCATGTGCAGAGTGAATTTAAAGCAGCCAGAGAGTCTTCTTGCATAGAAGGAATCTCTACTGAGGGAAAGCTTTTAGAGGTGGTACAGACACATCCTAAACCAGCTGTCTCTCTGGCATAAGGAAAAGAAGGGGGCTTGTTGGGATAGGCTGGTGGACCGAGAGGGGGAATGGTGGAACTGAACTCCACTACACCTGATTCTCTGCAGGTGTAAGCTCCATTTACAGAGCTTACATCAATCAGTGGCAGAAGCTAGAGTAGCAGGGGTCCCACTCTGTCTTCTACCATGGCTAAGTGGCCAGAGATCAGGGAATCACAGCCAGCTTCCTGCATCTGTCATTGTCCTCTGTCTCAGGTGTGCCTTGATGGAGAGGAGAATCAGGGCCAATGAGACTTAAGCATGTGCTTAAATGCTTTGCTAAATCAGGGCCCTATATTTCAGCCATTCTCTCCACAGCCAGCATTTTGCATTTCTCATTTTAAAAAATACAGTATACAAGTTATACTTTAATTAAAAACATTTTTCACAGAAAAAAATTAAAAGGCATGAACAACGGCTAATATTTTTAGCCATGTGTTCTTTAGTTGTGCATGCAAAATGGATAACTGTGCACTCAATTTCCAGTTTCTCATGGCAGTTTACATGCATATTTACATAGTCTGCATGTGCAATTTAGGAACTGATTTTGAAAATTTAGACCTATATGTATTTTGGGGGCCTTTTTGTTTCTTTGTATTATTAAAAAATAATTGTAGATTGGAATTCTCAAAATCAATAGAAAAACTAGAGGTAAATCCCCATGTTTAATCTCAGATTCTTTTCTGGACACTAACATTTAGGAAGTTCAGTATCGTTAGATGATATGAGTTCTTTTAAAAAAATAGAAAGTATCAACTTGATTTAAGAAAAAGTACCAAACCCAAAACTAGACTTGCACAGAATTTTTGTGCTTTTAGATTTAGTCATTTACTTTACAGGGTTTCCATATATTCTGAAGGTGACTACAATTGTATGTGCAAAATGAATACTTTATGTTTACAATTATCTTTTTGCAAGCACAACTAAGGTGCCCGTTTTTGCAATTTACCCATAATGACCAAATCCTGCAGTTTCTTCTTGGGCGAAACTTCCACTCAAGTCAATAGTTCCTTGACATAGGGCCCTATTTTCCAGAACTAACTACCATGTATAGTATTTACCGTTGTGAATAGTCCCCATAGACATCAGTACTCATGGTAGTAAGCACTCTGCCCACTAGTCACAGCTACTCTATGGTAGTAAATGTTTGTAGGTTTGAGCTCTCAGTAAGGGTTCAATAAGGACTGTAAGATTTGGCCACAATTGGTTAACATTCTCTATAATCTAGAGTTGGTTGGACAATCTGAAGAAAAAAAAAATCATGAAATATTGTCCATTTTTTAGCAGCTCTGTTATTAACTATATAGGTAATTCCCACTGCATCCATAAAGATAATATATATTCTTCCTATAAACAAATACCTAAAATCACCTTCTTCTGTTCACTTTGTAAATCACTGTAAATCTCCAAAATATACATATATATGGCCATGATATAGTTAGAAAAGAGAAATGGAGTAATAACACTTTTTATTGCATTCTCAAGTACTGTTGAATATGGGTACAGTAGGCACACATTTTAACTAATTATCATCTACTATAATCCTAAAGCTCATTTACCTGAGATCTGTGTTTTGTAAAAATAAAGTTTTCTTTTTAGTTGCATATGTTACAAAAGACTCAGTTTCAGCCTGAACAGATGTGAAACTTTGAATCTGGCAACAAGTGCTATAGGTGATCATATAAAAAAGGTACTGCTGAAATAGCTGCATATTAAAAAGAAGCCACAAATCTTAGAGGTTTTAAAAATCTCCCTCCCCGCACCCCCCAGTGTTGGGAAGCCACATTGTAATAAAACTGTTTAAAACATTTGACACAGAAAACCTGCACAGAAAGCATGCTGTTAAAATCATGTACCCTCTAAGACACCCATCCTGGAAGAAGTTAAGTAGCTTAGAAGGACAAACTCCATGTTACTTGTAAATGTATTTAATGTCACTCAGTTCTCATCATCCCGTCTGTAGTGAATAGTCTGTATTTCCTGAGCTAAGAACATGGCCATCTCTTTAGTGCCGGCAGCAATCACTCGGCATGACATGAGATCTAGAGGTCCCCCTAAGAACAAGAGGATAAAGAAGAACCATGTTTAGATACAGAAGTGATGTATGGCATATTATATTATACCCTTGTTGTAGATAGAGATTTTCAAACATACTGAAACAATGCCACAGCCACATTTAGAGGGGGAAATACCTTGTTGAGAAATTCAAATTCAGAGATGTCTTGCAAAGCAAAGTGTTCCAGAAACCATAAACTTATCAAACACCAAAGTACACAGCTCAAGCAATGAATGTTTTATTTGTTCAGAACACAGAAAATAAACACAATATATTCCATTTTACTCTCTTAAACAAAACACCAGATGTTTTGTTTGCAAAACTAGGGGTAGTAAGGAATAAAATAGGAACCAACATCACCCGTTTTCAGGGTTAAACATACCCTACAACTGGCAACTGTTCTTTAACACATCAAATCTTTCCATAGTCATGCACACTTTGATTACCACTGGGCTTGACTACTAAAGAGCACTCTACTTGGGAGATGTATGCTTTAGAAATTAATAAAATAATAATCCTTAACATTTTGGGTCTTTACATCTTTAAAGTGCTGTACAAATATAAATATTCAGATGCACACTCTTGTGTCTCCCTGACAGCCCTTTCTTCCCAAGAAGGCTTCATCTTTGCTGAAATCTGTTTAGGAGTCTCAGCATATCCAGTAATCTCTTCTGGGCCAGCTGTCTACTTCAAATGTAACACTTTAAAGGGCTTATTCAAAGACACAGACATTCATCCTCAGCATCTCTGACCTGGGAAAGCCCTAGACTAGAAATGCAAAATTGTGATGAAATTAGCCAGCCAGAGCCTAGGGCAGAGTGGGCCAGACCCGAGATGTTTCACTGGATTATCACTATAAGCAAAGGATCTGTATGGCGGTGTGAGGGAAAGAGAAAAGAATACACAGACTGCGGCTATAAAAGCATCCCATAAATAGTCACCCAGGGACAATGTTAAAAAAAGTCACTCAAAATTGCGGGAAAACTGGAAAGGACAACAGGGAATGGGAAGAACTATCTGAGGACTCCTTCCATTCGGGGGGGAGGGGGGAGTTAAAATGTCCATGGAAGCAATATCCTGATATAGGAAAAGAGAGTTTGTTAGCTGCATATCTATTAGAATGTCTCTCTAATGACTCACTTACTGAAGTTGCATTGCTAGTGCCTTTGGATCAGACAGCTTGTCTCACCCTATTGCTTGCCAGGTGCTGTAATTATAACAGCAGCAGGGGAAATTAAAGCTCTCCCCAGTTCAAAGCAAGTAGAAGCACCATCATGCTCCACCCCAAAATAACCTTGGACTGAGTCAAACTCAAAGTTTATTCATAGAAAACTATGCAGCCAAGAGGCAAAGGGAAAGGAGAATCAGCAAGGCACTACAATCACACATGGATTACTGTTATAGACACTCTAGCACCAAAGGGCTCTCTCTCATCCCACTGCCCACATAGACTGCCAAGGTTCTCAGCAAACCTATGGCAGAAAATGCAAGGAGGAAGAAAACTGGAGTGTTGGTAGCAGAAAATACAGGGAGACTAAGGAGCAAAGTATTTCTGTAAACCCATCCTTCTTTAAGGGAGGCAAAGAGTTTCTCTCTGCTCTCCTCTACCACAGAGACAGCAAAGTCACACCTTGCAGAATTTTTCTAGATAGTAAATCCCTACATACACCCATATGTCTCCACCCAGTCCCAGAACACAGCCCCTCCTACTGCATGGAATTACATCACAGTTGTGCAGAATACCCTCAGAGGCAATCAAGAACAAGAAGCTAAGATCAGGGCTAGAAACACAGGGTCCTCTTTCCAAGAATTCTGCCTATTCACACCAGTAGTAATTATAGTAGACTGACACAACCACAATCAGTCCCCACTCAGAGACTCTTTCCCCTGCCATTCCTGGATGGTAAAGAAAAGGGAACACCGGGAAGGAATCCTGGCAACAGGCTGTTAACATCTCCTTTTGAAGGGACTCTACCAACCACTCCCAAAAACATACAATAGTCCAACCAGAATTTAAAAACTATCCCGCAATTCCAGAGAACTTGGAAGTCACTGCTCAGCATCTAAGCTTCCTTTTCCAAGCAGACTGAGAGAGAGCTGGCAAAAAGGGATCTCCAACTCCACTTGTTATCTGTCAGAATCATGGATCCCTCTAACTGAGGCACAAGGGCATGGAGTATAATACTGAGACCGCATTTGTTGCTCGGTGGATTAACTTCTCTGGTCCATGCCCATTCTGCTGGACTTGTCTGAGACATTTGATACTACTGATAAACACACCTGTCTTGCCTTCAAGAGCTGAAGGAATGAACAGAAATGCTTTGAATTGGCTTAGGTCCCTCCTCTCAGAACAAAGCCAGAGGATCACTAGGGGTAACTGTTCCTCTACGTCCTAATTCCTCACCTATAAGCCCAAACTCAGTTCCTCTCCCATACTATTCAGCATCTATGAGTAAACACTGGGAGCACTGGCAAGATAACACAGACTGAAATGCAGGCAACACCCAACTCCATAGTTCCCTTACACCAAGCATACAGAGCACTATCTACCAGCATTCTGAATACCTAACTGAAATTACCTTCTGGATGAAGATCAGATAGCAAAAACTGAACCCACGGAAAGCTTGGGTGATGCTGCTAGGAAGACAGAACTGCTCTGTAGAACTAGTTTTCTCTATAACCATCCCTACTTTCAAGAATATCCACTCATGTTTTTATGTTGGTCCTCGGCCTCGCAGAGCTGATAGTGCTGGTAGGAAAAACCCACCACCCTCTACCTCCAGCTGGCCAGAAAATCACACCCCATCCTATCAGCCCCAGACAGTATTCATCCTCCACTTGCAGAACTAAATGCAAAACCCAATTATTCATCTTAGTTTTCCCTCAGTTTCTTCTCACATACACACACAAAACCCTTTCCCTTCTCACCCATATACAAATCAAGCCTTTTCTCCTACCAGTGGGGAAGGAAGACACAGATTATTTCTGTTTCGAATACTTTGGAGATATTCAGATAGTATTGCAGTGAGGACCGTGTAAGTACACAGATAGATTAGACAGAGATGGGGAAGTAAAAAAAGAAGAATGCAGCCCAAACTAGAAAGCTAAACATCTGAACATTTATCTGCCTCACTTCTCAGAGACTATGCAAGGTGATTGAAAAAAATTGTGTGACAATTATTTAGATTGTCTTAGTGCCTATTATGTGCTTTCCAAACGTGAAGAGACAGTCCCTGCTCCAAAACAGCATACTTTACTCACCTGAAGTATCTATCACAATACCACCTGCCTCTCTAATAATGACAGTAGCTGCTGCCAAGTCCCAGCAATGTAAACCAAACTGGTAATATGCATCTGCAGCCCCCGATGCTAGATGGCACAGAGCCAAGGTAGAACTTCCGATTACACGGATCCTAGAAGCAGAGAGGTATAAAAGAATGAAAGGGGGAAAACTGCTTTTATTTCAATCCAGGTATTTATTAACAGGGTACAATATGCATCACATTTGATTTAAGTAGAATAACACTCTGCTTGGAATTTTAGAAAGTTGAGAATGTTTATGATTTTTAACATCATAAAAAATTTTCTTAAAATCCTTACCCATGTACTTGGGCTTTGAGTAAGCTCTCCATGTTACCGAGGAACAATTTCAAAGTCTCAGGGTCACGTTTTGGACCAATTTCTGTTAAGATCAAGGCCTTCGACTTATCTGCAACGTAGATAGTTGTTTCTATTAACTTAACAACCTTTCAAAGTAATTTCTTCACATTAAATATGAAGAGGCTTTTCACAGCAAAACCATTTCTCATGCACACAAAAATTGTTCCTCTTTTCATATTCTTTCTCAGGATGAGAAACTGCTTTTGTCTAAATGACTGTAACAAGACTAAATTGCTCATACAGTTGGATTATCTAAAAATACTTGTTTGGGAAAAGAAGGGAAGGAAGAACAAGAACAAAACTGCAGTTTCTATGAGTTTCCTTTGTTCCCATGGAATTTTTCCTTCATTGACCAGTCAAGCCTTTGGTGACCTCACAAACTTTTAGCAGTCAGCTACAAATAATTGACATAGGATTTATGCATTCCACTGTAAATGAATTGTATTTTAAAGCAGAATGCTTCCTGAACAGGGAAGTTTGATCTCTTGGATTATACCATTCATTTTAATTAGATAAAGCTAGGTGTATGATAAGTAAAGATCAGTTAAAAATATTCACCAAAAACTCCATTTATCTTGCAAAAACTACCCCCTTTTACATTTGGACATTGGAAAGACTACAAAAGTCACAAACCTGCAAGTATCAATATATTTACCATCTATTCCATATAAAAAAAGTCAGTAGGTCTAATTCTGAACTAATTTTTGTGGCATTAGTTTTTCCTTTTGTATTGTGTTCAATTCAGTAACTTCTGATTTACAGCAGTATAGGGGCCTAATCAAAGCCAAGGACAATTAAAGCCAAAGGAAAGATTCACACAGAGTTCAACGAGTATTAGATCAGGCCTTAAGTGAGGTCACATTCAGGCCTACAATATATGTAATATTTTAAGAAGTATACACAGTATTCCTTCCAAATGATTTAAGTAGGGACAGTGGACCAAATGCTGTGATGCTACTGAGTGCTATTTTCATAGACAAATTAATGTGGCCTGAGACATCTTGTAATTAAATTGACATGCCAGGTACTGGCCACCTACAAATGTAAAAGGGCATTATGGATTCAAGTAAGCTGATTAGCAATGGGTGAGTAATATACATGTACTTGGAATAAAACAGTCACCGGATATCACAAATATAACTGCAGAAACATAGACTTCATAACCATTTTTTAAAATGTTACATTAAAGTATAGAAGCACAGTTCTACTTTAAAACTACTGGGACACAATGCAGGGCATGCACTGCTTTGCCGTAACTGGAAATTTCTGGAGGTTGAAAGTAATCTGCCTTTGGTCTTCTGCATAATACATTCAATGTTTACAATTATGACACACTGAATGCATGACTTACTACAGACATTATTAACAACACCATACATTCATGCAAAGTATACCTTGGTCATAACAAAAATAACTATTCTATGGAACTGTGAAAATGATTATAAACATATTCCTGATGAATAAACAAACATTTCCTAATACTAAGTAAAAGTTATGCTAATTTAGGAATTGGATTTAAAGACTGAAATGCTTTAAGGAGGTTTTGGGCTTAAGGAGGAACTGAATTTAGGGAAGAGACCATCTAGTGAAAGACACAAAGTGGCTTCAGGAATTCAAACTACAGGAGACTGCTGACCAGAAGACAAGTTCTCCACCCTGATGAGGGGAAGAGAAACAAGGAGGGTTGGTAGAAGAGAGATGACAGTGACCTGGGTAAATGTGAGAGGAAAAGAGACTAGGGACCAACATTTTTGGCTATTGAAGGGGGCAGAGTGGAGACCAAAAAAAAAAACCTCACGCCATTTATGGTATCAACACACTTAAGGCCAGGCCTGGCTTTAAACTTTGACTAAGTTTGTCAAAGGGAATTTTATATCTTTGGGATATTCCTTCATTATGATTATTTAAATCTGTGAGTGGCGGATATCCCAGACCACAGCTCTGTTTTCTTACTGTGATATAACCTTTGTAAAATTCTGTCATCACCACAATGTGATTCTTTTTAGTTCTGAATTGTTAAATGCTGAACATATCTAGCATTAATCTAATTTTATACTGTACATCAACATTTTCTATGCAAAATACATTTCCTGAAACAAAAGCATGCGGTAACACAGAAGCCTAAAAGCCACAAATTCCAGAAGTCAGAATGAGGAGAAACATCTTGTACTCCAGAGGTGATTCATTCTTTTGAAGTCAAAATCCTTATTGGACAAGAACAACCATAAATGGGCTATATTTAAACACCATACAAATCAATAAAAATATTCTCCATCTTCCCTGTTCAAAACACCCCACACAAATGGGTACATCTCAAAAGAGAAAAAATTATAAAGCATCTAAACAATACGGGATCTGACCCTCCCCTTATGTTCTGGACTCCCACATTAGCAGAAAGTACATAGGGAATGGGGAGAAAGCGGTGCTGTATCCCACAGCCCTTGCTCAGCTGAAGGCCCAGGACCATTTAGACATAAAAGTGAATGGGGCCAGTTTATGAAGGATGCAGGACAGCTGGGAGATGCCCTGATTCCGTAAGCCTCCCAGGCATACTCTGCTAAGGGGATTCTTGTGGAACATGGGCTGTATTTTAAAACTTCCCTCCCCGGACAGAACACCTTTGGAAGGGTGGCTAGGGTAGGACCATGGACACCTATTTGGGGTAAATGTCCTCCCTCAGGCACAGCTGCTCCTGTGGGGGAGAAACGTACCACTTGTACGCTCTTTCTCCAGATAAATAAACGTGGCCCACTAAAGACTGGTCCAAGCCACAAAGCCTGGATCTGGATCCAAATTTTTCCAACTATCAGGGAAGTTCTCATCATCCAGGGTAGGTCTGGACTCATATCTAATCTGTACATTAAATTGCTTTAATTTCCAATGATTTCAGTCTGCACCAAACCAATTTTCTATTGTAATTTTTATCATTTCTGGGGTACAAAGATACAGCTCTGTGACATCTGCTTGCTTCTGTTTGCTAATTATGCTGCCTTATCTTCTGCGTTGGATTTGTTAAAAGAAAGCTTCTTGTCGTTATGTGCATTTGATTGAACTTAACTATTATAACTAGGCAAATACAGAATCACTTTATTAGGTTTATAATAATAAATCCCAATACAGTACAGACTAAGTGTTCTAACTAATTGTATGATGAAACAGACCTCTCACACGCATCACAGAATGTATGCATCCATTAATTCCATTTACTACTGGCATACATGTGCTTACAAACAAGATGCAGTATATGGCACCATTAAGTCATCTGAAAATAAGTGAATGACAGATGCCATAATAATGTGGGCCTAATTCATCATTCAAGCTGTACTTTGTATCCCAGAGTTACACTAGTATACAGAAGGCATGGTATAGTGGTGAATTTCATCCTATTTCTTTATCTTAAAGGAGTGGTTTTGCATCAATACTGATCAATTTGTGTGGAAATTACAAAATATTTTAGGACCATTTAATACTAATTCACATAAAGCTGTATATTATAAACAGAAATTTGAGAACATCCTTATGTTTCCAGGAAAGACACAGTTATAATGCAGGAAAGATTATTATCCTGAATGAAATTATTTCCATTTAGGATTAGCATCAACTCTGAAATTCAACATATTTCTTTTAGAGTTCTAACAAAAATCTAGACCAACCTGTCTCTTTTGATACCTGAAGCCTTTTTTCATTACAAAATGCCCCTTGACCTCTTCTACCAGTGTATAATCGTTCTTCAGTGCAATGGTAAATTACACCAAATTCAAGCTTTAAGATTTTGAAAAGGAAAGAAATGAATGCAACTCAAATTACTCATCACAGGTATAAACAACTACTAATGGCAGAAAGATCAAAATTGTTTTAATTAGCTAGATAACCAAAGATTATGCTGCTGCTAATAAATAATTTTACTGTTACATTGAAGTTTTAGATACACAACATATAAAATTCAGTTTAGAAAGAGAGATATTAATTCCATCTATTCACAGCTCATTTTTAAGCACACTATTAGAATGGAACAAAAAGTTACTCTGAAATTCAATTCAAGGAGTTATTGAGAATACGTAAATCCCCCAGGGACAGATTCTGAACACTTCACTCCCATTGGTGAGCAGTCACTCACATGAATAGGCTCATTGACTTCACTGGGGCTATTAATATTGCCAACCTCAAGCATCTCAAATTCATGACTCAGGCCTCCAAAACACATGAGATTTGTAAGCCAATCAGGCAACTTTTTTTTTTAAAAAATACATAGTTTGCATGTCATAATACATTTCACTTGCCTTCTATCTTTTGAGCCCTTGAGGTGCACTCAAGTCATCTTTGAGTTTTTCTCTGCAATCATGAAGGCTAGAAGCTAACTGGTCTTTTAAATGAACACGGAGATTCTTGTGAAATCACCTGACTCCAGGAGTTGGGGCTTGAAGAAAAACACCAAATATCACGAGACTCATGATAAAATTATGAGATTTGGCAACACTGAACTATTTGTACAAGCTCCTGCTTACAAATGGGAATAGGGGGTTCACAATTGGAGCTTTAATAAGCCAGGCCCAAAGTACTTAATATTTTGCACAACTACAGTACCTGCCATCAGAAGATCTTAAAATGCTTTACAGACATTAATGAATCAATCCTTACATCATTACTATGAGATAAAATATTATCTACATTTTACTCATAGGGAAACAGACACAGAGAAGTGAAGTGACTTGCCCAAGGTCACAGAATAAGTTTGTAGAAGAGCCAATAATAGGACTCAGACCTTCTAGACTCCCAGTCCCTTGCTGCAACCATGACCGATACTACTTGAGTGACCACCTCTCACCCAACAGTCCTCAAAGATAGCTCAGAGGGAATGGATTTTCCTTAATATTCATCCTGAGGTCCCATCTAAACCAACCTGGAGTCAGACTCTTCTTGATTCAGGGTCCCTATGTATGGAACTCCAGATCTGAAGATATCCACAAAAATCTCTCTTTGGCAGTATTCAGAGCTTGATGCTAGATCTTTTTATTCATCTATGCCCATTTTGGCTACTTTATTGATTTTTTTTTTTTTTTTTTTTTTACTTTTGCTTGTTTTTTTACTACAATGGATGGTAAAATTTAATATTGTTTATTTTTGTTTTAGCAGCATCTAAAGCATGATGGGTGCTATAGAAAATAAACAAACACTAAAAAAAGCTGTTTTGTAATTATATGCAATATTTGAAAACATTTGGGAAGGAATAATCTTTAGAATGGCACTAAAGTGTGTCTTTACAGTTTCTATGTTTTTAAAGACAAGCTGCAGTCAATTTAGATATACATATAGCACTATACTGTCCAAACCAAAGGGAGTTGCTAGTCCTCATCACATTTGAGAATTAAGCCATCGCTGAATTTGCTTGATGCTGCATTCCTTGCACACATAAAATTCCTGTTGGCTTCAATGGGAGCTAACGGCATGTCAATGCATGTAAATGCAAAGGCCCAAGAGGCACATTTTACAATACTGTGAATAACTACTTAAAAATAGCTACTTTTATTTTATAAATCAAACTGTAAAACTACAGTAGCTGTACAAACCCCTTCAAAATGAATTGTGAGAACAAGGAAATTTTAAAATAACAGTTTCCCAAGCCCCAAGGCCAGGTTCTTTGTTTTTCTATGGACAGGCTCTTATGAAGGTACGTGGAATAATACTAAATTTACTGCACCTCAAAAGCACACAAAAGCAGATTAAGGGAATCCAAACCATAACTTTGCACATATCACAAAAAGTAATCCTACTATATACTGTACATCAAAAAAAACTGTCCGAGAGTCATGGAGATTGCTAACAGCTTTAAAGCAATAGGAATCAGCATAATAACAAGAGAACAGTAGAAGATAAATATAGATATGCTTAGTCACAATTTAAACATAACTTATTACTGACTGATTTTGTTAACTCTTGCATCAGTAGTCACTTTTTAATAATATATAAATCCAGTTAAGATGGGACTACCTGCAGGAGTAACGGTTTGCAGGATTAGGGTGTTACATTGGTGTGGTGTGACCAAACAAATTTCAATAGCATGGAAAGAGCCTTTGTATTAATTTTTTAGTTCCCACGTGGCTCTGAGGTTTATCTCAGGTTACCAACTCACAGAACACATTTTATACCTCTTGGTTAACAGCAAATCCAATGCTGACTGCCACTGTTGGAAACCTGTGAAGAATAAGAAAGAAAGTACTATTCATGAATAATCTCTTTGAACATGCAAATTCCACAACTCCCAGCAGCAACTGAACCCACAGAGCGCACTGTAATTTTACTCAACTAAAAACTTCATCTATATTATACCTTCCCTCTGTTTCCACCCAAGACTGTCCCTTGTACTTTGTCAATTCTTTTTTTTTTTTAAATCGAAACTAACATTTCAAAAAGTTAAAAAAGAAATTTATGAAAACATAAATAGGCTGTGTATATTAAACATATATTTGAAATTTTAATGATTTTTTCCCCTTAGTGTAACTAAATAACCTGATCTTAAAATAATATTGTAATAAATCATTTATATGTTTCATCCAATGATCTCAGAGCACTTTGCAGACAGTAATTAATTAGGGAGAAACTTTGTACCTGAGGTCAACAATAAATGAAACCTATTATACTACCTTCTCTCTTGCCAAAGTAATAACTACATATTTCACTTGCTCCTTTTGACATAGGTATTAATTGTTCCAAAATTTAAGTATGAACTGACAAATTAATAATGTCTTAAAACTTGTAGAAAACTTGTAGAGTAACAGCAGAAAGTATTGCTGGAAGGCACAATTTCACTGTATCACCTGAAACATCAACCCCCAGAAGCTGGCCCCAGTCAGCCACAGTGTAAGCACATATTATTCCATTGAAGTCAATGCACCAAGGCAGAATTAGGCCCATCATTTAAAAAATCTTTGCCTATTAGACCAACCATACAGAATTATTTTAAATTTAGTGGGACTGTCCAGGTGAAGTAAACAACCATTGTTTTTTTTTAAAAATCAAATATTTAAATTTTGAATTAAAGTTGTAGTTTTGTAGGTGCACCACGCGTGGGCAGGCGGGCTCAGCAAGGCAGTATCCAAGTGTGGAGGGGGGCTTAGGAGTGAGTCGAGAGAGGTGATCTGTGTCGGAATCTGGGTGCAGGCAGCAGAGTGTGGGATCCAGGTGCGGGGGGAATCTGGATGCACAGAGGCTTGTTGGGGGGTTCAAGGTACAACGGTAATAGGACTCTGCAGGGGGGCCCAGGTGAAGGTGCTTGGGGCTCAGTGTGGGGGGAGTCTGGTGGTTGGGGGGATAGAGCTTGGCAGGGGGGCTTGGGTGTGGGAGGCTCAGTGGGGGGGTGTCCAGATGCTGGGGAAGTGGGGCTCAGTGGGTAGGGATCCAGGTGCAGCCGGTTGGGGCTTGGTGGGGTGGGTATCTGGGTGTGGATGGCTCGTCAGGGTGGTCCAGGGGGAGTGGAGCTCAGTGTGTGTGTGGGGGGGTTCTGAGTGTGGGGGGGTGAGCTTTGGTGGAAGAGTCTGAATATGAGGGGGTCTGAATGCATGAGGGTTGGGCAGATGAGGGAGAAGCTCCCTGTACAGATCTCTCTCCCCCTGAAGCTGAGGAGTGATGGGTGCAGGAAGCGTGGCGCGGCGGGGGGGGGGGCAGTTTGCAGAGCTTCCTGCAGCTGGGGGAGAAATCTGGAGGTGGGTGTGACCTGGCCCTGGATGCCATGCAGTGGAAAAGGAAGTATTGTCGTCCCTAGCCCAGCCAGGACTAGCAGCTCAGCCCGGTGCAGGGTAGGAGCCACCAGTTGGGTCTTTCCCAGTCCCACCCCTTGCCCCACAGTGATTTACCTCTCTGCCACCAGCTCTGGGCACCCGAAACATACAGCTTGGGACCACCTTCCCTTTGCTTCCCCGTCAGAAAGTCATTTTTCTGTGGGGAAGGAAAGAAATCTCCGGGCGATATAAATTCTGCACATGCAGTGGTGCAGAATTCCCACAGGAGTATCAAATATTATATCAGATATAAAAAGATACTGGAATAGATCCTGCAGGTCTTGTTCAGGCAAACCCCCTCAGTTTGTAAATATAATGCTGTAGGTAAGTGTAAATTGAGCAAACTTAACACAGTGAAATATATTTCAGTAATGGGGGGAGAGAAGGATTGATGAGTAACTGAGGAGTTACTATATTTTAACAATTCTCCATGTTACTGAATTTACCTGTGCACAAAATTGCAGGTTCCATCAATGGGATCAATAATCCAGGTAGGATTGTCAGTGAGGACACATTTTGACCCAGCGGCAGTGGACTCTTCTCCAATAAACCTATATTTGACATGAAGTAAAGTACACTCAGAAAACTCAACTCCTCTTTCTTGGCTTTTGGAGACTATTGTTACATTCATGTATTTTTAAAGTTTAGTTACCAAAAACAAAACAAAACAAAAAGCCCACCCCCACCAACTCACAGAAACTTTGTAAAGAATTCTAAAAAGATAGATCAGAAAATTGTTTTATACAGTATATTAAAAAAAATTCCATTTTAGTTCCCCCTCCCTATAGGTTAATGATACATACTTCAAAATCATGTAATGCATATAGAGATGGATCTGAAATGAAACCACAGCTTTGGAAGAAATTTAGATCTGGATTGCAATTTCGCAGCTCAGGCCCACTTCTAGGAGGAAGTAGTGCAGGCTGCCAAATGTACCCCCCATTCTTTGCAGGTGAATGAACCAGGAAAAAATACAGCCCCACTCCCACCACAATTTTTAATAGCAGAGTAGATCAGGAAGTAAAAAGTTCACAAAGCTGAACTTTCCTCTTTGCAAGACCCAGAGTAATTCAAGAGAATTAAAAAAAAATTACAAAATTTACAGGAGCACATTGAATCCATGCTGAGCTGCTGATTTTCTGTCCTGTCATAATTTATTTCAATAGGTTTTCTGTTTTCCCTTTCCTAGGAATTGTACATCCTGTTCTGGCATCTGTCCTGCCTTCCTTAGTTATCTTTTCCATTCCCTAGATCAGCGGTTCTCAACCACGGGTACATGTATCCCTGGGGTATGCAAAGGTCTTCCAGGGGGTACATCAAATCATCTAGATATGTGCAGATCTCTGCGTGGATATAAATTTATATCCGTGGATGCGGATATCCGCAGATGTAAATCGGTATCCGCAGAACTGCAGGGCTCTCCCAGGAACCGCAGTGGCGAAAGGAACAGATCATGGGGCTGCTGCTCCCAGAAGCCAGCGTCCTGCGACGACAGCTCTCCCGGCGCAGCTGTACCACCCCCAGTCCTGTCCTCCATCATGGCTGTACAGACCCCAGACAGGAGATGCAGTCACGCAGACAGCTGTGTGGAAGGGACAGGGGCGAGGCTGGAGGCGGTACAGCCGCATGGGAGGAGCTGCTGGGACAGGGCATGTTCAGCTCTTGCCGTTGGGCTCCCTGGGGATTGGAATGGTGTGATGGCAGAGGCATTCTGCCTTGTGGAGAGAAAGGGAGGGAACAGATTCATGGTACTCGAGAGTAAACCATGTTAAAGAGAGACAATGACTGTCTCTGACGTGAGTCCCTTCTAGTCTTCTTTGGCTGGGAAGATGGTGGTTGCAACTCAGACCCTTGTGGGCGGGCTAGAAAGAGGGTTGGAGCAGTGAAGTGAGTGATGGCAGGGAGAGAAAGGACCATCGGGGCTTTGACAGAGTGGGACATAGGGAGAAGAGAGCATGGTGAGGGGGAAAAGGAATGCAAAGAAACATATTTGCTGTATAAGACCAGTTATATGTAGTATTTACTGTCAAAACTTTCATAATGTAGGAAAGTTCCTTTGTAACCAAAAGTTTATTGGCACCATTGATTTTACACAGTAAAAATAAATGTACAGGAACAGAGCCTGATCTCGTGCCCATCTGAGTCAATGGCAAAGCTCAGTCTTGTTGACGTCACTGGTGCAAGGTCAGACTCATATAGTCTGATCCTGTACCCAGGGAAGTAAATGATAACAATCCCATTAACTTCCATGGGAGCAGGATCAAGCCCATAGTGCATAACATAGGGCTTGTCTACACTATTGTGCGGGGGTCAATCTAAGATATGCAACTTCAGTTACATGAATAGCGTAGCTGAAGCTGACATACTTAGATATACTTACTGTGGTGTCTTCACTGCAGTAAATCGACAGCTGGCGCTCTCTCGTCGACTCTGCTTATGCTTCTCATTCTGGTAGAGTACCGGAGTCGACGGGAGAGCTCTCAGAGGATTGGTAGCTGCCCGCCAATCCAGTGGGTAGTGTAGACAAGCCCATAGCACTGAAAGATACTGCTTTGTGGTAAGAATAATGTGGTAAGAATAATGTCATTAATGGAGAACTATGTGATGAGTGCTTCATTCTGTGAAGAGTCCATACCATGTTACTACGTAAAGATACATTAGAAAAATAAAGTTAAAAAAATCAGTCACCTAGAAAATACTCATTAAAATCCACGAAAGTACTGCAATAAAATACTGAAATTCTTTATTTTTAAAGAATCAGTAAAGCAAAAATGAAAACGGAGGCACAGATTAATGGGCTGACTCTCACCACTAACCAAGTAGGGAGTTGGACATTCAGCGTAATATATTTTTAACAAACTTTTCCATTATTTTTCCCGTTACCTCTGTGAAATCTTCTTGCTACTAGCTGATGCACTGAATGCATCATTCTGCCACATCACAAATACCTCTGATTGCAGTGACAACTCTGGTAAAGTTTGTCACTACTAGAATTTCCTTTTTAAATCAAGTAGTACCTGAACCAAAATAATTTAAGAAAAGGGGAATAAAAAAAATCTTAAAATCTTAGTTGGATGTTCATGAGAGCCAGATTACTGGCGAGACAGAGCACATAAACCTGTACTGAAGTCAAATTTAATTTTTTTCTTTGTACCTATCTACTGTATCTTGTATGTAGAAAGATATTCAGACAGAAGACTATATTCTGTAAACTGAAATATGCATTTGGGTCAATACGAACCCTGGCCAAAACATAACAACAGAAACTGAACTGTCTTAAAGAAAGCTTAGTTCACTTAGTTACCTTATGAAATCAGAAGCTAGGAAAAATGCATGGGCAAATTCAAAATGGAAGTTGACTGTAAAGGGTTAATAATCTCTCATCATGTTGGAGAATTCAATTTCTGGGTCTACGTCAGGGTTTCTCAAACAGGGGTCGCCGCTTCTGTAGGGAAAGCCCCCTGGCGGGCTGGGCCGGTGTGTTTACATGCCCCGTCCGCAGGTCTGGCCGATTGCGGCTCCCACTGGCCGCGGATTGCTGCTCCAGGCCAATGGGAGTTGCTGGAAGCGGTGGCCAGTATGTCCCTCGGCCCGTGTCACTTCCAGCAGCTCCCATTGGCCCGGAGCAGTGATCCATGGCCAGTGGGAGCCACGATTGGCTGGGCCTGCGGACGGGGCAGGTAACACACCAGCCTAGCCCACCGGGGCTTTCCCTGCAGAAGCAGCGACCCCTGTTTGAGAAACCCTGGTCTACGTTGACCTTGCACCTGCTGTTCCTATTCTAAAAAGCATGAATGTGTGTAACACTTTATGCTCATGTTACATGAGCCTTGTATGCTACACTTCCTCTGGCAGATCATTAAGGAAAACTCACATATTACAGAACAAACAACAGCACAGAAAGCAGTACTTTAGATGGATTATTACTCAAATAATATATTTGTAAATCCCAGCACTGCCTAAGGATTGCAACCAAATATTACACTTAAATTGTGTAGTACTGCCAGAGTTTTGGATTGCATAACAGATCGTTAGAAAGATGTACTTAATCTATAATTTTTTCAGTAATTTTTGCATTAAGTATGCTCTTTACACCAACATAACCAATGGGGTCAGGTTTTTCAAATATGTTCCATTTTAGCTGAATTCTTTGGAATCTGACAAAGTCAACCCTATGTAAATGGCTAGTGCAAGACCTATGTGTGACGTTCTATACCTTGGGGTAGCACTCTATAACCCCCCATATTCCTCATCTGTATATAATTGTGATATTGCATATAAAGCATGCCTTGTAAGGCATCAGGGGAAAGATTACGATCTGCTGAAAGTCATTTCTCTATCCATATTTGTGTATCATTAATGCATGTGAAGTTATGAGAATTGTGTTGTATGGTTGTCACTAAAACATGCTGTAAGTTGGGGAATCAGCCAGATATTAGCTCCCCAGAGGCAACAGCAAGGAAAGTAGCCAATGCCCAATCCATCAATAGCCATTGTCCAGCAAGGGAGCTACAATGCAACGACTCACCTGCATGAGGCCACAGCAGAGGAATTGCTCAACTTTACTGGGAGAGACTCAGCAATGGCCCCAGACAC
Source organism: Gopherus flavomarginatus (assembly GCF_025201925.1). Classification (NCBI taxonomy): domain Eukaryota; kingdom Metazoa; phylum Chordata; order Testudines; family Testudinidae; genus Gopherus; species Gopherus flavomarginatus. The sequence goes on from NC_066618.1 coordinate 207,220,930, forward strand.
GCCTGGACTTGTGTTTTCCAAGCACATGGAGTGAGGGTACGAAACAGAGAGAGTGGACACATAGTGGGCCTTTTTCCTGCCCCCACCTACTCTGCAAGCAACTAAGACACTGAGAAGAAGACAAGACTCCAACAGAGGAGATTGGCCCAGGTTTAAGGAACAAACCTGTATATTAAGGACTGCAATATCCAGTGGGGTGAGAAAAACTGCTTAATCGAGATATTGCCCAGTCTAATAGGGTTGAGAGTTTAGACTGCATGCTTATATTTTATTTTATTTTATTTTGATAACTGACTTTTCCCCTATCACTTAATATCACTTAAAATCTTTTATAGTCAATACATTTGTTTAACTGTTTATCTTTACCAGTGAGCTGGTATGAAGTGTTGGGAAAAATCTGCTCAGGCTTGACAAAGGCTGATGTATGTCCACTTTCCATTGTTGAAGTGGTGAACCAATTAATAAATTAGATGGTATATTCTTGAATATACAGTACTGGGAGCTGGGGAGTGGGAGGGATTTGGCTGGTGTCTTTCTCTGTGTGATTCATGAGTGCCTCTGCAATATTCATGCAATCTAGATGGGTGTGGGGCTCCACATGCTGTTGTGCTGAGTGATCACAGCGCCTGGAGGGGTTTGCTGCTGGTCACTAGCAAGGCATTGTGAGAGACAGCTCAGGCTGGAGAGAGTTAAGGGGGCACAGCAGTCCCATGGTCCCAGGCTGCACCCCGGGGGGATCCCGTCACACTATGTACCACTTAAAGTACACATTATGTAGATTTAAGTGGCACACAGGCCTTGTATTGGCTCTATGCAGAGGGCTGAATTTTACCTTCATAGGTTAAAGTCAAATGTGGAAATCAGCTGTAAAGTATATATTTTGTGTGCGTCAAGCCAATCTTAAGACATGTTTTATAAAGCTTATTTCCAATGTGAATATGCTAAAATTTACCATTTTATGGCTTCTGTTTATAAGAGGTTACTCTCAGATGGCCCTAATAGCTCAAGGGGAATCACATATCTGAATTCATGTTTAAGACCTACAGTTAAATCTTGTGCAGTAATTTGTAGAACATTTATTTTTCTATAGGCTAGGAGAGCTAAATGTGAATTAATGCTATACTCAGTCCAGATCTGTGAACACACACATACACGTGAGTAAAACAAAATTATTCACATGAATGTTTGCAGGACTGGGGCCTTAGTGATAACTGAATGCAGCTTGATTCTAATGCCCATTTGATGAAATATTCTTAGCATTATATTACAGCAGAAAAAAAAGATACAGAGTTGTCAACAAATTAAGCTTTCCGACTGATAGTATAATTTAGAGACCCTTACTGGGGACAAAAGTGTTATAGTACCATTTAATTAAATCCAAAAAGGTTGCAAAATATTAAAAACCTCAGATGATGATTCAAGTTAATCCAGAGCAATAATACTGTGTGACCAATAATGAAAAATACAGTGTGCCTTCTCAAAGTAATTGTCAACATAAAAGTGAATCTGGAACAGAATTTTTTAAAAGAAAGGAAGCTTAATTTTTTTTCCAATCTGCTTAAATTCAAGACATTTATTAATTCTTAACAATGGAGACCAGAACAGAGTGATATCTAAATGGTATTAACACTGAATTCAGTTATTAGGAGGCGAATTACTATGTACAGATGTCATCTGACATCTAGGGACTGAATTTTATAAATTCCCTTTTAATAATGGTCACATTCATGGCCTGTGCAGGGGACAGGGTCTTGGGCAGCTCTCTCTCTAGAGGTACTTACCTGTGGGAGGGAAACTTCTCTTTCAGAGCAGAAATAATCACATTTTCCACAAAATTATCAGTTTCTGTCACAAGATCTGCTGCAGATGTTTTTGTAGACACATGTTTTTCCTCTGTAAGAGCTTTCTTAATAATCTGAAAGAGGAGTACACAAATCAGATTTATTTCTGATATTCCTTCCCTACACACTAACAAAATATATTACATATGAGGTTCTCTGTGGTCTCTAAAATCTATTGACACATCAGTATGCTACCAGGCAAGAGAAGGGATCCAGTTCTGGGACTCAAAATCCATCTTGTTTGTTCAGGGGCAGAGAATACTGAGGCAATGAGGGTAGGACACACCTTGCATCTCTCTATAACAACCCCTCTAATTAGTTTAGGAAAGTCATTGACAAGCTCTGGAAGGAAATGCAGCCACAAGTATAGACAGTAAGGATAGCAGCAGATGGACACATTAAGGATTGGAAAAATTAGGGGAGCGACCCAAAGGAAAAAGGAGGATCCTCAGGGCTTAGGAGTTTTCCTTCCCCTTCCATCGGAAATACAATGTTAAAAAAAAATAAACTACAAGGACAAAACTCCCACCTCTCACATTTTAAGAAGTGACAAAAAAATGTAAACCATACTAGTTTGGCTCTCAAAAGAAGCCTCTTATATCAGATTTGGGCCAAGATTTTCAAACATAGGTGTCTAGTGTTAGGGTCCTAAGTCCACATAGGTGGCCAGATTTTAAAAAATGCTCAGCACACTGTGAAATTGGTGGTAGTTGCTGGGTGCTCAACACCTTTCAAAAACTGGCCACTTATTTAAGTGTGTAAAGATGGACTTAGGAGTCTAACTCTGGGCTCTGGGTTTTTCTTTTTTAAATCTTGGTGTTATGTTTTTGAAAAACTTGAAAGCCATACTAAACTAAAGTAAATATGATGCAGATACACAAATGGGAAAATGATGAATGACAAACTTCTTCCTACTTTCACCTCTTATTGTTTCTTACTTCATAAGGCAAGACATTATGAAACGAGGCATGACGACAATGTTTCTCCGGGAGGAACAACTAGCTTACTTTTATAACCAAAGACAATTATGAGGTACCTAAGAAAGGACATCAAAACAGTCAGTGATAGAAAAGACAAATTAATGTAATTGCTGGATTTATATATAACTATACAAAATAAAAAGCAATATCAAACCAATATTCCAAACAACCTCCTCCTGAGGGCAAATATTTTTTTTTAAATCCTTCAATTAAAACTCTGGCATTAATTAATTTTAAACCTACCTAAAGAAAAGCCATTTATGTTCAAATGGCAGTTTGTTCTACAGTACTGTGAATGGGACTAGAAACCAGGAAATTCCAAATTCCTACTACATTTCTACCACTTGTTTATCATGGGCAAAAATATTACATTTGAAGGGTTTCACTCTCTTAACTGTTACAGTGACCGTCCTTACATAATCTGGACCATGACTTCCTGTGGGGCCGTATGAAAATCCCACGACCTCTGTGTCTCAGTTTCATCAGCTGTAAAATTAAAGTTATACTTATTTCCCTAGCTCACAAAGGAGTTTAAAGATTAATTAATATTTTTACCTTTGAAGTTGGTACACAAAAGGTTCTGTATTATTACATGGCAAAATGTTTACTGCAGAAAACTCCTTTATTTCCTTACGTACTGCCCTGTTTTCCTGGTGGTTTTGAACCTCCTTAGCTAACTTAGTGCCTGGTGTGTGCACGATATCAAGGCCCCAACCTTTTAAGAACTTTACACATGAGTAATTGTGCACATGGAACGATTCCAAATTCAATGGGCTCACTCACACGTGTAAAGTTACCATTATGAGTAACTATTTTCAGGATTAGGGCCTAAGTTACTACTCTCATGGTGTCCCCCAAAAGTCATACGGTAGCCAAGTGAATTAAGAGTTCTCATTTGTATGATGTTATCAAATATTTATTTATTTTTCTTAACACAGGGCTAGACTGAGCAAGGAGAAGTAATACATAAACTGGTCTGCCCCAGGAGGTGTTCTGACTTAAAGACACAACTCTGAGTCTCAGTTCCTTTCCTGATTTCTTCTTGCTCCTGGGATGTGCTAACAGCAAATTACTACCCCATCTGTACAGGCTCAAATGACTCTGGCCAGGGGTTGGGTGTGTGCGCATGGGGTTGTGGCCTTGGTTCTGCCAGTTTTCTGCCTATCCCCCGTTCCTCTTATATGGACAACAGATCCAAGGTCTGTGTAAGCTGCATAAATTGCTAAGGAGGGGGGTTCTTACTCCATCTCACCCACTTGCACCTGAAATCCAAGTCAGAAACTAGGGGTAGGTCTACACGATGGGGTTAAGTCGACCTAAGTTATGCAACTCCAGCTACATGAATAACGTAGCTGGAGTCAACGTAGCCTAGGTTCACTTATTGCAGTGTCTACACCGTGTTGCGTCGATGGGAGAAACTCTTGCATCATCTTACCTTATGCTTCTCGTTCCGGCGGAGTACTGGAGTCGACGGGAGAGTGATCTGCGGTCATTTTAGCAGGTTTTCACTAGATCTGCTAAATCGACCCCCAGTGGATCAATCGCCGCAGCCTTGATGCACGGTAAGCGTAGACATACCCTAGCTCACCATGCTTAAATTTTTTGCATTATAAACAGAACAGCATTTGTTCTTCATAAAATTAAATTTATCAAGTATCCCATATTGGGCCAAATTCTTTATGCTGAATAGTAAGTACCTTGCACCAGTCCACTGATGTCAGTGGGACTACTTGTGGAGTAAAATACTTCAAACCTGGGTAAAACTATTAGAATCTGGCCAAATAGTGAAAAAAATACAGAGTATGTGCAACAGAATCCCATTAGGTTTGACTCTTTACAGAACACTTGATATAAATACATTTTAAATGGCCGAATATAATCACCTAAAGCATTTGGCTAGTCTTCCAAATTGGATGTGGAGTCACGTAAAAGTCCTTCAAGATGATAAGAGCTAGACAGATAAGTGAAATCTATTCAGGGACCACAAAATGTGTAAATGAAATAAAAATAGCTTACCCCCCACCTCAATATTGTGTAATGAAACTGGCAACCAAGATGAGCAATTATATGTTGGCTATAAAAGTATTACACTAATCATCCTCATTAGATTACAGTTTGTCCATATTGTAACTGTTTAATTTTATATGGAAGGACTGATAATACCTAGTTGATGATCTAACAGCCCAGTAATTTATAAAAGTATATATCGATGCTTCATTGCACCACTAAGAGGTAGATTGCGCCTGGCCCCTGTGTGATTGCACAAAGGGCAGAGAGAAGTGAAGATGCCAGGAGCCCATGCTTAAGAGTCTGACATAATCATGGTGTTAGTGTAGGGGATGACAGAGACTATTCCCATCTAGCATCTCTGGGGGTTCAAGCCACCCTAAAGGGAATGGAGAGGAGGCGGGGCCATTGCTCCATCTCCCCCCATACCACACAGTAGAGCAGTAAGCTGTGGAGGGGGGATCATGCTATAATCTCCTAAGAGATGGTACACGGTATGCACTTGCCTGGCACACCTGAGCTTCAGGAAGGATTGTGCCCTCTCAGCAGCATGGCTCTGGAATGCCCCTCAAAATGGGCTGTGCCTTAATGGCACAATCAAACCCTAAATACTGAATGCTTGGACGAGTGTAATCCTCCAAAATAAAATTATTCTTTAAAATCAGCCTGCCTGTGTTTCACTACAAGATACCCTAAAAATGTCACAGAAAGACGAAACACATAAGGTGAAATCCTGGCCCTACTGAAGTCAATAGGAGTTTTGCCACTGACTTCACTAGGGCTAGGATTTCACACCTAATTCTGTCGGGCAGCTTTCTCCTTGTACAGTTTAAAAACATATGGAAAGATTAACATGCTAGACATATACATTGCCTAATTTTTCTCTCAGAACCTCACATCCGGGGCTGGTCTACACTACAAAGGTAGGTCAGCTTAACTACATTGCTCAGAGTTGTGAAAACTTTCACAGTCTATGCAATGTAATAAAGCCAACCTAAGCCCCAGTGTAGATACTGTTAGGTCAAGCTAGTAACCTCATGGAGAGACGGATTATCTACAGTGACAGAAGAACCCATTCGTCGCTATAGTAAGTGTCCACACTACTGTGGCGCAGCTGCAGCAATGCAGCTGTGCCACAGTGGTGCTTCTAATGTCAACATACCCCTGGTTTTACACTGGTGTAACTCCACTGACTTCACTGAAGTTTCTCCCAATTTACACAGCATAAATGAGAGTAGATCAGACCCGTATTGTCCAGTACTGTTGTAATATCAAACATATGAGATGAGGCCAGCCATATCTGTGTCATTATTAATTAGCTGCTTCTGAGCCTGTGGGGGTGGGACTAAGGAGGGCCACACTCATGTGACAGTTTAATGGACATCTGGGTCTTATGAAAGGACTGAGAGAGATCCATATGCTTACCGTGCATCAAGGCTGCAGCAATTGATCCACTGGCGGTCGATTTAGCAGATCTAGTTGGAGCCACTATGAGTGGGAAGGTTCCTGTGGAAGGCCTTAAACTTTAGTCTGCAGGAGGCCAAATACTCTAGGGGCCCCAGTGCTCCATACCAGAGCAGGGAAGGACACAAGGAACAGAGCCCAGGTGGGTCTGAGAATAGTACTCCGGGGGAATCAGACTGGGGTCTGAATGCTCCATCCCAGAGCCACAAAGACTCGCACAGCTAGCCCACAAAAGCGTTAGGAACAGGGCCCAGAGAGTTGGCTAAAGAGAAGCCTCTGAAGGGCAGAAGAACCTTTTCGTTTGTTGGGACTTATTCAGTTGGACTTTCCTTACCCTGGAAGGGGTAAATTTTGTTTGTTATTTGGTTGGAGGGCTAAACCACCTCTCCTGAACAAACTGGTGTCTGGCAAGCCATGAAAATCTACACTGGGGAGGGAAAATGAGGCAGGGGACTTCCTGCTCTGCCATGCTTGGCCAGCAGGGAATGCTACAGTGCAGCTACAACCCCACAACAGGTCCTAATCCCACTTACTTACCTTATGCAAAAAGTCACCCTGAAGTTGGTAGGTTTACTTACATGAATAAAGCAAGCAGGATTTGGTAAAAGAGTACTCAACAGAAGAAAGATGTGAGAAAGTCCATGGTAAATCCACAGGTATAGTGAATGGGGAGGGATTTCAATTCAGGCCAGTTATGCACAGAAAATGGCCCAAGTTAAATACTGAATCCATGCTGCCATGGCCCTCCTGAGTAACTGGATCCAAACTGCACAGCACAGACCCATATGTAATATGCGTAAACAGAGCTAAACAATGGGTTCAAGCATGAGATCCATGACTTGGAGCAGGTACATTTCCAGATCAGACAGCATCACTATGACACATATTCATTCGTGTAACTATTTCTTTATCAGCCTTCTGACTTTTGGAGACACTATTCCGAAAGTATTAAAAAAATTCCCATTGGTGGATATGTTTGCGGGGTCCTCTGCTAAACATGGATGAACATCTTTGAGAAGAAGAATACCATGTCCTTTTAAAAAACAATTCCATGGAAACTGATGAATTTCCTCTTTTAATTCTCATTCTTAAGGTTTTCACCAAACCAAACAAACAAAAAACCCCCCAAAACAAACAGGAAGCCCCAGAAGATGTAGTTCTGATTAACTTCTACCAGAAATCCATAATCTGGATTTCAGTACTCCCCTCCAAGAGATGCCTTTGGTAAGACAAATACCCCTGCCAAAATGTCCACCAACTTCTCACAGTTGCTTTGGCTGACTCCCGAAATAGGGGTGAAAGCATGATCTGGAGAAGTTCTTCCACTGGGCAGTGATCTATGTTTACAACTCTGGCTGCTAGAAGCATGTGGACCCAAATGGCTCTGCTGGATGCTTTGGCGGGCTCAAACCACTTCTGGTCAAGTCCCAAGGGATGAAGGTATGAACAGACATTCTCTCACAATACACCAGGGATCGGCAACCTTTGGCACGTGGCCCGCCAGGGTGGGAAGCAGCGGCCAGCACATCCCTCGGCCCGTGCCACTTCCTGCAGCCCCCATTAGCCTGGGACGGCAAACCGTGGGCAGTGGGAGCCGCGGTCGGCTGAACCTGCAGACACAGCAGGTAAACAAACTGGCCCGGGCTGCCACAGTGCTTACACTGGCGAGCCGCGTGCCAAAGGTTGCCGATCCCTGCAATACACTATGAATCAAGCCCTAAAGCAACCATGGCTACCAAAGGTGCTAAGAACCCTGAGTTATGCCCAAGAAACAGCAAGGTCTGACTTGGGTCTTCATACTGTAGAGTGTACCTGCTGGCACGTACATGAGATTCAAACTGCAATGGAGTGTGGATGCTCAAGCATGAGCTTAGAAAGAATAAGTCTGCAAGTGTGGATCCCACAGACCTGGGTTTACTATCCAGTGTAGAGATACCCCAACTCTCAGGTTGAGACAGATATTGACCTAAGGCCACTAAAAAAGATTTGTTGCTATACTCCCTCTCCTCCATGGAGATGGTGATACTGGCAAAAGAGTTCTTTTGTTAAGATATCCTAAATCACTTTCCTGTGCAAAGTAAGTTATAATAGCAAAAGGACTTTTTGGCTGGTATAATTACATCTACATTATAGCTTTTCCAGGCATAGCTGTTTTGGTTAGGGGTGTGATTTTTTTCACACTTCTAACCGGCATAGCTATGCTGGCAAAACTTTTAAATGTTGATAATTCTTTATTTACACCACTGTAAATCTGCAGTGACTCTTATCTGCCCCATTGCGATAAGACTGGCAAAGCAAGAAGATAATAGCAGGTAAGAAATCAGTCATTCAGCTAAATATCCTTGACACACTTTCTCAGAGAGAAACCCTACCTGTTATAAAATGGAAATATAACATATCCTGGATATATGCATCATGATATGAGGTATCCTCAATTCCTCATAATCCAGCATTATCATCACTGTATATGCTTTTTTCTTATTAAGAAAGAAAATACATTAAAACACGTTTGCTTTGGCAAATCATTCTAATCTTATTTTTAAATATAAAAAATGCTCCCAGTCACAAAATATGCCTGCTTCTGGAGGGTGTATTGGAGCCTTTTCCTTCATACTGCTAATTAGAGAATTAAAAAAAAACAAAAACAAAAAACCCAAACTATAGACCATTATTTTAGATACATTCTGAAATTATTTTGAAATGTGAAAAAAAAAAAAACACTCCCATGGTGGAATTTCCCTTAAACACCCTGCTAAGACGGTATATCACTAGTGCAGTCTCATTTTTCCTCAAGAACACTATATGATGATGCCATTTATCTAAAAGATCATTATTGGTGGCTTGAGTATTTGCAGTTCACGCTGCTAAAGCCTGCAACAAACAAACAAAATGATAGACTAAAGGCCTCATTGCTACGTTTGCTAAAAATATCACCTATGCTCAGTTTATATGAAAGCAAAATCCCTCACTGATATTCAACACTCAGCCCATTATGTGCAGCATGCAATGGCAGGTCTCTACCTCAACAAAAACATTTAGAGCCAATATGCTTTACAAAAAGCTTTTCCAGCTACTTAGTGTAATTGTTTAAAACGTTCCTGCAGGTATTTAAAATATATACAATACAGTGTGTCATTTATAAGTCGGCGAAGAATCTGGATAAATGTAAGGCAGCTTTGTCACTGCAATTGACCTGACCCAGTTGGCTCTCTTACCTCCTCTTACACTAATCCCCTCCCCTTCAGAGATTTTTCCTGCACCTCTCCCCCACCGCCTGTTCCTTCGCCCGCCCTCGTTAACACCGCAGGCACCAACAGGTTAGAGTGCTGAGTGCACAGAAGTGTAGCCTGCAGCAAACAGTTCCGACCACTCCAGCAGCATTATTAACCCTTGCAAGCAAGATTTCCTCACCCCGGAAAGGGGCATTTATTTGGGGGACCGCAGCAGGGAGAGAAAACTGAAAACTCTCTACGGACTGCGGCACACGTCGTGACTGACACACCGAGCAGATGCTGTTGCAAGCGCGGACCCTCCATTCCCTGGCAGGAGGAAGTGACTGACGGGTCAGAGGCAGGGACAAGGGGGAAAGGGGAGGGAGGGGAAAGGAATGGCTCTAGCTCGCTCCTGCACATGCTATCCCCACGCTGTGACTGGGGAAAGGGAGAAGACCGAGGCAAGTACAAGAGTATCAGTGTGGGCTCTTGCTGCTGCTAACCTGCCCAGCCCGCCGCGCCAGCTGCACCGCCGCCTCCATGCAGTCCTTCCAGGGGTCCCCTCCGGCCGCAGCCCCCGGCCCCTCCTCTTCGCAGGGCTTCATCGCAGCTCCTCCTGCCACCTCTTCTCCTGCGCACCCCGCGCGGCAGGCAGGTCCCTGTCAGCCTCACTGCCAGGGAGCACAAGTGGGGGGCCGTGTTCCAGCTGCCCCCGAACCAAGCAGATCTGCTCGGAAACTTCTCCGGCTTCTCCCCTGCCGCTGCTGTAGCTGCGGGGAGGCGAGCGGGGAAGTTCCAGCTGCTGCTTCCAGCTGCGGGGTGTCTGTCGTGGTGCTGCTGCTCCTGCCTTCCCCCTCGCCCCTCCACCCCCTTGCCCCGCCTTTCCTGTTTCTCTCCTCCTCTCTCTTCTCTTCCTTCTCTCCCCAGTGCACAGGGGAGGGACTGCCCCTGTCACTCCCTCCCCCAGTACCGCCTCTCTGCAATGAATGGCAGCCTGTGCCTGCCGACACAGCCTGCGGCAGGGAGGGAGGCAAGAGGGACAAGCCCCTGACGCTGGTACTGGGCAGAGCAAGGCGCGGGCTGCAGCTTAAAGCCTGCAGGCTGCTAATTTGAGCTATAGGGGCTGCTGGGGAGGTAAGCAGCTCAACAGCAATGACTCAGTAATGTGAAGAACAGGATGTGGCGGAGAGCAAGTCGTGGTGGTTACTTGCTTTGATCTGTCTCCTGGCCCATAAACCTTGCGAGCTGCACGTAATCGCTCCCCTTTGTGCAGGTTGAAGACAGGCTCGAACAGCAACACTCGCTCTTCCCGTTGCGGGGATGGGCATGCCAAGGAGTAATATCCACTTAACGCAGTAGTGTAACCTTGATGATCTGAACCCCTCGTTGATCTCCAGCTCCCTGTTAATTGAAATGAGGTCTCATGTCTATTAATTATAGCAGTCTCCTTTTGGTCCTGCTCTTACCCTTTAATTTGCCCCACCCTCGTTGGTCTCTGGGCATACTGCAATACCTATCTGTTTTCCCAGGCTCTTGAGAGGGTATGAGTTCCTGAATCACCTCCTGACAGGTGAGTTAAGAGTTTGCTATATTGTAAGATAAAATTATTGTTTTTAAATGTTAACCCGCTAAGAACATTGCTGGTGGACATATTGTAGACGTTCTTAATATATAAATACATGTCTTTCATAATAAATCCTCAGCAAATATGTTAGATTCAGTCATATATTTAGTATACAGCTCTTATTAGATATACAGTTTGCTTTAGTGGGATTCTACTATATTTTACATGCAAAGCTATTTAAAACAACCTTCCTGTGGTTTTACCAGGTGCCCAGATATTTGCTGCCCTAGACAAAGTGGAGAATGTATGTAATTTAGACAATCAAAACTCCCTAAATATTTTGCTGCACTAGGCAGCTGTCTGTTCTGCCTATATGGTTTGACTGTTGTGAAAGAGATACCCTTTCACATTAAGGATTATATACTGTAACACTTGCTCAAAAATCAGAGATAAAGGACAGATAGTGAGTAGTAGACAGCCATTATTTTAGTTGTTTAGAAAATGCTCAGGTTTTAGGCTGTAATATAATATTAACTACTCTATAGAAGAAAAGGGAATTATTCCAGAAAATTAGGAGATGTACAACATAGTCCACTGGAACTTCTCAGTGACAAGAGGAACAGAACTCAAAACCTACCGGTCCAATAACTCATGCCTCTACCACATAAACTAAAAGAAAATCTCTGTTAGCTAAAAACATGAGAGGGCCTATGACTCACAGATGAGTAGTTCAGATACCATTTAGTAGAAGACAGTGGCACACACTAATACACACTCATAAACTAGCCAGTTCATTACAATATTTACATTGTCAAGCAAGAAGTTCAAATAAAATATTCTGGATTTTTTTGCTTTAGACATCAAAATAAGGCCTTTCCAATGACTTCTTTGGGAGGACTTGTCGGGGATGCTAACCCAGATGGCAAAGTTCGTTGTCTGACCGCGAGAGAGACAGGCAACACCAGCAAGGTCTAATCAAAAGCTCTTTATTGACAAGTGCACGCATCAACAGAGAGCAGCTCCTCTCCAGAGAGAACCAGCTTCTGCTTTACTTCTTAGTACAAGCCTATATAGACAGTTCTGTCGCATCATAAATTATTCACTTGAGCAACCCACCCCCTTCTTCTAAAACCTAGAAACTAAACACCTTTAGTATACATGCATGCCTAAAGTTAGAAATGTAGGGGAGTTAAAAACAAACAAAGAACAAAACCAAGGAGTGAAAACAAGGAGGCTGGGAAGCTAGGGTTCTTATCAGTTCTTCGAAGGATCTGCTCCTAACACAGCACATCTGGTACTATGCCAGGAATGCAGCCTCTCCCTTATCTCACTTTTTCCCAGTGCTTGTGAGACAAGCTGCTTGTTTTTCCACTCAGGGATTACCCAAAAACCTCTGTTAGCCTGACTTAGGTCAGGTTGGCATACCTGGTTTTGTCTGCTATATCTTTATTCAGGCCTAACAGACGCAGTAGAGCCAGGAATTAGTAATGAGACATAGATCCTTTGCCTTTAGTTATCAGTTCAGTCTAGCTGATTGTGAACAAAAGTTAGTACCATAAAATATCTGTTCAGCAGCTAAAATGAAAAGAGTTGGTAGTTCCAGACCACATCCTAGAGGAAAGGTGTTGGTAATGTTATCAAAGATGGCCAAAGGGTTGAATGAGCACAGAGAAGGAATCATACTAAAATATTTTTTGGAAAAGGGTTGTGGACATTTTTATTGTCATTATGTACCTGTTTTGTGGTTAAAGGGCTTCATTTTCCAGGATTGTCAATTTGACGACCTTTCAGAAACACTGATTTAAATTGGAATAGAAATTACTACAGAAATGCCTGAGTCGTGAGCAGGACTGGCTCCAGGCACCAGCCCAGCAAGCAGCTGCTTGGGGCGGCCAACAGTGAGGGGCAGCATGTCCGAGTCTTTGGCGTCAATTCAGTGGCGGGTCCCTCACTCCCTCTCGGAATGAAGGACCATTCACCGAATTGCCGTGGAAGACTGAAGCGGTGGTCGTAGAGCTGCAGATCGCGATCATGGCTTTTTGTTGTTGTTGTTGTTGTTGTTGTTCTTTTTGCTGCTTGGGGTGGCAAAAACCCTGGAGCCATCCCTGGTCGTGAGCATATTTGCATTTAAAAAACTATTTGTAAATCACTAAATTTAGGCCTGGTCTATACTACAAAGTTAGGTCGGCTTAACTACATTGCTCAGGGCTCTGAAAAATTGCACGCCCTGGGCAATGTAATTAAGCTGACCTAAGCCCTGGTGTAGACACCACAAGGTCAATGGAAAAATTCTTCCACTGACCCAGCTACCACCTCTTGGAGAGGTGGATTTACTAAAGTGATGGAAGAAAATTCTGTCTCCGTAGTGTCTACACTACAGTGCTACAGTGGTGCAGCTGCAGCACTTCAGCTGCGTTGCTGTAGTATTTCTGGTGTACGCATACCCTTAGTCTCCCTTTTATAATTGGTGCCAATTCAGATATTTATCGGAGGCAAGGGAAGGAATTCTGGTACCTGCTGCCCCTCCCATCAGGGTCCCTATTCTGGTCCTCGCTCATCCCCCCCACTCCTTCCTCCTTCTGGAAACCCATGTCTCCTTTGGCTGGGGAGTCTTGCTATCTCCTAGTGCATGAGCCGGTGCTGCCAGGAGTTGATCAGCAGAATCCCCAGTGCTCTGCCGTACCGGAACAGACTCCTCATGTGCTAGGCCACAACACCATGTGGCTCAGCTTTCTCTCCACCTGGATGGAGGGGTTACCAGGCCTAATCTGAGTGGCATTGCAACCCCATGTGAAACTGAATGTCTGAAGTTAAACTCTTAAATCAGTACGTAGGTGGCTAAATAAGTGGCCTGATTTTCAAAAGTGCTGAGCACCCAGCAATTCCTTTTGCGTAAGTAATAAAGATGGATCTTTTGACTCCCAGTTGTGTCCACAGTCCTTTAGACCACATATGTTAGTTACAGATTTCTGGAACAGGATGATCTGTGAGTACAAGCCTTTGTCAAGTTTATTTAATCATCTTGAATTATCTGTTTTTCTTTCATTACTATCTCTACATGTTATATCAACATACCACCAGTCTCAGCAAGAGTGAATCTGCTGTAGCTGAATATGATTATTCCACCTCTAAACCCTATGTAGCCATTGCATTTTCATGCTGTTTCCACAGGCCACATCCCCATTTGTGCTGTCTGAGTCTGTTTTGCAGATCTTTTGCGTGGAACCAGTTTTCTGTTGGAATTAAGTGTGGCATCGTTCTGAGCAGGAGGATTCGGTAACAACAAGTAGCATTTGAGGCTGGATTTGTAGCAAGTCGCTTTGTCTTTCTTCACTACACACTCACCCCTTGATCTTAGAAATGAAAATACTGACATTCATGATTTACAAATCTTTACACACAGTCTTTTAAATTCAAAGTGTCAGATTGTCAGTGCAAAGTGGACGTAGAGCTGTACTAAAACAGCAGCTGGAAACTCCTCTTGCATGAAGGAGCCTCTGGCTGGTATAGTGCTATGGTAACGTAAGGGGCAGGAAGAGTGTGGCCGAAGCACCTTTTTTTCTGATGATCTTGAACAGAGTGGCCACTAAGAAGTATTATTGCAGTGGCAACATAAGTTTAAACAGTCCTAAGGCTCCTTGGACTTATGCATGAACAAGCCACAAGTTGCCATCAGGTTTGGGGAGATGAAAAGGTGGCTTAAAGTCACTTTGCTCCTTGGCTTGGTTTCTGTACTGAACATAGCTTGACCAGACCCAAGGTTCTGGCCCTAATTCTGTTACTACACAAAGACAGACTGGATAAAAATACTTACCAGCAGTATTTAGTAAAGGCAGGTTACACAGTGGCAAATAATAAGCAAATCTACAAAGATAGGGGGCTTCATCTTAGAGGATACTTGAAGCAGGATTAAGAAGGCTGCTTTTTTTACAGGTGATTTATGAAAGAAGATTTTTGTAGTTACTTGTAGACTGGCAACAGCAAAACAAGACATTGGATCTTTCCTTCTATAATTCAGCAGTTATCTATTTATTACTCTTATACAAAGCAGAACATTTCCTTTCTTGCTGCTCAGATCTGCTACTGGCAATTCTTCAACAAAAAAACTTCAAAAACAGACTTCAACGAGAAACTGCAGAACCAGAATTAATTTGCAAACTGGACACCATCACAGTAGGCCTGAATAAAGACGGGGAGCGGATGGGTCACTGCAAAAAGTAATTTTCCCTCTGTTGATACTCACACCTTCTTGTCAACTGTTGGGAATAGGCTACTTTCATCTTAATTGAATTGGCCTCATTAGCACTGACCCCTCACTTGGTAAGGCAACTCCCATCTTTTCATGTGCTGTAATATATATTCTGCTTACTGTATTTTTCACTCCATGCATCTGATGAAGTGGATTTTAGCCCACAAAAACTTACACCCAAATAAATTTATTAGTCTCTAAGGTGCCACAAGGGCGCTTTGTTGTTTTTGTGAAAATCTAGTAAATTGATTCAGGAGTATCCTGAGAACAATTTTGGAAAATCCTGGACACTTGATGAAATCTGGTTGATGGGAAAGGGGGAAAATGCTCTTCACAAGAATTTTTAGGAACTTTAGGGATAAGTCATCTCCAGAAGGGAGGGTTCGGTAGCATTCAGAGAGGGGGTAACTCCATCAGAGGTAGGGAAATTATCATACTACTCCCTTCAATATGGTGATAGAATTTTAACAAAAGGCTCTTCTAAGCCCTGGGGAGTCCCTCCAGCACAGTGAATTGCAAAGATTTTAGGTATGTAGTGTAGTTGTAGCTTTGTTGGTCCCAGGATATTAGAGAGACAAAGTGGGTGAGGTAATATCTTTTATGAAACCAACTTCTGTTTCTGTTTTGAGGTGGCTTGAAAGCTTCTCTCTCACACCAACAGAAGTTGGTCCAATAAAAGATATTACCTCACCCACATTGTCTCTGTAAATATTTTTAGTGGCAGAAGTATCAGTTGAATAAGCCATCATTTTTTTGCAGATTCACACTGGCCATGCATCTGTTCAGATCATGCTGTACAATAAAAATGAAACAAAACGAAAAAACAAGCTAATCAGTTACTGTAAATAGTATTTGAAGAACCCCACAAATATTCTGTGGAAGTTGTAGTATTTCTTGTAATATCTACAAACAAATAGGAAAACTTCCTACCATTTTCCTCAGGAAATTTTCACTGGTTCTTTATTATTACTTTGCTGATTACACTGAGTTTATCCAAATGTGTCTTAAGGCCCAATCCTGCAAGGTGGAAGGCACCACCTACTATGCGGTGCTGAGTGCCCTCAACTTCCGTTTATTTTGGTGTGCACTGAAGGTGTGCTCCACCTTGCTGGATTTGGCCCTTAACCAATCTTTCATAATGTCTAAGATCTTTCATAACTTCTAATCTTTCATAACTCCTAAACACTGGCCAGTTCCTCTCACATAACTCTTATGGTCTACACACATTACTCTTATTTAAGCATGTCAACGCAAAGTAGTTTCATTTTGACTGGATCTGAAATACTGCTGTTTATCAGGTACTTCATTATTTGCCTGAATGCTCATCATCTTAGATTAGCAGCTCTTACAGGTCACTCTTCCTCCATAGTTGCATAAGGGTCATGCAGCTTCTTTCTTTTAGAAAATGAACATCTGGTGAAGTGAAAACTTGTAATTCCTGACCTAAGTAGAAAACAGACTGTAATTGTAGATCTCTCTCTCTTCCAGGAAGTAAAGCCTTAATTGATATATTTGTCACTTAATTAGATGTGGTATTCTTTGTTTCCTGTTCTAGACAGTTGTGCAGTGTTAATCAATGCCAATGTTCTCTAAGTGCACTTCAGATGGCAATCATAGTCTATTCAGTTGTACAGTACAGAAAGGAGGGTCACCCAAAGGTGAAACTGCTATAACTGAAATTGATTTAATTACTCCTCAGCCAATAATTTATCATGTCCCTATTTAACAGTAATTGTAAACTGCACAAATTTTACTTTATTGGTGTAGTTATCACACGGAGAATCCAACCGCCAACATCCTTTCAGAGATCAGCATGAAATACATGGAAATCGTCCAGTTAAAAAAAAAAAAATGAGACTTTCAAAGTTTTCTATAACCTGTGGCATGCACATAAACTTATTAATATAAGCAAACATTTTCAACAGGCTATACTAATTTTCGGTGCCCCTGGTTTTGGATGCCCAAGTTGAGATACCTTGGGCCTGATTTTCAGAGGTGTGTACCTGCAGCTCTCAGCGACTTCATTTGGGACACTCCAAAACTGAGCTATCCAAAATAAATAGCCACTTTTGAAAATTTTGACCTTAGTGTGTGTGATGGGACAAATGTCCTGCTATATCTGTCTAACTTCCAGCTTTTTGCAAGAGATCTAGGATTTGGGGGGATTTTTAGGCCCTCAGAACCAGTGCTAGTTTAAGCACATTTGGACCCCTTCCACAGACAAGGCCCAAAATTCAGTTGTCACATTCCAGGATACAGTCCAGACAAGTAAGAGATTGTGTCACCACCTTCCCTAGAACCTTCAGTGCCTCGCAATGTTTTGCTGTTATAGCTCCCACCCTGGGCCACTCACAAACGGCCTAACAGCGTGTAGGCCACACCCTGGTATCTGTGTATAACTACATCCATGACCCAGCAGCTCTGATCTCAGCAGCCTGTCAGTCACACTCCGGCTTTCACCAGACTTGGTTACTACTTGTGGGGTGCCCTCTCCACAACTTCCAATCTCAAATTTCTCTCAAAATATACTTTCTGCAGTGTTCAGCCCTCTACTGGGCAGTTCAGATATTAGGGGTCCTTTGCCCCTGTAAAGGGTCAGTATGCAACAGTTTGCTACTTTTACTGGAGCTATCCAAACAGTTCACTAAACACACTTTATTAGCTTTGATTTAAAAAAAAAATCAAGTTTATTTAATTACAAAGAGAGAGTTTAAGAGAGTACAAGGTATTAAAGTCAGAAATGGTTACAAGAGAAATAATGATAAAATGCTTTCTAGTAGCTAAAACTTAACAAGCTAGACTTGGTGCAAGGTAATATCCTTACCGCAGGGTCCTAGCAACATTGCTGACCAAATTCTCAGGTCTCTAATTGCTCTGCCATGCCAGCTATGGGGATGTAGACTTGAACAAGGACATGTAGTTCAGTGGATAGAACTTTAGACTGGGAATACTGAGTTCTCCTCCTGACTTTGTCATTTACTTGCTATATGACATGGGCAAGTCACCCAGTTCCCCTGTGCTTCAGTATCCCATCTATAAAATCGGGATGGTAGCTATCTCTGTAAAATGTTTGAGATCTCTGGGTCCAAAAAGCTCTATATAAGTGTTACATTATTATAAAGTCTCATTAATAAATTATTATGGAGTTGGGGAATAGAGATTGTGTCCAGAAATGGTTAGTATATTTGCAGAAGGAGTTAAGGAAGGACTGGAGATCTTCAGACTTTTCATTTGGTGAACCACCTGGGACAGATCCTTTCATAGACCATCTTCTCTCATACCCCTTATATGTCTGATTGTTCCTTCTGCATGTTGTTCAGTGGGCTCCTCTTCCTTCTCTCTTCCACTTTCAATGGGAGTTCCAGAGAAGTCCATCCTTTACCCCTTCCTCTTACCCTTCTGCAGAAGAACCTAAGTGGCTTACAAGCATAAGTCTTACCAAGTTGTTTAAATGCTCTTGAAAATACCACCCCTTTTGCCTCTACAGGCCGTTATCTTCTCACATGGCTTTAACTACTAGATTTATGAACAATTAATAAACAGAGACATTTCCAGATTTCAGGGAAATGTAGTGTCCTGCTCATACTCTCTATAATGGGATACCTTTTGTCTGACTTTTCCCTACTGCAGTGCTTCCCACCAAGGCTTTCCGTTGCCATTTTAAAAATGGGTATCCAGATAAAAATGAAGTAAAATATTTTTACATCAAATTTGCAAAATATAATTACAATTATAAAAGGGCATATGGAAAATAACATGCCCTTCTTTAAGTGAACTGAGCCAGTGACTGGTGTCAAGAAGCATGTTCTTTGAAGACTGCACAGGGGTTCTTGCTTTATTCAGCATCAGTTTGTCATGGTAGTACAGTGATTCCCTGAGATGCCATGTAGTAACAGGGCAATCTCATGAGCCCTGAGAGTGATTCCTGGAGGGTTGTGTGGCTGATCCTGAGGATGAGGTAAACAAGGGAGACCTCACAAAGAGAGGGTGAGTGGCAGCTATCAGGGGCCTTACTAAAAGATCACAGTTTGTGTGTGCATTTGCTTGTGTGCAATATTGCCAACCCCAAATATTCAGTGCGCGTATGTACACTTGTGTGCAAGTCAACCCCAGTGTAGGCATGTGCTTTTGCATGTAATACTGTCCCAAATATTCACTATGTATGCATGTGCACATTTGTGTGCAGTATTGACAACCCGAAGCATTACATGTGCGTGCATGCATGTGTGCTCGTGTGTCCATGTACTTGTGTGCAATATTGCCAACCCCATTCAACGTGTGCACATGTGCACTTGTGTGCAGGTCAAACTCAAGCATTCAGTTGTCCATGTGCTTGCGTGAAATACTGTCAACCCCAAGTATTCAGTATCTATGTATATGCACATGTGCATATGTAGAATATTGCCAACCACAAGCATTCAATGTATTTGTGCAAAATTGTCAGCCCCAAATATTCAAAAATCATGAGTCAGTTTAAAAAATAAATCATGACTTGCTAAAAAAATAAAGAGACTTTTAAAAAGTAATACATTTTGGGTTGTTATTTGTCTTCTGGTTTTGGTGCCTTTAGAGTGAACTTGTTTCACATTTTTCTTCCCAAGCCTGAAAGCTAGACGCTCCCCTTTGAAAAAGATGGAGCACGTGATGTGATCAGTACAGGAGGACTCCGGCGGGACACAGCAAATACTGCAAGAAGACCAGCAATCTAATCAAAAGCCTTGGCCTGTACAGGCACATAGCACAGCGCACACAGACTGTGCCATAGAATCACTTAGATCAGCATTTTTCAAAGTTTGGGTTGCGACCCACTATTGGGTCGTGGCATGTCAGGCACTGGGTCGCTCTGGTCAGCACCGCCGACTGGGAGGTTAAAAGTCCCATCGGCAGTGCTGATCAGCTAAGGGACGCTAGTGCCTATCTGTTCCAACACTGCGCTGTGCCCTGGAAGCGGCTAGCAGAGGGTTCAGCTTCTATGCAGGGGGACCTCGGGGCTCCACACGCTGCCTCAGCCCCCCCCAACCCCGAGCACTGGCTCTGCATTCCGGCCAACGGGAGCTGGGGAGGGGCAGTGCCTGCAGGTGAGAGTTGTGCAGAGCTACTTGTGCGCCTCCGCCTAGGAGACGGACCTGATGCTGGCTGCTTCACACGCAGCGTGGTCCGTGGTGCCAAGGTAGGTGGGAAGCCTGCCTCTGCACCCCAGCTGTACCGCTGACTGGGAGCCACTGGAGGTAAATCTGTGCCTCAACCCCACACCCCAATCCCCTGCCCCAGTCCTGAGCCCCCCCCAACCCAGAGCCCCCTCCTGGACCCCAAATCCCTCATCCCTGGCAACACCCCAAGCCCACACCCCAGCCCCCTCCTACACCCTGAACCCCTCATTCCCAGTCCCACCCAGTAGCCCTCACCTCTGCACCCCAACCCTCGCCCCCCAACCCTCACCCCCAGCCCTGAGCCCCCAACCCCTCACCCCCAGCTCCGCTGGGTCGCGGGCATCAACAATTTTCTTCAACTGGGTCCCCAATCAAAACGTTTGAAAACCACCAGCTTAGACGGTTTGCTAGTCTGAGTTCCTGTTGGACCCGTAGGAGGAACTAGCCCCTCCTCTTTCCCTCCGTCTCCATAGCACCCAATGAAGCGGCATAGTCGCGGATTAATTACATCACCCACTTTCTGAGGTCGCATCCATCCGAGTAATTAGGTGCCCGACGACTGCCTGTCTCGAGCTGGGAAAGGCGGCCGTGAGGCTGGACTCGCCTCCGCCTCTAAATCCTCATTCAGTATTGAAACATTGGTACCCCCAGTCCCTGCACGCCCCGGGTGATGCACACACGGAAGGAAAGCGGACAGGCAGCGAAATGGGCACCTAGCCAGGGGGCTTTCAGTGCCGCAGCCGCGAGGCCGTTGGAAAGAGAGGACGCGCGTTGTGCGCGCGGGGAGGGATGCTTTAGTCTCCGCTCCTTGCGCGTGCACGGGGGTGTGTGGTCTCTCCTGTGGGGCCCATGGAGCTGCCCACCGTCCATAAGTGTCTCCAAGTGAGTGAGCCGCGGAGGCTCGGGTGGCGGCTGCCTGCGAGGGGCAGATGGTTCCCGGCTCCAGCCCCTCAGCAACCGGCGGGGCGGGGCCATACTGGCCTGGTGGCGCTGGCGGAGGTGCTGTTCCCCCCCCCCGTGGCCGCTGACGAGCTCCCGCTGCTCCGCCAGGCAGAACGAAACAGCGCCACCAGCCGCGTGTCAGTTTGGCGGGAAACGGTCTCACGTGCCTCGACTGCCTGGGCCGGAAGGAGAAGAAGGAAGGGCCCCGGGGGGGTTGCCCCCTTCCCGCGCTGGGCAGCGCTGTGTGGATTGGCGCTTTCTCTGCCCTCCTCCCACCCCGCCTTGGTCTCACCTAATTCGTAACCCCCATTTGGGACTTTCGCACCGCGCCGGGGGTGAAAAACCCTCTTAAGCTAGGGAAATGAGAGTGTAAACCGCGAACGTAAACCACGGAATTCATACCAGTGTTATCTGCCCCTTCCCCCAGTTAACCAGACTGCAAGCTGGTAGTGTTAGGCGCTTAGTTTGTAACTACCTTTAGGATAAAAGGAGATGAACTCATTAAGTGTTCACAGTGACCACTTGGCGTTTAAATAGCGTAACCATTTATGTTGTTTTCATTGTGTTTATTTGGCTTTCGCATGTTTCCAACATCTCAAACTGCTCTTTTTCTTATTAGAAGATGAAGTGTAAGCTGCTGTTATTTATAATAGCTGAACATAAACTTCATAAGATCTTCCAATCTAGTTACCATTTGGATTTACAATATCCTAATTCATGTAAAAAACCACCCCCATTTGAAGTGTACTTTTTTATTTTTAAAACTTTTCTGATCCTGCAAACACTTACGGCATCCTTAACTTTACTTGCTTGGATATTCCAGATGACTTCAGTGTAATGGTAATCAAAATGATAAGAGTTTACAGAAATAAGCCTAATCATATTAGAATAGTTGGCTGGGGAACAGTACTGCAGAAAAGGATCTTGGGGTTACAGTGGATCACAGAATGAAAATGAGTCAAAAGTGTGATGCTGTTACAAAAAAGGCAAGTGACAGACTAACAGGAGTGCCATGTGTAAGTCATGGGAGGTGATTCTTCTCTAATGAGAGTGCCATGTGTAAGATGGCAGCTAATGATTCTGCTCTGCTTGACATTGATAAGGTCTTAGCCAGAGTACTATGTCCAGTTTGGGATACCACATTTAAAAAGTGTGAACAAATTAGAGGGAGTCCAGAGGAGAAAAAAAAAAAGACTTGGAAAATACAAGAGTGAAAGAATTGGGCATATTTGGTTTAGAGAAGAGAATACTGAGGACATGGACGTGAGAGTCTTCAAATGTGTAAAATGGTACAATAAAGAGGATGGTGATCAGTTGGTCTCCATGTCCAGGAAAAGAAGCAATCATTTTAGTTTATAGCAAGGGAGATTTGGGTTAGATATTGGAAAGTTTTTCCTCACTATAAAGATAGTTAAGCAGTGGAATAAGCTACGTAGGTGAAATAATATATAAAGTTCTTTGCATCCTAAAGCTATTTATATACTAAGAGCTTCAATGGGACTAATCATGTATAAAGATAAGCACAAGTATGTCTGCAGAATTGGGGCCTATGTTTCAAAGTGTAGTCCAACACAATAGTTCTCAAACTTCATTGCATTGTGAGCCCCGTTCTGACAACAAAAATTACAACATGACCCCAAAAGGGGGTCCCAAACCTGAGCCCACCCCAGTCCTGCTGCCCCGAGCTGTGGGGGTACCCAGAGCTGCAGGCCAAGGACTTCCTCCCTGAGCAAGAGGCATGTAACCTTAGCCTGCCTTTCCAGGGCTGAAGCCTTAGGGCTTTGGCCCTGGGTGGTGGGGCTCAGGCTTTGGCTTTGGCCATAGCAAGTCTAACACCAGCCCTTGGGGTCCCGACCCACAGTTTGAGAACCTCTGGCAACAGCATACATATATTCTCCCTCTCTGTGTACAGAGACATATTTTTCACTTGATGCACTGAGAAAATAGAAGCATTTGGTACTGATTCACTATACTGTACAGAGGATATTATATCTTTTGTGTATATCCTAAGGAAAGTGTGTTCGGGTTCATTCTCCATAAAAAATATTAAGCCAATGGCTTTCTGAAGTACCTTGCTTTATGCATATGAGTGACCCAGGGTAAACATACTGGGGTTTATAAAAATGAATATTAATCAGAAATGTTAGGAACCCACATTAATATAGCATTTGAAAATGTCATTTGGTAAAATGTTTTTCTCCTACTTTCCAGCTCAATAATGAAAACGAACAGCTACTGAAGAAGTTGAAAAGGCTGCATAGAAAAAATCAACAGCTAGAAAATGATTTGGCTCAGATCCAGGAGAAACTGCATCTGGATCAGTTAATGCGTGACTATGTCACAAGCAGAGAGTAAGAATTATTATTTCCCTGGATTAAAGTCTTGAAGTAGGGATGACATTGCCATGCAGAACTTGGGTACTTGTCCCCTGATGACATCTTTTAGAACAGGGGTTCTCAACCTTTTTCTTTCTGAGGCCGCCCCAGCATGCTATAAAAACTCCACGGCCCAGGTGTTTTTCTGCATATAAAAGCCAGGGCCAGCGTTAGGGGGTAGCAAGCAGAGCAGTTGCCGCGGGGCCCCATGCCACAGGGAGCCCTGCAAAGCTAAGTTGCTCGGGATTCAGCTTCAGCCCTGGATGGCTGGGCTTGGAACCCCAGACTTCAGCACTGTGCGGTGGGGCTTCGGCCTTCTGCCCTGGGCCCCAGCAAGTCTAATGCTGGTCCTGCTTTGGCAGACCCCCTGAAACCTGCTTGTGGCCCCCAAGAGGGCCCCAGACGCCTGGTTGAGAACCACTGTTTTAGATGAACCATTAAACACAATTTGTTCTGCTTATCGTTGTTGGCTGTCCATTCAAGGAAAAATGGGGGATGATAAAAGTCTTGGGGCACGGCTCAAAAAATGAGTAGAGGGCAAGCCTGGTGCTCTGGACAAAATTCACATTGTCAGTACAACAAGTTCTAATATCTATCTGTATGTATGTGGTTGCTGCATTTGCTTACTCAGTGTGCAACAAGTATCCAACTTAGTGTAAAGTGCTCTAGGATATTTTGATGGTAAATAAACTATTAGTGAGTGTAATGTGCAATACTTTTAAGTAATAATGTTACTTAAAAACATCTGGAAGTGAAGTTTTGACTTTTTTTTTTTTTTTAAGTTTTGGTGCTTTGAAAAGTAGCTAGATAGCATTCAGTGTAGTTCTATGTGCAGTATTTTCAGGACTTACCATACAGAGTGAAAACATGAGAAGTGTAAGCTTGTATTTTGAGGTCAAAGGAAAAAAAAATCTTCATTTATCCTTCCTACTTTAAAATGTCCCATCAAAGTTCTGAAATCTGTTTGCATTGTTGAGTGGGAGAGAGACCATCCTTAAGCTGTTGCATTTATTTCAATTAAGTATTCAGGTTCAAACAGAATCCCACTTATGGCACAAGGGAAGTGGCAGTCACAACAAGGAAATGAAAGTAGCAAGCGAAAGTGCCAGGTAAGTTCTTCTGGGGACTTGCTTATTTGCAAGGTTAATGAAGCATGTCTTTTCTTACTGGAATTAGCATACTTTAAGGGATTTATATGGTGATTCACTTCTCTTGGGTAGAATATGGAGTATATTATTCATAAGAAATGTCAATTCAAATTCCTACATTATGCTATAGAAATGAAAATTCATTTTGTTTAAGTGTTGAGAAAGGGAATGCTTTGATAGTGCTTCAGACAATGAAAGTAGAGAAAAATATATAAGGCTTCAGTAGAAATTTTCTCCACAACACACTCACTTGGGAAAAATAGAGGGAAGTGGGGAAGCTTAGGGAAAAATGGAAAGAAGTAAAGAAGCTTGTGGAGAGGAGAAGGATAAATGACATAATTTGAGGTTAGGAATCTAGAAGTATTAAATGTAATTTGAGGTTAGGAATCTAGAAGTATTAAAAAGTATTAAATCATGCAGTCATTCATTGGACAGTGCACTGTCCAATATAAAACCATAGCAGTTAAATCATCCTATTGCTTTAGTTATTCTTTGAACAAGAAGTGATTTATTTTACATTGGGGTTTGTGAATTATTTCTGAATGTAAACTCTCATAACTGGCTTTGATGTGAAGGGTACAGTTTTAGTTCAGTTCACAGAAGGAGCATTAAGGCTGTTATCATGCAATTTGTAGTGCATGCAGGGTCTGCTTAGCTTGCACGGAGCCATATTAAGTTCACTGGGACTCCATATAGGTGTAGCAGTCTATTCATGCTCTATCAGTTGCAGGATTGGAGTCTTACATTTTACTTGTCAAGGTTTCGGATCAAATTAAAGATTCGAATACATATTTTGTAGGACAATAGTTATTGGGAAGTCACCAAGAATTTGCCTAAGTGGTAGGAATTCTCCTACCTTTGCTAATATCAAATGTTCATAATTAAAAATCCCTTTCACTGAAGTCTGAATTATATACAGTAGTTCCATTGACAGGAAGGAAGAAGACAGAGCCAATATCTTGATAAATGGTTTGCTTTTTCAGCACTTAAAGTGAATCTGATTTTTACAGTGTTTCTAGCCCATCACTATTTTCTATAATAGTTCATGATTATCCTTATTAAGGAGATAATTGTAATGCATGTGTGACAGTGGTGGATTAATGATTTTGCTGCCCATAGGCCCTGAAATAATTGCTGCCCCGCCTGCCCCGATTCCACCCTTTCCCTGCCCCCATTCCAACCCTTTCCCCAAAGTCCCTGCCCCAACTCTGCCCCCTCCCTACCCCTATTGGATCCCTGCCCCGGCCCCGCCTCTTCCCCCAGCGCGCTGTGTTCCCCCTCCCTCCCTCCCTGCCCCACGAAACAGCTGTTCTCGCAGCGCAAGCGCTGGGAGGGAGGGGAGAGAAACGGGATGCGGTGGTGTGCTCGTGGAGGAGGCAGAAGTGAGCTGGAGTGGTGTGGGCGGGGAGGGGAGCTTCTCCGTGGGTGCTCAAATTTGCCGGCCTAGGCCTAGGCCTAGACCTTGTCGGCCTAGGCAATAATAAACCGCTGATGTGTGGTAATGTTTGTCCTCCTGTCTTTTTATTGCACTATTAAAACTTGTTAGGTGAAATAGGATACAACACACTCATGCAGTCATATTTGACTTTATAGGCAAAATATAAAAAAATAAAATCTTATACACCATGAATATTTCTCACTCTCTCCTCTAACTCTAGCTATGAGGTGTTTCTGTGAAAGTTAATAAAATAAGTTCAATATGCCAAACATTCAGTATAAGCACCCTTTGTTTCATGAGACTGAGAAATAACTTTATCCATAAGAAACCTTCAGCGTTTGTATGTATAGCTTTATAGAAAACGGAGGTTTTATCATAGTGTCTGTTTCAGAAAGCACAGGATTCTTCACATAGTCAGTTGCATTTTGTTCTCAGTAAGAGCCCAATCCAGTATCCACTGAAGTCAGTGACCTTTGAGTCAGGCTCGAATAGTCCAGTCCTTAACCCATGAAGTCATTGGGTCTACTCATATGACTAATGTTGCAGGCATGAACCATACATTACTGTTCTTTGTTGATGTCTAGTGTACAGTTTTTTTTGTATATCTGTTTTGGATTCATTTCATATGAATGTTGGTATTTGAATGGGCATATTTCTTATACACAAGAATACCAATAATTTGGGTTATTACCTAAGACTATGCTCTGTTTCAAGGAGTTAATGAACATATTAATGGTGTAATTGGATAAACATCCATGCATATTCACTAGTTCAGTGGTTTTCAAACTTTTTTTCTGGGGACCCAGTTGAAGAAAAGCCGGACAGCTGCTGGGGCACAGTGCAGTGTCGGAAAAGATAGGCACTAGCCTGCCTTAGCTGGGCGGCACCGCTAATGGGACTTTTAACATCCCGGTTGGCGGTGCTGACCAGAGCAAGACAACCCAGTGCCTTACATGCCGAGTCGTGACCCATGGATTGAAAAACACTGCACTAGTTAATCCAGGGGTCGGCAACCTTTTGGAAGTGGTGTGCAGAGTCTTCATTTATTCACTCTAATTTAAGGTTTCGCATGCCAGTAATATATTTTAACATTTTTAGAAGGTCTCGTTCTATATGTCTATAATATATAACTAAACTATTGTATGTAAAGAAAATAAAGGTTTTAAAATGTTTAAGAAGATTCATTTAAAACGAAATTAAAATGCAGAGCCCCCCCGGACCAGTGGCCAGGACTCGGGCAGTGTGAGTACCACTGAAAATCAGCTCGCGTGCCGCCTTCGGCATCTGTGCGATAGGTTGCCTACCTCTGAGTTAATCTATGGACCTGATTTATGTAGACTCAGAGATATGAAATATAACTACAGTCCAAAGGGTTTCCGTATAACTGAGAACTACCAAATGTGAGCAGGCTTTTTTTAAAGGATTCTGGTATGAAGGAATAAAATGGTAATTTGCATGCTATATTCAGCAATTCATACACTTTTTTCTGTTGTTAGAATACTTCAGATGTATAATAACCTGCAGAAACGTTATGACACAGAAATCAAAATAAACCAGGAACAAAGTGAAACAATTAAAAATCTCACTGTAAGTAGTGACTGTTCAGTTTAGTTCAAATAATTTAATGTGACACTTAAGGATGAGTTTTGAGCTTTCCTAATATTTGTATAAATGGTCATGAATATTTCTCTGTTTTCCTTGTTGAGTTCACAGGTGAATGGTCTTATTTTGACTTTAAGAGTAAATTCTGTCACTGCTCTCTTTGGTCCATGACTTCAGTGTTGATTACCTTTAGGCTATTTTTGTAGATAGTTGTAAGAACTGGCTCAATCTAACTGGAGTTAGTGTTCATTGTGTTGGGATAAACAACATTTTTGCTATTACCAGAATAAAGAGTTGCATAATTGTTAGTTTAAAAACTTCATATTAAGATTTCATAGTTAAACAACAAAACAAATTTTAAAAATCCAGTTATGTAAATGTAGCCACTAGATAAAGAAAATTGTTGTATTTTAGTATTTAGTAAAAAAAAAATGTGGGACATGCTGTATCTGACAATATTATGTAATATTTCAAACTAATATTTTCCCCAATACATTTAAATTCTATAAGTGCCTCTTCAGATTTATGTACTTTGATTAATCATTTTTCAAAGTAAAGTGTCATGGTTGTTGTATGGCTGATATCAGTAAGTTCAGATCAGGACCAGTGTAAAATGTTTCATTTTTTTGCGGGAGGAGGGTTGGTATTTCTTATTTGTTTGTATGTATTTATAACAGATTTTTGAAAAAAATTGGTGTTTGCAGGATTTGTCTCTTATCCTTCATGCTTTTGCTGGTAAATTCTGTTCTAAATTAGATACTGGGGTCTTTAAATTGGTGCTCAAGAGATATTTCTAATCACATAAATCTGAGAGTGATTTTTTTGTACACTTTTTTGCTTTAAATTTTCAATTTTTTTTTAACATAGATTAAAATTCATGAGCTAGAGCATCAACTTCAAGGACAAGAGCAAAGAATTGAGCAGCTGGAATGTAAAAAGGTCTCCCAGAAGGACAACGCTGTTTCTGGAGTAAGGACTCCAACAGCAGAGAGAGAAGTAACATTTTCTCACAGATGCATATGCAAAAAGCAGGGAGCCTGTTCTTGCAAATATTTAGGTAATAGATATGTACAGCAGTTTACAAAACAAACATTGACTCTCTGCTCTGATGCTTTTATACATGTCATTTCTCATCAAAGACGATGCGTTCCATCCTAAAACATAGGGCTCACTCAAGGCCACGTGCTTCATTTAGCCATTTTTCAAAGCTTAATTGCACTTAAGATACTACAATAAGGCCTATATGAAAATGGCCCCATCTGATCAGTAGATCTGCGTTGCGTGGATTTAGTCTCATATTTTTTATTTTAGTGACAAAAAACGTTTACTGCTTTTTTTTTTTTTTTTTTGCTTAGACCTATAAAGCCAGTGTAGCTCTGGGAAAGGAGCTGTAGTCTATATCTTGTGTATCAACATTATTACTATGTTATAGTCAGCTGTACATGTACAAACCCATTGGAGGCAGTCTTGTTGCACAGGTTTGCAGCTTCATACTTTTGACTTCAGAATCTTAATTTTTGTTGATGATGTATGAGGGAGAACCTAGCCAGATCTAACCTTTCCCTCCCCCCCCTTTTTTTTTACAGCAAACTGGGTACCTTTGTTATGGAAGCTAAGAGACAAACCTAGATCCCACACAGTATAATTTTTATAAGGTTACTTTTCTAGAATAGAGCAGAATGGAACAGGATTTTATCTAACTAATGGAGGAACCCATCAGAGGAATAGTTTATATATAGAGTGCCCAGACTACTGTGACATCAAGGTTTTTATTTAAAGCCAAGAACTCACTGCAATTCCAAAGTCCTCAAATCGTATGTGAGAGTAGAGTTTCTGATTGTTGGATAGAATGCTAGCAAAGCAAAAATCTCAGAATAGGCTTTTATAAAAATGTACGAAAAACTATCCCACTGGCATATCCTATGATCTCGGAGTTGCTGGTAATGGGTAGGATCAGATTTTTAAAGGTAAATAATTTTTTTTCTAAAATACTATTATGCAAATTACTGCTCATAACACACACATTGGATGTAGTATAATATGATGTATGAGAAGTTAATTGTAGTGATTAAAATATTAATTTTTAATTTGAATGTAGAGCTATTGCTGCTTGAGATTCAAAAGCTGAAGAAAAAAAATGAGAAGTTGTCTAGAGAAAAGAGAATGCAAAGAAATGAATTACCTGGATTAGACAAGGTACCTTGCTTTTAGGGTAAATTTCATAATAGACAAATTTATAAAACTAACTTCCTAGCGTATATTAACCATAGAAGTACTTGCTGTTGTACAAATGGACTCCAATATGTGTTTGCTTGTTAGCATTTAAAACGTCTTTGATTTAATCTCCTCCATTCACACTTGTTCAGGAAGAGGAGTAATTGGAATTCAGGTGAACTTTTGTTTTTACTTGCTTGATTCTCTTGTGAACACGCTTTTGTCTTGGGCGACTTCTGTCTCTTGTCCTCCACCTTCATGATGAATTGAGAGATTATTTTCTCTGTGTTACGGACACACTGACTGAAGTGTAAATCGATTGACTTAGTTCTGCCCAACAGATAGATAATTGCATCAAGAACAAAAACAAATGTCTCAAACTAAGTATCCACTGCTGCTCTGTAATATTTGTGAGTGGAGGATTATTCTCCCATGGAGTTAATTACTCGTAGGGCAGACTTTTCACTCTTCTTTGCTGGGCTGTTAAAATAGACATTTGGACCAAGGGGGAAGTGAGTTAGTGGGAAGTATTGGTAATTCTTGAAATGAAATGGTAAGAGTTGGAGGGCCAATCTTACTGTTCATCTGAGTTATTTGACTATCCAGTTGAAAGTTTTCTTCATTTTTAGCAGTAAATTTCCTTTCAGTTGGGTTTACCTTTATGCAAACACAAAAATCAAATGATTTCAGCTCGGTCCTTTTGATTGGAGGACAAACATTAATCCATTGGCTCTTGGACTGGGACATTTGTAATACATACTGGCATCATTGGCATTCAAGTGATTTGGGAACTTCAGTCCAGTTAGGTGCTCTTATAATTTTACGCTCGGTGTGTAGAGAGTAATCCTAATTGTATAGTTTTGAGTGTTCGTTGAAGAATAAATTCAGATACTGATATCACTTTTCACTTGTTTTCAGTATTAACTTAGTGCTACCTCTTGAAGGATGTACTGCCTTGTCCTGTTGTTCTCATCAGCTCCAACAGGTTTTCATCTGGGTAGTACTTACAGATCCAGCAGGAAGTGGTGTTGGTGATTTATGGTGTGTGACTGTCTTCTAAGGATTGTTACTGAATCAATATGGCCTAGTCTGATGTTTTATTTAGGAGGTGAGATTTCACACTACTGTGTGATTGAAAATCTCATATTTCAGATGAGAGATCTATCTGAGGACCTAATAATTTGTCACTAATGTTCTTATTACTGATATACTAGTAGCTGAAAGTCTGTGATATCACATGGGTGTGGCAGTCGGGCCACATAATCCACAGTCTATGCAGCCTTTCTCATACAACCAATACAACTGTTGCATGCAAATTAGCTGTAGAGGAAGGGTGGTGATTGGTTGAATTACCTCTGATATTGCAATGAACTAGGACTCATGGTTTGGCATAGATACATGCCTACTGTAGCTGCACACCACATAGGTGTAATTCATAAAATTAAAGTGGCTGAGAACTTAAAAATTGGACAGTAAAACAGTGAATCTGGTGATATTCTGAACAAAAGAGCTCTCAGCCAAGCTTGTAGCTGTTTCTGTCTCCTCATGCTGACTCAATGGACATTGTAGGCTTCACAGTGACATACAGAGTAACAATTGTGGAATTGTATTATACAGATGACTACAAGATGTGTGTGGCACGTTACAAAACCAACATTGACTCCTTTCTCCAAAGCTCTTAGTCAAAGTAAAAACAAGAGAAGAACACAGTAAAATCTGGGGATATCTTTATCATGTAGTCTTTTTTGAAAGTAGTAGATTCTGTGTCACCTTTCGAGCTAGAGTTCTGGGTCATTACATTCTGCCTACTATTGCTAAACTTCCTGTGTAAGTGATTTGAAAATGCTATTCTTTTTCTGTCCTAAACTCTGAAAGATTGCCTGTGCACGTCATTGCCTTCACTCCTCCATTACTGAAATACGTATCCATACCTTAGTCTCCTCTCTCCTTGACTATTGCAGTTCCAGTCTTTATGGACTAACTTCTAACTCTCAGCTCTCCAGACTTCATGATATGTGGAATTCTGCTGTCTGGCTTTTGCAAATACAGGGGAATGTAACTACGTTTCCATTAGCAGACACCTCTTTTGGCTCCTGATTCACTTTGAGATCCCATTGAAATCCCTTTGGTTTTTTAAATTTTCACTGATTTGTTTCCTGTGTCTTTGTGGACTTTGTTTTCTCTCTTGAATCCATCTTACTATCTCTGCCCACACCAGTGGGTTTGTGTGACTACCTATCCTTCTTGCCATTTAGAACTACCTTTTTGTCTTTCTGCAACATTGACTCTTCTCTCCTTTGCTTCTCTCTTAATTTCTCTTGCTGCTATCATATTTTCTACTTTACTTTTGTTATTTGTCTGTAAAATATTTTGAAACTGTTTGTATGAAAGATGCTATATAAAAATTGTAAGCTGTTGTGCAGTATTGCAGTTAGCTGTTACATCTCAGTTCAGATGTGGTTGCAGCCTCACTGGTGACCAAAGTGATTCCTATGTGTATAACTTGAAGAGTACTCTGAGGGTACGTCTACACAGCCCACAGCAGCGAGTGTCAGAGCCTGAGTTGATAAACTTGATGTTGCTGTGTAGACGTTCTGGCTCAGGCTCTGAAGCCTACCTCCCTCACCAGGCTTCAGAGCCTGAGCTCTGGCCCGAGCTGCAATGTTTATGCAGCTCTTTTTAGCATGTTAGTGGAAGTTTGAGTCTATCGACTTGGGCTATGAGACTCGCTGTGTCTGTACCCTGAGAAGTAGGCTGAAGCAGGGGAAAATTTTGACGTATGACCATAACCTTCCAATGTCTAATGGGAAATGTAACTAGAACAAAAAAAAGATGAACACTGAATTTTCTTTTTTAGGAATTTTTCGACGAGATAGAAGATTTAAAGTATGCTCTGCAAGAATCAATGAAACTGAATAATCAGTATGAAAAGTGCTTGAAACACATAAGTTCAACATATGGATTTGCTTTTGCCGCACCTTTTGTAACTAGTAATAGTCATATAATTTAATAGAAATTAAACATTCCATTTAGATTTTTAATGTTGAATTCTTTCCCCAAAACACAGACCAAGCTGGTTGCCAGGTTAGCACTTCATTTTCCACATAAAATCATGACTTCCTTGACTCTAACATGCAATTTTAGTGTTCTGTATCTTTTACATTGACCTTGTGCCTTTGCTATATAGTTTTTGAATAAACTGTCCTTTTATAATTTTGTTTTAAAAATTCAGTGGTTCTGTTTCATTTGTTTAAAATGGATGTTGCAGGAGTAAATAATGTGCACTTCTTATCTTTGTATTTAACTAATTGTCCAGCTTTGTTATTTTATTATCATAGACTTCATGGGCTTAGTCGTCAGTTGTGGTAGAAGAAAGATCAGTGCAGCTGAGGAGGGGCATTGCAAAGGTGGTTGTAAGGTGTTGTGCAGTCAGATCATTTGGGTGCAGGGGAGCAGAAAACAACCTGCCCCCCCCACTATCCAGGGTCGGAAGTGGTCCAGTAGCTCTATGCTACTTGAGCTTCAGTCCAAGCAGGCGAAATCTCTGAAGGATTAGTGACCTGGCTTTAGGGTTGCTTAGTGCTAGCACTTTGATATAAAGCTGCCCTAACACAGCGTAGGATCTGGCCTATTATTTGTAAATTCACTGAGGACCCAGTAACCCCAAATTCCTACTTTTGAGTTGGTCCCTTGAACATTCTACCCAGATGTTCCTACCTGCTATCTTATTCTATGTGTTTGTTTGTTCTTTGCATGACAGTTTTTTCCTAATTAAATAAAACAGCAACTATCTGTCCATCAATTGGCTGGTTTCTCAAGAGTGTTTTACAGAGAGACTCTTGGACAGATTTGAGGGAGGAGAAGGTGGTGGCTTTACATATCAGTTTTGGGAGAGTGCTCCCCCATGTAAAGGGCAACATGGAAGAAGGTGCAGAGATGTTGGGGTCAAATTCTTTTTTTTCCCAAATTCATAGGATGTTCCATATGAATCTTTTACCATTGTAAAAATATACAGCAAGGAGGAATAAAATTGTCATCCCTGGCGGAATCCTGCGGTTTGCAAAGTCTGCTGAATAATGTAGAAATCTTTCTTATAATACATTGCCTCTGCCTGAGCTATTTAAGAAGGGTCAAGAAGGTGAAAACCTTGCTATTCCTTTTATCATGCTGTCTTAAAACTTTCAAAACCATCATCCCAGTCTCCTTTCTTTTAGAATGAGGATAAGCACAAGTCCTTTAACCTTTCCTTAATTAGATTCTTCATCAAAGGTCTAGTTCTAAACAACACAATCATCTACGCTGGGATATCTAGTGCCAATATGGTTAAATCATAATTCCACTCCATCCAGTGAGATCGGTCTAACTGCGTGTTAACTGTGACCTTCAAATCATTCTAATGCTACCTGGCAGAAAACAGCTATCCTGTAACCAGGGCTGCAAACATGGTGTGGATTTACTGTGGATCAATATACTATGGGTCTTCTTCAAAATAGCTTTTACAGTCGAAAAAGAGAGCAGGTACAGCTGTGAACAAGCATTTCAGCTGTGATTGAAAACAGCCAACCAGAATTCAGCTGCAGCTAGCCAATGACAGAACCTCCGGGTTGAAGAGTAAAACAGCCAATCCGAATCAGTGTTTCATTTGGCTAGTAAGAGGAGGTGTCATGTTGCGTTCCTGGCTGTTGGTGCCAATTATGCTCGTCTGGTCTCGCGATGTCCTTTCAGTAGCAGCAAACCCGTAACCCAGAATTGTGTGCACGGATCAGACAACTGCAGCAGCCCTAAAGTCTGTAGCACAGCTCCTAGACTAGCAGCAGCCAGGAGCAGAAACAGTGGCGCAAGGGGCATTGCAGAGAGGATCCGCCACCCCGTCTGTTGGGGGTACTGTTTTCTGCTATTGCTGGGGTCCTTTCAGTGGCAGTTCCACCTGACTTTTGGTTGTATTTTCCTGGATTATTGTTTGACTGAGGACTCGGCTCTTTCACCCGCCGCCCCCGTAGCTCTTTGCGTGCAGATGCATTATAGAAAGTTGTTTTGTAAAAAGTCTTTTAATGAAGAGAGAGGCTCCCGGAATGCCGTTGAATAATGGTTATGAAACTAGGTTTTATTTGCCTTTTTTTCTGTTAAGGATGGCGTGGATTTGTGAATGTGAAGGGTCTTGAAGTTTTTTGCCTTCCATCTTTTACGTGCATTGGTGCAACTCAGGTAACTTACTAACATTTTCTATTAAGTCATATAATACTTTGGCAGCCCTTTGATAGTTTGTGGTTCCCCCATAACAATCTGTACAGCAGGAAGTAAAGATGGAACCCTGGTATTAGAGAGAGGTACGATTTGCACGGTAAAGCTTTGTGTGGTATGTATCTGCCTAACAAACGTTTCTGTTTTACACTTGTCTTTTCAATATGGAACATACAAACAAGATCCTGTGGTTTTATAATGCTGACCTTGATTAAAATGCTAGGTAAGAATGATGTTGAAACAAAGGTAACCCAGCCTCATTTGTAGCTTCACAGCTCAGTGAGTTTGTAAAGTGGCCAATGGCTTTTTTTTTCTCTTGAAGCAGATTAGAGGTTTTTCTGGAATTGTAGTTTACTTTTCCAGTCATCTAAGTATACTTTATTGACTTCTTCACAGATCTTTAGTTTCAGTGGTTCTGACATGGCATGTCCTGAATAAGGCCAGCAATGATGCTCTCAGAACCTTTCAGGATGGGGTCCCCAGTGAGAAATGTAAGCAATGCGAAGAAAGACCTGACAGGCTGAAAGAATGACTTCCCCCCACCCCACTCTATTGGGGAGATTTTTTGTTCCTCCTTCTGAAATATCTGGTACTGGTCTCTGTCAGACACAGGGTACCAGATTAGACTGACCATTGATTTGCTTAATGTTGTAATTTCTGTGGTTCCTAAATTTAATATGGGTGTAGGATGTTGGATTGCTGTTACAGTTCTTGTATCATAACCAAATAATATAACTATGCATTTTCTTCATAATATGGCGGCTGTTCCACAGGACAACTTGCGAGAGGTAATGACCCTATTCATAGTGTGAAGAAAGAGAGAAAATCAAGTTTTACCAGAGGTGACAACAAAAAAGAACAAAGAGGCTATTTAGCATGTACTTGGGTATGCATGGAGCTGTCTCATATATGTGGAAGCTATTTTCTTGCTCATAATCTATCCGTATGTAGTTGAATGAACAGAAAATGTGCATTTGCAGATTACTTTATTGTGGCTGTTTGAGTGTTTTCTATTGTCTGATGAGTGAGCAGTTGCTGCATTTTGAGGTTTTTGCCTTTGCATTATTTCCTGCACTTCTCTAAAGCACATAGCAAAGATTGACCCATTACTGTTAACATATTATATGACATTGAAAAAGTGTAGTTCTTGTCCCAGACTGATGCCTGTTTGCTGTCTTGAAAAGATAATTTTTCTAAATATTGGTAACATTGACAAATCCATGTTTAAAAAGAGGTAACTTCGTGATCAGGTTTAGGCTTTCTTGAAAAAGTAAGATGCTTGTGGCATGTTGCCAGTGTTAATTTTCTTTAAGGCAGGGACTTATTGAGAGGCTGCCTGGCCCACTGGTTTTAGAGCATTTGTAGTAGGAAGAGCTGAATTCTGTCCTGATTCTGTCATTGACTTTCTACTGACTTTGGTCAAGTCACTGACCCTTTCAAAAAAATGGCTTACTTTTTAGTTGTCCAACGTATGGTCTGGTGTTCAGAAGTACTGATTACTCAGAATTCCAATAAAATCCTGCCAAAACATCTGAAAAATGGCTACAGGCATGTCAGACCGAGCCATGAAGGATTCCAAAATTAGTGTATACATTTGAAATGCCTTTGTTTCTGCATCTGGGTAATGGTGCTGACCTGCCTTTTTTCAAAATATTTAGATATCTATAGATAAAGTTTAATGTAAGTGCTAAGTATTACCATTATTTGTTGTCTCCTAATACTTCAGAGCATAGGAAAGCAAATAATGAATGTCCAGTTCTCATCTTTAAAAGAAAGTGTGCTTGATTTTTTTATAGCTTTCCCATTAATATTGATTCAAATTTCCATTAATAAGTATTTAGAGAAACACTGTCACTTGTGCTCCTGTCCCAGTTAATACAATCTAAGTGGCTGTCTCTTAAAAGCAGGTGCATCAGGCATGTTGTGCTGTCTCCTAAGTGAAATCCGGGGATAGGCTGCACCTGGAGGACTAGGCATTTTGCTCTAAGGTTAACCTAGCAGCCTTCCTCTCCCATGGGACTGCAGTCCCTTCTTTTTCTATTTCTTGCAGGCACTTGCCCCAGAAAGAGAGTATTTTTTTCTGCAAATGATTGTAGAGGAGGTGGTATTTTGAAAATACTGGCATTTCTTCTTCTAAACAGAAGGAGAGACTCCCTCCCAGATATCCAGGAAAAGGTCCACTCTCAGGCCTTTTTGGATTTTCCTTTACTGTTGTTAGTCTTGCATGCTGCCAGATCTCTCTGTCGGGATGGAGAATCCATTTGTTTTGGACTAGGGTTAAGACAGTTTGAAAAAGTAATTTCTAGAAGGAAAGACTTTTTGTGTCACCGAGACTTTGAAATCTCCTGAATTCCCCTTTAAAAACACTGTCGCCCCCAGAGATCTGTTCCTCCTTACTGCAAACCTCTAGTAGATTTCTTTGAGGGTGTGGTAAATTCATTTAATCTGTTAGGCTTTCACACAGTGAAATTAATTGAAGTCAGCAAATCATATTGAATTTAGAATCCTATTGAATTCTGGTGACTGTGCCAGAAAGCAGTGACGCTGGCCATAGTGTGTTCTGGGATTATTTGAATGTAAATATATTGGGCTGCTCTCCCTTCCCATCTCAGTGCCTCCTATACATCATTATTATTTTATTAGTAGTAATAGAATATGTTACGCTTCAGAGGTGAGCTGTACCTTTGACCCCCTCACTCAGTCTCTCCATAGACAATGCTTCCAAATGACAGGCCAAGGCCTATACTTCTGGAATCCCACAGTCCAGCCCACTGCTAGACAGGGTCCCCTGGTCACAGCATCCCAATTCACTAACCATGTGTCCTCAGCAGGGCCAGCTGGGTTTTGGCCCCTGCTGCAGACTTCCCTCTGGGAGCCTGTGGCCAGTATGAAAGTGAAGTGACAGAATAGCCTCTTCAAAACAAAGTACCCATTTGCATGATGAAATTCAAGGACACTCGCTGGACAAATTTCCTTTCCTTGTTTTTGGTTTTCAGGCCTATTCTAGCAAAGGTTAAATAAAATGAAATAACATTCTGCTCTTGCTTACAGGTATGCTAACTTGCTTCAGTCCACTGGGACCGTTCTCTTCTTCTAGCCCACAAACTAGTTTCAGCATTGAGTGGCTCAGAGCAATATAAGTGCTCTCTTTGGGCCCCTGTAACTGGAAGTGCACGGTTGTCTGACTCAGATAGTAGAGTATGTGTTCTAGGCCTTTCTTTGGTTTGCTGTGCCCATGTGGCAGCTTAGCTACAGAATGGTGTTAGGGAAAAATGTCATGATCTAGGCTGCAACCCAGTTCCACAATGTGATTTTATAACTCTGTTGTCCTATTCACACTGTAAATAATAAAACCATATTAGAAATATAACGTACAACTGTGGGCTGGCGCAGTTTGAGGTTTGTGTAGAAGAGCGCTATGCCAAACTCAGTACTGGAGAGTAGCAAGCAAATAACTGGTTCACTTTATTTTACTAATTTTGATTTCTATAGAATCTTTAAGATCTCAATAATTTTATGAGGAGTTTAGCTTTGGAGCAGCTCTGTGGGGAGAGAGGAAGTATGTTACTGAGGCAAAGAGACTTTAAGTGAAATTTTTCCTGAGGTCAGTTTTTCCTGTGGTAGAGCCAGAAACTGTGGCTCTCAGCCCTCTATAGTCTTAACCACACACCTGTTCTTCTTCAGAATCAATTTACAATTAGAAGATTAGGGGAAGGAGAGGCGTGGTTTGAGTAGCCTGAGCTTGTAATAAAGAAAATCTGAAAATCCATCCTGGTCTTTATCTGGGAAAACAACTTTGTCACTGTGATTCTTGTTTTTAGTTACAGGGCTCCAAGGCTTTCAAAATAATGGTAGTAATTTAATAGGAATTGGGATGTGACTTTTCATCTTGTAAATGAGCTGTACTTGATTATTAATGACTGGAACACTGGGCTTGTAAATATCTTTTTATTTTATATTGCATCTGCAGGGATTCTGTACCAATGTGGAGACCATATGAACCTCTGATTGGACCACACCATTTCCTGTTGTATGAAGGAGGGTGCTTTGCCCTTGGGGAACAACTTCTGTAGGCTGACATGTCAATGATGAGATCCGACTTGGGCACCATGAAGATCCTTCACTTGAAGAAGAGAGGCTGTTTTCTGCTGAAGCTTTTGTGTCTGGTTGTCTTGATGTTAATCTTTTGTGAATTCTTAGTTTATTATGTGGTGATATTTCAGTGTCATTGGCCAGAAGTTAAAATAGAAGCTCTCAGGAGTAGCAGACAGTCTTCAGCTTCTGTCTTGAAGGCCATGTTTTTATCTGATACCCACCTACTTGGTGAAATCAAAGGGCATTGGCTAGACAAATTAAGAAGGTGAGAACTGAATTTAGGGAACATGGTGTAACCAATTTTTTAAAGCTTTTCTTAGCATCCATGTATAAGGAGTAGTAAATGTAGTGGCATTTTGGGCAAGCAGCCACTCCAACTTCTGAGTTGCTTATCTGAAATTTGGGGGAAGAGAATAATGGAGGGTTAGGGAATTAGACTGTGCCTAATCAGTGCAGTGTCTGGCAGACTCTGGTAGCTAGTATTGCTGTTGTATTGTGCTGCCATAAACTTCTGAGTGCATTGTCTGGATCAGAGAATCCTTTTCAGTTTATAATAACTTATAAATTATACAGTGCTTTACAAAAATGGAGTAATTAATCTCCACAACAGCCCTGCTAGTCAGGAATAGTATCCCTGTCTGCAGAGTGGGGGAATTGATAGTAACTCGTCCAGTGTCACACTGAGGCCTGGTCTACAGTGGGGGGGAGGTGTCGATGTACGATATGCAACTTCAGCTACGGGAGTACCGTAGCTGAAGTCGAAGTATCCTATTCCGACTTACCTCCCGTCCTCACGGCGCAGGATCGATGTCCATGGCTCCCCCATCGACTACGCTACCGCCACTCGCTCCGGGTGGAGTTCCGGAGTCGATGGGGAGCGCGTTCGAGGATCAGTATATCGTGTCTAGATGAGACGCGATATATCGATCCCCGATAAATCGATCGCTACCCGCTGATACGGTGGGTAGTCTGGACGTACCCTGAGCCAGTGGCAGAGCCAGGACTACAATCAAGCTCTCCCAACCCCATGCCTAATCCACTAAACCACATTGCTTCCCTCTGGTGATCCATAGAGAAGCAGAACTTTGAAGAAAAGTATCCATTTTTCCATGGCAGGAGCTATGTAACTGAGTGGCATCAAACTCAATCTCTACTGAACACTCTTCTCTTTTAATAACCATAACTGTACTTAAAGGAAGAATTGGGGAGAGTGAGTTCAAGCCCTGATAATAGACTTGGGTGAATCAGATGGGAGTCCCCCTTGCTCCACCCTCCTGAGAGGGAGAAACAGTGAATGCTTTTAGATGTAGTGTCCCTTCTTATGTGAGCTTGCATTGTCCAATTGTCCATTGCAGAAACTATCAGAAGCCTGCATCCCAAGAAAGGGGAAAAAATTCATAGGCAGGAGTTGTAGACCAAGCTGGATGAGCACGCATCTTAGAGAGGTGATTTAAAAAAAAGAGAGCCTACAAAGAATGGAAGATGGGAGGGATCAGCAAGGAAAGTTATCTTATTGAGGTCAGAACATGTAGGGAAAAAGTGAGAGAGGCCAAAAGCCATGTAGAGTTGGACCGTGCAAAGGGAATTAAAACCAATAGTAAAAGGTTCTATAGCCATATAAATAAGAAGAAAACAAGGAAAGAAGAAGTGGGACTTAAAGCTAAACACTGAGGATGGAGTGGAGGTTAAGGATAATCTAGGTATGGCTAAACAAATACATTGACCCAGTCTTTAATGAGGCTAATGAGGTGCTTAGGGATAATGGTAGGATGACAAATAAGGAGGTAGATTTTCCCACATCTGAGGTGGAAGCCAAACTCAAACAGCTTAATGGGACTAAATCAGAGGGCTCAGATAATCTTCATCCAAGAATATTAAAGGAACTGGCACATGAAATTGCAAGCCCATTAGCAAGAATTTTTAATGAATTTGTAAACTCAGGTTATACTGTATGACTGGAGAATTGCTAACACAGTTCCTATTCTTAAGAAAGGAAAAAAAAGTGATCCAGGTAACTACAGGCCTGTTAGTTTGACATCTGTAGTATGCAAGGTCTTAGAAAATCTTTTGAAGGAGAAAGTAGTTAAGGACATTGAAGACAATGGTAATTGGGACAAAATACAACATGGTTTTACAAAAGGTAGCTCATGCCAAACCAACCTGATCGCCTTCTTTGAAGTCCGGTGTTAGTACTGTTATACAAGGCACTGGTGAGACCTCATTCTGGTCTCCCGTGTTTAAGAAGGATGAATTCAAACTGGAACAGGTACAGAGAAGGGCTACTAGGATGACCCGAGGAATGGAAAAAAGATGGTTACTCACCTTTGTAACTGTTGTTCTTCGAGATGTGTTGCTCATATCCATTCCAATTAGGTGTGCACGTGCCGCATGCACGTTCGTCGGAAGATTTTCTACCCTAGCAACACCTGGTGGGTCGGCTGGGCAGCCCCTGGCGTGGCGCCGTTATGGCACCGAATATATACCCCTGCCGACCCATCCGCTCCTCCGTTCCTTCTTGCCGGCTACTCCGACAGTGGGGAAGGAGGGAGGGTTTTGGAATGGATATGAGCAACACATCTCGAAGAACAACAGTTACAAAGGTGAGTAACTGTCTTTTCTTCTTCAAGTGCTTGCTCATATCCATTCCAATGAGGTGAATCCCAAGCTTTACCTAGACGGTGGGGTCGGAGTGAGAAACTGCAGAATGCAAAACTGCTAAGCTGAAGGCTGCATCGTCTCTGGATTGTTGCACCAGGGCATAATGGGAAGTAAAGGTGTGTACTGAAGACCACCTAGCTGCTTGACATATCTCCTGAATAGGTACTCGAGCTAAGAAGGCGGCCGACGAGGCCTGGGCCCTGGTAGAATGTGCGGTAATGTGACCCGGAGAGGTATGAGCTAGTTCGTAGCAAGTGCGGATGCACAGAGTTACCCAGGACGAAATCCTCTGAGAAGAGACGGGCTGACCTTTCATCCGGTCTGCCACTGCAACAAAGAGTTGGGGCGTTTTGCGGAAGGGCCTCGTACAGTCAATATAGAAGGCGAGCGCCCTACGGACGTCGAGCGAATATAACTGCTGCTCCCTACGAGATGTATGAGGTTTGGGAAAGAAGACCGGTAGGAATATGTCCTGGTTGAGATGAAAGGCCGAGACTACTTTAGGAAGGAACGCCAAATGTGGGCATAGCTGCACCTTGTCCTTGTGGAACACCGTTTATGGTGGGTCCACCATCAGAGCCCGAAGCTCAGAGACTCTCCTAGCCAATGTAATAGCTACAAGGAAGGCTGTTTTCCATGATAAATATAGGAGTGAGCAGGTTGCCAGTGGCTCGAACGGGGGGGATGTTAGTCTCGTCAGAACTAAATTGAGGTCCCAGGAAGGGGCAGGGCGTCATACTAGGGGGTATAGACGCTCCAGGCCTTTGAGGAACCTCGAGACCATAGGGTGGGAGAAGACAGAGTAAGTACCTTCTCCGGGGTGGAAAGTAGAAATAGCCGCCAAGTGCACTCGCAGAGATGAGATAGTGAGGCCTTGTTGTTTTAGGTACCAGAGGTAGTCCAAAATAGCAGGGATAGGAACTTCCGCAGGTGCAACATTCTGCATGTGACACCAGCAAGAAAACCATTTCCACTTGGCTAAGTAAGTAGATGGCGTAGAAGGTTTCCTGCTACCCAGGAGTATCTCTTGCACTGGGGCAGAGCAGCATAATTCCGATTGGGTTAACCATGCAGGAGCCACGCTGTTAGATGAAGGGATTGCAGGTCTGGGTGGAGAAGCCTGCCGTGGTCCTGCGTTATCAGATCCTGATGAAGAGGTAGGGGGATTGGGTTGGCTATCGAGTGGTTCAGAAACGTGTTGTATCAGTGTTGTCAGGGCCACGCAGGGGCGATCAGGATCAGTCGAGCCCTGTCCCTGCGAAGCTTTACGAGAACCCTGTGCACCATCGGGAAAGATGGAAAGGCGTAAAGCAGGTGGTTCGCCCAAGAGATTAGGAAGGCATCCGATATTGAGCCTGGGGCGAGACCCTGGAAGGAGCAAAACCTCTGACACTTCCTGTTGCGGGAAGCGAATAGGTCTATGTGGGGAAAGCCCCACTTCTGGAAGATGGAATGTACAATATCCAGGCGGAGTGACCACTAGTGGGAGAGAGAGGTGACCACTAGTGGGAGAGAGAGGATCTGCTGAGATGGTCTGCCAGTGTTCTGGACCCCTGGGAGGAAGGTCGCTACAAGGTCTATAGAGTGGGCTATACAAAATTCCCACAGTTGGATCGCCTCCTGACAAAGAGGGGAGGATTGAGTCCCTCCTTGTTTGTTTATGTA
This sequence comes from Gopherus flavomarginatus, assembly GCF_025201925.1. Taxonomy (NCBI): domain Eukaryota; kingdom Metazoa; phylum Chordata; order Testudines; family Testudinidae; genus Gopherus; species Gopherus flavomarginatus. The sequence goes on from NC_066618.1 coordinate 207,264,775, forward strand.
GTGCATTACTGTTGTGTTGTCCGTGAGTACTAGAACACAATGACCCTGCAGATGATGTTGGAACGTCTGGCATGCGGGGCGAACAGCTCTCAGCTCCCGGACGTTTATGTGCAATGCTAGCTCTTGAGATGACCAGAGGCCTTGCGTGCGACGATGGCCTAGGTGTGCCCCCCAGCCGAGAGACGATGCGTCCATCTTTAGGGATACTGAGGGCTGTCTTGGTTGGAACGGCATCCCTGCATACACCAGGGAAGGTGTTAGCCACCAGCTGAGGGAGCCTAAGACGCTCTGAGGAACGGTGACGATCATGTCTATGGCGTCCCTGCCCGGGCGGTAAACTGAGGCGAGCCAGGTTTGAAGGGGACGCAGGCGTAGTTTGGCATGCTTGGTTACGAAAGTGCACGCGGCCATGTGACCGAGAAGGCTGAGGCAGGTGCGGGCCGAGGTCGTCGGAAAAGTTTGGAGGCTTTCTATGACCGAAACTAGTGCCCGAAACCGGGGTAGTGGAAGGCAGGCTGTTGCGAGTGTGGAGTCTAGAATGGCCCCGATGAATTCTATTCTTTGAGTGGGCACTAGAGTAGACTTGTCTAGATTGATCATCAGGCCCAACTGCTCGAATAGGTCTGTGATGATAGCAACATGCCTGGTGACTTGAACCTCGGAGGTCCCGCAAGTAAGCCAGTCGTCTAGGTAAGGAAAGACGTGTATACGCCGATGACTGAGGAAGGCGGCCACTACAGCCATGCACTTTGTAAACGTGCGGGGCGGTAGAGAGGCCAAACGGGAGGACCGCAAATTGAAAATGTTGGTTGCGCACCATAAACCGTAGGTACCGTCTGTGCGGAGAGTAAATGGCGATGTGAAAGTATGCGTCCTTCATGTCGAGAGCAGCGTACCAGTCTCCGGGATCCAAGGATGGGATGATGGTCCCTAGGGACACCATGCGGAACTTCAGCTTCTTCAGAAAGACGTTGAGACCGCGTAGGTCCAGGATGGGTCGGAGACCCCCTTTCACCTTGGGGATTAGGAAATATCGGGAGTAAAATCCCTTGCCCCTGAACTCCTCCGGCACCTCCTCTATAGCTTCGATGGAGAGGAGCATACGAACCTCTTGCCAGAGGAATTGCTCGTGAGAGGGGTCCCTGAAGAGGGACGGGGTGGGGGGTGGGGGGCGAAATAAATTGGAGGTGATGTCCAAATTCCACCGTGCGTAGGACCCAACGATCTGAGGTTGATTGGGCCCACGCAGGGAGGAAGGAGGAAAGGCGGTTGGAAAACTGAAGAGGATCCTGGGGAAGGACTGGTGCTCTGCTCTCAGGCGCACCTTCAAAAGTTCGGTTTTGGTCCCTCAGATGGTTTGGCGGGACTGTTATTCTGGCCCTTTTGGGAACCCGATTGCCGTCTGCGGTTCCCGCAACCACGCCTCCTGCTAAAGTCTTGTCGTGGCCTGGGCTGGGGGTAAGGGCATTGAGGCTGGGTACGGAAGGACCTCCGCTGGGTTTGCGGAGTATGCATCCCAAGGGAACGCATGATGACGCGATTGTCTTTGAGACTCTGGAGTCTAGAGTCTGTTTTCTGAGAGAAAAGGCCCTGTCCATCAAATAGAAAGTCCTGAATAGTGTGTTGCAGTTCAGGAGGTAGGCCTGATACCTGCAAACACAATATTCTCCGCATTGTAATCCCTCAGGCCATGGTTCTGGCCGCCGAATCAGCAGCGTCGAGTGAGGCCTGCAGAGAAGTCCGTGCCACTTTCTTCCCTTCCTCCAGAAGGGCTTGGAATTCCGGGCAGGAGTCCTGTGGGACCAGTTCAGCGAACTTACCCACCGATTGCCAGGTATTATAATTATACCTGCTGAGTAGGGCCTGTTGGTTAGCCACCCCGCAGTTGGAGGCCTCCGGCGGAGTAAACTTTACGCCCCAGTAGATCCATCCTTCTAGCCTCCCGCGATTTTGGGGCAGGGGCTTGCTGGCCATGGCGCGCGCGCTCATTCACAGATTGAACGACCAGAGAGCATGGAGGAGGATGGGTATATAAGTATTCATACCCTTTAGAGGGTACCATGTATTTCCTTTCCATGCCTCTGGCTGTGGGAGGGATAGACGCCGGGGATTGCCAAATGGTATCTGCTTTGGCCTGGATGGAATGGATGAATGGCAGAGCCACGCGAGTTGGGGCATCCACCGACAGTATGTCTATGACAGAGTCTTCCACTTCCGGGACTTCCTCCACCTGAAGGTTGATATTTAAGGCGACTCGCCGGAGAAGGTCCTGGTGGGCTCGGAGGTCGATCAGGGGTGGGCCCAATGTAGAAGTACCGGCTACTGCCTCGTCTGGCGAAGAGGAGGATGACAGACCCGGCACGGTTGGCTCATTTAGTGACTTCTGTTTGGAGGAACATCAGGGTCCGGGAACACCTGAGGATCCGGCGCAAGAGCCGAGTCGTCTGTACCCGCTGGAGGAGGGCAGCTAACAGTGGCCTCTGGTGCCCGATGTTCCGACGGGGTGGAATGAGATGGAACTGTGGGTTCGCCTTGGGCCTGGTGATAAGCCCAAGGCGTCCAGAAGGACCACTGAGACGCTTGTTCCGTGCCCTGAGGCTTCTGGAGGACCCGGCTCTGCGTTTCTGAATCTCCATATGTGGCGCTATCAGCGTGCGAAGACTCAGATGGGTGCCGTGATGGCCATGGCGGAGCAGAGTGCACGTGAGGAGGAGCCCTGTGCATGGGGTACTGTACGTCATGCCTCACAGGAGAGTGGTACCGGGAGTCGTACCGGTGCTGAGAGATTGACCGGGACCTGCGACTGTCGCTGTGCCAGGAGGTCGACCGGGATCATGAAGCTCTACGGTGGGAGTGACTGCGGCGTGAACGGTGCCGGGAGCTGGACCACCGTCTGGAGTATCGGTCCGGAGAGCAGGATCTTGTACGGTACTGCGAGTACGACTGGTGCAGAGAAGGAGATCGGTACTGGGACTATGAGCGGCGTCGAGATCGGGACCGGTGGCAAGATCGGGAGCGCTGGCGAGACCTCGATCTCGAGTGGTGCCTGCTTGCGGCGTCGATGGAAGGTGGCCTGACTAGGGCAGGCTTCCCTGCTGATGCAATAACCCGCACCGGTGGTGCTGGGGATTGGGGCAGGGTGGGCTCCGTTAGGGCAATGAGTTCCCTTGCCGTCGAAAAGGTCTCTGGTGTGGTGGGAACAATAAGCTCGACCTCGGCATGTGCCGGGGAGCTGTCATGTACCGAACTCGACAGCTCTTGCCTGGCCAGAATCAACGGTGCCGAGATTGCCGGTGCCATGGCAGTTGTTGGTGCCGGGCGACTCGGTTTTGGCTGCTGCTCAGACTGCGGTGTAGATATTGGAGCCGCAGGAGCTTTCACCTTTTTGGCGCGTGGGGAGAGGGAGCAGTGCTGGCCTGGTGCCGGGGCATCTTGGTGGTGCAGGCGCTCTCCGGTGCCGGCGAGGCACTTCTCTCCGGCGCAGACTGTGCGGCACTCGGTGCCGAAGACGGAGGAGTGAGGGCCACCTCCATTAGGAGCTGCTTAAGACAAAAGTCCCGCTCCTTTTTTGTCTGTGGCTTGAAGGACTTGCAAATCCGGCACTTATCTGTAAGATGGGATTCCCCCACGCACTTTAGGCAGGAGTCGTGGGGGTCTCCCATTGGCATCGGCCGCCGGCAGGCCGAGCATGGTTTGAAGCCCGGTAAACCAGGCATGGGCCTGGGCACTGGGAGAGGGGAAAGGGCTAATCCCCAACCCTTTGAACTATATACACTAACTAGGTTTACAAAAGGTTATTAAAAGTGTTAACTACAACTATAAAACTATATACACAATAGTACTAGAACGAGTGAATAGCTAGGGAAGTGGAGATCAGCTAAGCCGCGCTCCACTGTTCCAACGACCGATACGGGCGGTAAGAAGGAACTGAGGAGCGGACGGGTCGGCAGGGGTATATATTCGGTGCCATAGCGGCACCATGCCAGGGGGCGCCCAGCCGACCCACCAGGTATTGCTAGGGTAGAAAATCTTCTGACGAACGTGCACGCGGCGCGCGCATACCTAATTGGAATGGATATGAGCAAGCACTTGAAGAACCTGTCTTATGAAAGGAGATTCAAAGAGCTCGGCTTGTTTAGTCTAAACAAAAGAAGGCTGAGGGGAGATATGATTGCTCTCTATAAATATATCAGAGGGATAAATACCAGGGTGGGAGAGGAATTATTTAAGCTCAGTATCAATGTGGATACAAGAACAAATGGATATAAACTGGCTATCAGGAAGTTTAGACTTGAAATTAGATGAAGGTTTCAAGTGAAGTTCTGGAACAGCCTTCCAAGGGGAACAGTGGGGGCAAAAGACATCTGGCTTCAAGACTAAGTTTGATAAGTTTATGGAGGGGATGGTATGATGGGATAGCCTAATTTTGGCAATTAATTGATCTTTGACTATTAGCGGTAGATATGCCCAATGGCCTGTGATGGGATGGGATCTGAGTTACTACAGAGAATTCTTTCTTGGTGTCTGACTGGTGACTCTTGCCCACATGCTCAGGGTTTAGCTGATCACAATATTTGGGGTAGGGAAGGAATTTTCCTTCAGGGCAGATTGGCAGAGGCCCTAGGGGTTTTTCGCTTTCCTCTGCAGCGTGGGGCACGTGTCACTCGCTGGAGGATTCTCTGCACCTTGAAGTCTTTAAACCATGATTTGATGACTTCAGTGGCTCAGACATAGGTTAGGGCAGTGGTCCCCAACGTGGTGCCCGCGGGCGCTGTGGTGCCCGCCGGGGCATTTGTGTGCCTGCCTCGTGCCCAGCAGGGGACCTGCCAGGGACAGAGAACTGAGGCTGCGGGCGCGGTGTTCTCTGTTCCCGGCAGGTGCGGGGCCTGCCTAGTGCCCAGCAGGGGAGACAAGCCGCAACCCTGCGCCTGCCAGGGACAGAGAACTCGGGCTGCAGATGCTGGTGTTCTTGGTCCCTGGCAAGTGTGGGGTGTCATGGTATAATTCCTCAATCTGAACCTTAGAGTCCAGCATGAATTCCTCTAAGCTTTATTACCAGCTTAGCTCTGATAAGCTGCCACCAACCAGGAATTCCAGTGCCTGGTACACTCTGGTCCCCCCAAAACCTTGCCCGGGGACCCCCAAGACCCAGACCCTCTGGATCTTAACACAAGGAAAGTAAACCCTTTCCCTCACCGTTGCCTCTCCCAGGCTTCCCCTCCCTGGGTTACCCTGGAAGATTATTGTGATTCAAACTCCTTGAATCACAACACAGAGAAATCAGGTTTGTTTCCCCCCCTTCTCTCCCCCTCCCAGGCATTCCCTCCCTGGGCTATCCTGGAGAGAGAGACAGATTCAAGCTCCGTGAATCTAAACAAAGGGATTCCCCCTTTCCCTCCTCCCTTCTTTCTCCCTGTCTTCCACCACTTTCCCGGTAATTACAGACTCAATTCCCTTGAGCCTCAACAAGGGGAAAAAATCAAACAGGTCTTAAAAAGCAAAACTTTTAATAGAAAGAAAAAAAGTAAAAGTTGTCTCTGTAATTTAGATGGTAAAAGTTACAGGGTCTTTCAGCTTATAGACACTAGAGAGAAGCCTCCACCCAGCAAAAATACAATTTAAAATGCCTCCAGCAAACTACACATTTGCAAATACAGAAAACAATTAAAAGACTATAACCGCCTTTCTACTTAATACTCACTATTCTGAATTTATAAGAGACTGTAGCAGGGAGATTGGCAAGAAACCTGGTTGCACGTCTAGTCCCTTTCAGGACCCAGAGAGAACAAACCAAAACCCAAAAAACACAAACAAAGGCTTCCCTCCACTGAGATTTGAAAGTATCTTGTTTCCTGATTGGTCCTCTGGTCAGGTGTTTTTGGTTCCATGTTTGTTAACCCTTTACAGGTAAAAGAGACATTAACCCTTAACTATCTGTTTATGACAGAGGCTGCAGCTTAAGCCGGAGAGAAACCGTGGCCCTGTGCCTGCCGGGGACAGAGAACCCTGGGAATGCAGGTGCTCGTGTTCTCGGTCCCCGGAAGGTGCGGGGCCCGCCTAGTGCCCAGCAGAGAAGAGAATCTGGGGCCCCGTGCCTGCTGGAGACAGAGTACTCCAGGGCTGTGAGCACCGGTGTTCTCTGTCCTCGCGGCTTTTCTCCAGCTTCTCTCTGGATTCATATATTATGTTATATTAAATATGTTTTTTTGTATTATTTAACGTACAAATACAAAATAAGGCTTGAAAAATTGTTGGCGCCCGCCACGCTCTTCTGAATGTGTCACAAAAAGATTGGGGACCACTGGGTTAGGGATTTGTTGCATGAGTGGGTGGGTGAGTGTAGATGTGCGGACTCACCCCTGCGGCACCTCCTGCTGGTCTCTCAGGGAATTAGTTCTTTTACCAGCCAGGAGTACCCTCTAAAGGCCGATGATCCACCTGTCCTCTGGCCCCCGTCTCCCTCCCTGGAGCCCGGTGCCCTTGTACCTGGGGTGTTGTCCCCTAGCAGTAACTCCTCAGTCTTAGGATCTCCCCTCCCTGGGGAACCCCCACCCACTATTCCCACCTCACCTTAGTATAAGGCTATTGCCAGTCATTATCTTGCCCCACACCCTGGGGCAGACTGCAGTATCAGCCTACTCATCACCGGCAAGGTTGGGTTTGGACCTGCTGCCTTGGCCTACCCCTGGGCTGCCCCCTGCAACTGCCAGTACCTGTTGGCCTTATGCTAGGCCGCAGCCTGGGGCTTTCCAGGCTGGAGCTCCCCAGCTCCTCAGCCTTTCCCCAGTCCTGCTTCACTCAGGTACCCTGTCTCTAGTTCCTTGTAGCCATTCCCTTCTCCCTCTACAGGCAGAGGGAGACTGTTGTCTAACTCGGCTTCTCTGCCTTTATAGGGCTAGCTGAGTCTGTTTGGGGTATGGCCTCATCTGCAGCCACTTCCCCCAATCAGCCCAGCCTTTTAGAGCTGCTTTCTCCAGCCACAGCCCCCTCCCAGGGCTGGTTTAAGCCCTTTAGGGCAGGAGCAGGGTTGTGCAGGAGATCAGACTAGATGATCATAATGGTTCCTTCTGATCTTAAAGCCTATGACTCTAATTAGATGAACTGATAGACTTCCTTATTTATTTTACTTCAGCACTGGAAATTTCATGTGATATTAAGACATCTTATAACACTTTCAGTTCTGCACTCAGCCTAGGGAAAAAGCTATTACTAATAGAACTATTAAATACAGGTAGTTATTACATATCAGTATAGGACAGGGATCACATGATATAGTAGTGTAAGTCTAGAATATTTCTGCCAAATTCACTGGTATTAACGTTTATAATCCAGAGCAGAATCTGGCTTATTCTGTGTCCCAGCAGAACCTTGCTCAGATCACTGCTGGATGAAATGTACTAAAGGAAGGCTCATCCCTAGGGGACTCAAAACAGTGGCTTGATCTTGTATAGCAAAGTTGCTGGCTTACCTATGCACACTAGTGTCAGCTCTATCAACTACCATTTTGACACAATTCATTATAAAGTTTTAACGAAATGGAAATTTGTTACCTGTGTCTATCAAATAGCAGTATAGTAATTTACTCATTTTAAATTGGCTTATCTGGAGGTTTAATTTGTGTCACTGGTTAGATGATTTGTAATGATGTTTCAGTATCCAGCGTGGGGGTTTGTTCTGAGCAATCAAAACCTTTTGCTGCAGGAACAGATGCAGTCGGTCAAGTGTGTGTGTGATTAGTCAACTTACTTCCACTGAGCAGTTTTTACATACTTTGAAAATAATAACCCATTAACGTGATAAAAGGTTAGTATCAGCACTTCATGTCTGGTGTTCCCATGAGCTGGTGCTGATCATGGTTTCTGATGGTAAGGGGGAGCAGGGAGGTAGCCCAGGAGCTGGTGTTAAACCTGACGTTTAAAATCTAGCTGGGTTTCAGAGTAGCTCTTTCAGTCTTTGAGAGTCTGCTTCACTGTCCTGTCAGGCAAGACCTTGTTTAATCAGAGTAAAGGATCAGGCAGTTAAGAGAGTCTATTGATCTGATGCTTCGCTTTCTTAGGGAATGGCAAATGGAGAGAGCCTTCCAAACTGCCTTGTCGTTACTGGAGCCAGATATTGTTTTCATCCTAGGAGACGTCTTTGATGAAGGAAAGTGGAGCTCCTCCCAGGTAAAAGGTCCACATCTACTGGTTTTTAGTGTCAGAAAATGCTGAACTGCTTTAAAAGAAATGTGGTTTCCTGGAAATAAGTGGCATGCAGAGCAAGCCAGGCTTTTTTTGATTTTCCTCTTCCACAATTGATGTATTGCAGATTTGTAGGCCGTGACTATAATTTCTAGTGTAGTGTGACATAGTCACTGCAAGGCAGTTGCACTCCAGTGTGAGTGGAGGGTATGTGTGGGCACAAATAAGATCAGGCAGTAAGCATAGTCTTTTGCAATGAGTTGGTCTCCAGCACCCTACAGTGCAAGGTTAAGGTAGGAGGTGAATGTGCATGTCTGGGGAGATACGAGTTAAATGGGGTCCTCCTCATGCTTATGAAGTACTGAGGCTGTGAAAAGAGGTTAGGAGTGGTGCTTCCTAACGATAATCTGGGGAGTAGTATGGAAAAGGGATAACATTTATAAATGTTTGTGGCCACCACTATGATGCTAGGTGTAAACACTGACAGGCTATTAGCATGAGTGGCCAACAGTCCAAACTTTAGAATGACTAACCCAGCCTTTTACTTTAAAAGGCATTATTGGCCTTCTGAAACCCAAAGAAGTGCATTGCCTAGTGTATTAAAGCTGTTGGCAAATGAATTTTGCAAATATAAACAAGGGAATCAGTCAGGCCTGTGCATTACTGGGTATTAGTGTTTGGGGCTCTGACCTTCCTGATAGCTGGTCAGAAAGTTCTATTTGTGTCCTGAATTCTAAAGCCAGTTCATTGTTGTTGCAATATTAATGACACTAATAGCTGTTTTAATATTGTCCATATTCCAGTCTTAGAGGATATACAATGGATGCTGCTCTCGTCTTGGCAGTGGTGGTTTCCAGTGGGTTGACTACAAACTGAAATTTGGTGATTCTCTCAGGACTTGATTTTTCCAATAGCTTCTTTCTCCTCTCCCCAACCTAAACACACACAACATGAAAATGTCAAGGTAATAGCCTACTGCTAAATCCTTTCATAGTTGTCTTCAACATCATTAGTTTTTACAATTTTCCTGCAGGCCTGGGCAGATGATGTCAGGCGGTTTCAGAAAATGTTCCGACATCCAGTTCGCACTGAGCTAATGGTGGTTGTTGGCAACCATGACATTGGTTTTCACTATGAGTAAGTATTTCAGAAAAATTCAGTGCACTGTCAGGTATGAAATGTCAGGATGTAAACAGTAACTCAGTATTGCCAGCCTCAAGAGATCGAATAACATCAGATTGGCCCCAAAGTCAAATGTTGGTTTTTAGTCTGACTTTTGACTTTAACGCCTCTCTATTCCTCTGCCAGTATGTGTGAGACGTTCAGGTTGAAGAGTCAACCTTTAATACACGCTTCTCTCTGGCTGCTCAGATGGAGCTCCCACTTCCTCTCCCTCAACCCCTAAGACAGGGCAACTGCCATCCATTTTCTATTACTGTCTTACTTTCTCTCCTGCTGGATGAGGGCTATACACTGGAACTGGAAAATGAACATCCAAGAACAACAAAATACTCTTCTTATGTATCAAGTCTTCCTATTAAGGATTTATGTGAGCTGAAAGATCTTTACATGTACTAATGTCTTTACAGCATCTCCCACCTAGCTAATTACTGCAAAACGGCATGCAGAGCTATCTGTATCTCAGTGCGGTAATGATAAAGACAGTCCTTATTTTTTTAAATAATTCACATTGAAAGCATTTCAAAAATAATTTTAAAATCAGACTTTGTTTGCATAACTTTGATCAGCTACATTAATAGATCAATTATCCAATAATTTACAGTAAGTTCACCTTGGATTTGTCTGCCCTGGACCTGGCAGCACCTGTTCTCTGACCCCCCGGAGTGGCTGCTGTGTAGCTTTTTCCTGACTTCTTCCCTCCACCTACATCTCAAGCACTGACCTGGCAATGGGTTTGTGTGTAGTTGGAGAAAAGCTGCTGCTGGGTCCACAGCAGAGCAAGTACTGGGGTGGGGTTGGGTGTAATGCTGTTGGGCCCCAGACTCAACAGTAGCTTTTTCCTGACTCCTTCCCTCCACCTACATCTTTCTCTGTGTCCTGCTATCCCAGGACTCTCTCTTTGCTACCACTGAGATAGTGCCAATCCATACATGAAGGCAGGGCTCAATGGCAAGGGCAGATCTGTTTTTCTCAGTTCCAGAGGCTCTCACTTGAGCTCTGCCTGCGTGACCAGCCCTGAAAATTGTGTGAAAGGAGTGGCTGCTTGGGTCTTTGTGAGAGTACCTCCTACAGGTTCCAAAATCCCATGACTCACCATTAATTCACAGGATTTGGCAGTACTAACTGTTGGCTTCCATGTGAGTCAGGCTTTTTTTTATTATTTAGGCTTTTGTCTTCAAGCATCAGTTAAGATGGGCTGGGTTGCATTTTTAGAGCCAGACCTTGGGTGTAACTCATGTGCACAGAGTGAGAGTTAGGAGTGCCCTGTAAAGGTGGCTTCAAGGTCACATCATGGTCAGGCTGCTGCTATAACTCATGCTGTGCTGCAGTGACCCAAAAATGCAGCCAAGCTATTGTGGATATTCTGCCCCATTCCCTACTCTCAGCATCAGAGAGGGTAATTTTGCATCTGTTGTATTTCACATTGTGTTTGTATTGGGGGCAATACTCCCTGGCTTGGTTATGCTTGCTCTGGGGCCAGAATAGACTGAGAGAGGCTGTATCCATCCCATGGAGAATCTCAGTTTTAAGGTCTAATCTGGATCATGGAGCAGTACCTGTTAGGGAATTGACATTTAAATTCGTAACACAACTATATAAAATTACTTATAATGGCAAGTTTCTGAGCATCATACTGCTTTTGCCTTTTAAACACAGAATGACTACTTACAAGTTAAAACGGTTTGCAAAAGTTTTCAACTTCACCTCAGGAAAGCTAATAACCCGGAAGGGGGTAAAGTGAGTATAATTTTTGCCAACATTTTGAGCTTTTTCATTGTTTGTTTTTTTAAACTTTTATTTTCCTGAACCCATTGTAGTGTGTTCTCATGAATATTTGTTAAACATAAAACATTATTTACTCCCAAGAAACTTTTTTATAAATACTGTAAAGCTGTGGTCTCCAATCTTTTTATGCACAAGATCACTTTCTGAATTGAAGATGAACCCAGGATCTGCCCCGCCCCACTCACTCTATTTCCCCCTCCCTCCCTTGCTCTCTTTCCCCCACCTTCACTCACTTTCACTGGGCTGGGGCAGGAGGTTGGGATGCAGGAGGGCTTTGGAATGTGGGAGGGGGCTCCGGTCTGAAAGACATCAGAATTTTTTTTGTCAGATAAAGTGAAGGGAAATACATTGTACTCATCTACACTCTGACTTATATTCTGACCACGTATATTAATTCACAAGAATGTAGGAAATAAAGGCTACAAATGTATCACTTAATTTTTTAAACATTAAGCGAGTATTCTAATCAGGCTGGAAGTGCTATATCACCCATGAAAGAAAGTGTGCTTCATGCAAGTTTATGAGAAAATAGACCCCCAGCTTAACACAACCATGTATTACTCAAGTCTGTGACCCTAAACACATTTCAGCTAACATTCTTAAAATAGTCATTAAACAGGGACTAACATCCTCTCTTTACTCCAGACTCTGTGTATAGTACTCAGTTGACCATCTGCTCGTTGAAATGAGTTTGCCTTATTAATACTGCTTGTTGTACTAGTGTTCTAGAACACATTTACCAAGTAGCTATTTAGTGAAAAATGTTGGCAGCGATTTAAGATCTGCTTTTTGCCAGCAACCCTTCCGTGATGGAATCTAGCTCACTTTTGTATATAAGCACATGACTGTTCCCTCCTCCTGCATGCTGAGCTGTGAAATGTCCTTTCTCTGTGGGCTAGCAGGCTGGCCTAATATAAAAATAAGTGCCTATTTATACTTGTGACAGGTAAGAGCCTAGTAGCAAGAAAAATTAAGTTTATTTAAAAGCTACAACGAAGATAGAGTTAGGTAAGTACAGTGAAAGCTTCTCTACCCTGCTTTGCCAGAGACCCATGGTTAAGTGAGAGACGCTTCTCTTTAGGTGTGAATCAAACTAAGGGCTTGCCTGTGCAGTGCCAGAAGGCTGTGTGTTGTGCTGTAACTGCCCTGCATCTTGCACCCTCTACAGGGCATGTTAAGAGTGTTTTACAGATCACACCCCTCCGGTGCACTTTGCTGGTAACCTGTACACAAGGTCCAGGTTCATTTGTGGGGCCTTCCCTGGGCAGAGGCTGCCAAATGCAGTATAGCTTTGCTTTAACATTGCTCACAAGGTCTCTCTGGCTTCTGAGATACAAGTGCCAAAGCAACTTCTCACCTTCATATTTCAATGTTATGGATTATTGCACTGCTAGAGGATATAATTTTAAACAGTGCCTCACAAATTACGTGGATATCAGATTCATCACAGCATCTAAACTTTGCTATGCCACCTGACTGACTAGATTGGTGTCTAACAATGGGTGATCATGGAAAGCTGTGGTAGCATGCAGTATCAGTATTTGAGAGATACGGCTAGTGCAGCCATTCTCCAACTGTGGATTGGGACCCCAAAGTGACCAGGGTTGCCAGGGCTGGCTTAGACTTCCTGGGGTCCAGGGTGGAAGCCTGAGCCCCACCACCCACGGCCGAAGCCAAAGTCTGAGGGCTTCAGCCCTGCATGGTGAGGCTCAGGTTGCAGAACCTCTGCCTGAAGGGCTGAAGCCCTTGAGCTTCAGCTTTGGCCCCCCTGTCCAGAGCAGTGGGTCTTGGGCTTTGCCGGGGCAGTGGGTCTTGGGCAGGCTCAGGCTTCGGTCCCTTCTCCTGTGGCCGTGAAGTAATTTTTGTTGGCGGAAGGGGGTCGCGGTGCAATGAAGTTTGAGAACCCCTAGTGTCTAGTGTGTGGTCTGGGCACAGTCGTTATTGAATTTAGTTCATACACTGACTTTTTTCTGAATTACGAACTTGTTTGCTTTTTTTTTTTTTTTTTAAAGAAGGGCTTCATCTCTCACCACTAGTGCCTGGAGACCTAACAGTTGTCTTTTCCCCTATTCCCTCTCTGTTCTCCCCCAGCTTTGTCATGGTGAACAGTGTTGCCCTGGAAGGTGATGGGTGCACTATCTGCAGCAGGGCAGAGGCAAAGCTCATGAAGCTTTCTCATAAACTGAATTGCTCCCAACAGGTAAGAGTCCAATAGTCCATTCACTGTAACTGCAGAGTTGGAGTTGCAGTTATAGTCAGGCTGGAAGTCAGATTCTTCTCCTTCGAAAAAATCGATCTCTCTAGTTTGTGTTTTGTCCTTCCTCTCATAGTGCTCTGGCCTTGTCTCCTTGATCATTCTTACCTCCATATTCACAGTGGATTTCAGTGTGCATGTTGCTGACTCCCCCTGCCCCAGTCTTTCTGCTAACTTCAGAAAGACTGGGGCGCAGGTCTTCAATCTTGTTTGGTCTGTTATCTCTCCGTCAGCATGTAATATCATTTACGCTGGTCTCTGATCTTGTAAGGGAGCCTGCATAGTCTAATGGCTAGGAAGTCTGGAGACCTGGATTTTGTTCCTCACTTTGCCACTGACCTGCAAGTCACTTCATCTCAATTTCCCCATCTGTAAAATTGTTAATGGTTATTCTCCTTTGTAAAGCACTTTGCCATCTAAGTATTATTCTTACATGGACAGGGCCTTTTTCTATCTACCTTTTGCCTGTCATGTCTCCTCCTAACCTGAGCTCTCATGCGGCTTTTCAAATGTACTCTTTTTAAACACTCCTCCATCTTGACCAAATTAATTTGTGAATTTACCTTAATTTCCTTCCACTACATCAATACAATTTTTCTTAAGTAAAAAGCGTATCAAACTACCCCATTTTCTCTTTCCCTTCTTAATGGAAACCTTTGCATCCTTGATGGTGAATTTTACATTCATCCCATATCTCCTGGATCTGCAGACTTGCATGTTGCTATTATCCGTCCAACGCTGCCTCTGAATAGTACTAATTTGATTCCCACAACTGCTGAAATCTTCAAGCATGCTTTCATATCCTCTTGCCTTCAGTGTAGCTATTCCAGTTCTCTATGGTTCAGCATGTTCTGTAAAGTGTTGCTGCCATCTTCTGATATATATAGAGAGAGTGCAATTGCATCCATGGCCTCAAAAAATTTCACTAGCAACTTGTTCATTAAAGTCCAGTTCTAATTGGCAGTCTTGATTTTTAAAACACTTTTTGTGAACAGAAGCCTGAAGCGAGTTCACGTAGTTCCATCCTCTTCTCTATCCCTTCACAATCTGACCTCTGTGAGATGTGCTCTGAATCATCTGCCATTTGGAACAGACTTCCTACACAGCACCAGCTCTCTTCAAATCATCCCATCATACAGCTTTTCTCCCTTACCTATACCTCTTAATTTCTATCCTCTGATTTTACTCTGTAAGGTCTCATATGATTAGTTTCTCTGATCGACACTGTAAACAAGTACTTTGCAATAATCCTTATACAATACTAGTTGTTGTGTTGTGTTTTTTTTGAGGAAAATATCTTACATGGTCTTCAATTTTGCATTTCTGTCCTGGCCCTCCAAGCATGTAATAAATACAGAACTAGTGCTGCACAGACACAATTATGTTTGTCTGGCTTGATTTTATTAGCAGGAACAGAATCATTCCAACAAAAGATGCAGCGGTGTGGAACAGCTTCCAGCTTCAGAACCAATCCTTTTACAGGTGTGTTGGGGATTAGGTGGGCAGGATTTCACCATTTCAGCATATTTATCAACATTTTATAAAAGGCTGCATTAGCTAACAACTGGCACTTGCTTTGAATCCCTGTCAGCATTACCCTCTTTACAGAAAAAGTGACGCTGAATGTACCGGAGAAGATTCTGCTCTTCCAGAGGAAAAGAACACCCCATTTAAAGAAAAGTATGATGTCCTTTCTAGAGAGGCTTCACAAAAGGTTTGATAATTTAACAACTTTATTTAATATCACAGTAACTTTACAGCGCTTCCTGAAATCCTTAATTATGTATATAATATTGGAAAAAGCAAATGCTAGCTGAGATAAGCTGAACACACAGCTCCTCCTGGTTTAGTGAGGCCTGGGGGAGACTGCTCATAGACCTGCTGGGCTCTACATGATAAGTCCAGGGACACTCAGTCTGCTGCAGAGCATTTATGCTCAGTGTAGCATTTTGTACTATAGGGGTAACCCATTTTTAGTAGGACTAATAGAAAAAGTCACTGATCTTGTCCAGCACTCGAAAAAATTACTTTCACTGACTTACTGATGATAAACAGAACATTCCCAATAAATTAAATGGGCAACTGAGATTTTTCCTACAGCAGAAATGTATGTGCTCAAGTCTGAGGGCAGATCACCTCCAGATCAGTGCTACTCTTCATTTAAGACCCAGGTTTTCTATTTGTGGTGCTAAAGACTTGATACTAAGTGTTGTTCAAATTCATAAGGAATTTACCTACTATAGTAAAATGTTACAAACTACCACCCTGTTTTTGTGACAAAGGTCAGCTAGGGTGATTTACTATTAAAATATAAATGTTGTATTAGTGGAAGACATGAGGATTTCACAAAATACTCTGCAAAAATAGTAGCCCAAGTAGTAATATGGAAGGAGAGCCCGTTGGAAGCAAAACTAGATATTAAACTGTGTGATGACTTTAAACATAAATTCAAATTAACTTTTCATGTTTGTAATTTTGTACTGTTTCCACTATAGCTGTTATGGTGGTTTCATCCCCGTTTGATTCTGAGCGGCCATACCCACAGTGCATGTGAAGTGTTGCATAATGGGAAGATTCCAGAAATCAGTGTCCCATCATTTAGCTGGAGGAACAGAAACAACCCTAGTTTCATCATGGTAAATTTAAAGATTTTTATTTTTGTCAGGTAACTTTCATAAATATAAATCAACATGGCAATCAGCTATTTATTAAACTGCTGCTACCTGTTTGTTTTGTTTAAAAAGGCAGAACACCCACTCACTCTCCCTCAAAACCCAACATTTACTTAATACACTGCATCCACTTTATAAAGCACATGAGGAGAGCCACACAGGTTGTGTGGTACAAGGAAGTGCTATTAAAGGTGTAGTTTGTATATTTGTAAAAAGCATGTGTAACAGAGTTTCTTATAAAGAGGGTGCAGGGTAAACTATTGACTTGTTAAAAAAAAAAATCAGTACCATGCACTGAACAGTAGAAAGGCTAGTTTTGCTTGGCTGATTTATCTACTATGAAAATAAGACCATATCTATCTCAGATTTCTACATGGCTTTCTTGCCTGTCAGACTCACCCACTAACCACTTCAGAGAGGGCAAGTTTTCATTTGTCTTCTCATAATCTGCCTCATTAGTTTCAATTCACACGTTTTCTAATTTCACTTAGAATGTTGGTTAAGCTCCATCAGATAGTTCCAATGTACAGTATCTTGTTTAATATGTACCACATAGAGATGGAGAAAACAATCAGTTCTACAATAATTCAAGTTTTTGAAAAGTTCTGTTTTAAATAGCAAAACCTACAATCACTTTGTTTACTTTTCCCCATGCCACAAGATGCTGAAAAGAAACTCAAATCTCATTACTCTTTGGTTTACACTCTTTAGTCCATAGACAACAACATAAGTCCCTTCTCAATCCATGTATTTTATTTAACAGTTGGCATGTTTCTTTTGCTAAGTAGTCCTGCTTTTACCAGCTGCTACCTATCCAATCAAGTGCTTGTGCCTATTCTATTTTCCTTAAAAGTGGTTGCTCTCAAACCATGCACATTACCTCTGCAGCATGTCTAGTCTCCAGTGCTATAGGGTGTGGACTGACTGCATGGCATTGGTACTATATTAGTCCAGGTTCTGCAACCTAATGTAGAACTTAAACATCACAGCTGTTTTTGATGTAGAGTATACCTAACCTCTTAGCAACAGCATGATGGTCTATCTATCTTTTCTTTTTCAGGGCAGCATAACACCAACCGACTTCTCCCTCTACAAGTGTTTCCTTCCACTTGAGAGCAGAGTTACTACTATATACTGTATAGCAGGGGCTCTACTTGGGGTACTGATACTAGCTCATCTTCAACTTTTCAATCCACCTTTTTATTTTGCTCAGCACTTAATCAGGAAGCATAAAGCAGTATGAAGAGCCAGACATCTGCATTCAGTTACTGAAATACCAAAGCTGAGAACAGTCAAACATCAGACTATATTCATGCCAGCAAATGACCTAATTGGATTGTTAATCCGAAGGCAGGTCGCATTTACACATACCATAGAAATCCTACACAGTTGATATGACTACTACAGGATAAATAATTAACTGAAATGAACTGTTTTCATGCTGTACAAAAATACAGTATTCTACAATCAAATGAGTCCATTTCCTTGCTATAATTTTTTGTATCAAATATGTATACTAAAAGTTTGTAACTGTACATTATGTAAATCCTACAGCCTCTGCACTAGTATTTCCTACCCGGGAGGAGGCATAGTCTTTCAAGCTGGAACCATCACTGTATGTTTTATTGCTACGTGCCCTTCTAATGTGATACTTCTGTTTTTTAATGTCAGCAGGAGATAGATACATCAGTGGATTTCCTTAGCATTCCTAAGCTGTCACACACAGGGAGAAAATCAGGAGAAATCCCTGCTGTGTTAATAGTTTTGGACTGTAATCCCCCGTCTTTCCACCCCTCCAGGGTCTACTTCAGCCCTTCCAAAAATTTGGGGTGGAATCTCTCAAGCTGCTCTTTTTTAATAAAATGTGCTATGATAATCTTAAACTACAGGGCCCTATTGCACCCTATAGGTCAATGTGGAGAGGTTTTCCTCAACAAGGGAGGTCAGATACTGCTGCAGTAACATTTTCCCATCCGCTTCATGGTGGAGGACCCTGTACACATTATGCCCCTGTAGGATTCCAAAAGAATGTTAACAAAACTTGGTTATATTGATGCAGAGCCAGCTTTGAGCTGTAATGTCAACTTTAATGGAGTTTTGGGGATTGCTTTGTAAGGGAAAGCTGTAGCAGCAGAGCTCCATTGGAGCCACAGCAATCCTCAGAGCTGGCGTAGTTGAGAGGCTGTCTGCCTCTGGGTGGCTAGATTGCAAAAATCTAGAAGCCAGAATCCCTGCTGCTTTATGTGGACAGGATAGACAAATGCAATTAAAAGAAAAACCATAAGGAAAGTCCACAGGAGCAGCCAGTTTTCTTTTTGGTGCTCCTGCAGAAGCAGGTGGCTTTTAGCCTACAGGGGTGGTTTGTTTTGCCTACTTTTTCTTTTATTACTCATTCCCCCTTACAAAGGTAAAGTTTTCATGTTTCTAAAATAATTTTGGAAGGGGAAGTGTGATAATCTATGCATAACCAGCAGTGGTAGATTTAGGGAATTATACCTATTACTAGCTAACCCCTGCCTTTCATTTTATAGGAAATATATAACAATTGCAAATATAGAAATATCAAGACTATACATCCTACTAGCAGTTTCACTTGGAAGGATAATCTTACAAAGATACTGTCCTGTCTCTAAAATTATCCTATTTTAAAATAAAATTACTAAATTTCTCTAAGTAAAAGAGGACTGGGTTTATAAAAATCTGATTCATATTGTGTTCCTGAAAACAACAATTCAGATCTTAATTTGTCCCTAAAATTTAAAACAAAGGCTGGAGCTAGTTCAAGGAGTGATTAAACAATCTATGAAGTAATGTAGGCTAACACTTCTCTAGGTTTCTGTTATTGCAACTGT
Organism: Gopherus flavomarginatus; assembly: GCF_025201925.1. NCBI lineage: Eukaryota > Metazoa > Chordata > Testudines > Testudinidae > Gopherus > Gopherus flavomarginatus. Next base: position 207,283,700 of record NC_066618.1, read on the forward strand.
AATTTTAGACATTTGTACAGGTTATCTTGGACACAGGAAAAGTATATACTCACAGAGACATAAAACACCTATGTATAAAATATAAAGCAGTGTTATAATTACTAAAAAGGACATGCCTTATTGCTACAGCAATTCTTGCTTTTTATATATTGTACTGTACCACAACTTGTTTTGAGAATGTCATTTGCATAAATTATTCAAGTTTGAGAAATATTCACACAGTTTGATTCTATAATATTTAAAATAAAACAATTTTCTAATGTCTCTTTATTAAAAGAGAAATAAAAATGTCATCTTGTAATTCTCTTAGGCCAGACACAAGGGTTTATACCTCCCCCCCCACCCCCCTTCTTGCTATTTACTTGCACAATGAAAGCTGCTGTTGGTACAAAGATTGACAAGCTCTATAGAATGGTGCTTTACACATTCACAATCGGCCTGTGCAATTATGACGTACTATGAATGACCAAAGAATTACTAAACATATTTCTAAAGTTAAAGGAAAAAAAATCCTTGATTCCCATTAAAACAACACCAGGTTGCAATTTGGACACTTGAATGAATTCCAATGTTTTAAAGCTGAGATTTCAAAAGAGAAAGGCAGGTTGCTGCAACATCCGGTGACTGTAATACCTTACTTGAAAAGGTAAGTGGTTAATTTGCATAATTTATATTTTTTATACTAAAGAGCAGTGTTTTTATATAAACCAGAAAAAAAATCCCTAAACTCTACAGATAAAGTTCTTACCCCCAGTCACTGCTGCAGGTAAGGTTGACATCAAGCTGTACAGCGCAATCAAAAACATACTTACATCTTAGCTCATTTTACAGGTACAGCCATAATCAAGGCACAAAGATCTTCTACAAGTATTTTTCTTCAATAAAGTTGTACAAAATAATATTACATTTTACAGTCTGTACAATATAATAAACCAGCAGTAAAACAAAAAATATATATATATATGTAGGAAGAGGACTGTTGTCCAAGAATGATCTAAACTAAACGGATCATTTGTGGACAGCACAAATAACATAAGTGAGGGTGGTACATTTTCTGCCTAGATGCAACAGGCTGAAAAAGTAGCTGTAATTCAAATGCCTGAGGTGTGTGGAGGCACTTAGCCCCAAAACCCCAGAAAAATTGCTTATCTTCACCATGCCTCTCATTATCTACTCTACTTCCTGTGCCAGTAACGGCTTAAAAGAGGAGGTCACTTTATCAGCTGACCTGCAACTCAGTAATGCTAAAAACTGTGACAGTAATAAATATTGTGGTGCTGCTACATTGTGTGTATACTTCCTCAACAGTATTTAATAACCTGATACAAAGTGCATTATTCTTTTTTCAACCATCAAGTACTCTTAATATCATGTTAAAAAAGGGACCCACACAAGGATAGGTATGACTTTAGTGTCATCCAGCTGACATACTAGTTTGAACTAACATAACCTGCTGGAAAAAATTTAGCAGGTTGTGTTCAATTAGCAAAAATAAAACCCAAAAAACAAAACACCCCTAAAGCAACAGAGGTAGCCAAAGGGCTTAGTGGAATGACAAAGAAGTGGCATATCAAAATAAAGCACACAAATAGTCCCAAAAAGCATAGCGGAAAAGAAACCCAAACTTGCTGCAAACCAGCTCAAAGGCGAAATAATTAAGGTAAACAACCTGAAAAGACTGATGTTTCTGTAGTATTTTCTTCCACCCTGTGTGGCATAGTATAGAGAGAGAGAGAGAGAGCAAGAGAGTAAGGAGCTAAGTATTTAAAACCACAGGCTCCACGGTGATCCCAATCACAAGAGTTCATACTGGCGAAGATGCATTCTCTGAATGATGTCTCGACAATCGTTGAACACTCTGCGGATGTTTTCTGTGTCCACTGCACATGTGAAATGTGGGTAGCAGTAATGCCTGCCATCTCCACTTGCTGTACTTATCCTCTGCAGAAAAGGAAGAGAACATATTGAAGACTGATTGCTCAGGGGTCTGTCAGCTCATTACATCCCAAACATGTGCCCAGTTGTAAAAGATTAGCTGAAGAGCAAGAGCCCAGTTTTCAGCACTGCCAGTTTGCCTATCCAAATGCAAATCCTGGATGTGCCTATGCCTTCCAAAGATATGTCCGTGTTTTCATATGATACACACTAAAGAAATGTATTAAGTAGGTAGGCATACAAACACAAGTAGCCCTTTAACAGGTCAGCTGCTGGCAATCTAGTGAAAAAGCCCCCATTTAAGTTGACTTTCAATTCTTAGATACTCATATTGAGAAGTTTATAACCCAGGCCACTTCAACTGCTTTAGGCAGTAGCAGATTAGATCACCATTTAGGAGCCTTGCCTGTGGATCTAGAGGCATTCAGTGATTAGACATAGAAAACCCAAGGTTAGACAAAGAAAATGATATATAAGTGGTCTGTGAAGACAGACAGCAATGCCTGGGTATCTTTAAGCTATACCACCTTGCTCTTGCACTTCAGATGAAATTATATCATTTAAAAAGTGCTCCATTTCTTGCCCACAAGCCTAGGTAGCTTTACATTCTCTGAAGCAGCAAATCATGGGATTCCAAGAGGATTAACAGCCTTACTGTTTTAACAGCCTTACTGACTGAGCATGTGAAAAATCTCATAGTTTATGAAGTTTTACATTATACAGATCTTTTGACTTGGACATTTATGTTTAGACATGCTAGAAACTTTTCAGCATCTATGTATATGTAAGATAGAACCTTTCACTTCTAGGTCAATAGTTCAAATTATTATTGTTAAGCACCAACCCTATGATCAGCCCTGTATGAACACAGAGGAATCCTGGACTGGTTTTAAAGCTTACATGACTGAACTGGTCCTGTCTGACGTTAATAGAACTCGCTGCCAGCTAACAACTGCAGCCAATATTGGTTGGTTTTATAGTATGGGCCATCTACTAGGGGCTAGACTGTGATCATCATTGGTACTCTGGTTGACACTCAGCAAGAGAGACCAAGGAGTGAATGGGCATGAAAACTAAGCTACACTTCCCCCCATAAAAGTTATGTCAAAAGGCTAGTGTGGGGAAATTTGCATTCCCTGTGACAACTAGCGAAGGGAGTGGCTCACAATCCATCCCACTACCACTGTCCTTAGAGACCAAAATACTCCCTTGTTTTGCACTAGGAAACAGACCCAGGAATGAGATCAGAGGGTAACTTTAAAGAATAATCATTTCAACTCATGGTATATTTTAATGTATACGCAAAATAATCGTGCACTACCAGGAGACCTAATTAGTATTTCCAATTTATGAGTTGGGTAAACCAGGTAAAATATAAACGAAGTTTTAACAGAATATTAAGCACGGTATTATAAGGTTAAAATACCATTAAAATACCCAGTATAACTGCATGAAGGGTATCTTGTAAGAGCTGCTATGTTATATATTATAGGTACATAACCTGTACTGTTAATAACCAAATACTGCATTCTATAATGCATCTATCCCAGGAATTATTTTTCTTTTTTTGGTGCCACCAAGTGGCAAAACTGTGAACTTTTGCTTTAAATCAGCAATGTAGCTTGTCTACATGAATATACAGTTTGCATCAAGCTGGGGTGTGAACATTAGCTTGCTGTGGAGTTGCTGTGTGAATCATACATGTCATGTACAGCTTTATGGCAGTAACAAAGAACAGAACTCATCCCTCTTACTTCAAAAGCACGGGGCCCTGCTATTTGAGCAATAGAGAATCTCCATTAGCTATTAGGAGTACAGTGCTTATCATATACAGCCAATTGCTGATTCCATCAAGCGAAGAACAAAGTAGCTAGTTCACCACAATGTTTTGGTGATGCACAGTTACATTTGAGACTCTACAGCAGCATGTTAAAATATGTGTTTTCAAAATGTGGTATTTTTTGTGCCCTAGCAGTTAAGCAACCGTATAATTTTAGGAGATCATCCATCTACTGAATTTTCAACTCAAAACTTATTCTGAGGAGTCATATTAGACTTGTATTAAGAGAAGTGAGTGCCAACTCAAGGAAAAATACACACCTCTACAAAAACATTTAGCAGAAGAACCATTACTATACTAGAATACAAGAAAAATATTGAAGTTGGATCCCTATAATTATGAACAGGTCAAGATTCAGAAGAATCTGTTGTGTTCTCAGTAAAGGAGCTAAATATACTATTCTTGGAATGCAGGTCAATGTATTCAGACAGTAGCTGCTTCAAGTCCAAGAAAAAAATATTCAGATTTTCAAAATAAAAACCAGAATAAACCAGCTTTGCCCCGCTGCTGTTTCTGTAGGGCTGACCCATTGTACTGAAGTAAAACATCAGCAGTTGCAGAATCCTGTATATAAAACATCAATATTTGTTTTGGGAGAATTGTAAAGAATAGATGAATGCTGGGTTCAACATTGTGAGGAGGAAGGATAGTCTTGTGATTAAGCACAGGACTAGGAGCCTGGAGAGTTTCCTATGAAACAGAGACCTCGTGAAATAGGAGACACTGCCATGAATTAGACATGTGACCTGACCTGGCAAGGAAAGAAACATTTTGCTAAGGCAAAGAGCTGTATTGCCAGTCTTGTCTTGGTGAGCCAAACAACTCTTCCTTTCATGCCTAGCTAATGCTTTCATACATTGGAAACCAATGGCGTAGTTAGCACAGGGGCTGAATACCTGCAACTTGAAGTCACTGAAAATGAAATGTCTACCTTCTGAAACTTATTAGCAATATTAGTCAGAGGTGTGTTTAAATATAAACACCTTTTCTTAACTAGTCTGCGTTAAACCTGTGTTTAATTAAGACAATCATCTGAAATAGAAATAGTGGCTGCAATCCGGGTCAGCAGAGGGACAGTTTTGAGAGTTGCAGCGTGCCAGGTACAGTTGCAGAGGGCTATAAGATGACACGACTTTCACAGGCTACCACAGCACCATTCCTAAAGCATCTTGTGCAGCAGTAGCAGGGGGCTGATGTGCCAAACCCATGAACATGACTATAGGCTTCCAAAATTACAATAAAGAATGTGTAAATAATAAAGGCAGATTTTCCAGGAAATGTAACAGAGCAGAACAAAAAAAAAAAATACAGACCATAAAGAATTGAAAAGAAAAATGTAACAAAGGTAGTGAGATGAAAAACTTCTTCACTCTCTGAAGCATAAAATGTTCAAGGTTTCTCTTTCTAATTTGCTTCAGAACAGTATTTAAAATGTAAAATAAAATAACTACTTCAGTCTTACTCGCCTGTTGCCATTGGCAGTGGCACAGTGCAACGCCTTAGGAATATTTTTACTAGAAATACTTCCACTTGAGCTGGCTGACATTTTAAATATCCATATAGTGTATGAATTCCCCCATTTTCTTTTACACTGAATAATGGAAAGAACAGATGTGTGAAAATTACCTGCCATAAACTCAAGGTGAGATTCTGCGCAGTGCTTCCATGGGGAGGGGAAGTTTAAGCTCACGTTAGCACCCTTGAAATCCTGGGTAGCTCCAGGTATCCCTGGGGGCCTGTCTAAATTATGGAAGCTACTCAGGCCTGCCAGGAATCTCTGCAGCACCATGTGCTCTGCTCCCACCCCAAAACACTCCTGCCTCAGGCACAACCATTAATCAAGACTTGTCAGGTGGACCTCAGAAGGCAGCCTTAAAGCTGTCTTCAGATGTGACTAAACAAGGGGAATCCTCCTCTGGCCAGAGAGGAGACATTTAGGCCCCCTTCATGCTATTCTGGCTCTTTTATGCCAGGTACAGGGCCAAAGCTGGGAAGAGAATCTCACACTTCAGCCACGTGACTGCGGTGCTGAAGCTGATGTATGGGTCACACAACAGAGGGGACTGAAACCTTATGTAAGAGCAAAATCTGTGCTTGGCTGGGGGGACAAATATTTGATACAGAGTTCTTCAATTTAGCAGACAGAGGTCTAACACAGTCATATGGCTGTGAGTTGAAGCTAGACAAATTCAGACTGGAGATAAGGGGCAAGTTTTCAACTGTGAAGGTGATTAACCCATTGGAACAACTTACCCCCCACCCCAGTACCTCTAATTTACCCATAGCACCGCAAATTCCCCCTTTACACTTGATCCATCCTGGGTCGTGTGTTTTCCGAGAGCCAATGGACTGCCACCCCTCCCCCATACACCTCTGCCCTATACCCTTTCCCCAGCCTCCTGCTGCCCCCAATTCCTTCTCCAGCTTCCCTAGACCTCCTAACTCCTTCCTCCTCACTACACCCTATGTTCCCTGATCGCTCCACTTCAGCTTCAGGCCCCAAATCCCCCATTACTTTCTGCCATCCATGGGCCATGGGGAGGGGCTGTGTGTTTTTGGGCATGGTCTAGGCTCACCTCCCTTTCCTTTCCACCAGTTGTAAGTGGGGCATATTCCCAGCTGTTCACATCTGCCCAGATAGACCTCTCAGAGGGCATGGGGGCATCAGGTCTGGGAGTGACTCAGGGGGTCAGGCCATCAGGCGACTCTCAGGTCATCAAGATTTACAAATGGTTCCTGAGCCCCAAGATGTTACACTGATCCCCTCTGGCCTTGGAATCTATGCATCTCTCTCATCAGCTGAATATCTCAGGTTGCAGTGGGGGAGGTTTAGGTTGGATATTAGGAAAAATGTTTTCACTCAGAGAGTGGTGAAACACTGGAATGGGTTACCTAGGGAGGTGGTGGAATCTCCTTTCTTAGAGGTTTTTAAGAAACCCTGACAAAGCCCTGGCGGGGATGATTTAGTTGGGGATTGGTCCTGCTTTGAGCAGGGCGTTGGACTAGATGACCTCCTGAGGTCCCTTCCAATCCTGATATTCTATGATTCTATGATCACTAAGGAAACAGAAGAACTGCAAGAGGGGCCTACCTGCCTGATACACGGGCTGGACATTAACACTCACTAGAAGTGATTCAGGAGAGAGAATGTGTAGGTGTTTGTTGTTTTAAACCCAGATCTGTAACTCTTGTGTGCTTTCCGAGTAAAAGTTACTGTTTTTTCTGAAACTCCTGTGCCAGCCTGTGTTCCTTACTTTACCTGCCAGGTGTCCCCGAAGAGCTAAACTATAGTCCAGAGTGCTGCTGGAGGAGACTTTGGTGTGAGAGTATGCATATTTGACTGGGGAACCCAGAGAATTGGTTCAGGGGCCTAGAGCAGCTAAACTGTGGGTCCCACATCCCAAGGAATAGGGCCCGGATGGGAGGGCTGCATCTGGGAGGTGGGTGCCTCAGAGGCCCAGAGTTAGAAACAAGTCACTTGTCGCTGCCCAGAGCCAGCTGGCTTGGAAGCATGTAGGATCCAAAGGTTTGGTCCAATTACAACAGACTGTTGACTGTCTACCGGGAGGATTCAGACAGGTCTATAGCTAGGGCCCTATCAAATTCACGGTCCGTTTTGGTCAATTTCACAGTCATAGGATTTTAAAAATCATAAATTTCATTATTTCAGCTATTTAAATCTCAAACTTCACAGTATTGTAATTGTGGGGTCCTGACCCAAAAAGGAGTTGTGGGGAGGTTACAGGGTTATTGTAGGGGGGGTTGCGGTACTGCGACCCTTACTTCTGCACTGCTATACTAGCGTTGCCTTCAGAGCTGGGCAGCTGGAGAGCGGCAGCTGCTGGCCGGGAGCCCAGCTCTGAAGGCAGAGCCACCAGCAGCAGCAGCAGCAGCCACTCTCCGGCCACCCCTTCAGAGTTAGGTGCCTGGCCAACAGCCACCGCTCTCTGGCTGCCCAGTTCTGAAATCAGCACAGAAGTAAGGGTGGCAATACCGCAACCCCCTAAAATAACCTTGTTACCCCCATCCTGAAACTCCCTTTTGGGTTAGGACCCCCAATTTGAGAAATGCTGGGCTCCTCTGTGAAATCTGTATAGTATAGGGTAAAAGCTCACAAAAGACCAGATTTCATGGTCCTTGATGCGTTTTCATGGTTGTGAATTTGGCGGGGCCCTATCTATAACAAACCTGTCGCTAAGTGTAGGAGCTGACCTCAGTAATGGATTGTGAACACCATACAGGCCACACAGCAAGCACAGAGATGTGAATGAAATCTGCTATGCAACAAGAATAAGCTTTTATAGATAGATAAATCCTCAAAATAAATCACAGAAATTAGAAGTGGAAGTGGTCCATTATTGCTGTGGCCATGTGCACAATGGCGAACGAAAGGAAAGAGGAAGGCAGTCTGGGGCCACAGTAGACTAAGTACCAGACTGGGTTTCAGGAGACTATTCCTGGCTCTGCCAACGACTCTCTATGCATCACTTGGCATCTTTGTGCCTTAGTTTCACCATTTATAAAATGGGCTTCACCTTTTTTCAGTGCTGTGAAATGTATGGCTGAAAAAAGCTATGAAAGAGCTAAGCATTTTTTCCCCATCCTATTTTTGCAAAATGTGACCATATTGTCATGTGTGTTTAATGAGCATAACCTCCATGATACGACTATATACAGGTTTTTAAAATTACTCACTAAAAACTCATCCCGGATAAAGAACTTGGCTCTTGTGACTTTGGGATCTTCTCCAGCATCTGGTGTTGCTGTTTAATTAAAAATAAATTGTATCAGATAAATTAAATAAATGAGAACTATTTTGCATATTTAATAACAGATGGAATAAATAAGAGATAGTTCTTTGCTATAGGAATTAAAAAACAATATACCTACATTACATTCACAATTGGTTCTTCCAAAACGAAAGAACACTTTAAACCAGCGTTTCTCAAACGGGGATCTGGTCCACAAGGACACTTCAGTTGGTCTGCAGGCCCCACTGATCAACTTCTCCCCCACCCTCCCAGTGCCTCCTGCATGCTGGGGAATGGGGGAAGGGGGTAGAATCATGTCCAGGGCCACCAGCCTGCTGATCAACTGCTCCCCGTCCCTTCCAGTGCCTCCTGCATGCTGTGGAACAGCTGTTACCCAGCATGCCGCAGGCGCTGGGAGGGAGGGGGAGAAGCAGAAATAAGGTGTGCTTGGGGGAAGGGGTGGAAAGAGCCATGGAAAAGGAGAGGTAGCGGTGGAGCGGGGCAGGAAGAGGTGAGGTGGGATCTTAGGGGAAGAGGTGGAGTGGGGGCAGGGCCTGGGACTGAGCGGGAGGCTTGGGGGTCCACAAATTTTTTTAAATCAAAATGGGGATCCTCAGGTTGCTAAAGTTTGAGAACCGCTGCTTTAACCCATCTTAAATAAACAAACTTCTATTTCACAGCTTGTTATGGGCAACAGCTCCTTGGATAAATTGGGAACATTGCTTATGGCTTATTGCTTGGTCATACAAACCACTAGAACGGATTGTAGACTCTGCAAATGCTTACTCACATTGATCACTTTATTCACATGGATCAGTGTTTGGGATGAACTTGGTACCATATGCTGATTTGAAAAATGGCCTCAAGTGTGTAACACAATGAAGCTACTACATAGAGTAATTTGGCTTTACAAATAATAATAAGATGTTACCTTTCTTTTAAAGTAAAGTTGTTCTCTTTTTTTAAAACAATGTAAATATTTTTCACACTAGCAACTATTTATAATTAGAAAATATTTCAATGTAAAGTACATTTTCTTAACAATCCCTAGCATTTAGTAACAGGAAAACACTGAAATGTGAAAATAGCAATTCAGTAGTTAAACATTCTGTTGCTTTCATATCGGTTGACAAAGTTTTGATGCTGAAGACCATTTATTATATAAATCAGGCCCTCCTTGAAATGCAGGCTGACTGTCAAATAACTGTGGCTGAGATGCGGACAAGACATGGAAAACGGTAGAAAAGTAATAATGGATCTTTATTAATTGTGGTAATTTGGAAAACCCAGAGAAGACCTATTTGTTTAAGAAAAATTTGCTAGAACAATATGAACACTTAAATATTATGTTATGTCTGCTAATTTTTTTGATAACCAGACATCTTGTTACAACTATATTAGAGTCGTTAATGTGTGGGGCTGACAGCGGGAGCCTGCCCGCCCGCCCTCGGGGATGACAGCCAGAGCGCTGCTGCCTGGGACTGACAGGCAGAGCCCTGCCACTGTCAGCATGGATAAATGGGGGAAAAAGTGTGTGTTGCAAATCTCAAAATGTAAGCAAAACTGGGAACTGTGCAAAGTAAGCTAATTAAAATAAAAACTGCACTGGAAGCTTGATATTACGGGATCCGCAATTTCCGCAATATAGTAAATTAAGTAGTACATAAGGTGTTTTTTCATCCCCAAGTTAACAGGGTACTTAAGCATATGCTTAACTACGCATGTGAGGAGTCTCTATTGACTCAATGGAACTACTTATGTGCTTAAGTATCTTGCTGAATTGGGGCAATATTGGTCAATTTTTTAATGTTTTTGTTCAGTACAGGAAATTCATTCCTCTAGATCACGTCAACTCTATTTGTTTTGGGTACAGAATTCATTTTATCCTGAAATAAGCAATGAATTGAAGAAATAAGCTTGGTATAATTTGCTTCATTCCATCCCATTCTATTATAATTTTGTATGTAACTAAGATATGTGATCAGATGCTTACAAATAAAATAGGGCAAAGACCTTTCCCAAGTTAAGTTTTCCCTTTGTGTGTGTAGATGGATGTGTCCTATCTTTTCAGAGTGGTGTATCATCATTTTGATTGAAAGAATCTGCATGCTTTGTAGTACTTGTGAGAACAAGGATTATGCCTGTTACTTTAATCCCTACAGTTACGAAATCTTACCATCATCAGGTACAGTGTAACGCACATATTCAGGAAAGTAATCTTCAATTTTTGATTTCCCTGCCAAGACCTTTTCAGCTAGCATATCCTGTTTGTTCAAGAACAAAATGATAGAAATGGTCCGTAACCACCTGTGAAGAACAAACCAGATGTTGATGCCAACTCTAACACATCCACTGGACAACCATTTCATAAAGGAATCTCTAATGGCCTATTCTTATTTTGTGTGATTTTGTTTGATAAAAAACCCCAACCTAGCTAAACTAATATTTCAGTTATCTTGAATTCACATCCATACTGGTTGATATAGCGTTTAAAATATATTGTTTTATAGATTAACCCTCTGCTACTAAATCACTAGCCCTAGGCACCAGAGCGCTAACATTTTCTAAAAACTTAATACTAGCACTCCTTAACATGTAAAGATGTGCTTGGTTCTACTAAAGCAATAGAGAAATATTGGAGGTTACCTATCTGTCTTGCACATTTTTCATACAAATTGCTGTATCTGAACCGACCAACTGACCATCCAAACCAGAATCCTATATAGTACCTGATGAGTCGGGGAAGTAAACCCCATTCTGCCACAATGATGCACCAGACTATTATTGTGACACTACACCACTGGGATTTGTGCTAAAAATTCTTCCTGACCTACTCTGAGGCCTGGTCTACACTACGCGTTTATACCGAATTTAGCAGCATTAAACTGATTTAACCCTGCACCCATCCACACAATGAAGCCCTTTATATTGATATGAAAGGCTCTTAAAACCGATTTCTGTACTCCTCCCCGACGAGGGGAGTAGCGCTGATATCTGTATTGCCATGTTGGATTAGAGTTAGTGTGGCCGCAATTCGATGGTATTGGCCTCCGGGCGGTAACCCACAGTGCACCATTGTGACCGCTTTGGAAAGCCATCTGAACTTGGCTGCACTGGCCAGGTAGACAGGAAAAGCCCCGCGAACTTTTGAATTTCATTTCCTGTTTGGCCAGTGTGGAGAGCTCACCAGCACAGGTGATCACGCAGAGCTCATCAGCACAGGTAACAATGCAGTCTCCTGAGAATCAAAAAAGAGCTCCAGCATGGAATGCACGGGAGGTACTGGATCTGATCACTGTATGGGGAGAGGATTCTGTGCTAACAGAACTCCGTTCCAAAAGACAAAATGAAAAAACATTTGAAAAAATTTCCAAGGCCATGATGGAGAGAGGCCACACCAGGGACTCTGTACAGTGCCGTGTGAAAGTTAAGGAGCTCAGACAAGCCTACCAGAAAACCAAAGAAGCAAACGGAAGGTCCGGGGCAGGGCCAAAAACATGCCACTTCTAAGCTGAGCTGCCACCACTACCCCACCGCTGTCCGTGGATTCCGAGGTGGGGGGGGGGGGGTAATCTCAGCCAGGGCTGAGGATTCTGTGGACAGGGAAGATGAGGCGGAGGAAGAGGACGACGAGCTTGCAGAGAGCACACAGCACTCCGTTCTCTCCAACAGCCAGGAGATTTTTCTCACCCTGACGGAATTACCCTCCCAGCCCTCCCAAGCCACTATCCCAGACAATGAAGCCATGCAAGGGACCTCTGGTAAGTGTACCTTTGTAAATATAAAACATGGTTTAAAAGCAAGCGTTTTTTAATGATTAATTTGCCCTGAGAACTTGGGATGCATTCGCGGCCAATAAAGTTACTGGAAAAGTCTGTTAACATGTCTGGGGATGGAGCGGAAATCCTCCAGGGACATCTGCATGAAGCTCTCCTGGAGGTACTCCAAAAGACTTTGCAGAAAGTTTCTGGGCAGGGCAGCCTTATTCCGTCTTTCCTGGTAGGACACTTGACCACGCCATGCATTTAGCAAGTAATCTGGTATCACTGCATGACAAAGCCTAGCTGCGTATGGTCCCAGTGTTTGCTGGCATTCAAGCAACATCCGTTCTTTATCTTGCTGTGTTATCCTCAGGAGAGCGATATTGTTCATGGTAACCTGGTTGAAATTCAGGAATTTAATTAAGGAGACAGAGATGGTTGGGCTGTTTGCCTGTGGCTTAAAAGAAATCCTTCCCTGCATTTAGCCAAGCCCGGGGGGGGGGGGGGGGGGGCGGTGTGTGATTGGTGCTGAGCTTTTTCACGTTTGGCTAGCTGGGATCTTCCCTGCTACCAGCCACGCAGTGGGGGGGAGGGTGGCTAGCAGCGATCTTCCATGATACCAGCCATGCGGTGGGGGGAGGGGTAAAGCGATCAACCCAGAGAATTGGATGGGGGCGGTTCTGGTGCTGCTCGTTAACAGGAAAGAAGCAGCAGTCAATGGGCTTTGCTTGCTATTTGGGAAAGGAGGGCGCTGGATATATGAATGCTGCAGAAGCTGAAAGACAATGGCTTACCATGGCCACATGCAAGCCGAATTCTGATGCCCGGACCTGCGTCTGTGATCTCTAACACCAGAGCCGCAGGCACTCAATATTAAGATGCAAAATGCGACCTTGTAGTGAGATCACATGTGCTATGTAAGGTGAATAGTGTTGTTCACCATGGAAGAGTATAAGCATTGTTCTGTAAAATGTATCTTTTTAAATACTTCTCTCCCTTTTTTCCCTGCCTCATGCAGCTGCAAATTTTTCAAGTCTCCCTCCTCCATCCCAAGGGCTATCTCAGATAAGGCGACGGAAAAAAAAGACGCAAGACGAAATGTTCTCGGAAATCATGGAAGTGACCCGCAATGAAAGAGCTCATCTGAATGAGTGGAAGGACGTGATATCAAAGCACAGGAAAGATGCCAGTGACCGTGAGGACAGGAGGGACCAACGTGAAGATAGGAGGGATGAACGTGAGGAGAGGAGAGATGCTCAAGATGAGAGGTGGCGGCAGGAAGATCTGAGGCGTCGGGATGCAACTCTGGGGCTGCTGTGTGATCAAACAGACATGCTGCGGTGTCTGGTGGAGCTTCAGGACTGGCAGCAGGATCACAGAGTGCCGCTGCAGCCCCTGTATAACACCCTCCCCCCTCACCATGTTCCTTGCCTCCTCACCCACCAGACAACTAAGAACGCCTGGGGGGAGGCTCTGTGCACCAGACCATTCCAGCCCAGAGGACAGCCCAACCAAAAGTCTGTCATTATTTTGAAAATTTTTTAGTGGCCTTTTCCTTCCTATCCTCCTCCCAAACCCCACCCGGGCTACCTTGTCAGTTCTTGCCCTCTTTTTATAATTAATTAATAAAGAATACATGATTTTTAAATGAGAGTGACTTTATTTCCTTAGGAAGCAAGCAGTAATCGAAGGGGGAGGGTGAGTGGCTTACAGGGAATGAGTCAATCAAGGGGGAGAGGGATTTCATCAAGGAGAAACAAACACAACAGTCACACCGTACCCTGGCCCATGATGAAACTGGTTTTCAAAGCTTCTTTGATGTGCACCGCTTCTTGGTGTGCTCTTCTAATCGCCCTGGTGTCTGGCTGTGCGTAATCAGCAGCCAGGTGATTTGCCTCAGCCTCCCACCCTGCCATAAAGGTCTCCTTCTTACTCTCACAGAGATTGTGGAGCAAACAGCAAGCAGCAGTAACAATGGGGATACTGGTTTGGCTGAGGTCTGAGCGAGTCCGTAATGTGCGCCAGCGCGCCTTTAAACATCCAAATGCACACTCTACCACCATTCTGCACTTGCTCAGCCTGTAGTTGAACAACTCCTGACTACTGTCCAGGCTGCCTGTGTATGGCTTCATGAGCCATGGCATTAACGGGTAGGCTGGGTCCCCCAGGATAACTACAGGCATTTCAACATCCCCAACTGTTAATTTCTGATCTGGGAAGTCATTCCCTTGCTGCAGCCGTTTAAACAGAGTAGTGTTCCTGAAGACGCGAGCGTCATGAACCCTCCCCGGCCATCCCACATGGATGTTGGTGAAACGTCCCTTGTGATCCATCAGTGCTTGCAGCACCATGGAAAAGTACCCCTTGCGGTTTATGCACTGGGTGCCCTGGTGCTCCGGTGCCAAGATAGGGATATGGGTTCCATCTATCGCCCCCCCCCCCCACAGTTAGGGAATCCCATTGCAGCAAAGCCATCCACTATGACCTGCACATTTCCCAGAGTCACAACCTTTTGTAGCAGCAGCTTAATGATTACTTGCATCACAGCAGCCCCCACAGTAGATTTGCCGACTCCAAATTGATTCCCGACTGACCGGTAGCTGTCTGGCATTGCAAGCTTTCAGAGGGCTATCGCCACTCGCTTCTCAGCTGTGAGGGCTGCTCTCATCTTGGTATTCTGGCGTTTCAGGGCAGGGGAAAGCAAGTCACAAAGTTCCATGAAAGTGCCCTTACGCATGCGAAAGTTTCGCAGCCACTGGGAATCGTCCCACACCTGCAATACTATGCGGTCCCATCAGTCTGTGCCTGTTTCCCGGGCCCAAAATCGGTGTTCAATGGCTAGAACCTGCCCCATTACCAGCATGATCTTCAAAGCGCAGGGGCCCGCCTGTTTGAGAGAATTCTGTGTCCTTGTCCTCATCACTCTCGTCGCCGCGCTGCCGTAGCCGCCTCCTTCTTGACTGCTTTTGCAGGTCCTGGTTAAGCATTGACTGCACGAGAATTCGTGAGGTGTTTACAACGTCCATGATTGCTGTCTCGAGCTGAGCAGGGTCCATGCTTGCTGTGCTATGGCGTCTGCCCAGTTCACCCAGGGAAAAAGGTGCAAAACGGTTGTCTGCTACTTGCATGGAGGGAGGGGTGAGGCTGTACCCAGAACCACCCGCGACAATGTTTTTTGCCCCATCAGGCACTGGGATCTCAACCCAGAATTCCAATGGGCGGGGGAGACTGTGGGAACTATGGGATAGCTATGGAATAGCTACCCACAGTGCAACACTCTGGAAATCGACACTAGCCTCGGTACATGGACACACATCGCCAAATTAATGTGCTTAGTGTGGCCGCATGCACTCGACTTTATACAATATGTTTTAAAAAACCGGTTTCTGTAAAATCGGAATAATCCCGTAGTGTAGACATACCCTGACAATCACCTCACGCCTGGGAGCATAAAGACAGATAGATCAAGTCTTGTAACTTCTCATGATCTTACACTGTATTTCATTTTTACTTATTATCAACTAGAAATCTATTCAATTGCTAGCTAGTTACCATATCTATCATTTACAGAGACTACAACATTAGTGTAATGTAAAAGAATGCTACAATTAGATTAGAGAGAGAAACTGTGGTAGCTGTTAAAATATCTAATTATATACTTATCATACAATACAACCTTGTAACTTCACACTTTAGTAAATGACAAACTCCAAATTTCATACATTAATCTCCCTACAGATTTTGGAGCTGCTTGAAATGATGCCCTGCAAGATTTTGTGGTTGTATTAGGGATGGGAACAAGAAATATGACATCATACTGTCAGCTGGACCTATCATGAAGCCCCATGTCATGCGCTAACCTTGACCCAAACAGTGGCTAAAGTTCTTAAAGAGGGCTACTTGCTTATAACTGGGTGCAGTCCCACTGGACTTGTTTTCAGGGGACGACTCTTAGGAGAGCCGCTGCCTGTATGCTCGTGGTATTGAGACTGATGCCGTGAACGTGCATGAAGTTGGTTGTTGCTACTGCTACCATACTGCTGGATGAGAGGACATCCTCAATGTATCTGCTCCCACCTGAGGGGGAGATGGAGCTGAAATATGAGAACATCCTGATCTTCCCCATTCAAACACAGCGATGGCAGAAGTGGGTTTCACTCGCTTCCTTAGCTTAGCACTACAGAAATACAGAAGTGGTGGCAGCTCTTGAGACCTGGCTGCTGACCTTTCCAAAGTCCTTCTCACTCCCTGCCTGAATCTGTATGCTTCTGGTGGGCCAACTGGACTGTTGGCTTCTTGTTCCATTCTATGATCTTGTTAGAATACCAAGAAACTGACATAGTCTTGTCTCTGCAGCAGCAGCAATGTACTGTAAGTACAATAGCCCTGTTCCAGGGCCATAGCTGGTGTTGCGGAGGGGTTAGTGCAGTTGGTGGTGCTTCAAGATCAGTTACCAGGGAACATTCTGGTCCTGTCTTGACATTTTGTAAACAAAAAAAATCTAAATACATAGCAGTGGGGCCTGCTCACTAGTGAGGTATCACTGTATGCACTGAAGTACATGTTCACTGGCAACTTAAACTGGCAAACTTCTTTTCAGTCGGTAAGGAAAGATATTTTATTTGAAATTTCTATAAGTTGCTACAGAGATAACAAATAGAAAAAGTACTTGACTGAGCCTTTAAAATTATTAACTAATGTTTAAGTAATTAATACTTGAACAAAGCTTAGAAAAATGTATGTGCTAAATACTAATTTCATTATTACTGACTACATTAATGCTCCAGAAAGAGATTTATTTTTACCTATTGTTCCAGATGCTTTTGAAGAGATCCAGGGATTCCCGTAGTCTGTTTGTGTTATTGTCTTCCCTTATTACCATGTTGTAGCTGCTACAGGCCACAACAAAGATTATAGCAGTGACATCTTGGTGGAACACACAAAAGAAAAAAAATAAAGAGAACAGAATGTTTCATTTACCTCAAACAAACTCAACGTTGTAATATTTTAATGCAGTCACACAAAGGCACCACGCAACTCCGTCTGCAGTGTGTACTCTAATTTATGTTGGAAGAAATTATATGTGATGTTGGGTTCCTTTATTAATGTCACATGGTGATGTGCAGTTTTAATCTATGTTCAAATGAGACTGTTTTGCTGTAAACACCTCATTTGGTAAGAGAAACTTAAGAGAAGATGTAGTGAACTGATAAAATAATACAAAATTCACAGATGTTTTTGAAAAAAAGAGACTGGCTTATTTAAATTTAGTGTAAACCAAAATTCTAAGAGCAGAAACTCTCCCAGCAGAGAAGAGATTCAAGCTAAAAATGTGGTGCAGACTTACCATTAAAACATTGGATCCATTTTCTTCTTTCATCTCTCTGGCCACCTACATCAAACATGCTGTTAAAAAGCCATAGGATGTTATATCATTTGTGTGCACTAGGAAAATCACATGAAGCATGCAGGGTTAGGGTTCAGTCTGACAGATCTAAGGGCAAAAGCAAAGAAATACTGCCTGAAGGAGAAGAGTTCCTGAAATTGTGTTGCCATGTCATGCAGACATAATAATTCTATCTTCCCTGCCCTGTTGGGAGAATTCCTCTGAATTTCTACAGAAACACACTTTTCCTGCAGGATAAATAGATTTTTAAGCCTTTAGGACAGGGGTCTCAAACTCAATTTACCTTAGGGCCAGTGCAAGTCCTCAAATCCTCCCAGTGGGCCAATGTCACTCATGCTGCCCAGTACCCGCTCCCCAAAAAACTCCAACCTGCCTAAGTTTCTGGGCAGAGATTGGGTTGGGGAGGAGGTCTGAGATAGGGGATTGGGGTGCAGGCTCTGGGAGGGAGTTTGGGTGGGGGAGGGGGTCTGGGGTGCAGGCTCTGGGAGGGAGTTTGGGGGCTGTGGGTGCAGGCTCTGGGAGGGGTGTGGGGGTGTGGCGCTTATCTGGGGATCTAAGACAAGGCAGGCCGGGGGGCCTCTGTGCACTTCTTGCGCCAGGCACAGCCCCCGCAGCATCCCATTGGCCACAGGGGCGCTCAGGGTAGGGCAGCACATGGAGGCACAGCCCCGCCCCTGGACCACAGGGAGGGGCCGGTAGCCACTGGAGCAAGCAGGCAGACGCCGCTCAGCTCTGCTGTGCTGCTGGGGCCCCTGGGGGTGGTATGGCCAAGGGAGAGATCTGGCCCCAAACTGCTGGAGCCCCGGGGGCCACATTGGGGAGGCTCACAGGCCGCAGATGGCCTGCGGGCCAGGAGTTTGAGACCTCTGCTTTAGAACTATATGTGGCTGAGGTTTTGTGTGAGACCCTTTTATAGGTTTGCCATCAAAATGTTTGGACTCACTGTGCTCTAACAGGCACAAGTTTCAGAATATTTCCAACACTCAGTGGGGAAGTTAAAATTCAGAGGCATGATATTGATAAAATATTTTGGTTAAAAATAAAAACTACAAGCAGCCTGATGAGGCATATGAAAAAAATTGTGTGTACTTTAATAGGGAAACAATATAAAACAGTGGTGGGCAACCTGCGGCCCGCAGGGCACATGTGGCCCATTAGGGTAATCTGATTGTGGGCCATGAGACATTTTGCTGACGTTGACCGTCCGCAGGCACGGCCCCCCGCAGCTCCCAGTCGCCGTGGTTCACCATTCCCGGCCAATGGGAGATGTGGGAAGTGGAGGCCTCGTGGCCCGCAATCTGATTACCCTAATGGGCCACATGCAGCCTGTGGGCTCCAGGTTGCCCACCACTGATATAAAACCTCAAAATTCATAGATTACAGCTCTTCAGAACAAGAAGAGGCTTATTTCTTTGGGCCTAATTCTTCAAACCCTTGCTGATGCAAATATTCCCAATGAAGTCTGCATAGATGCCAAAGAAAGTAAAGAAAGTACTGTGTAAATTGACAAGATTACACAAACATTATGAAATGAAATAATAAGCAACATCCACCACAGATACACCTTAGGATAGAAAGACATGAGGGGACACTACTACAGTTTTCAGCTTTCTTTTCTTTTTGAGTAAAAGCCAATTACATTGTGTCCTATAAAGACAAAGAGGTTGGAAGACCTACAATAGCTACAATATAAAAAATGTGAGGTAGGGACATCTGAATCAAGTGGTTCAAAGTGAGTACAATAACCATAAATTATTGCTAATACACTTACTGAAAATTTACTTTATCTACTTGAAATCTTGTTTCAAAAATCCCTGATGTCAAAACTCTGCATCTTAATAGATCCTAGAAATAAGAAAATAGACACAGATGAATGACATTTTTACCCCCTTATTTTGATTTGAAAAGCATGGAATACTCCTTTAGATGAAAATCCTTGATGTTTATTTTAAATAAAGTAAAATCTGTCTTGTTTATAAGCATTTACCTGCAAATTCACACAATCAGTATACAAATAACATAACTAGATCTTGACTTTGTAGAAGCAGGGGGATGTCGGATGTTTTCGTCCACTAAGCACATATTGAAGTCTGTTACTGATGATTGTCTAAAGTTGCACATGTGAGATGGATAATGTATTTTAAATTATATAAAAATAAGTTTAAAATGTTAGGTTGCAAAGTCAAGCACTCACAAGTTAGGGAATGCCAGATTTACAGTTGCTTATACAACCTGAATTCTGCCCCTCTTATGCCCTGAATGAGATGAGTCCTAGGGAAAAATAGTATGTGATCATGTAATTAAAGACTGTATCATAACTAACAAGGGGGCAGAATTAAGGTAATATGCACAGCTGCAAACCTGGCATTTCCTATCTTTCGAGTACTACTTAACTTTAAAACAAATGATATTCTTAACATAGTTTTTAATGTAATTTCCTAGGGTTTTTTAAAGGAAAAATATTTTAAAATTCTACCATGTGCAAGAGAAGTTAACTCACCTTGCGCAGTAACTGAGGTTCTTTGAGATGTGGGTCCCTATGGGTACTCCATTTCAGGTGACGGTGCATTCCAGCACCGTTGATCGGAGATTTTTGATAGCAGTGCCTGGTCGGGCTGCGTGTGTGCAGCAGCTGTCTCACGGCCCACATCCGTCAGTTCCTTCTCTACCGTAGAATCCTCACAACGAACTCCAAAGTAGAGGGGAGGAAGGTGGGTAGTGGAGCAATCACACCCACCATCTCGAAGAACCTCAATTACTGCACAAGATGAGTAACTTTCTCTTCTTCTTCGAGTGTTGTCCCTGTGGGTGCTCCACTTCAGGTGAATGTAAAGCAGTACCCATTATGGTTGGGGGGGCTTTGGAGTTATGTGAATGGTAGAAGTAGAGAGGACTGTGAGGTCTAGTGTGGCATCTGCCCTAAAGTCTTGAGTGATGGCAGAGTGGTTAGCAAAGGTATGCGCTGATGTTCATGTGGCAGTTTTGCAAATTTCCACATGGAATGCCATGCATGTTGCCATGGCCATAGTAGAATGGATCTAATCCCAGTAGGGAACTGTATGTTGTGTGTTTGGTAACACAGGCAGATGCAATTGCATATTGAGTTGGAAAGGCATTGCTTGGATATAGCAGCACCTTCTGATCATTCTGTCATCGAAATGAACAATCTCAGGGATTTACGAAAAGGTTTTGTTCTGTTTAAGTAGAAGGCTATAGCCCTCCTAACATCCAGGAGTGCAATGAAGCTTCTTATAGGTTTTGTGCAGTTTAGGGTAGAATGCAGGGAGATGAATAGATTGGTTGATATGGAAGGTAGACGAAGACCATGTAGGGTGGGATTGCCCATCAGTGCACTAATCTTGCTAACTCTTCTAGCGGATGTGATGGCCACTAAGAATGCCACCTTCACTGACGTGTTGTAAGGAGCAGGTGGCTAGTGGTTTGAATGCGGGTATCATGAGTCCATTGAGGACTAGGTTCAGATCCCACATGGATGTGGGAGAGTGTACTTTGGGGTAAAGGTTCTGGAGGCCAGCTAAGAAGTGTTTCATGATTGGATGTGTAAATGTCGAGAACCCATCAATCTTGTCATGGAAGGTATTAACTGCCGAGAGATGGACTTTGATAGAGCTTAGGGATAGGTCTGAGTTCTTAAGCTCTAGAAAATAGTCTAGCACCATGGGTAGGGGCATAGTGCAGGGAGTGAGGTGTTTGTCAAGACTCCATGTGGAAAAGCGTTTCCATTTTTGTAGGTAGGTCTTACACGTGGACTCATGTCTATGGTTCATTAACACGTGTTTGACTTGTTCTGAACAGGTTAACTTGTATAAATGGAACCATGGAGCAGCCACACCTTCAGATGGAGCTTCTCCAGTTGCGGATGGATGATGTGGCTGTTGGCCTGTGACACGAGGTCTGACTTCATTGGGAGGATCCGTGGAGGACAAACTGACATGTGCAGAAGGTAAGGGTACCAGGTCTGTCTGGCCCATGCTGGAGCAATCATGATGATCCTGGCCTTATCATCCCTGATTTTGTGTAGGACTCTGTATATCAGAGGTATGGGAGGGAATGCATATGTGAGTATCTTGTCCCAACTAATTAGGAAAGCATCCCCCAGAGATCAGGGACTGAGTCCCGCCTTGGACAGAACTGTGGGCATTTGTGGTTTTGCACTGTGGCAAATAGATCGACAGAGGGAAATCCCCATTGGTAGCAGATCTGTTGTAAGATCATATGATTCAATTCCCACTCGTGCTCCTGCGAAAAGTGTCTGCTTAGTGTGTCAGATGTGGTATTTAAACATCCCAGGAGACAGGAAGCTGAGATGTCAATGTAGTGTCTCATGGCGTCGGTGAAGAGGGAATGGGACCGAGCCCCCCTCTGTCTGTTAATGTAAAACATGCACACTACGTTGTCTGTTATCACCCTTATAGATTCATTTCTTATGAGAGACAGGAAATGAAGGCAGGCTTTCTCACCACTCTGAGTTCCAGTAACTTTCTGTGTAGGCGTGTCTTGGATGGTGACCACCTGCCTTGTACTGCGTGGTGATTCTGGTGCGCCCCCCAGCCCAGTAGGGAGGCATCTGTTGTGATCATGATCAATGGTGGTGTTTATTGGAAGGGAATACCCACACATAGGTTTTCTGGTTTGGTCCACTACTGCAGGGATTCTAGGACTTTGGGAGGTGGCGTAATGAGCTTGTTCAGGCTGTATTTGGTGGGTCTGTACACTGAACTCAGCCAGCCTTGGAGAAACTGCATATGTAGTCTGGCATGCTTTACCATGAATGTGGTGGCAGCCATGTGTCCTAATAGTTGTAAGCAGGTCCTCGCCTCAATCCGTGGGCATATGGAGACGTTGTCTATCAGGTGTTTCATAGCCTGATATCTGGTATGGGATAAAAAGCTTTGTCTGGAACTGAGTTAAGGTGTGCCCCGATGAAGTCTAACTGCTGCGTGGGTACTAATGTTGACTTCTGCACGTTGAGTTGAAGTCCCAGTTTCTGGAAGAGATGGGTGCTTGTTTCTGTCTCTGTGAACGTGCGTCCTTTGAGGAGTCAATTGTCCAGATATGGGAAAATTATGATCCCTTGTTTGAATTGATATGCCGCAACTACTGCAAGGGTTTTGGAGACTCTCAGTGCGGTGGACAGTCCAAATGGGAGCACTCTGTATTGCAAATGATCGTGAATTGGAGGAATCATCTGTGAGCTGGGTGTATAGTGAATTAAAGTATGCATCTTGTAGGTCGAGGGTTGAAAACCAGTCCCCTTGCTCCAGTGCTGGGATTATTGTGCCTAAGGTGACCATCTTGAATTTTTGGGAGAGTGTGAATTTGTTGAGTTTTCTGAGGTCTAGTATCGGGCGCCACCCCGCACTTTTCTTCTGAGTCAGGAAATAGTGTGAATAAAACCCCTTCAGGCTGTATTGTGTTGGTACTGGTTCCATGGCACCCAGCTGGAAGAGACGATTTATCTCCAGCCTCAGAAGGTGCTTGTGAGAGGGGTCCCTGAAGAGGGGCAGGGAGGGAGGTAGGGTAGTGGGGCAAGAAGTAAAGGCGATGGAATAGCCCGATTGAACTATTTCTAAGACTCAATGGTCTTGAGTGATGTGCTCCCACATCTGTAAAAATGTAGCGGGCGGTGGCCAAACGGGCAGATAGGCGCTGGTGTCATGGGAAGGTCATTCAAACCCTCGACCAAACCTTCAAAACTGAAGTTTGTTTCCAGTGGGTTGGGGTGCTGATTGCTGTGGTTGTGCCTGCTGGCACCAAGGTAGTCTGTTCCTTTGTCTGCCCGAGTCATATGGACTGGGTTGAGGGCAGGTATATGGATGATCCCTAGGGAACTGGTAGGGCTGGTATCTCTTCCTCTCCTGAGGTGGAGTGTATATGCCAAGTGTGTGTAAGGTCGCATGTGAGTCCTTCACAGTATGTAGAACTTCATCTGTTTTGATGGCGAATAGTTTGTCCTTATTAAAAGGTAGATCCTCTAACTTCAATTGCAGCTCCTTGGGTACGCCGGAGGACGAGGGCCAGGAAGCTCTACACATGATGATACCCACAGCAGTGATACGGGCAGCTATATCGGTCATATCCAGGGCTGCTTGTAAGACAGTTCTCGAGACCAGCTGTCCTTCAACAAGTATGGTCTTGAGTTGTGTGTTCTTGTCCTCAGGGAGGTCAGTGGTAAATTCGAAGAGTTTGGCATAATTATTGTGATCATATTTTGCCAGGAGAGTGCTGTAAGTGGCAATACAAAATTACAAGGTGGAAGAGGTGTATAACTTGAGGCTCAGGCATTTGTGGTCTTTATCCTGGGATGTTGACCTGTGTTGTGTTTGTTTGTCCCTATAAGCTGCAGCTTCCACCATGAGAGAATTTGGTTGAGGGTAGGAAAAAAGAAAATCCATTCCTTAATACTTCCTGTCTGCACATAATACTTCCTGTCTGCTCTTTTGCACGTCGGGGGGGGGGGGGGGGGTCGAGGCAGTGGCTGGTTTCTCCATACTGTTGCCATACTGTCTCCGCCAGCTCTAGGATCGCCTCACTTATGGGGATGGCGAATTTGGCAGTAGAGGATGGCTGTAGTATCTTCAGCAACTTGTGCTGGTTCTCCAGGCCCTCCTCTAGAGGAATGTCCTGGCTAATGCCTATCTTTTAAAACAATTCCTGGAATTGCTTGAAATCATCTGCCAGCGTTGGAAGGGGCGGCATGATGGCCTTGTGGGGGGAAGAGGACAAGTTATATGCGCGCGACAAGTTCTTGGTGCCTGTTTCCTCCTGTGGTTCTTTGGCCGTCTCTTCTGGGGCCACCAATATTGTAGATAGCAGAGACACTGGTGGAGAGCATCATTCTCCCCTGGGTGGTGAAGAGGTTCGTGTGTAGTGGGCCTTGTATGTCGTCCATGGGTCCCACAGCAGCCACTGCATGGGAAAACCCATGGAAGGGCACATCCAAAACTGCCCAAACCATGGGTAAGGTGGTCACATGTGACAGTTCTTTGGTTTTAGTGAGCCCCCCCATTCCCTTTCTATGAAGAATGAGGGAGTGATCCTGCTCCTCATTCTCGCTGTTGGTGAACATCAACGGGCTGTGGGAGACATGGGTTGAGTAATAATCGGTGAGCCATCAGTGCTGAGGAGAGGAGATTGTGGCATGGATGCCACAGTAATGTCCTTTTGGGTTAAGAATTGCTGTGGTGCCAGTGGTTGTGGTGGACTTTTGGTCATCCCCGTCAGAACTTGGTTGGAGCGACTGCTCCATAAGGATCATTATAAGGTGGAGATCCCAGTCACGACGGGCTTGCAGTTATTACAGTGAGTGCACTTAGATGGTATGTGTGCTTCACCAAGGCACCTCATGCACAGAGTGCCCGTCAGATCTTGGCATCACTTTGTGGCAGGAGCCCCATCTCTTGAAGCCAGGGGATCCTGGCATTTCTAAGGAAAGTTCGTGTCCCTGAGGCAGACGTGAACAAAGGGAGAACTGAACTGAAATTTTTTTTTTTTTACACTACTAGCAACTATTTAATTACACTAGAACTGGGAATATATCTAACAGGTATTTCTATCTATTTAACTACAGGAAGAGGAGAAGATATCGCACTGTTCCAAGCTCCATCTTCAGCCGAGGACGGTTGAGAAGGAACTGAGGGATATGGGCCATGTGCACACTGACCAAGACTCCAACGGCCGCGAGACAGCTGCTGCGCACGTGCAGCCCAACCAGGCACTGCTACTGAAAATCTTCAATCAATGGTGCCAAGAGGCACCGTCACCTGAAGTGGAGCACCCACAGGGACAGCACTCAAAAAGAATTGTACAAACTTATCCTTATCATTGGGTTTGAACCCTGAACTTTCCAATACTGCAGCCCAGACTGCTATGACTTGAGCTACACAATTAACTACAGTAGCTGGCAGCAGAAGATGGCTGTTTTCTCTGAGGTGGGAAGAAGCCTGGTCTACCTCTCCCTCTTTCTCTTCTTCCCGCCTAGGAGACGGGGTAAGTCCTGTACCATGTGCTGCCCTAGGAAGATGGCATGAGCTGCTGTGGCCAGGGACTGGTTGGAGCAAGCCTGTCCCAGTTCTCTCACTCCCCATCACCCTATGAGTTAAGAGAGCTTCAAGCCCACTTGTAGTGCTACAAGCTGAAGAGGGGAGGGAAATGGGCAACTAGGGCTGTGTACTGAGTCTGGGGAGGGGAGCCCAACCTGGTCTCTTTCTCTTCCCTCCAACAGCCAGCGCTACAGGTGCTCTGAGTAGTTATCAGTAAGGTTATGTTTTAGTTATGAGTATTTTTAGTAAAAAAACAAAAATTCATGGCCCATGACCAGTCCATGACTTTTACTATATACCCTTAACTAAAACTTGGGCGGGGGGCTGCGGGTGCTTGGGGTGGGGCAGTCTGGAGGTGCCATGGGTGCTGGGGGAGGTGGCCAGGCAGCAGTGTGTGGTCCAGGGACCCCGATGGTGCTGGGGGCAGGGGGTTGGCAGGGGCTCCCTACCCGGCTCTGCATTTCCCTGCAGCTCCTAGGCCATGGAGGGGCCAGAAGGCTCTGCGTACTGCTCCCGCCACAAGCACTGGCTATGCAGCTCCCATTGGCCAGGAACCACTGTGGGCAGGGCCTGCGGGCACAGGCAGCATGAGGACTCAGTCCCCTGGCCCCTCCTCCACCTAGGAGCTTCAGGGCTATGCCAGTGGGAGCTGGGGAGCTCCCCACCCTGAGGTAAGCACCCCCACCCCCGCACCCTCCAACCCCTCAGGCCAGGCCCTGAGCCAGCACCAGCCGCTGCAGAAGTCACAGAGGTCACGGAAAGATCTCTGTGACAGACTCACAGCCTTAGTTATCAGACACTTCCCAGTAGCCCAGCTGCCAACATTTTCCTGAGGAATGCAAGTAATAGAAGAGAAATGATGATTTTTATAAATTCTCTCTCAGAAAAACTTGAATGGAATTTTAGGGGATAAAGACACTTGTCTTGCCCAAAGAAAGCCTTTCTCTCTTCCAAATCTCAAAGACCTTCTGCAAACAATGGATGTGTGAGAACTGCTCAAATAAAAAAAACCTCGGAACATAACTTTCTACTATATATACTAACAAGCGTTAGGCAACCTAAGCATAGGAGTCCTTACCAACTCCAGCTATAATAAAGCCATCAAGAATGACAGCATAGTGTGCAGAAAGGCTCCAGAGGAACAAATGGGCCTAAGGAGATGGTGAAACCAAAGAGTGAGGCTCCCTCTTTGCCTATGTCTCCCCAGTTGCACCAGTAAGCTTGAAGCAGAAGTCAGGTCATGATTCTAGGAATGAGTCTTTAAGTCTTATGAAGGCTAACCTGCTCTGAAGCCACCTTCCAGCTGCAAAGTCATCATCTTCTCAGACAGTTTTAGTAACCTGTTGTTTGCATATTCTATTTCTATTTTGTATTCATTCTTCTGTATGATTTTTGCCTTGTGAATACTGTTTACAAATACTATAGTTATAATTAGGGCTATGTTTACGTCACAGAGGTCATGAAAGTCACAGAATCCATGATTTCCAGAGACCTACATGATATTCTCTGCTTCAGCTCCAGGGGCTGCAGGACTCTGGAACTAGCAGCCAATGTGGCCCTGGCAGGTTTCCAGTAACAGGCGACAACAGCGACAGGGGGCCCCCCTGCAAGGTTCCAGCGACAGGAAATAGACTCCTAAGCCCTCCTCAGAGTTTCAGCAATGGGCAACAATCTCATGCAGAGGGGAGGGGGGTGCCTTGGGTGAGCAGCTGGGGGTATCCCGTTTTCTTTTTAGGAAATATGGTTACCCTGCAGCTTCCAGTTGCTGCGGGCAGAGGGGGAACCCCACAGCTCCCAGCCACCATAGTGGCAGGGGAAACCAGGGAGCCGCAGCAGTTAAAGTCACAGATAGGTCACAACTTCCATGAATTTTTATTTATTGCCCGTGATCTGTCCGTGACTTTTACTAAAAATAACCATGACAAAATCTTAGCCTTAGTTATAATTCCTTTGCACAGCCGCATATCTCTTGGAGAATCTGGATAGTCTTATGGTTAAGGCCCTCAACCACAGGCGACCAGGATTCCATTCCTCGCTCTGCCATAGACTTCCTGTATGACCTTTGGTAAGTCCATTAATCTCTCTGTGCCTCAGTTACCCAACTGTAAAATGAGACAATACTTTCTATCTCTCACCCCATATATGCCTATTTACACTGCGAGCTTTCCAAAGCAGGACACTCTTTTACTATGTGTATGTAAGACCTATCTCAATGAGGCCCCTCATATCAGTTGGGACTTGTAGGTGCTACCATAATACAAGTAATGAAAAAACACAAATACTTTAGCCTACATCACAGGAGTGCTAAATGGACATAGCATCAAGGCATCTGAGAGAGGAGTATGTGACTGACAGGCAAATTTTTGGTACCCCTGCTGGAAGGCCTCTGGGTGCCATAACAAAATATAATGAAACAATAGAAAAAATAGAAAAAAGAGTGGCCTGCCTAACGTTACTTTCAGTAGCTACAGAGAAGGAATGTCACTCTGAAGACTGATCCTGAAATATAAAGTTTAAAAATTTAAATGCACATACATGTTATTTAACCCCAAGTGCCCAGTCCCAATTGAACAAGCAACAAATTTGTTCTAGTTTCACAGTGGTATAAATGATATAATAAATCCATATGATGCATCTGTGTCTCAGCATGAAACTAGAGGTCAACCTATAGTCCCACAAACAATAGATAAAAGGCATTGCCTATGGGAAATAGGTGTTGGTTGGAGGAAAAGGGGAAGAAAAATAGAAATCCTTCTCCTTCTAGCATGTTTATGGCCTAGTGCAGGGGTCTCAAATTGAATTTACCTTAGGGCCAGTGCCAGTCCTCAAATCCTCCCAGTGGGCCAATGTTACTCATGCTGCCCAGAACCCACTCCCCAAAAGCTCTACCCCCAAAAAACTCCACTCTCACCTGCCTAAGGCTCTGGGATGGAGTTTGGGTGGGGGAGGAGGTCTGGGGTAGGGGATTGGGGTGCAGGCTCTGGGATGGAGTTTGGGAGCTTGGGGGTATGCGGGGATCTGATGCAGGCTCTGGGAAGGAGTCTGGGGGCTGGGGGGGATGGGGTGCATGCTCTGGAAGGGAGTTTGAGGGTGGGGGTGTGTGGGAAGGGGAAGGGGGTACAGGTTCTGGGAGGGAGTTTGAGGGTGAGAGGGGGTGTGTGGGAAGGGGCGGGAGCGCAGGCTCTGGGGAGTTTGGGGGCGGGAGAGGGTATATGGGGTAGGGGTGCAGGCTCTGGGAAGGGGTTGGGGGTGCGGTGCTTACCTGGGGCTCCAAGGTGGGGCCTCCGCGTGCTTCTGCCCCCAGGCACCGCCCCTGCAGCATCCCATTTGCCGCAGGGGCGCTCAGGGCAGGGGCAACGCACAAAGGCACAGCCCCACCCTGTTCCACCTCTGGGCTGCAGGGAGGGGCTGGCAGCCACTGGAGTGAGCAGGCAGACGCTGCTCAGCTCCGCTGTGCTGCCAGGGCCCCTGGAGCAGGGGAGCGCCTGGGGGCGACAGGTGGTGCCAAGGGAGAGATCCGGCCCCAAAACTGCTGGAGCCCTGCGAGCCACACTGGGGAGGATTGCGGGCCATCTGGGAGTTTGAGACCCCTGACCTAGTGGATCTGCAGTGCAAACTTATTAGATATGCTTCCACCAGAGTTGCTTTCTCCTACACTCTAGTGTAGGTAGCTACCACAGAGCTCTGGTTCTGCCACTTGCCGAAGGGACAGTCCCCAGTGCACCCCCTCTCTCCTGTTTGCTACCACTGCTGCACAGTAGAAATTAAACATTTCTTTTACATATGGAGGTCTGCCCAGGAAAGCTTGGGACGTCTCAGTTAGTGTCGAATGCTGTGGTTTGGGGGAGACAGAATGGGAAGTAGGGTGATCAGACAGCAAATGTAAAAAATCGGGACGGGGTAGGGGGTAGGAAACTATTTTAGAAAAAGACCCCAAAATCGGGACATCTGGTCACCCTAATGGGATGTAGGGAGGAAGAACAGATGGATCATAAGAGTCAACAACAGCACTGATTGTATTAATCTAGCTGGTTCCACTGGAAGGACTCTAACATATTCTGAACTGCAATATTTCACTATCTCCTTAGAGTGCTGGCTGAAGTACTGTACCGGATTCAAGAATTATGTGGTTTGCCATATTTCTGTGAAACATCAAAATCAACTGAGATTAAAGTAATGTTTACATAAGGAATTCATGTAAATGTATTTCTAGTTTCTTCCCCTAAAGGAAATTATATTACACCAGAAATTACTATCTTTCAAAAACAGGTACCCTAGTTCACACACTACCTCTTCAGTTTCACTTACCTGGTCTGTGGGTGTATAGTCAACCATGCTGACACTGTCAATTCTTTCCAGAAAGCTAGAATAAAAAACACACACATATTTAGAAAATCGTGAACTCTACAATCTCTGTTATCTTTTCAATTTTAGATTCTAACACTTATAAAAAGATGGGTTCAAGGTTAAGGCCTAAGTCTAACAATTTACTTTGATCAAGTATATATTTTCTGTACACAACACACCATTTACCTAGTCCATGTTGCAATATTATGCTTTATACTTACTGTCAGGCAATACCCACAAACAAGCCAAATGGGATCAAAGTAAATATGAATTTTGTAAAACTGCATTAAATAAAATGTTGTTTTAAATCCACACTTCCTCATATGAGATAATGCATCTATGCAACAAGAACATTGTCAAGTCGTTCAAACCAAAAATTTAGGATTTGGTTAAAAAAAATGGGGAGAGGAGTTTGTTTTGTTTGATAAACAAAACCTGTTTTAAAAATATTACTCATTTTAATAATCTACTGTAAGGGGTTAGTATAACACAGGGGTAGGCAACCTATGGCACATGTGCCGAAGGCGGCACGCGAGCTGATTTTCAGTGGCACTTGCACTGCCTGGGTCCTGGCCACCGGTCTGGGGGGCTCTGCATTTTAATTTAATTTTAAATGACACTTCTTAAACACTTTAAAAACCTTATTTACTTTACATACAACAATAGTTTAATTATATATTATAGACTTATAGAAAGAGGCCTTCTAAAAACGTTAAAATGTATTACTGGCACACGAAACCTTAAATTAGAGTGAATAAATGAAGACTCGGCACACCACTTCTGAAAGGTTGCCGACCCTGGTATAACATAAGTAAGGAAATTTAAAAAAATTCAATGTGCCCAGGATTAATTAAAATGTGGGTCTCTTCTCCAGGTTTTTTTGGAATTTTTTGTTTGTTTTCTTGTTTGAGCCCAGATGGCTTGTTTTCAGGGATTGCCTGAATGACTTAGAATCTGTCTTGAATTTCTGGATTGTTTTTGTACATCCTCTCTCAGTATATCCACTTCATGGTATAAAATTATTGTTATCGAGATTTCTCCCTGAATTAGCAAGTTTTTCCCCCTTTTTCTAATTTTTATGGGTATGCATGTGGAATTTTTTTAATTACAGTGGGAATATGAAAACATGCTGAACTCTTGACTTTCAGAGTGACTCAAACAGATGGCTTCTCACACACTGCCTGGTTGCAAAAATATCCCTCCAAACCCTATTTGTACAGTACTTTGCCATGAAGACAAATTTAAAGAGAATGAAAGATACAGTGTGTGTGTGTGTATATATATATAGTGTATATATAATAAAAAATTACTTGCAGTAATTTTTGTTGTTTTCCACTGCCATAACTGCAGATAACTGAGATACAATAATCAGGGAACTCCATGATCACGAGGTTATTTTTAAATGATATGTACATAAAAAATATTAAAAATAACAGCAGTATAGTTTATGCTTTAGCGAAACTAGCTACACGGAATCTGTACTGAAAAAAATACAGCATTGTATGGTGATCATCATCTTACTTTATCAAGCAACAATCATAAAATTAGTATCTAATAAGTCAATATTTGTTACTACTAGAGTTTGGCATAATTTCAGTGTCTTCACAGTACATTAACCTTTTAGTGTAATACTAGCAAATTTCCCATGGTTTATGTTTTTTAAAACTGATCATTTGTACGGTTTTCTCAAATGTAAAAAAAAAACCCAAGACAAACACCCAATATTATTTTTTGTAGAGAGAAAAATAATTCTTGAATAACCTGCATATAAATTACCTACTTGGTTAATTATCACAATATTAGATTATAGCTTTGACAACCAAATAAATGCACTGCTTGTACAAGTAACGGATTTCAGAAATGAGGAGATATGGAGCTGACATCATCTTACTAAACACACAGGTTCCTCTTCCATTACAACATTAAATACATTAACTTGAACTCTTATTCTAAAATTCCTTTCCATAGAATATTAATTTCTATGTGCCCCCAAGTACTTCTATTAATTGCTTCTTGTCAGAATTTACATTTTGTAGGTGTACATTATAGAATACTAAAGATACAAGATGCAAAATTCAGATCTGATATGTTTAAAATGTGAGAATTCATTCCACTCTTATTAATCCTTATATCAGTGATATCTGAATAATGAAAATGCAACAGAAAACTGGTAAAAGTTGATGATATAATCATTTTTTCCTCTTTGTACAGGTACACATACACAACCTACATAGTACGTAAAGCTAAGTAAACAGAATTAATTTCTACTGTATTTTTGTATCTACGGTATTGACAAATCCTCTATTTGTGCATATTCTTGTCAAGCCTGCAGTAAATGTTTTACATAAATCTGCATTGAAATGAAACATGTAGGCTTTCATGTGTGTAATGAAACTATAACACATCGTACACAGTCCAATTAGATTTATAAATTCACAAACCCATTTTTTATTTATGAATAATTCTGATCTATAACTGGCATAATACAGTATTTAGTTTCTTCTGTATACTAGTACTTTGTAAGACCATTTTTTACATATCCTGACATGGAACAATCTGCAATTTAAGTGAGGGGGGGGCAAGATTGATGAAAAGATCATCAAGCCTCTGTAAGTAAACTGGGTTAGTTCACTGTTGACTTAAAGCATGTTCAAATGGACTGGAGAAATAAAAAAATAATCACCTGACATTATTCTTTCTATTAATATGTCTATCTGTAGTTTTATAAATATCCTTAGCGAGTTTCCTAGGAAACCCAGCTGACAGTTTGACATGTTTAAATTTTATATCATGCAAGCTGTGAATACAAAAGTGCCAGTTTTCAGACCTGCATAGATAGGAACTGTCAATAGGTATTATTTCTTCTAAAAAAGCATGGTAATTTGAGCAACTGTAGTGGCCAGGCAAATATTTTTGAAAAAAGGATTAATAAATACTCAGGTAACAGTAGGTAGTCATACATCAAAATCCCTTTCTAACCAGGTGAATTATCAAAGGAAAACATTTAGCTAATTATTCCATATGGATAATCCTAAAATAAACAAAATAAAAGGAAATTCTTAGTCATAAGAATAAAATAAAAAATGAAAACCATACTATGTTTGTGCAAGTGTATTTTGACACTTATTAGAATTAAAAGACTACAATAAACTGCAAAGAGATGCAATAAACTGCATTTACTGTGTACCTTTGACTTATTCACTTTCACTCTACCCACTAATACATCTTCCAGGGTCTTGTCCTAACTTTCCAAACCCCAAGTTTCAAACAGCTGCAATTTAGAACAGGAAACCAACACCGAACCCAATGTTTTCTTCACTCCTCAAAATTATAATACTCTGAAGCCCAGGAAGAGCAATATTCAATTCTGCACCTGCAACAAGTTAAAGTCTGTTTTCCTGAGATCCTATAAAATAGAAATGGGAATTTTATACCACTGAAAAAGAGTATTTCCTCAGATATTCTTTGGTGATAGCTACTGAAAGAGAGAACTAATAATTCCATAGCCTTTGGAATCCCTGGGCCTCCAGATCTTCCGAACTGAATTGCCTCTATTTATTGAAGTCTACAGAAGTAAAGGAGGATCACAAATCTGTCATCAGTCCAAGTAATGCAGCTGGAGAGCAGTAACTGTTTATACTTTTGATAGGTCACTGAAGGCTTTGGAGACTCTTTGTTAAGAGAGAGAGGAGAGTCATCTAACTGCGGGACTCACATTCAGCCCTCTTATAGAGGGCAATTAATCCTGTATACATGCCACAGGCAGACATTTTAGGATTAGATTACCTATCTTAATTACCTATAGAACTGAAACTGAGTTCTCTTGGGTAGCTGCTATGAGAGAAGATTCTGGTGATGGTAAAACTTTATTATAAAATGTCTGTTTGATCAGAGAGTGTGGCTGTCCATGCCCTTTACACCTGCTACTCTCTTAAAGACACAAGACTAGAGTGTGTTGGTTTGGGGAATACCCTGGTTTCCTTAATCCCACAAGTTCTCACTGATGGGCTTCAAGCAAACTTTCACTGCGCTCCACTTTGTTTCCCAATAATCAAAGTGGAGTTTGGCAAAATATTCGATTGGCGATGTACTACTAATAATTAAAAAAACCCACTTTATAGATGATTTGCTGATGGGTTTCCATGAACAGAGATGGCCTAATATTTAAACAGATAAGATTTTTTGTTTTGTGTTTAAAGTGTTGCTATTACATAGTTTTAAAATTTTCCTTGTGCTCCTGGAGCATTCCAGTCCATCCTCAATAGGGTTGTGCAGTGGTTTCCCATGCAGGAAAGGGGATCAATAAAACAATGAACAGACTTTCAAACTGGGCAGAGGCAGTAAAACAGCATCTGTTTTTAATCCATTCTGGAGCCTGCAGCACTTATTGTAGCTAAAAAGGAATATAGTTTTACAGTTCCAACTGTTTAAGCAACCACAGAAGAAAATAACTCATAGAGACATAGATGTTACTAACTTTTGCATTTATTTATACAATATTTAAAACATAGTTATTGATAATTACACATTCGTGTTTCTATTGTATTGTCTAAGAGTTCTATTGGGAATAAACACATTTCTAGTACTTCATTTTTGTACTCTAGAAGTATAAAATATCTATTTCATTACACACCCGCACACACGCACGCACACACACATACAAAAGAGACTGAGAAGGTGGTTGCAACTGAGCACAATACCTTAGCGAAGAGAGAGAAAATCTGGACTTTTAAAAAGGCAAATGTCTTTTGGAAAGCTTTGAATGTATACAATGAATTTTAAGAGCAGATGAGACATCCTGTAGAGGGCAGCATTTACTAAACCACACACCCTTCTGTACCTGGGCAGACCCTCACTGCAGGAGTTTCATACTGCAACCTACACAGGAAAAAAAAGTGCAAAATGTATAGTAAACTAAACCAGATTTTAATACAGAATGCTTGGGTTTAATTTAATAGCCCTTAACTTATCAGAAGTGCACAATTTAAAATGGTTTATTATTCTCCCATTATTATGCTGATGTAATAGACTCATTCTCCCACCTTGGCAACTAGCAAATGGACATAGCCTCCCTATAGGAAAACAGTGGGATTTGTCCAGAGGGACAGGCAATTTTCTAATCTCATTCATTAACCCTTTTCTTCAGAGCATCTTGCCAGCTCTCCTCTTTGGGGAATACTTTATTGAAGAGTTTTACATGACTGGAAAACAGCAAGGGTAATCCTCCAATAAGAAGGTATTACAGGGCTCTGGAATTACTGTTGAGAAGGCTCTGACCCTCCTCATTTTGTATTTGTGCTTTATTTATAGTACACTGGACCTTTGTAGCTGCCACAATGGTAGAGTCTTATCCGATTGTAAGGCTGTACAGATCTGCATCAGAACCTTGAATTGGACCTGGTAGTGAACAGCAACACAGGATAGAGTTTAAGAACAGTGGTGTAGGTTGCAGATAGGTTCTCTTTATTTCATCCCACTTAGCATTGGGCTACTGAGCTATGTACCTACTTGTAGCTTCTTCACAAACTTTTTGTCTCACCTCAGAGAGAGTGAGTTACAATAGTACAGCTTGAAGGTGATAAAGTGTATGGATTTCTGCTACCAAAATTATCAACCACATGGGATGCATGGGGAGTTATGCATCACTGTGCATGGGGGCTGGAACTAGGGGTGCTCGAGGTGCTGCTGCACCCTCTAGCTTGAAGTGGTTTCCATCATATACAGGGGTTTGCAGTTTGGTTCAATGGCTCTCAGCCCCCCCCCCCCACTATATAGATTGTTCCAGCACCCCTGTCCATGTGCATCAAGGGAAGAAGATTTCTTAAATGCCTCACAAAGAAATCCCTTGATGATGAAATCTCTCTCGACTCTGGTAGCTATGACACTGCACAGTCCTAACTAGCACATGAAAATGCGTCGTCTCTGTCATCTTATAAGTATCAATCCCCACCTCCTGAAGCAAGTAGGGCTGAATTAAAAGGGTAAAAAGTTAAACCAATCTCATAATGCTTTTCCACCATTAATGAACTAAACCTCGCAATATTCCTGTGAGGTACAGACATATTATTTAACATCTCTTTACAGAGACGAAAGCAGATTCAGCAAGGTTAAAAGCAGTGGCATATTATTATTGAATGGGGCCCATATGTAACCTAATCCAAGGGCCCCACCCCACAACAAATCAAAGGGCAGATGGTATTTAGAAATAGGCTTGATGAAGATAAAGAAAAATACCTAAAACATGGGTAACTCCTATTACACAGGGTTTTGTTTTTTCTTATAAACATTACTAGGCATTCAGTTTAACCCCTCTTACTACTTGCCAGATTGCCTTTTCCCAGCAACGTACTCCAAGCCATCTATGCAAAAAGGCCTCACAGCTTTTGGCCAAACCATTAACCTAAGCAAAGACATGAAAGCAATACATTCAAGCACAATCAATGTTTTAGATATGTTTTAGTAACTGTGTTCCATTTAATAACAATGGTTTGGGTTTTTTTAACTTGAAAGAACACAGACACACACACACACACACACACACACACACCCACCCACCCACCCACCCACCCCAAACAGTATAACTTCTCTATCCACTTGCTCTGTTATGCAGCATTTCCTATTGATAGCAGTGTGAATTTTGGGAAAAGCCTCGTTTCCTCCTAATTTACCTAACTAACCACTTTTTAGCCTAACAGATGTTTTTGCTTTGTGAACCAATGAGAGGTCTTTGGGGATCATCATTAACCCTCTTAACATAAACACTGCCTAAGATTTAAACCTGGAAAACTGCCATTTACACAGGGATTAGGAGGCTCTGGCAGAATTGAGACTAAGATCTGTATCCCATTCCTCTACAGTACAGAACCACACTGAAAACCTTATTCATCTGCTGTCCTAACATGCACGATCCCAGAGAACAGGGAGGGAAAAGGGTGAAGAGCAAAAAGAGAAAGGAGAAAGAAAGATCATTTCTGCTAAATCAGGTGGTAACAAATTCATTCCTAAAGGTCAAAATGATGGAGCTGTTCAAAACACAAACTATTACCTGATGTTGCTTAGACTTGTTCATACAGTACTCGATTCCCATTTAAATGACACCAGTGCAATTCTATTGATTTCAGTGGGGTTATTTGTGATTTATACTGGCAGAGAGGAGATTCAGGCCCATAATCTGGTATATCCATATGACAAACACAGAGACCTGATAACTATCATAACTATCTCCTGTGAAATACAAAGGCTACATACAGAACATTCTGCAATAATAATAGCCACTCTCAATAGAGGGTCAAAAGATAATAAATCAAAATAGTAAGATCATGTTACATATCTAGAGTGCTTTGCAAACTTAAACTGATATATGATATACAGGGATCACTTCATCCACACTGTTGGAATGAAACAACTGTTTAACACCATACAGCAAGGCTGCCAAACAGCTTAGGTCAGGAAGTGAAGAATACCATAAGTGTACAGGGATTTAGATAGGCAGAATGTAATTACTCAATTAAAATTTGGCTGCAGTGTCTTTCATATGTCTGAACAAATAATCAAGACCTTGGTTCTATGTCCCACCCCTGCAGCTTGCTTCTTCCAAAAAGAACTTTGACACTTACGTTCTTGGAAGCCAAACTAAGGACGAAAGTCTTATTAACATTTGGCATTGTCAGATGCATCTGATTTATAAGCATCAATTACATAGCAGAAACACTCTTCAGCCCACTCTTGTTTGGGAATGCAAAAAGTTGCTGGAAGGAGGTGAAAAGTAAGGAAAACTTCTCTCTGCGGGATGTTACAAGCCCAGCTTACACTTTTCTTTTGAAAGCTTATCATGGTATCTTGGTACCTATGTCTGAGATAAGCAAACTGAAAACTTTTACTATCCTGTCAGGTAATTTTAAGGCAGGAGTTTTGCCCATATGGGAAAGGTAAAAAGATTATTTTAAATTTCTGGAGAGTGGGAACAGAGAAAGTGTGAAATTAATTCTCCCAGTGTGTAAGAAGAAATAGGAAACTTGAATGGCAGACTTAAACAGGCCATCAGAGAGGTGGCAGCTGTGAAAGTAGAATGAATTATATAATAAGAATAGAAAGGATTAAAGAAATGTTGTCTGTACCTTTAAGCAAAGTGGTTGGAATGTTGCAACCAGGTGTCAGGAATACAGATATTAACATAGAACAATTGCACCGTTTAAGGGCAATTGGCGAAGCATTAGCCTTAGATCGATAACAGTTAGTAAGGAAATAGGATATGCATGCTGTGCCCAGGTGAATTTTACTGTTTTGATTTCTTTGTCCCTTTGTCTAATTCCCGCTCTTCTATCTGTATAAATAAGACTGTTTGGGCCTTGCATGGCCACTCACATATTCTGAATGTTATTGGCGGAGCGCTGCGCTAATAAACAAAGTGGTCTGACAAATTGTAAGTCCTGATTCTAACTTTGACACAGCGAACAACAATTCTATTCTCTGAGCTGCAACAGTGGCCATTTCCCTTCTGCACTGTGTAAGCATGGATCAGTGGCCCTTTCCTTGGCCCACCTCCAATGCTCTGCTCCCATAGTCTGTCTATTTTTATTCTCAGTTGTTTTGTACAGAGGGATATTTGTGTACACTCCACCAGCAACCCTTTCCCATACAGGCATACTATATGGTTTAGCAACAAGGAGAACTTTTCCTGGGGATGTGGGTGAAGTCCACCAAAAAGGAGAATGCTCCTTTGGGCTCTCTAAGGACACTGAAACCACTCACTGGTACTCATTTACAAAGGTGAGAAAACATCCCCCCAAAGATGATCAAAGGCTCAAAACTTAAAGAAAGGGGAAATGTCTGGAACTGACATCCTTCATCCCAAAGTATTCTAAAGCATTTCACCAGACTACACAAAGGAATCACTTCACCCACCACTGAAGTACAGCCATCCCTCTTTGGGGAAGTAAAGGAGGAGCACATCAACTCTGCTCAACAGTTTATAATGTTGGCCAGAATTTAACTGAACACTTCCTTCCCTATCCCAGATCGCACAGACCATCTCCCTCCCACCCCCAATCACAACATCCCTTCGCAACTATAGCAATTACTTACCTGAAAAAGTAATATGAGGAAAATATTTCAAGCATTCTCAGCTGTCATTTAAGGTAGTTTAGCAGCTGGAAAGCAGGACAATGGCCAGCACCATGAGGCACCGATCTAACAGTGGAGATGCAAACATTAGGAATGACCACTAAGTGTCACGAAATGGTCTTTACATTTCCAAATAAACAGGTTGAAAAATATTCATTGTTCAGTAATCGTTTAATTTTGCCCATTTTAGAACAGGATATATTTAACCACTGCATGTATTTAAGCAGTCAGTCATGACATGCACAGCATTGCTGAGCAATTATTCCATACCTTAGGTAGTTAGTGTAAGGCAAGAAACCTGGCAACCAAGTAGCTTCCATTACCTGAGAAACACAAAGCCTGCAGTTTTGTGCCTACTGTAAGCAGAATACAGTGACCATGCCCTATTTGCTCTTAACGGTTCAAATTCTTGTCAAAATAACTAAAACCACAGTAAGACTATAAAATCTAGTATCAGAGGGGTAGCCGTGTTAGTCTGGATCTGTAAAAGCAGCAAAGAATCCTGTGGCACCTTATAGACTAACAGACGTACTGGAGCATGAGCTTTCGTGGGTGAATACCCACTTCATCGGTTGCATCCAACGAAGTGGGTATTCACCCACAAAAGCTCATGCTCCGATACGGCTGTTAGTCTATAAGGTGCCACAGGACTCTTTGCTGCTTTTATAAAATCTAGTGCTCACTATTAGCATCACAATCGTACCTCACATGCTTCTTATCCTGGGCTGTGATACCACTACTAATAAATGGTACTAGGGTGGTAGAGGAACACACAGGACAGGTCTACACTACCACTTAAGGTTAATCTAACTTATGTCACTCAGGGATGTGAAAAAGACACCCCCCTGAGCAATGCAAGCTACAGCAACCTAAGCGCTGTCCACACTGGCGCTATGTCGGCGGGAGATGCTCTCCAACTCTCTCGGAGGTGGAGTAATTATGCCAACAGGAGAGCACTCTCCTTTTGCCAGATGTGCTACAGTGGTGCAACTGTGCAGATGTAGTGCTTCTAGTGTAGACCTATCCTCGATGAGTGTTCCTCTTCTCCCCTCACCATTCCCTTTCTGCCCCTTCTCACTGACACCTCTGGAGGGAAAGTTAGCAATATTCTCCATGGCATCGGTTATTAAAACAGTAATATAATTATGTTAGGTGGGGAGTAGTTATGTAACAGATTCCCACCTGCTTTCCTTTTTTAAAAAAAATTGACATTTTGTTTTTATTAGCTTTTAAAATCAATCACTTTTCCCCATCCCTAGTTATCAGCTCCTATTTTGCAGGCCAAAGCCACTAGTTTAGGGAAAGTTAGAGGAACATCAGCTAGTTTACACACTAAGGTGCACACCTACTCTGGTATGACGGGTACCCCTCAGCTGGGAACAGGGTGTCCCCCACCCTGCAGGAATAATGCTGCCAGTCCCACTGAGGCTTGTGGTAACTGTCTGTCTACTGGAGCCAATACAGAGCGGCAGGGAAGCTGTGAAAGAGAGTGGCCAGGACAACAAGTAGCATTATGGCACTGTAGCTGCAATGAGCTATTCATAAGTGAACCCCTGTGCCCACGTGGAGCTGCTTGTGCTCAACTCATTGCAGGATCGGGACCTACATTAGCAACTTTCAGCGCTCAGCAACTTGACAGGTTCAAGAATGTGTTTCATGGTGCTACCATGATAAAAGCTGCAGCTTTCAATATTACAAAGCACTACTGCAGTGCAGCAAAGCTCTTTTTGTTAGAACGTTTTAGAAGATGTTGCTCCCTTGGCAGGGGGATGTTGTGAGTTGCTTAGTTTCTATAAAATGTCACAAGTGCCATCGCTACAAGGATGGAGTTTTGCTGAACTGATCTCTGATGTAAGGCTATTAAAGCTGTTTTCTAACTCCACTGAAGCCAATTATAAATACTCTCTCTGAAACACTCATTCTGTACTGTACAACTTCTGGAGCTCCAGCAAACAGCCTCAGAGAAGAAATTTTAACTTTCTATTCTGCCTTTCTTCTTAAAATGTTTTTATATCTACACCTTGTGGGAAAAAATTTAGATTTATGTGAAAAGTGTTGGGCAGTGCTGCATACAAATTTACAAGCATGGTATAAATGTCAAAAATCCAAAGCTGCACATTTAAATATTGAGACTTTTTTTTTTTTAAAGAGAAGGACAAGATTTACAAAATCCTAACATCCACATAATTGTCCATGTCACTCCAACCTTGACAACTACGACAGCAAAATTCCTAACGATCTGCTTTTGCAGGGGAAGTTTGTACCATTTCATGGCTCTGTTTCTATGGAATATTCTGAGAAGTAGTGTATCTGGTACCTACATGAAGAGTGAAACCTAGTCTATACTTAAAAGTTAGATCAGCATAGCTATGGTGCTCAGCGATGTGAATTTTTCACACTCCCGCGTGCCATAGCTATGCCAACCAAAACCTCATTGTAGATGCAGCTAGGTTGATGGAAGAATGCTGCTGTTGACCTACCTATTGCTGCTGCCAACCTACCTATCAAAGCGTGAGGATTCTGGAGAGCCACAGCAATGGAAAAATCCCTTCCATCACTGCAGAAAGTGCAGCCACGAGCACTACACCTTCAAAAGGTGCTGTAGCTGTGCCACTGTAGCACTCATTGTGTGGACATGGCCCGAGAATCACGATTGTGATACTCCCTAAGGACCTGATTTTGATTTCATGGAAGTCAATACGAGCCTGATTCTGTTTACATGAAAGTGTCTTGACACTGGTCTGGCAGATAAAGGGCATTAAAGTGGGTGCAAATTTAATTTATGCCCCTTTAAAGCACCCTTATAATGCCAGAGTGGTGTAAAGGGGCCTTAGTGCAAATGAGAATCAGACCCTGAGACTTTTTCATTAATTTAAATGATAGTGGGATCAGGCCCTAATAGCCTAATTCTGCAATGTAGTGAGCACCCCTAATCCCACTTAGAGGAGGGCATTCAACAACTTGCAGGAGGTGCTCAGCATTTGGCATTATCAGGCCTCATACTAGTAAAGAGAACATCATTTGGAGCCTCAACTTCCGTGTTATGTGTAGAAATATCATATGGAATTATTGTACCAGTGACCTTCCTCAAGAAGGAATCATTAATCCACGATTCTATTAGTACAGTGTCCAAGCTAACAAAACTATAATTTGGTTTCAATAATGCAGTGCATTATAGTTCAGTGCAAACAGAGCAATGGATTAGTTAGCAACTAAATAGTTTAATAATTAGAAATAGTAAAAAAAAAATTAACCAAGAGTGATTTTTCACTAATAGCTAGAGGTTAATTTTCTAGTTTTGGTTTTCTGCTTTCAAACAAATGAGACTTTTGAACCCAAACATTGTCGCACCAAAATCTGCCAGTGTCTGTTTTAGTCTAAATAGGCAGACAGCATTTCCTACTATCATTGTTTAATCCTGTAATCCCCTTAGATTGTTAGTAATAATCTTAAATGGATTACAAATAATCCCATTCAAACACCATCCTGGATGTATCTCCTCAATGAATATACATCTTGTGTTAGGGTTTCACACATCAGGCTACAGAGCATCCAAAGATCATACTTTATTTTAAAAAAATAATAATTTTGCTTTGCAAAAGTGCACACTTGACAAAAGCTTAAAATTCATCTAGAAGAGTACATTTTAAATCATGTGCTCACATGGTAATTGTTATGACTTTTTGGCAACAGAGATCATTCTTTAATTAGGAAAGGGTAACTATTCTGATCAATATTTTCCACATTTGACAACAATATGTTTTGTTCTAAAAGGCCTCAGTGTAATTATTTTTGTATTATTTGAATATAGTCATATTCAAAACAAACAAACAAAATAAACTGTTTAAAACAATGTATTTTAAAATTAGTTTCAGTATTTATTTTATTATTTATTATGAATGTAACCAGTACAAATCCTGGGGGGTGAGGTGGGGGGGGGGGAAGAGGAGAGAGAGAGACAGAAGGAAAAGCTTCTGGACCTGCAAGTACAAAGGAGGGTAGGAGGTGCGTATGATATGTAAGAAATAAATATATTTTCTCACTAGATTCAACTGCAGAAGTGCTGGAAAAGAAGCAGTGTGTGAGAGTAAGGAAGAGAACCACTGAAGCAGCAGTTTTCTCTTCTTTGGAGGTGTCTAGCAAAAAAAGGGAATTAATTAATGAAACAATATCTATAACTGACTATTATTCAACAGAAATAATATGTACTAAATAATAAAATAAATATTGACATTTAAAAATCACGTTTTAATCTAATACAGGATTTGTGTCTTTCATCTGGACTGTCTGCCTTCATTACAAATACCACAGTCACTTGTGACACTCATTAGCACAACATCTACTGCAGACCAAAAAAAAAAGTATCAGAGGCCAGGAAAAAAAGGACATTCCCAACTGGTTTGGATGTATTCTTCTGTTTAATATCTTTTCTCCCTGAGAGTCGAGTATCAGGCCTGTCTCTCATTACAAGCACTGCAAATGCCCTCTGCCATCGCAGGACCTCAATACAGGTTGTGGTAGTTGCAAACACAGGCAACCGGTAGCAACTGGAAAGGACTTATAGTTGGAATACATTTAAAGCAGTTTAAAGGACTTTTAATAAAGTATATTTTAAAAAACTGCTGCTGTGAGGCTGCAGTTCTTTAAAACTGCGAACATCATCATCATAATCCACAATACTATTTATTTTGCTAGAAGAATGCTGCAGATAAGAGATAATGATAAATAAATGCAGAAATAAATG
This sequence comes from Gopherus flavomarginatus, assembly GCF_025201925.1. Taxonomy (NCBI): domain Eukaryota; kingdom Metazoa; phylum Chordata; order Testudines; family Testudinidae; genus Gopherus; species Gopherus flavomarginatus. Next base: position 207,327,671 of record NC_066618.1, read on the forward strand.
TATATTGCTTGTATAAAAAGCAATGAGATATTGCACTTATGTGAGACTTCTGAACTTTCCTCAGATTCTTCTCTCGCGACACCCACTCTCCCCCCCATCCAGAAATAACCAGTACATGGCTAAAGAATCTATGAGATGCCCACTAAAACCATGATTCTATAAAGCCTTGCTCATGAACTTAACTTTAAGCATGTAAGTAGCTACACTGGACTCAATAGGACTTTTGAACTCATTGGGGCTACTCACATGTTTAAAATTAAGCAGATGGCTAAGTCACGGCTGAGACTGGGGCCTCAACGAATGTCTTTTATTGCAGATCTTGAATCTGCTATTTGCATGTTACAACATAATTTCCAAAGGCTGAATAAAAAGTCTGGGACCACAGTGGGCCCAAGTCCAGCAACATGTGACACTATGCTGAGCACTTCAGTTACAGAAGACCTGTTTTATTCTGAGGCATGACCATGCTGGTGTGATAATTATCTTGTTATTAAAGGTGACCTGTAAATAGATATTTTTTAAAAAATCCAACTGCTTTGGATTTGGACACCCGGGTCCCCAAGGAATTGGTGTAAGAGAGGTATTCGGCATCCCTAAGAAGTGTCTGTAACTGCCATTGCAGTTTGCCAACCACCAGCCTATGTGACTCCCCAACATGCAGTGAGTCAAATTAAATATACTAAACACTCTATAAGTACATTAAACATGAATATTTAAAAACCACTCAAGAAAGTGGAACAAAACACAATCTGCCTCACACTCACAGGTCAGCTCCTGTTTCTATTGTTGTGGATATGACGCACCAGGCACAGTGCGTTCTGGAGAGTCATGTGGAGGGCACATTGTGCTTTGACAGCAAAACTCCAGGCTGCTCAAGGGAACTGAATTACACAGTTAGATGACCCTCAGCTGAGAATGCCCTGCCTCAAGTCCCAACAAATGTATATATATCTAGAGCAGCGGTAGGCAACCTATGGCATGCATGCTGAAGGCAGCACACCAGCTGATTTTCAGTGGCACTCACACTGCCTGGGTCCTGGCCACCGGTCTGGGGGGCTCTGCATTTTAATTTAATTTTAAATGAAGCTTCTTACGCATTTAAAAAACCTTATTTACTTTACATACAACAATAGTTTAGTTATATATTATAGACTTATAGAAAGAGACCTTCTAAAAAGGTTAAAATGTATTACTGGCACACAAAACCTTAAATCAGAGTGAATAAATGAAGACTCGGCACACCACTTCTGAAAGGTTGCCGAGCTCTGATCTAGAGGATATCAGAATAAATGTATCAGTTGATCTCAGCTGCCACACTCATGAGTAGGATAATAGCTTGTCTGTAAGGTAAACAGACCACAAATGGTATGATCTTTTATAAAGCAAGACCAACACACTGAATTACACCTAAACGCAGATGGAAAAACGAACATAATGCTCAAAGCACAAGTGCAAAACACTAATGCCAACTGTGCTCCGCTGCCACACTAGTACTATCAGATAAATTCCACATACATTATAGTATCTCTTATCAAATCTAATTCTTTCCTGGGGATCTCCCCCTCTAATTTTCTTCCTTTAAAGCCACTACCAAATCATAATAATTAGGCCTCTGATATGTACTGTTTAAGAACAATTCAAAACAATGAGTAAAGTCCATAGGAAATGAAGATGACTAAGGGAGCTTGTTCCTTTATAACTATTTATGACATTCACAACACAACACACACACTCCTAAGAGCTATATTATGTACCTTTTAAAACTAGTTTTTAAAAGCTATTGATGTAGTTTTTGAACTGGCAATTCCAAAGTTTATGCTCACTCTCTGTGAATGGCAGGAGGAACTGCATTTGCAGAAGGTAAAGATGTCAGTTGGAGGACCAGTGGGTTGATTATAGGGGCTTTTCATGTACAATGCTCCAGAAAACAAACTTTTACATATAGATAATACCACTAGAAGTTTGGCAATGAGTGGGTTAAATCAGTACAATTAACCAGTATGAAAAAATGGAACATTTCTCACCAGTAATTTCCTTTCTGCTACCAGTGTCTTGCACAATTCTTGATGTCTGGAGCCTAGGCTGCTCTCCTCACCTTGAAGCTCAGGGAGGTGAATCAGAGTTTTGGAGCCACATGGTCTGGCCACATCCCCTTAGCTCCTCCTTGCTTCCAGATGAGTTATTCAGCTATTATAAGCTGTGAAACTTGCATAACATCATTAATAACAAATATTCCAGAGATGATAAAATAACTATGCACATAAGACCAAGGAAGATGGTCATATGGTAACAATTCCACTTAATATCTGACCCTTGATTCAAGATCCATCCAGAGAGAATTGTGGCAAATGCTGCTAGGAGAAAATAAATAATTGATAAGAAATTTTCCATTCTGCTGCTCAACATCTCCCACAATTCTGACACCTAGGAAGAAGTGAGCAATGAACAAATGTAGATAAAAGAACAGAAAAATGAAAATGGTATCCCTCCCATCTATAATACTTGCTCAAAAAGCAAAATCATTTCCAGGCCATCATCTGCAGCAGAGGACAGGAAATCCATCTTGTAATGCTTGATAAAGGTGGTAGCATTTGACCAGCTGGCTGCCTCACAGTTTTCATGTGGATCCATTAGCTCTTTCTGCCCACAAGGTCGCCAGGGATTGCACGAGGTGTGCCCTGATCACTTCTGGAACTAGAATTTCTGATGCCTTGCATGTTCTCACAATGTATAGTCTAATCCACATAGCAACAGAAGACTGGGAAGCTCTATCCTTAGCATTTTGGATTAAAGGATACAAACAGGGCAGCTGATCTCTTTGAGATAAATTTTCAGAGCCCTTCTGATAGCTAAGTTGTGCCATCTCTCTTCGGTGGGATGCTGTGGCCTTGGACAGAATGTAGAACCACCTCTCAGGAAGCATGGAAAGAAGAGTTCACCTACGAGATAAATGATTCCAGAGTTCTGAGCATCACCTTATCTTCGTGGAACACACAGTCAGGTTCCTGCCTACAGAGGGCCGTCAGCTCTGAGACTTGCCAGTGGACATGTTGGCTATCAGAAAGCAAGTTTTGATGGACAAATAAAATATTGACACTGACATCAGTGATTTGAAGGCATTTTTTGTTGGGGCTCTCAATACAAGGGGCAAGTCCCACTTGGGAAAAAGAGGTCTAATTGCTGGCTTGGCTAAATGGATCACCCTTAGGAATCTGGGTACTTGGGGGTTCTCTGCCAAGGAATCTGCAGATCCTGAAAATATTATGCTACTAAGGGCAGACACCTGAGTGCAATGATGTAGGGTTGGAGACCTTTGTTGAAGCCTTCTTGGAGAAAATCCAAGATAGCCAGAATTTCTGGATTCTAGGGTTTGCTTTGTGTTCCTGGTATCACCTGCAAAACCTGGTCCAGATAAAGGAGTATGCGTTCAAGATCAATATTGTTCTACAAGAAAGAAGTGTTTTTATGACATTTGAGGACATGCCCAGTGATACTAGTGCTTCCTTTTCACTAGCTAAGCTGATAGATGCAGCCGATTCCTGTCCGGGTGAAACAGAGGACCTTGTGAGAAGATGTCTTGTCTCTTTGGGAGGTATAATGACAGCCCAATTTCAGCTCTACCAGGTCCAAAAATCAGGGTCTCCTTGATCAATGTGTGGTTACCAATATTACTGTCACCAGTTTTCATTTTATTTTCTGGACCATCTTCTCTAATAATGGGAAGGTGGAAACTCAGAGGAGGCACTGTGGCCATCTGTGTGATAGGGCATCTGTCCCCATGGATCTAGGGTCCACTTCTCTGGTGAAGTACTTTAGTGTCTTCGGGGTCATGTGGTTTGCAAATAGGTCAGTTGAGGGCAGGCTGAACAATTGGATGATTAACTCGAAGATTTCCTGATTCAGGTAGCACTCGGAGTTATTCACCTTGTGGCTGATAAATCGGTCTGCCTTCTTGTTCAGATCTCCCTTTAGATGAGCTGCCCTGATGGAGAGGAAAAACAGCTCCACCCACTGCATGATTTCCATTGCTTTGGCATATAACACTGGGCTTGTTGATCCTGCGCTGTTCACATATGCTATTCTGGTCATGCAGTCTGACTGAATCAGGACTTGGTTCCCTCTCTAGGCTGGAGGGAATCTTTATAGCACCTACCTGACTGCTCTTAATTCTAGGAGGTTTATGCTGTGGGTCCTTTCCACCAGGGTTCAGATGCTTTGAGCTTTTTGGGATCCCAGGTGTGCTTCCCAGCCCTCCAGACTGGCATCGGTTGTGAATATGAGGGGATCTGGAAGGCATATAGTCATGCCCTTGTGGACACTTACCTGGAGTGACCACCATTTTAAGGAGTTCATCATCTGTGCTGGAACCCTCACTTGATCCTTTATGAGTTCCAGGGAGAGGTCCCATACTATTAAGAAGAAGCCTTGAAGGAGCCTGATGTGTGATTGCTCCCATGGAATGATGCATGATATTCGGGGGCCTAGCAGTTGAAGGTTCAATGCAATAACGGGCAGTTCCAAAACAACATGAGGAGGTCTTGAATCTTCTGGAACCTCTATTGAGATAGACATATGCTTGCAATCCAAGTGTCTATGTCCATCCCCAAGTGGGGTATTTGGGTGGAGGGAACCAAGGAGCTTTTCTTGATGTTGATAATGAAGCCATGTGTCTGCATGAGATTCAAGGTCAGGGATGTAGCTCTGTGTGCCACTGCTGGAGATGGAACTCTGATTAAGATGTCATCCAGGAAGGGGAACAATTGGCTCTCCTGTGACCTGAGTCTGGCTATCATTACCACCAACATCTTTGTAAAGACCTAGGGGCACAGGATAAGACAAATGGGAGCATCCAATATTGATAATGCTTCCTATCATAGGCAAATCTTAGGAACATGTAATGGAATGGTCAGATTGGGATGCAGAGGGATATGCATCTGCTAGATCCACTGAAGTCAGTAAATCCCCCTGGGACAGCGATGCCACTACAAAGATTAAGATCTCCATCTGGAACTTCACTTTCTTTATCCACTTGTTGAGCCTTTTGAGATCTAGAATGGCTTGGATTCTCCTTTATACTTCTGAACAATAAAGAAAATGGAGTATAACACTGAGAATCTTTCTTCGGAGGGAACATTTTCTATACTTTCATATCCAGAAGGTGCAAAATCTCATTCTGGATTAGATTGTGCTTTACAGAGTCATTCAAGATGGAGGACTGGATGAAAAATAGATGGGGTGGAGCCTTTAACTCATGGGTGTATCCCAGAGTCACTGTCTCTTTGACCCACTTTTGCAAGTAAGCTCACTGAGGGCCTGAAGTCCTCTTGCAAGATCTTTCTGAACCCTCACCTGCTGGATCTCATTCCACCAGGGAGGGGAAAAGCTTCCAGAGTGCTCCGGGCCAAACTTGCAAGGAGGAGGGTGCTTATGAACCCTGCTTCTTTTCTAGGGCACTCAGGACCCATTTTAGGACTGAGGGAGGATTTATGACCAGTGGGTAAGGGATCTCACATGCCTGTCTGACTCCTACCCCTGGGACCTAAGAGAGCAAGGGACAGAAGGCTGGATGCCATCTGCCAAGTCTGAGAGGGCAGTCTCGCAGTGCATCCATTTGGAGTTCATTCAGTGCTTTTTAGGCTGCTCTGCCATGCATGGAAGGTGCAAAGGAGCTGGCAGGGAGGCACTGCAGCTGAGGCTTCTCCAACACTGGGTAAAAAACTTGTGTGTGGAGGCGGGGGGGGAAAGGGCAGGGCTAGAGAGTCCAGGAGGGAGCTCACTGCTCACCACTGCCTCAAATTTTGAAAAAATAAAGCCACCTGTAGGCAGACAAGAAGGCGGGAGCTGTAAAACCACTGTCTGCATGCTATCATGGAGGCAGAGAAACTGGAAGCAACAAGAAGCGAAGGGGGCACGGCCAGACCATATGGCTCCAGGACTCTGATCCACCTCCATGAGGTGCAGAGAGGAGAGCAGCCCAGACCTCAAGAATTGTGGGAGATGCTGGGTGCAGAAATGAATAAAACATGTCAATGTGGATAATGCTTGCAAGATGTAATTCATTAATACAGGAAAATGGCAGTGAATCTTTCTGGAAGGCTCAGTGCATCATGTGTGACCATTTCTGTTAATATGAAAGCATGACCATGTTCATAACATAATTTATAACATAATGCACAATCTAAAATTGCTACATAATTCTATGTGGAATGTCATAAGACTGCAACACTTTCATAGTCAATAATGTCATGGTACTATTTTAAAACTATATTTGATTCAGGGAAATTAAGGCAACAGTGAATGTTACTGTAGGAAATAAAATACATGTCCAATCTACATAAACTTGCATGCAACCACTTTTAGGAATCTGTGAATAGATATCTTATCCTGTCAATATAGTTCTCATATAAATCCAGTTACTTCACCTAGCATCAACCCTTTTGACTGATAATTAGATTTGTATTGCTTTAGTTTTACTTGTGAATTTACATTTAAAGAGTCTAGACTGTACCACATGCAGTTGTGTTGCATGTTCTAACATTCACATATATTTACATTTGTGTCAGTGATCAGATTTGTTTAGGAGCTTCATTCAGATTTTCAAACAATCTATTGTAACATCTCAGTGTACATCTCTAAACTGAGCCATTCCAGGAAAATTCTGAAGGGAGGAAATTGACTAGAAATAAAGATCAAAATCAAAGTCACAGCACAAGCTACTGTTTACATAGTATACAGAAAATTCTAATTATTCAAGCTATATTTTTTTTTCCTTTTAAAAATTACCAGCTAAATTTAAACAGGAATTTTTGGGGTGTGGGGGTAGGGAGAAGAGCAGAGCAAACAACTGCCAAATGATTCTGAAAGCTCAATTCATAGACTAGTCTGCCATGGGTCATAAGTTAGCACCATAGAGTTTATAGGTACAGTGAGAGCTCTTGACAGATACAAAAAACAGATTTAGAATTGAAGTTGAAAATTATATAAAAATAGCTATACAGATACACACATTCTAGCTCTCTGTTGGAGTACATTTCCAAAAATAAAATAGTCAAATGGATATCTTCCTAGAAAAGCTGATTACATAAGCATAATTGCACAAAACACAAGTACCTGCACTATCTCTCTGCAAAGTATAAATAGTTCAAAGTTACATTAGACAGTCTTATATTAAAATGCTATTGTTCTAAAGCTCGTGCACTTTCTTATAATCCCTTTTTGGAAAAAAAGAAGTAAAAAACCCCAACCTTCAAGATTCAAAATACATGTTATATAACACGGGAGAAAGTGTAATTAGCGCTTGCAAAAATCTTTGCAAGATTTTTTCCTAGCAGTGAAAATTAGTTATTAAAAGAATAAGAGCCTTAAAAATTCAGACAGTTTGTTTTTATTTTTTAAGTTGCTTAACGTACTAACAATGTGGTTTTCTCCACATTATAAATGGCATGGAAGGATTCTCAGACCAGCTGTGTTTGTCCTTTAATAGTTTCCACGATCAAATACACATTTATACTTTTGCACCCAGTCTTCACTTTGTTGTTGTTTTGGTGACACCAAGTGACAAAGAATGCCACATTCTGCCAGTCATTAATTAAAGGAGGAACAGAGCAAGGCCATCTACAGAAACCCTGTGTATGGGTCAGCCTGGGTTGAAGAGAGGCTTGGGTTGAAATACTGGTTATTAATTTACTTGGATCCAGAGGCAAGAAATTCCAGCACAGGAAGTTGGCAGGGCTGTGCTAAAGTCAAACATCCTGCCTACAGCTCAGAGGCAAGGTGAATCTCATCTTGTCTCTCCGCTCAGCTCCTTACACAAAGCCCTGTTACAGATTTGGGCAGGAAGGGTGAATATCCCCCTATGTTCATTCAAACAATGCATTGACAGTGGGGTTTTCTGCTTACACAAATTTCACATGCTTTTTAGTAGGAGGAGGATGAATTAGTTATGTATGGTTAAAACTAATTTCTGCAAACAACGACTTAACAGAGCAAGCTGTCTCTTGGAGAATCTGCCAAAGGAGGATTTTAGACCTCACAAATATTCTTAGATTTTTATTTTACTTTTTCTAACCTACCTTCCTGACTTGGAATTCCAATTTAATTTTCATTTAAAAATTTGAGCAGGAATTACCTAACACTAAGGAGCAAGCCTTATTCCCTTTGTGCAGGGGTACAAGTCCTGAAAACACTGCAATTTGCCACAGTTCTGCTATATGTGCCATGTGCAGGGAGACTCTGTACTCCTTATTTCTGCATGGACGTCTTGTTTATATCAACTAGAGCTTTGCTCAAAGATCAAGAGTATATATGGACCACAATTTGTACTGACGTTGCTGATGACAATCCAGATAAAATTACTCTATCAACTCCTCTTCTGCTTTTGGTTATGCCGATATAATGTCTGTGGCACAGAACCCTTCCTACTTATGCTGTATAGCAACAAACACAGCCACCAGTATGAAAATGGAACAATACTCTTGGGTAAATGACTATACGTGTGTGAAACTCCAAGCAGCCTGCTTTTTCTATTTTATGTTATTTTTTCTCAAACAGGCCCCATCAGTTGACCTATGACTGACTGAGGCAGCATTTCTGTTTCCGTGGCAACCTCCAGAATCCACAGATTCCTCTCATCCCTTTCCTCTCTCTTCCATCCTATGTTCTTTAACACCAAGCTAATTAAACTACTATAATCCACAGGCATTTTCTCTCTTAGGTAGCCTTCAAATTTTTTCTTTTGCATTATAAACAATAATGTAGGAAAAGCATGAATGGTCACTGAGCTCCCAGAAATTTATCGACGTTAGGTTATCATCATAAACTTGTGCATGAAAATGAAACAATAAGGGAAGAGAAGATTTTCCATTTCTAGCACCCTGTACAAAAGCTCTTCATCTTTTAGTTTGTGACTACCAATCACCACCCACCAGCCCTCCAACACTATACTGATTGTTATTCATTTTCCATTCTTTATTAAAACATTTTTTTTAATACACAGGCTTTATAATCTGTTCATAGGAGAGAAAGCGAACTGATGTTTCTTGGATCTAGTTACATTAGCAGACTTTTGGTGAGCCTGGGTAACCAAGAATGAGCTGCAATAAAATTGTCTAAAGCAACCATCCAGAAACTGGTTGCCTAATAGAAATGACCATTAACTAAAGAACAAACAAACTGTAATGTGGAAACCTTAAGAATAAGGTTAAAAATTATACTTTAAGAAAGTTGTTGCCTACTGGAGGTTTAGTGCAGGTTTCACTGTATGTGCAACTCACAGAGATATGCTTCTAAGAAGACGTACCTGGATTTATTATTTGTTTAGCACCAGCAGTTAGCCAGGTGCTTTACAAACAGTCTCTGAACAGAAGACCTTAGGGAGACACAGAAGGTGGATGGGAGGAGACAAATAGCAGCATAAATGAACAGCAAAACATGGCAAATATTTTGTGAGCTCCCTAGTTTGTTTCCTAATAAGCAGGAATGAAGTGGGAATTGGATAGCGATGTGGAGAAAAATCACCTGCTGAGTTGTGAACAGATCTAAGAGGGGAGAAGTAGGGCAAAGCAAAGTAGGGATTTAGCCATACAACTAACATGAACAGAAATGGCACAGCTAAATCTTCACACACTGATTTGAAAATTCATCCTAGAGAGTCAATTAAATATGTATTGAAAATATTTTCCATACATCCAGGAGACTTCTGGTTTGTTTTGCCTGAATCCCACAAGAGCAAAACAAATGGTATTGCCGTCCTAATATTTGGCTACCTAGCTCTTATTCCATGAAGTAAAAGCTAATGGAACACATGAAACCTGATTAAATATTCTGCTAAAGTTAATCTGTAATTCACCTGTTTTTGCTATTACTAATATAATTACTTGTATTAGTGCATGAAGGCCCTAAGTTCAAAGCATCATTACATTAGGCACTAGACAAACCCATACTAAGAGATAGTGTGCTCTCCCTACCTCCGAAAGAACACACAATATCAGGAGACAAAACAGAAAAAGGGTGGGAGAAAAGAAATACTCTTCCTCCCATTTTGAGAGACATAGAGTAATTAACTGACTTGCTTAAAGTTACACAGGAAGTCTGTAGCAGGGCCAGGATTTAAAGTGAAGTCTCCTGCATCCAACTGTAGTATTTTAGGCACATTCTTTCTTCCTCATGTGCATGTAACGTCTCAGTGTTAATAGTAGGGGCTTCCCTCAACCACTGAATAAAGAACAGTCACCTAGGAATAAAGAGCAGTTCACCACTTGCACTAGAACCCTCCATCAATCAAAGTATTACAATGAGGCTTACCATTAAAATTTTACAAGTAAAGATTTGTATGTGTGAAACTGACAAACTACAGACATTATCAGAGAAACTGCTTTTGATATTTGTGTAAAGATATGTCAGTAGGAACGCACTGTGCATTTAGATGCACAAACTATGTAACATGATCAAAGTACTACTATAAAGTTTTTGGTTTGGTTCACATCCTGACACAGCACAAAAAAGGTGATGTATCATAACACTACTTAAATTTTCATCAAGGAGGCTCGCAGACACAGCTAAATCAGGGATTACAAAGATATACAAACAATTTACTGGATTCTATAAAACGGTTACATTTGTTATAACGGATGTCCATGCTAACAAAGAAATGTCTGCATTTTGTAGTGGATTGAGCTAAGTGATCCAAATGGCTTTCTTTCCCATTCTAGCTGTTGAGCAGGGTCTGTGTGCTGATGTTTGGTGGATATTTAATGGTGTATGGGCAGTCCTTCATGCTATATTATATTGCATATTTTAATTTATGAGGCAGGTGCCAAGATAATAGAATTGGTGTCTACAGGGTTTTGTTAAGTAAATTTTCAGAAATAAGTTTATATGCATGTATGGTCTGGCACTGCTGAAAATGAAATCAAAGGCAAAATTCTCATTGTCTTCCATGAAGTTGAATCAGGTCCCCAGTTTGCAATTCTATAAAGCTTAGTGAGGTTTGTAAGCATTACTATACAAATCAAATTTATGAAAAAACAAAGAGGGCTTTCTCAACATATTAAACATTTCATAAAAGTATGGTAGTACATTTTAACTTATAAATATGATTGATGCTGCAAGAAGCACCAGGCAAACAGAAAGGAAGAAAAAAGAGTATCTGATATGAGATAAATAAAAAAGAAAGTACAGCTTTGCTAAGAAGGGACGGAGACTCAAATGGGGTATATGAGAGAATCTAGATAGTGCCCAGAGAAAGATTTGTGCAAATAAATAAAATAATAAATAAATAAAGGAAAAACAAGATAGGGAAAAGACCCTGGATAAAAAAGAAAGAAGAAAATTTTAATGAAGCGCCTGAAAAAAACAACTAGCAAAACCAGAAAAAAAAAACCAGTAAAACAATTCAGACATTTTTGCATTTAAAAATTATAGAATACTGCAAAAATATTTTCCTTCTGCTAAATAAGAATTAGAATCTCAACTTTTAACTCTCACACAGCAGTTATTGCACAAGAGTTTACAGAAAAAGAAATGTATAGATGTTATTTTCATAAAAACTTTTACTGATCCAAACATGCCATTTGAATTAATTTGCAGGTATATTAGAGTGCAATAATGCAACAAACTTTGATCTACTTATATTTAATTTACTAGGTAACTGTCCTATATACCAAATTTAACATAAGTGGTCATGTTGCTAACATGAGTGTTCTCCCCAGAACACTTATTTTCTTCATTTCTAATTAAAGTGCCATCTGTTGATATTAAGGCTTTTTACAGGCATGTTCTTTTGATTTACCTGAACACTACTGACCTGCACAAAGATGGGAGATTCACAATATTTCAGCAAGAGATACCTGGTCTAAGTTTTCCTATAGGACAACAGATTCACAGCAGCTATGACTCTTTTACCTGTGCATTTTTAAGCCACTCAGAAGCTAACTAGTACAAATCCTTTCCCAATTCACACATCCTGATATATGGTATCTCTTTCATGTTATAAAAACATTTTTCAGTAAGTTTTTATACTTGTTGATTTGTTTCCTTTCATCAGAGAAGCATGAAATGTGATTGCTAAAATGTACTGTAACGAAGACTTGCCTTGTAAGCAGAATTCTTGTAACATTTGGGAATGAACGTTTAGAAATAACTACCTTTTAATTAATTGATATAGATTTGTACAGCAGGTATAGTAAGTGATTTTATAAAAGTGAAAACACTGTTGCTCACTATCACTTAGTAAAGTCATGATCAGGGATCCTAGTTTTCTGTGATTAAAAAAAATAAAATTCTCTGATTAAAAAAAACCCATAAAAAGCTGCATTTTCCCTTGATTAAAATGAAATGCCGAACTTTAGTTTCTCTAGCCACAATGTATATAGGTATCAGCTGAACACAGAGTTTTATTGACACATTTACAATTTTTAAGCAAGTACGAAGCCTACCAGTGCCTTCAATCATTATAATAAAATAAACAGAATTGCAATTTGTATTTCTTACATACACCGAATACTTCTCTGTCTGTAGTCTACACTTTCAGAAAATTGTTTTTTTTAAATGTAGAAAAAATAAAGCCAAAAATGCTTTTATATTAACATTACTCACTTTCTGAGTCAGTCCTGCTTGTTGAAATAGAGTTGCAGCATTCCAGGCACATTTTCATCTTTCAAATGTTGACACTGAGTACAGAAAAGAACCCCAAGTTTGCGGAAACTTCTTTCCACATCAGCTGAATGTACAGTCAGTTGGAGGAGAACCACTGCGTGTTTTGGCAGCTTGGGAATGCGATCTTCAACGGCCATCCAGAGGTAAATGGGATCCTCAACGTCTCCAAAATGCGTTTGGCAATCCCTAAATACAATGGCCATTCCATGTTGTATTCACCAGATAGCTTTAATTGCGGTTTCACAGTTTCATAACTCAAAGAGGCCCCATCAGTTGACCTATGACTGATTGAGGCAGCATTTCTGTTTCCGTGGCAACCTCCAGAACCCACAGATTACTCTCATCCCTTTCCTTTCTCCTCTGTTTTACGGTTCTTTAATACCAAGCAAATTGCTGGTTGTTTATTTTTTAGGTTGTATTGTCTCAGTTTATCAGCTGTGTTTTGAACAGTTGCAGATCCATTCTCATTATGAGCTGATGATGCAAGATGCTCCAGTTATGAAATTAAATTCAGGACAATGTTGTATTCTTTGTGTATTTGGTGTCTGTGGGACTGTAAAACATCCAGTACTGCCACCAGACATCCACAGCGCTCTGCTATGTATTTCAGGTCAGTGTGCATGTCTTTTACCACTAACAGGCTGGCTGGTATCCGCAGAACAAATGTATCTCCATGTTACGTTTGTTCATGCTCCATGAATCCATGGTAGAACTGGTAGTACTGTACATGGTACTTTACACAATTGAACCATGAATGCCACCTGGTCACAAGTGGTTCGAGTGGAATTGTTGGCGAATCAACACTCTGTTAATTCAGGTATCTCAAGAACTCTGCATGACAAGCTGGAGCTTTCACTAAAAGTGACTTCACCATAGCAACAAAATGATCCACTTGCTTAAAGGTATCTCACCAAGTTTTTTCAGCCAGAGCAACTATATTTGCATAGCAATGATTATGTCAGCATGCCTAGAAGGATGTTCCTTGAGCACCTGAAATAAAATGTTGAAAACTGGTCTATTTTGGAAGTTGGTTGTTTCATCGGTGATCACAACAATAGCGTTTTCTTTCAGGTCACTTCAGGTAACTGAGAAAGTGCTCAGAGCAGCAGCCGTGTTAATCTGTATCCGCAAAAAGAACAGGAGTACTCGTGGCACCTTAGAGACTAACAAATTTATTTCAGCATGAGCTTTCATGAGCTACAGCTCACTTCTTCTGAGCTGTAGCTCACGAAAGCTCATGCTGAAATAAATTTGTTAGTCTCTAAGGTGCCACAAGTACTCCTGTTCTTTTTGAGAAAGTGCTGTTTTTCCCTCTTCAAAAGAAGTTGGTAAGTAATGGGAATACAACTGATCTGACTTTGGAATGGCACGCCTCCCTTAACATGCTTGCTCAAAAAATCTCTGACAACAGGTAAATCCATTTTATGCAGAGGAATTGTCTGCTTTTATACACATTTGAACAAAATCTGAAGTGACACTTTGAGGCTGTTCTTTGGCAGTTGTAAAACTGGAATGATCCAGTCACAGTGCATTGTTTCTTTACTGTTGCTGATGGCTCTGCTGTTTCAGCTCTTGTTTTCATTTCTTTTCATTCAGTTTAGGTTTAGTGCTTTCCATGTATTCTACAATTGTCTGCCTTTGAACATAATCTACAGTTTCGCTGTGTACAGTGCAGAACAGCACATTACCATCAATGTGAAATTTGTCCTTGCCAAATTCAGTGACATAGTCTTTAGGAGTGATTTTTAAAGTTTTTGGCATCTTTTCATAACTTTAATTACTCACGGCTGGAGGCTAAAGTGAAATGTGAGATGCGTTAAAATATGAACCCCTAAATGCCACTGAGTAACCTCTATACACTGGAAGCAGTTTTCTGAAATATGTTTAGCTATGTAAATTTAAAGCACATTCAAAAATCAATCAGAAGAAGGGGAAGTTGTGTGCATTGAATAAGTGACACTGGTACTTTCAGTAAAATTTAGTCAATAGTTAATATTTTTTTATTTTTTCACAAAATGTACAAATTAAAGATTCTCTGTAAGTACATCAATTTTGTGTTTTTCTGCATTTGTCCATGGCAAATGGGTTTCTAGGCTCCCTGGTCCTGATTATATTTATTTCCATAATAAATTCTGTTCTTCTAAGGTGGCTTAAAATGCTTAAAAATGTAAGTCGGAGATACTGTTACTTTTTTCAGTAATATTTTTTCAACTTTTAAAATTTATTTTAATTTTTCAAGTGACAGTATAGAGGTCTATATTTCCCCACAATGGTTGTGACAGGGAAGATTATGATTGTTGTGGGAAATGGGAAAAGAATACTGGAACTGGAATTAAGCCGGTGGTGCATATGTGTGAGACAGAGCAGTGGGACTGGCAGAAAGCCGCTTGTGTTCAGGTGACAGTTAGTTATTGTACCTCTTCAGAATTGAATTATGGGGGAAGACAGAAGGTCGTCAGTGGAATTCATGGTAATAGGTAGGGCCCTACCAAATTTATGGTCCATTTTGGTTGATTTCATGGTCATAAGATTTTAAAAGTCATAAATTTAATGATTTCAGCTATTTCAATCTGAAATTTCACAGTGTTGTAATTGTTGGGGTCCTGACCCAAAAAACTCTGAGTGTGTGTGTGTATGCAGGGGGTGGGGTGGAGGCTGTCACAAGGTTATTGTAGGCAGGGTCGCGGTACTGCTACTCTTACTTCTGTGCTGCTGCTGCTGACGGCAGCACTGCCTTCAGAGCTGGGCAGCTGGAGAGCAGCGGCTGATGGTCGAGAGCCCAGCTCTGAAGGTAGACTTGCTGCCAGTAGTAGCACAGAAGTAAGGATGGCATGGTATGGTATTGCTACCCTTACTTTTGCGCTGCTGCATGCAGAGCTGGGCCAGCTGGCTCCCCAGTTCTGAAGGCAGCAATGCAGAAGTAAAGATGGCATGATATGGTATTGCTACTCTTACTTCTGCACTGCTGCTGCCACAGCGCTGCCTTCAGAGCTGAGCACCCAGCCAACAGCTGCCACTCTCCAGCTGCCCAGTTCTGAAGGCAGCAAAGTAAGGGTGGCAATACCATGAACCTCCTAAAATAACCCTGCGACCCCCTGCAACTCCCTTTTGGATCAGGACCCCCAATTTAAGAAACACTGGTCTCCCTGTGAAATGTGTATAGTATAGGGTAAAAGCACACAAGAGATCAGATTTCATAGTCCATGATGAGTTTTTCATGGCCATGAATTTGGTAGGGCCCTAGTAATAGGTAATGTTCAGTGGCAGACTGTGGATTCTGGTTTTAGCTGACATTTCCTTGATTTGGGATCTGCCTAGGGAAGACTAATTAATGCAACCTTAATTTATAATTGATGAAATGGGGGGGGGGCAGGGAGAGGGAAAGGAAGTCTATACATATATCAAATCACACCAAATAATTTGTTGGCTGCAAGTTTGTTATTTAAAACAAAATACTGAACGCTTAACAGAGTGGGGCAATCCGCCTTGTGGGTATATTAAAATAATTCAAAATTTTACAGTTTTAAAAGAAAAAACTAAAGGAAAATGCCTGTTTAATTTATGAACACATTCACACAGTGTCTACACATATTTACAGGCATATATTTAATGACATGCACGTAACAATTCTGACCACATTATCTTAGTGCTGTAACCCCTTGTTTTTGGTTTGTGTTTTGTTTTCCTTTTCTTATTCCTACCATAACATTTGTTGCTATCATGGGGATAGCTAAGGGTTAATGTCTCTTTCACCTGAAGCACCTGACCAGAGGACCAATCAGGAAACCGGATTTTTTCAACTTTGGGTGGAGGGAATTTTGTGTCTGAGGTTTTTGTTTTCTGTCTGCCTGCTTTTCTCTGAGCTTTGGAGAAGTAGTTTCTACTTTCTAGTCTTCTGTTTCTAAGTGTAAGGACAAAGAGATCAGATAGTAAGTTATATGGTTTCTTTTCTTTGGTATTTGCATGAATATAAGTGCTGGAGTGCTTTGATTTGTATTCTTTTTGAATAAGGCTGTTTATTCAATATTCTTTTAAGCAACTGACCCTGTGTTGTATCATCTTAATACAGAGAGCACATTTGTATGTATTTTTCTTTCTTTTTATATAAAGCTTTTTTTTAAGACCTGTTGAAGTTTTCTTTACTTCAGGGAAATTGAGTCTGTACTCACCAGGGAATTGGTGGGAGGAAGAAATCGGGGAGATCTGTGTGTTGGATTGCTAGCCTGATTTTGCATTCCCTCTGGGGGAATAGGAAAGTACTTTTTGTTTCCAGGATTGGGAACAGAGAGGGGGGAGTCTCTCTGTGTAGTTTCACAGAGCTTGTGTCTGTGTATCTCTCCAGGAGCACCTGGAGGGGGGAAGGGAAAAAGGATTATTTCCCTTTGTTGTGAGACTCAAGGGATTTGGGTCTTGGGGTCCCCAGGGAAGGTTTTTCAGGGGGACCAGAGTGCCCCAAAACACTCTAATTTTTTGGGTGGTGGCAGCAGGTACCAGGTCCAAGCTGGTAACTAAGCTTGGAGGTTTTCATGCTAACCCCCATATTTTGGACGCTAAGGTCCAAATCTGGGACTAAGGTTATGATAGGGGCTTAATACAGGAAATGGGGAGTGAAATTCCATGGCCAGGAGGTCAAATGAGATCTTCATAAAAGTCCTTTCTGGCTTTAAAATCTAGGATACTGCAAAACAGAGCCCCACTGAAGTTAAGAGTCTATCCATGCCAATCCAATTACCCAACTGGGGTCTGTGTTTGTATTGGTCTTTAAATGTGTTTTGTATAAATAATACAATAATATTTTATGGCCTGTTTAAACAACTATATTATTTTTATAATGGTTCATATGTTATAAAATGTGTGTTTTCATTGCCCCTCACTTAGAAAATGCATCCCTAAGTAAGGGCAGCACAGAAAATCACATCTGATGTCACTATAGTTATATGTACACTATGGCATCAATTACACTCAACAAAGATACAGACAAGAAATCAGGAATAAAAAATAATTTTTGTACTCCCAATAATAACTGCATCAATGGAATGGAACACTATAAACACTGTTCCTGTTTTATACTGAGCATGCTTTCAGAATATTTTTCTATGGAAGAGAGAGACGTTCCTAAAAAATATGGTTTATAAGTCATTGCATTTGTTTCAAGTGCGAGATTTTGGTTTTGGATACCTGAAACTTTTCTGATAATAACCTCTTTTGTTTACAGCTCATTGCTGGGATACTCCCTTTGATTCAGTCTGACCACATGTGACACTCAGCCAGTTTCTGTTCTGCAGTGGTGCTGCAGCTAAAAATAGCTGCAGCTTGCCTTGGCTCCACATCTAATTACAGAAGCTCACAGAGAAGGCCCCTGTTAGTGGGTGAGCGACATACGATTGTATGGCATGTGCTGTTAGTTCACTAAGTGCCTGGAAATACCCCACTGAAATGAATGGGAGTTTGTATTGACTTCCGCAAGAGCTTAGTGCTATTTTTATTTTATTTATTTTCTTAATTAAAAAAATATTTTCTTAATTAGGAACGTTATCACAGCTGCTAAACATAAAATTACATGCTGTGTTGTAACTTTTGTAACTGAAGTTATAAACATTTACTAATAACTACACTCATTCAGAGGAGATTCTTGCCACTTTCTTTTGCTGTATGTTTTACAAAACAAAACACAAACTTTTAGATTTCTTGTTTAGGTTTCTTCAGTATGTAGTCTAAGAGTCATTTGTAAGCCTCCCTTCATGAATCACTGCTTTTAGGGGTTTATAAGTTTATCATAAAAACTGCCTCAAACTGACATTTTACATACAGTTCTGAAACTGAAAAAAAAAATGGTGTTTGAGTCATAAAATCTAACAAAATAAGTTAGTTTTAAATTTTTCTTCCCTTCTGTAGATGAAAAAAAGCTTAATTTTCTAAACTAAAATTTTGCAGACCATTCATTCATAATGCACAGTGGTACCATCAGCATTCTGGAACTAGTTTAAAGGGAAAATTTCATTGGAAGTAAATAAACGAGGCATATGCAGGGCAACCACATTGATGCAATAGATTTTAATAGCATGAGTCAACAAATTTTCAGTTTAGAGATACAATAGGAATGAACAGGAGTACCAGATCCCAAATCCCCAAACTACAACTAAGGCTTGTTTCTCTTTAATGGGCCAAAAACCCATTACCTTGGGGAAAATCTGGATTCAGGTTTGATTTGCAACTGCAGTCCCTCTTTAGTTAAGCCGCTGATCTCTGTGGTGTTGTGACTGTTTAGAACCACTATTCAGGGTGGTCACAAGCAAGGTTTGTTTTTTTTTAAAATGGTGAATTTTAAGTAATGCACTGAGATACATGTTGGAACAATGCTGTTTTGAAATGCATGTAAAGAGTATAAATAGGTCACCTGAAATAATATGTAATAAATAAATAAAAAGGGAAAAAAAGGGCAGGCAAATAGCAAGGAGGTAAGAACCTGTGTAAACAGGAAACAAAGACATTCTTGCATTCACCCAGACCACAATGTCCTGGATCTCTGTAATCTCTACAACCTTGAGATGAAGGCTTTGATAGCATATGAGCAGACTGCTGTGTCCATGCAGATCCCCTCAACTGAAGTCAACAGTTCTCCACAAAGGCACAGCAATTCATTTGCAATCATGAGTTATCAATTGCAGGATTAGGACCTAAACTGTAGCACAAGTAGAGACATTATTTATTACACTGGAGTGGCTCAAAAGGAACGATCACCCAACCAATGAAACTCATGCTATGCTATAGTTTATTAATCGAAAATCTCTAACAAGATCCTGGAATCAGTCTGTGCTGGCTTCAATAGATCATCTTATGAAATAGGGTTAAATAACAATGACAATTCATCTACGTTTGTGTGTTTATATGAGAAGTCATTATGGACCATGAATTTTTAAAAGTCTGTAATTGCACTGATAATATTAATTATACAATACACAATGATGACTTCCATACACTTGACAGGCAGATTCTTTAGAATATACTAGAGAAAAAGAAATTATACAACAAAAACTGAGGATCTTAGACCCACAAAAAGAAAGATACTCTAAGGGCAGAATGAAAACATTAAAAATCAAGGCACAGAGTATGCACATGAGAGGAGAGTGCATTAACAGCCTGACTTAATGGAGGTGTTGGTCTAAATTTTATATTTAAACTGTGAAATTCCTTACTCTTAAGAGTTTAAGTAAAGTCTTGAATATTAAAGTTTGTCTTTTTGTAGATGGAATAGCTAAACAACTTTAAAATTCTGTTTATATTTTTAATTGATAAACATGTGCTGAAAACTGTTGGGCTGCCTCCAAAACCACAAATCACTGTGATAGCTTTGAAATCAATGTTTATCACTGTTGTTTTTACAGCCTCCAGCTCACTGCCTCCATATAGTGGACATAATGACAAGGTTTGAGGCACTGTGTACTGTAGCCTCATACTGTAGTTGCCAGAAAGTGAAACAAAACTACAAAATAAGATGTTTTATGATTTAAACTTAAAAAGGGGAAGAATGGGGAGAAATGATCATTTCTACACACATCCCAGAGCATATGGATGTGGTACATTGTGCTGCTGTAATACAATCCAGAACTTCTTTCCAAAGTCTTACCTTTCAATTCAGAATGTTACCTAAGTGCTAAATAAACAAAGCAGATGGCTAGAAATTACATAAGTTAACTACATGAATATTCAGCTGACTACTTCTTTCAGACTCCTGGCCAATGTGTTGTGGTTGTGATGTTGGGGTGAAAAATGGTTAACCACAAGCAGGCAGGAATAAATATAATTTTCTAAAGTTATTCTTACTGCACCTGTCCACACCACATGTCTGAGTTCAAAACCTGCAAGAGTACAGAGGACAAACTGTAGGCCACGAAGAAATTAAGTATGGACAGACTACATTTAAGGTTCCAATTTTTTTTCTTCAGTTATGAAGAAAACAGAATGAATATTTTCTTCTTGCAATATAGCCAAACAGAAAATGTCTTTATTTTGTATACAGTAGCACAGAACTTTCTTTCAGCTTATATTTTTAACACCATCTTTTAAAGAAATGTACTACAAAATACATGGATACATTGCTTCTCGACCTATGTAGTTAAAATCAAGTCGAGCAATCTCCAGCGGTCTAGGAGGTTTTGATCTATGTGACAATAGAGTGAATATCCTGGCTTATGCAGATGATCTGGTCCTGATTGCAGACAACCCGGAAAGTCTCCAACAAATGCTTGACATCACTAGCCAGGCTGCCAATTGGATGGGATTCTGCTTCAATGCCAGTACATCTGCATCCCTGCATATTGATGGCAATAGAAGGGATTCGGTCCAGGTGACGTTCTTCTAGATCCAGGGTGAACCCGTGATCTTCCTTGAGGACGGACAGGCATACCAACATCTCGACACGCCGACGGGTTTCTGTGTCCAGCAGACACCTGAGGATACCATTGCAGAGATCCTACAAGATGGTATCCTCTTGTAGTCTGCAAGATTAATTAACAGAGATCCTACAAGATGTGGCCAGGATCGCAGAGATCCTACAAGATGTGGCCAGGATCGACTCCTCCCTACTGGCACCATGGCAGAAGATCAACACCTTGAACACCTTCCTGATTCCTCGTATCTCATTCATCCTGAGGGGATCTGCCGTGGCAAAGGTACCTCTGAACAAGGCAGACAACACCATCCAGCAGTGGTGAAGAAGTGAATGTTTCTTCTCCAGAGGGCCAACAATGATTCCATAGGTAAAGAATACAGATCACACTATCATCACTCCGAGAGCTAGAACTATGCTGGAGAGGACCCTGAAGGATGCCATCAGCTGCCAATACATGGAAAACCTGAAATGGAAGCCGGACCAGGGCAAAGCGCTTGAGGTGACATGCAAGTGGGATGCCAGCAACCACTTTCTCCATGGGTGCAGCTTCACCTGATTTGCCAACTAGAGGTTCATCCACAGGGCCCGGCTCAACTTTGTCCCACTGAACAGAGCCGTCTGCCACAGGAATCGGGACAAGTGATGCAGGAAGTGTGGCTATGCCAACGAGTCGCTACCCCACGTCCTGTGTAGCTGCAAGCCCCATTCGAGAGCGTGGCAGCTGCGACACAACACCATCCAAGTTCGCCTGGCCAGAGCCATCTCACCACCTGTGGAGAAGGTTGCCATAAACTCTGCCATCCCCAGAATCGACAGTCAACTGCGACCGGAGATCGTCATCACCAACGAGGACCGGAAGATCATCATTGTGGACGTCACAGTGCCATTCGAGAACAGGACCCTGGCCTTCCACGATGCCTGAGATCGAAAGGTAGAGAAATATGCCCCTCTAGCTGAAACCTTGAGAGCTAAGTGTTTCCAGGTCCAGACACATGCACTGATCATCGGAGCATTAGGCGCATGGGACCCCAGTAACGAGCGAGTGCTGAGGGAATGTGGAATTGGTCAACACTATGCTTGGCTGATGCTGCAACTCATGGTGTTGGATGCCATCAGGTGGTCAAGGGACATCTACATAGAACACATCACTGGACTTCGGCAATACCGGGAAGGATGAGCTGGAGTGCTGATAAGAAGTGCAGTCAGGGAAGTAAGTGAAATACTTTCCTCATGGATTGTATTTTCTAAATGGACAACCAACCTAATTCTCAATTACTGAGGGACAATCTCCACCCATTGATATATTTTGCTTTCCACAACCAAATCTCCGTACAACTTTTCATAAGTGATGTACCTGAGTATTTGGATTCCAATATCTAAGATGTATTATTAAATCTATTCACCTAAATTTGGGTTATTGCTGATTATGCACTTCATGTATTATATGACTTTTAAAAACTAACTTGGTATTTGTGGATAATCTAAGCACTATATCCAGATATACAGACACACTTTTCCCAACCTATATATATATATATTTTTAACATTAGCTTTAATAAAATTTTTACATCTGGTATTTTAAATGATCTTTACATATAATATTGAAGGTCTACTTTACATATAATACTGAGGGTCTAGTCTGCAAGATTAATTAACAGAATGTTCTATCCACAGTGCTATATAAAATAAGCTATATTCAGTGCCCTGCTATAGATCCTGGAAAATGTGTTGCATATAGTCAATACTCAATACAGAAAAACACCTTGACAAACTAACTTAGGCTTTTCCAGGAAAAGTAAGAAACGTTTAAAAGAAATCTTTTTTCTTTATTTTTTATCGCTTATCTTATCACTAAACATGATGGTGAAAATAAAAATGTAAAAAAATTGGTTTAGTTTTGCATTGGTAAACAGCCATTAAGTGTTTTGTGTTTTAGCTGCGATTGGTAAAAAAAACCCTACTGTCAAGGTGCTCACAACTGTGCTACCACTAACATAAGAGAAGCAAAGGAAAGAACCAAAGATACCGAATATACTGATGAAATCAGGGCTTAAATAACTACATTTCTAGAATGCTGTACTACAGCCACACAAAGTAGTAGTAAAAGGTAGGGTTTTTTTTCAGTTTCCCCTATGAATAAAATTCTCTGCTGGCTATCTGCCATGGATATTCTCTGCTATCTCTACAACAACAACTATGGTTACCAGTTCTACAAGCTTCCATGTTTCTCTTATTATATACATTTCATACATTATTGTAATGTTTAAGCGGTTTGATAGCACATACCACTGAGTAAGTATTTTACCAACTCTGTTTTTCACCTGTTATCAGCACAGTTACATACAAAATGCTTATCTAAAAAATATATGCAAGTCTTGCAAAGGCAACCTCAAGAGAGGAGCTAAACAAACATCTTTAAACATTGGTTAGAGAGGGGAGGTTTTTTTCACACTTCTAACAGAGACAGCTATATGGTCAAACTTTTTAAGTATATGCCAGGCCTAAGACCTCAATTCACCAAGTTGCTTAAGCATATCCTTAACTTTAAGCATGTAAGTACTCCCAACACAGAGCTTAAAGTATTTGCTTAAGTACTTGGCTGAACTGGAGCCTCCAGCTGCCGGTGAGGTCTGATCAAAGGTGCATTAAAGTGAGAGGTATTTAGATTGTGTTATAATATGATTCAGAGAAGCAGGGAGTGAAGTACTACAGCCTTAATAGTCATAGACTTACAGAAAAATATACTTCTAAGACTAAATTCAGCCCATCTGTACTAAATTTGCTAAAAGAACAGATGCCCTTCCCGCATTTGTTCTAAATTTAACAATCACATGCCAGAAATAAAAAGTGGTATAAGCAGTCTCAAGTTGTTATAGGATAATCTTTTGAAACCAATATGCTCTGCAATCTAGGTGCATAGCTGCTGTTGGAAAGCACTTCTCTTTTCCATGACATCCCCATAAGCATCAGTATTGCTCATGGACTTAAGATGTGAAATGTATCATACACCTTTCACACAAGTTTATACATAATAAAATTATTCTATAACTGGTTCCTTGAAGGAGAGGAAAATCTTTACCTCTCTCATGTTTTCCATGCAGACCATATTTGCACCAGCAGAGGTGGTCATAGTCCATCTGAAACAGTTATACACGCCAAAGGCTACATTTAAAAGGACCAGATTGGATACTGTACTTGTACCTGGGTCCCATTACTTCAGAAATGAATAGTTTGCTAATTAACAAAACTAGTTTGCTGAACCCAGCAATTTATTTATTACATATTGCTCACAGCTCCTTGCACAGAACTTGTATTTAGAACACTAATCATGCCATTCCTTTACTAGTAATGCACAAAAAATTGAATTAAGCATTGCTATAGTTGTGACAAAAACTTTACAAAAGCAACAAAATCAAAAGCAAATGACCAGGAACAACCAATTCAGACCTCCTCTATAGTGAGAAAATGCATGATGTTAGAAAAATGTGTTAACTAACACAGTGTTAAACACAATCTTGTCCTTTGTGTGGACAAAGATAGTGATGTTTAAAAATATGTCAGCATGTCATGGTTATTGCCATGTTTAACTATGACCAACTAACACATTGTAAAACACAACTGCCCATGTCCACATTAAATTGTGTTTAACGTTATATTAGTTAGCAACATGATGCATTTTCTCCACACAGACATGACAAGATTTTGTTCAGAGGATACATTCCTCATCCCTAGCTTTTTTTTTTTTGTTCCCTTTCCCATATTAAATTTTTCCTTCTTGATTAGGAGTATTGATTGCAGAATGAACTTTAGAAACATTTAACACTGACCTACAAATCTTGCAATAACCTATGCCTGTTGGACCACTTAAGGACAAAGTAACAGAATTAGGTATGTCACCAACACAGATGCAGGCATAAATACGCTGACACATGAAGATCTCCTTTCTCTTCATGTGTCAGTATATTTATACCTGCATCTGTAATTTTCACTCCATGATTTGAAGAAATGGGGTTTTCTACCCACGAAAGCTTAGGCCCAGATAAATCTGTTAGTCTTTAAGGTGCCACCAGACTCCTCATTGTTTTCATATTTTCCTAGTTTGCTGAAGAGAATGTTGGACTATGTCAAAAACTTTACTAAATTCAAGATATATCACATCTACTGCTTCTTCCCATCAATAGGCTCAACCTTCTAATTCAATACATCCAGTACACTTTCTATGGTGCTTTTGCTTTTAGGATACCTGATTATTGTATCTAGGATGTGTCTATACAGCCTCATAACTTCCTGGAAAGCATCTGGTCCATTTCAATGTTCTTTCTGTAGGAACTCAGTTCCATTTCACTATTTCTTACATAAGACTCTTTCTAGCATGGAACCAAATGACTCATCACTATGGCTAGATCAAGGGAAGTATATATTCTACCTCAAAGGCAGTATCTAGAGACTATTCAATCCCTTGCTTTTCTTGCACTATGTATCAGATGTCCACATATATATCAGGGCCATCAAACAATTAAAAATAATTATAATTAATCATGAGATTAAAGAAAATAGTCCTGATTAATTGCAGTTTTAAACAATAGTAAAATATCAATTTAAATTTACTATATTTTTTGATGTTTTTCTACATTTTACACTTAACATTATTATTTTTATTACAAATATTTGCACTGTAGAAAAGAAACAAAAGAAATAGTATTTTTCAATTCACTCATACAAGTATTGTAGTGCAACTTACAAATGTAGATTTTTTTCATAGAATCACAGAAGATTATAGTTGGAAGAGACCTCAAGAGGTCATCTAGTCCAACCCCCTGCTCAAAGCAGGGCCAACACGAACTAAATCATCCCAGCCACGGCTTTGTCACACTGAGCCTTAAAAACCTCTATGGATGGAGATTCAACCACCTCCCTAGATAGCCTTTTCCAGTTCTTCACCACCCTCTTAGTGAAATAGTTTTTCCTAATATCCAGTCCAGACCTCTCCCACTGCAACTTGAGACCATTGTTCCTTATTCTGTCATCTGCCACCACTGAGAACAGCTGAGCTCCATTCTCTTTGGAACTTCCCTTCAGGTAGCTGAAGGCTTCTCTCAAATCCCCCCTCATTCTTCTCTTCTGCAGACTAAATTAGCCCATTTCATAGACTCATAGACTCTAGGACTGGAAGGGACCTCGAGAGGTCATCGAGTCCAGTCCCCTGCCCTCATGGCAGGACCAAATACTGTCTAGACCATCCCTGATAGATATTTATCTAACCTACTCTTAAATATCTCCAGAGATGGAGATTCCACAACTTCCCTAGGCAATCTATTCCAGTGTTTAACTACCCTGACAGTTAGGAACTTTTTCCTAATGTCCAACCTAAATCTCCCTTGCTGCAGTTTAAGCCCATTGCTTCTTGTTCTATCATTGGAGGCTAAGGTGAACAAGTTTTCTCCCTCCTCCTGATGACACTCTTTTAGATACCTGAAAACGGCTATCATGTCCCCTCTCAGTCTTCTCTTTTCCAAACTAAACAAACCCAATTCCTTCAGCCTTCCTTCATAGGTCATGTTCTCAAGACCTTTAATCATTCTCGTTGCTCTTCTCTGGACCCTCTCCAGTTTCTCCACATCTTTCTTGAAATGCGGTGCCCAGAACTGGACACAATACTCCAGCTGAGGCCTAACCAGCGCAGAGTAAAGCGGAAGAATGACTTCTCGTGTCTTGTTTACAACACACCTGTTAATGCATCCCAGAATCACGTTTGCTTTTTTTGCAACAGTATCACACTTCCCTCAGCCTCGCCTCATAAGTCATGTGCCCCAGCCCCCTAATCATTTTCTTTGCCCTCTGTTGGACTCTCTCCAATTTGTCCATTCCCTTTCTGCAGTGGGGGGCCCAAAACTGGATGAAATACTCCAGATGTGGCCTCACCAGTGCTGAATAGAGGGGAATAATCACTTCGCTCTATCTGCTGGCAATGCTCCTACTAATAAGCCCAATATGCCGTTAGCTTTCTTGGCAACAAGAGCACACTGTTGACTCATAGCCAGTTTCTCACCCACTGTAATCCCCAAGTCCTTTTCTGCAGAACTGCCGTTTAGCCAGTCGGTCCCAAGCCTGTAGCAGTGCATGGGATTCTTCCATCCTAAGTGCAGGACTCTACACTTATCCTTGCTGAACCTCATCAGATTTCTTTTGGCCCAATCCTCCAATTTGTCAAAGTCACTCTGGACCCTATCCTTACCCTCTAGCATATCTACCTCTTCCCCCAGCTTAGTTTCATCCGCGAACTTGCTGAAGGTGCAATCCGCCCCATTATCCAGATCATTAATGAAGATGTTTAATAAAACCGGCCCCAGGACAGACCCCTGGGGCACTCTGCTTGATACCGGCTGCCAACTAGACATTGAGCCATTGATTACTACTCATTGAGCCTGAAGATCTAGCCAGGTTTCTATCCACCTTATAGTCCATTCACCCAATCCATACTTTTTTAACTTGCTGGAAAGAATACTGTGGGAGACCATATTAAAAGCTTTGCTAAAGTCAAGATATATCACGTTCACTGCTTTCCCCACATCCTCAGAGCCAGTAATCTCATCATAGAAGGCAGTCAGCTTGGTCAGGCTTGACTTGCCCTTGGTGAATCCTGGTGTTCCTGATCACCTTCCTCTCCTCCAAGTGCTTCAAAATGGATTTCTTGAGGACCTGCTCCATGATTTTTCCAAGGACTGAGGTGAGGTTGACCAGTCTGTAGTTCCCTGGATTTTACTTCTTCCCTTTTTAAAACATGGGCACTATATTTGCCTTTTTCCAATCATCAGGGACCTCCCCTGATCGCCATAAGATAATGGCCAATGGCTCTGCAATCACATCAGCAAACTCCCTCAGCACCCTCGGATGCATTGTATCCAGCCCTATAAGCATGCGTCCAGCTTTTCTAAATAGTCCTTAACCTGCTCTTTCACCACTCAGGGCTGCTCACCTCCTCCCCATACTGTGCTGCCCAGTACAGCAGTCTTGGAGTTGACCTTGTCTGTGAAGACCGAGGCAAAAAAAGAATTGAGTACTTCAGCTTTTTCAACATCATCTGTCACTAGGTTGTCTCCCCCATTCAGTATGGGTCCCACACTTTCCCTGACCTTCTTGTTGTTAATGTACCTGTAGAAACCCTCTTGTTATCCTTCACATCCCTTGCTAGCTGCAACTCCAGTTGTGCTTTGGCCTTCCTGATAAGACCCTGGCATGCTCAATATTTTTATACTCCTCCCTAGTCATCTGTCCAAGTTTCCACATCTTGTAAGCTTTCTTTTTATGTTTAAGCTCACTGAAGATTTCTCTTCTCTTTTAAACATAACTACACTCAATATCAAAAAAATGTAACATTTTAGAATCTGCAAGTCGAAGCATGAAGGGGCATATGAATGTTTAGCATATCTGGCACGTAAATATCTTGCTACGCTGGCTACAACAGTGCCATGTGAATGCTTGTTCTCACTTTCAGGTGACATTGTAAATAAGAAGCCAGCAGCATTATCTCTTGTAAATGTAAGCAAATTTGTTTGTCTTAGCAATTGTGTGAACAAGAAGTAGGACTGAGTGGACTTGTGTGAGGCAAACTGAAAAATACTATCTTTTTTACAGTGCAAATATTTGTAATAAAAAATAATATAAAGTGAGCACTGTACAATTTGTATTGTGTTGTAATTGAAATCAATATATTTGAAAATGTAGAAAAACATCCAAAAATATTTATAATAAATGTAAATTGGTATTTTATTATTGTTTAATGGTGTGATTAAAACTGCAATTAACTGTGACTTTTAAAAAATTGCTTGTTTTGTGTTAATCGTATGCATTGTGATTGACAGCCCTAAATTTATATACACCTCTACCCTGATACAACGCGACCCAATATAACATGAATTCAGATATAACGTGGTAAAGCAGTGCTTGGGGGGGGAGGGGCGGCTGGGCTGCGCACCCTGGCGGATCAAAGCAAGTTCGATATAATGCGGTTTCACCTATAACGCAGTAAGATTTTTTGGCTCCAAAGTACAGCCTTATAACGAGGTAGAGGTGTATGTATATAATCCCCGAGGCTGTCAGCACTGAACTCTGCCTGGCTGCTCCATGGGATAGGGATTTTGTCTGCATGGATCATGGGGACAAGACAACAGTGACTGACAGGGAGACCAGGCTTATTCCAAACTTCATCCACTGAGTTAGATTAGATTTCATCTGAGTCTCTGATTTGGGAGTGAAAAAGTCATTTTTCTCAATGTAGTCAGGCTAATGGATAGTTTTGCAACGAATATTTTGGTGTTATTAACGGAGAAAAGAAAGTAGAAGGAACAAGATAAATAATAGGAATATTACTGAAAAATAAAACCATGTAATTGTCTAGCTCAAGACAAAGCTTCAGAGCTCCTAATCAGATGGAATGAGCCTCTTAACAGAGGCAGAACATTCTGAAACAGGAAACAGTGACCCCATCCATGCCACCATCTGGTGCACAGATCGCCCTGCAATTGTCAGCATAAGCTGCCTCTGTCCACTGACAGGAAGGGATCTAAAACACATGGAACAGACCAGTGGACATACCCTCATCACACACACTGATTTTTGTTATCTCACATCTGAAAGGAGACCTGCCTATTGAGTTCCTAACTCATCCCCCTTCCCCTCAGTTAAAGAATCTCTATATCCAAAATCTGGAAAGAATGAAGTATCTTTTTAAAAGGCTTTACTTCTAAAGCAATAACCAAAATTAGTGGGTTAAAAAACACTGGTGGTTGCAACATGGTGTTACTTACTTCCTGAGCGTTGTTTAACCTCTTTCCTCTTTGTAGGTCTGCCACCCTCCTAAATGAAGGTACTGACTGCTGATCAGAGGTATGAGGAAACTGAAACAGTAGAAGTAGCTCCCGTGTTTCCTCAATCAGTTTACTAGGAAGTCATTTTCAGGAGGTGTTGGTAAGGAAGAAGTCTGGGGAACATTAACTTCGCATTAATACTACTACTTTTTGGCAGAGAAGGGAGAGTATCAAGCTCCTCATATTTCCAGTCCTAAACAACATTTTTTCTTTGACTGCTGATCTGCCACAGCTTCCTTAACTCAAGGAATTGTGGGGCAGCTGCTTACATACCACACAGATCACTATGCCTACCCTTGTTTGGTCTCTGAGAATGATCCCTGAGGATGAACACAGATAACTACAAAATTCAGATTGGCAACTAGAACAAAAACAAACAAAAAGGCAAAGATTTGTAAACAGACAGGCAGATAGTAGGAAAGCCAAGACGGGCTGACTGACAAACTGAAACAGAGAGATGTAGAAATTTTTATTTCCCCCTGCCCCCACATACACCCTAAATGGAGCACAGTAAGATGATGGTAGTAAGAGGTCTGCAGAATCTCTGTATAGTTTCACTGAATGAGTGCATGGATAAGCCAGCCTCAAAACTGGTGACTAATAGAAAAACATTTCTCATACTAATAACAACAAATAATATTGTTATTATTTTGCCACAATAGGACAACTTACGCTGTCAGAGCAGAAATTACCATGTTTAGAAACAAGAGAACATAGCATAGCATGGGCCCAAATTGCTTATAATTGATCTTGAACAACAAAAGGTCATGCATTAATCTTAAAGTTGATTTTACTAAAATGACACTACAACATGGAATACTCTTAATAAACTTTACACCTCAAATTCTGCAAAATGTCTCTCAAATAATCCTTGATATCTTTATGCCTAGAGTATAAAGTGGCAGATTTTTTTAAAAGATTTGTAATGTAAAAATAGTGACAGTTTATAAGTCACTGATGGCTAAATTCATTTGTTACTATGTCTGTTGAAAGTTAATACAGTTCAACGTTTCCCTCCCTTTCCTGGCTTCCAGCACTTGGCAAATGAATGATTACTTTCAATGCAATATTCTACGTTCACTTTAATGCAGTCAGATCCTAATCATTTCAACTCTGTTTTTCCTTTACTGATATCAACCTTTTGGGGGACAGAGATAAATAAAGAGCCTTTACATTCCTCAAAAAATGAGCCTCCTAATGACATCAACCTCTTGATATTCTTGTGTTTGAAAATAAATGTTGCAGGTATATTGCTGCAAGACCATTCAATGGAGAAGATCATTTCTAAGGGCACAACATGCATCTCAGACTTTTAAAAACATTCAGAAGGGTGATATTGCTAGTAACCTCATTTTTGTAGAACATGATTTACTCCCTAATTATCTTTCTCCCTGGAAGGTTTTCATCAGCTGTAAAAAACAGGTTAAAAATTAGTAGGATCTGCCTATATCAAAGTCAAAGTAGAACAGTGCACTGAAATTAATCTTATATTTGTCAAGTGTTGGAGTCTTAATGTGCAAGGATACAACACTTTTTGGATTTTCAGCAGATTTCATTAGGAGTTTCTGAAATGATTCCCTATATTTAAAAGCATGGAGTCTTAGCTGAGTTAGTGAAAAATGAAAAGCTCTGCTCTGAAAGGAATGCTCCTTTTTCCCCTCAGGCCTGTCTACACTAGGAAGTTTTAATGACAGAAGTTCTTCCAGAAGACTGCTACCAACAAAGTTATTCTGGTAGAATGCATTCATATTTGGCTGCTTTTGCCAGTACCAAGTGTCCTCACAGCACCAGGGGTGTATTAGCAAAAGACGTGTGGTACTGTGAATAGGCAACTCATTGTGTCCCCCACAACTATCTGGCACACTATCATTTAGTACATTTTTGTATGTATTGTGGAACTGCTTCTGTGTACTGGGGGATACCATCACTCATCTCAGAGACTGGGGGTTCAGGGTCAAATTCCCACAAATTCCTCTGTCCCTTCTCATAATCACTCTTTTTTTGTGTGCTATATTTCCTTGGATGAACTGATTATAAAGCAGAGCCATCTGAGAACACATCTTATACTGTATCTACGGCTGTACCAAGATTTTGTTTTAAAATAGAGGGGGCTTTCCTCACGTTTTTTCTCATTTTGTGGTTCCTTTTGGAAACAGTACTCTGTCATATATGGACTAAATTTAGTACTTATCAGACATAACATCTACATGATATCTTTTTCCTTCATCACAAGGAACAAACAACAAACCACATGTCTGTGATAAAATGTAATTACCACAGTAAGAATTATGCGGAACATAGACTTGCAGCATGATTTCTGCTTTAAGGGGAATGAAGGAGAAATACAATATGCTAATGAATAACACACTGAAATCATTGCAGAATATAATCCAAATACTCTAACGCTACTTTCAAAGTCCAGGCAATGGTCTGCTCCCTAACATCGAATGCATTAGTCATTTACCTGAAAGCACATAGAGATTATAAATGGACAGTTTTAAATATAATGTATAAAATAAACGTTATGATAAAGACAAGCCCTTACAGATACATAATGCTTTCATCATGAATAACCCTACAGGGAGGCTATGAACGATTCAGCTTATGTAAATTGCATCCATAAAGAAATACTATAAAAATATACATTAATAAATACTTAAAACAATTTAGTAAGGAAATAACAGATGGAACGACCTATTCTTACATGTTCAACAAGGCACAGGGTCTGGTCTCACTATCCATAGAGGCTACTGACACACTACCTTCCTATCTGCTTCAACCACAAACTAAAGCATGTAAAATATCTTGATTAATAGTCAATTTGCAGAGAACAAACAAAGCAGGGGAAAGCAGAGAAGGCAGAGGGTAAGGAAAGGAGTAAAAAACTGGAAAATATACATATACAATACTATATTTATAGATATACGATTATAGGAATAATTGCACTTTTAATTTAAAACAAGAGCATACATGAAATTACCATGTGATGTGCAATGGGGTGGTGTTAAGGGCTATCTGGGAAAAGTCACTAACTACACTGGCTTTTGCACAATGCAATTTAAACTAATATTTCATTATCAAATTCTGGTCTCAGTTACACTGGAGTAATTTACGTCAACAGATTTACTCTGACCTTTCTCGAAACTGATGTGATGGCAGGATTTGGTTCATCATCTCTCTTTTATGTATAATTTTTTAGGAGCTTTTAGTGAAAACTCAAGCTGCTTCTCTCTGGCTTCCCATCACCCTTCTTTATACATAATATATTTGCACATGCACATTTTTGGGGAACAAAAAGATATGAACTTTTGGAGAAAACAGGTTGCTACCTATGTTCACTATGTTCTTTTCAAATAGTCACAACTTTGCCATATCTGCAAGACACAGTATATCTGAGAACTATGCTAAGTCTGGAGTTTGAAGAAAAAGTTGTTTTGAGTTATCTAAATGCCAGTGATGTACCAGTAATTTTTTAACATGAGGGCTTAGGGAAAGAAAGTGAGACACACTTCCTTTCTTCTAAAAAACTGCACAGGTGTCCATATAGGTACAGAAGACAAAGGAGATTGTGGATAGGGAACATTTTTCTGCTTGTCTTTTTTCAGGGCGGTGTCTTTTTTCACCATTTGGAGAGCTTAGAGTAGTATGGGCTGCTTAGAACTTCCCCCAGTTATAAAGAGAAGTACAGAGCATTAGAAAATAAAATTCCCACTGACCAAGATGAATGGGAAGAGGACAAGCCAGAAATAGCAAAAATGAAATGTTTTGAGCTATATAGAAAAAGGAAGAGAGAGATTTAGAGGCCACATGTATATCCTGCAGAAGGCAAAACAAAAACTGGGACTCTCTTGGAAAGGCAGAGTCAAGTTTTTCTCCTCATAGAAAGAGTTAGTCCTTCTTCCAAGTCTGTTAAAGCAGAGGAAAATCCATTGTTTGGAATGGTGACTGGGTATGATTGAAAAAAACCACAACAGTCTTTGTAGGTACCTGCTGTGGGAACACTCCTTTTACTTATTGAAGGGACTCAAGGAGACAGGTTAAAAATATTGGCAGTGCTTTCAAACACACTCTTTCCATAGAAAGGTACTGGCTGTGTGTTGGTGGTGTTGTTGCTGTCTTTTTAATTATCTTCTCAATTGTGTAATTTTTGCAGTTTACTCCTTTAGCCTATGACAATCACACAACAGCAACTCTAGTTTGATTATGGTAATTGCCTCTTAGCAAGGCATACAAATTGTTCAGAATGCCTCAGCATGTATGTTTACTGATTTGTGAATATTGGCTTGGCCTGGGCTTTTTACAATGTTTGCCTATGAAGTGGCATATTTACTTTACAGTGAGTTGGCTTTATTGGGTTTTAAGACCTTAAATGGTGTAGTTCTTTGCTATTCTTCATTCCTTTTTCTTGAGCCACATCCTGGTAGGAATCTGCACTCTCACACCACTTGTCTGTTATTGTGTCTTCATTCATGAGGATATTAGGTTCTTGTTGTGGTGTGTCCAGGGGTATGGAACAACTGGTTTCCCTGAGTATCTATTGCTTTTGCTTAAAATGAGTTTTATTTATTATGTTCACTGTTGGCTCATATTTATTGTTTTCACCATCCAATCCCCTTTTGCCCCGATCCCTACCTTGTTCTCAAAAATGGTTTTACTTTTTAAAGAAGATTTTAAAGAAAATTTTAATTGTACTTTAATCATCCTTTTAACATACTGGCCCTCACTTTGAGTGCCTTGTCTGACGTGTGGAGGTTAGTTTTATAAAAGACATTACTACATTTCCATTAATAAGTTTAATAGGAGATTCTTAACTTTTCCATTTCTGCAGTGTGGATTGCTAATTATTATTTATCAAGCATCAGTAGCGTGCTTAACATTGTATATAAAACTAGAGGTAATTCAGCATCACTCAGTACTTTTTTCCTGAAGCAGAACATCTGAGCTGGTCTGAAAGGCCATCACCTTTTTTGAATTCAAATTCCTCAAGAAGATCTACTGCTACCATGATTCCTACAAGAAACTGACTAGAAATGGCAGATAGAGAGGCAATGAGGGACAGTTGATAACCCAAGTTACAGAAAAACAAAAGAACAACACTGGATCATCAAGGACCTTAAACCTGCTCTACCATGCACTTCTCAGTGCAAACTGGGGCCTAGATATGATCAATTGCTACCTTTATTTATCCTTGTATCTACTTTTGTCTATTCTGTGTCTATTTGTCTTTTAGATTGAATATTCTTCAGGGCAGGGTCTTATATATTTGTACAA